>NC_136063.1:717182348-720041063 GCF_964261635.1 Lissotriton helveticus
GCAAAAATGAGGCCTTTGAATCTTGTTTTTATCTTACCACATTTGCTGTCTGTTCAAGGAAATGGGAAATATCACTGCCTTTTTAGTAATTGTTGCTTGGATAATGGAGTTTATTTCTTTTTATCTTACTACAGTGAGGTTTTGTCTAGTGAGCTGTCTGACAATCATTGTGAAGCAAAAGGCTGAAAGATGCCAGTTTTCTAACACATACCATAGCTTGCAAATTAATAGCCCTTATGTCAGAATATGTCCGGAATTACGGAAGCACACGTTTTTGTGATTGAGAAGTGTGATTCAAACAAAGATTTAAATAGGAGCAAAACAAATCAGAACACTACTTTGTGATGTGCTAATGACAACCATTGATAGAAACTATTTCCATACATTGTTTGTACACTATAAAGTGTTATTATTAAAACCGCATGTCCGTGGATAATTTTGTGGCCATGTCAATGTAAAATCTACTCATTACAAATGACACTGTGTTACCACTTCATGCTTTAGTGACGTATTAAGTGATTGGTTTTAAACATGATTTGAGAAACCTTACTGGTCCGCTCTGACAATGCTGTTAATGAACAGAGAGGCAAGTTGGGGGGGGGGGGGGTGATGTGTATCCTATACGTGACCAGATTTGTATTGTATGGGGAGCAAAAGTTTAGCCTATTAAATCAAACACAAGTTTTTTGAACAGCAAACCTGCTGAAATTTCATATTTGAAGGTGCGCACATAACTGTTAAGAAAATGGTGGCTCTGAGATTTAAAATATCTGCCCAGGATCGCATCATTAGGAACCAGTTTATGGGTCAAGACCATTATAATCAGGTCGAATAGATTAAGTCCCTAGACATGCAGGTCTAGTAACATTTAAATGATGTTTTGAGGGCTGCAAACTCTAGGGTGACATATACAGGTTTACCTGTTAGATAGGCCGAAGGGAAGCTCACTATAAAGTTTTGTGATTTTTAGCTACACCTGGCAAACCTCCAGAAAATATTTCCAAGCGAATCAGATCGCTGTTGGAGTTACTGGGAGATTTTACACGCATTTGGTGAGTCTACCCAGTGATAAAACTATATTCTGCTGAGATTTTAGCACAAATGAGAGATTCTAAGCTACCCCCCCCCCCCCCCCGCATACATAATTTTTTGTCTATGGTCTCCGAGATAAGTCCCTTAAACACCAAACATTGGGAGATAGATCTATCCTGTGGCTCTGCCTGGGAGCTGCCAAAACGACCTTAGCTGCAAAATGGAAGAAACCTGAAGCCCTCTCTATGTACCAGAGGCATGTCCGCCTTAGGCAGGGACTCACAATGGTCCGCATTGCTGATATACTCCGACATTAGGAAAGACTTCGACTTTGTATGAAACCTTTAGTGCAATTCCTCTCTTCAGGCCTCCCACTCTTCTCCAGTTCTAACTGTACAAGAGCGCTCCACCTCTTTTAGGTTTGATACCCTCAATCTTGTGTATGCCCACATCTCACTCTCAGGTTGGGTCTGTGCTTGCTCCCCAGCTGCCAAATCAGATTCTTACCCGACAATAACTGCCTCCGAATTTGATCCATGCATGTTAATTAGTAGTTTCCTTTGTTTCGGGACGTTTTGGGGAAAGGGATTACAATGGGCACTTGCATTGTTAAACTGCGTTTTAATTGAATGATAGTGCACATCACTCTCCGAACTCTTGTAATGTGTGGCTGGTCTTATGCGATAACACTGTCCATTTATAATATGCGCCCTTCTCAACGTAATAAAGACATTTTGAGAAAAAACACGTTTTATACCTACTTCCTCCCTACTCCGACTGAAATAGCTACAAGATGACCCCTCCCTTTGATTCAAGAGCAGTTTTATTTCCATCATTGCCAACTTTAAATATATATTTACTAACTTTGTGATTAATACATTTGATAAGTAAATATTACTCATGTCTTTGTGCACACATTGTCTGGGATCCTTACATCACAAAAAGTTGTATCCATAAGGTTGAACTCTTCACTGGGCGAAAGTATCCAGCTGGAATGGGACCTTCCAGGGTGTGAATGTCAAATTTCTCTCATTTGGAGCTTTCCGCCAAATATCAACTGCTATATCGTGATTTAGTCCATGGCTATCAAGCCTTGTGGAACCCATCTCAGCCACAGCCTGCGGCCTTGCCCAGCTAAGGATTTTTGACATCCATTCCAGAGACTTGCGTCAAAGGGGAAATCTTTCTACTGGACCAAACCGGGTCCCAATAGCTGACAATGTTGTGACCAGATCGCCATAGTCAGCACTTGCACTTTTTGGTGCTAGAAACCTCTTAAATCAGCCCTGCTTTTCTACTTCTGATTTTTGTAATTTCTGTGTCAGTTTGCTCATTACACTTTATTATAAATTTGAGTGGGATATTAATTGTATTGTGTGCTACTTTTTAACTGTTTTGATACTGATAATTTTACATTTCTCCTAAGTTAAGCATTTCTGCTGTGCTCTTTAGCTAACCAGGGTTGAGCTCAGGTTTAAATTGAGACCTAATTGTACCTAGTAAGGATTAGTGCCACTATTACTTGAAGAGGACTACTGTCCACTCAACTCATAATCCACTTTTGCCCACACATGTAGATATAGATTTTACTACCTCAAGGTGCGAGCTCCATGGCACTGCCCTGTATGGATGGCAGTACCCTTAAGAACATTCAACCAGATCCATAGTCGATGAGCCTTTCACTCTGTGTGTGCATGAGGACTGGACCAGCTGTCTGTAGCCTGAGATGAGCCCTGCAGGAATGGAATTGCTCTCTATTGTATTCAGGACAAATTGGACGTCAAGAGTCCGTTAGCTGACCTCCTGTGTGGCTACAAGGACACAAAAAAGTAGCAAGAGGTCTTTTTATGAATGCCCAGTTGATCAGCACCAACTGGACCTGTGGTGGACCTTGCTGTTGGCCTCTACTAGAATGATTCCTGGTCCCCAAGTGCTGGTTCTAAGGTACTGGGATGCCTGTAAATTAATGACCAGAAGTGCTGCTCAATACTCACTAAAAGCAGGACTTCCAAGTCTTCTGGAGCTGTCAATAGGACCACGTGGTTAAGGTGTCAGATTTCAATGCCACTTCCTCAGATGCAGCATACAGGAAGGTTTTGAGCTCCATAAAAAAGACTAAGTCCGAAGGTGTAATATTTGATCCAGACCTAACCCGTTGACCTGAATTTGCACCTGGGTCCCTATCTACTACTTTTAGACTGATGTTGGCGCTTAGTGAATTTTGCTGCTATTTTTACTTAAAACTTTAAAAAATCATCTCTGGCTTCCCTGTTTGGATTTTGTCATTTGTGATGTCCTTTTGTTTATAACATTTTATGCTATTTTTCTAATTTGGTTAGGGATTTTTATTTGGAGATTACACTTTATTAATGTTTTGGTACCACACAAATACTTTACACATTGTCCCAAGTTAAGCCTGTCTTCTCTGTGCAGTAGCTACAAATGGGTTGAACTCAGATTAATTTAGTGACCTTGAAGTTCACTCTGGCATGTCCGTGTTACTCCTTAACTGCCCATCACAAATAATCCACTTTCTTATACTATACTTCTTTTGCTACACCTTACCTGTGACTTGGCTTCCTTGCCTCATTTATATCTTTTTTTTCTCTACTCCCTCATTTTCACTGTAGATATCGCTTCTTTTCAATTGGTCTGTCTGCCTTAGTCATCCATGATTTGTATTCTAATTCCACAGTCACTAAAGCCTTTCTGCCCTGCGGTCTCCCTGTGTTGCCTTTAGTCACTCTTGCTTGCTTACTGTCTCTCACAGTACTGCTCTCCCAGCAATTATAAAATAGTGAATCAGCGGCTGCTACTTAAGGATACCTTGCTTTACGTGCACCCTGAAGGCTGTGCTCACCGAATAGTTAAATAGAGACCTGGGGTTGCTCATAATTCTAGTCCTTGATTAGAAATCCACGTTAGTTGTGCTCTTTCTTGGCGCTTCCTCCTTACCTTTTTTTGATAGGCCTAACACCCACACAGATTCAGTCCAAATCCTGCACTTGCAATGAATCAGCTGTAACAATAGTCGATCACTTTTTTTTGGCCTGGGAGTGTTTTTAAGTCCAGGCTGGTAAAATATCAGGAAAAGTGCTGAAATCTGGTGTTTTTGGCCCATCAACTAAAAAACAGCAAAAACATAAATGGGGGGAAAAAGTACATGAGATGTCTAAATCCTTTTGGAATGACTATTAGTGTGAACTATTAGTATTATTGCCCTGTTAAAAAATAGAAATAAAAAAGTAACCCCTCTATCGTCCTACCCAAACCGGTTACTTGCCAACGAGTACACCACACATGGAGCTTAGTATAGCACATCTTTATTCTTCTGTGTGTCACTGCAAACTCAACATTCTAAACCTGCATTCACTTCAGTACTCTCTAATGCTTACGTCACAGTTCTACGGAGTCCATCAGGAGCCACAATGATTCAGTCATTAGATGCTCACACAACACCATCTTCCCAGCTGTAAAAAAATGTGAATATTTTTTTACGCACACACCTATGTGTGTGTGTGTGTGTGTGTGTGTGTATATATATATATATATATATATATATATATATATATATATATATATATATATATATATATATATATATAAAATCTAACACACATTCAGTGTTCAAACTTTTTTGCATTCACTGTTCCTTAGCGTGAAGGACTGACCGTATTATGGGTCCTTATATGCTGGTACTTTAAAAGGTATTGTAGCTCGAATATCTGCTCCTGAGTACTTATGGGGAGCTGTTACATCATCAACTTTTATGTTGTCGTCTCTCCCGTGATTCTCCTAAGTGTCGTCCTGCGGAGCAGCTGGTGAGGATAGCCTCTGGCTAGGTATTTTTCTTTCATGGTAACTGCTTGTTAAAGTCTGAGGTTTGTGCAGTTACGTCTGACTCTTAAGAATTGGGAAAATGGGATACCTTGTCTTTGACATCTTGGATGGTTGCTGTGGAAATGTAATAGCGTATTTCTAGCTGTCGGCTGTTAGACCTGGCACCTTGGCGTGAGTCTCCCTTCCACTTTTTGCTGATGAGCCTCGGATGTTTTGCTGGTATCCGATGCTCAGGGCACTTCACCATGGCCAATCCGTGCCGCAGTTCAAGTGCTCCAAAGGTAAAGTGTATATGTAACTGATTTCCACGATTGGCTTATTTGGTTTACTGTCAGTCCCCAGTAAAGTGCACGAGGAGTGCCGGGGCTTGTAAATACAAATGCCGCTAGTGGGCTTGCAGCGCTGGTTGCGCTACCCACAGAAGCGGTGATGGAGCGAGATAGAAAACAAAATTTTGTTTAAACTCACGAAGTCACATTTCCATAACATGAATAATAATATTAATGATTTGTGATATGTCGTGCTAATACAACATAGATTAAACTTTACACATGGGGGGACTAACATGTGTGCTCATAAACGTGCATAAGTGTTGCATCTTTTTGTTCGTGCAAAATAATAAAATAATTTATTGTTTTCGTTTTTGTCATTACTAACTGCAGCAAACTTAAAAGAAGCCTGTGCTTATTTTGCTTTTCCTTGTCTATGTGATGTCAATTCTACTATTCTAGGTGCACTTAAGTCTCATGGATTAATGAAGACTGGTAGATATAAACGCTGCTTTATTTGTTTGCATTTGCTAGGTAATATTTTGACTAATTCGGGTGGGTTAATTAATTAGCAAACCTAGGGTGGATACAGAATCAACATTATTTCTTACATTAATACTTTTCTTGTTTTTGTTTATTACTAGAAAGCATAAGTTGCCTGCTTTTGGGCCTAGTTTGCTCGAGTTTACTAAAGCTGAAATTTACTTCTACAAAAATCACGAGATGCCCATTCTGAAATAAAGTGTTCGTCAAAGCTGCATTCACAAAGCAAAAACTGATGTGCTGTCATCATTCTGTCGGACGTGGCCAAGGTCGGATATGTGATAAAGGACAATTTTGTCAACTCTAACTTGGCACCCACGGAAGTAAATCGAACGCTGCGAGAACTTTTATTTACAATTGTTGCAAACCGAGGAAGCTCCTGGTTGCATTCAGAAAGGACAATGGTTCTTAAGAAATGTGACTTAATGGAAATTTTGAAATGTGGGTGACATGTCACTTGTCACTCTCAACCAATGGGACGTCGTGGATTTTTGAAAACTTTCCTTTGCTTAGATTAGTTAGCATAGAAAGGTATAAAAAGTCATGCCCTTAGGGATGGGCTGGCTGCTGCTTTCTGACTTTCCGATGAGGGTGAAGTGCTGTCGGACATTGCGTGGAGCACGTAAGAATCCTCAAAGAACTTTATTTTCCATCTATTTAGCTTAGCTAGGGACTTAGGTTTTAGAAATGAAAAAATTTAAATGCTTACTTAAACTTTGATTCGCTTGCTTAATTTGTATTTTTCTCATGATTCTTTATAAACATGCTTGCTTTAATGCTAATAAATTACATTTATAAAACTACAATTTGAAATACTATAATTAGTAAATAAAATCGTACTTTTGACAAACAAGCTGGTCTTGATTATTCAGAAGTGTAGGTTACTATTAGCTAGATCACGTCGCCAATGGTGGTCGTTTAAATAGTTAGGATTTGTTATAATGACAACATTCTTTCCGCAAATGTATAAATTTGTATGTAGTTTGTAAATAAGGTGTATATAGATTTAATCTGACCACCTGATTCAGCAGGCCCAAATATGTCAGGTTTATAAATGGGTCCATGAGTTAGTGTAGAATTTTGTTTATAGGTTATGAAGTTGGGTAGCGTTGTTTATGGCATATTTCCTATAGGCCGCTGGATAAATTCTCTGGTAGCAGAAATTGATGGTTGCTAAGGGTAACCAAGGTAATATATTGGTTGCTAAGGGTAACCAAGGTAATATGTTGGTTGCTAAGGGTTACTAAAGTGTTATCGTATGGAAATAGGATCGATGTTTTAACACATGTTGAGTTCGTTTTTCGTGCTATCTGTAAGCTATACCGGTATAGATTGTGTGGCGAGAAATTAGTCACGCAAATCATCTGTTCTGTTTGTAGTGATATCGCCGAGTATCACAAGTGGTATCGCCGTGTACCATAGTGTTGTCGCCGTGCAGCACAGTTTTAGGGCTAGGTGTGAATCTTGTATAGTGAGGGTTTTCTAAGAAATTAGAGCAGCATGAGAATAGGGACAAAGCGCCTTCCATAAAACTCACTGTGATAAGAATATTAGTTATATCCGAGCTTGAGTGAAGGGTAGAGTAGCGTCGGTGCATGATTATCTATAAACAGGTTAGAGTCCTGTACGGGTACATGTTTTATATCTAAAAACAGGTGAGAACCCTGTACGGATAACGTCGTTATTTTGCTAACGGTGCATGATTTCTATAAACAGGTGAGAGTCCTGTACGGATTTCATGTGTGTTTGAAATCAGGGAATTTTCCGTGTGAAAGTGCGAGTTTGATTTGTAATTTATGTTCAAGTGGAACTCTTAGAACTGTCACTTCGCGGTGCGTTCAGAGGAAAGCGAGTTCATAATTTTACGTGTTAGAAGGGTGGGGTAAGGGTTACTCTACTAACAATTGAAAATTATCCTTAGTGTGAATAGCGCCGTCTATTCCGAAGTGTGGATACTTGAATGTATGTAAACTATTCTAAATAGTGAAACAAACAGATGAGTCCTTATTGTCAATGTTAAGAATTAATTTACACTGAAAAGTGTTCTTAAAATGGCGCTGTGAAAAGATTTTGTGAAGGAGGAGTAAGCGCCAGGAGTGAGAAACGAGAAACCGCAGCTGCTGTGTACGTCACAGAGCCGCGCTGGGATTGGGTGACCTACGTCACAAACTGTACTCTGATTGGCTCTTGAGTCTCTGACGACCTGTAAGCTAATTGGTTCTTCAGGAAAACTCCATTTTTATTGGTTGAGCAGAAAAGTGACGTAGCTCAACTGTTATTGGCTTGTTGGTGTGTTTCGCGCACGGATTGGTTGTTTTGTGGAACATCCCGGAAATATTTTACGAACAAATTTGTGAATTAGATTTAACTCTTAAAAATGAGTTATCACTTTAAACATGTTGAGAAAAAGCCAACATTATTTCAGAAATTTAAAAATTTATTTTCGCCTGACAAGAAAATTGAAACGCGAGGTGGTAAATTACTTCATAAGTATAAAACACCTGCAGCATACATGGAAGGTGAATATGGATATCATACTGTTTTATGGTTTGATAGTTGGAAACGCTATACAAAGAACGACGGTGTTTTAACTTGGCCTGATGATGGTTCATTTAATGTGAAAGTATTAAGGAATTTACGAGAGAAAATGAATGCTCTTATTCCAAAACCGAGACCAACTCAATTTGAGGCTTTAGTTGAGTGGGAAGATGAAATGTATCAGCTACAAAGAGAAGCTAGTGGAATTAAAAGACCTTCTAAAACTCCAGCTTGGAGAAGAGATACTCATGAAGATAGATTGCGAATGTGGAGGCAGGGAAACATGAGTGAAGGATTGTATTTAATTCAGGAAATGGTAATGGGTACTCCTACTGGGAAATCTATAGAAAGTGAATCTGAAGATGCAGTTATGGAAGAAATATATACTACAGCTAGAAAGAATCAACCTTTGAGACCTCCTAGATCATGGTCTACTCCGGTGGTTTCTACTGAAACTTCACCGAGTGCACCTCCAATTAATGAAGCTCCTAAACTTTATCCAAATAATTGTGAAATAATTGAAACTCCTAGAAGACCAGAATTTGATAATGTTCGAAACGAAGGTAGACATTTTACAATGGCACCAAGAGCAAGGGAACCTCCAAAAGATTATACAAGAGAGACAAGAAATGTTGAAGATGTTGATTCTACTGAATATTTAAGATCTAAGGAAGAATTAATTAGAAGAATGACAAAAGGCATGGAAGCTGTGACACTTCCAGTAACTATTGGTCCTGTTCAGCCTGTATTTGACCAAAGCGAAACAAACAAGACAGGATTAACTATTCCTTTAAATACAGAAATTTAAAGGGTTGCTGAAAAATTTTATTCAGACCTATCTGAAATAAACTCTTCTAGATCGAGAATGCCTGATTTAACCTTTAATGAGGATTTATCTCCAAAAACACCAATGGGTGCTATATCAGATGTAGGGAGTCCTGAAGTCAGGGTGACCACATCAAAACTTGATGTGGCCAAATTAAAAGCAAATATCGAAGAATTAATAATTGGAACAATTGGTCCAGATAGTTTAAATTACTATCGAGATGATGAACTATTGTTCATTTGCAAAAGCATTCAGTGGAAAACAAAGAATAAATATGATCAATTAGAGGATCTAGCAGCAGAACTTGAAATCGATGTGAGTAAACAAAAGAATTTTGCAAAGCATTACAGACTAGACTTTTCAGAAAGTGACATTGAGAGTTTGAACTCAATGGGAAGAATACTACATATAAAAGATTTGATTGTTTACATCAAAAAGCTGGGAGAACTCAATAAGTGGAGAGTGAAATGGACGAAAAGGAAGGAAGATGAAAGATTGGAAAAATTGTCAAAACAATTTCCAATGAGAGAAATTGCAGGTGGAGGATATGTTCATGTCCCTTGGTCGAGACAGGACATACTGTTGTTTACAAATGACTTTCCAAAATTGAGGGAGAAACCAGTAGAATGGTATAGACAAGTGGATAGATTTATCAAAGTATCAAAAGTTCTGTGGATTGATTTAGATGGATTTTTCGATATTGTCGTTCCATCAGATCTTTGGACAGAATGTAAAATATCAATAAGTTGGCCAAAAACAGAACCTGAGCGAATCAAGGAAACAGGTGCTCCTAATCCTCTTGTAATGGATTTTTACGAAAAAGTGATTGTTTGGATGAAAAACAAAATTCCACCCAAAGAGGTTGATTGGGTTAAAATAGAAAGGACAGAACAGGAAACAAAAGAATCAGTTCATTCTTTTTATGAGAGACTACTGTTAATTTTTAAACAATACAGTGGCTATGAAAAGCTGGATGAAAAAGATATGAGTCATTTTGTCTATAGATTTGTTTATGGACTAAAACCCGAAATTGCAGAAATGATCAGAAATAGCATTGTAGGATGGCAATCACTTTCTGTAGATGATATTCTGAGAAAAGCTAAATATTGCAGTGATGAATTGGAAGTGAGACAAAAGAAACTCAAGGAAAAAGCCATGTGGGCTCAGGTAAAAGTGGCTGAGCAACAGATTGCCAGCATGGGTAATAAAAACACTAATTTTGTTCAAACTGGAAATACAAACCAGATACAAGGAAAGTTTAAAGGTAACAATTTCCCAAAGAAATTTAGTCCAAAGATTGAGGAGTTGAAACAAAGATTACCTTGTTTTAATTGTGGCGAAATTGGACATTGGAGAGACGAGTGTCCTCATCCTTCTAAAAACTTAAAGAATCCCTTATTGAATCCACAGATGCAGAATGGTGTTGACCTGCAGCAACAGCTACAGATGCAACAGGGGTTAAACGAGCTAAACATTCAGCGACAGTTGCAGCAACAGCAACAGGTGAATAACCGTCAGGATCAATTGCCACAACCACCTTTTCCGAATTGTGGGGGAGTTCAAAAATATAATCCAAACGTGGGATTTCAGGGAAATGAACAGGTAATAAAACCGCAAAAACAGCAAAGAGTGCAAATGCAAAATGCTTCACAACAATTTTTATTAACAAAGAGTCAGGACAGTGATTCTGACGATTATTGCTGACGGTGCCCGGGAGAGGAGGAAGTGTGTTGTTGGAGCCACTCTTGAGGTTGACCAGTCTGGTCCTTTTGTAAACGGGAAAGTTAATGATGTAGACATCACTTTTCTAGTGGACACTGGTGCTACCCGTTCTACTGTTAGATCAGTGGAAATTGAAAACCTACCTCTCTCTGGGGATACCATCCAAGTTGTTGGAGTAAGTAATCAGCAAATTAAAACTGACTTAACTGATCCAGTTCCAGTCGAAATTGGAAATTACAGAGACAAACACAGATTTGTTGTTTGTAATAGTAGTCCAGTGAATCTTTTAGGCAGAGACATCTTATGTAAAATGAATTGCAGAATATATTGTTCTCCTGATGGGGTTGAATTACAAACAATGGAGGAAGATGGTTTGTATAGAATGACAATGATGATGATGGAAGCAGAAGAAACAAAATTGTTTCCTACATTAGAAAAGAAAGATTTACCTGAGGAGCTCAGAGAAACAGTGAAATCTGAAATATGGGATTTTACTGGGAACGAAATGGGTCTAATGAAAAATATAGATCCAGTAAAAATTACATTGAAACAGGGAATAGAATTTCCAAACATTCCACAGTATAAAATGAAGGCAGAAACAGTTGAAGGGATTACACCTATAATTGAGAATTTTATCAAACAGGGTGTATTAAAGGAAATGGAGAGTAGTCCTTGTAATTCACCAATTATGGGAGTTAAAAAGTCAAATGGAACATTTAGAGTCGTACAAGATTTGAGAAAGGTTAATCAAATTGTCGTTCCATGTTGTCCTGTGGTTCCAAATCCAGCAGTAATTCTGTACCAAATCCCACATGATGCTGAATGGTACACAGTCATTGATCTTTGTAATGCTTTCTTTACAGTTCCTTTACATCCAGACAGTTATGAAATCTTTGCTTTCAGATTCCAAGGTAGGACCCTCGGATGGTGTAGAATCCCTCAGGGCTATACAGAGAGTCCTTCAATCTTCAATGAATTGTTAAAAAGATCTTTAGAAAACCTAGACTTACCTGGTAGGTCTACATTGGTGCAGTATATCGATGATCTGTTGATAGCTGCTAAAACAAGAGAAAATTGTGTAACTGACACAATAATACTGTTGAATCGCCTTGCAGAAGAAGGACATAAAGTGTCCCCAGCAAAGCTACAATTTTGCAAACAAGAAGTAAAATATCTTGGTCACAGAATTGCAAAGGGAAAAAGACAAGTAACAATTGAGAGAATAAAAATGATTCAAGCTATGTTACCTCCAAGAACACAGAGACAGGTCAGAATGTTCTTGGGAATGGTTGGTTACTGTCGTCAATGGATAAGTGGATTCTCAGTAATTGCGAAACCACTGCAAAGACTGACAAAGTCAGATGTAAAAGATCCAATTATTCTCAATGATGCTGAGATGGAATCTTTTGAAAACCTGAAAAAGAGCTTATGTCAAGCTCCTGCTTTAGGTATGCCAAATTATGAGAAAGATTTTGAACTGTATTGCAGTGAAAGAGAAGGATGTGCATTATCTGTGTTGATTCAGAGACATGGAAATCTAAAGAAACCTATTGCATACTTCTCTGCAGTTCTTGATCCCATTGCAAAAGCATTACCAGGTTGCTTGAAAGCAGTTGCAGCTACAAGTATTAGTCTTGAACAAAGCGAGGGAATCATTATGGGATTTCCTGTGAAAGTTTTTGTACCTCATTCAGTTGAAATATTGCTGACAAGAGGTAAAACTCAGCATTTGACAAGCAGCAGATTGACAAAGTATGAGAAAATCATACTAGGGGCAGATAATGTTTCGATTTCAAGATGTTTAATTCTGAATCCTTCTACATTACTGCCTGATTCTGAAATCGTTGATGACATTGAGACAGAACATGAGTGTTTAGATGTCATGGAATTCTGCACTAAACCAAGAAAAGACATCAAAGACAGACCTTTGTCTGAATCGGATTTTGTCTACTTTGTAGATGGCTCATGTTTAAGATCCGAAGGAGGTGTCTTAAAAGCTTCATATTCTATCTGTACAGTTAAAGATGTTGAAGAAGCATCATGTCTTGAAGGAGTTCGTTCAGCACAAGTGGCTGAATTGATTGCTTTGATTCGTGCATGTGAAATATCGAAAAATATAAGAGTTACCATCATTACTGATAGTCAGTATGGATATGGAGTTGTGCATGATTATGGACAACTCTGGTCACAGAGAGGATACATGACATCAGCAGGGTCACCGATTAAAAATGCAATTTTCATTAGGAGATTAATTGAAGCAATACAATTGCCAAAAGAGATCGCTATTGTTAAGTGTGCAGCACACACTAAAGGAGTTGATTATATCTCCAAAGGCAATGCCTTTGCAGATGAAACGGCTAAATACTGTGCTAGAAAGGGTTATTCATACAATCGGGAAAGAAGTAAAGAAACTGATTCAAATTCATTAATGCTAACAACAGTTGTAGAAACATGGCATGAGATTAGAGATTTACAAAACGAAGCAGATGATGATGAGAAAGATCAATGGTTAAGATCAGATTGTAGACCACGTGATGAAGATGGAGTGTGGGTTTACAAAGATGGCAGAGTGGTCTTACCAAATTGCTTGATTGCTGACATGGCCAGATTATATCATGGTCCAGCACATCTTGGAAGAGATTCTATGGTTAGACTTTTCCGAGAAACATGGTTCAATACTAAATTTAGGACAATTGCAGAATCTTTTTGTCAAAGGTGTTTGTCATGCCAACAAATGAATCCAAACAGAAAATCAGTGGTGGGGACAGGAATTATTGGTCGAGAGGGTGGTCCTTTTACCAGGTTACAAATGGATTTCATTGAAATGCCCTTACACAATTGTTTGAAATATGTCCTTGTAATTGTTTGCTTATTTTCAAGATGGGTAGAGGCTTTCCCTACACGACATTGTGATTCAATTACAGTAGCAAAATTGATGCTCAGAGAAATCATCCCAAGGTACGGTTTTCCAGTCACTATTGAGAGTGATGGAGGAAGCCATTTTGATAACAAACTGATGAAGTTAATTTGTGAAGCTTTGAGCATTGAGCAGAAAATACACTGTGCATACAGACCAGAGGCATCTGGGGTGGTTGAACAGATTAATGGAACAATTAAAAACAGAATTGGAAAAATGTGTCTTGAAACAGGTGTAAAGTGGACAGATGCTCTTCCACTTGTTTTGATGTCATTAAGAAGTACACCAGATAAAAAGACAGGATTGAGTCCTCATGAAATTTTAATGGGAAGAGTTATGAGGCAAGCTTTTGTACCTGTAGGTAAATTGTTGAGCATAAATGACAGTGCTATTTTGGACTACTGTAAAAGGTTATCTGATATGGTGACTTCTGTGTCTAATCAGGTGGGAACTGAAGCTCAATCAGATGAAAAGGTTTTAACACATGATCTGAGACCTGGTGATTGGGTCAGGACAAAAGTACATCGGAGAAGAAATTGTCTGGCTCCTAGATGGCAGAAGCCTAGGCAAATAATTTTGATCACTACTAATGCTGTAAAGTGCAAAGGATTGAAACGTTGGATTCATCCGAGTCATACTATTCCAGTACCAACTCCTGAAAGTTCTGATGTTGAAAGTGATACTACAGATGATTCTGATTCTGAAGCAGAAGGTGAAGCAGAAGGTGAAATAAATCCAGATTCTGAAGATCGACAAGAAGGTCGACATCTGGAAACTGTGCCTGTGAATGGAAATTTAACAAGAAAAGACTTAGAAATCATTGAAATAGATTCTGAAGGAGAAGAGAATCTGTTAAAAGGAAAGATAACTGAGGATTCGGTTGTCTCCATTGAAGACAAAGAAGCAGAACAAAAAGAAGTTTCAGACCAGGAGAGTATCGAAAGGCAGAAAACAAGCTCTGGAGTAAGGAACAGAAATCCAAAATCTGGGAAATTGGGGGTAATTGAAGAAGAGGAGGAAGACGAATTACCAAGTACCAGTGATGGAAAACAAAGTGAAGTTCCTGAAGGAGTGAAATTGCCGAATAGAGAAGTTCCTGAGTCAATTGAAATTTCAGACTACGAAACTGAAGAAAGTGACGTGGATGGTGAAAGTGGAAACAGAAAGAAAAGGACTTGGAAGTCAGAATCAAATAATTCTGAACCAAGAAAGAAATACGTGAGAAAAGCAGACTACTGGCCTGGTGGAAGATTAAGAGTAAGGTTGATCAAGAAACCTAAAGAGCAAGTTGAAGAAATCAGTAGTCAAAAGAGTCCTGGAAAGGAAGTTGGAGTTGGAAGGAAAATTGAAGTGGTGTCGAGAAAAGGAAAAAGAATAGTAAGACCAAACCAGAAATACAAGTCTCCTGAGTGGACTTATTTAGTAATTCCACCTGTTATTGATATATATGGTAGTAGTGAAGAAGAAGACGAAATCGAGGAAATTAGTGACAATGATTGAAGTACAGAAATATTAATTTGGCAAAAGGCTGAAGAAAACTTTGTTAGTTGACACAAGGTCGAAGAAAAACTGTTTAGTTGAAGAAAACTTATGTATGACATAAGGTCGAAGAAATCTTGTTTAGGGTTTTAAAAAAAAAAAAAAAAAAAATATATATATATATATATTTTAAAAGGGGGGTGTAAATATAATTTTAGATTTTAAAATTTTGTTTTATTTTGTTTTATTTTGAGGCTAAACTAACCAAAAATGCCTTATGTTAAGGAGAGCACTTCAAGGTGTTCTGTTTTTAAGAGATGCTGTAAGATGACTCTGGTGTGTCTGCTCATTTTAATTCTGCTCTGGTTAGTTTTAGCTGTGATTATCCCTTTAGAGATGAACAGAGAATTACACAAAGTTAACATAACAAGCAAAGCTTTGGTTAGCCAAACTAAACATAGTACATCTGCAAAAGTTATTGATCATCAGCCTAACATTCATCTAGATAAATCCATTAGTGATTTTTCAAGCAATACATTCACAAAGCTTTTGAGTGAATATGTTAAGGTAATGGATGCAAAAGACTGCTACGTCTGCGTCAAGTTACCTGCTTCTGTTTCTGAGGGAGTAACATATAATATGCTTCCTCTTACTTATGGTGTAACATGTAGTGTGTTAACTAGTTTATTTTATCAAACTGGACGCTTAGAATATTACTATTCAGATTTTGATGAGATTTTCGCAAATATAAAGATTGAAAATGCTTTAAATAAGCATAAGAAGGCTAAACAAATGAGAGAATTTTTCCTTGTTACTAATGAACTCACTTATGAGTATGCTTACAAGAATAATCTAACTTGCAAATTAAGTGCTGAAGGAAAGAAATTTTTGAATATGGTTGAGGAGAGGAGAGCAATTTACAAAAGGAATGAATTAGTCAAACAGACTAAGTCAAAATTCTGGCAGAAAGAGGATGAGAAGTTAAATGGCAAAATGCTTGAAAATGTTGCTATTCACATAGATAAACCAGTTAGTGGAAAGCTTTGCATTAGAAGAGATAATACACTTTTTGATAATTATTTTGTAGGTGCAAGTAACTGTGAAGATACTTATCAGATTATGGGAGGTTGGGGATTCAAAGGTGGAAAGGATCCAATCTTTCCTGGGATTTATTTTGTTTGTGGTGACAAAGCCTACTACAACCTTCCAGACCACTGGTATGGAACTTGTTATGTGGGAATTGTTTTTCCTAAAGTGTTTCATGTTGACAGAGATTCAGAAGGATTGTTTAAAATTCATAATTATGTAAATAGAGTCAAAAGAGAAACTTTCACAGAGGTTTTGGGAGATATTTTTCAAGCAGTAATACCTTTTGTTGGTATAACCCTAAATGCAGGGAGAATCAGAAAATTGTCCACAATAGTTGACAGATTGTCAACAGATACAGCTGATGGATTCCAATTAGTGAATGTTGAAGTAATTGCAATTAGATCAATGGTAATTCAAGATCGCCTTGCTTTAGACATACTCCTAGCAAAAGAGGGAGGAGTCTGTGGCATTTTGCATGTGCAACATTGTTGTACATATATACCTGATGAAAGTAAGAATATTGAAATGTACATCAAGAATATTACACAAATGCATTCGGAGATAATTCCTTTAGAAGATGATTTCACAGAGAAACTTTCAAAAAGATTTCAAGCAATTAGAAATTGGTTTCATGACATTGGGAGTTCAATTCTTGGCAAGATTTTGGCACCTTTGATTATAATAGTATTCATTTTTATTTTGACTAAAATTGGTTGTTTGTTGCATAAAAGAAAGAAGCAGTTGAAAGAAAAGAAAAGGATCTATAAACTTAGAAAAGAAGAAGAAAGGGAGATTGAGTTACAGGAATTACATAGAGAACGTTATGCAAATTCTGAGGATTTTGCAGATACTGGTTTTTAGAATTTACTGACACAAATGAATTTGAATCTTTTTCTCGGAAGTTTAAATTACCAAAAATTGGGTGGTGGTGTGGTGATTTGTTAATCACCAGATGAGGGAGTTGATGGAGCGAGATAGAAAACAAAATTTTGTTTAAACTCGCGAAGTCACATTTCCATAACATGAATAATAATATTAATGATTTGTGATATGTCGTGCTAATACAACATAGATTAAACTTTACACATGGGGGGACTAACATGTGTGCTCATAAACGTGCATAAGTGTTGCATCTTTTTGTTCGTGCAAAATAATAAAATAATTTATTGTTTTCGTTTTTGTCATTACTAACTGCAGCAAACTTAAAAGAAGCATGTGCTTATTTTGCTTTTCCTTGTCTATGTGATGTCAATTCTACTATTCTAGGTGCACTTAAGTCTCATGGATTAATGAAGACTGGTAGATATAAACGCTGCTTTATTTGTTTGCATTTGCTAGGTAATATTTTGACTAATTCGGGTGGGTTAATTAATTAGCAAACCTAGGGTGGATACAGAATCAACATTATTTCTTACATTAATACTTTTCTTGTTTTTGTTTATTACTAGAAAGCATAAGTTGCCTGCTTTTGGGCCTAGTTTGCTCGAGTTTACTAAAGCTGAAATTTACTTCTACAAAAATCACGAGATGCCCATTCTGAAATAAAGTGTTCGTCAAAGCTGCATTCACAAAGCAAAAACTGATGTGCTGTCATCATTCTGTCGGACGTGGCCAAGGTCGGATATGTGATAAAGGACAATTTTGTCAACTCTAACTTGGCACCCACGGAAGTAAATCGAACGCTGCGAGAACTTTTATTTACAATTGTTGCAAACCGAGGAAGCTCCTGGTTGCATTCAGAAAGGACAATGGTTCTTAAGAAATGTGACTTAATGGAAATTTTGAAATGTGGGTGACATGTCACTTGTCACTCTCAACCAATGGGACGTCGTGGATTTTTGAAAACTTTCCTTTGCTTAGATTAGTTAGCATAGAAAGGTATAAAAAGTCATGCCCTTAGGGATGGGCTGGCTGCTGCTTTCTGACTTTCCGATGAGGGTGAAGTGCTGTCGGACATTGCGTGGAGCACGTAAGAATCCTCAAAGAACTTTATTTTCCATCTATTTAGCTTAGCTAGGGACTTAGGTTTTAGAAATGAAAAAATTTAAATGCTTACTTAAACTTTGATTCGCTTGCTTAATTTGTATTTTTCTCATGATTCTTTATAAACATGCTTGCTTTAATGCTAATAAATTACATTTATAAAACTACAATTTGAAATACTATAATTAGTAAATAAAATCGTACTTTTGACAAACAAGCTGGTCTTGATTATTCAGAAGTGTAGGTTACTATTGGCTAGATCACGTCGCCAATGGTGGTCGTTTAAATAGTTAGGATTTGTTATAATGACAACATTCTTTCCGCAAATGTATACATTTGTATATAGTTTGTAAATAAGGTGTATATAGATTTAATCTGACCACCTGATTCAGCAGGCCCAAATATGTCAGGTTTATAAATGGGTCCATGAGTTAGTGTAGAATTTTGTTTATAGGTTATGAAGTTGGGTAGCGTTGTTTATGGCATATTTCCTATAGGCCGCTGGATCAGCGGCCTTGTAAGATGTGTCTCGGGTCCGCCATTGCAGACCCTGCATACAGTCTCGTACTGTCACGCCGACTGCGCAAATGCCCACACCTGCCAGCTCCTAAACCTTCCCTAAATCTTCATATCAGTCACCCCTATGGTAGGCCTACGGGCAGGGTGCATTGTAAGCGTAAGGTAGGACAAGCCATGATGGGTGTGGCATGTCCTAATAGTGAATTACCGCCTTTTTCGTTCTTCACTATTGAAGGGCTGCCTGTTCTCTTAGGCCAAGGTGAGCTGCCGGACTTATTACATGCTATAAGTTCCGGTAGGCTCAGGGAACACGGTGGCACGTCGAGTTTAGTATGCCTGAACTCAGAATAATAAAATACTTCCTTTAGCAAGGTTTATTTTAATATCCTGTGTTTGCAAACGCTACTTTTAGAAAGTTAGCCTTTGCTCGCCTAACTATTCAGCCCGCCTCTGCCAGGATGTGTATCTATTGTCTGGTTTGTATGAGTGACAGGGCTGGGGAATTCCCGGGGACAGTCTGGGCCTCCAGGTGGAGAATAGGGTGCTTACACCAGGATGGGTTGGCGGAGTAGTCCTAGACTCTGAATAGGGTTGTGCTCCACCACCACAATGCTGGCTCCACCTCCTGCGGAGCGTCCGATGTCCCTGCCCTGCACGCTGAAAGAAGACGGCAGCTTCCTGTCAACAGAGTGCTCCAAAACTGTGTTGAACCAGGCTCAGGCCCCCTGGTCTGCCAAGACAAAAGAAACCCAGTATAAATATAGGAGCTCCGCTCCTTACAAATCAGATCCAGTTTTGACCACGACTAATCTCTGCCTGACTAGAAGGACCAAGAGAAGCTGAAGGACGGAAACCAGTCTGTATCCTGTAAGACTGGCCTGCAGTGGTGCCTTGCTGAGAAAGGAGAGGAAAAGACCAGAGAGGACTTTGTAGACTTGTGCCTAAGACGATCTCCAAGGGCTTGATTGCGAGCTTGCCCCTTGAACTGAACCCCAGGACCATTGGGTTCTATTCTGCTTGTGCCCGTCTGCTGTTGGGCCTTAGTTCTTATTCCCTCGCCGGAGTCGTGACTCGGGCGCCTTCGTCCCTCCCAAGGTCGTGACAGCTCGGAGCCTGGCCGCCCCGCCGCAGAGAGCCCCGCTCATCCCTGAGTCGCTCTTTGCTTCAGTGCCGGGCCGCCCGCTCTCCTGTCACCTCTCCTGCTAACGGAGCGCGTTGTGCGCCTCTCATCTTCTCCAGCCGGAATCTGCACGGAGCGCATACCCTAGCCTCGGACGGTCCGTACCTCGTAACGTACCCGACTGTCTCGCTTTGCCCTCCTGCATACCAAGGCTCGTGCCGCACCTCAAGAAAGGCCTCCCAGTACCGTGGTACCGGAAACCTGGTGCTGCACCCGTCTGCCCGAGAACGCGACGCCCCTCACAGATCCACGAGTACGACCTGGCGTGCTAAGAAGTAGTACGCCCCAGGCCTGAACGGCACCTCGCCCCGTGAGATGCATCGACCCCGGATCGCCACAACCCTCCACAGTCCTGCTCACCCACCTCGCACCTCGAGGGGGGCCCGAGCCGGAGAGATCCTCTGGAGAACAGTCGGCCTCGTCCCGGGTCCGCCCTCACCAGTAGACTCACCTGAAACGCCTCGGACTTCCACAAGCAAGGTACACTTGAACTGAGTCTTGAGTTCATATTGGATCCAGGGTCCGCAACGTTCATTTTTCCCTGTCATCGTACCTTGCTGAGCAACGAACATTTAAAGACTAATTGCCTATTTAAATCTGGTGGCCTCAAATCGCTAAACGTTATATGGTCTTTTGTTAAATCTGCATATGAGTATACCTTTTATATAAATTCTACATATTTTTGATACAACCTTACGACTGGTGTCCATTTGTGGTGGGTCAGTGGGTTTACTGTGCGTGAACGAAATGCTTAACTATCGCCCTGAGGATTAGCCTTGTCTGCTCGCGCCACACTATCTAGAGGGTGAGTATGGGTTATTCGAAGGAGTAGTTCCCTTGCCCTGACTAAGAGAGGGTCCCTGCTTGTCACAAGCGCATGCCTGTGCCAACCAGAGACCTACGATTTTAACATTGGCAGCAGCGGTGAGGATTCCGGATTTGCAGTTGTGATTTATTTACAGTGAATTACTTATCACCACGTAGTGAGAGCAGACCTATAACGAAGCCACAGATTTATTGTCTTGCCGAGAGATCTCGTATCGCTAAACCATGCCTGGTTCACTCCCTGTGAGAGCACCCTCTGTCATCTCTGGAGTAGATGATGTCAATTGGGAAGGGCTTGAAAATTACAAAGCCGAGCAATTGTAAGCCCTCTGCTTAAAGTCCTGAGTCTCCCACACCGGGTGCAAAAACAAAACCCAGACCATCAAGGCACTGAGAGCCTGGAAAGAATCAAGAGAGCCAGAGAATCAGCTGGTGCTGGATCCCCCAGACAGCCTTGTCGAGGTACCCCGGGGCCTGTCGTCAGAAGAGCTGGCGGACAGGGCCACAACCAGAGCGCATGAAGTAGAGATGGCAAGATTGAATGGACAGATGGCGATGGCGGAGAAGAAACTCCAGCTAGAGCATGAAATACGCATCAAAGAATTGGAGCTGAAAGCAAAGAGCTTGGACGCAGCTCCTGGTGGCAGCACAACGCCAGCGCAGGTAGAGCCAAGGGTCTACGTACCAAAGGATGTGGTTAAAGAGTATTTTAAGGGGGATGACATAGGGCAGTGGTTCAGGGCCTACGAGGTAGCCATGTCCTCCCACCGGGTCCCTGAGAAGGATTGGGGAGCGGGGTTGTGGGGACGGTTCCTGACCGAGGGGCGGGATACCCTGCTAGATCTTCCCTCCGAAGAATCTACCTCCTACCAGCACATGAAAGATGCCCTGATGAACTGATTTGGGTTAACCCCTGAAATGTACCGGCAGCAGTTTAGGAATTGTGTGAAGATTCAAGGGGGTACGTGTGTGGAGTATGTGACCTTTTGCTGCAGAGCGCTGGATGGATGGGTGAAGGGTAGCAAGGTGAATGATTTTCAAGGGCTACTCGATTTTAATGGCATGGGAGCACTTGTTGCTTAATTGTTTTCCTGAGTTACGCCAGCACCTGAATGATAGCAAGCTGTCCAACCCGAGGAAGCTTGCTAAGGAAGCGGACCGCTGGCTCAGCACCAGGGTCCACAAAGGTCCAGTGGGAGACCGAGCTAAAGGTGGGCAGGGTCCCCAGCAGAAGAGTGGGGTTGACAGGGGAAAACAGAAAGGGTTCCACAAAGGCCCCCAAAGTAATCCCCAAGGGAACCAAGGGAAAGGTTCTCCGCCTCCTCCACCCCCGAAGCAGACCGGGGCCCCGACAGGTAAACCTGTTCAGAGAGTGCCCATCACCTGTTTTAGGTGTGGCGACCAGGGTCACGTTTCCTCTGACCCGAAGTGTCACCTCTTTGCGAAATCCGCACCCACTGGTGCTCCCCCCAGGCAAATAGCGAATGTTAACTTGGGGGGGGGGGGGGGAGATGGCAATCCACGGGGGTGGGGATCCCGTCCAGATGACCCTAGTCTCGCTAGGAGATAGTGAAATGGTCCCCAAAAACTGAAAACTACCTACCCAGCAACACTTAAAAGTATGGGCAGGTAGTGACCATCAATGGAAAGAAGGCGGAGGCCCTTCGAGATACAGGAGCCAGTGTGACTGCAGTAAGGCAGCACCTGGTGTCTCAAGAGCAGGTAGTACCGCACGCCTACTGTAGGGTTGTCAATGCTGACAATTCAGAGAGCCAGTGTCCGATGGCTCAGGTTCCCTTTGAGTGGGGGGGGGGGGTCTCAGGTACTCTGCAAGTCACTGTGAGGACCTCCATGCCTGTCGATTGTCTGCTAGGGAAAGATTTGGAGAACTCCCCTTGGGGAAAGGTGGAGGACACGGCTCATCTGCGGATGGTGGGTCTACCCGACTGGGCGTGCGTGACCACGCGGTCCATGGCAGCCAGTAGGGGTGTTGAAGATGCCCTGGAGCCTGAAGGAGAGGCCCAGGAACCGGCCTTGGAGAGAAGGCGCCGGGGCACGGACAGCCGGCCCCCGAAGTTCCCACGGCCCAGGAGGAGGCAGACCTCGAGGGGGATGCCCTGGAGCCTACGGGGGAACAGATCGCCGAACTGGGGGACCTACCTGAGCTGACCCATTGGCAGCAGGAGGGAGGCCCCTCCAGGGAGGAATTCTGCAAGGAGCAGAAAGAGTGCCCTTCTCTCGTGGGTATGCGGCAGCAGGCTGCAGACCAGGCCAATGGTGTTCAGTCCGGAAAACACTTAGTCTACTGGGAGAACGATCGCCTGTATTCAGAGCCTAAGGCTGCTGAACCTGGGTCAGCCCGTGCGCTGGTGGTACCCCAGAAGTTCAGGGCCTTCCTACTGGGTTTGGCTCACGATGTGCCTTTAGCAGGACATTTGGGGATGGACAAGACCTATGACAGGCTTGTCACCCACTTCTATTGGCCCCAAATGCACAGGAGCTCAGATGCTCACTGTAGGACCTGCCAGACTTGCCAGGCAAGTGGTATAGAGCCTGTGCTCCAGCCTAGATGTGCTTTGTGATTTGCTAAACTTTGTTTTATCTGTGATTTAAAACGGAACATTTTTATATTTTTAAAATTGCACTTCACATTCTTGCATTCACTGCAGAAACTCGCCACACTCATCCTAATTGTGTGCAGTAGCCGCATTTGTGTTCGTTTCTTCGTTTTCCCTCTGAATAGCAAGGGGGAGGACACCACTTCCTGTCCAGTATCTGCTTGGCGGTTAGCGCTCTAGCGCCTGGGCCTCTCGGGGCTATTTAGGCTGAGCCTGACAACAGCGCGCTGCGGTAAGGGGTAGTGGCAGTTCCTCCTGACCCACTAGCTCGCCAGAGGCCATTGTATAGAGCCTGTGCTCCAGCCTAGATGTGCTTTGTGATTTGCTAAATTTTGTTTTATCTGTGATTTAAAACGGAAAAAGTTTACATTTTTACATTTTTAAAATTGCACTTCACATTCTTGCACTCACTGCAGAAACTCGCCACACTCATCCTAATTGTGTGCAGTAGCCGCATTTGTGTTCGTTTCTTCGTTTTCCCTCTGATTAGCAAGGGGGAGGACACCACTTCCTGTCCAGTATCTGCTTGGCGGTTAGCGCTCTAGCGCCTGGGTCTCTCGGGGCTATTTAGCCCTCGCCCCCGGTCGAGCGCGCAGCGATCGCGCGCAGGGGAGCCGAAGAGTAGCCCGTCTGCGCCCGTCCGCGACAGGACTGGGCCACTCACTCTGTCCATTTTTCTACTCATCACCATGGCCCTTCTAGAAGACACACGTCTCAGGTACACTTCTCAATCCTTATTAGCTCTTCGACCTCAGGGGTGGCAAAGGTGCGCCCGTGATAATTGGCCATGTCCCGAAGGGCCTTTCTCCTGCCGGTTATGCAGGTTCCAAGCCACATCCACCACTATTATTAGCGGGTATCCCAAGGAAACTAAACCAGAATTGAAAGGCTGGAAAAGCTTCCTATTAAATGTTCGATCACTACCGAGACACCACTCCGAGATATGGGACACTATCCAGAGCCTCAAACCGGAGGTTTGTTTCCTCACGGAAACTTGGTTAAAACCACATACCATCCCGTCCATTACTTTGGGGATTCCCCTAGGATACAAAATCCTAAGACAGGACCGACTGGACAAAATTGGTGGCGGGATCGCAATTATACATAAAGAAAAGCTCCATATTTCAGTGATAGAACAAATCATACAACCTTCCATGGAAATAATGGTTTTTAAAATAAAAACAGGACCCAAGGATCACTGGAAAGGTGCTTTAGTGTACCGGCCCCCTGGACCCAATGCTGGCTTTACACTAGCCCTAACCGAAATATTAGCTCCGCACATGAAGGCCAAAGAAAATTTTATTTTACTTGGAAATTTTAATTTTCATGCTGATGTTCCGGAACACTCTGACACAAAGTTCCTTTTAGCTGATCTCGCCCTTTTAGGTCTTCACTTGCGAAACTGTGGCCCCACTCATAAGAGAGGACATACTCTGGATTTAATTTTCACTAATTATCCTACCATACACTGTCACCCCCCCAAATGTATAAACTGGTCAGACCACAGTATGTTGGAATTCTCCTTCATGCATTTAGCCAAATCTACAGACCCCCCTGCCACTCTGACTATCAAGCGGAGACCTTGGCATAAAGTCACCCCGGACACATTTGAACAAGTCTGGAAGGAGCCAATAATATCAGACTCTGATAATACTGAGTCGGCTCTATCCAAGCTTAATAATGCACTCCTGGATGTTATCAACTCTTTGGCCCCTCACAAACTAATTAAACAACGCTCCACTGCCAAAAAAGAGATATGGTACACGGAAGCATTAAAACTAGAAAAACAAGGATGTAGAAAGTTGGAAAAACTCTGGAGGAAAACCCACACTAGTGCTAGTAAAGAACATTACTTGCAGGCAATGTCCACCTATTATAAAAATATTAAAGCTAGAAAGACCTGCTTAACATCACAGCTAGCCGAAGCTGGCAATTCCACCAGGGAACTATACAAAATCTTGCAGACCTTCACTAACCCTTTGGTATGTGAAAGCCCCGACACATTCTCCCAAGAGCTGTGTAACAATATCTCTCAATTCTTTGAGGATAAAATTGAAACTATTTACAATAAAATCATCTTGGCCAAATACCCCATGGACACTGAGGCCCCCAGTACTCTTCATTTGGAGACTCAAAGAGACACTTTTCTTGACATCCCTGAAGCCACTGAGAGTGACATTATGTCACTTTTAAACAACATGAAAACTGGCTCCCCCCTTGATCTGCTTCCTGCTAGAGTGGCGACCACTTTGAGCAAGACACTATGCCCAATCATTTATAAAATGTTGAACTTCTCCTTCAAAGAAGGGCAACTCCCTCAGCAATGGAAAGAGGCAGTAGTGCATCCTATACGGAAAAACTCAGCTTCACCTTGGACGGAACTCTCTAACCTCCGTCCCATCTCTTTATTACCCCTCCTGAGCAAACTGGCAGAGAAACATGTCAACATCCATGTCTCCAGTTTCATAGAGGCGACAGGGGGCCTGGACCACTCACAATCTGGGTTCAGGCCCAACTACAGCACCAAATCGGCACTCCTCTCCGTGACCGACAACATCAAGATGTCACAGGATAGAGGAGGCTCAATGATTCTGATGCTGTTAGACCTGTGGGCCGCTTTTGATACTGTGTCTCATAAAATACTTCTAAGCCGTTTGCAGGGAGTGGGCATTGGAGGACAGGCTCTGTCCTGGCTGGAGAGTTTCCTCATCGGGCGATCACAATCTGTCAGCTTGGGCCCCTATCGTTCCACCTCAAGGGTGCTCACGAAGGGGGTGCCACAGGGCTCATGCCTAAGCCCCACATTGTTTAATGTGTACGTGGCCCCCCTTGCTGAGATTGTAAGGAAGTACGGATTCACACCGGTGTCTTACGCTGACGACACCCAACTTCTCTACCCTTTCCATTCTCTTAACTCGAATGTTAGGGAAACTTTTGCTGAGGGCATGAGGGCAGTGTCAAATTGGATGGCTTCCAACTGCCTCCAATGCAATGTCGGGAAGACGGAGGTAATGCTTTTTGGGAAAGCCACCATACTCTGGTCTCCCGACTGGTGGCCTCAGGACTTGGGACCAGTACCCTGCCCAAAGTTGACCGTGAAAAACCTGGGTGTGAAGTTAGATCAAAATCTAACCTTAAAGGAGCATGCAAATGTAATCTTGGGAGCATGTTTCCGCACCATTGGCCTGCTAAGGCGAGTTTTTCCCCTCCTGCCCGACACGTATAGAAAGACCCTTGTAAAAGCCCTGGTGATAAGCCGGTTGGATTATTGTAACGGGCTCCTGATATTAGCTAACGAGGATGCTTTAAACCGGCTGCAGGTGGTCCAAAATACGGCGGCAAGACTGATCCGGAATGCTCCTGCAAGAACCCCCTCCAAGCCCCTACTGAAAACTCCACTGGCTACCGATATGGCAACGTATCAAGTTTAAAATCTGTTGCACTGTTCAGAAATGCCTTTTTAGAGGTGGCCCCAAATACCTGGCCCAAAAATTCCAGCTCTATAAACCGGATCGCCTTCTTCGATCAAGCAACCAACTGTTACTAAAATCTCCATTCATTAAGAAGACCAGACAAGGTGGCCGTGCCCTCTCTCTTGTGGGGCCGACCTTGTGGAACAATCTGCCCCTTAGCCTCAGACAAAACACCAACCACATATCCTTCAGGAAAATGCTTAAAACAACTCTGTTCCTGGAAGACTAATGGCCTTTAGCTCATCCACATAGGTACGAACTTTTCCATCCTGGCGTGCAAAGCGCGGAGATACCCCATTGGGGTCGATTCTGGCGCGATATAAGAAAATAAATAAATAAGTGCGGAGGGATATAAGAAACTAAATAAATACGTGTGGAGGGAAGAACAAAGCTCCCCTCCAACCATTCCCCGTCGTCAGTACCCCATTCCAGCGAGTGGGAATTGACATTGTGGGGCCTCTGGACCCCAAGACAGCCCTGGGCAACAGGTTCATCCTGGTCTTGGTGGACCATGCCACCCGGTACGCTGAAGCCATCCCTCTGAGGACAGTCACGGCCCCCGTGGTGGGACGAGCACTGATGGGAATTTTCTCCCGAGTGGGATTCCCTCTAGAGGTGGTGTCTGACAGGGGCACCAATTTCATATCGAACTATATGAAATCCCTTTGGCGAGAGTGTGGTGTAACCTACAAGTTCACCACCCCTTACCACCCCCAAGGAAACGGGTTGGTTGAAAGGTTACACCGAACCCTGAAAGGCATGATCATGGGCCTAGAAGGACCAATCAGGCGTAAGTGGGACGTCCTCTTACCATGCCTACTCTTTGCATACTGGGAGGTGCCACAGAAGTCGCTCGGGTTCAGTCCCTTCAAGCTTTTGTATGGTCACCCGGTCCGAGGACCTCTGAGTCTGGTTAGGGAAGGCTGGGAGCAATCAATCAAGAAATTTGTATAGCGCGCTACTCACCCAGAGGGTCTCAAGGCGCTTGGGGGAGAGGGGTCCGCTACTGATCGAACAACCAGGTCTTGAGTTGCTTCCTGAAGGAGAAGTGGTCCTGGGTACGACGGAGGTGGATGGGGAGGGAGTTCCAGGTCTTGGCAGCCAGGTAGGAGAAGGATCTTCCTCCCATGGTGGCTCTTCGGATGCGTGGAACCGCGGCGAGGGCGTGGTTGGTCGATCGTAGTTGGCGGGTGGGAGAGTAGAAGGTCAGGCGGTTGTTGAGGTACCTGGGGCACAGGTCGTGGAGGGCCTTGTGTGCGTGGGTGAGGAGACGGAACATGATTCTCTTGCTGACTGGGAGCCAGTGCAGGTCTTTCAGGTGTCTGGAAATGTGTCTGTGTCGGGGTATGTCCAGGATGAGTTGTGCGGAGGCGTTCTGTATGCGTTGGAGTCTTTTCTGCAGTTTGGCGGTGGTTCCGGTGTAGAGAGTGTTTCCGTAGTCCAGTCGGCTGGTGACGAGTGCTTGGGTGACAGTCTTCCTGGTTTCGGTGGGGATCCATCGGAAGATCTTTCGGAGCATGCGTATGATGTTAAAACACGATGATGAGACGGCGTTGACTTGTCTGGTCATCGAGAGGGAGGAGTCTAGGATGAAGCCCAGGTTGCGTGCATGGTCCGATGGTTTGGGTGCGCTGCCTAGGGCCGGGGGCCACCAGGAGTCGTCCCAGGCAGAGGGTGATGATCCCAGGATGAGGACTTCCGTCTTGTCTGGGTTCAGTTTCAGGCGGCTGTTCTGCATCCACTCGGCTACTTCTATCATCCCTTCGTGTAGGTTGGTTCTGGCAGTGGTAGGGTCGTTGGTGAGGGAGAGGATCAGCTGGGTGTCGTCGGCGTAGGAGATGATGTTGAGGTTGTGTTGGCGTGCGATGGCTGCGAGAGGGCTCATGTAGACGTTGAAGAGGGTGTGGCTGAGTGATGATCCTTGTGGTACGCCGCAGATGACTTCGGTGGCCTCAGATCGGAACGGGGGGAGGCAGACTCTCTGGGTTCTTCCGGCGAGGAACGAGATGATCCACTCCAGTGCCTTCTCTTGGATACCGACGTTGCTGAGGCGTTGTACTAGGGTGCGGTGGCAGACCGTATCGAACGCTGCGGAGAGGTCCAGGAGGATGAGGGCTGCTGTTTCCCCGTTGTCGAGCAGGATTCGGATATCGTCTGTGGCTGCGATGAGGGCGGTCTTGGTGCTGTGGTTGGCTCGGAAGCCGGACTGTGAGTGGTCGAGGGAACCGTTAGTCTCGAGGAAGGCGGCAAGCTGACTGTTGACGGTCTTCTAGATGACTTTGGCGGGGAACGGGAGGAGTGAGATGGGGCGGTAGTTCTTGAGGTCGGTGGAGTCTGCTGATGGTTTCTTCAGGAGGACGCTGGGTTCGGCATGCTTCCAGCTCTCCGGGAAGGTGGCGGTGTTGAAGGAGCAGTAGATGATGTCTCTGAGTTGGGGTGCGATGACGGAGTCGGCCTTGTTGAAGACGTGGTGGGGGCATGGGTCGGTTGGCGATCCGGAGTGGATGGTGTTCATCGTGCGGATGGTGTCTTCAGTGCTGATCGGGGTCCAGGCACGGAGGGTGGTGGTGGGGGGCGTCGGTTCTGTGGTTGGGTGCATGGTCTGATCGCCGAAGCTGTTGTGTATGTCTGCGATCTTGCTGTGGAAGAACGAGGCGAGTGAGTCCCAGAGGTCTTGTGAGGGAATGATGTCGTTGTTGCCGGCGCTGGGGTTGGAGAGCTCTTTGATGATGCTGAAGAGTTCCTTGCTGTTGTGGGCGTTGTTGTCTAGTCGATCCTTGAATGCTGATTTCTTGGTGGTGTGAATCAGCTGGTGGTGTTTGCGGGTGGCGTGCTTGAGGGCGGTCATGTTGTCTGTGGTCGGGTTTTTTCGCCAGGCTTTCTCGAGGGTACGGCAGTTCTTCTTGGAGTTCTTGAGGTCGTCGTTGAACCAGGAGGCTTTCTTGCTTCCGGGCCTGCTGTGATAGTTTTTCAGGGGTGCGAGGTCGTCAGCGCAGTTGGTGATCCACTGTGCGAGGTTGTTGGCTGCTTGGTTGGGGTCCGTTGATCTGGCGGGAGGGTTCTGGTTCAGTGATGCGGTGAGCTGGTCGGTGGTGATCTTGTTCCAGCTCCTGCGGGGAACCTGTTGCGGGTGGTGGGTCGTGGTCTTTCTGAAGCTGAAGTGGACGCAGCTGTGGTCTGTCCAGTGGAGTCCAGTGGCGTGGCTGAAGGAGATGTACTTGTTGGAGGAGAAGATTGGGTCGAGCGTTTGTCCGGCGTAGTGGGTGGGGGTATTCACCAGTTGCTTGAGTCCGAGGTTGGCGAGGTTGTCCAGCAGGGTGATGGTGTTGTTGTCGTTGTTGTTCTCCAGGTGGAAGTTTAGGTCCCCTAGGAGAATGTAGTCATCGGAGGGGAGGGCGTGTGGGCTGATGAAGTCTGCGATGGCTTCGCTGAATTGTGTGCGGGGTCCTGGGTGTCTGTAGATGAGGGTGTCGCTGAGTGTGGTCTTGGGGTCGGTGTGTATCTGGAAGTGAAGGTGTTCGTCGGCTGTGAGGGTGTCGTCGGAGCTGGTTGTGATGCGGATGGTGTTCTTGTGGACGATGGCGATGCCTCCTCCTGTCTGGTTGACGCGGTCCCTTCAGGTGATCTTGTATCCGTCCGGGATGGCGATGTCGGGCACTGAGGAGGCGTTCATCCAGGTTTCCGTGAGGAAGGCGACGTCCGGAGATGTGGTGTCGAGTAGGTTCCATAGTTCCACGGCGTGTCTGTGGACGGAGCGGGTGTTGAGCAGGATGCACTTCAGGTGGTTGTTGTTGGTGCTCTGCTTGGCGGGTGCGGGTGCAGTGTAGGTCCGGATGCAGGAGAACTTGCAGGATTGGCAGGTGAAGGGTCCGTGGGTGCGTCCTGGGGCGGCTCGGTGGCAGCCGGGGAGTCGGCCGGTGTTGAGGGCGCTGAGGGTGGCGTCGTCGTAAGTCCGGCGGGTGGGATGGCCTCTGCGGGGGCCAGGGGGTCTGTCGCTGGGCGCGGTCCAGGTGCGGACGGGCTTGCCTTTGGCGCGCCTTCGGCGCACAATCGGCGCGCCCGCTGCGCGTACGCTCGGACTCTGCCGTAAATGGAGAGTGGGGGGGCGGAGCGAGGGAGGAGCAGCTGGGAGGCGGGAGCGGGGTGGTGAGTGGGGAGGGGATCGGTCCGGTGATGCTGGAGGTAACGGGGGTGGGGCCGCAGGGGAGCAGCGGCAGGGAGCGGGGTGCGGGGTGGAGCAGCGGGAGAGAGACGGACTTAGAGGCACAAACAAAATACTGGCACAAAAACAATGCGGGCACAAGACGAGATCAGGGGCACACCAAGGAGGTCACAGAAATACAATTACTGGCACAAAATGCAAGACAGGATCAGGGGCACACCAAGGAGGTCACAGAAATACAATTACTGCCACAAAATGCAAGACGAGATCAGGGGCAGATACAATACCAGGCGGAGATCGGGCACACCAAGGAGGGCCACGCGGCGGGTGGAGCGACCAGTTCTGACCAGGTCAGGTCGGTCACAGCTCCCCGCCTCGCGGGTCTCACCTTATGTTTCCAGTGGGAGGGAGGAGCAGCTGGGAGGCGGGAGCGGGGTGGCGAGTGGGGAGGGGGATCTCCCAGGAAACATCCCCAGAATGTATACAGTTACATGCTGGCCTTCCGAAACCAGACCCGGCGATTCAGGCAACTTGCTGAGGCAAACCTGGAAGCCAGCCAGGAGGAGATGAAGCGGTGTCACGACCAGAATGCCACTCTGGTAGAGCTTCAACCTGGACAGAAGGTGTGGGTCTTGGCCCCAGTGGAGCCCTGTGCACTTCAGGATAAGTGGACGGGTCCATTTGAGGTTGTGGAGCGCAAGAGTCCTGTCACCTACCTGGTGAACTTGCAAACTCCCAGGAACCCTTTGAGGGTCCTACATGTTAACCGCCTTAAGCCCCACTTGGAGAGGTCCCAAGTGGGCATGCTGTTGGCAACCAATGACGGAATGGAGGAGTAGACCGAGACTCTTCCGGACCTCTTGGTGGCCTCCGAGCAAGATGGGTCAGTGGATGGAGTTAACCTCTCACCCTCCCTGACCCCTGATCAGCAGAGTGATTGCCGCCAGCTGCTGGGGCAATTCTCTGACTTGTTCTCCCTGGTTCCGGGTATCACAGATTGGTGCGTCCATGATGTGGACAAGGGAGACAGTTTGCCGGTGAAGCACAAGGCTTACCGTGTGACTGACGGGGTAAGAGCCTGCATCAAGGAGGAAGTCTCAAAGATGTTTGCTCTCGGGGTGATTGAGTCCTCCAGCAGTCCTTGGGCCAGCCCAGTGGTCTTGGTCCCGAAGGCTGCAGCGCCGGGAGCCACACCCGAACTCCGGTTCTGTGTGGACTGTCGAGGACTCAATTCGGTCCCGAAGACCGACGCACACCCCATCCCCAGAGCTGATGAGCTCATCGATCGGTTGGGGGCTGCCCGGTATCTCAGCACGTTTGACTTAACGTCTGGATACTGGCAGATCGCCTTAACTGATGGGGCCAAAGAGAGGTCGGCGTTTTCAACACCAGACGGGCATTACCAGTTCCGGGTCATGCGTTTGGGATGAAAAACACCGCTGCCACCTTCCAAAGGTTGGTCAACCAGGTGTTGGTTGGACTGGACGCGTTCAGTGCCGCCTACCTGGACGACATCGCAGTGTTCAGCGGTACGTGGAAAGAACACTTGCGACACCTGTGGGAAGTGTTGACGGCACTGCGCAAGGCAGGCCTCACGATCAAGGCAAGCAAGTGTCAGATCGGGCAGGGTTCCATGGTGTATTTGGGACACCAAGTTGGGAGCGGCCAGGTGGTGCCCCTTCAGCCCAAAATTCAGACCATCCTTGCTTGGGAACCCCCCCCAAGACCCAAACGGAGATGAGGGCCTTCCTAGGACTCACCGGGTACTACAGGAGGTTTGTCAAGGGATATGGCACCATCGTTGCCCCCTTGACAGAGCTGACTTCGATGAAGCAGCCCCGGAAAGTGATCTGGACTGATGCCTGTCAGGAAGCATTCGACACCCTGAAAACGGCCCTGTGCACGGCGCCTGTGCTCCTGGCTCCTGATTTCTACAAAGAGTTCTTAGTGCAGACATATGCTTCAGAGCATGGGGTAGGGGCTGTCCTTTCACAGATGACTGAGGAGGGCTGGGACCAGCCTGTAGCCTTCATCAGTCGGAGGTTACTTCCACGGGAACAGAGGTGGAGTGCGATCGAGAGAGAAGCTTTTGCTGTGGTCTGGGCCCTGAAGAAGCTAAGACCCTACTTGTTTGGGTCTCACTTCCGAGTTCAGACGGACCACAGGCCCCTCAGGTGGTTGATGCAAGTGAGGGGTGAGAACCCGAAACTGTTGAGGTGGTCCATTTCTCTACAGAGTATGGACTTTACGGTGGAACACCACCCTGGCATAGACCACTCCAATGCTGACGGTCTGTCAAGGTTTTTCCGCCTTAGTGATGAGGAACTCCCTGGGCAAGGGTAGTTCTCCCCACATTTCAGCTGGAGGGGACATGTGTTAGACCTGGCACCTTGGCGTGAGTCTCCCTTCCACTTTTTGCTGATGTGCCTCAGATGTTTTGCTGGTATCCGATGCTCAGGGCACTGCGCCATGGCCAATCCATGCTGCAGTGCAAGTGCTCCCAAGGTAAAGTGTATATGTAATTGATTTCCACGATTGGCTTATTTAGTTTACGGTCAGTCCCCAGTAAAGTGCACGAGGACTGCCGGGGCTTGTAAATACAAATGCCGCTAGTGGGCTTGCAGCGCTGGTTGCGCCACCCACAGAAGCGGCCTTGTAAGATGTCTTGGGTCCGCCATTGCAGACTCTGCGTACAGTCTCATACTGTCACGCCGACTGCGCAAGTGCCCACACTTGCCAGCTCCTAAACCTTCATATCAGTCACCCCTATGGTAGGCCTACGGGCAGGGTGCATTGTAAGCGTAAGGTAGGACAAGCCATGATGGGTGTGGCATGTCCTAATAGTTAATTACCGCCCTTTTCGTTCACTATTGAAGGGCTGCCTGTTCTCTTGGGCCAAGGTGAGCTGCCGGACTTATTACATGCTATAAGTTCCGGTAGGCTCAGGGAACACGGTGGCACGTCGAGTTTAGTATGCCTGAACTCAGAATAATAAAATACTTCCTTTAGCAAGGTTTATTTTAATATCCTGTGTTTGCAAACGCTACTTTTAGAAAGTTAGCCTTTGCTCGCCTAACTATTCAGCCCGCCTCTGCCAGGATGCGTATCTGTTGTCTGGTTTGTATGAGTGACAGGGCTGGGGAATTCCCGGGGACAGTCTTGGCCTCCAGGTGGTGAATAGGGTGCTTACACCAGGATGGGTGGGCGGAGTAGTCCTTGACTCTGAATAGGGTTGTGCTCCACCACCACAATGCTGGCTCCACCTCCTGCGGAGCGTCCGATGTCCCTGCCCTGCACCCTGAAAGAAGACGGCAGCTTCCTGTCAGCAGAGTGCTCCAAAACTGGGTTGAACCAGGCTCAGGCCCCCTGGCCTGCCAAGACAAAAGAAACCCAATATAAATATAGGAGCTCCACTCCTTACAAATCAGATTCAGTTTTGACCACGACGAACCTCTGCCTGACTAGAAGGACCAAGAGAAGCTGAAGGACAGAAAGCAGTCTGTATCCTGTAAGACTGGCCTGCAGTGGTGCCTTGCTGAGAAAGGAGAGGAAAAGACCAGAGAGGACTTTGTAGACTTGTGCCTAAGACGATCTCCAAGGGCTTGATTGCGAGCTTGCCCCCTGAACAGAACCCCAGGACCATTGGGTTCTATTCTGCTTGTGCCCGTCTGCTGTTGGGCCTTAGTTCTTATTCCCTCGCTGGAGTCGTGACTCGGGCGCCTTCGTCCCTCCCAAGGTCGTGACAGCTCGGAGCCTGGCCGCTCCGCCGCAGAGAGCCCCGCTCATCCCTGAGTCGCTCTTCGCTTCAGTGCCGGGCCGCCCGCTCTCCTGTCACCTCGCCTGCTAACGGAGCGCGTTGTGCGCCTCTCATCTTCTCCAGCTGGAATCTGCACGGAGCGCATTCCCTAGCCTCGGACGGTCCGTACGTCGTAACGTACCAGACTGTCTCGCTTTGCCCTTCTGCATACCATGGCTCGTGCCGCACCTCAAGAAAGGCCTCCCCGTACCGCGGTACCGGAAACCTGGTGCTGCACCCGTCTGCCCGAGAACGCGACGCCCCTCAGAGATCCACGAGTACGACCTGGCGTGCTAAGAAGTAGTACACCCCGCAGGCCTGAACGGTGCCTCGCCCCGTGAGCTGCATCGACCCCGGATCGCCACAACCCTCCACAGTCCTGCTCACGCACCTCGAGGGGGGCCGAGCTGGAGAGATCCTCTGGAGAACAGTCGGCCTCGTCCCGGGTCTGCCCTCACCAGTAGCCGCGCCTGAAACGCCTCGGACCTTCACAAGCAAGGTACACTTGAACTCAGTCTCGAGTTCATATCGGATCCAGGGTCCGCAACGTTCTGTTTTCCCTGTCATCGTACCTTGCTGAGCAACGAACATTTAAAGACTAATTGCCTATTTAAATCTGGTGGCCTCCAATCGCTAAACGCTATATGGTCTTGTGTTAAATCTGCATATGAGTATACCTTTTATATAAAGTATACGTATTTTTGATACCTTACGACTGGTGTCCATTTGTGGTGGGTCAGTGGGTTTACTGTGCGTGATCGCAAAAACTAACTATCGCCCTGAGGATTAGCCTTGTCTGCTCACGCCACACTACCTAGAGGGTGAGCAGGGGTATTCGAAGGAGTATTTCCCTTGCCCTGACTAGAAGAGAGGTTCCCTGCTTGTCACAAGCGCATGCCTGTGCCAACCAGAGACCTCCGATTCTAACATCGGTTTTACATATAGTTCTACTTCTAGTTTATCTGAGTTGTGTCTGATTATGATATCTAAAAATTTGACTTGGTTCTTGCTAGTATGGGCAGTAAATTTTAAGTTTGTATCTGTCAGGTTCAACCAAGTGAGGGATTCTTGCAGGGTCTGGTTCCCATCGGTCCAGACAAAGAAGATATCATCTATGTATCGGGCCCAATGGGAAACAGACTCAAAGAAAGGGTTAGCTCATTATATATGAATTTAGTTTCATAATGAGCCATGTAGATGTTGACTATCTTGACTTCTCGCAGTGACAATGTGTTCAATCGAAATGGCAGCTGTGGTGCTTGATTTCACAATTACATTTATGTAACCCTCCGCAGTCTTTGAAGTGGTGCCAGGGCATTGTAGAGGCACTCATGAGAAGTTGTTGGCAGGGTTCTGATCTTTCCCTGCAGGATGCGCAATGATGTAGTTGTACTCTAGTAATCGCATATCCCAATGTTCAATGCGAGTGGGCATTTTTGCTTTTGGATGGTCAGTCAACAATGCTTGATGATCGGTCACAAGCATGCATGGAAATGTTCCAAACCCACACCACTACTAAGCTTTCTTTCTCAGGTTGTGAATGAGCATGTTCAGCTTGGGGCAAATTTGGCTTGCAAATGCTGCATTACATTTTCAAGCATTTGGGTGTCTGCTGGGCTGCTCAAAGAAGGGGCCCAACCCGACGGGGCTAGTGCCAACAACAACTTCAGTATGAAGCTTAAGATTAAAATATGCCTTTTCAGTCGTGTTCTCAATAGCTGGTTTTGATATTCTGGGAGCTTTGCTTGCATTCATGTGACCAAAAATCCCATTTTATTCAAGTCTCTTAATAGCATACTAATAGTGGCAACGTCTTGTATTCATCTAGAGCAATAGCTGGACATGCCAGGGAATGAACGTAACATGGAAATGTCTTGTGCAGTTGACAGTGCTTGCACCTTAGCTGGTTTTGGGGTCATGCCTCATCCGAAAAGATATGGCCAGAGAATTTTTAACTGTCTTATGGAACTCATATTTCTCAGCATTCAAAGTTAAACCGGCATCAGCAAGCAGCTGAGACACTTGTTTGAGAGATTGGTCATGTTCATTCTTTGTGGCATCGAAAAGCAATAGGTCATCGCTGTAATTGAAATCATTCATGACAGTTTGTATGATACATCAAATGACCTCTTGTAATAGATCTACAGTTGAAGGCACACCAAAACTTAGTTTTTTGTAATGGAACATACCAACATGTGTAGAAAAGGTTGTAATGTACCTGCAATTCTCCTCAAGTTTCAACTGAGATCCTTTATTCAAATTCAGGTGAGAGAATACCTTTGCACCATTCAATTGTTATTATGTCTGCAGTGTGTGGACCTGGATGTTGTTCTCTTTCAATTGCTTTGTTCGCTTGACTTATATCCATGGAGATGTGTACAGCTTATTCACTGTTTTTTTTGGGTACTACCACTATGGGAGAAACCAATGAAGTTGGACCAGTGGAATGCTACATCTCATTTGAGTAAGGATTTAAGTTCTTTTTCAACAGCTTCTTGTACGTTAAGGGCAAATAATCTGTTTCTTTAAGGATGTCTGTCCTGTTGCTCAATGAGTAATTGGGCTTTCATAGTCCTGAGCTTTTCCAACCCATGAAACAATGAAGGCAATTGGCTTACTATTTGTGATGAGCGTGCATGTTCTAGTTCACTGATATCAGTCCCATATCAGAAGCTGTGCTGAGGCGAGTAAACAGTTGCTTGGCGCTGTACTTTGCAGTACATGAATGGGTGCTTGTGCTTTTGTTGTCTTATGCTTCATCTTTGATACAAATAAGCCTTGACTCTTTAGGGGTGTTGAAGCAGTGCACGTATAAACTTTAGTTTTCAATGACTTGAGTTGGGGCAATGGAGACAGTTCATTATACTTCTCCTCTGGCATAATATTTATTGATGCACCACTAACAATAATGAAGGGTATTGAACAACTATTGACTTTTAGTGTGATTTCCGGACAATGTTTGAATGTCTTTGGTGCTTTATCATGTCTACTACTCTTGGGCCAGTGTTTTTCTTCACATTTGGCCAGTCCAACATGCACATGTTTATCTGAGGACAACATAAACATGGCACAACAATCTTCCTCACTTTCACTTCATATTGATACAGAAGAACTATTTGACCAAGATTTCGATTTCAATTGGCTGTTTGGTGTTGATTTCCCTCAGCTGTTCAGGTTGCTTGGCCTCATGAGCGTGCATCGAACGTCGTTTCTGGAACATTCGAGCAGCCATTTTGTCTTTGTGCCGTGATACACTTTTGACTTTGCCTTGCATACAGTCACAAAATGGTTCTCCTTTACACAGCTTTTGCAGATCTGCCCAATGGAGATACTTTTGCCTTCATTTGGAAATGAAAATCCACACTTGAAGCACAGCTTCTTCTATAGCGAAATCACTCTGGGTTTCTCTGCCTTGCGCTTTGAGTTATTTCTCACGTTCGTAGTGACTAACTCTGAGCACCTCTCGCCTCCATGTCAACAGCACGTTCTTCAGCTCTGGCTACCATAAGAACTCACTCTAGACTCCGGGTTTCTCTCCGCATTCTTCATCTGAACGAAACTGACAAGCATCAGTCAATCAACTTGAGGCATATAGCTTCCTCCTCATTAAATTACTTGAACTTGGTGTTGAGCGTGTCCAGTTTCTCAACAAATTTGTGAATAGTCTCACCAGCTTTCTGTCCTTCTTGACTGAAGATGTACCTTTCTTAATCTACGTTTTACATTGGATTCAATTTGAGATTTAAGGCTGCTTTGTATTGACTGTACGCAATTTCATCAGCTTGTGCCATTTTCTTTGTCTTTTACACCTTCACTAGCAAAATTCTTACAATGCTTGTTAATCTTAATATCTGCTTCCTCAATCTCCTCAATGAAATCATCAAATGTCTCTATCCAGGAGGTGCATTTGTCGCCAATATTCAACTTTTTGACAATAAACAGCGTGGTGGTTTGCAGAAGGTATTTGTGGAACTTGCTGACCTGGAGAGTAGAGTTCTCTCCGCTGATTCGGGATCTTGTTTATGCAAACAAATCTGAGGCCTTGTGATGTGCTGACCTCTGGATCATCTTTCAGGCTGACATGAAACATGACCCCTTTCTTGGTCTCCATTGGAAAAGCAAACTTTAATGATTCCAGTCACCACTCTCTGCTTTCTGAACCTTGGAGACATTTGGAGTTGTTCTGAGCCCCACTCGGTAGCTTTGGTTTGGTGCAGCTTCAAGTTTGGACAGCTCGGCAGACACAATCCTGGGTGCTTTCTCCGGAGTCACTCCCTCCTTTGCTGCGGTGTGATGACACTCTTTACTCCGTACTGGTAAGCAATTGACCCTTTTTTGGGTATCACTTTGCCTGTAGGCGACTCCTTGAGCTGTCCGACACATGGTTGGTCTCTGCCTCTCAGCGCGTCGGTTTGCAGTGTTCACACTCAGTATGAATGTATGGCTTTGAGTTGTATAGTAGATGAGTACTACTTTGAGTGACATTCCAGCAGGTTTTTTCAGTCAAGCTTTCATTACCGGCAAATGCTTTCCATGGCACTGGGACTGTGCTTTGACTTCACATACTCCAAATGTCGATTCCGCACTTCAGAGGCACATGTGGCATGCACAAGCAACTTGATGGACCACTGTAATTTCTTTGGGAGAGCATTGTATCTTCTGGTTACTTATCCCGTATCTTGTGGCCAGTTGTAGCATCCTTCCTAGCCAGGGTACTCTCCAATGACTACACCACACATGGAGTTTAATATAACTGAGCGTGTAACCGCAAGCTCGACATTCTAAACCTGCATTCACTTCACTGCACTCTAAAGCTTACGTCACATTTCTACGATGTCTATCAGAAACCATAATGGTTCCGTCATTAGAAACTCCTAAGACACTATAACCCCTATTATTGTAACTGCGATCTTTCACTATAGACTCACTATTGGTGGATATGTGTGGTATTCAGGGTCATATTTATAACATTTAGCATATAATGGAGGGATAATGTTTTTTAAACCAGAGCTCTTAAGGTTCCTAGGTCTACTGAGGAGTAATTCATCTAGTTGCTTTCTATTCTGAGATTTGTAGCTCTAATTTTATGAAGGTATAACCAGGACTACAAATCCAAGAATTCCTACAAAAGCCAAGACTGGATGAGCTGTTCACACAGGGACCTGGAAAACATCAAAGCTCAGAAAAAAAGGTTATTTGATTATGAATAATAAGCATCTTTGGCTGTGTACAAGCCCATTTGTGCCCGTCGGCATCTGGGATGTGGCCAGCCATGCTGCCCGTTCGGTTACAAAAGGTGAGACGGTCACATTTTAAATACAGCAGAACGGGGCACTTGCAGCTTGCCCCTGATAGCATCTGTGTAAAAGAGCGCTGAGAAACACCTCGTGCTGTGTGGAATGTAACTTTAAGCTCTCTCGAAACACATTGACACGCGCATTTGGGAGTGTGCGCGCAGAACTAGCAGGGCAAGCTCATGGTTAAGGCAGCCTTCATAATGCACGCTCTATTCAGAAACGCGCACAGCACCTCTTTCACCTGTTAAATGATGAGGCTCTTCACCTGAGCTTCAATACTGAAACCTGGCTCACCAAAACCTCATCCGGTCATTGCAATGGCCATTCCCAAGGGCTTCAAGATTATCAGATTGGACCGGAAAGAGGGGAGTGGAGGCGGTCTAGCAATTGTGCTGAAGGACCAATAGGGCTGCCAGGGATATGAGTTGGGGGAGTTGATGGGAGCTGAAGCATTGGGCTTCTGTATCAACTTCTCTAGCGTTGTGGAGAAGTGTGGCTCAATGGTTAGAGCGGCAGACCCTGATGCAGAGGTCTGGCCCGGGACCAGGGTTCGATTCCCGCCTCGGCGGGTCTTGGGCTCAATTTCCCCGGACCTGATAATTCTCGCCTCGGTGCCTAGTCTAATCATGGGTCCCACTCTGTGACTCTGGGCAATAGCTTGCTTAATCTCCACAACGGCCCCAGCAGCGCTGTGGATGCCTGGCTTCACCTTGGGGGTGCCCAGGAGTGGACATTTCACAGGAAAGCCAGGATGGGTTCCGCAGCGGTATGAATACAGCGCTACGAGGCCTCCGGGTAGAAGTGCGCTATATAAAATACAAACATTTACATTTACATTTAGCCAGCATGCAATAGCAGGAGTCTTGATATAAATACTACTGGGTCCAGCCAGTGCCTTCTTGAAATCTTTGGACAATGCAATCGCTCACCTGGCCTTGAGATACTCCCACTTCATGGTCCTAGGTGATTTTAATCTACACTGAGGATGGGGAGGCGTTAGAGTTTATTAAATTCATGAACCAGCTAAACCTTAAACAATTTGTGGTGAAACCTACCCATCGAAGGGGGGGGGGGGCTCATCTTAGATCATGCTTGCTCCAATGGGGAGATACTATTGGAAGACCCTCATCGTGTGATCTGGTCAGATCACTTTGTGATTAAGTTTGCCTGGCAGACACTGAATGAACTGAAACCGCTCTCTAATGAAAAGATACAGAGGGTGAAGGCCTTTAATAAGATAGACCCCCTTGAATTCTTGAAGAGCCTAGCTTTTTGCACCCTTGAGCTGGCTGGGTAAATTGAGGGCGATTCACTAAGCTGTTATAATTGGATAAAAAAAAAATTGCTCAAGAGTTGGCTCCCACCTTCCAGCATAGAGGAGGAAGAATCACCCACTCTAAGCCTTAGTTGTCCGGTTCCTTGAAACTGGAAGAAAAAAAACTGCAAGAATTTAGAACGCAAGTGGAGGAAGGATTATAATTTAGCAGACTAATCTTTAAAAAAGCTCAAATAAACTATTATGTGGCTATCCTAAGAACTAAATGCCTTTAGTATGAGGAGCGCATTGTCTGCTCTGGTAATAACTCTACAGAGACCCCAGTTGCCTGTACTCACTCCAAGGAGGCTTCCAAGGAGTGGTGTGAAAAGTCCAAACAATCCTGGCAAGTCTAGGCGCTGGCAGAAGACAGGATTTGGAGGATGAAACCCCTATCATAAGGAATTCGGCTAGTCTCCCCGAATTAAATGCCTTTGAAGTCATTTCTTTGGAGTATTCACTCCACGCTCTTAAGTCACTAAAATCAGGCTCCCCGATCAACCCTTGCACCCCCAAATTGTTGGTTGCAGGGCAGAAGTTATTAAGCCTCTGGCTAATAAGCTGCTTAACTTATCCTTCGCAGCTGCCAAAGTGCCCAGAGGTTGGAACCAGGTGATGAATCTTCCCTTGCTTGAAAAACCTTAAGCAGATCCCACCTCACCTGACCACTATAGGCCCATTTCCTTACCTCCAGCCTTCTCTAAGATTCTTGAGAAGCAGGTGAACAGACGGCTATTGAGGTTCGTGGAGCACAATGAGCTCTTTCATCAGGCTCCATCAGGTTTCAGGGCCTTGCACAGTACTGAAACTGCACTAGTCGAGGTAGCAGAAGCTATCCGGGGCACCCTGGAAACAGGGGGTAGGCTGATACTGGTGCTACTGGACTTGTCGGCGATGTTTGACACGGGCTGCATGCCCTTCTGTTAGAACGGTTGCTTGAAAGAGGAGTGACCAGATCAACATGGAACTGGCTAAAATCCTTCCTGGAGGATAGAAGCCAACAAATCTGGATCTCACCCCCTTCTCCGCCACTTCTCAAAAATTGGACACTGGGGTTCCTCAGGGTTTGGCACTGAGCCCCACGCTGTTAAATATTTATCTTACACCTTTAATTCAGTTATCAGATAAACTTGGTGCAAACGTTATCCCCTATGCAGATGATACACAGCTGCTCTTTTCCAAGAATAAGGGGAGAGAGGCAAATTGCTCATGTAAAATCCTGCTCTCTTCAGTCTTCCCCTAGCTGGCAAAGGCTCAATTGAAATGCAATGATGACAAAATGGATATTCACCTCTTTGGGGACTTCTCCCTGCAGTTTTGGCTTTCATTCTGGCCGGACGATGCACCCCCGTAGGCTCCCCATGGTAGGCTGATACAACATTTGGGGATATGGTTTGATGACCAGTTGTCTTTTGGGACCCAAATCACAAAAGACTGGTTGGGACCTACTTCGGAATTCTGAGAACGCTAAAGAAATGTATGCCGCTCTTTCCTCTCATGCTAAGACAACTGTTATTCAAGCACTTATTACGTCCCGCATTGACTATGGCAATGCTTTGTAAGCAGGTCTGCCAGGATATCTCCTTGACAAACTCCAGGTTATCCAGAATGCAGCAGCTCCTGCTTCTCCTCGCTAGGAAGGAGACAGCGAGGCCTCCTCTTCGGGATCTCCAGTGGCTTCCTATTGGGGAAAGAGTGACGTTCAAAACGGTGTTGCTCCATGCCGCCGTGTACCGCAAAGGTCCCTCCTATTTGAGCTGCAGATTCAGCTTCTACAATCAGTCGAGGCAACTGCGATCCTCAAATAAGCTGCTGGTCTGTACACCTAGGATTCACAGACCGAGAGCTGGCGGCAGATCGCTTTCCATGTTGTGTGCTGTATCTTGGAATCCTCTTCTGCTGGATTTACGCTTTGTAAGCGATAGTTTTATTTAAAAAAGCTGAAAACGTGGTTCTTTAAACTGTGCATGTTCCCTGCCTAACCGTACTGCAGGTACTGCACTGGGACACTTTTTGGAGACTCTGTGTGCACTAGAAGTGCCTTTATTAATAATCATGCTATTTTGCACTTGAAATAAGTGAAATTCTGGGCCTGGCTCTTATGGTTCATAATTAAAAATATATATATATATGTGCTCAGAGCTTTGAGGTTACATTTTACAGATGCACTGTGATGGGGAAGAACTGCCCCTGTCTTTAAAAGTTTTAGTATGAGCAACACAGAAACATTATAATTGGCTTACTGACTAAAATTAAAGTTGTAACCGTATTTGTGCTCGTTCTTTGACTCCATTCACTCCACTACAGAATTTGACTGGATCCACACATCAGAACTGCAGTCAAGGGGCAAGGTACGCCCAGCCAGTTGCAGCTGTAGATCCCTAGGTGTGTGCTTAATTTAAACCAGTCGGGCATGCGGGAGAGTCAAGCAGGTATGCTACCATTTCTTCTTCCACGTTCTCAAGAGACTTTAGCCACCATATTTTCTTCTTCCCTTTCTCAGTCTTTTTAGCCGTTACAGGAAAAAAGAAATGTATCTCCACGCAGGCACCAGGAACACGGTCCACAAAGCAGTAACTTCACTGGCTAAATAATACAAATTCCCTGGATGTGCTCCAGGCTGGGGATTCTAGGTTGTGATGGTCCAGGTGAGCTCCGTTAACCTGTAGCTTGCAGGGAGTCCACCCTTTATTCCTCTTGAAGCAAGGTCCATGCAAAGGGCTGTAGTTCAAAATAATGCAGCAGGCGTAGTCTTTCAGAATGCAGGGCCTGATGGTGCAAATCAGGTTTCCAGCTTGGCAAGCCACCTTCTGCATTTCAAGCAGCAGATGTGAGATGCTCTGCACCTCACATATTTATTCAGTATTCTCTGGGGTCAAGCAGGAGAGCACTCCTATCCAATGCAGTGCAAGGCAACACTCCAGAGCCAACCACTTCCTCCAAAGTGTGGCATCATCTTCTCCCAGAAAGCCCTATTTCTCAAATTCAATACGGCTGAACTTGCAGCAGAGGAGCAAGAACTAGTTAAACCAACCCCCAGTATGTGTCATTTCAATAGCTCTCCTCTCCCCCTACCATCAGCAAATGCCTGGCATCTGGCTAAGTCAGGGGAGCTGGTGGGTAGATGGGCCTGGCATTCCCTGCCTATCCTATCCTATCTCCCTTTGAAGCTCCATGTTTACGACCCCCTCCACCCTGCTCTGACATTCCTGTCTAGCAGAGTTCTCTCGAAGAGAAAGCCTTTCCTGGGTGCCACTCATCACTTCATCAAAGCAGCCTGGCTAATCCTCTTAACTCTGACCAATCAGGGGAGACTACAAGAAGGCAGAATTTTGGCTTCCAGACAGTCATAACTTATTTTCTGTATATTTTAGGATACATTCAACATTAGCATATTGTTGGATGTATCAATGCCATCCTCCTAAGTCCTTAAATTATATTTTCCTTTGATTCCTACTAATAGTTGTGCGTTCATAAAATATTGCAATGTTATCCTATGTGTTCGGGGATCAACAATGCGGAAAATTAAATGTGCACTTTCTCCAACACCAGGGCCTATAAAAGATAATTTTATAAGGACCCTGCTTATAGCTAAATGACCCTCCACCCCTGGGACACCTAGAGGAGACTTTAGGGGTCCTGAATATGCAACAATGTAGATCCTCACACCACAGTGCTCATAACACAAGTCGATTTTGGGAAGCACTTTACTACAATGGGGGAAGTGATATGTGCAATTTCACTATCCCCAGGGTGCATAAAATCTCTTTTATAAGGTTCCTCCTTATAAGTACATAACCCCTCCCCACCCCTGGGACACCTAGGGGAGACCCTGGAGGTACAGGATTTGCCAAAATATTGTAGTTTTATCACTTTATGAGTGGCCCTACCCCCAAAGTAGAGTTTGGGCACAATTTACATTTAAAAGCAGTGCTGCAAAACAGGGCTGCTTTTAAAATTATCTCCGGCTCTCAGCAGTGCACACAAGTGCAGCAAAAGCTGCTGGCTTCTAAACTGTCATCCCTAATATATTCTAGTGACTTAAAGGTCGTTTTAATCCACCTGTTCTATTATGTACTAGGGCCTTATTGGGTAGGTCATGCCAATCATAGGGGTACCGAAACACAGTGTACTCCAATGTATGTGTGTTTTTTCACTATAACAGTGGGTGTTTTCAACATATCACTGGGCCTGCCCAGCGGAACAGAACCCAGGGCACTCTCAGTCAGAAAACCAGCATCCAGGGGTCTCAAATGGAGCAAAAAGTGGGGGCACTGCAAACAGGTCCTGATTTCAAACAGTATTCGTTGCTCGTCTTGCAAGACTGTTGCCATTTTAGTCAGGTGGCAGTTGCGCTCCTAATGACACTCGCCGACCAGATTCTAGAGTTGAAAATACATTAGCAACATAACAGTCCTCTGAAGCAACAAAACTGAACTGCCCACCAACACTGGTCCGCCAAGGCACAACCTCTTAATGCATATTCTCCCACGGCGTGAAATCCGACTCTCTGAACCCTACTTTAACAATTATTATATTCAAAACAAAGCACCTAGGTTTTTAGTACGGTTACTTCTAGCATGGACGTTCCTGTGCAGAAAGTGAAAAAACGGATGGGGAATGGACAGCTTCCACATTCGAATATTCATGGGAAGCGTGGCAGGCACTGGAAGCCATCTTGAGGTGGAAATAATGAACTTCTAACATGGGTAAAAGTTCTGTCATCAGAGAGCTAGCGCTCTGCATGACGGGGGGGGGGTCTGAGTAATGGGCTACATAGGAGGTGCCTCTGGTGATCTTTGACTGGGTTTGCCAGTTGACCCCATGTCAACAGGACACTCTCACTCCTGGACTTTGTTTTTACATACCTGTGCGTTCTGGGAGTTGTCTTGGTTCGTTTTAGTTGAGCCAATTGGGACAGCACATATGATGACCATGATACGTCAAAGCAAAGTCCGATCATGGAAAAATGTCCCTGTGACATAGATCCACCTGGTCTGGTCGTACTGCCGGGGGGAGGGGTGGAGCGGAGAAGGACAGGAGTGATACGGTGGAACACAGGTGCCGGCTGTCCCACGCCTCCTGTCATTATTGCCCTCGCTGTTCCCTGATTAACATCTGCTGTAATAGTCAAGTTGCATATAAAATATAGTCCATTTTCCTTTCTCTTTTTAATCGACCAGTATAATGTATTGCACTCCCAAGGGCAGCACTGTTGCTTCATCTCAGAAAATCACTTTACATGTAACTGTTTAGAGAAGCGTTTATTGATTAGTTGTTTAAGTCCTAGTGAGATCAAAAATGCTTGTGAAAATTGTACATTTTTGGCTTTTGTCTAGATCAAGTTCTTGGTTGCTTTTTTCAGCGTTACCGCTTGGATGCAATGTTGAGGTCTTTGCAACTGATGACCCAAATGCTCAAAACGAAGCAGAGCAAGAACTGCAGATTTATGAAAAACATGACAACTTACTTCATGGTCCACGTACCAAAAGGTAATGATTGGACCTTCCATAATGCTGCATGGTGTTAATTTGATATACTCCAGAAAGTTTCTTCAAATCGTTTCCACCAAATGAAAAAGCAACAGAATTGAAATACTTAAAGTTTCCGAACTTACTCTCTTACACAACCACAACTAAACACACACATTTATCAACTTTTGCAAGATAAATTAAAGTGAAAAAATAGCACCTATTGACGTAGGCCTTGCAATAATAAAATTGAAACATCACAGCCCGTGGCTGCCTTGCATTGGTGGTGTGTAGGGTTTCTTTTGTTTTGAAAGTCCTGCATGGCCACCAAATTTATAACCAACGTGTTGCCCATCATAGAAATGTGAAAAACGACACTGACCATAGTATTCCATGGTAGTGGGTTGGTTAAGAGGCGTTGGCCTCGGGGGGGATGCAGCACACTACATATGAATTGAGGTAAGGAAGTGGCACTGTCTGGGGTGATGTAGTGTCCTCTGAAATGAAAACATCCAAGGTAAGACATGAAAGTGGAGAAAATGGAAAACTAAAGGACTTGTACTCCTTTTTAGGCGGATGTGCCTATGTGGACAGACAAATGCAGTTGTTCACAGAGTAATAGAGCCAATGGCTTAATTTGGTTCACCCTCCTCTGCATACATTCATGTGTGGAAGCAGAATGCTTCAGCCATTGGTTCTGCTGCCCTGTGGCATCTGCCTGCATAGAGCAAATCAACGGTTTTGTAGAGTGGTTAATCAACACCAAACCCTTGCCTACTATAGTAAACTGTGAGATTCCAAGTAACCAAGGATCCGTACTAGTACAGTGTAACAGCAACCCACCCTGAAAAGCCAATTGCCAATAATGCAAGCTTTTCACAATACACAAGTTGGTCCTACTGGCTACTTCCTCACTTTTTTTTATTTCACATATAAAACCTATGGGATCTAACTTCATGTTTCGCAATAAACCAATACAGCCTATAGCCTTTACAACTGGCTCGGCACCATACCCAACATTGGCCTACTGACGTGCACATAAGCGGACTACCATTATGCTATAGTTTTAAATTACACATCTAAACGAAATTACACCCCTCTCCGAATGATCGAGCAAGGTTTTTCACAGTGAAAATCTTTAACTCCCAGAACTACAACCCGTAACACAGTATGATAAAAACAAATCCACTATTAAATGCCTATTGGATCTAGCAAATGATTTTCACAATAAATAAGCCAGGCCTATTGCCTTTGTTATAACATTTCATAATAAACAAAGTAGACCTTTGGGATTGAATGTGACTTTCTTCATTGAACCTTTGTCAGAAAGCAAAAAGCGTTCGCTGTCGTAGTCCACTACAAAACATATGTTGGTCATGCCTTTTCTGTATCGTTGCCATACAGTGGATTTCTCTCCCATTGAACTTGACAGTTGTCTGATCTCTCGACGTTTAGGAAAGCATTATATACATGGCTGTTCTCTCAGCGTGATTAATTTCTTTGGTTTGCTGTATTTCAGTTCCAGCACTTTTATTTTTCCTTGTGTCTGTTTTCCATCAGCACCGTGATACCCTCCTGAGGGTAAATGATGCGCTTTACAAACACATACAATTGGAATGCAAGCACTATTTCAGCAGAAGTGCTCAACTTTTGTCCAATCCAAACCTGTGCTCAGAGAAAACATGTAGGTGGAATCGAAGACCCTCTCCCAGTAGTGCATCTGAAGGCATTTTTTCTGTGACCACGTGAGGTCTAGTGACAACTGCACTATCAAACCAAAGGTCGAATGCTGTACCTTTGTGGTCCCATCCAACAGGAAGCATGCAATTACTGTGAAGCACACAAAGTGGCAACTTTCACTGTCCAAATACACTGGTTTCTTCAGAGTTTAACCTGGCTAAACATTATCTGCTGTGCACTCTCCAGTTGCACACACTGCGTATAAATGTACAATGATCACAAGCTGTCTAGTTTGTAGAAATGATGACCCATGGTAGTCTGTGGAAAAGTAAAAAGTTGCTTATCCTGCTGGGCAGGGCGAGCTCTTTGGAGTTGTCCAAGATGCTTCTACTTGAAGGGTGTTGGGTCCTGCATAACCTGCCTATTCCAGTAGGGCTTTGTGGAGGTACGAGGTAGGCTATCCTACTATTTTACTTTTCTCATTTTTTAGGATTAGACTTGCAACAAAAAAACACCATGATGTGCATTGTTTCTGCCCCCTTAATTGACTGCCTTACAAGCCATATCATTCCCCGTTTTTAATTAGTTTCTTTCAGCATGAATTGCAGCTGGACACAACCCGCAATCTCCCATAGCAAACATTGTTGATGACATCTTGTGGGTTTCTAGCACTAAAGTGCTAATGGGCAGCTCTTTTCCCATGAAAGTGTGACCCCTAGCAACATCCCAATGCCTTCTGAATAGAACCAGCAAGACTCTATGCATCATAGGCCTTCATCTTACCCATTAATACATGTTCTGTGGTTCTGCCATTATGTCAGTGGCTTAGAATGCGATCATGGCCCAGATCATGGGCGTAACAAAGGGAATAAATAGCATCCGAGAACAAGAGCAGATGCTTGCCTGCCTCTGAACCAACTCAAACTTTATTCGGAAGGGATTCTTGCAAGATTTGAGGATATGAGTTGCAGATGCACACACTGGCCTGTACCCTCCTCTCCACTGTGGCGTTAAGTACCCATGGAAATATTTTCTAACCAGCACGACTCGGGCATGGTAGTAGGCCAGCCACACCTACAAATTCCGAACCATGAGGAGCTTTTTAAAAAAGCAAAAAAAAAAAGCATTTAACCAACATTGTTGTGAAGGATCACTACAACATTGTGAACATGGTCACTGTGTTGTAACAGCACTTTGAGGGAATAGATACTATCAATTCGAGATATGTTCTCTCATTCAAATTTCTGTCTGATAGTGGAGGGGGTCAGGGTGCGAAGTTGGAAATAAAGGTGCAATGGGCAATAGATGTATTTTAGAGCCATACTGGCCCTAAGGTTGGTGATGAATGATTTTAGTCATCGAGGTTCAGAAAGTGCAGATCGAATAATACCCTTTCAGCCTCAGGCTATAAGGAACATATATATATATATATATATATATATATATATAATAGTGCCATTTAAAAAAAATATATATATATACTATACCTTGTGGTAAATTTCTTTGAATTACCTCCACAATAGAGGTAACATACTGCGCACCAAGGTGGTTTCTATAGTACCGGATTCAGGATAGTTGGCCCCTAGAATGGAGCATAGCACTGCTCCTATGCTCTTCTTTAGACTCTTCATGTTACCCTCCAATATTCTTCTCTGAACTTCAATTCTGACAAGTTGTATGTCAGCTGAGGGCTGGGTTGCATGAACGGCATATATCTGCTTTCTACGACGCTTTCTTATCCTCAAAAAAGTCCATTTTTGGAAGTTCGCATTAGTGCTGCACATACCCTGGACTAGCTCTACAAACATTTTAGAGTTTTTTTGTTTTTGAATGTAGGAAATTCTAGTTCATTTTCCCAATAATAATGCAGAAGGCAAATCCATATCTTAGTCAAGGAGACAGTTGAAGACTTGGAAAATAACTTTGACTACGCATAAAATATCAAACAAAGCTGAAATTACTTCTGATAAGATTCGGAGGGACCCTAAAAAATCTCTAAAAGAATCATGGAATACCTACTAAAAGATTAAATTAGAGGTTTGGTTGGAGAACAAACCATGAAATCATACCTTGGCAGAAAATTGCACTGAAATCCTGTGGTGCCATTTGAGTGCAACGCTATGCAAGTATGGATCCATTCATGTTAGTGTTATGAGATGTAATTCACGTGTTCAACTGCTGCTATTCATGATCGAGTTCTCGCTAAATTGAGTCTATTTAATGAGTGTTGTGCTTGTATTTTTTCTTTGATAGAGACAAGGTTGTAAGCATGCAATTTATTCGAAAGTATATCCATGTGGCTAAACTGGTAAAGCCGGTTCTAAGCCAGGAAGCGGCGGACTATATAGCTGAAGAATATTCGAAGATCCGCAGCCATGATCAGATGAATAACGAACGTGCAAGGGTAAGTATTAATTCATCCTATCTTCCTTGATGGTTTTGGCAATTGAGCAGCTCCTTTTTGTTCCCCTAAGAGCGACCTCACAAGTGTTGCCAATTTGTGAACCCCAAAAATAAAATGTTCTTATGCGCACCATTTCTTGCTAATAAGTTTTTCCAATGAAGCAATAGAAGATAACAGTTTTATCTGTGCCGCTATTATACAATGGATTTTAAGTTGTTTTTAATATCTAGCAAGGGTTGGAAACAAAACGTATTACACTTTATCTAGAGCGCCACTCCATATAAAGTTTGTGCTTGCATACACCCTTGGTTTATTTATTTTGTTATCCTTCTGGGGAAATGTGTATTTTGGGAGAAGAGGTAAATTCGTTTGTGAAAATGTACAAACCGTCATAGTGAATTCTGCACTATTCCCAAAGTAAAGCTTAATGTTCAATTTCCAGCTAATACGGTCAACATTCTGTCACTATGAGCCCCATGTTTACATTGGTGTTGCCATCATGGCAATCCATTTGTTTTTATGGCTTCAGTAAAGCACTTTGGTAACCAGAGGGATTCTCCAAAGTCCTTTAAAAGAATGAATGAGTGGGAATTACTAGCAGAGTACTGGTACTAGAAAAAACGTTATGCTTCATAGAAGAGGGGGGTTGGACTTTGGGTGTCTGGGTCGTTTTTCAGCAAGAATTTTTACAAAAGCGTCCTCTGGGAGTATTTTGTATCTGCACCTTATCTCATACTGATAATCAAAACCACATACATTCAAAACCTAATCATAACAACCACCTCTGAACCTTGAGGCTGCAATGTATTGGCACAAAACACTTGTAATTAGTAAAGTGATAATTGTAATTTATTAAAACAATATATTTTCCAAAAAAGTACACAGTTAAAAACAATTATATCCAAAAATCACAATGAAGAAATTGCATTGCATTCAATATTAAAACAAATTCATCATAGTTAAAAATAATTCCAAGAACATAACACGAGAGTTTAAAAACGGACAGTAATCTTTGTCATGAATCGCCACAATCAAAAATAGAATTTATACACATGAACCCTGATGCCTTTCAAATCATACACATCTAAGGTAATGTTCATACAGATGGATTTGTGGCTACAATAAGGGCATTGACGTGTTTCGAAGGTTTCTTCACATAGCACCTTCTTTTTCAAGACAGTAGTCTTGTTACTCCCTTTCTTTCAAAATTTGAGGGGTTGATGAAAGGTCTGCCCCAGAATACTGCAAAAAATCTAATCTTAAGAGCACTTCAATAAAATAGTCCAAACTTATCAGTATTTTATTCCACAAAATCTGTACGAGAATAGGGCATCTGATGCAAAGAGGCGGACCAGCCCTGGTTTTAAGATCACAACAGCTGCCTCGTCCCTGATCCGTACTTAGATTAAAACCAAATGTTTATAGGCCTATTTAATCAGCTTCCTCTGTTCGTTTTGGCCAATGTGTAAAATATTTTTTTTTCTTCAGTATGTTCCTCAATAGGAATTCCTTCAAACTCTTTCAGAGTGGAGCTTTTTAGATCCGGCTCTAAAAAAAAAAAAAAAAAAAAAAAGGCGGAGCTTTGATACGTCCGTCCTGGTGCCTTGGTTTGTTTTTTCAACATCACTTAACTCATGAACTCCGGGTTCCTGATATGCATAGATTTAGCACCATGCAGAGGGTTTTAAATTCCAGTTTCTCTGTAACTGGCAGTAATTTGCTTGGCATCAAAGCAGACCGTGTGGTCCATTACAAGGACCGGAATGAGTCAAAGATCTGGTTTATGTGAGGATTTTTAGGTGGAAGAGCTCGGCCTGTTGCAGTGATCCATACTAAAAGTTTTTATGGGAATGATAGGTTTTCGGAGAGTATACGAGAGTTGGAGGAATCCAAAAAACGTGATTGAGATTGATCACATTCTGCATGTTTGTGAATGAAGGACACTTCCGAAACCAAGATTAGCCCAGTATTCCTGATCATGCTTGAGAGTTGAGGTGGATGGTTGCTCCCCATTGCAGGAAACTGGCACAATCAAATAGCAGTACACCAGTGTCTCTAAGGTCTAAAAGTAAGATATTCAGGAAGGGGTGGGAGCACACTGCTGACCTCCCACCAGAGTTCGCCCCTTAGCATTATGGTAAATGCAGTTTGTAGTTCATGCTTAATTGTTATTTTGCTGGAGTGTTCCACCAAAGTTGAGCTGACGAGCTTGTGGAGATGCACCTGTGAGATACTGAGTCCTGTAAGAATTGTGGCAGCCTGCTCAGCCACCTCAGATGAATTTTTTTTGTTTTTTTTATCTATACTGATGATGGATAAAATCCAGAAACACGTCTAGAGATGTACAGCACTAACCTGCACCAACTTTGTAACACTCCAGCAGAATACCAAGAAAGCATGCACTATAAACTGCATTTACCATAATGCTAAGGGGCGAACTGTGCTGGGAGGTCAGTTGTGTGCTCCCACCCCTTCCGGTCTATAAGATATTACCTGTTATTGCAATTCATGCAGTGCTAATTAGGAACTATGCACTATTACACTTATTAAGACATTTACTGACTGTAATGTAGTTTCCCCGACCGTTTAGAAATGTTGATGTCGTTTGGTGCGGTCTGTATGTGCTTGCTAACCTTGCTGTTTTTTAAATGTGGTTATGAGGGCTGTCGTCTACGTATCGGAGAGAGCCAGGAAGAGTCTTTTAGATTGCACAGCATTCCCTTGAATTTAAACAATTGCTGTATTTTAACTGGTGAGTTGTATTGCAGCATAAGATCTGAACCATTGTAGTACAGTTTCTGTAATTCTGGCAGCATATTGAAGGGTCACCATGTTGAAGCTGTTGATAATGTGAAAGGATGTGGGCATAATCCAGTCATTGCTCCCTGGCAGTGATCCATTGTGCCCCCCCAACACACACACACTTTAAAAAAAAATATATATATTATTATTAACGTGGATTCTGTACCATGATGTTTTAAGCCCAACTAAAATCACTGCTATGTTTGTATGCACCATTTATGTAGTGCAAACCTAGCTGAAAGGCAGTGATGCGCTGTATAAGGCTAAGCCAGTCAACATGTGATGTGTGAGGTAGATGGTTTGTGGACTGTTACTGCATTATGTTCTTTGTTTTCATGTGAACAAACTTTTTATGTAGTAACCACAGTTTGACAAACCATCCACTGCCAAGATTTGTGAGAGTGCAATGTCTGGGGGGGTGGTGGCAACCCTTACATTTGTGAAGCAAAGATTGATATGCGTATTGAAAGACTAGCAATGTCTGTTACCAGGATTGGAGGGTAGCTAACATTTTGATTTCTTTGTAGGTCTTGATTTTGTGAATGGCACAAAAGTACGTTCAAAGTGGTGTTTTAAGTTAACTTTATTGTTCTGATTAGTGCTCTTTTTCATTTCATCACTAATCAAATGTATTTGAATTGTATTTAGACGATGCCCGTTACAGCAAGAGCTCTGGAGACCATGATCCGATTGTCCACAGCTCATGCTAAACTCAGAATGAGCAAAACCATCGATATTCAAGATGCTGAAGTGGCCCTGGAACTTGTTCAGTTTGCTTACTTCAAAAAGGTAATGTTCAGATTATAAATATTTCTTGTGGAATACTTGCACCGGGGCAAAAATTGATGTCTTTAAAATTTGATCTTTAGGTTTTGGAGAAAGAGAAGAAAAAAGTTGATGCTGATAGTGTAAATGGTGATGAATCTAGCCAAGTCGTCCCAAGCCAGGAAAGTGTAAGGTAAATCCCAGGTTGTCTGCGAAGGGCTTCTTAGAGAATTGTGTCAGCATGTTCTTAGCCTTTCTGCTTGTATTGTAGGAAGCCTTCTAGGGGAGAGTCAAAAGATGAAGATGATGCGATGGACATAAATGATCCGTACTCTTTCAGCGGAAAAAGCATGACCCAGGATTTAGGTACAATGTTTATTATATTTCTTCTTTCACTTCTAGTAAAATAGAGTCCTAATTTTACTCAAGTGGATCAATTGGTTTTGTAGGTTGATGGCTAATTTGTTTGTGCACAGTAAAGGGCAGTTTGTTCATAACGTAATGGACCTCAGTTGATTGGCCTTGGAAGGAGAAAAACTGGCTCTGCTTTTGCAGTATTAAAACCTGTGACCTGTAGGTAAACCACAAATATTAGCAGTGAGTGCTTGTCTCAGTGAGGTCCTTGTGCTGTAAATAACATATTCACTATTTCAGTGTAGTGTTCTCTGGTTAAAGTCAAAGGCTGTCAGACTAGTTAGGGTTTTAGATCTTGGACCTCATAATAAAAACTGATCTCCATAAGGTGTGTGGTACCACTGAGACTTGTGGCTTGATTAACGTAAGCACAGTCCGTTGCAAAGCATACATCCTATTCACATATACATACTATTCTCAGTGCAACCATCATCTGTAGCTGCACATTAAAAATTGATTGCAGAATCCTCCATTTTTTTTACTTCAAGAAGTACGTGCTTCAGTACTTCCAGGTTAGAAAACACTGTTGCTCTGATGTGAGCCAATCAGGAAGACTGGAACAGATCAACATAAGTATGGGTAACGCCAAACTCAACCCAGTAACTAAATCCTTCAGTATCCATTGCAGAAGACCTAGCTAAAGTTCAGAACTAGTGAGTTAGTCTCCCCAGCCTTTCATGCATTCACCCAGCGGCTCCTCTCCTATTGTGAGCAACACTTATGAGCAAATCTGAACAAATCAATATGACCCTCCCGTAACTTGCTTTGCAGAGGCTCAACTAGCCTCATCCCTAGAGCACATGTTGCGTACATGTGCACTACCATTAGTTTTCCCGGTTAGCTGATGGTGGCCGAAATCTCCAAAATCTGTAGTTTCTTACTCGTAATGCAGATTATTCTTAGTCTACTGACTTATTTCCAAGAGCAATCATAATTTTCTTTCTACTTAACCTTTTCCTATTCTCTTATTTCTGGATCACTGCATTTAGTGTTGCTTCCTTATTTGCAAAGGCCTCCACATGAATTTGCTCAGTTGCAGAGATGTGACCTTTGCCAGAACAGTGCCACCTCCTTAATTTGTCAGCTTTGTTGTATTGTCCGAATTGCATCGATCTTCTAGCAACAGCCTCACCACCAGTGGCATTCCTCCTCCATTGCCTCTACTTGAATTCCCAAAATCTGCATCTCGGTGCCTGTTCGTGAATTCTCTTGTGACTCCTTCATTGTATAGACTTGCATTATCCACTACAGAGTATTGTCTGTAGTCTCCAAAGCACTCCAGGAAGGCATTTATAGCAAGTGTGTGGTCGAGGGAAGAAGGGTGAGCTCCTTTTCTTCCATGCATTTGCTAGATCTCCTTTACTCTACCCATCAGGCTGTACAGTATTCATCCATCTTAATTTGTTCTCTCCATTCGGTCCTGTTCTGCATGTGTGCAGGGTACTAATTAATTGGTGCTCCTTCTCCCCGAGCAGTTTTTGCTCACCCCGATCATCCTCCAGGAACAATTTCCTCGGGTTGCCTTGATTTTGTTTAGACATTGTCTAGAAAGATGCTCCTTGCTTGAGATTAATCATGCAAGAATACTGTGGTGGAGAATGACTATGTATATTCTGTGGGTCCTTACATGTGTTGAGCCCCTCTGTCTCTTCAAGGTCTGCTTGAATGATTTTGTTGCACAGGGTACTGTCACTGGGTCATCAAGCCGCAGGGTCTCAGCATTATCCTGACAGCAGTGGCTTTCCTGCTGTGCAGGCGTGTTTCCTTAACTCTGCAACCAGTTTTCATGCTTTTGCCCATTTCTTCCTGGCATCACCCCCTGATCCCAGTTAACCGATTGGATCTTCCCAAATTCTTGCAAGCCCCCACCCTTTCGAAAACCATTCTACAAAATGCTTTGCCCTCAACTTACTCCTCGAAAGTTAATAGTGATAGTCCATTGCTTTGAGCGTAAAAAGACATCGGGTGGTCAAAGGAACCTGTATGGAACGTGTTCCTATACACCAAAAACTGCTTTATAAGCTAAATTCATTTTTGGATGGCAAAACTCGTGCTGCAATGTTTCCCATTGAGCAATAAAAAACAGTCCTTTTCTTTTGTCACCTGGCTCTGCAGTAGAGCTTTTGAGCTTAGCAAACCTTTAGCATTCCAACTCCTTTTTTTCTCTGCTACATTTAAGGAATGGTCAAAGAGCCTTTTTCTTGCAATTTGGTAATTTTTCATGGTACTCTCTCCTCCTGTATGGCATTTTGCTTATACCGATATTAGGACTTGTGAGCCTTCTACTGGATTACACCCCACGTGCATAATCGGTCTTCTGCTAGCCACACTTTTACTCCATCACCATATTTATCACGAGGATGCAGCAAAAAAATGATCCGAGCCGGAGAGAGCGTTTGTATTTCAAGTGGACAAATTGAGCGCTAATGCTGAAACTAATCAGCCTTTGAGGTCAACGAGCTTTGCTTCGTAGAGGGACATTTGCGCTAGGCATGTGCAGTTTTTCCCCACTAGTCAAAATATTTTGCAGTACCCCTGATACCAAATAAACTTACTTTTTGTAGGAGCATTTTCTCCCAAAATCAGAACACTCCCATCAATGACTTAATAATATTAGAATATACCATGCAATAATGGGATTCTTGCCTAATCACATTGCTGAAATTATTTTTTGAAACACAATGGGGTTGTAGAGGTGTGAGGATAAAGGTTTGTATAGTCGAGCCGGCTTTTGGCATGGGCGCGCTCGGCCCTGGCCCTGTGTGCCAATCTTTAGAGGGGCTCATGGAGCTCTGCATTAAGGTCCTGCAGAGGACAGTACCTTCACTTTGACTCCAGTGATTCTGTTTAAAGTGTTTCTAATCTTATTTACCTGCCTGATGGAGCTAAGCTGGAGGGGCTCTGGTAAAGTGGGGGAAGGAGATAGTTGTGTGCAGTGGCAAATCAGTGATCTAGCCAGCCAAGGACTGACCTGTGAAAAGGACACCCTGATGTCTCGTTTTGTTCACCAGCAGCAGCAAGGGTGGCACATTTATTTACGCCCAAGGTGCTTTCGGGTGAGGGCCGGCTCTATCTATAGGGTTAGGTTCCTGGTACAGGTACCTTTCCTGAGGCACTAATTCATGCTGGCAGTTTGCACTGTCAGTGTTGCGTGACCAAATGCGAATTGCTACCATAACACGGTATCAGTTAAGCAAGTTACAAAAACTGATCGCTAAAATACTAGGTCTGCCATTCACGATGAACAAACAGAAAACAAATAGATCAAAACTGAATGCCAGTGGTTAAAAAGGGGTTAAAACCAAATAAGCTACCATCCTCTTAATAAGAGCTTATCGAGTACCCAAGTTCATAATGGAGCTCATGAAGACTTGCCTATCTAAGACTAAAACAAGGTCTTTATTTTTGCAAAATTGAAAAATTCTTATACCAAACGTTGCACAACATCCCAAACTTAATACATTCCAATTAGCAGGAGTTGTAGTGGCATCACGGCAGAATTGGTCTAAAGCAGCCAAAGCCAATTTCGGACATTCTTTTACAGTCAATGGGCGAAGAAGCCAGGAGAATGAAAAGCATGTTTTGAGGGCCAAGAAACTTGGTGGGATTTCTAAAGATGAGAAAACAATGATTTTTACTATTTTAATAAACTTTATATGTAATTTAAAAAAAAAGAAAATGAAGGTATTAAGAAAGAGGCTTTCAAAATGCAAGAAAAAGTATATTTTTGCCTCCATATCTTATTTGTGGACTATGAAATCTACATTTCCTCTTTGGCTTTTTGAATAACCACACAGCACATTTCACGATTCTCCACTCACAAAAACTACTTAACGTTCATGTCCGAACTATTACACAGCATTAAATATTTCCAAACGCACTGTATTTGTGTTTTAAAGGTGCATTTCACGTTTCGTCACAGAGGCATCCGATGACCTTCATTATAAACTGGGGTATCTTCATGTAAACAGAGGAGCAAATATAAACAAATTAACATGTTTTTGTATTGCTTTTTAGCGTTGTCAGCTCGGATAACAAGGACTCCTAGAAAAAAGCCAACTGATATTGGGCAGGGGGCAATTAAAAAGCAATCTTTGACAGATAAAAGGTATGTTCAATCTGTGTTTGGCCTTTTGTGGTGAATTGAGTGTTTTGGTTTCTGGCCTACATACATTAAAACTGCCACCAGTGCTTCTGGGTTCAACCTACATTGGTTTTTAGTAATTCTTCGAAATAATGTAATCACGTGCACTTATTTGGTGACTCATTTTGCTTGGGGGCATATGTGGGTTTTGTAGGCATATTAGTATTCAGGTGGGAAGGAGCCTAGGTCTTGTGGTTGCACCAAGAGCTTGGTAAGACTCCAACACCAGCTTCTAAGAGGTGGGGCTTTGTGGTTCAACATGTGGGATAAGCCTAGTATTGTGCTCTGAGCGCCAATACACTATCTCCGCTCTCATTTGAGTGAGCACTGTCCTTCCCCACTGGCGAGCTTTTTTTTTTATTTTTTTTTATTGAACAAGGCAGTAGGAAGACATTGGTACATTACATTCTTCATCATTAGACAACATTTCCAAACAATATACAAGAGACAATCCTAGAATATACAATACCACAGCGAAAGTGCAAAAACTGCAATAGCGTACGACTAAGCGTACCGATATTAAAGTGCTAGTGCAAGGAAAACAACTGATCTAGTACATTGAAATTCCTATTATAATTTATACAAAAAACCGCCGATATAACGCGGCGAGGATATCATTGCAATTCTTAAAGTGCTAGTACAGAGACGTGCAAAGTTGGCTAATATAAAAACAGCTGATAAAAAACATCAAGATTACTATACGGTTCATAAAGTGCTAGTGCAATAAAGTGCAAAAACCGCCGATTTAAAGCAGCAAAAATATTATTGCAATACTTAAAATGCTACTGCAATGTCGTGCAAAATTGGCTAATATAAAAAGAAGACTGATATAAAGCATCAAGATTACTATTATACATCCTATAGCCTAGTATAATAAAGTGCAAAAACAGCTGATATAAAACAGTAAAGATATTGATACAATTCTTGAAGTGCCAGTGTAGTAACATGCAAAGTTGGTTAATAAAAAAAATAAAACAGCAAGAGACCTATTACAGTTCATAAGGTGCTAATACGATAAAGTGCACAAACAGCCGATATAAAACAGCAAATATATACTTGCAATTCTTAAAGTGCCAATGCAGTAACATGTAAAAATTGACTAAAATAAAGCAATAGTAAAGCATCAATTTCCTTTTATCGATTCCAGCTTCTCAAAATATTTCCAATTCCTTTCAAATCTTGCAATCGCTCCCACCCTACCTGCATAAGCTCTCTCAAAATAACATGTTCTTCTCATTTTATTAACCCATTTTAATTAACATGGAATCACCACAGATTTCCAATTTTGTAAAATCAAGGACCGTGCTACAACAGTAGAAATAAAAATAAATACTTCTGATTTATTGAACCTATTCCTTTCTTTACAAATACCAAAAAGGGCCACCTCTGCTTCTGGTAATAGTATTTTCCCAGTTGCCAGCTCCATATCTGCGAAAATCCCCTTCCAGAAAGATTCTAGCTTTGGGCAGGAGAGAAAAAATATGATACCACCCACCCTGACCCCTAGTTTTGCATCTAAAACATTTATTCTCACATTCAGGGAATATTCTCTGCAAGGCCTCCGGGGTATAGTACGCCAGCCAGCAAGAAAGAAAGGACATTCGCTTATAATTAGCTGCTCGGAGTGCTTTGTTTCCTAAACGACATACTACTTCCCAGTCTTTATCTGTAAAAACGCACTGTGACGTGAGGCATTTTTTTTTCTAGATGACTAACAATTACAGGAGATGATCCAGAAAGGAATAACTTTTTGTACCAAAATCCTATACTCTTATGTTTCTCCCCATATAGAGCTGTTAACAAGACATAGGGGGTTTGGATACTTCACCCAATCTCTTTTCTTATAAAATAAACCAGTTGTACGTATTCAAAAAACATAAGCCGCCTAGGATACGCACTATCTATAACCGTTTGCCAGCTAATTACCTTATTTTGAATAAGTAGGTGTCTTATTTCGCAAAATCTGGCAGATTCCCATTCTATCAGGTGATTCAGGAATATCTTGAGACCCATTTTAACGCATTCTAGTAATTTCAAATAAATGGAACCATCTGAACCGTGTTTTTTATATAAAAGCCGTAATCTTGATGAGTACCCTATCAATGTCTTGTATCTTGTTTTCTTTGGAAGCTTTGCCGTTTCCAAAAAGAAAAAAATTTGAGAGCCTGATTCCTCTAGCATTCTATCTAAAAAAAAAAATTGTCTCTTGTCTGTCTAATCCTTAGTAATCCTGCCACTATATCGAAAAAGGCTGCTTCATAGTATGTCTTAAAATGGGGAAGAGCCAGCCCACCTTGGTTTACGGAGAGTTGTACCACCGAGAGCTTGACTCTTGAGGCCTTTTTATTCCAAATATATCTTCTCATCATGGCAAGCTTATCATACAAATGATTTCTTCTAGCAGAGATTGTGTAAGCCTGACTTCTAAAGCAGTTGTGGACAATACAGTAAAACTTACATTTGCATTTAAGCACCTCAGTCCTCCATACATACCCTTTCCATAAATCTTTCAAGGCATCCAGTCTCCATCTCAATGCTGCCTGCACTGAGCTTCTTTATTCTCATGTTTTTGCCATCTGATCTTCATGGTGTGACCAACAAGGCTGGCTACATTTCTAGCTGTGGTGCTTTGTCTGAACTGAACCTTGGGATAATGTGCTTAATTCCTTCTAGAATGAAGTACAGACAATTGAGTAATACTTTTATTAATTTAAAACCTTACTGCAGCCTACGGATCAATCTAGCATTCTATATATCATACCTTATTAATCTACCCATACCCCATGACCCAACCTAGCAGCTCACCAAAATGAATAGCCATAAATTGAGTAAATCCCAATTCCAGGAGACGTTTGAAGGCTACAGCCGAGAAACCAGGTGAAACTTGCCTAACTAAGCTGTTACTTAAACCTTACTAACTTGGCATTACCTAAAAAAAATTAACACAAAGTTTAAAAGTTTGAGTGTATGAGTGTTCAAATAAATATTCAGAGTACAATCATCACTGCAGTATTTTACAAGTTGCTCTCCCTCCCTTCAAAAAAAGGCAAACCTCGAACCTTCGAAAATATAGTTGGGTATCTCGCTTAAACCTGCTCATAGTCTGTGTAAATGACAGTAACATCTGGAATGCTGCCACTCTCTATGGTCTCTGCGCTCCTGTTGGATCATCGCAAGATAACTTGACCCCATCACAAGAGAACGTGACCATGCAATCTTCTGCAGGTCTGATATATCATTTCCCAATCACACGGGGCAACATAAAAAATTGGAGATCTCATTTTGCACAAACTGAGTAATCTGGATGTCACTTGGCTCTAGAACAAACCTATTTGAATCTACCGTGTCTACTTTAGCCTTCCACATCCTGTTCTTTGTGCCACAATAACTTCAAATGTCACCCCAAGGTAGTTGTGATCTGAACAGAGTCAAGTAATTTTGAAAACTCTCCACATATACTTCCCCATTTTCGTTCAAAGGACATTTTTATTACCTTTAGGCTAAAAAAAAGTGACTGGTAATAAATGACTAAAGCTTGCAGTCCTCTTTGGCAACTCCAAGAAAATAGCTGCAATGGCATGTGCCAAAACTGGATATCCTGCCCCATCTAATTTTGGTGAATAGATGTGCACCACAAATACTATATATGGTAGTTCTATTTTGTAATGTTATGTAGTTGCTGTTCTCCAAAGCCAACCATTGCAGCTCCTATTCTCTCCCAGGTGTCTCTGTAGAGGTTTTAGATGATTGCCAAAATCACTATTAATTCAATACAACAGACTGTTCCCCCACATAATTAGGAGTGCAATGTTGCAAAGATCTTTTTTTAAGCAACCTTTGTGAAAGTCTAGGGATACTTGCAATTACATTTTATCTACAGCTATGGGACCAGAATCGTTCTCCAGTGTATATACTTGAAAGAATAAGTTGCCTCCTCAATGCTGTTGTGCGTTGAAAAGGTCCGGAAATTTGAAATTCTCTATACCATATCTGTGCGTAGAAAAGCTCTACAAAAGGCACATTGAAAGGAAGAATTCTGCATACATTTTTAAGCTTGGCTGGGTTCAAGCTGAGCGATAATTACTGTGCTGAAAATATAGGTGCTGGGAACACAATAAATTAGGACGATCTCTGAGCTTCATAATGGGCGAAAATCATACATTAAAAACGTCAACATCCCCAATTTTACCACGTTGGACTTATGTGCTAATTTACTTTTACAAAAACCTAACAGTTGCCTCACCTTTCAGAAATACAGAGGCTTTCAACACCATCCACCCTTTCAGATGCCTATAATTGCTAACATTTCTTGCCTCCTCATGAAACCAGGATGGGTGTTCAGACTGAGGATGTGTGGAGGTACAACATTTTAAAACCACTAGCATATGATCACCTAACATCTACTTTACCCACATTTAGAAGTAATGTGGGTAGCAGTGATAAGATGATTATTCTTCCTCCAAGAGATACAAAAAAAATTCATGAATCTAGATACCTACGTTTACTTTGGTTATGCAAGGCCTGAGAAACAGGATTGTGTCATTTATTGGGAGTTGGTCATCCCCTTGATGTTGGTATGTCTCTTGAATGTATTTTATAGAATTGGCCAAGGATCATACTCCAAACCATTTCCTGAATGTATGGACGTCTAAGGAAGAAGCAGGATGGATTAGTTGGAGCCAAACGTAATGTCTCAACTGTGCTCCCAGTTAGTTTTCAACCCTTGAGGATGACTGTTAATAGGCAGGGTCTGCACAGGGACAATAGACAGCACATTCTGAAGCCTTTATTTCACAGGGGCATTCAAACTGCTCCTTTTATGTTCGTGCACCAAATACTGAGGGAAGGCTCCTGTACTTACAAACTGGCGTGGATGAGCCTGACGGGATCATTTCAAAAGCTGTAATTCCTAGTTAAATAAGATGTCCCTTGGTGTCTGAGAAGCATCACTTGTTTCTAGATCAGAACTCATATTTACATCCTACTTCTTGTGTGAGGTAACCGCTTCCTTCTCTCCAATTTTTGTGTCCTAGTTTTTTCCCTACCTTAACGTTTCTATTGATGGTCATTGTGTTGTATTTTTATTACATCTTGCTGAACCTTAGTTACTCTTGGTTACATTAATAAACGCACTTGTTTGATCACTTTGTGCAGATTACCTTATCCCCAGTCCAAATTCTGCCTTGTGGGCACCCTGAAATATAACCGAGAATTCTTATTGAGTCTCATTTCGGTTGGTGAAATGGGAACAACGTTCTACTAGTCTCTATTGCCAAAGGTGATCTTGCATGTTTAAGGAAATAACTTTGCTTCTCCTTAGTGTAATTGCTTGAGACTTCAGTTTGGTGAGTCATAGGTGTGGCTAGAAAAAGCAAACAATAAAATAGGATAGATATTATTCATGTGTAGTTAGGATTATATCGGAAAGTTTTTTCTTCTATTCCATTAACTTCAATATCCAGTGATGGAGTCCTCCAAAATCGTTATTTTGCTAGAATAATTCTCTTGCTTCGTTTTGTTGTCAAATAGTATAATCCTCCTACTTAACGAATTGGGGGAAGGGGGGGGGGCAAATGTGTGAGATTTGTCTGAAGCATTATACAGTAACACATCTTGATTGAGTATTGTGGGCTGCATTATTGACCACCTCTGTATGGGCTTCCCTGACACACATTTCTGCTGAACTTTCCTAGTTTTATATTTTTTGTTTAACTTCCTGAGATTGTTTCTTTCCAGCAGGGATGCTTCCACCTCCTATTTGCACATCACTTCAGTGTCTGTGCTCTCGCTTCATCCCCTCCCACCAGACTGCTCTGTTGCTGCAGAAATTGGCACATTTGTCTTACTGACTGACTCGCCAAGCTCAATTGAGTGTCATATCGACATTTTGAGTAATATCCGTATGTACTGCGGTGCGTCAGGAAATTCGTTTTATATATTCATTTTCTGCAATGTGTGACTTTCATAAGCTCTTTATTTCTAAAGTTTCATTGTGGACTGCGGGAGGGGTGGTCCTTTGTTCTATGTTCCACCCTAACAAATATATAGCTTCATCAGCTTATGTCAAAGGACCAGCCACATTAGTGCAGCTGGCAACCTTTCGTGCCTCAGCCTCCAGCTGCACAGGCACACTGCCTCTGTAGCGTAACCAGTTGGCATGAATGGCAGGTCATCAGTCAGTGTTTGTCTCCTCCCAGAGGACACACTGTGATTAGTGAGATACGTTCGGATGAAATCCTAGTTTCCAAGCATTTTGCTTAGAAATATGGAATTACTCTTAATTATGCATTACATAGCATCTTATTTTTATTCGTATGGAAAAAAAACTAAGGCTGAAGGTTGAATATTCCTGGGTTCAGTTTGCCCTCTAGGTTTTAGAGCAGTCTGGAACAAGAGGGAAATAGACATCCTTAAACCTGTCTGTAAATCTCTGGTTTCCATTCACCCTGTCGTACCATTCTGTTCCTATTGGGGGATCCTTAATTGTTTGAGTAAAGCACCAATATCTTGCAGGGGTGACCAAGATTTGGGAATATGAGTGCGAAACTAGCTGTCTTATAAAAACATTTGCTCAATTAGTGTACATATAGTCTTTCTTACCAAGGGCACTCTTAAAGGATTAAAATGTGTGTAGCCTTGCAACTCAATTTCATTCATCCTGTGATGGTACATGGTTAATAATTTTTTTTATTGATTTCATTTTTTTATTTTAATTGTTTCGGATAGTTTTCCAGGCGCAGAGTTCCTTTAATTTAGAAAGACCTTTAAGACCTGGCTTCATAGACCGTAATCATACTGCCCTCTGTATAGAATGACTTGTAAAGGTTGCTTGTTATATTTTTTGGGATATCTGTGGTAGTTTGGTGATTACATCAGTTTCTCAGTGCCAGGACGCCTTTTCGGTACTATAAAATATATAACATAACAAAGTGCAGCTAATGGGATTAGGAAATAACTTTAAAAGCTTATCACTAGATTGAGGACTGTGTGCTACAAAAAAGTTGATTGAGTTAAATGTATTGTAAGATTCTTGTACAGACTGATTTACTAGCCTTATAATGAACACCAGTAGTTGCTGGTGTGGCGCGCAGAGAGATTATCCTATGTAATCATTTTATTACACATGCCATTGTACATCCTTTAGACCCTGGCCATTTTAATACGATTTATAAGCAGTGTGTTCCATACGTAACGGTGTAGAATGTATATCACTGCCATGCCATTGTCCATTTATCTATTGTATTTCCCATTTCTTGGATTCAACATCACAACTTTGTATACTAAAACGTGGCCTCAATTTTGTTAAATTGAAGCACCCAACAGTGCCCTTGTGTGCCTACATTCTTGTGGTCATTCCCGCCTAGTGTTTTACACAGACATGAGTTGAAACACAATTTTAGTATAACAATTGATATGACCTTATTGCATTGAAAGTCCTCTGTTTGGGGTTCATGATGCTTGTTGTATTTTTACACACTACACTGTCCACAAGGATAATGGCCTTTAGTGGGTAATACTCCAGTGTGGACTGCGGAGTATTGCTGTCATTTGTTCTGTTTGTACTACCTTTATTGTCTCGCTGGTGAGCTGCTCTCACCTGATGACAAGCCTGCGTTTGGGTGGGGCCCTCCGCAAACCGTACCATTTGCAGAACCTTAAAATGGGATTATGGGTCCTCCAGGTTTCCCAAAATTGCATGTTGCAACATAGTTTGTTACATCTGCCTGACATCAATAGAAATTATTTTCACACCAGCAAAACTTTCTAAGAGTCATAAAAATATTAGCTTATTGAGCTCTATGAAAATACCAACATGTTTTACGACATACATAATGTAGTGTCTCTTCTTCAGGGTATACATTTTAACCTTCAGCAGCCTGATTTTTTTAAGGTTTTGAAAGTTACTAGTTCGAATCAATGTTTTAAAGTCCAAATGATAATTTCTTAATGCAAATTCACAGTGGCAGTTTCTTTTTGTTTTTTTTTGGTCCTCATCTCACCTATCAAGCTTCTGCAGGTTTTATGAAGCCGCTTTCATGATCTGTGGTCCCTACGGCTTGCCGCACTCGCTTGTGTCGTCCGACCGGTCCCTTTTTGTGAGGGAGCCTGGTGTAATCATTAGACCAATTATATTAATCTTAAATTTTGGCCCCATCTCACAAAAGGATGCCAGATGTTTATTGGCTTATCTTCTGCGCCCTCGTAGTCTAGCCGAGCCATGGAGAATGAGGCCATAAGCCAATCTTCCCTTTGTGGAGGTAGGGGGTCTTTCCACCTCTTGCAAATTTGCCTTCGTGCCAACAACACCAGATAAATTAATAGGCCTCTGTTTTTCTGAGAGAGGGTCTGGCTAAGTCGGCCATCATCTCCAAAAAACACTAATGACATGTTAATATCTATAGTGGTGTTGAGAATATCTCGAATATTGTCGCCCACCTCTGTCCAGAATTTTGCAAGTACTGGACACTCTAGGAAGATATGTAGGTCATTAGCAAGAGGTAGTAAACATCTGGGACATTTAGGGGATGGCTCTGGAGCAAACTTGGCGATCTTAGCGGGGGTATAATAGAGCCTGTTAATGATGAAAAAATGGTTTTCCTTTAAACAAGTAAGGCTTGACATATTTATACAAAACCTTTAAAGAGGGCTCATACAAGGTCTCTATCGATGGCCCAAGGGGGGTTTCGGTCCACACTGCAGCTAAAGGGGGTGCCTCGTGATCCTCAGCTTCCAGCAAGTTGTTATACCATACAGAGATTTCCTTCTTAATTGCCACATCCCTTCGATCTCTCCATTCCCGCTAACCTCCCCCTTCTCTGCATCGTACCATGACACCAACTGTAGATATTTAAATCTAGAGAACCCTGGCCCAATCTTTGCTCTCAAGTATTCCCATGGATGTATCCCCCCGGAGTCTACAAGCTCGGCCCAGGTGGTGATGCCTGCCCTTATGGGCAACGCCAAACTGTCCCTGAGGCAACCCGGTGTTCCTGGTGTATCCCATACAGGGGCACTGTCCGAGTAGTATCCTATGCACCAACTGCATCTGACCCTATACCATAGCTCCAGGGCCGCCCTCAGAACCTTCAGGCATACCCGCTTAAAGAATTTTGGGGACCCAAACTTATATAGAAAAGCCTCGCCATCCCCTCCTCCCTCTGTAGTGGCAGTTTCGAATTATAGATGTGTAAAAGACTTCAGATGAAATTAAATATGATAATTCCAATTTGTGAAAGTCCCTCCATATGTCTATTAGTTGCCCTGAATTGTAAATACTGCCTGGGAATTGATGACTATATGCTGTGTCAGACCTCTGTTTTCCAGTGGTGATACAAAGCAGTAGCGGCTGGTCCGTTGGGGCGTTGCCCGCCCGCACCCGCAGCTCCCTCGGCGTACTCTGAACTGAAGTAAACTCTCAGTTTACTTAAGTTCAAAACGCCGAGGGACAATGCCTGTCAGTCAGCATGATGCAGGACCGCCCACCCCCTTCAGAGTCTGAAGGGGGTGGGCGGTCCTGTGTCATGTTGACTGACAGGCATAAGGCATTGTTTGGGGCAGGCAGCAGCACACAGGTGCGAATGAGTGGGGACAGAGGCACATTTTTCAGCCTTGCCCATGCATGCGCACTTGTGCCCACGCATGCCCATTAGAAGAGCGAAACCTCGCTCTCCTAATGGGCAGGCGGGCAGAAAGCAACCATGCCCTGTGTCAATCCTGGCGCTGCTCCAGCGCCAGGATTGGCTGAGGACGGAGGGCGGGGTTTCCGCTCCAGTGAAGGCTCCAAGGTCCCAGGATGCGGCGCTGACGGACGGCGGTCAGGTAAATTAAAATGACCCTTTTTATTTATGTAATTATATTGGATTAGGTTGGGGTTAACGATTTATTTCATAGTTTTTGTGTATTGTGTCCTCAAGAAAGGGCCAGGGCCTGAGAGGAGCATCTGAGTGCTACTGAACTAATTGGGCAGTCATCCGCGAATTGTTTGCAGGCAAATGGCTGCTCTAGCAGTTAGCACTTTTTTTTGTGCAAATTAACGACTCTCTGGCACAGGGGTTTTTAAGTGAAGGTATTAATAAGGGCCCTGGCAGGTATTCCCGGGATTCGCCGAGTTGCATTTGCATTTAATTAATCTTAAGTAAAGCTGCAAAACAAACAGCTGTAATTCAAGCTAACATGGGAAATGTGCTACATGAGGCCGTCCGTCCAATAAGACGAAACACAACGCATTTCTTTTATTCCAAGGCGGCAAATGTGTAGCAGAGGCCATTATTTCCAGTTAACCACTCATAACCCGGCCTTTGCACATAGTGGTGTGTCTAGAAACATTGCAAGCGAACGGTAACTATTTCTCTGCTGTGAAGAAATGCAGCCGGCTTTTCCAAACAACCCAGAGCTACATAAGTGAGGTAGCAAGGCAGTCGACAGGCCCAGGTTAAGGGGTGCGTTCAGTCAGTATTGCCCCTGCATAGTGTGAACAGTTAATGGCAGGAATTGTATGCACTGAGACTGAGCTCTTTGTGGTGGTTTATGGGGTTAATTTAATTTCAGCGATCGAGGAGTAGCACAGAGTGGGGTACCATCGATGGCTTAGTTTATTATTGAAGGGCCTCAACAGGAGTGAGAGTTTGCGGTTACGTTTAGCTGATCATGGTTTTCATGTTTTGCTGTGGGTTGAACGTGTTGTGTGCTAAATTTTACCGGGTAAGAGTTGTGCTGAATTGCTGTGTGTTGAATTATATCAGCATTCAGGTGCTTTACATTACATGCTACGGGTGCATTATTTCGTACTTTCAGTGTCCCGAATGTGCTCAGAAATGAATTCCAATTAAGGTTATCGAATGTTTGTGTCCCAGAATGTCTTATGCTGATTGGATTGCTGGGTGGTTACCTGCTGTAGAACGTGTTGATGTCAGATGGGTTGCATGACTCCCATATTTTTCATGGATTATGGGGCATCACACTGTGATAGCCTGAAGTTGAATGGGTTCAAATCTCCCAATCAATTTGAATGTCGTGTTTAGAAGGGGCTGTTTTGTATGATAACATTTTGAACATGTATGTTGAGTTTAGTAATCCCAGTTGTTCTTTTATTATTGGTATGTTCATCTGTGGTCTTTTTCCTAGTTTGGACAGGACTCGTTGTGTGTCTTGCACCCACTATCTTCCTGTTGTTGTACAACAACTTACACACAAAGATGACTAATCCAATTAGCCAGTAAGGCGTTATCAATCCTCCAGAGCAGCATCTAGGCTTGAGTACACAACAGATTATCTGCTCGGCGGGCGCTCCCTGGCACTGCCTGCTTTTACGCACTATCTCATGCCCATCGGGTTGCAATGTGAAATCCGCACCATCAAAAGTTACCCTTCGAACTGCACTGGCGCCAAGAGGTCACGGCGTTGGCACCCTACCCTGTACAGACCACCTCCTGACAACAAGAGCAACTGTGATTCTCAAACACAGAATGCAACACGGCTGCAAAGTGCCCCTTTGAAGAAAGCAATGCACAAGGTGCCTATCGGAACAAAGGCATGGTGTTATATCCTAGTGTGCCATGGGCTCTGGGTTCAAGCACGTTCAACATGTGAACCACATACACAACTGCTCTCTCCATGCCACACATCATATCCCAAGCCTGTAGACTCCAAGTCATGCTCTGACAGGCAGCCTCGGAGTTTTATCCCAACGAGCAAAGTGAGTCTGGCTCCATGTAGAGCATGAACGCTGTTCTACGCGCCTCGTGCCATCACGAGTTCGAATCTTCAATGCCCAGCATCGTGCATCTTTATTCTAATTCCCCGGTCCCCGGGGCCCTGGAGGTTGTACGGGCTCACTGGCTACGCTCACTTGCCGCCATGCGGGCTGGCAATAATTTGCCGCCTTACCACTTTCAAATGTCACCAGCCGCCACTGATACAAAGTCTCCCACCTAGTTGAATAGTTTCCAAATCCATTTTTCTGCACAATTTGCCTTGAAATAAAACCATGAAAAGATGATGGGGTAAGCGTTTTTTTCTGTTTCTTCATAATGTCCATAATAAGCATCAACATCCAGCGTGCTGTCGAGAGCAAAACGTTTTAAGTAGTTTTACCTGTTTTTCTCCAAATTGTGTTCAGCAGTTTTCCAGTAGCAGAGTTTCTTAATTTTTCATTCATTCGATTTGATGAGCTTGATTCAGACATGGTTAGTACACAATCTTGTCTTCTTTTTGGAAGACAATTTGCCTCTGGAGAGACAAACCAATCATTTGACTTCCATCTTCTTTCTCCTGTTGAGGGTGCTGAGAATAACTACTCCACTCGTTCACACTAAATCCAATTGGATTGTGGTTCAGGGAGCTATTCTTAGTCTCATGACTATTGCAACCCCCCTCTTTCTGGGTTGGGTGTGCCGAAGACGCAGTAGTACATCCAAAATGCAGCGCAATAATTAGCACTTGGATGGCCTAGGTCTGCCTCTTCTGACTTCAATGCACTACATTGACTTCCTGTGAGAAAAGAATCATAGTCCATATTACTGGAGGAAGTAATTCAGCATCTCTGTTTGGGCACTCGTTACATTCCCAGGATGCATTGCTTCTTTCAGTCCCCAGATTTATTCAAGGCCCAGCCAGTGGCATGACTTTTTCTGTAGCAACAGCATAATTATGAAATACTCTGCTTCAAAAGGTTTTAGAAAATGTCTACCCTCCCCCATTTTAGAAACGCCGTAGAGACCTGGCTATGTAGACCGTAATCATGCTGCTCTCTGTATAGATTGGATCACAGTGGAAGCTTGCTATATCTTTTGGGATCTCTATATGGTAGTTTGGTATTTGTATCAGTTTCTTAGTGTCCGAATACCTTTTTGTTGTTATTTGCAAACACTATAACATAACATTATAAACTGCAGCTAATGGGGTTAAGAACAGCATAAAGTTTTTAGCACGTTGTTGTATGCTTCAAAATCAATAAACTTCAGTGTATAAAAGGTTTATCACTAGATTGAGGACAGTGCGCTACAGTTAAGTTGCTTGAGTTCAATGTATTGTAAAATTCTTGTACAGACTGGCCTGGTCTGGCCTCTTTTTAACGGGATTAGGGATACCTTGTGATGGCCATATGTTTTTAGAGCAAGATACTTTTATAATTTTTCAACAATTAATGAGATTTGTCTTAAAGAATTTTATAGGTTCTGTTTTTCCCTCCTAAGTGAGATTGTTTTTATTTATACGTGCAGTCAATGGGCAGCTAAGTGAAGGACACCTACAGCATATAAAGAGATTCATTTGGTGGTTCTCGGTATGGGAAAACATCAGATGAAGTCTCCCCATACTACTCCCCCTTCATAAGGGTTTCTATAAGGGGTTTGCTGAACCTGGTCAGGTCTGTCTGAGGCGTAGAATTGTCATTATAGATCTCCTCCTCCTCCTGGAATTTCCTCCCCCTTCAGATAGATCCTTTATTTTGTTTCATCCCCCTTTGTTTGATCTTGGACTTTGCCAGTGTATGATGAAGAGTTTGGGTTTGCTGTAGATTCCTCGTCCCATAGAGGAAAGTACATCTTGAAGGAGTATCTAAAGCCACTAATTTCATAACTCCTCTAATCCCTTCTGCCGGTGGATGGAGAAAAGTCAGGCACCAGTGGGGGAGTGGATTGTGATCTAATGTCGGAAAAATGAGTAAAGCATGTTTCTCCAGGTTGCCTGATAGAAGTACTCCCAGACCTACCTGAGCCTCATTTTGTACTGACTTTCTGACAAGCCGAGCAGACCAGGACGCCAGCCTTACAGAATTTCTGAGACCGAAGAAAGCAATACTTCCCCTACCCCTCTGGAAGGGGGTCAGGGGTGTTAAAGTTTTTATCATCCAGACAGTGTTGCAGGATTTTTAGGATAATCATAGACCTTCGGTTACTGGATCTTTTCTTCCGCACAACCACTTTAAGGTGAACACTTTACAGAGGGTTAATCCTTTGATTTTAAAAAATGTCATAACAAAACAAACTTGCAGGATGCCTACCTGATTACACTTCACCCATCATAGCTTTATTAGGTTTGCGGTGGGCAGTTTCCACTGGCAGTTTTGGGTGTTCCCCTTCAGCTTGAAGACTTCCTCCAGGGTCTTCACCAAAGTCCTGGCTCCAATTATGGGTCTTTTACTTGTTCACGGAGTAGTAGTTCACTCTATATCTGGATGCCCTTATTTGGTCTCCTGATCATCCAGACACATCAGAAGTCTGGTTTTCTAATCCACTGGCAGAAGTCCAATCTTCAACCAGAACAGCGACTGGATTACATAGGAGCTACTTGCTACACAGTGCAGGGACTGACGCTGCTCCCAGAATCCAGGAAGAACAAGCTTAGGACTTCAATACAGAGTATGTTGATGAAGCAGGAGGCTACAGCCAATGAGTGGCTATGTGTTTGTGTGAACATGGTAAGATACTAATTATTTCACTTTAACATGCGTTTTTGTGCCTGCTTATGGAAATTATACAGATTCTGGGGATTTGTTTTCCTTCCTTTCAGGCGGCAAGTAGGAGTTTGTTCTTGGGGTGCAACTCCACCTGGGCTAAGTAGTTTCCAAAAATCCACAGTGTAGGGAAGTGCCCCTTTTTGCTTAGGTACCCCTCACTTTTTGCCCGACACATGATGCGCTTTGACTTGGTGTGACCTGGGTTCCTACCAATCACATTCCCAGGGCCTGAGTTCTTTCCCAAAGCTGCACCTTTGTACCCACAATTGGCACATCTCTGGCCACAGATAAGCCCCTTGTAAAAGGTACCAAGGGCACTGTGACCAGAGAAGGTCTCGAAGGGCTGCAGCACCTATTGTGCCACCCTTGTAGGCCCTGTACCTTAACACCCTCACACTGCCACTGCAGGCTGTGTTTTGTTGCAGAGAAGCATGACGTTGACATGGCACACATCCCTGTGTGCCATGCCTGCAGCCCACTGCCTGATGCCTAGGTAAGTCACCCCTCTAGAAGGGTGCACTAGCCCCAGGTGAGGGTGCAGTGTCATGAGCCCTGTACCCCTACAGTGTCTAAGCCCATTCATAGACATTGTAAGTGTAGTAAAACCATAAAGAGTATATGGTCTGGGGGTTGGTGATTACTAAGTCCACAGCTCTATTATGGTAGCAAACTTCTCAGCATATTAAACCGTAAACAGAGGGGATCTTAGAGAGGCCCCCTGGGAAACAACCAACCCTATTGTGGTTCCTGAAATGCTGCCTGCCATTTGCTACCACCAGGCAGCTTTTTGCACCCCTTTGTAGAGAGCCCCGCTCTCTGGGTCTAGGATGGGCTGGGTCCACGAGAGGGGAAGCTTCAAAGGCCTGTTGCCTTTTCTAAGCTCTCCCTGCCTTTTGCTGCCCCCAGCAACTGGCTCCCTACGGTTCTGCCTCCCACTTTGGGTGAGAGGATCAGTGGGAAAACAGAGCTAGGAGGAGAGGTGTGCCCAGCTTCGCAAACCCCATCCCTCAGGTGGGGGAGGCAAGGTGGAGCAAACATCTCATTCCCCTCCATCTTGGAGATGAGGGGACCGAACCAATTAGCGAGAATCCAAGCAAGTCCAGAAGCCCCCAGAGACCGAAGGACTTGCCCTACACTCAACTAACACTGTCTCCCGTGAGCACTAGATTTGCACAATCAAAGACTCAACCCCAGAATCTGCATCCAGGCGGTTCCGCGATTCTGCACCCCACGGCCTGAATTCGAGTGGCCCAATACCAGAAGGTGGTCTCCCCAGCGATCTTGACCTGGGATCCCTGACCTCCCTCAATCGTAAAGCCTACACCGGCAGCCTCAACCTGAAGGGTCCCCCCAACCGTGACTGGAAGTGGTAAGAAGAACCCGACGCCCCACTGCCTTGGGTGGCCTACCCGACGGTGCCCAGGCATCCCCCAAGATCCCAAATTACCTCTCCTGCCGGTGGTCGCTTCCAGAAAGCCTCCCTGCCTGAGCCTGAAGCATCCTTACTGAACTGAATATCTCCTTTGACATCTACAGGGTCCCAGACGTCGCCTTGGCACTCTCACCCGGCCGTCCCTGTGCTGCTGGTTGTGCAGCTCCTGTGCAGATTGTTGGTCCCTACAGTGCTCATCTTAACCACAGGAGCCTTCCTCCCACACCAGAGTTGCCTGCTCGTATGCAGCCCCTGACCGAAGGCCCACTTGGCCTATTGGCTAACATTGCCTAACAAAGCCAAATTAATGTGTCCTTGTGTGACGCAACTGGTGCTCATGTAAAGCGCTCCGATACCTTCGGCTCAAGTTTGCGCTATATAAAACTGAGAAAGAAAGATTGGGCTTCAGCACCCAGCATCCCCAGTGCCACTGATGGTGCTATTTGAGTGCCTACCTGGACCTTGTGTAACCTTAGCCCTCAACCCCAAAAGTCATGCCTGTAAGGATACTACTTATCTGTAAAACCGATAACCATTTTTCTCCCATAGGGACTAATGTTGTGTGTTTGTTCCAAAAATGTTCTTAGTGTTTGAACTTCTGTTTTGCATGGGAAGAACACAACTATGTTTTAAACTGATAATTGTCATACTTGCCTGTAAGTGACAATATCTATGGTGTGATATCTAGGCATAGTCTATGTAATCCAGAAGTAATGAGAAAGTAAGCTAAACTAATACTGTGTAATTTAAACTGCTTTTTGAACCAATACAAACCTCTACAGATTGCAAACTCAATCCCAATTGCACTTCGTGAAATGTTCTATCATCGATTGTATATTTTACCTACCTGTACCAAGACCTACTTGGTTCTAGACAATAAAACGTAAGTATACCTTTTTATACTTACCCAATTATCTGGATTCAGTCTGAGTGTGTGCATTCAGTCTTGAGTGAATACAAAAATGCTTAACACACCCTCTGGATAAGCATTAATGTTGACCCACACTACCACAAAGAGAGCTACTAGTATTTACCTAATTTAGCCTCTGCTATACCTCTGGGGATCCACTGGACTCTTTACACACTATACCTTACTTTGGTATGGTATATACAGAGCCAGCCTCCTACACGCAGTCACTGGCAGCCTTCTCATCAGTCACCATGAACTAATCCCAGTTGCATCTTCCTTATAAGACAATCTAGCATGGTGGACAATGCCTTCTAACTTAAAGAATCTCAGTTCACATACTGCAACCCAGTAGTCCTGACCGCAATTGATGGCAGTTTTGGGTGGGGGTGGACCAGGAAGACTGATTGCTCTGGGTCACTGGGGAACGGAATGGAAGAGATATATGGAAAGAGCTATGGCAGTCGGGAAAGCAATACAATACTATACTCCTCTAGTGAGGGGAAAGGTTTTAGTGATTGATTCAGACAGACAACAATGTAACCACAGCTTACCCAAGTTATCAGTTCGGTACAGGCTCAAAATCTATAAATCATACAGTACAGCAGATTTGTATCTGTGGACAGAATGACCTCTTAGATCTCAGAGCTTTTTATCAAGTGATTCTTGAACACATAGGCAGACTCTCTCAGCAGGACCCTTCTGAGCTCACAGGATTTCAGCCGGAGCCCTCATATTTTGGAAATAAATGCTGGAGGGGAGTCCCTAGGATAGACTTGTTTGCAGCATGCCAAAATTCCCAACTACCTCTATTTGTCAAGATTTCACAAGCAGATGGCAGTGGACGTGGCGTCTTTGACTAGCAGATGGGTCTCTGAGCTCCCCCCATTCCTCTGATCCCAAGAGCATTCGCAAGGCTATAAGGAGAGGCAGCAGATATGGCGTTAGTTCTTCCTTTTTGGGCAAGGAGACCGTGGTTTCCTTTGCTGGGACGTCTACAGCTGGGTCAGATATCCCCTTCCCCCTATGTTTCCTCCTCTTCCTTTAGAGACTCTGGGCCATTTAAAACTATTGGTTTGGAGGTTGGAAGGGAAGGCTTTCTGAATAAGATTGTCTGTAGCTCCCTACAAGCATCTAAAAGGGGTCTACTAACTAATATTATGATCACCACTGGGCTGCCTTTGATTCATGGTATTCTCAGAGTTCCTTCGATCCTATCTCTGCTGCAACATCTATTTTACTTCAATTTCTACAGGAGGGCTTGGATATGTTGTTTATAACCATCTTAGTTTACACTGGGCTGCAATTTGATAGTTTAGGTCTCCCTGGAATTAAATGTCTACAATTGACTGATAGGTCTCAAAAGTTTAAACCCCTTGAAGAGTTTTGTTACGAAAGGTACGCATACCTTTTCATTCTTGGGATTTACTGTTCGTTTTGGCTTTCCTACAGAAGGGCCAATTTGAGCCTTTAGAGACCATTCGTTAAAGTTCCTAATCTTTTAAGAATTTTTTTATGGTTGCCTTTACCACGGCTAGGCACTTAGGTGAGCATTGGTCTTTTGTTTGTAGACATCCATACTTGAAGGTCTTAAAGGACCGTATCATCCTCTCTCTAGATTCAACATTCCTGTTGACAATCAATTCCAAATTTCACAGGAGTCAAGAGATTGTTCTCCCTATTCTAAAACCCATGTTGAGAGCATGGATCCTTTAATACATGTTTTGGGATGTGGTCAGGGCTGCAAGGATCTAGCTAAATAGAATATCTGAATATAGAGTTTCAGATTCTTTTTGTCAACTTCTGGCTTGTAAAGAGGAGCAAAAAGCCCTACTCTTCCACCTTAGCAAAGTGGATGAAATCTTTATCTTTCACTTATCAGGCTTTTGGCGAAGAAATTCCGGGTTCAATTAGGGCCCACACCACTAGAGCCATGGCTACCTCCCGGGCTGAATGGGCAGGTGTCTCAACTGAAGATATTTGCAAGGTTGCCAGCTCGGCTTCTGCTCCATTTATGGCACACTATAGATTGCATGTTGCTCAGGGTTCTGCATTTGGTTCTCAAATAGTCTTGGGTTTGATGTCAGGATAATGTACTAAACTCCTTAGTTTGTTAATGTTCATTTTTTTACCCTAGAATCTCCGAAAAGCATGAGTGGTGTAAGAATGAAATAAAATGCTGTTAACTTTATCCAAGTGTTCTGGTTTTATCTCAGCTGATGCAATATCTTTCCTTTGATATACCTCAATTCTTAAGGAATGGGACAAGAAAGGAAAAGCGGAAGTAATGGCCGGATTATTACTGATAATCTTAATTTCTATGATTCTTCCTTATTCATTGCAGCACTTACAACCCACCCTTACTGGTAATCTTAATTGCTCTGATTCTTCCTTATTCATCGCAGTACTTAAGACTCATCCTCCCGGGTCCCTTTATCAGCCCTCATTGGTCCTGATCTAGAACAGGAAGTCAAAGATGGAGTGAGGGGCTTCATGGGTAGGTTCTATCCAGGACGTAGGAAGGGAAAACAACTTGGGACGCAATGACACCGGTATAGTGAATGGGCATATTCCCCCAATTCATAAGTACTGGGACCAGTAAGGAAGAATGGAAGTAATGAAGATTACCAGTAAGTAATCCGCCCATCAGTTGCATCGCTGAATCAAGGAGCTGACCAAACAGACTCCTGATCCCTTCATCAAAAAATTAGAAAAGTTCTACATTGATCATACTTGAAAGTGAAAGATAAGCTGTAAATGCATTGAAACACGTACAAAAGTAACATTAGGTACTTGAACAGCTAATGTTTGTAGATCCTCTCCCCGGCATATAGAAACTTCTAACTGAAGTGCTACTGTAATAACAGTAGCAAGATGCTCCGACAAGGTTGATTTTTATTTACTCTGATGGTGGCTGCTGGTTGTGGATTTCTTCTGGAAGGTGATTCCTCATGTACTGCATCTTCATATGCTACCTACTACCCACGCAACTACGTTATAGTATTTTCTGACCGTTTTCAGGCTTGCAGCTGAGTAACAATGGCAGAGAGAGTGAAGGGATTCTTGATCTGCTTCATTGATTGCACTAACCTGTGCATCTGTGTGCTTCAATCATTTGGATTTTCACTAATTTATGGGTGCCTGAAGAGTCCTTAAAATGTACATCTATTTAGATACTGACATCAGAATGTTTTAAAGCAAAATCCAAAGTGGAATTTGATGTCCTTGCTCCTGACTGTCGCATACTTTTTGGAAATGATTGCTAAAAAATAAGTGTAGGTACAGATCCCTGCGCGACAACTGATCTGAACTTGATTTGTATCATGTGTGTATACCCTTGCTGATGTGCCCCACCAGGCTTTGAGTGCTTCAAACACTGCAGATCTGTTGCAGAAATAATTTTGCTGTGTTGTCACTGGTCTGATTCATGTACTTTTATTTCACAGAATAAAGGAGTTTAAAGCAGCCCTCCTGAAAGCTTTCAAGACGACCCGATCTGAATCCATTGCTGTTGCGCGGCTTCTCGAGATTATCAACAAAGTCAACAACGACCCCTTCGACCATGATGAAGTGCAGCAGGCTCTGGAAACCATGCAAAGTGACAATCAAGTCATGCTTTCTGAGGATGTAGTCTTTCTGATCTGAAGAGTCTATATTTTGTGTATTTGTACAAATAGATCAATAATATATCAATGTATAGTGTAACAAATATATATGAATTTATAGCAAATAGTTTTTATGGTTTTGTAAAATCCTACACAATACTCTTAAGCGCAAAATAAAATAAAAAATGATCACATGCAGATTTTCTTGTAATGTATTTTTTCCCCAGTCTGTGGTCTGATTTGCATTTGCGGATTCTGGGAGCCATAGTCTATTCTTTGGTGTCCTATATTCAGCCTGCCAGTTGGTTCCATGGCTTGCCACATGGTAAGCTGCTCAAATGACAGGCTGTTACTAGCAAGTTTAATTATCTGCCCAATAAAACACAAAAACATCCCTAAATCTTAAGAGATTAAAAACGGGGAGCATTCTGTTATGTGTAGGGTTCCAAATAGAACCTGGGTATGTTGGGTAAAAGCAGTCGTTTTCAATAAATGCTCCCATGTTAACCCATTACATCAGGCTGGACTGGCAAAGTACTACTTCTAAACTACTGACACGAATATGGGTAGATCAGTAAATGGCCTGCATTAGATCAGGGCACGAGTCGGGGTACCACGTGGGTGGACGTCGTTCCCCCACTTATTTTCCTGGGTGGACGCCGTCTGCTGTGCGTAGTCATCCAAAGCGTGATAAAGCGCGCACCAACCAAACTGAAAAGGGGGGGGCTCTTGGCCCCCCGCCCGCATGGCGGCGCGGCGACCGCCCCCCTCTCCAGGCCTCTCGGTGGTGGGGCGTGCCCTTCTGGGCGCGCCTCATCACCGATTGGGTGGCGCCCTCCCTGACCCGGATGTCATCATAGGACTTCCGGGTCAGGGGGGCGGGCCGCAGGAGGGGCCGGTGGGGGGCGTAACCGCCCCCCCTCGGGCCCCTTAGGAATAAAGAGGCAGGGAGCGCCCGGGAGAACCTCTTGTTCCTTGGACGCTCCCCCACAGCCTGTCGTGCCCCGCGCTCGGGGGCCTCTTGTGCGACCAATACACTGGAGATGCGTGGAAGGAGTATGATGTTAATTTCAGGAAGGCCAAGGAATTTGACGCATCACTGGCATGGGACAATGTAGACTCTGTCTTGGCATAAACAGTTCTCAGGTGACACAGCCCCATCTCAGGCCACCAGTGCAGTCAGGGTTTTCTCCGCCAGGCCCCAACAGCCCTTTCGGTCAACCCAGGGGAATGAGGTCCTGGGGAAGAATGGGGGGGGGCGGCAGAAAAGAGAGGGGTATGCTGGGATTTTAATAGGCGCACATGCACAAGGCCCCAGGGCTCCTGTAGATTTAGGCATGCGTGTTCAGTCTGTGGACACCCGTCCCACCCCGAGACAACCTGCAGGTCCAAGCAAGGCAACCATGGTCATAGGGGAAGGGGGAAGCCGGAGTAACTTAGTCGAGCCGGGCCCCCCCACACCGATAGATGTGGTAGCAATGATCCCATGGTTAAATAGATACCCTGACCACACAGCGGCCACCCTACTTCAGGAGGGGTTTTCACAGGGTTTTAGGATCCCGGCAGTGGGTTACACAGGTAGCGGTAATTGCAGGAACCAATTGTCAGTGAAACACAATCCAACAGTGGTGTCCGCTAAGATTACCAAGGAACTGTCCTTAAGCAGGATAGCTGGCCCTTTCCAGGAGGTACCTGTCCCCAATTTTGTGTGTTCACTGCTTGGAGTAGTACCCAAAAAAGAGAAAGGTGAATTTAGACTGATCCACAACCTATCTGCGCCGAGAGGGGCATCCTTGAACGATGCGATTGACGAAGGGATTTGTAGTGTAAAATATGCTTCCTTTGATCAGGCGGTTGCCTTATTGCGTGCCCTGGGACCGGGGGCATTGATGGCTAAATCTGACATAGAATCCGCTTTCCGTCTCCTCCCAGTGCACCCGAGGGACCACCACCTGTTAGGTTTCACTTTTGAGGGCAAGTTTTACATGGACAAATGTATGCCCATGGGCTGTTCCATATCATGTGCCCATTTTGAGACATTTAGCTCATTTCTAGAATGGGTCATGAGACAGGCGACGGGCCACCAACAGGTTATGCATTACTTGGATGATTTCCTGTTCCTAGGCGCGGCAGACTCTCAGGAGTGTGCTTGGGCACTGCAGGAATTTTGCGTGCTCATGCGGGCTTTTGGGGTTCCGCTGGCGCCCGGGAAGATGGTTGGCCCGGCTACTTGTTTGGAATTCCTGGGCATTGAAATTGACTCTGTCCTTGGGCAACCTGAAGCATCCCTGTACTAAGTGTCTAGGTTCAGGGCAGCTCTGCGTCAATGCCTATGTAAAAGCAAGGTTTCCTTGCAGCAGATGCAGGTCATCCCAATCTCGCGCCCATTCTCGCGCTCTATTGCCCAGGCGATGAAAGGACTACGGGAGAAACACCACGCACTAGGCTGTCAGCTGAGGTTCGCCAGGATATGCGTATATGGATGGCATTTCTGGAGGACTTTAATGGCAGGGTAGTGTGGTCAGGTCCCCCCGCCACATCAGCAGAATTGGGTTTATGGACAGACGCTGCTGGTAGTGTGGGCTTTGGTGCCATTCTAGGGACCAAGTGGGTAGCCCAACGGTGGCCGGAGGAATGGAAAAGATGGGGCTTGACCGCCAACATTGGCTTCCTGGAACTTTTTCCAGTGTGGGTGGCATTGAAGGTCTGGCCAGAACAGCTATGTAACCAATCAGTGGTGTTCTGGTCGGATAACATGACAGTGGTCGAATGCATAAACCAACAGGGGGCACGCTGTCCATTCATCTTGCGCCTGATTAAAGAGATTGTGCTTCAGTGCTTAAAATGGAATGTACTCTTCAGGGCCAAATATGTCCCAGGCGTCCTCAACAACGCAGCTGACTCCCTTTCTCGCTTTAAAATGCAGGTTTTCAGGGAACATCTTCCTGCAGCAGACCCCTCGCCAGCACACTTCCCGGCGGTACTCTGGCAGATTGGTGCCCCAGATTACAGGACCTCGTGGTTGCTAGCCTAGCCCCCAGGACCAAGACAGCTTACGAAGGGGTGTTTTTGTCTTACCGCGCTTTCTTAGGGCAGGATTGGGAGGTCAGGTGGGCACAGGAGGGCAGCTTTGCGGACTTTTTGGAATGGATGCACAGGGAAGGGAGATCAGTGGCAGCCGCAAGCAGACATAGGGCGGCAGTCTCCTTCTTTGCGCAGGCTAAGGGCATGCGAGACCCCACCAATAATTTTATGGCCGTCCCCCTCTCCAGGCCTCTCGGTGGTGGGGCGTGCCCTTCTGGGCGCGCCTCATCACCGATTGGGTGGCGCCCTCCCTGACCCGGATGTCATCATAGGACTTCCGGGTCAGGGGGGCGGGCCGCAGGAGGGGCCGGTGGGGGGCGTAACCGCCCCCCCTCGGGCCCCTTAGGAATAAAGAGGCAGGGAGCGCCCGGGAGACCTTCTTGTTCCCTGGACGCTCCCCCACAGCCTGTCGTGCCCCGCGCTCGGGGGCCTCTTGTTTTTCCCTCCCACCATCCCTGGAACAAAAATGGTCAATGCTGTACTAGTTTGGTTTAGGTGTATATTTGTAGGTTATGGTTTTTCAATTTCCAGGCATAACGAACTGGACGTGCTTTGTATATTCCGCTGATGTTGCTTTCTTTAGGTAATTTTTCCCCCCTTTTACGGATATGTGTTGAAATATGTTTTGCTGTTCCAATTGTGTCTAGGCCCTTTTTCCTTTGGTAGATACGTTGATGCGTGATGTGATTTAGCGGAGAGTAGTTGTTCATTAGAATTTTTCCCATAGGTCTGGGCTGCGGACCTTGCCAAGTTTTTTACTGACAAGATTAAGCTGATCCAGGACTCTTTCCATCGGGCGGAGCCTGTAGGTGTAATTTGCACAAGGGAGGTTCTCCACTTGGCTGTTGCATCTGGCCCGTCGCTGGCAGTCTTCCCGCCTCTGTCTGCCGCCGAGTCGTTAGGACTCTTGGGTGCTCTTAAGTCCGGCTCGCCGCTGGACCCCTGTCCGGCAAAGTTTCTATCTAGAATGGCGGAAGTCCTAAATCCACTGGTCAACCCATTACTCAATCTATCACTGAGCCAAGGCTTGGTCCCATCAGCCTGGAAACAGGCTATGGTGATCCCTTTGTTGAAAAAGCCTGGCTTGGATCCGGAGGCTCTGGTCAGTTATAGACCAATTTCTCTCCTGCCTGCCCTGATGAAAATTGTGGAGAAGCACATTCAAGCGGTGCTCTCCAAATTTCTGGAAGGGCATGAGCTTTTGCATCCCTCCCAATCAGGCTTCCGCCCCAATCTCAGTACTGAGACTGCACTTCTGGAGGTGGCGGAAGATATCAAAGGAGTTTTGGATTCTGGAGGTAGGGCCATGCTGGTCATGTTGGACTTGTCGGCGGCGTTTGACACCGTCCCCCATGATCGCCTGCTCTCGAGACTTTACGAGATAGGCCTCAGGGGGACTGTGCTCAGCTGGTTTGTGTCATTCCTAGCCGACCGCCGGCAAACGGTCTGGACCCCGCCGGATTCTGCTGTGATGCCGCCATTGGGTGTCGGGGTCCCTCAGGGCTCGATTTTGAGCCCGACCCTTTTTAACATCTTTATGACCCCTTTGGCGGCTCTGGCGGAGTCTTTCGGGGCCCGGATCGTGTCCTATGCAGACGACACTCAGCTCCTCTTCTCCTGTGAGAGGGGAGGAGATTTTAACGGGGAGAGCATCCGGGATTGCCTTGGGGCTGTGTTCGGATGGTTTCATTCGAGTGGCCTCAAGTGCAATCCAGAGAAATCGGAGGTGCTCTTCTTCGGGTGTGCGTCTGACCCTGACTGGCATGGCTGGTGGCCCATTGATATGTTTCCGCCCTCTTCCCCTTCTTTAGTTGCCAAAAATCTTGGGGTAAAAATGGACAAGGGTTTGTCAATGAGAGCCCAGATCTTGGGAGTGACGGGCTCCTGCTTTGGTCTTCTGAAGACTCTTAGAAAGTTCCTTCCCTTGTTATCGGAAGAGCATCGGAAGCTGACTGTGCAGGCTCTGATTGGGTCCAGGCTGGACTATGCCAACGTCCTCTACCTGGGCCTGCCGGAGTACCTGTTACAGCGCCTTCAGGTGACGCAGAATGCGGCGGCGAGGGCCATCTTTGGCTTAAATAGGCGAGCGAGGGTGTCGGCCCTCTTGCAGGACCTGCACTGGCTGCCTATTCGCAACCGCATTATTTTTAAGGCGCTGACTTTGACCTTCAAGGCCTTACGCTCTGGAGGGGCGAAGTATCTCCAAAGGAGACTGTCCTTTTATCACCCGGCCCGGGCGCTCAGATCTGAATCACAGTTTCTGGCTGTTGTGCCGCGCGTCCAGAAAGCTCGTATCGGAGGCCGCTCCTTTGGTCTGCGCGCCCCCCAGTTGTGGAACGCCTTGCCGCTGTCACTTCGTGGTGCTACTAGTCTGTTGGCCTTCAGGAAGGGTCTCAAGACGTGGCTGTTTACTTTATAGGTCCCCTTTTGGTTTATTTTATTTCTTGCTGTTTTATTGTCGTGTTGTGTTACTTTCTGTAGGTCTCGCTGTGAAAGCGCCAGGATACTCTTTTTGAGTCGCTGCGCGCTATATAAAAAAAAATAGTAACATAACATAACATAACATAACAGGTCGTCGTATTTATTAGGTGTGGGGCATGCGGTAAGGTCATGACCGGTGAGCAGCTAATTTTAAGGTCTGAGGGGGCGGGCATCATCCCATGGAGGTTCCCGCCCAGGGGGAGGGGCCATTGGCACCTCCTAGAACTTCAGGGGCAAGGTAACTGGTGCTTCAAAGGGCCGCGGGTTGGAGTAGTCACGCTTTCCTGAGGCTGGTAGCCACCTCGCGCGCGCATACTTATGACGTCACCGGATGGCGCAGAGTAAGGGCCCTCCTTTAGTGGGTAAATGGAGTTCACGGCGTGGACCGGGTAATTTAACGGGCCCGGCTGCGCATGCACACATCTCTAGGTAAGGCGCAGCTCGTAGGACCTGACACCGGTTAGCAACCTTGCCATATGGCCAGAAATGTAATATACAAAAATCTAGATGAGGATGTTAGATTCGGTTAGGAAACAAATTGTATTAGTCTGTTAAGGTTAGGCTTTCACATTTGTTGACAACATTGTATCTAATGTCTTGATGATTTTTGTATGAAACGTTTATCATGCAATTAAAATTTTTATGATCTTATATCTTAATAAATACGGCCGGGGGGTTTCGTGACCCCCCCGCCTTCCAAAAGTTAACCATGTTTCATGAGCCTGTGTTCTGGGTTTGGCGTGGTGAGTTCGAGGGAGGGGGGCTGCAGCCAGTCGCCGACCATGCATGCATTGTCGGTTGATTGCCTCGGACTGCCGGTCACCACGACTCTGCGGGGACCTACTAGTAGACGCTGTATTCAGTGGTTGTAGCAGACGTCACTGGATGGGTGTGTCTGCAACTCGGCAGTCCCGCCCTCCATCCATTAATGAATAAACAGTAAATAATCATATTCAGTTTTCTTTATTTGCCGTTTAGTATCTCTGAACGTACGAGACGCTGTATAGTTGGTTAAATGTGTCCTCGTGTCTCCTTCTACATGCTCTGAAGAGAGGGTGTGCTGGAATGCAGCCCACACTTCAGAGATAGCTCATTGTGCTAACGAATGGCGACACTCCTAAGTCAGTTTAGAAACATGACTGTAGTAACAGAACGAAGCTGCGCCACATTGCAGAGTTATTCACTCGTTGTTAAAGACCAGTGATTAGAATATTATTGTGGACTGGTCCTCTGTCCTTATGCACAATTCACGGTCTGATGCCCTCATCTTTCCCCTGAAGAGAGATCTTATGTGCAATTACCAGGGCCACTGGCATAGGAGACACAAATTACGCGGCAAGAAAAGGCAAATTATTCGACCTAATGCAGCACTTTTTGTGATACTATTTCTTAAATCTTTTGTAACTTTTTTACATGTTGACCATGCCTGGGAAAAGGTTTTACCTCATCCAAATACAATAATAAGCAACAGAAAGCCGACCGATCAGCCTTTGCATAAGGAACTCCACTGAGCGGTAACACAGGTCAATTTCAGTTATTTTGGTCAGTTTGAGCTGAAAAAATTGTCAAATTCTGTGTTCTATGGGGTAGATGATGGATTATTTGGCTAATACAGAATGCCTATAAAAATGTGTAGAATTATGTCACCGAATCGGGTTAATGGCTTAACTCCAGTGGCTCTAGGTATAATGCACAGAAACCTGAAGTAGGGCTCCCGGTTTTGTTATATATTTTTTTTACATTTCAGTCTGTATTTACACATTTATCTTTTGCCCATTTTATCTGTATTTATCCATATTTATTTTGTGTTTTGAGTTGTCAAACTGTACATTCATAATCACTATTGTAGTTTTTAGCATGTGGTTTTCTTTGGTTTTTTCAACATGGTGCCATGTTTTAGTATACCTCGCTTACAGCACTTAATGGCTTGACTAATGTAGTTGTCCGCCAAACTTCATCCACAGTTGTGCCGTTAATTCCTCCATACAGAGACCTGAAGTCACAGGCTTAAGTACTGAGCAGCTTCGATTGTTAAATCTTGCAATATGTGCAAATGATAGATCTGCTGCACATGTGATATCACTTCCTGCCGTGATGACATTTCCTGCTGTGATGTCCCTTCCGGCCATGATGTCACTTCCTGTGACACCACCTAACTTGGAGAGTACCCCCACTTTTTTTTTAGGACTTGTGCCCTGACTTAGATGCAATTGGAAAGAGCACATGTACATGGACAAACTCCACTTTGATCACCTGTGATCCCATAGCACATCTTTGGAAGTGATCTGTCAGTTCACACCACGAGCATCTCCGCAGAAAAGGACCGGTTTATGGAAATATCTGCAAGGTTAATTTTAAGCCATAAAACTACCTACACAACTCTGCTTTGGCAAACACATCGCCTTTAAACACTGGGATATTTCACGCTAATGTTGTAATCGAAGGACCAGTATGCCAGCCTTATTGGGATGAAACAATTGACAATTTAGCCAAATTGTTTACCACTTCCATTTTTTACCAGTTCTGTTTTTGCAAGTAGCGAGTTGACTTTAGTGCAGCTATATATGGGATTTGCACCACCTCCAGTCAGCTTTGCTGGTTTGCTCAGCATTACATTTCGGTAAATGAGTTTAAGCTTCGTTTATTTAAGTGACTGTCACTTGGACGACATTTAGGGGTCGCTGCTGTGACCTCTGGCTTGAATTAGCAGCCAGGATCAGAAAAGCCTCACTGCCACTTTTCTGACAAGAAAAAGTGCAGCTCAATCAGAGATTCTACTCTGTTTATTAATCAGCAGCAGCTCGCATCATGCAAGGTCTGTGCGAGACAGGAGAGCCTGGTGGTGTATTTAAAAAAAAAAAAAAAGCTAGCATTTGCAATGCAATAGGTATTGCATTTACACGAGTTTGAGCTATTGGCATTGTAAATGACCATGCCTTTTATTTATGTTTTGGTTTTAAAACCGAATTAAAATGCATCATCATTTACAATGCTAATAGCTTAAACACTCGCAAATGTGAGACCTATTGCATTGCAAATGCTTGTTTTATTTTCTGCTGGTTAGTAAGCTCACTAAATATTAAGATCTCGGGGCAATGGATTAGCTGCCAACCATCTAACTGCGGATGCATACAAGAGTGAAATTAAAAAGCAAAAGCGAACCCCGTGGAAGTTTGAGCATGTTCAGAAACTCTGAGCAGCACCCCATACTATCACGCTTGGTAAGTGGTGCATTCTTCAATACCAGACAAGTTATTTGGGGGCAGGTTAGAGTACTATTTGGTTGCCTGTGTCTGCCAGCTGCATAGCCTTGTAGTCGGTCTTTCAGCGTTGTGCTTTACCTGCATTCCTGTTGTAGTTGCTCATATTTCCAAGTAAGTGTGGACAGGGATGTAAGTTATCAAGAAGGTATAGGGAACTGTATGGGGTTATGGGATTGGCAGGTTGGAGGCTTGTCTTTGACCGGTGTAGCGTTATTCACTGTACAGAAGGCAGTGCTGCTCTGTCCTGTGCGCGCACAATAATGCATGGTACCACCGCATATTACTGGCACCCATACAGCCCACCGTAAGCTCTTCCGCTGGGGCTGCATTGCAAGCTTTTAATAGGGCAGAGCAGCGTTTATTTTGACTTGATCATGGGCTGTTTTATATCCAGGTGATTCACAGAGAAATGTTTTGCCTGGTACTGTGCTTCACCGGCTGCTGAATGCGTGCCGACTAACACTGGGGCAGGGCGAGGAAGCAACATAGAGACATGTGTTGAGTTGGAAATAACACAGAGGTACAGGTTGTGTGGCAAAACACCCTGTGGAGAATGGCAAACCTCAATGCAAAGGTGCCGACCATGTGATGCTGCAATCGCAGAGGGGAAGGGCATGGAAAAGAATGAAGGACTAATGATTTCAAGAACAGTCCCATCGGATGGCCACTATGATGGAACAGTCCAAATACTAACATGGCGAGAGGCTACAACAGTAACACTCTTTCAATTGTTAAAATATTACATTATGTCCGTAATATAAAGGCAGAGTAAGCCCTGCTTCCCATGAGCTGGCATACGTTAGGGGAAACAGTGCTATGGGAAGAGGGGCATCTTCAGCTGTTCCGCCACCTTACACTGCACATGTTGGGGGGGTGGGAGGGACTCGATTAGACAACAATAACACACACTGCAAGTAACTAGCTGCAAGGGACGGGAGGTGGTGGTGTGAGAACTGAACCGGGAGATTAAGTTAACAGCCTTCTGCAAGGAGAGAGCGGAAAGACAAAGTAGCAGTGAAACAAAAAATCCAAAGGGCTTGACAGGGCACTGGCCAAACAAAATGCTTTCTGAGTTGAATCACCAGAAGCAGAAATAAGGACACAAAAGAGGGACTGTAGCAATAACAAAGCTGCATTTCTGATTGACCGAGACAACCGCCAATAAGAACTGCTGGATGTGCCATAAGTCATAGAATAGGATACAACAGGTCTTGGAGACAGTGCATGCGCTGTCTTAGGCTCGACCTAAAAAAAGCAACATAAGTCGTCATATTGGAGAGGCTCACACCACCTGACCTAGTGTGTTACTTCCTCTCTTGGGAATTGATAAACATGAATAATTATGGGTTCTCCTCCCTCTCCTCCCCCCGAACCTCCAAGAGGGCCTCCCACTGCCTACTTTCAAACACCAGCTTTCTCAAGCATAAATAAATGGTGGTGGTAGGAGCTCCAGACTGGGCTTCTCTCTGTCCCAATCCCACAGTAAGAGTGCGAAGAGATTGGGCGAGAGACTTGTCTAGTGTCCAGCCCTACTACAGCTCTGCCATGTGGTCATTTTTTACCAGCTGGTGTCATGTTTTCTGGAATCAGTCTAAGTTCAGATTTGGAGACCCGCAGCAACATTTGTTCTTGGACCTAGGAACTTCCTCTGTTGTCTGCAAGAAGGGTTGGACTTGGACAGAAAATAAAACTTGTTCACCAAAATAAAAGTAACCTCGTTAGTGAAGTAGTAAGCTAAAAAGGTAGCTTGTGTTTGCAAATTATTGCAGTTTTTAATGTGTGAAGACACGCTGTATATCTGTTTTGCAAGGTATGGGAGACTACATTGACGAACTTGCTTCAGGCAGTGTTCGTTTTAATATCAAGGAATGCAACATCAAAAAACCAGCCCGCAGGCAATAAAGCAGAGCTTCAAACAGCAACCAAGCATTTGCAATGCAATTGGTCTCGTATTTACGAGAGTTTGAGTTGTTGACTATGCAATCGCTTAAACTCTCACAAATGTGAGACCTATTGCATTGTGAATATTTGTTTGTTTAGTAGCGCCCATGCGGCGCTTTCACATTCATGGAGGCCGTGCCCCTTTTTTTAGACGAGCTGCATCTAAAGAAAGGTGCATGGCCAACATTAAAGTGAAACCACGGCATGGGGCGCTTGAACTAAAAAAAGCAGCTTTGTCAAGTTGACAAACAATTTTTTTTCTTGTAAAAGTGCCCATGCCCCGCTTTCACTTTAAGAGCAGCTGTGCACCTTTCTTTAGACCTAGCTTGTCTAAAGAAAGGGGTGAAGCCTCCTTGAATGTGAAAGCACTGCATGGGTGCTAGTAAACTAACACAAAAGAATAAGTATGCGCAGCCGCTATACTTAAAGCGGACCGCGCTGCTAAAATAAATAAATAAATAAAAGAAAGAAAGGCAGCCACTATAGTTAAAGTGAACCACCATTAGTAAATAAAATAAAAGCATGTGGCGTGCTGTGACGTAGTGGGTGGATTTGGGGCAAATCATTAAACAAAATAGTGCTCACAGCCAAGATAAAGCAGACCGTGTAACAAGACAAGTAAAAGGTCCCGTTGTTATGGGAGGTATCCAATGCAGAGAAGGCGGTACCAAAGAGGTACTAACAAGCCTTACAACGAATCTGAAGCCAGCGTTTACGAGGACAATGACGCAAGCAAATTAAAAATATGAGTGGGCAGTGGACAGGGCTTCAAAGCCATACTCCAGTACGGCATGCCTAGCAGCAGCGCTTGCACTGCCCCAGCTCGAGCTAAAATGATGTATTGCTAAATTAAACACCAAAAAGTAAACCGTAATTTTCTTTATTTCGGTTTATTCTAAATCTGATTAAAAGTAGCTCAAAATATGTAGAAGCATGCAGAGCAATGTTACCTTTCCTGTAATGATTTGTCACAAACAAAAAATAAACATGTCCATAAATATTTTCTGTTTGCTGATCACACTTCATTAAAGAAAAGCAGGTCGTGTGGCGTGTAGAGAACATTGGAGTGGCATGTGAGTGGAATAGAGTGCAGTGGCATGTCCCAGAGTGAACTGGCGTCTTGGGGACTGGCGTGTCATAGAGTGGAGTGGTGTATCTTTGAGTGTCTGTTGTCATAAATGAATGTGTTTATTTTCCTTTTACCTTAATAGGTACTGCAGTAAGTTAAAAAAAGATATATATGTACACTAATAAAATGCTTATCGCTACAGCTTGAAAACATTTTCATAACCTATATCTGAGGTAGAAACACAGAACATAGCCAAAGTGTGTTCTAAACAATACGGCTGCCTTTTAATTTTGTAAGGACTGCATTAAGCAAGAATATATTTTGTCTTTTTTTGTTATCACTATGTAATGTTATACTGCAAAATATAGCGGTATACCGTGGCCCAATATATACCCAAGTTGTTGTCCCATATTACTACAAACCTACTCAACCAATTTCCATAGCAAAATGGATGCTTTCCACACCATAATCTATATTCCTGCCAAATTTCGTGAAATTGTGTTGAGCTATTTTGCGGCATCATCAGTCTAAAGTTTATGGTAAATCCATTGGTGGAAAACCTGTGGTGGGACACCCTTTTTTCTTCATACCCCCTTAACTAATCACTATAAAACTTTGCAGACCTATTACTTTTTCTTCATTGGCTGATGATGCAAAGTTTTGTGGAAATTCTTCAAATTGTGGTACAGTTATTAACGAGCACAAAATCTGAAGAATTTCTATCTCCAAACACCACTCTGTAATGTAATAAACATATAGATCTATATATATATATATATGTATACATACATGTGTGTGGGTAACAGCTGAACCGAAGTATGACTTCTCTGTAACCTTTTGTTTTTTTAGCTAATTGCTGAGGATTTTTTAATTCTACTTTCCAACTAAAATGTCCCAGTAGCCTTTAGATTTTTTTGTGAATCTCAATAGTGTTTTATAGCTATTTCCTAACTATAATGTCCCTTTAGACTTTTTTTTTATTGAATTTCTAGTATTTTTTTTTTTAGTAAATTACTATACGTTAATCCAACTGCCACCAAGGGAAGCCTTTGGCTGTGCGCAGCTGGGAGGTTGGATGCAGTGCCTGACCTGTGGCCAACCTCCTGCATGCAGCCAACCCCATGCTGCGCACTGCCTTTGGCCATGCACAATGAGGGGTTGGCCACAAGGCTGAACCTGTGGCCAAACCCCCATAGGCATCCAACCCATGGGTGCCTGGGTGTGTAGTTGCTGTGTGGGTCTGTAAGTGGTTCTCCGAGTCTGTATGTGAGTAGCTGTATGAGTGTGTAAATGTGTGAGAGTGTTTTTCGGGGTCTCTGTAGGTGTGTGACTGGCTGTATGGTTGAGTGAGTGGTTGTGTGGGTGCGAGAGTGGATTTGTGTGGGTCTGTGTGTGGGTGTGTAACTGCCTGTATGGGTGTACGTGGCTGTGGGAGTGCCTGTGTGGGGTAGTGTGTGTGTGTGTGTGTGTGTGTGTGTTTTTAGTTTTTTTATTGCCATTTGGACCCTCAGATCTGCCATGGATGCACACGGGGCGCTGAGCACAGCGGTGGATCCACGCATTCCTGATGAAAAATATTTTAATCAATTTCCTACCCAGTAGGGGTCCCTCACCGACCCTTCCATCAATCTCATGGGGTCAGGGTACCTCTATCCTGACCCATTCTATCAGTTTTAAATTTAGTTTTTCCTTTCCAGGAACCGATTTCTGATACAGAAAATGGTTGCTGCAACTTTCCTCTCGGGTTGCACCCAGCCAATGACGGCATTTATTTATTTATGCAATTTTATATAGCGCGGACATTACCCAAAAGTGTCAGAGCACTATACATTAGAATAGGTATTGCTGTTAGCGCGTGGATCTGCAGATCCATCGTGGTGGATCCCCAGTCTCTAGATATACATAAATCTTTTTTCATTAATGACTGCAGAACTACTGAACAGATTTACACCAAATTACAAAAAGCACTTGTTCTTGACCAAGATCTAGCTTTCTGTTGTCATTCTGTTCAGCAATTCTGTAGTAGTGTCTAAAATCCCTATGGGAAATTGCATGGGGAGAATGCTTTTTGGTACCTCCTCTTTTTTTTTTTTTTTTTTTTTTTTTTTACTTTTTATTATTTGAAACACAAAGAAACAAAACATCAAACAAGCAAGGCAGTACAGTAGTAATACAGCCATGAGGTATGTGCTCAAGGAGGACGGGAGACACATGTTAGCAGGAGAAAAAAAGTCTTTGAATACAGATGAGGGGAGGGAGGCACAGGCAGAGTTGCATATAAACAGTACGATATATCACAGCTGGAAGGGATGTAGGTCAGGGCGACTGAGGAGGACTCTGGAAAGCGGTGAGCGGGGGTGTACAAATATCCCCACGGTATGAGTTCCAAGGAGTCCAAATCTTCCCCCATTTTTTGGGCCTGCCTCTTGCAATATATACTGTTTTCTCTCGAAACATGCACCAGTCCAAACTCTCTTTCCAAGCAGTCACTGTAGGCGGCCTTGGGGATCCCCACAACTGGGCAATATCTCTCTTCGCAACCATATTGGCCAAAGTCACCCACCGAAGCTGCGACACGTCATAGTCATTCGGACCCCACACATTCAATAAACATTGTCGGGCTTCCGGCATCATAACAACACCCGTGACATCATCCATAATCTCATGTATACGTTTCCAGAATCGCACCACCTCAGGGCATTCCCAAATGATGTGAAGATAGGTGCCAAGGAGACCACACCCACGTCGACACATGCCATCCGTAGAGAAACCCATATGAATTAGACGGGGACCAGTGACATAGATTCTGTGGAGGATCTTGAGTTGGACCAGATGGAGGCGGGCCGGAATCGCCACCTCCTTGGGAGAGGAGATCGCGGACTGCCAATCCTCATCATCCAGTTCAATACCATCAGCAATCCAGGCCTCACGGAGGCGATCAAGCGGACCCGATCTATCATTAATCATTTTCTTATAGAACAGTGAGATAGTACTATCCGGCACATAGCCATCTAGTATACGATCTTCGAGGGGGGAGGAATCCGGAACTGCACTACACACTGGCAACACAGAATTCAGAGCATGACGTATCTGGATGTATCGAAATCTTTCCCTGTCACTCAGCTTATACTCTATTTGCAGTTCAGAAAAGGCCTTAACTTTTCCTTTGACCCAGAGATCACGCACCTTACCAATACCGATCATGTCCCACTTATCAAATCCCTTCGTCCTCCAGAGGCCACCCAACTTCGCAGAGGCATAGAGCGGTGTTGAACCCGTTAATTTATCACTCCAGCCCTTAGCCGCCGTTGCGCTATGCCATACTCGCACAGTTATAGCGGTAGGTTCCGTGAGTTGTGAACGGGTGGGTCCCGAGTAAAGTGCCCTATAGTAATCACCACCCGGGATCAGCCATTTGTCCATTTCAAATGCTGGATTCAACGCCGGGCCATACGTCCCGTGGTTGATAGCAGCAAGGTGGGAAGCCCAATAATACCTACGATTATCCGGGAGCGCTATACCGCCATCATACCAGGGGAGTGTCAATTTCGGAAGAGCTATGCGAGAACGTCCGTCCCATATTAGTTGCCTCTGTAACGATTCTACTTCCCGAAAATATGTCGACGGGATGACATCAAAGCTATTCTGGAGGGCATATAGGAACCGAGGTAAGGACATCATCTTAAAAAGGGCCGCACGCCCTAGGGGAGACAATGGTAATATACGCCAACGCGCTACATCGGAGCGTAACCGCTGGAGTGGGGGGAGCAAATTACGTTCGTAGCGAACCGCCGGATCCATGGAGATAAACACACCCAGGTACTTAAAGCCAGACTGCGACAACTGGATGGGACAGCCCCGTGGCAAACGAGGGACATCACCCGCGAGTACATAAATGTAGGACTTGGACCAATTAATGATGAGGCCCGAATTCTTCCCGAAGGAGGTAAGTACGTCAAACAACACATTGAGCGATTTTTGGGGAGAGGTCAGGTACAATAAAATATCATCCGCGTATAAGGAAATGCGATCCTCAAATTCCGGCGTCCAGCGTATACCCTTCATTGAGGGTTCCCACCGTAGCCAAGCGGCAAGAGGCTCCAACGCCAAAGCAAAAAGGAGCGGGGACAACGGACAGCCCTGTCGTGTGCCCCTACCAAGAGTAAAAGGCACGGAGACGCGGCCATTAACCACCACCTGGGCTAGTGGTGTTTCATACAGGAGTTTGACCCAACCGATAAAACCCGCGCCAAATCCAAACTTGGCGAGTACCGCCCAGAGATAAGACCACTCGATTGTATTAAAGGCCATCGTGGCGTCCAAGGACGCCAAGATGGCCGGTTCACGCAGCGTCGGGGCCCTCGCGAGAACACCATGCAGATGTCGTAAATTTAATGCCGTGTTACGGTGCGGGATAAAACCCGATTGATCCGGATGAATCAGGTCGCCAATAACTGTAATCCGACGATTAGAAAGCAATTTGGCGAGGATCTTGGGCTCCGCATTTAAAAGCGAAATGGGTCTATAAGACGAGCAACGATCACGTGGTTTACCCTCCTTATGGATCACCACAATGGTCGCAAGACGCTGATCTCTGGGGAGGGAGCCATTATCACGCGTGGCCGAAAACATAGCAGGTAGATGGGGAATCTAAAGTATCAGGGCGTAACTTATACAGTTCCACAGGAAGACCATTGGGACCCAGAGCCTTGCCGGAGCGAAGGGAGCGCAGCGCGAGAGCCACCTCATCCACTGAGGGCGTGGCATCCAGGCAATCACGCTCTGATTCGGACAAACATGGGAGCGCTATGTCCCGAAGCAACAAGTGCGAATCCCCTTCGGGCCTGTCGGACACCGAGGTGTAGACCTCTCGAAAATAATCAGCAAAGCATTCAACAATGCCAACTGGATCAGTTACACTCATACCATCACATGTCACAATCACCGGAACCACTCGATTCGCTCTCTCCCTTCTGTCTAGCCAGGCAATCAATTTTCCTGCTTTATCACCCACATCATAGAGCTGTTCCTGCTGTTCCCTACTCATCGTCTTTGCCGCATCAGTAACCAAAGTTTTATATTCTAATTGTTTAAGGCCTAGGACATGTAATGCTTCTCGAGACACCCCCCGCTCCAATGCAGTCTCCAGGTCTGTGATTTCAGTTTCGAGCTGAACAATCGCCTCGTTCTTACATTTCTTGGCACACCCCACCAAAGACAATGCCTGTCCCCTGATCACAGTCTTAAAAGCTTCCCACAACGAGACAGGTGAGGATACAGAACCAAAATTTTCAGTAAAATACAGATCAAATGATTTAATCAATTCAGCGTGTGTCTTGGGGTTGAGGAGATACCATGGGTTAATCGGAGCCACCCTGCCTTCAGCCCCGATGCTAAGATTAAAATGAAACCAAATAGGGGAATGGTCCGATATGCCCCGGGCCAGGTGTCTAACCTCTCCAATCGAGGGGGACAGTGCCGCCGGTATCAGGATGTAGTCTAATCTAGAAAGACTGCCACGAGCTCCCGAGTGAAAAGTAAACTGCGTTTGCTCTGGGTGCATTAGTCTCCAACAGTCTCTGAGGCCCAATGTTTCCAGGAAGTCGCCCAACCAGGATTGCGCAGCAGGAAGATCTCGGGGGGGATAGCGGTCTATCCTGCCAGAAATGACGGAGTTAAAATCACCACCCAGTATCAAAACACCCTCGGGGAGACCCAGAACCATCCGCCCCAGGTCCGTAAATGTCGTGGATTGCAAGCCCGGAGGGACATAAACTGACACCAACGAGATTGGCTTTCCCCTCCCACCGCCTGACAAGTGCAACATATCGACCCCTGGCATCGAGGATCACATCATCAACTTCGAGGGGGAGGGAAACCTTTAGCAAAATACCCACTCCTCTAGAACTAGATGTAAATCCCGAATGGGCAGCCAGACGATAACCCCTTCTATTAAGAGCGTGACAAGTGTTTCCTATCAAGTGCGTCTCTTGTAACAGAACGACATCAGGCGAAAGGCGCCGCAACAGCTGCATAACCACCCCTCTCTTTATGCGATCACCCAACTCATTCACATTCCAGCATAATACCTTCAACCCTCTACCCCCATCCAAATTCAAAATTAACTCCCATCGCAAAACGAGCATCACACAAATGTCAAAGATAATGAAAGTACCTTGCCTTGAAAATGAAAAAACAAACAATCCCTGAACTTGTCCCTCCCTCCCCCCAAGGTTCCCAACGCAACTCCCCCCCACCCTGCACCCCTGCACTGACTCAAAAGCCACCCCAATTTGCAGTGTGCCTGTCACCCTAGCAATTACAAACCTGAACTAATCTACACAAAGAAAACCCCAGAGGAGGAAAGGGTCCCGCCATCCCTGCTACCTCCGAGGATACGAACGGAATGATCAAAGAAAGTCAGTGAACTCCGGCTGATCACTCTGAAAATTGTTCCGGACACAGGCACCATAATCATTCTTGGTCCATCAGTCCCCCTTCTGTGGAAAAGTAAATTTTGTCATGTTCTGTGTCCCTACGTGTCATCCATCATATGTTATGTGTGCATGACCAATATGCATATGTATTCCCCATGTCCGATTAATGACGCAATTACAGTTGTGTCCACCTCTAGTATGCCAGTTTCCAGGCCTCGTGAATACTACGGATATCAGGCTTATGTAAAGTAATGTTGCCACGTTTCTCAGTGTGCACGTTATTCCATTATAAAGTCCCCGTTTCTAGGCCTCAAAAGGGCCTGGACATCAGATTCAGCTCCTGTCTCCTGAAGCCTCGCTAAGGAGCGATGCAGCCCCCACCTGTATCCTCGACCTTTCACTTACTTCCTGCCTCGCAGTGCCCGGTGCAGCTTGGCTCTGCCTCTGAGTCTGCCAAGACTATGTTATGATTCCAGCTATCAGTTTAGTCCTCCTTCTCTGCATTCCTAAGCTACTGAACTGCATCAATAGTTTCCGTCATTGTCTAGCCTTCAGGGCTCCATGTTAAGAGAAATACTGTATTTAATGGTCATTTAATATTCTTCATCACGCACTACATGTAGAATAATGCATGGTCCAGTCTTAGAGTCAGTTAGCCTTTCCCCTCATGACTTTTAGTTTATATCAACATGTTCCCTAAACATTAGATACCAGATAGGGTTTAGGTACATGTCGCTCCGACCCTCCAGACTTTAGTCTCTGCTCCTAGCACAGAGTTCATCGCCCCCAGCTTCTCCTCGTAACACGTCATTGCCAGTTTTCGCGCACCACCAGGTTAGAGGTCCCGGCTCCTTAGGTAGCCCCCTCCTATGTTTCCGCCCCATTCATGACATATCCTGTTACGTCTGCACCACATGTCTATGTATACGCCCAGTTACACCTCTTTTTACTCTTATCTTTCGCGACTGCTACGCGTCACGCCTTCTGCTCCACCCACTGCTACGCCTACTGCAATGTAATGCTATGTGTTCGCGCTATGTATATATGCTCGTGTATTGTTATTAAAAGTTAGCGCGCTCATCCCAGCCCCAGCCCCAGCAGCTGCTGGGCCCTGTCATCCTATTCCCGTGCAGGTTGTCCTGTTCCTGTCCTTATGCTGTATTAAACCTGCAAAACTCCTACTACCTCGAATCTTGACTCTTATTTATTGAGCTATCTGTTATGATATATGTCTAGTCAAAAATAGGGTATTATTATATTTATTTACCACATAATGGCGCCCGAACAGGGACTTGCCCTTTCCCCACGCGTCGGTGAAGCCACGCCGACCCCCTGACCCTCTGCAGCCGTGACGGAACCATACCGGCCACGTGCAGATATTTCTGCTTCAAGTATCCCTCAGGCCCACGGAGGAGACGGAGGAGGCGGTCCAGCATCCAAACGAGACGGTGGAGGAACGCGGCGAGTCCCGACCAGAGCCCAAGCCAAGAGTCCAAGGTCCGAGGTATCCGGAGGCCCACCCGTAACCGAAGTCCGAAGTTCGTCGTCCGTCGTCGTAGCAGTCCAGTCCAGTCCGAAGCTTTCCGTTCTTGCTGCCCGGTGAGTACCATTACTGGGGTAGTATCTAGACAGGGTCAATCTAAATTGACTCTGGTCCGTGGGTTGGTGGTACCCAGGCCCACAAACGAAGTGTTCACCTAGGTGGATACGGGTCTTGATGCGTCCCTTTATGGGACCGGTATGTTCCGTACTGTTTCAGCAGTGCATCCAGTAACTCTAGTCTGTTCCGTTCTCGAGAAATTCTTGTGTTTCTGTTCTCAGTATTCCAGGTAATATTTCTGTCCGAACTGTAATGTTATGATGTTGTTCAATGTATTTCCAATGTCGTGGTATGCCTGAATTGTTTTCCCAATTGTTATTGTTCCTCGTCTATTGTATTGTGTTCCGATTCAAGTTTACAATGTCTCTCTTTTCGAGATTACGTCAGTTAAAAACTAGAAAGGGTTTGTTAGAAGAAGCAGTTCCTGTTCCGCCTAGGGACAGTCCAGGTCACTTTATGTATCAGAAACATGGCATAAGCGCCATATTGTATCTAGATTTATGGGTAGATTATACCAAACAGTTAGAAGAAAAGTATAGATGGCCCGTATCGGGTACATGGGATGCCGAATGCATCATGCGAGTAGAAGAAGCATTATGGAAAAAGAAAGCCAGACAGTCACAGAAAGATGCCATCGAGTTATGGCGCAAAGAAGCTCATAAAAGAACCGAAAAAGAAATCAGAAAGTCAGAACTAAGTAGAGAATCCCAAGAACGAGCCCAAGAAAGAGAATTAATCGAGATAGGTGAACGAGTTAGAACTGAGCAATCAGACAGACAGAGGCATGCCCTTAATAAGGGTATGTATCCTCTTCTTGCTGAGGGCTTGCCAAAAGCGACCCCAGAGGCATCCAGTAATTTCCCGCCACCATTAGTTCCGACCAAGCTACGTCACAAACCGACCGCAGCTGATATTTTTATTTCGTCCTATCTGGACGACACAGTCCCCGAATATGCAAATCCTGTTCACGCTCCGCCAGTCCCTGTAAATCAGGTAATTCCTGCTCCTCCAGACACCGGGGTGCCCTTAACAGCCCCCCCGGGTCAGCCCGCCATACAAGTCCAGCCCACGTTACAATTACCGACCCTGCCAGGACGAAAAGCATCAGTTGATGATTCTAGTTTAGGGGCCGCAGGGGGAGGTCTTCCTCAAACCCCGCCGCCATACAAGCGTTTATCAGCACTCGAATTACATGCTCAAGCATCACAGCGTACTCCTAAAAGTAATAAGTCTGTTGCAGAAATCAGGCAAACCCTTGGCGAATGTGTCTATGACCCAGTTCCAGGCGAATTTAATATGGTTTTATATTCCGTACGCATAAGGAGGGTGACCGAGTATCTAGTCACCTTGCCGAATATGAAAGAAGATCTAGACAGAATATATCGTTTCATCCGTACAGGGGATGATCCAGAAAGTATTAGTAATGCCATGTCTCAAAGGAAAGCCGAGATTCAGCGCATGATATTAAAGTTCTTAATTAACTGTCTAATAAGAGAACAAGATTACCCGTCTAAAGATCCAGCCGAAATGAAAATCCTGACAAAGTGGAGTGATAATATAGCCGAAGGAAAGCACAATACCATTAGTGCCATGGAAAGTATGTACAAGAAAATCCGTAGAGAAATAATAAAGATACACGAACAGCGTAAAGCGGCACAAGTAAGCGAGAAAGAAAGTACCTCCGATCCTGAAGAGGAAGACGACGAGAATACTGCCAGAATAGCGTATGTAGGGAAACCTAGATTTCCAGATCGCCATTTACGTCTAGAACCCAAGTCTACTTTCCATCATCCAGCACCAGAACAAGGTTCCCTAGAACAAGTATTTCAAGCTACCGATCACATTCTGAAATCACGAATCGGTTATAGTGAGTTAAGTACTATGCATGAACAGGAATTAGTGTGATCAGCAGTCCGATGGATTACTGATTCTACCACTTTTCCAGACGAAATAGTGGCACAAATGTTTCTGAAATTGCCCCCAGCCGAGCAGCGACTGGTGGGGATGTATATGATTCAGTACCTCATTACTCTGTATGAGGGTCAGCACTCTGATCCAGGTCCGTTACATGATATCCTGAACGAGTTACTCCAGTATAAATGGAGAGGTCTAGGTACCGATTTAATTAGTGTCATTCTAGAACAGCGCCACAAATATAGAACATTCTTGAACCCGCATTTTGTTCATGTCTCACCCCCAGAAAGTAAATCATTCTACATAGACAGACAGAATCCGTTACGAGAAGTCCACCCAGTTAAAGGAACGGGTGGCGAAATGCAGCGAGTGTTTGTATACACTCCAATCACAAAGATGGAACTCCTTGAAATGAAGAAATTAATTCCCTGTCATGACAAAGATCCAGCAGGGTTCCATCGAGAATTAAAAGACATGCTCCGTATGGGAGAATACACATACCCAGATATCATTAAAATGTTAAAAGTTCTGCTACCCGCAGGGGTGTATGAAAAGCTAAAAGAAAAAGAATGGGAGGTGGGAGAGAAAAAGATAGATTGGGCAGTCCTAGAAGCAGAAGATAAGATACGTGTACCAGGTACTGGTCTAGGAGAGAAATGTAAAGAATTACCAGAACTATTAATTCAAGTTTTACCCAGATTATTAACAACGAGAAAAGAAGACTGGGATGCAATCTCAGCCTGTAAACAGAAACAAGATGAAGATATTAGTGATTTTTATTCTAGATTTGAAAAATGTTTCAGTATCAACAGTGGTCTCAAGACAAGTAGTGAGTCATACCCTCACCTTTTTGTTACTAAATTAGTCGAGAATTCAAGTCCACCAATTAAAAACCGAGTTCTGAAAGTCGAAAGCACCTGGCAAGCTAATACTCCGTCCCAGATGCTCCAGATGCTCCAGTACCACCAGAATAGAATCAGGGAAGAGCAAGAACACGAGAGAAAACGTATGAAAGACACGAAAATGAAAGTACTAGTTGCACAATCTGTTCCTCAAGACAGTCAGAAGAGGGGCCGGAATCAAGCCAGTCATCCTGCAGCTCCCGTTAAAGGGAACTGCAATTATTGTAAACAACCAGGTCATTTTATAAATGAGTGTGCAGTCCTGAAACATAACATAGCTACTGGTAAGACTAAAGAAAGACCACGTCCGCCTAGACAAGAACAAGTTTCACAGACTTCTCAGCCACAGAATGCACCACAGACAGTTACAGTACCGCAGCCTATCGCTGCAACACAGCACGTTACATCGCAGATGTACCAGTATGCACAGTCTGAGTATCCAGAGTACCAGCCATATTCATGAAACAGCCTAGAGAGGGAGGTAGGCTTGCCTCTCATCGAGATACCTGTAGATCAAGAAGGTCCCTATGTTCACAGTCAAGTATTAGGGAAAGACGGAGAAAGTTTTTGATTGATACAGGGGCAAGTAGGACCACAATTAGTCACGCCGAAGTTCCAGGGGCTCCGCTCTCAGGCTCAAGAAATGTTTCCCTTGGATTTTCAGGAAAGCCTATCGTTAATGAGATTTCAAAGCCAGTCACTCTAGAAGTAGGTCCATTGTCCCGCACTACTGATCTGTTACTTACTAAGTCATGTCCAGAAAACCTATTAGGCATTAAAACACTGAAAGAGTTAGGTGCAGTTATATGTTGTTCCCCAGAGGGAATACGTCTGTTCCTACGTGACTTTAAGGGTCACTATGTATTACGAGATTTTGATTCCAGACTGTCTAATGTCCCGCAGCATTTATGGGCGCAAGGTCCAACTGATGTAGGTTACATGCAAATCACACCCCATCGTGTGACTCTCAAACCAGGTGTAGTGTTACCACGAATCAGACAGTACAGATTGCCACCTGAGGCTGTAGCAGCCTTATCCAAAATTATAGACGAGCTCATCGCTCAAGGAGTAGTTGTAGAAACTGACTCCAATGTATGTAACTCTCCGATCATTCCAGTCATGAAACGTACTGATCCAAATGCACCCCCAGTATATCGATTAGTGATTGACCTACGAGAACTTAACAAATGTATTATTCCGCAGTACCCAGTTGTCCCAGACATCTCTTCCCTATTGACAGCCATTGATTCCGAAGCCACGTTCTTCACAGTAATAGACCTCAAGAATGCATTTTTTAGTGTTCCTATTCATCCAGACAGCCAGTTTCTTTTCGGATTTTGTTTAAATGGAAGGAGCTATATGTTCACACGAGCTCCTCAAGGTTTCACAGAAAGCCCTAGTATTTACAGTCAAGCACTTAAGAGACAACTAGACAACATTCACATGCCAACTGACACTGCCCTGCTCCAGTATGTCGATGATCTACTGATCACAGCCCGTTCTGAACGTGACTGCGAGCGAGCGTCACTCACGGTTTTGTATTTCCTAGCCGAGATGGGGCACAAGGTGTCACCTTCGAAGCTTCAATTCTGTGTCCAGCAAGTGGTATACTTAGGACACTTACTGTCCAAGAGGGGTAGGCAGTTGACACCAGACCGTATCCAGTTGATAGCGAGTCTTCCCCAGCCCAGGACCCAGAAGGAGGTACGTGCCTTTATCGGCCTCACTTCTTACTGCAGACAATGGATTCCTCAGTATGCATTTCTAGCCAAGCCACTGATACAGTTAACGACACAGGAGGCAGCCGTATCGACTGTTCTCCCTTGGACATCTGAACATACACTTAGTTTCAACGAGTTAAAGAAAGCCCTATGCCAAGCTCCAGTTCTAGCTACACCGAACTACAGTAAGCCTTTTACACTTTTTGTCACTGAACGTGAAGGTACAGCATTATCTGTTCTCACACAAGATCAAGCAGGACAATACAAGCCCTGTGCTTATTTTTCGAGCACACTAGATCCAGTCGCCCAGGCGTTGCCTGCGTGCCTCAAGTCAGTTGCAGCCACAGCACTAGCTATCAGACAAAGTGATTCCATAGTTTTAGGACATACTTTGACAGTACAAGTCCCACACTCCGTGGAAGTTCTTTTAAACCGAACACAAACTCAGCACTTGACAATTGCACGTTTAACAGGTTATGAATTGACACTGTTCCAGCCACACATAGTAATTAGACGCTGCAACATCCTGAATCCTGCTACACTGTTACCATCAGTTAGTTCAAATTCTGCCACACACGACTGTGTGGAAGTAGTCAACATTACGACAAAGCCAAGACAAGACCTGACAGACATTCCGTTACCAGATCCTGACCTGACACTTTATGTGGATGGTTCATGTATGAGAACTAGTACAGGAGAACTAGTCGCCGCGTATGCAGTGACTACTGACACCGAAGTTATTGAAACACACCGTATTGACACTCTGTCCGCTCAAGCAGCAGAGCTAGTTGCTCTGACACAAGCCTGCATATACGCCAAGAACCTGAAAGTTAATGTTTACACAGATTCACGTTACGCATTTGGAGTTGTACACGACTTCGGAGTGCTCTGGCAGGAGAGAGGTTTCATGACTTCTCATGGAACCAAGATTCAGCATGGTCTCCTTATTCAAGCTCTGTTAGATGCCATACATTTACCGACATCCATTGCTATCATGAAATGCAAAGCACATACGAAAGTCACTGACATTATTTCTCAAGGTAATGATCTAGCAGATCGCACAGCCAAGCTTACAGCACAGACTCTAGACATTCCAGTTAACCTGACACACACTCCAGATCCGATTACATGTATGACAGTTAAGGACCCTACTGAAGATGTCATAGATATCCAGTTACATGCTACTCCTGAAGAAATCAAGAAATGGTCCGAACAAGGAGGGGTCCAGACAGATCAAGGATGGTTAACGAAGGGTAGAGCCACATGGTTTCTCCCCGACTCTATGGTTCAAGTCATCATTAATACCGCACATAGTCCAGCACATTTAGGAGAAAAAGCTATGTTAGACAGTATCCAGAACATTTGGTTCAACAAACATTTACGAGCTGCAGCCAAGCAGAAAGTCCGTACCTGTATGATATGTTGTCAGTTTAATCCAGGTAAAAGTGTCCCGGTGGAACAAGGTGGTTTCCAGCCTCCTGACCACCCTTTTGAAGTCCTCCAGATGGATTATATTCAGATGGAGCGATGTCGAGGTTTCAAGTATGTCCTTGTAGTTGTATGCGCTTTGTCCAGATGGACAGAAGCATATCCAGTCCCAGATTACACAGCCGCGACCACTGCCAAGCAGTTGGTTCGTGAGTTCTTCCCTCGATATGGACTCCCTAGAGTCGTATATTCTGATAACGGTCAGCCATTCTCATCTGAGTTGATGAAGCACGTTTCCCTGTTGTTAGGGTACCAGTGGAAGTTCCATTGTGTACGCCATCCCGAAGCAGCCGGTCTAGTCGAGAGACATAATCAGACTCTGAAAATTCGAATTGCAAAAATATGTAAAGATAAGGGTGTGGACTGGCTAGTAGCTCTGCCAGTCGCTTTGTTTTATATGCGCATGGTCGCACATTCCAGATCAGGTCTGTCCCCGTATGAGGTCGTATTCGGCCGCCCCCCTAACATGTGGGGTACTCCTAGACCCCGAAGTATTACTGATGTTTCATGTAATATGCTGACAGATTACCTAGCTTCCTTGATGTCTGCCCTCAACTCATGTCGTTCACAGGTTGCTGCCGCATTTCCAGACAATACCGAGGTGGCACCGCATGAAATCGTTCCAGGTTCCATGGTGATGGTCCGGAACTTTGACAGATCAAGTCCGCTGGAGCCACGTTGGAAAGAGCCCCGTCAGGTTCTCCTCACCACCCGTACAGCCGTGAAATTGGAAGGACGCCGCGGCTGGGTGCACCTTTCGCACGTCAAAAAATTCTACGGATTGAAACCGGTCTCTAAAAACATTTTCCAGGATATCAAGACTTGTCAAAACATTGTTCCTAAGGACTGTCCCGCAAATGACATTGATACAACCCCTCCCTTGGTAGAGAAAACTCCGCAGCAGGAGTATAAGCAAAAACTCCGGTCTAGTAAAATAAGTCAGTCAGTTTGATTGTATAAGTCCTCCCCTAGGTGAAACGGTTAGACTGTTTCTGACATGTATAAAATAGACCCCCATAGTGAGAGAGTTAGTAAAAACTCAATTCAATGTATCGTTTTTCTAAGTTTCATATTATTCATCAGCATTATGATTTCCTGCACCAGTTATGCCTTTTTCCTATATTTCCCAGTTCTTCATGTAAATAAGTCTGCTAATGCTACAGTAGAGCACACGTTTAGTGATCTGCCCCCTCATGAACTGTCCTACCGCCTCGCTATGCGTAATAACTCATTTATCCGCATGTTACATTACTCACACCAGACCAGCAATGCCACTAATTGTTGGGTGTGTGGTCGACTCCCCCCTTTCCAGACACCGAAGGGAGTTCTGCCACTTTTTCCTTATCCGTTCTCACATAATGGTTCGTGTGGAGCATGGTCCACGTTAACGTCATCCTCAACAGATATGTCTTTTCTTAACAGTACATGTTTCCCAGACAAGCAAGGTCTCCCCCACCGAACAGGTTTAGATCTAGAAAATGAAGTATATAATTTAGGTAATTATTCGTCGAATTTTATGGTCCTGAATGTTCAGTCTGATACTACTCCAGACTCACCTGCTATTTCAGTACTACCAGTCAAAGGCGAATTATGTGTCCGAAATAAGGGTTCCGTACACGTAGGACATAGTGATTGTACTACTATTGTCAAGTATAGTGACAGTGGGAAATCTATTTTTAAAGCTTCACGTCATTCTTATTTTGTTTGTGGTCAAACTGCGTATGTTCGTCTGCCCCTCGATTGGGAAGGAACCTGTTACATTGCTTTCCTACTGCCACCAGTTTTTCTAGCCCCACCTGACTACCATAGGAATTCCTTCCTAGTACATACTAGACACAAGAGAAACCTCCCGATTGTCGATTATACTGAAACTGCTGCAGAACAATTCATTGATATTGATAAAGGTGTGTTCCCTTATTTAGGTACAGTTGTAAACAGTAAGCTAATCCGTAGGTTAACAAGAACCCTTGAAGCAGTAGTAGATGAGACTGCCTCCGCTCTAGGTAACTTAACCGAAGAGCAATCCTTTATGAGAATTGTTGTGCTCCAGAATCGTCTCGTCCTTGACGTCATACTGGCCGATAGGGGCGGGGCCTGTAGAGTCCTCGGATCTAGTTGCTGCATTTTCATTCCAAATAACGCGCCGTCTGTTTATTCAGCTATAACCAGACTTCATAAAATTGCCCATCTGTTACACCAGAATCCAGGCACCTGGACATGGTCCGGTTGGTTCTGGAATATAATTTCCGCATGGGGATGGAAAATATTGTCCTTTCTAGGTATCGCAGTAGCGATCATATTCAGCTGCTGCCTCTGTATACAATGTGGCCCTGCGATTTGCGGCATGTGTGCTACCTCTTGTATTCCTAGTCCCAAGCCCCGTTCTAAATCCCGTTCCAAGACAATTCGAGATGAACAAATGGTACTGTATGAAATGATAGATGGTATCATGAGTATTGATGTTTCCTGATGGAAACGTAGTGACAAGGAGGGAATGTGGAAAAGTAAATTTTGTCATGTTCTGTGTCCCTACGTGTCATCCATCATATGTTATGTGTGCATGACCAATATGCATATGTATTCCCCATGTCCGATTAATGACGCAATTACAGTTGTGTCCACCTCTAGTATGCCAGTTTCCAGGCCTCGTGAATACTACGGATATCAGGCTTATGTAAAGTAATGTTGCCACGTTTCTCAGTGTGCACGTTATTCCATTATAAAGTCCCCGTTTCTAGGCCTCAAAAGGGCCTGGACATCAGATTCAGCTCCTGTCTCCTGAAGCCTCGCTGAGGAGCGATGCAGCCCCCACCTGTATCCTCGACCTTTCACTTACTTCCTGCCTCGCAGTGCCCGGTGCAGCTTGGCTCTGCCTCTGAGTCTGCCAAGACTATGTTATGATTCCAGCTATCAGTTTAGTCCTCCTTCTCTGCATTCCTAAGCTACTGAACTGCATCAATAGTTTCCGTCATTGTCTAGCCTTCAGGGCTCCATGTTAAGAGAAATACTGTATTTAATGGTCATTTAATATTCTTCATCACGCACTACATGTAGAATAATGCATGGTCCAGTCTTAGAGTCAGTTAGCCTTTCCCCTCATGACTTTTAGTTTATATCAACATGTTCCCTAAACATTAGATACCAGATAGGGTTTAGGTACATGTCGCTCCGACCCTCCAGACTTTAGTCTCTGCTCCTAGCACAGAGTTCATCGCCCCCAGCTTCTCCTCGTAACACGTCATTGCCAGTTTTCGCGCACCACCAGGTTAGAGGTCCCGGCTCCTTAGGTAGCCCCCTCCTATGTTTCCGCCCCATTCATGACATATCCTGTTACGTCTGCACCACATGTCTATGTATACGCCCAGTTACACCTCTTTTTACTCTTATCTTTCGCGACTGCTACGCGTCACGCCTTCTGCTCCACCCACTGCTACGCCTACTGCAATGTAATGCTATGTGTTCGCGCTATGTATATATGCTCGTGTATTGTTATTAAAAGTTAGCGCGCTCATCCCAGACCCAGCCCCAGCAGCTGCTGGGCCCTGTCATCCTATTCCCGTGCAGGTTGTCCTGTTCCTGTCCTTATGCTGTATTAAACCTGCAAAACTCCTACTACCTCGAATCTTGACTCTTATTTATTGAGCTATCTGTTATGATATATGTCTAGTCAAAAATAGGGTATTATTTATTTATTTACCACACTTCCGCACCACCAGCATGTTCCTGGCCAGCGCGGCGAGTCGGCAAAGTGTCCAACCAATCACTCACTTCCTCAGGCCTGACAAAGAAAAATGTTCGATTGTCATATTCAACACGCAGTCGGGCCGGGAATAACATAGAATATTTGAGTTCCATGTCTCTTAGTCGCCTTTTCACACCTTGAAATCCCATACGTTGTTTCTGAACCGACAGAGAAGTCTGGATAAAAATTCACAGCAGCGTTCTCGAACTGCGTAGGGCCGCTTGTCCGTGCCGCCTGCAAAATGGCGTCGCGATCTCTAAAGTTAAAGATCCGTGCAATAATCGGACGGGGGGGGGGAAACGGGCTTCGCTTGTCCCCCTGGCACTCTGTGCGCACGTTCGATGGCAAAAAATTTGCTCAGGCCCTTTGCAGCCAGATGATTAAGAATGAGGTCCTCCACTCGAAGATCAATGGCAAGTGGACTAGATTCTTCCGGGACCCCAATAATACGCACGTTATTGCGCCGTGCACGGCCTTCAAAGTCCTCCAAGCGACGAGCAAAAAAGTCATTGGCAGATCTAAGATTGTGCACTTCTGTTTGCAAGTCGGACACGTCTGTGGTAAGGCTGGACGTCTTCAGGTCCAATGACTTCACTTTTTCTCATTCGTCTTTGCCAAGTCAGTTCGAATGAGGTTGGCATCGATAGCCACCGTGTCTAACTTCAGAGCCAGGGCTTCATACTGTTGGCAAATAGAGGACTGTATCCCAGCAATGGCGCCCATCACGTCTTGTAGTGTTAAGTCCGCCAACACAGCAGGATCGTCGACAACCTCCTCCTGGGTTTTAGGTGCGCCACCAGGGGATCCTTTAGAAAGTGTATAGCGATCCATGACGTTCGTCTGGGTAGAACCACCACGGCTGGTGGTCTTGACCTTCCGTTTCTCACCCTCAGGCTTGCCCGACATGGCGAGTCGGGTGCCCCGGAGGGAGGCTTGGGATCTGGTCCAAATGGCTCCTTAAAGTTCACACACGGGAATACAGGAGACAAAGTTGAGCCAAGTGGAGACCACAGCCAAACAATCACCCGCTCGAAACTCGATGAGCTGGCAACGGTCCGATCAACAGACACACCGCATATATGAGGCAGTGCGCCGGAGAAACGAAACCGAAAGTGAAGTGAGGCCGTGGTCCGACCCCCTCAAGCCGTTGTTGTTGAATTGCGACCTGGGCACTGCCACCACTCAAGGTCCAGGCTGTTCCATGGAGAAGGCCGCAAAGTTCAAGACGGCAAAGCTTGGGGACCCTGCGTCCGATTTTGATCAAAAAACCTGCTAGTACATCAGCCGGGTTGTGTCTTCAATGATCTTCCATCAGATCAGGATATTGTACAGGATAAATGCGGGAGGCAGCGAGGGTCCTCGGGAGCCCTGTGCTCACGCGGCCATCTCGGATGCGCGCGAAGCTCCTCCTCAGTACCTCTTTCTTCACTAATTACCCTCTAACTTTCCATATGTAAGTTGAGTGACTGGCACACTAGTTTTGAAGAATTCGCAAAGATTCATCAAACGGTACCAACATTATCAGCAAAACAAAAATGCTTTTCCTATGGAAACTAGGTCCTAATTTGAACATACTTGCGACCACCAGTAGGTAGTATATCTATGTCTGTGTGTGTATGTGTATGTGTGTGTATATATATATATATATATATATATATATATATATATATATATATATATATAGAGAGAGAGAGAGAGATAGATATAGATATATTTATTTGTTTTTGATTAGCGATCTTAGCTGTTTTTATTCTGTATATGTGCATAATTTCTGGATCTGTTACAGCATTTGGTTTGTACTAATTACTCAACTACCCAATTTTTACCACTCTTTTTTGCATGGCTAAGAATCTGTTGGTTTTCTTGATGATTTTGCCAATGTTATGTTTCATTTGATTTCTTACTGGGCAAGGGATATGGTTGTCTTTCCTATATCTTGTGTTTTTGAAATATCCTGTTAGTGTTTTGTTTCCTATTTTCATGAAAAGGACAAATGTGTATACGTTATTTAACTGTTAGAGGTCTTGGCTTTTGGAGACTTATCCAGTTCTGAATATTTAGCGGGAAAAAGATCTAATCTATATTTTTTTAGCCCTTTTATTTTAAAACAAAAGAAGGGCTTCCATCTGTTGACTAATATATAGAGGAACAAATGGACAATTGATTAATGATCCTGGTGGTAGCTTTATTTTCATAAAAGAAGTTGTGGGAAAAAAAGCCTATATGTATGCCCCAAATTTCAGTAAGATACGATTTTGCAACACTTTAGGGAAAAGATCTTTGCCCCAGTAAAAGATCATGAATGGTGGTGTTTTAACAGTATACTTGAGCTTCTTTTGTATTTCTCTCCTGTTCATTCTATGTGTGAAAACAGTTATTATAATAAATTGCAAAAGATTATAAAGATTGTAGATATCTCTGATGTTTAGCATTTTATGCAACCTTCAGAGAAGCATTTCACTTTTCTCCGCTCTTTCATCTCGGTTCGAAAGAATTGTTTATTTTATTTTTTCACATTTATAGGTTTAGATACATAAAAATATGATTTTGTTTTCTTAATTGGTATTTTATATGACATTGTTAAGCATATATTGCCAAAGCTTTATGCATTTGTGCCTGCTGCGCTTTAACATTGGGAAGTAAAGATCTGTGTAACAGGATTAAAATGTGATATATTTTAATATATCCAAGATCTGACCATTTTTTGAGATAAATGAGGGTTCAGTATCCTTTTTAATACCTCATAAATTGAATGTTCACTGAACTATACACCACGGACTTCATCTGCAGAGTTTCACAAGGATCCTACTTGAGCCAGACTCTGTTTAAGGCATAAATGACCCCTCTAGCCGGCATCATTCCCTCTCATAATATCAATGTCCTGTCCTAAACTGATGACCCACAACTCACTGTTTACGTTATAAGTGAAATGCCCAGTACCCAGATCAAGTTCAATGCCTGCATGACTGAAATAGCCCACTGGATAAAGACCAACTGTCTAAAGTTAAACATCGACAAGATCAAAATCATGATCTTCCAGAAGGCCACATCACCTGGTGGCCAACAGAACTAGGATGGACACCCACTCCCACCACCCACGACAAGAACCTCAGGATCATCATCATCAACAGCAAACTGGACATGATCACCCAAGTGAATGCCATCACTGCCTCATGTTTTCATACCATGAATATTATGAGGAAGATTATCATATGGCTCCCAATCGGCACCTGGAAAAACGCCACATGCCCCAAGCAAGCCGGAATGTGGGAACACCCTCTATGGCAGGTTCAACAAAAAAAAAAAAACTCACCAGAAGGCTGTAGACAATTCATAACTTGGTGGCCAAAATTGATTTTAACCTCCCACACTGCACTCACATCAGGCCACACCTGAAGGACCCCCAGTGGTTCCCCATTCACAAATCAGCACAATTCAAACTCCTCACCCACACTGTCAAGGCACTATACACCCCTGGCCCAGCATACCTCAACAATCACATCTACTTAAGCCTTCCAGACACCTCATCCCATTCAGACTCCTACTTGCACAAATTACACAAATACAGAAAACCAGATCTGGCTGCTGAGCCTTCTCATACCTCACTTCTAAAGCCTGGAACGTCCTGCCGCCACATAAGAACCTCCTCCTCACTCCTTTAATTCCGCAAGAAGCTGAAGACCTAGCTTTTTGAGCAGTCCTGTGAGGCCCTAGATATGCCTAGTTTCATACCTGCTCAGCGCCAGGATACACTCCCGGGTGATAGTGTGCTCTACAAATCTGCATAACATTACATTTTCTGAAAATACAACACATCACCATATTCTGAAATATTGAAAACCATTTATTTTATTGAGAGAGCAGCTCTTTCTCACAATCGGGTAAATCTGTGCTCTCCATAATCACACTGTTAGTGAACGTTCAAAACTGAATGGCACTCGTTTAAATCATGCTTCTCTGAAACTGGAGGATGCAGACTTCTCTCCACATTGTTCAATAAGCTGCTTTCTGCAGAAAGAAAACATGACACAAATGTGTTATGAAACTGGTGTGCAAAGAAATTAATTTGACATTCAGTTGTTAGATAGAACACTCACTTTTCCTAAAATGTCTAACAATGTTTCTTAAATATATAGCTAGGATTGACAAAAGTATATTAATTATGTCCAATTTAAATATTTCAGAGATCGATCTTTCAGTATTTACTCTACATTGAGAGACTTACGTCTACGTAGGAACTTTCTTGAGGAGCACACTTCCCACATGTCTGTTTCTAATCTTTTTAACTATAACATGACATTTTTGTCCTTAATATGAGTTGCTTAGACTTCTAAAGTGTAACACCACTTGAGCATGAAGGACTTTTTTTCCCAGTTGAACGAACCTTGCTTTATCATAGTGTATCAACTAGTTTATCATTCAGAAAATGAACTTGTGTTTTTAAAACTCTCATATAATACGTTTCCAAAATTTCACAAGTATTGTTGTATATTTTACTTTCCTGACTGAAATATCAAAGTGATTAGTAAGGGCTTTGTTGAAAACTGAGTTGTTTTGCTGTGCATAGAGATGATAGTGCAAAAGTACAATCTAATACACCTGTTAAATAGTGATATAGCATTCGGCCCTCTCTTTCGGTCAACCTTATAGCTATAGGATTGTAATCTTAGAAAGGAATTAGAAGTCATGTCCTGAGTCTATATAAATGGGCCAAGAATGATTTCTTTACATTAGATGAGATATGACAATGGGGGAAAATGTGAGGTAATTTGATCACAGAATGCTACACATAAGGGGTCACTGACAGGGGACAGCCACACAGGGCAGGTTTGATCTTTCAATTCAGTCTCTGAGCCTAATGTAAAAAGAAATTGAGTATATCTATTCTTCTTAAACGTATCCATTTGTTTTGGGTAGCTTTCCATATTTTAGTCATTCACAAAATCCCATTGGAACAGTGCTAAAGGCAGTGCTAGGAAGAAGCTCCTATTACACATACACAAGGATGTATCTTACTCAATGAGAGAAAACAGGTGGAAGTTTGATATGTCAAATATTGAGGGGTAGATTTATAGGAAACTGTTGGGGCGCAGCGTTAGGCCAAAGAAGACTAACGCCGTGCTCCAACAGTTTCTAAACGCAGGGATGCGCCGTATTCACAAGAATACGGTGCACCCCTGCCTTTCCCTTAGCGCTGGTGGTAAATGTAAGCACCTAGCACCAACGCAGTCACTCTTGCACCATTGTTCAAGGGTGGCTGCGTTACTGGCTAATTTGTTTATGTGCAGGAAGGTGTACCTTCCTGCATATAAACAATCAGTAAAGGTGACTTGTAACTTCAATGTGTGCTGCAGAATGCAGCACACACAGAAGTTGCAACTCATTTTTTTCAATGATTGTTTATGTGCAGGAAGGTGTCCCTTCCTGCACATAAACAATCAATAGAGTGTTGCTGTATCTGTGTGCTGCACAATGCAGCACACATTGAAACGGCAAAAAACGAGGAGAAATAAAGCATTTCTCCTCGTTTCACAATGTTAAGACCAGGTTTCCCTGGTCTTCATTTTGACGCTGCCCCCTATTTATGCCACCCTTGTTAATATGGGGCAGCGTCAAAATCAATGGGTTTTGCGTCAGAACCCCTACCACAACACCCATTGCACGCGCCTTTCACGCTAAGTGTAGCGTGAAAGGGGGCCTTATTCACAAGGCGGCTGCCTTGTAAAGAAGGTGAAGCCCCTATCGCCACAGGAACATTGGAAAAAGTGACTTTCTTGTGGCGATAGGGGCTTGTATATATGTCCCTTTGTGTTATGCTCAACCAAGACAGATGGTACTATGTACAGAGATGGATAGATGGGTAGGTGTGTGTGAGGGATTTCAGCAAGATTGAGGGACCTTATAAAGATGCCAGTGGAGGGGGAGTGTATGTAATATTCAAAAAAATTAACAACATTCTTGAAAATCTTCAGGTCTATCAAATCATTAAGGAATATCTGTGTTATACAAAAAGAAAATCTATTAATATTGAAGACAAATGATGAACAGTTGAATAGCAGTACAAACACACAGTGTAAACTTTAAAGTATGTCAAATCAAAACATGGTAAAATAATTCATTTTTACTTAAGAATTCTAAAACAAAATGTTAATGGACTACACACTACAAGCAAATGCACAATGTCTGAGAAGAGTTTTAGTATATGGCCCTTTACACCCTGTGCCTTCAGGAAACACATCTCCCTAAACTTGATTGGGATTTTCACTCATTGGTGCTCCCAAACAGGAAGTACCTATGTTGGGGTGCCATAAGCAGGGCACACAGATAGTTGGTAGGTCTAATAAACACTTTTGCTCCCTTACATTATGCAACATGTATGCTCCTAATAATGCTAATAAGGATTGCCCCACAATGTTTCAGCAACTACGGTAAAAAATCTCTAGATGGGAAGACATCTTAAGTATTTGTGTGGATACTTACCTAACGATTTAATCAGAAAAAGATTTCATAAACCCTGGAGGTGGTTTTCGAATTACACACAGTCTCTCTTCTCACAGGACTCTATTTGAATATATCCTCATAATATCATACCACCCTTTAGTCTTAAACATACCAGGCAATTGTCTTAATATTTAAAATCCAGCACGTAGGTGAACCTTTCATAGAAATCTTTTTTTAGACATGAATTACCATATAAATATCTCTAGAATGATCACAGATTTCTGAGTTTATTATCCTAGCTGCACTAGTTTTAATATAGTGGGGGATTGTATAACCGCAGTTATCTGAGGCGCTACCCCATCATTTACTAGCGCTAGTAAAAATTTTTTTTAAAAAGGGCAACTAAGAGCAACACTTCATACTCTCGAAATAGAAAATGCACATGCAGTATAAAACCAATTATTAGGAGACTATGAATAATAAAGTAATAGTAATTATGCTTGTTAAGATAAAGATTTGGGACAAAGTCACTCGTTATTTTTTTTTTTATAACTTTTTATTATAATAAAACATCAACAAACAGACAAGGCAATATAACAATGGTGCAATCATCAGGCGTGTGCTTAAGGAGGACGGGAGATACACGATAACAAAAGACAAAAGTCGTCGATTACAGGCAAGGGGGGGCCGGGGGCAAGAATTGCATATGAACAGTAAAATACATCACATCATAGCAGGAATGCTGGGTCAGGGCGATTGGGGAGGACTAGAGATATATCTCCCCGGTACGAGTTCCACTGGTTCCAAATTTTCCCCCATTTCCTGGGTTTACCTCTCGCCACGTACACCGTTTTCTCTCTGAACATGCACCAATCCATACTCTCTTTCCGGGCAGTCACTGTAGGGGGCCTCTGGGACCCCCATAATTGCGCAATATCTTGTTTGGCTATCATATTGGCAAGAGTCACCCATTGAAGCTGTGACACATCATAATCATTCGGTCCCCATACATTTAATATACATTGCCAGGCTTCTGGCATCATCACAATACCCGTTACCTCACTCATCACATCATGTATACGGTTCCAAAAACGCACCACCTCAGGGCATTCCCAAATTATATGAAGAAAGGTGCCGAGGAGACCACAACCACGCTTACATAAGCCATCCGCGGAGTAGCCCATATGAATCAGGCGGGGGCCGGTGACATAGATTCGATGGAGGATCTTGAGCTGGACCATGCGGAGGCGGGCCGGAATCGCAACCTCCCTGGGAGAGGAGATCGCGGACTGCCAGTCCTCGTCTAATTCAATACCATCAGCAATCCAGGTGTCCCTAAGGCGGTCAAGCAAACACGACCGGTCATTAATCATCTTTTTATAAAACAATGAAATGGTGCTATCTGGCACATGACCATCCAATACACAATCTTCGAGGGGGGAGGATTCCGGAACGTCACTTCCCACCGGAAAAACTGAATTCAAGGCGTGATGTACTTGAACATAACGAAAGAATTCCCTATCACTCAGCTGATATTCCACTTGCAAGTCCGAAAGGGTCTTTACCCCTCCCTTAACCCAGAGATCACGTACTTTACTAATACCGATCGTATCCCATTTGTCAAACCCCTTAGTCTTCCACAGAGAACCCAATTTTGCGGAGGCGTAAAGTGGAGTTGCACGGGTTAATCTATCTCTCCAGCCCATAGCCGCATTCGCGCTATGCCATATACGCACGGCTATAGCGGTAGGTCCTGAGAGACCTAAACGGGCGGATCCCGAATAAAGCGCCCTGTCATATTCACCACCCGGTAGCAGCCACCTATCCATTTCAAATGGTGGGTTCAACGCCGGACCATACATTCCATGGTTGATGGCAGCAAGGTGGGAAGCCCAATAATACCTTCGAATATCCAGAAGTGCCATGCCGCCATCATACCAGGGAAGCGTTAACTTTGGAAGAGCAATGCGCGAACGTCCATCCCATATCAATTGCCTCTGCAAGGATTCTACCTACCGGAAATATTTCGACGGAATCACGTCAAAACTGTTCTGGAGTGCATAGAGAAACCGCGGTAAGGACATCATTTTAAAAAGGGCCGCACGCCCCAGCGGAGACGATGGTAATTTACGCCACCTCACTACATCCGAGCGCAAACGTTGGAGTGGGGGGAGTAGATTACGGTCGTAGCGAACCGCAGGGTCCAGCGAGATAAACACACCCAAGTATTTAAAACCAGACTGCGACACCTGGATGGGCAACCCCGCGGCAGAAGGGGGACACCACCCGCGAGAACATAAATATAGGATTTTGACCAGTTGATAACAAGACCCGAGTTCTTCCGGAAGGAGTTAAGCACGTCGAACAACACATTAAGCGATTTTTGGGGAGACGTGAGGTACAACAAAATATCATCCGCGTACAATGAAATACGATCTTCAAAGCCCGGAGTCCAATATATACCCCTCATAGAGGGTTCCCACTGTAGCCAAGCAGCGAGTGGCTCCAACGCAAGAGCAAATAGAAGCGGGGATAACGGACAACCCTGCCGCGTGCCCCTTCCAAGGGCAAAGGGCATGGAGACCCGACCATTAACCACTACCTGCGCCAGTGGCGTACTGTACAGGAGTTTAACCCAACTAATAAAACCAGCGCCAAAGCCGAACTTGGCGAGTGTGGCCCAAAGATACGGCCATTCGATTGTGTCGAAGGCCATTGTGGCATCTAAGGACGCCAAGATGGCCGGTTCACTCAAAGTCGCTGCCCTCGCGAGAACACCATGCAAACGCCTTAAATTCAATGCTGTGTTACGGTGTGGGATAAAGCCCGACTGGTCCGGATGAATCAGATCACTAATCACTGTAATAAGGCGGTTAGCAAGTACTTGGCAAGAATCTTAGGCTCAGCATTCAGTAGTGAAATAGGCCTATAAGATGTGCAAAGATCCCGAGGCTTACCTTCCTTGTGGATCACCACAATGGTCGCAAGACGCTGATCCCGAGGGAGGGTGCCAGTTTCTCGCGCAGCCAAAAACATATCACGGAGGTATGGCGCTAGCGTATCAGGGCGCAGTTTATACAGTTCGATGGGGAGGCCATTGGGACCCAAGGCCTTTCCGGAGCGTATAGAGCGCACAGCCAGAGCTACCTCATCCACCGAGGGTGTGGCATCCAAACTGTCCCGATCAGACTCTGACAAACAAGGCAATGCGATATCCCTAAGCAACAACTGAGAATCCTCCTCGGGTCTGTCTGACACCGAGGTGTAAACCTCCCGGAAATAATCAGCAAAGCATCCAACAATGTCAACTGGGTCTGTCACACGCACACCATCTGATTTCTCAATCACAGGAATCACACGACTCGCTCTCTCCTTTCTGTCCAACCAGGCAATCAATTTTCCTGCCTTATCGCCCACATCATACAATCGTCCCTGTTGTTCCCTACTCATCATCTTGGCAGCATCAGTCACTAAGTTTTTGTATTTTGATTGCTTAAGATCGAGGATATGCAATGCGTCTTGAGTAACGTTGCGCTCCAATGCAGTCTCTAATTCTGTAATTTCTGTCTCGAGACGAACAACTGCCTCATTTTTACATTTCTTGGCATACCCTATCAAAGACAATGCCTGTCCCCTAATAACAGTCTTGAAAGCTTCCCACAATGAAACAGGCGAGGACACGGATCCCACGTTTTCAGCAAAATACAATTCTAATGATTTAATCAACTCAGTACAGGTTTTGGGGTTAAGAAGATACCAGGGGTTAATCGGGGCCTCCCTCCCTTCAGCGCCTGCATTCGAGTTAGTATAGAACCAGAGAGGGGAGTGGTCTGATATACCCCTAGCTAGATGTCTAATCTCTCCAATCGAGGAGGACTGGGCCGCCGGCACTAGGATATAATCTAATCTAGAAAGACTACCATGTGCGCCCGAGTGGAAAGTGAACTGCGTCTGCTCTGGGTGCATTAACCGCCAACAGTCCACAAGCCCCAATGTCTCCAAAAATTCACCCAACCAGGAGTGCGCAGCTGTAAGGTCCCTGGGTGGATAGCGATCCGCCCTGCCAGAGACGACTGAGTTAAAATCACCACCTAATATCAGAACACCCTCCGGGAGACCCAAAACCACCCGCCCCAAGTCTGCAAATGTTGTGGATTGTAAGCCAGGAGGAACGTACACTGATACCAATGAAACTGTTTTCCCCTCCCACCTTCCTACCAGTGCAACATATCGACCCCTAGCGTCAAGAACCACTTCATCAACCACGAGGGGGAGTGAGGTCTTAAGCAGTATACCCACCCCTCTAGAACTAGAAGTAAAGCCAGAATGAGCAACAAGCCGGTAACCCCGCCTATCGAGAGCGTGGTAAGTATTCCCAATCAAGTGTGTCTCTTGTAGCAGGACAACAACGGGCGAGAGGCGCCGCAAAAGCTGCATAACCACCCCTCTCTTTATCCGATCTCCCAACCCATTTACATTCCAGCACAGTAACTTCAACCCCCTACCCCCCATCCAGACCCACGATGAACTCCCATCTCAGAACGAGCACCACACCAATGTCCAAAGTCGTAACAGTTTGTTGCCTTGAAAAAGGAGAAAAAGGAAAAAAAGAAAACAACCCCCACACAATTCCCCCCTCCCCAAATGATCCTCAACACATCTCCCCCCCCACCCTGCACCCCTGCACAGACTCAGAAGCCACCCCAATTTGCAGTGTGCCTGTCGCCCTAGCAAAAACAACAACTAATCTACACAAAGAAACCACAGAGGAGGAAAGGGTCCCTCCGTCCCCACCACCCCCCAGGATACCCATAGAATGATCAAAGAGGTCAGTGAGCTGCAGCTGTCCACGGTGGATAGTGTTCAGGACTCATGCACCATTGTCATTCTTGGTCCATCAGGCCCCCCTCTGCGCCACCAGCATGGTCTCGGCCAGCATGACGAGCAGGCAACTTGTCCAACCAATCACTCGCCTCCTTAGGCCGGAGAAAAAAGAATGTCCGATCATCGTATTCCACACGCGGCCGGGAACAACATCGCATATTTCAACTCCATGTCTCTAAGCCGCTGTTTCACCCCTTGAAATCCCATCCGTTGCTTCTGGACCGACTGAGAGAAGTCCGGATAAAAGTTCACAGCCGCGTTCTCGAACTGCGTAGGACCACTTGTCCGTGCAGCCTGCAAGATGGTGTCGCGGTCCCTGAAGTTAAAGATTCTGGCGATGATTGGACGGGGGGGGGGGGAAAGCCGGGCTTTGCCTGTCCCCCCGGCACCCTGTGTGCACGTTCAACCGCGAAGAATTTGCTCAGGCCCTTGGGTGCGAGATGATTGAGGATAAGGTCCTCTACTCGAAGATCAGTAGAGAGTGAGCTAGAGTCCTCCGGGACCCCAATAATACACACGTTGTTGCGTCGTGCACAGCCCTCAAAATCCTCCAAGCGACGAGCAAAGAAGTCATTAGCAGTTCTCAGGTTGCGGACTTCTGTTTGCAAGTCGGACATATCCGTCATGAGGCTGGATGTCTTTAGATCAAGAGACTTCACCTTTTCGTTTGTCTTAGCCAGATCTGTTCTGATTAGATTGACATCAATGGCCACCGTATCCAGTTTCAGGGCCAGGGCTTCATATTGTTGGCCGATAGAAGTCTTGATGCCAGCAATGGCGCCCATCACGTCCTGTAGCGTTAAGTTTGCCGACATGGCAGGATCGTCAATAGCCTCATCCCAGATCTTAGGTGCACCACCGGGGGATCCCTTAGGAAGTGTGTAGCGGTCCATGACATTCATCTGGGATGAGCCTCCACGGAGGGTGGTCTTAACTTTCCGTTTGTCACCCTCGGGCTTGCCCGTCATGGCGAGTCGGGTGCCCCGAAGGGAAGCTTGAGACCTGGTCCAAATGGCTCCTCAGAATTCACCCGCAAGAACACCAGAGGTAGAGACGAATCAATATGAGTTCACAGCCACACAGTCGCTAGCCCCAAGCCCAATGAACTGACATAGGAGCCAGCCGCGTTCAGCATTCACCCCGATGAGGGGATACGATACGCAGGAGAAACAAAACTGAAAGTGAAGTGGGGCTGCGGGCTGAACTCCGTCAGCCGTTGTTGTTGAATTACTGTCCGGGTAGTCACAACTCAAGTCCCAGGCGATCCCATGGAGAAGGCCACAAAATACAGGATGGCGTAACTCGGGAACCCGAAGTCCGATTTCGTCTCCAAAAGCAGCTAGTACATCAGCCGGGCTGTGTCCTCAATGATCTTCCGTCAAATCAGGATATTATCCAGGATAGATGCGGGAGGTGGCGAAGGGTCTCGGGAGCCCTGTGCTCACGCGGCCATCACGGATGCGCGCAAAGCTCCTTCCCAAAGTCACTCATGTTAAATTCCAAAACCGTCTTAAATGTTTCGAAAGTTCTGTGAACATGGTAAGGATCTTGGCCCCAAAACCTACAAAATAGGCTCCCATCAATTTTATCAAATAAATCACAGATGCACAAGGTCGAAAACTCTGCAACCAAAATGCCATTGTGTCAAATTTTGTTTTTGTCTAATATTTTAATACCTATTTGTTACTATTAGCACATGAATCTTTCTTCCACCTTTGAAGAAGACCACTTCACACTACTGCTAAAGCAACAAAAATGAGTGAGGTTGTGGTGTCTATGGTGCGAAGAGGTCTAACGGTGAGATTTTCTTTGGTACTATGATCTATCTGCAGACTAAGTTGTCCGCAGAGCCTGATTCTTTGAATCAAATGCTTTGGAATTCCACCACAGATATGTTTTTATTCTCTTTAGTTTCCCAAAAAACAGAACATAGGTATCGTTCCCGAGACCTGACTACTCGGGGAAAATAATTCACATGAAAGGATCATATGGTAGGTCAACACATATCTAACTTGCAGTTATTAACAGTTCAGCAAAGTTTCTACCTCCTCCTTGTTATTGAGTGATAGTCAATCATAACATAAATGACAATCCTATACTTTCTGGGGGCAGCTTGTCACGAGGATACAGCAGTTTCTGAGCGAACACCTTCCAGTCCTGTACATCACTATCTAATTTCTCATCTCTTCTGACCATTTTCATGTGTATTTCTTCTGTAATAGACAAATCAGTAAGATCCCTCAACCACTCCCTCTAACTAAGGGCTTTTCCACTCCACCATTTGATGGCCAGTCTACGCTTGGCTAAGGTGAGGGCCACGATGGCCAGTTTCTTGTTCATCTTGTTTTTGGTCAAGACTGGAGAAGTGCCGACTTAACATGCAATTGGGGGTATGGACTATTTTTTATGTCCCATCCTTTTTCAAATGTGCTTAGCACAGTAGACCAGACATTCCCATGTCAATTGTAGGATAGAAATTTTTTTACGTTTCAACCTGGCGTTCACAGAGATCTTGTGGAAAGTTATGCCGGTCCACTTCTTTTCCATAGCTGATTTTTTTCCAGACAATCTAGGACAGGTACTTTTTTGCACACCTAAATCAAACTTAGGTGCCCAACAAACTTTAATATTAGAATGCTTATATCCAATTTGTAGGTAGACTGTGAATTTAATTTGCTGTGGTGATTATGGTTAATATATTGAAAGTTGGTTTATAAGTTACTACCTCCCGGAAACATTGCTAAACGGTCAGCATTACTTTAGATGACCATGGCACTTGGTTAGGTTTAAGCCTGAATGCCTACCCTCGCACAGCTTAAGAACGACAGCGGATGCTAATGATTGTTGCTATTTTATTGGTGGGAATTGCTTTCCCATAGTCCTCAATGCTGCTTTAAATAAGACCAAGGTCAATGGCCTGATACATAAACCACGAATAAACCTCCGAAATTAACTGCTGCAGGTTTATGGTTCTGTTTGGAGTAAATTTCTAAACTTTCTGGATTTCAGCGAAAAATCCACAAGAACTCACATGAATAGTTACACAATGTCGTATTTTTAACAAGTTTGCATTTATTCTTTTCTAAATGAAAGGCAAACATGTATTCGAACTTTTAGAATGGTTTGTTACTTCAAGATGTCTATGTTTGCCAATGGGTAAACTCCACTAATTAACCACCTATTCTTGACAGGAGTACGTTCTTGAGTGTTCGCACGGTGGGGATGCGGGTGCTTTAAATTTCTGAAACCCAAACTCTTACAAGTTTGTGGTTGTTCTCCTACTTAAGTTACCATGCTCCCCACGAACACCCACAAAACACTGGCACAGATCTGCTTATAGGGACAATAGCCTCATACTGTTGGAAAAGGACTTTACGTGTGTATGTTCACGTTTTGTGAAGATCAGTGTAGGTTTACCTCGTAAATTACTGCGTTTGGACACAAATTCAACTGAAGTACACCAACACTATTGTGAAAAAGCCCCCAAGTTACTAGTTAATGCAAATAATGTCCATTGTTTTTAATTATTAGGCAGACAGCACACCCATGTTGACAATTAAGTGTCCCGGACACCACTGGCTCAAATTAAGCACAGATCATAAGATTAAAAAGTAACGTTAAAACACGAAACAATGCAATTTCACTGTTAATACAAATCGTATACTTACGTTTCCTAACGAAAAGCCTTGATTGCTTGCCATGATCTTTTTCTTGTATTTCTTCTTCAGGCAGCAGACGCTCACAATTGTGACAATGAGCATAGCGGCGAACACAGCAACCGTCGAGGAAACAGCAATGACTATTGTATCATTGGTAGAGCCCTTCTTCTCGCACCTTTCGCCAGCATACCACCAGTCTGCTCCCACTTTGCATCTACAAAAGGAAAACAACTTGAAACTGCAACGCATCATGCAATAGTAGGGTTAGAATTAGTTCATATAATTTCTAACAAAAACATTTAGTCCTGAAATGAGTGGTAAGGTGCCAACATGCAATGCAAATGTGATTTGATGTTCTGCACGTAAATGCTGCAGATCTATTGCGTTGCATATAGTTCCATTAGAAAGTGAATACCATCTCACTGTGTGTGTGTGTGTGTGTGATCTCTGACAAAAATAGTGCGATCGAAACAATCCAAGACAAAAGCGTGTACAGATCTTGGAAAAGCAATCTGTCTGATCATCAGTCGCCCTCAATCCTTATTTCTAGTAGTATTTAAGGCTAGTTTTTCCACAAGTAGCTCGTGAGCTACTACTAGCTTTCCGGCTATCAGTAAGTAGCCCAGCTGTGTGCATCCCAGTCTCTTGACTCAAAAGCTTTTGCATGGTTTAAGATAGGTATATAAAATGGGCAAAATGTAATTTGCTAAATGTATGCGTTATCTGAACTCATACGCTGATGTTTGGAGAAAAATGGTGGAAATTCAGGGCCACACTGGGAACTGAAACCAGCCCTGGCAAACTGCTTGGTGAGGCAACCAAGCTGTTTGCCAGGGCCGGTTTAGGCTGATTTGGTTACAGGGGGCCGATATTGCTGACTCCCGGTAACAAAAACGACCCCAGGGTCCCAAAACTGGCCCCCACCCTGGCGGCCCACCGGGGAAATGCCCAGTGGCTGCTACGGCCAGTCCAGCCCTGTTGAAATTACGAAATATATTTGAAGCTGATATTTGAATGATAGTTTATGGTGCTTTGGGGAGACTTACTATTAATTAGTACCTTTGTTGCTAGAGGCATTGCATCTATAGTTATGTGTTAACCATATTGAGACATTCCAAACTGATAATTTTTTGACATTATTGCTGATGCACCAAGGTTATCACTATTGGTAATCTTGCACAGGTTGGCCGCTAATGTTAACTTCTCTGGTGTGTCACTACTACCACAGCCATAATATTTGTTAGTAGTTGGTAAGCCCTGAATTGAGGTCATAAGGCCGGTCTGACAAGTTCTACAATTAAATATACCACTGATGCTAGTGCGCCAAATGGTACAACAATAGCTAGAACATCTGTAACCCACTCCTACCCTAGGAATAGTCAGAAACGGGGGTCAAATGATAGAGACAGATCAACAAATGATTACTAGAGTGGATTGCCTGGGGTCTAACCAAGCAGGCAACCTTCACCATACCAGCACCAAAAAGCATCTGTAAATGGTGTGGCTGTTAGTGACCAAATCTACTGCCTTCTGCTGGTGATATCTTTCATGAAAATTTGCAGAGTGGGGTTGATAGTTTGTTAGTATTCCAGTTCAAATCAAAGGCAAAGTGCCTTCTCTGCTCCTAGTCTCTGGTATTAAGGACTTTTGAGAGTTTGTCTGCTTTAGTTGTGTTTCTTTATCAAACAAGATTTATTTACATTCGATTTCAGAAGAAGAGATGGAAGTAGAAGGTGATGTTGTTTCATACTTTCTCCACACTTGTGTATGATGGTGGTAAGATGGAACCTGCATGTCATTACCATGCTTGCCTTAACAATGCAGTCCTTACAACAACCTCATCTTTACCACACATGCCTTTACTGCAAACACCTTTATCACGCATATGCCTTTACCATGAACATATTTAGCAGGAAAGTATAAAGCCCAAATATATACACAGCCCAAGAGTAGGTTCTGTATGTGGGAGAATAGGCGCTCTAACTGGTGGTGCATCCTCCATGGTATAAACAAGCTGCTACTATTGTGGAAAAGTAAATTTTGCCATGTTCTGTGTCCCTACGCGTCCTCCATCATATGTTATCTGTGCATGATTAATATGCATATGTATTCCCCATGTTCGATTAAAGACGCAATTATAGTTGTGTCTATCTCTAGTATGTCTATTTCCAGTTCTCGTGAATACTACGAATATCAGGCCTATTTAAAGCTACGTTGCCACGTTTCTCAGTGTGCACGTTATTTCATTGTAAAGTCCCCGTTCCTAGGCCTCAAAAGGGCCCGGACACCAGATTCAGCTCCTGTCTCCTGAGCCCTCGCTGAGGAGCGATACAGCCCCCACCTGTATTTCTGACCCTTCACTTACTTCCTGCCTCACAGCGCCCGGTTCAGCCTGGCTCTGCCTCTGAGTCTGCCAAGAGTATGTTATGATTCTAGTTATCAGTCCAGCCCTCCTTCTCTGCATTCCTAAGCTACTGAACCGCATCAATAGTTTCCGTCATTGTCTAGCCTCTACGTCTCCATGTAAGAGAAATACTGTATTTATGGTCATTTAATATTCTTCATCACGCACTACATGTAGAATAATGCATGCTCCAGTCTTAGAGTCTGTTAGCCTTTACCCCGATAGCTTTTGGATTCTATCAACATGTTCTCTAAACATCAGATACTAGATACTGCTTAGGTACATGTCGCCCTGACTCTCCAGACTTCAGTCTCTGCTCCTAGCACAGAGTTCGTAGCCCCCAGCTTCTCCTAGTAACACGTCATTGCCAGTTTGCGCGCACCATCAGGTTAGAGGTCCCGGCTCCTTAGGTAGCCCCCTCCATGTTTCTGCCCCATTCATGACATATTCTGTTACGTTTGCATCACATGTCTATGTATACGCCCTGTTACACCTACTTTCACCCTTATCTTTCGCGACTGCTACGCGTCACACCCTTTGCTCCACCCACCGCTCCGCCTATCATATGTACTGTAAGGCAACTGTTTTACTATATATGCTTGTGTATTGTTATTAAATGCTAGCGCGCTCATCCCAGATCCAGCCCCGGCAGCTGCCGGGCCCTGCCATCCTATTCCTATGCAGGTTGTCCTGTTCCTGTCCTTATGCTGTATTAAACCTGCAAAACTCCTACTACCTCGAATCTTGACTCTTATTTATTGAGCTATCTGTTATTGCTATGCCTAGACAAAAATAGATCCGGTATTATTTATTTATTTACCACATAATGGCGCCCGAATAGGGACTTGCCCTTTCCCCACGCGCCGGTGAAGCCACGCCGGCCCCCTGACCCTCTGCAGTCGTGACGGAACTCTTCTGCGCACCGGCAGATATTTCTGCTTCAAGTATCCCTCAGGCCCACGGAGGAGACGGAGGAGGCGGTCCAGCATCCAGACGAGACGGTGGAGGAACGCGGCGAGTCCCGACCAGAGCCCAAGCCGAGAGTCCAAGGTCCGAGGTATCCGGAGGCCCACCCGTAACAGAAGTCCGAAGTTCGTCCGTCCGGCATCGAAGCAGTCCAGTCCAGTCCGAGGCCTTCCGTTCTTGCTGCCCGGTGAGTACCGTTGCTGGGGTAGTATCTAGACAGGGTCAATCTAATTGACTCTGGTCCATGGGGTTTGGTGGTACACGGATCCCAAACGAAGTGTCCACTTCGGTGGATGCGGGTCCTGACGTGTCTCCTCATGAGACCGGTAAGTTTCGTACTGTTTCAGCAGTGCATCTAGTTCCTGTTCTAGTCAGTTCTGTTCTCGAGAAAATTCATGTATTCTGTTTTCCGTATTCCAGGTGGTATTCTGTTCGAACTGTTATTTACAATGTTCTTCATGTATTTTAATGTCGTGGTATGAGTGTGAAGTAATTATCGTGTTTATTGTGTATTGTATTGTGTCCAGATTATAGTTCAGTCATGCCGCTCTTTTCAAAACTGCGTCAGTTAAAAACCAGAAAAGGTCTGCTAGAAGCAGCAGTTCCTGTCCCGCCTAGGGACAGTCCAGGTCATTTTATGTATCAGAAACATGGCATAAGCGCCATATTGTATCTAGATTTATGGGTAGAGTATACCAAGGAGTTAGAAGAAAAGTATAGATGGCCCGTATCAGGTACGTGGGATGCCGAGTGCATCATGAGAGTAGAAGAGGCATTATGGAAAAAGAAGGCCAGACAGTCACAGAAAGACGCCATCGAGTTATGGCGCAAAGAATCTCATAAAAGAACCGAAAAAGAAATCAGAAAGTCAGAATTAAGTAGAGAATCCTTAGAGCGAGCCCAAGAAAAAGAATTAATCGAGATAGGTGAACGAGTTAAAACTGAACAATCAGACAGACAGAGGAATGCCCTTATTAAGGGTATGTACCCTCTTCTTGCCGAGGGCTTGCCAAAAGCGACCCCGGAGGCATCCAGTAATTTTCCGCCACCATTAGTTCCGACCAAGCTACGTCACAAACCGACCGCAGCTGATATATTCATTTCGTCCTATTTGGACGACACAGTCCCGGAATATGCAAATCCCGCTCCGCCAGTCCCTGTAAATCAGGCACTTCCTGCTCCTCCAGACACCGGGGCACCCCTTGCAGTACCTGCTACGGTCCCCCAGGTTCAGCCCGCCATACAAGTTCAGCCCGCATTTCAATTTCCCGCCGCACTAGTACGAAGAGTGTCAGTCGATGGTTCTAGTTTAGGGGCCGCAGGAGGAGGTCCTCCTCAGACCCCGCCGCCAAATAGACGTCCAGGAGCAGTCGAGTTACATGAACGTGCGTTACAGCGTACGCCTAAATATCAGTCCATTGCAGAAATCAGGCGAGCTCTTACTGAATGCTGTTATGATCCAGTCCCAGGCGAGGATAGTATGGTTATATATTCCGTGCGTATAAGACAGGTGTCCGAGTACTTGGTCACTTTACCGAATATGAAGGAAGATCTAGACAGAATATATCGTTTCATCCGTACAGGGGATGATCCAGAAAGTATTAGTGACGTCATGTCTCAAAGGAAAGTTGAGATCCAGCTCATGATATTAAAGTTTCTGATTAATTGTCTAATAAGGGAACAAGATTATCCGACCAAAGATCACGCCGAAATGAGAACCCTGACAAAGTGGAGTGAGAATATAGCCGAGGGTAAGCACAAGACTATCAGTAGTATAGAGAGTATGTACAAGAAAATTCGTAAGGAAATAATAAGGTTACATGATCAACGTAAGGCAGCACAAGTAAGCGAGAAAGAAAATGACTCTGCGGAAGAGGTAGAGGACGAGAATCCCGCCAGAATAGCGTATGTAGGAAAATCTAGATCTCCAGACCGCCATTTACGCCTAGAACACAAGTCAACTTCCCATCGTCCAACACCAGAACAAGGTTCTCTAGAACAAGTATTTCAAGCTACCGACCACATTCTGAAATCACGAATCGGTTATAGCGAGTTAAGTACTATGCATGAACAAGAACTAGTCCGATCAGCAGTCCGATGGATTACTGATTCAACCACTTTTCCAGACGAAATAGTGGCACAAATGTTTCTGAAATTGCCCCCAGCCGAGCAACGACTGGCGGGTATGTATATGATTCAACACCTCATTACTTTGTATGAGGGTCAACATTCTGATCCAGGTCCGTTACACGATGTCCTGAACGAGTTACTCCAGTATAAATGGAAAGGTTTAGGTACCGATTTAATTAGTGTCATTCTAGAACAGCGTCACAAATATAGTATGTTTCTGAACCCGCATTTTGTTCATGTCTCACCCCCAGAAAGTAAACCCTTTTACATAGACCGACAAAATCCGTTACGAGAAGTGCATCCAGTTAAGACAGAGGGTGGTGAGATGCAACGAGTGTTTGTTTACACCCCGATCACAAAGATGGAACTCTTAGAGATGAAAAAATTAATTCCCTGTCATGATAAAGATCCAGCAGGGTTCCAACGAGAATTGAAAGACATGCTCCGTATGGGAGAATACACGTATCCAGACATAATTAAAATGTTAAAAGTCCTGTTGCCCGCAGGGGTATATGAGAAACTCAAAGAAAAAGATTGGGAGGTGGGAGAGAAAAAGATCGATTGGGCAGTTCTAGAAGCTGAAGACAAGGCACGAGTACCAGGTACCGGTCTTGGAGACAAATGTAAAGAATTACCAGAATTATTAATACAAGTGTTACCCAGATTATTAACCACTAAAAAGGAAGACTGGGATGCAATCTCAGCCTGTAAACAGAAACAAGACGAAGACACTAGTGATTTTTATTCTAGATTTGAGAAATGCTTCAGTATCAACAGTGGCCTCAAGACAAGTAGCGAGTCATACCCTCACCTTTTTGTTACTAAATTAGTCGAGAATTCAAGTCCACCAATTAAAAAACGAGTTTTGAAAGTCGAAAGTACCTGGCAAGCTAATACCCCGTCCCAGATGTTACAGATGCTTCAATATCACCAGAAGAGAATCAGAGAAGAGCAAGAACACGAGAGAAAACGTATGAAAGACACGAAAATGAAAGTACTAGTTGCACAATCTGTTCCTCAAGACAGTCAGAAGAGGGGTCCGAATCAAGCCAGTCATCCTGCAGCTCCCGTTAAAGTGAACTGCAATTATTGTAAACAGCCAGGTCATTTTATAAACGAGTGTGCAGTTCTGAAACACAACATAGCTACCGGTAAGACTAAAGAAAGACCACGTCCGCCTAGACAAGAACAAGTTACACAGACTCCTCAGCCACAGAATGCACAACAGACAGTTACTGTACCGCAGCCCATCGCTGCAACACAGCATGTTACACAGCAGATGTACCAGTATGCACAGTCCGAGTATCCAGAGTATCAGCCATATTCATGAAACAGCCTAGAGAGGGAGGTAGGCTTGCCTCTCATCGAGATACCTGTAGATCAAGAGGGTCCCTATGTTCACAGTCAAGTACTAGGGAAAGACAGAAAGTTTCTGATTGATACAGGGGCAAGTAGGACCACTATAAGTCACGCCGAAGTTCCAGGGGCTCCGCTCTCAGGCTCTAGAAATGTTTCCCTTGGATTTTCGGGAAAGCCTATTGTAAATGAAATATCAAAGCCAGTTACTCTAGAAGTAGGTCCATTGTCCCGCACTACTGATCTGTTACTTACGAAGTCATGTCCAGAGAATCTATTAGGCATTAAAACACTGAAAGAGTTAGGTGCAGTTATATGCTGTTCCCCAGAGGGAATACGATTGTTCCTACGTGACTTCAAGGGTCACTATGTATTACGAGATTTTGATCCAAGATTGTCTAATGTTCCGCCGCATCTATGGGCGCAAGGTCCAACTGATGTTGGCTTTATGCAAATCACACCTCATCGTGTGACTCTTAAGCCAGGTGTAGTCCTGCCACGAATCAGACAGTACAGATTGCCACCTGAGGCTGTAGCAGCCTTATCCAAAATTATTGACGAACTCATGGCTCAAGGAGTAGTGGTAGAAACTGACTCCAATGTATGTAATTCTCCGATCATTCCAGTCATGAAACGTACTGATCCAAATGCACCTCCAGTATATCGTTTAGTGATTGACCTTCGAGAACTTAATAAATGTATTATTCCCAAGTATCCAGTTGTCCCAGATATCTCTTCCCTATTGACAGCCATTGATTCCGAAGCCACATTTTTTACTGTCATAGACCTCAAGAACGCGTTTTTCAGTGTCCCCATTCATCCAGACAGCCAGTTTCTTTTCGGATTTTGTTTAAATGGAAGGAGCTATATGTTCACACGCGCTCCTCAAGGTTTCACAGAAAGTCCTAGTATTTACAGTCAAGCACTCAAGAGACAACTAGACAACATTCACATGCCAACTGACACTGCCCTGCTCCAATATGTCGATGATCTACTGATCACAGCCCGTTCTGAACGTGCCTGCGAGCAAGCCTCACTTACAGTCTTGTATTTTCTTGCCGAGATGGGGCACAAGGTGTCCCCTTCTAAGCTTCAATTCTGTGTCCAGCAAGTGATCTACTTAGGCCACTTGCTGTCCAAGTGGGGTAGGCAGTTGACACCAGATCGTATTCAGTTAATAGCGAGTCTTCCTCAGCCCAAGACCCAGAAGGAGGTACGTGCTTTTATCGGCCTTACTTCTTATTGCAGACAATGGATTCCTCAGTATGCATTTCTAGCCAAGCCACTGATACAGTTAACGACACAGGAGGCAGCCGTATCGACTGTCCTCCCTTGGACATCTGAACATACACTTAGTTTCAATGAGTTAAAGAAAGCCCTATGCCAAGCTCCAGTTCTAGCTACACCGAACTACAGTAAGCCTTTTACACTTTTCGTAACTGAACGCGAAGGTACAGCATTATCTGTCCTCACACAAGATCAAGCAGGACAATACAAGCCTTGTGCTTATTTTTCGAGCACATTAGATCCTGTAGCCCAGGCTCTGCCTGCGTGCCTCAAGTCAGTTGCAGCCACAGCACTAGCTATCAGACAAAGTGATTCCATAGTCTTAGGACACTCCCTGACAGTACAAGTTCCACACTCCGTGGAAGTTCTTTTAAACCGAACACAAACTCAGCACTTGACAATTGCACGTTTAACAGGTTATGAATTGACACTATTTCAGCCACACATAGAAATCAGACGCTGCAACGTCCTAAATCCTGCCACACTGTTACCGTCAGTTAATCCAAATCCTGCCACACACGATTGTGTGGAAGTAGTTAACATTATGACCAAGCCAAGACAAGATCTGACAGATATTCCATTACCAGATCCCGACCTGACACTTTATGTGGATGGTTCATGCATGAGAACAAGTACAGGTGAACTAGTAGCCGCGTATGCAGTAACTACTGACACTGAAGTTATTGAAACACACCGTATTGACACCCTGTCTGCTCAAGCAGCAGAGCTAGTTGCTCTGACTCAAGCCTGCATACATGCCAAGAACCTGAAAGTTAATGTTTATACAGATTCACGCTACGCATTCGGAGTTGTACACGACTTCGGAGTGCTCTGGCAGGAGAGAGGTTTCATGACTTCTCATGGAACCAAGATTCAGCATGGTCTCCTTATTCAAGCTCTGTTAGATGCAATACATTTACCAACATCCATTGCTATCATGAAATGCAAAGCACATACGAAAGTTACTGACACTATTTCTCAAGGTAATGATCTAGCAGATCGCACAGCTAAGCTTACAGCACAGGCTCCAGACATTTCAGTTAAGCCAACACAGACACTTACTCCAGATCCGACTACATGTATGACAGTTAAGGACCCTACTCAAGATGTCATAGACATCCAGTTACATGCTACTCCTGAAGAAATCAAGAAATGGTCCGAACAAGGAGGGGTCCAGACAGATCAGGGATGGTTAACGAAGGGTAGAGCCACATGGTTTCTCCCCGACTCTATGGTTCAAGTCATTATCAATACCGCACATAGTCCAGCACATTTAGGGGAAAAAGCTATGTTAGACAGTATCCAGAACATTTGGTTCAACAAGCATTTACGAGCTGCAGCCAAGCAGAAAGTACGTACCTGTATGATATGTTGTCAGTTTAATCCAGGTAAAAGTGTCCCGGTGGAACAAGGTGGATTCCAGCCTCCTGACCACCCTTTTGAAGTCCTCCAAATGGATTATATTCAGATGGAGCGATGTCGAGGTTTCAAGTATGTCCTTGTAGTTGTATGCGCTTTGTCCAGGTGGACAGAAGCATATCCAGTCCCAGATTACACAGCCGCGACCACTGCCAAGCAGTTGGTTCGTGAGTTCTTCCCCCGTTATGGACTCCCTAGAGTCGTATATTCTGATAACGGCCAGCCATTCTCATCTGAGTTGATGAAACACGTTTCCCTGTTGTTAGGGTACCAGTGGAAGTTCCATTGTGTACGCCATCCTGAAGCAGCCGGTCTCGTAGAGAGACATAATCAGACCCTGAAAATTCGCATCGCCAAAGTATGTCAAGAGAAAGGTGTGGACTGGCTAATAGCTCTGCCAGTTGCCCTGTTCTATATGCGCATGGTCGCACATTCCAGATCAGGTCTGTCCCCGTATGAGGTCGTTTTCGGCCACCCCCCTAACATGTGGGGTACTCCTAGACCCCGAAGTATTACCGATGTTTCAAGTAATATGCTGACAGATTACCTAGCTTCCTTGATGTCTGCCCTCAACTCTTGTCGTTCACAGGTTGCCGCCGCATTTCCAGACAATACCGAGGTGGCACCGCATGAAATCGTTCCCGGATCCATGGTCTTAGTGCGAAATTTTGATCGCTCAAGTCCGCTGGAGCCTCGCTGGAAGGAGCCCCGACAGGTCCTCCTGGCCACCCGTACAGCCGTGAAGTTGGAGGGACGCAAAGGCTGGGTGCATCTTTCGCATATCAAAAAGTTTTATGGATTGAAACCAGTTTCAAAGAACATTTCCGAGGATTTAAAGGACTGCCAAAGTACTATTCTTAAGGACTGTCCCGCAAAAGACAATGATATTGCACCCTCCCTGTTAGAGACAACTCCGCAACAGGAGTATAAGAAAAAGTTAAGGTCTAGTAAAATAAGTCAGCCAGTTTGATTGTCTAAGTCCTCCCCTAGGTGAAACGGTTAGACCGGTTTCTGACATGTATAAAATAGACCCCCGTAGTGAGAGAGTTAGTCAAAACTCAATCCGATGTATCATTTTTCTAAGTTTCGTTTTATTTCTCAGCATTATGATTTCCTGCACCAGTTATGCATTTTATCTGTATTTTCCAGTTTCTCATGTAAATAAGTCTTCTAATGTTACAGTAGAGCACACGTTTAGTGATCTGCCTCCTCATGAACTCTCTTACCGCCTCGCTATGCGTAACAATTCTTTTATCCGCATGTTACATTATTCACACCAGACCAGCAATGCCACTAATTGTTGGGTGTGTGGTCGACTCCCCCCTTTCCAGACACCGAAGGGAGTTCTGCCACTCTTTCCTTATCCATTTTCACATAATGGTTCGTGTGGAGCATGGTCCACGTTAACGTCATCCTCAACAGATATGTCTTTCCTTAACAGTACATGTTTCCCAGACAAGCAAGGTCTTCCCCACAGAACAGGTTTAGATCTAGAAAATGAAGTTTACAATTTAGGTAATTATTCTTCGAATTTCATGGTCCTGAATGTTCAGTCTGATACTACTCCAGACTTACCTGCTATTTCAGTACTACCAGTCAAAGGCGAATTATGTGTCCGAAATAATGGTTCCATACATGTAGGACATAGCGATTGTACTACTATTGTCAAGTATAGTGACAGTGGGAAATCTATTTTCAAAGCTTCACGTCATTCTTATTTTATTTGTGGCCAAACCGCATATGTTCGTCTGCCCCTCGATTGGGAGGGAACCTGTTACATTGCCTTCCTACTGCCACCTGTTTTCCTAGCCCCATCTGATTATCACAGAAACACACATCTAGTACACATTAGACAGAGAAGGGAGATCGAGTCCCCGATTGTCGATTATACTGAAACTACTCTAGAACAGTATACAGATTTCAATAAAGGTTTCTTCTTTTTTATAGGACCTGTTCAGAACAGTAAGCTAATCCGTAGGTTAACCAGAACCCTTGAAGCTGTAGTAAATGAGACTGCCTCTGCTCTAGGTAACTTAACCGAAGAGCAATCTGCTATGAGATTTGTCGTGCTCCAAAATCGTCTCGTCCTTGACGTCATACTGGCCGATAGGGGCGGGGCCTGTAGAGTCATCGGATCTAGTTGCTGCATTTTCATTCCTAATAACGCGCCGTCTGTTTATTCAGCTATAACCAGACTCCATAAAATTGCCCATCTGTTACACCAAGATCCAGGCACCTGGACATGGTCCGGTTGGTTCTGGAATATAATTTCCGCCTGGGGATGGAAGGTCTTGTCCTTTCTAGGTATTTCAGTAGCGATCATATTCAGTTGCTGCCTCTGTATACAATGTGGCCCTGCGATTTACGGCATTTGTGCTACCTCTTGTATTCCTAGTCTCAAGCCCCGTTCTAAATCCCGTTCCAAGAAAATTCGAGACGAGCAAATGATACTGTATGAAATGATAGATGGTATCATGAATATTGATGTTTCCTGATGGAAACGTAGTGACAAGGAGGGAATGTGGAAAAGTAAATTTTGCCATGTTCTGTGTCCCTACGCGTCCTCCATCATATGTTATCTGTGCATGATTAATATGCATATGTATTCCCCATGTTCGATTAAAGACGCAATTATAGTTGTGTCCATCTCTAGTATGTCTATTTCCAGTTCTCGTGAATACTACGAACATCAGGCCTATTTAAAGCTACGTTGCCACGTTTCTCAGTGTGCACGTTATTTCATTGTAAAGTCCCCGTTCCTAGGCCTCAAAAGGGCCCGGACACCAGATTCAGCTCCTGTCTCCTGAGCCCTCGCTGAGGAGCGATACAGCCCCCACCTGTATTTCTGACCCTTCACTTACTTCCTGCCTCACAGCGCCCGGTTCAGCCTGGCTCTGCCTCTGAGTCTGCCAAGAGTATGTTATGATTCTAGTTATCAGTCCAGCCCTCCTTCTCTGCATTCCTAAGCTACTGAACCGCATCAATAGTTTCCGTCATTGTCTAGCCTCTACGTCTCCATGTAAGAGAAATACTGTATTTATGGTCATTTAATATTCTTCATCACGCACTACATGTAGAATAATGCATGCTCCAGTCTTAGAGTCTGTTAGCCTTTACCCCGATAGCTTTTGGATTCTATCAACATGTTCTCTAAACATCAGATACTAGATACTGCTTAGGTACATGTCGCCCTGACTCTCCAGACTTCAGTCTCTGCTCCTAGCACAGAGTTCGTAGCCCCCAGCTTCTCCTAGTAACACGTCATTGCCAGTTTGCGCGCACCATCAGGTTAGAGGTCCCGGCTCCTTAGGTAGCCCCCTCCATGTTTCTGCCCCATTCATGACATATTCTGTTACGTTTGCATCACATGTCTATGTATACGCCCTGTTACACCTACTTTCACCCTTATCTTTCGCGACTGCTACGCGTCACACCCTTTGCTCCACCCACCGCTCCGCCTATCATATGTACTGTAATGCAACTGTTTTACTATATATGCTTGTGTATTGTTATTAAATGCTAGCGCGCTCATCCCAGATCCAGCCCCGGCAGCTGCCGGGCCCTGCCATCCTATTCCTATGCAGGTTGTCCTGTTCCTGTCCTTATGCTGTATTAAACCTGCAAAACTCCTACTACCTCGAATCTTGACTCTTATTTATTGAGCTATCTGTTATTGCTATGCCTAGACAAAAATAGATCCGGTATTATTTATTTATATACCACACTATCACAAATCTCCTTACTCTTGAAGAGAATGAGTCACACTCACAAAGTGGTGATGACTCTTTATTCTTTCTCATGTAGCAATCCTGGTGCATTTCGCTCATTACAAGCTTGGTCTCAGGAGACAGTAAATGGCAGTCCAATAAAGCTACAAGTGACCATAAGCAGTTTGCACATTAACATTCAGGCCGGTAGTGGACTCCCATATGAGTTACTAGTCCAGTGCCTTCTGGGGCTGGTGGCCCAAACAGACAAATATACTTAGTAAGCTACTACATAACTTAAATTAGCATACTTTGTGTAACAGTAATGAGTGATACTATTTCTAACATATATTATGTAAGTGGTTGTGTGACTGTGTGTATTCGTATGTGAGTGGGTGTCTGAGTGACTGTATGGGTGAGTGAGGGGATGTGTGACTAGATGTATGGGTGAGTTAATGACTGGCTGTATAGGTGAGTGAGTGGATGTGTGACATACTGTATAGGTGAGTATGGGGTGGGTTTGTGAGTGGATGAATTGGTGTCTGAGTGGCTGTATGGGTGAGTAAGTGGGTGTCAGTGGTGTATGGGTGAGTGAGTGGGTATGTGAGAGACATGTAAAGGTGAGATTTGGGGTGTGTGAGTGGCTGTATGGGTGAGTAAGTGGGTGCAAAAGTGGTGTATGGGCATCTGAGTGAGTAAATGTGAGAGTACTGTATGGGTGAGTGTGTACTTGTGTCAGTTACTTTATAGTTGAGTGTGTACATGTGTTAATATGTGTGTGAGTAAGTGAGTGGGTGTGTGAGTAACATATGGGTGAGCAAGTGGCTGTATGAATGACTGTATGGGTGACTACATAGGTGTGGGAGTAGTTGTATGGGTGACCAACTCAGTGTGTGACTGTCTGTATGGGTGTGTGAATGGGTGTGTAAGGGTCTGTATGTCTAAATAACTGGATGTGTGGGTGGCTGTATTGGTGAGTGAGAGGGTGCATGAGTGTGGTTGTGTGAGTGGCTGTATCAGTGAGTCGATCTGTGAGTGGCTCCATGGATCAGTGAGTGGGTGTGTGAGTACTGGTATAGGTCTGTGAATGGGTATGTCAGTAGTTGTGTGGGAGTAGGGGCGGGTGTAACAGAGGTTGAACGGGTGTGTGAGGGGTTCTGTGGATGATGTAATCAATGATGTCATTTGAAATGTCATCAGTGATGTCACTAACCAAGTCATGAGTGATACATGTGAGGTCATAAGGAATGCATTGCAGGGGAGTAAATTATAGTTAGCTTTGGTAACTATAACTGCTGAATTTCCATGGTTTTGTACAACTGAAATCTGAGCCTAATTATAACGTCGCTGTAACGTTTGTTTTTTTCTGTGCATGGAACATTAAACTACACATCCCAGCGTGCACTGAGGAAATGGTTACCATCGGGAGGCCCACCTGAGGCCAATAAAATGAGAGCACGTGAGCAATGATGTAGCTGCATGTTAAAACGGATTGCCAATGCCAAGCCTCTGAGGAAGAAGCACAAATGATTCGAAACGCGTTAGGCTGAAGGAATCAAAAGTCAGGAGGAGAAGGTGCCTGTTTTTCCAAATAAAGTTGTTACTTACCTGAAGTGGAGTGCGTCCTCGTTTCTGGGCAATTGGTTGAGTTGATGTAATCGCGGCGGTTCCAGGCTGCGGAGTTGTTTGCACCACCTGAACAGTAAAGTCGGGTGATGCACGAGTGAAACCTTCCCTCGTGAAAGGCACAGAAGGTGGAACTAATTAAACAGACGCCGTCCCATCCGGGAGCCCACTGGAGGGTTTCAAATGTGTCCTGAATTACACAGTGTTATTGATTGTAAATCATTAATAGTACTGCGTGTCTGAGTCCGGCAGGCAGTTCAGCTAGCTGGCCACCACTTTCGGTTTTCATAGAGTGTGATTAGGTACACACTTTTGGACACAGCACACTGATCTAATCATTTAGTGCAAACTTGCGATACAATTTCCCCCATAAAAAGGAGTGCATAGACCACCCACGATTGGATCTGTAACTTACCTGAATTACACATTGGCATCCGAACCCACTGTAGGGTATTAATTTGCATGGAACAATAAACTACACATCCCAGCGTGCACTGAGGAAAGAGTTATCATCGGGAGGCACATCTGAGGCCACTAAAATGAAAGCACACGAGGAATGATGTAGCTGCATGTTACAATGGATTGCCAATGTCAAGCATCTGAGGAAAATGCTTTGAACCGTGTTAGGCTGAAGAACTCAAAAGTCGGGAGGGAGGGGGAGGAGCTTGGCGGGCATCCGAGATGGCCGCTTGAGCACAGCGCTCTCCGGACCCTCGCCGCTCCCGGCATTTTATCCTGACTGAATCCTGATTTCTTGCAAGAATCCGTGTGGAGGACGTTTGGCTGATCAGCCTGGCACCTTTCAGAAATTGATTTGGATCTCTTATTCCTGAGATATGATGGTCTGAACTTTTGGACTCCGCCCTCGAGGTGCGCCCGGGACGGGGTGCGGTTCTGTAGCCGTCCTGGAATTGAACAACAACGGCAGGAGATCTGGCCTTGTGGGTCCCCCTTCCTAAGTTTCGGTTTCGATTCTGTTCCGACTTGGGCCACGGGTGTGACTATCGAGTTGCGGCTGAGACCTGGAGGCGGATCGGCTGTTGGGTTTTCCTGCGGACTATTTGCTGGCTTGGCGACCTCTACCCGAGTTGTGCCCCTCATTTTTGTGTACTTTTGATCCTGTGCTTTGGGTGTCGGGCCCGTCGACCCTGGTGGCTTGTCCTGTGACGCATCTTCAAAATGGCGGGCAGAGGGGACAGAGAGACGCGCAAGACGAAAGCACCTCTGCGCGGAGCTCCGGTTCAATCAAATGTCATGGACCGCTATACTCATTCTAAGGGGTCCCCCGGAGCTGCCCTGCCTGGTTCTAGTACAGCGTCCGAACGAGTTTTGGAAGAGTCGGCGGAGCCCTCCCTACAGGACATCATGGGCGCCATCTCGGGCGTGAGGGAGTCCATCGGCCTACAGTACGAGGCCTTGGCCCATAAACTTGACACCGTGGCTATTGAGGTTAATCTTATTCGTGCTGATCTCGGCAAGACGAATGAGAGGGTGCAATCGTTGGACATTAAATCGTCCAGCCTCACGAAGGACGTCTCGGAGCTCCAGACAGAAGTCGGAAATCTCCGTCGGGTGAACGACCTCATGACCCGACGCCTGGAGGATTTTGAAAATAGGGCACGTCGCTGCAATGTTCGCCTGGTTGGTGTACCGGAGAACCCTGAACCCCACTCGGTGGATCTCCTGGTTGAGGATCTGGTCTTGAACCATCTTGCCCCTTCCGGCCTTACGAAGTTCTTCACGGTGGAACGCGCACATCGTGTTCCAGGGGGCAAAGTTCGGCCGGGAGCCCCGCCGAGACCCATTGTAGCGAAGCTTTTTCACTATAGAGACCGGGACGCTATCCTGCAGGCCTCGCGGGTGAAGGGCCCGGTGGCCTTTGAGAATGCTACGGTGAACTTTTACCCGGACTTTTCTCAACAAGTTCAGAGACAACGGATGGAGTTTCGTGGGGCCAAGAAACGTCTTCGGGATCGGGGCTTACGCTATGCTATGCTCTATCCCACCAGACTTCGGGTCGAGTACAATGAGCGTACCCTTTTCTTTGATCGCCCAGATGCTGTTAATGACTGGCTGGACTCCTTGCCTGACCGTACTCCTGAGACTGAATCCGCCGCTCACCCTGGTGGTGCCGAAGGTGGTGTGGAGATCTGACTGTTTGGCTCACATGTTTTATTTTGAATACATTTTCAGGATTGTTGACCGGCGTTCCTCTGCATTGTGATTATTTTATCTTTCTTTTGTTACTTTTCGTTCTTGATGTTTGTCAGGGGCGGGTGGAACGGAGACCTTTCCTCCTCCGGGGTCTTTGTGTAGACTAGGGGTTATGGGGCGACAGGCACACTGCAGGTTGGGGTGGCTCTTTAGCTTTTTGCAGGGGTGCAGGGTGGGGGGTGTTTCCTTTCAGTTTGGGGGAGGGGGGCTGGGAAGTTCTTTCTTTTTTGTGTGTTGTTTTCAAGGCGAATTGCTCCTGTGTCTGCTGCTGTTTCTGGTGTCTTGCTCGTGGATGAGGGGTCTTGGCTCGGGTGGATGGGATGGGGGGTAGAGGGTTGAAATTTGTTTCCTGGAACGTTAACGGCCTGGGAGATCGTATTAAGCGCAGTGTGGTCTTAAATTGTATACGACGTTTGTCGCCAGACATTGTTTTCATGCAGGAAACCCATTTGATTGGTAATGTTTGTAATGCAATGAATAGATGGGGCTACCGCCTTGTGGCGCACTCGGGGTTTACCTCCGGATCTAGGGGTGTGTGTATCCTTGTTCGAACCTCCCTCCCCCTAGCAATTGACGAGGTGATTCAAGATGACCGTGGGAGATATACTGTCTTGGTGGGTAGATATGAGGGCCGCACCCTATCTCTCTTTAATGTTTATGTTCCCCCGGGTTTACAGACTTCTACTTTCACTGATTTGGGCCGTGTTTTGTTAGATCTCCCTGAAAGTACTCTCTTCCTGGCCGGTGATTTTAATTCGGTGCTTTCCGGCCTTCACGATCGCCATCCCCCTAGGGATACTCCGCAGGCTCAGCAGTGGTTGGGTGGGTTTCTAGATACCTTTGGCCTTGTGGACTGCTGGCGACTTTTGCATCCCACTCAGCTCCAATACACTTTCCATTCTGGGGCTCATGGCAGTCTGTCTCGGCTGGATTATTTTGCCCGCGGCCCAGTCGTCGGCGGTTCGTGAGATTTTGCATTTGCCAAGGGGTATTTCTGACCACTCGCCGCTCTGGCTTCGTTTCGAGGTTGGGGTGGAGGCAGCGGGCCGAGTGGCTCCAATTAACCCATGGTATCTTTCCTCCCCTGAGACTCGTACCCTCTTGCTCAAGTCCATGGATGCATATTTCCTGGAAAACGAGGGGTCGGTCCCTTCGGCTGTGTCCCTGTGGGAAGCCTTTAAAACTGTGATTCGTGGACAGGCCCTTTCCTTGATTGTTGAAGCCAAGAAAGCCGGGAGGAGGGAGGTGGTGGACCTTGAGGGGGAGATCTCTGCTTTGGAGGACGAGTTGGAATCTGGTGTCACGCCTGAGAAACTCCATGCCCTGGGTCTAAAACAGTTTGCATATAAATCCCTGGTCACTGACGCTGCAAAGGTGATGTTTCGTGAGCAACAAGGCAGATTGTACGATGTGGGTGATAAGGCGGGTAAACTCCTAGCGTGGTTGGACAAGAAAGAAAGAGTTAATCGTGTGGTGCCTGTGATTCAGTCTGCGAGTGGTGAGAATGTGATTGATCCGACTGCCATTGTTGATCGTTTTGCGGAATATTTCCGTGTTGTATATGCTCCCGTGTCTGTGAGGGACGTGGCTGACTCCCGCTTACTCTTGCGCGATATCACTTTGCCCTGTGTCACCGACCTGGACCGTATTGCTTTGGACTCCCCTTTTACGAATGATGAGATAGCGACTGCTATCCGTTCGCTCCGTTCGGGCAAAGCGTTGGGCCCGAACGGGTTGCCTATTGAGTTGTACAAGCTACGCCCCGATAAGATGGCGCCGTATCTTCGCGCCATGTTTCTAGAATCTCGTGAACGTAACATCCTTCCCTATGATCAGCGCCTGGCGACAATTGTCGTCATCCCTAAAGATGGTAAACCACGTGACCTCTGTTCCTCATATAGACCCATATCCCTGTTAAATGTTGAACCCAAGGTTTTGGCAAAACTTTTGGCGACCCGTCTCCTTTCGGTTCTCGGGGATTTGGTCCATCCGGATCAGTCTGGCTTTATCCCGCATCGCAACACTGCTTTGAATCTGCGACGCCTTCACGGCGTGATGGCGAGGGCGGGGCTTCTGACTGAGCCGGCCATTTTGGCGTCCCTGGATGCCTCTATGGCCTTTGATACTGTGGAGTGGCCCTATCTATGGGCGACTCTTGAGAAATTTGGATTCGGGTGCGAGTTTATTAGCTGGATTCAGTTGTTGTACGCGGAACCTCTGGCACAAGTTGTGGTAAACGGTAGAGTGTCGGCTCCCTTCTCCTTGGGCAGGGGTACCCGTCAGGGTTGCCCCCTGTCCCCGTTGTTGTTTGCGCTCGCTCTTGAACCATTAGCGGCCTGGCTCCGGTGGGAACCGTCCCTTAAAGGGATTCGCTGGGCCCCGGACTTCGAAGAGCGCGTCTCGCTTTATGCGGACGACATCCTTTTGTACCTTACTTCCCCTCGCAAGTCTTTAACTGTTTTATTTGACGTTCTTGTGTCCTTTGGCGCTAACTCAGGCCTCGTCATCAACTGGACTAAATCCTGTGTATATGTTTTATCTGGTGTCTTGCCTCCGTTGCCGAGCAGACTTCCTCTTCAGGTGGCCAGGGATGGCTTCAAATACTTGGGGGTTTTTGTTACCTTGGACTCGTCCCTTCGTTTTGATCGTAATCTCCTTCCCCCGTTGCTTAGGCTACGTTTGGACGTTGCCCGTTGGCGCAAACTTCCCCTGTCTCCCCATGGTCGGGCGGCCCTGTTTAAGATGATGTCATTGCCGTGGTTTCTCTATGCTCTCCAGAATTATTATGATCCTATCCCTAAGTCCTATTTTCGGGAGATTGAGAGCCTTCAGAGGCAGCTTATTTGGGATGGGCGTCCGCGCATTGCTCTCGCGAAACTTTCCATCCCGTGGTATGATGGGGGCATGGCGCTCCCCGACATTAAGAGATATTACTGGGCTTCCCATCTGTCCGCTATCAATCACTCTATGTTTTCGCCAGGTCGTAACCCGGCGTTTGAAATGGATAAACTTCAGCTTCCGGGAGGTGACTTTAACAGAGTGCTTTATTCTCGCTCCGCTGGGCGCCATCTTGTGGGACCTACATTGACTGCTTTGACGGTGTGGCGTGCCGCGAATGTGAGCTTGGGCTGGGAGGATCGCTTGACGTTGGCGACGCCGCTTTACGCTTCAGAACGTCTGGGCGGTCTTTGGTCTTCCAAGGGTTTCGACCGTTGGGACATGATTGGGATTTCTAAGGTGGGGGATGTGTACTCTAAGGGTTCTGTGCGTTCGTTTCAGGCCCTCCAGGCTGACTATGGCCTGAGTGGTCGGGAATTCTTTCGTTATTTACAGCTCAGGCACGCCCTGGCTTCGGTGTTTGCTCCTGGTGAGATTCCGCCTGACTCTTCCCCCCTTGAGGACCGTATCCTTGATGAACATCTTCCTGATAGCACTATCTCCCTGATCTATAAAAAGTTGATTAACAATCGGACCGACTTATTGGCCCGACTTCGGGAATTGTGGATGGGAGATGGGTTAGAACTTGATGATGAGGATTGGCAATCAGCCCTCTCCTCCCCGAAGGAGGTGGCTATTCCGGCTCGTCTCCGTCTGGTCCAATTGAAGATCCTTCATCGGGTGTACGTGACGGGACCGCGACTGGTGGTGATGGGCTTTTCCTCCGATGGATTGTGTAAGCGTGGGTGTGGTTTGCGTGCTACTTTCCTGCATATTCTTTGGGAGTGCCCGATGGTGGCTGCTTATTGGGCGGCCGTGCTTGAAGTGATGGCTGTGGTGACAGGTGTGTCCTTGCGTCCGGAACCTCGTCGCTGTCTTTTGAATGTTTGGGAGCCCACGGACTACTCGGTGGCACAGACTAGATGGGCCACCCTGGGCTATATGGTTGCGAAGCGAGATATTGCACAACTCTGGGGGGCCTCCAGGCCCCCTGACCTCTCGAAATGGGAGGATAACATGGATTGGTCCATGTTCCGTGAGAAAACTGTCTATGTGGCCAGGGGCAGACCCGGGGCATGGGTGAAGGTGTGGGGTCAATGGAACGACTACCGTGGCGACATTTGTACTCCTCCCCTTGTGGGCACTATCGAGCTTGCCCTGTCTCCTTAGGCAAGCTTTCTTGGAACCTTTCATATAGGGGTTGTGCTGGTGTCTCCGGCCCTCCCCCCCCCCCTTTTTGTACTGACTTCTGTGTCCCTCCCCCCCCCCCCGAGCTCCTTAGTGCTTAGAGTTTTGCTACTGTACTTCTGTTGCTGTCCCCCCCTTACGTCCATTGAGCTGACCTTCAGTAATACACTTTCGCCTTTTGTGTGTGTTTGTTCTTTTATATAAATAAAATCTGTTTTTGTCCTGTAAATAGTGATGAGTATTGCATTGTTGATTGACTTTTACCTCTGCGGGCATATATGATATGTGTCTACTCCTCTTTAGCGGCCGGCCCGTGTGGTTGTAGGCCCATCCTTGTACTTTTTTGCTTACTCAAATAAAGGTTTTAAAAAAAAAAAAAAAAAAAAGTCGGGAGGGAAAGGCGCCTGTTTTTCCAAATAAAGTTGTTACTTACCTGAAGTGGAGTGCGTCCTTGTATCTGGGCAACTGGGTGAGTTGAGCGCACCACCTGAAGAGTAAAGTCGGGTCCTGCGCGAGTGAAACCTTCCCTCGTGAAAGGTGCAGGAGTTGGAATTAATTAAACAGACGCTGTCCCATCCGGGAGCCCACTGGAGTTTTTTTTTTTTTATGAAAGCAGTGACTTTATTTGCCTTTTCATTGCACTCAGAAGAGTAAAATGTCAATTTTCATTAGCAGGCGGCGTTTAAGTGAGGTATTTTAGTTTTACGGTGCTATTTATTTATTTATTTATTTTTTGGGTATTTCCGTAATTTTTTATTGTAGAAAAAATATATATTTACATGGAGCATAACATATACATGGGTGAAAAAGAGAAGGAAAAAGAAAAGGAAAAACGCCCGCGGGAGGGGAGGGGGGTGGGGGGGAGGGTGGAGGTGGGCGGAGGTGGGCTTGTTCGTTCCCTGCTTCAGTCTTATTGGAGTTAGTCCGATTCCTGTCGTTCGAGCGCGGCTTGTCCTTCGGTTCACCGTCCCCATGTTGCATTGATTGTCCTTCTCTGTCCCACACCCCAGCCACAAGCGGAATAGATAGATAGAAGAGAGATGAAAAAAAAAAAAAAAGGAAGAGGAGCGTCGCGCTTTTCTGGTGTGTGCACTATCCGGAGGTCTGCTGCACGGCTGCTGTTAGTGGGTGTCTGACATTGCTACCTATGGTGGTTTGTGTGATGAGAGGTAGTACTCCCACATACTTGACTGCCTGTGTGTTTTGGGTGAATGTTTCGCTGTGATGGTGTCTGCCCCTCGTAGGAAAGTGACCCAGTTGAGCCATGCTTTAGGCGTGGCTTTCCCTGTGTCTTTCCAGTTGTACAGAACTGTTTTAACTGCTGCTATCAGCAGAAGATCTGTGAGGTCGCGGTCTTCTTTGTTTGTTATTTAGGGGGATGTGAACCCCAGTGCCAGGCTGTGGAAGTCTAGTTGCATGGTGGCCCCTGTGATTTCGTTTATCAGTGTTTCTATTGTGTTCCAGAAGGTTCTGACTTTGGAGCAGTGGAAGAGTAGGTGTGCAAGGTCTCCCTTTTCTTTGTTGCAGTTCCAGCAGGAATCGCTGTCACGGATACCCATGGATGCCAAGCGGGCGGGGGTCCAGTATGCCTTGTGTATGAGCCAGAATTTAGTCTGGTTTAGAGTTGCGGTCACCTTTCCCCTGGAGGTGGACCTCCCTAGCTCCACCCTTTCCTTCTCACTCAGCGCTCTACCCACTAGTGTGCCCCAGTAGGTGTTGACCTTATCGTTAAATTTGGTGGATTTTGGGCACAGGGCTTTGTAGAGGTGTGCGATTTGGTGTCCTAATTTATTGAGGTTAATGGCATATTGTATGAGAGATGGTGTTAGTCCGTTCAGGTTTGCCTTCCTTATTGCTACCTTAATCTTCAGGAAGTTGTACAGCTCTATGCTCTCTAGGTTGTGTTCAACCTTGAGTGTGTCGAAGGTTACGTTAGTGCCTTGTTTCAGTAGGTCGCTAGTCGTTGTGATGCCATGTTTGTACCATGAGTGCATGTTTAAAGTCTTGTCCCTGTATTTTATTGTGGGGTTGTGCCATATGGATTCAAAACGTTTTTTTTTATGCTTGTCCCCATTAGTTTGTCTATATTTAGGAGAGCTTTCTTTGTGCTGCTTAGGATGGGGTTTTCTTTGATTGCTGGGTGTCGGGTGGCTGTAAGTAGGGCGATAGGGTTCATTCCTTTCAGTAGTTCTCGCTCCAGTGTTAGCCACGCCGGAGTGTAGTCTGTGCTCGGTGTGAGCCAGTATAGTCCCTGTCTTGCTATGCACGCTGTATGGAATGTTCTAAAGTTCGTTATGTTTAGGCCTCCCTGGTCTTTAGTCAGCCTGAGCTTTTTTAGGCTTATTCTGGGCTTTTTCCCCCTCCACAGAAAGGTATTCAGCATTTTGTCTAGTCTCTTGTGGAAGTCTTCTGTATTTATCAATGATAGCATGTTCAGCATGTAATTCACCATTGGTGTGAGCATAATTTTGATCGTTTCTACTCTGCCCCACCACGTGGTGAATTTGGGAGACCAGCCCTCCACTCTCTCCTTTATTTTGTGTAGTATGGCTTGGTCATTGTGTTCTAGTGTAGATCTAAGGTCTCTTTCGAAGAGGAGGCCTAGGTATCTGATGGGTTTCTGCTGCCATGTCAGGCCGGACTGGCCTAGTACCGTCTTAGTGGTGTGAACGTTCAGAGGCTTACACTCGGATTTGTCCCTATTTAATTTATATCCCGAGACCTGGGCGTATTGCTCTATCGTTTCCATCAGTGCCTTGATTGATGTTTCTGGGTCTTCGGTGATTATTAGCACATCGTCTGCATATGCCGCTAGCTTGAAAGTTTCTCCCTCAACTGGTATACCCTTTATGTCTGTATTGGCTCTGATCATGCTTAGGAGGGGTTCTATCGCTAACAGGAACAGGGCTGGCGAGAGTGGGCACCCTTGTCTGGTCCCCCTGCCTAGATGGAGTATTTGTGAAGTCCCTCCGTTTAGTACAACTCGTGCTTTGGGGGCATTGTAGAGGGCCATCACCATCTTCCTATAGTTGGGTCCAAACCCGAATTTCAGCATGCACTGGTCCAGGACGGGCCAGGACACTCTGTCAAAAGCTTTCTCAGCATCCCGGGCTATCATGATCGCTGCGTTGCTGCTCTTGGAAGAATGATTTATTATGTGGCATAGCAGTCTTGTGTTGTCATGGGACATTTTGTTCCTAAGGTATCCTACTTGTGAGCAATGTATGAGCTTGGGTAGGTGAGCGTTTAGTCTGGTTGCTAGAATTTTGGCGTAGATTTTACAGTCTACGTTAATAAGTGAGATTGGTCTGAAGTTCTTTGCTTCGTTTGTGTCTTTACCCTCCTTCGGTATTACTATTATGTTGGCTTCCGCCATGGTCGGAGTCATGCGTCCTTGCTGGACACATTTCGTGAATACGTCCTTCATTGTGGGCCTAAGAATGTGTAGGTACTGCTTGTAGAAGCCGGCCGTGAAGCCGTCTGGTCCTGGTGCCTTGTTGTCCTTGAGACTCGCTGTGGCTCTCCCTATCTCGTCCTCTGTTATGTTTAGGTCTAGGGTGTCTCGCTCCTTATCTGATAGCGTCGGTGTGGCTATGCTTGCTAGGAGTGCTTTGCCCCCATCCTCCCGTAGGGTTTCATCCCTTGTGTAGAGTTTCTCGTAGAAGTCTTTGAAGACCTCCAGGATCTCTTTGTTTGCAGTCTGGGATTTATTGTTCCTGTCTTTGATGGCCTCTATTGAATGTTGTTTCTGTTTCCCTTTGAGGTAGGATGCCAGGTTTTTCCCTGCCTTGTTTGCTGTACATAGGTTGATACCTTTGTATTTATTTATCAAAGTGCCTGCCCTCTCACTTAGAATTTTGTTTAGTTCGTATTTGCGTTTGGTTACGTTTGTGAGGGTGTTCCTATCTTCAAGGTTAGCTATGTGGCCGTTCTCTAGGTTTTTAATTTATTTTTCCAGTTCGGCGATTTTTTTGTTCCTGTCTTTGTTTATCCTCCCCTTGATGCTCATGACTGTCCCTCTGATGGTAGCCTTTAAGGCATCCCATAGTAGGTCTCTGTCTAACTCGGGGGTGTCATTAATCGCCAGGTATTCTTTTATCGCTGTTTCGATCTCCGCCCTGGTTGAGGTGTCGCTGAGCAGATTGTCGTCAAAGCGCCATCTGCGAGTTGGCTTCTCATTGTGTTTCCCTGATAGGGTCAGGCTTATGTGTGAGTGGTCTGAGATGCTTCGGGGGTCGATTTCCGTGTGGTCTAGGAGGTGGGTGTGTGTGTCAGATATGAGGATGTGGTCTATTCTGCTGTAGGAGTTGTGAGGGGTCGAGTAGAACGTGTACTCTCTGGCGTCCGGGTTTTGGATGCGCCATGGGTCCCTGAGGTTGAATTTGGAGCAGAGGTTTTTCAGGATGTTCCCCTTGTGTGACTTATGGCTCGGTCTGTGCGGGTGCTTGTCAATGGCTGGGTCTAGGACCTGGTTCATATCTCCTGCAACCACCAGGAGCTCTCCTAGTGGGAGGGTGTGTAGCTGTGCTCCTACCTTGTCCCAGAAGTCCCTATCCTCGGTATTGGTACCGTATATATTGACCACATGTATCGTTTCTCCGGCTCTCCTTAGACTCGTTACTAGAATTCTGCCTTCTGTGTCTGCCTGCGTGTTCACTAGTGTTAGCTTTGACTTCTTACTTGTGAAGGTTACCACCCCGTTCTTTTTGTTCTGTGCTGCTGACCCCCATACTTCGCCTATCCAGCTAGTCTTGAGGCACTCAATATCATCTAATTCTAATCTTGTTTCTTGCAGTCCGTAGATGTCGCTTTTGAGTTTCCTCAGGTGTTCTAGTACTTTCCTTCTTTTCACTGGGCTGTTAAGGCCTTTAACGTTTAGGGATACTATCTTGATATCGGTTGAGAGGTTGGTATGCGTGTTGTGTGTCATTTGTGATGGCGTGTCTTTGGCGATCTGTGTGGCCTTGAAATCCGTATAGCCCTGCTGCTTCCTCTCCCTAGTCCTTGGTTAGCTTGTGCATTGTTGTGCTTGTACCTGTCCTTGTTGCTCCTAGTTGAAAGTGTGGAAGAATGAAAGATAGAGTGGTAGAGATAGAAAAGAAGAGTGACCCCATGTGTGTGCTCCCTGCCCCCCTACCCTCCATGTACCCCCCTCCCCTCCCTCCCCCCTCTCCCCCTTACTTGCTGAGTGGGAGTGCGACGACATAGTGCCTTTTGCTCCGCATCCTCCCTGAGGTAGAGTTTGTGCGTTGTCCATGGTAGAGTTCTGAATGAGAAAGAAGAAAGCGTCATTCTTGCTGGATTGGATGTTCTCGTTTGGTCTTTCTCACCGTTGAGGTAGATTCTTCCGAGCATGTAAACGTGGCTGTTTTGGTGGCAGGCTTCTCTCTTAGTGACAGCAGGCCGGGGATCAGCTGTGCTGCTCACTTAGTGTTCTCGTCCGAGCGGTGGCCGTCACTTGGGAGAGTTTGCTCGCCTGAGGTAGTCTTTTCGCCCTGTTGTTCCGGGTGGTCCTTACTCCGACTGGGCGGCAGCGTCCGGTGAGGCGCTTCTTTTGGCTGCTCCTGGGGGTTTTGTATCCATCTCTTCCGTCGGCGGCTTTTGCATGTAGCGTCTCAGGTCTTCCGGTTCTCAAATATCCTTGTTCTCAGTTTCTGTAATCTTGAAACGGGCCGGGCCTACAAAGCTGAAACTGATGCCTCTTTTGCGCAGTGCCTCCCTGAGAGCTAGGAAGCCTTTTCTGGTCTCGACCGTTGGTTTTGAATAGTCCTGGGTCAGTACAATCTTGCTGCTCGCCCATGTCAGGTTCTGATTCTTCCTGGCAAAAGCGAAGATGGCATCGGTGTGGGATGTTCGCAGTGGAATGCATATTATAGGTCTGGGACCCTTTCCCGTTGTTGGTTTCCCTGCTGGCACTCTGTACGCTTTTTGCACTTCGAACCTCCTGTCAAAGCTTATGCCTGTTAGCTTGGGGATCATGTCTTCAAGCATGTTTGCACACGAGCCCGCTTTATCCTCCATTCCTTCTGGCACTCCTAGGATCCTCACATTGCCTCTTCTGGCTCTGTCATCCTGCTCCGCTAGTTGTCTTTGTATGGCTTTCGTGGTCTTTTGGCATTCCGCTATTACTTTGGAGTTCTCTGCGGTTGCGTCCTCCACGGAGCTTATGCGGCCTTCTGCTGCTTCCATTCTCATGTTGGTGCTATGCAGGTCGGCCCTGATCGCTGCCAGATCAAGCTGCATGTTGTCTATCTTTAGTTTGGTTTCCTTAGCCACTGCATTCCCTTCGTTAATCTTCCTGAGGATTGTCTCTAGGGTTGCCGTTTCGCCTTTTGTTTTCGAAGGAGAGTCCGGGGTCTCTTTCTTTGCTTTTTTTGGGTCCCCTGCTGTTTTGCCATCGTTGTTGGCCATTGCTCCGATCCCTCTTCTTGATAGGATACTGCCCAGGCGCCCTTCTTTTTGGGCGTAGGTTGGGTTGATCGTTGGGGCTGCCCTGGGGGGGTGGTCCGCTGCGTAGGTTCTGTACCTACTTGGTTCTCTAATGTGCCTTGTTCGTGTCTTGGCCTTGAAATCTGTCCTGAATTACACATTGGCATCCGAACCCTCTGGAGTGTCTTACTTTGCATGGAACATTAAACTACACATCCCAGCGTGCACTGAGGAAAGAGTTACCATCGGGAGGCACACCTGAGGCTATTAAAAGGAAGGCACACTAAGAATGAATGTAGCTGCATGTTACAATGGATTGCCAATGACAAGCCTGTGAGGAAGAAGCATGCATGCTTCGAAACGCGTTAGGCTGAAGGACTCAAAAGTCAATAGGGGAAGGTGCCTGTTTTTCCAAATAAAGTTGTTACTTACCTGAAGTGGAGTGCGTCCTCGTGTCTGGGCAACTGGTGAGTTGATGTAAACGCGGCGGTTCCAGGCAGCGGAGTTGATTGCACCACTTGAAGAGTAAAGTCGGGTCCTGCGCGAGTGAAACCTTCCCTCGTGAAAGGCACATAAGGTGGAATTCATTAAACAGATGCTGCCCCATCCAGGAGCCTACTGGAGGGTTTGAAATGTGTCCTGAATTATACATTGGTTGGCGCACACCTGAGGCCAATAAAATGAAAGAATGCGAGGAATGATGTAGCTTCATGTTACAATGGATTGCCAATGCCAAGCCTCTGATGAAGAAGCATGAATGCTTCGAACAGTGTTAGGCTGAATGACTTAAAAGTCCAGAGAGGAAGGCGCCTGTTTTTCCAAATAAAGTTGTTCCTTACCTGAAGTGGAGTGCATCCTCGTATCTGGGCAACTGAGTGAGTTGGCGTAATCGCGGCGATTCCAGGCCGCGGAGTTGATCGCATCACCTGAAGAGTAAAGTCTGGTCCTGCACAAGTGAAACCTTCCCTCATGACGCCATCCCATCCAGTAGACCCACTGGAGAGCTTAGAATGTGTCTTGAATTACACATTGGCATCCAAACCCACTGGAGTGTATTCATTTGCATGGAACATCAAACTACACATCCCAGAATGCACTGAGGAAAGAGTTACCATCGGGAGGCACACCTGAGGCCAATAAAATGAAAGCACACGAAGAATGATGTAGATGCATGTTACAATGGATTGCCAATGCCAAGCCTCTGAGGAAGAAGCACAAATGCTTCGAAACGTGTTAGGCTGAAGGACTCAAAAGTCGGGAGGGGAAGGCGCCTATTTTCCAAATAAAGTTGTTACTTACCTGAAGTGGTGTGCGTCCTCGTATCTGGGCAACTGGGTGAGTTGATGTAATCGCGGCGGTTCCAGGCGGGATGTACACATATATATATAAATTTTCAAATCTAACACTTAGCGGCGTATTTACAAGCCCCTTGCGCCGCTGGTGCATCACTTTTGATCACATAAAAAGAGACATACCAAATAAGCCCCTTATTACTTACCCTTAAAATACTTACGTTTGCATGTAAAACGTATACCACATATGCCTTTCCCATTCATGGGTGGTAAAGGCATATTCGTTGTAAAATCCTGCATGGTATAGATGCATGTGCGGTTAAGTCTGCATGGTAAAGGCTTGCTGGGTTCAGCAGTCGTCATAAAGGCAGTTTCCCATTTAAAACATTGCTTGTTGTCTGCACTACTAGCTTTCAATGGTACTTATCCCGTTAATTGAAGTAATTTTTTTCCCCATGCAGAATATCCTGCCTATTTCACGAAAACGGTACAAAAGGGGGTGGTGATGGACGGAGCATCTCAACCAATCAAACACTCACACCCAGTCAAAAGATCTGGGTTTGATCCATCACCGTTCTTTAGCCCACTCTGCCACCCCAGTTCAGACATGGCCATATGCAAATCAGTCTGACCCTGTGCCTCATGAGAACAGTCCAGCCCGAACTGCCAAGCCATGCCTTCCCTGGACCGGAAACAAGCTTCCGAGGACCGGTTTCTGGCATTACGATAGTATTGGTAACAAATGCAGCCATGATTTTCCAAATATGCTATTAATAATGCATTTGTTTATATGCTTGCAGTATGTGCAATCCGCATATTTGTTATGATTCATTGCTATACAAAAAATTGAGCCAACATATTGGATTCTGTTTAATGAAGCTTTGTCACTTGTATTCGAAAAACAATAAAAGAACTGGTATTAAAAATGACAATCTCTTTTTGGAAATATTGTTTAAGTGCCTCATGTTATCTGATTTCCCAGCTAAACTGATTGCAGGTTTAGAGATGCTGCATAATATAGCAGAACACCAGCCATTTGGGGCTTCCAGGAACACGGCCGGACTGGGAACAGCAACCGGCCCTAGCAGATTCCTGTTCGACCAGCCCCGGGAGCGGGGGCGCTATTCCCGGTTTTGTTACAGAGGGCAGATATTGCAGCAACAAATCTGACCCCTCAGTACCAAAACCGGCCCCCACAGGTACAAAACCAGCCCCCACCCCTCCGGCCCACGGGGGAAACGCCTGGTGCCCGCTACGGCCAGTCCTGCCCTGTCTAGGAGAGATCTCAACGTCAGTGCTAGGGCATCTTGATGAGCTCCTGTAGCCAACTTTGAGAAATCGGGAAATTCACACCTTAGACCATGGTCTACTTGTCGAAAAGCCTCAGTGAGTCTCCAAAGGGAACATATACCCTGTATGCTCACACACAGCTGACATAGTATAGATCATGTGATCTTACTCTTCTCTCGCTCAGGGTCATGACTGTGTGCTTGCATCTAAATATGGATATTTTGTCTGTGATTATAACCAAGATGGAAATCTTGGTTCCAGTGCAAATTCCTGTTGAATCACATAACGGGATTTCAAATGCATGTGTCCCATCAATTTGCAGCAAGTAAAACCTGCTGAATAAAGCAAGAACATATAGCACAAAACATCATTTTGCAGTCTCTGGAATGGATGGGTTCATTGCAGATTGTGTGAATGTCCTATTCCAAGAAGGGAAACACAGGGGCATATTTACAATGGCCGAGCATCACTTTTGTGATGTTCTGGAGGCGCTGTGTGCAGGTCTATATTTAAAGGCCACGCAAAGCCACCCTGCGTGGCTTTTCATTGCCTTGTAAATATGGAGTAAGGCAATGCCTTACTATGCGTGGAAGGGAAATTCCATGGATGTTGCTATGGGTGTTCCCACGCAACACCCATGATTTTTGACACTGCCCCAGATTTACAACATAGCATGAATCTGGGTCAGCACCAAAACTAATGCTTTCCCAAAGCAGGCATAACGAAGTAAAAAGGTTTACATTTCTCCTTGTTTTTTCCTCGTTCTATGTGTGCTGGAGAGACATAGAACAAGAAGAATACCTCCTTTGATTGTTTTTGTGCAGTAAGGGGCACTTTCCTGCACAAAAACAATCATGCCAACAACACAGACACCCTTGCACCATGGTGCAAGGATGCCTGCGTTGGCGCTCACCTTCAGTCTGCGCGATATCAGAAAGGACAGGAATGCATCGTATCTTGTAGATACCTTGCATTCCTGCCCTTTTCTTTTGACGTAGGGCAGCGCAGCTAGAAGGCTTGCAGCACTGCCCTATGCCAAAATATTGTAAATATGCCCATCAGAATTGATTGGACATTGCGCCCAACGGGCTGTATTATAGAATATGGCGCACTCTCCTTGTTAGCGCAGAGCGCATCTTTCAAACGGTGCACTTGGCTCTAACAAGGAGGGTGCGCCATATTATATCGAATGCGCTGTCCTTTAGGGCAGCCGCAAAGTCATGCTGCCCTATTGGCAGCGCGTTCACACGAAATACGGAGCAGGTTTGAAGCATTCGCTCCTTGTTTCACTGTGCAGGCGGCAACCCGCCTGCATATTTAAGGGGGATTAGAGATGCCCTTGCAGGTGTGTGCAGTGAGTTACTGCACCTGGCTGCAAGGGGATGTCTGGGGGTCCATAGGACCCTGTTTCCCTCCTCCAGAGGGCTGCCATCAAAGGGCGCACTGACAGTGTGCCACCTGTTAGGACAGCTTCTTTGGCTCTGCACACGTGTCTATAATACGGGCAGGGATAGAGGCAACAGGATTCCCTTATTTGCATCGTGCCACGTCCCCATGCAAATCAAGGAACCACCTCTGGTGAGGGTGCGGGCACTATAAATGCGCCAGCGCTATCTGTATTACAGAACGGGCTGCACAAGCATCTGCGGCACTTTCTGTAATACCAAAGTCCCCGGTGGCACGCAAAGCAGGCGCACGCGCCAGTTGCGCCGTGGGGCACTTTGTATAATACGGTCCAAGCTAATTACTGCACCCAGTACTAACAGTAATTTGCAAACACGCAATGCACCTCCATTTTGCATCACAGTTCTGAGCGTAACTGACCGTATAGTGTTACACGAACCACAAGCGATCAGTAAAATGAATGGGAAAAGATGCACTGTTGCCTTACCTGCAGACTGGTTTCTGATTCTCAAGGATACAAAGCCCGTCATTTTCACACGTGAGACCTTCACAGGCTGCCACAGATGGAGAGGTTGCAGTTGTACCAGTGCCAACAGTTGTAGTGGTGCCAACAGTTGTAGTAGTGCTAGGGATGGGCTGAGTAGCTGTTAGATGCGAAACATCTCCGGAAAAAATATTATTTTTTGGGTCATTGTTTGATGACATGCAGACTGTAAAAATATTGGCACTCGCCCTCCTAACTATGTGTTAATGTCACTGTGACAACAGAAATAATTGTGACATGTGCAGCCATAGATTTATAACAGTATTTCAAACACAGTGGAATGGGTCAATATAGTGACATAAAGTAAGGATGTCAATATCCTGAAACACAAGTGAGACTTGCTTTAAAAAGACAGACCAGTACTGACAGCAAAACTGGTTTGCAAGAAAAACAAACATTTACAATTACGTGAGAGATAGTGCTTTGTCTTGGAATGGCAAAGGCAAAACCGAAGTCTGGGCATTAAGAAGAAGAGTCTCTATTTAGCTTTGATTAATCTTATACCCTACTACTCGTGTAGAATCCTGGATAATATTTATAACTCCTTCAATATTTTACCTATCAAATAAGAGGATCGTGTGCTCTGCAAACGATTTGACCTTTGCCATTCCTTCCATTGTAAGTGCCTCAGCCCCCTGATAAACATTCTGAACCATATTACAAAATGCTATCTGGTAAACAGAACCTGGCGAGCGCAAATAACAAGGTTGCCCAGTTGAAAAGATCGAATGCCTTCTCAGCATCGAGCATTATAATTGCAGCTTCTTCTAGATAGCTAAAAAAAAAATCAATTGCTTGCATCAAATAAGGAATATTTGCTGCCATCAATCTATTTGGTAAAAAAACATTCTGGTCACAATGGACCAGGGTTTGCCCTACAACAAAGATATGTGACGTCCAAACCTTTGCAAAAAACTTGTAGTCTGCATTAAGCAGACTTATTGGGTGATCTGAGTTCAGACTCAGAGGTGTTTTATCCTTTTTAGGCCGAGCATTCGAGACCTCATGTATATGCTTTACGATATACTTATATGTGTATGTACTTTGTGGGCTCTGGAGACCATCCCTAGGACTTGTCTGCTTCCTCTTAGGGACTTTTTTTCTGTTCAACTGCCTCTATTTAACTGTCTTGATAGAAAGCGACCAGTAGAGGTCAGTAAAATCACAAAATTGCTTTCTCCTTGTTCAAGTGCCTCTATTTAACTGTCTTGCTAGAAACCGACCAGTAGAGGTCAATAAAATACCAGAATTGCTTTCTACCGAGGGACATTTTTTTATTTATTTTCCTGGCAATCGCCTCTATTTAACTTTCTTGATAGAAAATGACCAGCAGAGGTCAGTAAAACAACAGAATCACTTTAGCATTCTCTAAATTCCAGTTCATAGAAATTATCTTCCACAACCACCCATAGACAATATTATTGTTTTCAAATCTTGCACTTTCATTTATAGGACCACCGAAGGCCCTGATTTTATATTAAGAACAGAGCTTTAGACTATACCATTTCCCACTAAAAGGCATTATTTGTCTCAATGTGTTCCCATACCTGGCGTGTCACACAGTTTGGTGCTTACTTTCCCTCCATGTTAAAGAACAGTAGACCTTTCAGCACCCAGGCTAATGTGCTGCCTAGACAAATACATATAAGGTCCCAAAGGCGAGACCGATTACATTGCAAATGCTTGTTTAAGAAACCTACAACCACTAACTCTTTGAAGGTGGATGGAGTAGCATTAATTACGCAACATAATTCTGACAAATATGGGAGCACTTCTTTCAAGAATATCTCATACACCTCGGTTGGTATTCCATGCATTTATATTTTCATGATGCACAGCAGTTTCTCTGTTGTGCATTGTAGGTGCCAAATGTACAGCTAATACCTTACAATCTAAGGGCCGTATATATAGTTTCTTGGATCGGATAGAGCAAGGCTTTAAGTGGAATGCACAAAAAGCTGGGGGATCTCTAAGGAGAAAGTGGCCTATGTAGTTAAGGATGTGGCTTAAGCACGTAAACAGACTTTCTGTGATTTCCATAGTGTGGCAACCGACCAGTATTTTGGTTCCACTCTGAAGTTTTGTTATTGCATCTAGATATATAACACAACAAGTGACATGTATCTGACAACAGCCTAAGACTATTGGCCTTATCAATGGCTGTTAGACAGATAAATGGGTAACAACAAAGATGTTGTTGTATTTAATTAATATCTAAACATTTTCAGTTCGGAAATTGCCAGACTGTGAATTAAACATTTCAGAGGCCCGGGGTAAGTCTACTGAGTGTCTCAAGCACTCCCGCTGTGTCCACACTGCTTTACATGTACTCCCCTTTTCTCTCCACATCTCACCCATCTATATATGTCACACCTCATCTCTTTCCTCTCCAGCCAGTGCTTGCAATGGAAACATTTAAGTGCCTGTGCTCTAAATTGGATTCCTTTTTTGCATCTGAGAAGTACGAGTAATCTCCAATTAGACGTATTGCAGTTTCACAAACTTTATTCGACAATTAAGTCATAAAAGTGTACATACATATATTTACACAAATGTTGATTAAAAAGTCATAAAAGATCCATACAATAAATATTTTAAAAAGTATTAAACTAGAATAGACTATGTCGAATTACAGTTTAAAAAGGATAACAACAAGTTCATCAACATACATTTATCCAGAGGAGTATTGCACAGAGGGTTAGCCCCAGTATACATGGGCTAATACAGCTTAACCTTCACATAGTTACCGCTGTATGTTTTGTGCGAATTACCCAAGCCCATTTCAAGAATTTAGCCACAGCGACAGCAATTCTAGGCGTCGGGTCTGTAGTTAAAATTCTCAAAGCCTCAGCATGTCTGTATATCCCAAGCAGTTTACATAATGGCTTAATCCACATCGTTCTGGGGGCCGTGTACAGGGGACAACAAAATAAAAGGTGACTTATTGACTCTTGGTCCTCCCCACAATTGGGACATCTGTCGTTTCCACTTTTATCTGCCCATTTAACCGTAAAGGATCTTACTGGGAGTGATCCTACCCTTAGCTGGAAATAGAGCTTACGATCCTGTTGTTTGCCAATGATATCCCAGTATTGTTCCAGTTTTGGTTGGGCTTTAATGTCCATGAAAAGACCAGTTAAATGAGCGGAGAGACCCTCTGACCTTACTTCTGTGACCACCATCTCCCAATATTTTTCTTTAAGCAATTTTTATAGGGAAACTGAGCGTTTTCCGGGTCCTCCCATAAGTCCCTCATTCCCAATTTGAGGAGTGTCGACCTGATGTTCTTAAGCCAATGTATTCTTTGGCCCGTGTCTTTAGCCATTATTTCCCTTAAACCCTGGGCATAATGCTGTAATTCTTCTGTTGTCCATAGACGGCGCCAGTAAAGGACTGGACGCAAAAGGGCAAGATCCTGGACCGCCTTTTTTCCAAGATCCCACATTAGCGGTATTAACGGGGTACTTGTGGGAACGCTATTAGCTTTTTGGAGGAATTCATTTTCAGCTAGCGTTAGCTTTCTAAGGTCTTCGAAACCCCAGAGTTCGGCTCCATATAGAGCCGAACTTAAGACCTTCATCCCGTATACTTCCAATAAGGGGCTAATGGGCTTAGTTGTTGAGGAGGCAAATTTTTTCAAAAGAATGCCTGCCTGCTGGCGGAGTTTTAGGACCGCAATATCCAATTGGCTAGACCACCCCAGGTCTTTCTGAAGGGTAACCCCCAGGTAGGTGAAAGCATCTACCCGCTCCAGCGGGGAGCCATTCATATTAATCCGCCCTCTGAAAGGTCTGTTTGTCCCGCACGTTTTGCGGCCAGTCAGAACCATATACTTAGTTTTTGTCGTGTTTATTTCTAGGCCCCTATTCAAACAGAAATCTTCAAACCGCTTCAGGGCTTGCTGGAGTCCACTCGGGGTCTTTGAGATGATGAGAGTCGTCCGCGAACATGAGGATCGGGACCCGCTCACCGGACATCGCAGGGGCATCGGTCGGGACCAGGGAGAGGAAATCCGCAACCCCATTCACGAAGAGCAAGAATAAGGTGGGCGCCATAACGCAACCATGCCTCACTCCACGCTCCACCCGAAAGGGCACGGTGAACTCCCCCTGGGAACCCCACCGTACCCGAGCGAAGGTATCCTCATGCAAGCGGACAATCAAACTCAACAATTCAGGTGCCATCCCCAGATCCGCTAAAACTTTCCATAGAGTATAACAAGGGACCAGGTCAAAAGCCGCTTTTAAGTCAACAAAGACGGCATACAAAGTGCCCTTTTCCAGGACCACGGTACGCCAATATAACATAATGAACCGGAAGACCTGGTCTATGGTACTTGTTTTTGGGCGGAAACCAGCCTGGAGGTGACTTAAAATATTGTCATTATCCATCCAGGTCTGAATTCTGCCCAAAACCAGCCGCCCCATGATTTTTTGTAAGCAGTCAATTAGACTTATTGGTCTATAATTGGCCGCAAGTGACTTATCACCCTTTTTATACACCGGCACAATTTTTGGCCCTTTCCATGAGATGGACACCTCCATCCCTTGGGCTGTGGCGTTTGCCACATACAGGATGTAAAATCGCCAGCGCCCTCTGTTGTTCAGAAATAAATCTGCGGGGACACAATCCATGCCGGTAACACGACCCTCAGTGACTTGGTCCAATACCCTATCCACATCATTCAAGGAAAAAATAGGTTCCTTGTACACAATATGGAGATAGGCTCCATCGCTTTTACCAGTGGCACTAGCAGCATACTGGGGCTTGAAATAATCGACCCAAGAATTGCAATCAACATTATTATGAGGGCTCTCTTGATGTCCTCCCCTGTCCCATTTAAAGATTTCCCAAAAAAGTTTGGGATTCTTTGCAGAGCACGCCACTTTCAGATCCTGCCACAGGCCCTCTTCCCAGTCCCTTTTAGCAACAAGTTGCTTGAACCTGTAGTTCGCAGGAGCCAGTCTAACTGCACCCATGTCTTTAGACTTTAAGGCTAGACCCAAATCCCTCCTAGCTTGGCGACAGGAGCTATTGTACCAGCACTCTGGTTTTTTAGCTGCGGTTCTTCTTTTTCCTAAACCAGATTTACAGAAGTATGTCTTCAGTTTATTAAAGAGCCTATTGTGAACCTGTAGTAAAAGGTAAGGGGGAGAACCGTTCAGTATAACATCCTCCATATCCTTTAGGGCCCCTTCCAGGTCTCCCTCGATGAAACTAATTATTTCCTGATGCTCAGCGACTTGGCACCATTTAAGGTGTCGCTCATCATTTGCCATAGCTAAATCCGCGTAGCAATGCCCCTGATGAGCTTCCTCCCCTATGTGAATACCCAGGTTAACCTTTGCACTCAGAGGGTTGTGGTCGCTTTCAATACGTGACACAACTTCCATATCGAGGAGAATTGACCACATCTTGAGAGGGACAAGTAAGTAGTCAATGTTGCTTGCCTTAGCGCCATTGTCAAAAGTTTCCTTCCCCATTTTATCTGAGAGTGTGCGCCCGTTGGCAGCTCTCAATTCATTTTCTAAGCAAAAGCCCTTTAACTGAATAGCAGCCTCAGTCCATTTTTTTATAGGTTTGGTACTGAGTTGGGGAACTCCCCATCTAGCGTCCTCCTCCTCTGTCAAATGGATATCATCCAAGCCAAGGGGTTCAAAAGTGGTATTGAAGTCCCCAGCGATAAATGACATAATGTTGTTTGGGGAAGCCTGTAGTAATGTATCAAGTTTAGTTACAACTTCCGTTTTCTTGCCACCTTGAAGGCCCCTAGCATAAACATTAAAAATGTTAATTTCTAAATCTGCGTGAAAACTAAATCTGACACCAAGAATGTCATCACATACAGTGGGGAGCAACTGGGTTTTACATTTTAGGGACTGCTTGACCCATATAATTAAACCCCCCATAGGTCGTCCTTTAGTTTTTTTACAGCAGGGACAAAAAAGTTCAAATAGCCAACTCTGAACATTGGTTCGACCGCCCAGACTTCTTGAAACAAACAAATGTCATAGTGGTCAATGAAGTCTGCCCAATCCTGCCAATTAAGTTTTGACACTAAACCTGCCACATTCCAGGAAACCAGGGATATCTGGCTTAGTGGACCATCTGATAATATTGCCAAATTGTCCCGTACCGGTTGTCCCCCTAAACCAGAATGTATTTTATTCTGTCTGTTCAACGACTGGTCTACCTCTAAAGCCTGCGGGATAATGTCACATGTGGGGCGTTGCCCAGCCTCATCCAGCCCTTCATCTTTACTACACTGGTTAGGGACAATCCCTTTCCCAGTCACCATCCCCTCTCTTCCAGCCCCTCCCCTACTACTCTGAATGGACTTTTGTTGTTCGTACTGTCAATCACAGTCCCCTAGCCCCGACAGAGTCTGAAATCTGTTGAACAACCTTATGTTCCCTAAGGGACAACAATTAGATACAGGCCCCTGAGAAAACATATCCCTCTCGAAGGAAACTGTAGTTGGGGGGCCGTAGAAATAGGCTAAGGGTAGAGCTTGTATCCCATTGGACATATCATTATGGGGCCAATTACAGATGAAGTTGACACACATCTGGTCTCTAAAATTAATAACGATACAGTCTCCTGCAACAGTCTTACATCCCTTCCCTATCCAGTTAACTCTCCTGACACCCATAATATCAGCACGCATGTACACTGGCAATGGGCGGTGTTTATTTAGCCAGAAAATACATTTATGCTTTAAATCTTGGTATGATTCTCGTTTCCCACAAGCTAATGGGGGGACCCCTACCAAAACTACCACAAAAGGGGCTGATTGGGGAGGAAGGTCAATATAAGGTAGAGGGAGGCTCGCTATGGGCTCTGGTTGGGGCAGATGAAGGTGGCTGTTTGTCCTTCCGCTTAGCTCCATCGCCCAAAGTTCTATCTTTGTTCAATGGCTTTGCTCCCACCCCTGTATAATTAGGTACCGGTGGAGTATCTGCCCGTGACAGGGTGGTTTGTGGTGTCTCAGTAGCTTGATGTATTTTTCCCACTCCCGTCTGGGTGACTGGTTGTGAATTAACAATTTGCTCTTTATCAACAGCCAACACAGGCCTTGCAGTCTGGCTTGACCCGGTAACACTGTTAGAATTAGATGGACCATTGGCAACAGTAGATTTTGGCCTTAGAGTATGGGTGCCACGACTTGGTCCTGCCTGTTTCTGGGCCAATGCCAATGAAAGTTCCAGGCACACCAGTCTATTTTCAATAGTGTCCAGCCGTTCATGCAATGGATGACACATTTTCTTAAAGGTAACTTCCAGTCTTTTCCAAAAAGAAGGACCCAACTCCATATGTGGATCCTCCCCCCTATGATCCAAACAACTTCCCTGCCCACTTCTATCAACCCTGTCCAGTTGTACGGGGGTGGTTGGTGACGTCACTACTGTGTCATCAGGTGGGGCATTACTTTTGCAAGATCTTGCTTTTTTCCCACCAGCATTGGTTTGAGGACCAGGGCGTTTCCTTTTTGTTTGCTCCCTCCCCTTTGGTAGAACCATAATGGCTTTTACTTGGCCAGCAGATCGAGTCTTGATTTTAGGAGATGGAGCTCAAACTATGTCGCTACTGGGCACTACTTCTTTTGGGGAATTGTCACTTATAATCATAATCTCTGCTGATTGAAGTGGAGAAGCAGTCACCACTCCTGAAGGAGGAAGTGAGCCCTGCGAGTTAGTTTGTAAGTTGGTCGGTGATCTGGCATGTGCCAGGGAGCCCAATGAAGACCTTTTATCAAAGGGTGTGTCCAAGGATAGTCTTTGTTCAGTAAGTTCTATATCCTTGGCAAGTGCAGTTGATACCCTTATAAGGAAATTGTCAAGAGTTCCTAATAGTGAACCACCAGTTGATTTCCTACAGTTAGGATCACCATTGTGTACAGTAGCCATCCTTTCTGTACCTTGTGTACTACTTGAAACGGTGTCAAATGAATTCCAATATGTCACTGACCTTAATTATGCGTGGCAGGTGTCAGAGGGGTGGCCGGTCCCGTCCTTGGCCGGTCTTGAATGGGCTTAAACGGGCCCGCCCTTGGCCCGGGCTTCGCCCGGCGCCGCCCGCGCGCGTCACGCGACGCCGGGGAGGCGGTGGGTTTTAACAGCGCCTCCGGGCGCGGAAGTGGGTGTGTGCTGGTCCCCCAAGGTGTTCTGGGATATGTAGTTCCCCTCCTGACAACGGCCACTTGGAGTTGTAAGTCGCGGCGGCAGGAGGGAACAAGAGCGCCCGTGTAAACGCGCTGGGTAGCGGGATGGCAGCAGCAGCAAAGGTAGGGTCAGCCAAGGGTCAGCCAAGCTCCAAATTGCCCGTGGAATGATGTCCACCGCTCCACCGAGGAGGCAGCGGGTTTTAACAGCGCCTCCGGGCGCGGAAGTGGGCGTGTGCCGGTCCCCCAAGGTGTTCTGGGAACTGTAGTTCCCCTCCTGACAACGGCCGCTTGGAGTTGTAAGTTGCGGTGGCAGGAGGGAACAAGAGCGCCCGTGGAAACGCGCTGGGTAGCGCGATGGCAGCAGCAGCAAAGGTAGGGTCAGCCAAGGGTCAGCCAAGCTCCAAATTGCCCGTGGAATGATGTCCGTATGACGTATTGCACTTCTTTTGAGAAGTGCAGGTACTATCCTTTTTTAAATAAAGAATTGCAGGAAATTATTACATGACAGTACTGTCCATTCAAAGTCCTGTCTTCCTAGTTTCACTCACTAATGAATGCACTTCGATGCATAACCTTCATTTCACCTCCCTCCAAACACACAATGCACCCACTCATGTGTAAGCACAAAATCTTCTTTAGCTTTTACCCTGTCAATAGTTAGACCTCTGTTCATACGCTTTTGCACATAATCACATTTGCACCTGGAATACATGACCATTGCTATATGTTCCCTGCAGCGAAGCCAATTATTGGATGACCATGTATTCTGCACACGTTTTTTGACCCACTGAACGGCACTGTGAGAAAGTTGCACTGCCTTCAGCCTAAACTCCAGAGCTCTCAATCGTGGCCCATTTTCAACACCTGGAGGCAACTCGGTTGAAACTATACACTATGAAAGAGTAATATGCTACACACGAAAAATAAAATAAACACAACATCATGGAAATAGCTTATACTATGCAGGATTAAGTCAAACATGTGAAATATAAACTGGAACTAAATCCGTTGTTCAGCAATTGGATCACTGTGTTACCAGTAAACTTAAAGGCAAAATATAGGGCCTGAAAGTGTCCCGTTTTAATGTAAATTTTCAATTGCTACTGGGTCTTAGACCTGCAGGGATCCAGACCACTTTAAGCCCCGGGATAGAGTCAGCCACAAATGTAGCAGATGTCCCGCCCACGTCTTATAAGTGCATTATAGCCTATGGCACTTGCAATACGGCGGATGGTAATACCTGTCATATAATGACCGAGTATTCCATGAGGAGGCATGAGCCAAATTACACCAGGTACAGTCTCAAAAAACAGCAGGGACTTTTGAAGCACAATCAATGCTCCATTCCTCAAAGACAAAAGTGACCCAATCTAGCATTACACGTAAGTGAGGAGGCCTGGGTGGCCCAGTTTGGCAACATTTTTGGGTTGTCAGACAAGAGCATGGTGCCCCAACCTGGTACCCCACAGGTTGACCAAGGGAGTAATATGGTCTTTGACTTGGCATAGGTGAGACATGGGTTGGAGTAGTGTAGCACTACCAAGGCCCCTCGACCGAATGAGGTTCCTATAGATTGTTTTCCTAGATAATCAAAATCTTTGGGTGCCAGTATTGACTAATGTTCCTTATGTCGTAGCCAAAATGGGGCCCCCCACTTTCCAGGAAAAATGAGTAATAATCCTTGTTGAAAATGGCCCTTTTTGCAGGGTTATCCCCAAACTTTATGCTTCTTCCTCCCTTGTTTTAGGACTCAGGGCACTTTATCACTGCTGTTCAGTGCTAAAGTGCATATGTTTTCTGTGTAAATTGTTATTGTGATTGGTTATCAATGATTGGCATATTTGTATTACCAAGAAGTCCCTAGTAAAGTGCACTGAGTGTGCCAGGGCTGGTGATTCAAATGCTACTAGTGGGCCTGCAGCACTGATTGTGCCACCCACATGAGTAGCCCTAAAATGGTGTCTCAGGCCTGCCACCGCAGTGCCTGTGTGCAGTCTGTGAACTGCCATGTCCTCCTGGTCAGTGTCCCCACTGACCAGGCCTAACCCTTCCCTTTCTGTGCACATTGGTCACCCCTATGGAAGGCCCAAGGTACCCCCCCATGGGCAGGGTGCAGTGTATGTGAAAGGTAGAGCTTGTACTCGTGCAGGTGACATGCTCTGGTAGTGAACTACAGCCATTTTCGTTTTTCACTATTGTAAGGCTTTCTTGCTTGTAGGCTATCATGGGGAATGCTGGCTACAGTGGCTACCAGCATATCTTCCCATAGCAGCAAGATAGAACATACAAGTCTGGTATCCCTGAACTCAGAATTTAATAACACATCTTTTAGGAAAGGTTGTTTTAAAATTCTGTGTTTGGGAACAGCACTTTTAGAAATTGGCTGTTCTCTTGTCTGACCTTTCTATGTGCCTTGGCCTGTTTGTGAATTGACTGTCTGGTTTGAGAGTGACAGGGGCTGGGGAGCCCCCAGGAGGCTGGATGAGTCACCCCTCGGCTGAATGACCGCATTGGCATCTTGAGTGGTGGGAGGGGATAGCACCTGGGCCTAAATAGGGCTGTGCCTGCCTTCTACAATGCTGGCTCCACCTCCTGCTGGGTGGCTGACGACCCTGCTCCTCTCTCTGAAAGGAGAAGCCAGGAAAATAAAGTGCTCAAGGAACACCCAGAACTGGTTCAGACCGGGCTCAGAGCCCTCCTGCACAAAGGGAAATAAGACTTTTTAGGGCTATTAATATAGGCCCCTTGACTACAGAAAATTAGATCAAGAAGGAACCTCTGCCAAGGAGAAAGCTGGAAGACTGAAGAAGGAAGACTGTCCTGCTGTTGCTTTGCTGGACTGACCTGCAGTTGCTTTGCTGCCAAGGAGAGGGGAAGGACTTTGCGCTGTGTCTCCTTGCTTGAAGGAAACTCCAAGGGCATGAAGAAGAGACAAAAGGACTTCACCCCCAGCTTCCCTGAACTCTACTGAGAGAGTTCTGTCCCTCCTCGAGTACTTGGGCCAGTTGTGGTACCTCTGGAAGTTAAATGTAAATTGATACTTGTATAGCGCACTACTCACCCGCAAGGGTCTCAAGGCGCTTGTACAAATACCGCTCTGGAACCCATCCTGGCTTTCCCTGTGAGGTGTCCACTCCTGGGCACCCCCAAGGTGGAGGCCAGGCATCCTTAGCGTTGTGGGGGCCGTTGTGGAGATTAAGCAAGCTATTGCCCAGAGTTGCAGAGTGGGACTCCATGATTGGAATAGGCACCGAGGCGAGAATTATCAGGTCCGTGGAATTTTTGAGCTCAAGACCCGCCGAGGCGGGGAATTGAACCCTGGTCCCGGGCTAGACCTCTGCATCAGGGTCTGCCGCTCTAACCATTGAGCCACACTTCTCCACTTTGTACCTGTTTTGGGAATCTGGGGGCATATTACCAACGATGAGCGATATTTATCGCTAACAATGCTTAGCAACTAATTTTTTAACGCTAAGCATCGCCGGAAATTATCGCAGAGATAACTTGCTATTAGCAAGGTTTATCTCAGAAGTGATAAAAATCCTCACGCTAACTGTCAAATGTGAGATTATCGCTGGAAAACCAACGATAATCTTTTGAAGTTTGGTGTTAGCTTGATGATAGGGGCTCACAAACTTAGCCATGATATCCACCTTCCATAGGATATCATGGCTAAGTCAGGAAAATACCAGGTGTAAAAAAAGCAATGCTAACCGCGGTTAGCGCTGCTTTTTTTTTTTTATCACTAAAAGGGTTAGCGAAATCCTTGATAATAGGAGAAATGTCGCTTAACAACATTTCTCCTATTATTTTTCTCTGGAACGCCCCCTTTGCATCTCATTAGAGATGCAAGGTGAAGCGTAGAGAAAAAGTGTGCTAACATGCGAATTTGCGTGTTAGCACCCTGTTGCTGATAGGGAGATAATGTTATCTCCGCTTTCTTGGCTTTTAAAGCCAAAAAAGCAGAGATAAATCCCTTGATAATATGCCCCCTGGAAACCAAGATTTAAAGAACTTTCTGCAAGTTTTCATGCATCGCTCGCTTACAGAGCGCATCCCCGTCAGTGCGAGGGAATTCCCACCAGCGCGAAGGCCGAGATCGTCGCACCGCTTGCCTGTCGTCACTGGGTGAGATCGTCGCACCGCTTGCTTGCAAACCACATCACGTCGCTGCGAGAGTCGTCGCAAAGCCATCGCATCGAGGGGCCGCGAGAGGAGAAGATTGACGCTGCCACCGAAACCTGTGCACCTGAATCCACGCAAGGTATCGTATCCCTCCCCATAAAGACCAGAGTCACCGCAACATGCCTGCTGCGTCCAGCGTGGTTGTCACATCGCCTCCCCAGGGTCTCAGGAGTGACGCATCGCTTGCTTTTCAAGCTGCAGCTTTCACTTGGAATTTTTGTCGCATCTGAAGGTACTGTTGGCTAAACCGTGACGCAACTGTGGATTATTTTAACGCAACCTTAAGAACACTTTTGAAATCATATTCTTGAACTGTGATTGTTGGATCTTCGTCGTTTTGGTCTTGTGCAGTTTAGATTAAGTACCTTTATTTTTGTAAACTGTTGTGGGGTTAGTTTGTGGTGTTTTCACTGTGTTACTGTTAGTGTTGGTGCAATACTTTACACAGTGCCTTTGATAAGCCTGACTACTCGTGCCAAGCTACCAAGGGGGGTGAGCAGGGGTTACCTAAGAGTGTTTCCTCCTTACCCTGACTAGAAGCAAGGGTCCCTATTTGGATAGTGGTACTTATCTCTGCCAACTAGAGACCCCCGAATTCTAACAATCCTTATCTATAAAAAAAGGCAACTGCCCAAAACTACAAGTCAATCTCCTTATTGAGCAGTATAGCAAAGCTGAAGGGTCATCTTTTACTGAATAGATTGGAGGACGGTGCCCGGGAAGGGGACATACTAATACCCTCGCAGTACGGGTTTAAAAAGGAGAAAGGGACATTAGACCAATGCCTCAATCTGAGTCTAATTATTTCAAAATTTACGGCATCTAAGAAGGGTCCGGTTTATATGGCGTTCATGGACCTATCGTCCGCTTTTGACCGTGTCTCTCACTCCAAGTTATGGTCAGTCATGGAAGGCATGGGAATAGATGACACTATAAAAACATTTATACAACAGATGTACTCACAAGCGACTGTCTGTGTACGGTATGGCAGGAACTGGGAATGTACAAACCAGTTTTCGATTCAGTATGGGGTCAGTCAGGGGTGCGTACTCGTGCCCTTCCTGTTCTCTATTTACAGTATTGGTGTGGAAGCAGCTCTGCCTGAGTCCACAAAAGATGTTCTCTTAGCAAATTCAGCCCTTGTTCCCACTGCTCCTCTATGCAGGTGATGCAGTGCTAATAGCCCGGGCAGGAATAGCATTGCAGAAACCCAGAATGGAGTACACGACATTTATGAAAAATTTAGACCTTGGTGTAAATTAACACAAATCTTTTGTATTTGTGGCAGGGGCAAGACCGAACAAACCCCCAACATTTTATATAGAGGGTAATAAGATGGAGATGGTAGATACTTTTTCTTATCTTGGGATTTTTCAGAAAGAATACATGGACCAATATGGTAGCCAACATAGTGCTCCAACTGGAAAATAGCATTCTGGCCACCTTTAGGTTTACTACGAAATTAGGTTCTAAACCGGTGGAGGCAATAAAAAAGGTGTATCTGGCCAAATCCGACTATGTTGCCAAATATGGGCCTGGAGTATGGGGAACGGTGGACATAGCTTCCCTCCAACGAACGTAGGATGGTTTTCTTAAGATGCTAGTAGCCCTTACCCGAAGCTGTTCTAATTATAATTGACTCTTGCCACCCTGAGATGGGCGTAGCATACATCACAGCCTACATCTGTATAGAACCAATCTTCTTGTGGCATTCAGTTTAGAGAAGGGAGACAGTTAACCTTACCCAGAATATTTTCAAGGATTGTCTGAAACTCAACCAAGTACACAAGCTCACGTGGCTTCAATACATCAGGTACATCCTGAGATCCATGGGACTGTGGGAGTTATTTGAGAACCAACATAGCTGTGCGACAATATCTACGGCAAAAATAAAGTGACGTTTCTTTTCTAAAAATGGCAAGAGAAAGAATGGAGTCTAATTGTAACAAACCTACGGTGAGGCAATATCAGAGGGCCCCCACATTACCAGCAGATATACACCCCTATTTATATTTTGTCACAAATTTCCAGCACTGATGCATCCTAGTGAGATTCAGATTAAATTATATCCCACTGATGTTAGGTCGCCCCACTAACATCCATATTATAGATGACCTTTCAGCTTGTCCCAGCGATGGCCCATCCCCTCAAGCAGACCCACATTTTACATTTTTCAGTAATTTATACCATGTGCAAAGGAAAAGATATATTCTCCCGCTTGTTTGCAAATACAATTTCAGACAATGTCGTCCCGCTCTATATTTGATGCAAATGCTTAACAACCCTTTAACATGTTTTTGACTAGCAACACTCTTTTGGTCCTCTCTGAAGAGCAGGAGATCCTGACCATAAGACTGAAGAAAGAATGGGTCACACATTGACTGTCAATTATGTTAATAACTGTACTTGCCCCCCTATTTCACATCACCTCTGGGAGTATTTTATGGAAGTTTTTTAATGGAACTTTAATACCATGTCAATATATTTGATTGCACTTTTTTACTGTGACATGGCCGACAGGTACATTGTCGACATCACTAAGTTAGCATAAGCCCTGCAGCCCTGAAGCCATTATGCTGCTTTTGCGCACGTTACTACGTGGCTTTCTTTTTGCAAGACTCTGTTTATGCCTCTCACATGAGAACAGTCTGCTGTGTTCGTTCTCTGCCTGTTCCTGGAGTTTAGTCTGAACATTGTGAGCAAGATCGACAAACAATGCCCCTTGTTATTCTGTCTGGTGATGCCCTAGCACCTAGACAAAACATACTACTGCAGTTGCTGCTGGAGACTCGCACTGTGATATTATGGGATACATGTTTACGTAACACACACTTGGAGAGGGACCTTTCCAGGGAGAAGAGCAACACACACCTATTTTTTTTTTTTTACTTTTTATTCGTGACTGTAACAGTTATGACATTGTACATTCAATCATAATAGATTCTATCAGTCTTTTCCTTTTTCTTCAACTTTGGCGTAACATTCTTCTTATTCAACTTTCCGCCGTATCTTCCATATCCAAATAACATTCCAGTACAGTTTTTAATATGTGCATTCAAATTACAATATCGCCTGTATGTGAACTGCCCCTCAGCCCCTTCCCTCCCCCTCCCTGTCTCCCGGCTATTTCCTTGTACATGAGCAACACACACCTATGATGTAGAAATACCATCTACAGTCTAAGGTATGGGGTCGGCTGACAAAGCCCAGAGATGTTCTATTCTATAATAATACTTCTTCTTACCAAGGAGAGGGAGGTTAGGCACTATAGGCCTTTGTCCGTTGTCTTTATACAATGACATCTCCCTTTATGATGTATGGACTAGCTGCAATGCTCACTATATTCATGTTATACATTTTTTCTGCTTGTTGTGGCACGTATACTAAATGTTAGAGCACGCTAGTTAAAATAAACATTTTAAACTATATTTGTGTCTCAGTCAGAGCTTATTGTGGACAGGTAGGAGAGAGTGAGCGATAAGGTGTGTCTTGTTACCTCAGGAGTGTTGTGATCTGGGGTGTCTAATTGTTTGCTTCTCGGTGAGTGTGTAGGAGAGAGAGTGAGACACTATAGCTAGTCAGTCCTGGGCTCGTGGGTACTAAGGTGGTAGGAAGGCATAGTCCCTATACACCGAGATCCCATAATCCTGCGCATAGTTCTGTGTATGCTCAGAATCCCTGCAACATTATCTCTAATGTATTGTAAATTTGTATTTAATATGCCTTTTTGTGCTATTTAATTACAGAGAAATAAAAAATATTGATAATAATGATGACCACCGAATATTCCATTCTCCATACCCTAAATAAGGCCATAAATCTGTAAAGGAGCCCTACTTAAATTATTTTGGATAGATAGAACAGAGGGTTTGTAAGGAAAACATAAGGGTGTTCCGGCAAAGTGTATACTCCCCATACCCTATAAATACCTAGGCTTTCAGGTAGATTGTAAGCTTAACTTCAAATCACACCTGGATCAAGGCTGCATGAAAGCCAAACAATTGCTGTTTGCTATTAAAACCCTAAGGAAAAAACTTATAGGATGCTCCACTGCCCACCTGCTTAAAGTGATTGCTGTAAAATTTTTACCTTCCATTTCATACGGCTTGGAAATTCTGAATACTAAATATGCCGCAGTCCTAAACGCTCAGTAGGCATTTAATACAACATTGCACACCTATCGAAACATTAGATTAAATTGGATCTGAGTGCGCTAGGTACAGTATTATTTCTTGCAGTCCTAAACACAGCACAATCTACACTATTTAAGAGACTCTTTTCTTATTTCAAATGTTTTTATTGAAACAATTTTCACATATACAATGTATACAGTTGTCTTTCTTGGGCTGCTCTTACAATGTATAATTGGCCTAGTGGTGCCGATGAGAGAGAGAAAAGAGAGAAGAAAAAGGAGAAGAGAGGGGGGGGTGGTCTTATTGCTTCAGATACGCGTCTAGGGCCTCCCACATGTCCTCTTTGGCTGTGTGGTTTGCCGCCTTATGTTTGGCGGTAATGTTGTCTGCCCCTCGGAGGAAGGTTAACCAGTTAAACCAGCATTTGAAGGTGGCTTTGCTGGTAGTCTTCCAGTTCCCCAGAATGGTTTTTACTGCAGCCGCCAGGAGCACGTCGACTAAGTCCCGTATTTCTTTGGATTGGAGCTGTGTCTCTGGGAATCCGGTGACTATCCCTGCTAGCCCTCGTTGTATCTGGCATCCCGTGATTGTGTCTATTAGGTTGTATACTTTATTCCAGAACGCTTTGACTTTGGGGCATTCGTATATCATGTGGGCTAGGTCGCCCCTTGCCTTATGGCAGTTCCAGCAGACGCTGCTGCCGCTTGCCCCTACTCTTTCTAGTTTTGCAGGTGTCCAGTGCAGTCTGTGTAGTATCCAGTATTTTGTTTGTGCTAATTGTGGTGTGATCTTGTTTTTGGACGCCGATGTCCATAGTCTGGCCCTCTCCTCTTCATTTAGCGGTCTCTGTATGGTCTCTTCCCAGAAGGCTATTGTTTTGTTGTTAAGAGTAGTGGTGCGTGGTGTGATTATTTTGTAGATCTGCGCTGTTTGGTGGCCTATTTTCAATACCGCTACATACCTCACAGGCAAAAATCCGCCTAGAATATGGATTAAAAAATCAGATCATGGCCAGACAAGGCGTCGTATTAAAATACTACTGGAGGATAGGGAGGCAGAAGCAAACACCCTTGCCCATCGTTGTTGGGTCGAGATTGAAAATCAAATGAGCCTAGCCAATTCAACCACAGCAGCTCTGAAGGAATCCCTGTCGGCATTACAGTTAGAGGATGCTTGGCTCACCCCCGCAACATACTCCGGATTTAAAAGCGTAGTCAATAACGCCATTAAACGTATCTCTTTATTAACTGATAAAATGTCCTTTTAAAAAAAACATCATGTCTGGGCAGTGATAAAGGACTACCAGAGGCTGAAGCCGCAACAATACCTGTTGGGACAATTCTCCCATCAGAAAAAACATTATCTGACTTTGCTACGCATGGGGTCTTTCCCCTCAAAGGATTTGACCCCAAAATGGAAACAAATATGGCCATCCAAGGAATGTCGCCTCTGTGGTCAAGGGGAAGAGTCATTACTACATTTACTATGTATCTGTTCTTCTTTATTGGAAACTCGAAAATCTATCCTCCGGGAGGCTCTAAGGAAGGAACAAATAAGAACATGTAGAGTAGCGGTCATTAAATGTCTTGGAGGGTCGTCAATTCCCCTGTCCTGCAGAGCCATAACACTATGGAAAATCTCAGCAAAAGAACTAGCAAAATGCGACTGTGCAAGCAGCCAATTAATTGGTACATATTTCCCAAATGTATTGTCATATTCGTCATTATTTTAAAATAATAAGTGTCCCTCTATCGTGATATTGACCTTAAGTCCTTTTATGCTTTTAAAATGTATACTTTAAAGCATTGCGTTTTATGATGGTTGTCCATCCTTTTATGATTTTTAATGAATCAAATAAAAGTAAATTTTGACTTGACTTTGACTACTCCCCATACCCATTTAGCATGGTCATATTTATTATGAAAATCTAATACAATGTAGTCTATCACCCCAGGAGCACTCTGCAGCCTGATTAGCATTCGGAAGAGCAGGAGAGATGGCATTAATGTTTACATATAGGTCTGAGATAGAGACCCTGACATTTCTGCCCAGCTGCTCACCTTCTCAAGCCCTCCTCTCCCTGAGGCCATTAAGTCCACCCTTTAACAGACCTGCTAGAAAAGGGCGCTCTCTCACAACCCTCACCCTGATAGTACGAGCTGTTCCTCAGTTCTTACTGAGGCTTCAGGGGCAGCTAGAGATACCCTACTCAGTTCTTCCAATGGTGAACCCCTAGCAGCCTTAGGGACTGTTCTGAAGCCTGTGGAGTGGCAACTGGTTGAAGCCTTGCTTACTGAGGCAGTTTGCATAGTAATGCATAGTGGAAAACAATGCTTTGAGACATGTAGGTTATCTTTTATGTCAATATTAATTAATGGAACTAAAAGTGACTGAGAGAGCTGTTGAAATGAAGACTCGTGAACCCAGGTATGTTAACTCTTCTTTATTGATGTCACCCTGCTCTCCACACTGACAGGACTAAGTCGCATTCCAAAGATGACTGGGGGGAAGATACCAAGTGGATGAGGCAGGGAAGGGGGGGGTGGATCGTACCACTTTATTACAGTTTGATAAACATGCACAGGTTACAACACATCTCCCTTTGAACCAACAAAGCATTTACCAAACCAGCTTAAGTTACAACAAGAGCCTCACCTCACCCATTTCCAACAAACCTTCTGTAGACACAAGAATCAAGAGACGCAGCATAAGGCAGTCCACTTCCATTCTGCTTTGCAAAACCAGCTTCCTGTTACATGTAAGGTATGCTTTTTGTTGCGGTCTCCCATTTTTTGCTATTAGATTTTGCTAGCTTTAGAACTCTAGGCCCTTTACCACTGATAACTATTAGTTAAGTGCCTGTGCTTCCTCCCTACAACATGTACTGTGAGTTGGAACTACCTACTTCTCCTTAAGACCATCGTAGCTGGTTCCTAAAATGCACATGTGGCAGTGAAGGTTAAATTGCATATATGAGCCTGTAGGCTGGAATCACTCCAACCATAGCTTGGTTTACTTTCATCTTCTAATGCCGGTAGGGGCAGATTGCAGGTGATCAGGAAAGATAATTATAAACATTTCTATGACAATATCGAAGTCAAAAATATTGCACAGCAAAAATATTGTGGACAAATATATTTGCTACAACGTACATCTGTTTACAATATAAAGTACAAAAAATATCAAGTGCAAAAATATATAGTGGACAAAAATATCAACATTACATAGGCAAGTATATATATACTTAAATGTAACAAAATGAGTTAAAAAAAATTATTCATCTAAAATTACATAGAAAATATTTGTTACTATAAAAGTGTAAAAGTAAATTTAAAAGTTTTAAATATAGTTATGGAAATGTACTACTTTAAAATAAAGGTAACAATATATTAACACAATAAATACATGTAGTCATTAAAAATATATATGTATATAGATATATATATATGAACGCTCCAACTCTCAAAGTTTCATTAAGAATTACAGCACTCACAGAGGGGGATACAGCATAGTTCTCGACAAACACGTTTCAACTACAAGCCTTCGTCAGTGTCAATTACATCCCACCAGTCAGCATGTTAATAAAGCTTCTTGTGTTTGTATACATTGACCTCAAAAGGGGACAGGGACCGCTATGGAGGCAGAGCGCCATCTTAAAATTTCCTCACATTTCTATGGCAAACGACCCGCCATCTTGGAGTTTCCTCTCAATACTCACTGCGAGTAATTGGTAACTCACATCCATGAACATATATAATTGTATCCTTCAATTATATCACCACAGGCCGTCTAATTCTTAAACAATCTCTCCCAAAGCTGTCAGGTTAACAGTATATAGCTGTGTATCGGCCATTATCCCTACAGTGTACGGTATACGGCTTGATTTGAATTTGATATTGTGCACTAGGAATGTGCGGTGGGATAAACTCATCACGCATTATGATATCTGTGCGATAAAAGAATTAGATCGTTGGAGCATTAATAAGTGTGACAATGCAGCGCAACATCCCTAGTGGCCTTCCCATACAGATGTACACTGTAGGGATAATGGCCGATACACGGCTATATACTGTTAACGTGACCGCGGTAATTCTTAATGAAACTTTGAGAGTTGGAGCGTTCATGTTTAGCGGATGTCCACTGCCGCAAACCGCACCCGCCAATGAGTGATCCGTGAAGAGTGGAGTTGGAGCCGTGATATATATATATATATATATATATATATTCCGAGCAATTTCAAAAAGACACCGCACTCTTCTCAGATGTTTTCAAGCATATTTAATCCAACTTTAAGAAAAACTTCCTCACCTACGCGTTTCGAACACAACTGTTCTTGATCACGGTAGTAACAAGTCCGTTTTTACTTTTCAGTATTTATACCCTTCCTACCCAATTGGCAATTAGGATGCATTGTGGGAGGGGTAGTTTGATTCCAGGTTGAATTTCAACCTATCAGTTTCCCTAACACCATAATTATAAGCCACATATTCATGACCTATTCTTAGTTACTGGGCTTAGTGCCTAATAATTTTAGAAAAATTATTTCCAATATACATGATGTGTGTTTTATACATCCTTATATCGCTTTGTGAGTTTGAATACATATGTTGCCACATGTTCATGACCTAATCATGGTTACTAGGCTTAGTGCCTGATCAATTTGGAAAAATAATTTTTCTAATATACATGATGCAAGTTTTGTACATACTTACATCGCTATGTACATATAAATACATATGTTGGGGTGATAGCTAAGTGCTGTACCCCAAGTTAGTGGCTTATACTTTGGTGCGGGAGCATGACCTTAGTTAAAACAACGATGCAAACTGCAAACATAAATTTCTCATTTTGTTCTAATCAGCTTTGACCCTTTTTAAATTTCAAAATCTATACAAATTGTACTTAGAGAAGCTTCTCAGATACTTGGATCGAGCATAAATTATACATTTCTTACTCTTTTGTCATCTATCATCCCTTACTTTGTACACATTCGATATTTGACCATTTTTGTTCTAAGATAGATATCATGATTTCTAGATCACATACAATCTTTTGTATTTTTAACTGTCTCTTTGTTGATTCGCAAACCACGAGCGGAATACAAACAAACAGTCTACGGCGGAACGGAAAAACACACCCTCTCAGGACTCGGTCGAGCGCTGACGCGAAAGTGCCGGAGGGCATTCAGCGGTCCAGGAGACTCCCGGGTAAGTGAACGCCGAGAGAAGTCTGTGTGCGAGCCCGTATAACTGAAGGTGTTGCAGCGTATGACAATATCGAGTGATAGACTACTTGTCACTTGGTGAACTCAAATAAACGTGTTATTTTCTCGGATAAGCATCCATCTCTTAAGGCATAGAGCCTTACTATCACATCGAAAAACTTCCCACGTTTAGCATACAAGTCGTTCGTCAACGACAGCAAACAAATAGACAGTTGAATACAAACACGCAAATAACGTGTTGTGGCTGACCCAAAACATTTCTGACAAAATGGAAAAGAGAGCGGCAAAGCGCTTGGAAAAAGCAGAGAGTTTGTTCTCACATTCTCAACAAACTGCCACAAATGCAACCTCTGACCCCAAAACAACGACCTCCAAGAATCCTCAAGTAACACTAAAACAACTATTCCAACAGTTAGAAAAACTACTGCGCAAAGAAATATCGCGCTCCTGGGAAATAATAACACTCGATAAATACCTGGAATTAGGACTCGTACCAAGAGGTCTACGTATATTTACCTTACCAAATCATCCAGATACAAGCGCAGCGATGCTGGAAGAATGGGGCCATAACAACATGCAATGTTCTAAAAATATGATATTGATAATCATAAAACACGCCAAAATAGGAGTAGCTGATCTACATATAAAAATAGAGGACATGGAACAACAAATTAAAGCCTCACAAGAAGGGGAAGAGGAAATGAAAAAACTAAGAACCATAATGGAAAATAATTTGGACAAACACGAGAATGAGATAGAAGAAAGAAAACAGCGCAAATTCAGAAGGGATCAATATGATTATGCAAATGGCCAAATATTCACGTTTGCCAAAAGGTTTGATGCTTTAAAACAACAGGGAACTAACAAGCCAAAATCAACAGGAATAACACCGGGTGCAAGCGAAACTGAATCTGACACCAGTGAAGGAGAACAAAGAGGGAGAGAAAAAACATCCGCTCACAAAAGGTTTTCTTTTTTAGAGGAAATGGAAATGTTATATTACGATCAACAAACTCCAAAAACACAATGGAGAGGACGTGGAAGAGGCAGACAGAGGGGACGAGGAAGAGGTCAATTCTCAAACCCAAATCCAAGCGCAAAACCAGAAGAGCTAAACACTCCAAGATATCCATTGCGCAATCGCACTCTGTCAAAGAAGTAGTAACGAAAAACATTAAAAGGAAATGATCTGGGTCCCGATCTAATTATAAACCTTTCCAACTATACACTAACAACTAATGAAAAAACTTTATTGAACAAAGGCTTGACATTCAGCCCGGATAAGCATCAGGACAATGTGGAAACCAAAATAGACATGTACAAGTACATCAGAAAATTAAAATTAAAATTTTTTTTTGCTAAATCAACCAAGAAAACTGGAGAGGAGTCCAGTATCGACATTGAAGAAGAAGGATACACTATCTCTGACATACCTGCATTAAAAGTAGCTCATGATTTGGCTAATGATGAAACTGACGTATCAGCAACAGAAACACAGATACTGAGACAAATGGAAATTCCATATAACACGCATCCAAAAACAAGCTTCAAAAATCCATCAAAATTTTGTCCAGTTTTACATCCTGGCAACAAAATAGATGCGTTTCAAGACCTGATTAACATTGAACTAGACAAAATGAAAAATATTAACAACAGAGAGAAGGAAACGTTATCCTGGGAAGAACGCCAAGCACTTAAGTCTCTAAAAGAAAACCTGAAAATCGAGATCAAACCAGCCGACAAAGGCGGAAATATTGTGATACTTAACAAAACAGACTACATAGAAGAGGCAAATCGGCAATTAGATGATGTTAACAACTACACAAAACTAAAAGACAACCCAATAGCGACAATGACAACAACTATACACCAACAAATAAAATCATGGCAGGAAAAAGGCCTATTGACTCAAGAAGAAACAAAATTTCTAACAGTCCATAATCCAATAACACCGACAATTTACTTTCTGCCGAAAGTGCATAAAACATTGCACAAACCCCCAGCTCGACCAATAATATCCAGTTGTGGATCACTATACGAAAACATTGCCTCATATGTGGATTTCTTCTTAGCTCCCATAGTGCCAACATTAAACTCTTTCATTAAAGATACGGGAGATTTTTTACGTATCATCATGGACACAGAATGGCAACCAACGTACTTACTGGCCACAATAGATGTGGTATCACTCTATACATCTATTGAACATAAATTGGGTCTAGAAGCCATTGCATATTTTCTCAGGCAGAGATCAATAGGAGAACTCAATCACTCAGCAATGCTGTTGGACATGATACAGAAATGTCTAACAAACAATGTGTTTCTCTTTAATAATGGAATTTATTCCCAAAATCGTGGAACTGCTATGGGGGTTTCCTTCTCTCCGAGCTATGCTAATCTCACCATGGGATGGTGGGAGAAACACATAGCTTGGAGAGAGGAGAACGAGCAATACACCTCCAAGACAATTCTCTGGCTGAGATTTATCGATGATCTCTTCCTATTATGGAAGGGGACAAGGGAAGAATTGCTTGAATACATAACGATCTTGAATACCAACAATTTGGGTTTGCAATTTACTTTTAACATCCAAGATAAGGAAATTGATTTTCTAGACACAAAAGTATATATAAAAGAGAACAAAATACACACCACGCTCTTTCGAAAAAAGACCTCTACAAACAGTATTCTTCATGGAACCAGTTTCCATCCGGCATCTCTGAAACAAAATGTACCTTACGGAGAGTTTCTAAGGATGAAACGAAATTGCTCAGAACCCATTGAAATGGAACAAAAATTTGTTGAAACGGCACTACGATTCTCACAAAGAGGATATAGTATACGAACTATCAAATTGGGAGAAAGAAGAGCACGAAAAAAGACAAGAACTGAAACATTGATTGTACAAAAGAAAAATGAAACAAAGATGGAGGAAAAGCCACGTCTCATCCTAACATATTCCAAGGAAAGTGACAAAATCAGAAAAATAGTCACCAAATACTGGGGTGTGTTGAAAAAGGACCCGGACATTGGAAATATGATTGGAGATGCCCCATTGATCACTTTTAGAAAGGCACCATCACTCGGAGATACCTTGATCAACAGCCACTTCAGAAACAAAAAGGAAGAATCTTGGTTGGAGAAAAGACAAAAAGGTTTCACTAAATGCATATCATGCAAAGCATGCAAAATTGGAAAAAATCTAAAATCTCTAACTGACCCAAGAGGCAACCCTTTTGAAATACGGAACAAGATCACATGTGAGTCTCATTTTGTTGTTTATCTTCTTGAATGCGACTGTGGCAAAAGGTATATTGGATCGACAATATGTGCTCTAAAAAAAAGAATGTTGGAGCACATTAGGGCCATACAAAACAAAGACCAAACGTACGCAATGGCTAAACACCTCATGTCTCATAAAAACAAAACCTGGCTCAATGTAAGATACTCAGGAATAGCCATGGTACCAGAAAAGGAAAGAGGAGGGAATCGCCTACAAAAACTCAGACGTTTGGAATCGAAATTAATAATAAGGTTCAAAACAAAGATCCCGTTGGGTCTTAATGGGGATGAGGAACTGTATGTACACTTGTAAAGGACTTGTAGAATCAACAAAGAGACAGTTAAAAATACAAAAGATTGTATGTGATCTAGAAATCATGATATCTATCTTAGAACAAAAATGGTCAAATATCGAATGTGTACAAAGTAAGGGATGATAGATGACAAAAGAGTAAGAAATGTATAATTTATGCTCGATCCAAGTATCTGAGAAGCTTCTCTAAGTACAATTTGTATAGATTTTGAAATTTAAAAAGGGTCAAAGCTGATTAGAACAAAATGAGAAATTTATGTTTGCAGTTTGCATCGTTGTTTTAACTAAGGTCATGCTCCCGCACCAAAGTATAAGCCACTAACTTGGGGTACAGCACTTAGCTATCACCCCAACATATGTATTTATATGTACATAGCGATGTAAGTATGTACAAAACTTGCATCATGTATATTAGAAAAATTATTTTTCCAAATTGATCAGGCACTAAGCCTAGTAACCATGATTAGGTCATGAACATGTGGCAACATATGTATTCAAACTCACAAAGCGATATAAGGATGTATAAAACACACATCATGTATATTGGAAATAATTTTTCTAAAATTATTAGGCACTAAGCCCAGTAACTAAGAATAGGTCATGAATATGTGGCTTATAATTATGGTGTTAGGGAAACTGATAGGTTGAAATTCAACCTGGAATCAAACTACCCCTCCCACAATGCATCCTAATTGCCAATTGGGTAGTAAGGGTATAAATACTGAAAAGTAAAAACGGACTTGTTACTACCGTGATCAAGAACAGTTGTGTTCGAAACGCGTAGGTGAGGAAGTTTTTCTTAAAGTTGGATTAAATATGCTTGAAAACATCTGAGAAGAGTGCGGTGTCTTTTTGAAATTGCTCGCAATAATTTACGAGTCTGGTCCTTGACTCGTCACCTGCACCAGCTGGCCGGCCGCTCCTCCTCCAGCAAGGGACGTTTGCTCTGAATATATATATATATATATATATATATATATATATATATATATTCAGCACTCCGCTGCCTCGCCTCGCTCCGGAATAACACCAGCCAGGGCACACAAAAGAGCTCACGGACACGGACCACAGAAGTTTCCTACAGTTTATTGCAGTGCAGGTATGTCAAAGACGTTTCGGCTCCACGAGCCTTGTTCACGGATCACTGACATAATATCGACGACACAAATATCGAGATACACAAATATCGAGTAAAAAATATCGATTTTTTTAAATGTCTTAAAATTAAGTTAAAACTAATATAGTAATAAATATATTTAATATAAACTTAGAAATAATTAATAAAAAAATGTAATTTTAATAAATAATTTATATAATTAAAAAAATTATATCACCAAAAATTACACACACATATATATATATATATATATATATATATATATATATATATATATAAACATATTATTAAATAAACATATATAACATTTTAGAAAATGTTTAAAATGTATTGTTACAACTATAGTGAGTTCAACATTAGCAAAAGTGTTGGATAGCGTAGAGGTCAAATTTACTACTCCCACTCCAGTGGGTGCAACAGTAGGGAAAGCGCTGGATAGCGTAGAGGTTAAAATTACTATTCCCACTCCAGGGATGTATGACGTTACAACGCATACTTTTACAACGCCTACCATTACAACAAAACTTTTACAACGCAAAAACTTTTACAACGCATACATTTACAACGCAAGATTTTACAACACATATACCTTTACAACGCATACCATTACAACGTAAGTATTGGTAAGTATATAATAATTTTTTGAATATAAATTAATAAAAAATATTATAATATAATTTAATATAATTTAATTTTATTAAATAAATTTAATTTAAATGTAATTTTACTTTATTTTTACAAAGTACCCCTGTACCCCAAAAACCCAAAACTGACCCTGAACCCTAAAAATACCCCTTTACCCATAAACTGAAAACTGACCCTGAACACTAAAAATACCCCTTTACCCGAAAACTGACCCTGAACCCTAAAAATACCCCTTTACCCCAAAAACTGAAACTGACCCTGAACCCTAAAAATACCCCTTTACCTAAAAACTGAAAACTGACCCTGATCCCTAAAAATACCCCTTTACCCCAAAAACTGAAAACTGACCCTGAACCCTAAAAATACTCCTTTACCCCAAAAACTGAAAACTGACCCTGAACCCTTAAAATACCCCTTTACCCCAAAAACTGAAAACTGACCCTGAACCCTAAAAATACCCCTTTACCTAAAAACTGAAAACTGACCCTGATCCCTAAAAATACCCCTTTACCCAAAAACTGAAAACTGACCCTGAACCCTAAAAATACCCCTTTACCCCAAAAACTGAAAACTGACCCTGAACCCTAAAAATACCCCTTTACCCCAAAAACTGAAAACTGACCCTGAACCCTAAAAATACCCCTTTACCCCAAAAACTGAAAACTGACCCTGAACCCTAAAAATACCCCTTTACCCAAAAACTGAAAACTGACCCTGAACCCTTAAAATACCCCTTTACCCCAAAAACTGAAAACTGACCCTGAACCCTAAAAATACCCCTTTACCTAAAAACTGAAAACTGACCCTGATCCCTAAAAATACCCCTTTACCCCAAAAACTGAAAACTGACCCTGAACCCTAAAAATACTCCTTTACCCCAAAAACTGAAAACTGACCCTGAACCCTAAAAATACCCCTTTACCCAAAAACTGAAAACTGACCCTGAACCCTAAAAATACCCCTTTACCCAAAAACTGAAAACTGACCCAGAACCCTAAAAATACCCCTTTACCCAAAAACTGAAAACTGACCCTGAACCCTAAAAATACCCCTTTACCCAAAAACTGAAAACTGACCCTGCACCCTAAAAATACCCCTTTACCCAAAATCCCAAACATATAACCTTTTAAAAATAATTATATACTTACTAAAACTTACATTGTAATAGTATGCGTTGTAACGGTATCTGCGTTGTAAAAACATGCTTTGTAAATGTATGCGTTGTAAAAGTTTTTGCAATTTAAAAGTTTTGTTGTAATGGTAGTGCATAGTAAAAGTAGCGTTGTAAACGTTGCATACCCACTCCAGTGGGTGCAACAGTAGGGAAAGTGTTGGATAGCGTAGGGGTTAAAATTACTATTCCAACTTCAGAGAGTGCAATAGTAGGTAAAGTAAATACTTCACAAATATATATAAATAACATAAATAGTAATACCAATTACAAATAATTAAAATATTAAAAAAGTGTATACAAATATTAAATATTTATTTATAAATACAAAATAAAATTATTTAATTATAAAAATTGCCTACTCATACTAATTAATTACCTATTAACAATAAATTAATTTACAATTTAAAAATTATTAAATTATTTTCAATTACCAATTATATTTTAATTAATTACCAATTAATAATTAATTAACAATTAATTCTAAATAAATATCAATAAATAAATTAACATATTTAATAAATTATAATTAAATTACTTCCCACCCTATTCCCCTATAAACACACAACCCGCTACAGAAAATAAATTACTAAAATTAAAATATTTATCAATTAATCAATTATAATTAATTACCAATTATATTTTAATTAATTACCAATTAATAATTAATTAACAATTAATTCTAAATAAATATCAATAAATAAATTAACATATTTAATTAATTATAATTAAATTACTTCCCACCCTATTCCCCTATAAACCCACAACCCGCTACAGAAAATAAATTACTAAAATTAAAATATATATCAATTAATCAATTATAATTAATTACCAATTATATTTTAATTAATTACCAATTAATAATTAATTAACAATTAATTCTAAATAAATATCAATACATAAATTAACATATTTAATTAATTATAATTAAATTACTTCCCACCCTATTCCCCTATAAACCCACAACCCGCTACAGAAAATAAATTACTAAAATTAAAATATTTATCAATTAATCAATTATAATTAATTACCAATTATATTTTAATTAATTACCAATTAATAATTAATTAACAATTAATTCTAAATAGATATTAATAAATAAATTAACATATTTAATTAATTAGAATTAAATTACTTCCCACCCTATTCCCCTATAAACCCACAACCCGCTACAGACTTATATTACACAAAAAATAAAAATTATTATTAACTTACCTTAAATTCGATATTTTTGTTGTCTATATTATGTCTAGTCGATATTATGTCCATTCTATATTTTTGATTCGATATTATGTCCATTCTATTCGATATTAATTTTCTCTAGTCGATATTTTTGTTGTCTATATTATGTCTAGTCGATATTATGTCCATTCTATATTTTTTACTCGATATTCTGTCCAGTCGAAATAAAAGACTCGATATTATGACTGTACACCCTTGTTCACATGACAATGTTTGTTAAACGGGTGCAACCTTTTAAAGTGCCAGTGAAATTGAAATGATGTCACGTGTTTAAAAAAATGTGTAACAAGGACATAGAAGACATACTATCCGGTAAAACTCGCATTGGTCATTGCATTAACATTTCATAGATGAATGCTGGTATAATACCAATTTGTAAAAGTATAATACTCAAACGAGGGTTCACATGTCATAGTAACTTAAGTTGGGATCCGGTAAAATACATGAATACAACCACAATATGAAATATAATAAAAATGGTTTGAGAGGTTATCTCCTGCACAGACTCTAAATTCAAAGTTAAATACTATCTGTTTTAGGAATTATTTTATATACTCAAATAAAAATCAGTGAAATCAAAGAGATCAACTTGATGCCTCATCACCAAATAACTAGTTCATTCATACTCATGGACCAAATTCGAATTTGTCAAAATATAGCAATATTTACAATAAAGTGCCAATGCATGTACCAACGAGTGGGTCATATTAATAAACCCAATCATCTGTGCAAATTACGCAATAAATGTGCAAATAAGCAGTTTAATTGTGCAAATACCGCAAAATGTGCAAAACCATAGTTTCTTGCTATATTCTGGATCCGATTGGTGCACAAGTATGATACCAGTAACTAAATAACTGGGGAGGGAAAAATTGAGTAACAACATACTTGGAGATACAACCTCATTACGTCATTATATGTTCGGGGGAAAGAGATATTATTGGGTTCTGCCTCCTATGATCCCATGATACCATGCCTGCCCTCAGCAAAAGATTACAAGCAAGTTTTAGAGTGTCCTAGTTGTATACCCAAAGTGAGAGTTCCTTGTGATTAGTGGTGTTGGGCTGACTCGGTTCAAGAACCTAACACAGTCCATATATTTTTTTTAAAACCAAACGTGTGATCAAAACAACCTAACATATACTAACAGATAGCAGCACATCTCATAATAAACAAACCTTGTCGTTATTCTAATGAATTCTTATAACCTTAAGTAAGAAGTTTAATTTTCTGGTAGTGATCCCCAGCCGGGTGACCACTAATAACGTTAAGGTAAACACGTATACAGATCCTCCGTGACATTAAGGCCAGATGGAGACTTGGTGTTAAGCAGCAAAATGTATTTGGTCTCCAACCTTCTCAATTTAGAATCTCTGTCTCCCCCTCTTCTGTTATTGGGGATGGAGTCAATTACCCAATATTTTAGACCACTGTTGTTACTTTGATGGCATTCCCTAAAATGCCGGGCCACCGGGTAGGTGTTATCACCGTTAGTGATGGCCCGAAGATGCTGGAGAACTCGTAAGTGGACAGCATTTTTCGTGCTGCCAACATATCTGAGTAAGCAAGGGCACTCCAAAATATACACAGCATACTCGGTCTTGCATGTTAATACCTGAGATATGTTGTGTACCTTGTCAGTGAAGCCATCCTTGTAGGTTTTGGTGTTCTGACCATGGTTGCAGGCTTTGCAAATCCTGCATTTGTAAAAGCCCTTATTCTCTTGGCACCAAGTCGATTTCGCAAAGGGTTCAGGGTTGGTGACTACCAAATGGTCCCGTAGGGAGGGGGCCCTGCTGAAGGTAAGGGAGACCTGATTGGGGAGATCATTGCCTATGATAGTATCATGGGTGACCAAAGGCCAGTGTTTGTTAAGGATTTTACGTATCTGTTGATGTTGTCTATTGTATCCAGTAATTACCCGGAAACAATTTTTTACCCCTGGTGCATGTGCTGATGTATTTTCAGTCTGTCTACTACTGACTCGGGTGAGAAGATCATCCCGGGACGGTATCATGGACTTGTCTTTCGCTTTTAGTAACGACTGGTTCGAATAACCACGTTCCAAAAAACGCGTTATGCACTGATCCTGAGCAATTTTTAAATCCACGGGGTTACTACAGATACGTTTCAATCGCAGCATCTCCCCATAAGGGATACTAGATATCAAGTGTGAAGGGTGTGCACTTGCTGCGTGCAGTATGCTGTTGCCGGCAGTCACCTTGCGAAAGAGCCTAGATTCCAGATGGCCTTCTCTGATATAGAGTTCAGTGTCCAGAAAAGTAACACTTTCCTGGCTTAGAGTGGCCGTGAATTTGAGGTTAAGATTATTATTGTTGATCTCCTCTATAAATTTGAGTGCCCCTTCCTCACTGCCTCGCCAAATCACCAAGAGGTCGTCAATATAACGAAACCACGCAACCAAATTGTTGCGGATATTGTGGCGATATTCATGTCCAAGGACCAGTTCCTCCCAAGCTCCCATGTGAAGACACGCGAAGCTTGGGGAGAAACTGGCCCCCATTGCCACGCCCTGTAACTGGCGGTACAGTTGGTGATTGAAAAGAAATACATTGTTTTTCAGACAAAATCTCAACATGTCAAGCAGCATAGTATTGTGATCAGATAGTTCAGGTCCTCTTCTGGAGAGGTAATGGTCAACAGCTCTGATGCCATCCTCATGCGTGATGCTTGTATAGAGGGAGGATACATCTAAGGCGATTAGCCAATCGCCTGTGACCCATTCTACATCCTTAATTTGAAGCAGAAAATCACCGGTGTCCTGAACAAAAGACCCCAACTGTTGTACGTAACCCTGCAGAAAATGATCAATGAAAACGGAAGTATGCTCCAATAGACCACCTCTGCCAGAAATGATGGGCCTGCCAGGTGGATGTACAGGGTTCTTATGTATCTTAGGGATAAAATACAACACTGGTGTCACTGGATTGTCAATTTTTAAGTATTTGTATTCAGATTCAGATAACAATTTTGATGACTTCCACCTAGATAGTTTGCGATGGTATTCCAATTTCATGGTTGTTACTGAGTTTATCTGTATGCGCTCATAACATGTGCGATCATTTAGTTGGGCATATGCTTCCTTATCATATTCGGCTTTGGTCATTAAAACAACGTTGCCCCCTTTGTCACTGTTTCTAACAATAAGATCTTTTTCCTTTGTTAGTTTAGTGGTAAGTGCAATATATTGTTGCAACCTGCTGTCAAATTTTCTTTTAGTTTTTCCAGTGCGTATCTGCAGTTCCTTAAGGTCAGCTACCACATTTTCATGGAAAATATCCAAGTTGTCTCTGGGCAATATTGGGCAAAACGTTGATGCAGGTTTGAAGTCTGTGCTGGATGAAAATCTGTTTCCTTGGTTGTCAAATTTGTCAGAATTTTCTGTCCCTGTACTGGTGTGATCATAGCCTGCGCCTTCTGTTAGCCAAAGTTCCGTTATGATTCTGGTGCCTTGTGAAGCATTTGTTGTCTCACTTTGCTGTTCAGATGCCTGGATCCGAGTATTTTTCGGTTTTTCTTTCAAGGCAAAGAATTTGCGGAGTTTAAGCTTTCTCACAGCTTTATAGACGTCGCATCTGGTCGCTGGATAATCAAAGTCACATGGTGCAGCATAAGTTAATCCTAATTTCAAAATTTCTTCCTCCTTACTGGAAAGAACTAACGAGGTCAGATTAACAATGGTTTTGTTGATGGTTTTGTTTACTGCTGAGGGGCTGCAGATCCCTGACCCCTTCCACCTTTTTTCCATTTCCTTTGATAACCTCCTCTTTGACGCCCACCGCCTCTGGCGCCTCTGGTAATTGAGGTATTTTCTCCTCTCCCGACCCGTGAGTGGGATCTCAGAGTTTTTAGTCTTTCTTGGCACAAAAAATCAATTTCCTGGCCTGGTGTGGGTTTAGAGGTGCCAGCTGCCTGTTCCGATCTGTGACGTTCTGAGTCCGATTCGGTTTCAGGGTCTGAACTGAGTGTCGTTAGTGAGGATTCACTAAGTGTAGCATTGCCCGTCTGAAATTGGCGATTCTTTGTTTTAGGTAGGGGTTTTGCTGTACCCTTTCGCGCATCATCATATTTGCGCGCAAAAGTGAAAATCTGGCCCATCTCGTAATCGTTGCGGTCCCTCTGAAATTTGTAGGCCTTCCTATCCACGATTTTTATTTCTTCTTTTCTAAGGCGTTCATTCATAGCCTTAAGTAATTTGTCACGTTCCTCGTCCTCACCTAATGTGTTGATCTCATCATGAATTGCGGCTATTTCACCCAGCAATACCGCTCTGTCAATATCGGCGTATTTGACCAAGACCTGCACCTGTCGCCGTGACGCATCAAGATTGATCTCAGCCCACTCTTTCATAAGGTTAGGATTCGGCTCATCGTAGGTAGGGGCCGTTAAGATCCGCAATCCACGCGGTATGCGGTTTACCTCTAAATAACGCTGCAGGGATTTCGACTCCCACCACTTAGCTTGTTCTTGGCGGGACTTTTTTTCTAAGGTTTTGAAAAGGTTCTTGATTTTTGATGTGCTGCCACTGTTAGTGTCAGTAGTAACCCTCCCCCGGATGTCTGCAGGGAGGGGGGCATCATCGGAAAAGGTAGTTGCTGCCAACATTTCCCGGTCCCGAACATTGTCATTTGACATAGTCCCACAATACTGCTCCTCCTTAGATATGGGCGGCTCCTAAGACTCCTGGTTCAAATCCACACAGGGGTTAAGGGACTCCGCCTAATAGCTTCAACCACTCGCAAACCCGATACCGGATAACCCTTTGAGCTTACTTGGTTTTGCGCCGCTCCTTTAACCGGACTTCAATCTCTGCCGGCTCACCGCTCGAGCCCGAGCAGCGATGCACTCACCAAGCTGTTCCGCTCGCGTCTGGGTTTCTCTTTCCGGTCGGTAAGGGTCAGGCGTCCTACTCCTTCCGGAGTTACAGCAAAACTCCCTGAACAAGTCCGAGAGGCAAATTCGATTTGGTCGCCGACCAAAAGTTGAGTGGGGTCCCGTGTTAAAGCCGGTTCGAATCCAACACGGCTATAGATTCAGCACTCCGCTGCCTCGCCTCGCTCCGGAATAACACCAGCCAGGGCACACAAAAGAGCTCACGGACACGGACCACAGAAGTTTCCTACAGTTTATTGCAGTGCAGGTATGTCAAAGACGTTTCGGCTCCACGAGCCTTGTTCACATGACAATGTTTGTTAAACGGGTGCAACCTTTTAAAGTGCCAGTGAAATTGAAATGATGTCACGTGTTTAAAAAAATGTGTAACAAGGACATAGAAGACATACTATCCGGTAAAACTCGCATTGGTCATTGCATTAACATTTCATAGATGAATGCTGGTATAATACCAATTTGTAAAAGTATAATACTCAAACGAGGGTTCACATGTCATAGTAACTTAAGTTGGGATCCGGTAAAATACATGAATACACCCACAATATGAAATATAATAAAAATGGTTTGAGAGGTTATCTCCTGCACAGACTCTAAATTCAAATATATATATATGATTTGTACGATAATCCCTTTCTGGATCATAAACGAGGCGCACACAAGGAGGAAGTCTTTTCAGCTTTTATTCCGCAACAAAACACCCGACAGACGCGTTTCGGCTACACGCCTTTGTCAATGTATATATATGTATATATATACTCCAAAATGCCCCCAGGCAAGGACGCACATGGACGCCAACTGGCGTGGAAGCCCTTTATTGAGGTAAACTGAGTCCAGCATTCCGAATATATTTACAGCCTGCATGCAGATATCAGCCTGACGCATTTCAGAGCTCCTGCTCTTTCTTCAGAGGCTCGACATTTCAGTTTGTGCTTTCTGGCACACCCAATTTATAATTCCTTAATTAGGCGCCCTCCGATGGGCTGAATAGTACGCTAGGCCTTCTGGGCCTTGTAGTGTATGTCAGAATAATACACTCCTTTGGTGGTCCTGCCAGCCGGTGAGTGCAGGTGAGTGGATGTCACAGTGGTGGGCCATGGTAGCTGGCAGGACATCGGTGAATGGAGTCTCCTGACCCCTGTGCATAGGAGAGCTGGTATCGTAGGTGTCGGGCCCCATAAGAGACACTCACTGCCTCCGGAGACTGAGTGGTGGGCCCTGGTTCTGGAGCATGGCTCTGCTTAGGAGGAGGCTTTCCCTGGGTAGTGAATCCCCTGCGGTCCTCGCTGGATGCACACCTGGACCCGGCGCTCCCTGGTCTATGGAGCCTGCCGGGCAGAGGTTTTATGAGATTCCTGCACCTGGGGCCTAGTCTACTATCTTCCATTTGGACATTAACAAGAGGCGGCGGCTACCACATGGACACAGGGCACTGCATGGGCCTCGAGTCAGAGGACAACGAACCTGGAGCTCCTGTGGGGCCTGATTGTGGTGGCTTAGGCCTAGCAGCCCCGCGCCCCTTACCGGTGGTGGTTGATGCCCGTGGGCCTGAGTGTGGAGTGGCCAGGCCCAGGACCTTGTTGGGGTGAGAACGGCGCTGCCACTCTGGCCCATTGAAGCAGCGAGCTGCTTGGTGTTGTGGGGCCGTCCAACCATCCGGCACCATTTCAAGGATCTGAAGGAGTGCGGCTGCCGGCCAGCCTGACCCCCCAACTGAGGAGCCGGGGTATGAGGTGATCGGCAAGACTTTGCAAATGGGCCAGAGAAGGTGAGTGGCCTGACAGAGCCTGGTCACAGTGCGCGGGGCAGGGGAACTGGGTCCCTATATCTGCTATGTAGACCTCGCCGATGCAAGTGGATTCCGAGAAACATTGGATTGCTATCCGAGGGCCCTGAATTTACTTCCTTCCTAGGGCTCTCTGGGACCTCCGTAGGGTCCGGGCCCAGCCTTCCCCAGACATTGAACGTCATCCTTGGGGTGCGCCTCGATGATATGGCCTCCACTAGGTCCAAAAAAGACTGCACCCTGCAGGACATGCTCCTCAAGACTTTTGGGGAGGCCTCCAGTGGGAAATGGGGTTGGCAGAACCAGGACCTGGAGCAGTGGTGAAACCTCTGAAACTCCTGTTACCTACGAGTTCTTGGAGTCCTTATTTGTCTCTCTACATGAAAATCTTTAGGCGGTGAAGAAGGAACTCTCCTCGGATCTTATAGACATACACAGCGACACAGACAAGGTAGGAGAATGGGTGGCCGCCTTGGAGAACGGTGCCTCGAGTCGAGGAGATTGAGAGTCTTCAGAAGGAAGTAATCTATCTTCAAGAACAGCAGATTGACCTGCAAGCACATGCAGAGAACCTTGAAAACAGGTCCAGCAGAAATAACATTCTGATACAGGGTTTACGACTGCATCTGAAGGTGCTAACCTGGAGGAGTATGTCCAGGGCCTGTCCACCTGGTTTTGGGCTCCCCAGCAGACGAAGAAATCAATCAAATTTGATAGGTGCCACCGAGTGGGGCCCCCGTGAGCCATGTTGCAAACTTCAGCTGACATCCTGGTCTGTGTCTACGACTTCAAGATTAAATAAGCTATTCTGCGAAAAGTACGTGATGTCCAGCCGTTGCAGTTTTGGGGTCATACTTTCCAGCTATACCAGGACTTGGCCACAATCACTCTACAAAAAAGAAGAGACTTTCTTCCAGTCACAGGCCACTTGAGGAATACTGGCATTTTCTACTCCTGGGGCCATCCCTTCCACCTCATCTTCCATCTGGAGGGTAAGACTTACCAACTTCGATCGCTGGCAGAGGTTTGTGTGGTCCTTGGCATTGGACTGTGTAGCACAGGGTCAGAATCCGCTAATGCTCGAGACCGTCCGGTCTGGCGGGGTCGGTGCAGGGCACGCCAAATGTCTACCCCCAAAGGTCATCGCCCTGGTGCGGCAGTGCTTGCTCCCTGTCTGGAGACGGGATAGACAACACCGGCCCCTCATCTAGGGGCACAACAGGTTGGCCTGGATGTGATGGGTGGACTATAGAAGACAGGTCTCATGTGGGTTTAGCTGATGGATGCCACTTAACGTGCCACCCCCACTTCTACGTTTCCACATCTGTTGGACTGTCTAACTGTACTCTTCTTGTTTTTTATTGTTGAGGTTTATTTGGGTCTCTTCCTTCCTTTGCACATGTATACACGTGTGGGAGATGTTTGGTGGTCCTCGACCTTCAAAACAAGCTTGCACATCGATCCTCGGCTGCATTCATGCACTCCCTACGGAGCTTAAACTGCTAAGCCTCAATGTTCAGGGGGACATTTGCCTCCTACAGAATACCCACTTGCTGTATATAGATGCTTTGCTGGATCGGGTGGTTAATGCTACTATCGAACCCCTCTCCCTCTCTGACCACACACCTATCACTTAGACACTCTGAATGCCTTCTTCCACCTCCCAATCTCTGAGCTGGTGACTTCAAGACACTATGCTTCAATCCCCTGCTATGGTGGATTCAACCTGTGCAGTGCTTAAGGATGATCTAGCCCATAACGATGATGGGGCGATGTCTTTACCTTCGGTGTGGGAGGCCTTGAAGCTGGTCACACGGGGAGAGATTTTCTCACAGTGGCCGAGAATCATAGGCGACATGATAAACGGGTAGCTCTTGAAAGAAGGGTCTCTGAGCTACAGAACATCCATAAGAGATCGGTGCCCGTAGGGTGTAGAGAGAATTAAAGAGGGAGCACTTACAGCTAAGGCATTTAGATCTGGACCGGGCTGAATATGCTTTGCTGTGCCTTAAACATAGATTCCATCTCTGCAACAACCGGGGTATCGCATGTTAACGCACTGACTTTGCAGGAAGCAACATGCTAGCTCAGTACGGACAATCGTTGCGGACTCTCGGGCAAGATCAGGGATTCCAAGGGCATCACTGCAGCCTTTCAGGCATTCTATGCCTCATTGTACTCTACAGCGGATGGCCTGACCGCTGCTGGATTACCATAATAGTGTCCCCCTCACTCCCCTTCTTCCCACTGACACAGTGGATAGGCTCATCTACTTGGGGGAAGTGATCGTGGCTATTTCTCAATTAAAGCCCTTGATATCCCCAGGCCGAGACAGCTTTAACGCTATGTTTCCCAAAACGTTTTGCTCTGAACTGGTAGCTCTGCTTACTCAACTTTTCAACTCTTTTTCTGACTTGGGCACTCTGATGGAATCCATGCTGGAGGCTTCCATCTCTGTGATTCCTAAGCCCGGCAAAGAGTCAACCCAATATAGGTCATACAGGCCCATCTTGCTGCTGAAATTAGATGCAAAACTCTTCACCATCGTTTTGGCACACCGTCTCAATCCCCCTAAGCCTGAGCTTATTGACCCAAATCAATCAGGTTTCATTCCCTCTCATGCAGAGATAATAAATACCAAATGCATCTGCCATCTCATAGACATAGCACACCGGTCACACTAAGGATTGTGTCTGCTTTCTATTGATTCGGAGAAAGCATTCAACTGAGTTCACTAGCCCTATCTTTTTTAGACCATGAAGCAACTTGGCGTTGGCAAGAGGTTTGGGAAGTGGGGTCGGTGTATTTATAATGCTCCCTGGGTGGAAGTCAGGATTAACAGAATCCAGTCCAGACACTTCTCCATCCACCGTGGCAACCGCCAGGGGTGCCCACTCTCCCCATTCCCTTTTGAGCTCTACATGGAGCTGTTAGCGCAAAGGTTGAGAGACAACCCAATAGCCACAGGGATCACCATTTGGTTAGCCTATATGCTGATGATTTTATTTTCTCGGTCCCAAAGCCCTTGACCTCACTCCTGGCTATCGTAATGGAGCAAACACAAGGAGATGATAGACGGAGAGCTGAAACTTTTAAGACACTCACCCCCAGTCACAGATCTGGGTTGAAACCATCATCGTTCTTTACCTCACTTCGCCAGCTCAATTCAGACACAGCTATATGCAAATCAGTCTTGACCCTGTGCCTCATGGGAACAGTTCAGCCCAAACTGTCCAGCTATGTCTTACCTGGACCGGAAACAAACATCCCTTGCCACTGGATTCAAGCTAGCCTGGCTGATGAGGGGTGTTACCCCCGAAACCGGTCACTGCATGCTTGTTTCCTGTTTAAGGAAGACCTGGCTTGGCAGTTCGGGTGGTCGTCAGTCGGTAGTTATAGTTGGGACCTCCTGTCTATTCAAAAAGCAATTATTCTTTTTACAATACCTTTGGCACTGTCTGATGAATCTTTTCAGAACTAATGGCGTACTCACTTCAGCTGCTGTGTTGAAAGTTTTCGGTGATTCGTCAAGCGGGGGCTGAGTAAAAGGACATGTCCCAAAATACTTTTACTCCATGTTAATTTCCATAGGAAATGTTGACAAAGCTACAGCCCGAACTGCTGAACGGAATTACACCAAATTTGGCAGAAAGTTAGCTCTTGGTCCAGTGTGCACTCTTATTTTGTTAAATGGTGTAAACCCGTTCAGTAGTTCCTGAGAAGTTTCTCAGACATACAAATATAGCCACAGAGGATACACAGACCCTCCTGATCTTGAGCCTGCGATCTGATTGCTGCCAACACTTCAAACCAGAAAGTGTTGGCAGCCATCTTGTGAATTGAGTCACAAGACAAAAGGTTACAAAATGTAAAAAATCAAGAAAAGAGGGCAGGGTAGAAACACCCTGACCCCCTAGCCCTGCTTATGGGGTCCCAAAGGGACCCCCAGGGCCAAATAAAGCATTAAAAAAAAATATTTGGTGCCATCTGCAGTGGTTCCGTGAATCAGATGAAAATGTTTTTTTCTTAAAATGAAGCGTGGGATTCTGCGCTTCGTTTTTTTTAATCCCCCGGATGGGCCAGGTCCAGGGGGCAATATAAAATGAGATGCGGTTGTTGGCATGGGCCACAGCATGCCACTCGGTGTGCCACCTCTCAGGGGCTTAATTTATAAGGAAAGTGCGGGGGACTTCTGCCCCCCCCATGCATCCCTGGGGACTGCCACCTCCCCGGGGCTAATTATCTGAAATGCAGGGGGGCCACGTGACCTTCCCTTCACAGCCCCGGGGACCACTACCTCACTAGAATTCTGCACTGGGGACGGCCCATCTCCCGGGCCTATTTACACAATTAGGTGTGGGGGGCTCTGGCCCCCCAGGCAGCCCCTGGGACTACCACCTCCCTGTGGCTATGTTGAAAATTATGTGTGGGAAGGCTCAAGCCCTCCCATGCAGCCCCGGGGACCACCACCTTGCCTGGGCTATTTGAAAGATGGGAGGGGAGCCACACACACACCCTCCTGGAGCGGTAAATGGCCCTTGGGGCTGCCACAACCCAGTGCTGGCTCCATGAATGACATTGGAGTTTGCTATGGCTTGGCGGGACCAGAGTCTCACATGTGTTGTAAAAGAGACCCTCAACCACACTAGTACAGTGCGTGGTATATGTTTTCTCTGCTCGTGTGGTCAGGTGGATAGTGTGATCATCAGGTCGTGATCACTTGAGTGTTCGGTTCTCCAAGTGATTCACCAACCTCCACCAGGAGGGAGACTGTCTGTGTGGTTCACAGTCATAAAGCGTGACTAGTTATTAAGAATAAGAGGACTAGGCTATTGTGAGAATTTACAGGACTCAGAGCTGTATGACAAAGTGCAAACCATTAGGTTTTTTCATGAAGCCCTCACCCACCAACCTAGTTGGTGGCATGCTTCATCATCGGGCCCACCCAGTGACACCAAATGTGTCCCGGGTGTGCTTCGACGCCTGATCACAGCGGAGCAGGTATGTAACTGAGTGTGCAGTGTGGTGACGTGAAATGTGAAGGTTAAAATGCTATACAGTGGTCCCAGTACCCGAGGGTAAATTATATTTTAATAACTGGGCCTCTGTTAGCGTTTAAAAAGGCTGGTGCATGTGAAAGGAGTATATATTAAGGCCTCCTGCATCCAAGTGTGGTCTATATGTTTCAACCAGAGCCTTTGGGTTAAACTGGCTTCCCTTAGTACCGTAAAAATGTGTAAGTGCAATATTTTATTTAAGTGAATGTGTTGATTATGATATGTGAAGCACTCGCTAAGGTGCTATAAGTGTGCGAGGGGGATTCCCTCACCAAGCATAAGCGGACGTTTTGCCGTGAATGCTCCCTGTAGTGCCATCATCAACCTACGGAGGTCGATGATGGCTGCTTGAGCTCCATATGGGTCTTCAGAGATGCTGAGTTTGCCCGGACCCATACCGTACCTACTAAAATGTTTTTTGAGTCACGTACCAATAACGCATTTTGTACGCCGGGACTGGCTAGTGGAGCAACGAAAGCCCCCACCTTTCAATTATTACAAGCACTCCACATAATGGGTCATGAAAGCCACTTAGTCAGATGGTTGCACCAGGGATTGGCGGAACATTTGGACGTCCCACTGGTATCTCTCCGCCAGAAGTGGGACAGAGACATAGCCAGGTAGCTCACGGACAGGGAGTGGGCAGTGGTTGTAGAATATCCCAAACAAGTCTCTCATAATGTCAGATTTAAATTCATACAACTCTTAATATTGCACAGGGCATACTTAACACCACATAAGATACAGGCAATGTACCTGACTGCTTCTGCAGACTGTCCTCAATGTCATTTGTCCGATGCCAATTTCACTCATATGATATGTTCTGGGCATGTCCCTCTTTGCAAGGGTATTGGAGTGAAGTTACTGCGGGCCTCTTGGTCCTCTATCGAAGCATGCCTAATTGGGCTAACCCCAGGAGTGGTATTGCGCCGCTTTACAGATCTTTCCCTAATATTGGCCAAAACATTGCTCCCACAATGCTGGAAATCCCACTCAGCGCCGTGGAGGGGAGCATGGAGGTAGGAAGTCATCTGGTGGGCAACCACAGAACGAGAGGCGCTGCAGCGTGAGTAATACAGAGGACTTAGGAAAAAACATAATCTGAATGGAAAGGGCCCATCTATTAGAACAATTCAAAATGTTTACCATAGCTAATCAGAGGGAATGAACACTGGGGTCCACCCTAACACATCCAACCTCATTGATTGTAATGGCTCACAGAGGATTAATTACCACTGATTTATTGATCACTAGTCCTTCCCTTCCCGCCCCTCTCCCTTTTCCCTTCTCAATTACCCCACACATATATAACACATGATTCTGACAACAAGACCACGTTAGCAAAGTTTTTGTGTGTTTCGAAGGGGGGAAGGAGGGCTGTTGTTGAGCACTTTGCTCGTTAAAAAGTTACTCATGGTGCATATATGTAATAATTTTATATACAGTAATAACTGTAAATGCATAAAGACGTGTTTCTTTTCAGGATCCAACTGTGTGAAATACAGGATTACGTGTGATGTATCAGGTAAACTTGCAATTGTATGCATAGATGCAAATGACTTACCATATGTATACGCAACATTAAAATATGTGTGAAAAAAATTATATATATGGGTCTTCAGAGAGCAGATCGGCTGGAATGGTGCTTTAAGAGTCCCCAGGTATGGGTACCCTGGGTGATCTGTTCTGGGATGGAGCCTTCATCCAATTTGATCAGATAGTTGGCGATGCAGGCCTCCTCTTGGCCCAAAGGCAAATGGTAGTAAAATTGGATACATTGTGGGGCCTAGTGGATACGGAGACTAACCCACACCCACTGCTAAAATGAACAGCATGTGGAACAGGGTACCTTTAAGTGCCTGGCTGACTAGGGCCAGCTCCTATACATTGCAAGACCTCCTGGAATCACTCATTATGACTTGAGAAGGTGACATAGGCGGTGAGTTGACCCAGAAGGAGTGGGACAGAATTGTTTTGTATCTGCGGAAGGTCTCCCACAATGCCTGCTTTCAATACATACAACAAAATATCCGGCACAGGACATACCTCACCCCGGCAAACTCCACAGAATCTTCGCAAAGGCTTCACCCAACTGCCAGCACTGCCTTGTGGCCCGAACATACATGCTTCACATGTGCTGGAGCAGGCTGGCAAACTTTGTTTAGGGGTTACGGACACCCTTGCCAGAATGACAGGCTGTACCAACCTAAACTGTGTGGCTAGCAGTGTGAAAGGCCTTTATAGGCGCCGAAGGCCCGTGAGGGTCTGGAAGCACTACATTGATCTGGCATTACTAATGGTATGTAGAATAATTGCTATGCACTGGAAGGATGGACCACTGACAAGCAGCTACTCTTTAGTGGGGAAAGGCCAAAGCTACAGGACTCTGACGAGAAAAAAGTGCATGGGCTGTGGAGGCGGCCCATTGCGGCAGACTGGGAAGTTCTATTAATCACCCTTTAGGGGCCAAGAGGCATTTCCACCCATTGAACGGATCATTAGCATGCTGTAATAGCTCATTGGAGCCAGTCTGAGTGTATCGAACCCTCTTACCCCCATTACCTACATAGGTGGGGCATAGCTGTGACAAACCTACATTATGCCATGGGTTCAAGGCCGGCTCGGGACCCAGCATACCTTGTTGGATATCAGAGGCGGTCAACGCGCCACTACTGCATATTGAATGTTCTTCTTTCAGGGTCTCCAATCAGACTGGCTCACAGTTTAAAGATTTTTGCTTTTGTGAAACATGCACTTCCTCATTACTACCAATTTGTGTACAAGGATATGGGGCTCTCTTTCACTTAATGCTTGTAATGATGTTGTCAAAAGGATTGCATGGTCCGATGCACTCACTGTACTATTAATGATAAAATTCCAATAAATACGTAAAACAAAAAATCATTACTAATAATAAATGTAGAAATTGTCTATGAGGAAATTCTAGAAGGTCAGGATAATACCTCCTTATGTAAATTAGAAAAGCAAGTGTCTCTGGCGTTGAAGAAAATTATTGGGCTTGCATGGAGGGTTGATAACAGTAGGGCAACATGAGGGGGGCTACTTCGCTCTAGTGCTTTTGGGGAACCAACCAATCAAGTGCTTTGTCTCACACTCATGTGAAGGGTGTCAGTTTGGCTTGGTTCTGGGACACAATCTCATAAGGATCTACTGAACTGTTGCTTGTCTGCCTTGAGGGGTTTGGGGTGTGAGAGCGTACTTGAACAATTGTGTAGTTTCTCCTTAGGTGGGTGCAGGTTGTCATATACCCTAAATCCTGTATCTTGCTGTCCTTATGGGTAAGTACTTCAGCGCCCCACTCAGGCATAGTAATGCAAATGCTATAATACCATACTATACCATAATATATCTGGCCAATGTATATGGCTGCCCACAGCACCGCAGTGCTCTGGCTGGCCTGCAGTTTGAAGGCATTGCAGTAACACATCACATTGCCATGTAGTATCCATATCCATACTAATATTATAAAGAGAGAGCCCAAACCTTTGAGGCGGGTAATCTCAGTAACCACAGCACCAATCACAACACCCAATACAGCGTTGGAAAGGGCAGTTGCAGCAGAAGGACATAGGCTATGCAGATAGCCACCATATACATTTAAAAGGTAAAAGAACAGTGCCAGCAAAGTAGTCCCTTGTGGGCATGTCCGCGTCCTGCTGTGGGCGTGTCCTGGGGGCGTGACAAACGCTGGGGGCGTGTGGTACGTTCCGCCCTTCATGCCATGTGAGTCGTAATTGTGCCGCATCAAGGGGCAAGCTGGGGGCGTGACACGCTGGGGCCGTGACAAATGCTGTGGGCGTGTGTCCGCGCTGGGGGCGTGTGTGCGCCCTTCATGCCATGTGAAGCGCCAATTACGTAATTGCACCGCATCAAGGGGCACGCTGGGGGCGTGACAAACGCTGGGGGCGTGTGCTACGTTCCGCACTTCATGCCATCTGGGTCGTACATTAATCAGATCGTCTGCTGTGGCCGTGTGCTGGGGGCGTCACAAAGGCGTTCACCTCGAAGCGTGGTAAGTAACCATTCGCAAGACTCCCTTGGGGGACTGCCCGTTGTCTCACACATACTGGGGGTGCCGAATGCAGTGTGTGCCTTGGCCTGGGTGTGTCTGAAAGGGCCGAACGCAGTGTGTGGCTTGGCCTAGGTGCGTCTAAAAAGCACTCGGGCCGAAGAGCGTCGGTGTGGGTCATAAAAAAATAAGAACAGCGGGAAACAATCATTCAAGACTCACACAATTCTAATTGTTAGACGGTCGCCGCTGGCCCTCAAGCGGGGGCACACGCGACTGAGCGTGTCTGCGGGGACAATTACTTCAGCCTCTCATGCGCGCTGTTACTGAACTATCACATTAAACCAAATTACACGCGCCTGCTAACATCAGCCAGGGTTGTAGCCGGGCTCAGGCGGCGGATCACTACACTAATTACATGCGCCTGCTAACATGAACCAGGGCTGCAGCTGGGCCTCAAGCGGGGGGACACGCGCCTGCTAACATCAACCAGGGCTGTAGCTGGGCCTCAAGCGGGTGAACACGCGAATGACCGTATCTGAATACACACATTACACACATTCTATTTCATACCCGGGCAACGTCGGGATGGGCTGCTAGTAGTGTTTATATATTAACAAAAGTGCACTTTACAAGCTCACATGGCAGGATGGCTAATATATAAAAAAGTGACGAGTGTACCCTCGTAGTGACTCCAGGCCTACAAGCTATTTCACTCTGTTGGTTCATCCATATTTTTCTTAAGAGCGGCCTAGATGTGATTACAAGTTTGAATTATACATCTCCACTAAAGAAACTGCTATAAAGCTTATTCAAAGTTATTTCCCACTTAATTTAACAAATCTACTTTGATGGTTATCGGAGTTTTTTTTTAAAGAACTTGAGTGGATAAGTAACTTTACAAAAATGTGGTTTAGGCTGTCTGACTCAGAACTAGTTTAAAACCAGTTCTGTCACTCATCATTCCTCCGGAGTTGGATTATATGTCCTAGGCTGGAAGAGTTAATAGTCTTAGCTCAGAAGACAGTGGCCTTTCACTGAGCCCAGGAAGGACAGAGTTGCGTTAATTCTTGCCCACTTAGCAAGGATTAGCTATCTTCGAGTGGACAGTTAGCAGAAGAGGGGTCAGCTTTAGCACTATCTCTTGAATTGGAGCACTTCACTGGCGTAACAAAAATTGAGGGGGCCTCCCAGCAAGGTATGTAGAGGGGCCCCCTCCGGGCTCAATTAGGAGCTCTCCGGACAGAGTGCAGTGCCGAGGGGGGCCCCTGGAGCTTCGGGACCCCCCGCACCGCATGGGCTGCGGGGGCCTGTGTTACGCCCCTGAATTGGAGATCTCAAGAAGGACGTCTCCTGCTCTTTTACAGAACCATTCTACACAGTCATGCAGTGGTGTAATGAACCTTGAGGGGTCCCCCCTGCAGGGTAAGTGAAGGGGCCCCCTCCGAACTCAATCTAGAGCTCCCCAGCAGAAGTGCGGTGCTGACGGGGCCTCCTGGAGGGTGAGGGGCCCCCGCACTGCGGGGGCCGCAGGGGCCTGTGTTACGCCTCTGCAGTCATGAGCAGTCACAATGGTTGAGAGAACAGTTTGGACCCCGTGAGATGGGAGGAGAGCTCATTTAAATAGGTGAATGATTAATGAGTTGAAAATAGGCCTGTATGATGGAAGAAGGGTTGTGCCATCTTGCAAAGAGGTTCTTGGGTAATTTTATAGTAAGGTAAAGAGGAGGTGCTGCAAAAGGAAGTGGGGAAACTGTGAGAAATATTTAAGGTTGGGTGGTAGAATTTCTCACATCACTGGGTGGCTAGTACACCCAAAATGTCTGGTACCTGAACCTCCAGCTTCTAAGAATGTTCCTGAACCTGGGAAGACTCCACAAGAAGAAGGCAGCCCTGATGGAATATAGAGGACTACTGATTCATGACTGCTTCTGAAAAACAATGACTCACTCTAGGGCTTACCTCTCCTGGTGGCATCAAGAGACCGGAACTACTTTCCAAGAGTTAAGAGACTAGCTTTCTTTTTACCTGCTTCAGGGACACAAAAAGCAGAAGGATTGGCAATCTAACAGGGCCCAGCTGATGACAGAGGACTGGACATTGCAAGGGATCTGGCCAGAGAAAGAACTGATACCTGGAAGCCTACCCTGAGGAACTAGGGGCTAACAACCTGACCAGAAACAGTTTTCTCAGTAGTTGGAGAAAAGTGGGATTCGGTCATAACTGTTTGCCTACAGAGGACTGGGACAAGGTGCTAAGGTTTGCACATATAACTTGCAATTTAGCCAACCAAAAAAACTAGGATTGTTCCCCTCTGAACATTTTGCCATATTGAAATCAGGTTCAGCATAGATCTTGTGGTAAAGGTCTGTGGCCCCTTAGAGCCTTATGACCAGCTGCAGTAGTTTGACCTACAAAAACGTGTGACTGAGCCTAAAGGTAAAACCCAGGACTGAGGGAGAAGGAAAATCTATCTGACTGATAAAGCACCCCTAGTGGGAGTGAAATCCTGATTTGCCCCTCCTGGAGTTTTTTACAAGACGACCAACAGCTTCAGATTGAGCTGGATGATGATGTCACAGCTTTGGGCCTGGCACTGCAAAAATAAATTGACTTCTCTTTCAGAGACAATGTCCAACAGTAAAATCTTTTACTGGGATGGCCTGCTTGGTGTATCTGACCTCTCCTACATCACAGTTGTTCTGAAATCAACCAAGGTATCTGTCAACCTCAAACTGTTGTTTTACAATTTCACTTTACTTTTTTTGGAGCAATTTGCTGTAAACTCTCAACTGTATTGATGGTCTTGGTATCTTTTACTCATTAAAGGTTCCTTATATTTTTCTACGTTTTATTGTGGCATATTCTTCACTTCAATATTGGGACTACTTGAACATAACATGCACTTCTCTATGGATTGCCTGCAGCTTGTTTTGTAGCTACCCAGGGTTGAACAGAGATTCTCTTAGACTTGTGGCCTAAGCAGATTGTGCTTAGTAATTGAGGTGGGGTCACTCCCCTCCCATATTATTAAAGCAATTTATAACATAGTTGTTACTTCAGCAGAGTGGATTCCTACTCAGTCTGCAGTGCTGCTTAAGCAGAGAAGAATGTGTAACACCCACCACCATCTGTAATGTGGTCTGGATACAGTGAGCTGCTTGGTAGGTCTCTGGATTTGGATTCTCATATTTGCTTAGTTCCTTATGGACCCCAAACAGCACCTCCTCTCAGATCTGAAAATGGACAGTGGGGTGTTCTAAGTCAGCAAATTCAGGGGAGATAGCAAAAACATTCATGTACATGGGAGATAGACTATGTATCCGGGCACATAACCAAGTGTGGCCACCGCACGGCAAAGAGGGAAGTATAGTCCAAGGTATTGCTAAGGAAAATAAAGTCAACAGAAAAAAGCACGCCTGCCTGTGGCCCAATCTACCACCCATGGACACACTGTGTGTAGTGTGTGCGATGGCCCATGATTTTTAGCTTCTGTGCTCTATCAGACGATACTGTGCATGTACAGGCGAACCGAAGCTCACTACACAGTGGCCCTTCTTCAATACCCACTTAAGGGGAGTCAGAAGACTGCACCCCAGTGCTCCTGCTCTGTTTTAGGTGCTGCCAAAGCCACACCAACCATGTGCTTTGATTGGGGCAGCATGACCGAGCTGTATATATTGTTGGTGATGTGAGTCCACCAATTATATGTGCAGTAGAAGGAATGTTAAGACACCAGATAATGCTGAGTTCAGGTGACAGAAGGGCACTGGATACAGATGCAATTCGGTTTTAGTTGGAGTCAGGATACTCTTCAAGCAGAGCGATGATTGGACACAAAGTACACATGTAGGAAATTGACTTTAGGACAGCAGGAACATTTTCTAAATGATTGGTTGCAGGACAACAGGCATATCTTAAAAGCAGATTCAGTATCAGGCCATAATATTTTAATTGGAGGGGCACACAGTATATTTGACGACAGGATGTTTAAGGTCAACCAATATATCTTCAACAAGAGTTCTGACAATCCACAGGGAATATTGATTCTATTTTTCTTGACATGCAGGGGCATATTTATCAAGGTTTTGCGTCTCCTATTCATCCCAAAATCCTAAATGAGATTTATCAAGCCAAGCAAGGCCACCTTGCATGGCACTGAGTGGCTTGATAAATCAAATCAAGCACAAATCACTGCCTTGGGTTACTCTGCGGCAGGGAGGCATGCCATGGCGGAGCATGGGTGTTCCCATGCATCCACTCATGGATTATGATAATTTACCAGATTTACCATCATTAGTAGATTTAGGATTGCATCAGAATGGTATGCCTCCCCACCAGAGGTGCAAAGAAGAGAAACTTCTTTAGTTCTTTTCGTTGTTTCCACTTTCTAAGTGTGCTGCATCCTTTATCACACTTAGAAGGAGGAAAATGCCTCTGAGGATTGTTTTTGTGTAGGTCTCCCTTCCTGTACAAAAACAATCCTGCCTGCAATACAGGCACCCTAGCAACATGACATATGGGTGCCTGCATTGGCGCTAGGCCACCAAAAGTGGGCCAGCACTAGGAAAGAACAGAAACGTGCTGTATAATGGTAAAAATGGTGCATTCCTTTCCTTTGCCTTTCACGCAGAGCAGCATGGTAGCTTGCTGTGTTGCATGAAGTTGTGATAAATATGGCCCCGATTGTACAATTGCAATTACCTTTTCCTGCATACCTAAGAAGCGCTTCAAAGTGTAAACATGTTTGAGAATCAGGGTGCACATAGTTAGTCTGATGTACCAGTGACAAGGAACACTATGAATGTCTTCTTCTTTTTAAAGTCCCCACTCACTCCTGACAAAGCAGTACACTAGGCATTCCTTTTGCACATGACTGGGCCTCCCAAAACCTCTTAACTTTTCAGGGTGGCTTTATCAAGCAGAGGCGGTCTTGCTCAGGGAGGCAATGGGAAGGCTGAGACTAGATAAACAGTATAACACAATCATCAAATTTCCATTCAAAATGCAATGCCCATCCTGAGTTACTTTGGACAAAATATTTGTATATATAAATATATGGCAATACAGCAAATCACTGGAAATCACACAAATAAAGCAACAATAAGCTATCACAAAAGAAACCGAGCTGCAGTGCTGAGCACAACCAAACACCCTATCGGAAATGAATAACTTATGATTGCTATGCTGTTTGCGTTACTTCAAAAAGATCCAAACCTCCCACCAGCACCTTTTTAATACAGGATTAAAAGTTAAGAATATACACAAGGGCTTATTTTCAAGCCCCTTGTGCTGCTGGTGCGTCACTTTTAATATGGGAAAAAGTGACGTATGAGCGGTGCAAGGAGCTTGTAAATAGGCCCCACAGAGCATAAATGCGGCTTCCGTGGATAAAAGTAAGCCAGGTTCCAATGCTGTGAAATTATGTGCCTCTATGTTCACAATAAAGAGTTATGGGGCAGGAAAATTAGTTTTGTCTAAAGCAGGGTTCTCCAAAGTCGGTCCTGGAGGGCCGGATCCATGCCAGTTTTTAAGCATATCCCTGTTTAGATGAACGTAGTTATCTGAAAAATCTGGCATGGATCCGTCGTGGGGCTTGGGCTGTGGGCCCCAGCACACACAGAGCACACAAAAGGGCATGCAGGACCTCTTTGAGCTTCTGCACTTGTAGGTGCATCTTGGGCAGACCCTCCAGTCTCTGGTGATGGACAGCAAATACTCCTCAGCAGTCTAGAGCATCTCTCTGGACACTTGTACTGGCTTGGGTCTTTCACAGCACAGCTTCAGTAGGGGCCTTCAGGCTAGTTCCTAGTCAGGCAAACATGGGATGAACATAACAAGCCAGGACTTTCATGGGGCTTGAGGGCGTGGGGGACCTCCTTCCAACTACAGAGTGACAAGACCAAATGACAATGTGCCCTAAGCTAGGGTATATCATGAGAATCCTGTGGGAGCATTAGGGGGCTTATTTATGAGAGCCCGGCATCACTTTTGCACCACATAAAGAGGAACATGCGTGACGCAGGGTTTTTAATCCAAGTTATGAACCCACACAAAGGCTTTACATGGCCTCATAAATCTTGAGTAAGGTAACTCAGCGTACATTGCTGCATCACCTTACTCTGCCCCCAGGAGGCGTTCGATGGGCATTGCAGTGGATTTTACATGCAACACCCATGGATTTTGACACTGCCCCAGATGTACCAAATCATGCAGACCTCCGGAAGCACCAAACTCGTAAGCCTACCTAGTTGAGGCATAATGAGGAGAAATATGTTTATTTCTTCTCATTCTTTTCTCTTTCTATGGGTGCTGCATTCTGCAGCACACATAGAAAGAGGAAAACACCTCTTATGATTGTTTTAATGCAGGAAGGTGTGCCTTCTTGCACAAAAACAATTGTGCATGCAACGGAGGTATCCTTGCACCATGGTGCAAAGATGCCTAAGTTGGCACTAGGCTGACGAAACCACGCTAGCACTGGGAGGAAGAACAGGAATACAATGTATTGCATAAATACGGTGCATTCCTGCCTTTTCACTTTGGTGTAGGGCAGCGCAGCAAGGTGCGTTACTCCGCTTCTCTGTGCTAAAATCCCTTGAGTTAGGGCCTAGATTTGCAGTTTCTGGACGTCCCTAGAGATCAGGAACCAATTCTCACTGTGCATCACCTCTCACATCTTGCAACCATTTTGGGTACATCGAGGTAGGCTGAACACCAGTTTGGAGAAAAATATAAAACTTGGATATTTGTATTTTCTGGACACTAGATAACTACTTTTAACTCCTTAACCACGGCGCAAATTCCGTCACGGGAGTTCTAATGAGTGGGCGGGGCCGCGTCAGCCAACAGACGTGCATAGCACTAGCTAGGTAGTGCTTGCTACGGCCGTTGGACGACGCGCGCACGGAAAGGGTCAAAAAATGATGATCCCTAATAATACTAATCAGCTGAAGTACGGAAGGCAAACCATTAGGGTCTGTTTTACAAACATTATTACAGACACGTTTCCTGATTGGTCGATGTTTATGTTTCTGCAACTCACAGTATGGTAGGTGCACAGCTACGCCTGGTAGATAGTACATAATGTCCTTATATGAGGTCTGATATGAGAAATGCATAGAAAATACGAGCTGCTGAAAACAAGCTGTGCCATAGGAAATTGATGTAAAACAACACTTACCTTCGAAAGAAAGTAGAATAAATGCCTCATCCCCTTTCATAAAATCTCTACTTCTTACTCTGCTATGTGTGATGAATGCAGAAGTGCCTTTTCCAGGACCCCTGAAATATGTTGTTCCATCAGGGAATGTTTGAGGTGATCCCACATTCTCAGGTCTGTCCCAGTAAAATGAACCACTCTCTAAAAACAGAAAAAAAATATTTCAGTACGCAAGAAATGGCAGTCTTTATACTACTATACATTCCTAGCACACATTATTTATTGCAAGAACAAAATGTGACTCCTTGTATAGGTTTATCATTGAAGAGATTCTGCACAACAGTGATCCTTGCATATTGTGCTCAATAGTTAATAATAATGGAGCCATTAAAGGCCAACAACCTCTTTTATCTTAAATGTTCAACACACAACCTAATGGTTCTGATTGGTTAAGTGTTATGGTATAGAGTATTACTGTCCAGAGAATCTTGTTAGAGGCTAGAACAATTTTCTCGTTGAATATTATACAAAGCATGAGAAAATTACAAACACTCTCTAAGAGAAGGGCTCTAATCCTGGATTACTTTGTAATGAGTTTTGAAAAACAAATCATGGGCAGTTCTTCAATTGTTTGAATTTCACTCTGATTTTAATCATGACAAATAAGCAAAAATGGGTAAAAGAAATCTAGTGTAATAAGCAGTAGAAAGGCACAGCACATAACAATATGACTAGATTCAACATTTTAAAACTTCAACAAAAATGAAGACTGTTTACAGATCAGATATTCTGTTTTTTTTTTCCCAGTAGAACATGTTATTATTTTTTATATAATCTCCTGGACATTACATACAATGGGTAAGATATCTTCATCGAATGACCGAAGTAGATATCAGTTCTGTCAGAAATTGGGGGGCATATGTACAAGGGGATAACGCCACCAGGACGTCACTTTTAGCGACGTTCTGGTGGCGTTATTTCCTTCTCCATACTTCCACAGTGGCGTTAAGCCACATTTTATGGCTTAATGCTGCCTTGTAAATACGGCCCCTTAGTACGCATCATTTAGTGTGAAATGGGTGTGCAATGGGTGTTGCTGTGGGCGTTCCACCGCAACACCCTTTGCTTTTTGACGCTGCCCCAGATTTACAAGGAAGTGTAAATCTGTGACAGCACCAAAAGCCAATGCCATGCAAAAGCAGGCGTTAAAATGGAGCACTATGAGAAATGCTTTTATTTCTCCGAGTTTTTGGTTTTTCTATGGGTGCTGCATTCGCCAGCACCCATAGAAAAAACAAAAATCTATTAATGATTGTTTATCTGAAGGAACGTGTCCCTTCCTGCACCTAAACAATCATTGAATAATGACGCTATGACACTGCAAGTCCTGTTGGGTCACATGTCGGAGAACATGGCGGCCGCTGGTTAGGGCGGTTCGCGCGTCTGAGACAGACCTCTCCCTAGCCCGTGAAGCGGCGGTTATGTGAGTGACCAGGCGCCGCTCCGTTTTACCGGCAACAGATGCAAAGGACGCGAAGTACGCGAAGGATCCTGTGTGGTTTCGAAACTGTAGGACGGCTGGGCGAAAGCGGTGGTTCAGTGCTTCGGTGCTCGACTCTCGGCACTGCCGTCTTCTGCACGACCTGGCCGGCCCCGCTTACTCAAAAGAGGCTGCTTTGTCCGGAGCATCACCGGCTGGTCGATGTGCGTGATTTCAGCATCAACGCCACCCCCCCCTCTCCCGCGGTGGTCTGAAGCAGCCGTGGAGCTTCGGCGCGGCCGCACTGCGGCAGCCCGCGGTCTCCTTAGAGGCTGTCTGGGCAGAGCAGAGGAGAAAGCGGCAGGGAAGGTAGCAATCCATCCCTTCTTCACGGAGCAGCCATCACTACACTCAGACTTGGTATCGGTGCCTGAAGAAAGCAGTGACGACAGCCCTACAGCGCTTCACGGAGCTACAGCCACAGATACTGTCAGTAAGGAGGGGGGACAAGGAGGGAAGGGAGGAAAGGGGGGAAGGTCATCAAGCAAAGCGCCCACTTGAATGCTACCCCTGGTAAGAGAGCCAAAGGCAGGAGAAGGGGGAAAGGAGGGGGAGGGGGAAAATGTATCTCTACTAACTCCTGCATAAAAAAAAAATCTGCAGAAGGAAAAACAGTGCCCACGGACAATCCACCTGACATATACCCAGAGAGTGTCTACGGGGCGGAGGCAGAGGGAGAAGCGAGTGAAAGCCTTGTGGAGGAACCCGCAGAGGTCTCTCAGGAGTCTGCAACTAGAATAGGGGGGTCAAAATCCCCGCGTACACCACAGACCCTACAAACCCTACCTATCAACAGTAGCAGCACAAGATCCAACACTCAGGTTAGGGGCCGTAGAAGAGCTAAAAGGGATTTTAAAAGCCCTGTACGGGTTACACCGTCGCTCCGCTCCTTTTTTAAGGTTCTTCCCCAAGTACTGGACATCCATCAAAGTGCTAGGATGGCTAGCGGGTCAGGAGAAAGCAGCACAGAGAGTGTAAAAGCCTCTACAGGCGGTGAAGAGGAAGGGGTGGTTACCGCAGCCCAGGTGGCCCAACTAACTGCAGCGGGGGGCAGCGGAAGCCCAGATCCGACTAGCGACACAACAACAACACCGAGTGCGCGTATCTTGGGAGAATCTATTGGTGACGATCGCTTAGAGGTACTCCTATCAGCAATAAGGGAGGAGATCAAGTGTGGGTTTATAGAATCCAAGAACAACCAGAATGACATCAGGGCAGCTTGTGAGACCCTCGAGAAAAAAGTGGACGGTCTCTTTGAGAGAACAGAAGGATTGGAAGGGACAGTGGGGGAGCTAAAAGCTAACCTTGAGTCAGCAGAGAACAAGATCCAGTCTCTTAGGAGGGATGAAGACGCAATGAAGGAGAGGGTCGAGTCCCTGGAAAATTATTCTAGGAGAAATAATCTTAGACTCCTGAAGGTCCCGGAAGGGAAAGAGGGAAGTGACATTAAAGCTTACGTTGTGTCCACTCTGAAGATCGCCTTGAATTTGGAAGAGACAACAGAAGAGCTAGAAAAAGACATACAAAGGATCCACGGAGACCCCTTTCGCCTTAAACCTGGGAGAGAGAAACCTAGAAAAATCCTAGTGAACTTTTTAACCTACAGTCTCAAGGAAAAAATCCTGAACCTCGCATTAAAAGCGAAATCTCTAAAGGCGCAAGACTTCTCCTTCGAAGTTCGATCAGACCTGTCAAAAACAACTTTAGATAGACAGTGGGAACTCGGCCAAAGGATGGAGGGGTTTAGGGCCCTGCGTGCAACGGTGCAGATGAGGTTCCCCGCATTTTTGAGGGTGATGTTTAATAACAAAATGCATAACGTCCGTTCCCCTCTCGAGGCAGATGAATTGTTAGCCTCTATCAGGGACTATGGTCGGTTGGACCCTAGATCCTAGACCCCAGATTCCAGGTAAATCCTAGGGGCTCCTAGCACAAGTCCTGCGCGATTTAGTTTCTGCGACACTCCCAAGGTAAAAGACATCATGGTATAGATAGATGCTATAACCACTTTGCATATACTAAACTTATTTAGTTACTTACTTAGTGGGGATTGTTCCCGGCTTAACTGATAGATGCACCACCGTAAGTGTATATATATGTATAAAAATAAAATAAAAATTACTCAAAAAAAAAAATATATATATATATATATCAAGTACAACTTGCCCTCTGCATTGGGAAGGCACACTGCAGTGCTCAGGTGTGCTTTTTTCCGAGCCCATGAAGAAGGGGCGTGGTGCCCAGAAACGCGTCGGCAAAACTTATAAACTACCAGAGAGGAGAAAGCAGGAAGCACATTATAGCTGGATGGCCGAGCACTGCAGTGTGCCTTCCCAATGCAGAGGGCAAGTTGTACTTGATGTCTACGCGGCGGCCCGGCCGTGGGGAAGAGCACCATCTGCAGCCTGAGGATACGCCACCCACGGGCTGTAAGAGGCTGTCAGTTCAGAACTTTTCCGAACGAAATACAGCGCACTGCTCATCAATGCATATATTCCTGCCTGTATTCCTCTGGAACTCACTCAGAGTAAATAATGAACTTTTAATTTGGAATTTACAGGCACACTCGAAGACTGCAAAGAAACAAACCTGAATGCAGAACTCAAAATCCCACAATGCTTTGGAAAATATACTGCTGAATAAAGCTAACGCATGCAGGAATCAGGTGTGCTTTTTTCCGAGCCCATGAAGAAGGGGCGTGGTGCCCAGAAACGCGTCGGCAAAACTTATAAACTACCAGAGAGGAGAAAGCAGGAAGCACATTATAGCTGGATGGCCGAGCACTGCAGTGTGCCTTCCCAATGCAGAGGGCAAGTTGTACTTGATGTCTACGCGGCGGCCCGGCCGTGGGGAAGAGCACCATCTGCAGCCTGAGGATACGCCACCCACGGGCTGTAAGAGGCTGTCAGTTCAGAACTTTTCCGAACGAAATACAGCGCACTGCTCATCAATGCATATATTCCTGCCTGTATTCCTCTGGAACTCACTCAGAGTAAATAATGAACTTTTAATTTGGAATTTACAGGCACACTCGAAGACTGCAAAGAAACAAACCTGAATGCAGAACTCAAAATCCCACAATGCTTTGGAAAATATACTGCTGAATAAAGCTAACGCATGCAGGAATCAGGTGTGCTTTTTTCCGAGCCCATGAAGAAGGGGCGTGGTGCCCAGAAACGCGTCGGCAAAACTTATAAACTACCAGAGAGGAGAAAGCAGGAAGCACATTATAGCTGGATGGCCGAGCACTGCAGTGTGCCTTCCCAATGCAGAGGGCAAGTTGTACTTGATGTCTACGCGGCGGCCCGGCCGTGGGGAAGAGCACCATCTGCAGCCTGAGGATACGCCACCCACGGGCTGTAAGAGGCTGTCAGTTCAGAACTTTTCCGAACGAAATACAGCGCACTGCTCATCAATGCATATATTCCTGCCTGTATTCCTCTGGAACTCACTCAGAGTAAATAATGAACTTTTAATTTGGAATTTACAGGCACACTCGAAGACTGCAAAGAAACAAACCTGAATGCAGAACTCAAAATCCCACAATGCTTTGGAAAATATACTGCTGAATAAAGCTAACGCATGCAGGAATCAGGTGTGCTTTTTTCCGAGCCCATGAAGAAGGGGCGTGGTGCCCAGAAACGCGTCGGCAAAACTTATAAACTACCAGAGAGGAGAAAGCAGGAAGCACATTATAGCTGGATGGCCGAGCACTGCAGTGTGCCTTCCCAATGCAGAGGGCAAGTTGTACTTGATGTCTACGCGGCGGCCCGGCCGTGGGGAAGAGCACCATCTGCAGCCTGAGGATACGCCACCCACGGGCTGTAAGAGGCTGTCAGTTCAGAACTTTTCCGAACGAAATACAGCGCACTGCTCATCAATGCATATATTCCTGCCTGTATTCCTCTGGAACTCACTCAGAGTAAATAATGAACTTTTAATTTGGAATTTACAGGCACACTCGAAGACTGCAAAGAAACAAACCTGAATGCAGAACTCAAAATCCCACAATGCTTTGGAAAATATACTGCTGAATAAAGCTAACGCATGCAGGAATCAGGTGTGCTTTTTTCCGAGCCCATGAAGAAGGGGCGTGGTGCCCAGAAACGCGTCGGCAAAACTTATAAACTACCAGAGAGGAGAAAGCAGGAAGCACATTATAGCTGGATGGCCGAGCACTGCAGTGTGCCTTCCCAATGCAGAGGGCAAGTTGTACTTGATGTCTACGCGGCGGCCCGGCCGTGGGGAAGAGCACCATCTGCAGCCTGAGGATACGCCACCCACGGGCTGTAAGAGGCTGTCAGTTCAGAACTTTTCCGAACGAAATACAGCGCACTGCTCATCAATGCATATATTCCTGCCTGTATTCCTCTGGAACTCACTCAGAGTAAATAATGAACTTTTAATTTGGAATTTACAGGCACACTCGAAGACTGCAAAGAAACAAACCTGAATGCAGAACTCAAAATCCCACAATGCTTTGGAAAATATACTGCTGAATAAAGCTAACGCATGCAGGAATCAGGTGTGCTTTTTTCCGAGCCCATGAAGAAGGGGCGTGGTGCCCAGAAACGCGTCGGCAAAACTTATAAACTACCAGAGAGGAGAAAGCAGGAAGCACATTATAGCTGGATGGCCGAGCACTGCAGTGTGCCTTCCCAATGCAGAGGGCAAGTTGTACTTGATATATATATATATATATACATATATAGAAAATAAAAAGAAAACAAGAATGTATGATGGAAATATAAGAAATCTAAGAAACATCCTATAAGACAAAAAAAAACAAAAAAATAAGGAAAAATCTTTAAAAAAAAAAGTTTAGGTAATGAAATCATATCGGAAGGGGGGAGCTGGGGAGATGGGCTAGTAAGCCCTGGCGGCCACTGCCGGATCTTCTGCGCACTACTGTATGTAAGCCTGTATGTAAGCCTGGTCTTTCTAGCTTTAAATGAGCTTATACTATCGGCAATTTCTTATGCTAAATAAACAGGGCAGGGGCTGAGGGTCTGTCAGAAGACGCAAATCTGGCTATTCACCTAGCCAGGGAAAGCAAGGGGGGGTTCTCCAAGGGAGGGGGGGTCAGGGGGAAAAATAAAAAACAGTCCTCAAATGCTCGTTCTTGTTCCATTTGATTTGAAATCCTATTTTCCCCAAAATAACGCACAGTTTTTTGAAACGAAGAGTCTTTTAGGCATTACAGGCGACCTAGTGAGATGGTATAGGAAGAAGCCATGATTGGGCTACAATTTTTAACCTGGAATGTTAATGGCATGCGTGTGAGGGGGAGGAGGCATAGAATCATACAATATCTGAGAGACTCCCCCGCACAGGTCATCATCATCCAGGAGACCCATTTACTTAAAACTGAGGTGAATGAAATGCTCAAAAAACTTAAGTGGGTAGACACGTTCCTATGCACAGACCACAAGACCAACACACGCGGGATCCTCATCATTTTTAAAAAACAAGCAAAAGTCCAGATCATAGATACTCAGGAAGATCTCAGTGGAAGATGGCTTATAGCTAAAATACGGTTAGATGGTAGACCATTTACTTTGGTAGGGTACTATGGTCCAAACATAGATGATCCTTTACACCTAAATAAAATCCAGAGCCACTTGATCACCTCCCAGGATCCGGTGATATGGGTAGGAGATTTCAACCTGGTTCTAAGTCCAACCTTGGACAAGTCCCCTAACTCAAGAGCAATGACACATTCCAACTCTAGGCAGACCTTGTTAACAATCATGACAACTTTGGGTCTTGCGGACGTATGGAGGGAGAGAGCGGGTAACATCTTGGGGGTTTCTTTCCGGAACCTCAAATACAATCACAAATCGAGAATAGATTACGCCCTTTTCTGCTACAGTCTCAAAGATTCTGTCAAGGACCTGGTTTACTTGCCATCGCACCTATCAGACCACTCTGCTATTCGTTTTACTCTAGCCCTTCCCCAGCAGTCCAGACACCCCTCTTGGTCGTTTGACCGGTCAATTCTTCTAGAAGAGGAAGAATCTAGCTTCCTCATCGTGCAGACCACCTCGTTCTTGGAATTAAACTTAAACTCTGCGAAGATTGCAACAGTATGGGACACACTAAAAGCCTATCTAAGGGGCTGTATAACTAACCGAGCCTCCCATAGAGCGAAGAAATACAGAGAAGCAATCGCAAACATCGAGCAAGAGTTAGCAACCATAGACCTCAAAAGTGGTTCCAACGCTCCATCTAATGTAGATCAAAAGAGGTGGGAGGAGTTAAAAAGAGACCTAGAAAACTTACTTCAAAACAGAGTGACTAAGAGGTGGGAAGCTAGCAAGCTCCAACACTTCGAATACGGAGAGGCTGCGGGCAAGGTGTTGGCCTGGAAAATTAAATCAGACCAAGCCAAAAAATACATCAGGGAAATAAAGGTGGGGGGGGAATCAACTGCTAGAACTTCAATCTCAGGAATCGGAAGTGCCTTCCATAATTTCTTTAGGGATATCTACAAAGAGGAAATCACTGAGGATGTATTGGTCCAGGAGAATTGGTTAGACAAGATCGAACTACCCTCTTTTTTACCAGAACAAAGGGATAGCCTGGACCAAGAAATATCAGAACTAGAAGTCTGTAATGCCATCAATCGATTAAAACGAGGGAAGGCGGCAGGACCAGACGGTCTACCAGGGGAGTTATACCGTGTTCTTGGCCCCGCTATCATCCCAACCTTAAGAATCCTCTTTAACGATATCTTCATGAAAGGCGCAGCCCCACCTGAGTCATGGAAAGAGCGACCATAGTCATAATACCCAAACCAGGAAAGGATCCGACTGATTGTGGGTCTCATCGGCCGATCTCGCTCCTCAATGACGATTATAAAATCTTTGCTGCAATTCTGTCAAAGCGGCTGGGTGGCGAGATCGGGTCGATAATACACGACGACCAGAAGGGATTCATACAAGGGCGTCAGCTGGCAGATCTTACTTATGATCTGATAGGCACAATCGACATCGCCTCAACCTTCTCTCTTCCTCTGGGTGTCTTGACTTTAGATGCCACTAAAGCTTTCGACCGTGTCAACTGGTCTTATTTGATAGCTGTCATGAGAAAGTTTAGGTTTGGGGAAAGGTTTTCTCGAGCTATTAGCCTCCTGTATAGGGACCCAAAAGCCAGGCTCATGATTAACGGCGTTTGTACTGAACCTTTTGAGATTAAGAGAGGCACCAGGCAGGGCTGCCCGCTCTCCCCGCTCCTTTTTAATATTTACATAGAACCCTTTGTGCAAGTTCTTAGAGAAGAGCCTAATATTCCACCATTTGAATTTGGGGGATGGGGGAAGCGGGTAGGACTCTATGCTGACGACATCCTTGTTTACACAACCAACCCCGTAGAAGCATTCCCCATTGTTGTAAAAAGGGCAAAGGAATTCGGGCGGATCTCCGGATATGAAATCAATGAGGGATATACAGAGATCATGACATGGAATTTAGACAATGTAAACCTCTCGGTGTCTTCTTCCATGCGTTACTTGGGTATTAAGATCACCCAGGACATTAGTAAACTATCCCAGACTAACCTAGACCGGTCTCCCGAGAATGTAGGACATTACTAAAATCTTGGTCCTTTCTCCCCTTAACACTTCTTGGGAGGACAAGTCTGATAAAAATGTCCATCCTGCCCAAATATACTTTTATTTTCAATTCCATCCCCTTAACCTTTGATAAAAAGCAGCTTCAAAAATGCCAGCAAGAAATCAATTCCTTCATTTGGAAGTACAAAACAACCAGACTGGCATGGAAGAAACTTAGGAGGAGGAGGGAAAAGGGAGGATTAGCATTGCCAGATCTCCAATACTACGCTTGGGCATTTCAACTGACCCATTCAAGGATGTTACTAAAAGTTCCATCAGACTCCTCAAACGGGAAAATGTTCAAAGCCATGCTGGTTGGGGCCAATCTGCCACTAGACGGGTTCATGTTTAAGTTTGGTGACCAGAGATTTAAAAAAAAAGTAAGATTAAAGACTCTACTATCCCTGGTAAAGGACTGGGTGCAAATAAAAACAATCCTAGGGCTGGCTTATTTCTCAAACTTCGCCCCGATCTGGGACTCCCCTGGGCTTCCCCCGTGCCTGAATGACAGTCTAGCGGTCCCTATCAAGGAAGCCGAGATTTATAGATGGGGCGATCTTCTTGCTGGAGGAAAGTTGGTGGAGTGGGAAAACGTACGTGAAAACGTCGGTCCCGGTTTAACTAGATTTAAATATCTGCAACTCACTAGTTGGGCCCGTGAACTTTCTAGAAAAAATGTCCCAATTGGGAAGAACTGCCTCTTAGAAAAAGAATTGGTAGAGAAACAAGGGGGTAGAAAGGAAGTGGCACTATGGTACTGGACACTATTAGAGGAGGTGGATGGGGATTTTTCTCTTTTCGAGGAGCTATGGGGCCAAGACATGAGTGTACAGGGTGATCTTTGGACCAGATCCTTTTCCCTTCTCTATAAAACGGTAAAACCAGCGTGGCTGAGGCGAAACCATCTGTTCACCGTACATCGTGCCTATTTCTCGCCACTAAGGCTTTCCAAATTCCTTCCAGGAAAGTGTTGTAACAAATGCCTTCTAACCGCAGCATCTGACGTACACATGTTTTTGGAGTGCCCACATCTAATTGATTTCTGGGATAAAGTTAAGGCTACCTTGGATTCAATCCTTAAAACATCAATAGCCATCACCCTGCCTTTAATAATTTTTGGGCTGGACGACACGGTATCTGGACCAGCAAAGAGCTTTCTATTCTACGCGATCCTGCTTGCAAGAAGACAGATTTGTAAATACTGGGTTGACTCCAAGGCTCCATCCCATGCTGGCTGGTTAATGACACTATACGATACATCTAAAGTGGACATGGCCAGAACCTGTAGTAAACGAAATCTTTCATTCTGGAATCTATTGGTGCAATGGCGATGACATCGATCATTCGAACGGCCCAGGTTTTTTTTTTTTCTTTTGTTTTTTTTCCCGGGTCCGATGATTATGCCCATTTACTCCTTGGACATGGTGGTGGTAGGGCGCAACATTTCGACAACCACCCTAGTCCGGCAGGCAAATAGGCGCCTAAGATGGAGCAACCAAAAATTCCTTGTAAAACATCTTCCGCCAATCTGGTTCATTTGTCCTAAACTTGGTCAGGAGAAGGTCCCAGTTTGGTTCCTGAAGGACACACATGGTGGTCGGTGCATATATCTCTCCTCTTTGGAGCAAGGGATGGCAAATGAGGACTAAAAAAAAAAAAATCATTGAATAATGAGGCTTTGCTACAATGCAGCACACATAGAAGTAACAAATAGCCATTATGGATTGTTTATGTACAGGAAGGGTCACCTTCTTTCACATAAACAATCATTCCCTGCAACACAGGCACCCTTGCACTAAGGTGCAAGGGTGCCTGTGTTGGCACTAGGCAGCTAAATTTAGCACTAGCACTAGGGAAAATGCAGGGGTGAGCCGTATTGTAGTAAATATGGGGCATCATTGCTTTTTGAAAATATCGGAGCGTGGCGTTGCCAAATTTGGAGTAGCTCCGCCCTCTGACATTTTCTAGTAAATATGCCCCTGGGTTGTTGGTTGAGGGGAATGTAAACCCTTCTCAAGCAACACCCACAAACCTGTCACTGTGAACCACAAATAGTCACTAAATTAGCCTGTGCTTAACCCTCTGGAAGCTTGGCACAAACTCAGTCAGGTTTAACTCAGAGGCAATGTGTAAAGTATTTATGCAGCACTTAAACAGTAATAAAGTGAAAACAAAACACAAGAAAAACCCACACCAATTTTAAAAAATAGACTGAAATGTAATAACTTATTTGACTCCGAAAAACTAAAATCTAATAAGTAGAACTGGAGATACACAATTTCAAAGTCTTAGGTAAAAATAGTGCCAAGAAGCGCAACGCACCAACTGTGGTTATCTGGTCGTCCTGGATCAGTAAAAAGTCACAAGTTCAGGCTGATTGCATAGGAGTACGGGCAGGATAAAGGGAACAGGTTAGTCCCACTGATAATTGTACCATATATCCTTGATATGGAACGATGAGTCGCGATGCGTCAGTACCGATGAGGAGCTGTTGGGGCTGAGATGAGAGGTCCTCTGTCTAGAGGCCTCGCACTATGTCAGTACAGAGGAGGCCACCGATCAGGAGCTGCGAGGTGGTGTGATGCAAGGTCCTGCGTCGTGTTGCTTCGCATAGCGTTCCTTTTAACCCCTTCCACGCTCATGACGAGCTGAGCTCGTCATGAGGTACGCCTGTTGTACGCTCATGACGAGCTGAGCTCGTCATGTAACGCGGTAATTGCGAATCTTCAGCGCACAGCGGTAAAACGCTTAGCACGGAAGGTGTTAAGGGAACTTACAGTTGGTTCAGGAAGAGTACACCGATGTCAGCCAAGATTCCAGGACCTGGGGGGTATGTCTTGGGGATCAGGACTCACTCCAGCAAAGGCCAGCACCAGGGGAGAGGCAGGTCCAGTTGGGTTTTGACAACCGGTTGGAAGAAGGGCAGGTCTCTAGAGCCTGGTATGTCCCTCTAACAGAACAGTCAGCTAGTACTTGAAGTCACTCTGGTAGTTCTCGGTTCAAGGAGCAGGTCTTCCTTCCTCAGGCAGCAGGACAGTCCATCTTGCAGCACAACAGTCCTTTCAGCAGCAGAGCAGTCCTTCTTCTGAGTCTTCCATAGGAACGGAACTGATCTGATGAGTGAATCTGAGGGTCCTACCTTTATATCTGTTGCTAGCTTTGAAATAGGAAAAGCTTCTGGAGTTCCTCCCTGCCCTCCCACAGATGTGTTTAGAATTTCCTGCCCCCCTGCCCTGGTCCCAGTGTGTCAGCAGTCACAATAGGCTAGTGTGAAGTTCTTTGTGGGTGAGTTGAGGCAATTTCTTTGAAGTGCAAATGTGATAGGTGGCAAATTCACCCCATCTTTAAGTGAGGGAGGCCCATACTGCCTACACCCAGGCCATGTATATAGAAAGGCCAAGCACTTTAGCATTGGAAAGCAGGGTTAAGTCTGCAGCGTCGTAAAGCCAGAAAAAACTAAGGGCCTGATTTGGGTCTTGGCGGGTGGGATATTTGGTCACAAACGTGATGGATATCCTGTCCGCCATATTACAAGGGCCATAGGAAGTAATGGACTTGTAATATGGCAGACGGGATATCTGTCACATTTGTGATTGAGTCTCCCATCAGCCAAGATTTAAATCAGGCCCTAAGTCTGCAAAAACCAAAGGCTGAAAGGCAAACATTTGGGGGAAAACCACACCAAGGATGTCAGGTCCAGGACTGAGGAACGGTAATTTAAAACCCTCTTTAATGTTAATGTCAGGTTTCTGAAAATGCCACTTTAAGAAAGTAGCCATTTTCTTGTACTGACCATTTGGTGCCTGCAGCCTGTTTACTGGGACACATGACCAGGTGTAGCTGGCAGTTTGTTTCACTGTCTGGTAGCCATACACAAAGAGCAAGAGCCATAGGTATTGGCAGGATGCAGCATCTCTGACTTGATGAGGGGGCAAACTGTCACCTACCATACTTGCACATCACAAAGGCTTTGCCTGAGCACAGTCATGGGTTTGTCACTAGTTTCTTGTGTCCCCAGACAAGCTAGGGCCAGGGCAGGGGAGGCTTCACGTCAAGGGGGTGGATACTTTCACAATCGACTCCAATTTCAAGTAGTCACCAAGTATAAATATTGGACCCCAATACCCTACCCTTCAGTACACTACAGGACCTGCGGATGCTACAGAAGAAGGACTACTGTGGTGCTTTGCTGCCAGAAAGACTGCCACTTTGCTGTCTGCTGCCCTACTGCCTCCTGCCCTGCTTGATGAGAAGGAAGATGGGACCTGCACCCTTCATCCCAGGCTGAAGTGAATCTAAAGGTCAGCCAGCTGTACACTTGTTGTGAGCCACAGGGACATAACAAGCTTCAGGTGCTCCCTGCAACTGCTTAGCTGTCGTGCTGCTTGGACCAGCTTCTGGACCTTCTGGCCCCTGCTAGATTGAATTCCTGAGGAACCAAATGGTGCTCCATAGGTCCTGGACCCTTGGTGTGTCCTCAGTTCAGCTGCCTTCAAGTTTCGGGTTCTTCGTGAATGGGAATGGTCCAGTTCATGCCAAGATCTTGCCGCCGTGATTCCCGCCAACGCGTAGTTCTGGGGAGCCCTACTCTTCACATCACAATGACCATCAATGATGCCCGGCAGCACGAGATCTGCACTTTGTGTTACAGCATTGACAGCTTGGGGTGGTCACTAGCGCAAAGCTCCAACATGACTGTCTGCGATACACAGCAGGATCTTCGTGTGACAGCAATGACAGCCCGCAATGCCTGGACTTATCTTCGTGCTACATTGATGACCATCCTTGATGCTCTCCGTGCTCCTCGCATCGCTTTCACTGTAATGTAACTCTTCATGCTGGACTTTGAAGGTAACCTTTTCAGCAGGTCTAACATGGTGCCAGTATCCTGTCCGTACTTAATGACAGTTGACGGGGTCGGACTGGGATAGAAAATAGGCCTGGGCACCAAAATTAATGCTCCCATTCGTGAATTAGAAAGTAAAAAAAATGGCCCTTACTTGCAAATTGATGAAATCATTAACTTGTAAAAACACGTTCTTTATATGTTTTGGAAGGTATGGACTACTGCATGGATTTGAATTTGCTACAGACAATGTTTGTTTAACACAAGATAAATCAACAATAAAAATCAGCCCAGCAGACCATATCCGGGCCCACAAACAGAATAAAAACCAGCCCACAAACTGACCTCTCGGACCAGACCATCAGGGACTCTGTGATTCCCCTACAGACCTGTATGACACTGGCAGTAGGCCTGAACTTGTAACTTTCACCTGGTTTTGTTTCACACAACCAGATAACCGTGAGTTTAGACATTACCAGAAATCTTTAAAGTTACATATTTCCAGTTCTACTGATTTTTGTCATTTTGGTATCCAATTACTTATTACATTTTCCTCTCTTTTTCTAAATTGATGTGGATTTTTTCTTGTGTTATGTTTTCACTTTATTACTGTTTGAAGTGCTGCATAAGTACCTCACACTTCGTTTTTAAGTTAAGCCTGACTGTTTTTGTGACAACAACAAATTTGGGTTTTTCACTACCAGGACATGCATAGCTTAAAAGTATTGGTCCAACTTTTTAAATACTCTGCACCCTGCTCTATGGCTGTTTAGGGCCTGCCCTAGCGGGGATTTGTATGAAGGGGGGAAAGGGGGGGGGGACGGGGGGGGGGGGGCGGAACTCTCCGAATTTGAATTCATGTAATTCCACGGAGTTGCATAAACAATCTGCAACATTCTGCAGAGGTTCACCAACGGGCGGAAATAGGCACATCGTGTTGCTTGCGCTGTGATTTAGCGCCAGGAACGCATTCCAAGCTGAAACATCAGTGCAAATGGCACCACATGGTGCACCTGAGGCCGCACCTACTAGATGTGATTTTGCAGGCGTTCCATTAGATTTTTGTACTCGAACGACAGTCTTTTGACTGCAAACGGTCATTACCTCCTGCATTAGAAAAATCTCACTGGATGTTCTCCTAGTGAACGAAAATCGCACTACAGGATGGCAAATCTCACTTGCCAACTTACTGCCCTGGAGCTGCGCTATGGAACACTTCCGTCATGTGGCAATTGCCAGACTTTGGCCTTACATTTGCATTATAAAAATAACGCGGAGTCACCAAAATTACACCGGTGGAATGAAATATTTTGCTCACCCCTACTTGTATGTATTAAAAAGGGAGGTTTAGGCTGAGCAAAGGGTTTATTTTGACAGGTTGAAATGGCAGTTTGAAACACGACACACAAGCTGCACTGGCAGGTCTGAGACATGTTTAAAATCCTACTTACGAGCGTGGCAGATTGACTGCTGCAGGTCCTCTGGCAGCATTTATTTTAAAGGGTCTGAGTACCTGTAGTACCACTTGACTATGGTCTTATAAGTAAATTAAATGTGCCTATTGGGTGTAAGACAATTTTACCATGTTTAAAGGAAAGAGCACAAGGGCTTTAGCACTGATTAGCTGTGGTAAAGTGCACAGATTCTTAAAAGTCAACAAAAAAATGTTCCAAACACAGGAGGGTTGAGGCAAAATGTTTGTGGATAACCATGCAGAGAGGGGCCAATCCAACCAGATCCATATCTAGAACAATCCCTAGTTCACATATCATGCTCGCAAAAAACAAAATAATAATACCATTTGATAAGTAGGTGGCAACAAAATAATCTTCTACTCTAACATGGCAAACTTTACACCCCTCCTGAATACGTGTTGTAGCTATTTTCTGATTAGAATTATATTTGCTATTAACCTTCTGCTACTGAAAGAATAAAGCTGTGATGTAGAGAGCTATGTTTTACTGGCATAGGCCAAACAAAGCCTCAACATCAGTTATATTCATTGTGTGTTTATATTTCTCATTGACACCGCAAACAGCAATATGTGCACTGATGTTATGTGCTGACATTTTGCACTCAAAGAAAGTCTTGAGGAAACCTTACTTACTTTTCAAGCCTCTTTGTGCTTGCTCACTGTGGGCTATACATTTATGAATATTTTCATTGTTTATATGACCAGATTTGTTCTGATACCTCTGGTGACAATAGGTCAGAGGGAATCATATATTAATTCATTTATGGCGATAGTACTAGGATGGTGGCAATATATCATGTTTTATAATGCTGTACTGTGACTTGATGATGTGTTGTAGCATTTGCTCACTCGTGCTAACTGTGATTTCCATTGCTTTCCATTGTAAAATTTATTATAGAGAACCTTGATTTTTGGGATGGGCCTGATTCTTTTAGGTCTCTGCTAGGGATACTTCCCGCTTCTCTATTGGTTCCCTGCACACTTTGGATTTACGGGCTGATTATGACTTTGGCAGTTCGAGAGCGGGGTGGCATGCCACCACCTGGCACCACCAAAGTTGACCACCGGCCGCCCGCCAGATTAGGAGTTTTCTCCTGGTCTAGCGGGCGGTCCCCTGGTGCTTGAAAAAGGCACCGCCACGGAATTTCCAAAACAAGTTCCTGCATGGCATTGACTGTTTAATCCATGCTATGAGGACCTGGGTATACACGCACACAGGGGGGCACACCATGTTTACCCCTGCATGCATCCCAGTCTACTAGGGCTACAGGGGGCTCTGTAGGGCTCCCTTTGTTTCCTCACTGCCAGCCTTTTCAGGGCGGGCTTACTGCCAGGAAAAGGCGGATGGTGGGGGAACTCAGAATATGCTTGGCGGTGCTGCAGCGGCACCCCAAACATAGTGCTTCCCCAGACGTAGTTCCCTGGTGGTTGTGCTGGTCCCAAAACGGTCTGACTGCCGCACTTGTAATACGAAGGTCGGACCACTGGTGTGGCGGTCCCAAAGCACTACCACGGTTTCACTGGTAATCAGGCCATTGGTCTATTTTTCAGTCTTTGAATATGGCTGCATCTATCTTAAATGCTAAGACCCCTAACAGCAATTGATTTATAAGCCCTATGACTGAATTATTTAAACTAACTGTACTTTTGTCTTCTGTATTGCACTTAATATTTTTCATAAACCTTTGTGTTTTTCAAATTTACTGATCTTGAGCTCTTTTTAAGTCAGTCCTATTTTTTGACTGTTATTGAAATAACATTTTCAATCTTATCTTCATGGACAGATTTCCTCATCTATTCTTGAGGACAAAACTGTCTCTGACCCTATATCGGTGTAATGACTATCATGTAGATTATCTATGAGATAGCGCCATGACATGCCTGCATCATGTCTCTTTTGCCAATGTAGAAAAATATTTGAACCTGCTTCCTTAGTAAAATCTTTGACTCCCTATATTCCTTAAAAATCTGCAAGTACTTGCATATCTAGTAATTAGCTAAGGATGACTTCCCATCTTCCCTTACACACACTTTCCCAGTGACTAAAGCTGTTAGGAGAGCTGTAAGTTTCTTTGTCTGTTCTTTCACCTTAGATGAGCTATTTTCCTAAAATGGCCTCTCACGAATCCCAACTCATCTGGCTTAGACTGGGGAGTACCTCATCTAAAGTATTAGCAAGTAATTTGGAAAAATAAAACTTCACCATCAGATTTTATAGAGCAATGGCCTGTATAATTCACGTCTTCCCATCTTTGCCTTCCTTAAGGATTAGAGTAATCTAATTGATTGGGTCTCAGACCCTACACGTGCAAAGGTCTAAAACAGATTGGCTAGAGCCACAGTGAGGTCTCCAGCAATGTCCCATTAAACATGCCTGTAAATAATCAAGGGGAAGGCGTCTTATAGGGTTGTATTGCCCATAAGGAAGCTAACATTTCTTGTGGTCCAATGGATTCGTCTAATTTTGTTTTTCATTCTGAGGGACGCAGAGACATCATTGAGAAAATGCCAGACTGCCTTATTCTCTCCAGTTTTACCACTACAGATGTGCTGATATAAGGATTGGAATTGAGCTCTCTTGATGGTATCATCTAATTCCAGTTTTCCATCTGGAATTTGGACATAAGTTGTTTGTTAAATCTTTTGTATGACCTGTGCACCTGGGAGTAAAGATTCTATATGTCTGACAACGTTAGGTTAGCGAATCTGGGGTGTGGTTGTTTGGGCATTGCCTTTTCACTGGGTGAGTAATAGATGGATCTTTCCTTCTCTGCATCCCAGACCTTATTGAGATCTCCATATCACTCAAAATGCGACACCCTCAACGATTGTGTTAAGCAATTGAAAGCGTATAGGTTCCAGGGAGCCTATATATGAAAACCTCATCCACACTTTTGTGGCATGCTTCATTTTTCGTGACCTTATCCCATCCTGGTAAGTAAATACTACTGCCATGGACTCAACCTTGATTTTGAGAGTTTTCTTAATAAATATTTACTGGAAAATTCCAGGGATCCAGAATGATAAAGTTACCTTTGGGGTAAACCAAAAACATATTTCATTATTAGATGAGTACCCCGGGTAAAATAAAAAAAGGAAGGGAGGGATGTCCTTGAGTTCAATGGCTCATAAATCCGTATCTAGTCCCATTATGTTTTGGCCATACTGAATAGCTGTAAGGGTCAAAGGCCTTTATGAGAAAAAAGAAGGGAGGGATGCCCTTGAGCTCAAAGGCTCAAACATCCAATATCTAGTGCCAACATGTTTCTGTCATACTGAATGCCTGTATGGGTCAAAGGCCTTAATGAGACCTGTATTAGATCCCTACTTCATCAGAATTCGTGTTCATGTCGGGGAACACTTTCACATGTCTACCATTTGAAAGTAGCAATAAACAATGCAACATTGATAGTTCAAATTAAAAGTGCCGCACCTATATTATCAATTTTTTGTTTTTAATTTGAAAGTTTGAATGTTGTCACAGATGGAGGGCATAAAATGAGGCACATTAACTTTTTGATGTGGAGGTTATGAATTCAATAATTATAGTGACCTGTTGTCAAAAGCAACTGGGAGTGTCGTCTTTGAGACCCCAGTAGTATGTGCCCAGGCAATATATCCAGCATTGTTTGCAACTGAGCAATCTTGAATTAATGGTACTCCTATGCGTGGGAACTGACTCTCAGTGAAGCTCTTGTATTTGAAATGTATACATGCTCTTCTACAGTTATTTGCCCTTCTGCGATGTCACACCAACATACCTTAGCTTGCACATGCATTGAATTACACATAAGATGTTGCTAAATTGAAATTGCCATTTGTTTTAGAATCCACGGGTTGTTTGCCCTGGTCAAGTTACACAGCTTTTTTGGTGAGGAGATATTGCATTTCCCTCTAGAAAACTGGCACTGAATCAGGGGTAGTTACATAGTAGTCTTTCTATACTGTTTTATTTTGCTTTTTTGGGGTCTTGTGTGTATGAGACTATCTTCTAAACTCCTCTACAGGTTGTATAAAGCAGTTGTGAGAAAGAGATCAACATATATATCATAGCTACATATCAAACGCAGTAACCATTTGGCACAGACGAAGGGCGGTGTATCTGCTTTCAAACACCCATGACCGCCAAATGTTCACCAACCCATGGTGTTGTGATTATTGGTACAACAGCATATACACAAGAAGAAAAAGACTTGTCTCTACAAACCGTGCTTTTCAGTAGGGTCTGTTGTAACACCTCTTAGGTTCGACATACGGCTGCGAATATCTGGGTTTTGGTCCAGGAGCGTCATGGTGACCTGCTTCCATGCGCATGGCCACAGCAAGTTGCTATCATTAGCACCCGAGATCAAGTGAAAATATATGCCCAAGTTGAATGGGCTGCTCTCCGTCCCATTGAAGTATAAACCAATCTGGAAGGCATAGCCATATTTGGAGTAGAACCGTGGGCTGTAGATGCGCCCGTTCAGTCCAGCAGGTCTTGTATTGAGCTCGTGGGTGAAGTTTTTGATGTTCCAGATGTGGTGAGGGCATACTGTCTCCGACAGATTGATGTCATCAATGGAAAAGCCGCCACTTGAACTACCACTTCCTTTTACGCCTTCAAAAACAACTCTGAATTTGTTGGAAACTTTCAGTGAGATGTGAAAAAGTTGCCAGGATCCCACAATATCACCTAAAAAATAAAGCTTTGAGTTATTTACATGGCACATTGGATGTTATATAACAGAGTTGATTGACAATTATAATAATGTCATACGTACACATCATAAGAATAGATGCTGCATACATTGACTGGGTTCCATTAATGGTGGTTTGGAGGCAACAGTACTCAAAAGGCATTCTTTTCATGAGTGTATGTGTCCTAATAGCTGCACTGGTATACTCGTAGAAGGGAGATTATATAGGGGAGGTATTGTCCTTTAAATGTATCTAATCTATACATTTCTGATGAACTAACATGTCAGGCACAGCAAGATTGTACTTTGTACAATATCTACAGCATTTTGTTATGTTAATGAACTCCTTGGTTTTGTGTAGAAAATACTTTATTGACAAAGACATTATGATGTCTCTAGATAGAGGCTTGATGTACCAAAATGTTCAGCATTTGTTGTTACAAGACTGAAGTGGTCCAACCTAAGAATCTCTCTATGCTGGGCTAGAAACAAGGAGCAATCACAGGGTATTTGCAGCACCAGTTTTCAATATATAGAGTTCTGTAAAAACCAAAAACAAGCAATGGCAACACCAATAGTTTGTGTTTTAGGGTGCTACTCACTTTGCCAATAGTGTTCAGAGATGCTATACAGCATACCCAATGCTGTGCAGAAAGGCTAAAGTGTAAACAAAAAGAAGGATCTATGAAATATCCCCTCATGTAATTTTACTGGTGCGCTCCTACAAATTGATGTGGGAGTTTTTTTCTTTTAATTAAGTGATATGAGTTAGATCAGTAAAGAAATTGTTAGAAATGGGGTTTCTGGTTGGTTAGGGTATGCACCTAAGGCAGGCAAAATCCATCACTCCAGTCAGGGTAAGGGAGTTGCACACCCAAGATAGCCCCTGCTCACCCCTTTGGTAGCTTGCCGAGCAGTCCAGCTTATCACGGAGGCAATGTGTATAGCATTTGATAGTGACACACCACACACACCACAAAAGAGATTCCACATAGGTTATATAAAAATATGACTTGCATTACATCTCAACACATTAGAACATCATCACATAAACCACAATCAGTTTTCCAACTAGGCAATTGTCATGAGCATACAGTTAGCATGATACAGTAAATATCCTTGTATTGGTCATAGAACTATTACCCTACACACAATACACAGATCTTAGAAAGCTAGAAATAACACTTGTTACTCAGATCTTTCAGGCGGGAAAAGAGCAACCGTTCCCCCCAGTCAACATATGCCCCAGCACTCGAAACTCACCCTGAACACAGTGCTCCTGCGCTCGGGCTATAGGGCCACCTGACTGTGTGCCGCATTGTGGGTGGCTGTGGAAGGTGGAACAGGTCAAGATGGATCTCCGACAAGGTCCCTTTGTGCTCGGAGGCTGTGACAACTCAAAGGCAAAACTCCCCCAGGGGTATTCACAAGGGTGGAGGGATTCATGCAGCTCCCTCTCGGGGTGCGCTAGACCAAGCACAGCCTCACGAGGCCCCGCTCCTTCGCTGGGGGTGTCAGAGGCACATCTGTCTGGTGCACCTGGTGCAGCAAGACCTCTGCGGCTTTCAGGGGTGTTGCCGGAGATTCGAAGCTGGGGTGTTGGTTACTTAGCAACACTGGGGTCTCCTTCACACTTAGCTCTGCTGATGAGCGGCCAGGCTGTTGATCAGTGATGCTTCCCTGTCTCGGGCCTCATCACACGGCACAGGTTGGTAGTGCTGCAGGCTCCACACACAGGGGCCGGAAAGGCCAGCCCAGCACTTTTGGTCCCAGAGGATTCTGTATTTTGGCGAGTAAGCACACAGAAGTTTTCAGCTAATAAAGCACCAGGAAGTTTAGTTTTCAGTAAAGAAATTTCCCAACAGGTGAAGCACACACACACTTTACATATGTAAAGCACCCAAAAGTTTCCACAAAGTACAGCACCAGGAAGACTTTGATGTCCATGAGTCTTCCAAAACACAGGAGGCAAGCACACACAAGCCCTTTAAGATTCTTCACAGCAGGGCTAAAAGAATCAGTCCTTTTCCTCTGCCACAGATAGAAATAGCAACTGCAGGCCATCCCAATCCTCAACACAGAAAAGGTAGCACACCTCACACAGCTGTTCAGCTCTTCATCTTGGCAGGGTCCTCTTGTTTCCAGCAGTAATTTAAAGTCCTGGGGTTTTAGGTCCAATACTTATACCCCCTTTTCTTATAGTTCTCTTTGCTTCAGAGGCTCTGAGCTCAGTCCAAACCGGTTTTTCCCCCTTTGGTCCAGCCTGACCAGTGGTGGTGGAGACAGCATTGTGCAAAGGAGACACATCCTATTCAGGTACTAGTGAAACTCCTACCACCACTCTAAATGAATTGAATGTGTTTTATAACCTCACTAACACGATGCATTATATGCATGATTGCCATCTAATGCTTGAATCTTTAAAATCTGTGTGAGACAGCTCACCTGTCTGAGCCTGAAAAATCTGTTGAACCTGAGGTAGAACACACTCGTCTAGAAGGTTGAGCTTATGAGATCTTCGTAACTTTTTTGTTTCTGCCCTGTCTATTCAAAGCACATTTTTATGGTCTGGCTTAACAGTGCAGCTGTTTCCACTCAGTTATGTATCACTAGAGAGGGGCTTTGGCTCTGCTCACATTTTGGGAGGCAGGAGAACATGTTTTGATTGGGAAGAAGCTGTGTGCTTCCACACAAAAAAGTGCTTTCCGTCCACCAGCTGTAATCATTTTGTTTATTTATTCAGCTAACTGAGCTTGAACTTTCAGGTGTACACACATGACATTGTACTGCTGTAACAGTGTCTTAGATAACTAGATAATTTATGTTGTTCGTATTTCTCTGGCAGTACAGCAGATGGTAGGAGGGCAGTCATTAACCTAGATGGATTCTTACGTCTGGCCTGAGGGTGCAACTGTTACCGACCTTTTAACCTGCACCAATGTATCAATCAATCAATTAATCTTTATTCAATTCACAAAGTGTATCATAAAAGCATACATATAAAAACAGTATAATATAAAATCCAGTAACACAAATGTAAATAAGCAGACACAATTTAGCATGCAGCAGGTAAAGATTTTTTTCTAGTTAATGCAGCTCTGAGAAATCTAGTACCACGCATGTAAACAAATTAGGAAGTAATTACAAATGTAAAAACGTCGGCCTACATTGTTTAAAATTTAAAGATTTCATTAGTGGTACAATAAAAGATCTCCTCAGATCTGTATAAAATTGACAAAAGAACAAGATGTGAATCTTTGATTGCTTAGATATATTATCACAGGGACAAGGCATTAATTCACATGACCAATTTTTGACACTTGGAAAAGACATCAAACAGTGAAATATATCTAACCTAAAACGTATTAAAACAAATCTATGATGTGTGTTAAATACATTAAAAAGATATGGTTGCATAGAGAATGTAATCAAGACCATTTGATTGTGTTGAACAGTTGGTTTGGCTAATTCCACTGATAATCTCAGTTCCTCCAAGAGATTTAGGGCCAGATGTAGGAGCCCTAATACCGGTCGGAAACGGCCGATTTCGGCCGTTTCCGACCGGTATTAGGGTTTTTAGATGTAGGGGGCTGAAAATTACAGAATCGGTATATTTACCGATTCGGTAAAATTACCGATTTGGTAAATTACCGAATCGGTAAATATACAGATTCTGTAGTTCCAAATGTAGGTGGCACAGTTTACAGTGCCACAGGCCCTTAAGAGTCGGTATTTTACCACACAATCCTATTGTGTGGTAAAATACCGAATTCAGGTGTTCATGCACATCTGTGCATGCACACCTGTGCATGCACACCTGTGCAATGTGACACACAGACATGCATTTAGGGCATGTATGTGTGCCACATGTCACACAAGCCTGTACTTGGGGTGCTAGAGGGTGTCAAAGTGACACCCCCTGCACCCTTGCAGGATTCGGTATTTACCGATTCTGAAAATACAGAATCGGTATTTCCAATTGATTCCTATGGGCTTCAAAGCCCATAGGAATCAATGGGAAATACCGATTCTGTATTTACAGAATCGGTAAATACCGAATGTGACAGATTCGGTAATTCTGAATTTAAAATTACCTACATCTGCCTCCTTCCTATTTACCTACTCTTAAATACCAAATTGGTAAAATTCGGTATTTAAGAGTAGGTAAATCGGAATTACCTACATCTAGCCCTTAGACACTCTGTTTTAAGTGCTTTCCTCGTAATGCTATTCAGAGTTTCTGGTTGATCGTAACATTCCGGATGACTCATATCTGACAAGAAGTTCTTAATAAACTTTAGCCATGGAACCCTTAGTGCAGACTCAGCCGCATCAGTCCTTTACTAGTGCACAGTTAAATTCCATGTGATCTGAAGTCCAGATCTTGTGCCAAAGAAGGACTGGCTGGATCTTTATCAGATCTGTTAAATAGGTAGCACCCAGTGCAGAGCGGCACACTAAATTTGAACAACTAGAAGGGAGCGCCAAAAGAATTCGAAGAAGGCGTTTCTACCACCTGTGGTGGTTTCACATTTACATATCCTTACAGCTCAGTGCCGTACATAGCAATGGTTCTACATTTTGCATTGTAGATAGTTAACATTTCTTTTGGATGTTTACAGCCCAGTTTCCTTGCAAAGTTCCAAAGGGCAGCAATAGATCTAATGAATTGCAGCCTTCTTGAATTGATGGTGCTTTTCTAACTCCCCTCGCAGTAGAATAAAATACCCAGATATGAAAAGGTGGGAGTTAGTGAAATGATATCATTCCCTATAAAAACATTACACATCTTAATATAACTTTGGCCTACTTTCATAACAAAAGTTTTACTTATATCAATCCATAACCACAAGTTCTCCATAAAGTGCACAAAACTATCAAGGAGATGCTGCAGGGCCAATGGAGCACATGACATGAGTACTGCATCGTCCAAATAAAGCAGAACGGGTATCGGGGTTGCTTGATTTGTGGCAGGTTCAAGTATGTATTGGCAAGAGCCTTTCCTAAAATATGAATGTACAAATTGAATAAAAAAGGGGCGAGCACACACCCTGGGAGAACCCCTTTTTCAATACTAAAAGAACGTGTACGTTCACCCGTTATACCTAAGCAAACCCTGGCACAGCTAGTTGAGTATAAATATGTTCCGAAGTTGGCAATGGTTAGGTCAATACGCATTGAGGTCATAACGGACCAAAGCTTATTATGAATTACTCAATCGAAAGCAGTCGACAGATCGACAAAAAACAAAAACATATTGCCTCCTTTGATGAGAGCATACTTGCCCAAAAACAAATTCAAATTAGTGGCTTGATCCATGCTCCCTAGTCCTTACTGTAAATCCGAAATAATGTTGTTGCAATCCGCCCAGCTTTGCAATCTGTTTAGGATAATACGACCCACAACCTTATGTAGAGAATCTAGCAAGGAGATGGGTCTGTAGTGTGCAGGGCAGTTGAGGTCACCTTTTTTTAAAATATTGGTACAATATGGGACTTAGACCATGAGAAAGGGAACCCTACACTCTAGTATGATCTAAAGACAAGGGTCAAGAGGGGGCCCCAAAGCTCCACATTAGCCTTGAACAGATCGATCGGAACCCCATCAGGCTCCTGTGCTTTACCTCACTTGCTTGAGCTTATAGCTAGAGTGACCTTTTCCAGGGTACAATTGAGGTCAGACCAGTCATATGCAATAGTGGAAAATGCAGTGTGCATCGACTGAGCTATTATCGGGTTATTACCACCACACTTGGTAGAATCAGCATATAGCTTTGAAAACCGAGAAACCCAGACCTCTACATTCACTGCAACCTCTAATTTAGGCTTATTATCCTCACTAAAAAAGAGTGAGTTAACCACATGCCAGAATGCGGTAGTATCCTTGTTACAGCTGGCATCGTACAATTTTTCCCATGCCTCCACTTTCAGACTCCTTTTGCAATTTTTTTATTGCAACCCTGTACAGCCGTCTCCTGTACTGGACATCCAAATGATTCCTAGGAGTACACTATAACACTTTTTTTAGGTTTTATGTGCCTCTGTGCATACATGATCAAACCAGGGCTTCCTATTTACTTTACTTCTCTTCTGATTGGAAGTTAGGCCCACTGTAATTGCCATGGTGATTCGATCGAATGACTCCATGATTACAAAGGCTCCTGCCGAATCATCCAAACAAATGTCTAAGGCCCTTCTTTGTTGGTGAATTAGATGCTGTAGGAAACCATTTGGTTCGACCATAGACCACCATTGGGTATAGCCATTCATTTTCTACAATTTGATGTTCTCTACAGACATAGTGTTATGACGGACCCCTTGTTCTTTTACGTAGCCGGAGTTCGGCATTAGGCTCTGGCGGGAATGGTCACTCATTGCTAAATCATGGATTTTAAAATCAGTAACTAGTGCTGAGTAACAGTTGGGAAAAAATTATAAAATCAGTAACACTTTTACCCATGCTACCATCAAAGGCACAAGGTACCACAAGTGGACTGTTCCCAAATTCATTGCTGAAACCCAGTTTGTATTTGAAGATAAGCTCATTCAGTTTTTCACCATATTCTGAGTGTGAGAAGTGGGTACCATCATTGTTTGTCGGTGAAGTAAAACCACAGGTCTTGCTCGATTACATTTTACACAGTTTGATATTAAAATCCCCCCACACAAAAGTCAAGTCAAGTGAAGTCAAAAATGTATATAGCGCACTACTCACCCAGAGGGTCTCAAGGCGCTTGAGGGAGGGGGGTTCGCTACTTATCAAATAGCCAAGTTTTGAGTTGTTTTCTGAAGGAGAGGTGGTTCTGTGTGAGGCGGAGGTGGGTGGGGAGCGAATTCCAGGTCTTGGCCGCTAAGTAGGAGAATGATCTTCCTCCAATGGTGGCTTTTCGGATGCGTGGAATCGCGGCGAGGGCTTGATTGGACGATCGTAGTTGGCGGGTGGGGGTGTAAAAGGTCAGGCGCGTGTTGAGGTATCTGGGTCCTAGGTCATAGAGGGCCTTGTGTGCGTGGGAAAAGATTACAAAGATTTTATCTCCATTCCCCTTAGTATTTAGAGATTCTAGATTAATATTAATTTGGTCCAAGATGGACGGTATATCTGAGTCACAATCATTTTTGTAAAAGTTGACTAATATCAGCTGTGAAGTACCTAGGAGTTCGACAGAGACAATTTGGTAAAAAGTGTTAGGGCAGCTTACATTTAGAGTAGAGGATGTTAATTTATTTGACACCTAGATGCAGACGCCCCCCTTAGGTCTGCCATGTCTCGATGGAACTGCCATTGAATTAAATGTTTTATAACCATTCAAATGGATTGGTTCGATGACCCATGTCTCCTGTAAACAGATAATGTTAAAATCGGTCACAAAATCTAACCATTCAGGTCAACTGATCTTACTACGAAGCCCTGCTATATTCCAACTTAAGGCAGTGATGGTACTTGAGCCAGAATTTGTACAATCCAAATTTGTTTCATCGCTCAACACAACTTGCTCCACAGTTCGTTAGGCATCCAGTACGTCCCCCTCTGCCTGTAAGTTGTTAGCAAGGATTAGGGTAGTAGGGATATGATTATACAGAGGTACTCCTACCACTGGATTGGCCTGTAGTCAACCTACCCCAGTAAGACTAAAGAGGCAATCATATCTATTAGATGTTGAAATAGTTTACATCGGGGGACATTTCTTGTTCGAATTTAAAAATGGTCGTTGGGATCCTGGTTGTAATAGGGATGATTGCTGCATCTCAAAACTCAGCTGACTGGACAAATGTAAAGGAGGACTATAAATAAAAACAAGCAGTAAAACTGAGATTTGATTTGAATTTATAGGCACTGAGTTTGCCCTTCCCAATATCATGCAGACTAGTGCTGGGGATTTGAAAGAAAGTACCATACAGTCACCCTGAGGTACTTTGGGGCCCCTGCCGACTCACCCTACCCGTCTCGCCATCTTAAAATCGGCGTAGAGAGCACCCTCCATCCCAACTTTAGAATTTAACCCATTGAGAGATTTGTTTCTCAACAAGTCCCATGTTTCTTGTAAAGGAATGCCTCAGGTCGGGACATTGGCCAAAATTATCACATGCAGGGTAGCAGCGGGGGGAATAATCTAATCGATTGTTGACAAGCAAAGGGTAAGTGGGGTGGGTAGGGTGAGTAAAGGCAGATCCCCGAGCAGGTATTAGACGTGGGTGCTAGTGATGTCACTTCATTATTATACCTATCTGCAGCATTAGCTTGTACTAAATGGGGCTGCGGAGGTGGGTTTAAACCTGGTTATGTAGGTAACTCTGCATTCCCTCTAACAGGTCGTTGTAGCGGGAGAGTTACAGAGGGTCTGGAGGTTATATCCTCAATATTACCAGCCAATAACATGATAATGTATCCCTCAATGGGGATTTACTGCGCCTAATCGCTCTACACAGGTTAACACAGCACATTCAATGGCTTTCAATCGGGCTGTAAGACTGCAAACAGAGGTCTTAATGAGGTCAGTCAGAGCATGGACAGATGTCACCCGTGAAGTGCAGTCCAAGGCTGCAGCAGATACCAGTTTATTGGCACTTCTAGGGGGCTTTGGGGTCGCTGCCGGCTTCTGCACTGTAACCCTCTTTTTAGCTTTGATTAGCCCCTGAAATGGAGCCATAATGGGATCGGTAGAACAGTTCCTTGGACTCTTTGGCCGTTTAGATGGGGGATGGGTATTCAAAATACCCAGTAAAATTAAATTGTGCACAGACTCGTTGCTGTCTTTATTGAAAAATCCAGGTCCTTCGGTCTGTGTTTCAGTCAGTTCAGCTGCATTTTGGGGAGATTACAAATGAATTTACTGGTCCAAGGACATTCTCTGAGCGGCTGGTTAGAGTTTCCTCAACACTTAGAATTTGCTTCTCAATAGCCCTCATCGCCCCTGTTATGTAGTTCATAATGGACTACCTTGACTTTGGTGGGGACTTTGCTAGTGCAGAGCTAGGGTGTTTCCTTTTCCCCATTTCCATATAGTGCACCTCTACTCGACACCAAAGTAGGTTGTGGCAAAACAATAGGGCAAATAGAAGTAGCCGTGCGCAGAACGCTTCGTTAAAACAAATGTATAGTACCAGTAACTTGCTCATCAGTAGGAAACAGAATAGCTGAATAAATCTTCTCAGGGCGCAGAGGCTGCCTCTGACGGGACGGGACTTGCTCGGGCACATCCCGGGCACGCCCACGCGCGTGCAGCACTGCGGGACCTCTGCCTTGCTTTCATGGCGTTCCACGCGAGTGGCCCATCCTCCAGGCCAACAAAGGATCAGGCCTAAAGTGCAATGTGCAAAGTGCAGGGTCTAGGGCAAAAGTGCTGAATGCTCGCCCCCTTATGCGCTGCAGGACCTCTGCGTTGTTTTTGTGGTGTTCCATGTCATTCGCCCTTCCTCCGGGCCAGCAAGGGATCAGGCCTAAAGTGCAATGTACAAGGTGCAGGGTCCAGGACAAAAGTGCTCGCTTTCCACTCACCAATATTATTCTACAGTTCTTTGATTCCATACAAATACAGATGCTATTGTAAAGCTTCATATTACCATACATTTCTTTAACACCAGACCTATTGGCACTGCCAATGCTTATTAGTATTACTGTATGAGTTACAATCTCCATGGACAGAACATTAAAGGAATGGTAAAGCAGCAGGGAAATTAGTTGAATTAAGACCTCTGAAACGTGATGGGAGGTCATGCTAACATTTATTTTTTTTCCCTTTAGCTAATAGTGGTTTAAATGCAACCTTTTGCAATATTTTATTATATACAGTCTGGGCCTGAAATGTGTGGGTAAAAAAGATTCCTCCAAACACTCTTTCGGATGATCAGGACTGCTTGACAGCCCGTGAATTGTGGAAAAGATTATGAGTAACACTTCTGAACTACCTTAGGGCATATGGCTCTGAGGCCAATCTCTTGGGTAAAGCATGATATAAAATCTACCATTTGGTCCCATATTTCTCCCAGTTTTCTTGAGAGGGTTGGGCTTGCATGCTTTGCTCGCTGAAAGCATTTCTACCAGGTATTCAGTTCCACCTGCTTGCTCATACAACAGCTATTGTTGTTTCATATGTCTGTAAAATATACAATTAAAGTACTCAGCCAATAGTACCTAAGTTGCCTACAAAAATATTTTCCCTTCGCAGAAAAACCTATGTCAAATAATCACAACTCTGTTTGCTGGTCAGCCTAGCCAGGAACATTTTCCTGCCACAACAAACAATAGTAAAAACACAGGCAACAACAGAGCAACCAAAATGCTAAATACCGACCTAATCGACAGAGCCCCAGATACAAGCTCCCCTCTTACCTTTCACCGCTGTCACGTGGGTCAGACTGCCATTGGGGTGAGCTGAGGTGTACTCCTTCACCCAGATGTTGAGCTGATCTCCTTCATGTCCATCGTTGTAATAGAAGAACTCCAAGCACTGAAACCCTCTCTTGGGGTACAGTAGTCTGCTTTCCAGCATTGCATTGTCCCCAGGGCTCCCTGTTCTGGTGCTGAAGTGCATGAAGTAGCCGGAGGCTGTGGAGGTGAGGGAGAGCGACAAAAAGGTAGCAGTCACATACATTGGCATGGTAATATGCAGCGAATAGGTCGAGGTAAACAAGCTTTTATATTTCAAAAGTATATATAACCTAACACAATATACTATAAATGGATGCATCATTTTCCCTGACCTCCACTGCCTTCACCTTAAGAGGAAAAAGATGTGTCAACATTGAAAGAGACATTCCAAGTGAATCGTATGATGATACATAAAGATGCTCTACCGCACTCAAGGTGGGGAGTAAATGTCTTGGATATTCTCCATCATGGGAATAAAAAGCAGGCTTGGAAGTAAGAGCAAACTTCTCCTTGAAGCTCCTAGATTCAGTATGGCACAAGCGCCGCTCGAATAAAATCATTGTTGTTGACATTGCATAAATAAGTACATTTTCTCATAACTATCTACAATTGCTTTACTGATGAATAAAAAAAAATAAAAATTATATATATATATATATATATATATATATATATATATATATATGTGTATATATATATATATATATATATATATATGTGTGTGAAAACAAATACATTGGCTTGAAGTACAGCAGCACCTTAAAGTCTGAGTTTATGAAATACAACTTAAATCTACATATATTACCTTTCTTATACATATAAACCTTCCATGCACTTATGTATCTTTATATGTATTACTTTACTTCTAATTCAACATCTCCAATGCACTACCCTATATCTTACCCTATACCTCTCACAATATATCCTCTACCTCCACTCTCTGTCAACCATACCTCATTCTACTACTCTCTCCAATGCACTTCCCTATTTCTCAGCCTAAACCTCTCTCAATAAATCCTCTACTTCAACTCTCTGACTCATCCCAAACCCCATTCTACTACTATGATCCCCAAAATAACCCTTTCTGAAGTTAATCCTCCTCTATCCCTCCTTGCATCATCTCAAACCTCCTTTACTATTCAGATCTCCCAAACAAGCCTTTCTAAACCCTTCCCTCTGACTCTTCTCCCTCAACCTCACCTTTACTCATCCCATACCTCCTCCCACTGCGATGATCCCCACCAAAAAACTATTTGTAGACCCATCCCTATTTTATCCATCCACTATCGTTTTCAATCCAACTAGCAGACTCGCATGTCCACTGCTCAAATTAATTTCATATTTCCCTATACTAATTTCCCACTAATTCTGTTTCGGTTCCGGAGTAGCGTGCTACCCATCAAAAAGCGCTTTAAAATCTCATCAGGGATAGCAAGCAGTATATAAATACAAACCCTTCCCTCTTTTACCCCTCGACTATCATTTTTCAATCCAAATAACAAACGCACATGTCCACCGCTCAAATGAATTTCATATCTCTCTATAATAATTCACCACTAATCCTATTTGGGTTCCGCAGTAGCGTGCTTCTCAATGAAAAGTGCTTTGACACCTCGTCAGGGGTAGTAAACGCTATATAAATACAGCTACAATACAATGGAAACCGTCCTATTGTCCCCGTCTCCCACCCCATACAATTTCTTTTGCTATAGTTAAACCTTGATGTATGTGTTGTTGAATTAAAATTTGCCCTACTATCCTTAAGAGTGCCTAAGTGCTATATAAAATGTAGTTAAAAAAATAAATTATATAACACTCCTACATTATGATGCAGCAATTTATCTTTCTCTAGTAGCCTCTGACCTCATGCTGCCAGCATCTTTGCTGCTGCAGCAGTCGTACCAGAAACCTACACGCAATGATTGCCACATTCTGTATTGCTGTCACATTGGAGCCTCGATCAAGTGAGAGACAGGGTGATCAAAACACGACTGCTTTTGTGCCACTAACAATATAGCACACAAATATTTACTGCCATACCTCCAACATGGTAACAATCTTAGTAGAGCATGTGAGGGAACACTTGGAATAAGGAATTAATTAACAAACTGCTTACCCTTGCAGCTCCCCATGATGGTATGGTCAGTTGTTGGTCCCGCAGGAACCTGCAAAACCCGCTGCCAGTCTGCTTTATCTTCCAAGGTTTGGACCATACCACACACGTTATCATACTCAAAGCTGCACTGATCCATAAAGCTGAGGGAGGAAGCTGTGCCAGGAAGAGACAGTCAGAGAATAACATTGAAATAAATGTCAATGGGATGGTTAGAAATTAGTCATCCGGTGACAGAATGGTGCATCCTTCAATAGGAACATTGACATAGATGGCATGATTGCTGGTTTACATGGACATGGTTGTAATATCACATCTTACCATGTCAAGTAAGAAAATAAGAAGAAAAACAACAAGCATAAATTGGACAATTGTAGTTATATGTTTATCAGATTAAAACAACCATGAGGTAAGGACTGAACTAGTAGGCGCTGCCCTGCCTGACTACGCTGTGGCCTGCATACTACTTTGATGGTCTTACACAGAAAAAGGGCTGTTACATGCAGATTAAAACTGTTAGTAGAGTGAAGCAAAACAGGAATAAATTGAAGGTACTGGGGTAGGTTTCTTATTTCTGAACTAGCTTATACCCAACACCTCCTACTGCCAATGGGAAGAGAAAATAAAGTGAGTGGACAGCTTTGTGGAAGAGGTGAAGAGAGAGAGAGGGAAAGGAGAGTGTGGTGAAAACAAAGGCCTTTGAGTGGGACTTTAACCAAATGTGGGGGCAATGTTTTCATTGTGGTCCTGTAGGCCACATGGCCAGAAACAAAGATTGCCAGGCACTCACAGCAGTGCGCAACAGATGTGGGGAGAAGAACCATTTTGTTAAGTGTGGTAGGAGTATGGGGTTAACAAACAAAATGGTTGAAGTCACTGAAGTGTTTGAGGAAGTTGCTCTTCAAGTGAGAAACAATCAGTGGGTAACCCATCTTATGTGGTGTGAATAAAAGATACAGCTGTGGGAATGATGATTAATTCATATACAAGGTTGAACACAATCTCCATGCATGTGTTTAGGCAGAATATTGAACAGCAGGTGAGGTGAAAGAAAAGGGATATCTAACCTAGATGGTGGGCAAGCCATAAACTGAATGGATTTGTCCACCCTGTTTTTCAGTATAAAGGACAATTTGTGGAAGGCAAGGTCTATGTAGTGATAAAAGATGGCAACATTTTAGCATGGCTTTACTAGAAGGATCTAAGTGTAAACCTCGATCCCAATGCTTATTCCCAAACGTGTGCATCAAGTGAAACAGAAGTTTGATTTCCGAAATTGCTATCCTGATGTTTTTCATCTGTGCATAAGAAAAGGCTAAAGATGGGAGCTGTACCTGTAACAGCCATGCTCAGGATAATGCCATTGAATGTACAGGATGCTGTGAGAAAAATATTGGAGTGACTATGTGTAAATAGATCCATTGTTTCAGTTGAGGCAACAGAATGGTTGACTGCAGGTTTTATTGGACATAAAGAAATGGAGCAATAAGGTTGTGGGTGGGCATAAGGGGGAAGAATTGGAATATGGTGCTAGATACAGTTCCCCTACCCAATATCATAAAGATGTTGTCAATACTATTGGACAGCACATTTTTTACAATCTTGTACTCGGCATCTGCATACCATAGGATCTGATTGGATTAAGATTCCGAAGAGCTCATATTTTTCATTACTCCTAATGGGTCTTTTATGTTTCAGTTTGGATTGGTTTCTGCTGCATCCATATTGCAGAGAGCCATGCAATTGTTGGTGGGAAGCACATAGAGGTAAAGTGTTTATAAGATTATGTGCTTACTTATGATAGCTCTTGTGCAAAGCATAATGAGAGAGTTAATGGGTATTGAAGAGAGGGAAAGATGCAAGTTTGGCAAATTTGGTAAGAAGCACATTTATTATATGGGACTTATGTTTTCAAATACAGCGGTGAAGCTGGAGAAGGATTTGGAGATGCCATTTACATATGAAGATTCTCAAAAACAGGAAGCAGGTGTTTATATTTATAGTCTCTTCATCCCTAATCGTTCAGGTAAGTCAGCAACACTGCAAGAAATAAGTTAAAAAAAAGGGATGGGTTTTGTATGGATTGGTGAGTGGATTCTGGAACTTGAGATGGAAAATAAATATATGGTAAGAGCCACCGAATTATAGGTCTTTGTGCTTGGGACAGATACCGTAGTTAACACCAGTGTTAACTGCAAAGCACTTGGGACGGTTTTGATTCAAGGGGTCAGAGGGGAGTAGAGATGTATAGCGTGTCCATCTAAAATGTTGAGAGTTGCTGAGCTGAACTACTCAGTCATCAAGAATGAGACATCAGAGGTTGAGTTGGCAGTTAAGACATACCAGAATTTCCTGTGATGTAGTGTGCTCATGGTTAGGTCTGAGCACAAACCATTGCTAGACATTTTGGCCAAAATAGGTTTGAATGTGGGGTCAGAAAGATTCAGAAAATGGGGTGAGGAGCTGCAGGAATATACATTCTTCGTAGAGTACACTTTGGGTACTAAGAACAGTGCGGCTGGATGTCTGTCAAGATTAGTTGCTACTTCTCCTATGGAAGATACAAGGATGATTGACAATGGCTGGTTAGACAACAATGTTAGCCATCACTCTGGGAGCCATACTTTCACATGGAACTGCAGTTCTATGTCAATTATGGTCTGACAGTGAAGGTTTAGTTTTAGAAGGTACAATGTTGGTTTCTTTCATGTGTTTGAGGTGTATGAGAAGAAATTTAGCTCACAAATGATCAAATAGGTGTGAACAAAAACCAAAGAGTGGGAAAGAGAGGAATTTTAGTGACTGCCTCTGGACCTAAGGGTGAAGGAGAGGTGTGTTAGGAGATGTGCTGAGTGAGTGGCTAGTGACAAGGTGTGTAATAACAGAGTTGTTTCCATGGAGTGTAGGAAGTTGTGTGGTGGTTCATGGAAAGAAGTTGCCATAGGTATTGTAGGAAACTTCAAGGGTGAAAGAGCCATTCCGTATTTGTTAGGAGCTATGGATCTTTTAAGGGGGAGCCAGAAGTGTCTTTTGTGATGTATATTACAGCAGGAGCGATAATTAGATCTTGGAAGGATTGTTTAGAAGAGAAGATTTCACAGACGCTGTTACTGATCGACAATGGTAACCAATGGTAATTCTGGTAAGTAAAGAGATTTTAAAAGAACTGTATGGTTATACATAGGACTTGCTTGCTGTAACATCCAGAGACTAGTATAAGAATTGAGAAATCTAATAGAATCATAAAGGAAGATGTATAACTGGCAAAGGAAACTCGATTATATTGCAAAAAGGAGGCTCAAAATCGCCTTGTTGCATATCCTTCTCTCTTTATGTAGCAACCAGAAAAGCACAATTTGAATTGTTCAGTGATCAGTGGTAACCCCCTTGATGGATGAACTGGCTGAGAGGAAGAGATACTTTGTTGCTAAAAAAGCTAATAAAACATCAAAGTTGGAGTTGGGAATTTTTTCAGGATTTAGTGCCAGTTAGAGCAAGAACATTGTCTACGTTTTCATTAAATCTAGGAATGTGGTGAGGGTATTTAACAATGCTGTTAAAAATAATGAGTAAGGAAATATGACATTTAAATAGGGTAACTGTATATAAGAACAACTCAAAATAAAAGTGTTGGAGACCATGGATCTTTACCTTGTGTGGGTATAACAAACTGCAGCCGGGAAAGGATGGTTCTGAAAATTAGTGGTCCTGTGGTATTGGTGAAGGATGTATGCATTTTAGAGAGAGGAGTGTTTGTATTAGGACCCGAAGAATCACGTCTCAAAATAATAATTTTATCTTATCTTCATTTTCTTTTCTTTTGCATTTGTATGGTTTATTGGGATTTCATATCCTGTATTTGGGGTTTCTTCCTATATGATGCATATGCTGTCCTGTAGCTACCCTGTTGTGTAAGCCTTTCCTCTTCTTGTTACTAGGGATTCTGGTGAGCAGGCTTTACCATGGTGTGGACGTCTTGTTTGTACTTAAATGGAAGATGTGTAATGTCTTACCACACAAGCTCTCTCTGAAATCCAATTAGATTTTTTGATGGCTCAATGGGTCTTACGAAGGCAATTTCATAGAAGAGTTGCCCGGCAAGAGATAGTGTCCACCGAAACAGCGGTGATATGGTGAGTAATACCCATACAAGAGACAAACTTTCCACAGGTGCATGCACTAGACACACTGATGTTAATTGATAGTGGGCAGAGTTAGGAATAGCATATCTAACATCCTCTTCGGCACAAGAAGCCTACATTGCACTCACATGTGTCCATATCGCAAGGGCGATATGAGCCCATCCTCCTGCTATCTTCTGCACTGAACAAAAAATATTGATAAAAGTAAAAATATTTGGGTTGGTTTAAGAACATTAACCGTGTTGCAGTTGTTGGCAAAGTGAAGAAAATCAGTTGTTGAATAAGTGGGATTCTGGTGAAATTGAATACCTCTCCCTTTCTGACGCTCCTTTATGACCCAACTAATGCAACAGAGATTCTAAATGCGAAGCTGTCATTGACTTGTTAGTGGTGGAAGAGTCATTAGAGGAATTCCATGCTATAGATGAGCTTCATCAACATTACAAATCAGCAGCTCTGAGTGGTGAATCAAGTGAAGTAAATAGCCAATAAGGGGATCATTTACAGTACTCATTAAATGTAATAAATAATAGTTATGTGACCACAACAGACCATCATTTCCAAAAATTTGTATGACAGATAATTTGTGAAGAAGTATAATTTGAACAAGATGGGTATTTGTCAAGGTTGCAACTATTATAAAGACAGAACAAAAACAAATACAAGAATCAGAGATTAAAATTAAGTTCAACGTGTGCTCAAGATTGACCATAATTTCTGAAGATGTATATGTCTCATACTTTCTGTAGAAGTATAATTTGAACAAGATTTTGACAAGGAGGCAAAGGTTGACAAGAAATCAAAATAAAGGATTGCTTCATATTCAGTACTGCATCCAAAAGGAAGATCATTCTATATAAAATGTATGTTTCATGTTGAGATACTGTCTGGCGTCACCTGAAACATGTAGTGGTATTTCAGGACCCCTAATGCCCTTCCCTGAGCTTTTCAAAGACACTCTGTGTTGTCCGAAGGGTTGCATACATTAAAATAAGCTCAATGTGGATGCCAAGCCTATTTAATCTAGAATAAGAAGACTGTCCATTGGTGAACAGGAGTTGGTCAGGAAATAGTCATGCTGTGTGCGGCAGGTGGTATTGGTCTTACTGAGTTTATGGAGTGGGTGGTGCCTATAGTGGTAGCCAAGAATTTCAACGATAAAATTTACCTGTGCATTGACAGGGAGGTAAATGTTGGCAAGTTCTCTCTTCTGAATATAGAAGAGAGGATGTCTCATATGAGCCACGTATTTCACCATACTGGACTTGGTATTCACTTATCACCAGATTAGGTTGCATAAGTAGGGCCAAGATCGGATGGCAATCATAACAACCATAATCACATTCAAGTTTATAAGGATGGGCAGCCGAGAGAGATGGCTGCTGCCTGAGAGAGCTCTCGCCTGTCCACGGCAGTATTGACTATCTCACAGCCGTCGTGACCCAAGTAAGAAGATTGAAACAGCTGGAGGATTGATCCGGTGCCCCCCCCCCCACCACTGTGGTGTGCGTCCTGCTGGGCCCGTGGCCCTAGAGCGCTACACTGAGCAGCAAAGGTCCCGAGAGGCAGCGGCGGAAAGATGGCAGCATCCACTCGGGACGCTGGCCGGCACTGATTGACTTCCCTCAGAGGTGCCCCCCCCCCCTGTGGCACACTGCATGACCTGAGTGGAGGATAGAGGGGGCGGCGAAGGCGACTCTGAGCATCGCGGCGGTCCCCCCGTGGCTACTGGCTGGTGGGGCTGCGGCACGGGGAAGCACGAAAATCGAGGCCCCGGCTTCGGGGCTTAGTCGGAGTCGCCGGAAGAGGTTGAGGAGGCGGCCACAGGGAAGGGTGACAGACCTGGGAGGCCTAGATCATTGCCACATTGCCCCCGCATTGCTCCTCAGCAGAGTGATTCCACGCCGGAGGATAGGCAAGAAAAATAAAGGAACCGGCGGAAGCAGCACCGGGCCACACACTAAGGTGCAACGTCGGAGAAGCCAGAGACCGTCAAAATCGAGGCCCCGGCTTTTGGGCCTACATAAGGTACTCTTGTGGGCTGGGGGGGAGATCAACATCTCATTTTAAGAGCGGCCCAGAGATAGTGTGTGCTGTAAGGGGTAGGGGGCAGCGGATATACGGCCCCCACTCCCCCACCTCCTGTTAAAGTGCCGAATGGAGAAAAATACAGGGCCCATTGAGTTGCTGGAGGCCTGAAGGATTGAAAGTTCGGGAAAGTGTCCTGTGCAACTAAGGTTTGACCCATGCAGAGGCTGCAATAGTAAATTAACCAATTCCTCAACCTCGGTGGATGCTGAACTAGAGCCATGCGTGCTTCAGACCTGGACTAATTATCTCCCGGTTAAAGAGCCCCCCCGGAAAGAAAGAAGTCTGAACAGTCAATGCTCACCTAAGCCACTAAATGGTCTGATAGATATTTATAATTATGAGAACTGGAGCTCCGGATGTGGCTGATAGACCTAAAAGCCTGAACAGAGGCCAGGATGGGGTCTATGGTGGTTGATTACAAAACTAAGCCGTGCTGTGGGCAGGCCCGCTAGTGAGGATTCCCTGAGGGACCTGGAGGACAGATTCTCATGAGGAGACTATGAACTGCCATATTTTGACGTGAAATCTAACAGAAGACCGACGTTGCAGAGTTTGAGACCCTTAGGAGGCAGAGTAAGGCTACATACGTAAAAAGTTAGAAGTGGGTGAAAAGTGATTGGGTCACGTAAATATTGCTGACATACCCGGGCGGCGGGTGTCAACTTTGTTCGTTTTATTCATCCATCTGTACGGGTTCTAGACCCTCCCGAAGAATGGCGACAGGAGGCAGGGGGTCAAAATCTAACGCCCAGAGACAACTGGCGAAATTCGCATGGGCCAAAGGAGGAGAAAAGGGTGATTCAAGGAGATCGGATAAGGAGGGATCAGGAGCGACGACGCCACCTGGACAGGAACCAACTCTTCATGATGTTATGGCAGCGATAGGTGGGATGCGCGCCTCAATAGATTCAGTCACAGTAGAGGTCTTGTTGCTTCGAGCTGACTTCAAGAAAATGGATGAAAAGGTGAAAGAGTTGAAGGTGGTGACTAGTGCCCTACAGGCGGACACCTCGAGGCTACAATGTCAGATGCTGGAGTTGCAAAAAAAGCAAGACAGGATGTCGCAACAACTGGATGACTATGAAGGAAGGGCGCGTCGCAACAATATACGAATCCTAGGTGTTCCAGAACGGACAGAGGGGCCAGCCGCGGACCTCTATGTGGAGGAACTAATCACGAAGCACCTGAAGCCCAAAACGTTGTCCAGTTATTTCTCTATTGAAAGAGCTCACAGAGTGCCAGGCGGCCGACAAAGCCCGGTGTGACCCCGAGGCCACTGATCGCCAGAGTGTTTAACTATCGCGACAGGGACATCATATTGCAAACATCCAGATCCGGTCCCCCACTGAAAATAGATAACTATTAAAAATGTTATAAAAAAAGAAAATAGATAACTACGAGATATCCTTTTTTCCAGACTACACGGCCAAGGTCCAGGCGCAGAGGAGGAGCTTTCAAGTGGTAAAACAGGAACTTAGAGACCAAGAGGTTAAATATGCAATGTTCTTTCCAGCAAGACTGAGAGTGGAATCAAATGGTAAATCGTGCTTTTTTCATTCACTGGATGCAGTATGAGACTGGATGGAAGGCTGGAACACTATGGGGAATCAAAAAAGGAACCGCCCCGACAGATCTGGGATGAAGAAAGATGCTCGACCTGAGGCGGAATCCACGGAGGCAACAATGGAGTCGAGCAGACTGGAAGAACAGGACTGAAACAGATCTGTGGTCTGCTATGGGGACTGAATCTGTACAGAAGCGCAAGTAGGGGGCCTACGATGGGGGTGGGAGCACACGCCACTGATTCATATATGTTTTTTGCTTAATTCGGGATATGTGATGTGAATTATCTGTTGATTATAATGGTATGACGTGATATTGTTCAATCTTAAATATTACATAGACGGCTGTAGATGTAAATGAGAGTATGGTATAGCTGTGGACGGGGGGCTAGTTCCCTCAGCGTTTTTTGCATGTTCGGGGGTGAGAGGCAAGGTGCTAAAGATATTGCTGCCATGTTCTTCGACCTGTACATTGATGTTCATTTCAGTGTTTGATAATGGCTGATCGTGAATCGGTGCTCTCTGTCCTCACTTGGAATGTCAACGGGCTGGGAGATGAAATTAAGAGAGGAATAGTTCAACAATACCTAAAACGACAATCTCTGGACCTAGTGCTATTGCAGGAAACTCATTTAGTTGGTAATAAGAGTAAGGCCCTAAATAGATGGGGATATAAGCTACTTATACACGCTGACTACACAACTGGCTCCAGGGGGACGTGTATCCTAGTTAAGAAAAATGTCACCTTGATAGTTCTCAATACACTGACAGACTCTGCGGGGAGGTTTGCAGTAGTTGAGGTTCAGTGGGAGGGGAGAGCCATAAACATAGTCACAGTCTATTTGCCACCGGCGCTGGGTAAGGAGGCCCTAACAGAATTAGGCCGGGTGCTAACAGATCTTCCTGACGGGGTACTAATAATCGGGGGAGACTATAACATGACAATGAACGACTTGACAGACAGACACCCCAGGAGGCAAAGCATGAGGCCAAACCGGCTTATGGCAGATTTTACGACAGCGTTAGGGCTTTCAGACGTGGGGCGGGAGTTGCAAGGTGTTCCTATAGACTATACCTACTTCTCCAATGTGCATGGCAGCCTCTCCCGGATTGACTACTTTTTAACATATGCAGCCTCGGTAGGTAACAAGTTAGAGTGAACAATCACACGTCTAAACGTTTGCCTCTTCGCAGAGGCACCAGACAGGGCTGTCCTCTGTCGCCACTGTTGTTTGCTCTGATGTTAGAACCCCTGTTGGCGTGGATACGACGAGATGTTATGACCAAGGGCCTGCGATGGTCACGGGACTATGAGGATAGGATATCACTCTACGCAGATGATATAGTGCTATATCTTGCGAACCCCTACCGATCCATTCTTGTGGTCCTTGACATTTTTAGTAACTTTGAAAAATACTCTGGCTACGCTATTAATTGGGGCAAGTCAGTTTAGTATGTACTTCATGGACAGACCCCACGTCTTCCAAAAAACTGTGCTCTGAGGGTGGTGAAGGACGGTTTTCGATACCTGGGGATCTTTGTTACGCATGATCAGGCTCTCTTTTATGGTCGCAACTGACGCGATTGCGAGCAGATGTCCAACATTGGAGATCCCTACCGCTATCACTGATTGGCCGCGCTGCCCTCTTTAAAATGCTTGCTCTTCCGCCGTTTTTTTATGTTTTAAGAAATTGCCCACATAAAGTTCTGGATGCCTACTTTACCGCGGTGGAAGGTGAGGTGCGTACCCTGCTATGGGATGGAAAGGCCCCGAGGATAGCACTTCAAAAATTGATGAAGGGATGGTACGATGGAGGTATCGCGTTACCTGACATACGTTTGTATTTATGGGCCTCGCAGGCGGTGACTGTAAATAGATGGAAATATGCCCCACCGGATGACCCGGCGTGTGCTTTAGATAGAGATCGGATGGATAGGGCTGTCTATCTTGGAGCTCTCTATTCTGGTAAAGGGCGACAGCAAATTATAGGTCCAGCTAAGCACATATTGCAGATATGAAAATTGGCCAATTCCCGGCTGGGCTGGACAGACAGACTTACTAGAATGACGCCGTTGTGGTATTCTCAAAAGCTGGGTATGCTATGCCACCACCTGGGATTCGATAAATGGAACATGATTGGTATTTTGACGGTAGGCGATATGATTAAGAAGGGTGAGATCCTTCGGTTTGAAAAGTTACAGAAGACTTACAAATTGGTGCCCACGGAGATCTTTCGTTATTTGCAAATAAGACATGCTTTGCTGGCGGCACTGCCTAGCTGTGTAGACATACCGGAATCCATTTGTTAGATGGACAATTGCACGCTAAGGCGGTCTCCCTTACTTATAAAAAGCTAAGCATTAATATGCAAGACTCTTTTGGGCAGCTTAAGGAGAAATGGGAGGGTGACCTGGGAGTTATCGAGGATGAGGATTGGAGGCAGGCGCTGATGTCTTTCAGAGAGGCTGCCTTAGATACCGCCTTGTTCAGCTTCGTATCAGGGCCGGACTGGCTACCGGGCAGTTTGGAATGCTGCAGAGCTGCTGCCTGATTTTACTGCAGTGGGGGCTGATTTTGTCCATGGAGACCTGCGTGTGCTTCGAAATACTGAAAGCAAAACACATTTCATTTAGCTCACGCAGGTCCCCATGAACGAAATCAGCCCCCAGCTCAGCAGCATTCCTATCTGCCCGGTAGCCAGTCCGGCCCTGCTTCGTATCTTCCATCGCTCATACATGACTGGAATCATCTTAGCAAGGATAGGGACTAGACCTGACTATCTTTGCTTCAAGGGATGGAGGCAGCAGGTCACCTTCTACCATATGGTGTGGGAATGCCCAATGGTGCAAAGCAGATGGGACAGAATCACAACACATATGCATTTTGCCCTGGGAAAGATGATTACCTTGACGCCACGATTGGGCCTACTAAACATCTGGGAGGCAACAGATGTTATAGAAATGAAACAACAGTTTGTAACCCTGGACTTTACACTATTTAAGAGAGAAATTGCATGGGGATGGGGAGGAGTGAGGCCACCTAAAGTAGCGGTGTGGAGTAGGGAACTAGATAAGTGTATGATAGCTGAGAAAGAAGTCTTTATCGCAAGGGGATGCCCAAAGAAATGGGACAGGAAATGGTCTAAATGGAATTTATACAGAGGAGAGATATGTGTGTCGCCATTGGTAGAGTTAGAACTGAGGAGGGGTGGGGACAGAGAGCAAAATATGTACAGTATGCATTTGATTGAACTCATTAACAATGTGAAAATAACTGTATTTTGCAAGGTGGGATTATCTGCACAGAAGTGAACTGTCTTGTCATTTCTTTAATAAAAATATTTTTACAAAAAAAAGTTTATAAGGATGCCCTTTGGGCTTGTTATCGCGGCATCCATATATCAACCAGCCATGTCTGTGTTGATGCTAAGGGATCTTCAGGCTTAAAAATATTTTCACAGCTGTGTTTTTAATTATGGTGAGACCTGGGCTGAGCACAATGCCCAAGTTAAGGCTGTCCTTGGTAGTATTGAAGAACAAGCTTTCACACTAAGGGCAGGGAGGTGTTGTTTGTCAAAACAAAAATTACCTATCTAAGACATTGTATCACTGCTCAGGGTGTAATTCAAAGAATATTTAGGGGCAGATTTATCACAATGTCATGCAAAGCAGCCCAACAAGACACCTTGCTGCACTGTGTTGTGTGAGAGGAAAAGAGCAGGAATTAACCATATTTAACATTATATGGCACATTCCTGTCCTCTCCTTGCACTGCCACACTATGTGCGCCCTAATGTCAACCAGGCACCCTTGCACTGAGGAAAATGATATTTTGCCTGACCAAAAATGTCCACTACATATACCCTATGTTACATATATGTGCATGTCACCCATGCATATTTCTCGTAGTGGCCTGAATCACTAGGCCCCTGCAATCATGTCCTGCATTGGAAATGCCAGTCATCAAAGTCTCCCAAACGTTAAGGTAGCATAAGGCCCATGTATTTGCAGTTCATGACTCCTGACAAACTGAAGCTGCAGTTACGTCCCTCTGACCTCGCATGCTTCTAGCTCAGCCGAGAGAAGCCCAGCAAGAGGCCTGCCAAGACTGTATTATGTATAACTGTTACCCGAGGGAGATAGGGCCTAGCCATTCTGTCTCCATTTAAGTGAATTACAGTGCTTGCATCCATAGAAAGCTCATGCAATGAACGAATAAATATGCTTTTTCTATATTTCTAGTGATGAACAACCTTTGCTTCAGATAATACCTCCCCTGACTCCAGATATCAGCTGTACCAGATGTACTGGTCGCCTTGACACTGAAGATTCCTCTGCTAGACTGAGTCAGCTCCCCTCCCAGTTACGACGTCAATTGCACGTCATGCTCGAAGTTGCACAATTAGGGCAGAGTTCCAGCTGGTCATGCAAACTCCTCCTCTAAGTACCCACCCACCTATGACACCTACCTATCACCTACCTATGACTCATCAAAGTGTACACCCACATGTTCTTATCTCTTTCTTTCTTGCTCTGCCTGGAGCGCTCCTCCCTATGTACAAGGAGTAAAATGTATATATTCTGTTCATTGTTATTAAATGTTAGATGACCCTTCCTGAACCTCAGAGGGGATGGAACTGATTCTCCCTTTGACTCGAGTTATTGGAATAAAGCCCATTCTAACTCAGATACCACGGACTCTGCCTCTCACTTGCTGCATGCTAATTGTTAATGACTAGAAATTATGCCAGGGTAATATTTTATTTACCACATTAATTTGGCGCCCTTACAGGGACATATCCCTTTCCCCACTCGCCGGAGTTGTCGGTCTAGTCTTTGCCCCCTTCTACAGCCGTGACGGACTTCAAAGCGCGCCAGCAGGACTTCCTGCTTACTCCCTCAGGCCCAGGAGGAGGATGGACTGCGACCAGGCATCCATGCGAGGCGGTGAGGAACGCGGATCGTCTCAACCAGAGCCCAGCCGTGAGAGAGCAAGGTCCGAGGTCTCCAGAGGTCCACCTGTTCCAAGGCGCAAGCGTAGTCAAGTCAAGTTTCCGAGGCCTTCAAGTTTCAAGTTCTGCTTTCCCGGTGAGTACCACTATGGGGAATGTATCAAGTTCAAGACGGGCTCATCTTAAATGAGAACGGTCAAGACGGGTCCACGGTAAAACGTGGGAACGGTCAAGACGGGTCCACGGTTAAACGTGGGCCCGGTAAAGACGTGTCTCAATTTTTTGGGACCGGTATGGTTGTACTGTATTTTCAGTGCACAAAACAGTTTTTCAAGTACATGTTTTATTCCATGTATCAGGTTAGACTGTGTCTGTTTTAGTGTTATAATGTGTCTTGTATGAATGATTGTTGAATGTTTCAGTCTATTCTTGTGTATTGTGTTTCCATTGTGTTGGTTTCAACATACCACTGTATGTCAGATAGGGACCAGAAAAGGTATACTAGAAGAATCAGTTAACATACCGCCTAGAGACACACCTGGTCATTTTATGTATAATAAGCATGGGCTAGACGCCATTTGGAAAAAGAAGTCAAGACCCTCTCAGAAAGGTGCCATTGAGTTATGGCGCAAAGAGTCACATAGGAGAACAGAGAAAGAATTCAATAAAGTAGAGAGAACTAAACAAGCAGAGAAAAAAAAAGCCTGAGAAAAAGAACTACGGGATAAGGGGGAATGGGTCAAAACAGAACAATCTGATAGAGAATGAAATTCCGTCATTACTGGTATTTATCCCGTCCTGTCAGAAGAACTAGCTAAAGTGACCACCTCAGTAAGACCCAGTAGGTAGAGAACGCCACCACCTGTACCCTTTAGAGTATGTAGAATTAAAGCTGACAGCATCTGAAGCGTTCATTTCCTTGTATCTAGACAAGTCCCTTCTGGACTGCGCAAGTGCCTTGTGAGTAACTAGTTGGTTTATTTGTGAATTGCGCTTTGTGCTTAAGACTTGTGAGTAGTTTGTTGAATTTTCTTAAGTATAGCTCCTTGTAAATATGCCTTGTGAATAGCGTGTCATTTTTGTGTCTTGTTGAGTTTCTTGTAAATATGGCTTATGAATAGCGCCATGTAGTTATGGCTTGTGCAGAGCATGTTATCATCAGGTCCCTAGCCATTACGTTAGGCAGGAGAGAGCTGGATCTCTTTCAAGTACTAGGAGAAAACGTTTTGAAGATGTGCGTATGTGTTATGTGATAACGTGGAGAGATGAGTTCATGACTTTCCCATGTACTGCAGTCATTGGGGAATGTTTGTGCTTCAGCTGCCAAAGAGTTAATTTCTTGTATTAAGAAGGTCAGTATTTGTTATAAAATGCTGATTAACGAGGTGTTGAGGGATTTTTGCGTTTTTTGGTGTTTGCGGGGGGGGCGTGTTTTTGAGCGGAAATTCATACCCGTTCCAGTGGAGGGATTTGGTTGCTTTTTGGTGAGGATTTAGGGAATCGCTTGGACTACTGTGATGCCAAATTTGAAAGGGCTGTGGAAGTGGTGGAAAAAGCATGTTTTGTGCGGAGGTGCGATTTGCCATGTTATCCAATGGGCGTATTTCTGATAATGGAGAAATTATTTTGGGGGTGTTCCAGGTGCGCTAGAGGCCCGGGGGTTGGATCAGCGGTAGAGGAGGTGGGTGGCCAGATGTGCTGAATTTTGGGGATTTATGGCTTGAGCGGAAGGGTGTGTTTGGCTAATGTGTATTTTTGGAAAATGGAGCTGTTTTGATTTGTGCGTGCTTTTATGCCGAGATTTCGTGGTGTGCTAAATAGTTCTTAACTGAGTCTGCAGGATCGGCTGAAACTTGGGAGTGTCTAGTTTTGCGGCAAAGTAGTTTGGAAGTGCGTTTTGGCACGATTTCATGGCTGTATAGCTCACATGCATGGTGCATTTCATTGGTTGCTGGATCAGTCTATGTGCTTTGTCAGTTTGCAGATTGAAAAGGTAACTTCTAGCATGGAGAGTAAAGAAGTGTATTTGTAAGGGTTTGCCTTGGAACACTTGATTTAATGTGTTTGACTCAGAGGTCGGTAGTTGTAAATAAACCAGTCGGATTGAGATAAGGTTTTACACGAAGAGTACTTTAATGTTATCACGGTTGAGAAGAAATTATAAAATAGACCCATCATAGGATGTGCTTGTAATTAGTGTAATGCAACAGTGTTTTTTTTTAAATAGGAATGTTTCTACAGAATATTTTTCCCAATGCAAGCTGCCCTTTAGAATAGCGTGTGACAGTTAATCCACTTACTTAGGAAAAATGGCTATTTAAAAATTAATGAACGTGGCCCTTTTGATAGCTACAATACACTACCATCTTAATGCATTGCTAAGAGTCCCCTACATTAGTTTAATTTGCATTTAGTTTCAAGGCTCACCTATGTACTTTGACAGGCTGCTGATAGAAAGGTAATATCTTGCACGGTAAAAGCAGTGTTCATTTAACATGCTGCCTGTTATATGTCCACCAGCCTTTGTAAATAGGGTTTAGTATGTCTGATTCAGAGGTAAGTTAGGCTGAAAAGCTTACACAGATGGTTTCAGATAAACATTTAGTGGAGAAGCTTCAATTGATATATGCAGAGAACAGTCCCAATGCAACAGTCCATGATAATTCGTTTTTTTCTCTCAACTGCAAAGTGCTTAGCAATGTGTGCAGAAGCAAATTGTCCCTTTTTTGTGTATTAATTTGCATGCTAAACAAATGCCCATGTTTCAAATGTCATGCCTTCTAGCTGTATTAGTTAAACAAAAGTGTTTTTTTGAAAGTGGAGCTTTTAAGTAGCAGTACAGAATTATTTTAAAATGCTAGCATGTCACTTAGTTACAAAAATATGTCCTTATTAATTAATGATTTTAGAATTCTTTTTACCACGTTTTAAATTTGCTTCAGTTAGTTAGAGAATAATGGTTCTGGTCTGGGAAGAGATATGTTATGACGTACAAGGAATGTGTTTTTCGACCTTGAGACAGTCCGTCCGAGACCGAGATGGCCTGGTTCCCAGAAAATATTGTTTTGTAAAGGGAGGGCTTTTCGCTCTTAGAGAGAGCAGTGCCTGTCTTGTTGATATTGGCCATAACCCAATTCTTTCCGTGATCCCTTTGTTTTTGTAAAGGGGGGGCTACTACTCCGACTAAGACTAGCATCCTTCGCCTGTAGAGGGTGGAAGCTTACATTCCTACCAAGCCCACTCTTTAAGAAACTTGGCAGACGCTTGACTCTTTCCATGAGCTCAGCGTTGGCAACGACCCAATTTTAGAGAAGCAGAGACGAGTGAGAGGCTTGTCACCTATTTGTTATGTTTGACACTGAGCCAGCTCCTGGCTCTGAGGGGAGGGGTGGGTGAGCAAGGAGTAAGTTCGTAGCGGAGTTACCTCCCCAGCCCCTCTGACTTGTGTACAAAAGAGTTGCTCTTCCTTACAGATTAATCACGCTTGCAATTGAATAGTTTAAAGTAGTGTAAACTGAATAATTGGCAGGAGTCTTGCTCTTGCGATGGGTTCAGCATCTGGCAGTCATTCAATTTTAGATCACAGTGTAGCCCGGCTTGGAATTGATTCAAAGCTCCGAGCGCGGACATAATTCTAGAGGGAGGGGCTGCTTCTCAAAGGAGTGAGGAGTAGGAGGCTCTAGGCCTTCTGTTTATGACAAGAATAATGTGGATTTTGTTCATATTCATTTAGAGAACATATTGTAGGTAGTATGATCATACTATTCCCAAGATTTAGAGTAGGATTTCTATAAACTGCAGAGCTTTTGTATTTGAAAACTAATTTTTATTTACTTATTTATTTATTTCTATGTAATTTATTTTTGCTAGATTGATGACAGTGAGTCCTAGCATTTACAGTCAGGCATTGAAAAGGCAGCTAGACAGTATTCACATGCCTATCAACACAGCACTGATACAGTCCATAAACGACATTCTAATTACAGCAAAAGCAGACCCAGACTGTGACATTGCATCTCTGACAGTCTTACACTTTCTGTGAAAAGCAAGTGGTGTACAACACTTGCTTTCCATGGAGGGTACACCAGGTATACAGCTGTCATGCCAAATTTGACATGACATAACCATTTATTGGCCTTACTTCTTATTGTAGGCAATGGATTCCCCAGTATGCATATCTAGCCAAACCGCTCATACAGTTAACTACACAGAAGGCAGCCATTTTGACTGTTCTCCCTTGGACACAAGAACACTTGACTGTAGCAAGACTGACAGGATATGAACTGACATTATTTCAGCCACACATAGAGATCAGACGTTGTAATATTCTTATTCCTGCGACATTTTTTTTCCTCAAGTACAGTAAATGCACCGCCACATGACTGTGTGGAAGTTGTGAATATAGTGACAAAACCAAGACAAGACCTGATAAGTCATAGAGACACAGAAAATAGACACTCTGTCAGCACAAGCAGCAGAGCTCATCGCTCTGACACAAGCCTGCATAAGAACAATGCACTTGAAAGTAAACATTTATACAGACTCACAATATGCCTATGGCGTAGTTCATGATTTTGGGGTCCTGTGGCAAGAGAGAGGTTCTTGACCTCTCATGGTGCCAAGATACAGCACGGCCAGCTTATTCAGGCCCTGTTAGAAGCCATACATTTACCTACAGCCATTTCTATCCTGAAATGTAAAGCTCACACCAACACATGACTGTGTGGAAGTTGTGAATATAGTGACAAAACCAAGACAAGACCTGATAAGTCATAGAGCATGTTTTGTGCGGAGGTGCGATTTGCCATGTTATCCAATGGGCGTATTTCTGATAATGGAGAAATTATTTTGGGGGTGTTCCAGGTGCGCTAGAGTCCCGGGGGTTGGATCATCGGTAGAGGAGGTGGATGGCCAGATGTGCTGAATTTTGGGGATTTATGGCTTGAGCGGAAGGGTGTGTTTGGCTAATGTGTATTTTTGGAAAATGGAGCTGTTTTGATTTGTGCGTGCTTTTAGGCCGAGATTTCGTGGTGTGCTAAATAGTTCTTAACTGAGTCTGCGGGATCGGCTGAAACTTGGGAGTGTCTAGTTTTGCGGCAAAGTAGTTTGGAAGTGCGTTTTGGCACGATTTCATGGCTGTATAGCTCACATGCATGGTGCATTTCATTGGTTGCTGGATCAGTCTATGTGCTTTGTCAGTTTGCAGATTGAAAAGGTAACTTCTAGCATGGAGAGTAAAGAAGTGTATTTGTAAGGGTTTGCCTTGGAACACTTGATTTAATGTGTTTGACTCAGAGGTCGGTAGTTGTAAATAAACCAGTCGGATTGAGATAAGGTTTTACACGAAGAGTACTTTAATGTTATCACGGTTGAGAAGAAATTATAAAATAGACCCATCATAGGATGTGCTTGTAATTAGTGTAATGCAACAGTGTTTTTTTTTAAATAGGAATGTTTCTACAGAATATTTTTCCCAATGCAAGCTGCCCTTTAGAATAGCGTGTGACAGTTAATCCACTTACTTAGGAAAAATGGCTATTTAAAAATTAATGAACGTGGCCCTTTTGATAGCTAAAATGCACTACCATCTTAATGCATTGCTAAGAGTCCCCTACATTAGTTTAATTTGCATTTAGTTTCAAGGCTCACCTATGTACTTTGACAGGCTGCTGATAGAAAGGTAATATCTTGCACGGTAAAAGCAGTGTTCATTTAACATGCTGCCTGTTATATGTCCACCAGCCTTTGTAAATAGGGTTTATTATGTCTGATTCAGAGGTAAGTTAGGCTGAAAATCTTACACAGATGGTTTCAGATAAACATTTAGTGGAGAAGCTTCAATTGATATATGCAGAGAACAGTCCCAACGCAACAGTCCATGATAATTCGTTTTTTTCTCTCAACTGCAAAGTGCTTAGCAATGTGTGCAGAAGCAAATTGTCCCTTTTTTGTGTATTAATTTGCATGCTAAACAAATGCCCATGTTTCAAATGTCTTGCCTTCTAGCTGTATTAGTTAAACAAAAGTGTTTTTTTGAAAGTGGAGCTTTTAAGTAGCAGTACAGAATTATTTTAAAATGCTAGCATGTCACTTAGTTACAAAAATATGTCCTTATTAATTAATGATTTTAGAATTCTTTTTACCACGTTTTAAATTTGCTTCAGTTAGTTAGAGAATAATGGTTCTGGTCTGGGAAGAGATATGTTATGACGTACAAGGAATGTGTTTTTCGACCTTGAGACAGTCCGTCCGAGACCGAGATGGCCTGGTTCCCAGAAAATATTGTTTTGTAAAGGGAGGGCTTTTCGCTCTTAGAGAGAGCAGTGCCTGTCTTGTTGATATTGGCCATAACCCAATTCTTTCCGCGATCCCTTTGTTTTTGTAAAGGGGGGGCTACTACTCCGACTTAGACTAGCATCCTTCGCCTGTAGAGGGTGGAAGCTTGCATTCCTACCAAGCCCACTCTTTAAGAAACTTGGCAGACGCTTGACTCTTTCCATGAGCTCAGCGTTGGCAACGACCCAATTTTAGAGAAGCAGAGACGAGTGAGAGGCTTGTCACCTATTTGTTATGTTTGACACTGAGCCAGCTCCTGGCTCTGAGGGGAGGGGTGGGTGAGCAAGGAGTAAGTTCGTAGCGGGGTTACCTCCCCAGCCCCTCTGACTTGTGTACAAAAGAGTTGCTCTTCCTTACAGATTAATCACGCTTGCAATTGAATAGTTTAAAGTAGTGTAAACTGAATAATTGGCAGGAGTCTTGCTCTTGCGATGGGTTCAGCATCTGGCAGTCATTCAATTTTAGATCACAGTGTAGCCCGGCTTGGAATTGATTCAAAGCTCCGAGCGCGGACATAATTCTAGAGGGAGGGGCTGCTTCTCAAAGGAGTGAGGAGTAGGAGGCTCTAGGCCTTCTGTTTATGACAAGAATAATGTGGATTTTGTTCAGATTCATTTAGAGAACATATTGTAGGTAGTATGATCATACTATTCCCAAGATTTAGAGTAGGATTTCTATAAACTGCAGAGCTTTTGTATTTGAAAATTCATTTTTATTTATTTATTTATTTCTATGTAATTTATTTTTGCTAGATTGATGACAGTGAGTCCTAGCATTTACAGTCAGGCATTGAAAAGGCAGCTAGACAGTATTCACATGCCTATCAACACAGCACTGATACAGTCCATAAACGACATTCTAATTACAGCAAAAGCAGACCCAGACTGTGACATTGCATCTCTGACAGTCTTACACTTTCTGTGAAAAGCAAGTGGTGTACAACACTTGCTTTCCATGGAGGGTACACCAGGTATACAGCTGTCATGCCAAATTTGACATGACATAACCATTTATTGGCCTTACTTCTTATTGTAGGCAATGGATTCCCCAGTAAGCATATCTAGCCAAACCGCTCATACAGTTAACTACACAGAAGGCAGCCATTTTGACTGTTCTCCCTTGGACACAAGAACACTTGACTGTAGCAAGACTGACAGGATATGAACTGACATTATTTCAGCCACACATAGAGATCAGACGTTGTAATATTCTTAATCCTGCGACATTTTTTTTCCTCAAGTACAGTAAATGCACCGCCACATGACTGTGTGGAAGTTGTGAATATAGTGACAAAACCAAGACAAGACCTGATAAGTCATAGAGACACAGAAAATAGACACTCTGTCAGCACAAGCAGCAGAGCTCATCGCTCTGACACAAGCCTGCATAAGAACAATGCACTTGAAAGTAAACATTTATACAGACTCACAATATGCCTATGGCGTAGTTCATGATTTTGGGGTCCTGTGGCAAGAGAGAGGTTCTTGACCTCTCATGGTGCCAAGATACAGCACAGCCAGCTTATTCAGGCCCTGTTAGAAGCCATACATTTACCTACAGCCATTTCTATCCTGAAATGTAAAGCTCACACCAAAGTTACAGACACCATTACCCAGGGTAATGACCTGGCAGACCGAACAGCTCATCTTACTGCCCAGATACCAACAGACAGACACGACAAGGACAGAGGTACCGTTACTGACAACAAGCATGACAGTCAGGGATCCCACACAAGATGTACTTGACATACAGACACATGCCACAACAGATGAGATAAAGAAATGGACTGAACAAGGAGGGGCCCAGACTAACCAAGGTTGGATGACTAAGGGAAAAAGCACATGGTTTCTTTCAGATTCTATGGTACAAATAATCATAAACACAACACATAGTCCCGCACACTTAGGAGAGAAGGCAATGATAGACAGCTTACAGAATATTTGGTTTAACAAGCACCTACGTGCAGCAGCGAAACAGAAACTGCGAACATGTATGATCTGTGAACATGTATGATCTGTTGCCAGTTCAATCCAGCTAAAGGCATTCCGGTGGAACAAGGCGGATTTCATCCTCCTGACCACCCTTTTGAAGTTCTCCTGACGGATTATATCCAAATGGACAGATGTAGAGGTTACAAATATGTCTTAGTAGTTATGTGTGCACTACCTAGATGGACAGAAGCATATCCAGTTCCAGGTTATACTGCTGTGACAACAGCCAGGCAATTAGTGCGCAAGTTCTTCCCCAGATATTGCCCCGTGTCATCTATTCTGATAACAGTCAGCCATTTTGTTCTGAACTAATGAAACAAGTGTCCCTTCTGTTAGGTTATACATGGAAATTCCATTGTGTCAGACACCCAGAAGCAGCAGGCCTTGTAGAAAGACATAATCAGACAATTAAGACAAAATTTGCTGAGATCTGTACAGACAAAGGCGTGGATTGGATGGTGGCCTTGCCGGTTGCCCTCTTTTACATGCATATGGTAGCTCATTCCAGAACAGGCCTATCTCCATATGAGTAGTTTTTGTTAGACCGCCAAATATGTGGGGTACGCCTATGCCTAATAAGAAAAACTAACTGATGTTGACAGTAATATGCTGACAGATTACCTGGCTTCCTTGATGTCTACACTACTCTCTTTTCATTCACAGGTTGCTGCTGCCTTCCCTGACAACACCCAGGTCAAGGAACATGCCATAGCACCAGGAGAATTTGGACTCCTCAGGATCTTTGATCGTTCAAGTCCCCTTGAGCCACGTTGGAAGACGCCGAAGTTGGTAGAAGGACGTAAAGGCCGAACTCACCTTCATCACTACGAAAGATACTTTGGAACTTTTTGAGGAACTTTGGAACTTTTATAGAGAAACATTGACACTAAAAGATGATACAGACTTTGTGCCGCCTTTGCTAGAAAAAACTCCACAGAAGTAGTATAGGTCCAAGCAAGTCAGACGTAGTTTAATTGTTTAAGCCCACCCGGTGGTGAATCGGTTAGACAAGATTTCTGACATGTATAAGATCACAAACAAGAATAGTAAAAATGAGAATAGCAAGAAGAGAGATAAGAAGGAAAAGTACTGCAAGATATTACGCAGTAGATGTATAGTTACCTTGATCATTCTTTTTATTCTGTGCATTGTTATAATTGGTATCAGTTTATTGCTACATGTTTTCTTTCCCATTTCCTCACATATACACTCTTCCAGTAACAGCACCGCGGAGCATACATTTAGTGAACTGCCACCTCATGAACTGTCATATCGACTTGCACTACGTAACAATACATTTATTCGAATGTTACACCATTCTCATCAAACCAGCAATGCGACTGATTGCTGGGTATGTGGCCAACTGCCTCCTTATCAAGAAACAAAGGGAGTCTTGCCCTTCTACCCTTTACCGTTCTCACACAATGGTTCATGTGGAGCATGGTTTGCTCTAATGACATCAATAGATAGAAGGTACATAGCTTATCCAGGTGGCTGGATATATGGAAACCTGAATAAAGTGATGTATGACGCATGTTTTCCAGACAAAGACGGATTCCCCCAAAGAAAGGGAACCGATCTAGAAAATGAAGAGTACGAGCAGGGAAATGCATCCGTTAATTTTATAATGTTAAATGTTCAGCCCAAGCAAAACACAGGTCCACCGTTTATTTCAGTCCTGCCAGCAAAAGGTGATTTATGTGTTATAAGGAAAGGCTCAGTACAAATGGGTTACAGCGAGTGTAACACTGTATTAGAGTTTAGTGATAAAGGACTTTCTTCTTTCAAAACATCACGCCATACCTATTTCATTTGTGGTCAGACAGCCTATGTACATCTGCCCTTAGACTGGGGTGGGACTTGTTATATAGCATTCTTATTGCCACCCGTTTTTCTAGCCCCATCAAATTATCACAGAGATTCACAACTAGAACATGTTAGACAAAAGAGGGAGACAGATTCTGCAGGGATCGATCAGACTGAAACAGCTTGGGAGCAATATACAGATTTCAACAAAGGATTCTTTTTCTTCATAGGTCCCGTCCAAAACAGTAAACTGATACGCAGGTTAACAAGGACTCTTGAAACAGTTGTAAATATAACTGCATCTGCCCTGGCGAACTTGACCCAGGAACAGTCTGCTATTAGACTTGTCGTTCTTCAAAACCGCCTCGTTCTAGACGTCATCTTGGCGGATAGAGGCGGAGCTTGTAGAGTGATCCGATCTAGTTGTTGCGTTTTCATCCCAGATAATGCACCATCTGTGTACGAAGCAATAACAAGACTCCACAAGATTGCTAATGCCATACATCAAGACCCAGGCACATGGACCTGGTCCGGATGGCTCTGGGGTATAATATCTGCTTGGGGATGGAAAGTGTTGACCTTCCTAGGAATAATTCTACTTATGATATTTGGTTGCTGTCTCTGTCTGCAGTGTGGCCGGGCGATTTGCGGCCTGTGTGCCACTGCCTGTATTCCACATCCACGTAAACAAAGGATAAAAGATGAACAAATGATTCTGTATGATGAACTATACGGTCTCATGAATATAGATGTATCCTAAAGGGTTATGTAGGGGACAAGGAGGGAATGAGGAAAATGATATTTTGCCTGACCAAAAATGTCCACTACATATACCCTATGTTACATATATGTGCATGTCACCCATGCATATTTCTCGTAGTGGCCTGAATCACTAGGCCCCTGCAATCATGTCCTGCATTGGAAATGCCAGTCATCAAAGTCTCCCAAACGTTAAGGTAGCATAAGGCCCATGTATTTGCAGTTCATGACTCCTGACACACTGAAGCTGCAGTTACGTCCCTCTGACCTCGCATGCTTCTAGCTCAGCCGAGAGAAGCCCAGCAAGAGGCCTGCCAAGACTGTATTATGTATAACTGTTACCCGAGGGAGATAGGGCCTAGCCATTCTGTCTCCATTTAAGTGAATTACAGTGCTTGCATCCATAGAAAGCTCATGCAATGAACGAATAAATATGCTTTTTCCCTATTTCCAGTGATGAACAACCTTTGCTTCAGATAATACCTCCCCTGACTCCAGATATCAGCTGTACCAGATGTACTGGTCGCCTTGACACTAAAGATTCCTCTGCTAGACTGAGTCAGCTCCCCTCCCAGTTACGACGTCAATTGCACGTCATGCTCGAAGTTGCACAATTAGGGCAGAGTTCCAGCTGGTCATGCAAACTCCTCCTCTAAGTACCCACCCACCTATGACACCTACCTATCACCTACCTATGACTCATCAAAGTGTACACCCACATGTTCTTATCTCTTTCTTTCTTGCTCTGCCTGGAGCGCTCCTCCCTATGTACAAGGAGTAAAATGTATATATTCTGTTCATTGTTATTAAATGTTAGATGACCCTTCCTGAACCTCAGAGGTGATGGAACTGATTCTCCCTTTGACTCGAGTTATTGGAATAAAGCCCATTCTAACTCAGATACCACGGACTCTGCCTGTGCCTCTCACTTGATGCATGCTAATTGTTAATGACTAGAAATTATGCCAGGGTAATATTTTATTTACCACAGCACTATGGTGCAAGGGTGCATGCGTTACAGGCAGAAATGTTTTTGTGCAGAAAGGGACACCTTCCTGCACAAAAACAATCCTCTTGGGCCTTTTCTCTTTCCACGTGTGCTGCAGAATGCAGCGCACGTAGAAAGAGGAACAAACAAGGAGAAATGTACATATTTCTCCTTGTTACACCTCCCCTGAGAAGGTGTATATTTTGACGCATTCCCTCTATCACACATGGTAAATCTAGGAATGCACCAAAATCCATGGGTGGATACATGGGTAAACCTACGCTGCACCCATGGAATGCTCCCCTGGGGCATATTAACACAGGGCAGTGACTTTCGCTGCCCTGCGTTACTCCAGATTTACCAAGCAACACACAGCCCCTCAAGGTGGCCTTGCGTGGCTTGGTAAATCTCATTCTAGGTTTTGCGTTGTACTGTGTCCCCTTGCACGGCATTAGGGCAAGGCAAAATCTTTGATAAATCTGGCCATTAGTGAGTGCCATATAGGAATTTCTAGCACCAAAGAACAAGGAGGAATTGGTTATCTTCATGGACATGGTCGAATTTACAGTAGGTTTATTCTAAATTTGTCTGATAGATCTGCAAATATGATCTGGAATACATTCCTGGAAAAAACATTTTGCAGCAGATTGTCTATCACATCTCATAACGGATGTAAATTATGAGACTATGGAGGATGAATTGTAGTCTCTGGAGAGTGTATACTGATGGAAGGTGTAGTGTCTAATAGAAGTGCAGATGGAAGAGAGAAGCCAAGACTGAGGCGTTGAGTGAAATGTGCAGTTTTTTAAGCTCAGGCTGGCCCAAGAAGTTTGATTTAGGAGATAAAGTCAGACCATTTTCTTTTGTCAAAGATGAACTTGCAAAACAAAGTATGCTGCTGATTAGGGACACCAGACTTGTGCAACCTAAAGTACTCAGGCAAAATCCTATGAGTTTAGTTCACGGGGAACACTTTGTAGTTGTCCAAGGAAAGAATATGTTATGATTTCTGGAGGCCAGGAATGGACTTGGAGGTGGAGAGGGTTATCGGGGAATGTGTGAACAGTGCTGTAAGTGACAACGTTTCTCAAACTCTGGGTACCGCCAATATTTAATCCAGTGCCATCTGAACAACCATGGTAAGAGATTGCCCTGGACACTGCTCCTGTTAAAGGTGGAGAGGTTGACCCCTTGCTTATTAGTCTTTTGGATCTATTTCCTTGACAACCGTCAGTGACATAGCTGGGGTAAGAGAGGACATGTCAGAAGAGGTCATAAAGTTTCTAGAGATGATTTTCAGGTGTGAATTAGGTGCTTTCTAGGAAAAACATGGCATCAAGCATAGGAAGTGCTCCCTGTACCACTCTCGCACCAACAGTGTAGCAGGGTTTGATAGGACAATTAAAGAAGGTGAAAGTTGGAAAGAGGAGATGGAAAGGTTAGTTCTCAATTATCGGTTATCTCAGCATGCTATCACAGGCAGATCTTCTTTTGAACTGTTCAGGGGTTGGATGCCGAATATTAGATACGCTCCTGGAAGGATATTGTGGGACAAGGGTTGGATGATTGTGTCTGTGGAAGGATGGAGGGAAATAATGTAATGTGACAGAAGACAAGAAAGGCTTATTAGGACTGAACGCGTATCACCAAGGAGTGCAAATTGAAGTTGGAAGTTTGAGTGCAGGTTATAGCACCTGTTAGGTGTGCTCCATGACCCAAATTCAACTATTAGTGATGTCAAAGTACTTAATAATGCTGTCAAGACCAGTCAAAGCTCCACCTACTTTGAAATTTCCTTTGTCAACTGTTGTACTGCTTGTGGACCAGAATAATGATATTATAACAATGTATCAATGCGTATGTCGCTGACTGCTAATTTTTGTTATTCTTTGTGTAGTAAGACTCTATTTATGAATATGCCAGTCATTGGCTTCTATTTCACATGTATAAGGCTGCACCATTAGTTACACATGCCACACCTTTTATAGAAGCTTCTATGATATGTTTCTTGGGACACACCACTTTTCCAGCACCCCTCGACCTCCCATCCCCACCTTTTTTATGCTACTTAAACATGTTTATAGGGTTCTTTTTCATATTGCAATAAACAGTTGGTTCCCATGGTAGAAACAAAAAATGACTGAACCTTCTTATTTTTTGTGTGTTGTTTTTTTTTACAAAGAGAAATAAAATCTGCACTTGGAGCAATGGAGGTGGAGTTATTTGTAGATGAGAGACATGGATTCCTGAGGGAGGCAAACAAAACCTCAGACTTACTACAGTTGTACAAGCGATTAAGCTTCTGAAGATCATTATCGCTGAAATCCATCCGTTGGCCAATAACATCACTGAAGTCTGGGATGAGGGTCACTATTGTAGGGTCCGTGCCATTCTGGAACGCTGTCTTGCTGTAGTGCATAACGGAGGTGTAGTCATAGGGGACGTTTAGATTGCTGGAAACCTTGTCATCATACTTGTTGAAGTTGTTTTCTTTTCCTGTTAAACGAAAGAAGGAATTAATTTTTGATTTTTATAAGGTCACTGCAAGCAAAGCATAAACCATTAAAACACCCTATGCATCTTTATTAACGGTATTACAAATAGTCATCCATATTATACTATACATCCTTCAAATTCTCCATAACAATTCCTACCTGTCTATGGGCTGGGCAAGTGATTTTCCTGGTCATTGCAGAGAGTGAATAACCCGAACGGCTGCCAATTATAAACCGAAAAAAGTAATTAGCATCAATTAGTACTTGTAGCAAGTAGAATTTGCTAATCCTGCCATGCCCTTTGATACTTCTGGCTCTGCCCTTGCTTCTCTTGATATTAAAGTTCATAAAAGCAGAGGCAAGACAGAAGGCCCACAGGGCACTAATCGAGTACCCTGTCCACCAAACTCAAGGTCTTCCCGTCCAGTTTTGAATCTGGCAAACCGAAAGTTTTACGCCGTCGGAGCAAAGTTTACTCTGTTATTGTAAAACTTCCTTCAACAGCCCAACAGGGTAGGTGGCATTGGAATTAAGCCATCTGACAATCTGTCCTATTTAGAGTGAACAGTGAGATGGCTTTTTTCACTGACTGGCGTGGAGTCATACGTTTTTTTCCCCCCATAACAAACTTCACTTTGGGAGCATGTTTTTGAAAAATATAAAAATGGAAACCCTTGACAGCCAGTCATCAAGTTTGGTGGAGCGGTCCATTAAACTTCTACATTGACAGGAACAGCCATGACAAGGGTTGCTGTCAATCTATAGAGAAGTCCGCCAGGCTGGCAGACATATTTTAGTTTGGCGGCAAAGTAAAGGCAATAAAGTTCTCCTCCAACCTGTCTGCCTCAACTCCACCTGTTAAATCCTAAATTAGGCCCTCTATCTAGAGTGGCACAGTGGGCAAAACACAATGGTTTGGAATGCTACTCTGAGGGATTGCCAGTGGTTATACTGTTTACAAACCTTCGTCCCATCACCTTTTGGGTGTTGGAATTCCAGTAGTATGCCTGGAAACCAGAGACTGGTGTAGCTTTCGAGCCTACTACTGTCAATGTTTGTGAACCGAAAAAGTAGTAAATTTGCATCCATTCAAGGAGTGCTTCTATGTGTGCAGATTTGCTACTTTTTTGGTGCACTAGTTACTAAAAGGCTTGTTTACAAAGATGTTCAAAGTATAAGCACAGATCTGCTCTCGCCATGCTCAGGTGCACTTTGGGCTGCCTAGCGCCAACACAGGCAACATTTCGTCACAGTGCAAGGGAGCCTGTGTTATGATTAGAATAGTTTGAGTGCACAAAGGGTTATCTTCTTGCACAAAAGCTATCCTCTGCTGCTTCTTCCTCTTTATGTGTGTGCTGTGCAATGCAGCACCCATGCAAAGAGGAAGTAACAAGAAGAAATAAAGATATTTTCCTCATTCTGCAGCCTCAGGGAGGTTCACCATTGTAGTGTAAACCCATGTCTACAACTCCTTACGAATACAGGTTTGCATCAAAATCCATGGGTCGATGCATGGGTATGCCCATGCACCACCTATGGAATGCCTACATGATGCACAGTAACATGAGCATTTCAATGAGCTGGGTTAAGTTTTCTTACAAAGTCATTTAAATCGACATTTCCGTAGCTGGGTAAATCCTCAAACGTATTTTGCACCAGGGCTGCATCACAAAAGTGATGGAACCCAGATGCAAAATCTTTGAAAATCTGGGCCTATGTACATATGGCTTTGTGTCAAAATCCCTGGCTCGATGCACGGTAATGCCCATGCACGACCAATGGAATGCCTACCTGCTGCTAACTAACGCAAGGCACCTTAATGCGCTGCGTTACTTTTTCTTTCAAAGCCATGCAAATTGACATTATTGTGGCATTGTAAATACCAAAAAGGGTTTTGTGTCTGGGCTGCATCAAAAAGTGATGCAACCCTGGTGCACAAATCTTTGTAAAACTGTGACATTTAAGTTTCTGATCCAAAAAATGAACTAGTTAAAAACTATTAGCGAAATCAGGACGATTGGAAAAACCGACATAGACAAAGCAGAACCAACTCAGGGCCATCAGATCCAACTATCAAACCAATAATGTATATATTTGGGGGGTGTCACACCCCAAATACCCCCTCCCCGCTCCTCGAAGCTATGCCCCTAAGTGAGTGAGGTAGTGTTTTGGACGAATGAAACAAGAAAGAGTGCGCAGAGCACTGTCCACCAGAAAAGTAAGAGTGTATAGAGGCGGTTGAGCAATGAGAGTGATTGGTAGATCACCCAGAATTATCAAAGAAAGGCTGAAACTGTGAAGGAGACAGAGGTTCATGGGGACAGAGCAGTAGGAAAGGTTACAAGGATGGAGAGAGGGAGGGAGCATTGGCGAGAAGAGGGGTAGAGACAGTATGGGAATGTGCAGGGGATGGAGTGCCAGGGAAAGAAAGTGCAGGGGAAAGTTCACTACAAAAACCCACAATGATAGTGAGTGCCTATAGGGAGCTGTAGGAGAGGGAGCATGGCTGAGATTGCCAGGAAACACCACAGGGATAATGAAGGGAGCCTAGAGGGAGAAGGAAAAAAGAGGGATCTGGGAGAGATTACCCGAAGATGACATAGGCAGAATAGGAGATAGCTGAGAGGGAGAAGAAGGAAAGAGTCAACAGGAGAGGCCACTAAAAAGAGACTGCGTATAGAGTGAGAATGGAGTGTGGGATCACTGAAGAAAGTTATAGGTACAGAACAGGGGTGAGAGGGAGAGAACACTATGAAAAGTCACAAGGAGAGAGGAAGTGTAGATGGAGAATAGTGAAAGAGATCCTAGCAAGAGGGCAGTCACTAGATCTGGTCAAGTATGCTTCAAGGAATTGTCAGGGCTGACTTCACACATACGGTGACATACAGTTTCTATTTTTATACTGTCGTTATTCCACAAGTATAAAGTTGGGTTACAGCTTCAGACTTTTGGCCTAACTGGAAAAAAGTAGGTGCTAGGCCAGCTGCCACTGGATTCAGACGAGGATAGAGTGAGAAATAGCGGCGGCTCCACTCATTGTAAACTTGCCTCCAGGACATTGGCCCAGCGTTGGACTGCCCAATGCCCGGTATGGCTATGCAGGCATGATTCCCATCTGGAAAAATCCTGAACCTCGTTAGAATCTAGCCCAATGAAACAGTATTGTCCGCACCTCCTTTGGCTCATACTCAAGAGATTAGACACCACTGCAAATGACCCTTAATTAATTCTTCCCAGACTGTCTGCTTCACAGCCATTCCTACAAAGATCCATGCCCCACTCTGCGGCTGTTGGTGATTTCTCTTCTGTCTTGGTCACTATATAACTACACACTTAGTGGCACTCCTGTACTCTCTGGGGACCAGGGAGCTAATCAACACAACATACACTTTCAGGATTGAAAAATACTAGAACATGATAATGTGTGGAAGTGAAGACTGGCTGATGATCAAGGAGGATTCGTGAAAAAAAGGTTGAATTGTTCAGATTAATGTTTGGTTAGAGAAGGCTACCGAGAGGGGCACAGGAAGAAATATAAACCAGAACTACATCAAGTTCCTCAAAGAGAGACTCAGTTTCTCCCTGATGGTTGTATATCATTTGAGTATATGCTTGGGAAGGAGCGAGTCATTGATGGTGGTGTGTTCAAATGAGATGGGATGAAGAGGTTTAGCAGTTTTGTGTTGTCATGAGATTATTATTGAGGAGACTGGCTCCATCAACCTTTAGTTTGAGGCTGGTTCTTTAGATAAATAGAGCATTTTCGGCATGTAATCATAAGGGTGTGGTGGCATCCTGTGGATCAATCCGGGTTTCAGGTTGGCTGTAAAGTGAAAGTGGGAATGTGGTAAGTGATACATGTAGGATTGTTCCATAGACCAAAAAGGTCAGACAAGGTGAGTGGATAGTTGTCTTCTGTTATAGTATCTATTGAGTGTTCATCACTCATTGCGGCTGGATGAAGTTGTGAGTGAATCTTAGGCTAGAGCATTGATAAAGTTAGGGGTGCAGTGTGAAGTCAATAGAAAAAGGTGTATTTGTGGTTTGTGAAATGTGAGTTGGAGTATGTGATGATCCTGACCAGGAAGATGCAGAAGAAATGAGCAATGGAGTGGGTGGGGTGGGCAGGATGGAGTAACAGAATTAGTGGAAGATGAATGTTAATGTATTTCTCAATGCGGAGGTTGGTTGGGTAGCTCTGGGCGTAGCATGTGCTTGTTCAGTGTGCGCAGAATGTGCCACCAAACACAGTCCACACTGTTTGGATGTGGGATAAACATAGAACGAGATCATTGAAGGGAGCACATTTTGCTTAATGGATGTATCATATCAATGGATGCATTTTACTCATTAGATGCAAGGTGACAGTGGGACTGTTTATTCAGTGGAACACACTTGAATCAATGAATGTAGGATGACAATTTACTCAATGGCTCAGCTTCCAAATCCCTTGCTATTTCTCAGTCTAATGGGGTGCATCCAAGTCATCAACCTTCTCAATACCACCCCAGAGACGTTTCAAGCCATGGGCAACGTAGGCAATTGCCCAGACCCCCCACCTTCCAAGGGGCCCCTTAGGAAAGTTAACTTTCTCTTCATTTGATCACTGTTTATTCTATTTCTCTCTCTAAACATCTCTCCTTTTCTGCCTACATCGACCTCTGGCTCTGACTCATGAACCAGTGTCATCTTAAGGAGTTTTGGAGTCACAAGGCTGACACTTTCAACTGTTTTTGGGATCATGTTGAAATTTAACATATAACTTAGTATTGCTTGATATCACACAGGCTTATATTATTAGGAAATAGGTAACAAAATTCAAATGTGTCTCATACAGTGAAACTCCAAAATATGTATTGCCCAAGGCCCCCATTATCCTTAAAATGACACTGCACCACTCTAGCCCATTAAAATCCACATTCAATAAAGCAGCCCCAATGAGCACAGATCATAAGAAATGTCTCCTCATGGCCCACACTCTGGGAGATATTCACTTACTCCCCCTTTAGTAGTGCATCATTTCAAAGTCTACTGCATCATCTTCAAATCCACTCCTCTGAGGAAGACATTGTACTTTTCCAACAAATTCTTCATATGTTGCTGTCGCACCATGTGGAGCAACACCCCAGCCCCTTTGAAATCCAGAACTGTCTCACATAATATACATGTAAACCAGCGTTCTTGGAGTAGACCTCAAGCTCAGAGCAAACTAGTCTTGCCTCTCCGACTGATCCTATTCCTTCAGGACTTCAGTAAGGAGTAAAATCTACAGGTTTGGACAAATCATTCATTTGATTCCAGAGGGCCCTGGTCAATGCTTGATGGACTCGCTTCATTTGTCAGTCACCCCACAAGCAATGCAACTGTAAATATAGCACCCTATATGACCCATGTCTGTATCCCTGTGCCCTATATATTTCCCACAATTCTACGCGTTCAATATCTGTACATGTGAGCACCCCTCGCTCCCATCCCCTTACTCGCACCTTAACCCCGCAGTGTTTAGTTTGTCTCTTCTATGGATTTGTCCTTTTTAAACCCTCATTTTATTAATCCACATTGTCTGGACATTCTGTTATGCTCGCCATAGCCCATCAGATTCTTATGTCTATTATTGCTGCCAAATAGCCACACTATGATGGCAGCTTGGGTGCACAACATCATAGTTGCATAGCACTGCGGGGAATTGTGATGTGAGAAATACTTTACCAGTCTGAATTCTGTCCCACACAATCGTTACGTAGTCATCTCGGTCGGACCGTGACTGCTCGTGCCAGAAGCCCAGCGCGTGAAGGAACTCGTGTTGAATGGTTGCTATTCTGTCGCAGTTTACTCCAATGGATAGCTGCTGTTTCCCTTGGCGTCGATTCCCTATTGATGAGTAGCACCTAGTAAAAAAGAGACCGAATTGCAATGTAAGGTTGGCGAGGTGGCCATCTTGTGAATGATGTCACATTACATCAAAAAAACTAAGCAGACCTCAAAAACATAAAGCAGCATTTGGATTTTTTGGGGTGATTATTGTGGTACAGGACTTAGGGTCATATGTAGGTAATGTTTGTTTTACGATTCTCAAATTGCGATTTTTTGGGACTCGTAATTAAAGAATCGCAAAACGAAATGTAGGTAGGATTAGCAATTTTTTTGCGAACCCCACTTAATCTTTATTTGCGAATCACAAATTGTGATTCGCAAATAAGGAATACCTTCTCATTCATACCTATGGGCTAGAAGGCTCATGGGAATGAGTGGGAAGACATTCTCAATTTGCGCATCTCTATTAGAGAATCGCAAATTGAGAATGCAATTTCAGGGTTGTAAGGGTGTCAATAGGACACCCTTTTGCACCCCTGAAATTGACATGTGTGCACATGTGGCCCACATACATGCCCTAAGGGCATGTATGTGACCCACATGGCACCTTGAACAATGCCAAAAAGTGCATTTTTCAAAGAAATCGCAAAATGCCACCAACCTGAAGTGGGTGGTATTTTGCGATTCCTTAAGCCAAAAGTCGCACAACTTGGGTGCTTCTTACATTGCATTTAAGGATTCGTAATTTGCGATTCCTTAAATGCAATAGCAAAATAAGGAATCGCACATTTTGCGATTCCTTATTTTGCATGTGGGTTTTTGTGTGCGACATAGCACACTGCCCTAATTGCGATCGCAAATGCTGAAATTCTGAGAATTTCCGCATTTGCGAGTGCAATTAGGCTTCCTACATATGGGCCCACATGCATCATTGTGTCTTTTTGCATTTCTTAATTTGCGAAAAATAAGGAATCGCAAATTAAGAAATGCAAAATGATATGCATCAATATTTTCGGTATTCTTGTGGGATTCGGTAAAAATCGCATTTTTTACCGAATCCCAAAGAAATACCGATTTCTTAACTTAATTTTCGCAATTCCCATTGATTCCTATGGGCCAAAAGGCCCATAGGAGTCAATTGAAATTGCGAGTGGCACTTAGAAAATTTCATGGGTGCAGGGGGGGGGGTCCAAAGGACCCCCCCATGCACCCCTGAAATGTACTTTTCAGCATAAGTTACATACACACATGTCCTAAGGACATGTGTGTGTGTAACTTTACAGTTTAAAAAATGCATTTTTGTGCATTTTTAATCAATTTCGCAATTTACCACGAAGTTGAACTTCGTGGTAATTTGCACTTCCAATTTTAAAAAACGCATATTTTTCTACAATGATGCATAGCATTTAAGAAATCGCACAATTGCGATTTCTTAAATGCTAACGCAATTTTAGAAATCGTAAAAAAGATGCGACTTCTAAAATGGCATGATGCATCCCAACAAGCACTTTTGCATTCGCAAACGGCCGATTTTAAGGCATCGCACCGTCTGCGACTGCAAAAATGCTTGATGCATGTGGGCCATGGCCCCTAGTAAAGATAACTGTGTATTTTTCTCTCCAGCAGACCTCTTGAAAGCGAAAACAAACCCTTCATCAATATTTGGGGCGTCGTTGGCTTGTCCATGCACCCGAGCTTCTTTTGGGTTTTAAATGGTATATTAGCAATAGACAAATGTTTACGTGTTTGTATTTTAAAACAACCTGCTTTGGTGCCTGGCTGATCTTGCAGTATAGAATACATTCTACTGCTGAACATGTGGTTTGTGCAATTGTGAAAAATAAACCAGAGCGGTATTATTCGGCTGCAAATGGCTAAATTTAGCTTCAGACTGTAATTTTGTAAATCACTCCCATTAGCAGCCTCACAGTTAAGAGCTGCCATAAGAAATTCCTGGATATCCATGTACATAACATGCATTTGAGTCTGTGGATAATGTTCTCCGCCAGCAGATGTTCTGGTAAACTCCAAATTAATAGACAGCTTTTTCCTCCTCATATATTTTAGCATTGAAGGTTGTCTTGGTGTTTTAGAGCCAGAAAGCAAAACACGTTTGACTGCCGCTATTAGATATCATTGCTGTAATTTAGGCAGTGCTTGGTGCAAACAACTGTTACCACCGCATTATGAAAGCACATTGGTGGAGGGGGTAATATTTGACAAGAATATTTGTACATATTTGTTGTGTTGCATTGTGTTCTGTTTGTGATGTGTTCCGTTTGCGATTTACTACTGCATTTTTGTGTTGTATTATTGTAGAGTTGCACTGTGTTAGTGCTGCCTTCTGTTTTGACTGTTAGATGTGCTGGGCCATGTTATGCTTCTGTTGTACCAGTATTTTGCTGTGTGTTATGTTATTTTTTGTGTTAGGTTCTCCTATGTGACTACTTTATCATTTCAACAAAGGGTGCTACGTTCCAAGCCAAAGGCAGTAAGTATAGTAAGTAACCCTTCATACGTCAGTTTCAAAAAAGACCTTAAAATGCACCTGCTCAACAAATATTGGGGTCCATAATCATTCTATTTCCATTCATGCCACACATCTCTTCCTTTTGAATCTCCTACCCTCCCGCCCTTTCTCTCACCTCTCCTGGACTCCATCAACATCTACTCACCTCCTACCGTACCCATCCTCTCCTCCTGCGTCCCCTTCTTTTCACCTCTCGCCTATCTATTTGCCACCCCTCCTTCCACACTCGGCTTACCCCTCCCTGTTGACAAAAAATGAGTCTAGCTCCTTTTTACTGTTTTATTCATATGTTGTTTTGTAAATAGCTTCTTCCTTTAACATTGTATCAAAACCAAGATATGTTATTTATTTTTGTTCTTTAAATCTACCATATCTAAATGTTGCATTTCGTTACTATTTGTATTGTAACCCGTGTACTATCGTCATTCCAATGTAAAGCGCAGTGATACCCAAGGGTGAAACCAGCGCTATATAAAACCTCTTAAAAATATATATTTTTTTTAAATAGTCCTTCAAAGATCCAGTGACAAGCCACTGTTTACCACTGCCAACGGTGTTACCATACTTGCTGGTCCAGCTCTTCAACTATTTAAGACACCAGTCAGAGAATACGTCTGTCAGAGACATAGCTTAAGTTAGCACTTCAAGGTCTTGTTTTATTTGATATACAGGCAACTACCTGGACATAAGCCAGTGTTACCTCACTATCCTCTAATTTAAATAGCCGTGCTGCTATTGAATGTGTACCCAGTATTAGTACACCAGTCTTTTGAAATCATATTACTTTGCTTTGAAAATCATATGCCGTAAAGGATAGCACTTTTATCAATTGGTTTGATGGGTGTAATATCGATCATGACTTGGAAGCGAAGTAAACTCCACCATTCAATCAACACACCAGAATAACATGCCATCTTAAGTAGCTTCTAATGGTGACTAATCTCTTCATTTATGCCAAGCAAAATCAATTGCTTCAGAAAAGGTCCCAGTGTGCCTGATTCTTATTTCTTCTGGACAATAAATTGGCAGTATGGAATGGCTAACACAATCAGATGAGCCAAGAGGGTCTGCCGGGTTGGCGAACACTTAACCAACACATTCGATCTCTGCAAAATCCCCAACCCACAAAAACTGGCTATTGTGTTGAGAATCCTACCCGAGTGCGCTCTGGATAGTGATATGGTAAGTAGTATTTTGTCACATATAGCCTGCTTACAAGCGCATTATAGGTCATGAGTCATTACTCTGTCTTTAGTAGAGCTCTCAGTATTCCAATTGTCTAATGCTTATCAGAACATTGGAATGTTGGGAGCTCCATTGAAAACAATGAAGTGCTTCAAGCTTCTAATGGCAGGTAGAATCCCGGAGCAGCAACATTCCAGTGTTTGTTCACAGCTGTTGCTGTGAACAAGGGTCTCAGGGAGCCCAAGGGGATTTCAACCCCCTTGAACTATGTGAGGCCTTTCTTTTAAAAATTGGAACATTCAACTCTCTTGGGCTGAATGTTCTAACAGCCTTAGAGCCCTGGGTAGTGGGCTTTATCAGCCATTATAGGCCCGCCCCTTTGTTAACGTTGGAGCGGGCCTTTAATGGCCATTAGCGGGCTCTAATGCTATAATATATCATTAGAAGTGCTGGTGTAATTGATCCAGCGGGCTATAGAAAATATATCATAAACTACGCTACCCAACTTCATAACCTATAAACAAAATTCTATACTAAACATGGACCCATTTATGAACCTGATATATTTTGGGCCTACTGAATCAGGTGGTCAGAATAAATCTATATACACATTATCTACACAATATATACATTTTTTATACATTTGCAGAAGGAATATTGTCATTAGAATAAAACCCAACCATTTAAACGACCACCATAGGCGACGTGATCTAGCTAATGGTAACCTATACTTCTAAATAATCAAGACCAGCTTGTTTGTCAAAAGTAAGATTTTATTTTCTAAATTATGGTATATATGTTGTAAGTTTTATAAATGAAATTTATTTGCAATAAAGCAAGCATGATAGTAAGAAATAAGAAAAATACAAATTAAGCAATTAAATCAATTTAAAGAAATTATATAAAGTTTAGCATTTCTAAAACCTATTTCCCTAACTGAGCTAAATAGACAGAAATTAAAGTAAAGTTCTTTGAGGATTCTTACGTGCTCCACGCAAAGTCCAGCAGCACATCACCCTCATCGGAAAGTCAGAAAGCAGCAGCCAGCCCGACCCTAAGGGCATGACTTTTTATACCTTTCTACGCTAATTAAACTAGCAAAGGAAAGTTTTCAGAAATACTCGACGTCCCATTGGCTGAGAGTGACAAGTGACATGTCACCCGATTCTTAAAAAGTTCCACAAAATCATGTCTTACAAAGACCATTGTCTCTTCCACGTGAAGCCAGAGGCTTCCTGCGATTGCAACTTTGTTTTAAGTCATCCTCGCAGCTTCCATAGTCTTACAGTGCAACTTCCGCGGATGCCAAGTTAAGGACTGACAAAAAGTTCACTTTCGACCTTGGCCATGTCCGACAGAATGATGTCAGCTCATCAGTTTTTGCTTTGTGAATGCAGCCTCAATAAACGTTTTAATTCAGAATGGGCGTCTCGTGACTTTCTGCAGAAATATGAATTAGCTCTTTTTGTGCGGCTCAAATAGTTAGGCCTCAAAAGCAGGCAACTTATGATTTCTAGTATAAAACAAACACAAGAAAAGTATTAATGTAAGAAATAAAGTATATTCTGTATCCACCCCATGGTTTACTAATTAATTAACCCACCCGATTAATCAAAATGTTACCTAGCCATTGCAAACAAATAAAGCAGCGTTTATATTTACCAGTCTTCGTTTTTCTATGAGACCCATATGCACCTAGAATAGTAGAAATGACATCACACAGACAAGAAAAAGCAAAACAAGCACATGCTTATTTTAAATATGCAGCAGTTAGTAATGACAAAAACGAAAACAATAAATTATTTTATTATTTAGCACGAACAAAAAGATGCAACATTTATGCACGTTTATGAGCACACATGTTAGTCCCCCCACGTGTAAAGTTTAATCTAGGTTGTATTAGCACGACATATCACAAATCATTAATAATTTTATTCATGTTATGGAAATGTGACTTTGCGAGTTTAAACAAAATTTTGTTTTCTATCTCGCTCCATCAACTCCCTCATCTGGTGATTAACAAATCACCACACCAGCACTCAAAATTTTGGTAAAATTAAATTTATAAGAAATCGATTCAAATTCATTGTATTAGTAAACCTAAAAGTCTGTTTCAGCATAATCCTTGCAATTAACATGACGCTCTCTATGTAACTCCTGCAACTCAATCTCCCTTTCCTCTTCTTTTCTGAGTTTATAAATTCTCTTCTTTTCTCTTAAATGCTTCTTTCTTTTATGCAACAGACAACCTACTTTAGTCAAAATAAAAATGAATATAATTATAATCAAAGGTGCCAGAATCTTGCCAAGAATTGAACTTCCGATATTATGAAACCAGTTTTTAATTGCTTGAAACCTATTTGAAAGTTTCCCAGTAAAATCTTCTTCTTCTAAAGGAATTATTTCAGAATGCATTTGTGTAATATTCTTAATATACATTTCAATATTTTTACTTTCATCCGGTATATATGTACAGCAATGTTGGACATGTAAAATGCCACAGACTCCTCCCTCTTTTGCTAGGAGTATGTCTAAAGCAAGACGATCTTGAATTACCATGGATCTAATTGCAATAACTTCAACATTCACTAATTGAAACCCATCAGCAGTGTCAGTTGATAATCTATCAACTATAGTGGACAATTTTCTGATTCTCCCTGCATTTAGGGTTATACCAACAAAAGGTATTACAGCTTGGAAAATATCTCCCAGAACTTCAGTAAAAGTTTCTCTTTTAGCTCTATTTACATAATTATGAATTTTAAATAATCCTTCTGAATCTCTGTCAACATGAAACACTTTAGGAAAAACAATTCCCACATAACAAGTTCCATACCAATGGTCTGGAAGGTTGTAGTAGGCTTTGTCACCACAAACAAAATAAATTCCAGGAAAGATAGGATCTTTTCCACCTTTAAATCCCCAACCTCCCATAATCTGATAAGTATCTTCACAGTTGCTTGCACCTACAAAATAATTATCAAAAAGTGTGTTATCTCTTCTAATGCAAAGCTTTCCACTAACAGGTTTGTCCATGTGAATTGCAATATTTTCAAGCATTTTGCCATTTAGTTTCTCATCCTCTTTTTGCCAGAATGATGACTTAGTCTGCTTGACTAATTCATTTCTCTTATAAATTGCTCTTCTCTCCTCAACCATATTCAGAAATTTCTTCCCTTCAGCACTTAATTTACATGTTAGATTATTTTTGTAAGCATACTCATAAGTGAGTTCGTTAGTAACAAGGAAATATTCTCTCAATTGTTTAGCTTTCTTATGCTTATTTAAAGCATTATCAATCTTGACATTAGCAAAAATCTCATCATAATTTGAATAGTAATATTCTAAACGACCAGTTTGATAAAATAAACTAGTTAATACACTACATGTAACAGCATAAGTGAGAGGAAGCATATTATATGTTACTCCCTCAGAAACAGAAGCGGGTAACTTAACGCATACATAACAATCCTTTGCATCCATTACCTTTACATATTCACTCAAAAGCTTTGTGAAAGTATTGCTTGAAAAATCACCTATTGATTTATCTTGATGAATGTTAGGCTGATGATCAATTACTTTTGCAGATGCACTATGTTTAGTTTGGCTAACCAGAGCTTTGCTTGTTAAATTAACTTTGTGTAATTCTCTATTCATTTCTAAAGGTATAATCACAGCTAGTACCAACCAGAGCAGAACTAAAATGAGCAGACACACCAGAGTCATCTTACAGCATCTTTTAAAAACAGAGCATTTTGAAGTGCTCTCCTTAATGTAAGGCATTTTTAGGTTAGTTTTAGCCTCAAAAATAAAATTAAAAATAAATTTTAAAATTTATATACACCCCCCTTTTAAAATATATTTTTCTTTTATAACCCTAAACAAGATTTCTTCGACCTTATGTCATACATAAGTTTTCTTCTATTAGACAGTTTTCTTCGACCTTGTGTCAACTAACAGGATTTCTTCAGCCTTATGCCAATTTAATAAATTTGTACTTCAATCATTGTCACTAATTTCTTGGATTTCGTTTTCTTCTTCACTACTATCATATATGTCTATAACAGGTGGAATTACTAAGTAAGTCCACTCAGGAGACTTGTATTTCTGGTTTGGTCTAATTATTCTCTTCCCTTTTCTTGATATCACTTCTATTTTCCTTCCAACTCCAACCTCTTTTCCAGGACTCTTTTGACTACTGATTTCTTCAACTTGTTCTATTGGCTTTTTAATCAATCTGACTCTCAATCTTCCACCAGGCCAGTAGTCTGCTTTTCTCACGTACTTTTTCTTTGGTTCAGAATTATTCGATTCAGATTTCCAAGTCCTTTTCTTTCTGTTTTCACTTCCACCTTCCACGTCACTTTCCTCAGTTTCGTAGTCTGAAATTTCAATTGACTCAGGAACTTCTCTATACGGCAATTTCACTCCTTCAGGAACTTCACTTTGTCTTCCATCACTGGTACTCGGTAATTCGTTCTCCTCCTCTTCCTCAATTACCTCTAGCTTCCCAGATTTCGGAATTTTGTTCCTTACTTCAGAGCTTGTTCTCTGCCTTTCGATACTCTCCTGGTCTGAAACTTCTTTCGGTTCAGCTTCTCTGTCTTCAACATAGACAACCGAATCCTCAGTTATCTTTCCTTTTAGCAGATTCTCTTCACCTTCAGAATCTATTTCAATTATTTCTAAGTCTTTTCTTGTCAAATTTCCATTCACTGGCACAGTTTCCAGATGTCGACTTTCTTGTCGATCTTCAGAATCTGGAATTACTTCACCTTCTGTTCTGTCTTCTGCTTCAGAATCAGAGTCATCTGTGGTATCACTTTCAACATCAGAATTCTCAGGAGTTGGTATTGGAATAGTATGACTTGGATGAATCCAACGCTTCAATCCTCTGCACTTTACAGCATTAGTAGTGATCAAGATTACCTGCCTAGGTTTCTGCCATCTAGGAGATAGACAATTCCTCCTCCGATGTACTTTCGTTCTGACCCAGTCTCCAGGTCTCAGATCATGTGTCAAAACTTTGTCATTTGATTGTGCTTCAGTTCCCACCTGATTAGACACAGAAGTTACCATATCAGATAACCTTTTACAGTAATCCAAAATTGCACTGTCATTTATGCTCAACAGTTTACCTACAGGTACAAAAGCTTGCCTCATAACTCTTCCCATCAAAATTTCATGAGGACTCAAACCTGTCTTTTTATCTGGTGTACTTCTTATTGACATCAAAACAAGTGGAAGAGCATCAGTCCACTTAACTCCTGTTTCTAGACACATTTTTCCAATTCTGTTTTTGATAGTTCCATTTATTTGTTCAACTACACCTGATGCCTCTGGTCTGTATGCACAGTGTATTTTCTGCTCAATACTCATAGCTTCGCAAATTAACTTCAACAGTTTGTTATCAAAATGACTTCCTCCATCACTCTCAATAGTGACTGGAAAACCGTACCTTGGGATTATTTCTCTGAGCATTAGTTTTGCTACTGTAATTGAATCACAATGTCGTGTAGGAAAAGCTTCTACCCACCTTGAGAACAAGCATACAATTACAAGTACATATTTCAAACAGTTGTGTAAGGGCATTTCAATGAAATCTATTTGTAACCTGGTGAAGGGACCACCCTCTCGACCAATTATTCCTGTCCCCACCACTGATTTTCTGTTTGGATTCATTTGTTGGCATGATAAACACCTTTGACAAAAAGATTCTGCAATGGTTCTAAACTTGGTATTGAACCATGTCTCTTTAAACAGTCTGACCATAGAATCTCTTCCTAAATGTGCAGGACCATGATATAATCTGGCCATGTCAGAAATCATGCAATTTGGTAAAACTACTCTCCCATCTTTGTAAACCCACACTCCATCTTCATCACGTTGTCTACAATCTGATCTTAACCACTGGTCTTTTTCTTCATCATCTGCTTCGTTTTGTAAATCTCTAATCTCATTCCATGTTTCTACAATAGTTGTTAGCATTAATGAATTTGAATCAGTTTCTGTACTTCTATTCCGATTGTAAGAATAATTTTTCCTTGCGCAGTACTTTGCTGTTTCATCTGCGAAGGCATTTCCTTTGGAAATATAATCAGTTCCTCTAGTGTGTGCTGCACACTTGACTATGGCAATTTCTTTTGGCAATTGTATTGCTTCAATTAATCTTCTAATGAAAACTGCATTTTTAATTGGTGACCCTGTTGATGTCATGTATCCTCTCTGTGACCAGAGTTGTCCATAATCATGCACAACTCCGTACCCATACTGACTATCAGTAATGATGGTAACTCTTATATCTTTTGATATTTCACATGCACGAATTAAAGCAATCAATTCAGCTACTTGTGCTGAACGAACTCCTTCAAGACATGATGCTTCTTTAATATTTTCAACTGTACAAACTGAGTATGAAGCTTTCAAGACACCACCTTCGGATCTTAAGCATGAGCCATCTACAAAGTAGACAAAATCCGATTCAGACAAAGGTCTGTCTTTGATGTCTTTTCTGGGTTTAGTGCAGAATTCCATGACATCTAAACATTCATGTTCTGTCTCAATGTCATTAACGATTTCTGAATCAGGCAGTAATGTAGAAGGATTCAGATTCAAACATCTTGAAATCGAAACATTATCTGCTCCTAGTATGATTTTCTCATACTTTGTCAATCTGCTACTTGTTAAATGTTGAGTCTTACCTCTTGTCAGTAATATTTCAACTGAATGAGGCACAAAAACTTTTACAGGAAATCCCATAATGATTCCTTCACTCTGTTCGAGACTGATACTTGTAGCTGCAACTGCTTTTAAACAACCTGGTAATGCTTTTGCAATTGGATCAAGAACTGCAGAGAAATATGCAATAGGTTTCTTTAGGTTTCCATGTCTCTGAATTAACACAGATAATGCACATCCTTCTCTCTCACTGCAATACAGTTCAAAATCTTTCTCATAATTTGGCATACCCAAAGCAGGAGCTTGGCATAAGCTCTTTTTCAAGTTTTCAAAAGATTCCATCTCAACATCATTGAGAATAATTGGATCTTTTACATCTGATTTGGTCAGTCTTTGTAGTGGTTTCGCAATTACTGAAAATCCACTTATCCATTGTCGACAGTAACCTACCATTCCCAGGAACATTCTGACCTGTCTTTGTGTTCTTGGCGGTAACATTGCTTGAATCATTTTTATTCTCTCTATTGTTACTTGTCTTTTTCCTTTTGCAATTCTGTGACCAAGATATTTCACTTCCTGTTTGCAAAACTGTAGTTTTGCTGGGGACACTTTATGTCCTTCTTCTGCAAGGCGATTTAACAGAATTATTGTGTCTGTTACACAATTTTCTCTTGTCTTTGCAGCTATTAACAAATCATCAATATACTGCACCAACGTAGACCTACCTGGTAAGTCTAAATCTTCTAATGATCTTTTTAACAGTTCGTTAAAGATTGAAGGACTTTCTGTATAGCCCTGAGGGATTCTTGTCCATCCAAGGGTCTTACCTTGGAATCTGAAAGCAAAGATTTCATAACTGTCTGGGTGTAGAGGAACAGTAAAGAATGCATTGCAAAGGTCAATGACTGTGTACCATTCAGCATCATATGGAATCTGAAATAGAATCACTGCTGGATTTGGAACCACAGGACAACATGGAATAACAATTTGATTAACCTTTCTCAAATCTTGTACGATCCTAAATGTTCCGTTAGCCTTTTTAACTCCCATAATTGGTGAATTACAAGAGCTACTCTTCATTTCTTCCAATACACCTTGCTTGATTAATTTTTCAATTACAGGTGTAATACCTTCAATTGTCTCTGTTTTCATTTTATACTGTGGAGTGTTTGGAAATTCTATTCCCTGTTTCAATGCAATTTTAACAGGATCTACGTTTTTCATCAGACCCATCTCATTCCCAGTAAAATCCCATATTTCAGATTTCACTGTCTCTTTTAGCTCTTCAGGTAAATCTTTTTCTTCAAATGCAGGAAACAATTTTGTTTCTTCTGCTTCCATCATCATCATTGTCATTCTGTACAAACCATCTTCCTCCATTGTTTGTAATTCAACTCCTTCAGGAGAACAATATATTCTGCAATTCATTTTACATAGGATGTCTCTGCCTAATAGATTTACTGGACTACTATTACAAACCACAAATCTGTGTTTGTCTCTGTAATTTCCAATTTCAACTGGTACTGGATCAGTTAAGTCTGTTTTAATTTGCTGATTACTTACTCCGACAACTTGGATGGTATCCCCAGAGAGAGGTAGGTTTTCAATTTCCACTGATCTAACAGTAGAACGGGTAGCACCAGTGTCCACTAGAAAAGTGATGTCTACATCATTAACTTTCCCGTTTACATAAGGACCAGACTGGTCAACCTCAAGAGTGGCTCCAACAACACACTCTTCCTCCTCTCTCGGGCACCGTCAGCAATAATCATCAGAATCACTGTCTTGGCTTTCTGTTAATAAAAATTGTTGTGAAGCATTTTGCATTTGAACCCTTTGCTGTTTTTGCTGTTTTTGTGGTTTTATTACCTGTTCACATCCCTGAAATCCCACGTTTGGATTATATTTTTGAACTCCCCCACAATTCGGAAAAGGTGGTTGTGGCAATTGGTCTTGACGATTATTCACCTGTTGTTGTTGCTGTTGTTGTAATTGTCGCTGAATATTAAATTCATTTAACCCCTGTTGCATCTGTAGCTGTTGCTGCACGTTAACACCATTCTGCATCTGTGGATTCAATAAGGGATTCTTTAAGTTTCTAGGAGGATGAGGACACTCGTCCCTCCAATGTCCAATTTCGCCACAATTAAAACAAGGTAATCTTTGTTTCAGCTCTTCTATCTTTGGGCTAAATTTCTTTTGGAAATTATTACCTTTAAACTTTCCTTGTATCTGGTTCGTATTTCCAGTTTGAACAAAATTAGTGTTCTTATTTCCCATGCTGGCAATCTGTTGCTCAGCCACTTTTACCTGTGCCCACATGGCTTTCTCCTTCAGCTTCTTCTGTTTTACTTCTAATTCATCGCTACAATATTTTGCCTTTCTCAGAATATCATCAATAGATAGTGCTTGCCATCCGACAATACTAGTTCTGATCATTTCTCCAATTTCAGGTTTTAGTCCATAAACAAATCTATAGATAAAATGACTCATGTCTTTCTCATCTAATTTCTCATAACCACTGTATTGTTTAAAGATTAACAGTAGTCTTTCATAAAAAGAATGAACTGATTCTTTTGTTTCCTGCTCTGTTCTTTCTATTTTAACCCAATCAACTTCTTTGGGTGGAATTTTGTTTTTCATCCAAACAATTACTTTCTCGTAAAAATCCATTACGAGTGGATTTGGGGCACCTGTTTCTTTAATTCGCTCAGGTTCTGTTTTTGGCCAACTAATAGATATTTTACATTCTGTCCAAAGATCAGATGGAACAACAATGTCAAAAAATCCATCCAAATCAATCCACAGAACTTTTGACACTTTGATAAATCTATCGACTTGCCTGTACCACTCAACAGGTTTCTCTCTTAATTTTGGAAAGTCATTTGTGAATAACAGAATGTCCTGTCTCGACCATGGGACATGAACATATCCTCCACCTGCAACTTCTCTCATTGGAAATTGTTTTGACAATTTTTCTAATCTTTCATCTTCCTTCCTTTTAGTCCATTTCACTCTCCATTTGTTCAATTCTCCTAGCTTTTTGATATAGACTATTAAATCTTTAATGTGAACTATTCTTCCCATTGAGTTCAAACTCTCAATGTCGCTTTCTGAGAAATCTAATCTGTAATGTTTTGCAAAATTCTTTTGTTTACTCACATCGATTTCAAGTTCTGCAGCTAGATCCTCTAATTGATCATATTTATTTTTCGTTTTCCATTGAATACTTTTGCAAATGAATAGTAGTTCATCATCCCGATAGTAATTTAAACTATCTGGGCCAATTGTTCCAATTATTAATTCTTCTATATTTGCTTTTAATTTGGCCACATCAAGCTTTGGTGTGGTTACCCTAACTTCAGGACTTCCTACATCTGACATAGCACCCATTGGTGTTTTTGGAGATAAATCCTCATTATAGGTTAAATCAGGCATTCTCGATCTAGAAGTGTTTAATTCTGTCAAATCTGAATAAAATTTTTCAGCAGGCTTTTGAATTTCTGTATTTAAAGGAATAGTTAATCCAGTTTTGTTTGTATTTCTTTGATCAAATATAGGCTGAACAGGACCTATTGTTACTGGAACTGTGACAGCTTCCATGCCTTTTGTCATTCTTTTGATTAATTCTTCTTTAGACCTTAAGTATTCATTATAATCGACATCCTCAACATTTCTTGTTTCTCTTGCATAATCTTTTGGAGGTTCCCTTGCTCTTGGAGTCATTGAAAAATGTCTACCCTCATTTCGAGCATTCTCAAATTCTGGTCTTCTAGGAGTTTCAGTGATTTCACAATTATTTGGATAAAGTTTAGGAGCTTCATTAATTGGAGGTGCACTCGGTGAAGTTTCAGTAGAAACCACCGGAGTAGACCATGATCTAGGAGGTCTCAAAGGCTGATTAGGCTGTTTCTTTCTAGCAGTTGTATATATTTCTTCCATAACTGCATCCTCAGATTCACTTTCCATAGATTTCCCTGTAGGAGAACCCATTACCATTTCATGAATTAAATACAATCCTTCACTCATGTTTCCCTGTCTCCACATTCGTAATCTATCTTCATGAGTTTCTCTTTTCCATGATGGATTTTTAGAAGGTCTTTTAATTCCACTAGCTTCTCTTTGTAACTGATACATCTCGTCTTCCCACTCAACTAAAGCTTCAAATTGAGTTGGTCTCGGTTTTGGAACAAGAGCATTCATTTTCTCTCGTAAGTTTCTTAAAACCCTTACATTAAATGAACCATCATCAGGCCAAGCCAAAACACCATCGTTTTTAGTATAACGTTTCCAACTGTCGAACCATAAGACAGTATGATATCCGTATTCACCTTCCATGTACGCTGCAGGTGTTTTATACTTATGAAGTAGTTTACCACCTCGCGTTTCGATTTTCTTGTCAGGTGAAAATAAATTCTTAAATTTCTGAAATAATGTTGTCTTTTTCTCAACATGTTTAAAATGATAACTCATTTTTAAAAGTAAAATTTAATTCACAAAATCGTTCGTAAAATATTTCCGGGATGTTCCGCAAACAACCAATCCGTGCGCGAAACACACCAACAAGCCAATGACAGTTGAGCTACGTCAGTTTCCTGCTCAACCAATAATTTTGGAGATTTTCCTAAGGACCAATCAGCTCACAGGCCGTCAGAGACTCAGGAGCCAATCAGAATACACCTTGTGACGTAGGTCACCCAATCCCAGCGCGGCTCTGTGACGTACACAGCAGCTGCGGTTTCTCGCTTCTCACTCCTGGCGCTTACCCCTCCTTCACAAAATCTTTTCACAGCGCCATTTTAAGAACACTTTTCAGTGTAAATTAATTTTTAACAATGACTCATAAAGACAACATCTGTTCGTTTCACTAATTAGGATAGTTTACATACATTCAAGTATCCACACTTCGGAATAGACGGCGCTATTCACACTAAGGATAATATTCAATTGTCAGTAGAGTAACCTTACCCCACCCTTCAAGCAAGTATAATTATGAACTCGCTTTGCTCTGAACCCACCGCGAAGTGAAAGTTCTAAGAGTTCCACTTGAACATAAAATACAACTCAAATTCGCACTTTTATACGGAAAATTCCCTAAATTCAAACACACACGAAATCCGTACAGGACTCTCACCTGTTTATAGAAATCATGCACCGTTAGCAAAATAACGACGTTATCCGTACAGGGCTCTCACCTGTTTATAGATATGAAACATGTACCCGTACAGGACTCTAACCTGTTTATAGATAATCATGCACCGACGCTAATTTTACCCTTCACTCAAGCTTGGATATAACTAATACTCTCATCACAGTGAGTTTTATGGAAGGCGCTTTGTCCCTATTCTCATGCTGCTTTGATTTCTTAGAAAATCCTCACTATACAAGAATCAGACCTAGCCCTAAAACTGTGCTGCTCGGCGACAACACTATGGTACACGGCGATACCTCTTGTGATACTCGGCGATATCACTACAAACGAACAGATGGCTTGCGTGACTAATTTCTCGCCACACAATCTATACCGGTATAGCTTACAGATAGGCACGAAAAACGAACTTAACAAGTTGTTAAAACATTAATCCTATTTCTATACCATGACGCAATCCTTAGCAACCAACATGTTACCTTGGTTACCCCTTAGCAACCATCAATTTCTGCTACCAGATAATTGATCCAGCGGGCTATAGAAAATATATCATAAACTACGCTACCCAACTTCATAACCTATAAACAAAATTCTATACTAAACATGGACCCATTTATGAACCTGATATATTTTGGGCCTACTGAATCAGGTGGTCAGAATAAATCTATATACACATTATCTACACAATATATACATTTTTTATACATTTGCAGAAGGAATATTGTCATTAGAATAAAACCCAACCATTTAAACGACCACCATAGGCGACGTGATCTAGCTAATGGTAACCTATACTTCTAAATAATCAAGACCAGCTTGTTTGTCAAAAGTAAGATTTTATTTTCTAAATTATGGTATATATGTTGTAAGTTTTATAAATGAAATTTATTTGCAATAAAGCAAGCATGATAGTAAGAAATAAGAAAAATACAAATTAAGCAATTAAATCAATTTAAAGAAATTATATAAAGTTTAGCATTTCTAAAACCTATTTCCCTAACTGAGCTAAATAGACAGAAATTAAAGTAAAGTTCTTTGAGGATTCTTACGTGCTCCACGCAAAGTCCAGCAGCACATCACCCTCATCGGAAAGTCAGAAAGCAGCAGCCAGCCCGACCCTAAGGGCATGACTTTTTATACCTTTCTACGCTAATTAAACTAGCAAAGGAAAGTTTTCAGAAATACTCGACGTCCCATTGGCTGAGAGTGACAAGTGACATGTCACCCGATTCTTAAAAAGTTCCACAAAATCATGTCTTACAAAGACCATTGTCTCTTCCACGTGAAGCCAGAGGCTTCCTGCGATTGCAACTTTGTTTTAAGTCATCCTCGCAGCTTCCATAGTCTTACAGTGCAACTTCCGCGGATGCCAAGTTAAGGACTGACAAAAAGTTCACTTTCGACCTTGGCCATGTCCGACAGAATGATGTCAGCTCATCAGTTTTTGCTTTGTGAATGCAGCCTCAATAAACGTTTTAATTCAGAATGGGCGTCTCGTGACTTTCTGCAGAAATATGAATTAGCTCTTTTTGTGCGGCTCAAATAGTTAGGCCTCAAAAGCAGGCAACTTATGATTTCTAGTATAAAACAAACACAAGAAAAGTATTAATGTAAGAAATAAAGTATATTCTGTATCCACCCCATGGTTTACTAATTAATTAACCCACCCGATTAATCAAAATGTTACCTAGCCATTGCAAACAAATAAAGCAGCGTTTATATTTACCAGTCTTCGTTTTTCTATGAGACCCATATGCACCTAGAATAGTAGAAATGACATCACACAGACAAGAAAAAGCAAAACAAGCACATGCTTATTTTAAATATGCAGCAGTTAGTAATGACAAAAACGAAAACAATAAATTATTTTATTATTTAGCACGAACAAAAAGATGCAACATTTATGCACGTTTATGAGCACACATGTTAGTCCCCCCACGTGTAAAGTTTAATCTAGGTTGTATTAGCACGACATATCACAAATCATTAATAATTTTATTCATGTTATGGAAATGTGACTTTGCGAGTTTAAACAAAATTTTGTTTTCTATCTCGCTCCATCATATGCTCTAAGAAAATGAAGGAATTTCGTGGAGTATGGTGGTAGGGTAGTTCAGATTTCATTGTATGCTGATATATGCAGGAAGGTTTGTCTCTAAACCTGAGCTTTCAATCCAAACAATTCTGACGGTTGTTTCTGAAAATAGTACGGTATCAGGCTACAAGGAAAAACATTAAGTATAAAAATATCCTCTAATGAAAAGTAGAAAAAAGCAGAAAAAGGGAACCTGTCAAGTTGTTCAATTTAGGCATCTTATAGCTGGGTTTCAAATAACAAGGCAAAGAAATAAAATGTTAAAATCTAATACAGATTCTTTGATAGAGGGGTGAAACTGAAGTTAACCATTGGAATCTACTTGATTTAGTGGACCTGATTATGATGCTTCTTTTACCAAAAACAACATTTGTGTGGAACAACCTCACCTATTTAAAAAGTAACCAAAAATGCTTTGCACCATGTTTGGCAGAATATGTTTGAGTTTATTATCGGAAAAGAGCTAACATTTTACTCACACTCCAGCAGACATCAGTGAAAAGGTGAATTTGAGTTCCTTATTATTGAGTGATAGATAGAGAAATTTCTTCTGCCACAAACATGCTGAATGTTTATTAAAAACAAAAAAACTGTGAAAATACACCTTTTTGGATAGAACAGAAAATATTTTACTAAACTCTCTTCCACTGGAATGAATTATTTCTTGGGCAAATGACTGAGATAATAAAAAACCTAGATGTATGAAACCCTGAAACCCACATATAGCTAGATATTTTTTTATTAATGAATAGACAATGTAGACATGAATTGAGGAAAGGAATATTTCCTCATATATGCCATAATCTAGCACTAAAAGTTAACTGTGAAATAATATACTGGGAATTATAGATTGGGAAAGATGTTACTCTAAAATTACATACTTTAAAGAGAGATCCAATTGGATGCTTTACAGGACTTCAGGAAAAATATAGTTTGGATATAACAAAAAAAAGTGATTATGGAATATTGAAAACCTTGGGGCGTGGCTTGGCCAGCAATGGAGTCAGACGTGGAGCTCCGTCAACAGCTCCCTTCCCTGGTCGCATTACTCTGCTTATGACTGAGCTGAAGGGGCCGCTGCGAGCTAAGTCTTCTCCTGAGATGGCCCTGACGTCCCGGTGAGTGAATGAGTGGATGGAAGCTGTAAAACACTGATACGGACCCCCCTGCCTACGCTACTGCTGAGAGCGGCTCCGAGACATCGGGCGCGATGAGGTACCTGGAGCCGGGGATTGGCTCTGCACCCTAGGCCCCGATGTGCGCTGCGGCCCCGTCTCACCTTCCGGATCATCCATTGCCGCGAATAGCCCGGAATCAGGCTAATAGACACCAAGAGGGGACGCGGTGAAAGTCCCGCCTGGCCCTGGAATTAATCCTACCACCTTCAAGGCTACCGGGCGTGGAGCCCTGCTGCCGGGGTTGCCCCTTCATGCAAGGCCAAGGTCTGACTCCGCCCACTGGGCCTAATCAAGCAGAGTGAAGCTGGGTCGGCGTGGAGGCCACGACCTGCTGCGAGGTCTCTGCGCTCGCCGGTGGGACTGCGACGTGGAGACTAGCGGTGAGGGAGCTGACACTTGGGAATTGATCCACCCTCCTTTCTAGCTGCTGCTTGGGGTACAACAGAGATACCTGACCCCGTGGCCCACCTGAGATCGTGAATGCCCCGCCCCTGAGTCTGGGTAGCTGAATTGGAGCCCCCCATCACGGCTATCCCTTGTGACTGAGTAGCAACACCTTTATAAATCTACACGGCGATAATGCGCAATCTGCCTGTATTGATACCTGTGGCCTGAGTTGACTGGGCAGCGGAACTGCGACCTTCCGGAGCAGACTGAGCCGTCAATCCCACTGAAACAAGGGGACGTGCAGAGTCACCTCAAGAGATCCAAGGTGTCCTATGTTAGAGATACCCCACTATTGAACGTCCTGCTTTGTGAAACTCGACGCGTTGGGTGTCTTGCCCCCAGGAACCATTCTGGGCTGGATTGATTGGGATGCTGCTGATGCTGTAGACTGGTGACTGGTCACATATTACAATTTGCCACGTCTGCTACGCCCTGCCTTCTGAGATTACAGTACCGGACTCGGGGTGGTGAGACCCGCCTTGCTGCCTCTATACCAAAAACTAGCGGCGCAGTCACGAGCAGAACTGACAAGACACGCCTGGCCTTTTGGATCGATCCTGGTCTTTGTTTGTGGTGGATGTGGATCTCGGGCACTGCTTCAAAGGTAACTGAGGCGTGATACATCCAGCCTGGTGTTCGCTATCTACCGCTCCATGTCACGAGGGGGTAGAACGAAGGCTGGCACCGGAGGTGCGACGGGCCCTCACCCACAGACCCGGGCGCAGGCGGACAAGATGGCGGAGGCAGAGACGGTGGACTCGATGTCGCATAAGCTGGATGCGGTGCTGGCGGCAGTTGAGAAGCTCGGATAGACGATGAATCAAGTCCGCGCCTCTTTAGAAGGCAAAATAGACAAAGTGGCAATTGATCTTACGTTGCTACATGCAGACCATCGGAAACTCGCAGACCGTACTGCTGCCACTGAAGGGGAAATTGCGGAGGTTTCACCGCGAGTGTCCACGGCTGACGGCTGAGAAGAACATCCGTGATTTGTTAAACCGAGTAGAATTCCTGGAAGATAGAGCAGAGGATGCCGAAGGCAGGGCCCGCCGCACAATGTACGCATTGTGGGCCTTCTGGAGGGAGTGGAAGGGAAGAACGCAGTACATTATGCGGAAGATTGGATCCGTTCGCTGCTGTCAGGAGAGGCCCTGTCTCCACACTTTGTTGTTGAAAGAGCACATAGGGTGCCTGCCAAACCCCCACCTCCAGGCTCGAACCCAAGGCCAATTTTAATCTGCTTACTAAACTACAGGGACAGAGACGCTATTCTCCAAGAGGCTAGAAAATTGCAGGACATACACGTGGACAATCACAAAGTAATGTTCTTCCCGGACTACACTTTCCAAGTCCAAAAACAGTGCCACCTTTATTAAGCGGTGAAGAGACGCCTGCAACAATGTGATCTTAAGTACTTGTTGTTGTTCCCTGCAAATGGCAAGACCCATTTTTTCACTACACCAGAAGGCACCGAAGAATGTCTGGACTCTTTCAACACATCACAAACTGGACGAAGAGAGCAACTGCCAGAGACTACTCTACGGCACCGTAGAAGGAGACAGAGAAATTCACAATCCTCGACCCATCAGGTGTCTGGCCTGATGCCACAGTTGATACTGAGAGGTGAACTCGAGGCGGTGCAGACAGTGGTGAACATCAGCGGATCTCCGGAGGGGAAATCCAATTTAGACTCCAATCACCAGGGGCCGCTAAGTGAAGAGGAACTTTCGGATACCTTCCCTGTCTCCCAAGGCTCCTGTGTGCTGTCACATGTCACTCCGCAGACCTCCGATAACATTGCTTGAACATTTGACTGTCCATTGTTCAGCTTTCCTCTCCTCCATAATTTGAGTGACGCACGGACCTATTGGTCACACAAGTATAAACGACTATGTATGCTGTTTCCGCATTGCAATGATTATGCCTGGTATTCATACAAAGGTCAACTTTGTGGGGTGGGTCCCGGAACTGTCGGCACACTCTCTCTGTTAGCTGCGCAATATATGGGAATTTTATGCATAATAAGCGGGCGGCGGGCAGCGGTCCCATCCTACAAGGGACTGGCCGGGGACAGGTTTAGCCACACATGACGGTCCCCTCTTTTATTTTCCTTGGCTCTTAGATTGCTGCACACAATAGCCTCCCCCAGACGTTAGCTGTGTGCTATTGCATTTCAAGTTTGGGCAATTGCCTGCTGCAAAAGTGCTCTCATGGTATTTTTGATTGTGAGTTTTTTTATGTTTTTTCTGCCATCATTCCTCGACAAGGGTATGACTGTTGTGAAGTGGCGCAGCGCAGGGAAGCACACACTAGAATAGTTTTTATACACCTACTGCCACCTTCTCCCATCATCCGGCTGGATGAGCCCAGATGCACTCCTGACATTCACTGGTTATGGCGCCCATTAAAATAGGCACATGGAGTCTTCCACAGCCCGGAACGCCGCTATCTCATACACTACTATCTCAAATGCCATCACATCCAAATAGCGCTCCTACAAGAGACACATTTAGCTCAAGCAGCAGTCACACGACTTTACAGACATTGGAGGGGGCAGTTATATGCGACAGGCTACTTGCATATGAGCGGGGAGTCCTAGTGTGGGTGAGACCGGGTACTCCACTTAGAGTGGTGTATACATTGGTGGACGGGGAGGGCAGATATGTTATAGTCAAATGGGTACTTGATGGGAAGCCGGTGGTATTGGCATCACTTTACGCACCCAACACTAAGCAGACAGCTTTCTTAGATCGTTTATCGCAAAAATTGTCCACATGGCACGATACCCTTATGATCCTGGGAGGAGACTACAACTGTGTGCTGGACATCTCCCTGGATCGGTCCTTCTCTCCCTTGCCTGGCATCACCACACACACAGCCGCGAAAGCGTTAGGAAACTGGGCACTGCAGTGGCGCTTCTCTGATGTATGGCAACACAGAAACCCACTAGATAGGGTATATTCCTACTACTCCGGGGCTCACAGGGTACACCTGGACGGCTTCACAGTGTCAAACGACCTCCTACCATGCATTCCTGACTCCACCTCCATGGGGCGTACACATTCTGATCATAATCCGCATGTCATGGAGCTATGGTGGGAGGATGAGCTGCCACCAATTCCAATCTGGCGCCTCCAGCACGATGTTCTCCTGGATGGGCCCTTCTGGGACTTACTAGCCACCACCGTGGCGCACCATTGGTGGAGTAGGATGCCCTTAAGGTGGTTGTTAGGTGGCACTGTTTGGGAACACAGGCAGGCATGCACACGCAACTGGAAAAGGAACTCACTACCTTAGAGCAAAGACTAGCCGCTACAGGACAGGTGGACCTAGATGATACTCAGGGACGGCTAGGCTGCCTCAAGGAGGAACATGCGGGACTGCTAGATCGACTGAGATGCCTCAATTATGCTGCACATTCAGCAAGAGCTCACCATATAGGCGATAAAGCAGGCAAACTGCTCACATTGCTCATCCGTCAGAATGAGTCGTCGATGCCCATAGCATCGGTGAGAAAGACGACTGGGGAAACCGCATATACTCAGCAAAACATTCATGGTGCGTTTGTGACACATTATCCGGATCTGTATAAGTCGCGCGTGCAAGTTACACCCCTCGAGATACAGACATACCTGGACGGCCTAGATCTGCCGCGGCCCACGTGCACGCAAAGTGAAAAACTAAACGCCCCTCTTCACTCAGAGGAACTTTGAGACAGTATTTTTTCCCTGTCTAATGGGAAGTCGCCAGGGTCGGACGGCCTACCGACTGAATTTTATAAGGCGTACACACACACATTTCCGTGCCGCAGCTGCTAAAAGTATACGAGACAGCGCTCGATGACTCTACCCTCACTTCCATGCAGAATGAGGCTCTGTTAGTCTCCCTCCTTAACCCTGATAAGAATCCTGACCTCTTAGGCTCCTATCATCTGCTTGCGCTCCTGAACACAGATTATAACATTTTTGCATCACTACTAGCCAGGTGTCTCTCACCCCTCGTAAAAACGTTGGTACACCCCAATCAAAATGGTTTTGTTCCTGCGCGCTGCACTTCTCTTAATATACGCAGTTTTTTAGAGTGCAACAATACGCCACACATACCTGGCCCCGATCGGGCTGCCTGGTACTGGACTTGGAGAAGGCCTTTAACGCATTGGAATGGCCTTATCTGGCATCTGTGCAGGGTAAATACGAACTAGGGGAACACTATTTAAATATTAGTTTATTGAACCAAAGGCCCACTTTCCGGGTTCGTACTGGCAGGTTAATCTCAGATTGCAGTAAAGTGAGACGGGGAACACGTCAGGGCTGCCCACTATCTCCGTAATTGTTCTCCCTAGCCTTGGAGCCTTTAGCAATGTTGCTCTAGAGAGATGGCGAGGAGTGGGGGATACGGTTAGGAGATGGGCTATATGCCGTTTTCCTATACGCGGACGATTTGTTGTTGAATCTTCGAGATATCACTGCAATCCCGACGTCTATTGCAGAAATACTTAAAACCTTTGAGAAGAAGTCAGGGCTCCAGGTCAACTGGGCCTAATTGGGGATCTATTCATTCAACACTAACACTACAGAGTCCCTAAATGGCACACCCCTCACATGGTATCCCATCACATTCAGATATCGTGGCATTTTTATATACCGATCATCCAAAGACTTACTGGAAGGTAATTTAACGAGAGCGATTCCGGCCATACGAACTCAAATGCAATTTTAGAAGACACTACTGCTAAATGTAATGAGCCTCTTCACCTTGCTGAAAATGACTGTACTTCCCAAATTGCTATACTATTTCTCAAATCTCCCACTTTATATCCTACCTAAGACATTCCGAGAACTGGAGCGACCATTCCGGGACTTACTATCGAATAAAAGGAGTCTGTGTGTCTCTTTGTGGAAGTTGTGTGCTCCCACTAGCAAGGGCGGGCTGTCAGGTCCCCAATATGGAACTGTATTACCTAGCTGCCCAGCTCCAATGGATGACGAAATGGTTGAATGGCAGGTGCCTGGAAGATACAGCAACCATGCACCAGCCCTGGACCCATTCCCAAGTTTGTCACCTGTTCCATCCTGTCGCCAAACTTCCGCGACCACCACAATTGCACTTGGGATTAGCTCATAAATGCTACAAAAGAAGTTTATATCTTACCCGCAAGACACTTCCATACGCCCCGATTTTACCACTGATCTGGACACCAAAGGGTAGACTGGGTACCTCGGAGGCAGCTCTAGTGACCTGGCATGCGGCAGAGCTTTACACTTTGGGCAATTTATATAGAGATGGCGCATTATTAACATTCGAGATGCTGGTCGAAGACACTGAATTGCCATCGGGCCAATTTCTTTTAGACACCTCCCTCCTGAAGGCTTTGTCAGCCGCCTGGGCAATTGAGCCACGAATACATCTGTTAGTACAATATTTACACGTAATGGGAGCAGGGTCACATGTGTTACATTGGCTAGTGGAGGCACTTCTCACACACACGTTGAAGCCGATGCAACGGCTCAGAGTAAGATGGGAGACAGATAGAAGCCGACCTTGGACTGAAAAAGAATAAGATGCTATATTAGCGGCCGCTACGAACATACCAAGGAACTCTAGGTTCATGCTTATCCAAACATATATTACACAGAGGGCATATCTTTCGCCAGACATGATAGATATTTTCACACCGCCACTTCTTCATATGCTGTGGGCTTGCGCATCCCTTCAACATTACTGCCAAGAAGTAGTCACAGTCCTAGCTTCCTGCACAAACATGCCGCTGCCGTTGTCATGGGATTCTAGGGGTTTACACTAGATCCCCAAAAAGTCACCTCGAGGTTCTGAGATTTGGGTCTAAGTACTACAAAACATTTAATAACCAAAAAATTGAAAAATGCAGTCCCTCCAGAGATACTTAGCTGGAAGTGCTCACTTATAATATGGGCACAGGCAGAAAGTACAGCACTACATAGAGAGGAGACAGCGGGGTTCAGTAAGTTTTTCATTGCACAAAGCTGGGACGCATTGCTGACTGTCTTACATACCGGCAACCCAATAGCAGTTGATACCGCCCCAACAATTAATCAGTGATAAACCCACTAACCCCCTTTCTCTCAGCCAAGTGGAGTAGACACACCTCAGAACGCACAGAATAGAAAAATATCGTGCCCCCTGGTCCACAATAGATAGCCGCTCTTACCCCCATCCGTCCTCAGGCACAAAGGCCCTCTTTGCTGGTAAGCTATCATGCCTTGTTATATGCACTACTTCAACTATCCATTAGATACATGGTTAAGTGGAACTGAACCGATAATGCACCTTCGTACCCAGTCGTGCACAATTGATATTGTTTGTATTTTATAGATGGCAGAATCTCTTCTTATGTTCTAATCTTCAGTTTGATTTGTATATTTTAGAAAATGAGACTTATTAGTGCTCACTCGTGACTAATATTTGCGTTCTATCATCATACAATTCCTTTTTTCTATTACGCAGTAAATTGATGATCAGGCCCGAATGGTAAAGATTTGTATGTATATGGTATACACACACGAGATCCTGTCATAACAGCTCAGGTAGGATGTGTTATGAGTACGATGCGGATAGCAATGACACAAATTTACAAATCATAATGTAGCAAAACTGTGGGCAATGGCATGCAGAGACGTTAGAACATATACTCATGTAAGGTATATATATCTGTAATGGTGAATGGCACGTCAGAGTTGATTATATGCTGCTGTAACGGGTAATGCTTTTCTGTATATGTGATTTGTCTTTTTGTTATAAGCATCTAAAATTTTTGTACAAAATCGTGATGATAGTCATGTAAAAATCAGAAAATACCAATAAAGATATTTAAACAAAAAATGGAATATTGAAAACCTCAATAGAAACACTCAAAAATGAAAGCTGGATTGATCTTAATAAAAACAATGGAAATGTTTGGGGGCCCAGGGTCACAAAGGGGCCCACATTTATGAATGGTGTTTGCTGTCAAATAATGGGGTGGATGTGCTATTTTTTTTTCCTTGCTTGCATTAGGGCCCATGTCCCCTTTGCTAGGCCACCGATTAGCTAACTAGTTTATCTACACTTCTCACATTGGAAAGAACAAATTTCACTAACGTAGTAAAAATGCAATTGTTTGGAAGGATTATGGGGGAAATGTCTTGCATGCACTCAGTGGAATAGGAAAAATATATGTTATTGTTTTTCGACTTATATCAATGATAACCTCTCTCAAATAACATTTGTTCTCTGCTATTATCTATTGTACCATTACACAAACCACTGCATTAGTAACTAAAGGAAACTATTTTATTAAGGAAGAAAGATGTTCTACTTCGGTAAACTTTTAAAATAAAGAAATAAGGGCCAGATGTAGGTGTCCAAATACCGGTCGGAAACGGCCGAAAATACCGATTTTCGGCCGTTTCCGACCGGTATTTGGACCTTCGTATGTAGGGGTAGCAAAAACATACAGATTCGGTAAATGTACCCAATCGGTAATTTTACAGATTCGGTAAAATTACCGATCGGTAAAATTACTGAATCTGTAATTTCTTATGTAGGTACCACTTTAAACAAGCATTGAAAATGCAATAGGTCTCGCAGCATTAGAGTTAGTGCTTTTAGAATTGTTTATGGGTTTTTTTTGTAAATCTTTAGCATTTTTGTTTCCTGTAGCCAATGCTAAAGAATTTCAAAAAAAAAACGCCATAAACATTTTTAAAAGCTCTGAAATGCAGTCTGAAATGCTGGATATATATTCAGTACAGATACACTATATTGTTAATGAAGACATAGGATATAATATGTTGTACTGTATACACACAATTAGATGGGAACGTGCTGTGTGTGTCAGCGATTGAAAGAGACTGCACTCAGAGTTGCTGTGCGCATCAGCGAAAAGATTGCAGAGTAGACACGCAATACTTGTACTAAAGTGTTGTGCGATTGTACTGTAGGCACGCAATTTAAAATCCAGCTAAACGCGTCAGCAGAGTTGCTGTGCGCGTCAGCGAGTGAGTCATAACCATATTCCTCGGGCAGCATACCTGTCTTACAGACTCTGCCCTAACCAAGCATCACTCACAGAAGGCAGTGCATCTGACGTCACTAAGGCCATCTACTAGCTACTGTGGAGGGCACTGTCGGACTTGAGTGCACCTGTTGGGTGGAGTTAAAAGACAAAAAGCGGAAGCAGTCAAAGTTGGAGAATGTATTAGGTCTCATACAGGAGTAACCCAAGACCGAATCCTTTCTCGTCAAAGTCATCGTCAGAACACAGGCATTCCAACAGCCACCCCAACCGGCCAAACGTCAGAACGCCATGCTGTAATAAGTAATAACATTCTCAACCGTCATCCCTGTGCCTCTTGTGACGCAGCACGAGATGGACAGGTGATTCATAAGTAAACACCATACACATATACAATAGCACCACACCCAAACAGAGCCTCTCTCAGTCTGGTAGTGTCCCCAGGGCCAGAAGGGTCTTCAACCCATGCTGTCTCCCCTGGACATCATGCTTGGGGACTTTAGGGCTCTGATGCTAAAAAAATAAATATATAAATATTAAAGGATTTATGAAGTCACGTCACGTGCGGGCGCCCAGACTAGCAGTGTGTTTCAATAAAAGAGCCTGCGGCATGCTGAATTGGTTTCTATAGGTGGTCTTCATAATAATAGCTGACTGGCGTCCTCCCCCCATCCCCGCCTAAACCCAGAAGCCCCTCTTCATCCGCTAAGGAAGTGGTGACAAATGGCTGGGCGTCAGTGCGTGATAATGCGGCCCCAGCGGGAGCTGCCAGGGGTAGCGGCACGGCCCAGCCCTTGACCAGTGACCAGAACAAATACAGCACTTAATGGGCCGCAGTGAGGTGAGCGTGGCCGGGCTTCACCTTGGGAGCTCCTCTGGGGACGTGGGAGGGAAGAAAGGAGCGCACGCGGAGAAAGGCAGACAGTTGTCTACGAGAAGAAAATCGGGGAGAATGGGGAATGAAAGAGGCCGTAGGAAAACAGGAGGACAGGGGGTGACGCGGGAGAGTCTGGTAAAACCTGAGCCGAGCACCAAGAAGGGAGAATATACAAAGTGTACAGGAATAAAACTAAAAGAGAGAGAAGAGACGATGAATCGCAGAAAAAATGCAAGGGTAAGAGCAGGTGAGATGGCGGAGCAGGACCCTGAAGCGGAGTTCGGAGATAAGGAATAGTAGAGAAATGGACAGAGCGAAAGTGCGCGCAGAACGGGGTTGAAGTAACGAGGAAAGTACTAGGAAAATGTGTATGCAAAGAGGTGTGGGCGGAATTGAGAAGAAAAAGTAAAGCGATTGGATTGAGGCAGTAAGCAGAAACAAAGAGAGAATGACTGATGAATTAAGTGAGAGAAATGTGTGGAGAACAGATGAGCACGAAGAGAAGTGGGGGCGAGAGGGTAGAAAGAAAAGAGAAAGATGTGAGAGTAGGCGGGAGAAACGAGGAGCTAAGGAAACAGAGGTAAAGGGAGGCAAACGTGTGGGGAGACGAGGAAAGCAGACGTGGCAAATGTTGGAGAAAAGAAAGGAACAGGAGATGGGCATAGAAGGAGGTTCAGAGAGGGAATAGAAAGGAAGGGATAGAAGTAAGGGGCAAAGAGTGACAAGTGAGCAAGAAGAACAAGACGGAGGGAAGAGAGGGGAGGGGGGAGGAGAAATGCGACACGGCGGGAAGGGGCAGGCAGGATGACTCAGGGGAGGGGGCGGGACAGGAGGCGGTTGATCCTGGAGTGAATGAACCGAACAGCAACCCAGGAATCCGGTTCTCGGCTGTCAGACCGGAAGGGGACAAACCTCGCAGCTCCAAGCCCTCCCCCTCCCTTCACCATGTTTTCTGTAGTGTGTGAAACAAAGAAGCCAAGCAGTCAGTGTAGGACTGAACTCGGCTCCGAGCAAACCGCCACTCCTTGCAATCCATGTCAGCTTTAGCATTCAGCAGTTCAAATGCAGAAAATAACGTTGCAATCTGAAAAAACATGTTTGCATGCATCCGTTGTAAATAAACTAGGGGGAGGGGGCGGGAGGCGGAGAGTTGAGGCAGGCAGGCATGGGAGGAGAGGAGGAGGGGGGAGGAGAGTAGGGGAGGCACGGCCTAGCGGCCGTGCAATCAAGTAGTGAGGGGGCGGAGTTGTGGGAAGGCTGAGAGAGAGAGTAGGCGGCTGGGTGCATGTGCACGCGCTTTTAAGCTCAATGCACATGCGCATTGAGCTTAAAAGTCACGGGCACTGCAAGGAATCGCCACGATTCCTTGCAAGTTAGATAAAGTCTGGATGAGCCCCTATAGTCTCGCTTGCTCGATGCGCATGCGCATCGACAGGCGAGACCTAACAGTGCTACAGGGCCTTTAGAATTCGTTATTTACCACCCAAAACTATTGGGTGGTAAATTACAAATTTCTGTCTACATGCACACCTGTGCATGTACACCTGTGCCATGTGGCACACATACATGCCCTAAGGGCATGTATGTGTGTCACATGGCACACAAGCCAGAAACAGGGGTGCAACAGGGTGTCAAAGTGACACCCTGTCTCCCTTGGAAATTCGGTATTTTTACCGATTCGGTAATTACCAAATCTGTATTTGCTATTGATTCCTATGGGCTTCAAGGCCCATAGGAATCAATGGCAAATACTGATTCGGTAATTACCGAATCGGTAATTAACGAATCTTACCGATTCGGTATTTTTACCGATTTTTTTTCCTACATAGCAATTACCGATTAGTAAATACCGAATCGGTAAAATTCGGTATTTACCATTCGGTAATTTGCTATTACCTACATCTAGCCCTAAGTTGTTAAAAAAAAGAAATAACAAATCCATCAGCAGCAGATCGATCAATGACGGACCCAGGCATGCCATTACCACACATCCCTTTACCACGCGTCCATTACCATGCATATGCTTTTACCACGCATGTCATTACAATGAAAACGTAAGTATTTTGTAGGTAAATGTAAAGCATATATATATATATATATATATAGATATATATCCCCTACAGGCGTTTGCCAGTATGTAGTTATAGTTAGGACCATGTCTCCATGAGGAAAAAAGCATCTTTTGACTTGCCTATATCCTTGGCACCGTTTGACTAATCTCCACGGAATTCTCCAAAACAATTGCGCTGGGAATTTTTGTGCTTCCAAAGTTTTGGAGCAATCTGTCAAGCGGGGGCCGAGAAAAAGGGGGGGGGGGGAGGAAAGTGTTTTTCCAATGTTAATTCCCATAGAGATTTTGACGAGAACCTCAACCCAAACCGCTGGACGGAATGACACCAACTTTGGCAGAAAGGTAGTTCTTGGTCCAGATAGAGTGCTTTTGGTTGTTTGGTATAAATCGTGTCAGTATTTTTGGAGTTACTAAACGAAATCCAAATTTGTATATCTTGAAGCTCGAACCCTCCCGATTTTGTGCTTAGATCGAATTGGCTGCCAACATTTCAACCAGGAAGTGGTGGCAGCCATCTTGGGACTCGGCTATAGCTGAGTTCCACAAATGCCATTTTTGAAAAAGAAAAGGAGCAGGATAGGAACAGCCTGACCCCTTAGGCCTGGTCATGGGGTACAAGAAGGACCCCGACAGGGCCTAAATGCACTTTAAAAAAAATAAAGTTGCTGCAAAAATGCTACGGAGCTGTGAATCAGTGGCAAATAAAAAAAAGCACAGTCTCCCACACTTGTTTTGAGTACAATACAGTGGGCCAAGAGGCATTTTTTTTTATAAAAAAGGAGGAGGGCGCATTTGGCCCCCCTCCTGAGTCTCATTGAGTGTCAGGGACCTCTATCACCCCAGGGATTTTTTTTGCTAAAAAGGAGAGGGGTGCAACGGGCCCCCCTCCATGGGCTCTCTAAACCCCGAGGACCACTTCCTCCCTGGGGTTAAATAAACATTGACAGGGGCTGCACGGACCCCCAAGCCCTTGGGCCATCACTTCTCTGGGGCTAAAAAACAGCTAATGGGGGGGCCCACAGACAGCCCTGGGGACCACCACCTCTCCAGGGCAGAATATTTATAAAAAATGGAAGAGGGTACACGCGGCTCCCCTCCCAGGCAACACAGGGCCCGGCGGACCACTACCTCCCTGGGGCTGGGGCTGACCCTAAAAAGTAAAGGAGGGGGGTCACTCGGCTCCCCTCCCGGAGCTATATATGGCCCTGGGGACTGCTAACCCCCAAAGCCAGCTCCTGCATGCAGACACGGAAAGAGATGAAATGATTGGCGGGTAGTCAGCTGGGACCACGGGGCCTTGAGGCTTTCCCTGAGGTCCCGGGGAAAGCAACGAGCAGAAAGAGGCAGAATAAAGGTCAACATCAAGCAGTAAGAGGCAAGACAAAGGTGAGAAACAAGCAGAAAGAGGCAGAATAAAGGTTAGGCAATAAGCAGAAAGAGTCAAAATAAAGGTCTCAAATTAGCAGAAAGACGCAAAACAGAGGTAAAAAATTAGCAGAAAGTGGAAGAATATAGGTCAGAAATGAGCAGCTAGAGGCAGAATAAAGGTCAGAAACAAACAGAAAGAGACAGACCAAAGGTCAGGAGCAAGCAGAAAGATGCACAAAAATGGGCAGAACAAGCAGAACTCATGCACACATACCTACAGGCCCACTGAGAGACTCACACACCCACTCATGCAACCACTCACAGACCCACTGAGAGAGGCACCCACCCACTCACAGACCCACTTAGACACTTATGCACCCACTCACAGATCCACTCAGAGACTCTTACACACTCTTTCAGACCCACTCAGACACTTATCCACCCACTCACGGACCCACTTAAACACTAATGGTCCTAGTCACAGAACAACATGGTGATTCATGCACCCACTCACAGATCACTTCAGAGACTCACGCACCCTCTCCCAGACCCACTCAGATACTTACTGACCCATTTACAGACCCACACTGAGACTCACACAACCCCTCACAGACCCACTCAGAAACTCTCGCACCCACTCACTCACTTACCCACTCAGAGACTCAAACATCCGCTAACCAACCGATATAGCCACTCACACACCCACTCTTAAAGGTTACAGGTCACAGTTAGGAAATACAATTTAAGAAAACGTAGAAATTTACTGAACAAATCAAGGTTACAGGGACGTCATAGTTGGGAAATAGAATTAACAAAACATAGAATTTCACTGAAAAAAACAAAGGTTACAGGGAACTTATAGTTAGGCTCACATTTGACTCGTACAAAGCCAGAGAAATTCGGCAGTTATAGTTACCTGAGCTAACAATAGCTTACTCCCCCCAATACACTGATAAATACACTATTCACCATATTAAAATAGTTATCATCTCTGTAGTGCCTCCTAAAAAGTTAAAACGCATATTGTTTCCTTAACTTAATAACAGCAACAATAAAGCTCAAACCAGCAGTACAATTTTCAAATGAAGACAGACATTGCAAATATCCCTCTTTATATGAGGTAAAGTGCATACGTATTAAAATAGTGTTACAGCAAACAAATGAGTGCCAACAATGCAAACATTCTACCCCAGTCAAAAGATCTGGGTTAAATCCATTGTTCTTTTGACCACTATGCACCCCAGTTTGGACACAGCCATATGCAAATCAGTCTTGACCCTGTGCCCCAGGGGAACAGTCCAGACCGAACTGCCAGGCCAGGTCCTCCCTGGACCAGAAACAAGTATCCTTGGACCGGTTTCAGGGTATGTCACCCTTCTTCAGCCGGGCTAGCTTGAATCCAGTGGCAGAGTGAGCAAAGGACCCACATCTGGGCATACCCATCCCACTTAGGGCGAAAAGTGTTACAGCAAACAAATGATGGACGGAATTCTGACAATGCAAACATTCTACCCCAGTCAAAAGATCTGCGTTAAATCCATTGTTCTTTTGACCACTATGCACCCCAGTTTGGACACAGCCATATGCAAATCAGTCTTGACCCTGTGCCCCAGGGGAACAGTCCAGACCGAACTGCCAGGCCAGGTCCTCCCTGGACCAGAAACAAGTATCCTTGGACCGGTTTCAGGGTATGTCACCCTTCTTCAGCCGGGCTAGCTTGAATCCAGTGGCAGAGTGAGCAAAGGACCCACATCTGGGCATACCCATCCCACTTAGGGCGAAAAGTGTTACAGCAAACAAATGATGGACGGAATTCTGACAATGCAAACATTCTACCCCAGTCAAAAGATCTGGGTTAAATCTATCGTTCTTTTGCCCACTACGCCACCGCACTTTGGACCCAGCCTTATGCAAATCAGTCTTGAACCTGTGCCCCATGGGAACAGTCCAGACCGAACTGCCAGGCCACGTCCTCCCTGGACTGGAAACAAGCTTCCTGGGACCAGTTTCACGGTATGTCACCCTTCTTCGGCCAGGCTAGCTTGAATCCAGTGGCACAGTGAGCAAGGAACACATGTCTGGGCATACCCATCCCACTTAAGGCGTAATGTGTTACAGCAAACAAATGATGAACGCAATGCTGACAATGCAAACATTCACCCCCGGTCAAAAGATCTGGGTTAAATCCATCGTTCTTTTGCCCACTACCCCACCCCAGTTTGGGCCCAGCCATAAGCAAATCAGTCTTGACCCTGTGCCCCGTGGGAACAATCCAGCCCAAACTGCCAGTCCAGGTCCTCCCTGGACTGGAAACAAGCATCCTGGGACCAGTTTCAGGGTATGTCACCCTTCTTCAGCCAGGCTAGCTTGAGTCCACTGGCACAGTGAGCAAGGGACCCAGGTCTGGGCCTACCCATCCCATTTAGGGCGAAAAGTGTTACAGCAAACAAATGATGGACGGAATGCTGACAATGTAAACATTCTCCCCCAGTCATAAGATCTGGGTTAAATCCATGATTCTTTTGCCCACAAATCAGTCTTGACCCTTGGGTGGCTTAGTGGGCAAAAGAACAATGGATTTAACCCAGATCTTTTGACTGGGGGAGAATGTTTGCATTGTCAGCATTCCGTCCATCATTTGTTTGCTGTAACACTTTTCGCCCTAAATGGGATGGGTAGGCCCAGACGACGGTGTGTATATAGATAATGTTTTTTTTTGTTTATATTTCCACCAATATTCACGTTGTCGCTGCGATAGTCGTGACTTTCCCATGACAGTACATGGGGGTGGGGGAATATCCGGGGCTAGAGATATTATAATTTTCAAGTTAAATTTCTCAAAATCTACTGAACGAATTTGCACCAAATAACAAAAAGAACAACCTGCGTAACAACACCTACCTTTCTTCCAAATTTGGTCTAATTCCGTTGAGTGGTTCGGGCTGTAGTCCTGTTGACATGTTCCTATGGGAATTCACATTGCAAACACACCCTTTTTTCAACCCCATTTTTCTCAGCCCTGCTTCGCGAATCCCCCGGAAACTTTCTATGTGCAACACGAAGCACTGGAGCACTTTGTTTAAAATATTTCGTGAAAATTCGTCAAATGGGGCCAGAGTTATAGGCATGATGTGGAAGATTTGTCCTTCATGGGAGAAATGGTGTTGTAACCCATTTCTACTGTTTCCACCACGTTTCTGTGGCAGAGATTGTTAGAGGGTATTTCTGCAATAGCATGCTGAATTGTTAGCTCTTAATACTGTGAATTTATTTTCACTTTATTTTGTTATAATTACACAGTTCATGGCTGGAAATAGTTGTGTAGCTGGCAGAGCTAGCATGGCTGAATCCCCCCTGATCACCACAGTTCTTAAACAGTTGTTATTGTAGTCCTGGCACAATTTCCATTTCCACCGAGGTGGAAGTTTACCTATTCCTTTCTGTAAATCAGGCCACTTAAGCCCCCTAGCTGAATAATATAACCCTTATTTACCACGAAAATGACAGAGGCTCCCCCAACTCGAGGGAGCCTCAAGTATGTGGGAAGCCAGGGCCCGAACCGGGGTCACGGTGCAAGCTGTCATGGGCTTCAGTGATGGCCTCGGCGCTGATTGGCCAGCTGAGCGGGGCCCCAGAAGCACTAAAATGCTCCCGGGATCGGTGGCAGCTAACAGGGTTAGCCCGTCCTTTAACCCGTTCCGTGCTGCCGTCGGCCAACGGCCGATGGGAGCACTACCTCCCTAGTGCTGCCGTCGGCCGCAGCGCAGCCCACCCTTTAGAACGTCCGCACCGCGGCGGAAAAACCGCTGCGGTTAAGGCGTTAAAAGGTGCAATGCAGCAGCGAGTGGGTCTCTTTGGTTCCCGCTTGCCGATGAAGCGTCGCAAAGGAGTCCTCCTCACTTACCCCCTGTGTACCACAGCAACTGCATGCTTCTCGCTGCAGCGACTATGCACCACTCCCCCTACATAGCCCATGGGCATCTCGGGAGCCGTACGGGCTCGAGTTCTATCTCGCCACACCCGAGTATTTTCTTGGAAGTTTTGATTACTCAGTGCTGGCTCGGGTGTACACCTGAGGCCATAGCATGCCTGTGGAGGTAAGGGGGTGCAGGGGGTGCGATGATACCCAGTTGTGGTCTTTTTCTTGGCAATTTTCTTATCAATTTGATTAAGGCAGTAGCCTTTTCGTTGTTGATTACCTTGCTTATCGAGAGTAGTGCGGGGGGCTGAGTGTGGCCCTGGTGTTTTTTTGGGGTCTTACCTGATGGGGGACTGGTTATTGGTTAGCCCTTCTTGCCTGGTAGCGGAAATTTTAGCGAGAGGCTGTTACCTGCTTAGGCTGGTTTCAAGCAATGTAGGGATCCTTGGATTTTTTCAAGCTTTTTATCTGGGCTGAGTGGGGTCCTGGTGCTTCGTTGGCCATTCTTAATATGTTCAGTGATTTTTAGTGAGAGCCTGTTTTTCTGCTGCTTGGCGATATCACTTACCGTTGTCCAGCCTCAACAGCCAGGACTGCCATTGTGCAAGATAGGTTGTGATTGTGATTTGGTGCCATGTTTAGGTCCATAGTCAGGATGCCAGGAGGTGCAAAGCGGGGCTCCAAGCGCGCATGCACTGAGGTAGATATGGAGGCATTGACGCGCAGGATGGATGCTATGGATGAGATCTTGGCCCTATTGTGCCTGGAGGCCCAACAGTGGGGGCAGCCTATGGAGCCGGTGGTGCTGGCAGAGAGGCAGAGGAGACCAGGGGTTGCACCGAGAGCAGCATTCCCATGTGAAGAAGTGGGGTAGGGATCAGGGGCCAACGAAGGAAGGGGGTCTAAGTGCAGGTGTTGGCCAGGAGGTCCCACCTGGCCTGGGTGAGGGGGTAGCCCAGGGTAGTGTTTCTGCTGTGATGGTGCCAGCGGCAAAGAGCATCATTGTACATGATGACAATAGTTGCATGGCAATTGGGGGTCATGCCTAGGGGAGCGCTGGACAGCCTGAGTTGGTCGCAATATTTAACCAATATTTTGCATTGGCTTTCCAATGATGGTATGTTGTCCATACCTTTAATGGGGGGTGCTTTAGCCGGCATTGGGGAGGGCGACAATGTTAAAGAGCCAGGAGGTTGGTGGCCCAACTTGATGGTGTAGGAGGACAAGGGCTGAAGGGCAGGCACAGACTGCTGGTGCTCCCGTTGAGACAGGGGTGGGACAGTTCCGGCTAGTAATGTGGCACAGGGGTCAATGGTTGCTAGTACATCACAAGCAAGGGGCATGCCGCAAGGAGTACCAGCGGCAGTGGGTGTCCCACCCCCTTCTCAGGAGTCAACACCAACAGGTATGGTGATGCCATTGCTGAGCATTGATTTGTGGGATGAGCGTTCCGAACACGATCAGTTGGGCAGGCACCTGCTGATGGAAGTAAAAGAAAAGATTTGGAAGGGCATTTATGTTGATATGTGCAGTTGATTGCGGATATGCTTGAGTGGGAAGAGAGCAAGCGGTGCAAAGAATGTGCCCATTCTAGCATTCTAGGAATTGGGGTCATTGGCCTTACAAAAAGAGGGTTGAGGAGACATTATTGAATTGGGTAAAAGGCTTCACGATTTTCCAAGCAATCAATGCAGAGTGTTTCCCAATCTTAGGGGCACAATTAGTATGCTACCAGAGTAGGATAATATGTGCTCACAATGAGTTTGGGGGCACAGCCTGGAGGGATTACCACAAGCAGTTTGGGAGGATTAAGGCCAGTAGGCCCACGCTGGTGTGGTACCAGAATCATAGGAACACCTAGTTGCACTTTATGAAACCACAGAGGGTGGAGGCAGTAACTATTCAGCCCTTTCGGGCGGGTGCAAGGGCGAGCAGTAGTTCAGGAGGGGGGGATAAAGTAGGGGTCCTGTTGGGATTTCAATAATAGATCTTGTGCCAGATCCACTGGAACGTGCAAGTTCAAACATTGTTGTTCCTTCTGCGGCCTTCCTTTGCATCCTGAGGCAAAGTGTTTTAACAAGGCAAAGGGTAGAGGCCCCAAAAAGCATAAATAATCACCCCTTCTGGTCAAGGCCCCCTCCCCAGTTAACTGGCAGGCAATGGTGTCATGGTTCAGTGTCTACAACAATTCAATGGCAGTGCAGTCAACGTATGAGGGTTTTAAAGATGGTTTCAGCATCCCAGCGGCGGGATGTGTGGTGGTCCTAAGCTGCAAAAATCAACAGTTGCTTAGGTCCAATCATAGCATCACCAGGGCTAAGATTCTGAAGGAGAGGAGCCTAGGCAGGTTGGCAGGTCCTTCTGGGTCCGTCCCACTTGAGAATTTTGTCTGGTCCCTGTTAGGGGTGGTCCAGATGAAAGACCCAGGAAAGTACAGCATGATACACAACTTACCTGTGCCTAGGGGCCACTCTGTTAATGATGCTATTGACGGGGTGCTATGCTCAGTCAAGTATGCCTTCTCTTTATCAGGCAATCAGGATACTTTGGGAGATGGGGCCTGAGATGTTGCTAGCGAAGGCTGACATAGAATCCTCTTTAGGCTGCTCCATGTTCACTCAGAGGTTTCCGTTTACTGGACTTTCAGTTTGAGGGCTCATTCTACTTTGACAAGTGCATGCCCATGGGCTGCATGGTCCCCTGTGCTTACTTCGAGAAGTTCAGCACTTTCCTTGAGTGTATATTCAGAGAGAGGTCGGGGTACCAGTGGGTATTGCATTACATGGATGATTTCCTTTCTCTGGGTTCCCCTGGTACAGCGGCATGTGGGAGGTCCTTACAGTCTTTCCAGGAACTGATTTAGATCTTTGGAGTACCCCTGGCACACAGAAAGACTTGTGAACCAGCTACAACTATTGAATTCCTGGGGATTGAATTGTAATCTTAGGCAGGCGTCTCAAAGCTCCCCTGGGAAAAAGTCAGGGCCTTTTCACAGGCATCAAAGGAATGCCCTGCTACGAAGAAGGTGACTTTGCATCAGCTCCAGGTGGTGGTGGGGTAGCTAAATTTCGCTCTCCACATCATTCTCGTAGGCCGCCCATTTTCCTGATCGATTGCCCAGGCCATGTTTGGTCTGATGTAGGAGCACCACCACACTAGATTATCAAGGGAGGTCTGCCAGGATATGAGAATCTGTGAGGCATTTTTAGGGGATTTCAATGGTACAGTAGTTCGGCCAAACCAAGCCAGGACCAGGGAGGAGATAGGTGTGTTTACCGATTCTGCGGGCAGCAAAGGATTTGGTGCCATTCTGGGTAGCTATTGGTGTGTGCTCAACGGTGGCCAAAGGAATAGGTGGAGTCTGGGTTGGTGGCAGACATTGGTTTCCTTGAACTCTTTCCCATTTTGTTGTCCTTCATGATTTGGAGTAATATTCTGGTCGGATAACATGACTGTGGTGGAATGCATTACTCAATAGGCAACCAAGTGCAAGATGATCCTGAGGCTTGAAAGAGATTGTACTTCTGTGTTTGGAGTTGAATGTCATTTTTAATCCAAACGTGTCTAGTGTATTGAACAATGCAGCAGACGCTTTGTCTCCTTTGAAGATGCAGGCCTTCAGGTACCACCACCCAGAAGCAGCGGAGTTTCCTACACCGTTCCTGGATCAACTGTGGCGGCTTGGTACCCCAGTTTCCTAGACCTTGTGGCTGCCAGTTTAGCGCCGGGGATGAGGGGGAATATTGCACATTATATACGTTTTCAACAGCATGCTGGGGTCCGGGATTGGTTTTCAGCCAAGTCACTAATAGCATTTTTGTGGTCCTTGGGAGAGGAGGAGCAAATGATATCCTACGCCAGGTGCCATACTATGGCAATGTTCTTCTTAACTATGATGATGGGGTACACAGATGGGACAAAAACTTCCCTGGTTCAGAAAGCACTTAAGGGTTGGCAGCGGTTGGAGGGAGGCAGGTCAGACTCTAGGCATCCAATAGACACTGTAAACTAGCAGCCATCAGGCTAGTTTGGAGAGCATTTGCAGATCACAGGTGAGTTCTGATTTTTCAGGGCAGCCTTTTCTGTGGAATTTTATTGGGCATTGAGGATAGGGGAGCTGATGGCCAGGAATAAAGTGACATAACTGGTGGTCTGCAGTGGGCAGATATTCAGTGGCTAAACAGCTCCTTGGCTGTCACTATTGCCCGTTCTAAGACTGAGCAGCTGGGCAGGGGCAACCACATTCTACTACACAGCACACCGGGGGATAAATAATGCCCATTCAGAAAATTGGAAGCCTGTCTGGCCCAAAGCCCACAAGGGACTGTTGATTCCCTTTTGGTTAATGAGGACAGGACACCACTCACAAGGTTTCAGTTTTCTAGAATGCCTAACGGTGCCCTGAGGGCAGCAGACTTCGACCCTACTGAGTACAGCTAACATTAATTTAGGATTGGCCATTGGCATTGCAGGGATGGGGCTGGCAAGACTGGCAGTGCAAATGATTGGCAGGTGGAAGTCTGACTGCTACAAGTACTAAGCGAGATTGAACCTCTTGTAGATGTTCTGCCACTAGTTTCCCATTCCTTCTTGTATTCTCCTGTTAACGCAGGTGGAAGACGTGAGGAGTTGAAGTGGCCGCTGGATACTTCATTGCCTCCTGTAAGGGTGGGAGCAGAGAGTGTTACAGATGTGCTGGTGTTGGGCCACTCTTATGTGAGGCATGCAAAGACTTTTTATTCCACAGGTGATTACGGAGCAAGAGCAAAGGAAGTAGGGCTTTCTGAGGTCAAGGTATTGTGTTTTTATCTAGGAACCTAAATTGATATTTCTATTTTATGCCCTTGTACGGTTATAATAAATAATATCCCTATAAAGGCATAAGGAATCATATCCATATTTAGTCGTAGCTCATGCAGTCACATTAAGCAAGGCTACTTCCCCGGACTCCTAGAAAGCACAACGAGTTCTATAAACAAAACAAACCTCCAGCAACCTGGGAAATCCCCATTGCTTTTGTTTTGATTTCGTCCTAGAACTCCTGTGAAGCACTGTAAGAACGTCCAGTTCTTAGTGACATCTTTATTGACGTCTTATGTCCAACCTTACGTCAAACCCGGCACCTTTCAGGTATAAATATACCAACGCTGCCTCAAGCAAACACACGGTGGTGGTTTTGGAGCAGAGCAGCTATCTACTTGCCCGAGAGCCCAGCTGATGCAAGAGCCCACGGACGCTGCCCCTCCTCTTTGACGCACTGAGAGAGACGCTGTCTTTTCTCCTGCCGAGAAATCCAGCTCCGGTGTTTCCAGATACCTTCGCGGGTTACTGGGATATAGAGTCCTGAGAGAGAGATACAAGACCTCCTGCTTTCTATTAACCCAGGTACGGAGCTGACTAAAACCTTAGAGAGAATTCTTGACTCAGATTCTTGGCAAAAACCAACTTAACTTAAACTGCTACTTACTTACTCCTTCCCACGTATTAGGCTTAGGTCAGGTACACCAGGGTAGGCGTATTTAGAAGCACCAGTTGAGTACGTTAGTCAATGTATATTTGTATGTATATATTTTATCTATTTTAAAGTATCTTATGGCTAAGAAACCATATCAATGCTTTTACAGTATTATTTCTTAATCCTCCTTTTACTGTACGCACTTTACTTTACTATAAGTATTGCAATTGTCGCAATTCATTTCTCTTGCATGAGAAAGAAGACTGCTCAATAAATAACACCTTTTATTGAAAACGCCCGTCTCTCTTTTCTCTGCACTCTGGTGAAACTAAGTATGCACACTTGACTGAGTGAAATAGCTGTCTATTGTTTTCACACGACTCTAGAGATACACTCTTATTCTGAGGGAGCAAAGTTGTCATGTTATATGGTTGTCAGAAGCTAATCCCTTCTTGTCTATCCAGGGAGGTTAAACTCCTCCTCGTTTAGTCGAGAAAGTTTCTAGTGACCTCTGAGCTAGCTGGCAAACCTTAAGTCTAATATAGTCAGTAGAGACCTAGTCGACCTCATTCCTACGTCCACACTGCTGAATATATTATTCCAATGCGCAGAGCCTATTGGGAATATAGGAACTACACTACATGGCGCCCAACGTTTGGTAAGGCGATAAATCTAACGCAAGACGTTAGAGTAACTCAGTCGTGCTTTTCACACAGACCCCTTTTTCCCGTAAATACTCCAAAAGACGTCTGGAGTGGGTAAAAGGTTAAAATCCGCCGGAACTTAGTAGAAAGAGATTCCTATGTATAGTTTTTGGTTTAGTCAACGTTGAAGGATACAGTGTTCCAAAATATTGTGCACCTAATCTTTGTTTCCTTGAAACTTGATCTGCAACAAAAACCTTTCTGTCAGTAAAAATGTCAGAAAGTGAAGACGAAAGGGAGACAGCTAGAATAGCAGCTCAACTCCTAGCGGATGACACAAGTCTCCGAGACAATGACCCGAATGTTATACTCATTCCGGTCAACATAAGAAAAACTGTAACTCTTAAACTTATAGAAAACGGACTGACATCACGAGGTGGTATAGTCATATTCGTGATAGAGGCCCATGAATATCGGCAGACAGAGGTATTCTATTCATGGATAAACTTTCCAGCAGCAAATGCTGTCACACACGAGTTCCACTATTACAAAATAGAGGAACCTCCGGAAGAGTACACCCCTTTCGAGGAGGTGGAAATCCCACTAAATTACCAAGAGCACCTGCTCTGGTTTGATGGCGCCCTAAAACATAATAATCACATCACCAGGCTCGGTCCACTAGGTAGACCAGGAGCAACGTGGCCGGTTCCAGCCAGCTACACACCACATCCAGACATAGAGAAAATGTCAGTACCAGAACGTTTAGCCCAGCTAAAACAACTGATTAAAATACATAGACAATTAGTCCAATATGTAATGCGGACTACAACAGTCCATCCAGCGATTAACATTCCACAGCTGACCCCTCATCAGGGGAACACAAACAAAATAACACCACAGAACATACAATCACGTCTTGGTAAAACACCCGCAAAACGGGAACAAATTCCATTCTGGTTAGCACAAAAAATCACTCAAATAGAGGCAGTATTTCCGGATACTACTCCTACTGAGAAACACAGAATTCTGACTATCTGTCTTCCAATGGGGATCACACCACATGTGGAGGACTGTGACACTTGGGGCACAGTCTTTGCTTCCATTTACACAAAAACACATGGTGTCCTGTCCATGGGGGTTATACCAGATGTGCTAAGACAGATTCAAAATGAATACGGTCCAGAACCTGCTTTAACTCTGGGTATGAAATTACTGAAAGACTTCAAGCAGGTCTCAGCTATATTATTAGCCAACATAAAAGGAGAAGCAGCATCTGTGGCGATCCGCCAGAAATTGAGAGAGACAGATATAGCAGAACAACCATTTGAACTTGCCAGAATCATAGAAAAATCCTATGAAGAACTAGGTAGAGATAGTTTGGGTGGGAAACCAGTAAAACCCCAACTAACTGAAAATCCTGAAAAGATATTTATTAAAAATAATCTAAACACTCCAAAAAAGAACTGGGATGGAAATAAACAATCCACTCCCAAAGAAAAAAGATTCCAGTCCAGAGGAAGGTCTCCTCGGCGGAGAGAAAGATCTCCGGACCAAGGACACAAGTTTCCCCAGAGGGAGCCCTCTGAGAAAAGATACAACCTTAGAAATAGGGATAATCTGAAGAAACCTTATAGATATCAAGATATTGATACACGTCCCTCTCGATCTTTTCAGACTTCCTCGCAGAAATCGGAAAGAAGAGGACGGTCAGAACACAGGGAAGAGCACTTCAAGTCCAAAGACAAGGAACCTGCTCATCAAAGTAAAAAATTACAATTTCCAAGAAAGAAGGTAGCCAGTATTAAAATAATTAAACATGCCGAGGATACTGAGGACACAACTGAAAAACGGAGAGTGGGCCCAGACAATGCTAGACAGCGCAGCAGAAGTGACCATAGCTCGCAAGATCCTAATGAATCTTCTGGAGACAGTGGACACGAATGAATACATTCAGGTGGAAACTGCAGATACCAGGGTTAGCAAACTTCATAAAATATACGAAATAACATTGCGTATAGAGGGAGATAAGACTAGGAAAGTAAGAGGTCTATTTTGGTATAACCTTTCAAAAGGCTATGACATCCTTTTAGCTGAGAAAGACTGGCCACCAGAGTTTGTCAGGGAGTGCCCTCATGGCGAAGAAATGATTATGCCTGCCTTCTCAAATCATATTCCAATGCATAGAAAATATACATATGCAAGAAAATGGGCAGTAGCCCAAGCTCCTGCATTACATAAGAATCATGTAGGATGGGATGAGGACTCTCCTCCTCACAAAATCCAGTTAAAATGTCAACCAACTGCACAGAGGCAGTACCCAATTAAGCAAGAAGCTAAAAAACAAGTCAGGGAGATCTTAGATCAACTTGAATACCAAGGGGTGATTGAAACATGCACCTCTCAAATGAACAATCCTTTGTTTCCTGTCTCCAAGCCAGACGATTCATATCGTCTAGTTTTGGACTACATGTTGCAAGACATTTGCAGTACAAAATTCACACAGTGCAGCACTAATGAATAACATCGTGCGCAAAAAATACAAAACGACATTAGACATCTCTAATGGATTCTTTTGTCAAAACATTGCACCTGAAAGCAGGTATTTGACCGCTTTCTCAAGAATGGGGTCACAAAAAAATTTCTGTCGACTCCCACAGGGATTCAAGAATAGCCCAGGATTATTCTCAGCAAGGGTAACAGAGTTACTACAAATGTATGATAATGAGGCATTATCTTATGTCGATGACATCTATCTAACAGATGATGACTTGGTCTTGGACACTCACTTGAAAAGAGTAAACACCATAATACTTAGGTTTGCTGCAGAGGGTTACAAATTCAACTTTAAAAAGTCACAAATTGCCCATCTAACAGTCCTGTTTTTAGGATATGAATTATCAAGTGAAGGCAAAAGCCTAGCGGACAATTTCTTAGAGAAATGCGCTGTCCTCCAAGCACCAAAAACGCTGAAGAACTTACAATCAATACTAGGTTTCCTGAATTTCGGAAGAACTTATATTCTAAATTATGCAGAGAGGGTTAAACCTCTCTATGAATTAATAAAACCTGATTTTAAACCAATCAATTGGACTCAAAAACACACAGCAATCTTGAGATCATTGCAAACAGACATGTTAGTTAAAACAAAATTGCAAACACGCGAAAACATACGCAACCTTGTAATCCGAGTCATCCCAGGAAGATGCGGATTCACGTACCTGACCTCTAATGAGGGAGAAAAGGTACCAATAGCTTACAAATCACACTTGTACACACAAGCTGAAAAAACATTCAGTCTTACAGAAAACATTGTAAATGCGGTTCAAACTGCTGTAGCAAAAGAAAGAGCCCAAGCACAAGGCAAAAGGATAACTGTTTTAACAGCAGAATCAGCCTTTGAGGCATTAACAAGCCCACGCAATTTGACTAATGTGGCATTAGATCCAAAATGGATCGAATGGGAAAATTCTCTTGCTGCAGAAGACGTGAAATACTATTTTGACCCGAACATGAAAAAACAAAAATTTTTAACATATTACAAATAATATCCTCTGCCAATCGAAATTCTGCCCCTACAACTTTACGCCTGTGTAATATATACAGACGGATCAGCACAACCCGCAGTTTGGGGTAAGCAAGCTTACAGTGCTGCGTGCGCGGTTGTTAAATGCCGGTGGCACGGATGTAAATTGAGACCACTGGTAACTATGTCTCAATCTGTAAAAGACAGTTCAGCTCAACGAACTGAACTACTAGCTTTAAAAATGGCGCTCGATATTGCCGATCGCGAATTCCCCACACTAATAGTGTGCGATTCGCATTACTGCGTCAAATCTTACAATAATGACTTGCAGAACTGGGTTCAAAACGATTATAAAGATGACACAGGTGCCATAATAAAGCATAAAAAGCTTTGGGAACAAGTAGGTGTTTTGCAGAAAGAACTACAAAAGACTCACGTGATACATACACTGAGTCATCAGCGTGATGGCGTTCACGCTGCAGGGAATTCATTGGCTCACAGAGCCACAGCGGAAGCAACTCAACCGGCGTCCGTAGCCACAAAAAAGCGTTCAGAAAAATACATAGACGGGGAAACAATGCTGGCGGTAAAAACATCTTCAAAAGACGACCGTGCAGCACTACCCGTGAACTATCCACTCAATTATACATACGTAATAGATGCAAACTCCGTTCCTTTTGCTCGAATCCCTGGTGTGGGGGATAGAGTGATTCCAAACACGAACAGGAGAATCTTCTTGATTCAAGAAGCACATATGGGATTAGGTCTAAGGCACCAGGAGATCAAGACATCTCTGAAAGAATTACAATCAGAATACTGGTGGCCGGGGATGAGCCTGCATAACTACAAATTTGCAATGGGCTGTCAAAACTGCAACAGAGATCGCAGTGGCGAACCGGCTGGAGTAATGCCAGGACCCTTCTTTTAGAAAGCATAAGTCTATATATACGCAGAAATCCGATAGGAGAAATGCGTCCCATTAACATTCAAGACTAGATTCACTTAAAATGTAGACCCCAGCGCTCGGCTGACACCAGAACTGTTATAAAAGATTTGCGAGTCCATATCGGCACATACGCAATTGGCATGCTACATTCTGACCAGGGTCCTGCTTTTAGCTCTCAAGCTTATAAGGAGGCCATGACCAGTATGGGCACTGCATTGCGGTACTCTTGTCCCTTCCATCCTGAGGGAAATGGGATTGTGGAAAGAAAAAACCGGGACATAAAGCAATCTATAACGGCGAGGGTATTAGGTTCGGGTGATGGGTGGGTCCAACATTTAACAAGTGTCCAACGTAGTCTTAATAATCTGCCAAGAAATTCTCTGAAAGGTTTCAGTCTGTGCGAACTATTGTTCAGGACTAGAATGCATATTCAGGACCTCGATAGTCAGACTTCAGTGGTAGAAGAAAAATGCTTTGACATCAAAGATAGTTTGGCTATTTTACAGGACTTAAATGAAACAAGAAAAGGCCTGAGCAACGTAAAGTTAAAACAGCAGCCAACAGCCACTGAAGATAAACCACCTGTCCCAGAAAGGCCTGTCTGGATTCCAAAGATTGGGGATCTGGTCAGAGAGAAGATCGTGGTGAAGAAGGAATTTGGGCCTTTTTACAGAAAAGCAGTACCTGTCTTAGCTGTCAGCGGAACAAGATCAGTTGTACTACCGCCCCTTGATGGTAAAAAGGAGAACCAAGTTGTATCCATCGACCTGGTAAAACCACAATCATGTGGCCAATAATAAGTAGTAGGCCCAGTGGACTCCCAAGAAATAGCAGAGTACCAAAACTTGCTACAATACAAGAGGTTCAAACTGAGAGACTAATCACATTTGATAAACCTGCAGTGAATGAAAAAGGACTATGCAACAATGCCATGGAACTTGTGCCTCTTGAAACCCAAATTGCAACAGTTTGTCAAGAAATACCAGTCTACAACGATGTAGCCTCAGACTATGCTAATGAAACAAAAAATGCAAAAGCAACTGAAAATCCAGAAGCAATTCCAACAATTGACAGAACTGCATCTGGCTACTTCATCAATTTCGATAACTTATCTGAGGATCCAAGCGAGCCTGAAGAAACGTTAGCAACAAAAACTTTTAAAGACAAAGTAACGGAACTCTTTCATCAACTTAAAGAAACCTATCTGATTTCTCCATGGATTGAATTTTGGATTGTGTTAGGTGTACTTTTCCTCCTACTTTGGCTCATCATGGTTCTTTGTTTGGGAAAATTCATTGAGGGAAAATACACTACAATGGACACAGCAAGTCAGAACATCAACTTGGTCCTAAAGCCACACAAGTCATCTCACATCGAGAAAAGAGAACTATCATCAGTGAATGTTACAGCCAATCCAATACCCGGTGGGGTAGTATGGGACAAAACGGATTACGAAATCTATGGCCCGGTTGAGCTCTTGAAATATCCACACCAGTTCAAGGTTTCATTAAGTGACTTTGTAAAACCGAGTACATTCTCTGATGATTGGGACTTTGAAAGTATTAATGATATGATGTCAGATTTAGTAATGTCAGCAAAATTTACAGAACATGATTACTTACAGGGTTCATCAAACTATGAAGAAATGTATTGTTATAATCACTTTGCACATCACTATTTGCATAAATCTGCTCAGCCTAGAAATGTTTTTAATTATAATCAATGGGAACATTGTGCAACTCCACCGAAAGGTAGTTCAAAAACATTTTACGGGAAATTCCCGTACTTCTCAGGGTTTAACACAAGTGAAGCAGAAACATTTTATTACAAACTGTTAAATAAGACAGGAATGAAAACAATGCTGACAAATACTAAATTGATCTATTCGGAAACATTTTATGAAAAAATGATTACATTTGGTTTTGATTTCTGGAAAAACAACATTGAAACAAAAACCATGGGGTACCAAAGATTGGCAGGTACAAGATTTAGAAGCATTATTTAGAGCCTGCATGATCCCAGAACAAATTATATTCTTGAATGATACCATCCAACAGACAACCTGTCTTGGCCTAGCCAAAATTAAAGACTTAAATAAACCGTCTATTCCAAAGCCAACACCTGACAGTAATAGCACTACAGATGTTGAGATAGACTAATCCTTTATTTTTAACCAAAACAGAACACCTCCTGATTGGAAAAAATGGTTGATCTGGCCCACAGACACAAATAACTGTCAAGATAGATTCCTGAACAAAACACAGGGGTTAAAAATGGCCAGGCCAGACCCAAGATACTCCCAGAGACAACATCCAGGGATAGTCACAACATACAGTGTAGGGAAACTCTGCCTCGAATGGCTACAGAAATCCACACTGGCCAAAATTAAGCAACACTTGACTTTACTTAAAGACGGTGCTGACTTGCGTGATTTCATAATGGGACCACGCAAACAGCGTCAAAAACGTTTCATAGCGGCCGATATATACGCTACTTACAACGAAGCTTGGAAAGTAATGCAAATTGAAACAGCAAAAAAAATACGAGAAATTGATCGTATTAATTTGGAAAAATCACTTTCTGTTGTGGACACTTGGTTAATGACTCTGTCCTCCAGGATATATTCACTGGACAGTATTGTATCATCTGCTATTGATATAATAGAGCAGGACTTACTAATGTTACAACACGGTCAGTCCCAATTACTTTCTATTGTACAGCTTGGGTGGACGTTGCAAAATCTGCGTTCAGGCTACGTGCCCTGGCGTTTAATCAACACAACGTCATTATTCTCTATCTTTAACCTTACTGATACACAAATCTGTTTGGCACAAAAAGGAGCAGACTATACGATTCTGAGCATTGAAAAACTTGAGAGATTACCATTGACAATGTCAGAAAGACCTGTCATTGAATGTATAATACACGGAATAATTACAATTCCGATAACAACTTTCCAATTTAAATACTGCCAAGAGTATATACCAGCGGGCCAGTATGAAAGGTTGGGTAAAGGGTACATTAAGTCATCATGGAAATTACCTTATACACACACATGTTACAGTGAAAAGAAACAGAATGTATTTCTTAGTGGAAAAAATTGTAAACGATCACTAAGCGGTATACTTCTGTGTCAAGGTATTAATCTGCATGGGGCCTGCGAGGGGAATTCAAATAACCTTTCATGTCACCAGCACGGCACACCTGCAACACGAATAGAGCCATTCTTTAGACGGCTTTCTAACTGGAGTTATATTCTAATAGTGGACCACAGCTGTTGTGGCATGGTGCCAGGGAAAGCCTATCTCGTAAGCGTGAGTTCCATGGTCACTTGCTGTATGCAAGTATTGTATCCAAACAGCACTCCAGATACGGAGGCAACAATTTGGCCTTCTTTGAATAGCTCTTCTATTCGAATTGATACTTTAAGTAGAATAAAGTCTGTACTTTTACAGACAACTGTGCCCTTAACGTCATCAAAAGAAACGTATGATCTGCAAGTTGCAACGACAACGGCAGAGATACATAGCCTTTTATCAACAAATTGCCCCGTGCATTTCGTAGAAATGCTAAGCCAAATTCTAAATATGTCAGATACCAGTGGTATCCCACATATATTTAAGACAAATTTTTCGGGACTGTTAACACCCTTCGAAACACTTCTGGGCATTTTTCCTAATTTTGTCCATTCTGTCTTTGGCGGCCTACCACTTCTGTTGGGACTCGTAGCAGGCATTTTATATTTGATACTTCTGCTCCGATATGGCAAGCCAAGTCGCAGACAAGACTCCAGCAATGATGGAAGAAACGATCCTAGCTATACGCTATCGGGACCGCATAACTAAAGTCCTTGGATTAGCCCGGCTAAGAGATCTGAATATGACCTGGTTTCTTTCATTCAGACCCATCTGGCAGAACTGCATCTTACCTGTGCTTCGATGTATGCTATGCGGAGAAGAATGCGTGTTGGACGTCTGTCTTACACTACCATCAGCAGTACCATTGGATACAGATACTTTGCTAAGTCCTGTAACGGCTCATGTATCTTGTTGTCCCCAGCGGCTACCCATTCTGATGACGGCATTCGTTGAGACTTCACCACTACGGTTAGGTGGTAGTGAAGTACGAGATGAGAGCAGCATCACCCAGGTACGACCTTCTGTGAGCATTGCTGATCCTGACATCGACGATAGCAATCATGCTCAAGACTGCACTGTTGCGGCATTTTCAAACTTGGTCGAACTTTCACCTGAAGCCGTAGACCAATTTTTTGAGAGTCTGTCTGAAATGATGGTCTCCCCTGAACAGAAAGAAGAAACTTTAAAGCAAAGAGCACACAGTGTTCTCTGAACTCTGAATTCGGCCTTCAGCTTTGATAAACAAAAGCTACTGAAAACATTTGGAACTATTTTTTCCCCTGAAGCGAAATTATTTTTTCCACTTCCAAAATATTTACCTTTTTCTGGCACATGTACTCTGCTTAAAGTAGAACTATTCTTAGAGAAAAGAGCTTCTATTTTTTTAGGAACTCTAGAGACAATATATTACATCAGCCTCTAGCACATTTACAACAAATGTATTTATATGTGATGGAATGGTCTCGTCCTTCTTTTCTGTACTAAGAGCCATTTCATGTGTAAATTTAGCAAATCATTCTGCTCATATATATATATGCATCCTTTTAACTGAATTATTACACTGCTTGAATAGCGTACAGTACCAATAATCATTTTTGTGTATTTCGTATGCACCATTTCAAATGCAATAAATGTATTTTGGGGTGGGTTGGAATACACATGCACCTTTATATGTTTACTATTGCTTAGTTTTAGTAATGATGGACATTAGATCGTGGAGGGGGTATTGTGTTTTTATCTAGGAACCTAAATCGATATTTCTATTTTATGCCCTTGTACGGTTATAATAAATAATATCCCTATAAAGGCATAAGGAATCATATCCATATTTAGTCGTAGCCCATGCAGTCACATTAAGCAAGGCTACTTCCCCGGACTCCTAGAAAGCACAACGAGTTCTATAAACAAAACAAACCTCCAGCAACCTGGGAAATCCCCATTGCTTTTGTTTTGGTTTCGTCCTAGAACTCTTGTGAGGCACTGTAAGAACGGCCAGTTCTTAGTGACATCTTTATTGACGTCTTATGTCCAACCTTGCGTCAAACCTGGCACCTTTCAGGTATAAATATACCAACGCTGCCTTAAGCAAACACACGGTGGTGGTTTTGGAGCAGAGCAGCTATCTACTTGCCTGAGAGCCCAGCTGATGCGAGAGCCCGTGGACGCTGCCCTTCCTCTTTGACGCACTGAGAGAGACGCTGTCTTTTCTCCTGCCGTGAAATCCAGCTCCGGTGTTTCCAGATACCTTCGCGGGTTACTTAGATATCGAGTCCTGAGAGAGAGATACAAGACCTCCTGCTTTCTATTAACCCAGGTACGGAGCTGACTAAAACCTTAGAGAGAATTCTTGACTCAGATTCTTGGCAAAAACCAATTTAACTTAAACTGCTACTTACTTACTCCTTCCCACGTATTAGGCTTAGGTCAGGTACACCGGGGTAGGCGTATTTAGAAGCACCAGTTGAGTACGTTAGTCAATGTATATTTGTATGTATATATTTTATCTATTTTAAAGTATCTTATGGCTAAGAAACCATATCAATGCTTTTACAGTATTATTTCTTAATCCTCCTTTTACTGTACGCACTTGACTTTACTATAAGTATAGCAATTGTGGCAATTCATTTCTCTTGCATGAGAAAGAAGACTGCTCAATAAATAACACCTTTTATTGAAAACGCCCGTCTCTCTTTTCTCTGCACTCTGGTGAAACTAAGTATGCACACTTGACTGAGTAAAATAGCTGTCTATTGTTTTCACACGACTCTAGAGATACACTCTTATTCTGAGGGAGCAAAGTTGTCATGTTATATGGTTGTCAGAAGCTAATCCCTTCTTGTCTATCCAGAGAGGTTAAACTCCTCCTCGTTTAGTCGAGAAAGTTTCTAGTGACCTCTGAGCTAGCTGGCAAACCTTAAGTCTAATATAGTCAGTAGAGACCTAATCGACCTCAGTCCTACGTCTACACTGCTGAATATATTATTCCAATGCGCAGAGCCTATTGGGAATATAGGAACTACACTACAAAGGAGGGCTGCACTTGGCTCCTTGAGGACTGCATTGGACAGAATCGTGCCCGGGTGCTTCCGATCCCAGAGATATGCATCTTGGAGGCAATGATTTGATGGAGCTCAGAAGGAAGGCTTATTTGAACTAAGAAGGGTAATGCAATGTTTCTTGAGAATTTGTTGGCATGGTTAGTTCAGCATCCACCGTATGATGGGTTGGGCGCAGATGGAGGGTGAGGTTTTGATTGGTGGGGGCATTTTGAGTCCATGTGCAGCATCCTTTTATACCTAAATACCAACAATGTCACTGGGCCCTCTAAAGGGTGCTGGCAACAAGTCAAAAGGAGGATGCAGAAGTGCAGTGGTCGCTGACCCACGGTCCTTACCTGGAAACCACCCACGCAGGAGCAGTTGGCGCAAGTTAGCTCAGGCCCTGGGGGGAGGAGGAATGTGGGTGCAGGGTGTGCCTGAGGTAGGTATCCTAAGGGCAGCCGATCCCCCTGCACAGGAACTCCCAGTCTGGCAGGGCGGTTGCTGGGGTCCTCCCATACGGAGGGACCCATCCATGTCCTTTATGGAAAAGGGTTTTTTAAAAGGAAGGTCCCGAAACTAGTCATGATCTCAATCGGAACGGTTATGTTTCCTGCGTGCACAGGAACAACCTAGTTATGGTTAGGTCACTGCCATGTACTAGAATAACTGTTAAGGCTAGGTCTCAACTTTGTAAATAAGATGTAATTATTGTGGGTTACAGTGCATAAAATGTTGTGTTTTTGTGTATATGTGTAATAAATACGCCCAGGGGTCTTATGATTGCTAACCCAAAGTACTGGACTTGGGCTCTGTCATTGCTGTGGGTGTGTTAGGGGGGTAGGGTTTGGAGGGCTGCAGGGGTCATCAGCGACCACCTGGCCATATAGAAATGAGAAACAATTGAATGTATGTACACAATGCCTGTCCTGCATGGCAAAATAAACTAGGCAAATACTAAAAACAGTAATGCACTGAAATAGAAAAAACACATACAATGTAATTTAGAACTGATTGCTATCTCAATGATAAATTGTGGTGTGCACAACAGTAAATAAACAAAATGGCAGTAAAAAATAAAAGCATTCTAATTAAATGAATATGGAGGAACTATGGGTTACTATGGGAGTCCTCAGTAAAACAGTGCATTGAATATATGTGTGTTTGTGACAAATTCCATGCAATAGATCAAGAGATTGTTATTCTACAAGTTTAAATGCAAGATTTCACTAGTGCCTGAAAAAACATACTATATAAATGCATCAATGCTGTGCGCTATTAACAAAACACAGGAAGCAATTGGTACTGCAACAGAAAACAAACAAAATACAGTCTCCGTATGCTCAGCCAATGTGCTTTTTGAATGGGTATAATGAAGTACAGCAGAACTGATTTCTAGGTTTTACCTAAACAGCTCATACAGTGGACTTACAGCTCGCCAATAGCTTACCACTTTTTAGCTTCAGCATCACTCTCATTTTCTTCATCCCCATGTGCCATGGCATGCAGGCGTCATGTTCTCTTCTTGTATTTGGCCCCTCCCTGGAGCATAGACCAAGTAACTCCAATGCTCCTGTTTTTGTCACTCCTTTTTTCTTTGTGTTCAAGCACTCCATATGAGTGCTTGTGATTTCAATCCGTCTCCCATATCCTAGTCCATATAGCTTTTATTCATTCCCTCCCAACTGTCCCTTCCATGTTGCTTCTCTCACCCACTACCCTTTACTCTATGCCACTGCACTATACACCTCTGCACTCTATGCCACTCTACATCATTCTACACTAAGCCACTCTACTCTTCGACCCTGCACTCTATGCCAATCTGCTCTTCTCTACGTCACTCTATTCCACACCACTCTATGCCACTGCACTTTACATCACTCTACTCTGCACCACTTTTCTGTACACCACTGCACTCTATGCAACTACACTCTACACCACTGCATTCTATGCCATTGCACTTTACGGCAATTTACTCTGCCCCACTCTACTCCACACCACTATACTCCATGCCACTGCACTCTACTCTGCACTACTCCATGCCACTGCAATCTACACCACTGTACTCTACACCACTCTAGTCTAGGCCACTGCACTTTATGCCAAAGCACCTTACTCTAGGACACAACACTCTACTCCACTCTATTTTGCACCACTCAGCTCTACATCACTGCACTCTATACTACTGCACTCTGCTCTCTGCCACTGCACTCTACGCACTCTACACCAATGCACCCTGCTCCAATTTACTGTCATTCTACTCTACTCTACACTACTGCACTCATCGCACCCGCACTCTAAGCCACTCTAATCTACTCTACGCCACTTTACTCTTTACCACTTCACTCTATACCACTTTAATATACTCTGCACCACTCTACACTATACCACTGCACTCTATGCCACTCTACTCTGCACCACTTCACTCTATGCCACTGCACTCTATGCCACTGCACTCTGGGTCACAGCACTCTGGGTCACAGTACTCTACTCTGCATCATTTTCTGCAACTGCACTTTACTCTGCACACCTCTACTCTAAGCCATTCCAATCTGCACCACTTTAATCTACGCCACTGCACTCTACTCTGCACCACTCAACTCTACACCACACTTCTCTACTTTGCACCATTCTACGTCACTGCATTGTACGCCAATACTACTACTGCACTCTATGCCACTCTACTCTGCGCCACTGAACTCTATGCCACTGCAATGTGCACCACTCCACTGTATGCCACTCCACCTTTATTTTTAAACTGTAGTAATAGATAACTACTCTTGTTAGAGAAATATGATGGGAAAATCATTTGTTTTACACAAACAGATCTAAACACAAGTGTTCAATCATACTTACAGTCTATTGAAAAAACATAAATAGACACCCTAACCAGTATCACAATACAGAGGGACTGTATATTTTGCTCCTCTTTTCCTGTCCGGCCTACTCCACATATAGTCTGTGTAGGGGAGTGGAGGTGGATTCAAAGGGGAGGTCAGGACGAATTCAGCTTGGTCACGACCATAACTATTCCCCCCTCTCCCACCTGGGACACGACTCTGTCTGTAAGTTAGGCAGTCAATATAAGTCAGGCATACTAGTGGTGAACATCCAATCAATGCTCTTCATCCTGAGGTAGCTGATGTTTGTTATGAGTCTGATGGGTGGGGGGAAGGAAAGGACAGGAGGCAGAACAGATGGATTAAGACAGTTCTCAGGGGGCAACAGGGTCAGAAACAGGGTCCGCTCAGAAGAAAAGAGAATAAAATAGGCTGCATAGGTTTAGCACATGATCAAAAAGGAAAGCTCACAGACGGATTGGTATAAGAATTAAAAATGGGAAAACATATAATTGCGGCTAGAATCAGGAAATGAAAAAAGAAAAAAATTGACGTGTCAACAAAACCAATAGTTTGGTCAAGCCTGGAAAGTGGCATTTAGTAAAGAATGGACATTCACGCAGGGGCAAGTACTGGAAATGCAAGATTGCAGGATACAGGATGCACAATGAAAAATCTTCAGAATCTGCTTCATGCAAACTTTGCTTCAGAGAAAGCCTTAGAGAACATTTTGAAAAGGTCTCAAAAGGGCTGTGGGATTATATGGCAGCAAACAATGGCATTGCTTCAAAGGGGTGCATAAAATAAGGCTATGATGATTTAAGGAATCAAAAACTTTTTAATTCAAGTTTTGTAACGAGAAATAGGGAGATTTAGAAACTCCTGGCAAGTATTTTCAGGACACTTCCCATTTGTAACTGCATTCCAAGGTGTCTCCTCTTTCCTTCTTACAGAAATACAAAATGTAATTGGGCGAAGGTTCCAGTGCTTAATTTGAGCCAGTGGTTTCCGATGCTCAGCACCAGCACTTAATTGTCAACACTGGAGCTTGACAGTCTGCCCCAAGGTGGCGCCGTCTGGCTAATTTAGACATTAGCACAACAACAGTTAATTATTAATTCAATATTCATTAAAAATTACTATTACCTGCTGCTCATGACACTCTTATAGCTTTAGTGGCCTGAAGTAGTCCGAATTGTCACACTTGTAGGAGTGTGATGGTTAGTAGTTGTGTTGTTACAATCATTGGCAGTATGGCAGGGGCAATGTGTGGTGCAAGCTGCAGTGGCCTCCTGACCAAAACCTGCCACTTTTTTTTTTTTTTTTACAAGTTAAGCATTGGGAGGAGCCTGTGTACAGTGAAAACCTTGGAAATGCAGGGATATGTGGGGGAAGGAAGGAAATGTTGTGGGGAAGGGCCCATGCCTGGGGTCGAACGTCCATGATAGGAGATCCCCAAAAATCTGCTACTTTACAGATTGTAGCTCTTATTCTACCTTCTGCTAAAATTTCGTCAGAACCTCACATCCATGACATGATGTTCGATGCTTTTGAGGGAGATTTAGGGCAGCACAGCAGCAAATTTATCGTCTTTGCCTTAGATTCTATGGTTTATCAACCAATCGACCGGGTTGAGAGAGAAGTCTCAGACTTGATGCGAACTCTGGCTAAGCTCCAGTTAAAACAATCAAGTGTCAGGCTGTAAAGACTGGCTTCTACAAGGAATAAAGAACTTCCCATTGGTAGCTAGAAACAAGTAGCAGGGCCAGCTTTTAAGTGAGTGTGTGTGGTTTATGAGCATCTGCACCAAAATCAACGTCGCGTTTAAGAACGAATCACAATATAAATCCTAATTAAATGTAGTTAAAAATATAATGGTTAAAATGACACAAAAAATAAGAAAATCTGAATTAGGCATCATGAGTTATTCAATAAGCAAACTATGATGTATCTGTCAAATACAGTCTATGCAAGCACAGGTGGTTTTAGGCACATTGATGTAGTGAGCCACCCGGCTCCTACCATACATTGTTGCCCCTGCAACTCCCAGTGGAGAAGCGTGGCTCAGTGGTTAGAGGCGGCAGACCTGGAAGCTGAGATCGGCCGTGGACCAGGGTTCGATTCCCCGCCTCGGCGGGTCTCGGGCTCAAAAATTCCACGGACTTGACAATTCTCGCTCCGGTGCCTACTCGATTCACGGGGTCACACTCTGCGACTCTGGGCAATAGCTTGCTTAATCTCCACTACGGCCCCTCGCGGCGGGATGCCTGGCTTTCACCTTGTGGATATCTCACAGGGGAATACCAGGACGGGTTCCCTAAGCAAGCGCCTTGATGCCTTCGGGTGATACGTGCGCTATATAAGTCGCAATACATTTACATTTACAGGGCCGGGCGCGGACCAGGGGATATAAATAAAGTGTGACGTCAGCGCTCATAGCTGACGACACGGACTGAAACGGTGTGTGGTTGTTTCTGTTATCCTCTGTCCTCCACCTAGGCCCTGTCACCACCCCTAGTGTGCCCCCATCAAAATAGACCCCCCCCTTACAATCACGATCTTTCTCTGTGCTGCTTTCACATTCATGGAGGCTGCGCTCCTTTCCTTAACCACATGCGTGCGGCCGCGATTTTCGCGCTGTGCGGCAATTTGAAAAAAAAGCCTTACATGACGAGCATGAGCATGCGAGCGGCGCAACTCATGACGAGCTCAGCTCGTCATGAGCATGGAAGGGGTTAAACGAGCTGAGTCTAACGAAAGGGGCATGGCTTCCATTGAAGTGAAAGCGCGGCATGGGGTGCTTTTACATAAAAAAACTTTTGTTTGTCAACTTGACAAAGAAATGCTTTTTTTTGTAAAAGTGCCCCCTTCCGCGCTTTCACTTTAATGGCGGCCACGCCCCTTTCTTTAGACACGGCTCGTCTAAAGAAAGGGGCGCCGCCGATATTAAAGTTAAAGCGTCGAATGGGTGTTTTTACAAATTAGGATTTGCAATGCAATAGATGTCGCATTTACAAAACACACGTAAATGCAAAACCTATTGCATTGCAATACTTGTTAATAATAAATTACAAACATTTAATAAGCTTCTGATTTAACAGATTACATGTATAAATCACTTCAAGAGATCTGAAAGCTGAAAAGTTTTGCAACACAGTGTATTTGATAATGTTTCTCCTCTCTTACCCGCTGCCCTTGAACACGGATATATAATTTGCTTCTCCTTCCCAGGGCTTGAAGTCAATGCAGGTTTTTAGGCGATACCTTTCAAACGCTTCCAGAATAAGGCCTTTTGCATTAATTTCTGTTAGAAATAAACAAAAGGATAATTGAAAGACACAGAATATGCAGCGAATGAAACATGGATTTGAGATAGCAAAAAAAGAAAAACGAACAATCATACTGAAATATGATCAGAATTTGTAGGACTACTCTGTCTTACAGTTTTATGTACATCTAGTTAGGAAGATACTTTAGCTCATTTAATGTATGCTGCCCATGAAACTGTTAGTTTTTTCCTGTTTTGTTCATTATGCACACATCTGCACCCCTTTTTAGTTTTGTCCATGATTAACACCACACAAAAGAAAATCATTTTTTAAAGGCATCCTAATGCTAATACCTGATCCCTAGAGCACATTTGATCTATTCATGCCCCCAAAAATGAATCAATAAATTCTAAACCAGACAGATTGGCTGATCGAAGTTTTTATCAAGTGCAAAGGTATCGGTACACTAAAAGATGTACATTGGCACCCAATATCCGGCATGATGGTCTTCAAAGTCAAGGGCTTGATGCTCCTGGCCTACTGCATGACTGACTTCTTTTGCTTAACAGCCTGGTCTCGTACAATTCCAATGTAACAGGGGGTCTTGTTCAAATAATCTCATCCAGGATGGAGTCAGTGTGCCCCGGGAGTGAAAAGGTTGAAGTGAGGAGTGCCGCAAGGCTCCTACGTAAGTCCCACACTCTTCAACATTTTATCAAGGTCATCACATACGTGGATGATACCCTACTCCTGCTCATGTATGATGGGGTTTTCATAAATGCAAAGGATGCATTTGCTCCCTGTAAGGTAGCGTTGCTTGACTGGCTGAAGGCCAAAAACTTGCAGTGGATCCCAGACAAAACTGAAATCTTATTGTTTGGGTGGAATCCCCTTCCCTTCAAGGATGGGTAAGACCATAGCCCAATAGTGTTCCCCCACCACCCCCTCCAACGGCGGTGGCTAGAAATCTGCGCATTATGTTTTGATGCCAAACTTTTGTTTGGTGCACAGATATTAATATTCATGAAATCTTGCTAATGGATCTTTTGCATGCTAAATATGTTTCTTCACTTGCTTCTGCATGATGATCAAGTTACAGTGGTCAGGACACTGATTCTTTCTAGGCTGTACTATGCCAATGTTCTGTAATCTGGGTCTCCCGGAAAACCTGACCCAGCGGCTACAATTTATGCAGAACATGGCAGTACGCCTACTGTATAAATTACATAAATACTTCTCAATGCATAAAGTACAAGGCAGTGAGCCTAACGCACCAAGCCCTCTATAACAAGGGGCCTATGTACCTCATTGATAGAATTAAGGAATACAGTCCAGGGAGGCCCCTGTGTTCTAGTAATGCTTGTTTAATTGTGGTTCCCTGTTTTAAAAGTCAACGTAGGTGAGGATCTTCCTTCACTGTATTGTGGAAACACCTGCCTGAATATTTGAGGTCCATCACGGAGGAAGTAAAATTAAACAAGCATTGGAAATGCAATAGGTCTCGGATTTATTTGAGTTCGAGCTAATGGCATTGTATATGGCAATGTCTTTTAGCCATGTGTTATGGAGTGTATGCATGTGCTGTGTAATGGAATTATGTGGTTTGGATTGGAATTGTTCACCCTGCACACTCACACACTGTTCACCCTGCACGCTCACACACTGTTTACCCTGCACGCTCACACACTGTTTACCCTGCGCGCTCACACACTGTTTACCCTGCGCGCTCACACACTGCTCACCCTGCGCACTCACTACTCTGCACTCACTACTCTGCACTCACTACTCTGCACTCACTACTCACTACTCTGCACTCACTACTCACTACTCTGCACTCACTACTCTGCACTCACTACTCTGCACTCACTACTCTGCACTCACTACTCTGCACTCACTACTCTGCACTCACTACTCTGCACTCACTACTCACTACTCTGCACTCACTACTCTGCACTCACTACTCTGCACTCACTACTCTGCACTCACTACTCTGCACTCACTACTCTGCACTCACTACTCACTACTCTGCACTCACTACTCACTACTCTGCACTCACTACTCAGCACTCACTACTCTGCCCTCACTACTCACTACTCTGCCCTCACTACTCACTACTCTGCACTCACTACTCTGCATTCACTACTCACTACTCTGCCCTCACTACTCACTACTCTGCCCTCACTACTCACTACTCTGCCCTCACTACTCACTACTCTGCACTCACTACTCACTACTCTGCCCTCACTACTCACTACTCTGCACTCACTACTCACTACTCTGCACTCACTACTCACTACTCGGCACTCACTACTCTGCACTCACTACTCTGTACTCACTACTCTGTACTCACTACTCTGTACTCACTACTCTGTACTCACTACCCTGCACTCACTACTCTGCACTCACTACTCTGCACTCACTACTCACTACTCTGTACTCACTACTCTGTACTCACTACTCTGTACTCACTACTCTGCACTCACTACTCTGCACTCACTACTCTGCACTCACTACTCACTACTCTGTACTCACTACTCTGTACTCACTACTCTGTACTCACTACTCTGCACTCACTACTCTGCACTCACTACTCTGCACTCACTACTCTGTACTCACTACTCTGTACTCACTACTCTGTACTCACTACTCTGCACTCACTACTCTGCACTCACTACTCACTACTCTGTACTCACTACTCTGCACTCACTACTCTGCACTCACTACTCTGCACTCACTACTCTGCACTCACTACTCTGCACTCACTACTCTGCACTCACTGCTCACAACTCACTACTCACTACTCACAACTCACTACTCACTACTCACTCACTACTCTGCACTCACTACTCTGCACTCACTACTCCCATGATTATGTAAGGCACAATTGGCATGAAAGCTGATCAAATGTCTGCCATGTCTAGATCACCCCTACACACTGAAAGCGGGAAATGTATATTACACAATGTATGCTGTAAAGGAGCACATTAGTAATTAGTAATTAGTATAATATGGGTAGGCCGGCAGTTTCAATGGGCATTGAGTGGAGCCATGTTACAGAATGTTAACAGTGATAACAGTGTGAATGCAAAAGTTAAAAATTGACGACAACTTATGATCCAGGGTCGTACATTTGCAACGATTACGAGAGTAAAATCAAGCTGTGAAATTTGTATAGTCCCATGCCTGTTGGTATGACAATATAGCACAGTGGCATAAAGTTAGGACAACAGGGCAGCAAGACAGTACAGCCCATAGGTACGTAGCTAAACAATATGTCCCCTTAACAGATATGCCAGCAATTACGTAAGTATAAAACCAGTACTGAGTGGTTACAACAAAGATGACAGGACTCAAGGCTGGCATGTTATTACAGTATACATCCCAGGGCCTTCTGTTGGCAGATAATGTTCCAGGGTCATAAAGCTATAACAGACTGACCACAGACTGTCGCAGTTACAACTGTATAATCTGGGACTGTGCGCACACAACAGAGTGACCTCAAAGATGCAGTTTGAACTATGCTACCTATCCCTTCCCTGCTCCAACCTGTTGTGAAATAATAGTAGTGTAGCATAGTGTAGCACATAGTCAGTGAGAGATGGTTCACACAAGAGGATTTACCTGCGCAGGAGATAAGCCAGTTCCTGTGCCAGATCCACGTTCTCCTCCTCATTCTCCTCGCCACTACCGTGGCGACCTGTGGACCGGCCCTCTGGCGGTTCCCCGGCACCGCCACGACTCGTGCTGCTACTGCGTAACCCCATCGCCCATGTCTGAGGGAAAGGACATCCACTCAACCTGGCCTCAAAGTGACAGAATCTCTACAACACTGATAGTAGGATATTTACAGAAAATGCTACCTCGTGGCGGTACACGTTATCGACTGCTGTCCTCACTACATGATATATCGCCGTGAACTGGTAGGAACTGAAGCCACGTGACACTCAAGCTCCCTTTCGGATACTTTACAACATTTACCCGTGACCCGCTAGCCTGGAATAGTCCCGAGGCTGCCTGGCCATCATCACACTTTCAGTAAATACTACCAACCGCCCACACACGATTTTAAACGATCCCAATCCACCCCAAACCGTGTGGTATCTGCTACAGCTCACCCACCTTAGATGTTTGGCCTCCCTTGCTTATGAGCAACAATCGTTCCGATCCTGACATTGATACCAAACTTACACTCTTGAAGTAACTTTCACTAAACGCATGCCTAAGCAACACCAACACAGAACAGATAATACACTAAATTAAAGCTCGATCTCTATTCCAAAGGACAGACACTAAAGTACCACCTACATAGCTGTAGGCAGTACAGTCAAGACACTCGTCTGATATAGTGCAATCAGAGCCCAGAATTTTGAGGGACAAAACGCAGTGGAATAATGTCTTACGCTTATGCAACGACACTAATTCACTGTTGCTTTTATTCAGCCTGACACCTATCAGTACACAACGCACCAAAATACATTCACTGATGTCTGTTTTATAGTCGACTCTAACACAGAAAAAGTCCGAATGTTCTACCTACCAATCATAATAGAGGTAAATAGCCCTTATCAACCAATCGGAACAAAAAGGTAATTAAAACGTAAAACGCGACCAAAACTAAAAACACCACCTACAACCCAGCTAGCCTACGAGGGCAGAGGACGCAGGGCCGTCTGAACACGACCGACCTCCTCTAGGAACGAGGAAACCCAAGTGACCCTGAACTTCAAAGTCTTATCTAATCAGAGCAAATGGGCTAGTGGCCCGAGAAACAGCGCCGCAAGCGATCGACAGAACAAGCAGCTGGATCCTAGATGACGGTCGTACGGGGTGCGCGCGCACGGTGTTTACATCTTTTTCACTGGGCGCTGAACGGTACAGTCTGCTTCCGGGTCACGTGACGGAGTAGGGCTAGCGTGCTAACTGCTGCTTTTAGGATTGGACGGTGCTGTTGCTTGTCAAGTGTGTGCTGCACCTACAAAGTGTAGAGGGAGAGGGAGGGAATTCGGAAAAGAAGACTCGAAACCGGCCGACGCGGGAATCGAAACCAGTGGTGCGCGCGCACCAGAGGAGCGGGGAGCACGATAACACGCCGAGACGAGGTAGGAGATGTGTGTGTGTAAGGGGGGGGTTCTGTGTGTGTATGCACGGCGGCGGCGGGGGGGGGGGAGTCTGTATGTGTGTGTATGCGCGGCGGGGGGGCTGTATGTGTGTGTGTGTGCGTGCGTGTGAGTCTGCTTCCAAGGAGCCATGGGAGACAGGAAGCGCGCGCGACCTGATCCCAGTTCCAAGGTTGCGCGTGCACCTCGCTTGTCTCCTGTCTCCCTTGACTTCGTAAAAGCGAGAATGATTACAATAGAGTCTCGGAACGGCAGATTGCTTCGCAATCTGTTCGCAGTTCCGAGACCTAAAAAGAGCTGAAAACACTCATATTCAAGCTTTGGTGATGACAAGACGCTGGTGGTTCTCTGCTTTGCTCTGTCTTTAGTTGGCTAAAGTGCCAGGATACTCTTTCTGAGTAGCTGTGCACTATAGAAGAATCCTTGATTCGTTCATTCATTCATTCATTCATCCCACCCATAATTAATTAATTAATTAATTGTGGGTTTATATAGCGCTAGAATCAACTCCCGGAGGAGTATCTCCGTGCTTCGACCACTGGGGAACCCGTCCTGGCTCACCCTGAGAGATGGTCCCTAATGGGTATCTCTAAGGTGCAACCAAGCATCCCCGGCGGTCTGGGGGGCCGTTGTGAAGATGAGGCAAGCTAATGCCCAGAGTTGCCGAGTGTGGTCCCTGACTGGAGTAGGCACCGAGGCGAGAATTATCGAGCCCGCTGACCCTGGTCCACGACCCTGCCGCGTCGGGAATCGAACCCTGGTCCCGGGCCGTCCTCTGCTTACGGGTCTGCCGCCTCTAACCAGTGAGCCACACCACTCCACTCCACTCCACTCTAATGATGTCAAGTGGGGGAAAAAACTTATGGGTTGGTCTCCCCCAATAAGCAGTTTCTTCCCTTTACAAAAGCAGCTATTTTGCCATGTGCACACTAAACAATTTGTCCTTACTTTTGCTCACCGCACACAATGTCCAACTGTGAAGCCCAGATTGTGACATAAGATACTTACTTTTGTTCTCAAATCCATTTCTGGAACTTCTCTACCATATCTCTCTCTACTTGCAGAGGCCACAATTGAGCGTGAAACCTTCATTTTCCCCGCATCATTAATGCTGCTTGGTCCTAGATTATGGAGAGGCATCCGTAACCAACCCACAGCCATCGCCTCCCTTATTTAAAACGAGCTGCTAAAAACCCACCTTCTTGCATCCCACCATTCTTATACTACCTCCATCTCCTGCCAGTGCCACCCAGCTTTCACCAATCTCATGTCAGCTTCAGTAGACCTCATATTGCAAAATTGTAAGACTTTGTAAATGCATGTGATACCTGTATGTCGTAGCTGCGAAGGTGTGTGTTCCACCACCCATTCTTCTCTATGTAACTCCCCCATTTACATTACTGTTCCCATGCTCTGTCTTGGTGAAAAAACACAGACCGACTGTATTAATGACTACCTCCTCCTAAAAATCCAGGACTGAGAAGAGCCAATCTCCACAAAACCTTCAAGAAAATGCTCAATGGCCATATCACGAACAGCTGCATTGGCTCACATTAAAGCTGAGCACCTATTTTTCTGTTTGCACTGTTTAAAATGCCTACATTTAATTCAAAATGTATCTAAGTTAGTGCCTGCGCTGCAGACGGCAAGGCTCAGAAAAGGTGAGCAGAGATTGACTCTCTATGGGTTTCTGAGCTTTGCTGTTTGCAATTCATACACTAACTTAGAGAAGGTCCAAATTAAATGTAAGCATTTTAGACTGCGTAGCACTGGTCTGAGTTAGTGGAGCCATTCATAATATGTCCTGCGAGAAACAATTCATAACACCTTACACTGCTAACTCTTATTTGCTTGCGTGTCTCTCAAGCCCTATCCCATTCATTCTCCTCCCTCCCCCAGTGGACCTAACCTGTCTGTCTCGCAGTCACAGAGGCTGCTTGGAGGCATGTAATACTCAATGATACAGTTTAATTAAATAGATACTATGTTTACCAATGGAAGAGACAAAACTCTATTTCAAAGGCTGAAAAATGTTGCATCGGGGGCTTAACCAGTCTTTGCCAGGGGTTCGATCCCCACATGTTGTGGCGATGCTTGCTACAAGAAAAGGGGTGCAGCCAACCTGCTCCAATAACCTCTCCTTCTCTGTATTTAGAGAATCTGGATTCATGTTGGTGGGTGTTATACATTGAAAATATTGGGGCATATTACCAAGGGGGGCGATAGGCAATTATCGCCGATTTAGCGTCTGTTTTTGGCCAATAAGCGGCGATAATTCAATCGCCCTATTAGCAAGCTGTCGCTAACTGATGTTAGCGACAACTTTTAGGCAATAGCGAGCGGTTTGAGGCCCGCGCATGTCACCGATGTTTATCGCTAATGACATGCAAAGTGGGCGTACCCAACCCGTTAGCGACTGAAAGCAGTCTATAACGTCGCTATCGCCTATTAACAAGGCAGGCGTAGCGTTGGAAATATTCACGCTAAGCGCGAATATCTCCAAATACTAACGCCTGCTCAGACCAGTTCTTAGCCATGTTATCCAATGGGTGGTGGATAACATGGCTAAGAGCATTTCGTCGCTAATGCGTGAATATCGCTGTATTCTCAGCGATATTCACGCATTTCGCCGCTATCGCTGGATATTTTAGCACAATGGAGAAAAACTTTGCTAATAGCATGTTTTCTCTGCTAACATATCCAGCGATAGGCAGTGATAAAAAAAAATGTGCTAAGCGCATTTAGCAATAAATATCGCTATTCCTTGGTAATATGCCCCATTGTGTCCCACAACAAGACCCTCATCGTTGGCTGAATCTCTGCCCTTAAGGGCAACAAAGCTGATGTCTGCTCCATGCCTGTCAGGGTACTCATGGAAAACAGCAAAACTAGAGCAGTTATAGGAGGGAATTGAAAAACGTTGATAGATCCTGTCCCAGGTCACTAGGGAAAACCAGGACAGCGCCAAGGGCCAGGGCAAAGGGATAATCAAGGACTTGACACCAGACCTGCCACTGACTCACCTCTGAAGTCTGAGCCCTCACAGAGACAAGGAATTTGCATTTGTTTCTTGTGTTCACAGCCCTAGCACACATATTGATTACCGCCCCCGCCCCGTCACCAGATCAGTTCTTGCTGGCCTATCGGCTGCTCTGTCTTATAAAGATATTTGATCTAACCCCTATTTTGCTGTAATTGTTCCAAGGCCATACCGCATCACCCAAGAAGTGGTGGCATGTTAACAGCGCTAAATATACACTGCTTGATGAGAAACATCTGTTGAGGATGCACTTTAGTGATTATTTGTAAGACAATGAAGGTTTGGTATCCTAAGATCAAATGCTGTACTCTACAGGAAAATAATTCTTAAGACGTTTAATGAAGAAATGCTCTGTAACATCATGAAAGACGGAGGAGGAGGAGGAGGAGGAAAACCAAAGAAGAATGTCAGCAGTGTGCAAAATTCTTGAAAGAGCATCCGAGGGTTTTAAAGAAGTTACAATTTGGCCTAAATTCCCTCTTCATCACCAAGCCCAATATGCATTCCCTCACCTAATTTTAAGGCAATATGAACATGTGGAAAAGGCAGGGAGGTTCTTGGTTCCACAAATGAGACAGCGGTTATCATTCTCTGTGATTCCAGCCATTCAGGAAAAGAAAGGCGTCCTTATCAAACACTCCCTGTACATAACAAAGGAATTTGCTTCGTGTTTAGCCACTCTGATCATGGAGATACCTGTGACATAAAAGCTAGAGGCCTCATTTATGAGGCCGTGCATCACTTTTACGCCGCCGGTGCGTCACATTTTGTGACGCACCAGTGGCGTAAAAAATGCGTCTTGTTGCGCCATATTTACAAAGTGACGCATCTAGGTAGATACGTCACTTTGTAAACCCCTGCGCCACAATATACCTGTGCCAGGTATAATGTATGCAAAGGGGCGTATTGACACAAGGAAGGGTTGTAGAAGTGACGCAGTGAAATCTATGAGATTTCACTGCGTCACTTTTAGGACGCCGTTGCGTCAAAATCCTGCGCCTGCCTCACAGCAGGCGTAAGACTGATGCATGCCCTTTCACATGGGGCTTGCCCCATGTGAAAGGATGCATTGCAGGAGTTGCGTCATTTTTGTAACACACTCCAGCAATGCGTCACTTTTGCACTTACAGATACGTCAGAAATACTGATGTATCTGTAACTCCTTGCGACATGATGCGTCATAATGTAAATATGACGCATCAGGAATGTCGCAAGGAGTGCGCACTGAGAAGTGACGCATCGCTGCTTTCACGCAGCGATGCGTCATTTCTCATAAATGAGGCCCTAGGTGCCTAAAGAGTAACACATCAAGTGAATTGACGTCTGAAGCATGACAAATGCTCGGATGCAATATCACAGGAGAATACATCACCAATGGATCAAAGATAAGACATATGAGAAAGAAGTGTACAAAGTCAATAGACTCAGGCTGTCTCTATTGTATGGTTTATAATGATGATGAAAACAGTGGATCATTGAACTCTGATTTTATGCCCAGAGCTGAATGTGGCTGGTTCTTGGTCTAGTTGCTTATCTGTCCAAGATAAGAACAATTCCTTTGTGAAGCTATAATGCCTTTCCACTATTGTTAAATGTGTGAAAGATAGGTGTCCACAGGAAGGGTTGCAGTTTAATGGAGGAAAAGCCAAGAGCACAAAACCTCCAGTGCGATGGATTAAAGTCTCAGAGTCTAGTAGAAGGAGCAGTCAGGAAGGAGACAACTCGGATGGAACTTGAGGAGAACAAGAGTAGGCAACTGCAGGCAGTATCCAACTAAGACACTAGAAGGGCTAAAATCGGCACAAACATAAAGGCAAAGTGGGCAAAGAAACTGCTGAAACATAATACAGCAGTGTTGCAATGCATTCAGAAAAGAAGGCTGTCCTAAAATAGTAGACAGACAAGTATAGGAAATTATGGAAACGATCACATGACGACTGATGACATGTTGGATCAGGAAAAGGAGTAAAAAAGGGAATACTGCTCCATAATAAATTTACCAAAGAGAGAAATTAAAGGCCTGGACTAGAATGAATCCTAGAAACCCTTTAAAAGCTTTTTACATGCCCTTAGACTTAGTCTAGGTGGAGTTTGCGGAGTTCCGCTATGCGAAACTCCACAAAGTGCAAAAAAACAACTCTGCTGCGCTACACGGAGTGCTGTAAGTGGTGGAGTGCGTTAGATAAATGCCGTTCGCAGTGATTTTCAGTGCCAGGTGCTTGTCCGCACTGTGCAATCATCGCGAACAGCACCATGCACAGCACAAGCGGGTGCTGCTTCCTTTCTGCCGCTCGAGTGGATTTTTACTCGAGTGTCAGCTTTCTCAACGTAAACGATCGGTTTCTTAACGCGACCGGTCGCGAGCATACGCGCCCACTCGCAATGAGAAATCTGACAGCCCGTGCTGAGAAATCTCACGAGAGGTTGATTTTCCACGCAAAAGCTCGCCAACTTGATGCTGACGATCCAGAGCGAGGAATAATCTCGCTTGGAGGTGGATTTTCTTCGCACGCGCACGCCAACTTGACGTTGACGAATGTGAGCGAGGGAAGTTTTTGAGAACTCAGCGAGCTCAGCGTAACACGGAGTGTGGAAAACTCCGCAAACTCCGCGAGCGGAGCTGAGTTCACTGCCCAGACTTACCATAGACAAGTGATAGAACTCCTCATCCTTGAGTTACTGGTGAGTCTTCAGCCCTAGCTGCATTGAGCTCCGGGATGGAACACGCAAGGCGCAGTCAGTGGAAGCCATGAAAAAGGACCGATAAGCTGGACAAGCAATGGCCTCAAAGAAGTGCAGGTATGATTGACCTCTTCCCACTACTACCGCCAACAGCCCTGCTCCTGTGGGATGCACCTGCTCGCAGAGATACTGCCTGAGAGTGGGTGCAACACTTGAATATAGCAAATCGAATCCCTCACCACCAAACCTAGTAAAAAACACATCCATGCTGCAGTTATTGTCCAACATCCCTCATGAATATCAACATCAAACTACTTGTCAAGGTTTTAGCCAGCAGACTTCATGTGATCAATGTAGACCTATCCACTCCTCTAAGATAGGTTTTGTCCCCCATCAACAATTTGCATGCTTTACTTCACCTACATTGGCAAATGAAACCTGATAAGGGCATTAAAATTAGCTCTCTCACTTGAGGCTGAGAAAGTGCATGGTTAAGCTGAGTGTCGGTATCTGTTGAGAAAATGTTATGGAGTCGGACTGGTCTACAACTTTATATATAGGTTCAATGGTTTACCCTAACCAAATATCAAAGAGTCAAATCTGAAGGGGAATGGGAGGTGGGGCGATAAGAGTGATAGTTTGATGAACAACATTCGGACAGGTTACGAGTAACCTGATTAGGTAGCTTGGCAAGTACCTGGGAAGTATGGATAAATCTTATTTAAATAAGTGTATGAGACGGAAAAGATGAAGGCTTGATGTGCTTTGGAACTGAAATTGCTGTACATTTAACCTATATATCTGTAGGAACGGCTTGCAGGCATGACTAAGAGTGTTTCTGGACAGCAGGGTGCATGTTTGTTTATGTTTGAGGTAGCATGAGATCTTCCTGCAAGCTCTTGAGGGAAGGCTGCTATTACAACCGAATACTTAGGGGCTTATTCACAAGCCCATTGTGCCGCCAGTGCCTTCACTTTTTTTGACGCACAAACAGCGAAGTGGGCTCGCCCATATTTACAAGAGCACATAAAGTCACCCTGCGTGACTTTTCATGGCCTTGTAAATATAGGCCCCTTTCACGCATTACTCTGTGTGAAAGGGGGATTCCATGGGTGCTGCTGTGGGTGTTTCCACACAACAGTCATGGAACTTGATTCATTCCTAGAGTTAAAACATTTTGTAAAAATGGGAATACGTCAGAATCCTAGGCTTCCCAATGGGAGGCATAGGAATGGCGCAACGAGGAGAAATACTTTTATTCCGCCTAATTATTTCCTCTTCCTATGCACGTTGAATTCTTCAGCATGCATAGAAAGAGGAAAATGCCATTAATGATTGTTTTTGTGCAGGAAGGTGCCCCTTCCTGCACAGAAACAATCATCGCTGCAGCGCAGGCACCCTTGCAAAATAAAGCACGGGGCTGATTGGTTTCGCATTATGAGGTAGTGTTTGTATTTGGACTATTCAAGGATCTTTTTGGAGAATCCAGAACAACTGCAGAGGAGGAGCTAATAAGCATGGCAGGTCCACAGTCACAGTCTTCAACTCTGGCATTACTTCTACCCCCTAATGGATGATTTATCATGGAGGACCCTAAACTGAGATGTGCCATGTAGGAGAAGGAAGAGAACCCTCCAAGGCAAGAGCTGGATGGGCTAGCACTAGACTGGCTTGAATCACCAACAGACAATCAGGTAGATTCATCAAAGACCCGTTTTGCGAGTCTTTAATAGCGATTCATAAGGAATCGCTATTACAGACTCGCAAAACGGGATTCATGTAGGAATATTTATTGCGATTCCTACCGCCTCCTTATTTGCGATTAGCAAATTGCTAATCGCAAATAAGGAATAACTCCCCAGCCTAAAGGCCCATAGGAATGAATGGGGAGTTATTCCTTATTTGCGATTAGCAATTTGCTAATAGCAAATAAGGATGCGAATTCAGGGGTGCCAGGGGTGTCTAAAGGACACCCTGTAGCACCCCTGAAATGCAAATTTACACAGGTGTTGCGCACACACATGTCCAAAAGACATGTGTGTGTGTAACATGCAATTGAGAAAAATGCACTAAAGTGTTTTTTTCGCTTTTTTCGCTATTTACCACGAAGTCAGACTTCGTGGTAAATAGCGACCAAAAATTGCGAAATCGCAATTTATAATTGGTTAATGAATTGAATTTAAGGAATCTCAAATAGAGATTCCTTAAATGCAATTCCTCGCAAATATGCGATTTCGCTAATAGCGATTTTTGCATTTGGGATGATGAATCCCAAATGCGAAAATTGCGCTTGCAAAGGGCCAGATTCTGGGAATCTGGCCCTTTGCGAGACGCATTTTCTTTCATGAATCTACCTGAAAGTCTCTCATGCCCTCCTGTAATCCAACCTAGAATGGGGCTAACACTCATCTGGAACCTGAACACATGGTACTGTTGTTAGGCAATTCTTCTTCAAAGCTTTGTGAATAGGCCCTGTAGGGTTACCACTGGTGGTGGGAGAGGTAGGGGCCATGCCCAGGGGCGGGTTCCGTCCCAGTCATTGCATGCAACTACCAGCCAAACGACAGTTTCCTGGCTGTTGCCTTACCCCTATGGAAGAAGGAGGGTTAGGCTCTCACAGCAACACACATGCTCCCATCCTTGCCTGCCAGATTGCTGTCTGTGCTTTGAGCTGATTAAGACCCTCCAGTATCTCTGTGGGACTGGATGCATGCTGATAGGGCATATCTATGTAAATGTAAATGTGTTGGACTTGTAAAGCGCACAGCTGCCCGTAAGCGTCCCGGCGCTGGAGACCGCTGGGGAACCCGTCCTGGCTTGAGTTTGAGTTTGAGTTTAAATCACTTCTAAAGCGCACGTACACCTGACGGTTTCATGGCGCTATGGTTCACTAAACCTCAATTAGCGGGGGGCCTGGGGACAAGAAAGAAACTCATTGGGGGAAAGCTTGTGAAAAGAGAAAGGTTTTTAATGCTTTCCGAAACAGAGGATATTGGGTGTGGGATCTGAGGTGAAGCGGAAGTGAATTCCAGAAAATGGGGGCAATGGTGGTAAATTTGGAGCCTCCCCATTTTTTTCGACGAAACCGGGGGACAACCAGCAAGTGTTGGGAGGAAGATCGTAGTTCCCTTGCAGGAGTATAGATTTTAATCTCAGATGAGATAAAGGCAGGGGAGGGACCTGATTGAGCCTGAAAGGTGATGCAACCCATTTTGAACAAAGAACGTTCGCGGATAGGGAGCCAGTGCAGGGATTTTAGAAGCGGGGTGACATGGTGTGACTTGGCCAATTTGTAAACCAGGCGGGCGGCCTGATTTTGCACCAGCTGCAGCCGTCGGACACTATAAGCAGGCATACCGCAATATAGATCGTTGCCATAGTCTAATTTAGAGACAACCATAGCCAGTACAATGAGTTTTAGGGCAGAGAAAGAGAAAAAACGAGAAACCTTACGGATAGTGCGGAGAGAAAGAAATGAGGAGGACACCACCGAACTCACCTGGGAGTGCAGGGTGAGTTGGTCATTGATCTTGAATCCGAGGGCTTTAACAGAGGGAGAGGGGGAAGGAGGGGGACCCAGGGAAGGGGGCCAAAAGAGAGAAGACCAGGGACTGGCACAGCCACCTGTTAAAACCAATTCGGTTTTATCCGGGTTTAGTTTCAGATGGTGGTGGCTCATCCAGTCCCGGATAAAGATCATAGTGGTTTGAAAGTTGGATCTGGATTCAGGGGCTGAAGAAAGGTTGAAAATGAGCTGGAGGTCATCCGCATAATTAAATACGGAGACCTCCATGTGTTGAAGAGCGAAAACAAGAGGGGCAATGTAGAGATTGAAAAGTAATGGGGAAAGAGAGGAACCCTGGGGGACCCCGCATGACACCTTACAGGGCTCAGCCGAGAATTCGCCCAGCCGCACTGCTTGGGTGCAGTCCCTTAGGAAGGAGGACAGCCAGACAAGGGCTACCCCGCCGGCCCCGACACGGGAGAGTAAGATGGAATGATCTACCGTGTCGAAGGCGGCGGACAGGTCGAGGAGGACCAGGGCCTGGGGACGATTGGTGTCCATACCTTCTCTAAGGTTATCAAGGACGGATAGGGCCACAGACTCGGTGGAATGAGCAGGGCGGAATCCGGCCTGACGGGGGGCTAAAACCTGGTTGGCTTCCACAAAGGTGGTAAGGGCTCTGGTCACATGTCGTTCCAGTACTTTCCCTAAAAAGGGTAGTAAGGAAATAGGTCGAAAGTTGACAGGAGCAGAGGGGTCAGCACCAGGTTTTTTTAGAATGGGAAGAATAATGGCTGTTTTTAAGAACGGTGGAACAATGCCCTGAGAAAGGGAACAGTTAAGAAAGGAGAGAGGGGGTAGCACACAGGTAGAAAAAATTAGCCTGAGGATGTGAGCGGGACAAGGGTCTAGAGGGGAACCCGATTTGACCAAGGGAAGAAGGGAAAGGAAAGATTCTTCTGTTAGGAGGGGGAATGAGTCAAAGCGAGCTTTTGCAGAGGGACTGAGGGGATTGTGGAAAGAAGAAGAAGGGGGAGGAATATTGGTTTTGATTTTTACAATTTTATCCAAGAAGTAAGTGTTCAAAGAGTCGCATAGAGACTGTGACGGCGGGGGTTTAAGGGTAGTTCTGTCGGCGTAAGCGAGGTCGTGCACTATAGAAAAAATTTCTTTGGGCTGGTTTTCTGCGGCTACATTTTTAGAAGAGAAGTATTCCGTTTTAGTGGATAGGATGTTTTTTTTATATTGAGACAGGAGGGAAATGTACTGGGTTTTGAGGTTAGGACAATAGTGGCGTCTCCAGGCACGTTCAGCGTGGCGAACTGAAAGTTTCAGCACCTTGAGTTCCTGGTTAAACCAGCGATTAGAGTTTTTGGGCCGTTTGGACGAAACTCGCCGGAGGGGTGCGATCGAGTCGCAGCCTGACTGGAGCCAAGAGTTGATAGAATCAGCTTGGGTTGTAAGTGGTAATCCAAGTAAAACTGGACAGAGGGGGAGAAGGGAAGAGACCACTAAGGATGTATCAATCCGCCCCCAAGAACGTGCCCAAATATTTTTAGGAAGAGAGGGCTTAGAGGTTGAAACAATGGGTGAAGAAAAAGAAATCAAAAAGTGGTCAGACCAGGGACAGGGGGAAATAGAGAGGGACAATATAGGGCAATTGAGAGTCCAAATCTGGTCAAGGGTGTGTCCCAGAGTGTGAGTGGGGGAATGCACATGGGACTTGAAATTAAGGGAACGAAGGGTATCAGAGAATTCTTTGGAGATAGCACATTCTGCTGGGTCAAGAGGCCAAAAAAGTCGCCAAGCACCATAATGGAGGAGTTGTTAACCGCTAGGGTGGCCACCATCTCTTGAAACCCAGGAAGAAAGGCTTGGGAAGGTTGAGGGGGACGATACATTAGTAGACAGGTGAGAGGGACTTTGAGGGAAAGGGAGCGGACAACTAGGAAATCAGAAGTGCCAACAGAAGGGAAAGTAAGGGGCTGGAAAAGAAGTTCTTTCCGAGCGATCAGGGCAACACCGCCACCTACTTTATCCGCGGGTCGATCAGCTCGGACCGCATAGTAAGTGGTGGGAAGAGCTGCTAATAAAGCAGGTAGAGAGCTATCACGAAACCAGGTCTCAGTGAGGAATAAGAGATCAGGTTTGTGTAGATCTAAGAGAACAAAAAGCTCATGATGGTGCTTAACCGCAGAACGCGTGTTGAGGTAGTAGATGGAAAGAGAAGCGGGAGTGAGTGGAGCCGAGTGCTCCGGGCTGGGGACAGAAGGGAGCAAAGGGGGGGGGGGGGGGCAGGGGAAGGAGGAGGAAGTAAGGATATGGAAGCTGTGAGTCCCAGGCTGTCAATGTGGGAGGACGTGGACTCATTGAGCGACCAGGGGCCTTGAAGACCGTAAAGTTGAGCCAATGTATAGTATCCCAAAGGGGCAAGGGGGGGTGGACCTTGGTCCGGTCGGTCGCGGACGGGCGTAGACGGGCTAGCCTTAGGCGCGCCTTTGGCGCGCCATCGTCGCGCCCGCTGCGCCCGTCCGCTGCGCTTCCGGTGGGGACACATGTTATATACCAGTGAAAAGAGAATTGGGAGGGGGCGTAGCCTGCGCAAGTGGGCGTGGCTTGCTGCTCGTGGCAAATGGCGGCAGTAAGGTCCAAACACCTGGCCCGCTACAGCGCTAACTCCGCTGTGCTGGGGGTGTCGGTGCCAAGGTGTAGTGATAGCCCAGGGGTAAGTAGCGTGATAAAGGTTAAAAACACACAAATAAACAATTTTAAAAAGATTACACAGGGCTCTGCTCCCGGCTGTGCCTCAGGAGGGAATAGTGATCTGAGTCGGCGCTTGTTTTCAGCGCTTAAATGTGATCGTGGTGGAGGGGGCGTGGCCTGCGCAAGTGGGCGTGGCTTGCTGCTCGTGGCGAATGGCGGCAGTAAGGTCCAAACACCTGGCCCGCTACAGCGCTAACTCCGCTGTGCTGGGGGTGTCGGTGCCAAGGTGTAGTGATAGCCCTGGGGTAAGTAGCGTGATAAAGGTTAAAAACACACAAATAAACAATTTAAAAAGATTACACAGGGCTCTGCTCCCGGCTGTGCCTCAGGAGGGAATAGTGATCTGAGTCGGCGCTTGTTTTCAGCGCTTAAATGTGATCGTGGCGGAGGGGGCGTGGCCTGCGCAAGTGGGCGTGGCTTGCTGCTCGTGGCGAATGGCGGCAGTAAGGTCCAAACACCTGGCCCGCTACAGCGCTAACTCCGCTGTGCTGGGGGTGTCGGTGCCAAGGTGTAGTGATAGCCCAGGGGTAAGTAGCGTGATAAAGGTTAAATACACACAAATAAACAATTTAAAAAGATTACACAGGGCTCTGCTCCCGGCTGTGCCTCAGGAGGGAATAGTGATCTGAGTCGGCGCTTGTTTTCAGCGCTTAAATGTGATCGTGGCGGAGGGGGCGTGGCCTGCACAAGTGGGCGTGGCTTGCTGCTCGTGGCGAATGGCGGCAGTAAGGTCCAAACACCTGGCCCGCTACAGCGCTAACTCCGCTGTGCTGGGGGTGTCGGTGCCAAGGTGTAGTGATAGCCCAGGGGTAAGTAGCGTGATAAAGGTTAAAAACACACAAATAAACAATTTAAAAAAGATTACACAGGGCTCTGCTCCCGGCTGTGCCTCAGGAGGGAATAGTGATCTGAGTCGGCGCTTGTTTTCAGCGCTTAAATGTGATTGTGGCAGGGGGCGTGGCCTGCGCAAGTGGGCATGGTTTGCTGCTCGTGGCGAATGGCGGCAGTAAGGTCCAAACACCTGGCCCACTACAGCGCTAACTCCGCTGTGCTGGTGGTGTCGGTGCCAAGATAGCCCAGGGGTAAGTAGCGTGATAAAGGTTAAAAACACACAAATAAACAATTTAAAAAGATTACACAGGGCTCTGCTCCCGGCTGTGCCTCAGGAGGGAATAGTGATCATCTTTCCCTGTGAGATGGTCCCTTCTGGGTATCTCCAAGGTGAAACCAGGCATCCCCGGCGCCTGTGGGGGGCCGTTGTAGAGATGAGGCAAGTAATGCCCAGAGTTGCCGAGTGTGATCCCTGGTTAGAGTAGGCACCGAGGCGAGAATTGTCGAGTGCGCGAGAATTGTCGAGTCCGCTGACCCTGGTCCACGACCCTGCCGCGTCGGGAATTGAACCCTGGTCCCGGGCCGTTCTCTGCTTCCGGGTCTGCCGCCTCTAACCAGTGAGCCACACCACTCCACTATCTATCAGCACGAGAGCCGATTAGCATCTGGAACATAGAGTCATGTATTGAGGGTTCCTTGACCCAAAGAATGAGCAGGAAAAAGAATGAGGATGCGATGGATGCCAGCACGGTAAGGTTCGAGGGCGGTGAATAGGGAGGACACTGGGTATATTTCTCAAAATCCTTCCGTTGTGCCCTTTTTGAGTATTTTGTAAGAAACGCCATAGTTGTATCCTTTGGAGATAAAAAGATGTCAGATTGAAACACATTACCTTGGGCACCATTTTATTTACTTGAAGACAAGGCAGGTGAATACTTACCCAAGCTATCCTCGAAGTAATACGGAAGAGTCAAGGGCCACCGATATTTATCACCAATGATGGAATTTCTCTCGTTCATCTGCCCAAAAAAAGATAATAGCGTGTTAATCTGCAAGCAAGAACTCTCTGTAAAGGAAAGCCAGCATGACACTTGCACAATCAACAAAGCTCTTTCCAGTCTCTTTTCCAAACTTTTGAACAGTATGCTTTCATACCCATGCTGCTTACAGACATACTTTGTTCTAAATTTACTTTGAAAATACTCACTTTCCATTCAATGTGAAATAAATTCACAAGAAACAATAGGTAGTATTTCCTTAGAAAATACAATAGAAAAGGTGGCCACACATTAGTGATATATTTACCACACTGGCCGCCAGCCTTTTGCCAATTCTTGTTTTGTCATAGCTGTTGCAAAGCTTTATTGTTCGGGAAGCTCCCGGGCCCTCATCAAATGAAATGTACAAAAAATGACGCATTGCTGCGCCAAAGCAGCAATACACCAAAATTCTTTGCGCCTGCATCAAAAGGTCTTACGACGCAATGGAAGTGCTGTATTTACAATACGGGGCTCCTTCGCGCAAGGTCCCAAAGATGCGTCAGAAATTCTGATACTGCAAGGCATCCGGCCCAAAAGTGGCACATTGCTGTAGTTGGTCATAAAACTGACGCAACTATAGCAATGTGTAAGTAATCAGAGGCGATGCGTCAGTTTTGACTGACGCAAGTAGCCTCATGTGTTGTGACCCATTTAATAGAGGGGCATATTAACAATATTTTGGTGTTGGGAAGTGCCGAAAGCCTTCTATCTGTGCTGCCCTACATCAAAGGAAAAGGGCATGAACACGCCATACCTACAAGTTACAGTGCATTCCTGTCCTTTCTGCCCGCGCTGGTGCACAAACTGCAGCCGAGTGCCAATGCAGGCACCCTTACACCATGCTGCAAGGGTATCTCTATTGTTGGCATGATTGTTTTTGTGCAAGGGACACCTTCCTGCACAAAAGCAATCAAAGGAGGCGTTTCCTTCATTCTATGTGCAGCACACATGCAAAGAGGAAAAAAAGAGGAGAAATGTAAACATTGCTCCTTGTTATGCCTGCTTTGGGAAGTCGTCAGTTTTGGCGCTGCCCCAGATTTACACTATGTTGTAAATCTGGGGCAATGCCAAAAACCATGGGTGTTGAGTAGGAACACCAACAGCAACACCTCTGGAATGCCCCTTCCACGCAGAGTAAGGCATTTCCTTACTCCATATTTACAAGGCCATGAAAAGCCATGCAGGGTGGCTTTGCATGGCCTTTGGAATATGGGCCAGCACACTGTGCCTCCAGAGCGTCAAAAAAGTGACGCTCCGACAGAGTAAAAGTGCCACAGAGGCATTGTAATTATGCCCCTGAGTGTAAAAAGATGAAAAACTCACCTTGCACTTTATTACATTGGTCCTGGATGTCACACATACAAGTGGGCATAGTATATTTATGTGTACCACTATGCCTTCGTATGTGTGACATAGTATGTGAAAGTACAATGTGAGTCCATATACGTCTGTGATGGTGTGTAATGTGATATTTACTGTTACCTACCTTTTGAGTGCACTTACCCGTTGAGGAGATGTGACTTGGTTGCAGGTTACACAGTTTCAAGTCACATGTTGATGCATCTCAATTCAGCGGCTTGCTTCCCGAAGATGCGGCACTTTTGCAAAATTTCATAAATAACTCTGCGTCCGTTTTATGGAGGATATTATGTGGGAACACCCACCTTGCAAATACTCAATCAAATGCAACACAGTCGATTCTGCTGAAGGTTAAACTAACACAGTCCGACGAAATGTGGTGCATCTGCCTAAATGCGTCACCTTGTAAACATGGAGCAAAGAAAGCGTCACCACTGAGTAAAAAAAAAAATGACATAGCGGCAGTGCAAGCTCCTTGCAAATTTGCCTCTAAAAAAAGACATGGCTGTGACAGAGACCTCACATAACAGTTTGAGGATGGGGAATTGAGTAAAGCCTGTGCACTAGTGTGGACATGTAAGGTAATGCGTGTTTTAAGCTGGCACATTTTCATGTCCTACACTGTGCTACTTTGTAGTCGATGAGACTGCATATAATTTATCGGACCAGATCAGATTCATGCCCTAAGTGTGGGATGGGCAGGGCTGATTTCCTGCACATGACTTGCAGGTGTTGGTACCCTACTTGGAAACCATCATGTGCCGACTAAGGGAGGTCATTCATATCCACTTAGATTACACTGCCTTTCATTGCCTAATACACCTACAATCATCCACCAGTAGTAGTAGGGTCCACTATAGATTTGCACTTAGATGGCTGTCTTCTAAGGGCCCTACATATGCAGAATGGAATGCTGACATGGGAGAATGGGCCAAAGAACGATGAAAGGGAGAGGTTAGAACAGATGATAAAGTAGAAGAAGACTGTTTCCTATGGGCGGGAAAGCAGCTAGAACTCCTAGCCTCAATATCAAAATGGATTTCTGAAATTAGCCCAGCCACTCTTACACCTACTCGAGATAGTATGTAGAAGATACATGAGAGAGTTACCACAGATAGAGATAATCAGTATTAGATCTCCCAGTGTTAGGAGGGGAGGAGCAGGGAGGGTGAATGTGCATGTATGCAATCATTATGCACCTGTTTTGCGCTGTAAACTGTGATTCCTAAAGTTGTTCGTTGTACAAATTCATGATAGAATTGAAAGAAAATTATAATAATAGTGCCATAAAAGGACACATTACCATAGTGCTTTCTGGTACTAAGGGGAACTACGTTGTGCGTTGTGTGCTTCTTGTGAAAGGGCAGCATGCTATAACTCTTAGTGAAGTCAGTCAATGGCTGAAGTGGGCTGACACATTGTACCTTGATGCATGCTGGAGTGGGTGAAAGAAAAATGTGAATGACACAATCACAGACTAATGGATGACTGAAAACCCTATAAGTAACTATGTTATACATATTTTTAGGAAGATCAAAACATCTTGGCTAACTTAGTCAATCAGTCTGGAATTGGCTGCCACAAGGGTGTCCGCAGAAATGTTTCCAGGGGGCGGGGCACATTTTTAACTTCATCACCATCCCCCTTGCACCCTTCTCCCCTCTGCCTTGCACCCTTCTTGCCCTCCCCCTTGTACCCTTAGCACCCTTCACCTCTCCCCCTTGTACACTGCCCCACCTCCGCCTTGCACCCTTTTCTACCTTGCACCCTTCTCCTCTCTGCCTTTCACCCGTCTCCTCTCTGCCTTGCACCATTCTCCTCTCTGCCTTGAACCCTTCTCCCCTCTGCCTTGCACCCTTCTCCCCTCTCCCTTGCACCCTTTTCCCCCTCCGCCTTGCACCCTTCTCCTCCCTGCCTTGCACCCTTCTCCTCTCTGCCTAGCACCCTTCTCTCCTTTGCCTTGCACCCTTCTCTCCTTCCCTCTTGCACCCTTCTCCCCCTCCACCTTGCACCCTTCTCCTCTCTGCCTTGCACCCTTCTCCTCTCTGCCTTGCACCCTTCTCCCCCTCCCCATGGCACCCTTCTCCCCTCTGCCTTGCACCCTTCTCTACATTGCACCCTTCTCCTCTCTGCCTTGCACCCTTCTCCTCTCTGCCTTGCACCCTTCTCCCCTCTGCCTTGCACCCTTCTCCCCTCTGCCTTGCACCCTTCTACCCTCTGCCTTGCACTCTTCTCCCCTCTGCCTTGCACCCTTGCACCCTTCTCCCCTCTGCCTTGCACCCTTCTCCCCGTCCGCCTTGCACCCTTCTCCCCGTCCGCCTTGCACCCTTCTCCTCTCTGCCTTGCACCCTTCTCCTCTCTGCCTTGCACCCTTCTCCCCCTCCCCTTGGCACCCTTTGCCCCCTCTGCCTTGCACCCTTCTCCTCTCTGCCTTGCACCCTTCTCCCCTCTGCCTTGCACCCTTCTCCCCTCAGCCTTGCACCCTTCTCCCCTCTGCCTTGCACCCTTCTCCTCTCTGCCTTGCACCCTTGCCCCCTCCGCCTTACACTCTTCTCCTAACTGCCTTGCACCCTTCTCCTCTCTGACTTGCACCCTTCTCCCCTCTGCCGTGCATCCTTCTCCCCCTCCGCCTTGCACCCTTCTCCTCTCTGCCGTGCACCCTTCTCCTCTCTGCCTTGCACCTTTCTCCCCTCTGCCTTGCACCCTTCTCCCCCTCCCCATGGCACCCTTCTCCCCTCTGCCTTGCACCCTTCTCTACATTGCACCCTTCTCCTCTCTGCCTTGCACCCTTCTCCTCTCTGCCTTGCACCCTTCTCCCCTCTGCCTTGCACCCTTCTCCCCTCTGCCTTGCACCCTTCTACCCTCTGCCTTGCACTCTTCTCCCCTCTGCCTTGCACCCTTGCACCCTTCTCCCCTCTGCCTTGCACCCTTCTCCCCGTCCGCCTTGCACCCTTCTCCCCGTCCGCCTTGCACCCTTCTCCTCTCTGCCTTGCACCCTTCTCCTCTCTGCCTTGCACCCTTCTCCCCCTCCCCTTGGCACCCTTTGCCCCCTCTGCCTTGCACCCTTCTCCTCTCTGCCTTGCACCCTTCTCCCCTCTGCCTTGCACCCTTCTCCCCTCAGCCTTGCACCCTTCTCCCCTCTGCCTTGCACCCTTCTCCTCTCTGCCTTGCACCCTTGCCCCCTCCGCCTTACACTCTTCTCCTAACTGCCTTGCACCCTTCTCCTCTCTGACTTGCACCCTTCTCCCCTCTGCCGTGCATCCTTCTCCCCCTCCGCCTTGCACCCTTCTCCTCTCTGCCGTGCACCCTTCTCCTCTCTGCCTTGCACCTTTCTCCCCTCTGCCTTGCACCCTTCTCCCCTCTGCCTTGCACCCTTCTCTACCTTGCACCCTTCTCCTCTCTGCCTTGCACCCTTCTCCTCTCTGCAATGCACCCTTCTCCCCTCTGCCTTGCACCCTCTCCCCTCTGCCTTGCACCCTTCTCTCCTTTGCCTTGCACCCTTCTCTCCTTCCCTCTTGCACCCTTCTCCCCCTCCACCTTGCACCCTTCTCCTCTCTGCCTTGCACCCTTCTCCTCTCTGCCTTGCACCCTTCTCCCCCTCCCCATGGCACCCTTCTCCCCTCTGCCTTGCACCCTTCTCTACATTGCACCCTTCTCCTCTCTGCCTTGCACCCTTCTCCTCTCTGCCTTGCACCCTTCTCCCCTCTGCCTTGCACCCTTCTCCCCTCTGCCTTGCACCCTTCTACCCTCTGCCTTGCACTCTTCTCCCCTCTGCCTTGCACCCTTGCACCCTTCTCCCCTCTGCCTTGCACCCTTCTCCCCGTCCGCCTTGCACCCTTCTCCCCGTCCGCCTTGCACCCTTCTCCTCTCTGCCTTGCACCCTTCTCCTCTCTGCCTTGCACCCTTCTCCCCCTCCCCTTGGCACCCTTTGCCCCCTCTGCCTTGCACCCTTCTCCTCTCTGCCTTGCACCCTTCTCCCCTCTGCCTTGCACCCTTCTCCCCTCAGCCTTGCACCCTTCTCCCCTCTGCCTTGCACCCTTCTCCTCTCTGCCTTGCACCCTTGCCCCCTCCGCCTTACACTCTTCTCCTAACTGCCTTGCACCCTTCTCCTCTCTGACTTGCACCCTTCTCCCCTCTGCCGTGCATCCTTCTCCCCCTCCGCCTTGCACCCTTCTCCTCTCTGCCGTGCACCCTTCTCCTCTCTGCCTTGCACCTTTCTCCCCTCTGCCTTGCACCCTTCTCCCCTCTGCCTTGCACCCTTCTCTACCTTGCACCCTTCTCCTCTCTGCCTTGCACCCTTCTCCTCTCTGCAATGCACCCTTCTCCCCTCTGACTTGCACCCTCTCCCCTCTGCCTTGCACCCTTCTCCCCTCTGCCTTGCACACTTCTCCCCTCTGCCTTGCACCCTTCTCCCCTCTGCCTTGCACCTTTCTTCCCTCTGCCTTGCACCCTTCTCCCCCCTGCCTTGCACCCTTCTCCCCTCGGCCTTGCACTCTTACCCCCCTCCGCCTTGCACCCTTCTCCTCTCTGCCTTGCACCCTTCTCCTCTCTGCCTTGCACCTTTCTCCCCTCTGCCTTGCACCCTTCTCCCCCTCCCCCTCCGCCTTGCACCCTTCTCTATCTTGCACCCTTATTCGCTCTGCCTTGCACCCTTCTCCCCTCTGCCTTGCACCCTTCTCCCCTCCTCGTTGCACCCTTCTCCCCTCTGCCTTGCACCCTTCTCCCCTCCGCCTTGCACCCTTCTCCCCTTCCCCGTTGCACCATTCTCCTCTCTGCCTTGTACCCTTCTCCCCTCTGCCTTGCACCCTTCTCCCCTCCGCCTTGCAATCTTCTCCCCTCCGCCTTGCACCCTTCTCCCCCCTCCCCGTTGCACCATTTCCCCCTCCGCCTTGCACCCTTCTCTAACTTGCACCCTTCTCCCCTCCGCCTTGCACCCTTCTCCCCTCTGCCTTGCACCCTTCTTCCCTCTGCCTTGCACCCTTCTCTACCTTGCACCCTTCTCCCCCCTGCCTTGCACCCTTCTCCCCTCGGCCTTGCACTCTTACCCCCCTCCGCCTTGCACCCTTCTCCTCTCTGCCTTGCACCCTTCTCCTCTCTGCCTTGCACCTTTCTCCCCTCTGCCTTGCACCCTTCTCCCCCTCCCCCTCCGCCTTGCACCCTTCTCTATCTTGCACCCTTATTCGCTCTGCCTTGCACCCTTCTCCCCTCTGCCTTGCACCCTTCTCCCCTCCTCGTTGCACCCTTCTCCCCTCTGCCTTGCACCCTTCTCCCCTCCGCCTTGCACCCTTCTCCCCTTCCCCGTTGCACCATTCTCCTCTCTGCCTTGTACCCTTCTCCCCTCTGCCTTGCACCCTTCTCCCCTCCGCCTTGCAATCTTCTCCCCTCCGCCTTGCACCCTTCTCCCCCCTCCCCGTTGCACCATTTCCCCCTCCGCCTTGCACCCTTCTCTAACTTGCACCCTTCTCCCCTCCGCCTTGCACCCTTCTCCCCTCTGCCTTGCACCCTTCTTCCCTCTGCCTTGCACCCTTCTCTACCTTGCACCCTTCTCCCCTCTGCCTTGCACCCTTCTCCCCTCCTCCATGCACCCTTTTCCCCTCTGCCTTGCACCCTTCTCCCCTCTGCCTTGCACCCTACCCCCTCCGTCCTGCACCCTTCTCCTCTCTGCCTTGCACCCTTCTCCTCTCTGCCTTGCACCTTTCTCCCCTCTGCCTTGCACCCTTCTCCCCCTCCGCCTTGCACCCTTCTCCTCTCTGCCTTGCATCCTTCTCCTCTCTGCCTTGCACCTTTCTCCCCTCTGCCTTGCACCCTTCTCCCCTTTGCCTTGCACCCTTCTCGCCCTCCCCTCGCACCCTTCTCCCCCTCCGCCTTGCACCCTTCTCTACCTTGCACCCTTCTCCTCTCTGCCTTGCACCCTTCTCCTCACTGCCTTGCACCCTTATCCCCCTCCCCATGGCAACCTTCACCCCCTCTCCCTTGCACCCTTCTCTACCGTGCACCCTTCTCCTGTCTGCCTTGCACCCTTCTCCTCTCTGCCTTGCACCCTTCTCTCTGCCTTGTACCCTTCTCCCTTCTGTCTTGCACCCTTCTCCCCTGTGCCTTGTACCCTTCTCCCCTTCTCCCCTTGGCCTTGCACCCTTCTCCCCTTGGCCTTGCACCCTTCTCCCCTCGGCCTTGCACCCTTCTCCCCTCGACCTTGCACCCTTCTCCCCTCTGCCTTGCACCCTTCTCCCCTCTGCCTTGCACCCTTCTCCCCTCCACCTTGCACCCTTCTCTACCTTGCACCCTTCTCCTCTCTGCCTTGCACCCTTCTCCCCTCCGCCTTGCACACTTCACCTCTCTGCCTTGCACCATTCTCCCTTCTGCCTTGTACCCTTCTCCCCTCTGCCTTGCACCCTTCCCCCCTCCTCATTGCACCCTTCTCCCCTCTGCCTTGCACCCTTCTCCCCCTCCCCGTTGCACCATTCTCCCCTCTGCCTTGTACCCTTCTCCCCTCCGCCTTGCACACTTCTCTATCTTGCACCCTTATTCGCTCTGCCTTGCACCCTTCTCCCCTCTGCCTTGCACCCTTCTCCCCTCTGCCTTGCACCCTTCTCCCCTCTGCCTTGCACCCTTCTCCCCTCCTCGTTGCACCCTTCTCCCCTCTACCTTGCACCCTTCTCCCCTCTGCCTTGCGCCCTTCTCCCCCTCCCAGTTGCACCATTCTCCTCTCTGCCTTGTACCCTTCTCCCCTCTGCCTTGCACCCTTCTCCCCTCCGCCTTGCACCCTTCTCCCCTCCGCCTTGCACCCTTCTCCCCTCCGCCTTGCACCCTTCTCCCCCTCCCCGTTGCACCATTTCCCCCTCCGCCTTGCACCCTTCTCTAACTTGCACCCTTCTCCCCTCCGCCTTGCACCCTTCTCCCCTCTGCCTTGCACCCTTCTTCCCTTTGCCTTGCACCCTTCTCTACCTTGCACCCTTCTCCCCTCTGCCTTGCACCCTTCTCCCCTCCTCCATGCACCCCTCTCCTCTCTGCCTTGCACCCTTTTCCCCCTCCCCGTTGCACCATTTCCCCCTCCGCCTTGCACCCTTCTCTAACTTGCACCCTTCTCCCCTCCGCCTTGCACCCTTCTCTCCTCTGCCTTGCACCCTTCTCCCCCTCTGCCTTGAACCCTTCTCTACCTTGCACCCTTCTCCCCTCTGCCTTGCACCCTTCTCCCCTCCTCCTTGCACCCTTCTCCTCTCTGCCTTGCACCCTTCTCCTCTCTACCTTGCACCCTTCTCCTCTCTGCCTTGCACCCTTCTCCCCTCTGCCTTGCACCCTTCTCGGCCACCCCCTTGCACCCTTCCCACCCAATGGAGGAGGCTGCCACCTGGAACAATGGCACCATTACAAAGCATGACTGGGCCCACACAGGAAGCACTGGCAATCCAGGGGGGGGGCAAGTGCCCCCTCTTGCCATCCCCTGCGGACGCCCATGGCCTGCCAGTCTCTTCTCTTTGGGAAAGAAGTCAAGGAGAAGAAAAGGCGAGAAAAAAGGGAACAAAGAAAGAAATTGGGTAAGGTAGGAAAGAATGCAAAAAAGGAAGATAGGCATGAAAAAAGGAAGGAAGAAGGGCAAAAAGGGAAGAAAGAAGGGCAAAAAAAGAGGAAGGAAGGCAAAAAAGGAAGGAAAGGAGGCAATACAGGTAGGAAGAAGGAAAAAAGGAAGTTAGAAGGAAAGAAGGTAAAAAGAAAAAGAAAGAAAGAACGTAAGAAGGCAAAAACGATGAAAGAAAGAACGAGAGAAGTAAAAAAGGAATAAAAGCAAAAAAGTAAGAAAGAATTAAAGGAAAGGTAAACGGAAAGAAGGCAAAAAAGAAAGAATGAAAAAATAAAGGCAGGCCAAAAAGAAATAAGGAAAGGTGGAAGGAAAAAGGCAAAAAAGATGTATAATGAAAGCAAAAAGAAATAAAGGAGAGACACAAGATAACAAAGCATGATAGAAGAAGAGAAGGAAAGACAAAGGAAACACTAAAAAGAAAGAAAAGAGGGAAGCAAGAAAGAACAAATGGAAGAAAGCAAAAAAGAAAGCAAAGAAGTGAAGGAAAGAAAGTGTTGAAGAAAAAGGAAAGACAAAAAAGAAAGACGCAAAGGAAACAAATGAGGCAATAAGAAGGAAGGAAGGCAAAACACCAAGAAAGAAGGAAGGAAAGAAGGAAAAGGTAAAGAAGGCTAGAAAGAAAGAAAGGGATGAAGGAAAAAAGAAAGAAATAAGGAAAAGCACAGCAAGAAAGAAGGGATTGACGACGTAAAAAAGAAAAGAAGAAGGAAAGAGAGAAGACAAAATATAAGAAAGAAGGAAAAAAGGCACACAAGAAAGAAGGAAATAAGGCAATAAATATGAAAAAAGGAAAGAAATACAGTTAAAAAGAAAGGAAGAAGAATGGATGGATGCAAAAAAGAAAGAAAGGAAAGAAGAAAAAAGGTAAAGAAGGCAAAAAAGAAAGAATGAAAGAAAGAAGAAAAAAATGAAAATAGGTATGAAAGGAGAGGAAACAGAAAGAAAGATAAAATGAAAAAAGGCAAAAAAGAAGGAAAGAAAGAAGATGGAAAGAAGGAAGGAAAGGATTCACAGTATCAAATGTTGGATACTAAAACCCAAATTACACTCCACCTGTGTTTAAGTAAAGGTTTTGACAAGTGTGCTTTAGTTTCCTACCTGGGCAGTTTAAAAAAGAACAATTGGTGAAACCGAGTTCAGGAACACAATATGGTATGCTTGCAATTTCAGAGGCCAGATAAAAAAGGCCACTACAAAAAGATTTTTAGGTTTCGCCTGGTCGCAGCACTGCAAAGTAGTGCTCCACCCAGGCGAAATCTTATGATCCTACAGTATGGGGCTTTGTCCCGCCTCTGACTTCCATTTGCTAGCTCCATAAATGGAGCCTAGCCATTGGAAGAGATTGGCTGTCAATCACTCTTTCCCCGTTGGAACGCGATTCAGGGGCGTTTCCGTGTCTTTTTTTAAGTCCCGCCCTCTCCTCTTCCCATTGGCTGGAATTTTACCTTCCAGCCAATGGGAAGGGGAGAGCATGAAAAACACGCCCAAGCTCTCCTCCATCGCGCTCTCGTCTCCTTTTTCACTATTACCCACTCGCTTTCCTCGAAATTTGGGACTGCTCAGCCATGCACATGTTTTTTCTTTTAAACGTTTCTTGAAATGTGATACCCCAAGCACTTTATCTTCAATGTTGTGTGACCTACTTACTTGCTGGAATCCTACTGCCCCGCATAATTTGCTTACATTAAAATTAAAAGAATAGCCTGCTTCCACATGGCTTCAAGAAATGCGTGCTAATTAACCACACGCGGTACTCGTACGCTTGCATCGAGGCAACTCTCCCCTTCTCTCCTACAGCTCTTGACCACTGCTGGCATAATTATCCCATTAAAGTGCGTGATTAGAGTGTTTTAAAGTCCCGAAGCCCCGCTCGTGTGTGCCCTTTAGCCTTCATTCCTGGCTGTGCGCAATGATGATCAATGCGCGCGCCTGTGTGATCGCTCGAGCACCAGCGTGCGGCTTCGATTTGCTGCCTTCTCGTCTTCCAGCAACGCGGCTTCCCAGGTATTTAGTGCAGTGAAGTGGCGCGAGGCAATAAAAAACTGTCCTCTGGTGAGTGACGCAAAAAGGACTGGTTCATTATTCCCTGCGAGCTATGTTTCTTTCTCTCACTTTGACACTCACTGTTTTCTTTGATTTTGACATCCCTATAGCCTTTATTTTAATTGTATTTCTGTTACTTTGTTCTTATATTTTTCTTTCTTGCTTTCTGTCTTCGTTCCCTTTCTGTACCTCTTTTTCCCTGGCCCCTTTCTCGTATAAACCAGACGTGCTTGTGTCAGCATTTTAAAAGTTATGATAACGACGGCTCCCAGTCAAGTTTCCCTCCCCGCTCAATTTGCAAGGTGGCAGAAAACACTTTATCGATTTTGGAAAAGGGGGGTGGTGATGGACAGAGTTTCTGAATGATGCAGAATACTCTTACCAAGTCAATAGATCATGGTTTTAGTCCATCACCGTTTTTTAGCTCACTGCACCATCCCAGCTCAGAACCTGGCTATATGCATATTAGTCTGTTCCTGTCCCAGTGCATGATGGGAACAGGGCAAACCAAACTACCATGCCAATTCTTATACTGGGAAGGAAACAAGCTCCCGGGGACCGGTTTCTGGCATCACAGCCTTCTTCGGCCCGGCTTGCTTGAATCCTGATGGTGCAATGAGCAAGGGACTCACGTCTGAGTATACCCTCCCACACATAGGGGCCGATTAGGATGGCGTACGGACTTGCGTCCGTCCGCCACCCCTGAGTAGGAGGGACCGTCCGCATGGGCAGCAGCGGTCCCTCCATGGCAATTAGGATGTGACCGCCACCCTGGCGGTCACATCCTGGATATTTAACATTGCGGCGGGTGCTGCTTCAAGCAGCACCCGCCGCAATGTTAAAAGTGCATGTTTTACATTTACATGCACAAAGCGGCAGGCACCGCGCGGTGCCTGCCGCTTTGTTCATGTAAATACTGGGGGGTACCATAGGTACCCCCCATGTGCACCCCCCACCCACCTACACCCTGGGGGCCCGCAACGGGCCCCCAAAATCAAAAGTACACATGCTTTTCCACGGCGGAAAAACCGCCGCGGAAAAGCATGTTTACTAATGCATCCTAATTTGGCTGGCGGTGTCTGATAGACACTGCCAGCCAAATGAGAGCTTTTCCGCCGCGGTTGTAATCCGACCGCGGCGGAAATGCAGCGGACAGAAACTAAGACCCACCAGCCATCGTAATGCGGCGGTGGGTCTTTGGTGACTCCGCAGAGGATTTTCCGCCTCCTCCGGGCCGGCGGTGGCTTCCGCCGGCCCGGAGGAGGCGGAAAATCCTCCATCCTAATCGGCCCCATAGTGTGGATAAAACCAATTTTGGAAAAGGGGGGTGGTGATGGACAGAGTTTCTGAATGATGCAGAATACTCTTACCAAGTCAATAGATCATGGTTTTAGTCCATCACCGTTTTTTTAGCTCACTGCACCGTCCCAGCTCAGAACCTGGCTATATGCAAATTAGTCTGTTCCTGTCCCAGTGCATGATGGGAACAGGGCAAACCAAACTACCAAGCCAATTCTTATACTGGGAAGGAAACAAGCTTCCGGGGACCGGTTTCTGGCATCACAGCCTTCTTCGGCCCGGCTTGCTTGAATCCTGATGGTGCAATGAGCAAGGGACTCACGTCTGAGTATACCCTCCCACACATAGTGTGGATAAAACCGATTTTGGAAAAGGGGGGGTGTTATTTCAAACCTGTCAACAGCAGATACCGTAAAGCTCTACTATGCCGCAGGTGCATAAGCCCGTTGAACTATAGTACCGGGCAACTTGGTTTATCAGTAACCACGTGTTCAGCATTCAAATACTATTTATAATGCTGATAGGGGAAGGCACAGGCGATCTTACTCGTGACACGCCGGGTCACGTGCAGGAGGGGTTCAAAACACATTTCCACAAATGGCAGGTTGTGCTTCTCTATGTGCACAAGACTGTAATCAAATACAATAAACGCGGGCACAAGGGTGAGATCCTCTGGATTGTGTATACCAGAGATCAGCCATGCATGGGTTGGGCATACATACATGTTCGGCGAGGCCAGCACGGGGCAGTGTCTCCTGAGCATGTATGTATTTTCTTACACGCCTGCGCTTGCACCAGAGTGCAGGCTTCAGCGGGCGAAGCGCGAACAGAAAACTCCCTTCTGCATCTGGAGATAAAGTGTTTTCTGATTTTGGAAAAAGGGGGGTGGTGATGGACAGAGTTTCTGAATGATGCAGAATATTCTTAACAAGTCAATAGATCATGGTTCCAAAATCGGTTTTATCCTCACTATGTGTGGGAGGGTATACTCAGACGTGAGTCCCTTGCTCATTGCACCATCAGGATTCAAGCAAGCCGGGCCGAAGAAGGCTGTGATGCCAGAAACCGGTCCCCGGAAGCTTGTTTCCTTCCCAGTATAAGAATCGGCTTGGTAGTTTGGTTTGCCCTGTTCCCATAATGCACTGGGACAGGAACAGACTAATTTGCATATAGCCAGGTTCTGAGCTGGGATGGTGCAGTGAGCTAAAAAACGGTGATGGATTAAAACCATGATCTATTGACTTGGTAAGAGTATTCTGCATCATTCAGAAACTCTGTCCATCACCACCCCCCTTTTTCCAAAATCGGTTTTATCCACACTATGTGTGGGAGGGTATACTCAGACGTGAGTCCCTTGCTCAGACGTGAGTCCCTTGCTCATTGCACCATCAGGATTCAAGCAAGCCGGGCCGAAGAAGGCTGTGATGCCAGAAACCGGTCCCCGGAAGCTTGTTTCCTTCCCAGTATAAGAATTGGCTTGGTAGTTTGGTTTGCCCTGTTCCCATCATGCACTGGGACAGGAGCAGACTAATTTGCATATAGCCAGGTTCTGAGCTGGGATGGTGCAGTGAGCTAAAAAACGGTGATGGATTAAAACCATGATCTATTGACTTGGTTAGAGTATTCTGCATCATTCAGAAACTCTGTCCATCACCACCACCCTTTTTCCAAAATCGGTTTTATCCACACTATGTGTGGGAGGGTATACTCAGACGTGAGTTCCTTGCTCATTGCACCATCAGGATTCAAGTAAGCCGGGCCGAAGAAGGCTGTGATGCCAGAAACCGGTCCCCGGAAGCTTGTTTCCTTCCCAGTATAAGAATTGGCTTGGTAGTTTGGTTTGCCCTGTTCCCATCATGCACTGGGACAGGAACAGACTAATTTTCATATAGCCAGGTTCTGAGCTGGGATGGTGCAGTGAGCTAAAACACGGTGATGGATTAAAACCATGATCTATTGACTTGGTAAGAGTATTCTGCATCATTCAGAAACTCTGTCCATCACCACCCCCCTTTTTCCAAAATCGGTTTTATCCACACTATGTATGGGAGGGTATACTCAGACGTGAGTCCCTTGCTCATTGCACCATCAGGATTCAAGCAAGCCGGGCTGAAGAAGGCTGTGATGCCAGAAACCGGTCCCCGGAAGCTTGTTTCCTTCCCAGTATAAGAATTGGCTTGGTAGTTTGGTTTGCCCTGTTCCCATCATGCACTGGGACAGGAACAGACTAATTTGCATATAGCCAGGTTCTGAGCTGGGATGGTGCAGTGAGCTAAAAAATGGTGATGGATTAAAACCATGATCTATTGACTTGTTAAGAGTATTCTGCATCATTCAGAAACTCTGTCCATCACCACCCCCCTTTTTCCAAAATCAGAAAACACTTTATCTCCAGATGCAGAAGGGAGTTTTCTGTTCGCGCTTCGCCCGCTGAAGCCTGCACTCTGGTGCAAGCGCAGGCGTGTAAGAAAATACATACATGCTCAGGAGACACTGCCCCGTGCTGGCCTCGCCGAACATGTATGTATGCCCAACCCATGCATGGCTGATCTCTGGTATACACAATCCAGAGGATCTCACCCTTGTGCCCGCGTTTATTGTATTTGATTACAGTCTTGTGCACATAGAGAAGCACGACCTGCCATTTGTGGAAATGTGTTTTGAACCCCTCCTGCACGTGACCCGGCGTGTCACGAGTAAGATCGCCTGTGCCTTCCCCTATCAGCATTATAAATAGTATTTGAATGCTGAACACGTGGTTACTGATAAACCAAGTTGCCCGGTACTATAGTTCAACGGGCTTATGCACCTGCGGCATAGTAGAGCTTTACGGTATCTGCTGTTGACAGGTTTGAAATAACACAAGCCGAGCCAGCATTTCATGTGCCAGATGCAGAGTATGGATGGCTAAGAGTGGCTAAATCTGGGCAGAGCTGACCTCAGCCTTTCATCTGTTAGACTTTGAGTACTTTGAGGTTGCTGGTAGCGCCACGTTTCCTAGAAGCAGCTAGTCCTTTTGTGTTAAGTGCTGGTTGGTTAAAATTCTGATATGCCCAAAAAAGTGGTCCAGTGATGTGGTTTTCCTGTTCCGCCCATCTAAGCCCCGCCCGTCCTTTAATTTAAAGGTTTTCCTTTGAGCTGTGCGGATTTCTCTATTTTAGCAGAAGTCCGCTCAGATGATGAAATGCGGTGCCCTAACACCCTGGGTGCAGTAAAGGTGTGCGTCCTCCATGTTTTGAGGGGTCCCCGGATGTCTTTAGTCTTCGGGCATCGCTTTGCTGGGATCATGCTGCCTTTGTGTCCGCCACAGGAAACCCCCGAGGGTGGGGCGTTGTCATGGAGACTAATCTGACGAGTGGGACAAAAGTCGAAAGCACATGCTGGGACTCACGTGAACCCAAGAAGAAGTCACCTTGTCAATGTCCATACTTCATCATGGTTGAAATACAAGAAGCGCCCACGCCCGAGGTACCCTGGCTTGCTTGTGTTCACCTTAGTTGCGAGGAGAAAGCGATTGCAAGTGTAGCTAAAAAGCGGGAGAATTAGAGGTGAGAAATAGGGTAGGCAATACAAAAACATGTCAAGGTATCAAAGAATGAATACTTCGCAAACAATGTGCCGGGGAATCAAAAGTACAGAGAACAGACGCTTGGCACAAAAAAAGGCATCAAATCAAAGTGATGAATAATCCCTTCGGAAGTGGCTGAAAGGGACACACATACACATAGATGGGAAGTCTGTCTGAAAATCCGTTCTGCTGTCCTGTGCGAAGAAAGGAGCCCAGGCCGATGGTGAGACGGCCAAACGAGGCACAGAGGCTGTGAACCGTGCCCCAGATTCTAGCCGAAGAGTTTCACAGTTCGGTGTTTTGGGACCTCTGACCTAACGCCAGCAGAGACGAGGCGCCCACAGCGAGACCTTCAGGGAGCACAGACCTGCAGCGCGGGTCAAGAGACTCGGTGGGTCTGACAGAACGAGACCCCCAGCATGACAGAACTGTAGCGCCTTGGACAGGACGCGGAGATTCGAGGCGCCTCCGCCAGGCAGCGAGAAGAGAACCCCGTCTGCGGTGCAGACCTACAATGGGGCTGGAAGTTGAAAATCCCAACGGAGGGGGCTCTGGTGAACCCACAAGCAGGGGCTGCAGTCAGTCGCAGGTACTCGAACTGTAGGGGGCTGGGTCGGGTAGGGTACACTCGGGCTCTGGTGCGGTAAATACTTAAGGGCACTCACTGGTTGCCAAATTACTCCATGTGGTCCGGGACAGTGCTCCAGTCCAGGACTTTCATTTTTACTAATCACTGTTTTCAGGTGTGCTAGTCCAGTCGCTTGAGGGGAAACGAGACAGTACTTCCCTTTGCCAAAATGCATTAAGGGGGTTAAGAAAATCCTAGGAGTAGGAAACGGTGTTAATAATGGCATGGACTCACCTGGTAACCGGAGTGAAGGTGTCTGATGGTGTGCATGGGTGTGCTGGCGCGTGTGCTTGCAGCTCCGCTGCCTTTGCAGGGGTCGGTGGTGCACACGAGGGGTCTGTGGTAGGATACATGATGTACATTGAGAGGGATGTGCGTTTTAGACTGACACTTGCTCTGGGGGCTATCGTAGGCTGAAGTGGTCTGTGATGGGATACACCGGTATGACGTAACATGTACTGGGGCTCTGGTGAGCTGAAGTTGTCGGTGATGTCATGCAGAGCTGCGATAGAACATGCACTTGGAACTCTCTTGCTCTTATGGGGGAAGAGGGCTGTGATGGGCTGAGGGGGTCTGTGTTGAGATACATGTGGAGGTACTCAGGACTCTGGGATATAATGGGGGTTGTGATGGATGAGGCCTGTGATGGGATTACTGACGTACGAGAGGTGTGTACTTCCCACTCTTATGCATGTACTGGGGACTGTGGTTCACTGGAGGGGTCTGTGAAGGGTTGAGGCTGAACACGGGACTGTGGCACTTCTACTGGGGCTGTAGCTGCCGGTCACATCACATAGGGTATATTTGTAGGAATCATGAGAGATGTTGAAGGGGTGTGTGGTTTTATTATTGGAATAATATTATTATAGTGTTGTGATTTTAGTTTACGGAGGGCTGTGATTTGAGTGTGTGTGCGTGCAATTGTGCCAGTGTATGTACTCGGGATTGTGAGGGATATGTCTGTACTGGGGTTGGTGAGTTATGTACTGTAACTGAAATGTGCTTTAGTTTTTTTGGAGTATAATTAAGGCTCCGGGTTTATGGCATTTGTTTTTTAACATTTCCGTCTGTATTTATCCATAATTATGTTTGGGCCATTTTTATAATTATTTATCCATATTTACTGTATATTTTGGAGATAAATGGGGATGTAAAATTGTTTCCACATTTATTTAACTGATAAACCTGCACACATACTTCAACGCCTGACGTGTTTTAGAAAATTAAGAGGGCAAACATTACAATACACCCTCATCTAAATATTCGCATTATACTACACATGTATGCTGGTGAGCACCCAATGTTGGGGGGGCTCTGTGTGGGTGTGTGGGGGGGCTCGCAGTGTGTGGGGGGGCTCTGTGTGGGTGTGTGTGGGGGGGCTCTGTGTGGGTGTGTGGGGGGGCTCTGTGTGGGTGTGTGGGGGGGCTCTGTGTGGGTGTGTGTGTGGGGGGCACTGTGTGTGTGGGGGGGGGCTCTCTGTGGGTGTGTGTGTGTGGCATTTGCGAGAGATTAAGCTATTGGCATTGTAAATGACAATGCCATTTATTTATCTGTTTTCAAAACCAACACATAAATAAAAATGTTGTCATTTAAAATGCCAATAGCTCTAACTTTTGCAAAGGCGAAACCGTTGCATTGTAAATGCTTGTTTAAAAGTGTTGACAAGAGACAGGAACAGACAAAGCTGGAATGAGCCCTGTGCTCACTTTAAACGAGTCCTGCTATCACAACCGACAACACTAAAGTAATAATAAAGTAAAAGCACCAAGCATTGGCACTGCCAAAAGGTCTGGCTTATGAAGAAAAGTGCCCCTTGAGTCACTTATGGGGTTAGGGACTCAATAGGTAATCATATATGTACACTAAGTACTCTATTTAAACTCATACATCAAATCATCCATCCACTGACTCACTCTTTCATTCACCCTCTGACCCAAATGCAATAAAACACACACAAATCCAACAACACATGGAATGGTGTATGTTCCTGGTGGCTGCCCTCCCCATCTCTACTGCTCCCAGAGAAAGACAAACACTATTTTATAATGTTCTGTAGATTTTTATGCAAAACACAAAAAAGACTATATTATTCCTTTATTAAAGGACCAACGTTATTGTCAAGTGCGCACTGCTCTACTGTGTTCATAATTATTACACAATGAATGTATTACCTACAATGTTGCCAGTTTTTAAGTGCTGCTGTTTAAGTGAGGTGTTCTTAGGATTACTGATCTTATATGTTATTTTATGTTGTGTATCAACTTTTTAACTATTTGTGACTTTTATGGTTAATTTGTTTTTAACCAAATAATGAAGGTTGACTTGACTTGACAAACACCATACACTATTGAGGTATCTATGTCACTTTAACAGCATACAACATCATGTGTCTGCCCCTGAAAGTTAACGCTCAGGTAGCTGGATAAATAAACAAAATGATCACAACTGTGTGGGGGGAAAGCACTTTTTGTGGAAGCACACAATGTTTGCCCAATCAAAGCATGTACTCCTTGTTTCCATCACATGGGTGGAGTCAAAGCTCCTTTCTAGTGATTTTATTTGATTTATAAAGCTTTATAACACACAAACATAATTTGCGAGGGTAGCAGAGCGCTTTACAAGATGGGGAAGTAAGAGACAAGAGCAAACAGTCACATATACGAGAGGGGTGCACACAAAGAAGCTTAACCAGATGATAAACTAAACCTCCACAGTGAGTCAGCAATATAGTAGTCATGATCAGCAAAAATGTGTTAATCAGATGTGATCACAACATTATCTGGCGACCGCTGCACTGGTTAAGGCAGACCATAACAACTCTGGCAATAAAGGGAACTACCTTGTATACAGATGTCTCCTTGTAAAAGAGAGACATGCAGTCACTCAAAGTGAAGTTAACCAGTGCTTTTAGTGGGCTGACCCATTGGCCCGTGCTGTATGCTATAGTAGAGGGAAGCTATATGTGAATGGCACAACGAAAGACCAATGGATGAAGAGAGTTGGCTGAAAGCACCTGTAAGGTAGCATGTTATACATATTATTTTAATACCATCAAAAGGTCTTGGCTAACACCAGATGTAAAAATATTTCCAGCGCCAAGAATGGCACAGGGGTCTGGGGAAAGGAGCTTCTTAGTCACTGGTCACTGTCTCTCTTAGGAGGGATGGGGGCAGACTTAATAGTAAAGGTGATAGAAAGGGTACACAGTGGTTCCTTTCATACACCTATGTCCTTGATGATAAATTCTAGGGATAATATCCTGGATAAATGGCCCCAGACTGCAGTGCGATAGTAGGAGCTGGGTAGAGTATGGTAGGGAAAAGTTTTTTTTTCTGCTGGCAGCAAATAAAGTTGAAATCCAATTCCAGCTGGCTTCAGAATTACTGTTAGGAGAATTTGAAGTGTGTGCCAGAGCCCGTGAATCCTACCTACTGATGTGCCGTTTGGCATCCTTCATGTGATTATACCTGACTGAAAATAAACATTTAACTTGGATCAACATAGTTTCTTTGCAGCTTTCTAGGAATGGCTGAAGCTTCAGTAATAACATGTGTGCATATAAAGATGATGCATTGGGTTTCTTTCTTAAGTTTCGTTAACTTGATATGATCCTTTTATGCTTTCATGAACCGTGTGTAATTGCTAGAAAATAATCTAGCACGTAAAGTCGGATTTGTGACCGTGCCAGGTACTTCATGAGCTACTTAGTGTGTAATTTTAGCTATAGGTTGATGTTTTTAAATCTTTTATGATTTTGCGATGTGTTCTTTACTTTATATCTATTTCGGGGAGCAGTTCAGACACTCAGGTAATTGATATACTTGCATAAATCTATTCTTGCGGTAAGACTTCTCTGTGTAAAATATTGTTGTTTGAGCAGAGATTTCTGCTCCCGGAAAGTCATCTCTTTACATTCGCTACCGTTATAGGTGTCCTACAGAAGATCTGCGTACCTTCCCATGACCTATCCTTCTGATATAAACTCCAGTCAATGCATAGGGAGAAGATGGCGACCTAATGGGAAAATAACAATCCACTCACCTGGTTGCACTTCCACCCAGCGAATAATGAAAAACCCAAATGAAGCTCCTTATATCTGGGCAATGTCTCTTACATGCGACTGCCGTCTAACAACAGTTTATTAGCTCTTGTAATATAAATGTATATCGTTTGCCTTAGCTATCTGTAGTACAGCTCGCCAAAGTTTATGCAAGATTGCATTCCGTGCTCTATAAAGCACACATATCTGGGAGAGATCAGCAAAATACCTCACATTAAATAGCATCTTGCAGACGTGAAAATGCTAAGGTCTCTGCTAAATAAAATCTTGCAAACATAGCAATGCTATGGTCTCCTTCATGTCCAATGTGGGTAGTCTTCCAACCCTCTGGAAGGTCTTCTTCAGGCGGGACCAAGGTCCATCCCTCAGTGTAGGATTCTGGTAGATCTTCTTCAGCCTGGATTAAGGCCCATCCCTCACTGTAGGACTCTGGTAGGTCTTCTTCAGGCTGGACCTAGGTCGATCCCTCAGTGTAGGACTCTGGTAGGTCTTCTTCAGGCTGGACCTAGGTCCATCCCTCAGTGTAGGACTCTGGTAGGTCTTCTTCAGGCTGGACCTAGGTCCATCCCTCAGTGTAGGACTCTGGTAGGTCTTCTTCAGGCTGGACCTAGGTCCATCCCTCAGTGTAGGACTCTGGTAGGTCTTCTTCAGGCTGGACCAAGGCCTATCCCTCAGTGTAGGACCCTGGTAGGTCCTCTTCATGCTGGACCAAGGCACATCCCTCAGTGTAGGACTCTGGTAGATCTTCTTCAGGCTGGAAAAAGATCCATCCCACATTGTACGACTTTGGTAGGTGTTCTTCAATCAATCAATCAATCAATCAAGCATTTATATAGCGCTCTACTCACCCGGAGGGTCTCAAGGGGCTTGGGAAAGGGGGGTCCGCTACTGCTCGAACAGCCAGGTCCTGAGCTGCTTCCTAAAGGCGAGGTGGTCTTGGGTCAGGCGGAGGTGGGTCGGGAGGGAGTTCCAGGTCTTGGCGGCCAGGTAGGAGACCTTCCTCCTGTGGTGGCTCTTCGGATGCGGGGGACGGCGGCGAGGGCGTGGTTGGTCGATCAAAGCTGGCGTGTGGGAGTGTAGAAGTTGAGGCGGCTGTTGAGGTATCTTGGGCCTTGGTTGTGTAGGGCCTTGTGTGCGTGGGTGAGGAGACGGAAGGTGATTCTTTTGTTGACCGGGAGCCAGTGCAGGTCTCTCAGGTGTCCGGAGATGTGGCTGTGTCCGGGAATGTCGAGGGTGAGTCTTGCTGAGGTGTTCTGGATCCGCTGGAGTCTCCTCTGGAGTTTGGAGGTGGTTCCGGCGTAGAGGGAGTTGCCGTAGTCCAGTCGGCTGGTGACGAGGGCCTGGGTGACCGTCTTCCTGGTCTCGGTGGGGATCCACCGGAAGATCTTCCGTAGCATGCGCAGGATGTTGAAGCATGCCGAGGAGACGGCGTTGACTTGTCTGGTCATGGAGAGGGAGGAGTCCAGGATGAAGCCCAGGTTGCATGCGTGGTCTGTGGGTTTGGGTGCGCTGCCCAAGGCGGTGGGCCACCAGGAGTCGTCCCAGGCAGAGGATGAAGAGCCCAGGATGAGGACTTCCGTCTTGTCTGAGTTCAGTTTCAGGCGGCTGTTCCTCATCCACTCGGCTACGTCTGTCATCCCTTCGTGTAGGTTGGCTCTGGCGGGGTCGTTGGTGAGGGAGAGGATCAGCTGGGTGTCGTCGGCGTAAGAGATGATGTTGAGGTTGTGTTGGCGTGCGATGGTCGCGAGGGGGCTCATGTAGACGTTGAAGAGGGTGGGGCTGAGCGAGGAGCCTTGAGGAACGCCGCAGAGGACTTCGGTGGCTTCTGATCTGAACGGGGGAGGCGGACTCTCTGTGTCCTTCCGGTGAGGAAGGAGATGATCCATTCAAGTGCCTTTTCTTGGATTCCAACGTTGCTGAGGCGCTGCACTAGGGTGCGGTGGCAGACAGTGTCGAATGCCGCGGAGAGGTCCAGGAGGATGAGGGCCGCAGTTTCCCCGTTGTCGAGCAGGGCTCGGATGTCATCGGTGGCTGCGATGAGGGCGGTCTCGGTGCTGTGGTTGGCCCGGAAGCCGGACTGCGAGAGGTCGAGGGATCCGTTCGTCTAGAGGAAGGCGGCCAGCTGCTTGTTGACGGTCTTCTCGATGACTTTGGCCGGGAACGGGAGGAGCGAGATGGGGCTTCAAGCTGGACTAAGACCCATCTCTCAGTGCAGGATTCTGGTGTGTCTTCTTCAGTTTAGACTAAGGCCCATCCCTCAGTGTAGGATTCTGGTGGGTCTTCGTCAGGCTGGACCAAGGCCCATCCCTCAGTGTAGGACTCTGGTGGGTCTTCGTCAGGCTGTACCAAGGCCCCTCCCTCAGTGTACGACTCTGGTAGATCTTCTTCAGGGAAGACCAAGGTCGATCTCTCAGTGTAGGACTCTGGTAGGTCTTCTTCAAGCTGCACTAAGGCCCATCACTCAGTGTAGGATTCTGGTAGGTCTTCTTCAGGGTGGACCAAGGTCCATCCCTCGGTGTGGGACTCTGGTAGGTGTTCTTCAAGCTGGACTAAGGCCCATCCCTCAGTGTAGGGCTCTGGTAGATCTTACTCAGTTTAGACTAATGCCCATCCCTCACTGTGGAGGATTCTGGTGGGTGTTCGTCAGGCTGAACCAAGACCCATCCCTCAGAATAGAACTCTGGTAGATCCTCTTCAGGGTGGACCAAGGTCGATCCCTCAGTGTAGGACTCTGGTAGGTCTTCTTCAGGCTGTACCAAGGCCCATCCCTCAGTGTAGGGCTATGGTAGATCTTCTTCAGGCTGGACCAAGGTCCATTCCTCAGTGTAGGACTCTGGTAGGTCTTCTTTAAACTGGACCAAGGCCCATCCCTCAGTTTAGGCCTCTGGTAGGTCTTCTTCAAGCTGGACTAAGGGCCATCCCTCAGTGTAGGATTCTGGTAGGTCTTCTTAAGGTTAGACGAAGGCAAATCCCTCAGTGTAGGATTCTGGTGGATCCTCTTCAGGCTGGACTAAGGCCCATCCCTCAGTGTAGGATTCTGGTAGGTCTTCTTAAGGTTAGACGAAGGCCAAACCCTCAGTGTAGGACTCTGGTAGATCTTCTTCAGGTTGGACAAAGGTCCATCCCTCAGTGAAGGACACTGGTAGGTCTTCTTCAAGCTGGACCAAGGCCCATCCCTCAGTGTAGGGCTCTGGTAGGTCTTCTTCAGGCTGAACAAAGGTCCATCCATTAATGTAGGACTCTGGTAGGTTTTCTTCAGACTGGACTAAGGTCCATCCCTCGGAATAGGACTCTGGTAGATCATCTTCAGGCTGGACAAAGGCCCATCCCTCAGTGTAGGAAAGCAGAACCTGTCAGGGAGTGGGCTGGATGTAGTGCTTTTCACATCGCATGGTCCATGTTCGGGGAAACTGTACTTTGACGCTGCTCATGCTGACTGTCTTTCAAAGAAGGAAAGGCTGGAGGTCATCAAATAGTGCTGATGCTGACTGGACTCAGGCTGCGAGCATGCATAGGATGTGCTTCATGGCACAGAGAAGTATCCTGAAGTCTGCGTTATTGAAAATTAAGCTTGAACTATGCCTTGCATATTTATGTGAACTGTGGGTTGCGTGTGTTTTTAAAGGCCCCTGTGAGGGAACAGTGTGGATTCTAATGAACAATTGTATATGCATATATTTTCAGACATTTTGTGTACAAAGTATTAGAATTCCAGTGTGTGTATATACTCTGCTAAAAGTGGGAAACACAAGGATGTTAATGGTGTGCCTTATTTTTCAGTTCTATAGACGTCAAGTAGAACTTAGGCTAAAGAAGTCAAGTAGAACTCAGGCTAAACTTCTCAAAGTGTATAGTGACAAAGCTTAAGATGGTTATTCTAAACCTAGGGAGAAGTGTTCATAGATGTGTCTTCAGGATATTTTGTATACCTGTGTTTAGTTTACAGGAATGTTTAGTTTCCTATCAAAGTATAGAGAGTTGGTTATACAGAGATATTGATAAGGTACATCTATTCATAGTTACAATGATGTTCAATATTCTATGGCACATTAATAATACATATCTTGTTCCGTAGATATCCATTGAAACCTCCAGACCTGCTTAACTCCAGAAGGTATGAGGTTTGGGTCAGGGATAATGCGGAGGAAATGGTTTTAGGAATACCACTGAATGAGGCACCCTAGGTTTAATGATAGCTTCAATAAAAACATTTCGGGCCATATGTATGAAACAAAATTTCATTCGCAAATGCCGAAATTCGCAGAATTTCGGCATTCGCGATCGCAGTTCAGGTAAGTGGGATGTAAGAGCCTCGCAAAACAAGGAATCGTAAAATAGCGATTCCCTATTTTGCAATTGCATTTAAGGAATCACAAATTGCGATTCATTAAATGCAATGTAAGAGGCACAGAAAATGTGCAATTTGGCCATAAGGAATCGCAAATTACCACCAACTTCAAGTTGGTGGTAATTTGTGATTTCTTTGAAAAATTCACTTTTTTGCATTATTCAAAGTGCCATGTGGCACACATACATGCCCTTAGTACATGTATTTGTGCCACATGCGCACACATGTTCATTTCAGGGGTGCAACAGGGTGTCCTTTTGGCACCCTGGAACCCTTGAATTTGCATTCGCAATTTGCGATTCTCTAATTGAGAATCGCAAATTGTGAATATCCCCCATTCATTCCTATTGGCCTCTAGGCCCATAGGAAGGAATGGGGAGGTATTCCTTAATTGCGAATCGCAATTTGCGATTCGCAATTAAGGAATATGTAGGATTTGAAAAATTATTTGCTAATCCTACATACATAGCATTTTGCGATTCTCAAATAGCGATTCCAAAAAATCCTATTTGAGAATCGCAAAATGACTTTTTGATACATATGGCCCTTAGTGATTTCCATCGAAAATGTCAATTTTCTCCACAGTTTTCACATCCTTGAATGTACAAATTCATTTTTATGCATTTAAAAGAAATAAATGCAGGCAGAAGTATAATTTTTGTTAGAAGAATAACATACAATGTAATTTATTCTTGTTAACGGTGTGGTGGAATGCAACACAAGAGTTATTCCTAGTGGCTGAGATGATCGCTTTTTGTGTTATCCAGGGGAGGCTCTCCTTTTAGGAGGGGTAAGTCCTAATGAGTGTATTGAGCTCACTCTTCCGTGGGACCTCACCCATGAGGGCCAGCTGGCCCTAAGTAGACCTGGTGTTGCCTGTCTTCCCATTATGAGGGGACATGCCTAGCACGGTGGATTAAGACCATGACCGATTTGAGTATGATTGGTCTGTGCATATTACCAGTGACTGGGATTAATTCAAGCATTACACCCATCACGGGTTTGTTCTGTCTTGCTGCACTAGCAGCCCCCTAAATTGAGAGCTCCTTTTAAGCTGCCTAATCTGACTCACAAGACCACCGCACGTATGACGGGCTGTCCCTTTTGCTGTTATGGTGGTGGGCGAACTTTGTCCCCCCGCCAGCATAATAGACCCCCAGGTATCTTACTACAGACATTACTATGATCCATGAAAGAGGCTTCTTGACCAAAATGTTAACACCACAGCAGCAATCGTTTGGTGATGTATCTACTGTTCATAGAAGGAAGAAGTAATAAGTCTAAGACATGGTGGGAGAATCCACTCTTACCATACATTATGCAATATTAGGGCTTTTATAGTAGAGGATGGATGACAAAAAAGTATGATTACATTTAGGATTTCGTTTTTGAGGAGTCCAGTTGTTTTTTTTAGTATGGTCCAAACTTTAGGAAATTGGTGCCTAAAAGTGATTAAACAACCACCAACAACATAAAATCTGTTTTGCCAATTTTTACATGTGCTTTGTTTTTGGAGGTATATTGCATGACATTTGCGGTCCTGTTACAACTTTCATGGAGCTGTATGTACGTGGAAGATACCACTTACATGTTTTGAGGTGTCTCTGGGCCTGTATGTATCGGGTCCTCAGGCTCCATAGCCGATATATACAGGGCCGGAGATACAGGACCCAGAATCATCAGCAGATCTGAAGGGGCTGCTGGCAGCTGTTGTGCCTGCCTACCCTCACACCTGGAGATTTCAGCATAGGAGGTGCGGAAGAAGCTCCCCCCAACCCCAGCCTAATTAAAAGACAGCAATGGATAATGGTATTATTCCTTGGGAACCTATGTGCAACCAAGAAGTCCCAGTCTCTTCCATTAAACATAAAGAACCTAAACAGAGAAGTCCCAGTCTCTTCCATTAAACATAAAGAACCTAAACAGAGAAGTCCCAGTACTCTTCCATTAAAAGTACAGAACCCCTACAGAGAAGTGCAGGTACTCCCTATTTAAAACTAAATAAGTCCAGGTACTCAGTACCGGTTAGTACATGACTATTTAATGCACAGGGTAAAGGAAATGACAGCACTATCTTGTGAAATCTCTGCTACAGGAAAAGAAAGTTTAACAAAAGAGATGGCTGTGATGCTGCTGTTGACGTAGTGTAGATACACAGTATGTTGCTGCTGTGTTCTTTTCAGTTTAGGAATTTCACTGCCTATAGCTTCATCTTCTTCCATTTAGTCTGATAATCAGTACTAGGTTTTACTACTGATCATTGGTTTAAACTGACCACTGAAAATCCAATGTAATTTTCTACTTCTCTTAACTCTAATCTTTTCATTTATACATTTGCATTTATGTATCTGTCTATTATTTAGACATTCACAAGGTTTGTTTTAGCCATCTAACTCCGTAGGGAGAGGTACAATGAAGCTCAGATGAATTAGATTTTGGGTTTTAAAAGCAACTAGGCTTTAGCCAAAACGCTATCAAGGTGCTACAGCTTTCTGTCATCCCATTATCCCATGGCCCTCCATGTTTCTCTACCATTAAGACTCATAAATGTTCGGAGGAAGAGGTGTGGCGCCGCGGCCAGGGCGACTAACTCCGGAATCTGGGGATCACGGTTCGATCCCCTGCACCGGCGGCAGATTAGCCCAGCACCATGTGACTCTGGGCAATAGCTCGCTTAATCTTACCGGCGGCCCCCAGCGCCTAGAGACCCTAACGGGTGATTGTGCGCTTTACAAATGTGGATATTATATTATTATAAATGTGACATTTTAGTTTAATTTACTACAGGAGCCTCGATTGTATCTATTCATTGTAGACACAGTATAAATCTGAGTAGCAACTCATATTGTGGTGATCACCTTGTTACACAATTCACAAGGGGGAAATGCAAAGAGGCATTTTGTCCTATATTTCGGAATGATGTCACGATTTTCAGGCAGTTTTAAAAGGCCACGTGTTAAATATTTCAGTACCTCACGATATACCAAGATATCCAAGCTCCTGCCAAGGATATTTGGAGGTTTTACTCCATTGACAAAATCCACAAAATGTGGGCAGTCCATGCACCTCCAGGGTAATCCCGAAAATAAAAGATAGTGTATCAAGAGAAAACTCCACATATTTATTTTGGCATGTCCTCTATCATTTTCTGAAGTCGATATAGCACCTCCCTCGACATTATACCATAGTTCTTTGCTTTTCCCTACTGTCTCTTCCAAAGTACATCATCAAACATATTTGGAACAGTTACAATGTGACATTCATCAGCTCAGATTTATTTGGTGGATACAACATTTTCTACTGGAACATAGCTTTAAGCAATTTGTTCAATCCTCGTTTTTGGTAGATGAGGCTGAGGAAATGGAGTGCATTCTGACATTCGTTAAATCCAGCTTGACCCTCTCAAAAACACTCTTCATGCTTCAGCCCATCTTATCCTGGGGATGGGATGTTTTGATCACATTACTCCAGTTCTGCGCTCTATGAGTTGGCTGACTGTTGAGGACAGATCTACAAATAAGAGCGCGTACATAGCGAATTAGTGCCTCATTTATGTGGCCTCTATCCCCACTTGCGCACTGCCGGAACGTCACTTTTTTGACGTTCCAGTAGAGCAATGTGCCAAGGCACATTAACAAGGCCACGTAAAGCCACTTCATGTGGACTTTTGTGGCCTTGTAAATATGTGCCTCTTTCAATCAGGACACTGCATTAAAGGGGCTTTCCATGAGTGTTGCTGTGTGTGCTCCCATGCAACACCCATGAAATTTAAAGTATTCCCAGATTTATGAGAAATCGCAATGAAGCATTCCCAGATTTATGAGAAATTGTAAACCTGGGAATTCGTTAGAATCTAACACCACCCCATTGGTTTTCATTTCTCCTCTTTTTTTCCGTTTTCTATGGGTGAGGAAGTGGAAATGACCTGAATTGATTGATTTTGTGCAGGAGGGTGTCTCTTCCTGCAAAAAATCAATCAGCCCTGCAACTCAGGCACCCTTGCACCACGGCACAAGGGTGCCTGCATTGACGCATGACAGTCCATTGCGCGTCAGCTTAGGGGTAAAGTGTAGGAATGCTCCGTATCGTATATATGCAGCACATTCCTTCTCTTTATTTTTGCTACAGGGCAGCACAGCAAGATTCCTTGTGGCGCTGTCCTGCACCGAAACCTCATAAATGAGGCGCTTAGTTCATACTCTGATCACTAACATTACCTGGTTAAGGAGCTGAAGATTTCAGGACGCTCATGTTAACTGCGCATCTTAGACATCCTCTCATTAGAAGAAATTGTTTTCAATAAAAACATACCTGAAACCAGTCTTTCTCTGGTTCTGAACCCAGAATCTTAGAACTCTATCACACCCACAATCAAACTCTCCAACTGCATTCAAAAGAAAGAACTAAAACAATTCCGGCTGAAATATCATGTCCTACTTAACTCCCTCTAGTTACTGAACCGCTTATCTAAAGTTGTGATCACCATTTTCTGGCTATGTAAAGGCTTCTATAGGATGTTCAGTTTTGTCCATCCCTGTCTGATTACATGATTGTGTTTGTCATAAAGGCAAGCCAACCTCTGTTTGGTGGATCCTTATTCTTGTGTACGTAGTTTTGTGCTAACGTGGATGATTTGAATTGTTATTCTCTCATCCTGAACTTTTAGGTTTTGTACGATTTTGCCAAAGTTCCCATACTCGCAATGTTCTATGTAAAACCTCTGATGCTTTTGGGCCTTGTACAGGGCTGTACTGGTCGTAGTGGGCACTGGGCATTTCCCCGGTGGGCCGGCTGGTTTTGGACCCCTGGGGGCCTGTTTTGTTACAGGTTACCGGTGTTGCAGCAGTGCTGCAATATCGCTACCTGTAACAAAAGTGGCAGCGGGAGTGGTGCTTCCCACTCACCCCCCGCCCTTGGGGGCCAGTCAAGCTGATTGCCAGGGCTGGTTTCAGTTCCCAGCCCGGTCGTGGCCTTGTACACTCTAAATAAAACACAAACTAAATCAATATTTAAAGAAATAAAACTAGGACATGTCCACTAACCTCAGATCATAGACAGTCAAGCTACGTCTCCAGTTAGACAGATTTTATAGACTCAGACAGCAGATTTACTGTTCAATTTACAGAGCTCTTATAGGCAGTGCTGTCTTAACGCATGGGCACGCTGGGCAGTTGACTGGGGTCCCCATGAGCATAGGGGTCCCATGCAGACCAGCATTTAACACTTATTTTCCGTTAAACATTTATATTCCTGTGAGTGGTTATGTAGGCGGGACCCAGTGCACTGCTTTGCCCGGGGGCCTATAATGCTGTTAAGACGGCCCTGTATATAGTGTCTGGCATCAGACAAACATCTTACAAGCTTTAGACTTGAGTAATAAGACTAATATCATAAACGGCTATCTAGATAGAAGATGAAATGACTTTTCATGAGTAAGGAAATAACAGATAACAGCAAGTGATGCCTTGGATACATGAAATCAAGAGCACTATGCGTACCTACTCTTTGCCCCTAGAAAGCAAGCAAGTAAATGTGCTCACTTTTCTGCACAAATCGGTCTGCCATTTTCTGACCACAAACACATGCTCTGTTAAATTATCACGTTAATATTTCTGGCAAATAAACCTATTTCTGCTAAATAAATGCTTGCTTTCGGCAAATTGGATAGTCTTCCTTGTTAACTTGCTGTTATTGAAGAGACATTCTTTTTTTCCAAACAACAGCCTTTGATTTGAGCAAATACAATAGTTTGGGCCCCAAATATTAACTTGTTTTTTGATCAAGTGCTCTTAAATACTACTGCCCCTTGAACGGATACTATCTTAAAAGCCTTTATGTTATCTCTCCATCTAAAACATAGTCCCATATGCATGCTTGCCAATCATATGTCTGGGATGCCCATCTGATGCCAAGGGTGACCACCAGATACCAGGGTCCACCAATGGAAAGTATGACCACCAGGTACCATTGGTGGAAACCTGATGAGGGAGTTTCAATTTTTTGCCAGAAATTTTTGCCAGATGCCTGGGGTGCCCTACAGATGACAGGGATAAACTTCATATTCCAGAGGTGGCCACCAGGGATAAATAATAGCCATCAAATGCAGTGATAAATGAGGGGTAGCCACTAATATAATGAGTGATGGCTGAATGCCAGGGGCACCCACCTTGTGCCAGGGATGGCCTCCTAAATGTCTGGTGTGGCCACATAAGCTAGAGCAACGGACCAGAAGAGAGGGATAACACCTAATGTCAAGTAAGCCCAGCCATATACCAGGAATGACAATCACAAGACAACACACACAAACACACCACACACACACAATACTATATAGTAAAACTAATATCTTCCTATAGCCCTTCCTTTGCTGAAAGTACACCAAAGGCAAACCTCTCTTCAACCATCCACACCAGGCAGAGCCAGGTTTCAGGTCAAAACATAGTGACCAATAAGCATCCAAACCAGAGCCAGACCAGAGCCAGGTCTATGAAGTCAAATTCTGTATACACAAGACAAGAACTTCAGGCACCTTCAAGCGATATTTCTCCATCAGAGCAAATCATATCCAACATTACTCCAGATACACTATCAATCACCCCAAAACAATCACCAACCCATTGTGCTATGCCTGTCAACTTCCCTTCTCTGACATAAAGTCAGAATTAATCCTTTCCCCTCACACTCTAACAACCACCTCACCATCTCCCTGAAATCATCATATCATCCAACCTGGATGCCTAAGACATGCCTCATTCACTACAGTATTCACCCACCAGGCACTAACTCCAAACAGTTGTCTAAGAATGTGGAAGACCACCTCTTAAACTGATTCCCGGGGCAATTGATGTCTTAATCAGCTGTGGGCACTGTGTAACTTAGAATTTGGATTCTTAGAATGTCCTGTATATTTTCAGTTGAGTGGTTTACTGTTGAAAAGACTTCATAGGCATATATATATATCTATTGTAGTGTGCCCAGTTAAGGGACCTCACTCCCATTCATTGGAACGCCATTGGCTCAGCCTGCAAGCAAACACCAGATTTAATACCTGCTCTATCATTTACAAAGCCATTAAGACAAGCACCCCTACTTAGCTTGTAGACAAGCGTACCATCTGGTGGCTTTTGGCCCCCGCTCAGCCAGGGCACTTTTTTACTGGGACCTAATAAGTGTTAAAAAGAAAGGGCAAAGCAGCAATCCTTTTCCATCTATGCTCCAATTAAGGAAAGAGTTGAAGACACACCTCTTTAAAGAACACTACATTACAATGCAGTAACAATACTCTTCTGCTCCCAGAATCTAGCCACCACTCCTATCACTTGTTGACTGCATGCTTGCCTTTGACCATATAGCTCCAATGCCCTGTGGCTAGGGTTCTGCTATGTAAATATTACATATGTACCAACTTACATACATAAATAGTTATCGCCAATGACAGCAACCTCACATAATTTACAATTTCTTTGAGTTTTGATGGAAATATTACTTTGCCCTCTCCATCAAGTCCTTTACAAATTTAAATAAAATTGGGATCACTTTTCTCTATGGCCTCCTTGCTATGTTTGAAGATGGAGTTTCCCTTGATTTCCCTTCCTTTTTTCCCACCCTCTTCTCCACCGAATCCACCACTACCCCTGCCAAGTGACGCCTTCTTCAATATCTGTCTCCTCCTTTCTAAATACTGCAGCTCCCCTTCTGCCCCGCTCACCTTCTATGCTGAACTTGCTTTGCTGCTTCCCATACACTGCTAGCATCATATTAATTCCTCCACATTATACTCCTTTCTTTCATCTTAATAGCTGATCCTGGTGGCTTAGTGGCCTAATGTATTCACTGTAGGGGCCTGTGTTTGACCTCATGGTCACAGGTTCAAATCCCAGTGGGTCCACTCAGCCTTTCATCCTTCTGAAGTCGATCAATAGAGTACCATAGAGTTGGGTAACAATAAACATATGATATTCAGCGCCAAAATACCCATCTGGGTTAACGAGTGCTTTACAAATAGACATGTTATGTTAAACTTCAATTTCACACTTGCCTTTCTGCTATACTTCCCTTTTGCGCATCCCCTCCTGGATTCTCCTTTCATCATTCATCTGAATGATCCCTGGTCTTCCTGCACTTGATCTGTCCTATGTGTGCTAAGCCCTGTCCTTCATCTGTCTAGTTCTGCTTTCCATGTAACAAAACAATAGGGATAACTTCTCTTCCAGAGGAGAACAGCGATGTCATGTCTACAACTGGTTCATCTGGCTGATTATAATAAGTTTTATCTTCATTAGCTTCAACTCATGAGTATCTACACCCAAAGCATCACCTTTGTAGAATTTATAATCAGTAGCACATAGATTAAACAGAATCAATGATCCCAAAACCAAAAAGAGAGACTGCCGACCAATTGTATATTACTACAGTACATGTTATGATTACAAGACACAAATCACATAGTTTAGCTGGAGTAAGCAGGTATGCAACAGGAGAGGGAGGTAGGTATCAGTGTCAGAAAGCAGAACTGTTGCTAACTAGCAACAATGCTTCATCTTGGTATGTATCAAAAGATTTCTGACATTTGGATGATAAATGTTGCAGACATCTATACTCATAGCATCCTTTTTACATGCGTTTGTAGAATGTATGACGTTACTTCGCCATACATTACCATGCAGTATGTTATGTTATGTTATGTTACTTTGGTTTATATAGCGCCAACTCACCTACAGGTCTCGAGGCGCTCCCATGAGGCACAGGGTCAGAGCTGATTTGCATATAGCCAGTGTCTAACCCAGGGTGGTGTGGAGTGCAAAAAAACGATGGATTTAAGCCCAGATCCTTGTACTGGGGTGAATGTTTGACATTGTTCTACATTCTGTCCATCAACTGTGTTTTTTGCAATTTTCACCCCGAGTGGGCTGGGTATGCTCAGACGTGAGTCCCAGGCTCTCCACACCACTGGAGTCAAGCTATCCAGGCTGATGAAGGCTGATAGCCAGAAACCGGTCCTTGGATGCTTGATTCCGGTCTGGGAAAGACATGGCTTGGTAGTTCGGACTGGACTGTTCCCATGAGGCACAGGGTCAGAGCTGATTTGCGTATAGCCAGTGTCTAACCCAGGGTGGTGTGGAGTGCAAAAAAACGATGGATTTAGGCCCAGATCCTTGTACTGGGGTGAATGTATGAAATTGTTCTACATTCTGTCCATCAAATGTGTTTTTTGCAATTTTCACCCCGAGTGGGCTGGGTATGCTCAGACGTGAGTCCCAGGCTCTCCACACCACTGGAGTCAAGCTATCCAGGCTGATGAAGGCTGATAGCCAGAAACCGGTCCTTGGATGCTTGATTCCGGTCTGGGAAAGACATGGCTTGGTAGTTCGGACTGGACTGTTCCCATGAGGCACAGGGTCAGAGGTGATTTGCATATAGCCAGTGTCTAACCCAGGGTGGTGTGGAGTGCAAAAAAAACGACGGATTTAGGCCCAGATCCTTGTACTGGGGTGAATGTATGACATTGTTCTACATTCTGTCCATCAACTGTGTTTTTTGCAATTTTCACCCCGAGTGGGCTGGGTATGCTCAGACGTGAGTCCCAGGCTCTCCACACCACTGGAGTCAAGCTATCCAGGCTGATGAAGGCTGATAGCCAGAAACCGGTCCTTGGATGCTTGATTTCGGTATGGGAAAGACATGGCTTGGTAGTTCGGACTGGACTGTTCCCATGAGGCACAGGGTCAGAGCTGATTTGCATATAGCCAGTGTCTAACCCAGGGTGGTGTGGAGTGCAAAAAAACAATGGATTTAGGCCCAGATCCTTGTACTGGGGTGAATGTATGACATTGTTGTACATTCTGTCCATCAACTGTGTTTTTTGCAATTTTCACCCCGAGTGGGCTGGGTATGCTCAGACGTGAGTCCCAGGCTCTCCACACCACTGGAGTCAAGCTATCCAGGCTGATGAAGGCTGATAGCCAGAAACCGGTCCTTGGATGTTTGATTCCGGTCTGGGAAAGACATGGCTTGGTACTGGTAGTTCAGACTGGACTGTTCCCATGAGGCACAGGGTCAGAGCCGATTTGCATATAGCCAGTGTCTAACCCAGGGTGGTGTGGAGTGCAAAAAAACGATGGATTGAGGCCCGATTGGGGTGAATGTATGACATTGTTCTACATTCTGTCCATCAACTGTGTTTTTTGCAATTTTCACCCCGAGTGGGCTGGGTATGCTCAGACGTGAGTCCCAGGCTCTCCACACCACTGGAGTCAAGCTATCCAGGCTGATGAAGGCTGATAGCCAGAAACCGGTCCTTGGATGCTTGATTCCGGTCTGGGAAAGACATGGCTTGGTAGTTCGGACTGGACTGTTCCCATGAGGCACAGGGTCAGAGCTGATTTGCATATAGCCAGTGTCTAACCCAGGGTGGTGTGGAGTGCAAAAAAACGATGGATTTAGGCCCAGATCCTTGTACTGGGGTGAATGTATGACATTGTTCTACATTCTGTCCATCAACTGTGTTTTTTGCAATTTTCACCCCGAGTGGGCTGGGTATGCTCAGACGTGAGTCCCAGGCGCTCCACACCACTGGAGTCAAGCTATCCAGGCTGATGAAGACTGATAGCCAGAAACCGGTCCTTGGATGTTTGATTCCGGTCTGGGAAAGACATGGCTTGGTAGTTCGGACTGGACTGTTCCCATCAGGCACAGGGTCAGAGCTGATTTGCATATAGCCAGTGTCTAACCCAGGGTGGCGTGGAGTGCAAAAAAACGATGGATTGAGGCCCAGATCCTTGTACTGGGGTGAATGTATGACATTGTTCTACATTCTGTCCATCAACTGTGTTTTTTGCAATTTTCACCCCGAGTGGGCTGGGTATGCTCAGACGTGAGTCCCAGGCTCTCCACACCACTGGAGTCAAGCTATCCAGGCTGATGAAGGCTGATAGCCAGAAACCAGTCCTTGGATGCTTGATTCCGGTCTGGGAAAGACATGGCTTGGTAGTTCGGACTGGACTGTTCCCATGAGGCACAGGGTCAGAGCTGATTTGCATATAGCCAGTGTCTAACCCAGGGTGGTGTGGAGTGCAAAAAAACGATGGATTTAGGCCCAGATCCTTGTACTGGGGTGAATGTATGACATTGTTGTACATTCTGTCCATCAACTGTGTTTTTTGCAATTTTCACCCCGAGTGGGCTGGGTATGCTCAGACGTGAGTCCCAGGCTCTCCACACCACTGGAGTCAAGCTATCCAGGCTGATGAAGGCTGATAGCCAGAAACCGGTCCTTGGATGTTTGATTCCGGTCTGGGAAAGACATGGCTTGGTACTGGTAGTTCAGACTGGACTGTTCCCATGAGGCACAGGGTCAGAGCCGATTTGCATATAGCCAGTGTCTAACCCAGGGTGGTGTGGAGTGCAAAAAAACGATGGATTGAGGCCCGATTGGGGTGAATGTATGACATTGTTCTACATTCTGTCCATCAACTGTGTTTTTTGCAATTTTCACCCCGAGTGGGCTGGGTATGCTCAGACGTGAGTCCCAGGCTCTCCACACCACTGGAGTCAAGCTATCCAGGCTGATGAAGGCTGATAGCCAGAAACCGGTCCTTGGATGCTTGATTCCGGTCTGGGAAAGACATGGCTTGGTAGTTCGGACTGGACTGTTCCCATGAGGCACAGGGTCAGAGCTGATTTGCATATAGCCAGTGTCTAACCCAGGGTGGTGTGGAGTGCAAAAAAACGATGGATTTAGGCCCAGATCCTTGTACTGGGGTGAATGTATGACATTGTTCTACATTCTGTCCATCAACTGTGTTTTTTGCAATTTTCACCCCGAGTGGGCTGGGTATGCTCAGACGTGAGTCCCAGGCGCTCCACACCACTGGAGTCAAGCTATCCAGGCTGATGAAGACTGATAGCCAGAAACCGGTCCTTGGATGTTTGATTCCGGTCTGGGAAAGACATGGCTTGGTAGTTCGGACTGGACTGTTCCCATCAGGCACAGGGTCAGAGCTGATTTGCATATAGCCAGTGTCTAACCCAGGGTGGCGTGGAGTGCAAAAAAACGATGGATTGAGGCCCAGATCCTTGTACTGGGGTGAATGTATGACATTGTTCTACATTCTGTCCATCAACTGTGTTTTTTGCAATTTTCACCCCGAGTGGGCTGGGTATGCTCAGACGTGAGTCCCAGGCTCTCCACACCACTGGAGTCAAGCTATCCAGGCTGATGAAGGCTGATAGCCAGAAACCAGTCCTTGGATGCTTGATTCCGGTCTGGGAAAGACATGGCTTGGTAGTTCGGACTGGACTGTTCCCATGAGGCACAGGGTCAGAGCTGATTTGCATATAGCCAGTGTCTAACCCAGGGTGGTGTGGAGTGCAAAAAAACGATGGATTTAGGCCCAGATCCTTGTACTGGGGTGAATGTATGACATTGTTCTACATTCTGTCCATCAACTGTGTTTTTTGCAATTTTCACCCCGAGTGGGCTGGGTATGCTCAGACGTGAGTCCCAGGCTCTCCACACCACTGGAGTTAAGCTATCCAGGCTGATGAAGGCTGATAGCCATAAACCGGTCCTTGGATGCTTGAGTCCGGTCTGGGAAAGACATGGCTTGGTAGTTCGGACTGGACTGTTCCCATGAGGCACAGGGTCAGAGCTGATTTGCATATAGCCAGTGTCTAACCCAGGGTGGTGTGGAGTGCAAAAAAACGATGGATTTAGGCCCAGATCCTTTTACTGGGGTGAATGTATGACATTGTTCTACATTCTGTCAATCAACTGTGTTTTTTGCAATTTTCACCCCGAGTGGGCTGGGTATGCTCAGACGTGAGTCCCAGGCTCTCCACACCACTGGAGTCAAGCTATCCAGGCTGATGAAGGCTGATAGCCAGAAACCAGTCCTTGGATGCTTGATTCCGGTCTGGGAAAGACATGGCTTGGTAGTTCGGACTGGACTGTTCCCATGAGGCACAGGGTCAGAGCTGATTTGCATATAGCCAGTGTCTAACCCAGGGTGGTGTGGAGTGCAAAAAAACGATGGATTGAGGCCCAGATCCTTGTACTGGGGTGAATGTATGACATTGTTCTACATTCTGTCCATCAACTGTGTTTTTTGCAATTTTCACCCCGAGTGGGCTGGGTATGCTCAGACGTGAGTCCCAGGCTCTCCACACCACTGGAGTTAAGCTATCCAGGCTGATGAAGGCTGATAGCCATAAACTGGTCCTTGGATGCTTGAGTCCGGTCTGGGAAAGACATGGCTTGGTAGTTCGGACTGGACTGTTCCCATGAGGCACAGGGTCAGAGCTGATTTGCATATAGCCAGTGTCTAACCCAGGGTGGTGTGGAGTGCAAAAAAACGATGGATTTAGGCCCAGATCCTTTTACTGGGGTGAATGTATGACATTGTTCTACATTCTGTCCATCAACTGTGTTTTTTGCAATTTTATGCTCAGGCGTGAGTCCCAGGCTCTCCACACCACTGGAGTCAAGCTATCCAGGCTGATGAAGGCTGATAGCCAGAAACCGGTCCTTGGATGCTTGATTCCCGTCTGGGAAAGACATGGCTTGGTAGTTCGGACTGGACTGTTCCCATGAGGCACAGGGTCAGAGCTGATTTGCATATAGCCAGTGTCTAACCCAGGGTGGTGTGGAGTGCAAAAAAACAATGGATTTAGGCCCAGATCCTTGTACTGGGGTGAATGTATGACATTGTTCTACATTCTGTCCATCAACTGTGTTTTTTGCAATTTTCACCCCGAGTGGGCTGGGTATGCTCAGACGTGAGTCCCAGGCTCTCCACACCACTGGAGTTAAGCTATCCAGGCTGATGAAGGCTGATAGCCATAAACCGGTCCTTGGATGCTTGAGTCCGGTCTGGGAAAGACATGGCTTGGTAGTTCGGACTGGACTGTTCCCATGAGGCACAGGGTCAGAGCTGATTTGCATATAGCCAGTGTCTAACCCAGGGTGGTGTGGAGTGCAAAAAAACGATGGATTTAGGCCCAGATCCTTTTACTGGGGTGAATGTATGACATTGTTCTACATTCTGTCCATCAACTGTGTTTTTTGCAATTTTATGCTCAGACGTGAGTCCCAGGCTCTCCACACCACTGGAGGTAAGCTATCCAGGCTGATGAAGGTGGGGTGAATGTATGACATTGTTCTACATTCTGCCCATCAACTGTGTTTTTTGCAAGTCGTAGAAATGACTTGCGATGTAATGCCATGCGTGGTAATAACACGGACGATGTAACGTCCGCGTTGTAACCTACCTGTGTGGTATTGACAGCGTTCTATAAGCTGTTTCCCGTGTTTGTAATCAGTGGAACTGTGAACAGATACCGTTCTCTTGAATTAATGTAAACATTAAAAAGGGGGGCAGGACTTTTCAAGAATCATGTATGTATTTTTGCCAAAGAAAGAATACATCCCGCGTGCCATATATTGCTAGTGGTACACTACTCAATTTGCTAGGAACTAAATTAATAAAATGACTCACACATACAGGCTATGTCACTCTGCACACAATAGAGCTCTACAAACGCCACTTTACAAGTCCTCAGTGGTTCTCCAGTCAAGCAATTAACCTTCAAAATCATTAATATCAACAACCACAAAACCCCTAAATCAAAAATGTCAATATCGGTCAACAAAGCAAACGTTGCTGCAAAGCAACCACACAGACACCGACAGACACACCTGCCCACCCAAAGCTAATTTCCCATTGGATTAGTCCCAGAATCTATTTCCAATAAATTCAAGGCACTAAGGACACCAAGGACAATCATAAAATCATACCTTGCTACTCTTACCATCTCACAAGAAAATAGCAAACATCATATCTCAAGTTTCAACTAAATAAACCTGCACAGAACACCGCTGCACACTCATTTGAAAGGGCTCAATTTTTGGCAAACGCCTTAAACGAAGTCACCAGGAATTTTTGAAAACCTACAACCTAATAAATCAATCATAGGTGGATACAAACGAGTCAACAACAACTGCATAAGTCACCAATACTAACATACCATCTGCACAACAGTGGGATCCAATAGCCGGCCTTATAGTGGATCTGTCTTCTTCCTCTCACACAGAACGCAAATAGACCCCCTATGTTCTCCAATGTTTACCCATTTCCTATTCAGAGTGCCACAGGGCTTCATACTGATCCTCCTCCTGTTCAATCGCGTCCTCAGCCCAAAGTCAGACTTTGAATTAATTATTTAGATTCATCTGCTGCAACTAGGCGAGTGATGCGCAGATCATTCTAAAAATCAATACAAACTCACTCACCAATACCAGCTCTAAGTCGGACAATGAAACAAGCTAAAATTCAACCCTGGCTATACAGTGGTGCTCCTCTATGGCAACAGACCATTGACTGTTTCACCACTGCCCTGGCAGTACTCTCTTGGTCACAGCTCTTCCCTCTTAAAGACAATAGAAAATTGAGCATATATGTGGGCTCTGGATTATTGATTATAGCTTATGTCAACTCTATGATCGAGGCTTCCTACTTTGTTCTAAGAACACTAAGGCAAATATACCAATTCCTGATTTTCTAAACAAGGCTTCGACCGAAAAACCACCAAAGTTACACAGACTCTATCTAGGCCTTCAGGTATGCTTTCCAAACAGACACCAGCACATCCGAATCCTACCAGTATGGATTCTTTCACATATTTTCCCTCATCATCTGTCGACTTCCCCCCCCCCACCCCCAGCCCCCGATCTTGCCTGCACCGGCCATTTTTTAATTTTTATTTTTTATTTATTTAATGCGATTTTATATAGCGCGAACTTTACCCGAAGGTGTCAGAGCGCTTTACATAAGAACCAGTTGCAAAACATAAGGATTTAGGATTAAGGGCTAGATGTAGGTAAATGTTATTTACCGATTCATAAATACCGAATTTTACCGATTCGGTATTTATGAATCGGTAAATATGAAGGGGGGAGATGTAGGTATTTCCAGATGTTGAAATGCCGAATCGTTAATATTCGGTATTTACCGATTCGGTAAATACCGAATCGGTATTTCCTATTGATTCCTATGGGCTGTGAAGCCCATAGGAATCAATGGGAAATACCGATTCGGTAATTACCGAATCGGTAAATACCGAATTCTGCAAGGGTGCAGGGGGTGTCACTTTGACACCCTCTTGCACCCCAAATACAGGCATGTGTGCCATGTGGCACACGGACATGCCCTAAGGGCATGTCTGTCTGTCACATGGCATAGGTGTGCATGCACACATGTGCATGCACACCTGGATTCGGTATTTTACCATCCAATTGAATTGGGTGGTAAAATACCGAATCTGAAAGGCCTTTGGGACTCCGAAGAGTCCCACCTACATTTGGAATTACCGAATCGGTAAAAATACCGATTCGGTATTTTACAGAATCGGAAAATTTACCGAACCGGTAAATTTACCGAATCGGTACATTTACCGATTCTGTAAAATGAAGGCCCCTACATGCCAATTCTTAAATACCGGTCGGTAACGGCTGAAATCGGCCGTTACCGACCGGTATTTAGGCTCCTACATCTGGCCCTACATGCGTTACATAAGAGATACACACAGAAAAAAATTTGAAAATGTACAAGATGTAAAGTCACACAAAGAAGAGACTGGTGATTATAGTTATCTCTATATACATAGGGAAGGGATATGAATGAATATACTCTAATAGTCACATAGGAATGGTAGAGAGTACAAAGGTCTACTGCATATACTAGTGATTAGAGTTATCTCTATGTACATAGGGAAGGGATATGAATGGATATACTCTAAGAGTCACATAGGAGTGGTAGAGAGTACTATATACAGAAAAGCAGAGTTCCATTTAGTGGGGTCGGAGGGGGATGCAGTCACATCACCAAGGGAAGGACAGAGAAGGGCAGGAAAGTGAGACAAACAAGAGAGGGAAGCAGATAGTACTGAGTAAGACAGTGAGGAGTGTGTCAGAGACAATAGAAAGGCCGCTAGGACAGAAGGGGAGGTCAGAGATCGCTAAAATGGAGTCATAAAAAGAAAATGGTGGGAAGCACAAGATCCAAGTCCGAAAGTCCAGGAAAAGGGCTGCCATAGCCAGCAAGTCCGGGGGGAGAAAGGCAGTCCGCAGCAAAGTCACAGCCTCATCGTCCATGAGGAGCTGGGGCAGAGGAGTTCAATCCAGAGACCAGGGGTCAGGGAAGAAAGACCACAGGCGCCAAGGCAGCTGATCGCAGAATGGGAGGCAGCAAAGTCAAAAACAAAGTTTAAAGGGAAGGAGGAGGGGTCTCTCAACAGAGCCCAGTTAAACACACTGTGGGTGGTGGCGTTGTGCGTGAGGGGGCTCAGCAGCAGCTAAAAGCAGGCTCTTGGTGGTCCGATAGTCCCGTAGTCTGCCCCCGAACTGACCTGTCGAGCTCCGGAGATTCCATGCAGAAAATGGCGCCCGCCCGGGCGCTGAGCTGTTGGTGGTGGAGGAGCACGGAGCCTGGAGAGGTGCAGGAGCGCTGGGACCAAACTCAGGGACCAGCCCGGGTGGCAAAAGCTCTAGCTACGCCACTGACTTGTTCTGAGTACAAGATGCCAACTCTGGAACACATTTACAGATTATGTGTTCTATCCCTTATGCCTGACTTTCTCGGCAGCAATGAAATGCTGTATCTTCCCGCAACCCTCCCAAGAAGGAAGAGAAGCCCTTATTAGAACAATCAGTTGAAGTGAAGTAGAATAACATGTATTCCAATGGAACAAAGCAATCTGCTAGCTCAACCCACATATATTGTTTAATATTCTATTCAATAACAATGCATAAATAGAACCAATCAAAAGCTTAGGCTATACCTTTCCTCCATGTCTACACTGCTTTTCCCACAACCTCAGAAATCACACTTTGTGTTTCTGCTCCACACCAATCCATGCAAGGACTGTGTGCACATTGTGTTTTACCAACCCTTTATGCTTCCAGTGAGCTACTGCTGCAAGAACACAACCACTAAACTGCCAGGTCTCTAAGCACCACACACACATTTTGCTGTGTGCTGCTTAAGCCTGTCCATAACTACTCCACCACTGATTTAGCGTGTCAATGCTGGTATAGGCATAAAACGTCATCATAATATACAAAAGTAACCAATACTGCAGTCAACACCAGAACACGGTTCTATTACTTCAAGCCCCACACATTAATGCACAACATTAATAGATCACAGTCATGCATACAGGGCCAAACATAAAACTAAATAATGTCAGGCTGGATCCCATTCCTTCTTTTATTTAATGAAATGTTAGCCTCTATGTGTTTTTTGACTATTTTGTCACTCTGTTCGTATCTTTACTAAAATATAATCATACTGTGATACTGGCTAAGAAAATCATTATACCACTACCTGATTTGACTTGTGGATTGCACTCAGCTACCCAACTAACCCATACCCAACTAATGGAGCATCCCAAAAATCTTAAGGACATACACGATTATTCCAGAAAGCTAAAGCATAAATAACCAGTTTCAATAAATGTAAAAGTATCCAGCATGCTCCTCTTGTATATCCAGTGGTGGAATAGAACTTCTTCAAAGATAGTATTTTCATAAAGTACTTTACAAGCTAGTTATAGTACACATCACATGAAGATATTCCGCATGCCGATTTCCATGCATCATCCTCCATAAATAATATTTGAAGCGGAAGTACATCATGTCTACTCATCCAATGAAGGCTTTCCTCTTCCAGGGTGTGATGTGTTTAGTAAAGCAGCGCGTGCTCTTTGCATGGCTGAACTCACCTGATCAAGAAGGATGTCCCCTTCAAAAAGGTCCAATCCGTTTGCTAAAGAGGAAGACGAAATTTTGTACTGTTAATCAAATGTACCTGGTTGTCATTTATGCTCTCAAAATAATTGTTTCACATGTGGAAAAGTAATCAAAGAAGAACAAGAACCTGCATTGATGTCAAAAATGTCCTTTTCCTTTCCATCGTCGACGTCGATTTCTGCAAAAAAGAACATGATACGTCAGGGTTCTAGATTCCGACTTCAGGTTTGAAATTGATTAATGTACAAAAAGATCAAAAAACCATGATAAAAACTTCGTGCATGGAAAACATGTGAGCTGTCTGCACTGCTATAATCTGCAAGCAAATGGCTAAAGTTGAAATAGACTGATGTAGGACAGGTGCAAGGTTGGCGGGTTGACCATAGCAGGCCTGCTGAATTTGGTGCTGCTAAAATTCTCTTTACCGAAGTGGGTCCCAGTTCAAGAACACTGAGTGAGAGATTGTACTTTACGTCCGCTAGTGCTCTTCACAAATGATGCACAGTGCAAATGTAAGGGCCAGTGCCTGAACTATATTTGAGCATCAGATGAAATGTATTCATTAAAAAAATGTTTTATCACTTAAAACCCATAGTAAATGTGGATTTCCCCATTAACATGAAAGCACAACAAGTTTCCAAATATTTTGTTACAGGTTTTGGTAAAAGAACCAGGCTAGACAATACATCACAATAGTGTACATGATCGAAACCGGAATCATATTGTGTGTGGTAAATGGGCATACTTTTGTCACTAGGAGACGTGTGGATTGTTTACAGTCATCTTCTCTTAAAGATGGTCAACATTTTTACTATGATTCCTTAAAACATGTTAAAATAACGTAGGTAAACTTAGTCTAGCATCTAACTTCGGCTCCTAGGCATACCTCACTACCTTAGGCCTTGTAACATATCACAATAAGCAACCTGCACAGTGAAGCAGAGCGGGCTTTTCATTGGTCCATTGCATTGAGGCTTCTTATTTATTAGTGCATTTTGCACCACGCGTATGTACATTAACCAAGCAGTGTTCAGAGAGTGCCTGCCAAGTGCTATTATTTTTTTCATAGTTTTATCTGGTGCAAACTCGACTTAAAGGTATTGGAGCGCTTTACATGAGCACAGCTTACTTCATACAAGGTCGCTTTGACTTTTTTAGGCAGGGGGGTGTTAAGTGATTTGCCCAGAATCACATGATGTTGAACTTGCACAGAGACACAAACCTAGCTTCCCAATTCCACAGTGGACAGCTGTGGCCGTCTTCTCTGTTATCCTTACCCTTTCTTGACTTTGCCTCTGATGTTCATATTTTCTCTGTTTTTCCTTCTCACTGTTTTGTATCAACCTATTAATTATTTCTCTTTCTGTGTTTTTTTTCACTGTGCATGCCAGCAGAAGACTCCCAGCCTTCGCTTGTAGGTATTCCCTAAATGTGTTAACTTATTAAACTTTAAGTAGGACCCATTACCATCAGGCCTAGTGGTAGCCCCCACTTAAGCTGCTGGATTGGGGGGTTTCTTCGCCACTGTTTTCCCGTCTCATCTTTCACATTTTAAGAACTTGTAAGACATTAACTGATGTTAGCGACAGCTTTTAGGGGATAGCGAGCGGTTTGGGGCCCGCTTTGCATGTCAGCGATGTTTATCGCTAATGACATGCAAAGTGGGCGTACCCAACCTGTTAGCGACTGAAAGCAGTCGCTAACGTCGCTATCGCCTATTAGCAAGGCAGGCGTAGCGATGAAAATATTCCCGCTATCGCCAAAAAACAACGCCTGCTCAGACCAGTTCTTAGCCATGTTATCCAATGGGAGGTGGATAACATGACTAAGAGCATTTTGTCGCTAATGCGTGAATATCGCTGTATTCTCAGCGATATTCACGCATTTCGCCTGATTTTTATCGATTTTGAGATAAACCTTGCTAATAGCAAGTTATCTCAGCGATAAAAACCGCTGATGCGCGGCGATAAAAATATTGTCGCTAACCCTACTTAGCGATAAATATCGCTATTTGTTGGTAATATGCCCCAAGGACTTCTATGGGAATTCACAAGGGCATATTATCAAGCCCATTACCGCCGCTTTAGTGGCAGTTTTCTGCCGCTAAAGCAGCGATAATGTCAACACTGTTTTTGATAATATGCCCCCAAGTTTTAAATGCACAGTTGGAGCGTTCCATAGTAAGGAACTCTCCACGTGACGGGAGCTGCCCCAACATTTCTTGCAGGATGATGTACGTGTGGATGTGGGTTTGTAGGTATTCCTTAAATGTGTTAACTTATTAAACTTTAAGTAGGACCCATTAGTGAAAGAACCCAGGCAGCTGACTGGATGGCAAGGCCCCATCATCTCGGAGCATCAGTAGGTCGAGCAGCCATGTAGCAGTTTATGAACAATGCAGAGGGCTTTGAAAACAATCTTCACTTTAATAGGGCGACAGAAGAGGGATTGCAGTGCCTGTGTACTGAGGTAATGGCGTTTTCGACCAAAGAGGTGGCTAGCCGCCTGGTTCTGGGCTTGGTGTACATTTGTAAGTGGTCTGTTTGGGAGACACTGTTGCAACAGTCCAGTTGATATATAATTGTCACAAGGATTATGGCGATTTTTGAGCAAGGTAAAAGGACTGGTAGGGTATTCAGAAGCAGGTTTAAGGGGTAGAAGGTGAATTTAGAAACACCATTAGTTTGCGTATTGAAGGAGCGACGCACACCCAGGATGCAGACATTTCCTATTTGGGTATGGGCCCCTAGTGGCACATGCCAACATATGCCAGCAATGGGGCTGGGTTGATTTATGCAGAATTGCAGTTTTTTCACCATTAAAACAGAGCCAGTTTTTCTGCACCCAGTGATGCCACAGAGATAAGCATAATGATACATTATGTAGGTTCTTAGAATGATTCTAGACGTATCTTCAAATTTTATAAATGTCATGCATGTGGAAACCAATATTCAGGGTATGTGAATGACGGTAAGCAGTGTCATGTAGGCATTAAAACACTTGGGTTACATGGACAAACCTTGGGAAAACCGACTGATGTTGGCAGATTTTGAAAGGAACAATCTAACTTGGTGGGTATGGTTTCAAAGAAAGATGTCCTTCATGCCAGTGCAAACACAACATTGTAGTTTGATATCATTTGATCCTTAATGGGAAACAGAATGCAATAAAAGAAAATAAGTCAAGCTTTTGAAATATACCTGTTAAGTAAAAGCCATTGTAAGTTTCAGGGGTAGGAAGCGTACACTAAATAAGGAAGTTGAGACTGTATCTTAGGCTACAACTGTGAAGACTCGCCAGACTCCTCCTCCTTGTGGCTGCATCTTCAGTGCGTCATTGTGCTCCAGAGGGCCCGGTGCCATGCCCGCCTGCTTTCCTGCCCTCCCGGCCTGCAGTGCAGAGTGGTGTTCAGTGCCAGTGGCTCGCCGTCGGCTCCCTCTGCTTTGAATATTAACAATCAACTGGAGATACCTTTAGAATCACCCCCTAGCAAACTTGAACGTTGGCTCCCTCTTGACATTACTTCTTTTAGTCAGATTTTAACCAGCCTTAAATCTGGCACGCCCCTAGACCGACTTCCTGTTTCCGCTAAAAATGGAGGTGTCCTCGCTGAATCCGATCATGGATTTACTTAATGCCTCCCTACAGGAAGCCACGGTTCCACCTGTGGAAACATGCTATGATCCTTCCACGCTTAAAAAAGGCTGATACGGATCCAACACAGCTATCTAACATCTGCCCCATTTCCCTGCTTTCAATTTTCTCAAAAATATTGGAGAAGCATGTGAACCTACAACTGTCCCGATAGGGTGAGTCTCAGAACTTTCTACACCCTTACCAGTCAGGCTTTAGGGATGGTTTCTCAAGTGAAACCATGCTGTTAGGAGTCACAGAAATGATGCGTAATCGCGTGGATGCCGGGGTCACGGTGGCACTCATATTGTTAGATCTGATTGCCGCCTTTGACACGGTATCCAGTACCATGCTACTGCAAGCCTTACAGCTGATTGGCGTGGCGGGGCTTGCCCTGAGTTGGTTGACGGATTTCCTGACTAACTGTACGCTTCAAGTGTTTTCCCCTGCTGCGATCTCACATATTCATGCCTCTCCACATGGTGTCCCACAGGGCTCCATACTTAGCCCTCTAATGTTTAACATTTATGTTAGGCCCCCGGCGGCTATTGCCGAAGAGGCTGGGTTGTCGATCTTTTCTTACGCTGACACCCAAATAATCTTCTCCCTGTCTGCTGACGGAGGATCCAAGCCCTCATCCCTTTTAACTGGGTTACGCAAAATTGCTAGCTGGATGCAAACAAACTCTTTAAAACTCAATGGGGAGAAGAATGAGGTGCTAATCCTGGGCAATAACAAAGAACGCTGGGGTCCTCAACACTGGCCCCCTAAAATGGGTGCCCTACCCCAGCCCACCTGTAAAGCCCGTAACTTAGGCTTCATCATAGATGAGAATCTTTTAATGAGGCATCAGCAGTAAAGGTGGCGTCAACTTTCTTCTGCGTCCTTAAATGGCTCTGAAAAATTCTATGGATGTTGCCAACCTCTACGCAAAGAACGGTAGCCAGGGCCCTTGTTACCTTTCGCCTGGATAACGGCAACATCCTCTTTCTAGGAGTCAACAAGGATATGATTCAAAAGCTGCATTTTGTACAGAACGCAGCAGCCCGTTTGCTCTGCTGAATTCCTAGAACAGCCTCCATCTCCAATTCGTTACGTGAGCTTCACTGGTTCAGGGTAGAAAGCCGCATCAAATTTAAAACTCTAACTTATATGTTCAAGACAAAAGCGGGCAAGGCCCCACAACATTTAAATGATGTAGTCCATCCTTATGTTCCATTCCGCCTCCTTCGCTCTTCAAACCAGGCAAATTTTGCGGTCCCCAGGCCTAGACTATCTCGCATGGGCGGGCGCTCTTTCTCTTACCTGGGTCCCATTTTATGGAACTCTCTTCCCTTATCTCTAAAGAAAGAGAGTACCCTTGTCCATATTCGCAAGTCCCTGAAAACCTGGTTGTTTAATCAGTAGGCCTTTGCTCTGTCCTCTGGTTCCTTCGGGCGGCGCCGGGAAACCTTTTTGGTAGCTGCGCGCCTAATAAATCCTAATTAACGTAACATAACATTGGTGGTTCCTGGTTGTAGAGGAGTGGCTGCCTGCTACTGTGTTCGCTCTCCCCGGAGAGCTGAGGTAAGCTGGACGTGCAGCAGGGCAGAGACAGGCTAACCTGCAGAGAGGACCAGACACCCGTGTGAGTAACCTAAACCTATCCGAAAGCAGTATCAGGTGGTGGCAGCAGCAGCAGAGTAGCGAAAGGGATGGTTGCGGTTACACTCAGATGCGTAGGGAGGAGGTGAGTGGAGTGTTCTTCCCTTTGAAATTTGTGACTTTTGCACCTCTTGGGGTCTCTGGATGGTACACAACAATTGGTAAAATAGTCCCAGAAGGTGGTAGCTATGGAACCTGCTACCTCGGATGAGGCCATTCCAGTCGAGCCCATTATAATCCTGTTTAACCCTATTAAAGGCAAGTCAGGTGAAGGCAATTCAGCCGGGATTGGGAGCAATGCCTCCAAAAAGAGGGCTGGCTGGGGAGCAGGTCGATCTCCCTATGTACTAATGGAAAGTACAGTGGAAGAGAAGGCAAATGTCTAGAGAGAAAGGGGCCATATATTACCCCCAAAGACGAGCTTGAAGAATCTCAAAGAACCCCAAGAAACAAATCAATGAAAGACTTTGCGGGGAGACACATTTAAAAGGAGCCTAAAACCCACGATGCAAGGTAAGGCAGAAGGGAGAAGTGGAAGCAAAAATATAGAGGAGCAGAGCAATGAAGCACCTGAGCTTGGACAGGATCAGGACCGTTTGAAGGAATGTGACTCAGTAGCAGGTGATAAGGCCCCTCCTGAGCCAAGATGTCATCTCCCTAGCTCACTTTGCTTGTGGTGGAAGATTCTACAAGAGAAAAGATAGGGTTGAATCGGACTCTGAACTTTTTGAATCCCCAGAAGTCAATGGTGGCCTTTCATCATGTAAGCGTAGATTACAGTAAGCTAATTGGAGGCGAGTACCAAAGGAGGCAGCTTTCTATAGTCCTTCTTGGGATTTGAAATGTTAGCTTCCCCTACAGCCTCAGTGCTGGGCGTAAAGCTTCTAATGCAGAAAATCCTGCAAGGAGTTCGGGATGCGATAACGGCAAACAATGAGTTGGTAAAAAACTGTATGCCTACCTTAGTTAGGCGGGTATTAGACCCCTAGGTTAAAGAAGTATGTGTTGAAATCAAAACGGGAGAAGATATTGAGAGAGCGCCCAACAGAAGTGAAAATTGTAGGGGTGCATCATATGTACAAGTAGTTAGCACCCGCATATTTAGAGGATTCATTAATTGTGTTCAAATGCAATGTAGGGTTGAAGATTAATGTAGTTGGTATTAGAAATGCATGGAGGGCCATCGTTAAGAGTTTGAAAATCATGAATGCCGCTTTAATATAGAAATGTCGTTTGATGTGAAGGCTTTCACTAAAATGAGATGTGTTTTAATAGGCTGACATTGTGTATTTAGATCTGCTTTATTAAAATTCATAACTGTACCTTTATACGTGATACAATTGTTTGCGGTAGGAGAATGTATTTTGATTCAAAGATGGCGGCATAAAGAACGAAATATATTGGTCATGTTAAGATGTTGGGCCTATAAACGTGCAGAGGCCTAGTTCATGAAATTGTGCAGGCCTGATTGAAAATGTCTTGCTTAGCATTAAATCGTAGAAATGTTTTTGTAAAAGCTGCTTTTAGCTAAAGTAAATTGTAACATTAAAAAATTGTGAGCCGATTCGCATGTATTCCCTTACAGGTGCCAGACCAAGCAGATAGTAGAGTAGAAGGGCCCATTGTGTATGAATGTTAGGATGCTAGGCCCAGACATGGAGGAGTAGCCGAGGAATTCAAGAAAGCAACTTGAAGCGAAGAAGAGTCTGGGACCCAAGGACGTCTCAACGGACAAGGATGGAGAGGTGCCATGATGGAAAATTCTGAAAACCAACACCTTCTAGAGGGGCGTACCTGAGGGCGTGTCGTTCGCATTGTGGGGTTTCGTATTAGGGACAGCACCCCGAGGGTGGAAGCAGAGCAGTTGGTCTTGGAGGCGAGGGGAGCGGTTGGTAGGCAGAGAACTTAGCTATGATTGAGATGACTCTAGACTAAGTAGAGAGAAAGTGAGTGAACTTCCTTGGAAGTCACCACGGCTGACACCTTTATCAGGTTGGGCTATTGTTGAGTAGGGATGTCACTTAGTATAGTGTAGGGACAGATTAACCTGAAATTTTATCTTTTAAATGCCTACTAAAACTCAGATTATAGCAATTCTTGTTAGCCTGATGATTCTTGAATTGATTCTTGTATTATTCCTAAGCCGTCTGAGACTTTTCCGTAGGATTATGTTTGTATTAGTGCCTGTTTATCTTTTGAACCTCTTGTTGAGGTGCATATACCTGCAGTTGTTTTTGGCTTTGTAATAAAACTTTAAATTAGTTCGAAGGTGGTGGTCCTTTGGGGGAAACAGTGGAAATCTTTGAATTTGAATTGTTAATTGTGGATAGATTGCCTAAATTCATTCTATGACAGATAAAAAGTTCCAGTCGACCTGTGCCGGGATTCTGGAGAATGATTAGTAGACTCCAGAAGCAAAAATCCCGCCTTTCCAATATCACCCAGGGATGTGATGGGCACCAGTCAGTTTATATTTCAAACTGTCCAGTGCTGATCAGGCAAAAGGGATGCATACATGGGCTTATTTGTAACTCCTTGCGCCACCCATACGTTACTTTTCCCATGTCAAAAATGACTCAAAAGTGGCAAAAGGGCTTGTAAATAAGCCCCGCAGAGTATAAGAGCTATGCCTCCTCTTGGTAGAGGGTATGAAAGATAAATGGTAAACAGGCTAGCCGAAGAGAAGGGGGATTGGGCGATTCACAGTAAGAAGGAAGTACAGTGTCGGAACAAGTAATACGGGTAATACATTCAGGTTAGCTTGGAAGATAAAGGAGAAAGAGGCTGATATGCAAAGGGGGAGTATTGCCAAATATGCAGAAGTGTGGGAATCGGTCACAAAAGAACTTAGTCGTTCATAAAACAAGACCAGTATTTGATTAAGCGGACAGGAATCCCTCTAGCAGATGGGATGGAGAGAAGTTGGTGGTCGGTCCCAGGTTGAGGAGAATAGAGAGCCGCCTCTTGAGTGGGGAAGAAGGTAATAAAAGGAGAAAACATGGTAACTTCTACATGCATCTATATCAGGAGAACAGTAATCTGTGGGTCTATCTGGAACCCTTACAACCAAACAAAATGGGAAAAGAATGAGTAAGATGTCTCTGTTAAATCTGATTTCCATGCTAAGTGCCTCAGGCTATGAAAAATATCCCCATAGGACCTAAAGTAAGTAGATTTTGTCTCAAGCAAGGAAGGTAAAGAGGTGGCAAAGGTGTTACTCTGTTCTGAGATTGTGAAAATGACTTTGATGAAAGCAGAAGAAAATTTTTGGAAGGAAGGGATTAAACTAGTACAGCCACAGGAGACCGAAAAGAAACGTTCCTTTGGGAGTAAACTTTTGAAGCATCACGCTGGGCTCTGTCAAAACCAAATAGAGATATACTCCCAAGAAAGCTGCAATGGAAGAATAGATGATGATAATAATCAAGGCAGCATCCAAGTGACTATCACACTATCCAATCATAAAAGAAATGGTATATTAGGTAGGGAGGGAATCTGCCTAGGGAATAGATATGAGTGTCTATCAGATTTATTCTACATGTACCTTGAAAGAAACCGAGTGGGCATGAGCGATTTGGACTAGGAGAAAGGTACTTCACAAAGCATGAGGGTCCTTTCTTAGAAAATAGATGGTTTTAGGAAAATGTAATTGCTGGAAGCATTCAAAGAATTAGTGGAACCATATGAGATCTTATGCCTACAGGAGAGAGGGCTGTGTAGTAAGCCTGCTCCTGTCGAGGGTCTTTTCCTTGATCTCTAAAAGAGTGGAGAAAGTGGGTAGGGTCACCTTTCGTGGGCATTGATGATGTTGCTATCCACTAAAGTGGCACAAAAAGTGATAGCACGCAAGGTGGCCAGTATTTGGATCTCCTTTTGTTTAGAATAATTGTATAATAAGGATGAAAAGATGGACTCGATAATTGTTATTAATGTGTATATTCAGCCTGCAAATTTGAATGAGTATGGGACTCAGTTAAAGATTATGAAAGAGGACTTGGAAAGATTATCAACAAAGTTTGCATCATGGATGATATTATTATAGGGAGACTTCAGTCGTAGACTGGATCTTGAAAATGGTGACCTATTGTATAAAGATATGTTATCTTGTTAGGAAATAAGCCCCACAACCTTTCCAATGAATGGTCATGTGGTGCGGGATATTGCACTACAATAAGCAACATCAATCGGCAGCTTAGTGTAAACAATCGATTGTGATCGGAGTTCTAGGCAAGGCATACCTTCAATTATGGGAACCAGGGCTGCCAGATAGATGACATTTTTGATCAGATTGTTTTTATTTTTTTTGAGTGTTCGATTTTAAGGTTTTAAAATTAGATGGTAATGATCATTGGCGCTGTTTTTAAATTTGGCGGTAGGGGGGAGCATATGAAAAAGGTTGTCCCAGTGCAAGTAGACTATCCCAGGCTACAAACTACTAGGCTATCAGATAAAGATCTAGTGGTCTTGAGTGGTTTTCAGCAGCAACATGAATTAACTATGGGGAAGATGTACCAGAGGATTAGTTATCTTGGTATAAGGAAAAATACTTCAAGTGGTAGACCATCTACAGGCTGAAGTCAGCGCAAAGGCAATTGGAGAAAATAGAGTAAAGGGAGTTAAGGAAAAAAATGGCTGGAATGTAGAAGCTTAAAGCCACAGATATGTAAAAGGGGAAAATAACCTTAATAAAAAATATTATCTACAGCAGGAAAACATCCTACTGAGGGACACAATCATTTCTAAGGACCTATTGAATGGGAAGATAAAGATTACCTTAACAAATACTCGAAAGATATGATTGGGATTATTGTAAGGAAATTCTGGCATTTGGTGAGGGATGGCTCTTGTAAGGAAATGGGGGAAAATAAATGGATGATCTTTAGAGGAGCTTGTTTTAGCTACCTAAATGTACTCTATGACAGTGAAGGTGTTGAGGTTTCCATTGAGTAAAATGTTGCAAGAAGCAAGGAACTTCATCAGTTATATTCCTCTAAAAAGATCAAGGAAACAATATATTCTCTAGAATTAACAAAGGCAGCAGGGCTAGATAGCCTTCCTGCACTGATACTTGATTCAAATACAGACTGGTGGACAAAATTCTATTTCCTGACATTCCAAGATTTTGCTGCAACAGTTTAAATCCTGGGAGGAAACCAACAACATTATCCCACAGGAGCAGGGAGGTTTCAAAGAGGGACGTTCAACCTTAGATCATTGTTTTAGCTTGGGGGCATTGGCAAGGAAATCCAGAGATCAAAGGAAGAAATTGACTTTTTCCTTTGTGGACTTTCGTGCCACATTTGATATGGTGCATGTTGGACCTGGCCCTTTTTGGCAGGTTCACCCCGAAACTTTTTGCTTTTTCCTAGCCTGTTTCTGTAACCTGGTGTTGGTGATTTTAGGCCTCTGCGCACTTTTTCACTGTAGTACAGTGTAAAGTGCGTGAGCTCTCTGTGTATGTGTGGTGAGTGACCTGCCCTCCCATAGGAATGCATGGGGAATATGTGTGACCATGGTAGTTCCTGATGTGTGGGGAGTGCAGGGTCGAGTTTGGTATGTGCGAACTCGTGAGATTGAATGCTGCGTAATGATGTATGCGGCATGATTGTGCCTAGCGTGGAAGTGCCACTTCTAGAAGTTGGCATGTTAGTGTAATTTGTGTCTGGCGTGTGATTGGCTGGAGCTGGCTGGTGAGCCTGGCTCTAGGAGTCAGGATGGGTCTGCCCAGTGGTGAATGGAGAGATTAGCATGCTGATGTGAGGGAGGGGTACACCTGGGACCTGAATAGGGCTGGGCTTTCCCCACACAATGCTGGCTCTACCCCCTGTGGTGCGTCTGATGTCCCTAGCCTGGCCAGTGAAAGGAGTTCCCCATAACCAGTTGTAGCTGGTTCCCACATTGCCTGCACCCTGCTAGACAAAGGATTTGCTGTGTAAAAAGGGGGCTATGACCCCATGAAGTTGTTCTTGTTCTTAACTCAAATCTGCCAGGGGCGTGCTGCTGCTGGGGCCCAGGGGAAGGCTTGCCTCCCTGGGCCCTGCCCAGCCCCTGGATCCCTGGAGGACTTCTTCTTTGGACCCTTTTTGCTTGGCCTGGGAGGACTGCAAGACTCTCCCTGGCTAGGAGCTGTTGGGCTCCCTCTCTTTGTCCCTGGGCTTGATTTCTAGCGCTTGGGGAGCGATGTAATTATTCCCCTTGCGCTTGGGAGCGCTTTATGTTCCAGGCAGGTGCTCACCCTGCATTTTGCACTGCCAGGGACCTTGCCCCTATTTGTATTATTTAGATTGCAAGCGGCTGCCCACGCCGCATATTTGCCCTTTATTTTTTATTTGAGAGCTGCGAGGGTGCCTACCCCTCTCACTGCCCATAGAGAAATCAGCGCCGCGGCCCTCCGCGAAGACCGGAAGTCAGGCAGGCCCGCCGGGACGGAGGCGGGGCCTGCACCTAACCAAGAAGTGACGCGGCCGAAAGGGAAGTCCCGGAGCTTTGCCGGCTCTCTCTGAGAAAGTCCCGGTCCCGAGATGGGGGACCGGGTGAAGACCGGCGCAGGCAGACAGCGGGGCTCCCATGTGAGCTGGGAGAGCCCCGCAAGGAGAGGTGACGGCGGCGGAAGGGGCCCGAGGCACATTGCCGGTGCCTGGCCCCCGCCGCGGATGAAACCAAGCCGGAGTGTTGCGGGGCTCCCATGAGCTGGAGGGAGCCCCGGAGGTGGAACCCTGCCCCAACGTTGGAGAGCGCAGGAGAGACCCCACCGAGAGAGAGCCGGTAAGAGAGGGCTCGGGGTTGTGGCTGGTGGTTTCTCGAGCGGCCCCACTTGGCAGCGGGCCACTCCAACAGGACTGGTACGTTCGGTTTAGAGCCTACAGGGCTCCAGTTCAGGGAGCCACGGTTCCTCGAGCCCGGTGGCTCCAACGTTTGGGGGTAGTTTCTTTATGGCGGTGAGCCTGGCTCTAGGGCCGCTCCAATGAGGAGTATGGTTCGGGTCCAGAGGGGCCCACACTCTGTTGTTTAGGGGGGGGTGTCGGGGCACGTTGTCGGTGCCTGCCCCCCGTTGCCCATACCAGTGCAGTGCCCGTTTTCAGAGCGGCCCCGATGGCAGCGGGCCGCTCCAGACTATGGGGGCATAATTGCTTTAGGGCCGTGTGGATCCCACGAGGTCCCCATTTATTTGCAGAGTCCCCTCAAGGGACTTGAGGCACATTATTTGCAGGGCCTTGGTGGCTCCAACGGGGCACAGTTGTTTTCAGAGCCTGAGGGCTCCAGTGCTCTGTCTATGGTGGGCGCACAATTTGTTTAGGAGCTGAAGTGCTCCTAGTGGCATATGTTATTTCCAGAGCCTGTATGGCTCCAGCATGTGGCGCAGATGTGTCTTTGAGGACCTGTGTCCTGTCCCCAGAGTTTAAGGGGACCTGTTCATTTTCAGAGCCTGTGTGGCTCCAACCCCTACGGCACAGTTTCTCAGAGGGCCAGTGAGGGCCCTGTCGCAGCTTTGATGATTCCCAGCTGCCCAGCAATTAGTGGGCAGCTGCACCGTTTAGGCGCCAAGGGTGAGAGAGTCCCTGTGAGGGACAGAGATGGCACAGAGGTGCCAGGCCTTCTACAGCTGCGCAGCACTTAGTGCCAGCTGCAACGTTTAGGCCCTGTTACTGTTCCCAGCTGCCCAGCAAGTAGTGGGCAGCTGCAACGTTTAGGCTTGCGCCGGTGGCGCACCCCTGACTGGCGCTGCATTGGCAGCACGCCCTGACATTCTGGACACAGGGCATTTGAGCCCCTTCTTGAGATGGCCAGTTGGCCAGGGGGCTGGTATGTGGGTAGGGCGCAAGGCCCTAATGTGATTTCTGCGCAATGTGATTTTACAATGTTTAGAATGGTAATTGCCTAATGTGATTTTTGCGCAATGTGATGTTACTATGATTATGAGGTTATTTTACCTATGTAGGTTTATGTCAGTGAGAGTTTACTTCACTGTGAGGTACGCCCCTAAATGTGATTTATTCTTAGGAGGCAGAGTCTAATGTGTTTAGACTAGTGAGGAGATTGCCTAATGTATTTTTACTGGTTAGGTCTAAATGTGATTGTTGCGTAATGTGCTTTGCCTTTATGCTTGTGTTATACTTCTAAAGGTGCTCATGCTTAGAAGTTTGCTTTGCCTAGTATGTTATACTAGAGAGGTTATGGGTCCATGCGTGATCTATGCCTATGGTTATTAGTATTGCGTAGTGTGTACCTACCTTTACCAGTGGTTACTGGTTGTGACCTATAATTGTTATTTTGTGCTACACTTATTCTAAGTTCTAGAAGTGCTATTTCTGCTAAGTGTTGATTCTGACAGTGGCCCATGTGGCCCTGTCCTGGTGTAAATAATCCTGTGTGAATATTGCCCATGCCAGGTGGCACAATGTATATTGTGTGATTACTATCTGATGTGTTTTGACAATACAAAAGTTATTTTTATATAACCTTGTGTGGAGTTCCTTTTGTAGTGTGCCTAGGATGTTGTTGCTGTTGTGTGCGTGCGCAAATGCTTTACACATTGCCTCTGGGATAAGCCTGTCTGCTTGTGCCAAGCTACCAAGGGGGTGAGCAGGGGTTATCTTGGCGTCTGACCCCCTTGCCCTGACTAGAATGGTGGTTTCTGCCTGGCTTTGGCGTAAACCTTAGCCAACCAGAAATCCCAGTTCTAACAGTGCATCATAACCTGTTATGGGAGACCCTGACCAACCTTGGAATCCCAATTACTTTTTGCTAGTACTTCAGGAACTCCATAGACAGAACTGGGCGCAGGTGATACTGAATACAGATGGAATACTAACGCGGAAGGAATGATCTTTCAAGGCTGTATATTGTGCCCTGGTATTTTCTTCATTCTTGGCCAATCTACCATCAGTTTTAAAAAGGACAATTGTTTTTTGCCCTATAATGAATGGAGTTCATGTGCCATGCCTCCCTTATACTGATGATTTGGTTTTGATGGATACTACAGGGATAGGCCTACAGAGAAAAAGTTCTTCGACTATTGCTCAAGGAAGAAATTGTTGGTTAAGATAGATAAGACCAAAGTGTTGGTTTTTGGGAAGTCAAAATCATATTATCAATACGTACTGGGAAAAAGCAAAGCAGAAGTAGTTAATAGGTATAAATATTTGGGGACATGGTTTAATGAAAAGTTGAAATAGAAAGACCACATCAAAGCTCTAAAAGTAGGTGACTTATCCTCAGTCTTTGGGTTGAGAAAGTTTAATAGAGATCATGGTGGTCCCTCCTCACCCCCAATTCTTTCAGTCTACCTCACCATGATCCGTCCCCAATTTTAGTATGGAGCAGAGCTTCTTGGTTTAAGTGGGAAACTAGATTGAAACTATGAGGAAGAGAAATGCTTACAGAAATTGCAATCTCTACCTCCATAAATCATGATACAAGAAATAAGAAGGAAAATACAGCTTTCAGTCTGTAGCTATATAGCTTTTACAGAAGTGAAAAGGTTTTGGTTTGTTAGATTAAAGGGAGGTGGCCTAAAAATGGCTACTCTCTGTAAGAATGAGATTTTATACAATAAATTTAGTTGGGCAACAAAGATTACAAAGCAGTTGGATGAAATCTGTAGGAGATTAACATTAAATATAGATGTTGGTAGCTCTGAATTTCAGATTTTCAAAAGGGAGTTATGTGAATTGATGGAAAAGTGTGCTAGGATGCATGAATTTAAATGGTAAGATCTCCATTCAATTCATTAGAACGTCATAGGATAAGAACAATGGTTTCCCTTATGTGGACAAGTTGCCAAACTCCGGACTTAGACATGCGCTTTTGAAGTTTAGAGCTGGATTAAACACACACCTTGAATATAAGGCTACTTGATTGGCAATCACAGACATTAACGGGAAGTGTACTTGCGGGTTAAATGCAAAGTGCGATTGTTTCCATGTTTTATTTGACTATCCAAGGTTTCTTACACTACATAAAAAGTTCTTGAAACCAATTTATGTTAAATATTGGATTTTGAATAGTAAATCAGCAGTTGATTTACTAATAGGGATGACATTTTTGGATGTAACCAGCACCATTGGAAGGTTTTTAATTACAGTTAAAGGGAGTTTAAAAACAGATATTACTAGTCAATATTTTTAAGATTGAAAAGCCATTCTATTTCTGTGTTGTGGTTTTAACTGTAGGTGGAATTGTAAAGGATTTATGATGACTACGAATGTATACTATTTCTATTTTTAGTTATTATTTTTTGGTTTTTAAGACCATAGCTCTGAATAAACGTAAACATTTTGATCTTGATCTACAACTGGCAAGTTGAATTCTGAACATGATTTTGTGAAAAGGTTATTCTTTTTTCTACGTACAGCAATATTTTAAATTCACCTAATATACATATTTGTTACTTAAGGTATTAGTTAGGGGTAGGCAGTAAGATCTGCTCTTCTGGCCAAGTTCGCTAAGTTTTGCCACCTGTGGAGTACAGAGTTTTTGAAAAACTCCACCAACCACCATGTGGCAGAGTTGTTTTTCATGCGCAGTTCACCATTGGTAAGTTGGCAAGCCTGAGTGTGAAAATCAAGCGCTAGACCAACTTCCCACGAGATTTCGCAGTACAGGCGGTTGCTACCTCTCACTGTGAGAAAGCTGCCGCTTGCGGGGATAAAGCAGTTGCTTGAGCAGAAAATCGACTTGAGTGGCAGAAAGGTGCAGCACCCTCGGTGCTCCACGTATTGCCGTTCACACAGATTTGACAGTTTGGGACAAGCTCCTGGCAGTAAAAATCAGCATGAGAATGTGTGACATGCCACATCTCTGCGGCTCACAGAACTCTGCAGAGTCTCGCAGAGTTTTTGGGTAATTCCACGGAGCAAAACTCACCGAGTTCCGTGCAACCATAGTATTAGTATCATTGATGAGTATGTTTGGTGTTTTAAATACATATATGCTTGGGGTCATATTTGATTCAGATAGCACATGGTCACCTTGTCTTTCAGATGTCTCCGCTTCAACCATTCTGTTGGAGCTTTGATTGATTTTGCAAGGTACATTGGAAGCCAACAAATCCTCTGCTTTCTAGAAATATATAAGTGTAAATATCTACTTCTACTGACCTAAGGAGGTTGCTATTTGAAGCTACCAAGACACCAACACATTACAGACAGAAGACAATCAATTTTGTAGGCGCCTATTAGGCCTATTGCCATCTAGTCCTCATTATTTTAGTCTTGAAGAATTAGGCCTAACATATGCCAAAGATCAAATCAAGTTTGCCCACTGAGCATCAATATGGGGAAACAAACATGCTACCTTCAATCATGAAATCACAGCCGATTGCTTATTGAGTGATCCAGGCCATTTTATCCCCCAGCTCAGAAAAAGACAATTTCTGAACCTATCTATGGAACTGATCTTTTTATGTTGCCTTATTTGATGGATAAGGTTGACATCAACAGGGTCAAAAAGATAGTTATGTTGTTTTCAAACGTGACCAGAGAAGGACAACAAAGGAGAAACCTACCCTGGGTGATTTTATGGTATTATACAAACTACTGGCATTGAACCATACTTGAGCCTGGTTAAGCACCTGTGGGAAAGGTTATGTTTCATACAATTTCACCGGACACCATAAGAAGTCATCCTTGCTTTACACTTGGCCAATATAATTCTGCATCTGTACTGATTTGCCTTTGTGATGAAACTTACACTTAGACATGAATTCACTTTGTCTTTTTCTGTGAATATTCCAAACTGTTTAAAGACCGGTATTTACCATTCGTTCATAAACCATTCAGATTCAATCAGAGTACACCAGCTCTTTAATTTTTATGAATGTTGTTCAACTCAGTTGTTTGCTATTTCGTGGGGCATTTTTTAAAGTTGGTAATGAGTCAACGGAACTTAATGAAATGAATGATTTATTTTATTTTATATCATGTGATTAATTATGTAATTTGTTTTTAATCTTTTTATTGCGTGCTTATCCATCCTTTTTGCGTTTTCATGATTTTATGATTATTTTTATAATAATCAAATACATTTAATTGGTGATTAAACTTATTTGTATAGTTGATTAGTATGTTTGGTGTTTTTTTAAATAGATACACATTTCTAGTAATACTACATATTTGGTTAGTACTTTATAGCACCAATTGACTTTGGTTGGTTTAGGAATCAAACTTTGAATAAAAATGTCAAGAAAATAAAGAGAAATAACAAATACATGTGTATACACAATATGCTTGACCGTTTCTTTTAGTTTTTATGCCACTATTGGTTCTATTTCAAAACACCACAAAATGACCAAACTGCCACTCTCAACCCTGTTTCACCAAGCCACGCAACCTCACACACATAACAACTACTCATAACTGCTCTTTCACTCTCAACAATACAGCACACCATACTACTACAGCAAAACACCAAGGGGCATATCAGCAACAGCCAGCGATAATTATCGCTAAGCGTGCTTAGCACGAGGATAATTATCGCCGGCTATCGCTGGATTATATCGCTGAGATAGCGCGCTATCAGCAACGCTAATCTCCAATGCGTATATAATCCAGCGATAGCTGCAAAATGTGTGATTATTGCTGGAAATCCAGCGATAATCGCACAGCGCTTGGCAAATTGTTGATGATAGGGCAGGATGGATTCATCCACATAATCCACCTCCCAAAGGACAATATGGCTAAGTAAGAATAAAAGCAGGCATAATGAAACCTGCGATAAGCGCGGTTAGCACTACTTTTCTCGTCGCTACGCAGGTTAGCGACTGGATTGATAATAGGAGATATGTTTGTTTGCGACATTATCCCCATTATTTTGGCAGGGAACGCCCAATTTGCATATCATTGGCATTGCAAAGCTGGGCGTTAGGGAAACAAGCGCAGAGGCACAGAAACACGCGCTAGCGTGTTCTTGCTGATACTGCGATCAAATTATCGCCCCCTTTCGCCCCGAAAACGTACGCTAAATCTGCGATAATTTTATCACTTCCCCTTGATGAAATGCCCCTAACCTCTTACCCCGACTCAACAATGCCATTCCGAAAGCACATTACCATTCCCAGGACTACCACATCCACTGCTAAACATCAGAACACCTCCCCCACCCCCTAAGCATATCACTACCATCCACTCACCACAGAACTACAGCCTTCAGACTACCTCAGTCCTACTCTCCAACAGAGCAGTTTCATTCCAGCACCAATCTACCCCCACAGCCCCTGAATACCAACTCACCTCATAGGCATTTCATTACCATTCCCAGCACTGCCATCCACTAAGAACACATTGCTAATATTGTCCTGCTGTTCACAACTATTGCCTCGTATTTAAAGGCATAATTCCAGCCAGAACTGCAGTCGCACAGCACCATGCTACTACCCCTCCTCACAGCATTACCACCCCAACACTACACTGCCACCGCAGAACTAAATCTCACTCCTCAGCATGTGATTACAATTGTACAACTCAATCTCTTTTCCATTCCCCACCAATGTGCTTCTAACCTGAGTACCACACAACCACCCCAACACAGCACCATCACCTGGCAGAACTACACATTCCCAACACATTCCAGCATTGCACAACCACCACAACATCATAGTACCGCCTGCTAGCATCAGAAAAACATCCAGAAACTGCAAAAAACCTTAGTACTTCCCTACCACCATTTAACACAGAACTATGACTATCTAACACGACATTGTTAATGACAATGCCATGCTACAATCCCCATCATCACCTTTTCATCCGAGCAGCAGGTTGCCATTTCCCAGCAGTGAACCACTTACCCCAGCATTACACTTCTATCAAGCATTAATGGACATGGTAACGGCTCTTGCTAAGATAAAATAAAGACAAGAAGGATTTATCCTTACCAAGTGACCAATTCGTTCATTCAAAGGAAAGGACAGTATACTCGCAACTTACTTTGACTACAATTCTCCTGTACCACAGTACCACCCTAAATAATATTTATCGCATAGTTAATTAAAACCATCACAATTGTATTACAAGCATTCCTAAATAAATCATCACTGTAATTTGGTTCTCAAAAACTGATGTCCACAAATTAAATGTTCACCATCGCAGCATACATCCTTCAACAAAACCAGGACTCTTCACACCGAGCCGGACCCGAAACCAGATTAACTCATATGTCCTCCACAAAATACGTGCATTCTCGAACTATTTTTATATATGCTCTCCATACACTAATCCAAGAAACCAACTCTGTTACTCCCTTTAGCCCTGGAATCGAATAACTACAGACTATCGACTCCTAAAACAACACCTTTTAATATATGACTTACTATAAATTAAAATATTATTCTGCAGAAAATGCACCTCAATATTTACAAAAGCCTAATTCGAAATTCTAGTATCACTTTATGGCCAGCATGCATCGAATTTCAGCTATTCTCATCTCATGTTTTTGTTGCCTTGCTGCATGTAATCACAGCAATTCAGCGAAAGGACAATTTTAGAAATTGTTTGCTTTTATTCCTCAGAACTAGACAAGGACAGAGAAATTGAGGCAATTTATCACTTGAAGTTCACAAAACGCATTTCCCAGAATTTGTGTTCTTTTTCCAACTCTGGCCAGCTTCACTGAAACTGAACAGCCCAAATCCACTTCGAAGAAAGTCAGTGGGGTATATTCTCAAGAACGTGCGATAACCATCGCAAAATTAACATAACGTAATGTTCAACATCGCAGTCTATCGTGGTAAAATTAAGCTGTGTTAACTAAGTATTCACAACACGAAGGCACCATGCGATAGGCCCCTGATAACGCATTAAAAATCCGTGATAAAGTCACCGCAACGCTGCAAAAATGCAAAACACAAACGCAAAAAAAGCTGCGATGAGGCCAATTGTGATACAAAAATCAGCGAAAACTAGCGGCAGGCTTGCAAATCCCACGCACCTGGCGGGAAAATGCACTATAAAAACAACAAAGAGAACACACCAAACACAATCCAAAGTGCGTAGCAACATGGATGCACCCGGAACGCGCGCAAAGGCCAACTCGAACCCCATACGCCCCACAGACTACCAGCAAGGAACAACGGGGTCGTCGAAGGCCAAGGAGAAGAGGGAGAGGGAGACGGAGTGCAGTCCGCCGGCAAACCAGACCAGCCTCACGGAGGTGACAGAACACTACCCTCAACTGACCCACAAGTGGACTACCGTGAATGCTGTCGGAGTGTCGAGGAGGTCAATGGAGAAGGCCAAGAGGCGCTGGCACGATGTAAACCTGAAACCAAGGACAAACCTGCTGCCAACAGGTAGGCAGCAACGGCGGCAGGAGTTGGGAGTCCTCCACCACAGGAGGAGCTGGAGGAAACGGAGGCCACAGTCAACAGTGTGAAGACGGTGCAAGGAGTTGGAAGTCCGGAAACAGCCCGATATGACCTGACACAACAACACAGGGTGAGGACCGGCCAGGGACTGGGGGGACAGGGGAGATGGGCACAATGGCACACATGCACAACGATGTGTAGCACACTGCAAACCCACAATGACCCTGGATCATGTCCCTGATACCCGTGGCACACTGCAGCACACAGACATAGCAACAACAGTACATCCACATTGAAGACATTGTGGTACAATGTGCAACCCCGACACTGCAGAACAGAGGACACAACTGGGTCCGTTCATGCGCAGAAACAGGCAAATCATGTCTAACATTGCAGGAAACTGTGAGATGGAAATCCAGTACCTCCCAAACAGTCACAATGTACATTGACATACAAGAACAATGTGCCAACATACATGTCAAACAGTGTCAACATGCATCTCCCCTTCACATTGCCAGGGACAAACACCACCTCAGCAGAGCAGACCAGATAACTCATTAGTGAAGCCGGAGCGGGCCACCATACCTACGACTCTGACCACCTAAAACAGCTCATGGACATCCCAGGCAAACCACCACCAGGGCAGCCAAGTTACATAGAGGAGAACCCAGCCCCTTCACAGACCACACAGCAGGAAGCACCCGCAAGCACCGCTGGCTCACAACACCTCACTGAGCCACACATGCCATTCCAATACCAGGTTTCAGAATGCAAAAAGGAGGTGGCCGAACAGGTGCAGGTGGGGTCCAAACCCATGGAAGACAAACTAGATCACATACGTGGGTGTCTAATACCCTTCAGCGACTCCCTACACCCCACAAAGGAGACCCACACTGCTACAGAGTCACATGCATATGAACATTTCCAGTAGAGAACCACCCCCAGAGGCACGCAATTATCATTCACACATCCACGTTGGCTCTGCATACGATGGCCCAGTCAACTCCTCTTACGTATTGAGTGGGTGACGACAAAGCCACATGTCCAAGCTCTAACCTGCTGCCTGCGGTGACATGTCTGCGTCCCCTGTACACAGCATAATGTAATGTCGTAGCGCCCAGGGCCCTCATGCATACAACATAACCCCAGGGACACACACAGATAGTATGTGGAACTGGCTACGGGCCCGTGCGCCTGACCCCTTTATTGGCAGAGTCACATGTACAGTGACACCCGTGCTGGATGTGTGTGGGGTGAGTGTAAGCGAGCCCAAAAGGAGTTGTTGGTGCTGGCAACAACTTGTACAGTGAACACCATTCAAATGGAAAATGAAAACACCGGCATAACAGAGACAACTACTGAGCAACATGGACGTAGCCTGAGCAAGTAAAGAGGTCACCCAAAATGTCCGTGAGTTGCAGTGCACTGGGGTTGGGGCACTAGAGCTGAGCGGTCTCATGTGTACAAATCGTCTAGGATGGTGTCCCTTCGGGAGATACCTGATGCAACTGTAGTGGGGTGTGTTACACCTGCATGGTCTTCCTCATCATCGTCCCAGGTCTCCCACACTGCCTGAGGTGACATTGCTTTGTAAAATCTCCTAAGCACGAAACTCAACCAGTAACGGTCTATGGGTTGCGATGCACTGATTTAGTGGCACCCAGAGTGCTGAGCAGGGTATCAGGCAGATGATGGCATCCGCGACAGGTGTGAGCAACTTCGTTAGTCTTCCAGTACCACTGTTTCGACTCTGGCAGATGGCGGTTGGAGCTGGTCCTGGCGATGGTGGCATGTGCCTCCTGCAGTGATGCGACGTCCGGGCCGGTCAGGACTCGATTTGATGTGTGACCCCTGGTGGACCGAGTAGAGGCCGGAGGCAGCGGACAGCACAGGGCCACAGACACTTGGTGTTGATGATCCCAAAGCCATCATCTCAGAGGCCATCCATTATGCTATCAGACAAGGTCCCTGACTTGAGCTGCACAGAGTTAGTGGCTCGGGTGCACAGCGGCAGGCACCAGCACACCGCCACAGGAAGGTGACTTGCGGTCCACTAAGGTACGGCCACGATGACTGAGCGGGTCCTCAACGATGAAAACTACCGCCTAGCCCATATACTCAGACGCCACCAAAGTTCAACCAGAGAGTGTCCATGAATGTCAGGGCACAGACTTAGTGGGAGCAGGGCTGAGAGGGGATGCAGTCTGTGATGATGCCGGTACATTATATGTACTCAGCCATTGCTAAATCAAGACTCAGTCCCAAATGTGTGACCTACTCGACCGCAGGGTAGGCTAGAGGCAGCAGTCAGCAGTGGCCCACAGCCATGTGGCGTTGGCTCGCAATGTACAGAGTTAGTGACACCAGGGCAGTTGTCGGTAGTGTTCGATCACCTCCATAACAATGATCCTTTTTACCTCCTGACTGCAGCGCGTCATCCTCTTACACCTCTCCTTGCGTGCAATGATATGTACTCTGCCATTGAAAAATCAATACACAGTTCCAATTGTGTGACCTACTCGAGCGCAGCGTAGGCCAAGGGCAGTAGTCCGCGTGGGCCCACAGACGCGTGTGGTTGTAATGCTATGCACAGACTTGGTGGCACAACTAATCGAAGGGAGTATAGTGACATAAACGTAGCCATCAATCATGTTCTCTGCCATACTGTAATCAAGACTCAGTTCCAAATGTGTGACCTACTAGCCCGCTGTGTCTGCCGATGGAGTGCGTCAACGAGAACGGAGTACAGCGGGCCTGTGTCGCGGATGCCATGATGGTCTGAGGAGGCTGCCAGGGTCGCGGCCCTCGTGCTTGGAGCTTGCACCGGCACGTGGTGGGCCCTCTTCGACACACGCCTGTGTCGGAAGGTGGGCATTGAGGCCGGGGTGAGTAGGGGCGGGCAAGACTGGTTCAGGGACCAGCTGCATGGGGTGCAGCAGGCGCACCGGATTGCAGGCCACACCGCTCACGGTGACAGCGTCGGCCTCATAGCGGGGTGAGAGGCGCCGCCCTGGCAGACACGTTGGGCATTCCAGAAGAGGACAACACCCAGAGTTACGCGTCTATTATTTGCACCCCTACGCTGGCCTGGCGTCCGCCGGGCTATCCCACACCGCTCACGCTTACGGGGGGGACGTAACAAGCTACATTGCTGCGATCTTCCCCACTGGCTGGGGTGACATGGTTGCGTCCACTGTCCACTACACTCCGAACACCAGCGGTGTGTGTTGACATGGATATGTGTGTTGTCTGCAAACTGAAGTCTGGCCCTCACATTCATGCCACACATTGTGTACATTCTCATTCATGGGTCACTTGCCTCCTTCGCACATGCCTGGTCCCCACCTCTTCCCACATTCTGCTATTGTGTGGCTGAGGTGCCATGCCGTTGATGGCTAATGTACATGGCTGGCCCAGGTTCACACAGTAAGTTGTGTTGGTGTGTCTGGTGTGTGTGCATGTTGGTTAGCATGTTGTATGTGAGCTTATGACATGTGCATTCCCGGTGTTGTGAGTTGCATGATTGTGGATTTGAGGTGTGTGGTGTGTTCATGTGGTATATGCCAACGAGCAGTGCATTTCTATGGGTGCTATCCTGGTGGCGCTGGCTGATGATGGACTGTTCAAAGATGTAGGGATCATGCACACTGCCTGGGTGGTTGGCGTCGACGTTGGTGGAAATTCCCCAGTGGTCCGCTATTGCCTGCACATTGATGGGATACGTGCGCTTTCTGTTGCGGATATTGTGTGCAGTGTTGCCAGGGGCACAAGTAGGACATGTGTGCAGTCAATTGCCCCCTCACACGTTTCGGAAGCCAGCTGTGGCGTGGACGCCTTGCTTGGTCTCTGGCTGTTCCTGTGCAGTGTGGGGAAAGTATGGAGAGTAGGGTCCCAAGCTGATGATGTCATCCATGACCGGTGTGAGGGACTTGGATTGGGCTTGCTGTGTGACTCCTCCGACTCAGGTGGTTGTTGGTTGGAATGTACCAGAGGCCAACACATGCAGCACGGCCAGCAGCTTTGTTTGAGGTGAGATGTTGGTTGTCCGCTGTGTTGGTACTGTCAGCCTGTGGACAATGGATGTTCGTTGGCTCCATGGCATCTGTCGTTCTTCTGGTGTGGCTCTGGCCTGGGCTCCCTTTTTTAGGTGCAGGCTGCCGTCCAACTTTGCACTGGTGTTGATTTCCTGCTGTTAGCGTGCCTTATCACATGTTCTGTGATCTTATCACTGATCTGACTGGTCGTTGAGAATGTTTCGGAGTGGTGTTGTCGCTGCTTTTTGCACGTGTACGCCTACTCTGCATTTCATTAGCGATTGTTGTGGGGGTCATCTGTGGCGATGTTTTTTGCGGCTGCTATCACAGGTAAACTGGTGTTATGGGCTGTTAGCACCAGCTTGTGAATGGGGCGATATATCTATCGCCACTTTGTCTGCGATAAAGTGCTGTTAACTTGGCAATAACTCATTGAGCATATGCCCGAGTCAGTCTTAAGGGACTTTTTTTTATCGCATTTGCAAAATACGTTTAGCATCTGGCTCAGACTAAAAGTCCCTTACTAAATTAGACACATTTCTACTGCTGAAAGAACAGTGGTTCCATACATTACCAAAAAAAAATATGCATCACCTTCTGCCTCAAAAAGTTTCAGGAGGCTACAAGAAAGCCCGAAACTCCAAGATTGCTCCAGTCCAAGGTATTTCACTAGTCTTCAGGTCCAATAAGCAACTGTACAGGTATCATTTTGTCTGTTAAATTCTTTCCATAAAACAGCTTTTACGGCTTCACTTCTGGTAACTTTGTTTCTGTACCTCTACCACCCACCAGCAGCATACTACCAGCACCCTTAATTACACTATCAGTCCTCACGACTGCACTTCCAACTGACAGAACAACACTCCTCACCACCACACCACTATCCAACTCAACCACACTCCCACCCCATCAAATCTACTGCAAATGCTCACAAGCACACATGCCCCATTGAGCTGTTCTATCCCCTCCTAGTGCTAAACTGGATCCCCCTCTACATGGTTTTGTTGGTGTTTGCTTTATATTGAGAGTCAAGCTCTATGGAAACCTGCTCTAAAACCTAGCAGGAGGTTTGACTGAAGTTGGATACAAAATGAAGAAAGGAAAGGAAGAAATGGTAGTTACATTCATACATGTTGAGTGTTTTAGGTCACACACATCTACAGTGAAAGATGCGCAAAATATAGTTTGAGAATGGAGTTTTCTATTAGCATGATAAAGTCTTTATTTTATGATTTAGCTTTGCATGTTCATTGAACATACATCTAGAAAATGTATATGTGTTTATTTAACATAGATGTATAGGTGGATGGTTTCCTATTGTGCTTCAAGACTCCTGGAGTCATTTAATTTCATTTCAAAAACGTTATTCGCCTTATTGATATAAAACCATAAAAGTGTGCATACGGCATAGTGAATGAATGAAATGAAAAAAACATTTATAAAGCGCATGGCTGCCCGGGAGCATCCCAGCGCTAAGAACTGACACGGGGAGGCAGAAGAACCAAGGGAACAGAAAGGTCTTCAGTTTTTTACGGAAAGCCAGATGATTGGGAAGTATGCGAAGATGTAGTGGCAGAGAGTTCCAGAGTTTAGCGGTGTTATAAGAGAAGAGCCGTCCACCACTTCTGGCCTTCTTGATCCTAGGGACCTCGGCCAGATACAATTCATCTGACCGAAATTTCCTATTAGATTTGTAGGGATGGATCATGACTGAGTTGATAGGAAGCCCGTTCCCCTGCATGGATTTCTGTACCAGGCACAGGGCCTTGAATCTAATACGTTCCTGCACTGGGAGCCATTGAAGGGAGAGGAGTGCTGGTTTCGCCGATTGTCTGTTGGTAGCTCCAGTCAGAAGTCTGGCGGCGCTATTTTGAACAGGCTGTAAGTTGGAAACCACTGTTGTGGGGGCATCCAGATACAGTGCGTTACCATAATCCAGTCTGGAAAGTATAAGTGATTGGACCAATACTTTTTTAGCTTGAAAGAGGAGGAGGACTTTACGGGTCATTCTAAGCAAGCCATAGCAGATGGCTGCCGTCTTCCTGGCCTGTACCCTAAAGTTCAAATCCTGGTCCAACAAGATGCCCAAGCTCTTGATTTCTAACTTAGGGACTGGGAGAAGACGCATGCCGGCTGGCCACATGAAACTAGATTTTAAAGCTGTGGGGGTTGCCCAATATCATGAGCTCAGTTTTTCCGCCATTAAGCTTGAGCTGAGATGCAGGGATGAGTATGAGAGGTACCCCTTAAACGGAAGTTAAGGGAATTAGGGTTAACCAACCATAGATAAAGAAGAGATTCCCTTGAACTGGACTAAATAACACTAAAGCTAGAAAGTCAAAAACAATAACAAGATTCACGTGTATAAAAAGAATTCTTACAGTTTATTGGTAATACAAACATTTAAAATAGTGGACAGTTAAGAGACCACTCAACACTGATTAAAACAAGATAATGACAATAAAAGATACACTTAATATTCAATATTGACCAGCAAAATTGAAACAAAAAGACAGAAAAATAGTAAGACATTGGATTCGTACAATACTGGGTGTATATTCGTACTCTATTTTTGACACCTAGATTATGTATTCTATAATATAGTATATCAACAAAGATGTCCGAGTTGTGAATTATACTAAATGGTGTGTCGACGCGTTTCGGTGGTTTTCCACAATATTCTCCACCTTTGTCAAGACTACATATAATATCTGTCGTCGTGTAGGGGTCAATAAAATCACCCTAGAAGAATAGATAGAACCAACATAAGTTGCAGTAAGTACATAACAGTTTGTGGTTATCACAGGCAGTTTCTTTTCTGTCTGGGAGATCTGTAATAAGCAGGTAACAATAGTACAAAGAAATTTATAAAGTCCTCCCTGGTACAAGCTCAGAAAAACCCTCTGTTCTCTGTTCCAACACAGAAGTACTAGCATCCTAAATTAGTCCCTTGACAAACCCCTACCAAAATTGCTCACACTAAGTTTAACAAAGAACTTCTTTCTCCTCTCTGAAAGTGATTAATTTACCCCTTTAGGATTTTAGCACTGCAAAATAAAAATACAAATTTCGATTTTGTCCCCTTGTAAATATCTTTTCCTTTCGATAGGTCCCAGTAAACCTGCGATCATTTCCCAAATACAGAAAAGAGCGTCAACTAACTCCTTTATTGCGCTGTAAATAACCGGAACACTGAGAGTCCCATGATGTTGATTACATTAACTTTAAACTGTAACATCCCTGTTAACTACACTATCACTGCCAGTGTATTTTCGTGGTCTAAATAGTTTCAGCAACCTTCAGAACATAGGCCCATTATTTAGACCAATCGTAAGGTAGAGGTACAAGCCGGTAAAAGTAAAAAATTTTAAGTATTTCGGAATGCCCATATTCAACGCTTAATGTCCTAGCACCAGGTATGCGAGAATCAGGATAACTACAAAAAATACTCCTGTTTTGATTAAGATATATACCTCTTGTCCACCTTAATTATAATTATATTTTTTGCCTTATAGGACGATTTTACTCTTAGCCAGACTTTATGATATTAAATGGATGCATGAAGCTAGCAAATCTCTCTGATATACCACATTCGGATTTGGATAACAATTGATACCCAACAATTTCCAAAAAGCAAACCCTAAGGTAACTTAATATTAACAAATACTAAGGTTTATAAGGCAATTTAAAAATCAAAGAGGAAATAGCGAGTATACAATTTCCTGTTCATTTTAAATGATACCAACCGGAACATATAGGTACTAACCTATAAACTTTGGTTTCTTAATCTGGTATACAGAATCAATTTAGTACCAATTACAAATGTAGGTCTTTCTAAAGTTACAGTTTTATTAATCTTAACATAAAAAACGTCAGTAACAAAAAAACGAAAGCTCCTTCCCAAATGAAGGGTTTAAAGAGAATTGGGATCGCTCACAATGTGATAAGGATAGGATAAACCTGCAAAACTTAGGAAAATGAGTGATTCAGTGAGACAAATGTATATACATTTTTTGCTACAATGCATTATAGAATGTAGTAGACCAAGGGCATGGGAAACGTATAGTTAGTTTTCATCCAACCAAGCAATGCATCTGCTATTAATGAAAAGAAATAAAAGTATTTGTTTTTCTGAGCTTGTACCAGGGAGAACTTTATAAATTTCTTTGTACTATTGTTACCTGCCTATTACAGATCTCTCAAACAAAAAAGAAAATGTCTGTGACAATCACAAACTGTTATGTACTTGAAACAAATGTATATACATTTTTTGCTACAATGCATCATAGAATGTAGCAGACCAAGGGCAGTGGAAACGTATAGTTAGTTTCCATCCAACCAAGCAATGCATGTCGATCTGCTATTATTGAAAAGAAATACAAGTATTTGTTTTTCTGAGCTTGTACCAGGGAGGACTTTATACATTTCTTTGTACTATTGTTATCTGCTTATTACAGATCTCTCAGACAGAAAAGAAACTGCCTGTGATAACCACAAACTGTTATGTACTTACTGCAACTTATGTTGGTTCTATCTATTCTTCTAGGGTGATTTTATTGACCCCCTACACGACGACAGATATTATATGTAGTCTTGACAAAGGTGGAGAATATTGTGGAAAACCACCGAAACGCGTTGACGCACCATTTAGTATAATTCACAACTCGGACATCTTTGTTGATATACTATATTATAGAATACATAATCTAGGTGTCAAAAATAGAGTACGAATATACACCCAGTATTGTACGAATCCAATGTCTTACTTTTTTTCCGTCTTTTTGTTTCAATTTTGCTGGTCAATATTGAATATTAAGTGTATCTTTTATTGTCATTATCTTGTTTTAATCAGTGTTGAGTGGTCTCTTAACTGTCCACTATTTTAAATGTTTGTATTACCAATAAACTGTAAGAATTCTTTATATACACGTGAATCTTGTTATTGTTTTTGACTTTCTAGCTTTAGTGTTATTTAGTCCAGTTCAAGGGAATCTCTCATTTATCTATGAGCTGAGACGCATCCATCCAGTTCGAAACATCCTCTTGACAAGAATAGAGGCCATTGTTTTTTTGATCTGCTTCGTTTAACGCTACCACCTATTACGTATCATCAGCTTAGGTCACCATGCGGATTCCAGAAGGGGCTACAATGGCTGCCAGAGGAGCCATATACACATTAAAAAGGGTCGGGCTAAGCGGCGAGCCCTGAGGGACTCCGCTCGGCCGAGAAGTAGGTTTAGATGCGATATTCTTATCAAATACCTGAAAGGTTTTTCCTTCCAGAAAGGAACACAGCCATTGAAGCACCGTGCCTGTTACTCCTATACTCCTGAGACAGTGAGCCGGGATCCTGTGGTTTGTGCAAGCTTCATGAAACAGCTACATCTTGTGCTGTCATTCAGGAGCAAGAGAAGTCTACATAATAAAAAGACAACACTATTGCACCTATTTTGAACAGCAGACTATTTTAACACAGTAGGAAGAATTATTTTCAATAACTCATGTCCTCTTTCTATTTCGGTCTTCTACTCCACATGGAGGACTTACACCTTTCTCTATATGGAAAACCTACTATTGCATATGTATTTTTCATAATTTGCCCTCAGGTCTGCACTGCCATCATTTGGTGCGTGAAAGTAATTGGAAAGCAATTTGGTCATGTAGTATCACCTTGATGCTGATAAAGATGACTGAGCACCAATAAAATGTTGTCCTATGTTTTATGTTTATACTTGTGATCTGGGTGGAAACCACCTATTTTTTACAATGGTATGAGCTCGTGGCCAAGATATATGAAACTCAATGAGGTGCAAATGCCATACTTTCATCGTGTTACATGGCTAGCACACAAACGGCTCATGTGGTCGGCTTGCGCGGCGTGGAGGAAACTGCCCTCTCTGCCGAAGAGAACGGCGAGTGATGCAAGACATCTGACATTAATTGCCATTTGGCCACTACATCACCACCTAGCTGCTTGCACCAAAAAGTTTATTCAATTCATAAGAATAATGAAAAGGCCATCACCCTCCCCACTGCACAATATAAAGTTGCTTTAGAATCAGGTTGGAATTGCATTTTTTTATGTATGTATATGGTTTTGTTGGAAGTAAGTAGAAGGAGCAAACTCAAGGCGGGGGACAGGAAAGTTAACCAAGCATTGGCAAAGCCAATAGGTCTCGCCTTTGGGACCTATTGGCTTTGGCTCTTTCTTTCGGCTGCAATGTACAGCTTTGGGACATACACTGGGCAGCATCTTTAAAATTTTAAAAAACATGGCGAAGTTTTTTTGTTTCTCTTTTTTTTACAGTAGTGTGTGTGTATATATAGAAAGTGTATATTGTATGAATTCTTGCTAATTAAATGTATATTGATGGTCTGTTGAATAATTGCCGCACTCCGGGATTATACAGACAATCAATATTGAGTGTTCGATACCCTAAGATAACTGCACCACCCTTGAAGGGACTTGCAAACAGTGAACAGTTCTTTTTTTTTGCATAATTATAGCGCAAACTCGACCCGGATGTATTGGAACGCTTTATGTGATATTTACATTACGCATTCAGGCACGGGGAGATTAAGTCATTTGCCCAGAATCACAGGATGTGGATGCGACCCCTAGGCTCGAACCCTGGTTTCCAGCACCAAAGTCGGCAGTCTAGCGGACGGACCACATCCTCAACATTGACATTGGCATTGAACGATGGTGTTTATGAACGTTCTCGAAACTGCACAATAGTTAACAGAATCAAATACTAGTTCCCCTGACTAAGTGGCTAAACTTGTTACATCTGCCACCACGAGTTGTCCCAGTAATAAGACCTTTGGATAAAGTAAACAACAATTGAAAAGTCATGTTACAAATTAATACATACAGTTTTGGCCACACGTCCATTCCAGCATCCTGCTCAGGCCGGTGCAAACTCTATAAACAACAACTGGCTTGTAATTTGCTTCTGGAATAGTGCCAATCTAACCTGTGAGGCAAACCAGTCCCATTGCTCACATGATCAACCCCTCCATCTCCTATGAGTGTGTGAAAGGCAGATTTTTGTCCACCATATACAAACTGGTGCCCCGGTTACCCTTAGTGCATTGACAAGAGTCAGGTTCTACTTTGCGTTAGCGACGCCCTGCACAGCTGCCCAGGTGATTTACAAGACTTGCTACACAAAGGAACTTAATTACAGGCAATCTGCGAGTTCCCAACCCTCTGTGTGCCCAGGACTCAAGCTTGGTAAACCAAAGTAAAACGTCCAATTTAAATTCCTGACAATGCTAACTATCCATGCAACATTTAAATTGAGAGAAACTCAGATCCCCTTGCGAAACTCCCTCTTTCAAGGCATTTCAAACATGGAACGCTAAATAAACTTCGACCTACATTACTGAAATCTTCAACAATGATACCATGGCAGAAATTGCTGTGGCCCGCATCATAAAACAACATATTGCATAACCCACATAAACGACATCATGCCACACAATGTAAAAACATTGCTGTGACATATTTAATTCAATTAAACGACATGGCGAGTTTAATTAAGAAGCCCGAAATCTCGTAATGGCAGCACGCGCCAGTGGCAATGCATGGCACATTGTAAAACACCAATTGAAGTACCTTTTATATGCCCCTAAATCACATTCCAACAACCACATAGACAGGAAAAAGATAGCTATTTTGAAAAAAAGCACATGCTACCTTCCTTTTAGATTCCCCCAAATCACATTAACAACAAACACATAGAAAAGAAACAGATAGCTCTTTTGAAAAAAGACACAGAATATTTATTGGTGACGTTATGCGATTTAAAAGGAGACAGTAAGCTGATGCATGCAGGGCTGTTTCCCGAATATCGGTACAAGAATGCTTTTGCTGAATAAACAAAAGTGGGGCGTTGATGGAGTCCAAAATACAGAGCACAACTAAGATAAAAGCAGAAAAGTAATAAATCCAAAAATTAACCATTAACAAAAAAAAGGCACACAGCTTTGTATAAGTACCTTTGTTAAATTTTAAAGCAGGTGGTAGGCTTGGAACATGAGCAGCTAAATGACCAACTATGGAGCGTTTGAATCTCAAGCAGGAAACTAACCAAACAAGCGGTGTTTGGAACACGTCTGGGAAACTAACAAAAAATAGTGCACAAAATGAATAGATAAAGACTACAGTGAAACAACAACAGTAGTTAGTCTCTGTTCTGTGGAGGAAAACAAATGAGCACAAGACGGCAATAAGTAGATAAAGTACCGAATAGCAAGAAAACATCTTTTAAGGACAGTGCAAGTAACAAATAAAAAGTAAATGGATGGGTTGTAAGCCCACAGAGTGAATACAGCATGTCTCGAAGAGACAAAGAATGTGCTGCCTAGGCTTGACCTAAAAAAGCAATAGAATGGAGAAAAATAGCTGAAGGAGGGAAGATGCCTAGACCTAGTGCAGGCAGGAGGGAAAGGAAGTCTGTGTAAATGGAGATTGAGATTCAGGAGTAAGGAAAGAGGAATAGGAAGGTAACATATAATAATCTTGCTCTAAGTGTTTGGCATTACCAGAGGGGAAATATTAATATGTTATTTAAGTTTATTTAGTGTGTGTGGCTGCGCCAAAGGTTGCCAGTTATTCTGAGCTCTGCCTGGTTTCAAATAAAGCAGATTTTTCCACAAAGCCTGAAGTGTCAAGACCATTTCTTCCCCAACTTCCTCTCACCACTTTCTTCATGGCTAAGTAAGTTATAGGAAAAATGTTTAGAAAGTAATGTCTTTAAACGTTTATCATCTGCTTCTTTAAATGTACAGCTGGCAAGGCGTCATGGCCTTACAGAGTGAAAATGTCATAACACGACCTCGAAACCCTGCTTTTTAACAATGACACAATATAAATTCAGTTAACTTACTAGATACTTAACATCTATAGCATGCATGTATTGATCATTTCCCAATTTTATTAAACATAAACAAGGTCAAAACTATCATAGTACTACATAACTGAGTTAAAAGAATAGAGTGATTAAAAAAGCACATGCTATGGAAAACATGGCCAAATCAGATATTCCAGTTCTGAGAATCAATTCTGAAAAGAATGGTTTTAAAAAAAAAAAATATTTGCAAACCCATGGAATTACTGACATCAGAAAGCAAGGGAGTGGCCAGATAGAATCCCCCCACTTTGATCCATGCATCTACATAGGCCTGCACAAAATTTACGTAACTTACTTTAAGTAATCTATGTGAAATTCCCAAAAAACTACAAAAAATGATTTGGAATGCAATTTGGCTTCTATGGCATTTTGCATTCTTTTTTAGCTCAAACTGTGCTTTTTTACGATTGGTTCATTTGCGTTCTCCCTGAGCTCTCGCAATATAATTTTTACCTGAATGAAGCCTCAGTTACACAACGTGGTGTAATGTCAGGCATTTTGTATAACAATCATAATCTGAAATGGCAGGAATTATGTGAGATTCTATCGGTGGTAAATTACATTTTACCCTGGCCTACCGGTAAGCTTCGGATGGAGTGAAGTGTGTGAGTCCAGCTGTTTCTACAAGTGTTCAGGAGAGAGAGTGTTGGAGAATGAATTGGTGTTCACCGCCTAAGAAAAAGTTTTATGGGCCAAATGCTGCAATTTACAGCACCCAATTTGTTTGTGAATTACTTCTGGAAACATTTAGTGACGTTCGCACTGCCCTGAATAGTGTTAATGACTGCCACTATGACGTGACAGCCCTCTGCTGGGCAGGCTATCGATTCCCCCAACTCTAAAAGGGGCATGGAACTGCATGTTTGACGGATGGTCTAGCCTCCTTTTTGTATCTTTGTTAGTTTGTGTTTTAAAAATGGTGGATCTGGGATTGAGTACACCACAGTGCTTGTTCGAAAAGATCGGATGTGTTAGTTGACAGTGGCTCTCAAACATAATTCAGTTATTGACATATTAGTACAGGCCTATGTGACTGAATAACTTCCATCCCTCGATGTACAAGTTGTTGTTGACCCCTAGTTTTTTCAGAGAAAAATTATAATATATAGGAGAGCTGAAATTAAAACAAAACCGATTGACAAACCTAACAATCAAAGTGAAAAAACACCCAGTTTAGGTAGCTAATCAACCTTATGTTGCATTACCAGTGAATTATTGATGAAATTAAACATGTCAGAATTAAAAAAAACATACTATAGAAATAAACAAGCAGATTGGATTTCTAAATCCTATGAGGGGAAATGTGATTATAATTGTATTCATGTAGTCTATCAGGGGCGGCCTTAGGCATGTGCAAGCTGTGCACCTGCACAGGGCCACCAAACCCCAGGGTCCTCCACACCAATATATATCCTTAATATAACAATCCTCTGAGGATGGACACATATTTGCGTGACAGCCCCTGGCAGGGATTTGGCAGCCGCCAGCTCTGTTCCAATTCCAAACACCCTGACCCCCCCCCCTCCTGAGCTCAGGGGGGCTCCGCCCTGCCCAGAACCCCTCTTCCGGGGCCCCCTACCTACGCTCCCTGCCCAGGGCCGCCATGAGCCCAGAGCCACCCCTGAGTCTATTTTTTAATGGTTAAGTGCTTGTGTTCGAGGTTACAGTCAGCTGCTTGAAGGCTTCACCAACAAGCACTGTATCAGAAACCCCATTGTCAACAGACAATACAGGATGGGTATAATTATGTGCTTTATGTTTGTTATATCTTATTTAACATCTCAAATTACACCACTGATAAACCGCTCACAACACCACATTTGAGACTACCAAGGATGTGATTTTATTGGTCAAGCCTGATGTGATGCATTGTGACTTGATCAATAAAATCAACTTTCTAAGAAGGTGCAATTAAGTTTTGAATCAAAGCTACATCAAATGTCAGGAAAATAATGTTCATGTCGGTGTACTTTTGATGGGGATATTTTTTATATCCAATGTTTTGGATTATATTGACATTAACATGTGAACTCTCAAATACTATTCACTGTATTTTTTCAACTTTTAGATTGACCATATCTAATGTAGGCCTATGTTTAGTGAGGCTACCGTTTGGGAGCATCTTCTTTCATGTCACATGTGTATTTTCATTTGTAGTAGAAGCCTACCTATTAATTAATTAACATGATATGTCCTTGCTTACTTTCTCATGTGAAATATTTTCCATTATGTGATACCTTCAGAATACTTTAATGAGTTGCTACAGTACACCAGGCTGGTCCAATGAATCTTGTTTGTTGCGCACGACTGTAAGTTTCAAGCACATTTAGAGACGCTTCCTTGTATAGGATCGTGAAAAGCTAATGAGCCTAGATTGTATCTGTGTGCCTTAACCTGATGGGAACCATGTGTAGGTGTAGCAAATGTTAGAATCATGTGATGTAAGCTAAAGCTGAGTGGAACTTTTCCAGAACCCGCAGAGACATGCTTTTATCCACTTCAAGACAGCTTAAAGCAGAGTGGGGTTCTCCATTTACGGAAGAACTGATTTACAAATTTCCATTTGAGACAACTTTATATTAATTTGTCCTCTTTCTTATATGACTGATTGATTTGAACTACATAATTACATAATGCATTCATGTATTGAATATTGATTTACACTAATGTGATGATTTTTAATTTGTAAACCCTTTCATCTTTAACAAAACTTCATGATTTGGAAATGTAATCACACTGTCTGCCATGTGGAGCCTAATGTGCCTCACATTATTTAAATGTATTGATTTGACCACTTGCTCAGCACTGGTTTTCGATTAATCAGATAGCTCTTCATGTGCCTCAAATTTGCACAAAGAAATTTGCTGAAATTTTGTTCCATTCATGTATTCAAATACATTTATTTCTGGGTCATTGACTTTTGACTACACTAAAAGTTGTAAGTGACTACATTCCATTACTACATTCTTTATTGGGTGCTTTTTTATGTGTATGTGTTTTTACTGTAAAACAAGTTTTCTCCTATTGTGATGCTGTTCCCATTTTCCTCTCAAAATTGCTCAACCTAGGACAGTATGTGATAATGGGGCATGGCAAACCCTGTCACAGAATCAGAGAAAATGTCGCCCTTATGCAAGCTATTTTGACTAAGATCATGCTCTGCTTGTGTGTGCGCTCGTTATATTTAGAAAATGAACATGGATGACATGGTATTGTCTTTTGAGAGTGAATCTGATTGAGCCCCCAAGAAACTCAATGAACCCAAGAAACCCGATAAACCCCAGGAGTTCAAGCCCATAACTACATTTATAAGAAAACAATATCTGTTTATCAAGATTTCATGTTAGAGTATGGTATCATATTTCCAGATCTGAAAACTGTGGAACAATTGAGTTGCCATAGAGATCGACATGCGATCACAATGGAGTGCCTTTTATCCTGCATTTCAGAAACTGTATTCAAAAGCGAAATCCTTTGCAATATTCAGTTCAAGGTTCAATAATGTAGAAACGTCAATCGAATCTAAAATATCTGTGCGGTAGTTACCTTGTGCCTTGACTTTTTGATAAATGAAGGTAAGTTAGCAGTCATATTTGACGTACTCACAACCATATTTGACTGGCACTATTAGATGTCCTTGGTCATAAGTAAAGCAGTACATGGTCCAAACAAAGAAGATTGCTTGAGGTGGCAAAATATGCTAAGAATATTTGGGCATATTTCTTATGTTGCAAGGGAAATGTGTTGTGGTGTTTCTTGGGCTGTTGGGTTTTTTAATGCTGCAGTATAGCACTACGTTTTTGTGTTGTACTGTAGTTGTAATGTTGTGCTGTTTGCCTGTTGTGATTTAGTAGTGTTGTTATGTTGTTTTGTGCAATGTTATTGTGTTATGTTTTGTTGCGTAGTTTAGAGACAGCAACACATGCAGCTACATTTCTATCCATAAACAGCACATTCCTTTAATGTTCAGTCACACACACTCATTCACCACTCTTTATGGTGGTAAATTCCTACTACTACAGCTCTTAATGAGCTTCCTCCAATGCTCACTTGATGTGATACAGCCCTTAATGTTTTAAAATATTGTAGAACACTCACCAACACTTTCTGGAACCGGCTGAAATAAAAAAAAAGAAATAGAAAGGTAATCAGTTCAGTTCAAAATCTTTATTCGATCTTTAGAAAAATATCATAAAACACCTAATAAAACACAACAGCACATTATACCTTTAACAACAGTCATAAATAACAATCAATCCATAAAATTACCTCCACATGTTATATTAAAAATCATAAAAAGTCAATTAACAAAGTACATATATTTATATATGGTGGGCTGATAAAAAATGCATTGACCAAGCAAACATCAGGCCTGCCCACCTAACTCCCTTCCATGGACTTTCTGCAACGTGTGGCCATTTACAGAAAACAACACACACTATAGCAAATATCTGGACTATTTAGCAGTTGACAGGTCCATAAAGGCCCGGTGAAGTGGACATCGCTTGGCAATGGTGTATTTACTCACTATCAAGTGAAAAGTCAAGCACTGCTCTACTGTACCTAGCCCAGAAAAAAAACATAGTGGCAAGGGGATAACATTTTATTGTCAGTGACCCATGACTGCAGTCGATTGAAAATAACCCTTCCAGGACTTTTACAGAGTTATCAACAATGGAGATCGGTCTATAACATTTAGGAGACCCTTATTCTCCCTACTTGAAGATTGGCAAATCGTAGTAAGGGTCCAAGACTTGGGAATCCTGCTTTACAAGCAGTTATTGAACACATTCATGAGTAAGGGACCCCATAAATCCAGATTGCATTTAAAAAGATCCATGGGAATCCCATCAGGACCCGCAGCTTTACCACCTGTACTGTATCGAATAGCTTCCTGTAGAGTAATTTGGAGGGTGGTGGAGTGTACGAGATGCTGTTGCGGTATACTTTCATACTCTCTACCTTTCTCCAATTGATATATATGGGCAAAATGCTTAAACCATTCCTGGCCTGTCATATTGCAGATTAGGAGTTGATTAGGGGGAGCATCTCACTGCTGAAGCCTTTTGACTATCTCAAAAAATATCGTACTGCAGTTCTGGGAAGCTGCTGATTCAAGAGTTTCCCAATCTTTTTGATACAAAAAACGTTTCCTCTCCTTGATGGTCAGTTTATAATCCTGTCTGGCCTCCCAGATTGCCCAAACAACCCTAGTAATCACATCCAGCACCTTTCGCAGGTGACAATTGGCAGCTGAACATTTCACATCAAACCATTGCGGGTGCTCCAAGACGGGTTTAAGGGGTTTCATCAAGAAATTCTTAAAGGAGTCACACAGTTGTTAAGAACAAGAAAATAAAACATTCCTTGAGCCTTCCCTTAGGCACCCTGAAAAAGTCGGCAAGGTCTTTTGGAGAAGACGGTCCAGCATTGCAGTAGGTTATTTAAGGTGCCACGCTACCCTAAGGCCGCCTTTGGAATGCTGATTAATACCACCACAAGGTAACAGTGTTTTGTCCCTTTCTACTTGGAAGACTCCTTCAACTGATAAGGCACTGTGATCACTCAATTGGGTCTCTATCACCCTGCTCTTAAGGCACCACTGCAGGAAATATTTTGAAGCAAATATGTAATCGATAGTTGACATTTGTCACCCTCCTCTATACATTGGCTTCTTTGGACAAGAACCCTGGAAATAGTTAACTGTATCCACAAGATCCAGACAGTAAACAGAGTCCCTCAACTCCAACCACCTTGGGGCAGCTCCTCCATTTGAACGGAGGAGCGTCTCCCCACTAGTCCCAGAGCTGCAAAATAAAATAGTAATAAAGTTAATTTATTACTGTTTTCATTTTCAGCAACCCGTCTTGAACTAAGTGTCGGGACGGGGCTAGTGCTGCCGAGTGGCAGCAGCAGAGAGCTCTGTGCTTCAAAATGCACATGTCTCTAAGGACGACTGTCTTGGCCTGGCCAGCAAGACATGCACATTTTAAAGTTCTCTAACCTAGCTGTCTTCGATAGCTAGGTTAGTGAAAGCGCAGGCCTCCAGTGCTCTTAGGAGCGCTGAGAGAGCCTGCTCTATCCAATCCTGGGTCTGCTTTCATGCTGTGAAAGCAGCGCCAAGATTGGGTAGTGCAGCTTCCTGCATTGGGACGTTCCGTGTGGAGAGAAGGCACCCGAGTGAGGAGGGGACCGCACTGCAAGATAAAATGTAAGTCTAATTGAATTATTATTTGTTTTTGTGCCCATCACCCTCGGTACAAGCTAGCCACCACTACCACCACCTAGCATCCCATAATGTAGTATTAGGAACATAGCTCAGATAACCAAGTAACATTGATTCATTACCCAAGGTCGCATTGAAATCCTCACATATTAGAACTTGTAAGTGAGAGATATTGCCCTTCGACTGAGATTTCAAATCCATAATAAATTTAAATAGCTCATGAAACAAACGAAAATGAGAGATGAAAAATTATTGTTGATGAAATTAACCAAATAAAAACAAAATGAGCTGAAACAATCATTGATAAGCAGAGCCTGGTATGCTGTGCTGGCTGTATTTACAACAGAGACTTTAATTCTGAGGTATAATTTAACCCAGATAGAGAGATTCCCCTTAGCTTTCCCATTGGGTGAGGCCATAGCAGGACGTGAATAACGCGAGAATCCTTTACACATAATGGGTGATACTGCCCAAGTCTCCTGCAAAACAGCAAAATCATATTTATCAATGAAAGACAGCCAATCTGGGTTAGAAATCTTTGGGCCTATTCCCAGAACTAATCTGAGATAAAATCCAAAATGTACTGCTTTTGGTATTCACAGAAGGCATTTAGTAGTAGTAAAGTTAGTACTCCTAACTTTGCTACCACTAAACTGAGACAAAATGCTTACTTTACGACTTTCGGTATTCACAAAAAACATTTAGTAGTAGTAAAGTTAGGAGTCCTAACTTTACTACAACTAAATGCCTTCTGTGAATACCAAAAGTAGTAAGTTTAGGATTTTATTTCAGATTAGTTCTGTGAATTGGCCCCCTTGAATTGGCTTTACGAGGTTTCTTTATAAGCATAGGAACCTCAGTTAGGGGGACACGAAAGAAGGTGTCAAAATGCTGTGACTCAGATGTCTCACACATCATCCTCTGTATTGGTTCACTATATTTAGCACATAAACTCAGATTCTGAGGACCAGTAAATCAATCAATCAATTAGGGAAATTGTAAGCGCGCTATTCACCCATGAGGGTCTCTAGGCGCCGGGGGAGGGGGGGGATATGGTTAAGCAGCTCCGTTCAATCAAGAAGCCAGGCCTTGAGCGTCATCCTGAAGATGTTCAGGGAGCGGGTGAGTAAAGTGTCAATCCTATCCATTGAGGTCCATTAGTGGTGGGAAACGGTTGTTACATGTAATATTATAACCGCCAAATATATTATGAGCTGGTGGGACCTGAGACGGGGCCCAAATTGTAAGGGTCTATAGAAAAAGTGAAGGGAGTGGGGGGGAATGTTGAAATTGCCATTCCTAACATAGGGCTGGTGATCAGCACTATGAATGGAAAACGCAGGATCAGGCAACAATGCTCACCTGGCAGTCAACATAGTATCTACAATCATTAGTTTAACTCTTTGCATGCGTAGGACGGCCCCCGGCCGTCCGATGTCACGGTGGGCGTGATGGTCGGATGACCGGCGCTGTCCGATTTGCGCATGCGTGGTTACCTCTCCTGAAAACCCAAATACACTACAGTGCAAACTGATGTGACAAGGAGCATCTGATTGACAGTTTTCGCAGAACACCTGGGACTTAAATCTAAGATATTTTGCAATCAGAAATCCTACATAAAGAAACTGAAGAAAGGTCATTTAATTCACTATGTCCACTGCTTGACAGGTTGCAACGGAAATGCTTTCTTGGTTCAGGTACCATCATGGATCCATTCCAGGATCTTGCAGCTACACGTCAGCAGCAATCTTAAGAACTACAGCAGTTATGTACTGAGAATGCAGCCATTGACAAATCTTGGCTGTAGACCTTTCGGTTGTATGCTCAAGCGTATTATGCCTTTTTGGATTATCCACACAGATAAAGGATTTTTGGATTCCTCAGTGGTGCATCTTGCACAAACCCTCCCAAGGTTGATGCAGGATGTGGTGTCTTTCAAAAGTGCCCTAACCCAGACCACTTGTGTTGGCCTCTTGATTAGGTGACTACCCTACTTTCTTGAGAACGTTCGAAACGATGTGTGAAAACCCGAAATAGAGAATTCATCTTTCTGAAGTTTAACAAGATAATTTAGATACCTTAACATATAACATCTCTTTCTGATAGCTTGCTCCTGAAATGAACAAGTCAGAGATAACCCAGAAGGGCTGGTTCAGGCATACCTTGAATGAGGAAATCAACGACAAATTGATCCACACTCACCATCCTACTTCTGTCTCTCAACTCATTGCCCTAGTACAGTTTATTGGACATTGCTTCCAAGAGCACAAGGATACGTAAAGTAACCACAGAAGAAAGACTATCATGAAATACAAGGATAATCATTTTTGTGTGTGCAATCAGTTCTAAATGTTGGTCTTCACTTATTTTCATGGTACCTGGGACACAGCATTTCGTTTGTGTGTTACTTTATGGACACATGCAGGAACAGTTATTTCTTTGCCAGTGAATCTGGAGTGTGAAGCATAAGGTAAGTATAACATTTAAGGAAGGGGAGTCAAACATAACATCGCCAATATGCCCAGAAGGTACCTATGCACATACAATCCGATGATTGATCATGTATAGTATCAAATCCAGTAAAGGATGTATCTGGCCTTTACTTATATGTTTTGGTGCCCACAATGAAAACCCTTTTTGCTCAGTAACCCCATAATTGGTCTAAACCTTTTTTGGGGCCTTTCAGGGGATTTGTAGTAAACTGAGGAGAGTATAGTGTATCCTATTAGGTTCCGCGGATCACAATCCTATTTGGGCCAATGGGTTAGCGGTGCAGGTTTCCCAGGGCTGTGACTGAGTAATGTGCATCTCCTTCAGGGAGTGAGGTGTGGCAGTGCAAGGCATCCCAGGGGCTTCAGATTTCTGCACTTACCGGCACACATCAAGTATAGAGGACATGCGCAGAGCACACCAGGCACATGCACACAGACATTTGCACTTTTAGATACATGTACAGTCAGACAGACACAACCGCATGCATATTACAACCCGCAACCAGTTTTCATTCCCTTTAATCAGTTTCTCCTGCTTTGGGTCTTAATTCTCTGTTGTGGCCTGCACCCTTGTCCTCGCCACTGACTTGGCATCTCAGTCCCTGTTCTGGCATGCGTCTGCGCTCTCATTCATTGGGATTGGGATCATCATGAGGCTCTGCATAGTGATTGGCCCTTTTGCAAGCCCTAGACCACCAATCACAAAGAGTGAGAATTGTGGGCCCCTGTTGTTCCTGTTACCTTTTTGGTCATCGAAGTGCAGCTTTGAGAGGAAGAGATTTTAGCCTGCGATTTAGGCCTTTGGTAGCCATGCGCTCTATAAGTGTTCATTCATTCATTCATTCATTCATTCATTCATTCATTGGTAACAGAGTAACTCACAGACAGAATTTGCGGTAACTTGGCTGGTGCCAGCATGCATTTCAAGAGCTGCACAATCCAGCACGTTGCAAAGCCCTGGAGCTGGACTCACAAGTTTATAGGGCGAGTGAGGAGTGATATTTATTTAAATTAATAATTACTCAATATGATGTAGAAAAAAGAAAGAAACCTGCATCAAATATGCATTGAGGTTGCGAAGAGTGAGACAGAAGGCTATTCAGTCTGTCAAGTTCACTGTGCATTTGGTCAGTATGGGTATTATATTTGGAGAAACATTGTAGTCCTATAAACCTGGTGCAAGCGAGAAGTATATATATATTGTGCAATCGGAACGGATATATAGCAATGTGCTCCTAAAGCTGACTGTTAAGAAAAATGACATTTAGTTGCGTATACTGCTTTTACCAGGATCACACAATTCGGTCCAAGTGGGGGGACTGGAGTTTGAGACAGGATTTCTCTGATAAGGAACTCAACCACCGGATAATATTACTTTATTTTACTAGAGCAACAAAGAGCAATATTGTGTGCTCATTTATTTCAGGTGCTAGTTAAGCTTATTGTGTTTGTGTTCATTAGAGCCGATTTACCTAATACAGGCATCACGAGCTAAATGCTTAATTTGTAAAAACAAAATAAGTGCTGGGGCCCTCGTCAGGAGGTCACTGCAGTTTGTACCACACATTGCCACTGTACTTACACAACCACAAGCCATCACACTGCTACAAAGTGGGACAATTCAGACTGTTGGAGGCCGCCAAAGCTTTAAAAGTGGCTTGGGTGGCAGGTAATAGTTGTTTTTAATGTATCCTGCTCATCTCTAAATTGCAGAAACAGCGCCATCATGTGGCAGCTCTCATAAGTGCTTGTTCCAGCAATTAAGTTCCGGTTCTGGCAATTTAGGGGCCGATTAGGATCGCGGTTTTCCCGCATCCTCCGGGCCGGCGGAAGCCACCGCCGGGTCGGAGGATGCGGGAAAACCGCTGGGGAGGCACAAAAGACCCACCGCCAAATTAGGATGGCAGTGGGTCTCAAAATCTGTCCACTGCTTTACCGCCGCGGTCGCCTTCCGACCGCGGCGGAAAAGCTCTAACATGGCTGGCGGTGTCTATCAGACACCACCAGCCATATTAGGATGGTGAAAAACAGATGCCTTTCCGCGGCGGATTCTCCGCCGTGGAAAGGCATACGGTGAATTCTTTGGGGGCCCGTTGCGGGCCCCCAGGGTGAGTGGGGGGGGCTGGGGGGTGCACATGGGGGGTACCTATGGTACCCCCCTGCATTTGCGTGCACGAAGCGGCAGGCACCGCGCGGTGCCTGCCGCTTTGTGCATGCAAATGCTAAGCATGCATATATATATATTTTTTTGTGTAAGACGTTTATTGCACATTTCACATGTTAATCACATCTTCGCGCCTACAACCATATCAGGCCAGCTACATTCGTTTACAGCACTTGCATGATGCCTCATAGTGTACACAGCCCATCAGCCGACATCCATAGGACCGGTGGCGTTGCAGTGAATAGCGCTAGGATGGTATAACAGTGCATCACATTCATCTTAGCATGTCTATTTTCTTACATTTTTTATTTTGTTCATTTTTCTGAAACCATGAAACAAAGAAAAAAAAATAACTATTTCAACTTTGAGCACTGTGTCACAGCATTCTCCCCCCTTCCTTTTATTGCTAAATGTTACTCTCCTGACTTAGCTATATGGTAATCATGCATATTCGTATTGTTCGACTTGGTCTAGTGATTGCGCCTGCAGATAATCCCTCAGATACAACCAGTAGTCTTTAGGGCATGATCCGGCCGGCAGTCCCTCCTCATACGTTGCCAGCGTATCTCGGCAATATGTTAAGTCTTCTAGCCAGTTTCTCACCTTCGGCCCCATTTTACCATTCCAATGTAGTGAAACCCTTCTCTTTGCCATTAAAAGTGCAACTACACAAAACTTTTGTTTCTTTGCTCTGAGCTGCGGAACTAGACCTAACAAACAGACTTTGATCGTACAGTCGAGCGGCACCTCAATCAGTTCACTGATCGCTTGTACCACCTGCCCCCAGAACCTAGCCACCGAGTGACATTGCCATGCTAAATGTAAAAAGTCTGCATCATCTTGCTTGCATCTTGCACATCTCGAGTCGTTCCGCAACCCATATCTGTAGAGCCTCTCAGGCATATAGTACATTTGGTGTATGTATTTATAATGAATAATCCTCAGGTTCCCATTTGGCGTTAGCATGCTAGTGAACATGCATGTCGTTTCCCATTCCTCTTCCGACAGTGTATCGTCCAATATTGCGCACCATTTACCTCTCACCCCCTCAGTGTTCCTTCCAATGTCCCCTTGTAGGCTTGTGTATAACTTTGACACTAGGTGTGAGGCGGTGGGGGTTGTTAATACCAGCTGCAGTGGGGCCAGAGGCTGGGGCTCTTCCGGAAAGGTGGGAAAATGTTCTTTTACTGCTCTTTGCAGCCTATAGTAATTAAAGCTGAATAACAGTGTCGGATGACTAATGTATGTTAACTTGTCCAGTGTTTGAAAGACCCCTTCTTTATACAAATCGCCCATTGTATCAATACCAGCATGACGCAGCAAGTCCATTCCTACCTGTTCTTGGGTCACTGAAAGTGCCGGGTGATTTGCTAACGGGAGTGCTGGTGCATAAAGCGGTAAACTTCCGGTTTTCTTACCCATCAGTCGCCACGCTTCGGTTGTAGTGTCTACCGGGTTTATATCCCGCTCGTGTAGTCTAATTCGCTTATGCGGCAATATGTTAGCCAACGGAATTGGGTCGGTATCGCTCTTTTCCACCGCCACAAGCGTCAGGAAGGGGATCTCGTGGTACCAGTAGTGCGCGAATTGCGCCTGGGCGCAGAGATACTAAAAATAAAGGTCTGGGATTTTGAAACCACCCTTCGCATATGGTAGCGTCATCGTTTGTAATTCCAATCTGGCGTGTTTTCCTGCCCAAAGTAGACTTAGTATTAATTTGTTAATATTTCGGAAAACTTCTGCAGGAGGTGTGATGGGGATGTTGGTGAACAAATAAAGGAACTTGGGCAGAAGCACCATCTTCACGATTGCAGCTCTGTCCGCCAGCGATAGTGGCAATTTGTTCCATCGTTTAATTTTATCTTCTAAGGACGATATCGTTCTACCATAGTTGGTTCTAATGACTAGTTCTGGATCTCTATGGAACGATACTCCCAGGTATCTGGTCGGCTCTTCCTGCCACTCCAATGGGTAATCTAGGGGGGATGGGACTGTGCTGTCTGTCAGCGCCAGGATGAGTGATTTTGACCAATTGATCTGCATCCCTGAATATTGACCAAATCTTATGTATTCGCGCAATAAAGGGTTAAGGTGCTGCTCCGGATTTTTTACATAAAGAACCATATCATCTGCGTACAGTGAGATGTGTATAGGGCGTGTTGAGAGTTGTATGGCTGAGTAGTGGTGGTGCTGTCTTATTTTGTAGGCCAAGGGTTCTAGCACTAATGCAAAAAGCATCGGGGAGAGAGGGCAACCTTGTCTCGTTCCGCGACATATTGCAATCAGCTCCGAGACATGCTTGTTAACCCTGATACGCGCTGACATATTCGTGTATAGCATTGATATCCACTGTGTGAATATCGGAGGAAATCCCATGCGCAACAGAACCGTTTGGAGAAAATTCCAGTCTATCGTGTCAAACACTTTGGCAGCGTCAAATAGTACCGCCACAGCTTTGATCTCTGGTACCAAATAATGAGCTAGTGCAAAGAGTGTGCGTGTGTTATGAGTCGTCGATCTATCTGGAACGAAGCCAGACTGATCAGGCCTCACCAGTAGGGGCATGAGTGGTTTGAGCCTTGCCGCTAACAGACTGGCTATTATTTTTGTGTCCACATTGATGAGGCATAGGGGGCGGTAAGAGTCACATTGTTCCTCATCCTTCCCTGGTTTTAACAATGCAATCAGCATGGCTTCCCTCATCGATGTCGGGAGGGTTTGTGCCTCGTGTGCCGCTCCTTAGAGCCCTACCAGATGTGGAGCCAGTAGGTCCGCGAATGTCTTATAGAACTCAATCGAGAACCCGTCAGGTCCCGGTGCCTTGCCATTTGGTAATTGTTTGATAGTGTCTACAACTTCCTCTACTGTTACAGGGCGAGCTAGGTACTCTCTATGATTATTTGATAACCACGCTATTTCTACATCTGCCATATAGGCCATCATTTCTTCCTGTAGCACAGAGGGACGTGTCTCATATAGTTGGCCGTAAGCAGCCCTGAATTCACCCATTATGACCTTAATGTCTCGTGTGACTGTGCCCGCTCGAGTTTTGATTTTATTGATATTTTGAGGTGCTCGTCCTGAACATATTTTTTCCGCTAGCGCTCTTCCAGGCCTGCCTCCCTCTCCATACACTCTGGCAGTTTTGCGCTTCGATATGTATTTGAGCTCGTCAGTTGCAAACTGCTGATGTTCTTTTAGTAGCAATTGTATTTCCCCCAGTAGTGTGATGTCCCTTGTTTGCGTGTACCTTTGTTCCAATGTGTGCAAGGCGTGTTCCCGTGTTTTTAATTGCTGCCTTATATCTTTCAGGATGCCCGTGATTGTGCTAATACATACCCCCCGTATAGTTGCTTTGAAAGCCTCCCACAGGAGGCATGGGTCATCCGTCGTTGGACAGTTGAGTTCAAAGTAGTCCACTATAGCCTTATGTATGGTGTCAGTGTATAACGGGTCCAGTAAAGCTCCCGCATTGAATCTCCACGTGAAAGGTGGGGGCTTATAATGGGGTATGTCAACTGCCAACAGCACAGGGCTGTGATCCGAAAGTGTTCTTGGTAAATGTTTTATAGAGACAGTCCATGATACCACCTCCCGTGTGCCCAGCCAATAGTCCAGCCTGGACCAACTATTGTGTGCCGCAGTTATGTGTGTCGCTACTAGCTCGTCTGGATGGTTGTCCCTCCATTTGTCAGTCATTTGTAGGTCTGCCATTGCGTTGTGTAGTATCACTCTCGCCTGTTTATGCGGTTCTAGAGTGTTTAGCGAACGATCCAGCCCGTCCCTCAAAGCTATGTTGAAATCACCTCCCCATATTATGTTCTCGACCTGGAAATCTGATACTACATGCCATAATTTCGCGAAGAACCCCGGATCATCCGTGTTCGGGCCATAGGTGTTCACTAACGCAACTTGATGCTGTCTCACCATGCCTATTACAATGACGCTTCTACCTTCAACATCTCTGTGTACGGTCGAGATCTCGAAGTGTACTCCCTTCCATATTAGAATACTGACCCCACGTGAGTAGGAGGAGTAATGCGAGCTGGTCACTGACTCTGCCCATCTAGCGCCTAGTGTGGATGTGGTGTCGGCAGCTATGTGCGTTTCCTGTAGAAAGGCTACGTCTACACGCAATCTGTCAAAGTAGGCAAATATCTGCCGAATCTTCTTCGGATTCCCCAGACCCCTAATGTTCCATGTAATAAATTGTAGTGTGGTAGATTTAGCTATGTCAGTGTGTTTTAATGTTGTTGTGCCGTGTCATACCAGATCGCTTCAGGCGCACCAATCCCATCATACCCAAGTCAGTGTTTTGGCATACAATTTCTTGCAGTGCTTGTGGTGAAAAAGAGGCCGCAATGCTTCTTAGACACAGTGAACCAATTCAAACCTTTCCCAGTTCCCTACCCCACCCCCCGCCCACTTCAGCGCCCAAACTGTGCCAAAGCCATACCCTTAAATTAACCAAACTGTAATCAGAACTGTAGTAGGGGTCCACCCGCTAGAGGGTGTCGCCAAGTACACACATCTCCATCCACATGGTGGATGTGGACGGGTGCATATGCTCTGGTATGAACCATAATGTCACATTTCCTCACATGTCCCGCCAATCTCTGATGGCAGGTGTCCGTGGAATACGCACAGTCACTGTCTATACCTCTGTATTAACGCATATTTTGGCTGTACATATTTTGGGTTTAACATGTTCACTTTGACCCATCGCATTGTTTCGATAGGCAACTCACACATTCCCGTGCAGTCAACGGCTGGTGCATGCACGTACAGCTACTACTGCAAACCATCCGCACAGTACAAATAGTCCACATCAAACCGTTTCACATTCCCACCATCTCTCCAGCGCCCCATGTCCATTTTGGATTACCGTATTACTCACTGCGTATGCCGCATTTGTGTTCATAGAGTGTAGTTCGGGTCAGTTTGTAAGGCACTTAAGGACGCTTGTCTATATCCGTGCATATCGGGCTCAACAGTTGTACTCCATATTTTTTATTAACATCGACTGTATATTTTCTGAGCTGATTTTAGCTTTGAGATGTCTCTAACAAAGAGAACGCCTATATGCAGATGTTGCTCTCTGCCTCCTTTCCCCTCAGTCGTTGTCACTGCTCTGTTCTTCTTGCCCCTGCGCTCTACGTCGACGTCCCAGTTTTTTTATGTATTCTTGCGCCGCTTGTACTGTGGGGAGTATCAAGGGTCTGTCTGCATTTGTGATTTTAAGCTTCGCAGGATACAGCATTGCATATTCAACTCCTAGTTCCCACAGTTTCTTTTTCACTGGAGCGAATTCCCTGCGAGCCAGCTGGACCGGCATGCGGGCAATTATTATACGTGGTGGAGCTCCCGGCTTCGGTTTAGGTGCTAAAGAACGGTGTGCGCGCTCAACAAGAAAGACCGTTGACAGCTTGTCGGCTCCGAATAAGTCCCTCAGTAACGCCTCCACATAGTCTTTCATTCTGCCCGTGTTGGTGGTGTCCGGCAGGCCTGCTATTCGGACGTTATTGCGTCTAGATCTGGCTTCCTGGTCCTCCACCTTAGCCCGCAACACTTCCAGCGTTTTCTCCATGTCTCCGCATATTCTCGTTGTAGACTTAGACTCGTCCTCCACCTTAGATATTCTTTGTTCTGCCTCTACCAGTCGCTCGCCGTGTTTATCGAGCTTCGCGGCCATATTGTCCACACGTTGCACCACATTATCCAGCTTGTTATTCATTTCTTGCAGGCTTTGCTGTATTGCTCTGAGGACTGTCTCCATGCCAGTCCCGTCCCCAGCTTCATTGTCTCCCTCAGCGTCCGATGTTACCGCGGTGTTCTTTGGCTGCCTCCTCGTTTCAAACTGCAGCTTGGTTTGCTGTTTTTCTGGTTTCCCCATGGCGTAGTTTCGCGGTGTGGGATTGCACAGTGCCGTCACAGGGATGTCGGTGCACAGACACTTTGCGGCGCTCAGTTCGCGTTGTTGGGTCGCACACGTTGTCCTCAGTGTCTCTGAGTTATGAAAAAGTTTACATCAGACGTCCTCTTGGGCACCCTGCGGTCTTATTGTGATTGTTGCCGCCTGCCGTAGGAGTCTTGCGTTTCCTTATCGCGACCCCGCAGCGCTCTTAATTACTGCTGTATTTTGGGGCGAAGCATGTAGTCAGAGTTCGCGTGTCCGTGTGTGTGTGCAGGCGCTGAGGTTCCACATGTGCCTCCTATGCATTCGGCCAGCCACGCAGTTCCCTCGTGCTCTTCCCACACGGCATGTATGTAGGCGCCGCCCGTCTATGTCGTACGTTGTCGCCCACAGCCTCAATAGTCTAGTGTTATTCCACACCCAGTGTCTGCATTTATAATTATGTGCATCTCGCCGTTTGGCGCGTCACTGCTGCCGCGTCAGCAGAGCGCTCCGTTGCCGAGGTCAATGGAACAGCCCCGTTGGTCAGTTACTAGTACGCCTGTCTCTACGCTGAAGCACTAGCCCCACGCACCTGTTTGCTGCGGTCTCTGCTCTGGCGGTCTGCAGAGGATCCCCGATGCTTCTCCTCCTTCGCTCCTTATTGCGTGCGTTCCACTGCAGCCGCCATTTTGAGGCTCCTGGAACGCAAACCTGCTGCGGCGTTTGTGAAGCCTTTAGCTCACCGGAGCTGTTCTGCTGGGTCCCAAGTCTATTTTTGCGCCGATATGATGCAGACAGAGCGGCGCAGCCCACATGCCTGCCCTCAGACCCGTCACTGTATCCGTCGGGTCCGATCGCCGTGTGCCGCCATTTTGAAAGCTCCGCTTGCCAACACGGTTTACCATCAATATTACTGTCACCGCTGCTGCTTCCTGATAGTCAGTGCTCGCAGTCTTTGGGCGGCATGTTCCGTTTGTTGTTTCTGTCTTTTTCGCACTTCCAGCGGTACATTTGGAGGGGTTCAGGCCGCTGTTCCTGCACTCGTCCGACGGAGCTGACTCACGAGCCAGCCATTCCGTAGTGCGCCCTCTAGCGCCCCCAAATAAGCATGCATATTTAACCTTGCGGCGGGTGCTGCTTCAAGCAGCACCCGCCGCAATGTTAAATATTGAGGAGGTGACCGTCAGGCTGGCGGTCACATCCTAATTGCACTGGAGGGACCGCCGTTGCCCCTGCGGATGGTCCCTCCTCTAGGGTGGCGGACGGACGCAGGTCCGTCCGCCATCCTAATGAGCCCATTAGTGCAGTACTGCGCACCGGAAACCAATGGCTCAAATTAAGCACTGCACATGCTACATCGGTCAGTCGCTCTATGTGAAATCCTTCTGCATAGACTCAAAAAACACAGACAGAATGACTGATTATAACGTGTCTGTGCTGTCTTTACTCCAAAAACAATACTGCTGCAGGCGAATACTACTATGAAGGCAGAGGTTATGCTATGCACAGAAGTCCTTGTGGCAGAGATGTTTTAAGGCATTGTCAAAGTGCCCAGGGCTCAGGCCCAGGTCTCCAGCATTTAAGGGGCCCTCTGATAGAACCAGCTCTGTTCTGCAGAGTCCCACCATGATGACCTTGAATAATTTTTAAACAGATTGTTCTAAACACTGTGTTCCTTTATTTTGTATTTAATGTAAGTGATGTGTGAGTCTATTATTTACATCTTGTAGAGAAATGGTGTGTTTATGTTTCATGCAAAATCCATAAAAAAAATCTTTTATATCAAAACAGACCTGGCATTTGAAAAATGGGAGGGTGTCACAGAGATTATTTACAGTAATATTAGTGAACTGCTGCTGTGTTACAATATTGAAAACACACTTCAATATCCCTGAATATTAGATGGAAACACATTTAGAATTTGGAGGAGTGGGCCTGTGCACTGCCAGTGGCCTGAACAAAAAGGGTATGAAAGAGTTGAAATTGGATCATAAATTCGAAGCTGTTCTGAAAAGGGGTCCCCAATATACTTTAGGCCCAGGGCCCCCAAAATCCTTAAGATGCCCCTGCCTGGTGGTAGCACAGAGTTCCTTCTGAGGGTATAATGTTTCAGTGGTAGTCTTTTGAGAAATGCAGCTCAAATGAAGACTGCAGACATGTCATCCTTTTAGCAACAATTGCACCGAAAAACGAAGAAGAAAAGCACTGTTTCAGATTACTTTTTTTACCCAATGATCTCTAAGGGCCAGAAGTATCAAGAATTTATCCAGTCACAAAATTGGGCCGTTGGAGATAAGAAAAATTCATTTTGATATGTTTTGTTCCCAAATGGCTATTCAGGAACATGTTACCAAATCACAATTTGGAATTGCAAATACAAACTGATTTGGTATTAGGAAGGGTCATGCTTAGGGCATCCCTTCTTGATATGAATCACAGTGGTATGTGAGAATGTTTAGCAACTGAATTGCGATGGCTAAAGATTCACATTTTACCACCTACTTCAAGTAGGTGGTAACCCATTTGGCAACATAAGGGGGTTCCAAAGGGACCACTGCCCACTCTTAAAAAGAATGAAAACTTTTAATTTTTATTTTTTTAATGTGACCCATTTTCCTTTCAGGAAAACAGGCTGCATTAAAAAAAAAAGATTACTTTATTTAAAAGCAATCACAGATATGGTGGTCTGCTGAACCCATCAGGCCACCATTCCTGTTATTTTAGTGATTCCTAAAATGTTCCAAATTGAGACCTATCTCAATAATATTCATAAGTAGGTCGATTTGGAACCCACTTGGGATAGCTAAATAAAACTCTATGAGTTTCATACATTAGGAATAGCCATTACCTAATTGTGATTTACAGAGAATCACAATTAGGTCATCCCTATTCCCAGTATTGGTACATCTGACCTATACCTGCCAGATTTAATTCATGTAGCTGGCGGCTTCTTCATTTTCTTTGAAAATCTGCATTAGCCCCTTCCGTCCGACGCCACAGTGGGCGTGTGCGTCAGACAGCCGGGTGTCATCCGATTTGCGCACGTGTGGAATTCGCCCACACAGTGGGGGAATGTGCGCTGCGGCGAATCGGTTAAAGAGGGAAGGGTGCAGTGCTTGGCATGGTGTCCCAAAGTCTGAAATGACGTACCAACCCCATGGGACTAGAACTAGTCCAGATCAAACTTTTGGTCCAAGCCATGCTCGGCCCTTGCATGGCTCATCATCCTGTCCACTGCACAGGATCTGCCCTTTGGGGAGAAACTGTTAGAAGGCTCACACAAACGTGGACTGGAGGTGGACTGATGCAGTCAGGGCAAAGTGCAAGTAACAGGCCAGTCTACGGGCACTATATCATATTGTGATCGGGCAATACGACACTGTCATGCACCAGTTCTGTGAAGCTGAACATGAAGATTCCTTTTTATGAATACAATCTCACTTTTCCAACATTCGCTACATCACAGAGGATATCACTACTTCTCGCTGCAGAGTACTTCCTGCATGACAACAACCCTAGTCATTTGATGCATAAATTCAGCTTTGCTCTACTGCAAACTCTGCCCAATATAGTGAAAAGGGATCGATCTTACTTATTGGTCCACCATCTCTGGTCATCATTCAGTCGGGTGATCTGATGACACTGAGTGGTGCCGATGATCCCGTCTAGCAGGAGCAGGTTTTGTGGTAACCCCCTATGAAATCGAGAGCCTTAACTACATACAACACCATAAATAAGCGGCCCCACCCTGCTTTGCCCCGCCCACTGTTAAAGTTTCAAGTTTATATTGTGTATCCTGTTCGACGGGAAGTTGAATGGATTGTCTGGTGGCTCAGTGGACTAATGCATTCACTGCAGGGGCCTGTGTTTGACCTCCTGGTCACAGGTTCAAATCCTGGTGGGTCCACTCAGCCTTTCATCCATTTGAGGTTGATAAAATGAGTACCATTGAGTTGGGTAACTATATACATCTGTTATTTCAGTGCCAAGATGCCCTGTTGCTGAGGCGAACGTGTGCTTTACAAATACACCTGTTATGGAGAGTTGAATTTTATGGTGGCAGCATGTCTTCCAGGTAAGCCACAGTTTGATGTCCTTGTTTTTCAGTAGTCTTCAAAAGTTGCAAGGATAGTTGCCTGAGAGTGCACTTTATGGAGCTTGAAAATATATATATATATATATATTTATTTTTTTACACCCCATAACACCAACAATTTATTTCTTACCCAAGATTCACAAGACTCTATACAATCCACCAGCTAGACCAATAATCTCTAGCTGTGGGTCATTATGGAAACCGTGGCATCATATGTTGACTATTTCTTGGCGCCGATTGTCCCGTCCCTTAGTTCATTTATAAAAGACACTGGAGATTTCCTCAGAAACATAATGAACACGAACTGGCATCCAGAATATTGGTTGGCAACAATAGATGTTGTATCCTTATACACGTCGATACAACATGACATTGGGCTCAAAGCAATCAGATATTTTTTACAACAACGCCCAATCTCAGAAATTAGACACACTAACATGTTGATCGACATGATAACATTTTGTCTGACCAATAAAATTTTTTTATTCAACAAGAATATATACGCCCAAACATGTGGATGTGCAATGGGCGTGTCCTTTTCCCCAAGCTATGCGAATCTCACCATGGGATGGTGGGAGAAAAACATAGCTTGGGGAGAGGAAAATGAACACTACACCACAGACGTGGTGTTATGGCTGAGATTTATTGATGATCTCTTTGTCCTCTGGAAAGGTCCAAAGAATAAACTAATTGAATACATTGAAGCTCTCAATCAAAACCAAATAGGATTGAAATTTACCTACATTATTCAAAAGCAGGAGATAGACTTTTTAGACACCAAGGTCTATGTCAAAAATAATAAACTTGAAACAACAGTCTACAGAAAGAAAACCTCTTCAAACAGTGTCCTATTGGGTACTAGTTTTCATCCCACTGCCTTGAAGCGAAGCATACCATATGGAGAGTTTCTCCGCATGAGACGAAACTGTTCGGAAGATGAGGAAATGGACAAAATGTTCAAGGAAACAAAAGAACGATTTACTACCCGCGGATACAAACATTCAGATATTGCTCATGGGGAACAAAGAGCGGGAAATAAAACAAGAACAGAAACCTTGATATCAAAAAGTAAAGAAACCAAAACGGACGAAGATAAACCGCGAATGATCCTGACATACTCGAAAGAGAGTTTCAAGATAAGACAAATCCTGACCAAATATTGGAATGTGCTAAAAAAAGATACAGACATTGGATCTCTAATAGGAAAAAGGCCTTTGTTAACATTTCGTAAAGCACCTTCAATACAAGACTCCGTGGTCAACAGTCATTTCCGAATAATAAAGCCGTTGACATGGCTAGAAAAAAGACAGCATGGATTTACAAAATGCCAAGCGTGCAAAGCATGCTCAATTGGACAAAACCTAAAAAGCTTGATAGATCCCAAAGGACGGAAATTTGAGATAAAAGACCGAATCACCTGTGAGTCACAATTTTTCGTTTACTAACTACAATGCTTCTGTGGAAAAAAGTATATTGGCTCAACAACCTGCGCTTTGAAAAAGAGAATTCTCGAACATATTTGATCAATCACTAATGATGACTACAGCTATGCGATAGCTAAACACTTAAAAACACATCCCGGGAAAACGTGGAAGAACATCAGATATGCAGGCATAGCAATGATCAATGAAAGTGAACGAGGTGGTGATCGAACTATGAAACTGCGACGCCTTGAATCAAAGCTGATAATTAGATTCAAAACGAGACACCCCATGGGCCTAAATGGGGATGACGAGATGTATGTACATTTATAAACATGAACTGTACAACATAGAGGGGATAACAACCCAATTCATGACAAGTTGAACAATGAAAAACAATCAAATAAGTGAAAAATCCAAAATATTATGAAAAAATCCAAACAGAGCAAATGTAATATTTGTAGCAAGTATTCGAATGATACATTCACAAAAACGTGTAATTAATAGCAGATTAATTTAAGCTTCTTTTTTTATCAAAGTGTTGTTGGCATGCGGGGCACCATATGAATGCACAAGATTAAGTTGACATATAGCACTTAGCCATCACTAAATTCATGATTACAAGTCATCAATATGTAGGCAGATCATGAATTCCATTACTAAATGGGAATGGTAAATCAAGTACCTTAATACACATACTTAATGTGTAAATCATGCCTTACATATACGTGGTAACAAAGCACCCTAACCTGCAATTAATGTAATGCACAGTGAGATGCTTGTAATCCAGCAACACGGCGATAAAGCTGAAAAACAGTATGAAACTGCATTTGCCTACTGCTTCCACAATGCACCGTAACTTGCCATGTGAGGGTTTTAGTATAAGTGTGCAAAACAAAGTAAGGACAATTGTTTGTATACCGTGACCAGGGACTTGTATAGTCCGAAACGCGTAGGTGGTAGAGAGCCTACAGGAAAATAAATTGAACTTACCAACTTTGAAGTGGTGTGCGGCGTTTTCCTTGTTGGAGATAACTTGTTGTGACAATATATATATATATATATATATATATATATATATATATATATATATATATATATATATATATACATCCAAATCACATTCACACTTCAATTCCTTATGTCGCAAGGGAAGTATGTAAGCACGGACTCCAAATTGCATCAAATAAGTTTTATTTGATGGACTTAAGACAACAAAGTAAATACTTGACGCGTTTCAGGAAGAAAACCCTTAATCGCTCTACCAAGTCTCACGCATCAGGGGTTAGAGTAACGCAGTGTGGGATTTTCCCTGCAATACCCCGAGGCCACAGAATGCTCATGCAAATGAAATTAAATGAAAAAAACACTTATATAGTGCTACCCTGAGACATCCCAGCGCGGTAGATGGACGCAGACAGAAGAAAGGGCTCCGTGGTTTTAGGGACAATTGTTAAAAAGTAGTGTTTTAAAAAGTTTGCGAAAGGGTAGGAGATTGGGCTCCATCCGCATGCGTAGGGGAAGAGCATTCCAGAGCTTGGCAGAGTTATAGGAGAAAGAGCATCCGCCGCATCTAGCTCTCTTTATCCTAGGTAGAAGGGCGCGGCAGGAGGAAGCTGAGCAGAGGTGCCTGTTGGGCTGGTAGGCAGTTATCATGGACCGGCTGATTGTAGGACCCTTCTTCCAGAATAGCCTTGTGCACAATGCACATGGCTTTAAATTGGATTCTCTCCCTGACCGGTAGCCAGTGGAGGCTCCTTAGGGCGGGAGCTGTGGACTGTCATTGGGGGCTCTGGAGGAGTGTGCGAGCTGCACAGTTTTGCATTATCTGGAACTTGCGTATGGTGGATTGTGGAGCCGCTAGATACAGGGCATTCCCATAATCCAGGCGTGAGAGGATAAGACCGTGGAACGCGATTTTATTTGCTTGAAATGGGAACAGGGAAAGTATTTTATGTAACATCCTCAGCAGGCCCTAGCAGGCAGCCAAGAGTTTTGCCGCTTGGTAGTTGAAACTCAGGGAGTGGTCCAACCATATGCCAAGGCTTTTGATCTGGTCTTTGGGGACTGGAGCGGCGCCCAGGCATTTCGGCCAGAGTTCCATCCATTTGGCAGACTCCTCAAGACAGCTTCCCAGGTTGCTTGGTGATTTTTCGGGGTGGTTTAATGCCATCCCGAGCTGAGTGTCATCAGTGTAGGTGATGATTTGTATGCCAAATGGGTGGACAATCTCTGCCAAGGGACTCATGTAAATATTAAATAGTGTGGGGCTCAGGGATCAGCTGATCAAATGCTGACCGTGTGTGTTTCTAATTCTCTGTCTCAGCAATGGTGAAGGTCATTGTTTAAGCATCATGCTGCCCGCACCCGCCTCCTGCCAGGTAACTTGCAAAGAGTCAAGGGGAGTTTTTTTACCTCCATGTATGCAGCCCAGCCACCAAGTGAGTGCCTGAATCCTCACTGGGTATCATGTATTTTGATGTACTCTAGCTGGCACTGGGATTGGTGTGCTCACATACAATCCAAAAGCAGCGAAAACTGAGAGCTTTGTGTCCAGTGCTCTGCATGCGTTGTACTTCTCGCCCCTGGAGGCCGGCTTCCAACAGTAAGAGGTACAGACTCACTTTGATACGTGGCCGGTGCCTGGCTTTACACGGTACCAGCAGGTCAGTCATCATGTATTTTATTTATTTATTTATTTTATTTATGCATTTTTATATAGCGCGGACTTTACCAGAAGGCGTCAGAGCGCTTCACAATAGGAACAGAAATGAAACATAATGAGAAACATTACACAAGAACAGATTACAAAAGCATACGTTACGTTACATAAGGTAATAGTGACAATTGTGAGCAAACAAAATACATGAGGTAGTAAAAATTGTGAGCAACCAAAAATACATGAGGTAGTAAAAAGTGCACAAGAGGAAAAAGTGACAAGTGTGCAGTTCCAAGAGAAAACAAAGTATAATTTGAGGTATAATACTGCAATAGGTGCTAGACACTCAGGCACAAAAACAAGCGTTACGTAGGCAAAGGTGGCACTTGTGCAAGTATCAAAGGTAAAAACATGTGAGAGGTAGCAAACCGTGTGATACAAGGGCAAAGTGGTGTGTGCATGTTACAAAAGGGCACCAAACACAAGTACATGGAAAATACTGCAAAAAAGGCAGACACTCCAACCACAAGAACACACTGGGAAGGCACTTCCATGGTCATGGAAAGTAGAAATTTTCAGTAGTGGGAAGTCTTCCTCCAATAACATGAGGACGTGAATTACCTTTGGAGGTGTCTCTGGAGGAGGAGAACTTTGAGGTCCCTTTTGAAGGCCTGGGAGGAGGCGGTGGTCCGGAGCTGAGGCGGAAAAGAGTTCCAGATTCTCACTGCGTTGCCAGAAAAGGATTGGGCCATTGTTCTCTCCTTCTTGTAAGTGGGAGGTTCAAGCAGTAGATTCTCCGCATTGCGTGAAGGTCTAGAGCCTCCAGAGAGTTTCAGTTTATTCGCCAGGTAGCGAGGAGAGGAGGAGTGCAAGGCTTTGTGGGTGATACAAGCGGTCTTGTAGATAGCTCTAGCCTCGAAGGGAAGCCAGCGGAGGGTGGATAACATTGGTGTGATGTGATCGCTTCTTTTGGCCCCATAAATGAAGCGAGCTGCTGAATGGAAAACAGACTTAAGTGGTGACAGGTGAGATTTGGGGAGGCCAGTAAGAAGAGAATTGCAGTAGTCTAGTCTGGAGAGGACCAGCGATTGCACCAGGGTTATAAGGTCCTGCTCCGGGAAGAAGCGTCAGATTCCCCAAAGAAGGCACAGTTGGTAACGAGCAGATTTTGCAATAGAATTGATGAGGGGAGTTAGATTGAGTTTTTTGTCTAGAATGACACCAAGGGATTTTGCGCTGTCGACAATGATGGGTTTATTGTTTAGTAGATTCATCTGATCCATCCATGATTGAACCGGGGGAGGAGAGAGTGAGGAGGAGAAGAGGAGGAATTCAGTTTTGGAGGGATTCAGAATCAATTGATGAGTTGCCATCCAGTTTTGGATGGAGTCAAGAGTAGAGCTTAGGAGGGAGAGATCATGAGTGGAGGCAACCTTGAGGTAGAGTTGAGTGTCGTCTGCATAGAGATGATAGTGAATCCCGGATTTGCTTAGGAGATTTCCTAGTGGTTCTAAGTAGAGATTGAACAATGTGGGTTCAAGTATAGAGCCTTGGGGAACACCTTGACCCACCGCCACAGGAGAAGAAAGACTGTTCGCTATTTTGATCATTTGAGATCTGTCAGAGAGGAAGGATGCAAACCATTTAAGCACAGTGCCCTCCATGCCCATTCTCTGTTGAAGGATATTGAGGAGGGTGTTGTGATTGACAGTGTCAAAGGCTGCAGAAAGGTCAAGGAGAATTAGCAGACAGGACCCCCCTGAGTCGAGTATCCTCAGCGCATCATCAACCACTTGCAGTAGGGCTGTTTCAGTGCTGCAGTTTTGGATGAAGCCGGACTGACAATTGTCAAGAAGATCATTGTCCTTGATATGACGATAGAGTTGTTTAGCTACACATCTTTCTGTGATCTTCGTAAGAAAGGGAAGGTTAGTGATGGGGCGGAAGTTGTTGAGGTCCTTCGCATCAGCAGTGGGCTTTTTAGGCAGAGGGGTGACCTGCCCAGTTTTGAAGGAGACAGGCAGGGAGCCTTTCCAGAGGGAGAGGTTGATCAGAGTGGTCCAATAGAATAGGAAATGTAGGGACGTCTCATACCTCAAGCCGGTGACGGGTCATGTACAGTGCTTTACACCATCCTGCTGTGAATGTGGGGATCTGTGCAGGTGTGAAAAGTGCACACATCTGGCCACAGGCCTCTCAACAGCTCCAACCTCAACACTCAAATTCTAGGACTCGGACTACTTCAATGTGACGTCAGGACCAAGGGGGCAATTGCAAGACCATGTAGAGAGAGGTGGGGGATGGTGAGAGGCTAAGGAGAGCAAAGGGGATACATGTTAGTGGCCTTGCAAGGAGCTGGAAGAGGCAGAGATGAAGGGGCAGGCTGAGACCCAGAGGGATAGATGAGAGGCCTACGGGGAGGCAGCAGGACAAATGAGAGGCCTGTCAGGGACTGGGAGGGGCAGAAGAGAGTCTTACTCGGGGCCAGAGCTGCTGCAAACAAGCCAGTGACCCAAAGGAGTAGAGGAGAAACGAAGAATCAATAGGTCAGTGAGTGCCTTGACAGCAAAGCCAACAAAGCTTAGATAGAAACATATATGAGCCCTCACACGTTCCCAGCTTTTGAAATCCTTTCAGCAGCATGTTGCTGAAGTCTCAATTCTGCTTGGCATTTAGGTTCGGGAAAATTAAACCACGTAGGTAGTAAGTGCCAACTTTAGTATTTCTGCCTGTTTAGCCAATGGCATTCTTACAGTGTGTGTAAGAGAAACTACAAGTTCAAGAATGCAGTTGATGCTGGATTAAAAAAGCAATAACGGTTAAATGTGTAAGGACGACTCTGTTAGAAAAGGGGGATAAAACATGCATGCTCCGATTCCCAGTTAAAACGGTAGACTTATTTTTTGGAGGGCAGAAAACTACTTCATTTTAGCTTTAACCAACTTAAAATTCCCACCACTATAATGTTAACAGGGAAATTTATTTCACATATATTTTTTTTCAAATCGCCCTCAGGTTTTTTCTTACCTGGTGGCGTTTGTGGGTTCGTGACCTTCCATAAAAATTCCAGGAATGCTTTAGCTTTGTTAACTTTTATGAAAATGTTCATTTCATAAATATATCTCACTACAACATTAGAATTGCATTTTCTTCTTGTGATAAAATGTCAAACAAAAGACATTGAATTGCCACATATAGGCAGACGGAAAACATGGAAATGTCACACATAAGCAGTCTGAAAACTTGGCAGCTATGTGTGAACGTAAAACCAGGCTTTACATTCCGGAACTAAGGGGCATATTACCAAGGGCATTATCGCCGCATTAGCGGGACTTTTTCCCGCTAATGCGGCGATAATTTTATCGCCCTATTGCCTAGCTGTCGCTAACACCAGTTAGCGACAGCTTGTAGGCGATAGCGGGCATTTAGGGGCCCACTTTGCATGTCAGCGATAATTATCGCTAATGACATGCAAAGTGGGCGTGCCAAGATGTTAGCGACTGAAAACAGTCGCTAACATCTCTAACTCCTATTAACAACTTTTGGAAATATTCGCGCTAAGCGCGAATATCTCCAAAAGCTAACGCCTGCTAAAAGCAGTTCTTAGCCATGTTATCCAATGGAAGGTGAATAACATGGCTAAGAGCATTGTCACGATAATGCATGAATATCGCTGATTTTTCAGCACTATTCACGCATTTCGCAGGATATTTTCCACTTTTGAGATAAACCTTGATAATATCAAGGTATCTCAGCGGTAAAAATCCTCGGTGCTCGGCGATATTTTTTTCCCGCTAACCAAGCAATAGCGATAATTATCGCTATTGCTTGGTAATATGCCCCTCAATCTCTCTCTCTCTCTCTCATAAAGACCCCTTTGATATCCCTGCGCAGAGGGCTTACAGGTGTGTGCCGCATCAGGGCGTTACGTTTTAGCACTATTTGGAAGTACTTTTTTTTGCACACCATTGACTAATCGTGCACGGACGTCTCTTGTATTGGTACGTGCACTCGATGGGGAAAGCGGGCTAATTCATTTTATTTGCATATTTTATTTTGACAAATGGACACCCTATAAAAGACTCATTTGCCATTTAAGAACCCAAATGTTGTTATTAGGAGAGAGCATAATGACATATGTTTGTCGTGTGCACTATGATGATGCTATTATATATGTGGCCACAATATTTATAATCCCTTGATGATGCATGAGTGCAGCTTTTGTTTGTAGTGCCTATTCTGAAATCTGAATTGCTTCTGCTCCCAGATCCGGTTTTGTAATTTGAAGAAAACGAGGCTGAGGGAAATAGAACGATTTATCCAGGCTCACACAATTCAGTTGAATGGGGACGCAGGGATTTCAGCCTGGCCTTTCCCGGGGGTGTCAGCCTGCACCTTTGACACTGGTTCAACATCTTCTCTCGACTTTAACATATATGTGCATCAAGTGCTTTGTGCATTGCCATCTTTCTAGAAATACACTTCTTAGTTGTCCAGAAGTAAGAACTTAAATTGCGTGAGAAGTGGATATCTCATATTTTTCAAAGCTAGAGATTGCTGATGTTGTGTTGAATATAATAGAATATTTATGCAAAAGTGATGCTTTTAAGTTCTAGGAGTTTTTGTAAGAAATGTATAGTGCACCTCAGTAAAAACTGTAAATTAAAACTTTATACTGGAATTATACTGGAATTACCAACGTGGTTGATTTTTAAAAGTGGAAACATGTTCAGCTAGCTACGTGGGACAGAATACAAACTATAACAAGTGGGTGGGGGGGAGAAACAAATGCGAGAGTGGGTGGAGAGGGATGGGATTGGGCGGGTGGGGAAAAAGATGAGGGGAGAGATGTAAAGGACAGGTAGGAAAAGAAGCAACACAATCAGAGTGCACGGCTCAGCTTCACAAACAGAAGTAATTACCGCCATGCCCCGCCCTTCAAGTACAGGCAGGCAGCAGGTCCCTAGAGGGCGTGGGCAGGACGAAGAGGACCTAAGCAGATGTAGATAAAAAAAGTAAACACGTGCCCTCTGCTACATCTAAAATTTGATTGCATGAACAGCAAATGCAACCAGATAAGAATTATGGCCAGGTTTAAAGATCAGAGAAAACACAGAGAGCTCCCTTGTGTGAACTGTTGTTAGACAACTGAAAAAAAACAGATGGGAGGAGGGGCCATTACACGCTGTGAAAGGAGAAAGCGTGCGATAGCCAACCCAAAAAAACTATATGGAGGAGAGAGAAGCGGCCATCACACACTGTACTCTGTGATGACCAACCAATACTTTCTCTCAGAAATCGCTGGAAAGAGAGCTAAGCACACAAAGGAGGGACATTTACAGGAATGCATTAACGACAAGCCAGCATTTCTGAATGCCACATGAAATAACTAATGGCAATTGGTGGGTATGCCAGAGCCCATTAAGAGGATACAACAGGCCTTGTGAGGCTCGACCTAAAAATAAGGTGCCATACTGTGTAGAGTACTGATTCCTTAAATCGCAGTGTGCTCCAGTCCTTATATAAATAGAACAAATAGAGAAAGGAAAAAGTCAGTCAGTCTATATCCTAGAATCTATGCCTTCAGATCCTGTGGGTACGTTTCCGAACGTTAATAGAACATTATGGGGCATTTATGTTATGAAGTGACGCTGCTGGCATCGCCCCTCCTCTATAGAACAGCACCCAGGTGCCAAAGACAACTTTCTCATTTGCACTTTGTCCTCTGTGCATTGCAAATTGCTTTTTCCACAATAAGCCTAGTATTTATTGAATCTCAGGGTTTGCGATGGAAGAAGGCGTAGGACATTGGACCAATTTTGTGAGTCTTTATAGTGTAATTGGACACATTACAAAAAGAGCAGATCTACAACAGAACTCTGGGTAGAAGACCTGAGTAACTTACAAGTCTGGAAAAGGATGTTCACAGTGGTATATCCTTTTACTGTTAATTTGGTTATCGATGCAGGTGTTTGGATACTTTTATGATTGCTTTTATGCTGAATGATCATTTGTCTGAAATTGCTTATGTTGTCTTTATTGTGCATAGTTCATTACATTATTATTCTAATGGTCTTGTCGTCCATTTCTTGTTTGTTTGGTTGTGGTCGTCTTGCTTTTGTCCAATGTCTGTTGGTGAGTGGGTATAATTCGTGAAAAAAGAAAAGGGGGGGTACTCTTTAGGCTTTGATGTACATTATTCTGGTACTAAACAAGTTCTGGGACCATGGTGCCGAGCCTGACATATGTGATGTTTTAAGAACCTGCGTTAAAAACAGGATATTTGTGAAATACGGACATTCTCCTTCAAGCTGCTGACATGCCTTTAACTTTAGGTGGCAGACCCAGACTCCCTTTCAAAGGAAGAGGGATCCCACATGCAGAGTCTACCTGCGGTGGTGGGGAGGAAGTCTCTGAGACCTCCTTACCCCCATCCAAGTGGCCCCCTCAATAGACACACAATCAGTGGAACAACTTTCCTGCCACTGTACCTTCATGTGTAAGCTTGCATGGACATAAATAGAAAGGGATCCCTCATTTACACGGGACCCCACACTCACGCAAGTGCAGAAATGCCCTTTGATATTGTATTTGAGGGGGATGATAAGTGTGTTAGGCATTACAACGTAGTGTCCTTAGGCTCAATCCTGTGTTGTTTAAATGTAATCAAAGGAGTCCTTGTATTGTAGAAAAGTTGCTTTATTAGTGTTGATAAAAGCGTGAACAGCCGACACGTGTTTCGCCCCTATGGCGAATTGCGCCAGGGCTTTTTCAAGGCTATTTACAAAGTTATCAGTTCTGTAAGTTTCTTCATTTTATACACATTATATTTCAACATTTGATCCGGTTGGTAAATTTAGTAGGGTTAAATCCCTGGCGTGCTCCCGAGAATCTCCCGTCTCTTCCACCGCTCTCACGAACTCATTCGTTCGTGAGAGCGGTGGAAGAGACGGGAGATTCTCGGGAGCACGCCAGGGATTTAACCCTACTAAATTTACCAACCGGATCAAATGTTGAAATATAATGTGTATAAAATGAAGAAACTTACAGAACTGATAACTTTGTAAATAGCCTTGAAAAAGCCCTGGCGCAATTCGCCATAGGGGCGAAACACGTGTCGGCTGTTCACGCTTTTATCAACACTAATAAAGCAACTTTTCTACAATACAAGGACTCCTTTGATTACATTTAAACAACACAGGATTGAGCCTAAGGACACTACGTTGTAATGCCTAACACACTTATCATCCCCCTCAAATACCTTACTGTCTGAAAACTCAATAGGTCCAGAGTTTTCTTGAGTGTGTTATCACTTTCAAAATCCAGTGAAAACTGATGTGGACTTGGATTCCTTTGTGGACCACCTCTCGCTTGTAGAAAGCCCTTTGATATTGTGCCAATGCACATTGTGCGTTCACGCATTGCATAAGGGCTCACAAAGGCATCCACGGACCCTTATGTAGAAGCAAAATACTTGAGGTTTAAGAAGTAGGTTCAAACACCAGTTGCTCCCCAAGGTCACATTCTTGAATGTAGCCCCATTCTGTAAATACCATATTTGAACATGTTAGCATTTCTTTTACTACAGACAACTAAATAGTACAGCCCTGTCTTGTGACTTCTACTGGAAACCATTATCACTAACACCATGCTGTGAAGACAGTGCTCTAGTGGACGAGGATGTGCCACCTCCATGAGATCTTCAGAGACTGGAACAAATCAGGTGAGTGACAAATGATATCACAGTAAACCTGAAGGAGGAGGGAGAATGCTATAGTATTCTGAGTGAGGGCATGGTACTGTCAAGGGCGGCAGGGGCAGCATGGTAGGCATTTTTTAAATATTTGGTGGGAGAAGGTAAAGATGGTCAAAGGTGGAGGGGTAGGTGGAAGGACACTAAGGGGCACATTTACACACCCCGTGCGACAACTTTACGCTGCAGTTGCATCACTTCTGTGACGCAGCAGCGTCATAAACAATGTGCCGCGTTGCGATATATGTACAACGTGACGCATCTAGGGAGATGCGTCACGTTGTAAAGCCCTGCGCTATATTATACCTGCGTCAGGTATATTGTATGCAGGGTGAGTGTTCCCACATAAGAAAGCTTCGTAAAAGTGACGCAGTGAAATCTACAAGATTTCACTGAGTCACTTTTACAACGCCACTGCGTCAAAACCTTGCACCTGCTTGAAGCAGGCATAAGGAGTGACGCAGCATGATAGGAATTGGCATTCCTGACCATTGCTGGAGTTGCGTCGTGCTCATGACACAACTCCAGCAATACGCTGCCTTTCCTCCAAGAAATGCATCACGCATCTGTCTGTCCATGCGCCACGGTGCACTGCATTGTAAATGTGCCGCATCCATGGTGGCGCAAGGCTTTTTTTCGTCACGCAATTTCACTGACGCATCTCTGTTAATATGCAGAGATGCGCCAGTTCTTGTAAATCTGCCCCTAGGTGTATATTATTTGAAAGGTACCCCCTTGAGAAAGGAGGGCTGAAAGGAAGACCATGTTGTGCATGACTCTCCCATGAATCTCTACTATTGTGCAAAAGATCAATGTTATGGGCTAGATTTTGAAATACAGAGATAGGAAAACTGGTTTAGAGGTTTTGGAGGGAGCAGCCTCACACTCATAACAACTTCGTGTCTCAAGGTACTGAAATTCAGGATTAGCGTGTTGGTAGTTTTAAAATGCTAAGGTGTGATGACCGAGATGCCACCTTTAATTGTGACACTGGGGTAATCCCATTCTGCACTGTTGGGCCCGATTCACAGAACTAACTCAAGACAAAATCCTAAACTAAGTACCATTTTGGTATTCACAGAAGGCACTTGCTCATTTTGGTATTCACAGAAGGCACTTATTCTTTTTGGTATTCACAGAAGGCACTTACTCGTTGATGAGTAAGTGCCTTCTGTGAATACCAAAATGAATAAGTGCCTTCTGTGAATACCAAAATGAGTAAATGGTAGTAAGTTTAGGATTTTGTCTTAAGTTAGTTCTGTGAATCGGGCCCGTTGTGTTTCAGCGACAATGGTTAGACTAATTTTTATGAGAAAATGCAAACATTCACTCTCCCCGTCATTCCAGAAGTGTGGAATAAATTACTGCATCTAATGGGAGTGGAAAATCAATGCCCCTACTTTCAAATAGGGGACAGTACTATCATGAGATTTTGTCATGCTTCATTTGGCATTTATCTGTACTACGGACAGACTGGATTAAGAAATTATGTATTGAAGGATAACAAAAGTTCTCAGTAAAAGAATTGGCTTCACTCTAACTAAAAGGAAGCCGACAATGGGGTCCATTATCCGCACATCTCTTCTTTTCTCCAGCCCAATAATACAACATGTGTTGCTGTAAACAATTAACTGTGTTATCTGTTCTGACATTATTAGTGTTCAATGAGTCATAGGAAGGTTCGACTTTGACCTGGGATTTATGAGAGTAATAATCATTTCACATACAGGGACAATAGTTCATGCTAGACCAACCTGATTTTACAAGTAAAAGAAGCTCTTGCTCTGCTGGAGCTGGGATACCAAGAATGATCTTAACGCTGGTCTTATTTCCCACCCCTATTGGTAGTATTTTTTGTGTTATGGTGGGAAAGCCTTGCTGCACTATGATTTTAACCATCTGGTTTTGCTTGCCAATAAATGCCTCATCCGAGAAAAACTTGTGATGTATTCTCACTGTAAGTGGCATTGCTACCACCGACTACATGTCAGAACTTAGGGGCATATTATCAAGCGGCAGCGATAATTATCGCTGGCCGCTCTTAATGAGATTTTTTTTATCGCTGGCAATTATCGCCAGGCGATCGCTGTATTAACAACGCATTGCGCAATGGCGATAATTTTCCAGTGATAGCGTGTTTTCAATGGAACATCGCTGGATTTCCAGCGATGTTCCATGGAAAACAGCGATAACCGCGCTGATACGACCCTGTGGTCGTGTGCTTGTAAATATCGCAATGTACATTTCGCGATATTTTACAGGGTAGTCCGTCAGGGGTACGCCCATTTTTTTTTTTGCAGAGTTTTATATAGCGCGAACTAGAACCGAACCGAATCAGTTATCAGAGCGCTTTACATAGCACCAGTTACGTTACATGAGGAGACACTTTCATTTTTTTAGGCACGGGGAGATTAAGTGAATAGATGTGAAGTTAGGTGTACAGGAAATGGGCACTAAGTCAAGGAAACACGCGCTAGCGTGTCCTTGATGATATTGCGATAAAACTATTGCTGCTTTTCACCCGAAAACGGATGCTAAAGCAGTGATAATGTTATCGTCAACCCTTGTTAATGTGCCCTTTATTCGGTGAAATGTATCCGCAATTATGATATCCAATGCCTGTAATTTATTCATGTCAATATACTTTATAACCATGACTACTAACGATGTTACATGCAAATTTCATTTTCAATTGCGTAATTTTGCACATTTCTTATAATTTTATTAATGCATGTGTTGGAAGAAGCTCCAGAGAGCCTGGCAATATTGAACAGTTGTAAGATGTGGCAATACACAGAAATAAATAAGACAAAAATGTCTTCATTCTATATCTCTAAACATGACACCCGCTGCAGCATGATATATCAATAAGTATTACATCAGTGGCAGCATGCTTTGTTTCACTTAAAATAGCATGTTTGTAGAGACGACTTTTTACTTGCCAAACGTATTGGTTTTAGTCTAAAATGCCATGATTCTGATGGTTCTGCGTACTTTCTGTTGCTTGTACACGAGTGCATATTGAAAAATTAATACCTGTCATGGAGAAAATCTAAATTAAGATATTTCGACTAGTTTTGAATGTTTGCTTTACCATGCTTATTGTGTCTTTAATTACAGTCAGTAGTGTTGATTCAAATTCATGCTAAAAATCACCAGACAGTGCAAGGTGGGCAAGTGGTAGTCACTTTTCATCATATTCTGAGAGCTCGAATTCTAAGGTTTCTACACGAATCTAAAAGTGTATTATGCTCCAGGTACATGTTGGCATTCCTCACCAAATCCCCTCTGCTCCCTTCAAAAGTAAAAACCCGCTGCTATTATGCTCACTGGATGTGTGGCTATTACAGACCAGACCAGACTAGGGCTTTCAGGTAAAGCAGGTAAGTTTTTTTGTTTAAATATTTGTTAATATTTTTGCCATACATGGAAATACGTAGAAAGGGGTCTTCTACCAGTGGTTCACTATTTCCTGTAATTGGCTGTGGTTTGTGCTGAAAATCCAAATACGAAATATTCTGGGGAAATATTAGCACATCATCGGTTCGTGTGCCATCTTGGCACAGACAATATGGTTCAGGTTATTACATTTCGATAAATTCACGGTTCTACAGCTCAGAAACCCTCAAGGCACAAGCGAGAGCGATGGACTTTTTTCCCCACTTATTTATCGTTGTGGTGGTAATAAATGGGCCTCAACTTAACAGATACATAATATTTAACAACGTAGGTGGAAAATCAATTTTCCCATTTTCAGGTTGTAAAAGTTTCCCAATAGAAATGTTTATTGAAGCGGCAGGATTAGATAAACCGTGCGAGATGGACCTCACTCATTTTCCACCACTAAATGATTACTTTTTGTGCTGTTCCATTAAAGTGTCCTAACTTGCTGATACAAATTACTAAGCATTCACGATATTTTGCACAAGTTGTTTTCTTTTGGAGCAATTCAAATGTATAGAATGTCATTCATAAAGAAATAGTTTCAACAGTTTAGTGCAAATTTCACATAGAACAAAATGGTCTAAATTACAGTTTGTAAGAAAACAAACAGTGATAAGAGATATGTGGGTTGTTGAAAAAAAGAAAGGTTAAATGCATAGGATAAAGTGTAAGTATAGTGGTAGCACGAGAGACTTGGACGGAAATAAAGGAGTAAGTACTAAGGACAGGGTTAGCGTTAAGGTTCAGTGAGAGACTGACAAAGACAGGTTTAAGTTATTTTAATAATTTTATTTAGTGTGGAAAGACTCTTAAAGGGTGGGTAAGTGCCAAAAAGATGTGCAGTAGAAGAAGGAACAGAATAAGGATACCACTGCGGAATGCAAACTGCTGGACAAACTTCAAATACAGAGATTGGAAACATTCCAAGAATGAGTGCTGGAGTAGATACCAAGAGGCACATCTTTGCATCGGTGCAAAGTCACAAAAAGTGATGCAAACTGGTGCCAAGCCTTGCTAAACTATTTTCTTGTAGAATTTTTTTGCACTGGAAAGTGGTCTAAAAATAATGCAATTAGTGCTTTGCGCTACTTTCTGTTAAGGGGACTGTCGTGTATTCCTATAGGTTCTGAATCGATCCCCCTATTCCTGACCCTATTCTGGTTAAACTAACTATCAAGTTAACTAACAGTCAGCCCATGAGGCAAGACAAGCCCCCATGATGCAGATACCGTTATCTGACGCAGTCACACTACGGCACAGGAACGTGTTATCTGATTAGGTCATAACGCTTGAGATCTAATTAGACAAGCGACATTCCTCCAGCCCCTGATAAGGCATACGACGTTCTCATAACAAATCAAACCTATGACAACCTGGAAAATCCGTGCGGCCATTGTTTTGATTTCACAGAGAACTTTAGTAAAGAATGTGCTAACGAGCAAGTCGTATGACATCTTTATTGACGTATCTATGTCCATCCTTACGTCAATCTAGGGCACCTTTAAGGTATAAATATTGCCGATCTTGCCCTATGCAAACACACGCGTGGTGACAAGACGGAGCAGCCACACTTGCCGAAGCCGAGAGCAGAAGCAGACCCCGCTGGCGCAGCCCCGCCTTCCGACGCGCTGAGAGACGCGCTGCTATCTCAAGCCGAGAGACCCAGCACCGGCGCTTCAGGGCAGCCCTCGCAGGCAGCCTGGAATATCGAGAGCAGAGAAAGAGATACCATTCCTCATTCATCCTAAATTCCAGGTACAGAACTGAATAACCCCTCACAGAGAATTCTTTAGTTATTCACTTGGCAAAAACAAACTTAACTTAAACTGTAACTTTCTATTCCCGCCCACGCATTAGACTTAGGTCAGGTACACGGGGTAGGCGTATTTAGAAACACCAGTTGAGTACGTTTAGTCAAATGTATATGTGTATGTAAATATATTTTAATCATTTTAAACATCATATGGCTCAGAAACCATATCAATGTTTTTACAGTATTATTTTATACTATTGCTTTTAATGTATGCACTTTACTTAACTATAAGTATTGCAATAATATCGATCCATTTCTCATGTATGAGAAAAGAGACTGATCAATAAATAACACCTTTTTATTGAACACGCCCGTCTCTTCCTTTTCTCTACATTCTGATGAGACTAAGAATGCACGTACTGACTGAGTGAAATAATTGCCTTGTGCTCACACGACTCTCGAGATTGACTCTTGATTAGGGGAGAGCAAAGTTGTCATGTTCTATGGTTGTCAGAAACTAAATCCCTTCTTGTCTAATCAGGGAAGTTAATTCCTCCTTGAACATTCGAGAAAGTTTCTAGCGAACTCTGAGCTACGCTGGCAAACCCAAAAATTAAGTCTAGTATCGACAGTAGTAGACCTAGTTAACGTCTGGTCTAGGCCTTTACTGCTGTAGGTATTATTCCAATGCGCAGAGCCTATTGGGAAAATAGGAGCTACACTACATGGCGCCCAACGCGTTTGGAAAGGGCGATAAAACTAACGTAAGACATTTAGAGTAACTCAGTCGTGCTTTCTCACTCAGACCCCTTTTCCCAAATACTCCAAAGACGTCTGGAGTGGGTGAAAGGTAATATCCTCCAAAACCTCGCAGGAGGGAACTCCTATGTATGGTTCTTGGTATAGTCAACGTTGAAGGATACACTGTTCCAAAATATTGTGCATCTAATCTCCGTTTCCATAAAGAAACCTGATCTGCAAACAGCTATAATACCATCCGGTCAGTAAAATGACTGAAAGTGATGATGAAAGAGAAACAGTTAGATTAGCAACTGAAGTCGCAGATGCTGATGCTACCATGCAAGCAGCAGACCCGAATATAACACTCATTCCGGTCATTAAAAGGAGATCTATAACCTTAAAACTTATAGAAAATGGACTGACACCTAGAGGTGGCACAGTCATATTCGTAATCGAGGCACACGAATATCGGCAGACAGAGGTATATTATTCATGGATACATTTTCCAGCAGCTAATGCTGTAACAAAGTACTTCCACTATTACAAAGTAGAGGAACCTCCTAATGAGTACACTCCTTTCGAGGAGGTGGAAGTACCACTCAAATTCCAAGAGCATTTGCTCTTATTTGATGGCGCCCTAATACATAACAATCACATTACAAGGCTCGGTCCTTTAGGAAGACCAGGAGCAACGTGGCCGGTCTTAGCCGGATACACACCACATCCAGACATCGAAAGAATGCCTGCAGCAGAGCTGTTAATACAGCTAAAACAACTACTAAAAATTCATAGACAATTAGTTCAGTATGTAATGCGGACTTCAACAATTCAGCCAGCGATTAAACTTCCACAGCTGACCCCTCACCAGGGGAACACAAATAAAATTACACCACAGAACATCCAATCCTACCTAGGTAAAGTTCCAGCTAAACGGGAACAAATACCATTCTGGTTGGCACAGAAAATTACCCAAATAGAGGCGGTGTTTCCTGACACCACCCCATTAGAAAAACACAGGATTCTGACTATATGTTTACCAATGGGAATCGCACCACACATTGAGGACTGTGACACTTGGGGTACAGTCTTTGCTTCCATCTACACAAAAACGCACGGTGTTCCATCCATTTCGGTAATACCAGATGTGCTAAAACAAATTCAAGATGAATACGGTCCAGAACCTGCTTTAACTCTTGGTATGAAATTACTAAAAGACTTCAAGCAGGTCTCGGCTATATTATTAGCCAACATAAAAGGTGAAGCAGCAAACGTGGCGATCCGCCAGAGGTTAAAAGAGACAGATATAGCAGACCAACCAGCTGAAATTGCCAGAATCATAGAAAAATCCTATGAAGAACTAGGAAGAGATAGTCTAGGTGGAATACCAGTAAAACCGCAACTGACTACAAGTCCAGAAAAAATATTTTTTAATAATAATTCACCAAAAAAGAACTGGGATGGAAACAAACAATCCAATCCTAAAGAAAAGAAATTCCAGTCCCGAGGGAGGTCTCCCAGGCGAAGAGAGAAATCTCCAAACCAAAGACAGAGGTCACCGCAGAGTGACCCCTCTGGGAATAGATATAACCTTAGAAATAGGGATAATATTAAAAAACCTGATAGATATCAAGACATTGATACACGTCCCTCTCAATCTTTTCAGACTTCCTCGCAGAAATCGGAAAGAAGAGGACGATCAGAAGAGCACGCCAAGTCCAAAGACAAGGAACCTGCTCAGCTAAAAAAGAAATTACAATTTCCAAAAAAGAAGGTAGCCAGTATCAAGGTAGTTAACAATGCCGAGAATACTGAGGACACAACTGAAAAACGGAGAGTGGGCGCAGACAATGCTAGACAGCGCAGCAGAGGTGAGCATAGCTCGCAAAGTCCTTATGAATCATCTGGAGACAGTGGACACGAATGAATATCTTCAAGTGGAAACTGCAGACACCAGAGTTAGCAAACCCCACAAGATATACGAGATAACATTACGTATAGAGGGAGATAAGACTAGGAAAATAAGGGGACTATTTTGGGATAATCTCTCCAAGGGCTATGATATCCTTCTAGCTGAAAAAGACTGGCCACCAGAATTTGTCAGGGAGTGCCCTCATGGCGAAGAAGTAATTATGCCTGCCTTCTCGAATCAAATCCCGATTCATAAAAAATACACACTTGCTAGAAAGTGGGCAGTGGCCTTAGCACCTGCTTTATATAAAAATCATGTAGGATGGGATGAGGATTCTCCTCCTCACAAAATCCAGTTAAAATCACAACCTACTGCACAAAGGCAGTACCCAATTAAGCAAGAAGCTAAAAAAACAGGTAAATGAAATACTAGATCAGCTAGAATACCAGGGGGTGATTGAAACTTGCACCTCACAAATGATCAATCCTTTGTTTCCGGTCTCCAAACCAGACAATTCATATCGTCTAGTTTTGTATTACCGACACCTTAACACATGTTGCAAAACCTTTGCAGTGCAAAACTCACACAGTGCTGCACTAATGAATAACATAGTGCGCAAAAAATACAAAACAACCTTGGACATCTCCAATGGATTCTTTTGTCAAAACATAGCACCAGAGAGCAGATATTTAACTGCATTCTCAGTAAATGGCACTCAAAAGCAATTCTGTCGGTTAGCCCAGGGGTACAAGAACAGCCCGGGGGTATTCTCAGCGAGAGTAACAGAATTACTACAACTATATGATGATGAAGCATTATCCTATGCCGATGACATTTACTTAACAGATGATGACTTGGAGACTCACTTGAAAAGGGTGAACACCATAATACTTGGGTTCGCTGCAGAGGGTTACAAATTCAACTTCAAAAAATCCAGAATTGCCCATCTGACAGTCTTGTACCTAGGATATAAATTATCAAGCATAGCATGGTTGACAACTTTAAAAAAATAAAATAAAAAAAAATCTAAAATATGAAAAGACGTATCCTCTGCCAATCGACATTCTGCCTCTACGACATTACGCCTGTGTAATCTATACAGACGGACATGCTCAACCCTCCGTTTGGGGAGAACAAGCATACAACCCCACATGTGAGATTACAAAAGAAGTGTGGCGCGGAGGTAAACTAAGACCTCTATTAACAAAATCACACTCAGTAGAAACTAATTCAGAACAACAAACTGAAATAATAGCTTTGAAAATGGCGCTAGATAATGCGGATCGCGAATTCCCGACACTTATAGTGTCAGATTCATATTACTGCGTCAAATCATACAACAAGGATTTGCAGACATGGATTCAAAACGGTTACAAAGATGACACAGATGCACCGATAAAGCAGAAACTGCTCTGGGAACAAATAGCTCTTTTACAAAAAGAACTACCAAAGACTCACGTGACACACTCACTGAGTCACCAGCGTGATGGCGTTCACGTTGTAGGGAATTCATTGGCTGAAACAGCCGCAGCGGCAGCCACTAAATCGGCTCCCGTAGTTCGGAAAAAGCGTACATTAAAATACATTGACGGTGAAACATTGCTGGCGGTGAAAACATCATCAAAAGGCGACTGCTCAGCACTACCGATCAACTATCCACTCAATTATACATACATAATCGATGCAAACTCCGTCCCTTTTGCTCGAATCCCTGGAGTGGGGGATAGAGTGATTCCAAACATGGACAGGAGAAACTTGTTAATCGCAGACGCACACATGGGCGAGGGTCTCAGACACCTTAAATTAAAAGATTCTCTGGAAGAATTACAATCACGGTACTGGTGGCCAGGCATGAGCCTGCACTACACCATGTTTGTAAAAAACTGCCCAAACTGCAACAGAGATCGCAGTGGGGAGAGAAGCAGTTTAATACCTCGTCGTATCAAGGCAGATAATATTACCAGCAAAAAGAATGGCTTGCGATTAACATATACAGGCTAGTTTCCACTTATAATGTAGATCACCAGCACTCGGCTGACGTCCGGACTATTATACAAGATTTGCGAGTCTAAATGGCATATACGCTAAGAGCATGTTACGTTTGACCATTGTTTTCACTCAGGCATACCAGCCTGGGGGGAAACATGGCCAAATGAGCACAGTCCAGCGGGAATCTTCTCACTTCCTTCCTGAGGGTACGGGATGGTGTAAAGAAAAAACCAAGGCAGAAAGCAATCTATAATGGAAAGGATATTAGGTTCGGGAGCTGGGTGGGTCAAACATCTAATAAGTGTCCAACGTAGTCTAAATAACTTGCCAAGAAATTCTCTGAAGGGATTCAGTCCGTACGAATTATTATTTGGAACTAGGATGATGATCTCTGACCTTGATAGTCAGACTTCAGTGGTGAAAGAAAAAACCTTTGATGTCAAAGAACGTTTGGCTATTTTGCAGGACTTAAACAAAACAAGAAAAGACCTGAGCAACATACGGTTGAAACAACAGCCAACAACCACTGAAGAATCACCACCTGTCCCAGCAAGACCTGTCTGGATTCCAAAAGTCGGGGATCTAGTCAGGGAGAAGATCGCGGTAAAGAAGGAATTTGGGCCTTCCTACAGAAAAGCAGTTCCTGTCTTGTCTGTCAACGGGACAAGGTCAGTTGTACTACCGCCACTTGCTGGAAAAAAGGAGAACCGAGTTGTATCCATCGACCTGGTAAAACCACAACATGTGGCCGATAACAAACGGTAGGCCAAGTGGACTCCCAATAAGTAGCAGAACACCAAGGTTTGCTACCAGCACAGAGGTCCTATCAAAAAGGCTCATCACATTCGAAACGCCTGCAGAAGAACAAGAAGGACTATGCAACAATGCAATAGAACTCAGACCTCTGAAAACCCAAATAAAGACATTTAGCAGAGACACACCAATCTATACTGAAGTACCAAGTGAAAATGCAAAAAACAAAAATCCTGAACCAATTGGAACAATTGACAGAACTGCATCCGGTTACTTCATCAACTTCGATGATTCCTCTGACAGCTTCAGTGAATCAAAGACACAGCCATCATCAAAATCCTTTAAAGACAAAGCGAAGGAACTTTTGAAACAACTGAAAGAAACATATCTGATTTCTCCATGGATTGAATTTTGGGTGGGTTTTGGTGCATTTATCCTCATACTTTGGCTCATCATGGTATTTACTTTGGGACGCTTCATTGAGGGAAAATATGCTAAAATGGACACAGCAAGTCAGAACATCAACTTGATCCTCAAACCACACACATCTTCACACGTCGAGAAAAGAGAACTTTCTTCAGAACTTTCTTCAGCCAACTACACAGCCAATCCGATACCTGGTGGGGTAGCCTGGGACAACACTGACTATGAAATTTATGGTCCGGTCGAGATCCTGAAATATCCACACCAAATCAAGATCTCCTTGAGTGATTTTGCAAAACCAAACTCATTTGCTGATGATTGGGACTTCGAAAGCATTAACAACATGATGTCTGACTTAGTAATGTCTGCTAAATTTACAAAACATGATTATTTGCAAGGTTCTACAAATTATGATAGTATGTATTGCTATAACCATTATGGTAACCATTTTTTACATAAATCTGCACAACCTAGAAATGTTTTAAATTATAATCAATGGGAACATTGTGCTACACCTCCAAAAGGGAGCTCTAGAACCGTGTATGACAAATATTCATATTTTTCAGGTTTTAACACAAGTAATGCTGAAACATTTTATTTTAAATTGTCAAACAAGACAGGGATGAAAACCATGATAACCAACACAAAATTGATTTATTCAGACTCATTCTTTGAACAAATGAATACTTTTGGATTTGATTATTGGGACAAAAATGTTGATTTGAAAAGTGTTTGGGGTACAAAAGAATGGCAAGTACAGGGTATAGAAGCTTTGTTTAGAGCCTGCATGATCCCAGAACAAATGATATTTTTAAATGACACTGTTCAACAAACCACCTGTCTTGGCTTAGCCAAAATCAAAGATTTAAATAAACCGTCTATTCCAAAGCCAACAATGTTTAGCAATAGCTCTGATACAGATGAAGAGATAGACGTAAACCAGATATTAAACCAAAACAGAACACATCCTGATTGGAAACAATGGTTGATCTGGCCCACAGATACAAATAACTGTCAAGACAGATTCCTGAATAAAACACAGGGGTTCAAAATGACCAGGCCAGACCCTAGATATCCTCAAAGACATCACCCAGGGATAATAACAACCTACAGTGTGGGCAAATTATGCCTTCAATGGCTACAAACTTCCACACTGCCTGAAATTAAGCAACACCTAACTTTACTTACTGATGGTGCTGACTTGCGTGATTTCATTCTGGGACCACGCAAACAGCGTCAAAAGCGTTTCATAGCAGCCTCTGTATCTGCAGCATACAATGAGGCCTGGTAGGTTACTCAAATTGAAACAGCAGAAAGAATACGGGAAATTGACCGTATTAATTTGGAAAAATCACTTTCTATAGTGGACAATGGGTTAATGACTCTGTCCTCCAGAATTTTTTCATTGGACAGCATTGTGTCTTCAGCAATCGATATATTATCGCAAGACTTACTGTTATTACAACATGGTCAGTCACAATTACGTTCTATTGTACAGCTTGGCTGGACGTTACAAAATCTGCGTTCAGGCTATGTGCCTTGGCGTTTAATCAACACAACGTCACTATTCCAAATCTTTAACCTTACTGATAGACAAATCGGTATGGCGCAAAAGGGTGCTGATTATACAATCTTGAGCATTGAAAAACTAGAAAGATTACCAATGACAATGTCAGAACGACCTGTCAGTGAATGGATAATACACGGAATCATAAATATTCCAATCTCAACCTTCAGGTTTCAATACTGCCAAAAATATATACAGGCTGGCATGTACGAGAAATTGGGAAAGGGGTACCTTAAAACAACTTGGAACCTGCCCTATTCACATGCATGTGTCAGTAATAAAGGACAGAAAGTGTTTCTTAGTGGCAACAATTGTGCTATGTCACTAAGCGGCACGCTTCTGTGTAACGGTATTAGTTTGCACGGAGCCTGTGAAGGAAATTCATACAACCTTTCATGTCACCAGCAAGGCGCACCTGCAACCGAAATAGAACCATTCTTTCAAAGACTCTATAATGGGAGTTACATTCTTATTGTAGACCGCAAATGTTGTAGTCTTATGCCCGGGACTCCTTATCTAGTCACTACGACGGCGAAGGTCAAGTGCTGTGGACGTTCTTTGTTCCCCAGCTCCTTTCCAGACAGGGAGGCAAGGGCATGGCCCAATTTGAAAATTACTTCTATTCGAATAGATACTTTAAGCAGAATGAAAACAGTGCTTCTACAGACGCCTACAAGGTTCACGTCATCAAAAGAAACGTATGATCTACAAGTCGCAAGGACGACTGCAGAGATACATACATTATTATCAACTAATTCCCCCGTACATTTCGCGGAAATCCTGAGCGAAATCTTAAATATTTCTGATACCACTGGGGTCTCAAAGGTATTTAAGACAGTATTTTCGATGGCATTAACACCATTCAAAGCCATACTGGGTATTTTTCCAGATTTCGTCCATTCGATTTTTGGCGGACTTCCCCTGATCCTGGGACTAATTGCAGGAATCCTATTCTTAGTCCTTATTTTTCGTTATGGCAACCCATGTCACAGATCAAACTCTCGCGACAATGGAAGATACAATCCTAGCCATTGGATACCGGGACCGGATATCAAAAATCCTGGGAATATCCCGGCTTAGAGACCTGAACATGACTTGGTTTCTATCATTTCGACCAATGTGGCAAAGGTGTGTTTTACCTGTACTAAGGTGTCTGCTATGCGGAGAAGAATGCGTGTTAGACACCTGTCTGACGCTACAATCGGATGCGCCAGTGGATGCAGATACACTGTTGGTTCCTACCAAGGTTCACGCTTTGTGCTGCCCTCAAAGGCTGCCAATCCTGATGACGGCATTCCTGGAATCTTCACCACTACGATTGAAGAGTAGTGAAGTTCAAGATGAAAGCAGCATCGAACAGGTACGACCTTCTGTCAGCAATGCGAATCAGAATGCCAATGGAGGCAATCATGCGCATGAATGCATGGTTACACCTATTTCCGACTTAGTGGAACTTTCCCATGAAGCTGTTGACAGTTTTTTCGAAAGCCTGAATGATATGATGTTCTCTCCAGAACAGAAATAGAGACTTTTGAGTAAACTCGCACACGGCGTTCCCTGAATTCGGCCTTCAACTTTAAAAATAAAGTCACATGAACAATTACAATCCAGTTCACGGACAGCAATTTTCAGCAACCCCCTAAAATATTTTCCCATATTTTTTCCGGGACACTGATCTTCTGCTTAAAGTAAGAAACTATTCCTAGAGAACTAAGATTTCTATTTTTAGATACTTTATAGACTTTAGTTGCCCGCTGGGATGTTCACAAATATTTTATTATGTGATGAAATGGTCTCGAACTTCCTTTCTGTATAGCTATATTAAGAGCCATTTCATGTGTATTTCTCAAATACCAAATTAGCAATAATGCATACAAATGCGTGTTTACTTTTGCATTTAATTAATAGCTTAAGTGCATACAAAATATATGACTGCAATTTTTCAGTATATTTGAAAATTTCAAAATGCATTTATGTATTTTGGGGTGGTAAGGTATACACTATTCTCTATAGTATGTTGTACTATGTTATACTATGCATAGATTAGTAAATATGACCATAGTTAGCGTGGAGTGGGTGTCGTGTATTCCTATAGGTTCTGAATCGATCCCCCTATTCCTGACCCTATTCTGGTTAAACTAACTATCAAGTTAACTAACAGTCAGCCCATGAGGCAAGACAAGCCCCCATGATGCAGATACCGTTATCTGACGCAGTCACACTACGGCACAGGAACGTGTTATCTGATTAGGTCATAACGCTTGAGATCTAATTAGACAAGCGACATTCCTCCAGCCCCTGATAAGGCATACGACGTTCTCATAACAAATCAAACCTATGACAACCTGGAAAATCCGTGCGGCCATTGTTTTGATTTCACAGAGAACTTTAGTAAAGAATGTGCTAACGAGCAAGTCGTATGACATCTTTATTGACGTATCTATGTCCATCCTTACGTCAATCTCGGCACCTTTAAGGTATAAATATTGCCGATCTTGCCCTATGCAAACACACGCGTGGTGACAAGACGGAGCAGCCACACTTGCCGAAGCCGAGAGCAGAAGCAGACCCCGCTGGCGCAGCCCCGCCTTCCTGACGCGCTGAGAGACGCGCTGCTATCTCAAGCCGAGAGACCCAGCACCGGCGCTTCTGGGCAGCCCTCGCAGGCAGCCTGGAATATCGAGAGCAGAGAAAGAGATACCATTCCTCATTCATCCTAAATTCCAGGTACAGAACTGAATAACCCCTCACAGAGAATTCTTTAGTTATTCACTTGGCAAAAACAAACTTAACTTAAACTGTAACTTTCTATTCCCGCCCACGCATTAGACTTAGGTCAGGTACACGGGGTAGGCGTATTTAGAAACACCAGTTGAGTACGTTTAGTCAAATGTATATGTGTATGTAAATATATTTTAATCATTTTAAACATCATATGGCTCAGAAACCATATCAATGTTTTTACAGTATTATTTTATACTATTGCTTTTAATGTATGCACTTTACTTAACTATAAGTATTGCAATAATATCGATCCATTTCTCATGTATGAGAAAAGAGACTGATCAATAAATAACACCTTTTTATTGAACACGCCCGTCTCTTCCTTTTCTCTACATTCTGATGAGACTAAGAATGCACGTACTGACTGAGTGAAATAATTGCCTTGTGCTCACACAACTCTCGAGATTGACTCTTGATTAGGGGAGAGCAAAGTTGTCATGTTCTATGGTTGTCAGAAACTAAATCCCTTCTTGTCTAATCAGGGAAGTTAATTCCTCCTTGAACATTCGAGAAAGTTTCTAGCGAACTCTGAGCTACGCTGGCAAACCCAAAAATTAAGTCTAGTATCGACAGTAGTAGACCTAGTTAACGTCTGGTCTAGGCCTTTACTGCTGTAGGTATTATTCCAATGCGCAGAGCCTATTGGGAAAATAGGAGCTACACTACAGGACATCCCATGGGTAGTACATGGGCGGTCCAATGGTACCATGTATGGTTGCCGATGCCAAGCCTTATTTACTAATATTTGTAGACGGGGCTTTGTGCCAAAAATATAACAGTTTTCTCCAAACTTTTTAAACTCTGCATCACAAAGACTGTTAAAAGAATTTCATAGTATGTCTGAGCCTAGTATTTATTACTGTAAGGATGGCGTTCGAATACACACCACAAACCTAAGGTGTGTGTGTGGCACAAGGAAGCCTCAAAGAGTGCCACCACCTGGGATGAAAGCAGCAGATTTGAAGATGTGCGCTGTTCTGCTCTCTCCCTTCCATGCAACGCAACACACCATCTTTGGGTACTGCGCTGTGTGGAATTTAAGGCAATCTATCCACCAGTATACAGTGGGCAAAGAGGAGGGAGAGCAAACAAGAAAGTGTGTGTCGTGCCATCGACTTGTATCAGCGGCAAAGGTTTCCATTGGAAGGAATAAGTAGTGTGAGGGAAGGAGTTTGATCATAGGAGTTATAGAGGGATTAAAATGGGGTCTTCGGGCAAGATCCGTTTATGATAGAAAAGGGTTTGGTATGGTGAACAGAAGTTATTTTTTTTAAAGCGGTATGTGATGTAGCCAGGCAAAGTTGTTGGGATTTTACAAATTTCTAGTGCACAGAATTTGGAAGGAGTGCACTTGTTTATTAAAAATGGTGTCAACAGGCATAGCAATTCAGGGCTAACACAGAACGTTTACTGACCCACAAAAGATCAGCTTTTAAACCAGGTACTGTGAATATAGAATAAAAAATGTATGTGTATGAGGGAGAAAGTTTTGTAAATGTATCTGGCACCTGAGGGAAGATATGGTAGTGAAATGATGACAAGGGGTGATGAATTCTTGTATGCCAGAGACTATGCAAGATACGACATGAGGGGGTCAAACTTCATAGGGGCTAGATGAATCATGGGATGACCTATAGGAAGAGCATTTCCCTAGTGCAATCTGAAAATGTTGACAGATTGGATCACTGGCTTGAAATCAGATGCAGCATTTAGAACACCTTCTAAAAGCTTACGTTGATATCAAGCTTTTATTTTGTAATGATATAGGCATGTGATTGAGGGGTTAGTTTTTATCCAGAAAGAAGCTGCAGGGCAGGCATTATTGATGACCGCAGGAGCGCTTCAAAATTATGTACAGTCATGTAAAAATTGAACAAGGAGGTTACACCACACTGAAGGTATTTGGTTTCCTATGTACTGTATTTAAGATGTGGCGTATCCATCAATTTTTTAAATGTTTCCAAGTCATGAGTAGATGGAGTGATCTCAGAGTTACAGGATATTTTGAGGTACATCTGTGTGTCATCAGTATGTCTGTGGTAATATCAAAAACAGGCAGGTAACTCACCAAAAGTCTCATTATACAATTTGGATGGCATGAAGTCTAGGGTTGAATCTTGAGGGACACCATTAGGCAACTGGATAGAGTTAGAGAGTCAATAGTCAATTATCGCCAGTTCGGTCCAGTTAAGCTAGGGTTAAGGTTAGGGCTACAGTTAGAATATGGAGACGATGAAAGGTAAGGTTATGGCTAAAGTTAGAATATGGAGACGATGAAAGGTAAGGTTAGGGCTACAGTTAGAATATGGAGACGATGAAAGGTAAGGTTAGGGCTACAGTTAGAATATGGAGACGATGAAAGGTAAGGTTAGGGGTAGTCCTGACGATGAGAAAAAGAACAACGAAAAATAGATTTGAAACCAAATGGATCAAACCAATGTCTATTTTAATGCATTTGAATTTACCATTTAGTTTGAACATGCTATTCATTTAAATGCTTCAAACATTTCACATAGAAATGCATGACAACTCTTTACAGTCAATTATTCATAAAAAGAGAGACACTTTGGCACACACAACAAACAAACGAAATTGTTTTCTAAACAGTGACTTTTTGTGACAAAATGTACATTAAAAGCCATAGTGTGGCAACAAAAAGCTACTTATGAAAACTATTTTGTATGCATAGGTTGCTAATGGTAATGCTGGTAAACAGGCTCGTAGCTAATAGCACAATGTATGCACTCAGAATCCATATGTAGAAGTGATGCTTTCAGCTAAGTGCTTCCATCTAGCATGGTTATATAATATGTAGTATATTTACAAATATTGATTTCATATATTTACTGAAAGGAACAATGACGCAAACACAATAGCTAAGCAATAATTTATTGCACAAGCTGTGGTATGGATAAAAGAGAATTAAATGTAAGCTTTTGTTAGCTATTAATAAAATGTTACATATTAGTTATCTGTTAACTTTCCTGATACTCACTTGTGCTAATGTTTTACATAATTTTACTATACCAACACTTGAATTTGTTGTGGTGTAGGTTAGTGTCAGATACAGGAATGTCAAATACATAATTGTGGTTGTCTTTCACTATTTAGAACAAAGCAGAGCAATCTTATGTACCAAAATGTACCCTCGAAAGTCACTAACAGGCCTGAGGTAGTCCCCAGAACGGTCCACTCTTTTGAACTATGCAGTCAGGAAGGTTGGGGAGACCCCTATCTGTTTTTTCTGCTTTGTGGATCCACATTTTAGCTAAACATCTCTGAATGGAAGGGGGGATCCTAACGGGGGTGGGCCTGGTGGGGGAATTTGGCAGAAAAAAAATTGAGGCAAACCCCAGTATGTATCATTCTTGACCTGCACTTCTACTTAAACTCCCACCGAAATGGATTGGCATCTCGGGTACACATCTACAGTAGGGTCAATCCTTCTGATCAAATGGAACCAATAAAACAATACACTGCAGTGGCCCACAAGGATCATCACCTTTTTAACATGTACAAGTGAGCCATGGCAGAGGTAATTGTATAGCACCAATTATAGCTCTAAATGTAACTGTTTTTATGCAGATTCACACCCAGGTCTAAGTATCAAGATACATGCAAAGATAATGGCACCCTTCTTGAGTCACATACCTCGGGGGATGAATTTAAATGCTCTTTGTCTTTGATGTAGCAAAAATGTTGTTTTTTCAATTGTAGGTGTGCATCATAATCACGAGTAATTCGCACTCGCATATACTCCTTTGTTGTATTAAGATGTGACATTAGAATGTGAACGGTATTAACACGAATTGTGGTGTGTTTGTGATATTTCCATGGAAACGCGAAAAGATTAACGTTAAAGTCAGGTTTCGCTGAAAACATTAAAGTGCACTAATCGTATTTGTTGATGATAATTATTCACGTATTTGATGTGCTTATGTAACGTGTTGATTTAGAAGTGCTCAGTAAAAGTGTGTATTTTATATGTAATTTTGTGAGGCCTTTGTGCTATTCTCTTATGTTGGCGGATTTCTGTAGGCCTGAAATGCATTTTCCCTTGAAGCTCTCGCATTAGATTTAATAGTTGAATTTCATGTGCAAATTAGATTTTTTCTTTCTCATGTTTCTGTTGCAGGTGGAAGATTCATCCTTGTTAGTTAGAATAATGTCTTTGTTTTAGGAGTTAGGCTTAGGGAGAAAAGGTTACATTGAGCGTTGATGCTGATAATGGAGAACTGTTGTACTTTCTTATCAGAGCAAGCCTGGGAATCAAGGCCATCTGGCAAAAGTTTGGGAAGCATTGCTGCCTAATGGAAAGTTACCGACGAGGAGATGACGTGATGTTGCAAAGGACCATGGGATACTACCTGCGGTATTGATGTATTTTTACTAGGGAAAGTGTACGGGGACTTCAGCCTTGCCTTGAGAGAGAGCATCTCAGAACGAGCTCTGTGGCTTTATGCTACCTAACCCAATTGATGTGAAGAGACTCTCAGAAAGACTTCACACGCTGACACCTTGATGGATTTTGCCATGGGGAATGCTATGTAGGGCTGCCACGCTAGTGATAGTTGAGGAACAGATTAATGCTTTATACTTACAAACTTTCAATGAAGGGGAATCTAAACGTCTGTTCAGTCATCTTTTGTATCCTGATTCTTTAACTAATCATCCTGTGCGTATTGCACTGCCTTAACTTCATCTGAAGATTTTACTTTGTATTAGTTCCAATGTATTTTTACACCCTCACCTTCAGGTGCTTGTATGTCCAGTTGTTTTTGGCTTTGGAATAAATTAACCAAACAAAGCTTGGGAGTCTGTGATTCTTAAGAGACGTGGTAAATTGGAACTGAAATTATTTGTCTCCCCACCATGCTTTCATGCTGATAAAAAGAACCATCGACCTGAGGTTCCAGAGCGGATCTAGAACATGGAACCCAGATCCTTCATCTTAATGAGGTAAAGCTAATATCTGAAGGACTGTTGGCCACATAATTATTTTCCAAGGGGCTCCTGAGCTAAAGCTATTTTGACTCCTGCACAGAACATAAAAGACCCATGTTTCTCCATTTAACCATATATGGCAGTGATCACAAAATGCATCAACTTTCATCTGATGATGCTAAGAACGGCCCTACAACTTCTGCTGTACTAGTTTTTTATGATGAATGCTAGAGCACTGACACAAGAAATCCCCAAATCCAAAAGTCCAAAGTATCCAAGATCAAGCACCCAGGCTGTGTCTGAAGCATCGGAAATCAGATCACACCACCCCAGTCCTGAAAGAGTTCCATCAGTTCTTAGTGATCCAAAAAAACTACAAATTAAAAACCAGAAGCCTCATCAACAGAGTCTTTCCTGGAAAGGGGACTATTCACAGAAATTGGTCCTCCGCTATATTTCCGGTCATGCCCTTAGATTAAGAAAACTCCAAGCCGTTTGCAGAAATCAACTTCAACCATAAAATGGAACGGTGAAAGAAACAATGATCGTGCTATAGAACAAATCTATAATAAATGCAACTAGGAAAAAGACCATAACTGAAAGACAGAGTGAGAACACCAGTAGCCAGCATAATTGGCAATAAATCCAATATTGTATATAGCTTCAGTTTACCCATGTGGAGTGCTTTGCCCCCTGAGTCGGTTAGCAACAAAGATGTTTTAAAAAGGTCAGCTTTATTACAAAGATCTGAAACAACAGAGAGAGAGCATATAGTGTCTGATCGAGGGGACACTGGCTCTAAGTTGCTTCAACGTGGCAGCGCAGCACAGACTGAGCCCAATTTAGGCACTGACCTGGAATGTGTGCTGCCTCAACTCATCAAACAAATACTATAGTGTACAGGGAGATATAAAAAGACAGAGGACACACATAGGAGTCCTCCAGCAGACGCACATCACACTGGTAGAAGGGAACGTACTTCAGACAAGGTGGCGGTAACATGTCTGTTACTTGTCATACTCTGCCTTTGCTTGTGAGGCACTCGTTTTCAGAACCAGATAAAAAATCTTGGTAAGGAGGAGATACACATCATAGAGGCAGGCAGACTTAGCAGTAAATATATAGCGTATGTCAATGTATATGCCTCAAACACAGATCAACAACTCTTTCTGGAAGGTCAGGCCCCACATTTGTCTAAGAAAGTCCATTATCCTTTAAAATAATAGGGGGCTACTTCAATTGTATACCGGACCCCGAACTAGATAGATCTCACCCACAACCTCCAGTGTCACACAGACACAGGGTTGCTAAGGCGTTCACAACTTGGTCTCAACACTATGAGATGGTAGACTCCTGGAGAATTCATGATCCCTAATGTGGAGAGAATTCCTTCTATTCTACACAATACTTATGTCAGATTGGAAAAGTTCCTATGCACTGGGCAGGTTTACTCTGGAAATCCCATGTGGAATATTTTGCAAAAATGTTCTCTGACCACAATTCCATGCTAATGGCATTTAGATGGAATACACCTAGAACATCAATGCCCACCTGGAAGCGGAGTACAGATTTCTTGGAGGACCAGGCCTTTAAAGGCATACCGAGTGACACAATTAGAAATTATTTTCCTGACAACATTGACATTGCTTCATCAGTGTTAATGGAAAGGGAGGCATTTAAAACTACGTGGATATTGTATGGCTTATAACGTGTGGGTATTGTCACAATTATTCGCAAAAGTCTCCAAGCAGCAATAACTCCTCGGAGTTATGGGAAGGGAGGCTTTGCACGACCCGCCAAGACGTTCACATCTGGAGGACAGGGAAAAAAAGTTACTACAGTTAATAGAGCGCCTGAAGATATAAGACTATAATAGGTGTATTTCAAGAGAATATAGTGAATGATGAATGTTAGCATGGTTAATAAACCAAAACAAGAGACCCACCCCGATATTGCAGGATGGGTAGATCTCACTCCTGGCATCATATAGGCACAGGTTTGCTAAGCATTACATTGTAGGTCTATAACAAGTCTGACCGGTTGCTATATATGCTCTTTGAGATAAACAAAGTGTTAAAAAAAGAAATAACCAAGGTCTGTATGCAGGTTGGGAGACCCTAGATATTAAAATTATGCATGAATATGTGATTCAGGCATCAATTCCGAGGGTCCCTTATGAAGACGCCCTTGCTCTGGGTTTGAAGATATTGGTGCAATATGTCCTCACTCCTCTTAAAGGGCTGTCCAGAGTTAAAGCCCCCTAGCCCGAAGGACTCCTAGTGGGATACTATGCTACATATATAGACACACTAGCTCAAAAGTTGACAGAGGTCTATAATAAAGTGAGAGGGCAGGGTTCCCTATCCCCCACCTTGAGAGAGGCCATTGTGGTTTCTCCCTAAAAAAGATAGAGACGAATTAGGATTGTCCTCGTATCGACCTTTGTCAGTGCTCAATGTGGATTCAATGTTTATGAGCGAGATATTGGCAAATAAACTTCTCCCTAGGATAGAGGAATTAATCTACCCTTACCAAAATGGGTTTAGTCCCAAATGAAATACCATGGCTAACATTATAATACTGATATGAGTGCCAGATGGTCTGTCACGGACACATCCTGAGACACTGATCTTATCAATAGGCATTAAAAAAGCTCTTGATTCCCTGCGGTGGGATTTCTCATACACTTTTATGGTTAGTATAGGAATAGTATCCGGATTTTTTAATTGGACTAGACTATTGTATATTAATCCCACAGCCAGAATGAGAGCGGGTTGGCTCATATCTGAACCTTATACCATCAGGAGAGGAACCCAGGAGGGTTGTCCCCTCTTGCCAGTTCTAGTTGCAACAGCAGTGGAGACACCAGTGTTAACCATCTAGCAGGGCCAGTGCTTTCGAGGTCTGCAGGTCAGTGAGCTCACGCTATATATTTCACTCTGTGCAGGTGATATGCTGTAGTATTTACGTTGGGGGGGCCTGGATGTCCAGGGAGCCATTCAGACACTGGGGGAATTCAGCATATTGCCCTGGTTCAAGGTGAACTGGGGTAAATCATCTGGGTAGTCAATACAGCAAACATAGGGAGGGGGGAGCGACCCTGGGAATTAGGGCTTGAAATACTCTGTGAACTCACCACCATAACGTATCTGGGGGGAGGGTGTATATTCAGTAGCCTGTTTGAGGGGAATGTTGTGGTGACATTTTCATCATTACGGAAGCTCTGGCACACTCTACACATCTCCATGATGGAGAAGATAGCTTTAGCCGAGATGGTCCTCCTCCCTTGCAAGTTATATTTTTTCTCTTCTCTACCTATACAGACACCAATGGGCTATTTTGGGAAATGGACAAAATGCTGATAGATTTGATTTAGCATAAGGATGACCTAGTCCAAATCACAATTGCCAGTTGACGAGGGCAGACTAGCTTCCCAGACTATGAACTCTAGTACGTGGCCGTCTTCATTGGGTGGCCAAGTGGAGGGCCCCCTGTTTGGCTAGTAGGGATGTTAGGGAAACAGATACCACCGCTAAGCTTATACTGACCAAGTTGCTTCTGGTCCAATTTGATATAGAGCAACTCAAAAGGAGGATATACTGGTGCAAACTCTCCCTTATGCTTGGGCTAGGTCACTTTTGAGGATGCATTCTCATCTCCAGGATGCTCAAGAGATCCCATAATATCCTTGCCAGTCCTCTCACATAGATGACATTGGGGAGAGTTGAGGGCCTGGGAAGCAAAAAAGTTGTCCACAATAGGACAACAGTACCACCGCAGGACTGGGAACACAAACTAGCTCTGGCAATTTTGCGGGTCCAGCCCTAGTGTGGGGGCAGGAGGGGGGTGTAGGGGGTGCTGTTGAGAAGCAGCACTGCTACTGCTTTTGTTACAGGGGCTGCTAGTGCGGCCCTGCTACAAAACCTCCCCGTTAACAAAACCGGCCGCATTCGCTCAAAAACCAGCCGCCACTCTTCCAGCCACCAGGAAACCTCTGGTGCCCACTAGGGCCAGTCCGGCCCTGAATAGTACAGAGACAGGAGCTGTGTGGAGTTTAGTACGCATCAATATTAATATGATATCCAAGGTAGCAATTTTGTGCTCCCTGGGGCTCATTAGACACCCTTCAAAGGTGGTGTAGGTGGGTACACAGCAAACACCTGCATATATTTGCCTGAATTATTATATATATCAACGCTTACTGGCAGGATAAGGGTTGTGACTCTTTTGTATCACTTGTTCCCAAATCTTTCGAAGAGAGATCTGACAGGGCTGCAAGGCAAAGTCCAAAGACCTGGTTACAAATCTGAGTGAGGATGAATGGGATACAGTGCTGAAATATGCCCCTAAGTTTCTAAAAAATCCAGATTTTGACTTTTACAATGTTACTACTTTCACAGGGTTTATATAACGCCCAGATGCAAAAAAAATTCTGACGGCTCAGGCTGAATGTCCTCGATGTGGAAAAGAGGGGACGGGTTTCTTCCACATGGTCTGGGATTTTCTGTAACTTTGTCACTACTACCTCACTTGGGCACTGATAGGGGTACAGAACTACAGTATCTAGGCAAACACAATGATCAAGTATGGCTAATAGGTACTTTCCAGAAGCAGTTGGATCAAAAACATCACAATACTAAATATACTAAACTGTTATAGGGCGGAATATTATGGGACACAGTATGGAGGTGTCACTGACTTAAATTGTCATCTACATGAGTGGGAGCCACATGGCCATTGTCATCCAGCATGGGACCAGTGCTTAATTTGTAAAAAAAAAAACATAAGTGCCAAGGCCCTCGTCAGTAAGCCTCCAGTAAGCGGGTTACTCCAGCCATTGTCAGCATTGCCAATGACAGTACCTACATATCTACTAACCAGCACCCTGCTATAAGAGTGACAATTCAGGCTATTCCATGCCCCCAAAGCTATAAAAATGGTTTGGGCTGCATGTATTAGTTGTTTCTGATGTATACTGAATCAATAAACAATTGCTGTGCTGCTCATCTCTCATTTATACAAACAGCGCCACCATGTGGCAGCTGTCTTAAGTTCCGCTGTTGAAACTTAAGTGCCGGTGCCGAGCACCGGAAACCACTGGCTTAAATTAAGCACTGGTCCTGGTGCCACTACACCTGTTTCAGCATTGATAGCTACGCACATGATATGAACAGCACCTCAACTGGGACATTTATCAACACTCTCTTTGCTTTAGGTGTGTCATAAACCAGATGGACACCTTCTGAGGAAAATATTCTTTCAAGTATTTCAGTAATTTCTGTTAGAAAAGGGCCTGAATCCCTGAACTGGGCCATAACAACAGAGATGATGCTCCATAGGGCTTCTGAATTTTATAATGGCAGGAATTAAATAGGTATTTTAAAGTTTTGCACTAGATACTCCATCATATGGATATTTAGTTTGCAACTGGTGATTTGCGAATTAAAGTCCAATAAGCGACGCACGAAAATCCATGTGTCTAGGAAGAGAGGCTATATACTTGATGGGGGTTGTTTGTGACCTACAGCATTTTGGAATAGGCTTGTTTGCATTACTGTGCTGGGTAGGCAAAACTTTAGGGTTAATTAGGGGCTTGGTTTTGGACGAATTGAGAATTGATCATATGTAGGTACAAATGCAGTAGCAACAAGTTTTACTGATGGTACGGGGCAGGGATAAAAGACACATGGTAGAACCTGATGCCCAGGGTTAATATATATATATTGGCATAGTTGCTGTGGCCTGGACAGCAGTGGAGAACCCAGTATTCTTTTGGATCCAGATTTACAAAACTTTTGCCTGGGCACCTGCACAATGCAATGAAAGCAAAAGACGTTGCCAAGTTACCTACCATTTTAAAGGCCTATGCCTCAAGCTCTACATTGCATTGCGTCGCCCCGGGGCCCATGCACATTTTAATAAATGTGGGCATTTGTATTTAGCAGTGGAGCTATGGACTTAGTCATGCAAGTGACACAAAGGTCCATTGGGAGGACAGCCTACAAAGGGTGCCCAAAATGAGCAAGCCCAGAGCTGGAACATCAGGGGCAAGTTCCAACACAAGCTACTGGTAAATTTAACTGGAAAATGCCTGACAGAAACTCACATGCGGGTCCTCAATTATGGGCTGAGATTTATCCCATCGCCCACCTTTGATAGATTCAGACTCCACGGTGAATTGGCAGATTTCTTTAAACAAATCAAAAGTAAAATTAGTTTACCAAGACAGAGGGAACAGAGGAGAAAAAAATCTACCTTTTCCCCACCTGCATCATTCATCTTAATGAAAATGATAGCCTTGGAGCAGGCAGTCTCTAAAGAATTAGAGGAAATTGACTCAAATTGGATTAGGACATTTCATGATATGTTGCTAGACGAGCAAAAAAAGCACTGGAGGAGCTCGGAGCCGACAAGGAGGTTGTTTTCTAACCTGCTCACACAGGAGGATCAATCAATCAATCAATCATGGACATTTATATAGCGCACTACTTACCCGGAGGGTCTCAAGGCGCTTGGGGGGGGGGGTGCTGCTACTGCTCGAACAGCCAGGTCTTGAGCTTCTTCCTGAAGGAAAGGTGGTCTTGGGTCAGGCGCAGGTCGGTCGGGAGGGAGTTCCAGGTCTTGGCGGCCAGGTGGGAGAAGGACCTTCCTCCTGTTGTCGATCTTCGGATGCGGGGTACGGCGGCGAGGGCGTGACTGGCTGATCGGAGGTGGCGTTTGGGAGCGTAGAAGTTGATGCGGTTGTTGAGGTAGCTCGGGCCTTGGTCGTGTAGGGCTTTGTGTGCGTGGGTGAGGAGACGGAAGGTGATTCTCTTGTTGACGGGGAGCCAGTGCAGGTCTCTCAGATGTCCGGAGATGTGGCTGCGTCGGGGGATGTCGAGGATGAGTCTGGCTGAGGCGTTCTGGATCCGCTGGAGTCTCTTCTGGAGCTTGGCGGTGGTTCCGGCGTAGAGGGCGTTGCCGTAGTCCAGTCGGCTGGTGACGAGGGCCTGGGTGACCGTCTTCCTGGTCTCGGTGGGGATCCACCGGAAGATCTTTCGTAGCATGCGCAGGATGTTGAAGCATGACGAGGAGACGGCGTTGACTTGCCTGGTCATGGAGAGGGAGGAGTCCAGGATGAAGCCCAGGTTGCGTGTGTGGTCTGTCGGTGTGGGTGCGGAGCCCAGGGCGGGGGGCCACCAGGAGTCGTCCCAGGCGGAGGGCGAGGAGCCCAGGATGAGGACTTCCGTCTTGTCTGAGTTCAGTTTCAGGCGGCTGGTCGTCATCCATTCGGCTACAGCTTTCATCCCTTCGTGAAGGTTGGCTCTGGAAGCGGCGGGGTCGTTGGTCAGTGAGAGGATCAGCTGGGTGTCGTCGGCGTAGGAGATGATGTTCAGGTTGTGTTGGCGTGCGATGGGCGCGAGGGGGCTCATGTAGACGTTGAAGAGGGTGGGGCTCAGCGAGGATCCTTGAGGGACGCCGCAGATGACTTCGGTGGCCTCTGACTTGTACGGTGGTAGACAGACTCTCTGTGTTCTTCCGTCGAGGAAGGAGACGATCCATTCCAGTGCCTTCTCTTGAATTCCGACGTTGCTGAGGCGTTGCACTAGGGTGCGGTGGCAGACCGTGTCGAATGCGGCGGAGAGGTCTAGGAGGATGAGGGCCGCTGTTTCTCCGTTGTCCATCAGGGCTCGGATGTCATCGGTGGCAGCGATGAGGGCGGTCTCGGTGCTGTGGTTGGCTCGGAAGCCAGACTGTGAAGGGTCGAGGGATCCGTTCGTCTCGAGGAAGGCGGCCAGCTGTTTGTTGACGGTCTTCTCGATGACTTTGGCTGGAAACGGGAGGAGCGAGATGGGGCGGTAGTTCTTGAGTTCGGTGGGGTCCGCTGTTGGTTTCTTTAGTAGAGCGCTGAGTTCGGCGTGCTTCCAGCTCTCCGGGAAGGTGGCGGTGTCGAAGGAGGTGTTGATGATGTCCCGCAGGTGGGGTGCGATGACAGTGTCGGCCTTGTTGAAGACGTGGTGAGGGCAGGGGTCGGTCGGAGATCCGGAGTGGATGGAGTTCATCATGCGGACGATGTCATCGGTGCTGATCGGAGTCCAGGCGCGGAGGTTGGTGGTGGGTGGCGTTGCTGCGGTCGTTGTGTGCGATGGTTGACTGCTGAAGCTGTTGTGTATGTCCGCGATCTTGTTGTGGAAGTAGGAGGCGAGGGAGTTGCAGAGGTCTTGCGATGGGGTGATGTCGTTGTTTCCTGCGTTGGGGTTGGAGAGCTCTTTCACGATGTTGAAGAGTTCCTTGCAGTTGTGTGCGTTGTTGTCCAGTCGGTCCTTGAATGCAGTTTTCTTGGTGGCGCGGATCAGTTGGTGGTGCTTCCGGGTGGCCAGCTTGAGGGTGGTCATGTTGTCCGGTGTTGGTTCCCTTCTCCAGGCCTTTTCGAGGGCTCGGCAGTTCTTCTTGGAGCTCTTGAGTTCGTCGGTGAACCATGGGGCTCTCTTGCTGCCGGGTCTGCTGGGCGGGGTCCTCAGAGGGGCGAGTTCGTCCGCGCAGTTGCTGATCCACTTCGTGAGGTTGTCGGCGGCCTGGCTGGGGTTCGCTGAGCTGGCGGGAGGGTGCTGACTCAGGGAAGCGGCGAGCTGGTCGGCTGTAATCTTGTTCCAGCTTCTTCGGGCAACCTGTTGCTGGTGGTGGTGGGTCGTCGTTCTTCTGAAGGTGAAGTGGACGCAGCTGTGGTCCGTCCAGTGGAGTCCTGTGGCGTGGCTGAAGGCGATGTCTTTGCTTGATGAGAAGACGGCGTCGAGTGTGTGTCCGGCGAGGTGGGTGGGGGTGGTCACCAGTTGCTTGAGTCCCAGGTTTGCGAGGTTTTCCAGCACGGTGGTGGTGTTGCGGTCGTCGTTGTTCTCCAGGTGGAAGTTGAGGTCCCCGAGGAGGACGTAGTCGGCTGAGGGGAGGGCGAGCGGGCTGATGAAGTCGGCGATGTCCTCGCTGAATTGTGTGCGTGGTCCCGGGGGTCTGTAGATGAGGGTGCCTCTGAGGGTGGTCTTGGGGTTGACGTGGATCTGGAAGTGCAGGTGTTCAGCGGGTGCGATGGTGTCGTCGGTGTTGGTCGTGATGCGGATGGTGTTCCTGTGGATGATGGCGATGCCTCCTCCTGTGTTGTTGACGCGGTCTCTCCGGATGATCTTGTAGCCGTCCGGGATGGCGATGGCGATGTCGGGTGCTGAGGAGGCGTTCATCCAGGTTTCCGTGAGGAAGGCGACGTCTGGGTCTGTGGTGTCGAGCAGGTTCCAGAGCTCGACGGCGTGTCTGTGGACGGAGCGGGTGTTGAGCAGGATGCACTTCAGGTGGCTGCTGCTGGAGTTCGGCTTGGTGGGTGCTGGTGCAGTGCAGGTCCGGGTGCAGGAGAACTTGCAGGACTGGCAGATGAAGGGTCCGTGGGTGCGTCTCGGGGTGGCTCGGTAGCATCCAGGGGTTCGGCCGGCGTTGAGTGCGTTGAGGGTGGCGGCGTCGTATGTCCGTCGGGTCGTCTTCTGTCGGTGGGGGCCAGGGGTCCTGGCACTGGGCGCGGTCCAGGCGCGGACGGGCGCAGACGGGCTTACCTTTGGCGCACCTTCGGCGCTCAATCGGTGCTCCCGCTGCGCGCGTCCGCTGCGCGGTCGCTGAGGGGGCGTCATAAGAGGGGAGCAGGGAGGGCGGGTCCGCCGGGAGGCGGGAAGGGGTTAACCAATCGTGTGGCGGGGGGGGCGGGGGCCGCAGGCAGGAGGCGCGGGAACGGGTCCGGCAGAGCGGGCGGCCCAGCGGCGGCTGGGGCGCTGCTGGCGGCGTCGGCGAAGGCTCTCGGCAGGTAAGCAGGGCAGCAGTGGCAGGCGTAGAGGAGCAGGGGGGCGACCAGGCCAGAGGCGCAGTGGTCGCTCCCTAGAGGCAGGCGAGGTCCCCTTAAGAGGGGAGCAGGGAGGGCGGGTCCGCCGGGAGGCGGGAAGGGGTTAACCAATCGTATGGCGGGGGGGCGGGGGCCGCAGGCAGGAGGCGCGGGAACGGGTCCGGCAGAGCGGGCGGCCCAGCGGCGGCTGGGGCGCTGCTGGCGGCGTCGGCGAAGGCTCTCGGCAGGTAAGCAGGGCAGCAGTGGCAGGCGTAGAGGAGCAGGGGGGCGACCAGGCCAGGAGGAGACATAATAGTGCAAACTACAATCGAGTAAAGACAACAATGCATATGCCTTTTAGGAGATAGAAAAAACTAAATAATCATCAGCTCGGAACCCACGCCTCCCCAACTTCTACACCAAGGGAGCTGGAATACACAACAGCACAAGATTGGCGCTGGCAGAGAATGTTTTTTTAATTTTATTTAAGGGGTCTCTTATCTTAGAAAAACATGGAACTTCCATGGAGAGTACATGTGGGTCAAGTATCACAGGCCAGTATGTGCATCATTTTGGGACTAACTTTATCATGTGTGATAAGAACCGATTCAGAGACCACATGAAAGTAAGAAGATGCATGCAGGTGATGTGCATTTAATATGGGAGGGTGATCAAGAACCAACATCCCACTTTTTTCCTTGGTTGAATACCTGTAATGCACATCTGAGGTTCTCCCACACCCTCAGCAATGAGAAACTCCCCTTCCTTGATGCGAGACTCTTACTAGAACAAGGGTGTTCAAGTTTGGCCATATATACCAAGCCAACAGCTAAGAACAATCTGTTAAATTTCGACACCTTCCACACAAGACCCTATTACATGCAGGTCTTAGAGTTGAGGAGAAATGATAGAGAGAATATGGACTACACAAGACAGGCTGAGACACTTTCTGTCAAGCTTAGGGAACAGGATTACTACTCTGAGAAAATCAGACAGAAATACTAAGAAAAAACTAAATAGGAAGCATTTTCTGGACAGCATGCCCAGGGAAAAAAGTACAGGAGGCTCATCTGGGTCACCACATAGAATATTTATCCAAACAGAATTAAAAATTCATTAATAGGAACTATCTTCTTTTAAACACAGCAAACCTATCTATACAACAAAAACAAAAAATCACATGAAATGGGGAGGAGCCTCAAGGAGACCTCAGTATTCATCAGGGAGAGAGGAGCAATAGCCAGCATGTCCTTAACGAATGACACTATAGAGCCTTCCCAAAGTGACAGAGCCACTGTCCGTGCAAGAACTGCAGGGTCTGCCTTCTAACCATTCATACAAAAACATTGGATTTGGGCCCTCAGGAAACACATTAACTATAATTGGTGCAGGTGCAACCCACATTGAAGGGATGCATGATGAAATCCCATGGACTCGTCTTAAACACGAGTGCCAGGACAACCTACGGCACTCTTTCGTAAGTGTGCTTTATTGGATTGATCTTATCTAAGGATACGTTCCATCTGTAGTACCAGTATACTAAGCCAACTACAATCAGGAAACCCTAGGAAGGATATCAGGAAGTATGCTCACTTGTGTAAAAATATGATTGGTGGGCACAGGATCATATCCCCTTTGTCTTGCAAAAAAACACCACTATCCACAGATGTCCACACAGTAAATGGACACTCAACATAATATGGTTAGTAACCTTCTACACAATTAGGTCCTATTTGTATACCTCAAGCTTTAATCACATCTCTGACTTTGTACTGTCCATATTTACAGTGTGCAACAGTGGGGGAATGCGCTAGCTGTAAAACAGACTGGTCTCTGCCTATGCATAAAGATGACGAGCAGTGACTAAAATGCACCCTACCATCTTCTACCGTGTGGGACGGGCGTTTAATGTCATCTCGCAGACATGTCGGCTTTCATCGGAAGCAGCATTGTATTGGGAAGGCATTGGGCTGGTGCTTAAGGGTCAACCGACCCACAGAGCCTTACTGTGTTCCCCGCCAGGCCACTGTGGGGTCAGCATCATGGGCAGACAGGCTCTGAGGGGGTAGTTTGCAGCAGCCTCACTTGGACTGTATTGTTATGGCCCTTTCAGACTTTATCTGGGCACCCCCACTCCCTCCCTTCCCGCCCAGAAGCAGTGTTCAACTCCTCTGCCGCAGTGAGGTGGGGTGTTGAGTGCAGCAGTCTGGCTGGGGGCAGGTGATGTGGCCATTGGCCCATTGTCACGTCAGCTCCTCTAGAGTAGCCGCAACTCTGTGCTTTTTTTCTTCAATCATTGAACCTACCAGGCCATCACCCTGAGGCTATAGTTGGCTGGGGAGGGCACTGATGGTCTTTTGTTGGCACCTCGGCTCCACTGTCCTTCAGGCCTTGGTGGAGGGGTGGTGTATGTTTGCATAGGCCTCGCTGTGAAGCACCTTTCCCTGCAAGGAAAATTGAGTGGATGCAATGTTGGGGTCAGAGATGCTGAATTTGTAACTATGGAAATAGGTTTGAGTCCTAGCCTCAGCCCAACATCCTGTGATTATGGCAAATGACTTAATTGCCCAAGGCCTAAAATAAAAATTAATTTGATCTTCTGCAATGTGACTGGTGCTCATATAATCACTGCCCTTGGGCAGAGTTCAAGCTATATAAAACTAGAATAAAAAAATGAACTTCTGTTTGCTCATGTTTTAATAGCCTGCAAAGGATGGAACATAATAGTGAAAGAGGATTCTTTATACAGTAATGAAAATGCCAACTTTCCTTTTTAACATGGATTTTCTGCCTTTGTTTAGTTTGAACTATCAGTCACAGATCATTAAAGCAGCTTAAGCCCACATTGCTTTCATCTTACTGTTTAAAGTACATATTAATCAGAGAACAGAATACAGATTATGGTGATTCTCCTCATTTTCGTACTAGCCAGGACATTAAAATACCAGTAATGTAAGTTAAAAAACGGCCATGAGGCAAACAGAGCCAGATCAGGAGCTGTGGTCTTTTCACCTAGCTCAACTGGCAAAAATGTAGGGCTTCTAGTTGTACCAATATTTCTAGTGCTATGAGCTTTCAAATACATAATTTATCAAACATTTCTCTAACAATTAGCTCAATGAGACTCACAAAATGCTGTTTTATGAGCAGGTGTGATCCGGGAAGGTGGGATGCTTTTTTTTGGGGGTGCCCCCGCGAATTGTGAACCCAATCCGACCCTGCCCAGAAGTGAACACGCACCCCCTGGAATAGCGTTCATGAGACATCACAGGCAACATGAAGGGGTTAGAGAACAAAAGTGAATGCACGCCAACTGGAATAGCATTCATGACAATCCACAGGCAACATGCAGGGGTTGGAGAACCTGATAAGGTGACTAGAGCTGGGAGTGGTAATTATGCCTATTTTTTGACCCACAGAAATTAAGGCTGAGAACATTACTCAGATTGGTTTGTATGTTTGCATGGATAATTGAGCGAGTGTCACCACCTGATTATCTACACAAATGGTGTATCGTAAATGCAAATGACTGACCCAAATGGGTTTGTGTGAGGATCACAGTTGTAGAAAGCCAGAAGACCAGTTTGGCTAAGTATTTAGCTGAAACGTGTAGATCCTCAGACGCTGGAGCAAAGTAATTTCTCCTTGTGCATCGTCTTTTGCTTTTAATCTTGCCAGTGGACCCTGGAATAAATTAACTGGCAACTATTAGGGTACCCTTAGGAAATTTTATACATAGATCCCATTCCCTAGTAACAAACATTTCTTAGATATGAATATCTGGGCAAAGACTGGATGATGAAGCATCCCAGTGGTTGAGAGCCCTTTTAAAACAATATGGATTGCCCCTTTAGGACAGGTAAGGAGACAACGTATACCAGTCAGAGTAGGTTTCGTCTTCTCATTGACAATTCTTACTATGCGCTCTTCCACATATACTACTCGCGCTGTTGATGACTGTAGAATTGTAGAATAGTACTCCAATATTTAGCATTTACTCAGGTAGATTTTCCACCAGGTTGAAAATTCTGAATTTGTAAATGCGAATAAAAAATATGGTTTTGCACATGCTACTATTTGTGGTCTGTCCCTTGCAGGCTGCACTGTATCCTATGCCTTTACTTACAAATGGTTGCCTTTTTTGTCTGGCATCAATGTTCTGATTTTGCTGCTTTTCTCAGTATTTTATTTTTCTCCCAGCCATGCAACGTTTCTCTCTCACCAATGTTTGTGTTGTTTTTGCATTGGATGTGTATTCGTACTCAGCTAACTACTTGAGACATTTTTATTTTCTTTCTGCATAGCCTCTGTTATTGCCTTACATCGCTCTGGTGTACACTCCTCTTCACTGTTCTTTGCTGCATTGTTTACAGCAGCTGTCCAGAGCTCTGCTTCTATAGTGGACTTTACAATGCCTTGATCCACATCCCTATCCGGTTCCCGCCATGCTTTACGTCCTTGCATTTTTTTGTTGTCGTCGCATTTCTATACTACGACTTATTTGCCAGGCTTACCTGTGCTGGGCTTCTCTAAGTGCTTGTACAGCACTCAGATGCACACTCACAGCTGGTATCTGTTGTGCTTACATTCTTTTCTTTATATTTCTACAATTTTGATGTAGGTCTTTGCCACTGCTGATTTGACTAGATTTCAAGTACTGTTTATTATTAGGAGTTCCTCTATTCTCGTACCCGTGCCCTTTTTATTTCATAATTTGGACAGTAGCAGCCTGTGTCTGGGCAAAGTGGCTAGGCAGAGGGAGAGGGTGGACCGGGACGGACAACAAAATAAAAAAATAAAATAAAAGACCTTACCTGTCCGACCCTCCTCTCTGGCTCCATCACCGCACACTGCAGGCACAGGCTCCCAGAATCCCCTGGGCCAATCCTGATGTTGCATGAAAGCAGTGTCAGGATTGGCCTGAGCACCGATGATTTGCCTCCCAAGGGAGACTAGGAGCCTGTGCCTGCTCTCTCCAACCCGGCAACGCAGCTGAGATGGCCAGCCAAACCTTCATACGCATTGACAACCAGTGCACCTACCACTCCCCCTCTGCTTGTCATCCCCGTGGGCCCCGCTCCCTAGGTGACTCTACAGAGAAAAATAAAACTATAATAAACACAGGTTCATTGTTGTTTTATTTTTCATTTTTATGCTGCTGGCAAGTGGGGCTACACTCCATCGCCATATCGGAGGGGCCACCCCTCCTCCACCATAGCGGAGGAGCCCCAGCTGAATTTGGATGACATGATAATGAAGCAATATTTATTCTAACATATGTACTGGAAAATCATTAAAGTTCTCATGTAACTGTACATTTCACTTCTTTAATATAGTGCTTGAAGGTTGTATTACAAGTTCTAATACTAACTGCGGAGGTAATGACCCTTAAAACTTGCAGGTGTCGACTTTGGAAATGGGGTACCAGGGTCAGATCCTGGCATTGTCTCTCTGAGACTTAATATTCCCTTGCCTAAAAATGTGTAACTAGCCTGGTTTGCTGATAAAGCACTCAAATGTACTATAGTGTTGTGTAGTTCCTAGGAGTGCCCCAGGACCTGTGAGTTTTGGATGGTCTAAACTGAGGGCTTGGGTCCCAACCGCTTCCGGACACCCCCACAAGATATGTCAGCCATTAGACCAGCTAGCTCTTCAGTGCCACTACCACCCCCCTGTATCTTACAGCGGTGTAGGTAGTCTAAGGCAATGACTAAACATGACAACCGTGATTCCTCAGGGATCATAGAAAACAATAGAGTGCGTTTCACTCTGACACTCGTGCTTGCTTTCTCTCAGAAAATACACAGGATGGCTATTAGGATGAATCAATAAGAATTTATTGTTCCAGTGAGAGCCTGGTGTAAAACATATGTGCTACGACAATCTGGAGACAGAAGCATACAAAAGAGATTGCTAGTACCAATATCGTAAATAGTGCATACATTTCTACCATAGTGCTAATAAGATGAACAGACGCAGTTCCGATAAAAACAGTAGCACTTGCATATTCCTAAAATGCGGCCCCTAAATAATTTGCCTGAATATACCTGGCCTAACCTGGATGTGTAGGTGTATATGCGTACAGTTATGTGTATGTGTAGCCAAAAAACCCCTAGGGATGAACCAGCCCCCTCACCTGATGGTTTAGAATGAAGGAACCCGTCTCTGCGTCGAGGATGACAACCCGCAAGGGATGTTAGACCGCTGTGTGTCAGAAATGCGGCATGCAGGACTCTGTGTCAGCCTGGAAGGAGTTCTCCTCTATTTTGTAGGGTGTGTGGGGGGGGGGGGTGAGGAGGTATTTTATACTAAAGTGGTCACTCCAGGGTTTTTTCTAGAAGCAATATCTTTCTAAAACAACCATGGATGTTTTGAAAACAACCATAAATGTTTTGAAAACAATCACCAATGCTTTTCTAAACAAGTGCGATCATGCACAGCTGGCTGTTGGCCAAGGATGAAAAAGTGGTGACCCTTATACAGAATAAATCTGCCGTGCCTGGGGACATATTTATGTACATCAGGTTCAGGGATTATGATAGAATACTTAAAGCTCAGTGTCGAGGAGACAGGAGCAAGCCACTAGGTAAAAGGTCACCTGTTTAGAATCATTATTGTCGTGTGAATGGGACAATCTATGTAAAAATGGGGTATACATCAATGAGACTATCCTAAAGGACATGACAAGAGGCAAGATTGTGCTACATGAAAAATGCAAATGTTGTAGTGCGTGGCCTCTGCATTTTTATTTACATGACATGTCCACACCCCTGACCTGACTGCCTCCTGTGTCCTTACATCCCTTAACTTGGATTTCTCCTTTGTTATCCCTTTTCTTTGCTCTGGCTTTTTTGAATAACAGCACATGGATGCACACACTTAGCTTGCAGTTTTTTCTTCATATTTCTATATTCTTGTGGTATGTCTTTGCCACATCTTCCTTTTACTGGTTGTCATGAGTTTTGTTTTAAAATCTTTATTGGTATTTTACATTTAACATGACTGCCAGCATCGATTCGTACAGATATGTTTGAAAACTGACACAGAAGATACAGACACATGGTCAGAATAGCATTATACCGCACAGTAATATATGAGCAACACAGTAAGCTGTACACCAGTGCAAACAGTTATATCATTCATGTGAATATGCGTTAATGTTTCTGCATGCCGTTGCTCACGGCGTAGCTGCAATGTGTTGTTATGAAGTAGTGTCGTTGTTGTTCACTACCTACGCTAGTTACAGCTCGTCTGAGCAGTCCTGACAGGATTTCACGCATTTGCACTATATGGTTACAAAACTGTGACAGTCGGATCGTAACGTCTATTCCCTGCTTGATGGGAGAAAGGATTTATGTGACGGTAGAGTACAAATAATGATCACCTATGGATACCAACAAATCTCATTCTCCAAAAACATTCAATATAAACTGAAACTTAGAACTTATAAAGAATACCTGTCATCCATTAAATTCAAACAATATTTCTAACGCATCAGTAAATCACAATTAGGAATAATATTGGTACATGTCCGCTTAGCCTCAAGTCTGGTGAGTGAGTGAGATAATGCACACAGCAGAGTATATTAGTTTGCCAACATCTAGGATTATCATGTCGGGGAGCGGGTGAGGTGCAAGTGGCTATCTATATCAGGGTAGGGGGAACAACAATTGCCCAGTCCACGATTATTGGGACGTGTCAGCTCTCCTTGGCCAAGAGACTTGCGGCTGGCGGATACATCACTGATTTACTGATAAGGCGGTGGCGGCCACTATCAGGCAGCCAGCATGCAAGGTAACCATCAGCATAGCCCAGCTCTGTGCAATAGGGAATTTACGTAGCCCTGCTGTCTCCTCCCAGTGTAGTGCCGTACTTTCCGCCTGTGCCCATATTGCGAATGAGCGATTCCAGTTAAGTATCTCCGGTGGGGCGGCATTCTTCCATTTTTTAGTTATGAGACGTTTTGATGTAATGAAGCCCAGGTCTCGGAACCTAGAGGTGACCCTAGATTACTTGGATCTGGTGTAAAGCCCTAGCAGGCAGACCTCCCATGACACTGGCATCTCCGTGTTTGTGCATGTAGATAGTGTTGTGACTACTTCTCGCCAATAACTCTTAAGGGATACTCAGTTCCACAACATGTGCAACAGGTCTGCGTCATGGTGCTGGTTGTCATGAGTTATGTTTATTGTTAGGAGTTCCCTTTTTTTTTTTCTCATGTCATCATATTAAACTGTCATTAACATATGATGTAATGTATTTCAATGCAGAAATTACAAAAGTAATAGACCTTAACTAAAAGTTAGCAATATCTCTACCATTAAAAAAAATCTACTTCTAACTTTAAAATATTCCTCCAAGTGTTAATAGCAAACTTGCACAATTACAATTGTACTAAAACAAAACAAATATCTGGGGAACAGATGTGCATACCTTCCAGAGGCAAATACTGGTCGCCAATTGCGAGCAGAATGTTTTAGTCGAACCACCTAATGCATGAGTGGGTCAGCTTGCTAAAAAATTAGTCAGTGTGTTGTAATCAAACTTAACTTATTAATATTTATAAGGTACGTTGCTAATCATGACTATCTCCGATTGGAAGCCATCACCAGGATGGTAGGCTGCTAGGGTGAGCAGACCACCTTATCTGTGATTGCCTTTCAAGAAAGAAACTTTTCTTTTAAATGCAGTCTGTTGTTCTTAAAGGAAACAGATGGTTTAAAACTTGAATGTTTAAGAATTGGCAGCATTCCATTGTGTCACTACTTATCCCCAAACATTTTTTTTAGAATTCACAAAGGGAAAAGGATTCCACTGGGGACTCCTTCCTTATTAGGAAAACCACCCTAACTCAGGAGTCAGCAAGATTTCAATGTATTGCAACCAGATTTCAGTCACAAAAAAATTGATACATCACATACTAATCCACAATCTGGAAAGGATACCTAAAGCATGTACCTTATAAAATTGAAAAGTGGTATCCAACCATAAAGCCATTCTAAGAGTCACTAAAATGTATGGACTGCTAAAATGCCTTCAGTACATTAAAAAAAACACATTTTAACAGTCAGAAGCACCAAAGCGTGGAGTTTGCCATTGCTAAAATGCTCAGTACATCTGGCCTTTAAATGTTTTATAATATTTACAACTGAAAACAGTTTACTAAATAACAAAGTACCATACACATACCAGAACAAAGAATTTGCACTTTTGCTAATAGTTACTAATCAACAATTACATCAAAAGATTGTTTCTGTTATATGACCCAGCCAGCCCTTTTCACCATATCCAAGCGCTTTCAATCGGCTTTGCCAATGCTTGTTTTTCATGGTCTCCCCCATCGTCACCCTGGAAATGTATGTACTCCTACCTCTGACACAAACAAAATTCTGTTTGTTGCCTGGGTGGGAAATTACCTGCCAGTTATATGTGAGTACTCACAAACTTATGACTTTATGGTTGCTCACCTACTTTTGCAGGGTTCCCTTCAAAGAAAAGTCCACAATTCCACAACTGACAATGCATTTACAAGTGCTGCGCTCCTGCCTTACTAGTAGTGATTTGGTGTTGATTGAAAGGGCATCCTTTTTTGTACCAACAAGGTCTTGAAAAGTCAACAATATTCTCAATTTGTTAAGTTTTCAAAGTTTTTCCTCTTTAAGTCCGCCTTCACCCATGCAAGGTTTTCATGTTTATTAGGAGATCATTTTCAGCACGTTGTGAGATCACTTAGATGTATTTAAAATTAAAACAAAGCACAATTGAAAGTGTATTCAGTATTTTTCTCTGCAGGTTTACCTTTTGCAACACAGCTTGCAGCAGAAGTCATGATTTTAATGCAAATGTGGAGAACGCGTAAGACAATGCAACTTTGTGAAGTCGAAAAGTATCCATGAGGGTTACAAGAATGAAAATTGGAACTTCACAGACCCCTAATATTTGAAAATCGTGCACATATTACACACATGAAATTTCATGGGTCTTAGATCTGTTGTTCTGGTTTGGAAAGATTGAGGCCTCTATTCTTCAGGAGCCTGCTTTCAGCCAAGCCCTGTCAATATCTGTGGGATATATGGAAGTACCAGCGGCCTCTACCGGGAAGCCCTACTGATGGGAACACCTCTCCCACACTGAACCCAAACACAGCCACTGAAGAGAGCCAATTTCCCATCCACCAGTGCTTGCTCACCTAGCAAAGACAGGATCAGTTTCATAATTTACTTCTCTAAGACAATTAAGAACGTATGCCCCTTTTTACAAGTAACTTGCATTCCTCTGTTTATCTCTGCAAAGAAAAACACAAATATTTATTTCTAGTTCTTACCAGTGCCCAGGCTGCCTGAAGAAGAAACAAAAGCAGAGGAAATTGCATCTTCCCCATGTGGCGTGCCACTGCTGGTAGAGACTGCAAGGAGCTCTGAAGAAGTCAAGGGAACAGAGCACTGGAGACTTTGCCCCCAGAATATTGTTATATAAGTTAATGTCTTATTGGACATGATGTACTTTGTCCTGCTCTGCATCGCCTGCAGATCCTTATCTCAGAATGACAAGTTCCAAAACCTGAGGCATCTACTCTCTCCATAGAACAATCTTCAGGCAGGTTATTATTTTCCACATTCGTAATCTTTGTTCTAACTGTTATCATCCTGCTCTGGGATACTTCACGAGGCCAGGTTCAATGTCTTGTACCAGCTATCTTGCTGATAGAGGTCAGCAGTGTGCAAAAAAAGTAAGTTAGGCCAATGAAATTCATTGGAGTCCAGGCCAAATGTAGCCTTAATTCTGTAACTGATCAGATATTTTTGCAGTTCAATTCTTTAAATAGAGGTTCCTATTCTCAGAAGTACCTTTGACCATAAGCTTAAGTCTATGGTAAAAAAGACTTCAGTTTATGCCTGTTAGGACATCACAAAATGATCCTTGGCCAGCATAAATGGATTGACACTTGAGGGTTGCTCCAAAATGAATGTGGGGACATCAGCAGGTGTCAATCCCATTTAAGGTGTGGGGAGGGAGGAGGCGTCCCAAGGCATGGTTTGCCTAGGAGGTTTGTGAGCGCTCACAGACTTACATTTGTGGGCATTTTCATCCACCATTACGACTCTTTCCCACGCTTGAAATACTTTTACGTTACTCCAGCCATGGGCCAGACTAACACACAGTCCAGGGCGTGAATAGGAACCGATCAACCACATACTTGGTTAGAATGTAGGAGAAGGGCTGTGTCCACAGGGAAAAATGTTTTTTTCCCCACAAACAAAAAGTTTTTTTTTAAATGGTATGTTTTGTCAGGGGACTCCAAAGGAGAATTTTGCACTGTTTAAAATTCAGATTTGGGGACTAGCAGCCATGGGAGATGTGGAATGACATTCCCAGAAATTCATCAGGAAAAATGCTCCTACTCAGCTTTTCATGTGTACTTTTTGGAATATTCGTGAATGGAAAAAATTGGCGGATATCTAAATCTCTTTCTATGCTTTTGCATCTTTTTGGTGAACAGCGCCAATACAAAACAGTTTCAAAATATTTTTTGTTCATGCGTATAACTTTATATAAAAATATATAATTTAGCAACCCATACCTGTTTACCAATCTAAGAAATAAAAATGAATGTTTTGAGTCGGACACTCTTTTCGAGCTCCGAATTTGCATTTAGCTGCACAAAAATGTAATTTGTGAGTACGACTTTTTCATTCCAATTCACAGAATCAGGATCTATTATGGGAGATTTACACGTGAGGATGGGATTTATGCTGTTGGTCTGGGAACCAGTAAAGACCCATAAAACTGTTGGTATTCACAAATCGTCTCGATATTTCGCAGACCAAGTTTTATCCCTTATACTTAGTGTCAGCAAACAATGAAATATGCATGTTCTTGCTTGTGAAGGGAATCTACACACATCCATGTTCCACAGGAATGTAAGACAGGAGGTTTCTTTACATGGCATATCATTTCCCAATGCAGATAAAAACCAAATATATTTAAATGCAATCGTAAACCAGGATATTTTTTCACCCCCGGGAAATACAGCAGTTTCGCATTAAGCATGTACATTACATTTCTACGATTTGTAAAGATTTCCATGCCGCACCCTGGAACTTCTGTGAATCACCAGACATTGAAAAAGTATAGAAGGAAACTATGGGCCTGATATACATAGGGTTTATGCAATTGCAAACCCCCCCTCCCCCGCCCCGATTCCGTAAATCAGAGAGTTTGAGAATGCTAAAACCCTTTTTCCTATGTACTAAACATATTTAGTGATTTGTAAAAGTGGTTCTGAATTGCTACATTTATCTAGAAATGGATACCGATTCTGTGTTTGGAACGGGTGTGTTGTAGGCATCCCTACAAATAATGAAATTGTATGATATGATAGATTGCAGGGTTACCCTAGAATGCCTCCCCCCCCTGCATCTTTTGCCTTCTCCCTGAGCCATTGCGCGATAAATTTATTCAGGTTTGGCCTACCGAAATCGGTCATGGGGAAAAAGCGATTCTGATCCCTGTGCAAAATCTCGTTTGTACCAGGATAGGACTTTAACTTCAAGCTTGGAGTAGTGGAGGCTCGGCAACTATAGTGAGAAGTCTAAATTGGTTTAGTCGAACTGAGTTAAGTGGCAGCACAAAATCTGGAGGAGCTGAACATCAGATATTGAGATCCTTTGGATATTTCTTAGCTTGAAAATCAAATGAAGTTCAACGTTTTCAGAGTTCTGCAGTGGAGCACAGTCACGAGTAACCGCAGCTCAGCTTCCTGGATCACTTTAGGAGTCCAAATGTGGCTTAAATTTATTGAGTTCAGTTGCGGAGCATGATCTGCAGGCCCAAGATGTCCACCGCTGGGATCTCTTGGATATTCCTTAGCTGGAACTTCAAATGTAGTTTAGCAGTGTCAGTCAGTCAAATAAATTCACTTCAGATCGGGAAACATCCTTAAGAACGCGGTCAGTACACCGCAATGCTGTTACATCGCGGTTGTTACAATGACCGCATGTAACAACGCTATGCCATTACAACGCAAGCCTTTACATCGACTTGCGCTGAAGAAACGGGGTTTAACCCAGCGGCGTCAGGGGCACGTCTAAGATCTTCGAGTTCACCTGTCTTGGTAATCAAAGACACGGAATACTTCTGGATGACGTCAGAGACCAAGTTTATTAGCTGCAGCTAGTAACAGTAATCCTAGAAATACATCACAGTGTAAATTCTCAGGAGACTGCTCATTTTACTAAGGCGAGACGTCTCCTTTTATACCCAATATTCACATTATAAATGTACACCCACTGCACAAAATTCTAGCCAATAAGATAAATTTTCAAACAAAGTATCACATAGCAAAAACTCAATTTACAGTTTCCCAACCCAAAAGTTAATTATTAGGAATATCCCAAATTCAATCTCCACAAGCCGGACAAACCTATAATTGAAAGCATAACCCATGTAATGAAAAAAACATAAAAAAGAAACAGTAACAGATACTGAACAGGATAAGCACGTGCAAGGAAACTAAAAAGTTAACGATGTCCTGAACATTGATTGGCAATCTCAGATAAAAGATAGATCAGGGAAATTGGCTTTGCGAGGTCAGTTTCAGGTGAAGAGGTCAGTTTCTTACAGTTCATTTCAGAGTCAAAGAGAAACCTAGTTAATGTATACATGAACTAAGAAGGCCAGGCCACTTCGTTCGCCAGGTTACCTTTACAGGCCTACGTGAGGGCAATACAAAATGGTGGCACAGAACAAAATGGAGTCAGACTCGAGAATTACAGAACCTCAGCGCTAGATGGCGTGCTAACATTAAAAATGGTGTAGTTTACTATCCTAACACCTTCCCTACTGATAAGTGGACTGGAGTTGGAATAGTAAATTACACTTTTTTAATGTTAGCACGCCACCTAGAGCAAGTCGATGTAAAGATTTGCGTTGTAAAAGCATAGCGTGGTAACATGTGATCCAGCGCTCTCACCAAAATATTGCACAAATGACACTATCTACTACCACAAAACTTACACTACAACACTAGGCCCATAACAACAATAGAGCGCTTGAATCATGAGGCGATAAGATCTAAATATAGTTGTTTAAACCATCTGCAATAATCAAGACCAGCTTGTCATTTTAGAAAGTTTATTTTAACACATCTAGAAAAACTTAGGTTTTGGTATTTTATTAAACAAGCATTAGAAAAAGTCATAAAGAAAGATTTATTCAGTATTATTAAAAAGAGCATAAATCAAGAATTATTATTCATTAGCAGGAATAAGTAAAATTAAGCATTTTCCAAAATCCTAACTATATCTCTGTCTCTACCCTCATCACCTAGTAATAAAGTAATTAATAAAAACTCCTGTCCTCACGTGTAAAGTCCATCAGCATAACATCGTCCTCCAGATTTCTCGAGCGTAAGCCAACTATGTGTTCTCTGAACCTATTCTTATACCCTAAATTGAGCTGAGCTAACTATTTTTCACATTCCAGCAGACGAATTCTAGTTCTCCATTGGCTGAGCCACCTCGTACCACAGTAAACTGTGACACCTCCTTCTTACATGCCCGGGCAAATTCACTAGTCCATTGTTCATTTAGAAGTCTTGGCAGTTCTTCCTTAGTCTGCTACATTTTGTAGCGACAGCTTCCTTTTAACCTTGAGCCAGTCAGCTCTGAACTCCCGTGGCACGTTAGCAAATTTCTCCAAAAAGTCATCTTTTTAGCAGTTCATTCCAAAACCTTTCAAAATAAAAGCTCAGAGGCCTTTTCCATCCTTTCAGAATTATTTTCACTTGAGCCATTTTCATCATTAGGCCTCTTTCAGAAAGCGTCAATTTTCTGCGCCACCTTCCCTGCGCCACTTTTAAAAGGGTACTATTTTTCTGCAGCCATCTCTAAGCTTCATTTGTAAAACTATTATATAAACAAACACAAAGAATAATTAATGTAAGAAATACAGTTTGTTCTGTTGCCTCCCATCATTGCTAATAATTAACCCATTAGTCTAAATTACCTAGCAGTAAAGCACAAATAAAGCAGCATTTTATATCTACCAGTCTTCATAAATCCATAAAACCTTATGTGCACCTAGAATAGTAGAAATGACATCACATAGACAAGGGAAGCAAAATAAGCACATGCCATTATTTTAAAACAGCTGCTATTAGTTATGACATGACAATAGACAAGATTAATTTATTATTTTCTACATACATGAGAATGCAACATAATGCACATTTATGAGCACACATATTAATTTCACGCGTGTTCTGTGAAAATGCAACTTTAAACTAGATTGAATTATTATACACACAGCACAAATTGTTAGCATTATTAATTTATTTATGGAAGTGTGACTTCACGGGTTTAAACAGATTTCTGTTTTCTATCCCGCTCCATCAACTCCCTCATCTGGTGATTAACAAATCACCACACCACCACCCAATATTTTAGCAAAGATTTTATCTAAGATGAACATGATTCAATTTCACCTGTGTTAGTATTTCTAAAGACTTATCTCATCAGTTTATCTACAATTCTCATATTGAGTTTTAAGAAACCCCTCTAGTTCATATTTCTTTCTCTTGTGTAACATACAACAGAGCTTCAATAAAAGTGTTGCAAAAACTATAACTAATAAAATGTCAGTATCTTGCTTGTCATATTAACCTAAAACTTCTCCTTGTTAATTTCAAAAAGAACAATAACCTAAATTAACCAAAGCAGAATTATATTTTCATTAAGCTTGCAAAGAAAAATAAAACAAAAATTTTAAAAATTTTACCTAAATTTTCAAAAAATTTCTAACACCCCCCTTTTTCAAATTTTTTTTTTAATACTCTTTAAACCTTCTAACAGTTTTTCTTCGACCTAATGTCACAAATTAATTTTTCAGCTAACAGAATTTCTTCGACCTTGTGTCATCTAACACATTTTCTTCAGCCTTATGCCAAAAACAGAGAACCTAAAATTTAATAGGTATGTACTTCAATCATTGTCACTTTTGTTTTCAATCTCTTTTTGACTCTGACTATTTACCTCCATTACAGGTATCACTTCTATTTTCTTTCCTGCCTTACTTTTCTTTTCAGAATCTTTTTGACTTGATATCTCATTAATCTTTTCTTTTGATCTGTATCTCAATTTGAATTTCAGGCCTTCGTTTTCTTCTGGCCAGTTATCACTTTTTCTTGGTAATTTCTTCTTTTGCTTGGTCACATTATTTTCTGTTCTCCAAGCTCCTTTTCTGAATTTTCTTATTTGAGAATCTTCATCACTCTCATCAGTTTCAGTGTCAGAAATTTCCATTCTGGACTCAGGTACTTCTTTACTCAGCAGCTTCACTCCGTTAGGAACGTCATCTTTGTAGCTGGTACTTGGCAATTCATTTTCTTCTTCAATTACCTTCAACTTCCCAGTTTCAGAATTCCTGTTCCTGCTTTCAGAGCTACTCTTCTGCTTTTCAATACTCTCCTGGTCTTGAATCACAATCTGATCACATTCTTCTTCTGCTTCTTTTTCTGGCAGATTTCCATCATTTTCTGAGTCTTCAGTCACAACGTTCAAGTCTTCTTCAATCAAGGCTTGTTTTCTCTTCATATTCTCCAGATGTCGACCAACTTGTCGATCTTCAAAATCTGGATTCTCTTCAGGCTCTTCTTCAGAATCTGAATCAGCAGTTGTGACACTATCCTCATCAGGATTTTCAGGTGTAGATACACGAAAAGTATGGCCAGTGTCAATCCACCTCTTCAGTCTTTTGCACTTCTCTGCATTTGTAATGACAAGACTGACTGGCCTCCTTTTCTGCCACCTTGGCACTAGAGAATTTCTTTTAAGACGAACCTTTTTCCTAAACCTTTTACCTGGTAACGGATCAAGTGCTTGCTCTTTTTCTCTTGTTTGCACTTCAGTTTCATCTTCATCAAACACAGAAATCATTTTATCTGATAAATTCCTGCAGTTCTCCAAATTGATGCTATCATTGATAGTCATCTTTCTTTTCTCTGGTATAAATGTCTGTCTCATGACCTTGTCCATCATAATCTCACGTGGACTTAAATCTGTCTTTTTATCAGTAGTGTTTCTCAGAAACATTAAAACAAGTGGAAGAATATCTGTCCACTTTGTACCTGTAGCTAGGCACATTTTTGCATCTCTGTCTTTTATAGTAACATCCTCATGCTCCTCAACACTTGAAATTTCTAGTCTATCTGTACAATGGAGCAGTCTGTTTTCAATATGTCTTCTGCTATCTGATAACTTTGCAACAGTAATTTCATCATTATGTCGCATCTGAAATGTTTCAACCCATTTTGTAATTAAACAGAAAATCACAAAATTGTAGCACAGTTTATCATGCAGTGCCATCTCACAGAAATCCATTTGTAATCTGGTCAATGAACCACTCTCCTGTAATTCTGTTCCCAATCTCACAATTGTTCTCTTAATTGTGTTCACTTGCTGGTAAGTCAGACACCTCTGGTAAAGAAATTCTACAAATCTATGGTACATACTGTCCATTTCAGTAATCATGCTATTTGGTAAAACTACTCTGTCATCTTTGTGTATCCAAATCTCATCCTCATCTCGCTGTCTAAAATCTGCACTCAACCATGTGTTTCTCAACCATGTGTTTTTCTCCTCATGAGTTGCTTCATCTTGTAAGCCTTTGACTACCTGCCATGTTTCAACTGCTGTTAGTATTAGTGAAGTCAAAGCATGTTCATCATTCTTTTTGTATGCCGCACATATCACTCCAGCAAACCTTTCTGCCAATTGAATGTCATTAATCAACCTTTTAATTAAATTTGTATTTCTGAAAAGTGAACCTACAGAAGTCAATGTTTTAATCTGTTGATCAATTGTGTCCTTTACTTTGATGTCTTCACTCAAAAGAACATTATTTTCATTCCAATATTCTGGAAGTACATTTATTCTTTTTAGACTGTTTTCTTGTTCTATATTTAATCTTGTATCTGTTTTCTCTGTCTGTTCATTAACAAAAATTTGCAATGGCAATGAAGCCATCTCAATCTGCTGAATCATCACCTGTCGCTGTATTTGTAACTGTTCATTCAGCTCATTTATCTCAATCTCCTTTTCATTTGACCATAATTTTGACTCGTCTGACTGTGTCAATTCAATTAGGTCAATGTCAGACTTCTCACTTACCAGAACTGAAGTCATCTCTGTTTCTTGCTCGGTTGCAATCCCTACTAATTCAATCTCAAGTACAATAGAATAAACCTTTTCAGGTAATGGAACCTTTAAAATTGCGGAATTAATTTCATCCTTTCCCAGCACAGGGACTATCTCTGTTTCCATAATTTTCATGGACTCCTTTAAATCATTTGATGAATTTATATGATCAGGAATATTAATTCCAGAAGTACTAGGTCTTTCATCATGCTTCTCTGTCACGTCATTTTTAGAAGAAGTCTGAACTGGAACTCTTTTAATCTGATCTTGGACTTTTGGCGTTACATCAATTTGTTCTGGCGTTTTTCTTGGATTTCTGTTCCGATTCATATTTACAACATCAATTTTACACTGATCTCTATTTTCTACTCTAACACCTTTATTATTTATTTTCACTAATTTGGGAATTTTTAATTTACTCTCGCATTTGGCTACAACCTTTTTCATTTTCTTATACAAGGAAGACATTTTCTTTCTCTTTATATAATTCGGTAAACGTACTCTCTAAATTTGCCTTGCAGCGCTTGCTGATCAATTAATTAATTAATTTAACACTATCAGGTGTAGAAAACCTTATAATTTGGTCAATCTAATATTTTTCCTAATTTACCTGTATCACTAATTATATTTAACCTGTAAAGAAAAATTAATTTGCAAAAACAATAGCAACGCAAAATATTTATTTATAACAATAATACCAATATATAATCACATGTGTTTTAAATGTACTTATTTTTCACTTACACACCTTCTGCAACATATACCTGTGGAAAAAGAAAACCTGACTTGTTTTGCCTTAATTTACATAAAATGTTTTGGTGCCAAAAACCTTTAGACTCCTTTTGTAAATTAATTTAATATTTATATAGAAATTACAAATCACCAATTTTTATTTATTAAAATGCTTGTTTGTTACTATAACACACATCAACATAATACTGTAGTCCCTATTCTAATAGTAGTATTTGTTATTGCCACTATTTTTACTGTTGTGGCTGTATTTGCAGTTGCAACACGTGATTTTTCTAATAATGTACTACCAATAGTTCTGTGATGACTGCTATTTAACAATTAATCTCACTTCCCCAATATGTAGATTAAATTTCAAATAAAGCTTCAGGTACTAGCGCTAATAAATGCCCAGTCAATCACAGCCACTTCTGCTGCAGTCTCCCCTCGAGCTCTCACACTCCAATCAGCCCCTCCTCTGCAAACAAGCCCACAACACAACGCACAACTAGCTGTCTCTAAACGCATCAACTATGATAAGCAAAGCAATAGCGGGGAATAAAATCTAAACAGGGACAAATGTAAACAATTTAGCAGGCAGCAACGCGCATTCAGCCAATCCCTGCACAGTTTCCGTGACACGCATTAGCCAATTACAGCACAGAGCTAAAACATTCGGCCAATCACAACGTTCCGCTTCAGCCAATCACAGCGCTTCTTCTGCTGTGACGTGTCCTGCTGTTGCTGCAGTCTCTCCCCTCACACTCAGCCCCTTAGCAAAATACGATTTTAACTTAGCACGCAATACTTGCCAGACAACACACAGTGTAATTATAGTGACAAAAGGAAATAAAAACAAGGACTAATTTAAATAATTCGGTAAATAACTTGGTAAGTGGTGTTGATGACTAGCTCTCCGTGCTCAGCCCCTTCTTTGCACAATTGAGCTAAACTTACAATAAAGTGCACTATGTTCATCAACCACTATCATACTTTATCTGTAACACACATTGCTTATAGCAAAGAAAGAAATTTAATCTGGGACATTTAAATTTGTAAAGAACACAGTAGCGCTTCAATCAATCACAGCGTGGCTACAAATGCCTCGGCCAATCAGAGCACGGCGCTCCAACCAATCCGAGCGCTGCCACTCCTAACATTCTCCTCGCGTTCCAAACAGCCTCCCCCCTTTTTCATTTACAAAATGCACTAGACGGACGCTCGAACGCTCACATCAGCTGTTAGACTCTCTTTTTACCACAACAGTGCGGCGAGGAAGGGAACAAAAACGGGGATATTTATTTTAATATAATTAACTCGGAAATTCAAATAAATCACAGCGTGTACTCGCTCATTAACTTTACCCACAACACGCTTTTCCTTTTAAATCATTAAAGCGTCGAGGAAAAGGGCTAACGCAGGGTTTTAAATTTTATTCAATAACAAGATACCTATAAACAATTACAGAGCCTCGCCCAATCAGAGCGCAGCTCACGGAGCCTCGCCCTATCAGAGCGCGGCTCTGCCAATGACGCGACGGCCTCTAGACCAATGGGAGCGCGGCGGCTGACGTAGACAGCCGCTGCAGATGGCAGCTCTCCCCTTCGCTCTTTCTCTCGGCAAACAGCCCCTCCCTCACAAAATCTTATTTCAATAGAGCGCGCTAAGTTTTTCTTTTAATATTATCGTTTGGGAAGAATTATATTTAAAATAAACGGGCATTTATTTAGAGGACGCTTGTTAAGACCAAAATTCTCATTAGAAGACACTCCAGTCACTTCAATTAATCGGAGTGTTGTGACACGTTTGATTGCTTGACAGCAGTTTTTCTTATTCTTTAAGCAACGCGTATACTACACGCATCTATGTTTATTTCAGCAGTATTATTGAAATAAAGGAAACAAAGTGGAGGCTTAGCTAGTTATAACATAGCGACGCCTCAGCCAATCAAGAGGCAGCTTTTCATTAACAATGCTGACGCTCTAGCCAATCCGAGCGCGGCAATTCTGACGTAGGCAGCTGCTGCAGCTTCTGGCTCTCCTCACACAGTTTCACTCGCAAAACCAGCCCCTCCCTTACAATTTTCGATTGGGGCACATTTTAATGGTTTTAAACTACGGGGAACAATTTATTATTATAATTAAAGTGTGGAATGTTTATAAAATGAATACTAATCACTTTTTACTTACTTAAAATTGTTTAACAACGTGGAATACTTTAATTATAGCCTAATTAACACAGAACATTCTAAAATGCTCCTGAATGTTTTAAAATAGCACAGTTCACCTTTTTATACTTTTCAACTATGCTGAACACTTTTGAATTGAATTTTATTAGCGTGCAGAGCTTTTAAATGTATTTAAACACTGCACAACATCATAAAAAGTCTTAGAATGGTACAGACTTTATCCTGAACTTTCCTAAGTACCTTAGAATTACTTTTGGTACATTTTAGTGAATACATAAAAACGAAACTCATCTGTCTGCTTCTCTAATTAGGATAGTTTACATACATTCAAGTATCCACACTTCGGAATAGTCGGCGCTATTCACACTAAGGATAATTTACATTTGCCAGTAGAGCAACTCTTACCCTACCCTTCTAACACGTAAAAATATGAACTCATTTTCCTCTGAACGCACCGCGAAGTGACAGTTCTAAGAGTTCCACTTGAACATACCTTACAAAACAATCACACACTTTCACACTGAAAATTCCCTAACTTCAGTCACACATGAAATCCGTACAGGACTCTCACCTGTTTATAGAAATCATGCACCGTTAGCAAAATAACACAGTTATCCGTACAGGACTCTCACCTGTTTATAGATATAAAACATGTACCCCTACAGGACTCTCACCTGTTTATAGATAATCATGCACCGACATTACCCTGCCCTTCACTCAAGCTCGAATATAACTAATACTCTTATCACAGTGAGTTTTATGGAAGGCGCTTTGTCCCTATTCTCATGCTGCTCTAATTTCTTAGAAAACTCTCACTATTACAAGATTCACACCTAGCCCTAAAACTGTGTTGCACGGCGACAACACTGTATTGCACTGCGACAATACTTCTGGTACACGGCGATACCAACAGTGATACTCGGCGATATCACAGAAACAGATCAGATATTCTGCATGACTACCTTCTCATCACACAGTTTTTGTACCGGTACACACATAGCACAAAATAAACAAACTCAACATGTGTTAAAACTTAATCCTATGAATTTACCAACATATATGTATCATGCATGTAACATGTATGTCAAAAACAACATATATAAACCATCCTCTGCTACCAGAAATTGATCCAGCGCTCTCACCAAAATATTGCACAAATGACACTATCTACTACCACAAAACTTACACTACAACACTAGGCCCATAACAACAATAGAGCGCTTGAATCATGAGGCGATAAGATCTAAATATAGTTGTTTAAACCATCTCCAATAATCAAGACCAGCTTGTCATTTTAGAAAGTTTATTTTAACACATCTAGAAAAACTTAGGTTTTGGTATTTTATTAAACAAGCATTAGAAAAAGTCATAAAGAAAGATTTATTCAGTATTATTAAAAAGAGCATAAATCAAGAATTATTATTCATTAGCAGGAATAAGTAAAATTAAGCATTTTCCAAAATCCTAACTATATCTCTGTCTCTACCCTCATCACCTAGTAATAAAGTAATTAATAAAAACTCCTGTCCTCACGTGTAAAGTCCATCAGCATAACATCGTCCTCCAGATTTCTCGAGCGTAAGCCAACTATGTGTTCTCTGAACCTATTCTTATACCCTAAATTGAGCTGAGCTAACTATTTTTCACATTCCAGCAGACAAATTCTAGTTCTCCATTGGCTGAGCCACCTCGTACCACAGTAAACTGTGACACCTCCTTCTTACATGCCCGGGCAAATTCACTAGTCCATTGTTCATTTAGAAGTCTTGGCAGTTCTTCCTTAGTCTGCTACATTTTGTAGCGACAGCTTCCTTTTAACCTTGAGCCAGTCAGCTCTGAACTCCCGTGGCACGTTAGCAAACGTTAGCAAATTTCTCCAAAAAGTCATCTTTTTAGCAGTTCATTCCAAAACCTTTCAAAATAAAAGCTCAGAGGCCTTTTCCATCCTTTCAGAATTATTTTCACTTGAGCCATTTTCATCATTAGGCCTCTTTCAGAAAGCGTCAATTTTCTGCGCCACCTTCCCTGCGCCACTTTTAAAAGGGTACTATTTTTCTGCAGCCATCTCTAAGCTTCATTTGTAAAACTATTATATAAACAAACACAAAGAATAATTAATGTAAGAAATACAGTTTGTTCTGTTGCCTCCCATCATTGCTAATAATTAACCCATTAGTCTAAATTACCTAGCAGTAAAGCACAAATAAAGCAGCATTTTATATCTACCAGTCTTCATAAATCCATAAAACCTTATGTGCACCTAGAATAGTAGAAATGACATCACATAGACAAGGGAAGCAAAATAAGCACATGCCATTATTTTAAAACAGCTGCTATTAGTTATGACATGACAATAGACAAGATTAATTTATTATTTTCTACATACATGAGAATGCAACATAATGCACATTTATGAGCACACATATTAATTTCACGCGTGTTCTGTGAAAATGCAACTTTAAACTAGATTGAATTATTATACACACAGCACAAATTGTTAGCATTATTAATTTATTTATGGAAGTGTGACTTCACGGGTTTAAACAGATTTCTGTTTTCTATCCCGCTCCATCACATGCAGTCGTTGTAACGACTACGATGTAACAGCACGCGTTGTAATAATAGGCGTTGTTACATCATACAACCCTTCAGATCTCATAATTCTAATAAAGGCACAACAATAAAATACATCATCATTAAATACAATGTTGACATGTCAAATAGTGAATATTGACACATGTAGTGAGAACATCCACCAATCCACATCTAGCTGTAGAAAATGCACACAATTTATATTCATTCAGAGCTCATCAATTGATCAATAGCTATCTCAACCTCGCTGGTGAACAGCTAATTTACAACTAGAGGTTTGTGTGATACAAGTTCAAAGTTCACGTGGTCTCCCCAAGGCAAAGGGCTGCGAATATCAAGCACTTTATATTATTAAAACAAATGGCAAACAAAACAGCTATATTCTCCAAAAAGTAATGCTATATTAAAAATGTGGTATAGAGTCAAAATATCGGGTTTTTAATATCGATATGCATTAATATTGATTAAAAAATATAGAATGGACACAATATCGAATGGACAGAATATAGACTACAAAAATATCGAATAGGATAGCATTAATATCGAATCTCAAAATATAGAATGGACATAATATCGAATGGACAGAATATAGACAACAAAAATATAGAATGACAGAATATAGACAACAAAAATATAGAATGGACAGAATATAGACAACAAGAATATTGAATTTGAGGTAAGTTAATATTAATTTTTTTAAGTATTTTTTATGTTAGTATATGTGTGAAAAGTGTATATTTATTTTATAATTTATTTCAATTAATTAATTTTATGGTATTTAATTTTTGCGTACTATAATTCTGTAGCGGGTTGTGGGTTTATAGGGGAATAGGGTGGGAAGTAATTTAATTATAATTAATTAAATATGTTAATTTATTTATTGGTATTTATTTTTAATTAAATGTTAATTATTAATTAATTGGTAATTAATTAAAATATAATTGGTGATTATTTTAATTATTTGATTAATTTATAATTATGTTAATTTTATTAATGTATTTTCCGTAGTGGGTTGTGGGTATATAGGGGAATAGGGTGGGAAGTAATTTAACTATAATTAATTAAAAATGTTAATGTATTTTTGGTATTTATTTTGAATTATTTGTCAATTAATAATTAATTGGTAATTAATTAAAATTTAATTGGTAATTATTTTGATTAATTGAGCAATTGATAATTATGTTAATTTTATTAATGTATTTTCTGTAGCGGGTTGTGGGTTTATAGGGGAATAGGGTGGGAAGTAATTTAATTATAATTAATTAAATATGTTAATTTATTTTTTGGTATTTATTTTGAATTGTCAATTAATAGTTAATTGGTAATTAAGTAACATTGAATTGGTAATTGATTTAATTAATTGATTAATTGATAATTATGTTAACTTTATTAATGTATTTTCTGTTGTGGGTTTATAGGGGAATAGGGTGGGAAGTAATTTAAATATAATTATTTAAATTGTTAAATGTATTTATTGGTATTTATTTTGAATTCATTGATATTTACATTTTTAATTGGTAATTAATTAAAATATAATTGGTAATTAATTTTAATTAATTGAGTAATTGATAATTATGTAAATTGTATTAATGTATTTTCTGTAGTGGGTTGTGGGTTTATAGGGGAATAGGGTGGGAAGTAATTTAATTGTAAGTAATTAAATATTGTTATTTATTTAATGGTTTTGTTTTGTTGTAATTTTTAATAATGTTTTAATTGTTAATTAATTAATTGGTAGTTGGTAAATAATTTGTATTAATAGGTAATTATTTGTAATAATTTGTTTGTGTTTTTAATGTATTAATTATTATATTATATAAAATTGTTAATTACTTTTAATTAATTTGTATTTGGTATTAATATTTAATTTATTTTCATTCATATATGAAGTATTTACTTTCCCTACTGTTGCACTCTCTGGAGTGGGAATTGTAATTTTTACCCCTACGCTATCCAACGCTTTCCCTACTGTTTCACTCTTGGGAGTGGGAATAGTTATTTTTACCCCTAAGCTATTCAATGCTTTACCTACTGTTGCACTCTTTGGACTGGGAATAGTAATTTTTACCCCTACGCTATCCAACGCTTTCCCTACTGTTGCACTCACTGGAGTGGGAATAGTAATTTTTACCCCTACGATATCCAACGCTTTCCCTACTGTTGCATTCTTTGGAGTGGGAATAGTAATTTTTACCCCTACGCTATCCAACGCTTTCCCTACTGTTGCACTCACTGGAGTGGGAATAGTAATTTTTACCCACACGCTATCCAACCCTTTCCCTACTGTTGCATTCTATGGAGTGGGAATAGTAATTTTTACCCCTACGCTATCCAACGCTTTCCCTACTGTTGCACTCTGTGGAGTGGGAATAGTCATTTTTACCCCTACGCTATCCAACGCTTTCCCTACTGTTGCACTCACTGGAGTGGTTATAGTAAATTTTACCCTTTCCGCTATCCTACGGTAAAAATATTGTACATTTTTTATTAATATTGCATTTATATATATATATGTGTATTAACAAATCAATTTGTATTATTTATTGTTTTACTTACATGAATTATTTATTAATTGTAAGGTTATTTAAGTATTTTAAGTATGTTTAAGTTAATTATACTTATTATTTCATTAATTTTTAATTAATTTAAAGCAGTTTAAAAAATTTGATATTTTGACTAACTATATTTTTTACATCGATATTTTTAATTCGATATTTTTGTACTTACCTGTTTGGAGATAGGAGGTCGATATTTTGGTATTCTATATTTTTACCTTGATATTATGGTAGTTCGATATTTTGGCATTCTATATTATGTCAATGATCCAAAAAATGTGTCTGACTTCAGTTGTGAATATTCAATCTTGCTTAGAACTGCTGTAACGTACATCATCAACCCTTTTTTTAATAGCTCTGCCCTGGATAGACCATGCAGGGTGCAAATATGTGAGATGGTGAATACCACTGCCGTCGAGGTAACAGATCTGCGTTGTCTTAGGGCATTGAGGTATGCCATTTCGTGATTTCTCAGTAATTGAATGGCCATCACTATCATAGATAGGGCAAAAAATATAAATTGAGCTCATGTTTCTTTAAAACAAACAAAAATTGATGGGGAAAGTGCTTGCAATTTGTCTAAACACTGGCAATCGTTCGGGTAGCATTCCAACCCATCATGCAACCTTAGATTAGACCCAGTCATATGCGAACCAGTCTTGATCCTGCTCAAATTGGAAAAGTCCAACACAAGGTGCAAAACCAGGAATTCTCTGTTCCGGAACACAAGCAACCCAAGACCTGTTTCAGCCTGGTTAGGCCTCTAAAGTCAGGTGCCGCTTGGTTCCAGTGCCACAGTGAGCAAAGGACCCATGTCCATGCATACTCTTGGCCACGTAGGGCTTTACGTAGCAGACACAAAAGGTAGTGGAAGGACTGCTTCCAATTTATCTTGCCACTGGCAATCACTCAAGGTAGCACTCCAACCCCTTGTTCTTTTGTCCACAATGCCACCTCAGACTAGACGGAGCCATATGCAATTCAGCCTTGGTCCAGCTCCAATAGGAACAGTTCAGTCCAAACTGCAAAGCCAGATACTCTCTGAACTGGAACACAAGTAATCCAAGACCTATATTTCTGTAATATTCTTACCACTGCTTGCGAAAATACTTGAAAAGGCTATTAATGAAGAGATGAGGATATTTCTGGATGACAATAATCTTCTGGATATATATTAACAACGGAGGAGTGACTGTGATTGAAATTATATCAAAATTCAAATAGTGAAGTGAGGTATTATCCCGCTTAGTGCCGCAAGTGTGATCAATACTCACACACGTGCATGCACCTAGCAAGGAAATGTCTGTCTCCCTATGTGCGCCCAGTAGGGCTTCCTCAGAGAAAGAAAACCGGGTGGGCTAAATAATCACCAGGTGTTGGAAAGGAACCTTACTTGTTAAAAAGGACCCCCACTCACCACTAGTTGGTGACATGCTTCATCATTGGGTCCCCGCTGGGGTGACCGAGTGTCCCCTCCAGCGTGCTACGACGCCTGATTACAACGGAGCGGGATGTGGTGAGTGCAACAGTGCCCAAATTAGGAGGTGACTAAAGGTGAATGTGTCAGTGTATTAAAAAATGCACGGTTGTGCCTTTACAAAAAATCTTTAATAATGGCCAACCTGCAGGATGAGACCATCAAGGTGGTCAAGGAAGCATTAGACCGAGCGGTCTGGAGTTTCAACACCACCCGTGATTTCGTAGTTGATTGCGCCACCCACGCCCTTAAACGCAACTTTTTCGAATATGATGGGAAGATCTATCTACAAGCAACAGGGACGTCAATGGGCAGCACATTTGCTCCATCGGTGGCAGGGCTCTATGTGTGTGAGTATTGATCACACTTGCGGCACTAAGCGGGATAATACCTCACTTCACTATTTGAATTTTGATATTATTTCAATCACAGTCACTCCTCCGTTGTTAATATATAATTGATTGGGGTACAGGAGTGCCTACTCATGCCCTCCCTCTCTTGTTGTTATTGATTAATAATCTTCTGGATCCATCGAAATATGACTTTAGACCACAGAATTGAACAGAATCAACCTTAGTTGCTACTACTGAGGAGATTTGAATGCCTGTAGATTGGGGCGGGAGAGCTAAACTGATCCTTCTGGACCTCAGCCACGTTTGATGCGGTAAATCATCTGGTGCTTATCAAGGGCTAGAGAGGGTTGGGATTAGGGGCGCGGTCCTCCCTATCCTCAGTTTTTTCTTATCCAACAGAGAACAGACTGTGGCCTTTGGAGATTTCACCTCAAATCCATTTGTTCTTCCATGTGGGGTGTCTCAGGGATCATTATTATCTTCCATGCTTTTTAACATTTATATCATCCCCCTGGCGAAACATATTCGATCACATGGTTTCTCGTGGTCTCCTACACCGACGATGTACAAATTGTTGTGGCAATTTCATCTGACGTAGACGTTGTTGCCAATAAAAAAACTGTCTGCCTCATATTATAACTGGGATGCAGGAAATCTGCCTAAAACTGAACTCTGAGAAAACGGATGTGATCCTTTTCGGCAACAACAATTCATTCGGGAATACATCATAATGGCCCTCTAATTTTGGCCCTCTTCCATCTCCAGCTCGGAAAGTGAAGACTTTAGGAGTCATATTTGGTGGACTGCTCTGCTTTTCTGAACACATTAATTATATTACCTCTTCCTGTTTCCACCTATTCGGAGTAATAAAAAACAAAATTCTGTTCATTGACCCAGATATGCAAAACATGGTCATTGTGCCCTGGTTCCTGCCAGGATAGGTTATTGTAATGCGTTATAGCTGGGAATTCAGAAACACTTGCAATCAAAGCGTCAGTCATTGCAAAGCGTGGCAGCTAGTTTGCTCTTAAAATTCCCAAATTTAGCCCTATCTCAAACAGTATTCGAAGCCTTCATTGGCTACCTGTCTGTGAGAGCGCATTATGTAAGGCCCTGTGCTTGGTCCTTAACCCCTTGGGCGCGGCTGCGATTCTGCGCCTGTGCGGCCGTTTTGAAGAGTGGGCGGGTTCATGACGGCCCCCATCAGCACACAAGCACTGTGATGCATGACGGACGGGGGCCGTCATCAGCACGCAAGGGGTTAAGGCATAGTATAAAGTGGACCCCATTTATTTTCAGAAGATTTTTACTTGGCATGCTCCCAATTGGAATATCAGATCATGTGCGTTTGGTTCTATATGGTCCAAATTAAGGTTTAGAGGGGGGCAGGACAGTCGGGCTTCAGAGTAGATGTATTCTCAGGGAGCTCTGGTGCAGCCCTGTCTTCCTGGGTCCTACTTGTTGACCTTGAACCAGAGTACGTGTGGCACCAAGATGTCAGGAAATTCTAGCAGCTCCCCCACAGGGCTTAGGAAGTGCCCTCTTAACTGGATCTAGCAATGTGACATCTGCGGAGAATGTTGAGGGAGCACCATTAGGTGCACTTGCTAACAAAGATGGCGCTGGGCAGTGAGCTAAGTAAACAAAGAGCAGCTCTGTCAGAGACAAAGGTGGAACAAGAAACAAGCATGATAATACCTGTCGAACAGCAGTGTGCAGGGAATATGTGGGGCCACATACAAAAGCTGATCTCTGATCACCCCAGCAGCTGAGAACTATCTTTTTATTTGTGTGGTTCTCTGCCCTGACTGGGGAATCTTCGCACTCATAAACTTACAATTAAAATGCAGTTTTATGAATACTGAAAACGTGTAAACATGTACGTTTGACAAGGAGGTACCTGGATGAGGAGGAGGGCTGTACTCTTGGAGCAGTACTGGAGGTAGATCAGAGAGGTCCATTTGTGGAGGCAGATGTAGATGGACATCCCACCACCTTTTTGGTTGATACTGGTGCTTCTCGCTCCACTGTGCGGTCTGCGGTAGTCCCCAACTTACCCCTTTCAGGACAGACCATCCAAGTTGTAGGAGTCGCAAACAGAAGAATGACAAACCCCCTGACTGAGCCAGTCCCAGTAAAGATCAGAAGTTTCAGAGACAGACATCAGTTTGTAGTGTGTGATTCCAGTCCCGTGTGCCTGTTAGGAGGAGATCTTTTGTGTAAACTCAATTGCACCATCTATTGTACCCCCAAGGGAGTAGAATTACAGACAAACGATGACGATGCTGACTTTAAGGTTGCAAATACGCATGTGTGCATTGAATTGTACCCTGCTTTGACGGTGGAAGAACTCCCTTGGGATTTGAGGGACTCGGTCTCACCAGAAGTGTGGGACTTTACCGGTGAAGAGATCGGATTGATTAAAGGAGTAGAGCTCGTCAGAATTCAAGTAAGGCCAAAGGCTGAATTCCCGAGAACTCCCCAGTACAAGTTGACTCCGGAAACACTTGCAGGTATAAAACCCGTGATTGAGTCTATGATTAGACAGGGAATTCTAAAGGAGGTCATGGGCAGTCCCTGTAACTCTCCGATCATGGGGTTGCAGAAGCCAAGCGGGAAGTTTAGGATAGTGCAGGATTTGCGAAAGGTGAACAACATAGTCGTTCCATGCTGTCCAGTGGTACCGAATCCATCAGTGATACTGTTTCAGATACCGTTCCAAGCTGAATGGTTTTCTGTGATTGATTTGTGTCAGGCTTTCTTCTCAATCCCATTGCACGAGGAGAGCCAATTTCTTTTCGCGTTCAAAATAGAGAGCCGCGTCCTAACATGGTGTCGTATCCCTCAAGGGTACACAGAGAGTCCATCGATTTTTAATCAGTTGCTGAAAAGGAATCTTGAGAGTCTGGTAAGGCCGCAGAACTCCGTTCTCGTGCAGTACATAGACGACCTCCTTGTTGCGTCAGACACCGAAGATGCTTGTAGGATTGGCACCATCGCCTTGCTGAACCATTTGGCAGAAAATGGACACAAGGTATCCCCCAACAAGTTACAGTACTGCCTGCCTGAAGTGCAGTATCTGGGTCACAGAATAGAGAAGGGAAAGAGAAAGGTGTCGCCTCACAGGATTGAGGCGATCATGAGAATGACGTTGCCTTCGACCCAAAGAGAGGTTAGGATGTTCCTAGGCATGGTTGGCTATTGCCGACAGTGGATTGCTAACTTTTCCCTGAAGGCGAAACCATTGCAGAAACTGACGCACAAGGACGTAAGTGATCCGGTACCATGGGACACGGATTGTATGATGGCCTTTCTCGAGCTGCGAGAGGGCTTGTGTCGCGCTCCGGCTCTGGAAATGCCCGATTACACCAAATCATTTGCACTGTTCTGCTGTGAGAGAGAGGGGTGTGCTTTGGCAGTCCTAGTGCAAGATCATGGAGGAGTCCGTAGACCAGTTGCTTACTTCTCGGCTACCTTAGATCCAGTAGCCGCAGTGTTGCCCGGATGTCTCAAATCCGTTGCTGCAACAGGTGTCAGCATTGAAAGATGTGAAAGTATTGTAATGGGATATCCACTGACTGTCCACGTACCTCACTCTGTGGAATTGTTGATGACCAGGACCAAGACGCAGCACTTGACTAACAATAGGCTCACACGCTACGAGCAGGTTATACTTGCTGCGGAGAATGTGACTCTCAGGAGGTGCTCTGTCTTGAATCCTGCTATCTTGTTGCCATTACCAAACGATTTGGAAGATGATTGGGAAGACCATGATTGCCTTGATGTGACTGAACTATGCACCAAACCGAGACCGGATATTGTTGATGAGCCATTGGTGGGCCCTGATGAAATTTACTTTGTGGATGGCTCATGTGTAAGAGACAATACTGGTCAGCTGAGAGCAGCGTTTGCTGTTTGTACTATTTCTGGAATAATTGAAGCAGCCTGTTTGGAAGGAGTACACTCTGCGCAGGTGGCTGAGATAATTGCGTTGACGCGTGCCTGTTTGGCAGCCAACGGGATTCGGATTACCATATTCACGGACAGTCAATATGGGTTTGGGGTGGTTCATGACTTCGGTCAATTGTGGTCTCAAAGGGGCTACATGACATCATCGGGCTCCCCAATCAGGAATGGTGAATTTATCAGGTTATTGCTGGAGGCCCTGCAAGGTCCTGCAGAGATAGCCGTGGTAAAATGCATAGCCCACACCAAAGGTACTGATTTTGTGACAATGGGGAATCGTTATGCAGATGAAGTTTCACGTTATTGTGCGGAGCAGGGATACTCCTTTAATGAACAAACGGTCGAAGGGCCTAGGGAAAGAACCGAATTAAGCATGATGTTTGAGGTGGCTGACACATGGGAAGAGTTGAAGGGCATGCAGGAACAGGCGTCAGATTATGAGAAAAGGGTGTGGGAGTCGGCTGGTTGTGTCAAAGGAGACTTGGACATTTGGGTTTCTGCTGATGGAAGAGCTGTGTTGCCGAATGAGCTGGTGAGTTCGATGGCACGACAGATACATGGTCCTGTGCATTTGGGAAGAGATGCGATGATGCGTGTGTTCAGGCAAACGTGGTACAATCCAAAATTTAGACAGGCTGCGGAAGCCGTGTGTCAGAGATGTGTAACATTTCAACAGATGAACGTGGGGAAAAGAACACCAGTTACATTGAGTCACATTGGGAGGTCCGGTGGACCTTTCTATAGGATGCAACTGGACTTCATTGAGATGCCGAGGTGTAATCGCCTCAGGTACGTCATGGTGATTGTGTGTGTGTTCTCTAGGTGGGTTAAGGCATACCCAACTCGTAGGTGCGATACACTCACAGTAGCCAAACTGTTGTTGAGGGAATTGGTGCCACGATTCGGGGTTCCGACCTCTTTGGAATCGGACAGAGGGAAGCATTTCAACAGCGAAGTTGTGAAGATGCTCTGCTCTGCACTGAACATTGACCAGAGACTGCATTGTAGCTTCCGCCCAGAGGCTTCTGGCATAGTGGAGCAAATAAACGGAACTCTTAAGGCCCGAATGGCAAAAGTGTGCTCATCCACATCCTTGAAGTGGCCCGATGCATTGCCGTTGGTACTGATGAGTATGCGTAGTACACCAGACAGGAGGACAGGGCTCTCACCTCACGAAGTACTGATGGGGAGGGCTATGAGACTGCCATCTATTCCTACAACTGCCTTGCTGAATATCACAGATGATCTGATTCTTGATTACTGCAGGGGACTTTCTGATGTCATCCGTTCTGTGTCTCTTCAGGTGCAGGCTGCTGAAATCCCGGCTTCTAGCGACCTTTGTCACGACCTGTGTCCGGGTGACTGGGTCCTGGTGCGGAAGCACGTCCGGAAAAGCTGCCTAGATGTGCGCTGGAGAGGACCTTTCCAAGTTATTCTGGTGACAACCACTGCTGTGAAGTGTGGCGGATTGCCAAACTGGATCCATGCTTCTCATACCCGACGAGTTCCAGCACCCCTGGAAGGAACAGCTCCTCTAGAAGAGAGAAATTCTGACGAGGAAGAAGATCCTCAAGAGGGGACGAGTCAAGCTGTGGGGGTGCCAGTGGAAGTTGGTGATTCTCCTGACCGAGCAGAAGGTGACCCCGACAACAGTGACACTGAGTCTGCCTCGGAAAGGGAAAGTGGTGACGAAGGTGATCTGAGCGCAGAAGAGGCTGACAGTGGTGACGAACAAGGTGTACAAACGAGAAGCAGAAGGGCAAGAAGTGCAGAAGCTCATTGGCCCGAGAGATGGAGGCGAATGAATGTGAGATTGGCTTCCGAAAGAGATCTTGCCCCTGTGTCCGAAGAATCAGATCCGGAAGAAGGAGAACAAGAACAAGAGCAAGGAGGTCCAAGAAGGTCAAGGAGGGTGAGAGTACCTTGTCGAAGATACGCCACTCCCGAGTGGACCTACCCTCTGACAAATGCCCGGTGTACTGAGATCAGGGAGGGTGAGGTCAGTGGCGGTGACCAGTACGATAACAAATGTTAAGTTGGAGGTGATATTGTTGGTACCTGGACTTGAAATCGAAGGCGTACTGACACTCACCATTCCCAATCCCCCTTACCTAAGCAAGATACGTGATTTACTCCTGGATAGACTGATTTTTCCTACATTTGGTCCGGAAATACCATCTTATGACGCAGTTGTGCTCCGCATGGAACTTTTGGACTATGTGTTACAGGCAATCGGAGCAAGTGTGATCATAGATTATTAAAAACTCGTAAAGACTTTGAAAAGACTTTGTTTGAAAAGACTTTGTAAATAACTGTTGAAACTAACCTAGAGCCGAGTGGAAGAACAACAAATTTAGGGAATTTCCACAGAGGACGGAGAAGGGTTAGGGCTGTCTGATGCTGATGCAATTGAAGAACTAAAACGGGACTTCTGCTTTCAGGTGTGGTTCGAGACTCAAATAACCACGAAAGAGACTTTGGGTGATTTCCGAGAACGAACTACTTTGTGCTGAAACCATGGAGGCTGGAAACCCGACTCGTAGAGCTAAGTGCATAGTAGGCACCCTTCTGGGAGGAGTGATACTTCTTATATCCATTGTAGTTTTAGTTTCCTATTTTGCACCACACGAACAACCAGTGAAGGTTGGGGGGACACCACCATCTACCACCCCTAGCAAGAAAGAAGACAGGGCAAGGGCCGAGAAGGCTTTGCTAGCAGAGGAGAGTCGGAGGTTACATGCAGATCTGTCCAAGGGAAATTTTGGGCAGAATGCGTATGCAAAGTTGTTATATGAGTACATTGATGCCATGGATGCGAAAGACTGTTATGTGTGTATGCAATTGCCAGCTTCAGTAGATGAGGGTATTAGGTACCATCACCTTCCATTGACATATGGAATTTCATGTAGTCTGCTGCTTAGCATATTTTATGGGCGAAACCATTTTGAATATTTCTTTTGGAATTATGATGCTGTGTTACCAGAAGTCCCTGCTTATAAACACTTGAACAAGTGGGATTATTATAAGTCAGAGGACAGGCTTGGATATTTCTTCTTTCCTACACAAGAATTAGACACCCCGTATGCGCACCGACACAATTTGACATGCTTATTGTCGGAGACAGAGAAGAAGTTCATTGAGCAAGTTGAAGATAGGTACACGAAGCAAAAACAGTTGCGAGATTCAGGGCAAGGCAAAGTAGATTGGACGGAAGAGGAGAAACAGCACAGGTCAAGAGGGAGTTATGGTCCAATAGCTCTAGATGCAGTACAGAAAGGGAAGTTGTGCCTTCACAGACCACAGACTTATTATGAAAACGTGTATGTGGGTCATACTATATGTGAACACACTTTTACATTGGAGTATTACACGAAAGATTTCCTGAAGAGCGTGGTACAAGTGATCCCTACTGTGTATTTTGTCTGTGGAAGGAATGCGTATGTGAGATTGCCGGAAAAATGGTATGGGACATGCTACCTAGCAATTATTTTTCCCAAGATTTATCACACTGAGGACTTTGCTCTCTTGGAGGGAGGGCAGCAAAAGAGAGTAAAGCGAGGGGAAAGTGCTGGAGCAATTGTTGGAGATGTGTTTGGAGCAGCAATGCCTATGTTGGGAGTCATTTTAATTTACATCAAAATACGGCGATTGGCTACTGTAGTGGATGAACTGTCAATGAATACAGCCAAGTCATTAGTGTTAGTCGAGGGTGAGATGTTGTCGATAAGGACAATGGTTTTACAGAACCGTCTTGCGCTAGATGTCATTCTGGCGAAAGAGGGAGGAGTCTGTAAACGTTTGAAGGTACAGGAATGTTGCACTTATATACCAGACAACTCTAAAGATCTGGAGAAATATATAAGCAACATTACCGCAATTCATTATGAAATCGAAGACTTGACCCAAGAGAATGCATGGGAGACGGTTGGCAAGGGATTTGGCAAGGTTGGAAATTGGTTTGCAAACCTAGGAAGAAGTTTCCTTGGGTTTGTACTGAAACCCCTCATCATAGTGGTGGCCTGCGTGATTGGATTGTGGGGATTTGTAAGAGTGTGCAAGTGGTACAAGTCCACTAGATTGTCGAGATCAATGAGAATGCAAGAGCAGCGAATGGAAAGGCTGCAAGACAGTCAATATCGTAGCTTGAGAGCATTGGAGATGCTCAAGCGAGGGAAAGGGGCCACAAGCGCCATTTAGTTTGGTTCTTACCCTGAGGGATGGTGTGGTGGTGATGACACAGGTCATCAAAGGGGGGAACTGAGAGAGCGCAAATTAAAGTGAAATGTGTAGGGGTGCATCATATGTACAAGTAGTAAGCACCCGCATATATAGAGGACTTTTTCATGTGTAGAGACAATATGAGATAGAGAACTAATGTAATGGGTAATAGTAACCTTGAATAGCCAATGTTAAGAGTTGCAAATCCGCAAGTGCTGTTTAACATAGAGATGTCGTTGAAATGAAGGCTTTCACTAATGAAAAAAAATGTTTAATTGAGCAATATTGTGTATTTAGACCTGCTATATTCAGGTGCATAATGGTATCGTTTATATTTGATAATTAGCTTAAAGTAGAAAATGTATTTACTTTAAGGTTGGAGGCCTAGAGAAATAAATGAATTGTTCATGTAACGTTGGGCCTATAACCAAGCAGAGGCCTAGTTATGGAAATTGTGCAGGCCTGATCGAAAAATGTCTTGCTTAGCGTTTAACTGTAGAAATGTTTGGTAAAAGAAGATGCCTTTAGAAAATATTGCAACATTTATAGAATGTGAGCCGAATTCATGTATTTCTTTGCAGGTGCACCACCAAGCAGACAGTAGAGTAGAAGGGCTCATTGTGTATGAGTGTTAGGATGCTAGGCTCAGACATGGAGGAGTAGCCGAGGAATTCAAAGAAGCAACTTGAAGCGACTGAGAGTCTGGGATCCAAGGACGTTTTAACGGACAAAGATGGAGAGGTGCCATACTGGAAAATTCTGGAAATCAACACCTTCTAGAAGAGCGTACCTGAAGGCGTGTCGCTCGCATTGTGGGGTTTCGTATTAGGGACAGCACCCCGAGGGTGGAGGCAGAGCAGATGGGCTGAGGAGCTAGAGAGAGCGGTCGTGTTGGGCAAGGAGCTTAGCGTGGATGAGAAACTCTAGTCTAAGAGAGGAGTGGGTGAACTTCTTTGGGAAGTCACCACGGCTGACACCTTTTTGGCTAGGATGGGCTACTGTTGAGTAGGGATGTCACTTAGTATAGTGTAGGGACAGATTAACTTGATTTTTCTTTCCAATGCATACTAGAATTCAAGTTACAGCAATTTTTGTTAGCCTGATGGTTCTGGAACTGATTCTCGTATTATTCATAAGCCGCCTAAGACTTTTCCGTAGGATTATGTTTGTATTAGTGCCTGTTTACCTTTTGAACCTCGTGTTGAGGTGCTTGTATCTTCAGCTGTTTTCATTTCTGTAATAAATCTTTAAACTTGATTCTTAGTCAGTGGTCCTTTGGGAAAGGTAATTGGGAATTGTTGCAAGTATCGATTATTGGTAAGTAGGTTGCCTAATTCACTCTATGACAGGTAAAAAGGTCCAGTCGACCTGTGATGGGATTTTGGAGAATGGTAAGCAGACCCAGAAAGTAAAAATCCCGCCTTTCCAGTTTCATCACTCAAAATCTCCCCTCTATAGGTATTATTTGTGCTTTCACCAGTTGCTTTGAGTAGTGGGGAAACGGGTTTCATGGCTTCTTTAATTTAGGGATCTCTATCAAAAACTCAAAAGGCCAAGTTCTGACTAAAGTCAAGTTCTTATTACAAGGATAAAGCTTCTTGGTTTATTAGAAGATGAAAAGATATCCTGGTGGGAATACATACATGGTATATATGGAATTTTCCCACCACATGATGGTATAGCTCCATTACCCAGCATTGATTACTTCTCAAATTGACTATAGTCTTGTTTTTCTCAGGATTATATTCCTACCTTTGGTTATTTACTGCAGACATCATTTCCTCCTTTTAACAATGTCTTCCTTTAAGATAATGAAGTGGTGCCTTTGATCGCAGATTCCAGGGCCTTCACTCTGCAAGTTAGCAAAATAGAAAGCACGTTGGACAGTGCCTGAAAACAAGGACAATATAGCCGTAATACAAGGTAAGCCTTTTTTGCTAGGTTTTCCGTCTGGTTGCAGATTTCTCCAGCAGTGATCTGATCACGTAAGATAATCGTAATGCAACTCAGTCATTACACTGAGTTCTCGTCTTAATAAGTTTCCTTCCACACCTCCCATCTTTATCAAGAGGCATAGCAAACCTTACTCTGACTTACACATGGAGGGCACAACATGCATGGGAAAGAGACTATGGGCCATATTATCATTAAAGGGCGATACATTATTCGCAAGGGCATATTATCAAGCCCATTATCGCCACTTTAGCGGCAGTTTCCTGCCGATAAAAGCGGCAATAATGTATCGCCCTTTCTTGATAATATGGCCCTATGCTTCTTGTCCAATCCACATAGGATTCACTGGAGGAAAGATTATCTCCTTATAAGCAAGACAGTTAGACTGCATTATTATCAATGATGCGCTTCCAAGTCCAATACTTTAGAGCCAATATTTTGGAAGAGCTTACCCATGATTTTAATGAGAATATCAAAGAAGGGATGTCTTGACACACTTTAGAGAATGTTGTAAAAGCCATCATGGACGGGGTTATAATTGTTCCTGCTGCTTCTCGTAAAATAAAAGATCATGGCTTTAGGACCACATAACAGAACTGAAAAACCCAACATAAAGCAAATTTTTTTTGTAAAACCTAAAGAAAATTGATAAAAGCAAATGGGAGGCCCTGTTTGTGAGAGAGTTGGTACAAAATCCACTAGGCTCAAAGCAACTCTCCAATGCCAACAGTAAGAAAGGAGAAAGATTCCTGTTCTATAGAATATGAGAAGCTCAGACAGGCAACCACAACTGGATTATTAGAGGTGATAATGGGAGAACACAATGAACCGTGTAGGCAACAGGTGATTTCTTCCAGGAGCACTACTCTCATTTATTTCATGCCAAAGATCTGATTACCCGGATTCAATTTTCCTCACCCTGGATCCAAACACAGTAGCTTTTTTACCCATAACTGAGGAAGTGGTGCAATTTGCAATTTTACACATGTCAAGTAACAGAGCCATGGTTCAGGACAATTTCATGTTCAGCTTGTATAAAGCTTTTCAGTCCATTGACAAAGGTCTTTAACTCATTCAAAGCTGCATGCTCAGTCTACAGCCCCCACCTAAAAAGGGGTGAGAGAGAGCTCACTGATGTTGAATCTCTATTTTTCCAAATATCTGCTTCAAGGGCTGGTTCAGACTGTATGAAGTACTTGACATTTTCCGTAAACTCTTCCATACATGACTATTTGGTCAACTGAAATATGTATGGAAGTTAAATATTTATAGGCTGATAACTGGATGAGGGCATTGATGACCACTGTATGCTGCCAAAACAACATTATAAGATGTTTTGGGAGCCTGACAATGGTTGGTGGGATTGTAAATAACCAAGAAATATGATACATATGTGGTGATCCTGTAGGCCTAAACTGATGTTCTGCAGAGAGAGTCTGTCTGCCCTGCATAAAGGGTATTGCAGGTACTCCTATTCAGCAAGATCCCTTAGTAGTATTATCATGGGACCTGGAAGAAGAACATTTTATATTTATTGTCATTATTTTCGAGTAAGCTGATATCTCCATTACTTTTAGCATTTCCTGATCATCCTTTTTCATCAGAATGGTAGACCATGGCTTTGAACATTTATTCCCTAGAGCATGATGACGTGGCAACATTAATAAAATGTGAGGGCCTTTCCGAACCTAGTTGAAACATTCGGATTCAACAAGTTTGTGTCCTAGCCTGGCTAATATGTTGACGTTTTCCCAAGAAGACTCTGCAAAATTAGGCAACTGTATTAAAACGGTTGATGGAAGTTCGCTCTTTACACCTTGTGATTGTTGCCACCATATCCGGAGACCCTGGTAACATTACTTGTCATTCAGGGAGGTAAATCTATATAGGTATACATTTACAGGCATAATGTTAATTTGGTGAGTCAAGCCCTTTGTGGGCTGACAATCGCCTGGTGCGGCATGAACATGGGCAGTACTGAAAGTTTGAGAAGAAAGATGTTTATGAGGCGGAACACATACTAGCCACGCTGGGACGTGTTAATCTGCAACAATGAGAAATGACTTAAAAAATAAATGATTTAGCTTGAGTTAGCAGTAAGCTTATAACCACATTGACATTCCAGGTATACTCGATGACAGTTTTCTGAAGGTGTTGCAAGTCATGGTAGGGAACTTCCTAAGAAAGTCGCAGTAAGTAAATAGAGTAAATAGAGGTCGGTGGATTTAATCGTATTGCACGGCATACTGGGCTGTCTCATATTCCAGGTGATCTTATTATAGCCCCTAAACGGAAGTCAAAGTGCTGGAGACAAAGTGCTTCATCTCACATCAGAGTGTTTATCCCACAGGTCAGTAAACCCAAAGATACCCTCAAACACTACAAACCCCACGCTCTCATGACCAACGCGGAATCCTTTATTAGTGACAAATGGCATTGTATCTTTTGGCTTTGTTGAAAAGGACCTACTTTTTTATGTAGAAATATAAGGAAGTACATTTCGTCCTGGGTAAATACAGTAGGCTTTACTTCTTGCTTGCCAGTGACACAAAAATCCTTTATGGGAAAAATATTTTTCAGGTCACCACAACGATCCAGAAATGAGACCTACTTATGAGCCTGTATGAAAATTAGAAAATCATGATCCTATCCCCTGATATCAACTTATTTTTCCTAACCCCATTGTCTAATACCTAGACACCCCTAAGGAAAAATTTACTTACCTTTGCTAACAATATTTAATGAGGATACCTAATCATTGCGCAGACTCCTCACCTTATGAATAGTTTTTCCAGACTTCACACCGGTCTGAAAAGCTAAGAACTTTTCCTCCTCAGGTGGTATCAGCCGCTCCAGCCGAGACTCTGCACCCGGGTGGGCAGTCACAAGAGTATATCAAGTGCCTACCTAAGTGCAATGTCTATCCCTGGTATCAAGGCACGCAGAGAGGAAACATGAGAAACAGGACAGTAACATGTACAGTGCGCAACATGTATGCCCGCTGCAGAAGATGGAATGGATTGAAATAACTGCCCAGGGGATTCAGACAACTATTATAATACAGGCAGGACCAGGTGCCTGACCAGAGGTGTCACAGATAGACAAATAGGCAGATTAGCAGGATAACCCTCCTTTTGATAAGCTTGATGCAAACACCAAGGACTCAGGCAGCGAAGAAAGCCCAGAAAGCAGTGAGTTCCTTGAGGAAGATCCTGAAAAAAGAGGCAGGTGAAGGACTCAGGGCAGAATGCCCCCAACATATGCTGGAGATCGAGGGGGCAGTAACTCCTGATTCAATGGCAGCGCAGACAACTTCTTCACTAAGTTTATGAAAGACCCAAAGAAGGACACTGACAAGTCCTGGCGTGCACACCGGGATAAAGTGCTGGATTGCTTTTGACCTTTGACCAAGATTCTAGATATGGCAAAGGAGGTCAAGGAAGCAGACCGACTTGTATCTCCTGAAATGCCGTCTGGCTGAGTGCTAAGGGCGGTCATCTTTTTGTCATTTCGACAGAGAGACAAAGATCGCTACTGAATAAGGTGGACCCAAATCTGGGAGACCTAGCTACTACAAAAGCAGGCCAGATGGCTAAAAATGGGTCTTTTTGGGAAGCCAAAGAAATGGAGAAACAGGTCTCCACATTTGCCATATTGGAAAACACCCAGACGTCCAGCAATACCATTTTCGAGCAGAAGGTTTTCAGAGGAAATGTGTAATTCTAAATTTGTTTCTGAATCGCAGTGCTCTGTGCTCAAAAGTAGTAACTGTACGATGATCATGACAAAAGAAAAGGGGCACATATTTGGAAACTAAATTAACGTCCTCTATATATTTTTCCGTTTTGTATGACACTTTTTTGACTGGCAAGTGGCTATCTACATTAATAAAGGAAATAAATATCTCCATCTAAGTTGGTTCCTCATTGAAAAATGTGTACAAAAATGACATTTTTATTCAGTGTCAAAGTTTAGTGAGTACGACGAGACATATAAAAACAACAGTACAAAGTCAAAGTATACTGTATGATTTAAGCATGCCACAACTCTTGAAGGTCAAAACTGAAAAAGCAACTCAGACAATAAACATGGGGGAGAAAGTAATTGCTATAGCAACTAATGTATTACCCATCATTCAGTCGTCTGCGCTTTCTTCAAGCTATTTTGAGTCAGTACAAAATATTTTATATTCAGAAGTAGAAAATAACTTCTACGCCAACGCAGGCAAGTTTGTTATATCAGGTCATGGTGTATAGAAAAATCCTCCATTGAAAAATCCTTTGTGAATGTGGTAGGCATCAACTCTCCTTTTTGGAGACTGGGGCTTATTTTGCATCATCTGAATTTAACCCAGAGTGAGTGAGAGAAAGGCAGAAAAGGGATAAAAAAGGAGGAAGAAAAAAATAAGAAAACAGTGACAAAGAAAGCAGGAAGGAAAATAACCTGAAAACAGAGGCAAACATTGTAAGGTGTGGAAAGAACAAGACAAAGTGGATTCAAAAGCAGGGAGCAATGATGTCAGCAGTGAGCTCCCAAGAAAAGGTTTTGTGCATGTGCCCCTGTCATATTGAAATTAATGTTCATAAAACAGAAGAAAAATCATTATAAGGTGACTTTCTTGCATGTACACATTCGCCCAGTGGTCATCTTCCATGAAGACCACAGTGCATGTGTGTACACACAGATAGCAGACATCGCAGGATGATTTTTCTGAGGCGCTATTGATGTGACCTATACGGCAAGAGCGTTCTATGCCAGACACTGCTGATGGACAGGTCACGTTACTGCACCAGGACAGGAAATCTCCCTGTGCGGGCACCAGAGAGATTCACATTTTTCCACTTCAGGTCACATATCTCAGCCCTAAGCACTAAATGCAATATGACAGGTATCGTTGGAAAGTGAAGAATCTCCCCTTTCCTATGACATGTCTCACTAGTGGATCCCTTTGGGAGATCACCCTTAGACAGTGATCACCAAGCAGAATCCCACACCCTGAGACACCAGGGGACTAATTGTTCAGGAGGGGAGCAGCCTTTGCTTCCTCTCATGGGCACAATTAGTCTTTTTGCCCCCCCCCTCTAGGGCAGATGGGGGTGTTTACCCCAATCTGTCCCGAGAGGAGGCAGAGAGCCCACTAGCCATTTAGTAATTCAATTTGAAACAAAAAAGGGTTGGGGCGGGCCACACTAGCTTACGTTTAGGGCAAAGCCTCTACCCCAAATAGGGTCTTTCTTCCCCCCTGAGCCAAATCAGGAGGTTTGCACACAATAAGTCCTTAAACCCTGAGCAAAAAGCCCACTAAACATCAGGGTTTCCTTTTTTTCAAAAAGAAAGGGGTGGGGCGGCATATCATGGCACAGGGGCATGCTCTCTTACCCTAAGAGGGCAATACTGTCTTTCTGAGCCCCAAGAATGCAGATTTGGGGTTTCCCCCCCAAACTGCTGCCTAAGAAGGCAGAAACTCCACTAGCCACCAGGGCATTTAAGTCAAAAAAGGGGTGGAGGACCCAGCCTGGAATAGGGCCAGAAGGGGGAAATACAGATTTCTGCCCCCCCTGGGAGGCAGATAGGGGAGTTTTCAACAATCTGTCTCCATGGAAGCAGAAAGCCCATTAGACACCAGGGGTTTTGCACTGCCCCAAAACGACTGTAGGGGCAGCCCACCTGGCATTGGGACATATCTAACACCTCTAAAGGGGCAATATCCTCTCTTCCCCAGAGGGAGACAGATAAGTTTGCCTCAGTTGGGGGGTTGCCTGTAACCTGTCTCTTGTGGGTTTGAAGAAAGCTGACTAGATACTAGGGATTTTACACTTGGGAAAAAAGGGGTGGGCATCCTACCATGGCATTGGGTCATACCTTGCTCCAAAATGGGCAAACCAGCCTTTCTGTCAGAGCAGAGAGATGGTATTCCCCATGTGCCCCACATGGGAGAGGCAGCCCGCCCACTGGATGCCAAGAATACTTATTTATGAAATAATGGGATGGGGTTTGACCCATCCTAATGCCAGGCTCCACCCCTCAAGCCTCAACAGTCTTTCTGCTCTCCTGGAGACTAAAGTATCACATCAGTATGGCAAGCAAAAGAACATTTCAAATCTTCTGGGCATTGTTTTTAGGTCGAGCCTGTAACAGCGCACATGCGCTGTTCTGGCGCAGAGTTTATGTAGGGGCTTTTGAAATCTGCCCTCACACTCGCACATGCTCGTAGGTGTGCTTTTTCTTTTGTCCTACGCTATTGGCCTTTGCGTGCGTCTTTTTAACAAAGACAGCACGTAATTGGCCAAAGGCGGGCGCATTGCTTCGCCCATGGCCTATCGGTGGCCGTTACCCGCACGGCCGCCATGTGGTTTCAATTATCGTGCCCAGACACAGGCGCGATAATTGAAACCACATGGCTCGCTGTGGCGCGCACGCGCTCTTGTGCCAAATTGTAGTCGTGGGTAAGATTTATTTTCACCCTGCAAGTAATCGACAAGTTTGAACTCCCGGCTTTATTCTATCAAATGCTGGAAATATTTTCTGACACTGTGATAAAGTAAGGCCGAGATTCGAAAGAAAGGCCGAGATCCAGAAGAACCCCGAGTTCTTCTTTGTGTTATGTAACCACACCGAGGAGCCATCAAAAGAGAGTATTCAGACTGCGTAGCTAACATTTCTCGCATTCCTAACGCATATAATAAGCGGACCTGTTGGCTTGATCAAGGGGTGAGCATACCAATATATAAAGCAGATCTATCATCTTTGTCAAAAAATCACCAATATTTGTAATCAAATGTGCATTTCAGCACTTCCCACAAAGCAATGTTTAATAATAGGGATTATTAAAAAAATTGAATAAAGTTTTAGTTAAATAATAAAATCAACATGTATATGAGTTTTTCTCTTAACTATTTTTTTATAATTGTCTTTTGAGGGCTGAAATATGTCGAAAGAAAGACTCAGACATTTTTTTTATAAAACCAATTAGTCTCCGAGTCTTACTTTAAAAAATGTTTTTAGCCCTCAAAACACAATCTTAAAAACAACTACAAGAGGGGCATGCACTCCAGCTGAAGAGCATAGAGCTCCAGCTAGGAGTGTCATTGAAAAATATGGTAGGTTCTCATGGACTCATGAATTTAATGACCCAGGAGACATACTGTTTGTTTTAATTTTGCTGCGGGGCGGGGTTGCTGCACTCCTTGAGGCCACCCCATGACATTAAAAAAGTGCTTGATGGTGCACCTGCCTTTCTAGGGACACCATCAAGCTGGAAAAAAGCATCCTCACAAGGTATTGTGGGTCGCTCCTTCAAGGTGCAGTGAATAGTAAATTAGTGCCTCCTGCACACCCAGGAAACCAACATTTTAGATTTTGATTGGTGGCTGTGGGGGAAATCTCAGGGCCCTCGCAGCCCCAGCCGGCACCCATAATGGGTACCAGAGGGAGCTGGCCTTTTTTTCTTAATTGGGTGCCTCGATGCCCACTTGGAATACCCAAAGCTAAAATTTTCTGGGGCGCTGCAGGAAGAGCTCCAGAGACCCGGGGACTGCCCCTAACAGGAGAAGGCCCTTTTTAGAAATTCCTGGTGGGTGCCTTGATAACCACTTGGGGCACCCACACTGCTGGGATCGTAAGAGCCATGGGGAAGCCCCATGACCCCTGCATCCACAACTGCCTCTCCTTGTGGGAGCTGGCGCTTTGAAACCATATTGTGGTGGGTGCCCCAGTGCCCATCTAGGGCATCCACATTGCTCTGACCATTGGGAGCTTCAGGGGGAGCCCCAAAGCCACCACGGTCCCAGACGGCTCCCTAGACAACACCATACTTGGTGGTGACTGGAGCCAGCACGTTTCCTTTGTTTCTGCTTGAGCGTGAGTAGCATTTTATTTTACTATTCCCGCTGAGTAGGAGCAAAGGTCTGTTCCCTGCCAGGCAGAGAGAGGTAGATGGGTTCATGGGGGCCTAAACAGGCTCAGAGAGGTGGGCCAAATGTCCCCACTCCCCTTTTAAAAAAATACAGCCTTCAGGTATGGGATCCCCTGGGCCTTTAAAGAGTTGGGGGGGAGGCCATCTGGCTCTCCCCTTAAAAATGAAAACGGCACCTTGGAACAAGATCTTGGGGGTCTGAATATGCTTGGTAGGGGGAGGCATGCCTCCTTGCCAGCCGCGGCCGGTAGTGGGAGTACCGGCCAGGCGGTGACGTGGGGAGGGGGAGGGGCAGGGTGGGGGCTAGTAATGTATGGAATCCGGACCTTAACAGGTAAGTAAACATAAAAATAAATAAAACGAATTTTGTTGCGCGCACTGCATCACCAAATGCGATGCAGTGCCCGCAACAAAATTCGTTTTATTTATTTTTATGGTTACTTACCTGTTAAGGTCCGGATTCCATACATTACTACCCCCCAATCTGCCCTTCCCCCTCCCCACGTCACCGCCCGGCCGGTACTCCCACTACCGGCGCGGCTGCTCCTTGCCCTTCAAAATTCCCAGGAGATCAATGTTATAACTTATTTGCCATGGATCCACTGCAAATGTGCAGCAAAACTGTAAACAAATATGTTTTTGGCCTCTGGGACCCCCCCTCCTCCCCAGGTCTAGTGGGGCAGGGTATCCCTACCCTTACCCGTTATATCTTTTTTGAATACATTTTTTCTAGGACTCTGGAGAGTCCTAAGAAGGCTGCCGTCACAACGTTGTTGATGTGGTGGCAGTCAATCACATCTCCTCTGGAGATCGGTTGACTCTGCAAATCCACTGCAGCATGAGATATACTATTTCTTTAGCCTTAATTGTTCAAAAACTACTGAACAGATTTACACCAAATCATTAAAAAAACTTTCGGTCCAAAATCTGGTTTTTGGCCAGAATTTGGTGTAATTCTGTTCTGCCATTTGGGCTGTAGCTGTGTCTAATTTTCATATGGAAAGATAAATAAATGGGGAAAATCTTTTTAGTCCCTCCCTTTTTTCTCAGCTTCCACTTGATGGTTCACCATGAAACTTTCCAGGAGGAGGCTGAGGTGGAAGAACATTTTAACTGGAAAGTTTTGTGAAGATTTGTCAAACAACTTCAAAGTAATAAGGAAGCCAAGAAATTATTTTCAGATGGAAATGTGATCCTAACTATAAATACCCAGTGCCCTCTCTATTCTTTCTGACTCAGCTCTTGGAAGCCCTTTGGCAAACAGTGATACACACAATGCAATGTTTATTAATATTGAATGCTTAAAAAATATTCAATTGTATCTTATTAAAATACATGTCCTTGACTCTTTGTTTACACAGTTTTTATTATAATATTTTGTGGGTGTAAAATATGAAAATAAATAGTTAAACACATTATAAACAAGCATTTGCAATGCAATAGGTCTCGCATATGCGAGTGTTTGAGCTATTGGCATTGTAAATCACAATGTATTTTATTTATCTGTTTTGAAAATCTGCAAGCAGTGCGTAAACATGCACTTTGTACTTATAGTACTTGCTTACTGGAAGCAAAGCTGGCAGTACCTGCGCCTCTTTTACTGCCAGCCTTGCTTCTCGAAAGCAAGGACTACAAGTACAAAGTGTGTTTATGCACTGCTTGCAGATTTTCAAAACACATAAATAAAAGGCATTGTCATTTACAACGCCAATAGCTCAAACTCTCGCAAATGTGAGAGCTATTGCATTGCAACTGTTTAATATTTATTATTTGGTGAGTAATATTTATTAATTCATATTTATTGGTATTTATTGTTAATTTATTGTTAACTAATTGTACAATTGTAATTGCTTTTAACAATTATTAATTGTTTGTGAATGATGTAGATTTAAAAAAAAAGTATTATTCGGTACAGGCGACCGCCACTTGGTAAAATATATATATATTTATTTTGCCGTGAAAAGGAACCATCTGGTTCGAAACGCGTAGGCTTCTAACAGTGTCTGAAATAAACCTTTAATCTAATTCTGAAGTGCGGAGTGCTGGTTTTCTGTTCGTGTAAAATATATATAAATATATATATATTTTACCAAGTGGCGGTCGCCACTTGGTAGTTATAGTTAGGATCGTGTTTCCATAGGAAATACCTAGTTTGTGTTGCGGATAACTTTGGCATCGTTTGACGGATCTCCATGAAACTCTCCTAAAGAGTGCTACTTTTTGACTAATTTGGGCATAGAAAGCTTTGGGGTGATCCGTCAAGCAGGAGTTGAGAAAAAGGGGGGTCCCCAAAATGTGGTTTTCCCATTCAGAAATGTAGACACAGCTGGGGGGCGCTAGAGGGCGCACTGCGGAATGGCTGGCTGAGAGAGTCAGCTCCGCCGGACATGAGTTAAATAGCGGCCTTTGACCACCATTGAGCAAAGTAAACTTCGGAAAAATGATCGAAATGACCATCGGAATGCATCGCACGTGTTAAGTGCATGGTGGAGAGACGAATTTCTGGTGCCAGACGGAGATATCGGCGAAACTCGCGGCGAAGACGAGCGGAGCTACAAAATGGCCGCACCCGACGTTCGTAGCTGCCACGGAATCTGGTGACTGACAGCCTTCAACTGCATCATCCTGCCCTGATGTGCGAACTGCCGAGGCGCCCCCCTGGCATACAAGTAAGCGCGCTGCTTGTGGACTCGGGGGAGCAGGGAGAACGCGGAAAATAGACTTGCGTTCCAGTGGACGCAAAATGGCGGAAGCGCTGGAACGCACAGCGGACACAGCGGGTGCGGCGTACGCAGCGCATGTAGGCCCGCACAACACGGGAGAGAACTGAACACCGGAGGACCGGAGGACAGGGGAAAGAGAAGTGCAGCCAATTGTGGGAGGTAAATAGCTCAAATGGCATGAACATACGCATGAGTAGCAGCGCTAGACGGAGGATCGGCCGGAGATGTAGCTGAGGGCGCGTGATGTGACCCTGGAGACAACTAGAACGTTGGAACTTCTACTGCAAACGCACTACACTACGGAGCACATCAGCAGCGCTGGGAAGACGACGATTCACAGAACGAACGCTGCCACACTACAAACCAGCTGCATTATTCATGATCAGAAGGCCCTAAAGCAAAGCGGCAATTAAGGCACCCTGAAAATAAGACAAAGCTGGGACAAAACAGCACTACGCTGAACACGCCTCTGCAAGCAGACGCTACTGCCCTACAGAAACACCGGAAATAATTGCCTGGACTGCAGCTGCCTTTATTCTTTGCCAGAAGAATCAGCGCGAAGGGGCACGTGAAACAAGTCTCCACCTGATGAGTAGATCTGCTGCACAAACGGGGTCAAGGCCACCAGCCCGCCGCAACCAATCCACTACGGGTGCCCAGACAGCAGTGAGCCCGTTAAGGCATAGTCCTCCAGTTTGCTCAGGGGATATGGGTAAACCGGATAAACAGCAGTCCAAGTTACCATTTGAAACCAAGAAGCAGACCAAGAACACTGCGACTACCCCGGAACTAGAAGAAGAACAGGCCACGACTGAAAGTACAGGCATGGAGGCAGTCCTGAGAGCTATCCAGCAAAGTCTCCAGGAGATGAATGGTAAGCTTGACAATGTGGTGCAACGTGTAGACAGTATGGCGGCCAAGATAGAAAAACATGACGGACGATTAGTAGAAGCGGAGCAGAGAATCGCTAAAGTGGAAGACGACTCCAGGAACGCACTGAAAACATGTGGCGGATTTGATAAAACGTTGGAGAACCTTCGAGCCAAGGTGGAGGACCAGGAAGCGAGATCTAGGCGCAATAATGTACGAATTTCTGGCCTGCCGGAATCCACCAACACGGGCAAAATGGAGACCTACATCGAGACGTTGCTGAAGGAGATCTTTGGCGCCGAAAAACTGTCAAGTGTGTTTCTAGTCGAAAGGGCCCACCGTTCATTGGCGCCGACACCTAAGCCAGGGGCGGCCCCGCGCATGATTATAGCCCGCTTACTAAATTACAGGGACCGAGACACGGTCCTCAGATTAGCCAGAGAAATGGTCAAAATCACTCATCACGGAAATGCACTGGAATTTTACCCAGACCACACTATGGCAGTGCAGATGGCACGCAAGGAATTCGCCCCGGTTAAGAAAAAATTGCGAGATCTAGGATTGGAGTACGCAATGCTATACCCGGCAAAGCTCAAAATCACGAATGCGGGTAAACCGGTTGTGCTCCCAACGGTACAGGCGGCGCAGGAATACATCAAGAAAATGGGGAAACGGAGGAAATCACAAGACCGGGACGAGCAGACTAGCGATGTCGAATGAAGCTTCGAGAGAACGAACTAAGTACTGATCTGTGGGACAGGACGAAGTACAACTTCGCAATTGGATGCTGCAGATTGGCGCTTGTGCGGACAGACATTATGGACATAAGGAGACAATGGACAGTACTTGAGTCCGGATACCGCACGGTAAGGGGGAACCCCCTTGCAGTACATTCATGACCGCGCCCGCTATCTGAGCTGGAGGTGGTGCACACCGCAGTGAGTACACTGAGCATGCATGAGACATCTGGGTGAAGAGAGGAAGGATCCAGATTGCGATGTACTGGATGACACCAACCTAGGTAAAGTATTCTGAAATTAATGGAGTAAGGGCTAAATGGGCTCAGATTTAACGAGCAGAGATGAACAGTTGACAAATGCTGCAAGGTCCCACTGGTCGCACTGATAAAGACAGTCTAGCACACCTATCAGTCAGCGAATTGGACTATTGAAGCAAGACAATCACAATAATAGTATGGAGATGTTGAATTATAAGGTAAAGGTCATTTGAGAGATGGGTGAGATGGGGAAAAAAAGGACACATATGCGATGTATTGACTAGACCGCTACCTCCTGTCCACATCCACTATGTGGATGGAGATGTGTGTACCTGGTGCCACCCCCGAGAGGGTGCGCCCCAATACCAGTTCTACAATTGTTTTGAATGTTATCAAGGGAAGGCTTTGGCACAGTTTGGGAGCTGAAGTGGGAGGGGGGTGGACGGGGGGACTGGGAGTTGTTAGAATCCAACCACTGTGTCTGAGAAGCATGGCGACCTCCTCATTTCTGAAACACATTATACTGACTATTATACTGCATTTCAACCTCAACCTTTTGCATCTAACGATGAGACAAAATACTGACACTCGACGCATGAGGGTGGCCACCGGCATGTCAGGGCGTCAACTGATAACACCAACATGACTAGATCACACGATTTAGCATTCATCACGTGGAATGTAAGGGGCCTGGGTAACCCCAAAAAAATCCGACAAATGTTTGCGTACTTTGACAGATTACATATTGACGTAGCCTTTCTGCAAGAAACGCACATAGCAACCAACAATGCATCTAATCTGTTTGCTAGATGGGCAGAATCAGTTACCAACTCGAATTACTCATCATACTCCAGAGGAGTTAGCATCCTAATTCGTAAAGGGATACACTTCAAGATAGACAGCGCACACACTGATCAAGAAGGCAGATATCTTGTGGTGGTAGGTACCGTGCGGCAGCGGCGGATGGCTTTAGTAAACACATATGGCCCAAATATAGATGATCCGGGTTTCTTTAGGAAAATGTGGGACACCATTACAGACCTTCAGGTAGAACACGTGCTGTGGGGGGGGGGGATTTTAATGTAGCACTACGGGACGGACTAGATAGGACCCCAGGCACACTAGAACCACATGTCAGAGCAAGAGCGATGATACAGGATGCCATAGACGACCTAAACATGGCAGATTGTGGAGAGTTCAACATCCGGAGACGAAAGTGGTGACACATATAAACGCTGTGCACAACAGCTGGTCCAGACTGGACTATTGGCTGGAAACGCATGAAGTGACAACATGGGCCACTGCTATAAAACACCTGCCTAGAACATTATCGGATCATAGCCCGGTGCTGGTTGAGATGACTATCCCACACTATGAGCCGCCACCATTCACTTGGAGATTTAATGCTGCGGCGTTACAAGACACCCTATATGTAGAAACCCTACACACAGCAATGGTAGAATACTTTGAGCTGAATGGCCCCACGACGGACGATCCTTGTCTGTTGTGGGAGGCATTTAAAGCCACGATACGCGGGGTGAGCATAAGTACCTCCACAGGCATATTGAAAGACATTCGACGACAATTGCAAACACGTGAGATCGAGATGCACAAATTAGAACAGAGATACACACAAACAGGAGACACTAAATTATTGGGAGACATACAAGCATTACTAGTGGAACACCGCCAGTTTGCAGCAGACGAGCTTAAATATGTATCCAAACGTAAAAACGCTAGAATGTATGGGGAGGGAGGCAGACCAGGTAAAGCACTAGCGGATAAGATTTGCTCAGGTCGCACACCACAAAATATCACGGCTATACGAACCCGGGAGGGAAATGTCACCAGGGACATTACGGGAATAAAGAAGGAATTTATGGACACGTATGGTGCACAGTATGAAGCACGCCCCTCGATACCACAAGAGGAATTATTGTCATATATGGCAGACGTAGTAATTGCGTGGCTGGCAGATGGACACCGAGAATACCTAGCTCGCCCTATCACTGTTGAAGAAGTCACAGACACTATTAAAAGACTACCAAATGGCAAGGCACCGGGGCCAGATGGGTTCGTGGCAGAATTTTATAAGCAATTTGCGGACTTGCTAGCCCCACATTTAGTGCGATTGTATGGAGCGGCACATGAGGCGCAGACATTACCGGCATCAATGCGGGAGGCAATGCTTATTGCGTTGTTGAAACCTGGGAAAGAGGAGGAAAAATGTGATTCCTATCGCCCTCTCTCACTCATCAATGTTGACACGAAAATAATAGCAAGCTTATTGGCAGATAGAATTAAGCCACTGATGCCCATGTTAATACGACCGGACCAATCCGGGTTCATATCGGATAGATCCACCATGCACAACACACGAACGCTATTCGCGCTAGCCCACTATTTTGCACCAGACATTAAAGCTGTGGCGGTGCTGTTGGACGCAGCCAAAGCGTTCGACAACATAGATTGGCCATTTCTACATGCGGTGCTGATGCGCATGGGTTTCCCAGGCATTTTTCTGGGGTGGATTACAATGTTATACACGAACCTAAGAGCGCGAATAAGAATTAACAAATATGTCTCAGAACCCATTCAGATCTGTAGGGGTACCAGACAGGGGTGCCCCCTTTCGCCATTATTATTTGCGTTGATACTGGAACCGCTGGCATGCAAAATACGTCAACATCATCATTATTCGGCAATACAACTACCGACACGGCCCATACACATCTCACTTTATGCGGATGATATGGTGTTGTATGTTAAAAATCCGGAACAGCACCTAAATCCCTTGTTAAGAGAATATATCAAATTCGGCCAGCACTCTGGGTTGCAGATAAATTGGTCTAAATCCCTAGTATTAGCGTTGACAGACAGCACGCACCCCACGACACTGGACTACCCACTGGAGTGGTCTGACGAACCAACCAAGTATCTAGGGGTGTGGTTCCATAGAGACCCGGAACTGGTCATACGCACTAATTATGGTAAAACAATTGTGTCCTTAGAAGAAAAAGTCGCCAGATGGAATAAACTGCCGCTATCTTTGGTGGATAGAGTAGCAATAGTCAAAATGGTACTGCTACCCAAGTTCCTATATTTATTTAATAATATCCCAATAAAACCATCTGCAGAGGTCTTCCGCAACATTACAAAATTGGTGCTTAACCTACTCTGGGCGGGAAAACAGGCCAGGCTTGAATTGCACACTATGACACTGCCGTTTGCACAGGGGGGTTTCAAGGTCCCAGATTTTTATCTTTATTACCTGTGCGCTCAAGCGCAATTCGCGCATTACTGGTACCACGAAATACCATTTCTGACGCATGTAGCGGTGGAAGCGGGTGATGCAGACCCGATTCCACTAACAAGCATATTAACACACAAAAGACCTAGGCTACACGTTCATGATATTAACCCGGTAAACACTACCACAGAAGCGTGGAGACTGATGGGTAAGGCTGCAAACTGCTTGCCGCTTTATGCACCTGCGCTTCCACTAGCGCACCATCCAGCACTCTCAGTCACGCAGGAAAAGGTTGGCATGGATCTGCTAAAGTGCGCTGGGATAGATAAATTAGGCGACTTATACAAAGATGGGATCTTTCAGACACTAGATAAATTGGACTATGTCACTAACCCGACACTATTGTTTAACTTCACCTACTACAGGGTGCAGAGGGCGATGAAAGAACATTTCCCGAACTATCCGAATAAACCTGAGACTCTGGTGCCTCTGCAGTTAGTACTCACCACTCCCTCGGCTTCCCATATGGTATCGAAATTGTACACTAGCTTACAGCGAGATGTAGGAGGGACCGCCGAGAAAGCGAGGGATAAACGGAATACTGCACTAGACACACAACTAACGGACGACGAATGGTTAACGGCATGCCTCCTTACGGGTATGCTGACACCCAATGGGAATCTGAGGATCATTCACTACAAGTATCTACACCAAATGTACTATACCCCGCTGAGGTTATTCAGATATGGCCTACGGGATGACTCACGCTGCGTAAGGTGTGGGCAGGAGAATGCTGACTTCCTACATCTGGCGTGGAATTGTCGCCGGGTGGCAGGCTTTTGGGAGGAAGTGATGCAAGCCCTTAGTGGAATGCTTGGGACGACACTGCAATGCGAGGCCAGGATGTGCTTGTTAGGCATTATTCCACAGCTGAGAGCGCAAAGGCGTAAATTCTGCGTAGTAGCACTGTTGATGGCCAGGCGCAGGGTATCAATGCACTGGAATAGCAAAATGGGACCGAAGGCTAAACACTGGCTAGAAGATTTAACATATTGTCGAGATATGCTAGTCACTTATGAGGAAGAGTTGCCAGCCAGATCACGTCCTAGAGATTATTGGATGTATTTACGCACCTATTTATTAGAGCACGAGTCGGTAGAAACTGTTGATAACTTATAGCATGGTATACAATAAGATCAGTGAAATGTAATGTAGAAATATCGTATTGAAAGGGGGGGAAGGATGCTGTGACACAGGGGTATAGGTTTTCTTTAGAGTTTTATGTGTTTGGTTCGACTGTTTAAAGAGTGAACAGAAAACGAACAAGCATTGGCATTGCCAATAGGTGTCGCTTGTGGGACCTTATAAGTATTTAGTTTTGCAGCACAATATCCGATTATGCAACAAGGATATTGTGCTGCAAAACTAAATACTTATAAGGTCCCACAAGCGAGACCTATTGGCAATGCCAATGCTTGTCTGCCAAGTTGCTGATAAGAGCCCCAGCTGAGGCTGGTACAGAGAGTGGGGGGGAAGGGAGGGCTTCACGAGTCACGACGCCGTGACCCTGGGAGTGCTGCGCTTTTCTGAGAGCAAGTAAACATTCATAGTTGAAGTTCTCTCTGCACTGAGAGGCATTACGGGCGTCTTTGCACAAATGACCTGTTTTTCTTGGTAAAGAAGCTTCCTTCACAGCGTCTTGACTGAGACTAGCGAGTGACTGTTCGCACTGTCAGTGATGGCGTCCATTACCTGCAGCAGAGCTGTGAGGCAGACTCACACTGTACAATGTGCGATGACACCGCATTTCTTGAGGCCAGATTTCCACAGGTAATTGGCATTTCAACTTCGGTGGTCAAATTACCCCATTTAAGACTTTAAACACGTTTGGTATTCACAAAAAATATTGGTGCCCAGGGCGGGAAGCAGTCTGGAGCCCATGCAAATGTTCTGATCTCACTTGTTAATTTGAAGTACCCTGGGCACAATTACAAGACTCAAGAAAGCTACACAAAATCGGAAACTGTTTCTTTTACTCAATGGAGATGTACTTTTCTGAGATCTTTGTAGATTGCTTGCTCTTTTTGGGATTCACCGAATGTGGGGGTGGGGGCCTGAAGGAGGAGGGGGTGCAAGGGATGAGGGAACACGGCCTGGGGGAAGCTGGCTGGGGAGGGGGAGGAGAAATGCAAGGAAGAATAGGGGAGGAGAAGCCGAGAAGCCGCAGAGCGCACGCTGGGCGAAGCCCTTTGATGTGCTCTGCGGCAAGATGCAATTAGGAGGGAGGGAGGCTGATGCGCGTTCATGTTGATCACGTGGTTCACATGAACTTCATGAAAACGCCAGCAAAAAGCTGGTGATTTCATGAAGATTTTCGCCACTTGAATTCATGCGCGCATCGATAGGTCGCGAGACCTAAAAAGGAGAAGAGTAAGATGACAAGCGTAATAACTGTATGCATAAGCACTACTCTAAGTACTGAGTCAACATTTGATATAACGCCGCCAAGCCCATGGATGTCGGCTGATGGGCTGTGTACATGAACAATTACTTTGATAATGATACAACAACATGGCCGGCCTGCTGAGGTTGTAGGCGATAACATGTCTATTGGTACTATGAAATGTGCAATAAACTTCTTACACCAAAAAAAAAAAAAAAGAAAGAAAAAAGAAAGAAATGTACACACAGCTACAGCCAAAAAAGCTGAAAGGATTTACACCAAATACGGCATAAAGCTAGATCTTGTCCAGAAAGGCTGTTTTTTGTGATTTGGTGTAAATCCGTCCAGTAGTTTTCAAGCAATTAAGGCTCAAAAACCTTGTATACATCTGCTCAGGTCGTGGCCGGGTCGTGACACAGACTGGCACTGCAGCTGTCTCCTCGTTAATAACGAACCGCTCTCGCAGCAACCCATGGCAGGGTATCCCATCCAAGGTGGCCCGGAGTTCTATCAATACCTTGATTGAAGCAAAAACTGCAGCTGCAGCGGGTTCCAGTAAAGCTCCGGCCTCTTTGTAGAACGGGGCCTCTAGAGCGCCTCTGGCTGGCGCAAAACATCCAAAACGTCCCACTCCTAAGAGAACAGGTAGAGGCCACTCAGGGGATGCGTTCGGGAAACCTTTAATCAATCAGCTGTTGCATAATGCTTTTCTGCCTTTCGGCCTTCCTCAGATGCAGTTGAATGCAAGAATAAACTTTCACCCCCCACCTTTTGAAATGTCAGAGTCTCTCCCATAGGCGGAATTCCGCTGACAGCAGTCACATGATGGCAACTTCAGGTAGCTCATGAGCAAACTACAGCTCCCAGAATGCTGTAGTCTCGGGTGTGTGTTGCTGGGATGGACTGAGTATGTTGGACCCCAGTGGAAGTCATTATGTCTTGCTGGGAAAGGCGTGGCGGTGTCAAAATTAAAGTCCTTGAAAAGTTGTGTGGCAGATTTCCCTCGGGTACGTTTCAACCTTGTCGTGCGTGTGCTTGCCGGGTCGTGACACAGACTGGCAGTGCAGCTGTCTCCTCGTTAATAACGAACCGCTCTCGCAGCAACCCAAGGCAGGGCACGCCATCCAAGGTGGGCCGGAGTCCTATCAATACCTTGATTGAAGCAAAAACTGCATCTGCAGCGGGTTCCAGTAAAGCTCCGGGCTCTTTGTAAAACGGGGCCTCTAGAGCGCCTCTGGCTGACGCAAAACATCCAAAACGTCCCACTCCCAAAAGAACAGGTAGAGGCCACTCAGGGGATGCGTTTGGGAAACCTTTAATTAATCAGCTGTTGCATAATGCATTTCTGCCTTTCGGCCTTCCTCAGATGCAGCTGAATGCAAGAATAAACTTTCACCTCCACCTTTTGAAATGTCAGAGTCTCTCTCATAGGCGGAATTCCGCTGACAGCAGTCACATGATGGCAGCTTCCTGTAGCTCGTGAGCAAACTACAGCTCACAGAATGCTGTAGTCCCGGGTGTGTGTTGCTGGGATGGACTGAGTATGTTGGACCCCAGTGGAAGTCATTATGTCTTGCTGGAAAAGGCGTGGGGTGTCCTTGAAAAGTTGCGTTGCAGATTTCCCTCGGGTCCCCTGTTTAACGTTCCAACCTTGTCGTGCGTGTGCTCGCCGGGTATATATATATATGAGATCATTGGAGACAGCAGTAGAAACCTGGCACAGGACTGGAAGCAGCTCCATTGTGAACGGGAAATCTAGTGAAAGAGCTCCAGAAACTGGACAGCATACAGCAGTGAGAACTCATTGAGATATCCAATGGGCTATCGAAGGATCTGAGACATACTGTAAGGGGATGTCATTAAAACAATTTCAAGATAACAAGAGAAGCACAAATTGTCACACACCCAGATATAGAAATATACTCACATGAGAAATGTCTTAAATGCACATGCCAAAATGTGGGGGGAGTGAGCGGCCTATAGAGGCAGTGCTCTCACCTCATGGATACACAATGGCTCGTTTCTAATGATGAAAGCCGCTCCTTTATGGCTACTCCATTATCCCCGCTCCAGGGTTGGTATTTGAGTTGCCATTCTCGGGGGCCCTGGGCAGCTTTCCTCCCCCTCCTCTTAAGCATCCAGATCCTAATCTAGAGGCTTTCAGAGATAGAGGGTTAGTCCCGCTAGCCAATATCGAAATAGCTGAAATTGTCATGCTTCACCTGGCTTTTATGTATTACTAGCAGCCCGTCCCGACCTTGTCCGGGAGCAATCAGGCTCTCAAACTTCCCCGCTCCTCCCCGCGCTCCTGTCCGCTCCACGCTGCAACCCCACACTCACCTACGTCAGCCCACCGCGGGCGCCGCCGCTCCTCAGCCTCAAACTTCACCTTCCTCAGCCCGCTCCAGTCCGCCAAAGTTAGCCGCCACCTTCAGGGCCCCCAATCAGCCGCACACGGGCCGCTCCAGTCCGCCTAAGTTTACCGCTCCTCCCCGCGCTTCACCTTCCTCAGCCCACTCCAGACCGCCACCTTCAGGGCCCCCAATCAGCCGCACACGGCCCGCTGCAGTCTGCCAAAGTTTACCGCTCCTCCCCGCGCTTCACGTACCTCAGCCCGCTCCAGTCCGTCAAAGTTCACCGATCCTGTCCGCCGCTCCTGATGACGTCAGCACGCACGTCGTTAGCGCACACGGCCAACGCTACTTCCAAGGGACTACTTTTTTTTTAACGTATATTTTTTAAAGAACGTATGTTTTTTTGTGGTATATAGCCTATCTGCAGACCCTGACAACTCCAATGATGTACTGGGTGTGTGGATTGGTGCTGTGGTTCCCGAGTTTACCCGCCTCAAAGGTTCAAAGTTCTTCATTTATAATAGTAGTATAGACTAGCAGCCCGTCCCGACGTTGTCCAGGTATGAAATAGAATGTCTGCATGAAAGCCTGTCATTTACAATGAGTACACAAATGTAAATTGTCACGTATGCAGCATTATGTAAGTATCACAAAGGTAAGATGAGTCAGATGCCTTCTTTAACAATGACTTCGCTAGTCGTCTTTTACCTGTTCACTTTAGTTGTGCATATAGGGTAACGGTACTTGTCCATTGCTATGAAACATGGGCGTCCGCTTGTGCAGCTAGTGTGAGAAACCGGCCTTGTGATATGTGCCTCAGCATCGGTAACGTTTGCAGCCTGTGGGTGGTGTGGAGTCCGTTGGTGTGACAGTCCCCGACAGCGTCCTGGTCGATGTTGTGCGCCTGGTGTTAAGTCCTTTATGCTGAGAGTTCAGTGCGTGACAGCGTGCACACGATGATGCGTGTGTGTGAAAGAGCAGTCTTGTTTTCCAGGATTGCCGTGCCCCATTTTCCACAAATGCCGCGTGAATGCCGCGCCCATCGCTGTATGGCCACGCCCCCAGCACAACGCACACGCTCACAAGGGAGTACTGTGAACGCTTTGTTTTTCGGAATGCCGCGCCCATTGCTGTGTATGCATACCGCTCACAACGCTGTATGCACACGCCCCCAGCACAAGATTAACTTTTTTGATGGGCTTGCTAAGGAAGCCATCAATGACTTCATATTGGTCCACTAGTCCCTTGATGGCAACAGCTATATTTCCAGCAGTCATTAGTCGTGATCGGTATATGCTTCTTCTTCGGATGATGCATTTTGTTGATAATAGTTTAGCGTTGTCACGCGATCACCCTGATTGTGACCGTTTGTTTAAAATTGGGCCTGTCCTTGAACACTTTGTTGATCGTTTTTCTGAGATCTTTGTCCCTGGTAAAGAAATTGCAGTGGATGAGTCTTTGCTGTTGTTCAAGGGCCGCTTGGTTTTTAGGCAATACATTCCTAGTAAGAGGGCACGCTATGCAATCAAACTGTATATCCTGTGTGACAGTGAGACTGGATATGTCTACAATTTCAGGGTGTACACTGGTAAGGAGTCCAGCATTAACCCTCCTGGTTGTCCTTCTACTTTTGGAGTGACTGAGAAAATTGTGTGGGAACTAGGTAGAGGATTATTTAACAAAGGCCATCATTTATATGTAGATAACTTCTACACTGGTGTGCGGTTGTTCAAGGAGTTGGCCAAAGTGGGCACTGTTGCTTGTGGCACAATGCGCAGTAACCGTAAAGGTTTCCCAAAGGAACTTGTTTGCAAAAGGCTTGTGCGGGGACAGTCCACAGCATTGCAATATGGGGAGCTTCTAGCTGTGAAGTATTCAGACAAGAGAGATGTGTACATGCTGACTACTATCCACAATGAAAGTACAGAACCTGTGCCTGTTTGGGGTCAGGGTGCTGAAGTGCGCAAACCTGTGTGCATTATAGCTTAAAATAGGTTCATGGGTGGTGTTGACAGAGTAGATCAGAGGTTGGAACCTTATGCTGCTCTTCGAAAGGCCTACGTTTGGTACAAGAAGTTGGCTATCCATCTGTTCCACTTGGCATCCTTTAATGCTTTCGTTGTGTACCAGAAGTCTTGTCCTGAGAAGAAGATGCCTTTTGTTAAGTTTCAGGAGTCTATAATAGGCAGCCTTGTACTTGTGGAGCAGGCAAGTGTTCCTAGATTTGGAGTTATGGAGGAAGTGGCTAGATTGAAAGATCGCCACTTTCCTGAATCTATTCCTTCCACTACCGCAAGAGACTTTCCGACTAGAAGATGCAGAGTCTGTTGGCGAAGAGGCGTGCGGAGGGAGTCTTGTATATACTGTCCTGACTGTCCTTCTAAGCCTGCATTGTGTCTGTCAGCTTGTTTTAAATCGTACCACACGCAAAATAAGTTTTGGGAGTTTTAATGAGCTGTAAAGTGAATTGCCTGGACTGCATTCTGTAAAAAAATTTTAGTTTGTTTCAAGGATTGGCATTAGTGCAAAGTTTTTATTTTAAGAATTTGTGTTAGCTGATTTGTAGGTATTTCCATTTGTTTAGTGTTATTTTCAAAAAAAGAATTCTAAATGTGTTTGTGGTGTTTTTCGGCTGGTGCTTGGCTGGCGGTGTGTGGGGAGTTGCGCTTGGCTGGTGGTGTGCGTGGAGTGGTACTTGGCTGTCTGTGCACAAGTGGTGCTTGGCTGGCGGTGTGTGTGGAGTGGCGCTTGGCTGGTGGTGTTCGTGGAGTGGTACTTGGCTGTCTGTGCATGGAGTGGTGTTTGGCTGGTGGTGTGTGTGGAGTGGCGCTTGGCTGGTGGTGTGCGTGGAGTGGTACTTGGCTGTCTGTTTACAGAGTGGTGCTTGGCTGGCGGTGTGTGTGGAGTGGCGCTTGGCTGGTGGTGTTCGTGTAGTGGTACTTGGCTGTCTGTGCATGGAGTGGTGTTTGGCTGGTGGTGTGTGTGGAGTGGTGCTTGGCTGGCGGTGTGTGTAGAGTGGTGCTTGGCTGGCGGTGTGTGTGGAGGGGTGCTTGGCTGGCGGTGTGTGTGGAGTTGCGCTTGGCTGATGGTGTTTGTGGAGTAGTACTTGGCTGTCTGTGCACGGAGTGGTGCTTGGCTGGCGGTGTGTGTGGAGTGGCGCTTGGCTGGTGGGGTTTGTGGAGTAGTACTTGGCTGTCTGTGCACGGAGTGGTGTTTGGCTGGTGGTGTGTGTGGAGTGGTGTTTGGCTGGCGGTGTGTGTGGAGTGGTACTTGGCTGGATGGTGTGCGTGGAGCGGTGCTTGGCTGGTGGTGTTTGTGGAGTAGTACTTGGCTGTCTGTGCACGGAGTGGTGCTTGACTGGCGGTGTATGTGGAGTGGCGCTTGGCTGGTGATGTTTGTGGAGTGGTACTTGGCTGTCTGTACATGGAGTGGTGTTTGGCTGGTGGTGTGTGTGGAGTGGTGTTTGGCTGGCGGTGTGTTTGGAGTGGTACTTGGCTGGAGGGTGTGCGTGGAGCGGTCCTTAGCTGTCTGTGCACGTAGTGGTGCTTGGCTGGCGGTGTGCGTGGAGTGGCGCTTGGCTGGTGGTGTGTGTGGAGTGGTACTTGGCTGTCTGTGCACGGAGTGGTGCTTGGCTGGCGGTGTGCGCTGAGTGGTGTTTAGCTGGCGGTGTGCATGGTCTGGTGCTTGGATGGTGGTGTGGGTGGACTGGCGCTCGGCTGGCGGTGTGTGAGTAGTTACTTTCTGTTGGTCACTACACACACTGCTAGTTGAGTGACACTCCACGCAGTCCATCAATTTGTGTAGTTGCAGTGTCAGAAATGTGGGCGTGTGAAAGTGATGGGCCCTTGAATGGCGCTGTTTGCTGGTGTGAGTGTTGAAATGTGATGGGTCCGCGGCTGGCGGTGTTAATGTTTTGAATGTGTCACACGTACGAAAGGTGTATGAATGGCCTGTAAAGAGGTTGGTGCCTTGACGTGGCTTTACAGCTCACGAGCTGTGAGTCAGTGGTTCAGTTAATCATACTTTCAATTATACGCAGTGTATTTAATTTTTTGTGAAATTACTTGCGATTACAATTGTATGTACTGAATCACCACTCACCCTCGTGCCAAATCCAACCAGTATGTGTGTGTGCTTGCGGATTAGATGGCTGTGCAGTAAAAAAAAAAAAAATCTCTTTCTGCAGTAGGGTGTACCTTGTCCCTTATTGTGATTGTTGTAATGTGTTGCTTTTCTTCCAGATGGTGTCAGTGGTCTTGTTTGTATCAGGTATGAAAGGTGCGTGAATGGCCTGTAAAACGGTTGGTGCCTTGTTGTGGCTTTACAGCTCACGAGTTGCGAGTCACTGGTTCGGTTTTTATGCATTTATTTATTAACAGAGCGTTTCATTTTTTTGAAATATCATGTTAATAAAATTTTATGTACTGAACCATCACTCGCCCTCGTGCCAAATCCAACCTGTATGTGTGTGTCTTTGAGGAATAGATAGCCGTGCTTGATTCTTTGTCTTTTGAGTAACTCAGTTATGGTGTATATTATAGCTATAAATAACTTTCTAAATTTAGATATTATTGGCAATTCATGGCAGTATATGGTCATGTCTTGTTGGTGAATTCTATTGTTGTTTTTTGTGCACAATCTCTTGCAAACTTGAAATTGTCTGTCACAATTTTCATGCGATATTGTCCCCTGAATCGCACGTTCTCCTTCTGAAAACTTAATTCATTCAAAACAATTTGGTTATGCAAGGGGGTTCCCATGAGTTTTTGGCCCGGGGCTTGGCGGGCATCTTTGGAAACTGCCAAACCCAAACAGTTCTGAGAACTAGACACCCGGGGGAATCCAGGGAGGTATTGCATGCGTGGGTCCCCCAATGTTTTCCTACCCAGAAACCCCTGCAAACCTCAAATTTAGGTCACAAAACCCATTTTTCCGTACTTTTTTTGGTGGGATCTCGCTGCCGGCACAAATGTCCTACCACCCAGTGTTTCCCTTGTTCTCCCGAGTAAAATGATACCTCACTTGTGCGGGTGGGCCAAAGGCCTGTGACTAAGGCAGGGGGGCTTAATTTGTAAAACTTAAATACTACTTTTTTCAAAATTCAGTTTTGGCCTGTTCTGCTCGTCTAGCACGAAGCCGAAACCCAGGTAACCCCTCTTGCAAAAGCTGGTGGATTTGACACTGTCAAGTCCACCAGCTTTTGCAAGAGGGGTACCTGGGTTTTTGGCCCCGTGCTCGACGGCCATCTAGGGAAACCTACCAAACCCACACATTTCTGAAAAGTAGACACCCGGGGGCTTCCAAGGAGGTATGGCTTGCATGGATCCTCCAATGTTCCTTTACCTAGAATCCCTTGCAAACCTCAATTTTAGCTGGAAAAAATCAGTTTTTTCACACTTTTTAGTGTGGGAAAGCGTGGCATCACTGGGCTCACACAAATTACCTCACACCCAGCGTTCCCCAAGGTCTCCCGATACAAATGGTACCTCACTTGCGTGGGTAGGCATAGTGGCTGCTATAGGAAAAGGCCCAATTCTTACTGTGGAGACCAAAAAATTACCTTTAGCCAAACAATCTTATTTTTTGAGGGGGTCACCTGAGCTTTTGGCCCGGGGCTTGGCGGGCATCTTTGGAAACTACCAAACCCAAACAGTTCTGAGAACTAGACACCCGGGGGAGTTCAGGGACGTATGGCATGCGTGGGTCCCCCAATGTTTTCCTACCCAGAAACCCCTGCAAACCTTAAATTTAGGTCAAAAAACCCATTTATGCGTACTTTTTTGGGTGGGATCTCGCTGCCGGCACAAATGTCCTACCACTCAGCGTTTCCCTTGTTGTCCCGAGTAAAATGATACCTCACTTGTGTGGGTGGGCCAAAGGCCTGTGACTAAGGCAGGGGGGCTTAATTTGTAAAACTTAAATACTACTTTTTTCAAAATTCATTTTTGGCCTGTTCTGCTTTGGGGCACCCACACAAGTGAGGTAACCTTTTACTCGGGAGAACAAGGGGAACGCTGGGTGGTAGGACATTTTTGCCGGCACGGCGATCCCACGCAAAAAAGTTTTGAAAAGTGCTATTTTTACCTAATTTTAAGGTTTGCAAGGAGTTCTGGGTAGGAAAACATTGGGGGACCCAGGCATGTCATACCTCCCTGTACTCCCCCGGGTGTCTAGTTTTCAGAACTGTGTGGGTTTGGTACTTTCCAAAGAATACCACTGAGCCCTGGGCCAAAAACTCAGGTGCCCCCCCCCCCCCAAAAAAATCAAGGTTATATTGCTTCAGGTTATTTTAAATTCACCACCGTACGATTTGGACCACTATGCCTACCCACGCAAGTGAGGTGCCGTTTTTATCGGGAGACCTGGGGGAACGCTGGGTGGGAGGTAATTTGTGTGAGCCCAGTGATGCCACGCTTTCCCACACTAAAACGTGTGAAAAAAACGGGTTTTTTCTGCTAAAATTTGGGTTTTCAAGGGATTCTGGGTAAAAGAACGTTGGAGGATCCACGCAAGCCATACCTCCTTGGAAGCCCCCGGGTGTCTACTTTTCAGAAATGTGTGGGTTTGGTAGGTTTCCCTAGATGGCCGTCTAGCACGGGGCCAGAAACCCAGGTAACCCCTCTTGCAAAAGCTGGTGGATTTGACAATGGTGACACTGTCAAGTCCACCAGTTTTTGCAAGCGGGGTTACCTTGGTTTTTGGCCCCGTGCTAGACGGCCATCTAGGGAAACCTACTAAACCCACACATTTCTGAAAAGTAGACACCCGGGGGCTTCCAAAGAGGTATGGCTTGCGTGGATCCTCCAACGTTCCTTTACCCAGAATCCCTTGCAAACCTCAATTTTAGCTGGAAAAAATCATTTTTTTTACACTTTTTAGTGTGGGAAAGCATGGCATCACTGGGCTCACACAAATTACCTCCCACCCAGCGTTCCCCAAGGTCTCCCGATAAAAATGGTACCTCATTTGCGTGGGTAGGCATAGTGGCTGCTATAGGAAAAGGCCCAATTCTTACTGTGGAGACCAAAAAATTACCTTTAGCCAAACAATCTTATTTTTTGAGGGGGTCACCTGAGCTTTTGGCCCGGGGCTTGGCGGGCATCTTGGGAAACTACCAAACCCAAACAGTTCTGAGAACTAGACACCCGGGGGAGTCCAGGGAGGTATGGCATGCATGGGTCCCCCAATGTTTTCCTACCCAGAAACCCCTGCAAACCTTAAATTTAGGTCAAAAAACCCATTTTTCCGTACTTTTTTGGGTGGGATCTCGCTGCCGGCACAAATGTCCTACCACCCAGCGTTTCCCTTGTTCTCCCGAGTAAAATGATACCTCACTTGTGTGGGTGGGCCAAAGGCCTGTAACTAAGGCAGGGGGGCTTAATTTGTAAAACTTAAATACTACTTTTTTCAAAATTCATTTTTGGCCTGTTCTGCTTTGGGGCACCCACACAAGTGAGGTATCCTTTTACTCGGGAGAACAAGGGGAACGCTGGGTGGTAGGATATTTTTGACGGCACGGCGATCCCACGCAAAAAAGTTTGGAAAGGTGCTATTTTTACCAAATTTTAAGGTTTGCAAGGAGTTCTGGGTAGGAAAGCATTGGGGGACCCACGCATGCCATACCTCCCTGGACTCCCCCGGGTGTCTAGTTTTCAGAACTGTTTGGGTTTGATAGTTTCCAAAGATGGCCACCGAGCCCCGGGCCAAAAACTCAGGTCCCCCCCCCCCAAATCAAGGTAGTTTTGCAATAGGGTATTGTAAATTCACCACCGTACGATTTGAACCATTTCCTGTTGCAGCCACTATGTCTATCCACGCAAGTGAGGTACCATTTCTTTCGGGAGACCTAGGGGAACGCTGGGTGGGTGGAAATTTGTTGATCCACGCAGATTCCAGAACTTTCCACCACAGAAATGTGCGGAAAATGTGTTTTTTTTGGTCAGATTTTTAGGTTTGCAAGGGATTCTGGGTAACAAAACCTGAGGGTAGGCAGACGAGTCACCCCATCCTGAATTTCCCTGGGTGTCTAGATTTAAAAAATGTATAGGTTTGCTAGGTTTCCCTAGGTGCTGGCAGAGCTACGGCGCAAAAACAAAAGGTAGTCTTTTTGGCCAAAACGTGCTAGATTTCACTGGGAAATTGAGGTGCGACCATGTTGCGTTTTGCGCTGTTTCATGTCGCAGCCACTATGCCTACCCACGCAAGTGAGGTACCATTTTTTTGGGAGACCTGGGGAAACGCTGGGTGGGTGGAAATTTGTTGATCCACGCAGGTTCCAGAACTTTCCACCACAGAAATGTGAGGAAAATGTGTTTTTCTTGTCAAATTTTTAGGTTTGCAAGGGATTCTAAGTAACAAAACCTGGGGGTAGGCAGACGAGTCACCCCATCCTGAATTCCCCTGGGTGTCTAGTTTTTAAAAATGTATAGGTTTGCTAGGTTTCCCTAGGTGCTGGCAGAGCTACGGTGCAAAAACAAAAGGTAGTCTTTTTGGCCAAAACGTGCTAGATTTCTCTGGGAAATTGAGGTGCGACCATGTCGCGTTTTGCGCTGTTTCATGTCGCAGCCACTATGCCTACCCACGCAAGTGAGGTACCTTTTTTTTTTAAGAGACCTGGGAGAACGCTGGGTGGGTGGAAATTTGTTGATCCACGCAGATTCCAGAACTTTCCACCACAGAAATGTGAGCAAAATGTGTTTTTTTTTGTCAAATTTTTAGACTTGCAAGGGATTCTGGGTAACAAAACCTGGGGGTAGGCAGACGAGTCACCACATCCTGAATTTCCCTGGGTGTCTAGTTTTCAGAAATGTATAGGTTTGCTAGGTTTCCCTAGGTTCTGGCAGAGCTACGGCGCAATAACAAAAGGTAGTCTTTTTGGCCAAAACGTGCTAGATTTCACTGGGAAATTGAGGTGCGACCATGTTGCGTTTTGCGCTGTTTCATGTCGCAGCCACTATGCCTACCCACGCAAGTGAGGTACCATTTTTTTGAGGAGACCTGGGGAAACGCTGGGTGGGTGGAAATTTGTTGATCCACGCAGATTCCAGAACTTTCCACCACAGAAATGTGAGGAAAATGTGTTTTTTTGTCAATTTTTTAGGTTTGCAAGGGATTCTGGGTAACAAAACCTGGGGGTAGGCAGACGAGTCACCCCATCCTGAATTCCCCTGGGTGTTTAGATTTCAAAAATGTATAGGTTTGCTAGGTTTCCCTAGGTGCTGGCAGAGCTAGGGCGCAAAAACAAAAGGTAGTCTTTTTGTCCGAAAAGTGCAAGATTTCACTGGGAAATTGAGGTGCGACCATGTTGCGTTTTGCGCTGTTACATGTCGCAGCCACTATGCCTACCCACGCAAGTGAGGTACCTTTTTTTCGAGAGACCTGGGGGCACGCTGGGTGGGTGGAAATTTGTTGATCCACGCAGATTCCAGAACTTTCCACCACAGAAATGTGAGGAAATTTTTTTTTTTGTCACATTTTTAGGTTTGCAAGAGATTCTGGGTAACAAAACCTGAGGGTAGGCAGACGAGTCACCCCATCCTGAATTTCCCTGGGTGTCTAGTTTTCAAAAATGTATAGGTTTTCTAGGTTTCCCTAGGTGCTGGCAGAGCTACGGCGCAAAAACAAAGGTAGTCTTTTTGTACAAAAAGTGCTAGATTTCACTGGGAAATTGAGGTGCGATCATGTTGCGTTTTGCGCTGTTTCGTGTCGCACCCACTATGCCTACCCACGCAAGTGAGGTACCGTTTTTATCGGGAGACCTTGGGAAACGATGGGTGGGTGGAACTTTGTTGATCCACGCAGAGTCCAGAACTTTCCACCACAGAAATGTGAGGAAAATGTGTTTTTTTTGTCAAATTCTTAGCTTTGCAAGGGATTCTGGGTAACAAAACCTGGTGGTAGGCAGTCGAGTCACCGCATCCTGAATTTCCCTGGGTGTCTACTTTTCAAAAATATATAGGTTTGCTAGGTTTCCCTAGGTGCTGGCAGAGCTAGGGCTCAAAAACAAAAGGTAGTCTCTTTGTCCAAACAGCGCAAGATTTCACTGGGAAATTGAGGTGCGACCACGTTGCATTTTGTGCCGTTTCCTGTCGCAGGCACAAGGCCGACCCACACAAGTGAGGTACTGTTTTTATCGGGAGACCTGGGGGAACGCTGGGTGGGTGGAAATTTGTTGATCCACACAGATTCCAGAACTTTCCACCACAGAAATGTGAGGAAAATGTGTTTTTTTTGTCAAAGTTTTAGGTTTGCAAGGGATTCTGGGTAACAAAACCTGGTGGTAGGCAGTCGAGTCACCCCATCCTGAATTCCCCTGGGTGTCTACTTTTAAAAAATGTATAGGTTTGCTAGGTTTCCCTAGGTGCTGGCAGAGCTAGGGCTCAAAAACAAAAGGTAGTCTCTTTGTCCAAAGAGCGCAAGATTTCACTGGGAAATTGAGGTGCGACCACGTTGCATTTTGCGCCGTTTCCTGTCGCAGGCACAAGGCTGACCCACACAAGTGAGGTACCGTTTTTATCGGGAGACTTGGGGTAATTCAGATTTGTAAATCAACTGTTATTACCAATTGAGCTTTCATGCATTTCTCCCTTTCAATGAAAGACATTGTGTAAAAAGAAATCTTTTTGAAAAATGACCAATAATTCTCATGCTAGTATGAGTATTCCCAATTTTGAAAATGTGCAATTATATACTGTTTCTGAACTCTATAATTTGTACCCAATTCAGAAATACATAGGTGTCTTTCATACAGATTTTTCCATGTATACATTTTCCAAGACAAAGTGCTCTATACCCAGTAAATGAAAAAATACCATTGCAAGTTGCTGCTCAGTTTTTGGATCTGGGTTCGTCGGGTTCTTGGTGAAAGCACAAGTCCTATATATCCCCACAACCAGGAGGTCTAACGGATGTAACGGTATATTGATTTCCAAGAGCTGTCAAAAGTAGAAAAAGTTATAGGTGAAAACGTTGAGACAAAAGGCTGTTTTTTTCAACAAATTTTCAAATATTCCAATATTTAACTGTTAGTTTCTATAATGAAACCTTCATCGATTTAGACAAATGACCCTTTTCTGAATTCAAAATTTTGTCTACTTTTCGAAAATGTAAAACTTTCCAGGATAAATTATTGCTTTCAAACTCATTTCTACCATTAACTGGAAGGAGGTGGAAAGCTCTAAAAATAGCAAAAATAGGCTATGTCCCAGAAAAATGCCAAAACTGTGTGAAAAATTTCGGTTCTCTGACAAAAGACTGTCATTCCCTAAAAGCTGAGAAAATGGAGATTTCAGCCCCACAAACCCTTTTTTGATAACATTTTCAGGGGAAAACCCAGAGGCTTTCATTTGCAGCCCGTTTTTCCCATTTTTCTGAAAAAAACAAAAAAATCACTATATTTTGGTTAATTTCTGGGACCCCTCCCAAGGGAATCTACAAACCCTGGGCGCCTTTAGAATCCACATGATGTTGGAAGAAAAGGATGCAAATTTGGCGTGGATACCTTATGTGGTCAAAAAGTTACAAGGACCTAAGCGCGCACTACCCCAAAACACCAAAAAAAGCCTTAGCACAGGAGGGGAAAAGGCCTAGCAGCGAAGGGGTTAATCAGACGCTTGTGGGATGTATATATGTGTTCTCCTTCATGATGGCTTATGAACAGAAGTTGTACCTGTATTGTTGTACTAATACCCCCTCTTTCATTATACATGAGGTGTTGTGAAAGTGAAACCCCTTGTATGCAGGGTGAATACGTGGACCAATGAGTAGACAGGCTTTAACAGACAAATAATTCAAGATTGCCTGTCCTTGGATCATGTGTTAGAAATTACGTGGTTAAAATATGTAAAAGATTCCCTGACCATGCTGGGCAGGGCAGACTTGTTCTCTTGCCTGGCCAAGGTGAGCCCACGGGACAAAGATCTTATTAAAAATCAGTTTTAAAACTAATTGGGCCCAAAGCGAGGAAATTGAACTGAAAAAGCCCTCGGCCAGGAACTATATTTTAGTTACGTCCGCACAAAGCATAGAACCGTATCTAGCTATTATAGCCAGTGCTCACAATAGGTTTTTAATCATGCGGTTCGGACTGGACTTGTTACACCACTGAATGGCTGCCCCGGCAGGGTATACGGCACAACTAGAACAAAAGGGGCCCTGTGGCTACGACAATACGTCTCCACAGGACACCCTCCATTTTGTCCTTTTGTGTCCGTATTACTCATTCCTGAGAAAAGTGCATCTCAGGGGGCTTTTAAGGAAACACAAGTTCAAGCAGGCCGGGTGGCCTTACTGTTCCTAGAACTGTGCCCTGATGTCTAGACATTATCATGTGTCACACATTTTTTAAGATCTGCCCTAAAGCTAAGAAATACGAGGGGCTCATAACAGGAGGAGACTTTTAATTATTTAGCCGATAAGTGGGGACAACAGCTGGCGCTCCTTTTTAGAGTTTTATTGTTTTTTTAATAATATCTTAATATGTTTATAGTAGTGTTTTATAAGTTTGCGGTGCTCTGATTGACCTGTAACATATATGATGATTAATGTATTGTAATGTTGTGTTGCGGAGTGTGTATCTTTTATGGTCATATTTTTCTATATGCCGAATAAAGATTATTATTATTATTAGTATCATTATTATTACTAATACGGTTGTTTTTCTTCATTGTAAAAAAGCTTAATAAAACGTTTCCCCACAAAAAAATGTCTTAAATGCTGAAGCAGTTGGCTGGATGCAAATTACTAGACTATGCTCCACTAGAAAGTAAGCAATTAATAGGAACTGAGCAAAAGCAACACCAGACTGCCTCCAGAAGCTGATAGCAACATGGGAAAGGGACCTAGGGCCTCTACAAGACATTGACTGAGAGAGATGGTTCTTGCACCATTGAGAACTAGTATTAAAGCACAGCTGTGAATAATGTAGCTCAAAATCTATCATAGGGCCCACTACAACAAAAGCAAGCTGTACAAAAAGGAGTGGGCATGCCCACATGTATAAAATGTGGCTTAGAAGACGGGGCATTCCTGTACATAGACTGTGGATGTGACATGATACAAAGGCAGCAGAAAGAAATAGCAGACCTAGCACCAACTCTAAACATTGATATAGCATATACTCTCAAATTTGTGATACTAGCAATCCTCAATGATGTGGATCTACCCAAGAGTAAAGTCCAGTATTGTGTGTTGGGCTTCATTGTAGCTATAAGAGACATTGTCAGGGAATGGGTTAGCCTACAAAGTCCAAAAAAAGCAAGGATGGCTATCAGGGATTGGCGTGTATGAAGCTGAAAAAATGGTGTATGACTGTTGTAGTTACTCAAGGAAGTTTTAGAAAGTGTGGAATAAATGGAGGAGTAATGAGCTAAGTGATGAAGATGGTGTCCAATGGGGGAAAGTGCCGCTGACATGATGGAGACCCTGATTAAGGTCAACCAGAGGAGACAAAATTGTTATATTATGCTATACAACACTCCAGTAGCAAGCGAAAATGCAAGAGCTACAGGCAGAGTTATCAACCCAGGTTACTAAACCAGTGACATCCCCTAGTGGAAAGGCTAGAAGCACTGTGCTTGTGAACTGATGTTTTAGTTACTTCAACTAAAAAGCACCTAAGGCAAGCCTGTCTGTGCCCGTCCGCGCCCGGACCGCACTAGCCAGAATGCTGGTTTTACTTCAGAAGGGAGTCCCCCCATAACTTATACCTCTGAAGAGCTTCATAAGCTAGGTTCCTCCAGGCGGAAGTGTGCTAACCCCATTGTAATGGACTGTGTGGGACCTGTCACCTGCCTCTGCTGCAAGCAGTATTTTCTCCCAGTAAACTCAGAAATCAGAGAAGGTTGTTGATAGCTAATTATTGGCCTACCTCACACCTTCAGCCTCTTCCATCTGTCACAATTGTGCACATGGACAGCTCTTAAGTAAATAACAGATTCCCAAAAATTTGCGCTGGATGCTGGTAAAAACGCAGCCCTAATTGTATTAGATTTCTCTGCATAGTTCCACTCGATCTCCCACAAGATCCTGTTGCAGCACCTGACCGCCATCAGGGTGGAGGGAACAGGGCTTGACTGGTTGAGCTCCTACTTAGAGCACAGAGAGCAGGCAGTGTGGCTGAAACCGTTCTATTCTGAAACTAAAATCATTAAATGAGTACCTCAGGGCTTGGCCCTGAGCCCTGTGCTATCTACAAGACTCCACTGGCCTACCTCATTGATTCTTTTGGCATCCAGTTGGTATGATACGCAGATGATACCCACCTTCTGCTGACCTACGACAATAACACATCAGAATCCAGGTTGAAATTTACTGCATGCACATTAGCAGTTATGGGGGGGGGCTTAAGGCCAATTTGCTAAAATACAACCCAGAGAAAATGGAGGTGTTATTGTTTGGCGTCAACCCCCTGTCTGGCTGGTATGGAGTATGCCGGAAAGTTGCACATCTTCTCCTCCACCCATGGAGGCTAAGAAGCTAGGGTGCTCATTGATACCCATCTTTCCTTCACAGCCCAGATTTCAGCGGTGGTCAAGATCTCATGCTGGATTTTAAGGATGCTGAGGAAATTCCTAAACGGTCCTTCCTTGGTATTCCCAGAAAACGGTTGTTCAGGCTCCTATCCTTTCCAGACTGGATTACGCAAACATTCTGTACCTAGTGGCTCCAGACAATCTAATTCATCAACTACAAATGATACAGAATATGATAATTCGCCTCTTGTTTAAGCTTCACAAGCAATGGAACCAACTGTACTGGCTGCCAGTAAAAAAAAAAAATAATTAGGTTCAAAGCATTGACAGTGGCTCTTGCGACTTACTACAAGACCGGACCCAAATGCTTGTCCAATAGGATGATGGAATAGTGTTCTAAAAGAACCTTACACTCTCAGTCAGCAAGGCTGCTAGCAAGTCCCCTCACCAAACAAAAGAAATGGGGTGGTTCTGCATGATCAGCTCGTGTTGCCAAATACTGGAACAAGCTTCTTCTCCCTCTTAGCTGCATCTCCGAGAAGAAAGCATTAAGTAAGCTCTTGAAAATGCATCTATTTAAGCAGTAGGGTGTAGGACCCCTACCTCCTTTCTAGTCATTTGCCTCAGCGCCAGGACACTCTCGAAGTAACTGCTGCTCTATACAAAGCTCCTTACTCATTCATTTATTCAATATTGCATCCTACAGTTATGACATAAGACTCAAACTGTGCCATGATAGATTCTAGAAATTAATTTACCCTCTGTTTCAAAGGTCTGACAGATAAATGGTTAGAGTCCACTAATATCAGTGTACTGGAAGTTATAGATTCCATTTCTTTGCAACCATTCTTGGAGCTCTTACCACCCTCAAATAAATGCTCTTTCAGACAATGTCACAACCCAGTGTGACAGAAACTATTCACATATTATCAGCATATCAACAAAAACTATCTTCCTTCTACACCCTACATGACAGAACAAGGAACTTCCACACCAGTTCCAAGATAGAGACCTGAACTGCAGTAAAAAAAACAGGAGGGTGTGGGTAAGATAAGTCCATTCACCGACCACCAAAAGAGATGGCAGAAAATATGATAAGAAGAGGGCTCAAAGCCCGAGTAGGTCCTAACATTTGATTGTAGATAGTACATATGTTTAGACCTATTCCTCAAAAGCAAATAGGTGAGCTGATGGATACTGCCAAATCAGAGATATCCCAGGAAAGCCATTCAACTCCAGGATTAGTGAACATCAACTATTTACACAAACAAGTGTAAAAATTGATGGACAGAATGCAGAACAATGTCATACATTAACCCCAGGACAGTGATCTGGGCCTAAATACATCGTTTTTTGCTCACCATGCCGTTCCAGTTTAGACCCAGCCATATGCAAATCAGTCTTGACCCTGTGCCCAATGGGAGCAGTCCAGCATGAACGGCCAGGTCCTCCCTGGACTGGAAACAAGCATCCTAGAACCGGTTTCGGGCTTTCAGCCCTCATCAGCCAGGATAGCTTGACCCCAGTGGCAGCCTCCTAGATTGATTGTGTATGGACCACTTTAATGGTCACTTGTATGGACCTCTTGCATCGGCACTAACAGATGGATCCTTTCACTATAATGCTTCTCTTGTAGTTTTGCGTTTATTGTAGTTGATGTCACTGAGGTTATCACTGGACCAGGCACAGAAGGACCAAACAAAATGAAAAAGTCTGTTAGAAAAGACAAAGGGATAAACAGTTATTTAACTGAGGCAACAGACTCAAAACTGGAGGAAGAAGGGGGAGTTTCAGGGTTCTGCATCAAAGATCCTAATTTACAGCATGCTTTTCCCCGGGCAATATTGGATTACAGTCTAGACCCAGAACCAGAGGGTCCCCACAAAAGCATTAATATTATGTCAGGTGAAAATATGGCTATACAAAATGAACTCACCCACCAGTGTACCCAATTTAGATTTGCAGCCTATTTTTAAGTTGGCCTACAGCCATCCAGGAGGTCGACATAAGGTCCAAAGCCAGAGAAAACGTCTAGAAAGTATATTTAGTGCCATATTTAGAGTTAGACGAAAACCTGCCCGATTAAAAATATGGTGCTCTTCCCATCAACTGTATTACAAGGGCATCACAGTCAATGACATCTGCCATGTTTTGACAGAGTACACTGTCCAACAAACTAAATGAGGCCATAAGTATTTCTGTTGTACAAATACACGAGCACAAGCTGCAAAAGAATGTTCATTATTGTCTTATTTCACAAGTGAAAGATCAAGGTAGTGTAACTTGGGTATGTCAATCAATTTACTCTTTGTGGACGTATTTTTTCAGGGGTTAGACTACACATGATTGGACCTTAAAGCCCTCATCCAGGGGGTGTTGATGTATACTTCAGTTACGATTGATTATGTTATGAGATACCCAGATGTATTTGTTTTATGAGGGACCTCTCCTACCCACATGAATCTCTGATTCCATTCTACTCAAGAGTTGGCTTACCACACATATCTCATAACAGAACAAAATATCAACTTTATGTCATTTCAGCTTAGTCAAGTGCACATAGTAAAACAACGGTGAACTATGAAGACGCCATAAATGGATTACAAGTGGGCCAAATAAATTCTGATCCCTCTGTAAACTTCGGTATCAACAGGAAATGATATAAGGCCAGAGGCATCAAGCATGTTTCTCCTCGCAAACAGTCCGATTCTGCACATCGGCCCATTTGCATTGAGATGCTTTTGTGATGCATCAAACCCAATTTTACAATTCGGTAACCTGTTACCGAATCGCAAAATGGATTTGTGATTCGCTATGTGGAAGGGTAGTGTTTTGGGCGTCCCTTCCAAATAGAGAATCCTAACAGTATGCATAAATGTTTTGTGACCATGAATGCGGTCGCAAAACATTAGCATTTTACCACTTACTTCAAGTAGGTGGTAAGACATTTGCAAATGGGAAGGGGTTCCCAAGGGACCCCTTCCCCTTAGTGAATGTTTGTAAAAGGGTTTGTAAAGGCAGGCAGTGGTTCCAAGGACCAATGCCTGCTCTTAAAAAATGAAAACTTTTCATTTTTCGTTTTGTAAAGCATTTCTTTTTCCTGTAAGGAAAACGGGCTGCTTTTTGCGATTCCTAGAGGGTCGCAAATTGCGACCTTCCTCATTTATATTCTATGAGGTAGGTCATTTGCGACCCCTTAGGAATTGCCGAAAGTGTGCTCTACAACTTCATGCATGCCATTTTGCGATTTCCTAATTTCGAATTGCAAAGATTCGCAATTAGGGAATCACAAAACATTTTTAGTGAGTTGTCTGGTAGTGATAGCACCACCCCGTTTCCCTCAATTTTGCTTTGGATATTTTCTGCAAGTTAATCCTCCTGAGCCTTACTATGAGAATAATGTTGTGTAATTGTGCCTGCTTGTGGACTTTAGTGAAAATTCACTAAAGTCTGAATGAAGTTCCTTATCTTCACAATGAAAACGTGGATGTGGAGGATTTTTTGCACCCTGTAAATATTACATCAAGCTGTAATGGTATTTTCTGAGTGAGTTAACTACAACACCCCCATCCAGCCCTCTTGCTGTTTGTGCTTTAGTTGTGTGATCTAACCAAACAATGATGTTCAGAAAACTGATTACCTTCCAAAAGAAGGACTACATAACCTTATGTTGTTCTTTGTCCTACATAGAAAGGGTAAACAGAATAGTGATTGTTAAAATTAATACAAAATAAAATTTCACAAATAAAAGACTGCTTTTCTAAATGGTAATGATAAGAATTATCCAGTGATGGAGAAGGGATTCGTGCTGGAGGTTCTCCAGAGAGGTGCCACGTGCAACCTCTGAATACATTAGGAAACTTATGAGCCTTCTTTTGATTTTTGCATTTTGGAAAATCGTCCCTGCTGTACTAGGCAGAGCAGGTGAAATGATTTGAGAAAGCCCACAAGTTCAGAACATAATTGGACTAACATCCATACCACTATTTTGCATGGGTCACAGGCAGACAAGTTAGAACTGAAATATCTACAAACAAAAGAAGCAAATTAAATTTCATGAATCGAGTTGTGGGACGTTGCCGAGTGGGCCAAGATGGTGGACGCTCTCATCTGAGGTCCTGATTCCTTGCAGGAGGATTGGAGATCCTGGATGCTGACGGAATCTTACGGACGTACTGACCGCATCTCTGGGGGTGCTAGACCCTGGGGCTGCCCTCACCAGAGCTAAGGCTCACCCACTTCTTAGGGAGCCGAGGCAGCGCAGGAGTGGCAAGATGTCAGGCTGGTGCTTCCTCTAAACAAAGAGTCATGAAGGCCGCCCACGAACCAGTGCGGACACTGAGCTGGTGGTCACCAGGGCTGCTGCCATATTTACAGTTATCCCTCGTGAAGCCTGGTGACAGGGGCAGGTGTGGAGAGCTTGGTAGGTGATCCAATCAGGAGACGAGGGTCAGGGCTACCATGGCCGCACGTGTACCTGACTGCAGGGCCTGGAAAGACCTTTGTCTTTGGACGTGGGGATGCCCCTGGGATGGGGTGTGCCCCCCTTCTACCTCTGGCTACATAATTTGGACTCCTGGGAGCCTCCCATCTGCACCATGACATGTGGGACCTGCTGAACCAGCAACGGGGAGCAACGAGCCAACAACCAAGGCAATGCAGGCCTACTCTACGTTGCCTTCCCTCCACCCCACCCAATAACCTACCGGCTGGGGCAGCGTGACAAAGCTACTTGGACCCCTGAGAATCAGGCCTTCCTCCCTCCCGTCACTAAGATAGAGCACAATGGGCAACTAGGTCAGCCGATCCCCTCTACCTCGTGGAATGCGGTGGCACTTGGGGAAGCATCCACTTTCACTGCTCCTCCTAAGGTTCTGGGGTGAACCCACCCCCCCCCGACTACTTGTGCTGCCTGCTCTTGCGATCTAGCAGCAACAAGGATGAAGGCTACCTTAGTTTTGCCCAGTTTGTGGGGTTTGTTCTGTAAAACTCCTTGGGGCTAAGGGAGCCGTGGTTGTGCCCACCATACTCGCAAATCCTTTAGGCTGTCTCTCACTGGCTGCTGTGGATCCCTACATACTCGGGTACTTTGGGTGGGACAAACCACATTTCTTGCATTGATAAACTTATAGCCCAAGTGTCAGGGCCCTGTGATGGCTTCTCTACTGAAGAACGATTTAATCAAACTCCCAGGGCTGAGGACATTGAGACCATCCTTCAGGCCATTCCTAACTCCTGTGTTGCTCTCAAATCTAAAATAGAGGAATTAGGGATTGAAGTCTCCCTACTGCACAAAGATCTACGGGGAATGGGCGACAGATCCACCAAAACAGAAGGTCACATATCAGAACTGGAAGATAGGGTACGTGAGCGTACATCTACGGTCCCCGTCTCTCAGCAACTTCAAAACCTATGGAAGATCGAGTAAAAGATGCTTAAAATAGGAAAAGGTGCTGTAACCTATGCTTTGTGGGATTCCTGGAAGGGGCCGAAGGAGCCGTCCTGGAAGCTCTTCTCGAACAGTGGATATTTTCCTGGATTCCTGATATCCTGATAGGTCGGCTACCCTCCTGTTTCATCATTGAATGAGCTCAAAAAGTCCTGACACAGAGACCCCTCCCAGTGTCCCCCCGGCTCATTTAATGGGGAGTTCCCATTTCAATGCCAACTTACCTACACTTGCAACGTACAAAAGATGAGCAAATCATATGACAAGATCCATTCAAACTCTCTATTGCTGGGGGTTTTGGCCACAAAGCCAGCCGCTGCTCAAACAGTCTCTCAACTACTTTCCCTCCTCAAAACAGAAACCTGTGATACCAGTCCTGCTTGTGGTCTAACGGTAATCTACCATGTGTCACCAAGAGTGGCCTAGGCACGCGACATCTAGTATCTAGTATGATCTCATCCAAATCTCAGCAACAGGGGGGCCCTGTTATGTTACAGAAAAACTCTGCCGGTATTGGATCTGGTTGCCAGGTGAGAACATGATGATGCAGTGATCTTCAATGAAGGGATTTCATTTGCAATACTTACAAATTTACAATGCAGAGAGATATCCTCTTGTAATTAGCAAGTTATGCACGTCTTGACAATCATTTAATCAAAGTTAAGTACAGTACATTTTGATTTCTTCCAAAGTGGCACCATTTACCAATTATGGAGCTAAGAAATGTTTTCAATTAGCAGTGTTAATGCTCTTTTTAACCCAAACATACTGCACCCACCCTCAGTGGAGGGAACTGTCAGCAGTTGGCAGGAGAGAGAGGGAAAAGTTAGGCCTGTAGGGAGCGAGAAGGAAAAAGCTGAATATGAGACAGATGCTGCCATCCCATTTTTTTAAGCCAAATTTGCAGCTGCTTCCTCCCACATGCTACACAGCTCTGCACCCTATAGATGTAGAGGGTGTTTCTCTTGGGTAAGGAGCAATCTCCAACCATGCACGGATCACAGAGGCTTTTTGATTACTTTACAGACCTTCAAGAGTGGCAACCAATCAACTTGTGTGTCGGAGAACAGTGGGAATCTTGGCCTGCTTGGATAGTGAATACTTGGTCATGGTTCAGGGATTTATAAATGCAGCTGTTGCACGAGTGACAGGTGGCCTGGCTCAAAGAAAGAGCATACTAATAATTAAGGTTTCAGTTTTGTGCAAAGAATGAGATCTTAAGAATGTTTTGGGGAAGTCAGATAATAAGGTGCACTTTTGATATCTAGAGGAAGAGAATTTTAAGAATTGACTGCCAAGAAATCTCCCTCCAGAGCAGAAACTGCAGATACGGGGAGGACAAGGCCTGGGTGGTGAACTTCGGTCCATTCACAAGGTTTTCACAGTTTTCCACACTCCACAGAGCACTTGGAGTGGAGTTGTTTTCCTCTCTTGCCAGCGTTAAGTTGCATTGAGGAAGCTGCTGCTTGAGTCTCGTCCTCTTTCACTGCACATGGTGCCGTTCATGCTGATTTTCCAGGACGGAACAAACACTCAGAACTAAAAATCTGTGTGAACAGCGTGACCTAACTCACTTCGCCACTTGCTGAACTCCACGTAGCGTGACAAAGTTTTTTGGGCACTTCACAGAGTTCCTTATATCGGAACTCAGCAAAATCTGCCCAGGCCTAGATAGGACCAAGAAGGGCGGGACAAGGCACGTAGTAGGCTTGGAGACTTGTAATGTGTGAGCATTTCCTTGAGAAAAAAAGATAGCTTAATATTGTTGAGGGGTTTAAATACTAGGCATATGGATTTACTTAAGATAGGGCATTTTGTCAAAGGGAACCAATGCAGTTTCTTAAAATGGCGGGCAGTAGAAGCTCGAGATGGTAGCCATCAGATCAAAAACTTCCTAACTACAAAATATTGCACAGGGTACACTTCGACAGGGCTCGACTTCACCGGATAGGCCGGGCAAGTGACCCCAACTGTCTGCGATATGGCCTTCCACAGGGGGACTTCTACCATACCACCTGGGACTGTCCCGTCATCCACACATGCTGGACACAAATATTGGGAGAGTTGAGTAAGGTGCTTAAGACTACACTTCACCTAGACCCTAAATTCGTATTGTTGGGAATATCCCACGGCGTTGACTTGAGTCGCCCTCAACTTATTTTTGCATTATTGGCATTAGTGGTGGCGAAAAGGGATGTGGCTCGCGCATGGGGGCAGTGCTTCCCCCCACAGCTGGAAGAATGGAGACGGGGAATGGACCTTTACATGGCGGCAGAAAGGTTCACATATAAAGCGAGAGGATGTCCCCGGAAGTTCTGTAAGGTATAGGGGAAATGGAGGAAGTATCATGGTCTGGATGGGGGTTTGGTCCCTGAATAGTGAAATGTGGGCCTCTTCGAACCTTACTACGTTCAGGGATGGAGTGCTCGGGGACATGTGTAGTAGAACCGGGGGGAGGACAGATTGAGAGGGGACTAGACTCCCAAATGTGTCACCGGCTGCAGAGCTGACTCTTCGATGGGTATATGTCATGGAAAAGATGCTATGGGAGGCGGGTGGGGGAGGGGGAGGGGGAGGGTACTCGGGTGCGAGAGTGACCATCTGTAACACATTGGTTGTTTGGTTGAAAATGCAAATTAAAATATTTTAGAAAATCAAAAAAAAAAATCCTAATTGACCTCTCCCTGACCCAATTCTGTGACAGAAACCACAGCTAGAGATTCATCAGTCCAACAAGTACCGACTTGCACCCACCTGGGTGATCCACTACTGAACTACAAGTACCAGAATCCCGAGGGGCGATCCGGAGGAGGGGCTAGCGGTGTGCGCTCCATTGCGGTGGTTTTTACTAATTGGCTCCCTTGAGCTTTGAGCCGACGGGCTCCTGGATGCTGCCCTGCGTGCCGGTTCGGGCATCGAGGCCATTGACTGTTGTTTGGCGGCCTTCTCCTCCACCCCTAAACCATTTTCTCTACTGATGAGGGAAGTTATCCCGAAACCCGAGCCATGTCTCGGGCGATACCCAAAAACCCGGGACATGTATCGGGTCTAGAGATTCATCAGTCCAACAAGTACCGACTTGCACCCACCTGGGTGATCCACTACTGAACTACAAGTACCAGAATCCCGAGGGGCGATCCGGAGGAGGGGCTAGCGGTGTGCGCTCCATTGCGGTGGTTTTTACCAATTCTGTGACAGTCCCACGCACAACTTAGGCTCGACCCTAGATCTAATCATCTCCAATCCCAACTCCATTCGGCTCGAATCTATTCTCCCCTGTGACTGGTCGGACCATCACGGTAGCACCTTCCGTATCCTTGAAAGCTGGAACTCCAAAAGATCTTAACCACTTAAACAAAAACAGCGGAAAAGATCGCTCCATAATACTAACGTTAATGAGCTCATGTCCCACTGCAATATCTCCCTTCTGCAGCCTGCATTCATGGCAGACGTTCACGACCTCACTGAGCACTATAACAACGCCATGTTGTCTGCCCTGAATGCAACTGCCCCCCTTCAACTAAAAAGTAAACCCATCAAAGACTCTAAGCCTTGATTCAAAGACAGCCTAAATGCGGACAGATGCAGCCTGAGATTAGCAGAACACGCTTGGAGATCCGCTCCATCCACTGTTCTACTAAAAACTCTAAAACTATTAAGGAGTAGATACAACAAACTCATCAGAACGGCGAAAGCAACCTTCTTCAAATCCCAACCGGACAAAGCCAAAAATCGCCCGAAAAAGCTATTTGAGTTGATTAAGTTACAATCCAATAACACTTCTGGCCAATCCCTGTGCATCTCCTGCCCTCAGCAAAACGATGCCGTTGCTGACTTCTTCCACGAAATGGTAAGATCGAATCAGACCTAAAGTCTGTTCTAATCGAACTCTCATCTTCTCCTGACTCCTCCTTACCCTCACCCCCTCTTAGGCCGCTCTATCCCTCCCCAAAAAACCATGCCTCTTGAAGTCAATTCACACCCCTCAACAACACTGCCATCCTCAGCACACTCTCATCCCTGAAACCTTCCAAACACTTCAATGAACCCCTCCCCCCCCAACTTTTATAAAGAAATGATATGATCACTAGTCCCACTCCGGTCCAAGATCATCAACGCCTCTCTTCTTCAAGGTGAGATCCTGGACTGCCTGAAGGCGGGCCTAGTTCTCCCTATTCTCAAAAAACCCATGGCGGACCCTGAAGACCTGAATAACTATCGACCAATCACAAACATTCCTACCCTGACAAAATTCCTTGAGAAATGTGTACATGAACAACTGCGCAAACACATTGAGCAATTCCAACTTCTCGACCAATTCCAATCGGGCTTCCCCTCTGAAACGGTGGACGATGCTCTCACTCTGCTTGACCAGAATGAAGCTTGCCTACTAATACTGCTCGATCTCTGCTCAGCATTTGACACATACAAACATGACACCCTACTTAACCTCTTGGAATGTAGGATGGGCTCTCAGGCACTGTCCTAAAATGGTTTGCCTCCTTTCTCAACAACAGAACACAAAGAGTCAAATCAAATCAAAGTCTATCCAACTCCAGTCCCTGCATGCTGGCTGTTCCCCAAGGGTCCTCACTCTCCCACACGCTCTTCAACCTTTTCAGTGAACCATTGACTGTAATCCTCAAAGCATCCAACATTAAATATCACATGTATGCGGATGACACCCAACTGTACATGAACATATCTTCACCCGAAAATATCAAGTCACTCAATGGAACTCTGCACAACACCTTAAATTGGCTATCCTCCAACCATCTCAAACTAAACGTCCTTAACCCCTTCCACGCTCATGACGAGCTGGGCTCGTCATGCAGTAGCCTGCTCACACGCTCAAAACGAGCCCAGCTCGTCATGAATAATGGGTTTTTGAAAATCCCAGCGCAGGGTTGTAAATCTGCGAGCATCGATGCGGTTAAAACGAAATTCCTCCTCATTTTACCCACGAGGCAAACCCCCACTGTTGTGAAATATCTAAGAAACTTCACCGCTCTCAACTGCACACCTCACATCAGTGACTCCACGAAATCATTGGGAGTTGTGTTAGATAAGAACCTAAACATGCGAGATCATATCAGATCATCTACCAAAGGAGTGAACTTCCAACTGAGCATCCTAAGAAAACTTAAACCCTACCTTCCACAAGATGACTTCAAATCAGCGGTGCAAGCACTAGTCATCTCAAGACTTGAAAAAGGCAGTGCTACTCTATGCGGACTTCCGAAACTCAGCTTAGCCCTCTCAGAGCATCCCTGAATGCTGCAACTAGACTCCTCACTGGTTCCAAGAAATCCAACCACATTTCGCCTGACCTGAAATCGCTCAACTGGTTTCCATTTGAGGCAAGGATCCAGTTAAAATTGCTTGTATGACCCATAGAGTACTACACTTCAATACCTCTCTCTACCTGACAAATAAGCTCGAACTATCGGGTGGCTCCCGGCCCTCAAGGAGCACCAGCACACTGCTCCTTAAGCCGAAGAAATAAAAAAAACTAAAGACCTACAAGCGTACATTCTCTGGCATTGCCCCGAGAATCTGGTACTACCTGTGGAAACAAGACTGATACCCTCAACAAATGCCTTCAAAAGGGAAGTGAAATCTCTACTGATGAACACTGCACTGAACTAGAAGCTTTATTTTCCATTGTCGCCTATCTTGTTTAGCTGATTTAGCTACTACCTGGCCTCTGATACGGCCCTTTGTCGCCCGCCCGCCAATATGTAATTTTTTTTCCTGATGTATATTGTTTTACTTTCCTCTCTCAACTATCTACCTATGTCTTCCGCAAAACATTTTGTTCCTGATGTAGATTGTTTTACTTTTCTCCCACTACTATCTACCTATGTCTTCCGCAACCCGTATGTAAATCGCTCCGACACCCGTGAGGGTCATGTTCGCGCTATACAAAACTTTAAATAAATAAATAAAAATCAGATGACACAGGCTGCCGAATTCTGAACTGCTTGAAGGCACTGAATGAGGTAGGCAGAGCAGCCTAAGTATAAGGAGTTGTCCGTGTCTTAAAGCATTGGTGATTGTCCTGCGCACATACAGAGGGAGAAAAGCGTAGGCTTTTTTGATATCTTGGTGAGATCAAAAACATACTCCTGCAACCTTGTTGATTTGGGCTGTGAATGGCAACAGAAGTCTCAGGTTTCTGCCAAAAAGAACTGTAGCATGTGAAAGGGCAAATTCAGAGATCCACAAGGTAGATAACCATAGAGAAGGGGGTCTGCAAGCAGATGATTTTGTTTTTATCTTTGGCGGTCCTCCTAGCTGCCACTGCGGTCATGCAATACCTAAAAGCAGATTCTGTGGCACAATGGTTGGACTAGATGTTAAGAATGATCCGTATGTCATTGCCATATGGCACTATGTCGAAGCCAAATGAGAAGACTCATAGGGTAAGTAAAGAGATGTGAACGTTAACCACATCAATGCTGATGGTATTCCCCTCCTGTGCTGAGATTTGTTGATTCCCATGTTTCATGACGAGCTGGGATCGTCATGAGCGTGCGAGGAGGCTACCTCATGACGAGCCCAGCTTGTCATCAGCGTCGAAGGGGTTAAACAAAGTAATGCTTAGCGCAGGGCCGTGAGGAAACCTGCAGGTGATCCATGTATCAGTAGACTGGAAGGAAGCTAGACTACTTGTGCCCCATCGCTGAGGAAGGATGTAAACCAATGAAGAGCTTGAATCCAAATGCCTAACTTAGAAAGCCTGGTAATCAGAGTGGAGTGGGACACTGTATCACAAATGACAGACAAGTCATGTAAGGCCAATACTGTGCTACCGCCTTGGTCCATAATTTTCTCAGAGATGCTTAACAGAGCTATTTCTGTGCTGTTGGTGGGGAGTGAAGGTCAGACTTAGAATCGTCCAGAAGCTTTTGATTGACCAGATATTGTGGAAGTTGAAATGTTATGCCACAGTTTTGACAGAATACGAGAAAAGAGAAATGGGGCAATTGTTATTAAAGATGCCGGGTCAACAGTGGGATCTAAGAAGTGGGTTGACCTCGGCCTGTTTCCAAAGTGGCTGAACAGTGGTGAATACAAAAATGAGGTTGCAGAGCTTCACCAGTGGATGACCCACGACACTGATGGCGAGAGGATGAGAGGGAAATAGGGGTCCTTTGGGGAGTCGAACTGCATAGAGGAGCACAAAAGAGTGATCGTCATTGGTTGGACGGAATGCAATACGAGAAGAGTCTGGAGCGGAAGTGCACAGGCGGTAAAAAAGCAAGGTTGGGACCTTAAGGTGGTTGAGCAGAAAAGTTGGCTTGAATGGTGAAAGTTTTATGGAGAAGGAAAGTAGGAAAGTCATTACAGAGACCTTGTGAAGATGTTATAGAGTTGGTAAGTGAAGATGGTTGAAGAAACTATATAACAAGGGAAAACTTCACATGAGGAGTTAGTGGTGGATTGAAATCTGTAGAGTAAGCGGCCTTTCGAGCAGCACAACCCTGTTTGCTATACTCTTTTACTGGCGCATGGTACACTAACTTTGCTTTTCTTTTATAGGATTTACGCTAGAGGCGCTCAAGTTTTCTTTGCAGTTCTTGAGTTTGCGGCGTTCGTCATACTAAGCATGCCGGGCAGAGATAAAAACATACATTTGAAACTTAAAGAGTTGGGGGAAGTATGCTTCAGAAAGTATTGCATGGTACACATGAAAGGGCGGGACAGCTAAGTGTATGTAACTCAAATCAGGACAAAATAGTCATAGGATTCTGAAATATTGTTGAGAGCCAGTGACTGCAGCGACAGTTTTACACTGAAAAAACCCAAATACAGGGGCATATCATCAACAACCAGCGATAATCCTCGCTAAGCGCAATTAGTGCTAGGATGATTATTACCGGCTATCGCTTGTTTTTATCGCGGAGATAGCGCGCTATCAGCGACGCTTATCTCCAGAGCGATAAAAATACCCGAGTTAGCTGCCAAATGTGCAATTATCGCTGGGATTCCAGCGATAATTGCACAACATTTGGCGCTAAGTTGTTGATAGTACAGGGCAGACTTAACCATGATATCCACCTTCCATTGGATATCATGGCTAAGTCAGACTAAAAGCAGGCGTAAGGAAAGTAGCGATAACCGTGGTTAGCGCTACTTTTCTTATCGCTATGCTTGTAAGCGTGCTGATTGATAATTGGAGAAATGTCGGTAAGTGACATTTCTCCAGTTATTTTGGAGGAGGAACGCCCACTTTGCATCTCATTAGAGATGCGAAGCTGGACGTTGAGGTAAATGGCGTCGAGGCATGGAAAAACGCGTTAGCGTGTGCATGCTGATAGGGCGTTAAAATTATCGCCGCTTTGGCGGCAAAAAGTGTAGCTGAAGCGGCGATAATGCCCTTGATGATATGCCCCACAGTGTTCTAAACTGAGACACTTAAAACACCGGAGTGCAAATGTTACCCATCATCTGTTTGTGAGTTAAACAGTATTGATAACTTTCATGAGATAATCAATGTATCCACAAGTATGCCCCAAGCATACAGTTCCAACGAGTAATTGTGTTTACTCAAGTATTTCAGCAATAAAATAGTTTGTTTCCCAATTAAATGATACTGACCTCGGTAAAGATCGTATATGTCTAAGGGTCCAACATTATAGCCAGTAATTTGCACACAAAGTGACGCAGAAAAGGAAGGTTCTTGTAAAAAAGAAAATCTGAATTTTATGACCATAACATTTTCGAATCTCAGTCCGAGTTGACAGTACAACCATGGATGTGCTTCCAGACCTGTGAGAATGCAGGGTAGTACTGAGCCTTTAACCCTTTGCGTGCTGGTGATGGAACCACTCCATCACCAGTCACGGACGCGCTGTGCTAATGGCGGAGTGGTTAAGTCACGGCCCGGCCGCCGCACCTGCGCGGCATGAATTCCGCGCCTGCGCTGAGCATTCTATTGAGCGGGCGGGGCCATGGCGGAACCACTCTGTCACAAGCACAGCGCGCCTCGTGATGGAGTGGTTCCGTCATGAACATGGCGGCGACGCACGGACCCCCCCCAGTGCCGCAACAAAATTACCGCCGCGGCCAAGGGGTTAAAAAACAATCTGCAGACCATGGGCTGGCTTCTCGACCTTCCAATCACAGTGAGCAATGTATGTATGGATCGGGGTCTAGGCCACTTCACAGCGTAGGTACCCACATACACTAGATCAACTAAATCCTCTAAAGATGCCCTAGGCCGCCTGGTAGAGGAAGCATGAAGATATGTTTCGGTAAGAGATTCATGAAGGGTTAATCAGTAGATTTCGGTCACAGATGCTCAGTGTAAGTCGTGAACATGCATCCACTACTAAATTACTTATGGGGACCTTCACTTCAATAAGACTTCACAGGCTCTTCTGGAATAACATCACTATTTTGTCTATTGGCCTAGTTACAAACTGGGAACCATGAGGCCAGGTTTCAAATTCCAGCTTTTCTATTAGATCACTCTCTGTGACCCTGGGCCATTCACTGCATCTACTTGTATCCCCAATTTCATGTTTTTCCCTAAAAGTTTGATAAATGTTGGCCTTTTGTGTCATTTATAAAAATAGAAATTTTAATGTGCATACTGATCTTCATGAAATACGAACTATGTTTGGTCACCTTTCCTCTTTGTTCCAAAGTGGCTGTGCATTTTTTAAAGGGGAGGTGGGCTACGTGGCGCCCTTCCTGAGTATTTTCTGGCCCCAGGTACCCCTTCCCTCAGAGCCTCTCCTTATAATAGGTGGGTACCTGGTCAGCCCTCATCAGCCTGGATAGCTTGAATCCAGTGGCAAAATGATCAAGGGACCCGCGTCTGGGCATACCCATCCCACTCAGGATGACACATGCAAAAAGAGCAATAGTTGGACGGAATGCATAACAATGTCATACATTCACTCCAGTACAGATCTCTGGGCCTAAATCTATTGTTTTGTTGCTCACCATGCATTCCTGTTTGGACCCAGCCATATGCAAATAAGTCCTGACCCTGCGCTCAATGGGAACAGTCAAGCTTGATCTACCAGGCCAGATCCCAGGATGATTGTTTCCGGTTCACGGAAAACATGGCTTGGCAGTTCAGGCTGGACTGTTCCCATGAGGCACAGGGTCAAGACTGATTTGCATATAGCTGGGTCTGAACTGAGGTGGCAAAGTGAGCTAAAGAACGATGGTGGATTCAACCCAGATCTGTGACTTGGGGTGAGTGTCTGAAAGGTTTCAGTGCTCCGTCCATCATCTCCTTGTGTTTGCTTTGTTCGCCCTAAGTTGGCATGGTATGATATGGGTCCCTTGCTCACTTTGCTACTTAATTCAAGCTAGCCTAGCTGATGAGGGGTGTTACCCGGAAACTGGTCCCAGGATGCTTGTTTCTGCTTCAGAGAAGACCTGGCTTGGTAATTTGGGATGGACTGTTCCCATGAGGCACAGAGTCAAGACTGATTTGCATATAGCTGAGTCTGAACTGAGGTGGCAAAGTGAGCTAAAGAATGACAATGGATTCTACCCAGATCTGTGACAGGGATTTATGTCACTGAAAGACACAATACAACACCTTAAGCAAAGTCGTCTGCAGTAACTGTTGGTCCTACAAAGTCTTTGACTCCCTCGTTCATCACAACTCTCCAAACCCTAATTTCGGTAAGTAAATCTTGATATCTAAAAGAGAGATGGCATCAGCGAGGGATATGAAGAAAGCTTCAAGAGTAAACATCAAACAAATCATCACCAGTATTCACACAAGACACGTCATGGGCTATGGTGAGCCCTAAAAAACAAACTACTGACTTGCTTGAAGGAAAAGTTAGGGCCTGGCAGGGAACCTGAAAAGACTGAAGTTAATCCACATCCAGGAATAGGGCTAGTTCCATCTTTAAAGATTTTTGGGGAACTACTCAGAAATATTTTGCGTTCTCCTGTTCGGAATAACTTTAAATGTATTACCCAAGTTCTGCTAATTCAATCTCGCATGAAGCCAAACAATTTTTTATTTCAAGTTTAACCTTCAGAAATGGGGGCATGCAAAAACAATCAAAGTCTCAAGCTGTCCATGTGCAAAAGCCAAATAGCATAAAAAAAAACGTGTTCAAACAATGATAGTTATTCTTTTTGTTTTTAGGATTCTTTTTATTAAACATTTCTCAGTTGCCGAGTATAGTATCACAATAGGCTGTGTGGTATCAAGCACAGTATATTGCATTGCAGCGCTTCCATCCAGTATATTCAGCGCCAGATAAAGTGAGGGGCCTTGCAAGTCGATATTGACGTCCATACATTACTATAGGATTACAAAGAAGGGTCAGCCAGCTCCCTCCCTTCTCAGCCCTGGACCCCAGAACCCTTAAAAACCCTGATACTCAACCTAGTGACCCCAAACCTTTCCCCACTTCTGAGGGCAGCCTCTACTCTCTTTGATCACTCTCTGCAGCACCAATTTAAGTTGGATTTCCATTGTCCCACCCTCGGAGGGAGACTCAAGGTCATCATCCTCCAGCATCCCATTGTTTGCTTCCCATGCCTCCCGCAGGGTCAGGTGCATTGTTCATAATTTTTCCGTATATTAGGGATGTGGCCTTATCTATTATTGGGTCTAATAAGAGCCTACCCTTCCTGAATATGATTGTGCAGCACCTGACACAGCTGCATGTATCGGTAATGTTTTGAGTCGGCCATCTGGTGTTCAGCCTGCAGGCCTTTCAAAGAGATTATGGTCAGTCTTCTCCAGACATCCCGAGGTGATCTATGCCCTGTAGCCCCCACTTACTAATCCCCTGCAGGCTCCCCACTTCATGCAGCAAATCACTATCCCACAACAGGGCAATTTCAGTCAACCTGTTCTCCCATCCAAGGAATTTAGTGGTCTTTCGCAAACATTCCAACTGTGGCATCACTTCAGACATAGCAAGGTATTTAAACTGGTTTCTGGTTTGAAGCAGGACCCCGCATGCTGCCAGGGACAGGGCCCTGCCAATAAGGCTAAAGAGGAAAGACGTGTCCCAGTTTATCTGGGACCCTGAGTAGCTACCAAGTGGAATATGTAAAGCAGTCTGCCTATAGTGAAGTGTGAAAACATTGTGTGCATACATATGCACTCCTCCAAGCTGCCATCTGCTGCTATGCCCGTCACCAAAGGATCTCTTCTGATCCGGACAGCTAGGGGTTCGAGCGCTAATGCGAACAGCATAAGGGATAATCGACACCCTTGTCATGTACTCTTATACAGGCCAAAGGGACGGGACTGCGTCATTCACTCGCACTCTAGCTAGGGTTTCTGTGTATATAGTAGTAGCACGGGCCAAACCCAAACCTTTTCAACACAGCAAACAAGTAATGCCATTTGATGCTATGGGACGCCATTCAAGCATCTAATGACAGTAAGATTGCCTCCTCCTTCCCTAGTTATATTCCACATAGGTACCCCAATATAGGCTTGGGTAACATCCTAACCCTTCACCTATATTCTTCACTACATTACATACATAACGGTTCTTAGGGACTGACCTTTTACGTAGATACGACACTGCACACAGAAAGCGGGATTTTACCTGGTAAAGACCTCATACATTATGCATGAGGATTCTTGGAAACTCAGCAGGACTACCATCTCCTGTATAATATCTATGTATAAAGTTAATTCCTGATGTCATCCTAAGTACAACAAGTGGCACAGCAAGGTAGAACCCCCGGGGAGACCTTTGGGTATATAAACATCACATCTTGCTGAGACATGCAAAGGAGATCAGCACTTCCAAGCCGATACACTGACGAGTCCAACCCGAGACCAGTACGGGGTCAAACAGTTTCTCATTCAGGTAATGGGGGTTGACTTTATCCTAGAGGGATTCTTGGCTTAAAACCTACATACATGCTAGGTACACTTAGGTACAACTAGTTAGGGTAGTAGAGTAGGAGTACGCACTTCATTGTCATGTATTTTATGTACATGCCTGTATACATGTTTATAGCAAGATGGTAGAAATCTACCATTCTTTTACTTTCCTAGTACTTTTAATCCTTTATATCTGTTACAGTCTAATGATTGTTTCAGCACACCTATTTTACACTAGAATAACAACTGCTCAATAAATACTTATTGAAAAACGTCCCTACTGTTTATTCTGTATAACTCTCTGAGACTAAGTGCGTACGAGGGAATGAGCAAAAAGTAGCACACTGTTTCCATGGTCCTGAGGGATCAGGGTTGTCATGTTCATGGCCAAGAACTGTTCTCTCCTTGGTAAGAGGAGTTTCTAGTGGCACTGTGAGCTAGACCAACATATCCGGTGGGGGTGTCTGGAAGCAGTCTGGACATCAAGCCTGCAGTGTATGTTGTCTAAATGCGCAGATCCTATATAAGGTTTATTGGAACTACACAATACCCACTAGTCTTGGCAAGGTGCATAACACCATAGAGGCATCTCAGATTCAGTCTAGTATTCTTATGTGGCATAAATCTTAATTGATCCGGGTGTATTAGAGATATAATAACACCGCCGAGCCAGTTCGCAAGGGCTTTAGCCAGCACATCGGCCTCTATGTTTAGCAAGGAAATAGGGCAACAGGAACTGCAATCCTTGGGGAGGTTTACCCACCTTAGGAGCCACCACTATGGTGGCCAGACATTGGTCAGCCGGAAGGCGGCCTAACGTTCTTGCCTCCCGAAACATGAGCATATCGACCATGCCTTTATAGAGCTCAGCCAGCAGGGCATTTGGGCCTGCGGCCTTACTAGTCTGTAAGTCCCTTATAGTCCCTGCTATCTCCTCAGCCGTAAAATCCTGTTCCAATTCCTCTCTGTCTTAGTTTGTCAATGTAGGGAGTTGGACGTCTTTAAGTAGGTCCTGGCCATCCTCTCCTGTTCTAGTAGGACTGGACTTATAAAGTGCTTAATAGCAGTCGGCAAACACTGTCAGTATCTCCTGCCCCATCCTGTGTACACGCCCCTCAGATACTTGAATGTCAACCACCCAGTTCTGTTCCCTATCCCTCCTCTCCAGCCAGACTATAATCTTATTAATTTATCTCCCAGATCATAGAGCTGCCTCTGCGACACTATTGCCTGAGTCCTGGCTGTATTTTCTGCTAGATCACTCATCTCCTGCTGCTTGAGATGGATCCGATGTCTCACTGGAGGATCAGATTCCTCACAAGCCAGTGCTGCTGCCTCCAAACTGGCCACTTCTCCCTCCAGGGCTTCCTATTTAATACACTGTTCCTTCCTGTATCCCCCAATCAGTGCCTGAGCAGGACCCCTAATCACAGCTTTAAATGCTTCGCAAAAGGCGCATGCCGAGTCAACCGACCCTACATTGTCTTGGAAGTGCTGCTCCGACCTCTCTCTAATCTGACCAACAAGCCTTGATAATTATTCTTTTTGAGCTTTGTTCTAGATTTCCGCAACATCAATATTTTACCTGCAACTCAGTGTCTGTCAGTCAGTTTGTTACATTGTAGGAAAAGATAGTGTACGGCTGACTTGTAGAGTTTAATGGACTAGTACATATTATTAAAATGAGACATGAACATATATCCCTTGAAATTGTGCCTCTAAATTACTGGATATTCAAAATCACAAATAAACCCTGATTCACAGCTAGAATTATTGCTGCAACAGGGAATATCAAAGTACTGCTCTGAGGATTTTCCATTAGGTGAAATCTGATAATTCATTTCCTTCCCCTGCCTTGTCCCTCCTGTTCTCGTTCTATGTTTATGCTTCTCTAGCTGGACTGTGACCTTGGGTCTGCTCATTATGGGAATGGGAGGGGGTACAAGAAATAAGAAGGCCAGAGAGGTAAAGAGAACGTTACATCGAGGTCAAGAAGATCTATGGAGAGACCTAAGGTAAAGCGAGAAAGGTGAGGTATCCTGAAATTAATATACAAAGAGGGAGAAAGACAAAGCGATAGGAAGGGAAAGAGAGATAGGTAAGGTTTTAGTTGAGGAAGAGAACAGGAAAGTGGGGGAGCTAGAAATAAGAAGGAAATGTAGCAAGAGAGGAAGTTGTCAGGGTACACTAAGGGGTGAGGTAGATCGAAAGGTGGGTTAGAGATGGTAGAGGCAGAGAGAAGTCAAAGTAGGTAGGTGGAAAGGAAAAGTAGTGAGTTAAGAATAGAGAGATGCAAGGTAGGCAGAGACGAAAATGAGCAGTGAGGAAGAGAAAGACAGGTCAGGGAAACAGAGTAGTGGGACAGAGAGGAAGGTAGAGAGAGAGGCTGGGGGGAAATGGTGCTTGAGGTTTAGAAAGATTTGGGGTGAAATATGACAGGTGAGGTGCAGAAAGAGGTAAGGTTAATAGTGTGATAGAGAATGATGAGGTACAGATGAGGTACAGATAGAGGGAGAGAGACGAGACTGGGAGTCAAATAAAGATACTGAGAGAGAAAGATGTGAGGTAGAGAGGATGAGTTGAATCAGAGAAGGAGGCAGGGAGTAAAAAATAAAGTGAACAAAAAGAAAGTGATAGAAGACGCTGAGGTAGAGAAAGAATGGCAGCAAGAAAGGAGTAAAGTTGTGAGAGGTGATCGTAGAGTGATCTTAGCTAGTAGAGAGTGATGGGAGCTGGAGAGAAAACCTCCAGACAATTTGAGGCTTTAGGTGGTGACAGAGGAGAGATAAAGAGATGAGGTAGTTATAATGATGTGAAAATGTACGCAGGGAAGGAAAGAGAGTCGGAGAGGCAACAGGCGAAAGGGGAGGAGCGTGGGGAGCGAGAAGTTAGTTAAGGGGTAATAGGAGAATGTCGGCACTTACTGAATAAATCTCCCGTACATACATGCAAATTGGTTGTTGTCGTGTGTTCGGAGCAACGACATTACAACTGGCGACGAAGGTGTTTTGAAACCTGTTGCCTACCATTGTGCAGACGGCGCAGTGAAATCGGGAGCGCAACTATCGGTTATGCTCGCTCTCCCGACACGCCTGTAGCTGTGCTGCGGCCCGACTCAGGCGCGTGTACCTGCTGTGCTGGAGCTGTGACGATGCTGAGCCGCAACCTGGGAGCCTACCCCCATCGCGCTGGATTGCAGCTGTGTTGTCACCTGCTGTGCTGTGCTGTGGTGCCTGTTGCTGCCCCGGAGGCCGGTTTTACTCACCCGGTCTCGTTGGTGCCTTCGTACTTATGGGGCCTTGCGCTCTGTGTGTGCAGCAGAGCGCTATTGCCTGAGCAGCCTGCTTCCTGATGCTGCTTTGCTGACTATGAGTCAGGCCTGGCACTCTCGTGAAGAGTGAGCCCTGCTCAGTGGCCATCTTGAGGTCAGGCGGGTCCTCCAATCACCTACCAGGATTTGGGATCGGCCATTTTGAAGTCAGGCACTTTGTGACACAAGTTTTAAAAACCGAGAGAAAAAAAATAACTTCAATACATGAATCTACAAAAGTGAAGAAACGACGGAACACAGTCCTACATCAATCCTCCCCATACATTTATTTTCAACAGCCTTCTCACCAAGTATCTATCACCTGTGGGTGCAGGCAATAAATATGTCTAGTTTGCCAACGTCGAGACAACACCCTGATTCTCAGAGCAGAGGAGCCCAGTCAGGGTCCCCTACGTCATCGTCACAGTTAGGAGGGCACAGGCTGGACATGTTAGGGGTGCCTTTTCTGCTCCCGCCGGAGCCCCTGGCTCTCATATCTGGTGGGGGTATGGGTCTTCGCTGGCAAGAGTGGCTGGATGACTTTGAGGATTTCATGAAAAGCTCGCATTTTTCTGATGAAGACAAACAGCTCCTTGCACTACACAATTTAATCGGAAAGGACTTTGGCCAGATTTTTAAGTTAGTCCTGGGGAAGGTCGCGTCTTCCTATACCGATGTGCATGAAGCACTTAACAGAAAATTCCTTCACAAAAGAAACATCGATTATGAACGCTACACCTTCAATTTGGCATCACAAGAGAAAGATGAATACATGGGAGAATTCATGTCGCGCCTCAAACAGCTAGCATTTTACTGTGCGTTCGACTCCTTCCAGACCGAAGACGCTCTTCGCTTGCGAATCATCGAAGGATGTCAATCAGAGTCCTTGAGCAGACGTCTTCTAAAGAAAAGTTACTCCCTCAATGAAATTGAAGAAATGACCAGAATCAATGATCAGGCAGAAGAACATGCAAAAAGAATGGAATCTGGGAAAACTGAAAAATGAGAACAAGCTTTCCGGCTCCAATCCCGCTACACAGACAGACCCGCCTCTGCAAGCCACAGACCATCAAGGTCCAAGGATTATCCTTCACGCCGAAGTCGTCATCGCAGTTCCAGCCGGACCAATAGGAGACAAGAGCACCAACTTAATTGTTATCACTGTGGACAAGACTTTCCTCACACCGAGGAGTGTCCTGCATTAGGTCAAAGATGTAGGAAGTGTGGCAGGGACAATCATTTTGAGAAAGTATGCAGAGTGCCACGCAAAGCCACTCTTAGACAGTCGAGACACTCCAACTCTCGCCATCATGCCAAGGAAGTGTGGGACTGCAGGGACACTTCTACCAGCGCATCACAATCAAGTCCTCGTTCTCATGTCACCTACAGGTCACGACGCTCTGAATCTCGAGAGTTGGGGTCACTCTCACCCGTTTTGCAAGACGGTGAAGAATATGTCTGCATTGTTGCGGATCCGGACAGACTAAAAAAAAACCCGCAACTTCATCTTGAAATGGGCAAGCACCTGGCCAAGTTTGTGCTGGACAGTGGAGCATCACTCAACTACATTTCGGTCGCAGAGTACAACAAAATGAATCCACAACCCCACTTGCACAAAGCTGCCGTGCGAGTCTACACATGGATGTAAAAAAAAAAACCTTCCTTGTCTAGGACAATTTTAGACTGATCTCACATACAAAGATAGAACCATTCCGGCTAGCATTCATGTTATTGAAGGGCCTGAAGTGGACTGTTTCCTTAGCCTGCCCACTGCGGAACAGCTTCAACTAGTGGAAATACTATATCGAGTAGACAATGAAACAGACATAATCCACAAGTTCCCAAAACTATTCACAGGGCTGAGGAAGATGGCTCACTTTCAGATTTGCCTGCACATCAATGAGCGTGTGACACCCATAGCCCAGCATCAGAGAAAAATACCTTTCCATCTTCATCAGGCTGTGGAGGGGGAGCTGCAAGATCTTCTCCAGGCAGACATTGAGAGAACTTCGGGACCCACTCCCTGGGTGTCGCCAGTGGTCATAGTACCCAAAAAAGGATCAGATGGCAAAGTATGTCTATGTGTCGACATAAGAACACCAAATACAGCCATCGAAAGGGAGAGGCACCCTGGACTTCACATCAGCAACATGATCACGTCATTGAATGGGGCACAAGTATTCTCCTAACTAGATCTGAATAAGGGCTATCACCAGCTTGAACTTCATGAAAAATCGAGATATATCACCACTTTCTTGACTCATCAAGGCCTGTTAAGATACAAACGGCTCAGCTTTGGAATTTATTCTGCGCCTGAAATCTTCCAAGAAGGGATCAGAAGAGTCATTCACCACATTCCCAACACTCTCAACTACAGTGATGACCTTCTTTTGTACGGAACAAAGGTACAAGAACATGATAAGGCATTACACCGAGTATGTCACGCCCTCCTGGAAGCAAACTTAACCCTCAATAAAGATAAATGCGAATTTCACAAATCAACATTGAAGTTCTATAGACACATCTTCTCAGGCACAGGTATGAGACCAGATCCTGACAAAATTGCTGCTTTGAATGATACCCCTCGACCTCAAGATGCTGGGGATGTGCGCTTGTTTCTAGGAATGGCAAGCTATTGCGCATGTTACATCAAGGATTATGCCACTCTTAGCTATCCCTTGCGAAAACTAACCAAACAAGGTCACACATTCCAATTGATACCAGATGCGATCAAGCCTTTCAGTCAATCAAAGCAGCTGTGGAATCGGCCAATAACCTGGCTAATTTCAACCCTCGTCGGAAAACTGAAATCACTGTGGATGCCAGCCCAGTGGGCCTTGGAGCTACATTGGCTCAATATGACAAAGATGGTGATCAACTTCATATCGGAGCATATGCCATCCGTAGCTTAAATGACACTGAGAAAGCATACTCCCAACCGAGAAGAAAAGCCTGGCGGTGGTCTGGGCTTGTGAGCACTTTCACATCTTCATTTATGGGAAAGACTTTACGCTCATCATGGACCATGATGCTTTGATAACGATTTTCGGAAATCCCCGGGCCAAAATGCCATCTTCAAGAGTACACGTACACAATTGTCCATAAACCGGGCAAAGCAGCAAATACAGCTGATGACATGTCTCGACATCCTAAGACATCCTCCAGAGCAAACCCACTGCTAGCGGAGGAGTACATACAATTTGTCGTGGCTCAAGGAAAACCACCTGCAGTTCTTCTTGAAGCCATTCTTGAGGCCACTGCCATAGATGCCACCCTGCAAGATGTGAAACATCGCATCCAGACGAACAGCTGGAGACATCTAGAAGAGTCCAGCCAAAACAAACATGTTGGTAGCCATGAACAGACCTCTTTTCGACACATAAAGGATGAATTGTCCATTACTTCCGATGGTCTCCTACTAAGAGACAAAAGGATTATCATTCCAAAGCAGCGGCGTCAAGGTGTTGTCAACTTGGCACATGAAAGGCATCGAGGTGTCTTAGCCAGTTGTATGTTGGAACAACGAGTTCCCCAACCACGACTTTCCGAACAACGAGGTCGTAACCACGACCCCGTCTAAACCACGATTTATTTTCCCACGCATTCCTTTACCATATATTTTCATTGTACAGGAATGCGTGTTATAAAAATGCTTTCCAACTAGTACCCCGATCCCCCACCCCTTAAATACTAATTCTCCCCACCCTCAAAATAATCACGATCACCCACACACAAGCTATGCTTGCACGTACTGTAATCGTGACACGTGATGCTACATTGCCGGTCTGGCCTAATGTATCACTTGTCACTAGTTCAACCTACCACAGCATCACCTCCCCTACTTCCTGTTGTCTGAGTTGTTTTTATCACATTGCCTCCCGGTCCGGATGCCACGCGCAGCAAGTAATCTGCATTTTTTTAATTAAAGCATTGCTAGTGGAGCGGAGCGCTTTGCACTTTCCAGAAGTAGGCGGGGCTGCTATGCAACCATATTATTTATCTCTAATACTGCGATGGATGCTTAACTCGTTTACTCACTCTGGTGCAGTGTTAGCAGTTCAAAAACACAGAACCACACGTCTTTACGTGTTTTGCTTCACGTTTTAACAACAATGTTGGGTTTGTAACTTTAAAGAAAATGGAAAAGTGGGGAGGGTATATTAGTTTACAGCCAAAGCTGCCCACTTTGGAACTTTAAAACCAAGTTCGGGGCCCAGCACCATCCTGTGATTCTGGAGAAAGCACTTTATTTTGCGTGCTTGACTACTATCCGGAGCTTCATCAGTTTGGAGCGCTGCAGTATATAGTTTATGCAGCATGCAAGCCTGCCATCTAGTGGTCATTTTTTTCCATTTATCTTGAGCACAGAAGGTAGAAGCATATATTAAGCTTCGTTGTTAAGTAAAGTTGTGGTTTAGGAAAGTCGTTAAGATTTGTCGTTGTTCGGACTTCGATGTTCAGGTAAGTCGTAATTTAAACTTTGTTGTTAATTATTTATTTATTGTGACTTATATAGCGCACTATAACCCAGGGGTCTCTAAGCGCTTTGTTAGGATCAGCTAGACAATAAAAGATGCATCAGATTACAATTAGCGGCCACCCCACGCTTGCTGGAAAAGCACAGTTTTTAATTTCTTGCGAAAGGGCATTAGTTTCTTTTCATTGCGGAGTTCCAGCAGTAGTTTATTCCACATAGCTGGCAGAGTATCTGAAAAAGCACGCCCACCCACCGTGGTCAGTCTACAGCGTGGCTGGACCAGATAGATGGAAACAGCAGATCTAAGCACCCTCCCTGGTTTATAAAGGGACAGGCGAGATTTCAAATAGGTGGGTGCCCTGCCATGAAGCGCTTTGTGTACAATGCAGAGCCCTTTGAACATTAGCCTCTGCCTAACTGGCAACCAGTGGAGTTCCCGCAGGAGGGGGGATGCCTGGGTACTCCTCGGTTTCTTAAAAATGAGCCTAGCAACATCATTCAGGACCGTCTGCATTCTGTTAAGAAGGCCCTGTGGAAGTCCTATATACAATGAATTGCCATAGTCCAGCCTGGCTAAAATCATTGCAGAGACCGCACTCCTTAGAGTGGAGAAAGAGAACAGCGGGGAAACTTTCCTGAGTTGGCGAAGGAGGCCGACACAGCAGCCCACCACAGCTGTGACTTGCTTTTTCATGGACAGCTTACTGTCCACCTGGATGCCCAGGCTCTTAACCACCTCCGCCGGTTCTGGAGGCGTGCCCAACTCCCCAGGCCAGAAACGATCACACCAAGGGTTGCCAGCGATGGTAATCGGCAACACCTCGGTTTTGTCCGGGTTGATTTTTAGGGAGTTGCCGGACATCCAGTTAGCTGTGCTTCTCAGGATGTTTTGCAGTCTGGTAAAGGCATTCTGGCTATCCTCCAACTGGATGATAATCTGGGTGTCGTCTGCGTAGTTATATACCTGACAGTCCATTTGATTGAGCATTCGAATCAAAGGCTGTAGGTATATGTTGAACAATAGGGGTGACAGAGCAGACCCTTGAGGGACTCCGCAAGTGATCGAAGTTGCGGTAGAAAGCATGTCACCTAATTGCACTTTCTGCGTCCTCCCTTGAAGGAAGGATGTGAACCATGCCAATGCTATGCCCTGAATGCCAAAGTCCCTCATCCGCGACAATAGTTGTTCATGACACACGGTATCAAATGCCGCGGAGAGGTCCAACAGCACCAGGGCCCCCGGAATTTTCTTGTCTGCTCTGTTCCTAAGCTCATCTACGATTGACAACATAACCAGCTCCGTGCTGTGATTCGCACGGAAGTCTGCTTGATTCGGCTCTAACAGCGTGTTGCTTTCCAGATGTGCTGAAAGGGTGGTGAGGACATGCTGCTCCAGAACCTTCGCCAAGAATGGTAACTGGGAGATTGGTCTGAAATTTTTCAGACATTTTGCGTCTGCCCCCGGTTTTTTTAACAAGGGAATCAGAAGGGCTTCCTTGAAGGCGGAAGGCACCTGACCAGTATGTAGAGAAAGGTTCAGGAGACTCAGCACATCTTCCTCTATGCCCGGGAGTGCAAGTTTAAACACTTCAGGTGGGCATGGATCCGACCTTGAGCCAGACTTGACCCGTCCCATGAGGGAAACTAACCTATCCTTTGTAATCACGGGTAGATTAGAAAGCGGAATTGTAATGGGCAATATAGCTGGAATATCCACCGGTGGACAGTCAATTTGCGCGGTTGCCGTAATTTCAGTGACCAAATCAATGATTTTGTTGGTGAAGAAATCCTGGAACTTCTGACAATCCTCCTGACTAAAGTCCGGAGACTGTTCCTTGTTCTTCCTAAGCTCCGTAAGGACTCGGAAAACTTCTTTCTGAGGGTTCGTAGCCGTAGAAATCCTCTCCTCGTAGAACTGGGACTTCCTGGCTATAATCGCTTGCTTATAACCAGCGAGAGCCCGTATATAGTTGCTCCGAGTCAGGACTGTAGTTTTTACGCCAAGTTCTTTCCAGTTTACGTAACCCACGTTTCTGTACTCTGAGTGAGTCATTGTACCACGGGGCCCCTCGTTTCCTATCCGTACGGTTCACCCTACAAATAGGTGCAACTTTATCTGTGGCATTCTGGATTTTGTCCATGAGTGCCCCACAGAGGGCCTCTGGGTTAAGAGGACAATTGTTAGCAAGGGGATTGGTGCGAAGTAGATTTATCATTTTATCCCCATCGATCTTGTTCCACTTCCTGACTTAAGGATGTTTCCCGTTGTAGCCACCAAGAGAGCATTGCACGAAAGGGTCTGGTTCCCTTCTATTGATCAGTTGGTTGAATCCACACTGAAAGACTGTCCTGAGTGTCAATTAGTTAGTCGAGAAGAGCCACCTTCACCTCTACAAATGTCACAACTACCGGAGGGCGTCTGGCAACATGTTGCAGTAGACGTCTTCGGCCCGTTGCAGTCAAGCAAATACATTCTTGTCATAATGGATGAATATTCTCGCTTCCCAATTGCTCACCTCATATCGTCAACCAAAGCAGCCACCACTATACCTGTGTTGGATGAAGTCTTCGCAGTATGGGGTATACGGAAAGTGGTAAAAACAGACAATGGTCCGCCATTCAATGGCCAAGAGTTTGCTGCTTTTGCCAACCATCTCAATTTCAAACAATCGAAGATCACTCCCCTGTGGCCACAGGCCAATGGGATGGTAGAAAGATTTATGGCTATGTTGAAAAAGGCCATACAGCAAGTGGAATCGTCAAGGCGAGATATCCAAGTGGCCCTAAATGAAGTGTTGCCAGCATATCGAACAACAACACACAATAGCACCAGGCGCGCAACACCCATTGGGCTCACGGGGCTTCAGCCCCCCCTGTCGTGTCCGTCAGCCCGGGCTGACACAGCTTCGCGAGCTGGGGCTGGCGAGCATCTTGCAGCCGCACCCAAGTAGTTAACAGGTCTTTAAAAGACCATTTACTTGTAAATGAGGCTTTTGAGAAAGAAAGCCCGACGCAGACCTGCTTACATATTGCAGCTCTCTTACAGTTAGGAAATGATGTGGATTAGGCACGCTCTGCCATAAAAGTGGACTTGTACATCTGGTGAGCTAAACGCACAGTGACGATTTCCTCCTTGAATATGCAGCACATCTTGGTAAATGTTTGATGGCGCTTTGGTTTCACTATAGTAGAAGGGCTGACATAGTTTCCTTTGGTAACTGTTTTGTCTTTGGGGCATTTTAATTGGAAGACGCGGGGGATAAGGTGTAAATAAATGACAGTATTATCTGTACTGTGCGTGCCAAAACATCACATGAGCGCAGGAATGTAAAACTTGCAATCTTAGTGGCTGTACTAGATGAGGCAAAGCCTTTGCATTCATATTATATGTGAAGTGTTTGGAGTCTTAACCATGACATGATATTGGAAGTAAGAATAGCTCCTGTTTGCAGTCAGAGTGCTGCCACGTGGGAATTATGGAATTTATTTCTGTATTTATTTTTCAATTTCCTGCAGCATGAACCAGGCCCTGTTAGGCATCAGAGCTCTACTACTATTTACACAAGATGACATCATTGTGCCTTGGGGGCCTGTTTCTTGCTGTTGTTGTGTCCAGGCAGTTAAGTGTTCGAAAATAAAACTGCAACATCAAGGCTGCTATTAGATGTCTGGATACAGACCGTCACAGGCAGGAGTGGGTGAATTACCACCAGCGTCACCAGAAGTGACACAACATATCAGAGGAGTGTCTGTAGCAGTGAGACATTATTCACTCAGATGATGGGGGTCCATGTCCTGTACCGCAGTCGTACACATCCAAGTTCACGAGGAGTGGACACGCTAGCAGTGGATAGTAACATTTCTGAGTCTTCCACGCAGCGCTCAAACATTTTCCGCTCTGACAACACGGATGGAATTCTCTTCTGTAGCACACACTGCATATTAAGTCACACCTCGGCTATTCTCATTTGTAAAATAAAAATACTTCAAACATTGGCTGAGAGAAGCGACGTATTGATCGGTTAAAGGTTTTCTAGTGCGCCCTGATGAGTTCGGCCTGGCTCGCTGACTGGTATGTGTGATGTATTCACAAGGCCCCGTGGTAAGCAGAAGGAGCTTCCAATGCCACCGGAACATAATATAAGGACTTTGGCATCGAAAGAGATCTCTCCTTGTAGGAGAAATTGACAAGTTAGCGGGGCTCATACATTGCACTGCTTCTTCTCCCTATTGCTACAACTATCTACAGCACTCCAATGCCTTACTAAATAAATGCACAAAACAGAAGATCTTTAAAATGATCTAAACAAGGATTTCATGATATGATGTTCTCCTATCTCATAAGGGGTCAGGTCATTCCATATTGTGATTGAATGTGGTATCTCTCGCTGCTTGAATCCTGCCTACCTATCAGGCCACTTCTCACACATGCACTTCTACAAAGGAGACTCCTTGTGCGGTTCTTATGTGGGTCCGTAACACCAAAATATGTTTTTTTAGTGCCTTCTTAAAGCAAGTCAAGTTGGACGGATAGCTCAGCAATTCTCGGAGAGAGTCCAGATCTTACTGACCGAGTTGATTGTAACGGTCACTCTCCTCAGAGCGTCGCAACACTTCTTACTGAAGTAGCTGTGAGCGCTTTATATATGGTCTCAATCAATCAATCAGATAGATGGGCCTGGGGCAGAAAAAGCTCTGAAGCCTTAATTTTAAAGTTGACTTGTGGGACTTTCAAAAACAATTTATCCTGAGTTCTTAGATTTTTTATGTTACGGTAGAGTGAGATTCTGCTGGATAGATAGAGGAGGACCAAATACATATATTCATCCTACAGCAGTGTATACATGTATACATCCAGCAGTCAAGTTTGAATAGGATTCCATCTTATAACTGGTAACCAGTGAAGGGATTTAGAGCTGCTGCTGTACCATGATCGCTTCTACCCAACGCTGAGACAGGTGAGACATTCTGGGCCATCTGCAACCGATTGAGCCGTGAAGCTGGAGGGCCATTGTAGATGCAGTTATATTAATACAGTCTCAAGTTAATAACAGCCCCCGCAACTTCAAGGCAGAAGGGAGTGAGTGCATGACGTGTCTCACCTTTGCTTGTTGGTAGCAGCAACTCTTAATTACAAGCCCTTGCTTACCTAGAGGCATGATCTGCATCACATTTTGGCCTTAGATACTGTCTCTGTCTTTTGCACTCTGTCTGGGGATAGATGGAGTTCACAAAGAATTCACAGCTTTAATGTTCCTTAGTACTAATATACTACATATTTAGGTGCTTTTATTACACAGAATGCAGTAGTATACGAACCCATATTTCACAGGGATTGCCATTGAATATAGATTTCATCATCAAAATGATATCCCCCAAACCACTCTGCGGAGCTTTACATTGTGAAGAATATTGAGAGTATGTGTCTTGGAGGACCACATTATGCAGCAAGGTTATCTAATTTGTGTCTAAAAAATTGCAATTTAGGCAGCACATTATATATATATATTTTAATTTTTAGAGTTTTATATAGCATAAACTAGACCCGAGACATAGAGTATCAGAGCGCTTTACATGAGCACCAGTTTTGTTACAGATGTACACATTCATTTTTGTTAGGCACTGGGAGATAAGGTGATTTGCCCAGAATCACAGGATGTTGAGCATCGTTGCTGAGACTTGAACCCGGTTCCCCAGGTCCAAGGTCCACTGCTCTAGCCGCAAGGCTACATCATCATTAGCTAGAAGCAACATTCTTTGTTAATTCTAAAGAATAGGTAGTAAAATGATATGGCAACTGTGGTAAATCTATAATTATGTGGTAAACCCTGCAGCCATTGTATCACATAAATCCGAGGTCCCTCACCATTGCCCACTGTTATATCAACAATTTATTCATGCAAGTAGATAAAACCTAAACATTTTAAACAGGGTTTTCAAGCTAACTACCCAACACAAAGATGTAATATAAAACTACATAACACTAATGTGTAATATGTAGCCATCTCTGGGCTCTCTCCAGGCGTGCAACGTCCATTGGTCTCAAAGGGCGGCAGCCCCTCCCCCCCTGTCGTGTGTGTCAGCCCCCCTGAGACAGCGCCCCGGGCACAAACTCAGCCACACCCGAGTACTTCAGAGGTCTTTAAATGACCATTTGCTTGTTAATGAGGCTTTGTTGTTTTTTTCACCCTTTTTAGAGAGCCCCTGCATCTCCACTCTGCATACTGCTGGAAGAATTAGCCCCACCCGAAATTTTTCTTAGCCCCCCCCCGAAATTTGTCTCTAGTTGCGCCTCTGAATAGCACGGATAATGCTCTCCAGCAACATTGATGTTGGGACGCACAGTATGCACAAGAATACCGGCATGGGAAGATTCAACTCGCCGTACTCATCAGGACTCAGATCATGGAGCTAGCAGCAAGAGACAGACTCAGGAAAGCCATGATGAAAGAACATGCAGACAGTCGTCGGAAAGCAAAACTATCCCCCATCCAGGAAGGAGACTGGGTATTTGTACGGCAAGAGCAACTCAGAAAATCTGCTAGTAACAAAACAAAAAGGAACTATGATCACGGCCGTCTCAGAAGAGAATAACAAGGAATGTGTCTCATTTTCATAGATGCACACTAACCGCACTAGAGACATTGGCTGCATCAGAAAGTGCAATGAAGGAGGACACTCGTGTATTGTGAAGTGAGCATCAGCTTCCGATCCCTGCTGGTGAGATGGAGTAACCTACTCAAGAGGCAGCTCACCGGCCACAGCGCATCCATCGAAGACCTACCCGTCTCCTTGAAGAACTGTAACTATGTTCGTTTTGTGTGTTAATTTGTTTTGTTGCAAATTTATCAGTTGATTGAAGTTGTGTAAGAAGGGGGGAGATGTAATGATGTGAAATGTACGTAGGGGCACTAGGACATGCGGGGGAAAGAGAATCGAGAGTTTAGGGCAACAGTGAGGGAGGTAGTGGATGAGAGATACAGGGAGCTAAGAAGGAAATATAGCAGTGAGGTTCAGAGAGATAGGCGAGAGAGGATTGAGGGTGAGAAGGGCTAGAGTTCGGTACAGTGGTAGAGGGAAAGAGATGCGATTGTGAGAGACAGGGAGATAGAGGTGCATTTCAAGAGGTCACATACAGGACAAGAGAGAATGATGAAGGTACATTGAGATGTAGAGAGGGGTAGAGTAAGAGAGAAGAGAGAGGTGGGTGGTAGAAGAGGTGAGGTGGAGTTATTTGGGTACATGAGACACAGATAGTTGAGGCAGAGAAAGAGAATGCGTAAGAGAGGTGAGTGGGGTAGTTGGAGGGCTCGAAAGACAATGAGATGAAAAGGACGAGGATTTAGAAATTGATGAGTTACAAGGACGAGATACAGCAAGACAGGGACGTAGAGAGTCGCGGAGTAGAGAAATGGGAGGTAGAAAAAGTAGCAGGCGAAGAAAATAGAAAGGCAGATAGCAGTTGAGGTAGGGAGAGGCAGGGGTAGTCACTGAGAGAAGATAAGAGAAAGAGTCCGAGAAAAAGCTGGAGAGGGTGTGAGAGAGTTTTGTCAATATCCCAATCACTTTTCCGGGTGGCTCCGTCGACGTTGGGGGCTCTTTGCCATGCCTTAAAGCGTCATAGGGCGTAGTTCTTATGGTGGTAGTATAAATCGGATGTAGACCGAAGAATTCGTACCGAAGAGGAGAGAAAGGCATATTCAATCAATACGGACTTTCCTTATACCCCTTAGTAACCAGAACGTGTTTTTCATAGCTTTCTTTGCAGTGTTGCTCCTGGTTCAACCATTTGTCTAAGCACTGCATATCTAAGCTCTGCAAAACACCGCTTTTGCATGACTGACTTCTCACTGGAAATGACATTGTGTAATCTTGGTGTTTTGGCGCCCTCTACTGGAGAAACAGTGCTGTCGTTTTGAGTCAGTTTAATCCTTTGCAGAATAAAGATAAATTATAATAAATAGGTTTCATAATGTCTACCTATGTTACTTTTTTTTTGCAAAAAGTAAAGGAAATGGGAATTACAAGTACAATATGCAAATAATTCGTCAAGTAAAGAACACGTTTAGTGTGTTTTCATCATTTTTTGCAGTCACCGTCAGATCGATTGTGCAAGAAATGCAATAATGGAATGGCAGTCAAGCAAGGCTAGTTGGGGGGAACTCTGCTTAAAGATAGTGGTGTGATAATCAGACATCCGGGGACGTATTCTGGAATATTAAATACTCAAGTTAGTTAGGAAATGCGCGCGTGACAACCAGCGGTGACATGTGCAAGCTGTGATCATGCGGAGTGTCATCTCAAGAATATTAAGGCCCTGGACCAAAGCATGTTTGGGGAGACTGTTTGAAATATTTACTAGCTCTCTTATAGATGGCTGGAATTAACTGATAAATAACACAAAGTATTACTTCTTATTCTCGCTGTCTTTTTGCACACCATGGCCACCCAATTATGGGCTTTTATACACAGGTGCTGGAACAGTTTTTTTAGAGTGGGAGTGTCGGCCCAAAAGTCACGTTGCGAAACAATTAGAGGTGTGTAAATCTAACTGCTACTTAAAAAGGGAGGGGGATATTCACAAAGACGCCATTGTCAGTCATCGCCAGAAAAGTTAACGCTGCCTAACCCGGATTAATATTGCCATGTTAGCAGCAGGGTATTTTCAAGCACACGGTACATGGCGATAGTAACAGGGAAGGGGTGTCAAAACCCATGTACTAATCATTGCGATGGCGAATTCAAATCCGGTGTTAGCCGGCGATATGTTGTGAATGACCAATTATTGCCTGAAAAGTCCCATCATCACTACTTTTAGACCACGGCCCAACACTACCCCTGCTGGAAGCCAGGTGTCATTTTGAGACAGGCAGCATGGTGACCACGGCAATCAGTGTCCTCGAAGTCTGACCGTTTGTTTTAACCAAAAATACTGTCATTTAAGGGGTGCTAACTTAGGCAGACACCTTCCATCTGGAATACCTGCATCTTAGGCTCCTGGCTGTGTTCCTTTCCATGCTGCAGGTAGTCGTCCTGCTTAACACCAGCAAAAGGTAGGTGTAAAATCCCTGGTGCTACCACGGGTTATCCCCTGTTTTTGCTCCGCTTCGCCGATCTGGCTTTTCGTTGTGAATGTGGTGTTGTGGTTTTCTTGTGTGTTATTGCACGGGAACGCCCACTTTGTATCTCATTAGTGTTAGTTGATGGTGTCCACCGTGGAGATAATTTTGGGGGCAGTTATCTTGGGAATACTGGTGTTGTTTGCAGTTTGCACCAGCTTGTGAATGGGGTGTTTAATTTATCACCACTTTTGATGCGTTAGAGTGGGGATAATTCGGAGATAAGTCCTTGCGAATATGCCCTGGAGTGTACTATGCATCACAGAAAGCAAACAATGTGTTGGAGATTATTTGAACCCAATTTGTTCACATCAAACTTCCTAATTAAGAATCAATGTGCTTCGTGTGTACTTTACATGCTGCTTGGCTGTTTGGAAATACTTTCAAGTTTACTTTGTAAAACAAACAAATGTTTTTATTTATGCATATGTTAGAACATTTTTTATGGTTTTTTTTAACACACACCAAAGACAGTGTGTCCCGAGGTTCATGTTGGAAAATTCACAGACATGAAAAAGATATGAACCTTTGTGTTAAAATAGTTATTAGCAGTTTGTCCAAAGAAGTTTACTAAAGTTTGACAGTCTGTGAAACCAATGCTAATCCTACTGGAAGAAACACACGCCAATGTCCTTTTATTGCTCGTTCTCCATTTGAACTCTAAATTTATCTGGAGGGTCTTATCAATGTGTGGTGCAAGATCTGTGTAAATACCGATGAACTCAGCACTTTTCTTACCCAAGAGTCCTAAATGTTCCAAGTAAGGGCACCATTAACACATGCCTTCAGTTAGCGTCATAGTCTTGGCAAAGCAATCTGTTGCTATAATCGGACATCACTAGCCAGTGAGTGTTGAAGTGTCTTTAATTTAAAAAACGATAGGAACTGATCCTGATGGAAACTGAGGTGAGGTCATGGACTGTGGTGTCTGAGCCATAGGTGTGGCTAAAAAGAGCAAATATTCAGTTTTGTTGACATTTCATTTAACTGTACACTTGGTCAAAATATATAGACTTATAGATGGGTGACACTGAATTACGGGGATGTTTTTCACTGAGGGGTTCTGAATGACTTCGAATACGCAACACGAATAAAGCTCAAGTTATCTATGATGTCGCTCAGAAATCCAGAGGTCGAAAACTACCCTGTAATTCAATTTTTACCTGTCTATAACTTTATGTTCTGAATGCCCTCGCTTTAAAGATCATCTGCCCCGCTTTCAGCTGCTCAACAGGGGCAGAAGAGTAATGAGAGCGCCAAACATAAGTTGGTATTGCCTCCTGAGCCAAATGTGGAAAAAACAACCTTATCTTCCTTCCTTAACCAGCCCCCACTAGCTTCCCTGCCTTCTTCCTTCTGCTGTGCTTTCTGCTTTCGGTCAAAGCAGACAAGCAGCACTGCACTGACAGGCTCTCAGAGAGCCCGGTCAGTCTGGCCTTTATTATGTAGCCACAGTGGGTAGCGAGTGTTGTTCTCAGTAGATGCATAAGACCACGGCGCTTTCGCATTGCGATCAGAAACCCTCCGGCTTGCAGTGCACAAATCTCTCTCTTCAGTTGGTGCATTCACCCAGTGTGTTTTCTTTTTCGGAAGTTTAATTTGTGACCTTCCATCTACACCTGGTTCTCTGTAGACAATCTATCCACACCAACTGTAGCTGTTGCCATTCAGATTATGCATATGACTAAAACATTCAATGATTGCTTTAATTTCTGAAGTTTCCTTTCCATGTACTTTTATTTCCCCTTTCAATCCTTGTATCTCTTCTCGCGTCTTTTTTGTTTGTTATTTTCTCTCTTGTTATGTTAATAACAACTTCTAAAGCGCACGGTCACCCATGGGTTTCATGGTGCTAATCATGAGGAGTGTCGCAACGGAGTGACTAGGCATAGGCTTTCCTGAAGCCCAGGAGGTTGTCACAGTTCCTAAGTGCCAGGGGAAGGGAGTTCCAGAATTTGGGGGCGAGGTAGGAGAACCGGCAACCTCCTTGACGTTTCCGTTTGAAAGAGGGGATGGTTAACAAGTGGAGGTGGGCCGATCGGAGACTTCGTAGGGGTGCATGCTTTATGATCATGCTATTAATAAATCTGGGGCTTTTACCGTGCAGGGCCTTAAAGGCTAAGCAACTAGTCTTAAAGGCTACCCCTTGGACCATCGGTAGCCATTGGAGTTTCAGCAGCAAGGGTCTGGCTGAAAGCCATTAAGGCTGTTTGTGGATAAGTCTTGCTGCCTGATTTTGAACAATTTGTAGGCATTTTAGTAGACAAGCTGGCAGGCTGAGGTAGATTGAATTCGAAAAGTCAAGCCGCGAGAGTACCAGAACTATCAGCACCTGTATGTGGGCTGAATGAGTCAGCAAATGGGCGATTTTCTTGATTTTAGGCAGTTGATAAAAGCTGGAGGAGATCATCGCCCCCACCTGTCCTCTGAGCGAATGATCTGCATTGATGGTAAGCCCCTAGACTATTCACCGAGGGGGAGGGAATGGGAGGTAGCCCCAGTTTTACCGACCAATAGTGCGGGCCCCAGCAGATCTCACTCTTCCCAGGCAGCACTAATTCCGTCTTGCCTGGGTTGAGTTTCAGGTGGTTCAGATCCATCCAGTGCTGGATGTGAAGCATGGTAGTCTGAAACTCAGCAGCGGAGTCAGGGGAGTCCAGTGGGAATATAAGCTGAAGATCGTCAGCCTAGTTAAAAATGGTGATCTTTCTATTTTTTAGAGAGAGGATCAGGGGCCTGAGATAAAGATTGAACAGTAGCGGGGAAAGAGAGGAACCCTGTGGGACCCCACATGTGGAGGTGAGCTTGGGGGCAGTGAAAGTTCAGAGAATTACTACTTGAGTACGGTCAGCGAGGAAAGATTTGATCCAGCTGAGTGTGGGTCCTTGCAGGCCTATCTCGTCGACACGGTTCAACAAGATGTTATGGTTGACCATGTCGAACGCGGCCGACAGATCAAGGAGCACCAGAGCCTGGTTGACACCCCTGTCTGCATTAGCTCTGATAGTGTCCAGGACTGCCAGGATCACAGCTTCAGTTGAGTGCGCTGGTCGAAAGCCAGCCTGATTTGGCTCTGAGTAGTCGGATAATTCAATGAATCTGGACAAGCCCCTGGCCACATGGGCCTCCAGTATCTTGGCCAAAAAGGGGAGGAGAGAAATAGGGCGGTAGTTTGAGGGATTTGCGGGGTCGGCCTCTTGTTTTTTAATGAGGGGAATACCTGTTGCATTCTTGAAGGCGCTAGGGACCTTGCCCTGAGCGAGTGACTAGTTAAGGAAAGGGAGTACACTGTGAGGCATAACGGAGAAAATGTCTTTTAAGACATGAGGTGGACAACTGTCATTAGGTGACCCAGATTTGACACGGGTCATTCGCTCTGATAGTATTTTGGGGCAGATAGGTGGAAGGAGGCCTAGTGTGGCTTGGTTGCTGGACATATCTTCCAGTGGTTCCAAGCTGACGGTGTTAAGGATGCTGGCTTTGATGGTGGAGATTTTGTCCAGAAAAAAGTTGTTCAGGGAATTGCAGAGCTCTTCAGTAGGTGATGTTCTCTCGTCATTGCACAAATCATTCACTATCTTAAAGATTTCTTTAGATTTGTTGTGAGTGTTTAGTATTCTAGTAGAGAAGTAAGCCGCTTTAGTGTCCAAAATGGCTTTTTTATACTCTCTGCGGGCTTTCGAATATTGCTCCTTGTCTTCAATGGAGTATCTTAGTCTCCATTTTCTCTCTATTTGGCGTAGCTCGAGTTTTTGTTTTTTGAGATCGATGGTGAACCATTTGTGGGATTCTGAGTGGCGAGCGTGGGAAAATTTAGCAAACAGGACATGTGCATTACTTGCCGACAATAGCCACTCAGAGTTCTTCTCTTCCATGGAATTAACGTCAGGGCTAAAGGTGGGTAAAGAGCTAGCCAAGGTGTTGATGAAATCAAACTTATCTAGGGATTTCCACTTCCTTGTCACGCTTCCCGCCGATGTACTGGGCTTGTTATGACCACTGACAGTAGTTGTAAACCGTATTAAGTGGTGATCTGACCAAATGCAAGGGGTGATTGTGGGCATCGATAGTGAGAGATTGTGGACCATATTTGATCCAAGATGTGTCTCTTTTCGAGTGAGTATGGGTGTGTAGATGCTGGGCCAGGTTTAAGTTGGAGAGAAGCTCGGAGAGTTCTACAGCATGGGGCCCGCCCGAGACATCATTGTACCAGTAGTTCAAATCTCCAATGAGTAGAACCTTGGCATGATTTACAACTAGGTTGGCCATTTGCTCACTTAGGGAGATAGGGAAGGTGGGCATTGCCTGAGGGGGTCAGTAAATAAGCACTAGCACCAATGACCCTGTGTCCGTGTCGAGTTTGACAACAATGTTCTCGACCTACGGGAGGACAAGGGAGGTCATGGTGATAAATTTGTGGTCTTTGTGGATTATGGCGGCAACACCGCCACCCAACTTCCCTGGGGGGCGGTTGGCCGACAGGATGTAGTGGTCAGCGGGGAGTGCTGGTAGGATGTCGGGCGAGGAATCCTGGGTTAAGCAGGTTTCAGTGATTAGGAAGACATCAGGTTTATCAGAGGTAAGCAGCACAAAGAGGTCTAATTGGTGCTTTACAAGGGAGCGTGTGTTGAGGTAAAGGAAGCGGAGGATAGTTTGACTTGTTGTGGGATTGATAATTGAGGGGGAGTAGGGACTGGGAGCGGAAGCGAGGACATGCTCCGGCTGAGTTTGAAGGATGCCATTAGCCAATATACGACTGTAGGTAGTGGGGTCCAAGGGGGGGCAGAATTGCGCTAGTGATCTTAGCTTTCTGGAGGAATAGCTGGTAAATTGACAATAATCTGTGGCCCCTGGGCCTGGCGCGGACGGGCTTGCCTTTGGAGTGCCATCGGCACGTCCGCTGCGCTCCTGTGACCTAACAAGCATTTTGTACCTGGCCCCACCTCTAGCTCCTCCTCCTTATGGCCGATTGGCTAAGGCCTAGGGGTTGGAGAATGGGCAAGGGACGTCAGGTTTTAGCGGTGAATTATTGCACTTTGGCTTCAATTCAGTTCTATGCACAGGTAATTTTTTTTAAACAAAGCGAATTTCGAGCAGTCTAACAATTTAAAAACAAGCGCTGGCAAGCAGAGAAACGCGCGGCAACATTCAATTCATTTCATTGTTTCATCTCTCTCTATTGCTTTCTGTGCTACTTTATTTCTTCAGTTCTCTTAATTCTGCATTTGTTTACCTTTTCACGTCTCAATCTTTGTATGTTTACTGTGTATTTTTTTGCATTTTTCCTCACCTCTAAGATTGCCTGCACCCTTTTCTAGTTCAGCTTTGTAGCAAGATGCCCCATGTTTCCAAGGAGTTTCAGCACACTTCAAATCAAAGGGCACACTCAAGCAGTGAGCAGAACAGATTAAAATTGGATTAGAAAAGGGAAGGATCACGTGCAATGTCCTAAAAGCACTTAGAGTACTACTGTAAGGTCAGATGAGAGTTCAGGGCATTGGGAAATGAGGGCTGCTACTACAGTCATAACTCATGCAATCTTATGAAGTGGGCTGTGCACTAAATACTTGTTGGAGGCTTATTTTGTATGGAGAACCCAGCAGGAAGATAATCATACACATAGTTAGCGAAATGTGCAGTACAGTGTGTAATAAGTTACCAGGCAGCCTTTAAGCTGACTTCTATAACTACAGGAGTAAGTGACTAACTGCTTGTCATGTTGTGCTACAAAATAGTAAAGTATACAAAAAGTGATGACTGGAATGCTTGAAATAATCTCAGCCACTGGTAATTACTCAGGCCGCATCCCAGTTAATCGGTATTTTGTACAAGGCAGCATCTCAGTTGGGACCCAGCTATATGCAAATCAATCTGGACCCTGCTCCAATTAGAACAGTCCACCCAGAACAGCCATGCCAAGGCTCAGGGAGGATCTGGCTTGGCAGTTCTGGTTGGCCTGTTCTCATTGGAGCAGGGTCAAGACTGATTTACATATAGCTGTGTCCAAACTGAGGTGGCATGGTGTGCAAAATAATGAAGGGTTGGGATGTGGCCCAGTACATTTTCAATGGTTGAAATTAATTCAAGCAATCCATCCATCACTTTTCATATACTTTAGTCCTACAGAATTGGACTAACATTAGTTGCGCACAAAAAGGATGAGTATCTGTGGAAGGTAGATGAACACCTAGATTAGAAGACAATTCTGTGCAGCAGGTCACATTTCAGAGGATCTGAATGCGATGCTCTTGGGGCATAATTTGTGTGGATTGTGAATGATGTTGAATTTCCAGATGAATGAGCTACCAATTGCTCATTCCAAAAGACCACTCTTTCAGTCAAATCTCAAGTAGAAAAATAAATTTTAATTTTTGTTTTCAGTTCAAGGAGTATAACTCTTTTTATTCTTGTTTTTCATTTGTTTTTCATCATTCAACAGTAAGCAATATAAACATTGAGGAGAAGTGGGAAGTAATCAGGATGGGGAAAGTTGCTACGTGAATTATATATAAAAAAAACAATCTCAGACAGACGTTGTGTTGGACAACATGAATTGACAATAGACACTGTACACACATAGGTTGGTGGTGAGGATAGGGGTGGGGGTAGAGGTTGTGGTAATTTTAAGGTAATTATTGAGTGGAAGAACTTGTTGATCAGTTCTTATATGATAGGCTCTGTGCTAGTCCTAATTATAATCACAGATATAGCCTACTACACTAAACCTATGTGTGTACAGTGTCTATTGTCAATTCATGTTGTCCAACACAACGTCTAATGTCTTTGAGATTGTTTTTTTTTTAATATATAATTCACGTAGCAACTTTCCCCATCCTGATTACTTCCCACTTCTCCTCAATGTTTATATTGCTTACTGTTGAATGATGAAAAACAAATGAAAAACAAGAATAAAAAGAGTTATACTCCTTGAACTGAAAACAAAAATTAAAATGTATTTTTCTACTTGAGATTTGACTGAAAGAGTGGTCTTTTGGAATGAGCAATTGGTAGCTCATTCATCTGGTAATGTATTGAATCGCTGCACAGTACTGGCATCCAGTTTTGTTCATTGAATTTCAAAATGAAGCGGATTGAAAATCCCTGCTTTGCTATTGAAGCAGTCAACAAAAGGAGGTTTTGGGTCCTATCCCTGACCAGCCTGGACCTCAACAATCGCCAAACAGAACACAGTGGCTGGTCCGGTTCGCTTTATAACAACTTGAAGCCCCACCCAGTGTATCAATGCTACGTGGGCCACAATTAATTTGGAACTTATTTATTTACCATTTTTTGATATTGGTTTCATTGATTTTTCGTACGACAAGAAAGGCACAATTGTCAAGCAGTTGAATCAACAAACAGACATCGAAGTGCACAATATATACAAGTGACAAATTAATTCAAATGACAAAATAAATCACAGTGGATTATCAAAATTGTGAACACCAAGAGCCACATTACTATATACAATACATATTGGAGCATACAAAACATTCATAAAAACAACACAGTCCTTTGAATTATATACCAATGGATAGGCGGAAAAAACAGATGATAAAGACTTCCTGCCTATCTCAAAGAACCTGTGAGAAGGTATTTTTAAGGATTGGACGGCTGGGGCAGGGCCAGTGGTACTACTTATTCCCCAGCTGCACCCTTCTTCCTTATCACAGGCTGGGAGTCAACGCGTTTCGAACCTATGATGAGTTCAAGGTTCTCCTCAGGACGTGGACTGTAAAGGTCCTTTTCTGTAATCAGCGCGCAGAGGCTGCTGGCCGGGTGGAGCGTGAAAAAGGGGGGCTCGACACAGTGGCGACTTCCTGCCGAGGATCTTGAATGCGGGCGGAAGACGGGAGCCCCGACCGGTACTGGGTCCGGGGATCACCAGGGTTGTGGATCTCCTTCGAGAAACGCTGCAGAGGAGCTTGAATGCGGGCGGAAGACGGGAGCCCCGACCGGTACTGGGTCCGGGGATCACCAGGGTTGTGGATCTCCTTCAGGAAACGTCAGTTCAGGAATGAAAACGCATCATTCGGAGGCCGCCGGCAACTGGCATGTATGGCCCACATAGCATTGATAGGCTGGGTGGGGCTTCAAGTTGTTATAAAGCTAACCGGACCAGCCACTGTGTTCTGTTTGGCGATTGCTATTGAAGCATGCAGTACAGAGCAGGTATCCAACTGGTACGGAACATTGGCACTCAGTGACAATGGACGCTCAGGCATGAGGTGTAGGTAGCCTGTTGAGGAATGTAAATGAATAAACAATTACACCTGCAGTTTCAGAAATGCGCAATCTGCATTGCACAACACGGTCAGTTTACCCAGCATGCACCTGCACATGACAGGGAGCAGACTCTTTAAAGTTCTGTTCAATTGAAAATGTTCTGATCATTCCAATTCAGAAGGGAGGTAGCCAGGCCAGGATGGGTGAAAATGATTAATATTGTTTTTTCCTTGAGCTGCCGATGTACTACTCTAGAGGTACACCGTACAGTACACTGTCCAGTGATTCAGGCCCTCGGGCCGGTCTTGGTCAGGATTGCAAATTTCAGAAATCCCTATTTTTTTCAGGAAAAAAGTTTGCGAATTGTCATTACAAAAAAAAAGTTTGTGATGGCCATTGCTAATAGTTCACGTGCCATTCAACCTTTGTCACCAGCAGAAAGAGTTGCAGAGAAACCAGACAGATGGTTGAGAAGGATCAAGTTTGAGATAATGAACTTACTATGTTGGCAGCCTAGATATTTAAACATTATGCAAGGCTGCAGGGGAGCATGAACTGACTGGACTCAAACCTGTCAAAAGGGTTTAAACCACACCTACACCACAGGATTCAACCGCTAGAATGGGGGACATGGAGGCATGTTTTGGAACATGGCAGCCTACCCTCCTGTGAAAACCTCCCTGAAACAGGGAAAATGTAAGAATGGCCAGTCGGCTCTCAATGGGAGCCAAGCAAACACAAGGAGATAATGGACGGAGTGCTGAAAGTTTTCAGAAACTCATCCCCATACACAGACATCTGTGAATGCCAATGGTCAGATCTGGAATTGGATTATAGAAATCATCTATTACATCTCTGCTTTCCTAGAAGTTTCGTGGATGTGAAGACGTGCCGCTCTTTTCTTAGAGGACGTCTGCGTGAGGCATTTCAAAAGTGGAGAAGGGTCACCCTCATGGACGTTTATTCACCAAAATGCCAGCTATAGCAGAAGTGAAATCACATGCCCTTCGTTCCCAAAGACATCACAGGAAGTGACATCATATAATCTTTGATGTCTTCTCCGTAGTGAAACTGCATGACGTTTGATCCTGGTGATGTTACAGGAAGTAGATCACTAAAGGTTTAAACCCGACAATAAGTGCAAATTATTAATATAGAGATACCGTTTATACCTTTAATATATCATTCAATGCTTATGTGATGCACCATCTCTACCTCTAATGGCGCTGCCTCAGCATCCCGCTCTCCTCCAAAGCTGCTGTCTTATCACCTTCCTTCAACCGCTATCTTTTCATGTAATACTCATTACTTTATCAACTTTTCCATGTGGAGTGTTCTCCTCTTTCCCAGTTTACCTCCTACCCACACCTTTGTAACACTACTATATCCAACTCTCTCTTATGCTAACGGCTCCATCACCTGTTCGCTCCCACTACTACCTCGGATTGACATTGCGCGCAGATTTCTCATCACATCATTCTCTCACCTCAGTTTCTGACTGATTTTCTATGCTCTTTCTCCTGGACTTCTCTGCATGCCCTTCACTCTCGTTTGGCTCCAGAATAAGCCTCTTAACTTCATTACTCTGATTCACTCGCATTTCTCGCTTCCTGTCTCACATCCACTACATCTTTCTTAGTTACCCCAACTCAGCCTCTCTCGTAATCACTTACACCTCCATTTCCCTTAGACTAGCAGGTCTTCAGTTCTCTAAGCTCAATACCATACAATCTCCATCCATATCACAACTAATTGTTGCTATCTCTTATTTCCTCCTCTGCCCAATCTTCTCATTTCTATAGCTCCGCCCTCCATGATCCCACCTAGCTTATATATTCCTGGGACATCAATCTTCCATCCTCCTGTGTCAAGCTGCTTCTTCAATAACTCCCCTAGTGTTCATTTCAGCTCACTGCTGCTACTGTTTCATCTCTTAATACTCTCCCTTTATATTTAGATGTTTCACACCTGGCCCTGCATTATTTAACCAGGAAACAAGATGCAAGGACTTTCATACTCACTTGAGGATATTTAATTGAAGTCTCTAGATGATATATAATTGAAGTATCTTGATAATCTAGGTCTGTAGAATAACAGTTAAACAATCTCCCTCTATGTAATAATACATTTAAGGATCTGATGCCATTTGTCATATTTTGCGGTCTTGTTTTCGTGGGTTGTGCTAGACTGATTGTGGCTTATACTTGAAATGATTGAGGTGCGAGTGCTATGAGTAATGAGTTGAGGGTTCCAGGGTGTATATATTTGTGTTCTCTAGAGCTTGTGGAAATCCGCTCTTTAAAATAAAAAATAAAACAATGTTTATATAATTTTGAGACATCTGGCTATTGGATGCATTTTTTCTGCCAAGCATTTATACCTTTATGAATAGGATTGCAATAATAAAAAATCCAGTTTGATAAGAATTATGACACTGGAGTTGATGATTTTTTTATGTTAATTCCGAGTTATTGTAATGAATATATATAGTGACTCCTACATGACTGTTTAGAATCCCCAAGTTATGGCGAGATATTCCTCCAGTTAAATGGACCAGGCAGGTCCCTTTTGCTTTGTTGCTCTGGCATTACTTGGTCACTCTCGTTGCCATCCACCGCTCCACTCAGCCTACAACATCTTTAACTTCTTACTTCCTCATCCATCTTGCACTAGATAGTTACATAAATCTCCTGCTCAATCCTGACTTCTATTTCTTGTCCTCACTCAGTCTTTTTCTCATACTGTTTTCCCATGTTTCCATCCTGGTCTTAATCAGTCTAATCGTTATTCCCCACTTACCATACCATTTGCATTCCCTCTTGCTCAGACAAGGTATTGAACGCTAAGAAAAGAAAATCTCTAGGTTCGCAGAAGGCAATGTAATCTGGGGAAAGACGACAATTGCAATATCTCATCATATCAGGGACACCCAGCTGCAAGATCTGGTTTGGTTGCATTTCATAGACGCGCAGACCTCAGAGGCAAGCCATAGATTCTGAGCATGAGGACAATGGCTCGCACCACCTCAGAGTTAGCGATAATTGGGGTAGGGGTATCTGCGGGGAATGGGTGTTGGCATTACCGGGTATTATGCGGTGTAGACTAAGGATTCATTAAGAAATTTGGAATGATCGACAAAATCCAGATTATCACACCCTTTCCCCTGATAATTTCCATTTCTCCTAAAAAGTTTACCTAGTCGTTTCACTGGCCACAATTCTGGGGTGAACTGCACAGGCTCAGTGGTGTTACCACAGGTCTTAGAATTAGGAGGAGCCCTGTATCTGCGGTTACTGGCCCCATCAGACAGCAACGGGGCTTGTAATAAGGCCCCTGAAGATTGGCCTTGCTGGAATTTCTCTTCTTCATCAGGCAGCAGATAAAGCCTAAAAGACTCTTATGCTGGCTTAATGCCCTGAAATGCACTGTTGAAGAGTGAGTTATTGGCCCCCACCTTCGAATCGCTCTATACCTTCCATGCAAGTACTTAAGCAGCCCCTCCCTGCCTCCTTCAGTAGGCTAGGCTAAAGCAATTGAGTTATGCTTCTTTTAAATATTTTGGTTGTTTTTGCAGCAATAAAGGTTATAATGGACAGCGGAGTCAGGCACCTTGGAGGTCAGATACAGAGTTGTGTGTTACACCTGTGTATGATAACAACATTTTACTTTGTTAGATTGTGCATTGAGCTTCAGAATGTGTATTTATCAAAATAAATAATTTTAGAAATGTGTTGAATAGTCTAATAAATTAAAAATTGTTCCAGTTTGGATGGAGCAGCAGAAAGGACTTTCAATTAAGTGCTAAAAGTTAAATAAAATGTTAGGCGGTTGAAAGAAATTCCGCTCAGATGCAGTACATTGGGTAATCCCGGTCACTTATGGGGGGGATGTTCAGTTGCAAGGAGTCTGGAGCATGTTTTTTAGCACTGTGAAGCATCAGGGCATACGTTTTGCGCTATATAAACATTTTGTAGCATAGGACTGCTGGCTACCTCAGAGGGCCACAACAAGAATGTCTCCCACTGTTGCAGAGGTCCTCTGTTTTTCCCCATTTCCTTTTTTAAAAAACATTTTTTTATCAGCTTTGTAATTCATAAAGTGCGAGTTTTGCAAATAACTCCATGGGTCTTTGCAACTTCTGTTAAACAAAGAAGGTACGCAGTTCCTAGGTGAAGTATTATTCACCACAAGGGGCCAGGACTGGAATGTCTGGCAAGGTAAATAGAATGTAACAAAACAGGGGTCAAAATAAAAAGGAGGAGGAGGGGGGGGGAATTCCTCCTCTCGTAACTAGGGCTCTCAGACACCCAGCAAGCTAGGTGTCATGCTTCATCATATGAGCCTGCTCCTCGTTGGGCCGGCGCTGCAATGCCCAACGGGCACCCTTAAAGGGGCTCTTTGCCGGAGATCTTTTGTTCCTCGCCGTAAGGGTGCAGTGGGGGTGAGGGGCCTAGTCAGATGTAGATGAGTGTGGTGTGATTTAAAATAGGTTATGGATTCCTCTGGAAGACTTTATTCTATTTGGTACCTTACCTAAATAAAATAATATGGGAGGGGTAATGCGTTCTGTTAACTATGCGGCAGAATACATACTCTACTCCCAAATGGTCGACATGTTTCTCGCCTTGTGATTGTCAATATTAGATCAGTGGCGATTCTTCAGGACCGTGCAAAAAACAATTAGTGAAAAAATCCTATCTACATAAAAGAGTGGTAGATGTGCTGAGCTACCTGCCACTTATCATCCGCCTAGGGGAAGTCCTCCTAGGGAAGGGAGATCACCTAAAAGTGTTGAGTCCGGCCTCATCTGGTGCAGCGGTTTTGTGGACACCCAATCAGTGGTGTCACTGTTTCCAGTCGGAACCAGTCTCTCGACCTAACTTCTTTGCAACTTCTAACAGCAGAGTGATAAAGTGTCACTCAGAGCACTGATTAGGAGAACAGTGTAACAGAATTCCTGTGTGGATTTTTCTCCAATCAATCACAAGTAGGTTGTTCATGCACACGGACGTGGATTTACCACGTGCTCGAACAATAGACCATAATGTACCACATGGAAAATTCAGCCAGTACTGGTGCATTAGGAAAGGGCTGCATTGCAGCACTGGACCATTTCCCAGCCCCCACCTGACCCTCAGACAAATTGAGAGGGGAGCCTGTAATGGTCTACTTGCCAGATAACATCTTCCTTTTCCCTTAACACCCTCCCGACCGCCTCATACGGAAGGCCCTGCAAGCATTTAGGAGGCGTTAAATGTGTGTTCGACCCCGCGGCACAAGAAATACTGTGCGGAATTCTGCCCAATAATTCTAGCTCTCCACAGTTATTCCCCATTCCAATGGGTTTAACTCGATGAGGTGTTACCACAGGGTACTGGAAATTACGGTTGCAGAGTTTGCCGCCTGCCAGTATTGTGCAAACTGGAATTGTGGCTAAAGGGTCATAAATAAGACGTTGTAGAGTCACACAATTAAGCAAACAGAATGTTTGACAGCTATGGAGTGCTTTAGGAGCCAAAGAAGCACACACTAGGTTTCAATGAAAAAAGTAAAATGAAATCAAATGTTGCGACTGAAATACTGTGATGTGTCACAAGTTGCAAACATTTTTTATTCTGAATAGTGCAGGACACGTAGCAAAATAAGACTGCAGTTCATCAACAGTAAGAAGCAGGGTCAGTCTAGAAACATACCAAAATCCAGTCTGCAGACCAAGCACACTCCTGCTTGGGGGAGATTCGAGCCTGGAAGTGTGTTGCTAGGTGACAACGTATCTCTTCAGACAAATTGAAGCAATTCAAAGTTTCAACTGTGCTCTGTGCCTAACAGCGACAGGAGCTGCAATTTTAAAAGAGAGTGAAATAGAAAATGCCCGGTTCCTCTGTTGCTTTTTTGCAACTTCTGAGGCCATGGTTCGCAAGGAACAAGCCAAGGCTTGCAGCTGAGAGCCCAGGCAACCCTTAAATAAGATCACTGGTCACCCACAACTGATGTTCTGGCATAGGAGGAGACTGCTGTGAATGTAATCGATTCACCAGGTGTCAGGGGCCTAAAAGGTTTTTATGACTTTGATATCTGGTTAATTAAAACTATTACAAATCCATTCTAAGTAGTGTAAATGGACTAATCAGGAAATAATAAATGACAAACAAATACAATTTGAAATAAAGATACTGAACAAAATCTAAATAAGGAGAGATGGCATTTATTGCTTTCAAATTTATGAGACCATATACCCAGGTAGGGATGTATGACGTTACAACGCATACTATTACAACGCATGTCTTTACAACGCATTTTTTACAACGCAACTACTTTTAAAACGCATGCTTTTACAACGAATACTGTTACAACGCGAAATAGAGTTATTAGTAGGAAAGTGCTATTACAACGAATTCAATTGCAACGCATACCTTTACAACGCATAAAATACGTTATTTTTTTTTTTGTAAAATAAAACCTGGCACGGGATGTAGGCAAATTAGGGGTTTTGGGTGGGGAAGTGTTTTAAAATGTAGATAAAAACTAAACGTTAATCCAAAGAAATGCAAAACATTTTTTAAATTAATACTCGAGTATTAAAATTAATACTCGAGTATTAAAAAAGTACTCATTTTAACGAAACTAATGACAATTTTTCACATCGAACGAATTATAAAATATAACAAACTTACAATATATTATTTTTATAGAAAATAAATATTCGTCAAAACAAATATTTTACATAAACATAGTCGCCATTTTAAACTGTGTAGTTACTAAAAATATCCTACAACTCTTTCCATGAAAATAATAGCACAACACTACTTTCAAAATGGATGCCAAATCGGAACAAAAAAGTGAAAACTACAAATCTTTATATATTTTTTTAAATTATAACTTTCCACAGTAATAAAACGGAATTGATAAATGAATACCAACGCTATGTTTCTTAAAAATAACAGTGACACTGACTCAAACTTATAAATACGAGTAAGACACCATTTTAATTCAGTTGATTATCAACTAGCAGAGTGACCAGACGCCAAAAGCTGACCCTCTGACCTCTTCTTTGAGATAACACCCGATTCCGTTTAAAAAGCATTACTTTTCGCAATACAAGTAAGTTTACAAAAGTAATAACAGAAATGTTTTCGTAAAATATTTAAAATGCGATCCCTAATAAGTTTGATTTTCAAATTTAAATTAACAATATTACCACCCAGATATTACTATAATTAATGAGACAAATATTAATAAAATGAAGCACAACATATTTTAATATGATTTTTATTTAAATTACATGGTTTATTAAATATAATTATTTACAAATATCTAAAAATATATTATTTTTCAAACAGCACGAAAAGTTAAAATACTAAATATAGAAGAACTTCAATAAAGTGTGATGAAAAAGCCAAGTTTAAAACAATTGGATTTTACTAAAGGATCCATACTCCTCTTCAACAATATTTTCAAGGTACTTTTCTAATTTAAATAAATCATAATTCAAAGGTGCAGCAGTAGAAAAAAGTGTGGGATAGAGTAGGGGTAAGAATTACTATTCTAACTCCAGGAAGGTGCAGCAGTAGGGAAAGTGTGGGATAATGTAGGGGTAAGAATTGCTATTCTAACTCCAGGAAGGTGCAGCAGTAGGGAAAGTGTGGGATAGTGTAGGGGTAAGATTTACTATTCTAACTCCAGGAAGGTGCAGCAGTAGGGAAAGTGTGGGATAGTGTAGGGGTAAGAATTAGTATTCTAACTCCAGGAAGGTGCAGCAGTAGGGAAAGTGTGGGATAGTGTAGGGGTAAGAATTACTATTCTAACTCCAGAAAGGTGCAGCAGTAGGGAAAGTGTGGGATAATGTAGGGGTAAGAATTGCTATTCTAACTCCAGGAAGGTGCAGCAGTAGGGTAAGTGTGGGATAGTGTAGAGGTAAGAATGACTATTCTAACTCCAGAAAAGTGCAGCAGTAGGGAAAGTGTGGGATAGAGCAGGGGTAAGAATTACTATTCTAATTCCAAGAAGATGCAGCAGTAGGGAAAGTGTAGTAAAATTACAAGGTAATGTAAATGTAATGAAACGTATGCAGAAAAGTATTAACACATTTGACTGTATCTCAAACAATGAATTCAAATATAACATTTCATTTTTTTCTCATTTTTTCAGATACTCACATAAATCTTCTTAAAACAAAATCAAAAAGCGAATCCCAGAAGACCAGACAACCAAAAAGACCAGAAAAAAACGAGAAACCAGAACAAAAATTAGAGCACAAACAGAGCATCTACATCAAAAGGTATTTAAAAAGCACATTACAAAACACATTACTATTCTAACTCCTGGAAGGTGCAGCAGTAGGGAAAGTGTGGGATAGAGTAGGGGTAATAATTACTATTATAACTCCAGTAAGGTGCAGCAGTAGACAAAGTGTGGGATAGTGTAGGGGTAAGAATTACTATTCTAACTCCAGGAAGGTGCAGCAGTAGGGAAAGTGTGGGATAGTGTAGGGGTAAGAATTACTAATCTAACTCCAGGAAGGTGCAGCAGTAGGGAAAGTGTGGGATAGTGTACGGGTAAGAATTACTATCCTAACTCCAGGAAGGTGCAGCAGTAGGGAAAGTGTGGGATAGTGTAGAGGTAAGAATTACTATTCTAACTCCATAAAGGTGAAGCAGTAGGGAAAGTGTGGGATAGTGTAGGGGGAAGAATTACTATTCTAACTCCAGAAAAGTGCAGCAGTAGGGAAAGTGTGGGATAGAGCAGGGGTAAGAATTACTATTCTAACTCCAGGAAGATGCAGCAGTAGGGAAAGTGTAGTAAAGTTACAAGGTAATGTAAATGTAATGTAACGTATGCAGAAAATTATTAACACATTTGACTATATCTCAAACATAGAAAAAAAATATTTTTTTCTCTTTTTTTCCAGATACTCACATAAATCTTCTTAAAACAAAATCAAAAAGCGAATCCCAGAAGACCAGACAACCAAAAAGACCAGAAAAAAACGAGAAACCAGAACAAAAACTAGAGCACAAAGAAAACATCTACATCAAAAGGTATTTAAAAAGCACATTACAAAACACATTACTATTCTAACTGCAGAAAGGTGCAGCAGTAAAGAAAGTGTGGGATAAAGCAGGAGTAAGAATTTCTATTCTAAATCCAGGAAGGTGCAGCAGTAGGGAAAGTGTAGGATAGTGTAGGGGTAAAAATTACTATTCTAACTCCAGGAAGGTGCAGCAGTAGGGAAAGTGTGGGATAGTGTAGGGGTAAGAACTACTATTGTAACTCCTGAAAAGTGCAGCAGTAGGGAAAGTGTGAGATAGAGCAGGGGTAAGAATTACTATTCTAATTCCAAGAAGATGCAGCAGTAGGGAAAGTGTAGTAAAGTTACAAGGTAATGTAAATGTAATGTAACGAATGCAGAAAAGTATCAACACATTTGACTGTATCGCAAACATTGAATTCAAATATTACATTTCATTTTTTTTCTCATTTTTTCAGATAGTCACATAAATCTTCTTAAAACAAAATCAAAAAGTGAATCCTAGAAGACCAGACAACCAAATAGACCAGAAAAAAACGAGAAACCAGAACAAAAACTAAAGCACATACAAAGCATCTACATCAAAAGGTATTTAAAAAGCACATTACAAAACACATTACTATTCTAACTCCTGGAAGGTGCAGCAGTAGGGAAAGTGTGGGATAGTGTAGGGGTAAGAATTTCTATTCTAACTCCAGGAAGGTGCAGCAGTAGGGAAAGTGTGGGATAGTGTAGGGGTAAGAATTACTATTCTAACTCCAGTAAGGTGCAGCAGTAGGGAAAGTGTGGGATAATGTAGGGGTAAGAATTGCTATTCTAACTCCAGGAAGGTGCAGCAGTAGGGAAAGTGTGGGATAGTGTAGGGGTAAGAATTACTATTCTAACTCCAGGAAGGTGCAGCAGTAGGGAAAGTGTGGGATAGTGTAGGGGTAAGAATTACTATCCTAACTCCTGGAAGGTGCAGCAGTAGGGAAAGTGTGGGATAGTGTAGGGGTAAGATTTACCATTCTAACTCCAGGAATGTGCAGCAGTAGGGAAAGTGTGGGATAGTGTAGAGGTAAGAATTACTATTCTAACTCCAGGAAGGTGCAGCAGTAGGGAAAGTGTGGGATAGTGTAGGGGTAAGAATTACTATTCTAACTCCAGGAAGGTGCAGCAGTAAGAAAAGTGTGGGATAGTGTAGAGGTAAGATTTACTATTCTAACTCCATAAAGGTGCAGCAGTAGGGAAAGTGTGGAATAGTGTAGGGATAAGAATTACCATTGTAACTCCAGGAAGGTGCAGCAGTAGAGAAAGTGTGAGAAAGAGTAGGAGTGAGAATTACTATTCTAACTCCATAAAAATGCAGCAGTTGAGAAAATGTAGATTATTATTATGTGTTATTTCTCATTTCAATTTACATAACAAAATAAAACATTGTTTCTTTACAGATAATGTCTGCTCAGGAAACAGCTACTTACATAAAATCCAGAAAAGGAAACAAATTACTTAAGCATGCTGGATACATATATTGTAAAGAAAGGATAAGTTTTCCCAGAAATCATTGGAGGTGCGTGCAATACTACTCATCCCATTGCAGCGGCAGAGCAGTTACCCATGAAGATATTATTATTAAAAGAACTGATCATGGAGGAGGAGCTTCGCGGGCATCCAAGATGGTCGTGGGCGCAGAGGGCTCCCGAGACCCGCGCCACCCTTCGCACATATCCTTCCTACATCCTGATTTTGAAGATAGGATTTTGAAGACGAACTCTCGCCAATTCCAACATTATTTGAAGAATTGAGATCGGACGTTGGCATCCACTTTTACGCCGTCTCAAACTTTGCGGCCCGCCCCGGGACCAGACCGGGGGTTTGGTTACTTTGCCAGCCGGGGAGTAGTTGAACAACAACGGCCGGAGGGGTCTCTGCTCCAGAGGTCCCCTGCCTAACTTTCAGTTTCGCTTTCCTACTCCCGGCGAAGATCGGCTGAAACGCTGCTCGGATCTACCCTTGGCCCTGCCTGGTGCTCCCACACCGTGGTGTGTCCTCTTGGCGTCCCGTCTTTTACTCTGCACTATCGACATTTATGTTGATTATGGCCGGTTTCACTGTTTTTGACCACGTCCCGGCCGGCCATTTTCACCAGGTCGCGCGGGCCCCTACGGGGTCCTTCTTCCAATATGGCCACCAGACCCGAGACGGAGAGACGCAAGATCAAGACGCCTCACCGAGGGGGACAGACCCAGACAAACATCATGGATCACTACTCCCAATTGAAGGGATACCCCAGTAGTGCTGGCCGCACGTCTGATGACCCTAAGGCTGCCTCTGGCACGACACAGGGAGTGTCGCTGCAAGACGTAATGAGCGCTATCACCAGTATGGAGGCCTCCATGGGACAGCAATATGAGGCCCTTGCCTCCAAGATCGACACGGTGGCCGTGGATGTTACGCTGATAAGAGCGGACTTGGCAAAGACTAACAAGAGGGTCAAGGCGTTAGATCTGAAGACTTCCAGCCTGACCACTGATGTAGCGGACGTTCAGACCGAGATGGGGAATCTGCGTTCTTCCCGGGATGTGCTGGCCCGTCGTCTGGAGGACTATGAAAACAGGTCCCGTCGCAACAACGTGCGCATTATTGGGGTCCCTGAAAATCCCGAGGCTTCTGCAACCGACCTCCTGGTGGAAGATCTGGTCTCCAACTATCTTGCTCCCGCCGGACTTACTAAATTCTTTGCGGTCGAGCGTGTACATCGAATCCCTGGCGGAAAGGTCCAGCCGGGTGACCCCCCCCCCCCCCGAGACCTATCATTGCCAGACTATTCCATTTCAGGGATAGAGATGCCATCCTGCAAGCCTCTCGGGACAAGGGCCCTGTGAAATTCAAGAATGCCACCATGAGCTTTTACCCGGACTTTACCCCGTTCGTCCAGAGGCAGAGAATGGGAATCCAGGGAGTCAAGAGACGGCTACAGGACTTGGGCCTCAAGTACGCTATGCGGTTTCCGACCAGACTTCGTATTGAGTACGGAGAACAAACGTTTTTCTTCGATCGCCCGGACAGTGTCAGTGACTGGCTTGATTCTTTGCCAAAAAGAGACGATCGTACTGAGCACCCCCGCGGCGCCGCCGGTGGCTCGCCGGAGCAGGAGTGACTTGTGGATCCCGATGTCTGAACTTTCCAACTTTTCCAGCTGAGTTTGGACAATGATTCTTTAATCCTTCCTTCAGGTTGGCCTGAGGGTGGCGGGGGTGAAGGGGACTCTTCCTCCTCTGGGGTTCTTTGTGTAGATTACTTTTCTGATGGGGCGACAGGCACACTGCAAGTTGAGGTGGATTTCGAGTCCAACGCAGGGGTGCAGGGTGGGGGGTGTTGTAACCGGTTCAAGTTGGGGGGGGTGGGGGTGTGTGTGTGGTTGTTTTCGTTCACAAGGCATCCAACTGTTTCCTCTAACTGTCTCGGTCTTCGGGTTCCGTGTGTGGGGCGCTCTGCTTCTCCTTGGGGATGGGGGGTAGTGAGTTGAGACTACTATCATGGAATGTTAATGGGTTGGGAGACAGGATAAAGCGAGGGGTAGTGTTGCAGTTTCTTAGGCGCCATTCACCCGATGTAGTTCTTCTACAGGAGACGCATCTTATAGGGAATATGTGTCAAGCTATGAACAGACGTGGATACCGCCTAGTCGCTCACTCCGGTTTCACCTCTGGCTCCAGGGGGGTCGGCATTCTTATGCGGTCTTCTCTCCCCCTCGAAATTGATGAAGTTATTCTTGATGATAGAGGGCGCTACGCTGCGCTCACGGGTAGATGGGAAGGGAAGACACTGTCCATACTCACGATATATATCCCCCCGGGCCTACAGGCCTCCACATATGCCGATTTGGGTAGGGTCCTATTGGGGCTGCCTGAGGGTCTTCTTATCCTCGGAGGGGATTTTAACTCCGTTGTCTCTGGTACTGCTGATCGTTTTCCCCCCAGGGATTTGGCTAGATCCCATATGTGGTTGACCGATTTCCTTGATACCTTTGGGCTCGTGGATAGCTGGCGGTTGATGCACCCTACACAGCTTCAGTACACCTTCCATTCTGGGGCACATGGTAGTCTCTCTAGGTTAGACTATCTTTTTAATGCCATCGGCCCAATCCTCCTCTATCAGTGAGGTTCGCCATTTTCCCAGAGGTATTTCTGATCACTCCCCCTTGTGGCTTCGGCTCGCGGTGGGTGCGGGCAGTGTGGGCAGAGTGGCTCCTATTAACCCCTGGTACTTTCGTGACCCAAAAACCCGTTCTGAACTTGTTAAAGCCATGGATCATTAATTCAATGACAATGTGGGGTCTGTTTCTTCTTCTGTATCTTTGTGGGAAGCTTTTAAGACTGTCATTCGTGGGCATTCTCTCTCACTGATTGCTGCTGCCAAAAAGGCTAAAAATGAGGAGCTGGTGCGCCTAGAAACTGAGATAACTGCTTTACAGAGTGACCTTGATACAGGAGTAACACGTTCAAAAATGCATTCTCTCAGTTTGAAACAGGCCGATTATAGGTCCGTCGTCACTGATGCGGCTAAGGTGATGAACAGGGAGCAACAGGGCAGGATGTATGATGTGGGTGACAAGGCCGGTAAATTGATTGCGTGGCTCGATAAGAGAGACAGAGTGAATCGCGTTGTCCCCGTGATTGAGAGGCTGGATGGTGAGTGTGTCACCGACCCTGTTGGGATTGTTGAGTGTTTTGTTGACCACTTTCAAATGGTGTATGCCTCTGTCTGCGATAGGGACGAGGAAGACTCCAGGTTGTTGCTTCGTGACATTGCGTTGCCCTGCCTTTCCGAAGATGACAGAGACCTCATGGATGCACCCCTTACGGTGGACGAAGTAGCGGGGGCGATACGTTCCCTCCGCTCAGGCAAAGCAATGGGCCCCAATGGATTACCTATTGAACTTTATAAACTACGACCCGACAAAATGGCGCCCCACTTGAAGGATATGTTCCTTGAGGCCCTGGACTCGGGTTCCCTTCCCGCTGATCAGCGACTCGCCACTATTGTGGTAATTCATAAGGAGGGTAAGCCACTGGATCGTTGTGCCTCGTATAGGCCTATATCTTTGCTTAATGCCGAACCCAAAATTTTAGCTAAATTGTTAGCTAATCGTTTAATTAAGGTGATCGGGGACTTGATCCATCCGGATCAGTCAGGGTTCATTCCTCATCGGAACACCGCCCTTAATCTTCGGAGACTCCATGGAGTTCTCGCGAGGGCTGAGACTCTCACTGAGTCGGCCATTTTAGCTTCCCTTGATGCCACCATGGCTTTCGACACTATCGAATGGCCATATCTTTGGGCGGCCCTCTCAAAATTTGGATTCGGCCCCGTGTTCATTGCTTGGGTGAAACTTCTTTATGAGATGCCCCTCGCCCAGGTGGCGGTTAACGGGAAGGCGTCCGGTGTTTTCGCACTTGGACGCGGTACTCGGCAGGGCTGCCCGCTGTCTCCATTGCTCTTCGCCCTCGCATTGGAACCGTTGGCGGAATGGCTCCGTTGGTAGCCTTCTATAAAGGGCATTCGGTGGGCTCCCGATTTTGAGGATCGTGTCTCGCTATATGCAGATGACATTCTCCTATATCTAACTTCCCCTCAGAAATCCTTAAACGTGCTCTTCGATGTTCTTACCTCCTTCGGGAAGAACTCGGGCCTCGTTAATTATTGGACTAAATCCTGTGTCTACGTTTTGGCTGGTGGTCTCCCCCCATTGCCTCGTAGATTTCCGATTCAAGTAACGGAGACCGGTTTTAAGTACCTGGGGATATATGTCTCCTTGGACCCCACCGTTCGCTATGAGCGCAACTTGCTGCCCCCTCTCCAACGGCTGAAGCTAGATGTTACACGCTAGCGTCATTTGCCACTGTCACCGCTCGGTCGTGCGGCTCTTTAAAATGATGTCGCTGCCTAGATTTTTGTGCGCCTCCAGAACTCGTTTGACCCCGTTCCCTCTCGTTACTTTCGGGAGGTGGAGAGTCTACAACTGATCTGGGATGGCCGTGCGCGCATTGCTCTGTCTAAACTCACGCTTCCGTGGTATGACGGAGGCATCGCCCTTCCCGACATCAGGCGCTATTACTGGGCCTCCCAATTAAGTGCGGTCAATCACGCAGCGTATGTTCCCGTTCCCGCCCCTGCTTTCGCAATGGATAGACACCTTCTGTCGGGGGGGGAACTTCAATAGGGCACTGTATTCCAGGAGGCTCTGTACAACACTGACTGGTCCCACTGAAGTCGCGGTACGTGTGTGGCATGATGCGAATACGGCCTTGGGATGGAAGGATAGACTCACTCGCGCGACCCCCTTGTATGACTCTGAATGTCTGGGTAATTTATGGCGAACGAAAGGATTTGATAAATGGGATCTGATCGGAATCACTAAGGTGGGGGATCTTTGGTCTAAAGGCGATGTTAAGACCTTCGAGGCGCTTAAGACGGAGTATGAACTTGGGGACAGAGAATTCTTCATGTACGCTCAGGTCCGACATGCCCTCCTGTTGGCCTTTGCTGTGGGTACAGATATCCCTGAATCCATACCCCTTGAGGATCGTATTCTGGATGGACATGTGCCCGACAGCACTATTTCATTAATTTACAAGAAGTTGATCTATAGCAGGGCTGACCTGCTTGTGCGCCTGAGGGCCTCGTGGATTGCCGACGGTCTAGAATTAGATGATGAGGACTGGCAGTCCGCTCTGTCCTCGCCGAAAGAAGTTGCCATACCCGTACGCCTTAGATTTGTTCAACTTAAGATCCTCCACCATGTGTATGTCACTGGCCCGAGTTTGGTGCGCATGGGTTACTCTTCTGATGATTTGTGTAAGAGTGGTTGCGGTATGACTGGTACCTTTCTCCACATTTTATGGGAATGCCCGGAGGTGGTCGAGTTTTGGTCCTGTGTGCATGTTGTCATGGAGAGGGTCACCGGGGTGGCGCTACTGCCCGAGGCCAGGCGCTGCCTCCTGAATGTCTGGGAGCCCAATGACTACAATACGGCACAGATTACCTGGGTGACCCTTGGTAATATGATCGCCAAAAGAGACATTGCCCAGCTCTGGGGTTCCCGTAGGCCTCCGACCGTAACATTGTGGGCAGAGAATATGGATTGGTGCATGTTTCACGAGAAGACTGTGTATCTGTCGCGTTGAAGGCCCACGAAGTGGGGCAGAATCTGGTCACAATGGAACACATACCGTGGTAATATATGCACCCCCCCACAAGATTTGTTTCCCGATGATACTTTATCCCCCTGATTGACATTTGAATCTGGTCACAATGGAACACATACCGTGGTAATATATGCACCCCCCCACAAGATTTGTTTCCCGATGATACTTTATCCCCCTGATTGACATTCCGAATGTTAATTACATTGTATTGCTACTGGTTTCCTCGCTGCCCCCCCCCCCACGAACAACTGTGACTGTGTTATGTATGCTACAATGCTGAAGCGCCAAGTACATGGACCTATGACTGTACTCCCGATTCATCTTTTTTGCCTTGTGTAACCTGTTATTGTTGTTATTTATTTTCAATAAAAAAAAAAAAAAAACTAAAAAAAAAACTGATCATAACCACTCTGCCTCTGCAATGGAGATTGATGTAAGGGAAGCCATAAATGACATGAACGAACTTGCAAGCACCTCCAATGATTCAACAGGATCCATTTTAAGAGAGATTGCACAGCATGTCCCCAGTCATGTCGCTAGTAATATGCCTATAATTCCTAATCTGAGGCGAATTATACAAAGACAAAAGCAGGCAAGTAACACACAAACAACTACACCTCATACCTTTTCTGACATTGTTATTTCACATGAACTTACTATTTCTTTTGCTGATGAACCCTTCCTTCTCCATGACAACGAAAACCCTCAAAAACGTATTCCAATTTTTAGTACACCCCCCAACCTTGTTAAGTTAGAAAATAGTGAAATTTGGATGATGGATGGGACGTTTAAAAGTACACCCCATCCTTTCACCCAAATTTACACTATACACGCTAAAATTAACCATAATGTGATCCCCTTAGTATATAGTTTAATGCCTGATAAGTCTTCTGCAACCTACACTGAACTTTTATCAGTTATTAAAAATACAACAACCAAAAGTCCTAGGAAAATAATTGTCGATTTTGAATTGAGCATGATCAATGTGATCAGTAAAACGTAAACGGATATCCAAATTCAGGGTTGTTTTTTCCATTTTTCCCAGGCATTCTGGCGTAAGTTACAGAAAACAACCCTGGTTGCAGAATACTCAACAGATAGCAAACTACAAGTTGAGTTAAAAAAATTAACAGCTCTTTGTTTTGTGCCTCCCGAAAGTGTAGATGAGTACTACACTGCCATCACAGAATCAAATTATTACAATGTAAATGAAGACAAATTGGCACCCATTCTAAATTATTTTGAAGACACATGGATTGGGCACCTAAGCAGATCGGGTCGCAGGAGGAGGCCACGTTTCCATGTGGAGTGGTGGAACTGTTACACGAGCTGTTTAGAGGGAGAAGCTAAAACAAATAACGCCATTGAGGGATGGCATAACTCCTTCAACCATACAATTGGAAAACCACACCCTAATTTCTACTCTTTTTTGGAAACTTTGAAGAAGGAGCAACGTTTTCAAGAAATGAGACTTTCACAAACATTAGCTGGTAGTCTAAACCCACGAGTTACACAAAAAACAAAGGAAATGTCTGAGAGACTATTGGGTATTATACAACAATTTGTTGCCTGTGGCTCTAGACTACCTTGAAAATGTTGCTAACATTCTAAGCTTCTAAATAATTTTCTCACCTTACTTTCCGGCTTTGCCCTAAATTTAAACAAACACTAATTACAATTGGCTATAACATTTTTCCAAAACTTTTTTGTTTTAATTTTCGTCGGGTCTTCATACCTTTTTTTACCTTATATGTTTTTTCTTCTATGTTTTCAAACTTTATTAAACCAATGTTTCAAACATCAAAATACCCCAATAATCCGAAATATAAAGGAGACAATATTTTTTTTATTTTTTGAAAATTTTGAAAATGCTTTCCAATTTGACAACCATCTGACAACATATTTTTTTCCAACTAAAAATGCATTTTGAATTAAAAATAATTTCTTCTATTTTTTTGAATAAAAAAATAACTTGGAAAAAGCTTCTTTAAATAACCATGTAATTGTCATATAAATTGTGATTACAAACACAAAATGTTTTTGAATTTCTATATAAAATACCATAGTAATAAGAGGAAATAATTCAAATATACTCATTTATTCTTCTATTTTGGTAATCCCAAAAATAAAGTATCTCGATAAACATCCAGATAAAGACCACGATATACAAAAATGGTACTCTTTCACACTCCATGTTGTTTTAATATGTTAATCGATCGTATTATTAATTCTATTACATAGTTCAAAAATATGTGAGCATTATAATGGCATCCTAAATAAAATACTACCTCCTAACAAAACATTTTCTCACTATATCACCCTAGCTATTTACGATTTAATGCTAAAATCCTATGCAATTTAAAAAAAAAAGAAACAAATCTACCACCAAAAAAAGCATATTCTCCCTATCTCCACCTCTACTAGTTACAAAAATAAATTATAAAGATAATTGTATATTATCTAACCAACCAATCCAAAGTAAACAATTATTTCCTCCTTCTAAATCATACTATCACTGTCAATCATAATACTTTCAAAAAACAACGCAAACAAAGTAAATTATTTATCAGACAATTGCAAATTACCATAATTACAGTAATAAATCGAAGAAGCTTTTTTCAAAAATTGAATAACCACAATTCACATTTTTTTGTATACAAACATCAGCAAGAAATTATCGAAAAATGCATTTATAAATTCTTCTTTTCGTAAACAAATTCTTTCTATTATACATTTACATTACAGTCCTTTATTGTTGAAAATCAATAAATTCTTATCACAAATAACTTTTCTCTTTAACTTTTAACTTTCTACGACCCGACATAGGCATACTCTAATGACATGATCGGCGACATGCTATTTTACAATATTTACATTACATACGTAAACTGCAATCTCTCCTTATCCTTTCTTTACAATATATGTATACTTTTTTAACTTAACATGTATAAATAATAATTTGAAATGTTTCCTACCTGGACGCAGATCAGCTTCCAGCTGCTTCCTCCATCGATGCTCTGCAAAATCGCCGCTTACGTTCACGTTTACGTACTTACGTCATCGAAAGCTGCAAAGATTAAAAAGGGACTATTAGTATTTAATTTTTTAATATATTTTTATTTAAATAAATATAATACATTAAAATACAGAAAAATATGTATACATTTTCCTGAAAAAAATGGTATTTTGCTATATTTTTATAATAAAAAAATAAAGAACGAAACAATGTTTTCTTTATTTTTATTAATGTATTTATTTAATCTAAACATCTTTTTAATAAAGTATTACTTCAAAAATAATGTAATATTATCCTTACCTGTATGCTTATCCCATTTCCTTTCAGAACATTCCCTTTCTTCTTCTTTTAACCTTCATTTTCAGTTCCGCGGGACAACCAGCTTCATCTATGGAAATAAATAAAGGACAATTACTTCCATTGAAATCAATGCAAAATCGTGGGACCTTTTTTTAAATAATTAGTTTTAATAAATTTAACAACTATTATTAATAGTAAATAATTTTTATATTTAATCTAACACTTTAAATAAATTTTTAAATTAAATGTATTTATTTTTTAAAATTAAATTTAATAAAATTGTTATTTTTATGTATTTAAATAATACCTTAATCCAACTTTTTTGTCCTTAACTTAAACCAAAATGAATTATTCCCACATTAATAATAAATGTAACTTTTTTACCCAACAATTTTTTTTAATTTAAATACTAAACAATTATTTTTCAAATTACTTTGTGCAAGATTTTTTTTTTAAACTCTACATTTTAAAATTAAAATCCTATTTTTAAAAAAAAATTAAATAAACACTCTTAAAACAATAAAAAACTAAAAAAAACACTTGTATAAAAATAGCCAACATTAATTCTCTTTTTTTTATTATTAATACTAAAGTATTAATTCAATGTACTAGAGTATTATTAACATTTAATTAAATTTATTACCCGAGTTTCAAAACAATACTATGTTCACTTTCAATAAATTTTTAAATAAAAATACTATTATTTTTAATATTTAAGTACATTTTCTAACATGTATACTCCATTTTTTAATAATAAAACTAAAGTATTAAATCAAAGAACTTGAGTATTACTAACAATAAATTAAATATAATACCTGAGTTTAAAAACAATATTATTTTAAACATATCAAATATACTCTATTTTTATTCAATAATACTCAAATATGTTTTCAATATACTAGAGTATTTGTACCATTTAATACCTTAGTATATTAGTAATTATAATTAATACATTTCAATATTTTAAATATTATTTACTCACACTTTACACTATATTTCAAAAAATTAAACTTGCTAAAATATTTACAATAGTAATTCTCTTTTTTAAGTTATTAATACTAAAGTATTATATTTATAAACTAGAGTAATTTTAAAATGTATTATATACATTTAATAAACAACTTCACTAAATGCAAATTATTTAAAAATCAATAAAAATAATAATTCACAAATATAATGAATTTTTTTAAATAAAATAAAATATAAAACATATTACATACAACACATAATAATTGCGTTGTAAAAGTACTTGCGTTGTAAAGGTACTTACGTTGTAAAATCTTGCGTTGTAAAATCTTGCGTTGTAAATCCACTTGCGTTGTAAAAGTTTCGTTGTAATGGTAGTGCGTTGTAAAAGTTGCGTTGTAAAGGTTGCTCACCCCCAGGTAGTTATAGAGCACTTATCGACCAGCTGTGATAAAGTGCAAGGGTGCTAGAATGCACCCCTGCTTAGGAACACAACTGTAAAAACATTTGTTGCAGAAACAGCATTATTGTGGCAAATCTTTACCCTTTCCAATGTTTTTTTTTATATAAAGGGCCTCTTTCGCTCACAGAAGACTGTTTGACACTTCTGGTCCATAGCTTTCCTCATACCAGGACCCTGTCAACACAATAAAAAGCCAACTTATAGCAGACATACAAAACATCCTTATAAGTATAGATGGCACATCTGAGAGCAGTGGATAGGGTGAGAAAGCAGTCTATCATCCCACAATTGGGGTGAAACCAATTATGAAATATAAGCAGGTTTAATGAGTTTGTCCAGGTCTGTATCCCAAATAACAAGACTTTTCATACAGTTTGACCTTCATATCTAATAAGGTCATTAGATTGAATAAATGAATTATGGGCAACAAGCCCAACATTTAGGCTCCTGCTTAAACGAACATTGCGGGTCTCATTGGGTCCATGACCACCAAAGGACTGCTTGACCGTATGATGTTCTTCACCGTGTGCTTCATGATTCTTATATTGGAAACATCTAACATTACTAAAGCAGAGGAAGGCTCCAGGATGTCATTCACATTCAAAGATCGAATCAGACAAGGGGAGGGGGGGCATAGTTACCTTATACTCACCTAAGTTGTGCGCAGTTTGCTAACTGCCATGTTATCCTGACAAGTTCACCCACTTGCCTGGCCTTACCCTTCCCTTTCCATGCACATCAGCCACCACTGTGGTGGGTCCAAGGTACCCCCTGGGCAGGGTGCAGTGTCTGTGAAAGGTAGGACATTTACTGAGGTGCGTACCATGTCCTAACAGTGAAATACTCTCCATTTTGGTTTTCACTGTTGCAAGGCCATCTTGTCCATAGGACAGAATGGGAAAGGCTGTGTAATATGTTTCCAGTCCATCTTCCCATAGGCTTAAGATGGAATGCTGAAGTTTAGTGTGCCTGAACTCACAACTTAATAACATCTTATTGTGAAGGTGGTTTTTTGCATTGTGTGTTAAGAAACCGCGATTTTAGAAGTGGCTGGTTCCTTTGTTCTAACAATTCTGTGTGTCTCTGCCTGGTTGTGGATTGACTGTCTGGATTTGAATGTGATAGGGTCTGGGAAATGTCTTGACCCAGGGGAGGAGTAGGAGACAGCAACAGGCTGACCTGCATCTGGAGTGCAGGGGTGAGGAGTAGCCCCCGGAGGGGAAGAGGACTGGGCTGCTGCCATAAAAGAATGGCTCCACATCCTGCTGATCGATTGAGAAACCAAACCCCCACTAATCAAAGGAAGAAGGTGTCACTGGCAGGGAGACAACCCAAACTGGTTTGGGCAGGGGTCAGTGGCCCCCTGAAGACAAAGACTTCAAAGACATTTAGGGGTATAACTATGAGAGCTGAAACCCCTGAACGTTGGACTGATCAAGACTGAAAAGGATTAAAACTACTTTGTGGTCAAGAGGAACCTTTGCCAAGGAAGAACAGCTGAAGAGACGGACTGACCTTTGCTGTGTGTTCTGGGACTGGCCTGCAGTTTGCAGATTTAACTAAGGAGAGGCTAAGAGACTTTGCTGTGTGCTGTGTCCCCCTGCTTGAATGGACTTTGCTGTGTCCCCCTGCTTGAACGGACTTTGCTGTGTCCCGAAGTAACTTGTCCCCAAGGGGCCATGGAGAGCTGGCTCCCTGTTGTGGAAACTCAGGAACATCAAAGTTTCCAAGTGTGTCACAGCGGCGCTGGGTGTGTGTGCTTTTTGCAGCCTGAGACAGTCATAAGCATTGCCCCAGGCTAGTGTGGCCCGAAACCCAACCAAGTCTCAGGGACGCTTTGTGCGTGTGCAGCCTGAGACTGCCGTTGGGGACCATGACTGCAGTGCCCCCGCAGCATGAATCATCGTCCATGCTGCTGTGTAGTTAGTTGGGGTCCCGAGCCGTCATCGTAACTGAGGCTGCGGATCAAGATCATCGGCCCGAGCCGCAATGTGCTGAAGGATTTCATAAAGCTAAGGAAGTCGTGAGGTAATCATGATCGTTGTTCGCAAGAGGAATCTGCCCAAGATCGTCAGCAACTGAGAAGGCAGTGCCATAACCTGTCTGGCTACAGCATTGCCTTGCATCGGAGCTGCGTCGTCATCGAGAGCACCCAGCAGGACATCCGACAAGCGGGGAGAGAGAGAGAGCAAGGCATCGCATCCCCCAGGTAAGGCTTAGACTCCGGTCAGGAGCCGCAAGCGTGTGTGGCCTGGGGAGGCGCGCAGGAGGAGTAAAGGAGTGCTCCTGTCTCTCTCCTGCTGCATCGCGTTAGACGTGCTGAGTCCTCAAGCGGCCCAGACCTGCCCAGCAGTACCAGGGTCACCCTCGGAAGTTCAGGACTGTTGTCTGTGGTTGGGGTCTAGTGGTGCCCGTGCTAATTGCGTCAATTGGCCTGATAATATTCCTGCATTACAAACTGCCTTATTACTTGCATTAGGGATTGTATTATTCCTGCATTACAACCGGCCTTTGTATGTGCGCATTGAGGATTGAATTATTCTCGCATTACGAACTGCCGTATTACTTGCAATATGAACCACCTTATGTGCATTGAGGGTTGAATTATTCTCGCATTGCAAACTACTGTATTACTTGCATTAAGGAGTGTGTTATACTTGCATTACAAACTTCCTGATTACGTGCATTGAGGATTGCATTATTCTTGCATTACGAACTGCCTGATTATGTGCATTCAGGTTTGCATTATTCTTGCATTACGAATAGCCTGATTACTTGCATTGAGGATTGCATTGTTCTTACATTACGAACGGCATTAGTCTGACGATACGAACTGCATTACAAACAGCATAGCATTACACTAGGACTGCATTTGAACATGGTGAACTGCTCATTAATACCGCAAAAACCTACAAGTGTTTGTAGGCCTAATAACCGGCAAAGGGAAATATTACTAATATGCTGTTTGAAAAAGACCCCCATTTGTTGGCAGAACATTCTCAATTGGGGCACGGAATAGACTTCCAGGTTTTCCACTGCAAACTCCATTGTGAGTCTGGCAAACCTGGATACACACCAGAAATTTTAGAGTGGCAAAGGCAACCTAAAGCCAACTCCACCCACCACCAGGAATAAATTTAGAAAAAACAAAAAGACTAATTGAGAGGGCCGCAAGGAGAAAACTCCTGGTGTAGGTTAGGTGTATTACGTCAAATTACTAGTAAGTAGCTGCAACCAAGTCCGCAATCCCACCGCTAGGCACCAATATGTTGGAATTAGGTAGCCTGGCCTAGGGCAAGACTAACATCTAGAGGCACAGTGTAAAGGTTGCAGACCACCCAAAAGTAATTTCACGCAATAGCACTCAAAAAGAAAAACACTACACCAAAATTTATATGAAAATACGTGTTGCTTTATATAAAAATAATATGCTCTGTGTTGTCACGTCAGTAATTCACATATAAATAATTCAAATCAGTTTAGATCACTTTCAGGGTTAGCAATTACACGTTTTAAATCATTAGCAAATAATCACTTTTTAAATTACTAGCAGTCACTGTATTTCTGAATTCTTATCATACTTTTACATTCGGATAAACTGTACTTCAGGTTCAATCAGGCTAATTATTAACCCGCTAGAATCTTGGGAGAAAGCTACTACTCTCTATAAGCCCAAACAGATATCATCCCAGGAGTAGCATTTTGTTTTAAACAGGATGACTGACCTTAAGTATTTACATCACATCACTAAATTTCCTGTTAGTTAACTATTCATTTACTGTACTCTGCGCACCTTATCCTAACTCTTAACACCGCATTACTTTAAAGGTTGGCAAGAGCTACACATAAATCAGTTCAGAGCAACACCCTGTTGCATGGATAACAGTACAGCTTTTCTTCTATTCCTCTCTCCAAAGCAACTGGTTAAGAACCACTCAGATCAATAGTTTATTAAGACCTGCCAGAGTTCCCTTAGGTAGAAGGCTCTTTCCCCTTACACTACCACCTTACTTGCATTTCAGGGTCCTGAGTTGTCAGAGAGCGGGTGGAGCGGGTCATGTGCCAGGTTAGGGATGTTTAGCACTAGCCAGGCACCTCAGTCTCCAGGACACCAGCGTTCCCCTCTCCCACTCGAGCGAGTTCCTCTGGTAGCGCTCGAGCGGGAATGGATTTCAACCGCTTCACTAGGAGTCAGCCGGCTCCTCTGTTTCTCGCCTCTCACTCGCGCCGCTCCTCCGTTTGGCGCTCGAGCGAGGGAGTGAGGCCAAACACCTCCTCAAGCTGCAGCGGTGACCGGCGCTCCTCCGCACACGCTGATGTCGTCGCTCAACGCGCAGCCTCCAGCGAAGGACGCTCTTCTCTCCCGGACCTGCCTTCTCCTATCCGGCCCCGCCTCACGGAGCCCGGCAGCGCAATGGGCATGCGCGAAAGGCGAGTGTTTCACCGCCTGAGGTCGCGCTTTGCAATCGTCGCCGCCTTCCTTTTCCGCCCCCTTGGACACTGACGAGGGCTTGCGCAGTCCGCTCCTCACCTCAGAGCTTCCGATCACAGCTCCACAACAGCCCCGCTTTGCCCACACCGAGGCAGGGACAGCACGGCCAGCTGAACAGCCGTTTCTGCTCCTTCAATAATCCCCTGCCGACCCAGGTGTAGAACCGCTTGTGGTCCCGCTGTCTCCGCTTCTCCAGCCCTGGTGGTCTCAGGTAGGGGGACGGTCACAGAAGGGTTTTGGCACCAGGGGGGGGCGCGATTCCCACAGTTGGGCAGCACTGGGGTACAAGCAGAGCAAAGAGAGGGCACCAGGATAAGCCCCTCTCCGTGGGAGAGTCCTTCTTCACAGTCTCTTCAGAATCAAGCTGCTGAGCAGAGGACTGCGCTCCGCAGCGCTGCAGTCTCCTTCTCCTATAGACTTCCCCTTTATATTTTAGAAAGGGGCAAGTTAGGCGCCCAGGGTCTCCAGAAACTTCCCACAGCGGGGCCAGGACAAATAACTAAAAGGGGAGTTGGGGGTTTGGACCAAATAGGCAGCTTCCCAGTTCAGGAGGTCAACCCTAAGTCTAACCTTTTCCCACCCTTAGCTACCACCTGTCCTCCAGCTGACTTCCACAGGTAGACAAAATGGCTGCCCCGCATTCCGCCTTATATAGGCTGCCCTACAGTGGTCCAGAATGGACCAGAAGGTTCTGGAATGCCCTATGTTAGGCTATGGCCAAGTTCTGTGTGTGACAGTTAGGGCAGTTGGTGGCCACCATTTTAGGTGGTGCCAACTTTCCTGTCAGAACAGGCCTCTGGGCCTCAGGTAAAAGATTATGAGGGGGGGAGAAAACACCTATCCCCCTGACCAACACCTACAAAAAGTCAGTAGACCCAAAAATTAACAAGGGTATGAGGGGCAAAAAGGGGACAAAATAAATAAAAATTAGGAGGGACTTCGCCAAAAAGTCAGACAGGTCTAACACGCGTCCCCCCCAGCTGAAAGTGGGGAGAACTACCCAACCCCTTGGGAGTCCTCATCACTAAGGCGGAAATACCTGGAGAGACCGTCTGCATTGGCGTGGTCCACTCCAGGCCGATGTTCCACCCGGAAGTCCATTCCCTGTAGGGATATGGACCACCTCAACAACTTGGGATTTTCCCCCTTCATTTGCATCAGCCAACGAAGGGGTCGGTGGTCGGTCTGAACCAGGAAGTGCGAGCCAAAGAGGTATGGCCGCAGCTTCTTCAGAGCCCACACCACCGCAAAAGCTTCCCTCTCAATGGCACTCCACTTCTGTTCCCGGGGAAGTAGTCTCCTGGATAAGAAGACTATAGGTTGATCCAGGCCCTCTTCATTGAGTTGCGATAACACTGCCCCAATGCCATGTTCGGATGCATCTGTTTGCACAATAAACTCCTTGGAGAAATTGGGAGCCTTCAGGACCGGTGCTTCGCACATTGCCTGCTTCAACTTTTCAAAGGCTCGCTGACAAGCCTTTGTCCAAACTACCCGTCGAGGTTGTTTCCTAGAGGTGAGCTCTGTGAGGGGCGCTACAATAGTGCCATACCCCTTCACAAAGCGACGGTAGTAACCTGTGAGGCCCAGGAAAGCTCGGACCTCAGTCTGTGTCTTGGGGGGTTCCCAGGCCATGATTGCCTCAATCTTCGCCTGTAGGGGTTGCACGGACCCCCTACCCACCAAGTGTCCAAGGTACACAACCGACCCCTGCCCAATCTGGCATTTGCTGGCTTTGATGGTCAATCCAGCTTGTTTCAGCGCCTGGAGAACTGCTTGCAAATGTTGCAAGTGGTCCTCCCAACTGCTACTGAAGACAGCAATGTCATCCAGGTAAGCAGCCGAGAAACCCTCCATTCCAGAGAGGACCTGGTTCACCAGTCGCTGAAATGTGGCAGGGGCGTTCTTGAGCCCAAAGGGCATCACACAGAACTGGAAGTGTCCCTCAGGCGTGGAGAAGGCTGACCTTTCCCTTGCTCCATCTGTCAAGGAGATCTGCCAGTACCCTGAAGTGAGGTCAAAGGTACTTAGGTATTGGGCAGCTCCTAGCCGGTCAATTAACTCATCCGCCCTGGGGATGGGATGAGCATCAGTTTTGGTAACTGAGTTCAGTCCTCGGTAATCCACACAGAACCTCAGTTCTGGTGTGGTGCCCGGTGGGGCAGCTTTTGGGACTAGCACCACCGGACTGGACCAAGGGCTGCTGGACGGTTCTATCACTCCTAGCTCCAACATCTTGGCAACTTCGCCATGGATGCTAGCCTTCACCTTGTCCGACAGCCTATAGGTCTTGGATTTCACTGGGGGGCTGTCTCCTGTGTCCACATCATGGGTACACAGGTGGGTTCTGCCTGGGACAAGGGAAAACAGTGAAGAGTACTGCCCCAATACCTGTCGGCAGTCCTCTCGTTGCTCAGGAGTGAGAGACGGGGAGAGAATCACTCCCTCCACCGACCCATCCTTCTCTTGACATGAAAAGAGGTCTGGGAGAGGCTCGCTTTCTGCTTCCTCAGCACCATCAGTCACCAACATCAGGATGACCTCTGGCCTCTCATGGTGGGGTTTGAGGCGATTGGCATGCAGCACCCGTAGGGGCTGCCTCGGGGTCTTAAGATCCACCAAGTAAGTGGCCTTACCCTTTTTCTCCAACACCTCAAAGGGGCCTGTCCAACGATCCTGAAGGGCACTTAGCTCTCCAGGTTCCATCACCCAGACTTTCTGGCCAGGCTCCAACTCCACCGGGTGAGCATTCTGATCGTACCATTCCTTCATGACTGCCTGACTGGCCTCCAAGTTGTCAGCAGCCTGCTTCCACAACTTGGCCATCTGGCTTCTGAAGGCCAACATGTAGCTCACCACATCCTGGGGAGGTTTTCTGGGAGACTTCTCCCATCCTTCCTTCACCAGGCTGAGAGGCCCACGCACTGGGTGCCCATACAACAATTCAAATGGGCTGAAGCCCACTCCTTTCTGTGGCACCTCCCTGTAGGAGAACAGTAAGCAAGGTAGGAGGATGTCCCACTTCCTCCGTAAACTCTCTGGCAGACTTCTTATCATGCCCTTCAGGGTCTTATTGAACCTCTCAACCAGTCCATTGGACTGGGGGTGATAAGGAGTGGTGAACCGGTAGGTCACCCCACACTCCTTCCACATAGTCCGCATGTAAGCAGACAGGAAGTTAGTCCCCCTGTCAGACACAACCTCCTTTGGGAATCCTACCCTAGTAAAGATTCCCATCAGGGCCCTAGCCACCACAGGTGCAGTAACAGTCCTCAGAGGGATGGCCTCTGGGTACCGTGTGGCATGATCCACCAGAACCAGGATGAACCTGTGACCAGCTGTTGTTGGTGGATCCAATGGCCCTACAATGTCGATGCCCACCCTTTCAAAGGGGGTGCTAACGACAGGAAGTGGTTCCAGGGGAGCCTTTAGCTTCACCCCTGTCTTCCCACTGGCCTGGCAGGATACACATGTCCTACAGTATGTGTTGGACGCCGCTTTCATCTGAGGCCAGTAAAAGTGGAGAACAAGCCGTGCAAAGGTCTTGTCCTGGCCTAAGTGTCCTGCCAGTGGTATCGCATGAGCCAATTCCAGCAGAAAGGCTCGGTATTGCTGCGGGACCACCAAGGCCCTTGATGAGCCAGGTAGAGGAACCTTAGGTTCACTGTAGAGGAGGCCATCCTCCCAGTAAATATGGTGGTGTCCCGTAGCATCACCTGCTGCTTGGGCTTCAGCCTGACGCCTCAGTCCCTCAAGGGTAGGGCACTCCCTCTGCCCCCTACAGAATTCCTCTCTGGTAGGGCCTCCCTCCACATGCCATTCAGCAGGGATGGGCAAATCCTCCAGAGAGTCTACTTCCCCCTCCACGGACTCCTGGCCTACCACTGCAGGTGGCCGATCTGTCACATGGGGCGTGGAAGCAGGAGCAGGCTGTCCCTGTCTCTGTTTCTGACCCTTTTTAGCAGCGGGTTGGGCCATTGTTCCAGGCTCCAACCCAGGCGAACTCCCTCTCCGGGCAGTCGCAGACCTTGTGCTGACACAGGCCCAGTTAGGTGTACCCAGCATCGCAGAATGCGTCCGGTATTCCACCTCTCTCCAAGTGTTGTGTTCCATGTCATTCCCCAACAAACAATCGACTGGCACGGCAGGGCTTACGGCAACTCGAAGTGAACCTGCAACCCCCTCCCACTCAAAGGGAACCTCAGCCACTGGATAGTGGCCCATTCTGCCGTCAGCCATCGCGGCGGGGTGGAGTACATTAGGAACAACCTGCTCTGGGGACACCAGCTGACTTCTCACCATAGTCATGCTGGCTCCTGTATCCCTCAGAGCCTCCCCTCTCTGGCCATTGATGGTAACCCATTGCCCATACTTTGTAGTATTTGGGGGCACCTGGATCTTTGGCACCATCTCCCGCTCTCCCAGGGACACTAAGGTGACACCCGCCCACTCACCCCCCTTATCTAAGGGCAACTCCTCCCCGAGCGCTACACTAGCTACTCCCGGTGACTTTCCTCCGGTGGGAGGGGGTGGTCTCTTTGGGCATCTGACATCTCCCTTATAATGTCCAACGCCACCGCATTCAAAACAGTGGGGAACCCTGGGCTGCTGGCTTTGGCCAGGATAAGGGTTCCGGGGCGGGTTTGCCCTAGGGGTGAACCCTGCTCCCTTCCCTTGGAAGTTATTTTGGGGACCTTTAGAGAACTCTTTCTTTTTCTCCCCCCCCTCCTTCTTCTGGGGGGCGCCCTGTCCGGCTTTTTGAGATTCCCCTCCAGTCCCCTTGGAGGACACCCGAGTACTTGTCCAGATGTCCGCCTCCTCTGCAAGCTTCCGGGGATTGGTCAGCTTGCTGTCTACCAGGTGTTGGCGCAGCTCGGGAAAACATTTCTCGAGGAGGTGTTCTTTCAAAAATAAATTGTACAGCCCCTCATAATCCTTTACCTCACTGCCCTTGACCCAACCCTCTAAGGCCTTTCTGGCATAATCAAGGAAGTCCACCCAGTTCTGAGTGCCCATCTTGTGACTCCCCCTAAACTTCTGTCGGTACCTCTCTGGGGTGAGCCCGAACTTCCTCAATAACGCCAACTTCATGGTGGGGTAGTTTGTCTGTTCCTCTGGATCCAGGGCCAGCAAGGTGTCCCGACCAGCAGGAGGCATGTACTTGTACAAACTACCCCCCCAGTGCTTCTCCTGCACTCCATGAACCTTCAAAGAAACCTCATAAGCGGCCAGCCACTTAGCTACATCATCCCCCTGACTGAAGCTCGCTATCAGGTCCTTTGGAATATAGGGTTTGGTCTCCCTGGCTGACTCTTTTGGTTCGCTGCCACCATTCCTAACAGGAGAGGACCCCCGTCGCAGACTTTGGAGCTCCAGTTCCTTCAGTCTAAACTCATGGACCATCCTCCTCTCCTCTTTCTCCTGGTCCAACTTAGCCAACTCCCACTTTAGCTGTCTTTTCTCTCTCCTATCGGTGAGCTCGGCTTCTGTTAGGCTTCTCCCAGAGATGCTACTGCCCTTACTGGAATAGGACATTGGTTTGGTGAGTAAGTTTTCCCCCTCATCGCGGAATAACTCTTCTACCTCCCCCAGCATGTCCTGGTCAACCTCTTCATCCTCCTCCTTTGTCTCTTGGTGTGCCTCCACCCAGGCCCTAAGGCTAGTCTGGAGCTCCCCCTTCCTGGCACCCTGTTTGAAAAAGACCCCCATTTGTTGGCAGAACATTCTCAATTGGGGCACGGAATAGACTTCCAGGTTTTCCACCGCAAACTCCATTGTGAGACAGGCAAACCTGGATACACACCAGAAATTTTAGAGTGGCAAAGGCAACCTAAAGCCAACTCCACCCACCACCAGGAATAAATTTAGAAAAAACAAAAAGACTAATTGAGAGGGCCGCAAGGAGAAAACTCCTGGTGTAGGTTAGGTGTATTACGTCAAATTACTAGTAAGTAGCTGCAACCAAGTCCGCAATCCCACCGCTGCCACCAATATGTTGGAATTAGGTAGCCTGGCCTAGGGCAAGACTAACATCTAGAGGCACAGTGTAAAGGTTGCAGACCACCCAAAAGTAATTTCACGCAATAGCACTCAAAAAGAAAAACACTACACCAAAATTTATATGAAAATACGTGTTGCTTTATATAAAAATAATATGCTCTGTGTTGTCACGTCAGTAATTCACATATAAATAATTCAAATCAGTTTAGATCACTTTCAGGGTTAGCAATTACACGTTTTAAATCATTAGCAAATAATCACTTTTTAAATTACTAGCAGTCACTGTATTTCTGAATTCTTATCACACTTTTACATTCGGATAAACTGTACTTCAGGTTCAATCAGGCTAATTATTAACCCGCTAGAATCTTGGGAGAAAGCTACTACTCTCTATAAGCCCAAACAGATATCATCCCAGGAGTAGCATTTTGTTTTAAACAGGATGACTGACCTTAAGTATTTACATCACATCACTAAATTTCCTGTTAGTTAACTATTCATTTACTGTACTCTGCGCACCTTATCCTAACTCTTAACACCGCATTACTTTAAAGGTTGGCAAGAGCTACACATAAATCAGTTCAGAGCAACACCCTGTTGCATGGATAACAGTACAGCTTTTCTTCTATTCCTCTCTCCAAAGCAACTGGTTAAGAACCACTCAGATCAATAGTTTATTAAGACCTGCCAGAGTTCCCTTAGGTAGAAGGCTCTTTCCCCTTACACTACCACCTTACTTGCATTTCAGGGTCCTGAGTTGTCAGAGAGCGGGTGGAGCGGGTCATGTGCCAGGTTAGGGATGTTTAGCACTAGCCAGGCACCTCAGTCTCCAGGACACCAGCGTTCCCCTCTCCCACTCGAGCGAGTTCCTCTGGTAGCGCTCGAGCGGGAATGGATTTCAACCGCTTCACTAGGAGTCAGCCGGCTCCTCTGTTTCTCGCCTCTCACTCGCGCCGCTCCTCCGTTTGGCGCTCGAGCGAGGGAGTGAGGCCAAACACCTCCTCAAGCTGCAGCGGTGACCGGCGCTCCTCCGCACACGCTGATGTCGTCGCTCAACGCGCAGCCTCCAGCGAAGGACGCTCTTCTCTCCCGGACCTGCCTTCTCCTATCCGGCCCCGCCTCACGGAGCCCGGCAGCGCAATGGGCATGCGCGAAAGGCGAGTGTTTCACCGCCTGAGGTCGCGCTTTGCAATCGTCGCCGCCTTCCTTTTCCGCCCCCTTGGACACTGACGAGGGCTTGCGCAGTCCGCTCCTCACCTCAGAGCTTCCGATCACAGCTCCACAACAGCCCCGCTTTGCCCACACCGAGGCAGGGACAGCACGGCCAGCTGAACAGCCGTTTCTGCTCCTTCAATAATCCCCTGCCGACCCAGGTGTAGAACCGCTTGTGGTCCCGCTGTCTCCGCTTCTCCAGCCCTGGTGGTCTCAGGTAGGGGGACGGTCACAGAAGGGTTTTGGCACCAGGGGGGGGCGCGATTCCCACAGTTGGGCAGCACTGGGGTACAAGCAGAGCAAAGAGAGGGCACCAGGATAAGCCCCTCTCCGTGGGAGAGTCCTTCTTCACAGTCTCTTCAGAATCAAGCTGCTGAGCAGAGGACTGCGCTCCGCAGCGCTGCAGTCTCCTTCTCCTATAGACTTCCCCTTTATATTTTAGAAAGGGGCAAGTTAGGCGCCCAGGGTCTCCAGAAACTTCCCACAGCGGGGCCAGGACAAATAACTAAAAGGGGAGTTGGGGGTTTGGACCAAATAGGCAGCTTCCCAGTTCAGGAGGTCAACCCTAAGTCTAACCTTTTCCCACCCTTAGCTACCACCTGTCCTCCAGCTGACTTCCACAGGTAGACAAAATGGCTGCCCCGCATTCCGCCTTATATAGGCTGCCCTACAGTGGTCCAGAATGGACCAGAAGGTTCTGGAATGCCCTATGTTAGGCTATGGCCAAGTTCTGTGTGTGACAGTTAGGGCAGTTGGTGGCCACCATTTTAGGTGGTGCCAACTTTCCTGTCAGAACAGGCCTCTGGGCCTCAGGTAAAAGATTATGAGGGGGGGAGAAAACACCTATCCCCCTGACCAACACCTACAAAAAGTCAGTAGACCCAAAAATTAACAAGGGTATGAGGGGCAAAAAGGGGACAAAATAAATAAAAATTAGGAGGGACTTCGCCAAAAAGTCAGACAGGTCTAACACATATGTTGGATTTTTATCGTTTGGTCTTACTGTATTGTTCTTTTTGATAAAGATACCGCTATTTTCATCCATCAGTGTGGTGTCCATTTGCGGTGTTATCACTGTGTTACTGGGAGTGGGGTTGCAAATACTTTACACATTGCCTTGAAGATAAGTCTGGCTGCTCTTGCCAAGCAACCAGGAGGTAAGCAGGGGTTATCAAAGAGGGTGTCCCTCCTTTCCCTGACTAGAAGCAAGGGCCCCTATTTGGCCTAAGGTAACTTTCTCAGCCAACTAGAGACCCCCAGTTCTAACATGCATATATATGCCAACTGATGTTATTCGAGATTTCCTAGTAGAGGAAAATCTGCATGAATATATGTTAAGCATTTATCTGCATCGGAGAGCTTACGGAGAAGCTCAAAAGTTGCTAATGTGCTACAAATGTAGAACAAACTGGAACCAGGGTCCTACTATTTCCACTGCCTTTTGTGGATTTTAACCCTTGCTTTGCATCTTTGCAGCTTTCAATTGCTCGGTTTTGGTGGCTACTGATTGATACTTGGCTTAGGTCGGCCCTTAGCGTCTCAGGTAAAATCTGAATGGGTAATAAGGGCGACCTTCTCCAGATGCCACTCTGGCAACAACCTAAAAACAAGGGTGTCAAGAAAGTGAATGTAGAAAAAAGGTGGCAAAAGAATAGGTGCGTGCAGAGTGTTCAAAAGGAGAAAAAAGGGGAACACACCACGTAAATAGTGGGTAAAAAAAAGCAAAGTAAAGGAAAAAAAAAAGATTCTCCAAATAGACGACAATGCAACTCGAACTGTATTAAACAATCAGTAAATACTGATAACAATAAGCAAGTAAAGCAAGAATGGACAAAGGCAAAAAGAAGCCTCTCTCTAGTGTCCGCAGACCAAATGGGGTCAGGGAACGTTTGTGATACTCTACCAAGGAGACTGAATTCACTATGCTAGTCACAGTGTAGGCTAGCCTGTGATCTGTCACTGGTCCGTTATCTCGCTCCTCTTTGTGCTAGGACAGCTACTCTCAGCCTAGCATCAGCGACCCAGTCTCACTGAGAGAATGAACAGCATGGACTAGGGATGAAAGCAGAGTAGGTTGTAAGGAAAGTGTTGCTGGACATGGTATTATTTGTTTGGGGTGGGAACACCCAAGCCTGATACAACCAAAAACTGTAGGTGGGTCCCAACCCCAATGAGTGCAGGGATCAAGAGAAATGCACCACAAATTCCTGGACACAGCTACTTTATTTTAAAGACAAGTGAACATACATGAGTGTATAACCATGACCAATGTGTTTCGGCATGCACATTCCCCCAGACCATGTTGTCAGCCGACAAGTCCAGTCCATTTATGTCAATGCATTCCTTAGTCCTCCTTTCTTTTCTTGAGTAGAACAACTAGATCACATTTTATCTTCTCCATAGCCGAAACTATTTGGCTGCCAGTTTTACTCTTCATGCTCAATTATTATTCTTGTTCTTCAAATAAATTATCATGGGTACGTTCCTTAATAATGCATTTATGTTAACACTGCACCTCTTGCTCAGCCACATTTAATTCATTGACATTTTGCTACTAGTATAGTTTAACATAAAAGTCTGATACACACATATAAATAGGTCACTGATTTTCATAATACATCTGATGCATCTTGTCTCAAGGTCAACATGTACTGATACTTGTGTCCTCTCATTGTTACAATATCCTAGTCTCCCAAACATCATCTCTCCCATAATATGATTAAACTGCTAATGCAGTAAGTAATTTATAATTCATAAAAAATTAGCATAAAACGATATATGAAAAATCTATATTCTCCTAATAAAGTGCTAATGCATTAGTTATTTTTCATTATGAAAATCTGGTATCATGTGTAACATCTCATTAGCGCACAATTGATTTATGCTGATTATCCAATTAAATATATATATATATCCAAAGTAGTATGACATCACATGCCACTCTCATAATGTTTCAAAGTGAATAAAGACATATCACTCCATGTGCCTGATTCAGTGTCGGAATGGGTAGTTAAATTAGGTCTGCTTTTCCATAGACACTTTTGGGTTTGCTAATAACTTTGGTGCTGTTGAGAATTCTTCAAGAAAGTTTCAAACAGAAGAGTTCATCCACCTCAGCTCTTTCCTGAAAAGTTTCAGGGTAATTCATCAAGTGAGGGTAAGAAAAAAAGGGATGTCCCAAAACCCAAAATCCCCATGCATTTTTAATAGCTTTTTGGGAAAGCAATATCACAAAAGCTAATGAGTAGAATTGTACACAATTTGGCAGGAAGCTAGATCTTGGTCCACAAAGTGCGCTTTTTGTGCTGGGGTATGAATCTGTTTAGTAGTTTTGGAGATATTAAGCACCACAAATATTTGTATATCTGGATAGTTGAGTTTGAGTGACTCTCACAAGAGTCCTTCAAATCCAATAAAAAAAATAGCCTTTTCAATTGGATCAAAGGGCTTTTACACCGTTAGGCCATCTTGCTCTCATGAGAGCAAGGCTCTGATTTGCAGGAAACCCTTACAGGACTCACGGAATTAATGCCCTGTCCCTGTGGGGTGGTCCAAGAGGCCAATAAATAATTATTTACTTTTAAGAAAGTCGCAGTCCCATGGAACTCCCACATGATCCCCACAAATTCAACAACAATCTGGAGTTTACATTATTCTATTATTTAGAGGGAGGGGGCATGTGAACTTCTTTCCAAAATCAGAAATGTACCCGAGGGTCCCATTTCCCAGGCTATATTATTAAAAAATGAAAGTGGGACATACAGTCCCCTCCCAGTACATGTAGCGGCCCCAGAGACCCCATCCACCAAGGCCAAATACATTACATTTAGGGGATGGGGGTATGCAAGGAGAAACAGCTGCTTCCACAAGGCGGAAGCAATTCTGGCTGGGGCCATGGGGCCGGAAGGCTCCTCTGCAGCCCCGAATGATATGTTTTGTGGGTGCCCCAGGTGGGAACTGGGGCATCCACTTAGATTGAAAATGGTTCTGGAGAGTGGATCCCAGGGCCGCTTGAAACTCGGGGAGGGTGGCAGACATGAGCCCCCTTCTCCAATTATTTTTTTTCCCTGGCCCCATTTAAGCTTAGGTGGGGTGGTCATGTGCCCCCCTCCCCTATAAATAGTGCATTGACCCGGAGTGGTGTGTTTCCTGGGGCCTAATAGTCAATTGGGAAGGATGGCAAGTGACCCCCTCTCCTGGGAGGGAGCTGGCTGCATGTGGCCAGCTTTGCTTGAAAGGGTTGGATGCAGGCGAGGCCCTGTGGCTAACCCCACGCCATGCACGGCCAAAGTCGATGCATTTTATGGAGTTGCTTGTCTGCCAGGAGTTGGGCGCAAGTCAGGCCCTGCGCCCAACTGTACTCAATTGAGGGGGGTTGGATTTACAGTTGGTAATAAAACATTACTTTACATAAAAAATAAACTAGAAACTCACTCAAAAAAAGTCTAAAGGTTAAAGAAACATAGTTAGGTGAAAATGTCAGTGACAAAGGTTTAAGGGAAGTTATAGTTACTAGAGATACTGTAACAGGTAAATGTCAGTGTTTTTTGTGTTTAAAACATTTTGTCACTGAAATTTTAACAACTATAATATTTGAACCTTTGTTTTTTTTTCAGTCCAGTAAAAATATTTCACTGGGAAAAAAACTGAAATTCCGCAGTTATAGTTCTCTCTAGGAACCATAACTGGTACTCTAAAGGACGTTTAACATGCAGCCCCCCGCTATGCAGTGTTGTCATTTGAGATGTAATTTCAGATGTTGTAGTCATGTTATCAGTGATGTCATAGATCATGTGAGGGGTGATGCAATATGTGGAATAATTAGGAGTGCATGTAGAGAGCGCAAGTTGTAGTTACTTAAAGGCACGCGTTATAGTTACAAGAGATAACTGGCAAATTTCTGTGTTTTTTTGTTTGAAATGTCACATTTTCACTGAACTTTTTACATAATTGTATCATTCTTTATACTTTTGGTTATGTCAGAAAAATATATCACCCCACTTCGCGACTAATGCATTTGCATTCACCTTTCCAAAACACGGATCCAAGTTTCCAGTTTTTTCTTTTCCGTTTATTCTCTGTGCCGCCATAACGTTTCAACTCCCAAAAGAGCCTTGTTCACATGACGCGGAGGATGAACCACCTGTCTGAAATGTGATGACAGGACTGCAAGCTGGTATCGCACGAGCTTAAAAGCAGCACAAGGGGTCTTAAAGGGGAAACTGCACACAGCGCCTGTGGCCCAATGGAGGGCTGTAGAAATGAACATTAATGCAATATTTACTGGAGGCAAACTGAACGGACTCCACCTAAGGAGAAGAATCGAACTACAGGTCCTAGCATGCCTCACTGGAGAGTGCATGTGATGTATGGGATAAACACACCTGTGGTCAAACTGCCTATTGCCTAAGCACCGCCCCATGAAGGAGCCTGTGGCTCCGAAACGTGTCGGGATTGAAATGCAGTCGCTATGTGTGGTTTCCTGAAATAAAGAAGATGGAAACTTACCTCGTTGTGGAGTGACGTCCTTGACTCAGATGCATCTTTGGGTAATGTTAAACGCGGCGGCCTCCTCCGCGGAGGATGAACCACCTATCTGAAATGTGGTGACAGGATTGCAAGCTGGTATCGCACGAGCTTACAAGCAGCACAAGGGGTCCTAAAGCGGAAACTGCACACAGCGCCTGGAGCGCACTGGAGTGCTGTAGAAATGAACATTAATGCAATATTTACTGGAGGCAAACTGGACGGACTCCAACTAAGGAGAAGAATCAAACTACAGGTCCCAGCATGCCTCACTGGAGAGTGCATATGCTGTATGGAATAAACACACCTGTGGTCAAACTGCCCATTGTCTAAACACCGCCCATGAAGAAGGAACCTGCGGCTCCGAAACTCATCGAGGATTGAAATGCAGCCGCTATGGGTGGTTTCCAGAAATAAAGAAGTTGGTAACTTACCTCATTGTGGAGTGACGTCCTTGAGTCAGAGGCATTTTTGTGGTAAATATATATATATATATATATATATATATATACATACATACATATACGTACATATACATATACACACACACACATATACACACACTACTAAAGGTCGTCAGTAGATAGTTCTAGTTAGGACCATGTCTCCATAGGAACAGAGTTTTTTGACTTGCCTATTTATTTGTCACAGTTTGATGAATCTTCATTCAATTTTCCCCCAAAAAAGTGTGCACATGGAAAGTTTCAGGGCGATCCGTCAAGTGGGGCCAAGAAAATGGGTTTGTACGAGTGAAATCTGAGCCAACATCCCTGCAATCTTAGCTTTTCTCAGTGAATTTGTAAGGTGTTTTAATTCTATTTCCAAACTATAGTGTGGTACTTCCCTGCATGGTAAAGGTGTTGCAGGGCAATGGATGTTTGGTAAATCTTGAATACCTCCACTGATCCACTGAAATAAATGTTTGAATAAGTCTAACAACTTTACGATATTGCTAGAATTTAACACGGACTGAGGAAAACATATAGCATCATAAACAAGATACTTTGGCTTCTTTCTCAAAAAATGCCAATGCTTTCCAACTCATAAATTTGCCTTTATAATATTTAATGAGCCATAATCCTGCACTCTGTAGAAAGAAAACAAGTTTAAAACAGCACCAATAATCAGCTACTATTACATTCCGAAGCTGTGCCTAGTCAATCTTTGTGTTTTTACTGTATTTTGGTATTTACATAAACCAGCGCAGCTCCAATTAAAACGCAAGCTTTGTAAAATATACTGCACCATAAAACCGAAGCAAAGACAATGCACATAGGGACACTGGTAACTTGAAGAATAGCATAGGCTCAACAAACTGGTAAAGTACTAAGAGGCCAACTCAATATAATGTACGAAGAGGCTGGATATCATATACAATGGAAATGTAATATAACTTGCCTTAAATAACTGGTAAAGACTGATTCTTTTCAAACAGTTGGGAGCAATATTTCCTAAGATACATTTTAATTAAATAATTAGAATATTAGTTTGCATCTGTATAAAACACAGAAAAGGAAACCGGTGTATCTTATATAACATATGCTTTGTCATGTTACCAACTAGGCTAGGTCCCAAACCAAACATTAGAACGAATCAGCTCTGACAGGTGGGCGACAAAGTAAAGTACGGACGCAACTTCTCTTTAGTAGTTAATAATAGTAACTAAAATAATTACATTTAAAGCCAAAACAAAATCTGCCTTTTTACTTGGGGTGGGCGACATATACCACTTCACCGGCAGAATTGGCGGAATTTTGGCCACTCCGCATTACTCTTCTAATGTGGCGTTCCAACCAATTTCCTCCAGCCACCGCTTGGTGGAGTTTTTTTTCTAACAGGCAGCTCGAAAACAGCAAATTGGCTAGGTAGATTGGGCATCCCCTAGCGCATTTTTCAGTTGCTAGGAGGGCACCCAATGAGACCTCTCTAACACAGGTAGTCACAACCATTCAGTGTCAGAAAGCTTCCACTCAAGTAGAAAATCTACTTGATCAGCAGCAAAGTCAACTCTAGAAGCTGCACCCTTTGGCATGCCGTGTTGTGCTGTTCGTGCTGGTTTTTCAGCGTGGAAAGAGCTTCCGCCGCTAAATCACCAAGCGATCAGCTCAAAGTGTCTATTTCAGCCTGTCCACAGAATTCTGCAGATCTCACCAAGTTTTATTGTAACTCCACTGAAATACGCTGAGAAAAATTCTGTAAGTTCCGCCCAGACCTACGTTTTACTAAGTCACATGTACACAGGATCAAAGACCCCTTCTGGATAGCCAGCTGTCTAAATCATTCTGATTTCTCCCCATATATATATATATATATATATTCACTGAAAAAACCATAGGTTATAGACCATATATGGTTAGGAATTAGCATTTACAAAACCTTGAAAATTCACTGAAAAAACCATAGGTTATAGACCATATATAGTTAGGAATTAGCATTTAAAAACCTTATTTTACTCACACAAAACCATTGAAATTCCATATATAGTTAGTTGCACTAACTATATATCGCGCACCCGCAATCCACTGCTGATGATGTCACATATTACATCATTCATGACATGGTCAGTGACATCACTGATGACATCACTGATGACAACATCCAGTGATTATGTGTTTCTGTAAAGTTTAAATATGTTTTACATATTGAAGAATGAGTGGATGTATAAGTGTCTGAATGAAGGTTTTAGTAGGTGCGTGATTGACTGTATGAGTGAGTGATTAAATGCGTCTTACTGAATGCACGGGTTAGTGACTAAACTGTCTGAAAGTGTGCATCAGTATCTCTGTTGTTGTGCAAGCTGCTGCATGTGTTGATCAGTAGCTATATAAGTAGCTATATGGGTTATTGATTGGTTGCACAAGTATTTGTATGGGAGACTGAGTGTGTGTATGGCTGGCTGGGAGGTGTGTGACTCTGTGCAGATCAATGTGTACTTGTATCAGTGATTCTATAAGAGAGTAACTATGTGTTAGTATATGTTTCAAAAATGTAAGGTGTTCTGTGTTTAACTGTATAGATGAGAAAATGGAAGTGTGATTGATTCTTTTCAGGACTGACTAGGTGTGTGAGTAACTCCATGAATGAGTGGCAGAGTGTGAGTGTCTGTATAAGTGTATGAGTGCATATGATAGTGTTGTAAAGATGAGTGATTGTATGTATGAATGATTGTATAAGTGAATGTGTGTGTAGACATAGGAATCAGTGAGTGCGTATGTAGTAACTAGTATTGGTGTGTCAATGGTTTCAAAAATGATACTCTCTATTTAACACTGGGTGTAACGGAGGTTATATTACAGTGTGAGGAGATGCATTGTATTATCACATGAATGATATCATCAGTGATGTGATCATTGATGTCAAGTGTGATGTCATCAGTGATGTCATTTAAGATGTCATCAGTGATGTCACTGACCATGTCATGAATGATGTAATATGTGACATCATCAGCAGTGGATTGCGGGTGCGCGATATATAGTTAGTGCAACTAACTATATATGGAATTTCAATGGTTTTGTGTGAGTAAAATAAGGTTTTTTAAATGCTAATTCCTAACTATATATGGTCTATAACCTATGGTTTTTTTCAGTGAATTTTCAAGGTTTTGTAAATGCTAATTCCTAACTATATATGGTCTATAACCTATGGTTTTTTCAGTGAATTTCAATGGTTTTTTAATAGCAAATATCATAAGCTGTCGAATGTCAAGTACGTGGTAAGTAAAAACATTTTCGTGTTTATGCACACTGATCTGCTTTGAATGCTGCCCCCCACCCCTCATTTCTATTAGGAGTACTCTCTCTTTGCAGATAGTGAAGGGTAGTTAACGCAGCCCTTTGCCCCCTTTGTAATCCGTCGTGCCTGCTTCTCTCTCCATTTGATTGATTGTTCTCTTTGGTTCATTCTCTATTTACAAACAAGCACAGAGTCAAAATACTCTGTTTAGTCTTTGCAGATAGCGAAAAACCGTGTAAAAAAACAAAAGGAATCGAGCAAAATCAGTAGGCCACTAATGGGATCTCTTTTTGACCTCGCTAAAATAGAAACATTAGGAACAACCTGTTGAAAATAGCAATGCGTATGTACATAAGCGGCGTTCATTTGTGTTCACAGTACCCCTTGTTGATTGTTTGAATCGAGCATTGAATTGTTCGAAGTTGGTTCTCTTAAGGATCTTCTCTGCCTGCAAACGAGGAAGAATAGGAATATTCTCTCTCCCTTTGCAGATAGTGAAGGGTAGGTAACGCAAGCCTTTAACACGTCGTACCTATTTCATTCCTCATTGATTGATTGATTGTCCGAACATTGACTGTTTGGGAATTAGTTCTTTTTGGAGGTATTCCCTGTTTGCAAATAAACGTAGGAAAATCTTTGCAAGTAGTGAAAGGGTACGTAATGCGGACCTTTCTCCCCCGTTGTAATCTGTCATGCCTATCTACTCCCCACTGATTGATGCACCTGTTTCACCCGGACCATTTACTAGAGATACGTCATCTGGCCCGACCAGAGAGCACCCCTAGTGAAAAGGACATATGCAATAATAACGAAGTGATCACTGTATCCTGTTAACAGAAACTTTAGCATGAAACAACCTGGAAAGAAAAGAATAGGAAATCGAAAATCAGTAGGCCACTGATGAACATGAACTTTTATTAAACAACGAACAAAGAAACGATAACATAACGTAATGATAAAACCTATTAATGTCCTAGAAACAAGAAAACGTTCGAAATATGCCAGTGGTGAGAGACCAGAAAAACAGTAAGAGAAACCAAATCACCCCTCGCTGTCCCACCGCCTGCCACGCCAAAAAAATCGATAGACTAGGGAAAATGCAAGTCAGTAGAACATCCGCCCCCACTCTGGAAACTTCCAAGGTGGGGCAGGGTTCCGGCTACGCCCAGCCGGGAGCAGCCCATATAAGGCAGGTCCTGCTGCCACGCCTCGGCCAGGAGATCCTAACGTAGGGTGTAGCCGGAGGAGAGGCTGAGACCAGCGGGACCCGGCCAGGGGATTGCCTTTACAACGCTGAACAGATGCAGGGGGGGGGGGAATGTCTCCTCGACCCTCCCCTCTCTCTCCCAGTCCGGCCGCGGTGGCCCTTGAGAGTTGCAGGTAGTCCCGCCACATGCTCTTCCGGTCCGGCCACCAACGGTCGGGGGGCCGAGGCCGACGGGATCCGGCTGCAGCCAATAAACCAAGAAACCCGTTCATGGGGCCAGAGCCAGGGGCGTCCGGCCGACATCTACCGGAAGCCCGGCCCGAAGACGGACGGGACACTTCTTCTTTCTTGTATAATTGCTGCAACAACCCTGGGGGGGGATGTCTTGCACATGCCTCCGACCCCCCCCCCCCTCGTCCTCATCGCCTGGTCCGGCCATAACAAATCTCAAGCGAGACGCCGTGGGGTGCACTGGGAGGGAGAGACGGTGCGAACAGGCCTCTCCCGCCTCCCCAGGTGGAGGCTTCCCAGCTGCACCCTCAGCGCTCCAGGCGCCCGGAAAAGGGTTCTTCCACTGTGGCCATGCTGCAACGTCTCGCCCGGCAGGGTGGAGCCCGTCCGCTCATTTGACCCCGCGATCGCCAGTAGCTACCGAACTCTCAAAATGGCGGTCGACCTGGCAAGAGCGGGCCCAGCATAAAGAAATGGCCCGGTCACTGGTTGACTCCACCACCGTAGTCCTCCACGACCTTGAAGATTCTAGAGGAGCCGCGGGAGTCTCCGACCCCCGATGGGGAATGACTGCCATGATCACCCGTGGAGTGACGAAACTGTATCCGCGGGACGTCGGCGCCAGCCTCACTTTGAATTACTAGAATCCTGCAGACCTCACTTCCGGTGAAAGCACAGTGTGACCCGGTAGGAAAAATTGTTGCACCCCCTCCCCTTTTTGACTGATAGTTCAAACCACCGATCCTTTCCTTTGCCCTTTTAACGGAACTTTGGACTGCCTCCCCCTCTTTTACATTTTCTAGAGAAAACAAAACATTAACCACTACAATAACATAGCAGTTGACACCAGAACTGTTTTCAAATTGAAAACCAACAACATCTTCAACAGAATCCTTTTTGTTTCTGCTGTGACCCTGCTACAGCACAGGCATTGTCCCCAGCAGTAATTCTGCAATGCCGGTAAGAATAGCTGTGGTGCCTACTGGACTCACTCACCCCCGCGGCGCCCCACGCCGTTATTTGCTGGGCGGCAACTTGCTAGACATCACTTTCGTGCCATCTAGATTTCAGCACGTTCTGCTGCCTTGGAACTATTCGCACAACAGACCGCTACTGACAAGAATATTTCATTATTGGTGCTGTCAATTTCAATAAATCTATTGGATAATTCAAAAGAAATTGCCACGGTCTCTTCGTTGTTTAAATGTTTTTACTGTTTTTGTTTTGTTGTATATATTTATATGTCATTAAAGTTTTATATTCCTACTACTTTGTTGGAGTGCTATATATTTTTAATGTGACACATAATTCTAAAAACTTTGATGTACAAAGAGTGATTCCTGGAATCTTCCGCTTCAGGCTCGGTCCCCTCCCCAATCACAATACAGGATGGTTTTCAGATAGTAGGAACACGTGTGGTGTGACGGATCTCATCGGGTGTGGGCCTTCATCTACTATAACTCCTTTGAAGAGGGGCGATTCTTTACAGCTGGGGCCATAAACTACATCTGCAGGGCTAGCTGATAGCCTGGACAATCGGACACAGAGGAAGAGGAGTGTCAGAGGGTGCGGTAGTGAATAGGGCGAAAGGGAGGTGTCGGGCGGGCACAGTGTGATTCTCAGGGAAGAGCAGCGCAGATGGGTGGAGGTTTATTGCCCATGCATAAGACAGAGAGCGCGGGTGACCAGTGCCTGGGGAAGATGCTTGCGAGGGTGAGGAGCCATGCTACGAATCGACAGCGTGCAGAGAGTGGGTCTGGTCAAGACATCTAAAATGGCTGCCGTGCACGACAAAAGTGTGGCATTTCAAAAAAGGCAAGATGGCGCAGACAATGTTTTTCAACACTTCCTCATTTCCTTCGAATCGAACGTTAACAGACGTTGGGGCATATTACCAAAGTTAAGCGATATTTATCGCTAACGATGCTTACCAACGAATTTTTTACCGCTAAGCATCATCAGAAATTATCGAAGATAAACCTTGCTATTATCAAGGTTTATCACAAATGCGATAATAAACGGCCGCAATGCATGAATATCGCTAAAAACTCAGCGATATTCATACATTACCGAGCTAATGCTCTTAGCCATGTTATCCACCTCCCATTGGATAACATGGCTAAGAACTGCTCAGGGCAGGTGTTACTTTTTGGAGATATTCGCGCTTAGCGCGAATATCTCCAAAAGTTGGTAATAGGAGATAGATATCTTGCATGTTGTAATGCAAGTTATTGTGGTATATGGAACTCATACCATAATCTCTCAGGAAAGCAGAAACTGATCCTTTTGGGACCGCCTAAAAAGGCCTAGGGGGTGAGGAGTACTCTACTTTGCCCCCTTTTCACGTTCCGAACTATTTTATTTTACTCTCTTCTGTAATTACACAAAATAGCAGCGATAAGATGCATCGGAGACACACAGTGAGAGAAAGGAGGCCGGAGATGAAGAAGAGATGTCAAATACACATTGGAGATAATATAGTGGCAGAAGGGAAGTAAATATGAGTAAACTTACCATGTAACATAAAAATGTTGCACTCTATACTATAAGTCTCATTTTATACTACAATCACTTTGCTACAACCTCATAAATTAAAAATAAAAATGAATAATGTCTCAAACAATTTTTGATTTCTAAATATAAATTTATTCTTCAGAATTTTCTAAATTTGAAAGAACTAGTAACATGTCCTCATCAGCAATGTCCTCATGAAAAGTCTCCAATAATGATTCTTGTAACTCTATGGTCTCCAAACACTCGATAAATTCGCCATCAAGAGATTGATCAAAAAAATCATTCAAGTCATCTCCTCCTTCTGACAATATTTCATTATTGGTGCTGTCAATTTCAATCAATGTAGTGGAATCATTCAAGTCATCTCCTCGTGACAATATTTCATTATTGGTGCTCTCAATTTCAATCAATGTAGTGGAATCATTCAAGTCATCTCCTCCTTGTGACAATATTTCATTATTGGTGCTGTCCATTTCAATCAATCTAATGGAATCATACAAGTCATCTCCTCCTTGTGACAATATTTCATTATTGCTGCTCTCAATTTCAATCAACGTAGTGGAATCATTCAAGTCATCTCCTTGTGACAATATTTCATTCTTGGTGCTGTCCATTTCAATCAATCTAATGGAATCATACAAGTCATGTCCTCCTTGTGACAATGTTTCATTATTGGTGCTCTCAATTTCAATCAATGTAGTGGACGATTCAAAAGAAATTGCCACGGTCTCTTCATTGTGAGCCATTTTATTTTGAAATTGCTTGCTGTAAATTGCAGAAAAAAATAATCACTTTCATTTATCGTTTTTAGTAATACATAATATAAAACTAACTTTATCAAGTATTTAGTATAACAGAAGGACTGCAAATAAATAACAGAAAACATTTTTCAAATTATCTTCAAGTGTACAACATAGTTCCCCTTACAAATTAACAACTCACCTTTTCAAAAGTAGGAAAAGTGTTAGTACTGTGTAAATCAAACACCAGAAATTCACCACCAAAAATTCCTCACAAATGTACCTCAGACAGTAGTATCACAAAATGGCTGTGGTTTCCTCTCATTTGACATATATACATAACCAATTAACTTTCATCACACACAAATACAAAACCAAAGTAACATTTTAATTGGTTCTAAATTTCAACACTTTCAAATGTGTTTTCCCCATGCAATTTTCCATAGGACATTTACATACGTCTACAGCCTGAATGGCTGAACGGAATTACACCAAACTTGGCAAAATGGTACATCAAACCTAAGAGGTCAGGAAGGATCTACTATGCCCCCTTATGGTCATTTCCCCCTTCGCTTTGGCCTCCTCTTGTCTCTCAATCCTACCGAGAGACAAGATGGCGGCCGCTACGGACTGTTTGGAATGTTGACAGACGCCGGAGAACCAATCAGCTTCGCAAAGCTCCGTAACGCGAAAAGTACGCGAAGCGGAGCGCTGTTACAGATATATATCTTTTTTTGAACGTTAATTTCTCAAAATCCACTGGAGCACATATATTGAGACCTAGCAAAGGCACATCGGGCTACCAGTCCCTAATATTTTACCAAGTTTCGTGCAAATCCATTCAGCCGTTCGATTATTATTATTATTTTTTTTTTTTGCCCCGCGGGGCCCTTTTAAAACCTCCACATCAAACCTAGGGGGTCAGCGAGGATCTACTATTCCCCCTTATGGTCATTTGCCCCTTCGCTTTCGCCTCCTCTTGTCTCTCGATCCTACCGAGAGACAAGATGGCGGCCGCTACGGACTGTTTGGAATGTTGACAGACGCCGGAGAACCAATCAGCTTCGCTTCACAAAGCTCCGTTGCGCGAAAAGTACGCGTAGCGGAGCGCTGCCCAGTCCGCGGTTACAGATATATATCTTTTTTTGAACCTTAATTTCTCAAAATCCACTGAAGCACATATATTGAGACCTACAAAAGGCACATCGGGCTACCAGTCCCTACAATTTTGCCAAGTTTCGTGCAAATCCATTCAGCCGTTCGGGCCAAAAGTGAGGCCAACCGCCCTATGGAAAACTCAATGTTAAAAACGCGTTTTGGGACCCCCCTTTTTTCTCGGCCCCCCCTTGACAAACCCCCCCAAAATTTTCAGGGGCTGCTCAGAAACAAAATGTGCCATTTTCCTGAAAATTTCAGCCAATTCCGTCCACAAACGCCTAAGTTATTAGACATAGAATTTTCAAAAAACCCATAGAGAAAAAATCCTAACTATATATACCTACTGGCGACCGCCAGTAGGTAATATATATATATATATATATATATATATGCAGTGACGTTACCAGCTTCCCACACATACAAAACTATTTTATAAGCACATCACACAGAAAATGAGGAGCTGCAATAGGTATTTTGAAGGGACGTTTGTTAATAGTAGCTTCCACCATGTGGGCAGGCCCGGACAGTACTGGACTATGCAGACTCTTACATAGGTAAGAAAGTGATGCCAACTGCTCTCCACTATGCCCAGCTATTGAAACAGCACATTGGATAAAACAGGTCATACTGCTCAAAAATACCATTCCACACTTTGTCCAGTCTACAAACTGCAATACCCTTACCCCAAAAAAGTATTATATTCTTGCTCCTTTTCATTACAAAATTAGATCTACATTGTTGTCTCTGTCTCCATGATGTGAGGTTTTCTAAATCCTAGAAAACCTCTTTTGTAGCATAAAGGTGGCATGCTATGATCCTCCTCCTGTCCGGCCTCACCTCTGTGGTATACAACACTATCTTTTATGTCTGACACAACGCAGTCCCAACGGCTAGGAGTTAGTATGTCTTACATTCAATCAACATTAGAGAGAAAGGACCTCATTTAGATTTTGGCAGAGCAGGTGCACCAAAATTGTGATTCTGCTTGGAATCAGGGAAGGGACAGGTCAGCCAGCTGAAGCGGTGTCAGTGGAAACCTTGGAATTATGACCCATTTGCTAAAGGTGCGTCAGTCAATCTAAACCAGAACATCATTTCAGGGCACCAATAGAAAGCCTGGTGGTCTCAAACTGTAAAATGACCCCCAATCACAGGTAGAGAATGCTCAGCATGTCACAACTAATAATTTATTTTTCAATAACATCTTGCCTCGGGGTTTGTTAATCATAAACAAAACCATGCCAAGCATGTTCATTAAACATGGAGGGCGGCAGCCATGGTGGCCCTGCCCAAGACACAGAAGTCCACACTTGCATGAGGGCAGATTGTAGAGGGGAGGGGGGGTAGCTCTCTAAATATGGCATGTACTCTTCCACCAAGGGAGCAGAGATCATGGCCTCCACTGACCTGGTGAGCTGGTGAACAATGAGTCAAACTCTAATGGGAGCCCAAAAGTCCAGTCGTCTCAGAACATAAATAAGACATTTTTTCTGACCTTCGAATATTACCAAGGAACACCTTAAGTATTTAAGGTGGGATGGGTTGAATATAGTTCAAGATTACACAAGCCAGTCTAAAAAGGATGTTAATAGCAACCACGGGGGGGGGCACTCAATACTGATATTGTGGTCACATTTTCTAATCGGGCAGCAGAGTGTAGAGCTACTGTGAGACAAGACAGCGCAGACGTCGGCACTCCACTTAGGGATCCTTTGCCATAGTAAATATTGGAAATGATTAGGGCTTGAAAATCGAAGCAGAAGTCAATAAGAGTTACATTTTTACATTTTTAGTAGCGAAGATTTGGTAGCTTTTTCTGTGTGATATTTCTCGGGTTTCATTTCGAAGTTCATTCAGGTCAGTGCAGAATCTCAGAGACTGCGTCACTTTTTTTTATTTCAAAAAGTTGTTATTTAGAAGATTTGAGGGTAGAGTTGAAACCATCAGTTTGAAGAATTAGTAATGTATAGTTTGGGTAAACAATCCTTGTTGAATTTAGATTTGCATTCGTTTTCTGATTTAGTGGAGAAAGTTAGTGAAAATGAATATATATATATATATATATATATATATATATATATATATATACGCAGCTGTAGGAAACCAGGGGCAGCTCCTTCGTAATGGCAGAGGACCGTAGTCCCACTGGCAAAGCCAGCAGCTAAAAAAAAATGAAACAATATTGGATTATAGATTTATATTTAAGCAGCTCACTCAGCCAGCAGTGTGTAGGGAGGGGCGTGGCTGGGGCATGGAAAGTGGTAGGAGGAGTGCCCTGTGAGCTCTCTAATTGAGCATGTATATTTGGCCGGCCATCCCAGGCTGACCAAAACACACAAGCACACTTGGGTTTCTACAGCCCGGCTGCATTAAGCTGCCGGGTTGGAGAAACCCCACAGACTCCCTGGTCTGAGCAGGGCATCTTTCTAGCCTGCTCAGGCCAATACCCAGCACTGTTCTGAAGGGAGTCTGATGCAGTCCCAGTGCCTGTTGGGACACAGAAGCAGCAGCGGCACCCGGTGCAACGCGGGACAAGGTCATCATCTTAAGGTAAGTTTAATGATATTTTTTTTATTCTCCCCATCTCTGACGCTTCCCTGCCCCACTACCTTTTGTATGTGGCAGCCACAAATGTAGGAAACAAACCTTTCAAATGCAAACATCTTGAAGGAAGGTAATCTCAAGGTGGATTTGGGCCCATAATGGTGGACAGGCCCTGATCTCAGAGCTCAGCTGCCATATCAGTTACCAATTACTTCATTGGTTAATTTATCTTCGAAATCCTGTGAGGTCATGAGTAGCACATGGAAGAGGCTCAGACTGTGATCCTCAACTTACCAGAAAAAAATCACTGTTTTTATGTCTTGCATCACAACTATGCCCTTTTAACTTTTATTTAGAGCATTTCTACTTTTGTAAAAAAAAAAAAGTTATTTACTCGAGTAAAGCATCTTACTTTAACTTTCACAAAGTTATTCCTTTTTTTTTTTAGTTTAGCATTTTGATAATAGGCATTGGTCCCTCACAAAAGTGAGGAAACACTGTGCACAACATACACACTATAGCCTCCAGCTATCTGGGTCTTTCTATTTACATATTTCATTTAGGAAAGCTCATAATGTACTTGCAAACATTAACTTGGTTTAATGGAGTGCTGGATGTCCATTGCCTACTTCATTCAAATAACTATGCAGTGGAAGCGGTTGTTGAGTTGCAGTATTTCTGTAATATTGTTGCTTTGTTGTGGTGTTACTGAGCTGGTAATGTGCAGTATTGGTGCTGTGGTTTGGTTGTATTGCATTGTGCTATATTATGTGGTTTCTTTTTTTTTGTTTTGTATTGTTTTTGTGGAATAGCATTGTGTTTTATATATTTTTGTGTTAGGTTATTGTGCTATGCTTTTGTCGATTGCTCCAGGGAGCTAAAGTTGTTAGAACTTTATACAGTTAAGCTTTGTACACCTATGACTTAATTTTGCGAACCAGTTCAAAGACCACTATTTAAAATTAAATAGGAATCAAATGCCATAGATGTTCGTTTTCAGCAGTTTTAAATTGTGAAGTGAAAAATTCAAATGTGAAATGGCAATGTTGGCTTCTTTGATCAATCTTCAGGAGACGTGTCATAAAGCCCCTTAGCTAAACAGAGAAGCACATTCCAAATTGTCAGATTCATAAAACTGTGACAAAATAAAAAAATCCCATTGAAGACTCAAGTTTACTATAACCACAGGATGTTTATTGCACACACAGGAAATTTATACACATACATGCACAAATATACCTGGATCTTCATCTATACTCACACACGTTTATTACAGAAACCGGAATAGAGACTCTGAAGTTATGGTTTTAGTCATTCTTTCTACAGAAAATGTTTGTGATGTGCTAATAACTGATGCATTTGATAAATCTGCATGACATTTAGAACACGCACATTTAACCAAGTTTATTTTTTTTAATTTCAAACACTTTATTGAATTTGTTCAACAATATACCAACATAACCAAAAAAAGACAAGTTTGGAGTAATGTACAAGCTTACGTGGGCTAAAATAACAAAATAGCAACGCATAAAATTTTGCAAACTACCTAAATTAGTAATCCAAACTATATAAACCCAAAATGAAGGGATGAAAAGGACCAGAAAAAAAAGAAAAGGAGAAGGGAGGGAAAAGAGGGAAAAAAGACCATATGATAAACAACAAGAGAAACCTATATTGAGGAACTGGTATCATTAGTATATAAATATTGGAAAGTCACTGTAAATACAAGGAAAGAATAATGACAAGCAGAGCATAAAATATTAGACAGATTTATTACAGAGCATACAAACAAAATAGGATTAATCACGGAGGTCTGTGTGTTGAAATAAATGTCCAAGGAGTTCCATAATGATCTAAACAAGTGTTTCCAGGGAGAGTTCTGTAGCACAATGTCAGCACCAGTAAGGTGAGTAACCCAGTTCATCCATCCTTTATATGAAGTCTTGTGTGTGTCTTTCCAATTATTGAGAACCATCTTCACTGCTGACGTAAGTAACATGTCTAAGATCTTTGTCAGTGTCAGTACAAGAATAACTCATTAAAAAAACAATAGTTAATAGATAAAACTCGTTTTAACTCACATTTAAATAGGTTGAAAAGAACATGAAAAACCCTGACTCAAAAGGACGACACAGCCTTACAGTTTAAAATAAAATGGGCTACAGCCCCAGTTTCCTCTTTACAATTCCAACATAATGGATCATTGAGAATGCCAAGCTAATGTAGTCTGGCTGGTGTCCAAGATGCCTTGTACAAAAGCCAATATTTAGTTTGAGATAATACTGGGGATATTTTATGGCTGGTTATCGAATTCAAAATTTGTGGCAATGAAGAGTCCGTTGTTGGATCAAAGGAGTGCTAATCCCAAAAAGCGACCAGATTATTATTGGGCTTAGAAGATTTAGGGCAAAGAAGTTAATAGACGTGACACTTGGTGGCCTAATTTATTAATCTTTGCCACAAACATTGATAAGGATGGAGGCACATTATGAAATTTGGCTCTAGTTCTTGCCGCTCTAACTTAAAAAAAATTATAAAATTTGATGTTATCTAATTTAGAACTGGTTTGAAGAGCTACAAATGTCACTGGGTACTGGGAGCATTCCAACTGACCTTGGAAAAAGATACCCTTTTTGATCCAATCATCAAGATCTAATGATTTCGCTTTGTAGAGTACCCTACGATTGAGCCATAGAGACTCCATCTTAGAACCCCTAATACTTACGTCTAATTTCTTGTCAGAAGTGCCAGTTTTGTGTTTTTGAAAATAGATTTAGATCTGTTTGGGTAAAGCTGGTTGGAGGTAAGTAATACCAGAGGATTTAGGTTATCAAGATTGGATTTTTCTACATCTAGCCACACCGGGTTATAGTGAACTGGAGGCGAAATCCCATAAGAACCCTGTTTTGCAAGAAATGCTAATTGATACATTTTAAAATCCCCCCCCCCCCCCAAGGATTTATCAAGTCTCATTTTTTTATGCCAATTAGAGCTTTTTTGCCACGCCATAAAAACTTTGTAAGAAGAGTGTCTAGTTTATGATGGAAGTCCTATGTCAGGAGAAGAGGAAGCATGTTTATAAGATAATTTACCAAAGATGTGATCATCAATTTTATGGGTTCTACCCTTCCCCACCTCGTAATAATTTTTCGTGACCAAGAATCCAAGAGTTTAGTGATTTTTTCCAGAGTTACTTTCTCGTTCTGATGATATTGCAACCGATTTAGAGCATTTTACATATCCCGGTTGCCAAGTCAATCCCGAATTGCCCAAAACGTCTTTTGTGCATTGCACATTCAAGGGTTTCCCTTCCAATTTGTCCCTGTTAAGTTTATAGCCTGCGTGTACGGAACATTCTGTAATAGTAGCCATCAAGGCCGTAATTGAAGGATCCGGATTTTCAGTCATAATTAGGATACCGTCCGCATAAGCAGCTAATTTGACTTGTATATCTTTAAAACCTACCCCCTTAATATCCAAATCCAATTTATTGTCTTGGATTATTGGTTCAAATGCCAGATAAAACAGAGATGGAGACAAGGCACAACCTTGTCTAGTGCCTTGATGAAGGGTAAAAGATTCCGAAAGAGATCCATTATTCGCTATGGGAGCCGATGGTGCTAGATAGAGGGAAATTGCCATATTTATATAAAAGTCTCCCAAATTAAATGAATACATACATTGCTTTAAAAAGGTCCAAGAGACTCTGTCCAAAGCCTTTTCTGCATCCAATGTGATAGCCATAGCCGGATCTGGTTCAAATGCAGCCTTTTCTAGAACATGACACAACAAACGAGTATGGTCATTTGACATGCGACTTTTAAGGAAACCTACTTAAGAGTTACTTATTAAATATGGCAGGACATTGTTGAGTCTTGTAGTTAACATGTTTGAATACATTTTACAATCTACATTGATGAGGGCTATTGGTCTATAATTTTTTGCGAAAAGTGGATCCTTACCCTCTTTAGGAACAACAACTATGTTGGCTTCGGTCATGGAGTCTGCAGTGCGACCTTCACTAGCTATATTATTAAAAACTCGCAGCATGGTCGGTTGTAAATGCTCTGAGAAGGATTTATAAAATGTGGCTGTGAAGCCGTCTGGACCTGGGGCTTTATTATCTTTTAAGGTTTTAATCTAATTTATAATCTCCTCTGCATTGATTGGTTTCCTTATCACTAGTTTGTCTTGTTCTGATAATTGAGGCAATCTAAGTCTGTTCACGTATTGGGTGCAATTCTCAGAGTTAAGGTCTTGACTCTTTTTGCATAAATCTTCGTAGAAAGATTTAAAGATGTTTAATATATCCTTCCGTTGTGTGTGTACCTGATCTTTGACATCCTGGATGGACGAAATAACATTCTGGTTGGTTTATGCTTAAAATATGAAGCAAGTAATTTACCCACCTTATTAGCTTTGCAAAGATTAAGGGCTTTAAATGTATTAACCCATACTCCCACTTGTTTGCTCAGAATTGTATTGTATTCATATTATTTTGCGTGAGTGATGAAAGAATAAAGTTATCACTCAAAGAGCAGGCATGAGAAGACTCCAGGGTTTTAATTTCGAGCTCTAATTTGAATAATTCAGCATTAATGTTTTTGTTTATTTTTGTTTTAATTTCAATAATTATTCCTCATATTGTGGCCTTCAAAACATCCCAGAGTATTGACATTAGTGTCTGCAGTATCATTATGTTGAAGATAATCTATTATAGCCTCAACATTTTTCTTTTTGTCCTCCGGGTCTGATAATACATCATTATTAAAGCGCCATCCTTTTGGAGAACGTTCATTATGACTACCCGCCAGCTTGAGACTGATATACAAATGATCCAACGCCAATTTAGGGGAAATGTCTGAATGTTCAATTAAATGTGTGAATGAGCCTGAAATAAGAATGTAATCAATTCTAGTATACGATTTATGTGGAGTAAATAGTATAGTCTCTGGGATCTGGGTATTGAAGGGGCCATGCATCTTTAAGATTAAATTTAGTGCATATGGTGTGAACTGTGGCGTGCGATCTGGTAGGATGGTATTTACAATAGGATTGACTGTCAATTATTGGATCCAATGGAATATTTAAAATCCCCTCCAACTATGATAACATCCTCCCGAGGAAGAACGTCTATAGTTTAAGATACACCCTCCCAAAACTCTGGATCATCAGTGTTGAGGCCATATATATTCACCACATGTATAAGATATTCTCCTTTCTTTAAGTGAGTAACTAATAATCTACCATCACTGTCGTGAGTTTGTGATTCTAATAAAAATATTCGCTTTTTTAGCTATCAATGTGATCTCCCCCTTCCTCTTATGATCTGCCGGTGAGCAAGCAATTCGTGGAATCCAATTATTCTTAATAAAAGTAACATCTTCTTTAGATAATCTTGTTTCTTGTAGTAAGATATCTCCTTTGCTTTTAGCTAGTCAAATATTTTCCTGCGTTTAATTGGGTGGTTGAGCCCTTTAACATTTAATGATATTACATTGATATCTTCTGCAATCATGCGTGACTTAGGTTGTGCCATCATAAATATGATTTAAAACAGGTTGTTCTAAACTCGTTCCTTATAAAATAGTAGCTGACTTCCATACTGAGTGCTAAGACATTATCGGAAAACACAATCACCACATAGATATAGCCTGTTATGGCCTGAAACAATGCAATAACAAACAATGATTATATATGGAATAATCCCTCAGTACTTTTGTCTAATAGGGCCAAAGCATAGCCTGACTAATAAAATAGAAAGGACAGTAAAAGATAGAAAACACAAAGTAATAAATAAAAAAAAGGGAATACCGACAAAACAAAACATCGCACAGCTAGTAATTTTTCTCACATTCTGGGGGTTCCCCAAACCCAAACACCACTCATCCCCCTCCCTCCCCACCCAACCTTACAAACCTCGACTGTAGGAGGTGCGATGACAGGAGCGTCAAGCGGATATTGAATAAGATCAACATTAAGATTTCCCAATGCTTACATACAGAGTGAGTCAAATTAAGTAGGACATCAGAACCTCCTTAAGAGCCAACCGACTCAAATGCAAGGCTACTTAATAGATAAACAGAGAGGCCCTTCTTTTTAACCATCTTATAACGCAATAAATGTAGCAACTATAAACAATCCCATATCTTGAAATAGAACACATCTAGGAATAAAGATCGGACCACAAGATTCTAAACATCATACTAGCTAACCAGCTAAAGTCACCAATGACTTACTTAAACAGTGTTACAATTACTGACTAAAAACAGAGCGAGTGTTAATTGTTCTACGGTAAGAATATGTAAGTATCATGATTTTCTTTTATTGGAAGTAGACTGAGCAAAGTCCATGTCTTGAGGTGGGGACCCCTCAAGAAAGTTCAATAACTCTTTAGGATCCGTGAAATAGTGACAGCGGTCATTGACTATGATTCTAAATTTACTTGGGCCAACAAAGGAGAATTGAATGTTATTGGCTTTAAGATTGTCTCTCAAGCGGAGAACCCCCTTCCTGGTATCCACTGACCATTTGGAGAAATCCTGCGTAAAGATTATTTCTAAAGATTTATTAGATCTAGCTCAAAAGGATTCGCAAATTGTATACCACTAAACTGAGGTATCCAGTCTTCTAAAAAGGCTATGCAGGAATCCGCTGAATCTTCTGATCCTTCCAGAACACCTAAAATCCTTATGTTACCTCTTTAATGTCTATCTTCCAGGTCGGCTGTTTGTTCCTAAGATTGGCTGCAACGTCACTGAGGGTTTTCATCTGTTTATTGGTTTTAATAGAAACATCTTCAACATCGCAGATTCTCTGTTCCGCTGCAGCCCTTTAATATTAATTGTACTCATGTCTTCTCAAATTGCAGTAAATTCTAACTGCATAGTGTCTGTATTTTGTTTTGTGGATTTAGCGAGATCATGTATGTCTGAGAGTTTAAGGATCATGTCCATTGTACTGCTTACATCTGCTTTCGCTTTGATGGGAGAATCAGATGGTGAAGGTTCCCCCCCTTTTTTTTTTTATAAACTGCATCCTAGATTCTTTATCAGCCATAATAATGCTATTTAATTGGAAGGATAAATACCTTCACAGATTAGGTATATTAGACAAGAGAAGATGCATTTAACAGGCTGCTAGCAATATAGCTCTATTTAACCAGACAGTGCCCACTGGATCAGCCTACCACCTCCTAAGATAATCCCCACTTCAAAGAATGTGCACTACAGAATCACACAATCAGTAAAAGGGGAAATCCGACTCCCTTTAGTAACAGTCTCCAATGTTAACATCTATGTATGGCTAAACATGTTTTCTCTCCCCCCCCCATGCTGTTCTATCTCCCTTGGGTTTCTGATTTAATTTACTTATTTATATTAGCATCCATATCTTCTATTTTCAGTGGTCATTGCACTCGCTTTAAAAAGTGTGTTTTTTTGACAAATCATGGACGTTAATCACTACGTTATCTTATTTGAGACACTGCCACATTTGTAGACTGCGGACTATTCTGTACATTGGAGCGGATGTCTTTTGTTTATGTCCATTGCTGCCTTTAGTCCTACATCAACTACACGTCACGTTTTTATTTAAATTCACGTTCGGGTTTCATTGCGTGAGCACTTGCCCGAACCACATTCATCGAGTTGGGAAACTTTCATACACCAGTAAGCATTTATTTGGTTTTTTATTAGTTGTATTTAAACTTTTTGCATTCACATACCAAGGTCACTACACTAATATGCTACTTTAACGTCTTAAACAGCCAGTTATAACACCACCCACGTTATGGCTACTAGCTCTGACCTCGCATGAAAAACACAGCACCCCTCACATTTAGATCATGTGCTCACCCGTTTTTGAGGTTTTGATCGTGAAACCAGGCATGGAATTTGGTTTATCTCTTGTTTTGAACTTGCATGTAAACCACTGCACTCTTTACATTTTTAGCACCCTTGTATTGATTTCAGATATTTTGGGTCTACTTTTTGTTCAAACACACAGTTTATCGTGTGAATATCGCTTCACGGGTATCACCATCATATGATTTTTTGGTAATTTAATGCGACACTATTCAGTGTAATAATGATCCCTATGGTCTTGCTCCTGTATATTGAGTGGCGTACTTTATGATCATTTACAGATATTCCCTTGACGAAGGTCCATGTTAGCCGAAATGCATAGAGATGATGGAAGTGAGAATCCTCTTGAATGTTGAAAAAAGCATTTTTTGATTATCAAAGAAACTGAAGTCATGTTGTGAAGCAACAATATACGAATACCATCAACTTTAATTCTTGAGTATCTTATTTATTGAAATAGTTATTTACCTTTATTAACCTCATTTGAGGAGTCTACACCAGTACCCTGGGGACATACCCCCAATGGATATGCAGCTACAAATCATAAACATGTCATGTTTAATATAAGGCCCCTCTACCTGAAGCAGGATTGTAAACTTGCAGCAACTCCCGACTTGAACTGGCAACGAAGATCTTCTATCAATAACTACACCAACTGAGATTAGTTCATAGACCAGGATAAAAAAGTATGTGGCTTTCTTACATGCAGGCACCATGCCAGATCAAGCAGTGAGCATCATTGTGGTATTAAGTACTGCAGAAATGCGCCCCATGAAAGCAATGCAAAAATTCAAAAAACTCCGCTTTCTCCTAAATCAACAAAGAGCTTCTATTTTCATAATATGCGGTGCTTCTGGGCTCTTCTATAAACTATCGCCTCTCGCTTTCTGTGTTTTATACTAGATGGGAAAACAAGTGATTTATTGATGCACCATGTAGCCCCCAGAATGCTGGAGCCAACAGGGACACTCCAGTCAAGTTAAGATTAGGTTCCGGGCTGGAGCCATATCAATACAAACCGGAAAGTACAGTGATCTCAGGCTCCCACTCCTGCTGCAACTGCCACTCCGATTTAGTGACTGCGGTCAGCATATTGATTAGAGACACCGTGAATGCAGGCATCGCCCCAGGAGACAAAGTTCTTCCATCAGGTGGTCCATGCCGCCATCTTAGAGTCATATTGGAAAGACAATGGTTCCTGTGGAATAATATAACCTATACTTGTAGTAAAATGCACAACCGCAATATAAAGGGTTAACTAATGTCAGAGGGCAAAGGAACAACCAACACAAATGATTCAGTGTAACATTTTATAAATTTTCAAACAAAAATATATATACATTGTTGAATTACTAATCAAAAAAACAATTGTGCTCGGTTTCCCAAGTGAAACGGGAACCTATACCTAAGTGATAGTGAGTTTTATATACAAGGTTTTCCCAATTCATACAAGTCAACCATTATCAAAATGATTTCTATGTGAACAGCAGCTGTATACAGTTATACGCACTGGGCAATGGTTCGTTTCTTCTGTTTGTCGATGGCGTTTCGGCCCTCTACTCAATGTGGGGTCTCTTCAGGACTAGTGATAAAGGGACATCTATTGGGGAAAATAAAAAGAGCACAAGGCCCATATACCAGCACAAATGCAAAAAAAGAATGAAAAGGCAGTGTGATGGAAGGAGTACCTGAGAATGTAGGTGCGCAGCCTCGTGAAAATGATATGCCACACGTAAAGAGTAAAGGAAAGGAGTTACTCACATGAGGATCAGTCTGGGTACAGATATAGCGAGAAGGAATGAAAAGAATAAGAGTGTGGTTAAAAGTCAGTTGTTGTATGCACAAGGATTTTCTGATGCGATTTAGTAGTGGTTGCCCAGGGGCTCTTACTTCAATGTGAGGGAAGGCTGCCACTCCGATAATTAAGGTCTGCCAACAAGGCTTTACGAATAGCACGCTACAGCCGTAGCGGTAGGCCAAATCTTTTTTGATTTGGTGAACAGTGACAGTGCACTGAGGTAGTCTGCTGGGTTGAAAGGAGAGAGGTTGGTTGCATGAATGGAAAAGAGCGGGAAGAAAGATGGACCGTACATGCCAATTCTTACCAGGATCGAGGATTTAGAACCGCGGGACAGAGCTCTGTGTGTGTATTCTACAAAGCAGCCTCAGTCAGCTTTGTTTCCGGATACAATGACGAGGATCCTCACGGAGGGTACATGCGAAATACAATTTTTCCCGCCTTTTAATCTAGGGAAACTGCAGGCCTGGCTGGCGACAACCTCTACACCTAGCGATCCGGTGCTCTGTGTCCGTGATAAGTGAAAAAAGACCTCAGTGGGAAATTTAGAAAGTAAAAGAATTAATTTAGGAGTATGGCACATCGTGGGAGTAGCCGCACTGTGGATAATTGCTAATATTTCTAATGTATCAGCAATAAGTATTAAATGAAGCGAGCAGGCGAGTATCATGTACACAGCGTGAAATAGCAGATGCCAAAATGCAAGCGGTATTCCTATGAACAGATGGCGATTCTTCTGGCGATTAAACATTTGGGGCCCATCAGGAGAGGGGGGGGGTACAGACCAACCGGAGACACAATTTAAGGTATGACAAAGGCCGCTTTATTGGAAGCAGGTGCACCCTAACAATGCCAAAAAACACTTGGCCTGTGCCGTACAAAACTAGGCCTAACTAAATATGCATTACCTGACAACCCCCCCCCACCCCTAAAATGGTTCCCCCCAAAGAATAACATACACATAATTGCAAACTGCACCATGCCTGGCTAACTGTTAAATACTTGTCATATGTACACTCCCCCCCCCCCTCAGTCCAGGAACACCTCAGTCCTCATATCCTGACCCCTTCCCCCCCTACACTAGGAAAAAGCGCCATTAAGGCAACCATCCCACCAGCACCTGTTCCAGCGACACGAACCCAAGCCTACCACCTGCCCTTGGACACACCTGCTCCCAAGAAAGACACCCAGCAGTTACCCTTCCCCCCGGTACCCGGCCCCCCGCTAACACCCTCCAAAAAGACAGAGCAATAGCAACCCAAAGCCACCCCCCAAAGTGCTGCGATATAGGGAGAGTGGAAGGGCAAAATCGCCCCTGCCTAAACACCGGCTGCCGTGTCACTGTCACTAAAATGGTGGACAGTGACCTGTGACAAGTACCCCCACAAGCCCAAGGAGCCCAAGCCCAGCCCAAATACCGCCCAACGACAGCCCAAAACAGCCTGGCCCAGTCTCCTGCCAGTTATCCCCCTCCCCTCTCCCGGGGCCCCAAAACTCCCCGGGGGGCAAGCCTCCCTCCGGTCGGCCGCCCCCCGCAAAGCCCCATTGGGGCCCATCAGGAGAGCAGGGGGTACAGACCAACCGGAGACACAATTTAAGGTGTGACAAAGGCCGCTTTATTGGAAGCAGGTGCACCCTAACAATGCCAAAAAACCCTTGGCCTGTGCCGTACAAAACTAGGCCTAACTAAATATGCATTACTTGACAACCCCCCATCCCCACCCCTAAAATGGTTCCCCCCGAAGAACAACATACACATAATTGCAAACTGCACCATGCCTGGCTAACGGTTATATACTTGTCATATGTACACTCTCCCCCCCCCTTAGTCCAGGAACACCTCAGTCCTCATATCCTGACCCCTTCCCCATAGACTAGGAAAAAGCGCCACTCGAAAGGTCACTACGGCTTTCGCCCCCCCCCCCTTAGGAACTGCCCCCTCAGATACCTACGCACCCCGTAGCCCAGTCCGCTGCCCTCGTCAGCTGCACAATATATAACACGATCACACACCGAGACCACTGGACACCGGCCTCCTTAAAGAAAGACTGCGCCATATCCCAACTCCGGTTGTTCCAGCCTACCCCAAAAACTTCCATCTCATGACCCCCCCCTTTTTCTACCAATCGTCTTTCATGTCCTGTCAAGGGCCACCGCCCCCTCTGCCCCTTCCAGCCATGCCCAAGGACAAACCCGCCAAAGGACCTAGCACCCCGCCCCCTGCTCCCACATCTCCAGTCAGTCCCATGCCAACCGTTTCACCAGAGCTATCCTCTGACACTGCACAAAATCCGCTCCCACAACTGTTCGAATAGCTACAAATTGCAGTCCTTGTGCCTGTCTTCTACCAACCCCTCCATTCTTTCTTAAAAAAGGTTGACCACCAGCAGGGCAAAATTCCCTCCGCACAGTTTTGTTCCATGCCGGCAATACTCGTTCCAGCGCCTACCCCCCGTTCCCCGCCACTGAAACGTAACAACTGGCCAATTTGCTCCAAATTGATGTTCCTGTGCCTGCTCCCTTCAGCTCCCTCCGCACTTTTTAAACAAAGGATGACCAGCACTGCAGGGCAGCTCGCCCCGCCCAAACTTGTACAATGCCGGCACCTCATCGGCACTGCATTTTGGCCCCGCCACCGCACCTGCAAAGACACACATGTAAGCAGCGGGCAAAACATTTTATTTTTCTCTTCTTTTTTTTTCTTCGTCACTCCATGCCTACCCCCCTCATCCTTACATAAGTGCGTCCCGACTCTTATGGGTCCTCACCCCTCCAACGTAGGGCGTGCCGCAGGACCGACCACCTTGAGCCGCCGTCCTCTCACCGGTCCCCCACCGTCCAGCACTTCCACATCCCCCGTGCCCTCCCCCCGCTAGTTGACTCCCCCAGCTGGCACCGGCGTTTCGACCTCGGCCGCCGCCATGGTTAGCCCACGGAACCCCCACCACGATGCACACCACCAAGCGTCCGCAACCTCATTGTTCACCCCCGGCACATGCCGGGCCCGAAACCGTATGTCATGTTTCAAGCACGCCAAAAGGCAAACGCGCAACAACTGCACCTGCGACAACCCCGCCGACAGCCCGTGCACCACCTGCACCCCCGCCACCTTGAACACCCGGAACAATACCCGCAGGTGCTCCACTTCCTGCGCCCATACTATAACGCCCCTACCAAAGGGCACACTCCGAAAAGGCAACTACTCCCCCCCCACCCCCCCGCCTGCCAGTGAGCCAGCCCCCACGCTGCGCCGCCTCTGGGCACCTCGTGACGTCCCCCATTTCCCTCCAAGCACTCGTAGCCCCTGTGAGCTACCCCTGTACCATCTGTGTTTGCCCCCATTGAAGCACCCCAGGAAACCAAGCACATGCGCAAGTGTTCATTCATTCCCACCGTCAGGCGTACCTAACAAGGCGGTAGCTCAAAACCCCGACCGCGCCAGCCCCAGTCGCCGGCGACCGTCCGCTCCGCCCGCACCACACGGCATGCGAAAGTCAAGTGGCCCCACTAGCCCCTGCACCACCCCCCGTCACCGTCCGCCTGGCCCCGTGTCTCCCGCCAGTGTCACCACCACCGTCCACACATCGCCCGGTAGGCGTGCTTCCATGGCCGCTGAGTCGAGCTCTAGATCAAGAAAGGACCGCACCGTGCTGGGTCATGGTTCTTCTCCGGCACCAAGGAGACCCCCCCCCGGTAGCCCATTAGGTCCGTAACCGTCCAGCTGCCTCTGGCAGTCCGTCGAACCGGGCCAACCCACCAGGAAGAAATCATCCAGGTAATGCGTCACTCCCTCTGAGCCTGTGTGAAAGGAAAAAACCAACTGCAAGACGGAATGGAACCTTTCGCACGACGCACATGAAACTGAGCACCCCATGAAAAGCGCGTTGACCACACGACAAAACCGTCGATCTGGAACCCCCAGCACTGGTGCCCCACCAGATGTACTGGCAGCAACCCATACGCAGAATAAATGTCACAAAAACAGCACGTGTTGGGAAACACTGGTCTAAGCACTAATTAAATACATATATCCTATGCACCCAGGGCAGTAAAAGAAATAAATACCATCTATATTCGAAGTTAGTGTAAGCCAGTGTTTCCCCAAACTTTGGTTCGCGACCCACTGATGGGTCAGGAAAGTTTATTGGTGGGTCAGCATAACTTAAAGATGTCCTTAAATTCTGCATTTATCTTGTCACATTTGCAGAGCTTTAAAGGCAGTGGTAAAGTGTCAGGTTAGGTCTTTTGACAAATTGCTGATTTTGAATGGATATTGGTGTTTACAAACCAAACTTCTCTCACTTGGTAGTCAGCGACAGAAAAATAAAGTGAATTAAGTGACAATCTTGCCGGGGCATAGACTGTGAAAGGAAAGGCATTATGATGTCATGTTTTGCAATTCAAAACAAAATGTAAATAATTATTTAAACTGTACACTTCTAGCAGTTAGGAAAACAAAATTGCCTTTGCGCGCATTCACAGGCTGCAGGTCAGCATTAAATTATTCATATCTTGCAACCCCTAAAAGAAACGCTGAGGGCCTTAACCCAAGGCTCACATTACCCCCAGTGCCGGGTATAAGTCTACAGTTGTAGATGACGTGTATTCTATTAAGTGATTCACGTGACCAGGTTGGAAAATGCTGAGCGGGAAAGACAGACTAGTACAGTCACTCTCCTGGGGGACAATAGTGTCGCGGTATAGTGCTCAGTTTCTTTCTTAATTTATTTATTTATTTTTAGAAGCAAACAGCTTCGTAGAACCAGGGGCGCTAATGTGGACTCAAAAATGTACCGCAGAGGTGGTCTATCCCTCCTTCGGCCCAGGGTGCCCGCACTGGTCGTGCTTCCCATTGACTAAGCGGGAATGCTTCCGAATTCTTAACTGTGAAGGAGGCCGTAAACAGAGGGAGTTCGTGATAGTGTCCGGCAGCCATCCCCACCACACAAAGCTAAGAACGAGGCAGAAAGAGGTCCAAAGCCACACTGTCATCATTAGAGAGGTTACCAAGAGACATCGGACACCCTCAGGGCCTCAAACACATGACATCCCAGACTATGGTGCCCTGCACCGCGTACTAGAGTGCCCACATTTCAAAACCAAAAACCTCCACAGTGCATAACCTTTCTGCTGGACTACAATTTCCCATTGCAGAGGGGCGTAGAGCGGCTTAAACGATAGAGCCACAAACTTTGCAAGCCACCTGAGGCACTAAGCGGCATAAATAAAATACATCTAACACCCCGACTATAATTGGCCGCCTCCACACACGGGAGCCACCGGACAGGTGCCCCGCAACCGCCTTCGCCCCCCCCCCCCGGGCTCGCCTGCCCCAACCCCCTCCGTCCCGGCAGTTGCCAACGCTGTAACCGCCCCCCTCCTCCTTGACTGTACCTCCCGGCATCTGGCACAACCTGCCCTCTACCAGCTGCACCAAACCTCCCCCGTGCATCCCTAACACCAACACCTGGCCTCCATGAGGCGTGCCCAAGCCACTCCCCGCTCTACCACCATCCTTACCTGGCGTCAAGGCTGGCGTCCGCACGGGAACCCGCCGCCCAACCAGTTTCGCTGGGGGGGCCGTCACTCTCGGCGCTGCCCACCGGGGGCGTACCTGTAAGACACTTCCAACATCATTATTCCTCACCCCCACCCCCTCCCGCATCTCCCCCTCCTCTGCGACTCCAAACTCACTTACCCAACCGTCTTCCCACAGTATCCACTCGTTAATCCCCACCTCCTCCCTAAAACAAAACTCAGTTTATCATCTGCAGCACACGGCATACCACAACACCCACTCAGATTAAGGTCAACCAACACTCCATCCCTATCTCCCGGCGGCCGTCGAGACCCTTCGGGGTGGGGAAACTATCCTCCCGCCATCTAACACTCGCTCGTGAGGGGTCCCACGTTGGAGCGCGACCACCCGTACCAGGCTGAGCCGGCCCATCCACTCGGTGGGTCGGAGCCGCATGCTGCTCACCCGAGCACCCAGCCAACCGTTCCTGCCAAGAAAAAAGTGAGGAGGAAGTCCAGCATGCCGGGATTACTCGCCACCCCCTACCTTCCACCCCCTCAGCGCGCCAAGGAAAGCCCCCCCCCGCCTTGCTGGCAACCCACCCCAACCACCCTTGGACCCCCCACCCCTCCCTGCACCCCACCCTCCCCTACCCCCCCTGCAAGCCCCACCCCCCGCAGTGCACCCCACCCGCCCCGAAACAACCGCCCCCAACCACTCCCGCACCCCCAGCTCCCCCCCATTCCAGATCCAGCCCCATGGAACCACCCCAGCTCCCTGTCTCTCCCACCCCCAGCCCCAGAGTGTTGTCCACCCCGCCAGCCAAACCCCCATTCGCCCACCTCCTCCCCAGTATGTACCCCTGGCAGCCCCCCCCCCGCAGTATGCGCTCCATTTCCTCCCCCCTCCCCCACCATCCCCTCACCCCCATCCTCACCGAACGCACTCTACAGGCCCCCAGCCCCCCCACGACGCCAGCGCCGCCTTATTCGCGCCCTTGCCCTTCTAGCCCGGTGCCATCTCCCCCCCCACCCCCCCCGCCTCTCCCCCAACAACCGCCCGCCCCCTCCCCCGTCACCCGCCTCACGCATCGGGTGTGACCGCGTACACTCGCAGCATGCGATCACCACCGCTGCGGACCCTCACTCATCAGGTCCATCCGTTAAAAAGCTACGCACCCGAACAGCCCCCCCTTTTCCCCTCTCCCCACCTCTCCTGTGTGCTTGGCCCTGCACAGACACTCACCCGGGGACGGGATTTTTCGCCACGCAGGAGCCCATCCGTCAGAACACGGAGTTCAGCCCCTGCTTCCGCCTCCCGCCGGAGGCTCGTCCATAGATCAACAATCAGCTGATGGAGGGCTCGGAGCGCGGCGCGCGCTCCCCGCAGTCCGCTCCAGACAGAGCGGGTGCACCCGGCCTCATGCAAAACACAGGAGCAGTTCACCCGACGGAGGAAAACCTGGAGGAAGGAGCGAGGGGGCAGGAGGGAGGGGGGGAGGGGAAGCGAGCAATCACCGTGAAGCCAGTTAAATAAAACAGAGGCTTTTCCCAAACCAAAATCGCCCCTGCCTAAACACCGGCTGCCGTGTCACGGTCCCTAAAATGGTGGACAGTGACCTGACATGGCCGGTTAAGTACCCCCACAAGCCCAAGGAGCCGAAGCCCAGCCCAAATACCGCCCAACGACAGCCCAACCAAGTCTCCTGCCAGTCATCCCCCTTCCCCTCTCCCGGGGCCCCAAAACTCCCGGGGGGGGGGTATGGAGAGCCTCCCTCCGGTCGGCCGCCCCCCGCAAAGCCCCAATCTCACTGAAGGTTCAGAATCACAGACCATATTTGGGAATCATTAAACGGCATGACCCCATGTATGTTGCTCTGATCTTTCACATTGCGTATGGATCATTCTATGTACAATAATACGAACACACATATTATAAACCAAACCACATGATCGGTTTGCTAGTATTTCTACTGAGCACGTAATTGCTTCGAGAAGCGAGCAGGTGGGTGTAATTACATGGCACACGAACGGGAATGAAGTAACTAATGCCCAATGTACTAGAGGTACTCATAGGATTAAACGGAGAACAGTAGGAATACCACTTGCATTTTGTGACAGCTATTTCACGCTTTGTACATGATCCTCTCCTGCTCGCTTCATTTAGTACCTATTGCTGGTACAGTAGTAATATTAGCAATTAACAGCGCGGCTACACCCACGATGTGCCATACTCCTAAATTTGTTGTTTCTAAATTTCCCACTGAGGTCTTTTTTCACTTTTCACTGACACCGAGCACTGGATCACTCGGTGTAGCGGTTTTCGCCAGCCAGGCCTGCCGTTTCCCTAGATTGAAAGGCGGAAAATGTATTAAGCATCTACCCTCCATGAGGATCCTTGTCATTGTACCCGGAAACAAAGCTGACCGAGGCTGCTTTGCAGAATGCACAGGCAGACCTCTGTCCCGCGGTTCAAAATCATTGATCCTGGTAACAATTGGCACGCACTGCACATCTTTCTTCCCGCTCATTTTCATTCATGCAACCAACCTCTCCCCTGTAATGCCCTGCAGATGACCTCAGTGCACGTCACTGTTACCCATACCAACAAAGGGATTTGGCCTACCGTTACAGCTGTGGCACACTATACGTAGAGCCTTCTTGGCCCACCTTCATTATCTGATTGGCACCCTTTTCTCACATTGAGGTAAGAGCCCCTAGGCAACCGCTACTACACCACATCAGAAAATCCTTGTGCATACAACAAATTACTTTTAACCACATTCTTCCTCTTTTCATTCCTTCTCACTATATCAGTACCCGGACGGGTCCTCATGTGAGTAGCTCCTTTCCTTTACTCTTCACGTGTGGCACATCATTTTCATGAGGATGCGCAGCTACATTCTCAGGTACCCCTTCCATTACACGGTTGTTTCATTCATTTTTTGCATTTGTGCCAGTATTAGGGCCTTATGCTCTTTCTATTTTCCCCAATAGATGTCCCTTCATCACTACTCCTGAAGAGACCCCACATTGATTAGAGGGTCAAAACGCCATTGACAAACAGAAGAAGCGAACCATTGCCCAGCGCATATCACTGTATATAGCTGTTCACATAGAAATCATTTTGATAATGGTCAACTTGTATGAATTGTGGAAACCTTGTATATAAAACTCACACTGCCACTTAGGTTCCGTTTCACTTGGGACACAAAGCAAAATTGTTTTTTTGATTAGTAATTGAACAATGTATATATCTATTTTTGTTTAAAAATTTATAAAATATGTTACACTGAATCATTCGTGTGGGTGGTTCCTTCACCCTCTGACATTAGTTAACCCTCTATATTGTGATTGTGCGTTTTACTACAAGTATAAGTTATATTATTCCACAGGAACCATTGTCTTTCCCATATAACTATTACCCTGGTTCCTTAGTGAGTAGGGCTCCCCTGTTTTTTCTTTTGCCATCTTAGAGTCAGGCAGGATATCACGTAGTGCAGAGATTATCACTCCGGCACGAAATTGTATATATAGTTACCTCACTGGACCTCAGATGACGATATGAACGCAAGGATTCGATCTTAAACAGGGTTCAAAGGGTCCTCGTTTGTCCACCGCAGCTTCCAAGAGATGATAAACTCCGTCCGCCATTTTAGGTCACCGCATAAAGTCAAAACACTAACATGGTGAAAAGTCATTAATTTGCAGATATCCCATTCAGCTAAGGATATCATTAGACGCCGCAAATATTCTGATGTAGAATTTCATCTTCTTCAAGCATACATAGTGCCGTCTTCAAGGGAAATCAATTGCTGAAGTTCCGCGATCAACCAAGCGACGGGGACAGGCAGCCATTGGCTCTGCCGTCCAAGCCACGCCCCCAGTTTAGTCAAGTTTCAAGAGGTCAAGCTGTGTGCAGGTCAGTCCATGGCATGAGTGTGTTCAGAAATGTGACAAAACCAGTCACAAAATGATATTGCAGACAACGGTGGTGGTGCTACCATCAATGTTGCATCACTGAAGTCATAAGTGTTGTGAAAAATGCAAATATCACACTAAGAACAAGTACGGCAAATGAGCCAAGCCAATTTAGCAGGAGAGTGTTATGGGTGTGATATGTAGCCGGTGGTGCATTTTGGAACACAGTCGCAAATGTATTACTAAAGCATAGCGTGGTAGTGCAAGGTCATTTGCTGACCACACATTTTCCATTGAAATGGCAACAAAGATTAATGATAAAACTACATAGCGCACAAAGAATCTGTGAAACCCTAGTTTAAGCAAATATTTATCATTTGCACACCATGTAAAGTGTATTGATTTGTTTTGCTCCTATTAAGTTCTAACTTTTCACCACCCTTCAGAAAAACAATATATGTAGGCTGTCCTGTTTTCAGTTTCTATTTTTAATAAATTCTGGTGGGGTTTTTTCAGTGTTTTCAATATCTTAAAAAACAGTTATCAGTGGTTACACATTTTCACGCCACTAAAAACAACAACAAAAAGTGTTTTTCCGGTGTTTATGGAACGTTTTGCTTTTATCATTGCTTGCTTTCTGCACTGAAAGAACATGGTATATAGACAGTGTACGTATAGTGTATATGAGGTCCAAAGAGATTTTTGCAAATGAATCTTATTGTAGTACACCATACAATACTTCTTCAGTGAGTCTTTGGTCATGTGCGCTCGCGCTTTCCTTCCCATGTAAACTTCTGTGAAAAGGCCCTCTCAGCATTCATAGCCCCTTGGGCTGAGAACCGTCAGCTAAGGGACACGGTTGGGATGACTCTTTCCTTGATGCCACATAAAGCACGAAATGATAAATATTTGCGTTTTAGTTCCTGGGCATAAGAAAACAGTGCACCAGAATGGACTAAAAAGTCAGTAGCATCCCTCATTAACTCTGAAGATTGTAAAGATGCTTTCAGCATACCATCTAACAAGTGGCAAGGATCTCCTACAGGGAATCACTTCAGCTCGGGTATCAATTTGGACAGGTCATCACACAAATGTTTTATATACGTAGCTGAATCACTGCAAATACAAACAATATCTCTCCAATCTTTGTTGAACTTGTGGTTGTGCAGGTGTTTTTTCAGTGTTTATATGTGTTCACCGGTGAGGGCTATTTTTCTTTCAGTGGGGTTTTATCAGTTATTATAGGTTTAAACCTAAAACCCCACAGCCTAAATATATGCTTCATTAGGGCTTTCCTAACTGCTGGTATATTTTGAAATATTTGTATAGTTCATTTAAGGTATTTAAATATTTGTGGTAGAAACAACTGCCATCCTACAGCCTTTCCTTCAACACTCCTAGCTCCCCAGCAAGATTGTCAGATAGTTCACTTTACTTTCAATGACTGCAAAGTGAGAGGATTTTGTAAACACTAATCTAGACATTAAAAGAAAGAACTGCAATGTTCCACAAGACCTAGCCTGACATTTGTCCCATAGCAAATGTGACAAGAAAAAAAATAGAACGTAAAGGCATGGTTTTGCTCATTCACCTTCTGATCTTAAACACTTATTTTACACCCCAGCATACCCCTACAGTTTCTTTTGAAAGATTTGAGAATACTAACTTGATAAGGATTGTTTCTAGCTAAGCTCAGACTATTCATATTGTTTTTACCGGCATTAGTGTGGGGCAGGGTAGCCTAGAACCCAGATCATTCAACTTCTCTTTTGCAGTGCACCTATGTGCAAAGCATCCCCTGAAAACAATCATATAACTAACAAAACAGGGCACTTCAAGAGCATTCTGTCTTCTTAAAAATTCAGTCTCTTGCTGAACTTCTGACCAATTGATTAACCTTAAACAATATCTAATGCTTTGTTCTTCAGGAAAGACGAAAGGGAGCTCTCTGCACACATCACTTAGAATTGGGAGGAGTCTCAATAATCGGTTTTAAAGCTCTTCCACCCAAGTCAGCTTGTATGGCAGAGAGTATCAAGTTGGAACAAGGAAAACTTACAGCTCAGGCCTCTGGCTAACTGTTTTCCCACAAGACTGGAAAACTACAGATTTAGCACGGATAAATATTCTGTGGAAAAAAGATTTAACTCATTTTATGGGAACATTTGACTGTTTTTAAAATGTTCAGGGAACATTTAAAGTAAAGGTGTTGCAACATCAATCAGGTTAGTACTCAGTTTCCACTTCAGAGGATGCATGTTCTACCTAGGGACTAATTATCACTTTCAGTGGCCCTGGAGTGGTCGGTATGCAATTGCTCTATTCCAGGACTGCAGAAACCCGCCGCCACCCATCTGATTACAAGTAATTTTGTGGTCTGACGGGAGAGCAGCATGGCAGTCCCGCAGCAGTGCTGTTTAAAGACTCATTGTGAGACAAACAGCAATGCCGCAGGACAGCCAGTGCACTTTTCCAGACAGGAAGGAATGGGACATGTCGTGCATTCCTTCCGTGCAGGAACTTGGGGGGTTGCTAACCACAAGGAGGCACAACAGGTGCCCCCCTGCATGCACCCCCATGCACAGAGGCACAAGAGGGCCCTGTAGGGTTAATTTGTTGCCTCATCGCTACCTCTTTCATGGCAGTGCAACTGCCATGAAAAGGGTGGCGGTGAGGCAACTCAAAATATGCTCAGTGGTGTCACTGCGGAACCACAAGCATATTTTGGCTTCGCACCACAGCCAGACGGCCGCAGGAGTCTTGATCCGCGCCGCTAGCAGCGGTCTGACCGCCACACTTATAATACTGCAGTGCGGCAGTGGTCAGACCACCACCACGTCTATATAATAAGGCCCTAATATAGGAGAGGAGTTATGTAGAGGCGGGGTGTGCATCCCAATCACCGTGTGTAAGGATGATAACCCCCGATCATTTTCCTTCATCCCTGTAGGTTCCGGGCTCCCTAGGTCGGTTTCAACAGTGCAGCAGTCTGAAAGTCCAATTCTCATCAATTCATTAACATACACTAAGTGGGCTTAGGCAGTGCCCTAGAGGAGCACTGCACTCTAGTTTCATGCCATTTGATGCATACTACTGCAATGCATGAAGGACTATTTTACATTTACACAAACATTCAACATTCAATTCTTGATCATATACCGTACACATAAAGCGATCCTTGTTTACCACTAATGAGCCTCTTACTTATTTCTGGACTCTTATGTGAGCAGACCCTTACATGTAAGCAGTCAGACAGTTTCTCCTCATTGCCACTGGGGCAGAGTCTTATTTTTATTTTTTTTCTTCATTAAGTTAGTCTATTGGCGTCTTCTCCCTGCCATTGGGCATTGCATTTTTTTCCCTCCAAGTTAAAGGAACAGAAAGGTTTATTATATTCCTACGCCCTAGAAACAAATTTAAGACTATATTACAGGCATCCTTGCCAACAGACCTTTAATTTCACAAGGAAACAAAACGGAACTATAGACAAGGGAGTCAAATACAGACCCAATTTAACTTCTTTTTGAAACTAAGATCCAAAGGACACTTTGCATATTCCAACTAACATGATAAAGCATAGGCATGCTCAAATGTGCACTTACGCATGCATGTGGTTACATGCTCTACACCACAAAATGCAGTCCTATAGGTACTGCCAGTGCTTGTGGGACTCCGGCCCTTGGAGGAGGGGATTCGAACTGCAAATTGGCGTTCCTCCAAAACACCATTTTTAGGTACCCAAGAGGGAGGATAATTAAACAGCATTTGTAAAGTGCAACACTGTTACCCCTAGGGGCTTCTTAGTGCTAGGTCTTAGAAGAGCCAAGTCTGCAGTCTCTTTGACATCTGCCAGTTAGGGGGCTGTATGGAGCTGGAGGAGAAGGTCGGTCCAGGTTTTGGCAGTGATGTAGGAGAAGGAGTGGACACTGCTGCAGCTGCAGTAGATGCATTGTGTGCGAAAAGGAGCACAGGTATCTAGCAGGTTGGCGGCAGTTCAGCTGATAGAAGCAGGTCATGGAGGGCTTTATAGACGTGTGTGAGTATCTTGAACTGGCATCTCTTCTGGATGGGAGACAGTGGAGGTCTCAAAGGTGGGGGTGATGTGGGTTCGTTTGGGTAGGTCCAGTAGGAGTCTGGCTACAGCATTCTGTATGGTCATGAGTCTTTGGGGGAGCTGGGTGGAGATGCCAGCATAGAGGGTGGTGAGGGCCTGAGTGATGGTCTTCCTGGTGTTGGCAGGGGTCCATCTGAAGATTCTGGGGAGCTTGCAAAGTATGTGGAAGCAGGAGGAAGAAACTGCATGGACTTGACTTTATGGTCAGTTGGCTGTTCAGGATGATGCAGAGGTGTGTGTCTGAGTTCTTCTGCAGGCCACCAGCTGTGGTCCCATGTAGAGGTGTTCCAAAAGATCAGTACTTTGCTTTTTTCAGAATTGAGGTAGAGGCAGTGGTCTGTCATCCCTTTGGCTATTTTGGTCATGGCATCACGGAAGTTGGATTTGGCGTTGAAGGGGCCATCTGTGAGCAAGAGGATTAGCTGAGTGACATCTGCATAAGCTAATATGTTGAGTCCATGGGATACGACGACTTTTGGGGGGGGGTGAGGTGATTCATTTACATGTTAAACAGGGTGGGCGATGAGGGATGATCCCAGCGGTATGCCACGTATGATGTATTTGGGTGCTGAGGTGAAGGGAGGTAATCTGATACTCTGTGTGCATCCAGTAAGGAAGGAGGAAATCCACTTGAGGGCGTCTTGCTGTATACCTATGTTGTAGAGTATATTGATGATGGTGTTGTGGGAGACTGTTGAATGCTTCGGAGAGGTCGAATAGGATCAAGGCTGCAGTTTCTCCATGGTCAAGGAGTGTTCTGATGTCATCTGTGGCAGCGATCAGCGTGGTCTCAGTGCTCTGGTTGAAACAGAATCATGATTGCAAGATGTCCAGTCGGTAGTTTTGTTCCAGAAATTCAGTAAGCTGCTGAATGATTGCTTTGGCTCAGTGTTCCCAGTCTGCAGTCTCAAGGGGTTACACCCCCCCCCTCACTTATGCATGTGGCGGGTGGCATCAAATTCAGAAATTTTAGGGTCCACCGTAGCACTTGAGGTAGCTGCCTGTTGAACTCTTCATTTATATGAGCCCAGTAGGCATTCATGATCTCCCTCTGGACAAAGCTTGCCATAGTAGTTTGTCCTGTAGCAATAATGCCTATAACATAGCTTTCTACAAATGCTCCGCGTGAAAAAGGTAGAAAGGTGGTGACGTAATTATGACATATCTAAACTAGCACCTGTGGGGAGGACAGGGGAGGAACATTATTACCCTTGGATTCTGCATATTGTTACGCTACTTAAGGGGATGAATGTGTGCAACAAATGTTAAAAGGAGGCATAATGGTCTTTCAAATCCACAGGTGTTTGCTGAACGTGAATAGACTCCCTAATCAATTGAGAAGGAAGGGTCGGTTGTAGTAATAAATTAAACCTTTATTAAGCAATAATCCACAATTAAGATCTGAAGAATCTGAGACAAACTTAACACATCGATAAATAACTTAGTGTGAGGTTAAGAGGACAAACCAGATCCAAGTGCTGTTCAATAGCCCAGTACCCACAACTTGTTCCAAACAATACTCTAAAACAACGCTACTTTTCCCACGCACCTTAATTGACAAAAGACAAAATAAAAAATAAAAATAAATAAAAAGTTAAGTTAATTCTTTGGCTTTGCCCTACTCAAATGGACACCGGCTTTCCAGGAACAACCTTATCACATGACAACCCGCTGTGTTTTTTTTTTCTTTTCCATGTTCATAGTGCACAGTACACTTGGGCATTAAACAGATTTTTCTCCCCAGAACATTAAAAGGAAAAGTAATTGCATATCACAAGTGTCAAAAACAATAAGCCATGAACCCACGGAATAATGGCAAAAGGTTTCTAATGTCCAAGAACTCCCACAGCCAAACCCATTTATTCATCAGGTCCGGACTCTCTAGGACTGCTCCCCAGGTGGGATTTCAAACATTGACTGTTGTACGGCAAGCCTAATGGTTAAAAATCTTAGTTATGATGCGATTAAGGTACACTGGTTTATAGGCTAGGAAAATGGCTGTCTTATCTAAAATGGGGACATGTCAGCTTTATGGAGTGTGTCTGCAGATATTCTGGACAGCATGTATATTAAAACTAATTGTAACCATGATCCATTGATGCATCACAGGGATATTAAAAAAATGTTATACATTTAACCCAAACTTCTTGCGGCCCCTGAAGTGGTTCGAAGTTTATTCGTAAAGTTCTTATGCTTTCCTTCTCACCAACTAAGTAGATTCCCTTTACTCCCAGCTTTCACTGAGAATTGTAAAGCCGAAGGATAATCTGCAATTTCAGAAGTTGGTCAAGTAGGACTCTGCCAAGGCAGCTTCAAACTGGGAAACTTCATCCAGATGGGGACTCTAAAGAGGGGAAAACAAAATAATTGTTTTATACATCTGTTCACCAATAAATCAACATGGCTGCCAAGCACCGATGGATTTCAATAACAAATTCCGCCTTACTGCACAATTTCACCTATAATCATCCACGTGTGGGAGCTGAGCACCACACGCAACTCAGCACACGAAGGTGCACTGGAGAGAAATGTTCGATAATACTGGCATTTCAAGCTACTAAAATTCCCAGAACATCATTCTTACAACATTACAATAATGCAGCATTTGATATTGTTTTATATTTCAGAATAGATTCACCAAATTTATATTCGCAAAAATTTGAAATCCTCTACTGACAAAGAGAAGGATCCCCAGAGTAGGCATTACCCTCCAAAGTAGAACATTTTGTGAACTCAAATACCCCCGAGATGGTCACATTTCAGTGCCCTGGCATGCATCAACCTGTTCCATGACAGATCACCACTGGCGTTTGTCAAGTTCTATCATACTGCTTCACTCTATTTGTAAAAACTGATCATGAAAGAAAAATTAAAATCAGGGTGCTGCACTTTGGTTAAACGGGTTTTCATTCCAAAATTAACATGCATTGTATTAGCATATTTGAACTGCTAGGTCTCAATAATGCAAAGAATACATTACCTCTGTGGCATTATTTATTGATACTCAATGGTCATGTTAAAACATCTTTAGGTAGACTTTATTTCACCTTTCACAGACTGGATATTTTTTTTGATTATTTATTTAAATCAAACGTGGTGATAAAATGCTATTGACAATTATGCCGGCAACTCTGCATTTCAGAGAAGCTGGTCTGTATATTTCTCAACCTATGGCCATTGATAAGACCAATAAAAAGTAAACAAACAAATATTTAGAGAACGAAAAACATAAGCATAAGAAAACTTTAGAACATTAGCTGCGTTCGCGCATGTTTGTATAAAATAATTTTAACACTTGTAATTGCCAAAGCACTATAAAATCAGGTTCTAAATCAACTGAGTTTAAATTACACACATTTTACAAGACTTGGCAGTCATTTCACATTGGTAACAGTGTGATGAGTGCCAGAAAACACATGGTACAAACATCTGCTGAAAGCAAAGACCATTTCTTTAAACTCCACTTGGTTCTGCCTTTAGTCACTTTTACCAGAACCTTCCGCATTTCATATAAATAGCATCCCAATTTCATGCTGAACATGTATCGCTTTATTCGCCCTATGTGTGGCAGGGTATGCTCAGACGCGAGTGCCTTGCTCACTTGGCCACTGGATTTAAGATAGCCTGGCTGATGAGGATTATGAATCCGAAACCGGTCCCAGGATGCTTGTTTCCGGTCCAGGGAAGACATGGCTGGCAGTTCGGGCTGGACTGTTCCCATGAGGCACAGGGTCAGACTGATTTGCATATGGCCATTTCTGAACTGGGGTGGCTGAGTGAGCTAAAGAATGGTGATGGATTAAGCCCAGATCAGTTGACTGGGGGTGAGTGTTTGATTTGCTCAAACGCTCCGTCCATCATTCCCTTTTGTATCGAACATGAAAAAAGCATTGGCAACATTCAATATGTTGCACATTGAAAACTATTGACTTTGCCAAAGCTGTTTAATTCCCCACTAATAGGCATCTCAGATGACTGACATCTTTGATTTTGCTTAAAAAATTCAAAGATGGTCTCACCTAACATACAGGATTCTTACCTGTATGATCACCATCTAGAGTATGAAAAATATGAAACTACTTACTGTATTGGAATCCTGCAAAGAATTTGTCAATTGCGACTTTTGAACAATGAAGAAAATGGCGTGAGTATGTTGGAAAGTGGCTTATTTGTAGTAGTAGTAAATATATACTTACCACCGACAATAAGACCCCTAACTCTGTCTAAGGCTCAATACAAGTCTCAAATTATTCCCATGCTCAACCCTGGGCAGCTTGGTTGCGAGCAGGCAGGCTTAACTTAGGAGATAGGTGAATAATTAAGACACACTATGATATAAATCCAACACCAATTAATAAAAATAGGAAATATTTTGATCTTTAAAAAAATTACACCAAAATGACAAAAACCCAATGAAGTGAACTAGAGATATGAATTTCTGAAGAGTAAACACTTTCTAGTGCTTAGAAACCAATGGTGTCCCTACTGGACATTTGGATGCCTCTGATAATGTCAAAGTTTGAGGCTGACTCAAATCGAGCCCTGGCTGGATACACTAAGCGGGAGGCACCGGTCTAAATTTTAACTTCACACTTAGAAACTTTTCTGGAGGATTTCTCACACAATGTCAGCAGACCGGATTCGTTGAGGGTTCACCAGATTGCCTTTCTGTGAAAGTCCAGTCGCCCTCTGGAGCTTTTTCATAAAAGTTCAAACTTTCCTAAACTTCTGGAACTTCTTTCCAAAGTTCCTCTTAAGGGTCCAGAGTGCCCAAAACACAATCCAAGAGTCTGGAATCTCCAAGATGGTCCTTGACAGGTTGGGGCCACAATTCACACAATGCACCTGGACAACAACCTTAAAAGTCCACTGGATACACTCCAGGTGGGGTACTCTTGGTGGAGTGGAGGCAGGTGAGCTCTGTTAACCTGTAGCTTGCAGGGCGGCAACTCTTTAATCCCTTTGAAGCAAGGTACATCCAAAGGGCTGTAGTTCCAGATAATACAGCAGGTGCAGTCAGTCAGAATGCAGGGCTTGATCATGCAAAGCAAGTTTCCAGCTTGGCAAGCCTTCTTAGTTTCAAGCAGCAGACCTGAAAGGCTCTGCCCTTCTCAGACATGTATTCAGTGTTCTCTGGGGTCAAGCAGTAGTGCACTTATGAGGTGGAGGTCAACACCCCAAAGCATGACCATTTCTCTCCAAAGTGTGGCACAATGGCCTCCCAGAAAGCACTATTCTTCCAAAATTCAATATGGCTGAAGTCTCGGAAGAGAAGAAAGAGCTAGCTAAACCAACCTCCAGTATGGCTTCTTTCCATAGCTCCCTTCCCTCCTACAATTGCAAATTCCTTCCTTAAGCCTACCATCTGGCTGGGTTCAGAGTCGAGGGGGTAGATGGACCTAGCGGTCTCGGCCTGTTCCCTTCTACCTTTGAAGCTATTGCTTTAAACGCCCTCCCACCTGCTCTAGCATTTCTGAGGAGCATGGCCTTCTTACAAGAGATAGCCTTTCTCCCTGGGTGCCACGTATCACTTCATCAAACCAGCCTGGCTAATCCATTTAACCCTGACCGATCAGGGCAGACCACTGGAAGGCTGAATTTTGGCTTACAGACAGGAAAGTCTTAACTTTTCTGTACATTTTAGGATAAATTCAATAGCATATTTTTGATCAATACCATTCTCCTAAGTCCTTGAATGATACTTTTCGGTTGTCCCTTACGGTAGTTATGAATTTATGAACTATTGCAATGTTAACCTATGTGGCGGGGGATCTACAATGGAGGAAATTAATTGAACAATTTCTCCAACACCACGGACTATAAAACTGCTTTTATAAGGACCCTGTTCATAGATACATGACCCTCCCCCCCCAACCCCTGGTACACCTGGGGGTGGACTTTGGGGGTCCTGAATATACAAAAATAATGTAGCTCTTCACTCCACACTGCTCCTAGCACAAAAGTCTATTTTGGAAAGTGCTTTACTACAATGAGGGAAGTGAAACATGCAATTTCTCTATCCCCAGGGCACATAAAACTCCTTTTATAAGTGTCCTTGGGGTGACCGAGGGTACCTAATATGCCAAAATATTGTACTTTATCAATTTTTAAGTGCCCCTAACACCAAAGTCGAGTTTGGGTACAATTTATATTTAAAAGCAGTTCTGCAACACAGATCTGCTTTTAAAAGGACCTCAGGCTTCAGCAGTGCACAAATGAAAGTGCAGAAAGAGCTACTGCCCTCTAAACTGGGATGTCCCGTTATATACTAGGGACTTAGAGGGGAGGTCATTCGAATCATAGGGGTACCCTAAGTGTACCCTTGTGTGTGTAGGTGTTTTCACTATGTTCTAAGTGTTTTCAGGATAAGCATGGGGCTGTTTAGGCAGAGCTCAGGGACAGTTAGTCAGTTACCACCAGTCAGCTGAAAAAAGGGGTGCCTAGGACTCAGGATGACTTTGTAACAGTCTAGCAATCTTTCTTCTCTCTACCTGAAGGATTGCTTTTTTAGGCATGTTTACCCCTTGTTGGTATCTTGAGGGGGTAACAATTACAATCTATATAGTTTTTTAAAATTTCATTGGCATATTTACTTAAAACCATTGCGTCAAGGGGGCGTGGCCAAGGACGTCAAGATGGCGGTCGCACTCTGAGTGCTCTGGACCCGTCATCCGTCCTGCATCCGACGGCAACAGTTCCCATTAGCTGAACATTTTGGCACCCCCGCACTCAACTGGTCGCGCTGTGTCTCCTGGTGCCTTTGAAACGTCTCACGGAGGTCTGCCAGCGCCTCTGCTACCTCCATTCCTCCCGGCCGCTCGCCCTGCAAAATGGAGGCCCCCGGTTGAGCGGCGCAGCGGCTCTGGTCTACGCCTAGCGCTGGCCCCTCCTTGATCGTCTGGTGGACTGCCAGCCCTGCGGCGTGGGCGAGCGGTGGTGGTGCCTAGTCTCTGTTCTGCGGATCGCTGCTCCACCCAGGGGACGCTGAGCCGCCTTGCGGGGACCTGTGGGGGTCGCCAGGGCTGCTGGACTTGTTGCGGTGCTCCGGGGGCCCGCCAGGACCCTTTTGGGGGCGGGCTCGCCTGTGCCTGCCAGCAGCCCGCCTGTGCCTGCCGGCGGCCCACTGCCACCTGGGGCCGCCGATGACCCAGTGCAAGGAGGAGCGCCGTCCCCCCCTGAGGTTGGGCCCGGCACTTGCAGTGGGCCTGAAGACCCTGGTGCGCGGCCGGCGGTTGGAGCTTTCCTTCCGTCCCCTGGCCATGGAGCACTACTCCTGCGGGGCCTGCGTACTGGTCTGCTGCGGGGCTGTGGCCGCTCCTGGGGTCTACTTTGCTGGGCCCTGTTCGCCTCCATGTGGAGGCCTGCGCCGCCTGGGGCCGCCGCAACACGGGGGATGCCCCAGAGGGCCGCGGGGCCCCGGTGTGCCCGTGATGGTGAGGAGGGGCTGCCTGGGGACCTGCACGACGACCTACATTGATGGCCCCCCCCCCCCCTTGCGGGGCTTGGTGCCCCGTGTGGCCCCGGGGGACCTGCCCTGCCTACCTGTGTGAAGAGACAACTTGGGATCCCTGCAGACGACTTGGAGTGACCGGAGGCAAGGAGAGGGGTTGGGACGGGGGTGCAGCCTCCTGAGGGTCTCGCCAGCGGACTGCCACCCTGGGCTGGGAGACCGGGCGCCTTTGTGCCCCACAAGCCACAATCGCCCCTCACCTGCCCCCCGCCTGAATTCCTCGCCCCCGCTTTCCCCTGGTGAGCTGCCCCCCCCCCCCCACTGCCTCATCGCCCCTGAAGCCACCGATCTGCCTGCTGAGACTCGCTGCCCGACGCCTGCCTCCCGGGCTGCTGCTCCTGACCACTGTTACAGATTGCTGCACCTGCCCGGGGGCTGTCACTGATCTTCTCCTGAGGCGCGTGGGGACCAGCAGGGAAGCCTGGGCCTGAGATCGCGCTGCTGTGCGACGCAGCAACTAAGACGCTGCCGGGGTGTCCCCCTCTGGCTTTTCTCCTTAGCCTGGGAACAGTGTGCCCCCCCCCTGATCTCGATCTCTCCCTCCGCTCTAGACTCTGTTCTTCCACCCACCTTGAAGGGGGGCCCAAGAGCCCGGGTGTGAGCAAGCTACCCCGCCGGCGACATAAAGAGCTGGTATCTGGGCCGCTGCGGGACCGGGCAGCATCACCCGCTGGTCTGCGGGCCTATAGCTGCGACGCTCTCCCCTGGCACACGACCACCCAGAGACGCCATGGTCAGGGGGAAGAACACGCAGACCCCGGTCCCCTCCTCCCAGCTACGTATGGACCAATTTGCCAGGGCAGACCATGCCTCAGGCACCAGGCCTCCACCCCCCCGGGGGCGGAGGGAGGGGACCCGTCTACAATCCTCCAGGCGATCAGCACCTCCCAGGCATCTGTCGAGATGAAAATTGGAGAGGTACGAGTGGATGTGGCCCTCATCTGGCAGGACCTCAGGAACGCCACGGCACGTACCACTGAAGCAGAGTCCCGCATATCTATGGCGGAGGAGGACCTGACCACTCTCAAGACCCAAGTGGCCCGTCTCCAAACACTGACATCGGATCTTCACCACAGGGCGGAGGATGCCGAAAACCGGGCTCGCAGGAACAACTTACGCCTCCTGGGCTTTCCGGAGGAGGTGGAGAAGGGCCCGGTGGCCGACTTCCTGGAAACCTGGTTTCGCTCCTGGATGCCTGCGGAGAAACTCTCCCCCTGTTTCGCCATAGAGCAGGCCCACCGCTCCTTAGCGCCCAACCCCTTCCCCCCCCTCCCCCCTCCGGGGGCCCTTCCTGACCCTTCATTCTCCGCATCTTCAACTTCCGGGACCGTGACGCCATCTTAAGAGCAGCCAGGGACTGCGGCCCTCTGCTATTCCAGAACTCTAAAATCATGGTCTTCCCGGACTACTCGGCCATAGAGCAGGCCCACCGCTCCTTAGCGCCCAACCCCTCCCCCCCCCCTCCCCCCTCCGGGGGCCCTTCCTGACACTTCATTCTCCGCATCTTCAACTTACAGAGCAGCCAGGGACTGCGGCCCTGTGCTATTCCAGAACTCTAAAATCATTGTCTTCCCGGACTACTCGAGGGAGGTCCAGTCCCAAAGGAGATCCTATGATGAAGTCAAGCAAAAGCTTAGGGCGATGGGTCTGCGATACGGTCTCCTGTTCCCAGCCTGTCTCAAGGTCCTATTCAAAGACAAGTCCTTCTTCTTTGACACCCCACGGGCTGCCTGGACCTGGCTCACGGAGGAGCGTCCCCTCCTGCTTAGGCAGATGCACTCCCCTACCCATGGACCCAATCTCTGCCCTGTCCGACAGAAGCCCAGGCCGCGGCTGCGCCGGACTGGCTCCCACAGGCGCGGTCACCAGCGTCCGGAAGCCTCGCGCTCACCAGGGGGTGGGGGGGGGGGGGGGGGGGGGGGGAGACGCGCGGCCGTCATCTTTCCCCCCCCCCAGACCGGGGGGCTCCCCCAATGGCAGGGCCTTCATCTGCGATCACCATGGACAGGCCCTTGGACTCTGGCGCAAGCCTACGTAAATCCAGATCGGACTCTGATTTATCCGGCAGCCCGATGATCCGGGACTCTCCACAAGATGCAGAGGCCTGAACCAGGGCTTTGAGCTGTTTCTTTGCTTACGGATGCCCTGATCAGCCGGACAGCCCTGGAACTGCCCCCCCGGGTCTTGCCAGCCACCCGGAGGGCGAAATGCCTAGTGGGGGCTCCTCCCGGGGACTGATTCGACCAACTCATGCTTCTCTTCCTTTTCCAGTTTCCCTCTTTTTTCTGCCAATCTCTCCTCTCTGCTGTACATCTGTGTCCCTGGCGAAAACGCAGATACCTTTCTCTGCTCCGTGTCTATCTTTTAAGCTTCACTGTTTATTGCTGATGTTATTCATCCGCCACTACGGAGGGGGGTCCTCCCTTGATTGACTCTGGACTAGTGCTACTGCCCCCAGGCTAATCATTTAAGTTTAGTGTCAGTCCCCTAGTGAGGGGTTTCTTTTGGGTGTTGTATTTTAGGGCGACAGATGCTTCATGTTCCGAGGTGTAGGGTGGGGCGGTGTTGGGGGGTGCCGGGGCGGGGGGAGGCAGTTGTCTCCCATGTTTTTTATATGTGTTCAGCTGCCTACGGGCTGCTTTCTGGTTTAGCACTGTTGGGCCGCTCCTCGGCCTCTGTTGTCACCGTTTACGAGCGGCTGTTCGCAGCTCTTCCCACTGATGTTCGATTGTTGATACGTCCTTGTTTAACATGCATCTCCTGCTCACTGATGTCTTGGCCACTCTGGGTCCCCACGGGCCGCCACAGGAGCGGACCGCGTGTGGCCGCTTCCCTTCCCCCATCTCCCACCTACACCCTGAACGCCCATGGCCCGCCAGCCCGCTCTGACTACCTTGATCTCCTGTTCGGTGTGGTGGGTTCTCCCCCCTCGAGGCACGCCCCCTTGCTGCTGCCGCGATCTCCCACATCCCCACCTCCCCAATGGCATACTCTCCGATTGGACCCCTCCACGTTCTCTCCTGGAACATCAACGGTCTCCTCAACTGTATTAAGCGAGCGGCGGTCCTTCAAGCGGCACATCGCCACTCGGCGGACGTGCTCCTTCTCCAGGAGACCCATCTTTTAGGAACCCAATGCAACTTCCTAACCCCTTCCGGGTTCGCGATGGTCTGGCACTCTGGGTTTCAACGCGGGTTCCGAGTGGTGGCAATCTTGCTCCGGAAAGGTCCCCCCTTCACCCTCATTAAAGCCTACAACGACCCACAGGGGCGTTATGTCGCAATCTCGGGCGTGGTGGAGGGATGTTCCCTGCACATCCTAAATGTCTATGCCCCTCCCGCCCTCCTGTCCCAGACGCTTCAGTGTCTCACACAGGTCCTCTCCGCCTTCCCGCCCGGCCTCACGATTGTTGGTGGCGACTAGAACGCTGTGATGCAGCCGGGGCTGGACACGACCGGTCCTCCTTCAATGACCCGTTCCTCATCTGCGGCAGCCCTGTCGGGCTGGGCCTCAGCCCTGGGGCTCTGTGATACATGGCGGGTTTGGAACCCTCGCAAGACACAGTACACTCACACCTCAGTCTCCCACCGTACCCATTCCCGCATTGCCCTCCTCCTGCTCCCAGCCACGGATTGTCACCTGGTCTCCGGAGCGACCATCTTGCCGAGGGGGCTGTCGGATCACTCCCCTGTCTCCCTTTGCATGGGCTCCACCCCGAGGGGACTGCGAGCGGTTTAGCGCCTCAATGCCTGGTTCCTACAGAACCAGGCGCTGGTGGACAAATTAGGGCAGGAACTAACCCACTACTTCACTGCAAACGGGGGCTCGGTTCCATCGCCAGGGACCCTCTGAGAGGTTGGTAAGGCTGTACTTCGGGGAGTGGCGAGAGGGCTAGTTCATGCCAAGCGAGCGGACCGGATGGCCCGGCATGCGGAGTTGGAATCCCAGGCCGCCTGGCTGGAAGCCGAGCACACCGCAATCGGTCGGGAGGATCTCACCCGGCAGCTGGCGTTGATCTGGGAGGAGCTCCGCCAAATCTCGCTCGACTCAGCAGCTGTGGTGATCCTCTGTGGCGCGGATATACTGCTGGGGCGACAAAAACAGCAAACTCCTCCACAACTTGGTCTCCTACCCTAAGGTTCATCGCGTTATTCCGGAGATTCGTGCACTTGATGGCACTCTCCAGGTGACCGCCGAGGCTATAGCAGGAATCTTCACCAAATTCTACACCCTCCTCTATGCGGCGTGCCTGCCTGGGGCCCTTCTCCCTGCTCTTCTAGGCAGAGCCGGTGCCCGATTACCCTGCCTTACCCCAGAGGATGCAGAGGTTCTGGAGAGGCCCTTCACACAGGATGAAGTCCTGGAGGCAATCCTTCTTCTGAACCGTGGCAAGACGCCCGACCCGGACGGGTTCCCACAGTTGTTCTATGCGGCCTTCCGGGACACGCTGCCCCCCCCCCCCCAGCTGTTGCATCTATTCCACCACGTGATAGAGAGGGGCTCCTTTCCCCCCCGAATCGGACTTGGCCACGATCGTGGTCATCCCCAAGACCCATCCACCCTCTGTGAATTGTGTGGACTTCCGCCCTATCTGCCTCATTAATACCGAGCTCAAACTTTGCGACAATACTGGCCCAGAGGCTCAAACCCTTCCTACAAAACCTGGTCCTCCCGGACCAATGTGGCTTCATGCCGGCCAGAGGTACCCGCCACTGTATCTGCCGCCTCCAATTGGCCCTGGCCCATCGCTCCAGCCTATCTCCCTATCTGGGCCTCCTCTTTCTCGAGTACCTACAAGACATGCTGGAGGAGATGGGCTTCAGCCCGAAGTTCCGCAGCTATATTAAGGTCCTCTACGCGAGCCCCAGGGCCCGAGCGCTGATCAATGGGACGCTCTCGGAGGCATTCCCGATAGGAGACACCCCTTGCACGTACCTCTACCTATCTCCACTCCTGTTCGCGCTGGAGATGGAGCCCCTGGCGACGCTCATCCAGCACGACCGCCTCGTTCACGGGTGGGCCTGGAATGAGAGTCAGAGACAAAATAGCCCTCTACGCCGATGACTTACTCCTGTACTTGGCAGACCCAGCGACCTCGGCCCCCAGATGTCTACCAATCCTTCTTGACTTAGAGCACGTCTCCGGCCTCCGGCTCAATGCAGCCAAATCCACCTTGGTCCCGCTGCACCCCTCCCGGGAATGTTTCGACTGGCAATCGTCCATCCCCCCTTAGACACCACTCAATATCTAGGGATATGGGTGACACTGAATTTGAATTTAAAAAGCTTGTATAGCGCATCATACACCATGACGGTTTCTTGGCGCTTTTAGCGGCTAGCAGAACAGAAAATGAAGGGAGTAATTAGTTTGGGAAGGCCTGAACAAACAAGGTTTTCAGGCCCTTGCGAAAGAGAGAATATTGTTTTGTCGCTCGTAAATGGTCAGGCAGGGAGTTCCAGAATGCGGGGGCCAAGACTGAGAAATTGGAACCTCCCCATTTTTTTCTGGTGAAGCGAGGAACCTGCAGAAGGGACTGAGAAGAGGATCGGAGGTGTCTAACGGGGACATACTCTGTTAAGAGGGAAGAGATAAAGGCAGGGGCCGATCCCTGTCGCGCCTGATAAGCCATGCACCCAATCTTGAAGAGAGATCGTTGCAGAACAGGCAACCAGTGCAGCACCTTCAACAATGGTGTAGAGTGGTGGAAACGGGGAAGGCCATACACTAGTCTGGCTGCTTGGTTCTGCACAAGCTGGAGTTTGCGTAGACTATATGCCGGAATGCCGTTGTAGAGGGCATTGGCATAGTCTAGCCGGGAGATCACCAAGGCAGACATGATAAGTTTAAGTGCCAGAGGGGAAAAAAAACGGGACACAGTGCGGATAGTACGGAGCATCAGAAAACAAGAAGAAACAGAACTAATTTGTGAGTGAAGGGTGAGCTGATTGTTAATTTTTATGCCAAGGGTCTTGACCGTAGAAGAGGGAGCAGGAGAAGAACCGAGGGTGGAGGGCCAAAAGGAAGAGTTCCAGGGACTGGACGAGCCACCCGTAAGCACCAATTCGGTTTTATCTGGGTTCAGCTTCAGATGGTTGTGGCTCATCCAATCCCGGATAAAAATCATAATAGATTGAAAATTAGAGATAGCGTGAGGGGAAGAAGAAAGATTGAAAATCAGCTGGAGGTCATCCGCGTAGTTGTAAACCGTGACCTCCAGCTGCTGCCGGAGTTGGAATGGGCATTGAACATCACGCCCCTAGTGACCCGAATGATATCGGACCTGAAGAAATGGCATTCCCTTCCCCTTAATCCCCTGGGGCGGAGTGCACTGTTTAAAATGAAGGTCCTCCCCCGTTTCCTATACACTCTACAAAACATTTCCATCCCCCTTCCTCGGGCCTGGTTCCGAGAGCTGGACGGCACCCTGTCCAGATTCCTCTGGAGAAGCGGACAGCCGCAGATTTCCTTTGCACACAGCCGCATCCCACCCTTTGATGGGGGCCTAGGTGTTACTCATCTCTCTCTCTACTACCTCGCCACCAAACTGATCGTCATTCACGATTGGTACGCGGGTGGCTGGTCTGACCCGGCGTACCGGGTGGAACTGGAAGAGACAGACTTCTCACAGCTTCAATCACTCCTCTATGGTTGTCCTATCCCGATAACTGTAGCCCCAATCACCAGAGCGGTCTTGCTGGCTTGGCGTACCGCCCTACGCCACACGGGATGGGACCATAAACGTACCCACCAGATGCCGCTCTGGCACGGGAACTGGCCCTGCGAGGTTTCGTCCCTTGGCGGGTTTCGGCACTGGGATCTCATTGGGGTGTCAGTGCTCGGGGATATCTGGGTGTGAGACCACATCCGAGCCTTTGCTGAATAACAGCGTTACGCCCTGCCTCTCGCCCCGCATTTCAGGTATCTGCAGCTGCGCCACGCCCTTCATGCACATCTCCCCGCGCCAGCCACCCTTCCAGAGTTCAGCCCGTTGGAGGCCCAGGTGATGGGGAACCTGGGTAGGGGAGGAGTATCCCGACTTCACCGTGCCCTAGTTAATAATAGCCCCTCGTCCCTTGGCCAATTGCATGCCCGGTGGGAGGGATGGGTGGGACCCCTGGAGGAGGCCGATTGGAGAGATGCACTGATGGCCCCACGTACCCTGCCCACGTCCTCCAAGTTGCGGCTGGTGCAGACATACTACCTACACACGTCCTACCTCACCCCAGAGGCTCTTCCGGGCCCGCTTGAGACCCTCCCCGGACTGCCCCAGGTGTAGGCAATCCCCGGCCGACTTCTACCACATGGTGTGGACATGCCTGGGGCTCACGAGGTTTTGGAGGGGAGTGGAGAGAGCTCTAACAGGCTCTGGGCTGGGAGGTCCCTCATGACCCGATGCGACTGTTGCTGGGTATCTTTGATGGCCTGGATGGCAACAGATCAGATAAGCGACTGCTAGGGACGGCGGTCGCTGTGGCCAAGCGGGACATAGCACTTCACTGGCTACGAGAATCAGCTCCCACGGTGGGGGGATGGAGGAGGGGGATGGACTGGTGCAGTGCCCAAGAGGAGGTCCTTTTCGAGTCTCGGGGTTCTCCAGAGCAGTTCTCTAGAATATGGGGGAAATGGTATAATTTGCTTCCACCATGTATCCAGATATATATGTAAATGTAAATGTAAATGTATTGGACTTGTAAAGCGCACGGCTGCCCGTAAGCGTCCCGGCGCTTGCTTAGGGAACCCGTCCTGGTATTCCCCTGTGAGAAACCCCGGCAGGGTGTCCACAAGGTGAAAGCCAGGCATCCCGCCGCGAGGGGCCGTAGTGGAGATTAAGCAAGCTATTGCCCAGAGTCGCAGAGTGTGACCACTTGAGTTGAGTAGGCACCAGAGCGAGAATTGTCGAGTCCGTGGAATTTTGAGCCAGAGACCCGCCGAGGCAGGGAATCGAACCCTGGTCCACGGTCGATCTCAGCTTCCGGGTCTGCCGCCTCTAACCACTGAGCCACGCTTCTCCACGATGTGTATATTTATATATACACATCGTCTTTGGATAGCATCAAGCACTTGTGCTGTTGGACTGGTTTAACTCCACTCATGTATACTGTTGATTTTACCCTATTGTACCTGCTGATTTATGAGCTGCTGCCAATTAATTTTCTTTGCTGTTTGTCCTTCAAAATGCTAATAAAGTTGATTATCAAAAAAAAACATTGCATGCATCAAGACACATTGTTAACGTTTTGTAAAAGTTATAACTTTTTTTTATGAATAGTTGAAATAGGTTGAGGTCCAATTTCATTTTGGCTTGTGTTTTAACTCATTTTCAATCCATCTTTTAGCGGCGTGGCCATTTTGTCTGGTGTGGTTGTGCTATCAGGGTGCTGCATAGGGGGTGATGAGATGTAAAGTCCAATGATCTCCTCAGGAGAACTTTAGGTTTGCTCGATTGTTCCAGCTAGATGACCCTCCAGTGTTCTGGCATTTTATTTTTGCCACCAGTCTCAAGAACATTACCAAGCGGCAATTCAGGAGTGGGTCAACTGGTGCAAAGCAGGCCAGCACAGCTTACCTCCGAGTGTGGATCCCTCGTTGATTGAAGTGAGATTTCACTAGTTGTTTCCGTTCCTTCAGGAGATCTTTACGATTTACATAAGAGGTGCCGCAGGTCTTCCGATGCAGTGCCGTATAAGTGGCAAGTGGAGCCCGCTTGATCCTAAAGCCAGTGTGTGAGGTGCTGTATTCAAGGTTAACAGGCCTAGTTGGTACTTCAGGAATTGCATTTTGATAGTATTGGCAGAGCCCCAAGTCAAAGTATTTTTGAGGGACAGGGGCTGTGTAAGTGCTCAGGGCCCTGCAGCAATGGGCCCTCTTTGATAAGGATGCTTTGTCCTCGGTCTGTGATAGATGTTTGACCGTTTTCCATACAAGTTTTTTAAGTGTGGAGTTGTTGGTAGGTGCTTCCCATAGCTGTGAAAGCCCAGTGTTAATCAGGCAATTTTTGAGGTAAGATGAGGCAGGTGATTAAACTAGCTGTTGTAATTCGAACTACAAATAATGGCTAAGAGTTCCTGCGGCTCTCCGCACTTTATCCAAAGTGATGATATACGCTTGTCTTGCCAGCATCTGTTTTTGTAGGGCAAACTCCAGCCTGATATGTGGTGGCGAGATATTTGGGCAGGCCAAATATAATTCTATACGCGGTTATAATTGTGCGGTCCAGGACTTTGAATCTCTACCACTCTGTAATTTACTACCATAGGCTATTGATGGTAAAACCTTGGCACATACAACTTGAGCTAGGGGAAGTAGCGATGGACCACCCAATTTAGAGTTGAGATTCCTTAGTGAAACCGACAGGGCGAGGCCCTTCCTTCTGATTGAGATCTTCTGGTTAACAAAGTGGCCACCCTGGTCTATAATCAGGTCTCAATATTTGTATTCCAATGCAGATTCAATGTGTGGGCTGCCCCAGTGCCAGGCTGGTGATTTCTTTGAGTTTTTCCTGATAGTCATTGTTCTGGATTTCTCCTGGTTGATGCTTTGGCCACTAGCTTCAGACAATTCCTGTTTGGTGGTTAGAAGGTGCTGTAGGCCCACCTACTTGTGACTGATCAGGACTAGATCATCCACATAAAGAAGGCATGGTTGTGCTAAACCTCTTAATCTTGGAGTGTGTGAGTTGCAGGCATTCAGAACCGGCACACGGTCTGCTAAGAACAAGTTAAACAGGGTCAGGACCAGTACACATCCCTGTTTAAGTCCCTTCTTGGTTGGTATGCATCTTGACAGAGGATCTATCGCCCAGCTTTATCTGAACCCACGTATCTTTGCGAAGGTTGATTATCAAGTTCAGCAAAAGCCTGTGGTATACCCCCAATTTGCCAGTCTGGCCCATAGCCTGTTCCGATTTACATGGTCAAAAGCAGCCTTTTAGTCAATAAAACCTGGTTGTAATGGCATTTTAGTTGATTCCGCCTGGTCAATCAGCAATGCCAGGGACAAGATGTTTGTTGTTGTTCCGACGGACATTGCAAGGGCGGTCTTAAGGGCAATGATTGATTTCTTTTTGGCCCAGGACTGGAGCTCTTCTAGGAATGTCCCTGCAAAGAATTTTGCCTTGTTGTCTAGGAGAGCTACTAAGCAGTCGTTTTTTGACAAGGACTTCTCTCCAGACTAAAAATCTGGGAGATTTTAGAGATCCTCCAGGAGGGTGGGAGTGTGCCAATTTGCCTGAATTCAGTGAAGAGAGGTTTGAGAGCCTTGGCCCTGAGTTCCACATCTAGTTTAAACAAAACAGGTGGAATTCCATTTGGGCAGGGCCCCTTCTCTCCTTCCCTATTTGCCATTTGAATGCCATGATGTTGCAACTTGAGGATACAGATACTGGCGTATTTGCCCCTGCTGCTGGAGTTTCAGAGGAGCTCCCTTCCTCCATGTGTATCTCTGGGGAAGCTCCTCCTGAATGTATTATGGTTTTGATCCTGTGGCCTGTAGGTTGTCTTGGTAGAAGTGGTCTCCAAGATATCTTGTCTAGTCTCCTTCTGAGATGTTGGATGGAATGCCCTCATATGTGGGGCAAATAAAGCAGTTTATTATTCCCCAAAATATTGTGCTGTCTTTCTGCATGATATCGGTGTGCTGTTTCACCCAGACCTCCTCCTTCAAAGCTCTATTGACAGACCGCAAAAAGTTCAGCTAAAGAGACAAAAATGGGCCAAGTCTAGACAATCCGAGTTTGCACAAGTATGGGGAAACCTCCTCCTCTGTACCTGTTCCAGTACATCGGTCATTTCAGACAGTAGCTCACAGCGTACTCTGAACTGGTACTGAGGAGGAGGAGGAGGATTCACCATACTTGTAGAAACCCTTATCGTCTGGACTTCGACATTACACCTGACTATTTTGGGACCTGAATCATTAAGATGGTTATTACTGCACTTATTAAAATTGGATATCATGGATTGGAAATAAAACCGGATAGAAGGAACATTGGAATAAGAAGATTTAGCCCTGAGGAAGTCGCAGGACAAAATTCCCAGATGAGGGCCAAAACGAATGTTGGCTTTGTAAGGCTGAGAAGTAACGAATGAAGGAACAATAAATAAAAGAAACATTTTTAAAAGAAGAAGACAACTACTGTTAATTCTTGACTATTTTTGATACTAAGTAATATGTGTGTGCTAGGGAATATTGTTCACTTGGTTATGTTGGTTATGTTGGTTCAGACCACATGTACGGAGTAGGGTGGCTCTTCCCATCATTAGCACCACACTTTTTTGATAACTATCATAATGTGAACTTTCCTTGGGGCATTGCTTCCCTACGAATCTACCACCCATCTATCCAAAGTTAATAGTCAAGCAGAGATAAAAATCCATGGCCTACAGGCACTTTGGAGTAAAAAGGGAAAATATTAAAAACTTTCCAACACTCATAAGGGTGTCAGTCAGTTTTGAATTCAAGTCCCATTGCTTTAACTCAGACTAGAATAGCTAGGAATACTAAGGGTGTAGGACAGAAATGAGAACAGAGTAAAAGAAAAACAGGCGGCTCTTATGATAGAAAATGATTCGTCATTCATAGGGCGGTTGTACATTGGTCCAATTTCAGAGGTAAGACTGATGACAAAGAGAAGGCTTTATGAAAACAGATTGTGGAAACATATTCAAGGAGGGTTGGGGGAAGGGTCGAGGGTTAAGAAGGCTCTATGCCCAGGAGTTTCTCTTACAAGGTAGACCAATCTGAGAGGAGGCCTTATCGCATAGTTAGAAATGGGACTCGAAAGGCACGTGAGCTTTTTATATAGCCTTGGAGCATGCTGATGTGGGCTGTACTGGTTGGTAAAGACCCTAAAACCAGATTTATAGGCCTATAAAGAGGCAGAAGGGCTATAAGGCTATTACAACATGCTACTCATGGCGGATATCATTTTCCAAATTAAAAGGGGATACACAGAAAAACATTGGAATGTTGGAGCAGAAGGCTTATACCAGCCATTATAAGCCCCGAGCCACTCCATTGTCTTCAAATGAAGCTCCCAATATTCCAATGTTCTAAAGGGCTGTATTTTCAACTTCAGTGTCGGAAATATGCGGATATTCATTCTGTAGTTTGTGTTTGTGTTTCTCTAGCACACTAGCAAGTAATAATAATAAAGAAACTTGTAAAGCGCACAGCTTTCCCGACGCTAGCACGGACATTGATAGAGAGAGTAATACAAACAGTAAAAGAAATAAAAACAGATTTACCATAAAGTCATCATAGTCAAAACGGTGTCTTCTGTTTAGATGGTCCAGAAGATTTCTCTTTTCTATATTCTGTTCTGTCCAAGGCATAGAAGCACAAATGGGACATACCTAAATTGACAGGTTAGAGATCAGAGTTGTGCAGAAATATAAATATGACTTTAATGCAATTTACACAATTTATGAAATATTTGAGAGAAATGGTGAGACAAAATTCTCATGAAATGTGTTTTAATTGACATCCTTTTTGGTACACGTGCCAATAGCCGATTTATTCATTTTTAATTTTTATACACAGGAAACAATCTTATTGGTTTTTGTTCTTTTTTCCTTTTTTGCAGTTTTAATCCGCCCGAAGTTGGCCTAAAGACACCAGAGCACTTTACATGAGCAACACGGGACAAAAAAAAAAAAAAAAACTGACCTCGTGTAAAGGCACGGGAAAATTAAGTGATTTGACTACAACCGCAGGATGTCGAGCCAAAATTGGGACTCGAGCCTGGTTCCCATGTTGGCCGCTCAAGCAGTTAGGCCAAATCCCTTCACCATCATTGCTGGAGTGGATCCCATAAAAAAAAAGCATACACGTATTGTGGGTATCATGGTCTTCAAATATGTTTTCTAGGATGGTGCCAGTTTATGGTCTTCCAATAAAGTCGAAAAGTCTTTGCAACAAAATAAAATGATACAGGTTTATCGAATTCTGCAAACTTAGCCTTCAAAGTTGTTTTATAGAACATTCAGATTGCCTTCCGGCCACCATGGGATCACCATGGGATGCTTTTTTGGAATAAAATACAATTTTAGACCATGCGCTCTGTGTTAATGTGGATTTGTTATAGTCCGTGCTTATGCAAGTCAACATAGTTTTCACTCCTACAGGCCCAGTCATAGATGCTTCATCAGAAAGGGTACAGATTATCCACTGGCACATTGGTCACATGTCGAACTAGATAGTAAAAGTCAGTATGATTGTTTTCACGTTAACTTTCGGAACAAAACTATTTTTCTATATTTTTAGCTTCCCGACTAAAAGTAGATATTCAAAGATATTCATGGAGGTCCAGCAGCTTTGCAATGCACTTGCGATAGGTTTGCCCTGCTGAATGCTCTCCAATTGTGTTTAAGGGACCAAAACATATTGATCGGCGTAAACTGGAATTACCTGGGACATTACCCTCACTCATAATTCTTCTGAGAAGAGTGATTTAATTATGTAATTGTTTCAACATCTGCACTGACAGTATCCATATTGTTCAAACACCATGCATATTACATTCCAATATAAAATTGTATGCACAATATCGCTTATATTTTATGTATACTTGTCAAACCTTTTATTACTTTTTTGGTTTTTTTTTTCTTTTAACTAGTTTGCTATTCTTTGGTCCAACCAACAAAATGGATTTTGAGAAGAGTGGTCTTAAAGAACGTGCGAAAACTATGAAAATAATGGTTGGATAATTTTTCCAAGGGGTACCCTCTCTAGCAGTTTTACAGTTAATATGAGAAACAAAGGCACGATTCAACGAAGGATTTCTGTTTTTATCAAAAAAAGATTGCTCAAAACACTGTAATAGATTGTTTTTGTGCACTGTATAACAATTTTGTTTCACGTATACATCGAAGGGAGTGAACAATTATAAGTGACGTAATTTTTTTTCTCATGAAACCAGTCCGGGACAGATGAAAAAATAAAATAAATAACAGTACAAGTGGGATTACCAATGTAGCGGCTTCGTAACTGTGTTCTCGGTTGAAATGAGCCACAAAGCCTTTCCTGTCCAAATTGCGTCGCATGCACACGGGGCATTCAAACAACTGACTGTTAAAAGTGAAAAGAGCAGGTTAGAGATGAATTCAAACATAAGACTGGACTAACACTGGTTAAATTCACGAATGAATAAAACAATAAGACAATCTTTTTAACATTAAGTTTGTACCGAGCATTAATAAATACACCAAGCACCGTGCTTAATTTGAGTTGGTGGTTGTCACTGGGATAAATGGTCAACAGCACTTATGACAGTCAACCACAAGGCGGAGCAGTCTGTCAAATTCAGAGCAAAGCAAAAGAGTTTATTAATTAAATATACATAAAAAATGTCTAATACATGCCACCCTAGCCATTCTTATAACATTGGGGGCCTGGAATAGTCTGAATAGTCACACTTACAAGAGTGTTATTGTTCATAGTTGTGTTGGCACTAACATTGGCAGCGTGGGCAGGGGCAACTATTCAGTGACCTCCTGATGAAACTCAATCTTGCTCTGAAGGCACTTCAGGAGGATGGAAGCGGTTTACAATCCCAGAAAACCACTCTGAAGCACCATTCAGACAGCATAATCACTATTCAAGTATCCCAGAAGTGCAGATCTTAGGAATAGGCGTTTGTTGCTGGTGATAGTTTCCACTGCACCCTAATCACAAGACTCCACAATGCCAGCATCTGCGACAGTGCTCTGGACTGGATTCACTCCTTCCTTACCAGCCGAACACAGCAAAGCTGACTTCCTCCGTTCCTCCCAGAACCTACACAGATCAGCTGCGGAGTGACCCTGAGCCCCACCCTCTTCAACATCTACATGGCCCTCCTCTCGGCCATGGTCAGGAACCACGGTTTCAACATCGTATCCTATGCTGACGACACCCAGCTGACCCTCTCCAACGAGCCCACACCACCAGAATCAACTTTTACAGCGGGATGAAGGCCGTTGCCACCTGGATGAAGGATAGCTGCCTCAAGCTCAAATCAGACAAGACCGAAGTACTCATCCTGGGATCCGCCCATCAGCCTGGGACGACTCCTGGTGGCCTGCCACACTGTGAACCCACCCACCCTCACAGACTATGCATGCAACCGCGGCATCATACCGGACTCCTCGCTGAAATGAACAGCCAAATCAACGCCGTATCCTCATCCTGCTTCCACACGCTCCGCCTGCTTTGCAAGACATTCAGATGGATCCCCAAAGAATCCAAAAAGACTATCACCCATGCCCATATCACCAGCAGACTAGACTACGGCAACACTCTACACCGGCATCACCCAGAAACAGCTCAGAAAACTACAGAACGTTCAAAATGCTGCAGCCAGACTGGTCTTCTACATCCCCCGCAGGAGCCACATAACACCTCCGACAACTCCACTGACTCCCTGTCAACAAGAGAATCACAAATGGTATTGCTTCTACGGAGTATTTGCTCTGTCTATATATCATTTATACCACTAGAGAAGAAGAGACAAATGCACCTCTTTCAACCAAGCTCAGAGAGTGGGGGTAATCTTCGATCATGCAGCAGCACATTTTGGGCCAAATATATTCTCCTTTGATTAAGTAGTAATTTCAAAGATGTAATGATTGACAAGTTACCACTTTTACTGTCAATTTTAAATAAATGCGATATGTGGAATATCTTTGTTGTGTTTGGTAATTTGTGTTTTACAGAGAACATACTCTTCTATGACAACTGGACTATCGGCATTAACAATTAAAAAAAAGAAACTGGTCATACAATTTAAATTATTACTTGCACAGGGTTCTTACCTGCTGCCTGATGAAGGGTTGCGTGAGAGAGCTTGGGTCAGCTTTGTCGGAGAGCCGTATTCCTCCTGGTATTTCCAGCATGTTAGGTAATGCTGCCTCATTCGGTAATACTTCACCTACAAATGGAAATTCCGAAATATATAAAAAGTATGTGGTTGACATCAAAGCCAATTATCTCTACTGCTTTCTACAATGGTGGTCTTTCAAAACCGCATTATGTACCAGAAGCTCTTAAAAGGAACCATATGCAAAATGTCCTTGCTCACCACCAAACAAAACATGAACTCTTAGGATATAAATTGTGGTTATAAAGATAGGTTGTTCTGGTCAGCTACATGTTTGTTCGTTGTATGTTATTTCACCCTAGCACTAGAACAATGACAAAACTGTACTACTACACCCCCAAATGGGACCCTAGTGGCTCAAAATGTTAGATCATACAATCTTTAGTTGTAGGCAGTAATATCTATGTACAATAATTTGCTTAGAACTATTCAAGCAAATCCTGCACACAGTGACACTAACAAGGAATAAGGTTTTTGTAATTAGGCATTGACATGACTAACATTTTAATATTGGTTTGGTTTTTCACATTTAGGGAGTGTCCTTGACAAGACAGTGGTATAGGTCTGTGGTATGGAGCCTTGCCTTCATTAGAGTTCCATCTTTCTGCAGATCTTCCCTACTCCGTTGCTTACTTTAGTGGAACTCAAAATCAGCAGGCTCCAGACTTCTCCAGCACTTTATTCTCAATCTGGTCCTTGCCATACCAGGGAAGACTGGCGACCAGAGGCTGAAGTACCTGGTTTTGGCCAGCACCATTACCTTCAATGTGTGAGGAGGGGGTCTGCTTGCACACATCACTAAAGCCCTTGGCCAGACTTCCTATTCTGAAAAGGGTTATTTGAGAAGTGATGGTGGTGAAGATCGGAAGAGCGAGGCTGAAGGTGCGAGGTGGTTAGCAACTGGGGACCCTGGTATTTCCATTCCACTCAACTACCCAAGGACATGTAGCACTAAATTGGGTGGAGGGATGGGGTGCACTGCCATAACATAGGCCTATGGTTTGCAAGCACAGACCAGATGCTAGTCCAGAGCAAAATGGTAGTAGAACTAGTGTCGCGAATCTCAATAGCCATCATGCTGAACCTCCACCTCGTAGTTCCTAGCAGGTTGATGGGTTTTGCAGGGCTGTTTACCTACACATGAGTCACGTGTGCTTGCATATCTTGCCACAGACGGGGTGTGCTTGCATACATTGAAACCCATGGGGTAGGGCAGGGCGATCCAAGAACCATTACGCGCCATGCACTAGGCATGCTAAAGAGCTACTGGTTGGAGACCCCTGTGCTAAGAGGATGCGCCATCTAGATTAGTGGAATCCCAGTCACCCACCAGGGTACCACAAAGGGCACTTGGAACTCTTACTTTCATCCAGTTATGGCATATGATCATAGTTGGCCTAACTTTCACAAATAGAAACAAGATTGTGATCGTGTGGTATTCCTGGATTGGTACCCTTTGGCAAGTGACCCTCCCAACACCATAAGGATGCAACACATTGAGGTGCATTTCATTCTCACTAAACCGAGCAGCCCTTCACCCCTGGGATTAACGAACAACACTCTGATGATCAGAGGGGGGTGTATTGAAACCCCTTGTCAGAAATTGCTTTTCTGGTTGGCAGAGATATGCACTGTCCAAGCAAGAACAACAATCCTAGGAAGGGTAAGTCAGATACACACTCCAAGATGACCTGCGTTCACCCTCTGGTAGCTTGGCACAAAGCAGCCAGGCTTATCTAAAGAGGCAATGTGTAAAGTATTTGTGCAACCCACACAGTAACACAATGGAAACACCACACAAAAAAAAGAAGCAACACCAGGTTAGAAAAATATACAATACATGTATAAATAAATCAAGGCAAAAATGACAAAAATCAAATAAGTGGAAGCCGAGATATTAATTTTTAAAGAATAAAAATGGAGCTCTAGAGCTTAGAGGTAATAAGCGCCAATGGGGGTTAGCTGATCACGCTGGACTGGGACAAAGTCAACAATTCACGCCGACTGAGCTGGAGCGTAGGTTGGGGAGAGGAGCCACACAGGCCCAGTGAACAGAGAACCTTGATGCTGGTAGCAACAGTAAGATGCAGGTGCTGACGGGCGATACATCAATGTCTAGCCTGTAGTCATGGTGATACATCGATTTTCTCCATGCAATGGTGGTGATGCATCTGTTCCGAAGAAGACACGTCAAGCCGATTTGGTTCCGAAGTGTGATGCGCTGGTTTTCTCCACGAGGTCAAGTGGATGCGCCGATCCCTCCACACTGCTGCGGCGGTGAGGAGCGGTTCCTATGCGTCGGGCTCTGGAAGCGATGCACTGGTTTTGAGACCGATGTGCCGATTCTACTTCTGCAACAGGGTCGATGCACCGTTTCTGCTACACACAGACTGGAGATGAGGATTTCTCTGGTGCCACTTCCAGTGAACCAGGCACAGGAGCCAGGGTAGACTGATCGCTCAAGTCTCAAGCAACAAGAGGCAAGCCAACAACCACATAGAGATCACTTTGGCTGCAAGGCAGAGTCAATCTCTCCCTCAGCACGGTCAGAGAGCAGCAGGGCAACAGAGTAGCATAGCAGAAAAGCAGGTCTTCCAGATCAGCAATTCAGCAGAGTGTCAGTGCTTGATGCAGCACAGCATTTCTTCAGCCAGAGTTCAGTTACATATCCAGAACAAACTGATTTGGTGGGGTCAGAGCCCCAGTAATGATACTCCGTTGTGCCTTTGAATTGAGGGCAATTTCAAAGAAAGGTCTTTGAAATGCACAGAAGCCCTTTCTTCCCAAACCCTGGCTTTAGACTAATTGTAGGGGCTAATCAGTCCTTTTTTTGTGGGGACAGGACAGGAGTATTTTTTTAAAACTCAGGGGAACTCCGCTGCACCCTCCCACACTTAAACATAGTTTTAAAAAAAAGCCACTTCCCTGCTCTGGCGTATCCGAGCTGCCCTCCTCCCCGTTCGCAAACCCCTACGTTGTACGTCTTACAAGGACTGTGCATGAGTAGTCCTCGCGCAATATACAAAGTCCGACCGGCAAGAAAGATGCCAGAGCAGCAAGTGGCGTTTTTTTTTTTTTTTACTGTTTTTTTTAGCATGGGCTAACTGCTCCGCCATGGAGTCAGAGTTTTGCCTTAACTTTGCGTTCCCAATGGAATGCAGAGTTGGCAAAACTCTGCAAACTCTGCTGGCGGAGCAGAGTTCACCACCCGGGCTTAACTACGATCTGCCCTAGGCTGCTCATTGTGCAACAGACTCCTAGAAAGGATGTTCACAAGCCTCTAAAGCACCAAGAACAATTGCAACAAATACTACATTGTTCCTAAATTTCATCCAGGTCACATAGCATTGTGTGCAAATAAAAAAAAATGCCAGTTAAATGTAGCAACATGTCCATTTATATACACACGTTGATACAAATAATTCCTCTCTAGCACCGTACATTCTTAATCGAAGGTGCTCAATTATATGTTTCTATCGAGAGCCTGCAACTTTACATGATTAACAGGGCCATGGTATCCCCAAGTACAGGACTGGTTGCACAGTTTAGCTTATTGCAATGTCAATGCAGAAACCTATGCCAGTCTTATGCAGTCACCATCCCGCCCCAGAGATATATGGGGCCCATTTTAGGACTATATAGCAGCTGCTAGGCAGGCCTCCAGCTCTCCGGCAGAAAACGGCATTGCGCCAGAGGGAGTGGGATGATCGGACCGGACTTCTATTGTGGGACTTGATAGAATTAATATTCGGAGTGTTGTATTTCTGCGTATCCATGCTAAATGTCATGTCAGATGTGAGGAGATGTGCATAAGGGATGTGTTTTTGAGTGCGGGCTGAGGAAGAGTCCTCTGGATTTGGATAAGTTGAAACGCGAGACGGCATTATTCTTACTGTCATAACTGCAACTGTTCTTGAACTGTCGGGAGCGACAGGTAAAACGTGCTAAATTATTGTATACGATACTATGAGCAAGGTGCTAGTTACAAAATATGTTTGTTTCATATCTGGAAAATAAAGTTTAAAAAAAACAGCGCCATGGTACATACTCGCAGATGGCATGTGCTCGTGCCACAAGTACCTGCACTGCGATCTCTTCTAACTCCTAAAATAAGCAGCTGTAGGTTCACAAGAACACGATAGGAGCAGGCTGACGAGCATGCACAACCACACACTGCATTTCCATACTCATCCAGCCAATAACAGTGCTTACCAGCCTTAACATCCCAGCTACCGTGCACCCCCACCAAATAGCAGGGGTATATTACAGAAGGTCACAACTCTGGTCATCAAACATGACATCAAAACATCCCAATCTAGGACATAATACAAACCCTCACTCTTGCAGTTACGCATAACCAATGGGGCCGCACACATTCTGCAATGCACACTAGCATCTAGTCACATTTCTAGGGCTCGGGCTCTGCGTACACTGCGCAGCAGTGTCGCGCAGCTCCGGGTCCTATTCGGGGAGATTTGAAAATGAACCTTAAAATTCCACACGCTTGTGCGTGTGGATTTCCAAGGTCCATTTTCATTGGCCTTGGCGTGCGTGCTGTTTTTAAACAGAACACGCAATAGGCCATAGACGGTCGCGTAGGTCCGCGTATGGCCTATTGGTGTCTGTTACGCGCACCAGAGGCCATATATTTAGAATTATCGCAGCTTGACAGCCGCGATATTTCAAAACATGCTCACAGTGGCGCGCGCGCACCACTCGCGGGCTTTTTCTTTTTCACGAGACGCTGAAGGAGGTGCTGCAGGAGGCCTCCTCCTGGATCCCGCTGGTGCAGAAGCAGTGCCACCCGGACAGCAAGAAGTTCCAGTGCTCGCTCTTCGCGCCAGTCTGCATCGACGACCTGGTTTGTGTTTTGCCACTGGTCTCACAAAGGTTCCCTGGATACATGAATTTTTAAGAACGAATAACCTTAAAATAGAATATTTTAGGTGAAACGCTAATTTTCGGCAGCCCGCACTTACCTGTTGCTCACAGCACTTGCAGCGGCCGTAGCACGTCTTCATATCCTGTTCTAGGCTGAAGGCTCTCAGAGGGGTGGCGATCTCTCGGTGAGATATTCTCCCGCGGCAAAGCGGACAAACTGCCCCGCCTTTCATGGCCATCTGGAAGCACTTCCTGCAAAACCTAACAGCAACAGTGTGAACGAATGGCTCGAAATGAACTAGGATTCTATACGGATAAAAACAACCTCCCCCACCCCCAGCCTGCCCACAACTCAACAAAACGAGAATAGCATTTTACTTTCCACATAATGCAATTAAAATCTCATGCACCAATTTAACCTAAAAATCTGAGGAGTAGGAAAGCAGAGATCGCAGTGCCATAGGTATTATGCCAAGTTATGGAAAGCTCAAATATGTTGCTCAAATAGGTTTAGTTTTATTATTTTAAGTCTAATAAACAACTTTTTACTCGTAAATAGTCGAGTGGCTTGGGCGGCAGGTAATAGTAATTTATAATGTAGATTTAACTAATAAATACCCATTGTGCTCATCTCTAAATTAGCCAGACAGCGCCACCCAGTGTCAGACGGTCACAAGTGCCTGTGAAGATAAGTAAGAGCCGCTGTTGAGCACTGGAAACCACCGGCTCAAATTAAGCACAGATGTTAGACTATTTCACCACAGTCAAGCTTAGCGCTCCTAAAGCCTGGTCTCAGTCAACGATTCATACAGTGGAGCACTTTGACTGAAGCAAGCAAGATTCTGTTTAACTTTAGATTTGGTAAGCAGGTTAACCAGGGAAGCACCTGAGCAAAGGCATCAACAGCAGTGTGCAGTGACACAAGAAGAATAGCCGCTTCCACTCCTGGGGATGTAGGTCCTGGTCAAAAGCTTCCCATCCTGTCCCTTTTGAAAAAGGCATCATAAGAAGCTAGAAAGTACGTTTCAAGGCACCAACAACAATTCTTAGAGATGGAAACAAAGGCCTGTGCTACTCTACATTGCTAAAGTATTGGAGTAACCATTTGCTTCAATGGCCACTCAATTAAGATTCCCGACAACCAGTCCGAAAGCACTATTCAGACAAAAGTTAAATAAGTATCTTGAAAATAACTCTTCCTATCCTGCCTTATGCCACTACCGTCGCCCTCTGTCTCCAAGACCCATTAAGCAGTTTGCTTAAGTCAGATTGAAATGAGCTGTGGTGAAGCTTCAAAAGTTCATCACTGCCACCGTTGATATTTATATATTATAAAGCAGGGGCGTAGGACACACTAAAATTCGGGGGGGGTGGCTGTTGGCAGGGACAACCTTGTGGACTTTCCCGTGGTCCCATACAAATTGCCCGTTGTGTGAGACCGTAAACCTGTTAAATACAATTTGTTAGAACTGGGGGTCTCTAGTTGGCAGAGGTAGGTACCACTGTCCAAATAGGGACCCTTGCTTCTAGTCATGGTAAGGAGGAAACTCTTCATAGAGACCCTGCTCACCCCCTTGGTAGCTTGGCACGAGCAGTCAGGGTTATTGAAGGCAATGTGCAAAGTATTTGTACCAACACACAGTAACACAGTGAAAACACCACAAACTGACTCCAAAACAGTTTAGAAAAATAAAGTGATTTAATCTAAACGACAAGACCAAAGCGACAAAAATCCAACATACACAGTTCAAGAATATGAATTCAAAAGAGTTCTTAAGGTTGCATTAAAATAATCCACAGCTGCGTCACGTTTTAGCCAACAGTACCTTTAGATGTGACAAAAGTTCCAAGTGAAAGCTGCAGCGTTGAAAAGCAAGCGATGCATCAGTCCTGGGGAGGCGATGCGACAACCCGCGCTGGACGCAGCGGGCGCGTTGCAGTGACTCTGGTCTGTTTGGGTAGGGATGAGATACCTTGTGTGGATTCCAGTGCGCAGGTTTCGGTGGAAGCAGCTGGCAAAAGGTACGATGAGACAATCTTTGGGGCGGCAACGATCTCCAGTGCGGCGACGATGGGCGGCTCAGCATAGATCTTCTCCTCTCGCGGCCCCCCGATGAGATGGCTCTGCGACGACTCTCGCAGTGACATGATGCGGTCCGCAAGCGGTGAGACGATCACACCCAGTGACGACAGGGTCTGCGACGATACTTGCAGCGGTGGTAATCTTCCTGCACCGCACTGGTGCGTCCCGCAAACGAAGGATGCGACTACTCTGGCAGCGGCAACAGGCGCTGCGTCGATCTCGTCCTTCGTAGCGGCGGGAATTTCCTCGCACTGATGGGGATGCGCTCCGCAAGCGCGAGATGCCTTAACACTTGCAGAAAGTCTTTAAAATCTTGGTTTCCAGCTTCCCAACACAGGTACAACTTCCAGAGGCACCACAACTGGTCCAAGCACTCTAGGAAGGACAGAACTCTCTCAGCAGAGTTCAGGGAAGCTGGGGGTGAAGTTCTTTTGTTCATGAGACTGCTTAACAGGGAGCCAGCTTCTTCAGGCCCTTGAAGATTCCTTCAAGCAAGGGGACACAGCACAAAAGCAAAGTCCTTCCCCTCTCCATGGCAGCAAAGCAACTGCAGGTCAGTCCAGCAAAGCAACAGCAGGACAGTCTTCCTTCTTCAGTCTTCCAGCTTTCTCCTTGGCAGAGGTTCCTTCTTGATTCCAGGATGATCTAATATTCTTTAGTCTGGGGTCCTGTACTTATACCCCTAAAAGTCTTTGTTCCCTTTGTGCAGGAGGGCTCTGAGCCCTGACTGAACCAGTTCTGGGTGTTCCTTGAGCACTTTGTTTTCCTGGCTTCTCCTTTCCTTTCAGAGAGAGGGGCAGGGTGGTCACCCGCCCAGCAGGAGTTGGAGCCAGCACTGTGGAAGGCAGGCACAGTCCTGTTCAGGCCCAGGTACTATCCCCTCACACCACTCAAGATGCAGATGCAGTCATTCAGCTTAGGGCGGACTCAGCCAGCCTCCTGGGGGCTCCCCAGCCCCTGTCACTCTCAAACCAGACAGTCAATTCACAAACAGGCCAAGGAACACAGAAAGGTCAGACAAGAGAACAGCAACTTTCTAAAAGTGCTGTTCTCGAATACAGGATTTAAAAATAACCTTTCCTAAAAGATGTGTTATTAAATTCAGAGTTCAGGGATACCAGACTTTTATGTCCTACCTTGCTCCTATGGGAAGATATGCTGGTAGCCAATGTAGCCAGCATCCCCCATGACAGCCTATGGGCAAGGTAGCCTTACAATAGTAAAAAAAACAATAATGGCTGTAATTCACTACCAGAGCATGTCACCTGCACTAGTATATGCTCTACATTTCACCTACACTGCACCCTGCCCAGGGGGGCACCTTGGGCCTTCCATAGGGGTGACCATTGTGTATAGAAATGGAAGGGTAATGCCTGGCCAGTGTGGACACTGGCCAGGTCAGTATGGCAGTTAGCAACTGCACACAGGCACAGGCCTGAAACACAATTTTAGGGCTACTCATGTAGGAGGTACAATCAGTGCTGCAGGTCCACTAGTCCTAAAACAACGACACAGGGTCGTGACTCCGAACCAGTAAGGCTGAGCCCAAGCTTACTAAACAACAAAACAACTGCCAATACCGGATACTACTTCATTATTTTTAGAAATGACCTATATGAAAAAAAGCATAAAGGTCCGTTTTTTTGGTTTATTTCACTAGTTTATTTATTTATATTTAACACTAGTGGAAGACTATTTTCTAGAATAACCAATTTAATTATAGTGTATATACAATTAGAGCAAAGAAAATTACAATAGAGTATTTACAAATAATTCATAATATACAAAACAATTACAGAATTTACAATACATCCACCTTTCACACTGGCCAAATCATTCATCCATACACAGTCATACAAAACAACAGCGCAGCGTTTCGAACTCCCCAAAGTTTGTCTCCTCTGTAATAGACTGGCGTGGTGTGCACACCACGCCAGTCTATTACAGAGGAGACAAATAAGTCGCTGCCGGCCCCGTGCAACTAAACTACATGCGCGCCGGCCTCGTTTTGGAAACAAATGTTCAAAACACATGACATTGCAATAAAAACTTCGATATAGCCGTCTATCGTCCGTATGCCATCTACTGGTGGAGTGTTTTGTTCACTGCTTTAAGATTATTGGTCCTGAGGAGAACTCCGCATTGGGGAGTTCGAAACGCGTCGACCTGTTATTGGGCTCTTCTGTCAAAATTGAAACAGTTACCTTAAATAGGGTGCATTAAAAGGATTAATTCCTATGATTCATATTAAGTTTCGAACATAGAATGTGCAATTGCATATATGTACATAGGAACCCAAAAAAATATATCTTTCGTTTGACATTAGACCCTGAGGATTTGCGCTGTTGTTTTGTATGACTGTGTATGGATGAATGATTTGGCCAGTGTGAAAGGTGGATGTATTGTAAATTCTGTAATTGTTTTGTATATTATGAATTATTTGTAAATACTCTATTGTAATTTTCTTTGCTCTAATTGTATATACACTATAATTAAGTTGGTTATTCAAGAAAATAAAGTCTTCCACTCGTGTTAAAATAAATAAACTAGTGACGTAAACCAAAAAAACTGACCTTTATGCTTTTTTTCATATAGGTCATTTCTAAAAATAGTGAAGTAGTATCCAGTATTGGCAGTTGTTTTGTTGTTCAGTAGGTCCACTAGTAGCATTTGAATCCCCAGTCCTGGCACACTCCGTGCATTTTACTAGGGACTTCCTGGTAAAACATATGCCAATCATGGATAACCAATTACAATAACAATTTATACAGAGAGCATATTCACTTTAGCACTGAACAGCAGTGATAAAGTGCCCAGAGTCCTATTTCCAACAGCCACAGGTCAGGAAAAATAAAGGAGGAAGAAGCAAAAAATTTGGGTATAACCCTGCAAAAAGGGCCATTTCCAACACAACCCCCTTCCAGCCTAAAGCCAGGATAGACCAAATGATAACTCAATGAGATTTCCTGCTTAGGGCGATAGAACACGGAAACTGGCCCAAACAGCAGGGCACTATTCCGGTTCTATGCCTTCCTGAACCCAGTTGGATCACTCTATCCATACTCTCAGGGTCCACCAAGCCAATCCATGTGGAACCCTTCTCCTCACCTGTGGACACCATCTGTGCAGCACCTAAACTTAACTTGCTCACAGATGTGTCCCAACAGACAGACAGCAAGCCACAGTGGCCATAGACTGGTCAGGGATGAGACCCAGGCCTTATGCCTCTCTGGGCTCTCAAAACCCTGTGGCGTTAGAGGATGGGGGGCAGAAGCCCCAGGTGCTCGGCACCCTTAGTCCACTCTCCGTCCTGTCAGGTCAGGTCTGTCATCCTGGCACTGACCCACCAGTCCCCGGACCTGTATCCGGCAGCTGGACAGGAGGCTGGGGTGGGCTTCCTGTAATAAAGATAAATTCTCCAAGTAAGGTAAAACTCCAGATTTATTGAGATAAATAGTACAGCATCAACGGTCTAAATCTGCCTGGGTCAGCAGTCTCCGTCTCAATGCAGTAGAGCTTGCGCTCCCAAACATTCTGTGATGTCATAGCTTCTACTGAATTGTTCTTAAAGAAGCATGGGTAACAACACTTCCCCATACCCGGTCCTCCTCTTCCTTTGGGATCTGTACCCTCCCACTTGGAGCAGTACCACTAGAAAACAAACTGGTAGGGACACTGTTTACAGATGTCCTTTCCTCCAGGTCAGGCAACACCTGGACCTGGCTTCCCAGCCCAGGGGCCAACCCCTGCGGTTGAACACTTGCCCGGCGCACCAGGACTTCACTCATAGATGTGCCCTCACACTGGTAGACAGTACCAACCTGGCCAACACAACGGTGTGGCCCAGTCCATTTTCAGGGCGATACTCTTGCTCCCCCTTCCAGGAGCAACCCTGTCCACCAGGACAACCAGCCACAGGGGCCACTGACAGCGGTCAGTGATGAGAGCCAGGTCTCTTGCCTGTCAGGTCTCTCTAACCTCCGTGGCGTCAGAAAGTGGGGGGCAGTAGCCCCAAGTACCTGGCACCTTCCCTCCACTCTCCCTCCTGCCAGGTCTGGTAGGGCATCCTGACACTGGCCTGTCAGCCCCGGGTCTGTACCCTCAGGCTGATCAGGGGTCACCGGCTCTCCTCTACCTACCCCTCCTTCAGGGTTCCCGCACTCTCCTCCCAGGAGAGGCGCCTTCGAACACAATTGTCCTACCAATTCAGGACCGCTCTCCAGCAACTGGTATCCCAACCTAGGGTCTAAACCCTCAGGTTGCACCGGGGTCAGAGGCGAGGACTCCCTCCCTCTGTACCCCCTTCCAGAGGGCTGCGCCCTCCCTACTGGAGGGCTACCCCTGGAAGCCAAACTGGTCAGGACACTGGTTACAGATGTCCTTCCTTCCAGGTCAGGCAGATCCTGAACCTGGTCTCCCAACCCAGGGACCAATACCTGCGGTGGTGCACTTGCCTGGCATGCCTGGACGTCTGGGGGCTCTCACACAACCCCTCTAAGGATGACTCATGTGTCCTGTGACAGTCTGCCTGGCGCAGATCTCCCGAACCCTGTCCACCTGACAGTGCACGAAGATCCCCCAGGATAGAAATGGTGTCACCATGGTCGTCACTCCAGAGAGACTCAGCCCTTCTGGCTGGCTCCTGACCCACTGGGGACTCCTTCCCCCCAATCACCCTTCAGTCTGGACTTCTGCACCCTCCCAACTGGAGTGGCACTGCCAGACACCAGAACTGATGGAGGCCTGACTACAGGCACTCCCCGCTCACCAGACACTAGGAGATCCTCCTCAAATGACCTACTAGCACCCTCTAGTCCCCCAACCTGGTGTTCGCTTAAGAAACCCTCCAGGCCCTGAGACTGGGTTTCGGGCACCTTGGGACACACAGTCCCACACTCACTCCTTCTCCACTGACACAGGACGTGAGCACCTACACCCCTCCCACTACACTGGGACCTAACTGGGCTACACTGAACCTCTTCCACCTCACAGGTCTGGAAGATATCTGGGCCACTCCTTTTGGGATCACTCCCCAATGCCTCTTCAGACTCTCTGGAATCCACCAAGAGGACTGCCTCCAACGCAAGCTCTCTGGGATCAGAGAACTCACACTCCACCGGATGTTGGCACAGCTCTGGAAAACAGGGACTTAAAATAAGCTCTCCAACAAATGAATCACACAGCCCCCACAGTTGTTAACCAAGCTACCCTTTGCCTCACCGTCCAGTGCCTCTCACAAGTACCCCACACCACTCTCTTGAGATTGGCAAGAGTGTGTCCTGCTGTCTCTGGCACACAACCTGCACTCTTCTGGACAGTCTTCACACACACTCACCAAGGTTTCTATCATGGGGGAACCCCTCTCCCTGTACCTCTCATCTAGAGTCAGTAGAGCATCCCTCCCATTACTAGGAATATGATCCTCTGTGTCAGCCCCCCAATCTACTTCAGGGACACTGCACACCACTGGAGCTACCTCGTAAACCTGAACCACCTGGTGTATGTCAACCCCCTCCCTCAAGTCAGGCGCCACATCTCTGAATGTTTGTACCTTTCTCTCAGCACTAGAAACTACCATGTTGCTGCCACCATCTGAGCTGGACTCCACCTCCAACTCGGCAAAGCTCAACTCTTGAGTTACCCATTTTTCTTGTTCAGTTGAGACACTCATGGCCTCAAGCCTCTCGAGCTCCAAATCAAGCTCCCTCATTCTTAATTCATGTGCCAAAGTCAATTTCAATTCTTCCAAAGCATACATCTTCTTGCTCTCCTCTGCCTTGTTCTGGGCCTCTATTTCCTTCAGCTTCGTCGCAAGCCTCAGGACTACTAACTCATGATCACTAGCCCTTTGATTTTCCTCCAACTCCACTGGGGAAAACTTCTAGCGGAATGGTTGCGGCCAACCCTGGAGGCTGCTCTGGACACAGGTCGATCATGTGACCTGAAACCATCACCTTCTGCATCCTCTTCCACTTCTGCACCATCTGTCGCCCCAGACCCTTTGGTGTCCCACCAGGCTCTTAAGGCCTTCTGTAGCGGCTCTTCATGGGACATCCAAAGCTCCTGCAGAACTGCAGGAGTTGACCTACTTTGTAATGACTTAACATTTCAATATCAAACTCCAGTTCTGCAACCTCACTTGCTGCTTCACCATTCTGAGACATGATGCGTAGATACTTTCAGGGTTATGACCAAAAATAGAACCAAAACACAGTATCTGGTTGCGTAGTGGTCTGCACTAGACTAGTGATGTACACCAATTACTGTGGGTCAAGTAAAAATACAAGTTCAAATCCCACCACAGCCACCAATGTTAGAACTGGGGGTCTCTAGTTGGCAGAGGTAGGTACCACTGTCCAAAGAGGAACGCTTGCTTCTAGTCAGGGTAAGGAGGAAACACTTCAGATAACCCCTGCTCACCCCCTTGGTAGCTTGGCACAAGCAATCAGACTTATTGAAGGCAATGTGCAAAGTATTTGTACCAACACTCACAGTAACAGTGAAAACACCACAAACTTACTTAACAGTTTAGAAAAATAAAGGGATTTAATCTAAACTACACAAGACCAAAACGACAAAAATCCAACAATATGGTTTCAAAAGAGTTCTTACGGTTGCGTTAAAATAATCCATGGTTGCGTCACGTTTTAGCTAACAGTACCTTTAGATGCAACAAAAGTTCCAAGTGAAAGCCGCAGCATTGAAAATCAAGCGATGCGTCACTCCTGAGACCCTGGGGAAGCGATGCGACAACCCCGATGGACGCAGCGGGCGTGTTGCAGTGACTCTGGTCTGTATGGGGAGGGATGCGATACCTTGCGTGGATTCCAGTGCGCAGGTTTCAGTGGAAGCGGCTCGCAAAAGGTATGATGCGATGATCTTCGGGGCGGCGATGATCTCCAGTGTGGTGATGATGCGCGGCTCAGCGTCTATCTTCTTCTCTCGCGGCCCCTCAATGCGATGGCTCTGTGACGACTCTCGCAGCGAAGTCATGCGGTCCGCAAGCAGTGCGACGAGCTCACCCAGTGACGACAGGCTCTGCGATGATACTCGCAGCAATGGTAATCTTCCCGCACCGGACTGGTGCGTCCCGCAAAACGAAGGATGTGACGACAGGCAGCGGCAACAGGTGCTGCGACGATCTCGGCCTTCGTAGCGGCGGGAATTTCCTCGCACTAACAGGGATACGCTCCAAGCGAGCGATGCGTTAAAATTTGCAGAAAGTCTTTTAAATCTTGGTTTCCAGCTTCCCAACACAGGTACAACTTCCAGAGGCACCACAACTGGCCCAAGCACTCTAGGAAGGACAGAACTCTCTCAGCAGAGTTCAGGGAAGCGGAGGGTGAAGTCCTTTTGTTCCTGAGACTTAACAGGGAGCCGGCTCTTCTTCAGGCCCTTGGAGATTCCTTCAAGCAAGGGGACACAGCGCAAAGTATTGTCCCTCTCCTTGGCAGCAAAGCAACTGCAGGTCAGTCCAGCAAAGCAACAGCAGGACAGTCTTCCTTCTTCAGTCTTCCAGCTTTCTACTTGGCAGATGTTCCTTCTTGATTCTAGTATGAACTAATTTGCTGTAGTCTGGGGTGCTGTACTTATACCACTAAAAGTCTTAGTTCCCTTTGTGCAGGAGGGCTCTGAGCCCGGTCTGAACCAGTTCTGGGTGTTCCTTGAGCACTGTGTTTTCCTGGCTTCTCCTTTCCTTTCAGAGAGAGGGACAGGGTTGTCAGCCTCCCAGCAGGAGGTGGAGCAAACACTGTGGAAGGCACAGCCCTATTCAGGCCCAGGTGCTATCCCCTCCCACCACTCAAGATGCAGATGCAGCCAATCAGCCTAGGGCTGACTCAGCCAGCCTCATGGGGGCTCCCCAGCCCTGTCGCTCTCAAACCAGACAGTCAATTCACAAACAGTCCAAGGCACACAGAAAGGTCAGACAAGAGAACAGCAACTTTCTAAAAGTGCTGTTCTCAAACACAGGATTTAAAAACAACATTTCCTAAAAGATGCGTTATTAAATTCTGGGATCAGGGATATCAGACTCTTATGTCCTACCTTGCTCCTAAATACATGTCCCATTAAATATGGAAAGAACCTTTTCAAGAACTGCGGTCACGCGTGAAAGAGATAAAAGTAACGGAAGCCTTTGGAAGAGATGACAGTATTTCACTTTATCCAAAGACGAATTAATGACAACTGACAATTTACTCAAACAAAATTCTCCTGTGAATAGTGTGGTAGAGCAGAACCAACCTAGGCTTGTGGTGCAGGAGCGCAGGGCCCTGCATACACTAAATCCATGGACAGGGGTCTTATGCGGTCGCTACAATGCTAAAGAAAAACATTATTCAAGGTCTTCAAAACAAGACACTTTAGGGAGAATTTAACATTTAGTAATCGAGGTTTTCAGATCTGGTTAAGAAAAACGCGCAATTATGTAACAACTTTCTTTAATTAAATGGCACTAGTGGGCACAATTGTAATTCAGCCAGTGACAACAAATGTGAATTTGCAGAAAGGTTGGAGATCCAACCATAGAGTCATCCAAATACTTAACGCTCAAAAAACATGACGATCACTTTTATTTAGTAATATCAGTGGTCACCGGCTTCTCACTACTACATAAAACATCCATTTGCTGCCATCTAGTGTTAGATCTAGGTAAAATACCGGGAAGTGAACCGAGGGTTTTCAGATGGAGTTATAGTGACAGCTTTCTGTGGTAGTGTTGCAGCACATATTTTCCATGGCTTTCACAGCAGTTTAACTTGCGCCCGTTCTTTTTGAAAACAGGGTTTTTGTGTTTGAAAAAAAAAAAATGAACATGGGTTAAAATACACCGGTAATTATCTTTGCAGCCCAGATCTTTTGTGTACACATTAAAAAGTTGCCACCAATCGGCTTGGCACTTCCAAGTTTCGTCACCAACCAATGTTGGATCAGCACTCATTAGTTGGAGGAACTGCTTATGATAGGTTTACTGTGGAATATATGGTCCCAAAGAATGGACCAGTGAAACACTGTATAAGACTACCTCAAATTCTCAGACTAAGCAGTGTGTATGTTTGGATCGTTTACTTGTAGGTCTTGCGCTGGAGGCATTTTGCATTTATAACAAATGTATAGGTGCTAAATTTGTAAAAATAAATAATAATACATCGAATAAAAGTGCTGTATGGCGAAATACTTGTAGCTGCATTGGTAATTCTTCATTCCAACTCCTCTAGACAGTGCTGCAGCTGCTTCTCTGGCCCAGTCAGCAATTCCTCAATTCAGGTCCTCTAGGCAGTGCTGCATCTGGTCATACATCCACTACACTCCAAACCAATAACACATAGGTAAAAGGCATTGCTCCAACTCTAAAAATTGCTAGAACTATTGCATTGCAAATGCTGGTTATCAATTGACATCTACATACCAAACTGTTTCTATGCACTTTACCCGCCCAAATGAACACGGACCTGTGCACAGCCATGTTGTCAAAATCAGCAGCTACCTAGTTGAAATTCAAAACCAAAAACATAAAATGAATTAATCCGCTTTCACAGCGCAGTGAGTGACCATCACTGGGCGTTACCTTACCAGAACTCCACTGTAATGCAGTCTCAGTTACACACAAAATAGAATGCTGAAAAGTCCTCCGAAACCAACAGACAGCAATGGTGGACCGCCATGGACGTCTCCTCCACTAAGGCAGAGGAGCACCGCCCAAATGCTTTCTGAGCAGTCGTAACAATAAAATGATAAACATAGTTATTATCATGTTATTTTTTTGTAGGTACAGGGCTTGGTTAGGGCGGGGCTGGTGGCACAGGGAGGAGGAGTGGTTCATGCACTTAAGTGCCCATGACTGTTAGGCCAGCCATCTTGGGCTGGCCAAACAGTCATGAGCACTTAGTATGTTCTCCACAGGGCTGAGATACAAAGCCTGGGTGGAGAACATGCACAGGCTCCCGGTCCCCCTATGAGGACCGATCCATGGCACTAAAACGCTCCATTGCAGCATTGTACTTGGCTTAGGGGAGTACGTGTGCTTTCTGCCACGAGGACTTGCCAGGAGAAGCAGGAGACGACAGCGGCTGGGAGGAGGTACATTTATAAAAAAATATAATTCCTCCCCACCCACCATGCCACCCCTGTTCCCTGCCAGCTGCCACTGTGGACCACCCTCTGAACCCCCTAACACTGGTCATCGACTCAGTGACACTATACAACTTAGTCACACACTTTGAACTTCAACAATTCACAATACTAACATTCAGGATTCCAAAGACATGCGCACTTCTGTTATGAAGGATCAATAATCCACTTCCTCTAGGATGATTTACTTAGACGCAAAAGAGAAGGGCTTTGGAGCCTTCCTGATGACTAAGGAATTGGTCAGAAAATGTGTTTGAGGAGACATGTTATGCCAAAATCTGAAGGCTTGGACAGAAAAGAAATTACTTGCCTTGCCAACGTGATATGAAGTTAGGGCCAAGACTGGAGTACAGGGTATACAATTGGAAATCTAAAACTATAGTTGCACAGGTATGTCCCCAATACTTATTAGCATATGAGGAACAATATTTTTAAGTGACTATGAGCTCCCAGATGACATCCATCAGTAACTTATTCACCTCTTCTCATAATAGTGAGAGGCTTTAACCAGCCTCCCCCGTTCTTTTGGAACAAGTCACAAAATATTCATGGAGACTGCAAGTTGGCAAAGTCTGAAGGAGGCCTCCAAGTACTCCCAACTGGAAGATTACTTTGGTCAAGTCATCCATTTTTGATGAACAAGCCAAAATTGTCGCATTGGTATAGTACCAGGTATACTTCCAATGCCGGCATGGTTAAAGGTAAGGGTTGGAGAGCAGAAGTTCAGAGGATGTGATGTGGGCGTCAGTGGATCACCTCTGTTGGTGAACAGATGTATTGTGCAGCAACATTTATGTAGCACTCGCTGCCATTATGTAGTGTGCTAAGTGCTTACCAAATGGGTAGCATGTTACACCATGTAGGGTACGTAGTTGGCAGTGTGTAGTCTTTGTTTTGATCCTATCTGGGATGTGTTCCAGGTCCGGTTCGGTTTCAGCAATATAAACCTGTACTCAACACTTGATAGATGCAGCACAGAGCAGACAGACTTAACTTAGGGGAAACCAGTGTAAAACATTTTTCAGAATCAAAACAGTTAATAAGTAGAGCGCACCACAAACAAATTCCACTCCAATTTATCAAAAAAAGGGAGACATTTTTAATCTTTAAATAGACAGCAAACCCACAAAAATCAGATTTGAGATGTTTCCAACACCAAAAAATGCAAAGCATTAACCGGGGCTATCTGTGGTCAGACGCAGAAACCATGTCCTTCCCTCTGAAAATTTTACCTTCCGACTTAGTTTTTCCTGGGGAAAAAAAAATTCTCCCCAAAAAAGTTAATGGCAGGTCAGGCAACTGGGTCGATCTAATGCAGGGCAAATTGTGTCCAGCCACAGTGCAGGACCTCAGTGGGAACGAAGCTTCAGGCAGTATGCGTCAACAGCGGGAAAGTTAAGAGTGAGCAAAGTCCGTGGCCAGGAATGATTCCTCAGCTGCTCTGACATCAGCCTTGGTGTTATCCCTGTATCTTCAGACTTAGAATCTTTGGGGCCAACTACCCCTCCTATTACCTCCAGTAATTCCACACAGCAGGATTTCAGAGTTCCGATAGCAAGCCATGCCCCCTTTCTCCACCCTTCTGCAAACGTGCCTCCTGATGCACTACTATTTGAGGGAGGAAGTCCCCTTGCCTCGTGAAGATCCCTGGCCCTCCTGTTACCCACAGTAATCCCCATACAGTTGGATTATTGAGAGGTGGTCGGAGGCCACCTCCCTTTCGCAAACCACTCTGCAAACACCCCTCCTGGTGCTCTATGGCTTGGGGGTGGATGAAGTATACTTCAGTCCAGAGGTCCTCAGGACGCAATGGGACCCATTCGCCCCACCAGCAACCCAGGACCTTGCTGGATAGGTCCGGGGGGGGGGGGGGGGCAGTCTCCAAGGCCATGGAGGGCTGACCACCCCTCCCATCCACTTTGTAGCCCCAGGAAGGTGGCTGTCCCCAGGGTTGCGGGAGGGCCATGTGGCCCTACATTACATTAGCCCGAGGTAAGTAATGTTCCCCGGGGCTGCTTGGGGGGCAGGAGCCCCCCAACACATGTTTTACTGTAGTCCCGGAGAGGTGGTGTTCCCTGGGGCAGCAGGATGGCACATGACCCCCTGCATTTCAATACCCTAGCCCCAGGGATGTGGCAGTCCCCTTGGCAGCATGGAGGGCAGGAGCCCCCTACACTTTTCATTACATAAAATGCCCCGGGGAGGTGGCGGTCCCCGGGGGAGGTGGCGGTCCCCGGGCCCCTGCATTATTACTTCAGATTGCCCCCGGGAGCTGGTACACCAGGGGGCCTAATTAAATGAAGAGCAGGAGACCGTGCTTCATTTAATTTTTTTTTTATTGATTTATTTATTTTTTAATCGGCGTGATTTGTGGCTCCACCGCGATTCCTGGCGAAATTTAAAAATAAATTGGTTTTTTTGGGCTTGAACATGTGCAGGTGGTCAGGGTGTTTCTACCCTGTCCCTTTTTCTTGTTTTCCTGTAACTCGGATCAAAGGGGGGAGGGGCAGTTGGTGTGCACAGGTGGCTTTGATTAGTTTGACTAAGAGCAGTGGCCATTGGTATAAACTCAAATAACTATACGCAGAGTATGTCATGGACCAAATCGAGGTTCACACCCAAGAACCATGAGTTGTAGGTTTAAAGGTTTGTTTTTTTATATATAGAAAGAGTACAGTTTCAGAGGGGTACAGTTTGAGATATGTACTGGACATCCATGTTTGAATGAGATTGAGGAATGTCTTGAACAAAAGTTTACAATTTCTAAAGACAGCGGTCCCTAGACGATCTGAACGGTGTAAATAAATATAGACTCAATCAGCGCTATATTCTTTGTCCTGCCGGACAGGTTTTTAATATACAATAAAATGTATGACAAAATAAGGAAAGAATCCAAGTGGGACACAACCTGCGTTCTACTCACATAAACAAACAACATTAAGGGAATGGTTCAGGCAAGAGGGACGGGTCTGTATGTAGGTTTGAAAATAAACAAGACATAGTAATGTGGAAACACCATTACATATTAGGCATCACAGTATAGTATATGCATATGGTGTACATTATGTCGATGGCATTTCGATCCCTTAAATGAATAGTGGGATCATCTTCAGGACATTTAAATTATCATGCCTGTGTACATATAGCAGTTATTGCCTAGTAAAGTTCAATGCGTGAATCCATACGGAGCCACGGTTGTGGTCTCCGAAATGAAGAAATCCAAGGGGGTCTCGGCTCCTATCAGTGATGCACGGTCCCGGCGGCAAGCAGCCCGAGGCAATACCCGGTGCCGTCAGGTGTGCACTATTGAATATTGAACAAGGTTTAAGCAATGGATTAAGAAAAACCTTGTTTCATAAATATAGGTGTATGCTAGTGCCTTTGGCAACACTGATATATATCTGAAGGCAGAGGAAAAGCCTTCAAGTTCTAGGAGGTAGGGATTCCCCTAGGTCAATAGCACAAGGGCTACATAGACTACAGTGGCGGTGCCAGCTTGAAGCAGATCTAGAATAAATTCAACAGATGGGGTCAGAGTTGAGTTGTCCCGTCACCACATTTGAGAACCTCCCAAGGAAGAAGATGTGGTTAACAGAGCAGTATTTACTGCAATCCTCTCAGCCAAATGTGACTGTCTTCCGCTGGAGAACAGTCTTGTTCTAGTTTTTGATGCACCGGTGGAAAAGAGCCTCCAATGAATCTACGTACTTTGCCACTTTGTTTTTTACTCCGTGATACAAGGTATCCTCGCATTCTGTATTGGTCCTGAAATCTACTGACAGCCCTTCGTATACCTGTGTCCTTTTGCCATCCTCCCCTGGCTTATGTATCTTCCAACATGAGGAGGTAGAAGGCAAATGTCAAGCAGAGAGAAAACAGCAAAATGGAGCCTGCATAAGTGAATCCCCATTTGAAACACCTTCAGATATTTTCAATTTATACCAACTAAATAGATAGCTTGCTCCGACTCCAGGGATCAAAGAATGTTTCAAAGATAGGCCACACACAATCCGGAGAGCTAGTGTTACATTTTGTGCTTCACAGGAAGTTGAGACCATGCCACTTTTGAGGCAAGTACTTGTAAGCCCTGTGGACTGAGTCCAGTAGGTGCAGTTGCAAGGTCACCCAGCATAAGAGGTAAAATGGATGTCAAGCTCTCAATAGGAGGGCCTGTAGTGTAGTTCCTATATTCCCAATAGGCTCTGCGCATTGGAATAATATATTCAGCAGTGTAGACGTAGGACTGAGGTCGACTAGGTCTCTACTGACTATATTAGACTTAATTAGTTTTGCCAGCTAGCTCAGAGGTCACTAGGAACTTTCTCGAGTAAACAAGGAGGAGTTTAACTTGGATAGACAATGAGGGATTAGCTTCTGACAACCATAAACATGACAACTTTGCTCCCTCAGAATAAAGAGTGTATCTCTAGAGTCGTGTGAAAACATTATACAATTATTTCACTCAGTCAATCGTGCATACTTGGTTTCACGAGAGTGCAGAGAAATAGAGAGACGGGCGTTTTCAATAAAAGGTGTTATTTATTGAGCAGTCTTCTTTCTCATGGAAGAGAAATGAATTGCCACAATTGGAATACTTAGTATAAAGTAAAGTGCGTACAGTAAAAGGAGTATTATGAAAAACTGTAAAAGCATTGATATGATTTCTTAGCCATATGATACTTTAAAATGGATAAAATATATACATACATAAATAAATACATTGACTAACGTCCTCAACTGGTGCTTCTAATCTACGCCTACCCCGGTGTACCGGACCTAAGCCTAATACGTGGGAAGGAGTAAGTAGCAGTTTAAGTGAAGTTGGTTTTGCCAAGGATCTGAATCAAGAATTCTCTTAAGGGTTTAGTCAGCTCCGTACCTGGGTAATAGAAAGCAGGAGGTGTGGTATCTCCCTCTCAGGACTCGATATCCCAGCAACCCGCAAGGGCGGCTGGAAACACTGGAGCTGGATTTTCTCGGCTGGAGAAAAAGACAGCGTCTTTCTCAGTGCGTCAAAAGGGAGGGGCGGCGTTATGGGCTCTCGCATCAGCAGGGCTCTCGGGCAAGTAGATAGCCGCTCTGCTCCAAACCACCGTGTGTTTGCTTAAGGCAACTGTTGGTATATTTATACCTGAAAGGTGCCGGGTTTGACGTAAGGTTGGACATAAGACGTCAATAAAAGATGTCACTAAGAACTGGCCATTCTTTCAGTGCTCGCAGGAGTTCTAGGACAAATCAAAACAAAAGCATAGGGAATTCCCAGGTTGCTGGAGGTTTGGTTTGTTTAAAGAACGTGTTGTACTTTCTAGGAGTCTAGGGGAGTAGCCTTGCCGTATTTGGACTGCATGGGCTATTACTAAATATGTATATGATTCTTATGCCTTTATAAGGATATTATTTATTATAGCCATATAAGGGCATAAATCGGGAATATCGAATTAGGGTCCTAGATAGAAACACAATAGGCCTTTGAAAGATAAAAAGGAACTAATTTAAGTTCAGAATCCTGCGTTATAGGTGGCTATACCAAAGTCTAGAGAAAAATAAAAAGCTAATACCACCAGTGTGAATACCCCAAGCTGGTGAAACTCAGTTTTGGTGAATTTACAAGATGTGGAAAACTCTTTTCCTAAAATAAATGTTCACCAAAAAAGCCAATAGAAAAAAAGGACAAAAATGTCACACCCTCAGGGAATGGATAAAAAAGGCTAGCATTAATGGAAGTGAAGAAACATTGGGGTGTAGAGTGAAAGTCTTAGGGAGTGGGTAACTGCTGGTGCGAAGGTATATACTATGGTAGAGTAAGAGGTAGGGGGAAGAGGTAATGTGTACCAGGGCAAGAATTGAAGAAAGTGTGAGGCAGAGGTACATGGGCAAATGAGGAGGTACTAGGGTAAATGGAGAAATGGAGAAACACTAGAGTAGAGGTACTGCGACAAGCAGAAATAGAATTTGGCGTGGAACATTAAAAAGATATAGGTAGGAGTAAGGGAATTTATAGGGGTTACAGTACTAAGGTACAAGTAAGGGGTAGATGTGCTAGGATAAAGTCTACATGTAAGCCAATGCCTCTTATTGCATGATGTCCCCCAAACGTTTTGACTGATGCTGCTATTTTTTTGGGCTCCGAGTACAAAAAACCTTGCTGACCACGATTCAGGGCCAGTACTCAGACTCTAAAAACATGTATATCTGGTGGTTTCACACACAATAAGGAGAAGTTAACTCACTTATAAGTCCCTAGTACATACTAACAGGGATACCCAGTACCTCTAAGTTAGTGCCCCTCAAGGCACTCTTTGTACCACCATGAGTGTAACAAAGCACAGCAAGACTCCCCGCCTGCAGGCTGGCAGATATGTTATCAAACTGTTAACCTGACTTTGCCATTTTAACTAATTACCAAGTCCAGATCGCCCGTTTTAATATCTGTAGGTCACCCCCAAGGCAGGCCTGTTGAGCAGGGTGATATATATTAAAACATGGGACTGTTTTTTTGTTTTCTTAACATATCCGTAACCGTAACAAACCGAAATTGTAATTTTTACTTTAAGGTGGCTAGTAGCCTCATTGGCAAGTATAGGGCTACATGCTGACAACTCAGCAGTGCCAACTTCTAAATGGCACAACTAAAGTTGGTACTTAAATGTATCAAAATAATCATTGCATTAAAATCAGACTGGATGTCCAATTCGAATTTAATGTAACTTAAGTAAATGACAACTAGGGAAAGTTGCCACTCTACAGTTCAAAGATTTCCAGTGACCCTTTATGGTTGCTGGCTACTAGACAAGCTTCTGCACTTCTTGTGGGAGGAGAAGAGAGGAGCAGAAGGTGGCGAACGACTCTCAGGCAGAACAAAGGCTTGTCATTGTAAAAGGTATTATCTCTTCCTGGCAGGATGACCAAACTGGATGTGAGCCCAAAAGGCGTGCTTCAAAGGGGACACCACCTTTGAAGGGCAAATGTTTGACACACATGAAAGGGGTTGCTCTTTTGTTGTGGTAGACAGGTTAGCATCAGGGACAGAGACAGAAATATTTGCCAAAACAGTTTTCCCATGAACGTATAGCACTCAGGTAGCCACACCTCTAGAGTTGGGGGTGGGCAGAATATTGCATTTTGCACCAGCTAGATTCCACACATTGCAGGAAGTTTTCATTGGGTGTGTGCAGACCTGGTAGTCCATTGCCTAGTAGTCACAATATTGCGCTTCCCAGGGTACAAACTGGGCATAAACGTGCCACCCAGACCTCACTGGAGAGAGGATCAAAGAAGGACTGCCCTACTGTTCCCTGGACTTGGCAAAGAGGCTGCACCAAAGACTGTGAAAAATGGCCGTCTATGAAGCAGTTGGTTCAGTCACCTAATTATGGCCATAAAATTAGGAAAAATCTCAGCCACATTGAGCAGTAATTAATACATACTCTCATTTGAGACTTCACATCATCCCAAGGTACATGCATTACCAGTGAAATGACGACCTCTGCTAGGATGCACTCTTCTCACCCAATACAAGGCTGGATACATTAAGTTTCTAGTTTCTGCGAATAATGGGACAAAAATGCACTCAACTGCCTGTGAGACAGGGGCGTAACAAAACTTGCGGGACACCCTGTAATGTGCATGAAGGGCCCCCCACGCTCCAGACCCAGTCAGCAGCTCTCAGGCCCTCCCCTGCATAGTGCCAGAGGGGGCCCGCACCAAAGGGGTTATTGTTACACCACTGCCGTGAGAAGAGGAGTTGTCCTACAGACAAGCATTGCCTGGGTTGTGGAACTGTAGATCAGCTTTCCAGCTCCCCACTGGTGATTTTGCATATTGCCAAAAAGGGTGGCATGACTAGACCAGTGCCAGAAAGACATGATTGACTTTAGTCTCCACACCCTCATGCTTGTGGTGGAGCCCATCGGCAGAACCTGGCTACCTTAACTCCAGAACTATATGAATATCTTCAGAACCATAACTGCCAGAGAGAAATATTCATTTAAATTCTGGGCTGATCACCAAATCTACAATCGATTGCCATAGGCTTCAATATGTGCCACAATTCCTGTCAAAGCCTGCATCACAGGAAAATCTTGGAACACAACCAACCACATGAAACACTGGTCCTTAAAATTCCAAGCAGAGGGACCATGGCGAGTGCTGTATTATTACATCAACCCCTCTCCAACAGTTAAAAACACAGACCTTTACTAGTTTATTAGAACATGTACTATATCCTGCACAGACACCATTTACCCAATCCCCAATCATCCATGAACTAGATGCCAGTACTCTTGGCACCCTGAACGCCTTTCTTTGAATTTAGTGGAAGGCTCAGTGGAGATTAGAGATCCAGTGGGAGAGCCAAGGTTCACCATTGAAGAGGTACCCTTTATAAAGTTGCTAACCGCATTACACCAATGTGAATAGTCCTAACTAATACAGGAGGACAGACCACTGGGAAGAGCTATCCTTTGCCTATTAGTTCATTCTTCCCCATTGGTCTCGTTATCATCTATAATTTACTCCTTCTCAGCCCTTTCTCCTTTAGGGAGATTATTGGGCCCAACCATTAGATAGTGGCTAACAATCCAGCCATCTTCCCCACTAAGACTACAGCCAGCTTGGTTTCCAGAGTCCATGTTGCAAGCCTCAAAACATACATTCCTTCCTTTAATGGACCATCCATAAATTGCCCCAACCACAGGTCCAGCTTACTGCCCTGTGGTTCACGTCTCTTCCCAGATGTATGTGAAGTAATGGAAAAATTCAATACAAAGAAATTACATTGAAGGAAACCAAAGCCCAGAAAAACAATTTTAAGGAAAATACAAATGCATCAAAACATTTAAAAAGGAAAGAATGTTAAGGAAAATTCCAGATTTACCGTAAGCGTGGATGTAGTTTAGGGGTAATGAGAGTATTTTTAGAGGTCAGTGGAGTCGAAGTGAAGAAAGGTGATAGGGACAGGTGGAGTTTAGGGGTGGTAAGGGTTTTTAGGCTTGCTTGAGTGTAGAGGTTCATCATGGATGGCAATTTAGGGCTGGCGAGTGTTTAATAGTTCAGTTATTAGTAGAGTTTACAGGGATTGTGAAGAGTTTTTAGAATTCAGGAATGTTTGGAGTTTAGAGGTGATGAGAGGGTTTAGGGGTCAAGGGAACTTTATAGACAAAGTGTATTAAGGTTCAGGAATTAGTGGAGCTTACGGTGGTAAGGGTTTTAAGGACTCAGGTACGGGTGCCTAGAGGTTTTTTTAAGAGCAAGGGATAAGTATTTAGGGGTGGTGAAGGTTATTTTTAGGGTTCAGGGATGGGTGGAGTTTAGGGGTGGTGAGAGCTCTTAAGGGTTCAGGGATGGTTGGTGTGTAAGCGTATAAAGGGGTTTTAGGGGTCCAGATGGGTCGAAATTAGAGCTAGGGAGAAGTTTAATGGTTCAGGCATGAATGGAGTTTGAGGGTAGAAAGTGCTTTAAAAGTTAAAGGATGACTGAAGTTTAGGGGGCAGGGGTGGGTGTGGTTTAGGTGCAGCGAGTGGCCATTAGGATTCAGGGAGTTTAGGGGTAGAAAGGCCTTCAAGGTTCTGGGATGGGCGGAGTGTGGGCATGGTGAGGGTTTTGTTTTTTAGGGATCAATTATGGATAGTGTTTAGGGTTGGTGAGGGGGCAACAAATTAAAATCATTCAAATTATTTGTATAAAAGATACAAAATCTGAAACAATGTCCCCCTTAAGTAAAGCACTGAAAGAAATGCCTTCCACAAAAATGTCTCAAAGTAAGATCTAAAATTACATCTTAAAAAATTAGGCATCGAAAAGCCAATTTTGAAAAAAAGGGACATTCTAGAAACTTTTTTTATTACATAATAAATGCAATTTGGCCTGCAAATTTCCAGTAAACCGTTTAGGTGAAATGGCTTGTCATAATGGTATTCCATTAACTCATTTTCTAGTAAATCCCATACATCTCTTCCCAGCTAACTTGTAATAAGTCTTCTGGAATGTCTCTAGAATAGACAAACGAAAGATTCTGTAAAAGGCTCTAGAATAGACAAACGAAAGAGATTCTGTAAAAGGCTCCTTCATTACAATAAGATATGCAAGATCCAAAGTCATGATTTTACCAATCACAGGTGGAGGTTTCCTTCCAATAATCCAATTCTAGCCCCCGCCACCCATTTCCATTCTGTCTGTTGTTGCTCTGAACATAAACCATTCAAAGATCCCAAGCATTTCTTCAGTGCCTTGGGTTCAGACGTGTAGATTCCCTATTTTTCCTGCCTCCTAGCTTCTCTTCCACAAAGTCCAGATAGGCTTTACATCCATAAAAACAAAACACTAGGTTGTTTGCCAAGGACTTTCCTAATTTCTGCAGAGATGGACATGAAAAATGGGTATCGTTCCGACAAGACCATGAACATAAATCAAGTAAAGTCACATTTCCTTCTCAAATCCTAAAAACACCTTGTTAAATACAAAGTTGAAAGCAAGACTTATTGAGCTATATACAATAAATGTAGGACCCACAGCAATAACCCGGCTGCTCAACAAAGAGGGGCCATATTTGAAAGCGCCGTGAAACTCAAACCGGGGCTTCAAGTTCAATGCGGATGGTGGACTGAAAGATACTTTTGGTGAAGGGAAAAGTAAATGTTATTAGTAAATAGATTAAATATTAAAATCTTTAAAGAGGAACAAATCTTTAAAGAGGAACAAGCTATCACCAATCATGGTTTGTGTGGAATTGAGTTGCCATTAACAAACAAAAAACTCAAACTGATATAAACATGGCAGTGTAATTTAGAACACAAAATGTATTGAGCCATGCTCATAATTGCCCTCAAGATCGTTGCATGGGGAAAACGACAATTTCATGATAATTAAATGTTTAGGCCACAATTTCTCAATGCTATGTTCACAAGGAAGCCTTGCAGAAAATATATGGTAAAATGGACACCGAGATGGGGCACTGGGTGCTACAATAGCCAGACTGAGTCCCAACAATGGAACAAAAAGAATATGATCAGTAAATTACACTTTTGAAAAACACAAATATATGTTTATGGTAAAACACTTTCATTGCTTCTCATTCCATTGGTTTAAAAGTGGCTAGCCACAGTCATTAAGGATGTCAACATGGCTAGATAGAAGTGTGACTCTGAAAGTCCTTTGCCTAAGTTTTTTGTTGACAAATATGGGCATCGCAAAGTTCCAACTAGTGATAAATTAATGGGGCCAATTAGGGGATCTGTCAGAAACAGGTTAATCTTTCCTTTTCTAAAGAAACTGCATTACATCATTGACATAGGCTTTTTAAGGATGCTTCAATTTAAGGTATGATTTTATTATTGTTACTGGGTGCATGAGATTCGCTGGTCCCCTTTAGGAGAGGAAATCTTTCAAGATCTAGACCAGTCTAAAATTTGTCACATGAGCACAACTTTGTTCAAGCCAATAGAACACTGCCTAGTTTCACATAGAAGTTAGCTATTCAAAACTGCAGTTTATAGGCTTCGAAGACAAGAAGCCGACAAGAAACTGCAAAGAGATTGATAAAAATGAATGTTTCACAGGCGTCAATTTACTTACACGTGATCACAGGCTAGAGTCTTCACAGGAGTCTGAAAAACTTCTTGACATATAGGGCAGTAGAAATCTTCATCTGAACGACAGGGCGGTGACTGAGCTGCAGAGGCCATCTTGACAAGTTGTAAAAAGTGTCTGCAATTCAAGCGAAGAACACAATGGTTTCCCCTACAATTGGAGAGGGCGAGGGCCGCACTTCTAATTTTGATGCCAACTGCAGAACTGGGAGCCACCTGCAACATTAAAAGCATAGATAAAGAACCTAAAGTATAGATGTAAAATTATCATTAGGATTATTTTGGTATGGTCCAAGCGGAGGCCCTTGCATTCTTTTTCCACACCCCTACTCAAAGCTCTATGATGCCAACACAACTGCTAAAAGACGCCAGATTCAAGTTTGCTGGCAGAGTCGTGTTCAGAGGCCTAACCAAAGGGGATGATTGACAAGAGTGTTGAACACTGCAAGCACTCACCCCCAGTCAACTGATCTGGGTTTAATCCATCATCATTCTTGAGCTCACTTCCCCACCCCAGTTCAGACATGGCCATATGCAAATCAGTCTGACCCTGTGCCTTGGGAACAGTCCAGCCCGAACTGCCAAGCCAGGTCTTTCCTGGAACGGAAACAAACATCCTAGGACCGGTTTCGGGTTCATAACCCTCATCAGCCAGGATATCTTGAATCCAGTGGCAAAGTGAGCAAGGGACACACGTCTGGGAATACCCTGCCAACTTAGGGCAAATTTAGCAAAACCAAATGGGATGATGGCCGGAGTGTTGAACATTGCAGGCACTCACCTCCAGTCAACTGATCTATTTGCATATAGCCATGTCTGAACTGGGGTGGCGGAGTGAGCTAAAGAATGATGATGGATTAAACCCAGATAATTTGACTGGGGGGGGGGGGGGGGGGGGGTGCTTGCAATGTTCAACACTCCGTCCATCTTCCTCTTTGGTTTTGTTAAAATGCCTAACTAAGCACATTATGCTGTACACCAGTTTCATCCATCTTGGTAGAGTTGTATACCGGTACGTGAAATCACTGCCCTTGTGATACTAATAATGTGTTACTGCAATTAGTTGCGCACTACTGTTATTAAACATTTTTCAATGACAGTGGTTTCTGGTGTGTATACATAAATAATGACAAACAAGCGTACAGCTTTTTTGGTTGTTTTCAAAGATTACAAGACGGGCTAATTACTTTTGTTGGGGTTGCTAAACTGTGCAGGGAGATCAGAACATGGTCATATGTAAATTAAAAGGCACTGCTGGCAGTGCGGAAAAAAAGGTAATGAGAGGATAGAGAATTTCCTCCATTAGATTGTTATTTAAGAGTACGTGGCAGGGTAAAAATAGGCCATTTACAGAGTAAACCCCACAAAATTATTCATTTAGCAAAAAAACATTTAAGTGGCTCTTTAAAAACAAAAGTATCCACTCTGGCAATCCAATGTACTACAGCGCCAGAACTCCCCAGTTGGGGTGGGTATTAGTGCGCTTTACAAGTACAAATTACAAGTGTAAACTTAAGGCCATGCACTCCTATCTAACCAAAAAAACATCAACTAAAAGCTACAGGCACTGTTCTTTTAAATATTAATGATAGATTCCTCCACATTAATGGTCACTGTATTTGTGCCACAAGACTTGTTAAGTTTTACATTTCAATACTGATAAACATTCTTCATAGTTAGCAGTAATACTACAAGATGTAGAGCGCAGCCCGCAAACCAACATATTTTGTCCTATTTTTGGACTTTTTTCATGGACGTCATTTAGCAGCTGCGAACCCTGGCTTGTTGCTTGCGACCCCTGGCACTGCCTTTGCAACCACTGGCCCCAGCGGATACAAAATCATTTCCAGGAACACAAGGCGGTAGTCAAAGAAGGAGCTGCCTAATTAATATAAATTAGGAAGGCCACAATGTGATTGGCTCTAACCACAGGGTTGGAGTCCTGTGATCGCTTTCCAGGAAGGAACTCCAGCTGCTTTAAAAATAAAAAGTTTTCTGTTTTGGAAAACTTCAGTGAGAGCATGTAGTGGTCCCTGGACCTCCTGAAGGTGCCACCGCGATTCCCATAGGCGAACTAACCCAATTTGGGAGTTGGTAACCAGTCAGTGGTTTGCAAACAGAATTACAGTCGCAAACCATTGGTAGATCAGAGTTGGAAACACTATTTGAAAGGGATGACAAAACAAGCACCTTCCAAATATCTATTCAGAAGCCATACTAATCCCATTTATTGATTCGTTCCAAGTCACTAAAATAGGTTTCCTACACTAGAAAAACTTTTTTACACGTCTCAGCTCTGATTTAGCAAATTGGAGCGTTAGCAATTCACATGCCCCGTCTCCCACTAAAGATTACACCTAACAATTCACATGCCCCGTCTCCCACTAAAGATTACACCTAACTCCTATTATTCAAATCCACCACTCCTAAACTGGAGCTTCCTTAAGCACACAAAAGACTGATCACAATAGGTTTCGCAAAAGCCACTGACCTTGGGATACAGAGCAGCATGGTGAGCGAAACAACAACAACAACCCACATTTGTAAAGCGCACAATCACCCGTGAGGGTCTCTAGGCGCTGGGGGCCGTCGGGAAGATTAAGCAAGCTATTGCCCAGAGTCACACAGTGCTGGGCTAATTGGCTGCGGGTGCCGGGGATCGAACCGTGATCCCCAGATTCCAGAGTCAGTCGCCCTAGCCGTGGCGCCACCTCTTCAATGCCCAGTCAATGGTAGGAAGGGCTACGTAAATGCAATGACCATGCATCACCCTCATGGCTCACATCAGTACTAATGCCATAACACTCAGTGGACAAGATGTCAATCTTCGCAGTTAAAGGCTGCATAATAACTTCCTTACCATATGGAGGGAGTGAGGAACGGTAAGTCGTAAAGGATGTACAGAATATCAAAAAAAGAGAGGTAACCTCTTTAATGGAGCCTCTGTTATTGAGAGGCAAACTTGCTGTTTTTAGACAGACTCTCACAAATATTTCTGTATGGCATGCTTCTTCATCAAGTCCGGGAGCAGGAAAGGAAGGTTAAAAAAAAAAAAAAATGCCTATGAGCGATCACTTGAGTAATGCAGTTTTATTATTAGGAGTACCCTTGACACATATAAAAACAAAGATGGGACATCTACGGTAGCTGAATGACCTCAGCTTGCCCAGGTCAACCTGTTTCAGCTCGTATTTGATTGTCTAACTAGTCATCTAACCTTAATCAGGACCAACCCAGTCCAACAATATTAACGGTTTGTTATAGATTTAAGTGAAGTGAAGTGAGGTGAAGTGAAGGGGTTTTGTAGAGCGTGACTGTTGCCCGAGGGCGTCCAAGCGCTGGTAGTGGAAAAGAGACACAGATTCAGAGGAAGGGGGAAGCAAGGAGCACTAATTTCTAAATAGAAATGGTTACTCCAAAAGGAGCGTCTCAACGCTAGGATTGCCCTACTAGAACATCAACAGTGAATCGGTAAAGAAAAACTACCTAAAAGAAACCAAGAATGAGCAGGGAGCAAAAAATAGGTAAAGCAGCAGCCTGACAATACCGAATTAGGTCAGCCTGAACAACCAGGTTTAAGATTCTTCCTGAAAGTGGTTTCTAAAGTTACTTGTCTCCGGTGAAGGGGCAGAATGTTCCACAAGTTTGAGGCACAGAAACCAAAGAAGCATCCACCCATATGGGTTCTTTTCGTAACAGAGGCCGCCGCCAAAGCGGTGCACGTCAACACAGGCCTTCAACTGGGTCGGTAGGGTTCCACTAAAGTGAAGATATGCCGGTGACATTTGCCATTAAAGATTTTATGGCAGAGGCTTTAAAGGATTTTTTTTGCTCAGCAGCAGCCAGTGTAGTTTGTCAAGAGCCTGGCCAGAGAACGCATGTCTCGGTAGAGTGTCAGAGAGTGTGTGCGTTTTGCACAAATTCCAACCCTACACCATGTATTCTCATGCAGTGCCAAATTCTCCAGAAATGCATTTAGTAAAGGGGTCAATGTCAGCTCATAGCTAGTTACTGGCAGGCTACTTTCTGCGTCACAAGGGTAATTCCATTTGGCACCTAGTCTGGTCCAGTGACTCCTGAATGTTCAAGCGACCCCCATACTAAATTACTCTAACTATATTTAAGACGGCTCCACTAAAAGACAGGTGGTTATCACAAAACAGCAAGTGTAACATCTTCATTCCCAGCACTGAGTTCTTCAGGAAGGTGGGGCTGTGAGCTCTATGGTTTTATCACAGAAAGTACCTAGAGGAAAACCAGGGCACTTAGAAGAAAAACAGGGATTGTAATCTCTTTTGAATATCAGAAAAAGAAAAAAAAAAAAAAAAAAAAAAAAAAGGAGTCATGTGCGTTAGATTTAAGCCTAGTCTGAAGGCCAATTAAATAATCACACTGATCTTGCTGGCTTAAGAGACAGTTCAACATTAACAAAAAAGAAGGTGGGGGGCACTGGGAGCGAGCGAAAAAAGGTCCAGTGCCTGTGCTCCAACACAAAGTATTCTCCAAAAAGAGGGGTCACTGTTCCTAGAGAAGAGAAGGGGGAAAACAGCCCGATGAGTAGCAACCTCCCTATGATGAAGCATGACATCCCTCGGAATGTGAGAGGGGAGCAAGTTAGTCTTGCTGACTCTTCTGTTGGCTGGCACAAAACCATGCAAAAATGTCTCCTTTAGAATAGGGTATCACACTCTTGAAAAGGTACAGTCTTTTTCCTATCTTGGACTGTTATTTGACGGGTCACTCAAATTTGATTCTCTGGTGGAAGATCGATGCAGTAAAATGATAGCCGCTAATGGGGCCATTGCAGGTTACGGGCGTAGATTGGGTCGCTGGTATCCTGAACAAATCATGAATTTGTACAGTTCAATAAGCTGCTCCAAAGTTATATATGGCTCCGAAGTATGGGGTTTTGTTAATGTTGATCAATTACAGCGGGAGGAAAACAATTATTTGCGATCAATTTTGAAAATACCTCGGAGCACCCCCACTGTAATTGCTCACAGGGAATTAGGGATGCCATATATTGAAGACCTAGTCAAGCTCAGACCAGTTTTGGCATGGATAAAAATCTGTCCAAACCCCGAGGCAGCATTACGCAGACAAATTCTAAGAGACTGTCTGGATAGGGAAAAAGGTCTGGAAATAGCATGGCTGAAATACGTGAAAAGTATCTTTGAAGATCTAAACCAGAAGGACCTTTTCACAAACCCCACAGCTATCTTACCTAGAGACAAACTTAAAATTAAGAGAGCGTTTCTGGATTGGAGAGCCACCCGGAGAGAAGCAGCTGAAGGGACCAAATGCTCAGTAATTGCATATGACCTTGTGAAGTCCACAGAGGGCATGGAACAGTATCTCAGTGTTATGTACAATGCTCAGGAGAGGTTCCTAATGTCCCACTTTAGGCTTAATCTTTTACCTAATTTGCCAGCTGACCCACCAGGTTTTACAACATCAGTTGAGCAGAAGGGTGCCTGCGGCTGCGACAATAGGTCTCCGCAGGACACCCTTCACTTTTTACTTTTGTGCCCCTTTTATGCTATACCTAGGCGTAGCTTCTTGGTGGGTATTTTAAAACAAGCTAAGCTGACACATGCTAAAACGGCATTGCTCTTCTTGCAAAGAGCGAATGACCCCACACATTATTCTGTGTAATGAACTTTTTAAAGGTCTCTAAGATTAAGGAAAACAAGAGGATTGGCTTGATTATGGACCATGTAAAACCTTTTTAACTTATTTGTATATTTATGAGTCGGGATCTATATAACATGTAATCAGGTTTTAATTTGTGTATATATATATATATATATATATATATATATATATATTTTTTTTTTTTTTTCTTTTTAAGGTGTTCTTATGTATATTTATGTGCTTTTATCGAATAAAGATTCTTGACTGACTGACTCTTCTGTCTACACCCTAGACCATTTTTCCCTCTTCTTTAAGAGGCTGTTCACCTAGCTGGCACAGGAAATTAAGCAGAGGTATAAACAAAATCTGGGACACGTATGGCTCCTTTAAGAGGTCCTCTTGGTAGGCGAAAAGACAGCAAGGGATTGGCTTTGCCAATCATCAGATTCCAGGGGGAAAAAATAAAACACTTTCCTTCAGCAGCAAAACAAAACCTAAAGCCATGAGCTAAGTTAGTCTCACCTTTTATCGCCCAACACAGACTGTCAACTATTGGTGAGGATAGATGCACACTTCCAGTATCCATAACTAAAGAATTTGAAATTGACTTATGTTCAAGTAGTACTGGTCACACCTGCCCCAAGAAGTAAATAAAACCAACATCCCTCAGTTCCAATAAAAAGAATTCCAAGGACATTTAGAGCAACTTGGCATCAAGCATACATTCCTTCATGATATAGCCAAGCCAACGGCGTTGTGGACAAACTCACAGAGACCATACAGACAACATTGTACATCTCTAAATTGCAAGAGATTGACTCTATATTAGCAGTTTTTATAACTCAAATTGTGACCACGGACCACTATGCACAGAAAACACCCACTTATAACCCAGGTGTATCCAGCATTGTATCTGGTTGTGCAACCTGGCAAGTTGCTGTCAGAGCAAGTGCAGAAACAGAGCAGAAGAGGATAGCAAAAAAATGCTGCATTAATTGAATAAAAGGAGTGAAGGCTATTAGGCCTCATCTGCAATCACCAACCTGGGGATAAATATGTATGTAATTTAAAACAGCCTATGAGAATGATCCTGCAACCTGTGATGCTCTCTGTCTCTGCAAGGCATCTGTGAGAAGTTAGACTGGTATATGCTGTCCACTAATTGAAGTGGGCATCTTGCAGCAGTCCAAACAACCCTTATGGTGATTTAAGACGTCAAAGATAACCTTAGAAATCTATCCAAGTGGTAGCTGTGGAGAGCACCATTCAGGCTTAGTCTTGAAGGAATGTTAAGCAGTTTGTTTAACCAGAATGTAACCGTATAGTATTGGTTAAATGAAAGGAGAATCAAACAGTAGGTATAAAAATATGTATTTATTAAAAACACTAGTACGATACAGTATCTTCTACACGATGATACTCTCAAAGCACACAATACTGTAGCCAGAAACAATAGTAAATAGCACAAATACACAATGGTCCCCCCGCAGGGGGGGGTTTGGGGAACCAAACCATATACTAAAATAGTGGTATGAGAACCATGACTTTAGTCAAGATGGTGTCTAGAGGAGGTAGAATCACTGGGACCCAAAGGAACCACCCAAGGGGAGTCAGTAGGGACCCTAGGTGCAGTGTAGGAACACTACCTTGTGCTCCATACAATTCTAGGGGAAAATCGCGGTTGAAGTTTTAGAGTTTAAGGACCCTTCCCCAGTGGACTTCTTAGAAACCCAGTGGAAGTTAGGAAGTTTGAGAGCCACCACACCCGTGGATACCGTAGTGCCAGAGTTACCTATCCCAGGGGAGCCGGATGCATAGGTCTGAAGAGGCGTCAGAAACCTCTGTCAATCTCAATGGAGGCCTTTGAAGAAGAGACACTGCTGGAAGGAAGAAAAGTGTCAGTTGGAATCTAAAGGTGGATTCAGGTTGAAGAGTACCCGAAAGCAGAGAGGACAGAGTCTGGGTCACACAGGAGTGACCAGGGGCTTGGTGGATGAATGCCCACCGATGTCCGGTGCTTCAGGAGCGTGGAGGGGGTTCTTGACTCTGCAGCCACTGGGACCAAGAGACATAGAGGATGACCAGGAGCTACATAGAACCTGTCCCATAAAGGATGTCAAGTACTGAGGGGTCGGTGTGCGGCAGGAGCACCAACAAGCCTTGATAATGGCAACCCACACAGAAGGTCAAAGAAGGTTACGATGTGGACCAGCAAGGTCCAGGAGACTCACCACAGCAAGGGGAGTCAGGGCTGGCCTGCGCAACCAGGGGAGCCCAAGAAAAGCAAAGTTGACCCTCTAGTGGACTCACAACCCAGAGGCACAAGAGTCGCAAGAGGACCTCAAGCGATTTCACCAAACAGCAGCCCACGGAGCACTATGCGTGAGGAGACGAGAGTTCTTGATAGGAAATGGTGCCAGAGGTTGGGGCTACTGGGAGCCCAATGCACTTGCTCAGGAAACACCAAGAAGAAGCACTTGCAAATGAATGCGGTGAACAGGGTTACAGGTTTTGCAGCCCCCACAAGGGATTCCGACCTTAAACTTGGTAAGAAGGCAGCTTGGACCTAGAGGGATGTAGGAACCCACCTCCTGTGTTGCTGGAGCCTTCGGAGTCCATAGGAGCTCAGGAGCAGCAGACCGCTCAGTCGTGATGTGGTGCCTGCAAATGCAGGGGAGTGACTCCTTCACCCCCAATGGAGATCTCTTTGGTTGTCCTTGATAACCCACAGGTCCTGAACGGAACATGTATGGTGCATGGGCAATGCTTTGGACTGAGAGGGAGACTGGGTCGGGCCCAAACGAAGTCCAGAGTGTCCAGACAGTCAAAAGGTGAGTGATTTCTGGTTCAGAATCTTGTCCACGTCGAATCAAGAGTCCTACAGCCAGGTAAGCCCTTTTGTACCCACAGGAGAGGGTTGGTCATATGCAGGGGACCCTCCTAGGGGAGGGTCTGGACTGTCTGGAGGTTACTCCCATGTACTTTGTCCAGTTTTGCACCAGAGCTGAAGCCAGCAGCTCCCAGGACTGGTTTGAGAAGAACTATGCACAGGGACACCAAATGTGCCCCTCATCCAGACTGTCGCTGGCAAGCAAACCAACCCAGGTCTAAAACACTAAATCCTATATGGGAGGTGGTCACACCTCCCTGTGACAGGATGCCTATTCTGCCTTTGCCAGCTCGAACTTGGATCAGCAGCAGGAGGGCAGAAAAGTGTCTCTGGCCGGCAGCAACCATTTTGTGCTGTCCGGGACTAGAAGGCTGGTATCGGGAATACCAGGAACCCCACAAAGCTTGCCTCGGAGGCGTGAAATCATACCTCCCACACAGGTTATTGGTGTGGGGGTAGGAGTCCAACATGTTTGATACCAAACACAATAGGGTTTGATTCAGTCACTTTAGAGTTAGTCAGTACGCGGTCGCATAGTGCCATTCTATATGTCGCTTATGGCTGTATCACTGAGAACCCGGGAGAACGGACTCTGTAGGCTGCAGGGGAGTTCAGCTCATGCTAAGACACTCTCCCTTAGAACCAAGCACCCTGCCTTCAGGATTGGTAAGGCCTGCTATAGGGGTGACATAGGTTTTAAGTGCAGTGACCCTTTAGAGACAGTGAACCTATATCTAAAGTAAGTGGTGCATAATACATGCTTCAGCCATTGGGAGGCCTCTGGGGTACCTATGCCCTGGGTACGTGTGTACCACATACTAGGGACTGACAAGGGTACCCCAGTATCCAATCTGGAGTGTACCCAAGTACATAGCATAACAGTTTAAGGAGAAAGCAGATCGACTTGGGTCCCGATTAGCAGGATCCCAGTCAGACTGGTCAAAAACCAGCTTAGTACCAGGCAAAAAGTGGGGGTAACCATGCAGAAGGATCCTACATTCCTACAGCATCTCTATTCAATAAGTCAAAAGGCAGCGAATAAACAGCCACAAGAAGAATTTGCATCAATCCGGCCAGAAAAAAAGGGGCAATAAAGAGCATATAGTCATCATAATGCATCACAATTCACACACTCAAACCAAAAAACAAGGGTCCAAGCCTCGACTTGGATGACACCTAGGACAACGAAATCCACACCCTCAACAAATTCACCCGAAGTCCCGAGGAGGATGGTCATGGTACTATTTTTAACCCTACCAAATGCTACCAGTAAATGTAAAGGTACCTCATCTGCTCTGTAGAGAGAAATCATGTGTTTTCTGACCCATTGTCCACTTCTGGGTTTGAGAAGGACGTTGGATCTCCACCCCGAGTGCTGTGGCTCCTTTAAATAGGCTGCACAGAGAACAGAGCTCAAGGACCTTCTAGATAACCAACTACCTTTATGTGGTTGGCCATGGATGCTTGATCTCCTGTGGAGTGTGCAGGCTTGCCTGCAACAGTCCCCACATCTGAGTGATCCTTCCCGGCCCCACCGGGCTTCCGCTGCTCAGATCCGAGCGAGCAGTTGAGAAAGAAAGGTTGCACTGTCTTACAGTACTCTCAACACTACTCACCCTTGTTGGGTCTGCTGGTATGTCACCACGCCCGACAGCTCGTTTCTGATCCAGTGGATGGTAGCCCCGCCAACCTACAGGCTAAGGTACCCCTTTGCTAGTACTAGCTTTATTAACAGACCTAACAAGCCAACCTGCATAAAAGTGTGAGCGGCTCAGCCCGCGAGCACCCAACACCCATCAGCGCCACTGTTTGGGGTACGAACAACCTTCATCCGGTGCCACAGAATCATGTATACCTGCCATTTCCCAATTGCTTCAATCTATCCAGCACTTCAAATACACTGCACAATATTAATAACATATGACCAGATCAGCTACCCTTCAACATATGTCCACTGAGAGATGAGAAGGAGGGGCCTTGAAGGTGGTGGGGTCTGGAAGGAAGACAAGGCCTTCAGCACAGTCTGAAGAGCCCCTCATAACCTCCCGCAAAAACACTAATGAAAGCTTCCGAGCCAGCTGCTTTAGTTTCGTGTAGGGTGAACACCTCCCTCCCGGTGATTACTAATACTACTTCCGGTCCCAAACTTGTGCGACAATGCAAATGCCTTCTGGGTGTTGTAGTATTTCCTGCTTCAATAAAACTAATTATACTAACGCTAGAAACCAGTGATTTGTAGGTGGGTAGTTCTGACCTAGAGAGGATGCCTGTAATGACCCAGGGTGAGGGGGGGGGGGTCACCCTAGGTTCAGAGAGGTTCCAAATCCCCCGATGGGCTTCCACTGTTCAGAGCCTCCATCAATGAGGTGCAGCCTCCTTTATGCATGGGGGTTCCTGGTCACACCATGTGATATCTCTTCACAGGGTACAGTAGCAACATTGCGATATCGTGTGACACAGTGGCACCGTGTAAGTTGGCAGGTCTGAATGTCCATAATCATATGTGCCTCATTAAGTCTATTTTACACGTCACTCGCCATCTCCAGGAGCCAGACTTATAATCTGAAAACTGATACCGCCAATGCCTTTCCTGCTGGAAAAGTGTTACTCTGCTCTTCCTAATAAACTACACAGCCTTATTCGGAGGTCAAAGGGCAGGGGCTAGGCAGCATGTCAGGGGTGTAACTGGAACAGCTACGGAGGGGCGTTCAGTTTCTCAATTCCATGATTCTTTAGAAGAACCAGTCCAGTCGTGCCTTTCTTATTTTGATTCTGGTACTGGTCGTCTTGACTTGGTTCTCGCAGTCTTTTTGTATTCCATTATGAACTGTGGATTACAACTGTCATAGCAAAAACAGCACTCGACGAGCTAGTTACGCGCGCTCTCTGAGGTTTCGACGTGCGGGGAACAAGTGTTAAAAAAAAGTTTGGAACCCCAATGCTCATTTATATTCACCGAATCAATTAAATAACCAGTACAATATCGTCGAGCACAATATGCACCGTTTTAAGTAAAGCGGCACGCGACTATTTATTCTCATTTAACGCGTAGTTACAATCACGACGGAATCACTCGTAATTTTACCAGAACACTTGGTGTGAACACAGTTAAGACCTTTACCCGCCAATTTTTCTGTAGCCATATATTAAATCAAACAACAAACATACCTCCAGCCTCCTACCCGAAGTGCTTCTCCCACATGCACACCTGCAACGCTTTATTCCGGATACAGCAAGCTGAGCAGGTGGTCCGGGGTTAAGAAGTGGGGCAGGCTGGGAAATGTAGTTCAGATCAACTGTTGAATTCACTGTCCACCTGAAATCACCCCCACAGAAGACTTCGAGAGGACATTGCTGCGTCCAAGATTTGATTTAAAAAGACCATCACCACCTAATGATGAGCACTGCTGGGGATCGGATGGTTTATTGGTAAGCAGTGAGTATCCAATATTTTATCAATATTCATATGTGTTTAGCTTAATGGGGGCGCCCGGAAGGATTGTTCTCCCGCCCCCCACACACAATGCACAGCAGGGGCCTGTGTTACGCCCCTGTTTAGAAGAAACAGGCCAACATCGTATGAAACCAGAGTTGTCAATTGGTCCTAACCCTTGAAGGTGTACTTCAGCCAGTCATGTTTTTTTTTTTGCTAACGGTCCTAAGTATTGTGGGACTCGTAGTTTCAGTCGACTCATTATATGCCCGGTCCTACTAGTTCCAAGGTGCTTAGTGCTGTTGGATGAAGACACAGTACTGGTTGAAAATGAGCCTCGTGACATTGGGCCAGTAGACATCTATTTTAAATAAATATTCGAAGATTATTCTGACCCAGAGAATCGAAGTGCTGGGGTGGGAATATCAAATTAAATAATGTATTGTGAAAGCCTAGATGACATTCATATTACAGCATAACTACCAAAGGGAAAACCTATTTTTTTAAAGCGTTTTAAGACTCAGTTCAAATAATTTAAACTGGATTAAATACTTGTATTCATTAATGACATTCACGAAAGAGCTCGAAGAAAGTGCTCACAGTGTAACACATGTGGAAAGGGAATATGTGTGTATAGTACAGCTAACTTGAGACTTAAAGATGTACATGAGAATTCTGGCTTGGCCCTGGAGTGTGCTGTGAAAGAGTCAGGAGTGCAACTAGACCCAAACCTTGGGGTGTGGGGGACCTAAGATTTTGAATGGTGGGGCAGACGCATATCCAGAGACCGTTTCAAAATTGCTCCCATAGAGAGCAATTTAACAGTGTTAAATGTTTCATTTTTAATGTACTTTGAGGCAGTAGACTTGACAGGATATCGAATTTTGTGTTCCATTTTCTCGGACAATCATTGGCAAACGGAATATTCCAAAACACAATGTGACCTGTTGAATTTATTTCAGCCTATTAAGGCATTTGTTTTGTAATTGTTCTGTTCATACTACGATTACCAACATACTATATCTTTACAATATTTGCAAACTAGGATGTTACACGCTCCTGCTGTCCTGGGCAGAATGCCTCACGTCCAGGTACCGTCAGTATAGAGCGCAGAATCAAACTATCAATCAGTATTTCTTAAGCGCGACTACTCACCCGCTAGGATCTCAAGGCGCTACTTTCAATCCTTGGTAATGCACAGTAACCCAGAGGTCAGCTCTCACCAAACATTCTTGGTTTTGATATGATTGGGCACTCTTATGGCCTTAAATACAACAAACTTTTGGAAAGATGTTGGTTGTATAACAAGGCAAAGCACCAAAACCACGCACAGTATGTGAGCATCTATGGTTCTGCCCCAGCAAAGAACACATAAACAAACTTACAAATTCACCCTGAACATTGGTAGGAGCAGGATAGAATATAGAAACACCTTTTTTCAAAATATCTTCCAGGAGTGCAAGAAGAACGCCTTAAATCTGTTGAATATTTACAAATCGCTTTCACTGATGACACTGTTAGTGTGTTTCAGAAGGATTCTTCTGCTGAGTGGCTGATCCTGAAACAGGCCTCTTATGGGAATGCAGTGGCATAACAAACGTCTTGCTAAGAAAAATGGTAAATGCAAAAACTGTCCTCTCACGGGATTAAAGACACTGAAAAGAAAGAACAAAGAACAACCTTTTGGATAAACAGGAGTAATCAGTGTGAGGAAAGGAGAGCTGCAAACATACTATTTTCTACCATATTGCCGTTTGCAGGGAAGTTGGCACAAAAGATGGGCCCAGCCATCCTTATCCCAATCTCGCCTCATTTTCAGAGAAAAGTAATCTGCACTTCTCAGCTCCAGGTTATTGCTCATTTTTGTTCCTAAGGTCAGCTACCTTTGAAGCCCTTTTTCTTCTGTCTTGGGGAAGACAATTCCATCTGTAAGTCTCCTTTCTCATTCTCCTAAGTGTTTATCCTCCTTTTCTCTTTTCTGTTTCTCCTGCCCCCTCTGCCCTCTTTGCTATGATGTCAACTTGTGGTTGCTTAACCGCATGCGCGCTAGCGGTTTTCCCGCTGCGCGCTGCGATTTTAAAAATCCCGCGTTACGTGACAAGGTCAGATCGTCATCCGCGCAGTGCAGGTAACGCTCATGACGAGCTGACCTTGTCATGCGCGTCAAAGGGGTTAAAGAATGATATAACTGAGCAATATTATAGTTCAGGACAATTGCAGCCAATAACCCCAGTACCTATACATTGCCATTCTAAGTTATTTACTTTAAAGCAATACTGGGTTTCTGTAATGTGTTATCACTCTTGGCATTGCCAGGTTTGTGTGTCTCTTTCTCACTGTCACTCTTTCAAGGCTTCGTTCTCTCTCTCTGTCTTTCTCTCTCTCTCTCTTTGTCTCTCTCTATCTTTATCTTTCTATCTATCTCTGGGCCTCCCTTTGGTCTCTCGTGAGCCCCAGGGTGGCCTCTGCAAGGAAGCAAGATGGAAGGATGGAAAATAATGGGTTCATTCATAGGAGGAAATGAGAAGGAATATGTAATATTCATTAAACAGTACATCCCCTCCCCCTTTCCTCTTATCACACACCCAGGGTCGGATTGGTAATGCTGCCCTTGGGCAATACCCGAAGGGCCGGTATCCAGTTCCAGCTGTGGGCTGCTTTTTTGGGCAGTTTGGGGGGACCGATTTGGGCGGTGTCTGTGTTCGGATGCAGCCAGCGGCCCAGTGGGTACCTGAGTGGCCTTTCTGTAGGCAGATGTGCCTCTATTACCTCCCTTTTATTAACAGGCAGAGGTCTCACTCCCTTTCTCTCACTGGGCCAGCCCTTCAATGTAAGCAGATTGAGCGGGGCAGGGGGCCTGAGCAGAAGTGGCCTCATTTGTTTTCGGTTGTGTTTCACCAGTGTGAAATAATCCGTGCATTTTTTTTTTAAACCCCACCCACCATTTTTTTTAAAATAAAATTTCGCTGAAGCTGTGTTTTGTGGAATAGCAATATGCAAATATGGGCCACTTTTTTTTAGCGTGCCCGGGCCGATTCTTTATTCCAATCCAACCCTGCACACACCCTTTTCCTATTCCCTCTTGATCTCTTCCTCACCTGTCACCCACATTGTGCAACTGCAACTCTATCCCACACCACTCAGTAGTTCTTTTATTCCTCTCACCCTACACCACGCAGCACTTCCTTGCCCCTTATCCACCTCTCTTAGCAAATCACTGCCCAGTATTCTTTCTTCATACCTTACTCCACACAACCAGTGCTTAATTTGTGCCTGTGTTTGCAGGTGGTGGGCTCCGTCACTCTGCTTTTAGGACTACAACTTAGTTTTCATCATTTGACTTTGACCTCGAGCAAGAGACACAAAGTTAGAAAAAGCAGAAAGGATGAGAGAGTGAAAGAAAGAAAAACAGTGACAAAGGGAGAAAGCAGAGATAAACCAGAGGCTGCAAGTGTCAGATTAACAGACAGGAAGTGTAGGGTGATGGAAGAAGGAGGCATCGGGTGAAGTCAGCCGTGGTATACCTCAAACAGCAGTCTACTGAGAAACACTTTGGACTTCCTGTGCCTATTATTATATATTTAAAAAAAATAAAAAATACCATTGTTCAGAGCTTTTTCCTGCTTCAGCTATTCATCTCCCCTCATCCATATCTCCTCAACGTTTCTCGTCCCCATTTTTCACTCTTAAACACTTGCCCGCATTTTCTCTCTCTTGTCATCTTCTGCTATTTTGTACCACACAACCTGGCCTCCAAAAAAGTACTATTATGTCAACTTAAATCCTTCTCACCTTAGAACCAGGACACAGGATCCCTCCAATTCTGGATCATCTTCAATTTATTTCTTCAAAGGTTTCTGGGAGAGAAGATCTTTCAAGTGGCTTTGATGCCTTGAGTGTACCATGGGATAGGTGCATTATTTGGTCCCAGCAGTGAGCCAGAGGACGCTTTTCTGAGGAGCGAGAGAGTACTCCTAGCATTTTTACTCATGTTTTTCCATTGCTTTTCTCACTGCTTCACTCTTCCCTCGAGCAGGCTTGGATGGCCACAGTGAAAGCTATGGTGACTTACCTTGCTGGTACATGGGCTCTTACAATTACTTCACAAAAATGTCTATTTACTTTCTTTTTCCCTTTATCTTTATGGAGGGTGTTTGTCCATTGAGATTGGACGTGTTCTGATATGTACCACTGTGACACTTGAGTTTTGTTTTATGTTTATGCAAATAAATGCATTTCAGCTACAATATGAAGCAACAAAGACATATTTTCTGGTACAAGTTCCCCATGGCCAAATTCAATGTGGTTTGACATATTGAGTGAGTTAAGTCCTTCTTCAGGAGGGTGTGGGGTAAATTCCACCACAGCATGTCATGGATTTGGGACTTATATTGAGCACCTCAAAGCAATGATGTGGAGGTTTGGTTTAATGTCTGAACATTGAGCAGAGTTCTAATCATGGTATATCACAAAATGTTTGATCTTGGGTAAATTATTTTATCTCCCTCTGAAGTGGTGGCCGGCATGGCTCGCACGTATCTAGGCATGCGGGGGAAGGGGGTGTGCATAATAAAAAAGAAAAGAAACACTTACTTTGCCGCTGGGTCCCATGTCTCTGCTCTTGCTCTCCTTGTTGAACTCGAGGAACAGTAAGCACAGCCAGGCTCCCCTGACCACTCACAATGCTGCAATGCAGTGTTGTGATTGGTCTGAGTATTATGGTTCAGTGCTCAGCCAAGGAATGGGGGCCTGGGCATGTTCTCCATACAAGCTTTAAAGTAGCCTGCATGGAGAACAGGAAAAGTGCTCATGACTGTTTTGGGTGGCCCGAGGGGCCGGCCAAACAGGTATGTGCACTTAGGAGTGGGTAAACCACTCCTCTCCTGCACTGCTCCAAGTGCTGAGCAGCCCCACCCACCCACCCGCCCGCCCGCCTGCAAAGCAGTACGGAAACATAAAATGATAATAACTCAAAGTTTTTGTGTTTCCTTTACTTTGCACTGCTTAAAAGCCATGGAGAGACACTCCTCAGTCATCGTCTGTCCCACTGGCACGCAACAGCTGCCAACAAAATGGTGAGAGCTTAGGGGTGGTTCAATTTGTACTCTGCTCTATACAAAAGAGACTGTGACAACAAGATAGAAATATTCTGAGAAGTTTTACCTTTGAAAAAAAGTGTATAAAATGTGCGGAATTATTCTACAAATACACGTATATATTGAGCATAGCAAAATCCATTATGGAGAACAGCATGTATAAAAAAAGGGAAATAGAGCGAGACTGCCTGTACCTTGTTGCAAAGGAGCAAACTTTTCTGGGATGTGATGTAGTGTCTTCCCACACCCTTTTACCTGCCCGTTCTTGATGTTCCTTTTGTAAAAATTGCATTCTGGCCCATTGATTCCACTTCATCCGGCCCAAGCCGGAGATTCTGGTCCGACTGCGGACGTAAAGCTACAACTCATAAATGACCTCTGTAAAGGTTGTATGATGTTACAACGCATGTTTTTATCCTGCATGCCGTTACAACGCACTTTTTTACCCCAACTTGCTTTCGGGGTGGGTGAAGTTTGGAATAGTACAATTTATTATTCCAACTCCAGTCTGTGCAACAGTAGGGATGGTGTTGGAGTTAAATCCAACACCTTATACCCCCTACAGCAAGCCATTTTGTTGTAATGGCATGCGGGATAAAAGCATGTGTTGTAACGTTTTTTTCGCCTCTGTGAATACCAAAAGTCGTAAAGTTAGACTTTTGTTTCAGATTACCTTTGTGAATCGGGTCCAGCGTTTAAAATATAGCAGTACATGATCTCCTATATGAGGATGATTTAATCTGTTTTTATCTAGAGGTTGAAGATTTATTGTTTATATATGCATTTTTATTTGCTATATTTGAGTTGAAAACTAGCATGCTGTGGCTCGGTCCTGACTGGGCAAGATTTGTAGTGAAGTTGAATTGCTTTTTTATCTACGTTCCATTGCTAGGTATATATAATTGTTCATATTTTCCCAAGCTGAACACTAAAGATATTACAACACAGTCAAGATTTTTCAACGGTGTACACGTGAGTCATTTCGCAATATTTCTTCATTAAAGTTGTGGCATTCATCAAGTCAGAAGTTTGATGCTTCATGTGTATCCATGCCCCATACACTAAAATAGATTATTCCATTCATTGGCCTATTTTCTTCTTTGTCTATGATGTTTCAGTAAAGTTGGAGACCAGGGCCTCCATTACAACTGTCTTTGAACTGCTGATATGAGCAGACATTTGTTTCACCGTACTCTACATACATTTGTACTTAGTAGCTTTGCGTGTGAAGGGGGTACATACCTGTCAAAATATTTACAAAGCAAAAGAAAAGTGTGAGGAAGTGAGTGAATGCAATGTATGTTTGGGGGTGGTGAAATGAGGGAGATGACCGCACGTTTGTCCATTAAGTTTTCTTACTTTGCTAGCTACATTAAAGTCAAGACTCAACTTTAGCGCCTCATCGCTTTCAAATGTCACCAGCCGCCACTGGTGTCCACTGTGCCTTTGAATGACTGCATTGCATACAAGTTTGGGTTCCAAGCCGTCAAGGTTCAATCAGATGGTTGAACAGGTTTAGACCAGTGGCTGCTTGTCAATCAGCGCCCTTTAAAACAATAGCAGGAATAGTACCTGAGCATTCAGCTATGCTCCATATATACACATCTAAAGATGCCTTGAAGAGAAGAAAGTAAACTATCAAAAGCACAAGAATTGCAGCCATTTCAGTGTGAGCGCGGCTAAGAAATAAATGCAGCGATGGCAATTATTGACAAAGGTACTCCTGATGGCACATTTTATTCCATTGATTCCTTTGAGAGTGAAAGATCCACCAGCAGATTCACAGTGGAAACACTGCCACACCTAAGATGGAAAAGCATACCTTTAAAAGACTCAGGCTAAAACCAAATCCTAGCCTGCCTAGGAAACATGGTTGTAAGGTAAGCTGTTATAAGGAATGAGACTGGAACTGAGGAGAGTAACAGACAGCTGCCATCGAGAGGAGGCTTCTTAGTAAAGTTATATTAAATAATTTAAAAAAATTGCAAAATAAGATTTATTTAATGATTGCTGAATGTTGTATTGACAATTTTAATTAGAAACGAGTTAGAACGAAAGGTCTACTTGAGAATTTTGTGAACGATATGTGTCATTGGTTGTACGGGCGCGCCACCTAGTGGCTAAAGCGAGAACAAACATTTTCAACGGACAACGAGACTGACTGAACTTTTGTCAAGCTGCAGTAGGAGGTATGTGCTTTCTACATGCTCTCATTGAGTTCCTTCATTCCTGGGTGCGTGTTGCTTTGATCTATTTTAAATGAACTGTTCTGGTGCTTTGGTGAATTACATCAGGATGGCTCTTACCCCTGCTTATGATTTGAAAAGTGTCTGCTACTATGGTCCTCATTTAGAGTTGCCACCGAATTTCCCAGAGAAAAATTCCTGTCATTTGTTCACGTTTTAAGATTATGGGAAGGCTCTGGCAAAATACTTAAATGGAACTTTTTTGAAAATCGTCTGTATTCATGTTTAACATGACATTTCTGTCTTTGTTTATTTTAATTATCAGTCAGTGATCATTAAGGCAGCTCTAGAAGGCATTTAAAGTACTTTCATCTTACATTTACAGATTAAAGCATATACTGATATGGGGGAAAAATTACCGACTTTGAGTCATTTTCTTCATTTTTGTTCGCCGGCACATTAAAAGTATCGGTGGTGCCGAAAAAAAAATGGCCAGGTCACAACCGTACCCTCAGTACGAGTCGGGCAGAATGGCAACGTGTTTTTAAAACTGGTTTTCCTGGGTGCAGGAACAGCAGACCTAATCCTAATGGCTTGAAAAGGTGTCTAGAAAAATGCTTTAGGCCTTAACTGCAACTAGGTTTGCCACTTTTCTGCGTTTCTACTAGGACAACCGGTATTATAATTTCCTTGCTGGTACAAATATTAGAAAAATCACCTAAAGTTGGTATTTTTCCCCCTTATCAGTACATACTTCAAACAGCAAATATAAGAAGACTGCTTTTTAAAACCTGCTCTAGCGCTTCTTTAATGATCTCTGACTGACAGGTAAAGTATGTGAAAACAGAATAGTGATGTTACAAATAAACAGATGATTTTTTTATGAAGATCTATTTAATTATTTTGTCCAGGCCTATGCAGACTCTTAAAACATGACCAAATGGCCAGTATTTTTCTTTTGGGAAGGTTTCAGTTCTAGCTGGCTTGGCAGTTCTGGCTGGAGTGTTCCCATCAGATTTGCATATAACTGGGTCCAAACTGAGGTGGCATGGTGTGTAGAATAATGATGGATAGGGATGCAGTCTGTACTCCGCGGAACCTCGCAGTTTTCATGTAACTTTGTGTAATTCCGCGGAGTGAAAATCTGTGAGTTTTACCCACACCTAATTATAATTCTTGGGGATTTTTATTATATGTTGATATTCTGACCCCTTCATAAAGCCAATAGGTCCACTTTTTATATTTTGGTGCTCTGACCATTTAGCAAAGTCAGTACCTTACTTAAAATGACACCCTTTATATAGTAACATGACATAGTAAGCAGCGTACACCCATGAGGCGTTTAGTCACCAGGCCACCCCACACTGATCACAGCCTAAGGCCATGCGTGGCTTGGGGTTGGCTGCCTTCAAGGGGTTGGAGTAAAAAGTTACAGGAGTGTGACCCATAAACCTCGTCGGGACTCGGTTAGGAAGGTAGAGAAATAAACAATGTCCCAACAGGTTATCATCTAAGGCAATTAAGTATGCAGGCACAAAGCATTACAACACAAGGAAAATAAGGAGACCAATATTCAATTGTTTAAAGATTGTAAATCATCTTATATTGAAAAGTTTCTTATTAATTGCCTTCGATGATTACCTGTTGGGACATTGTTTATTTCTCTACCTTCAAGGGGTTGGAAGCAGGGCTTGGCCTCAGGCCAGGCCCAGCTACCATTCCCATGCCGCTCACCGTTTAAGACCGGCTATCCATAAGGGGGTTGGATGTAGGACCTTGCTGCCCCATGCCAAGCATGATTCTTCACAAAACTTTCCAAAGAAAAGTCTCACCCATATCAGCTCCTTCCTGTAAAGTGTTTGGGTGATCCGTCAAACGAAACGAAAGTTATAAGCAAGCAAAAAAGTCAATTTCCTATGGAAACGTGGTCCTAATTATTACTACTCAGGAACTTCGCCATTAAATTATTTTGGGCAAAGACTTCTGAGAGCGCCTGTTATTTAATTACTCTTTGGATTATATGCCGGTCTGTGCACCGCCGGCGATCATCGCGCCACCGGTCAATGTGCGGAGTTTCCAGAAGGGGCACTTGACTCTGATATATATATATATATATATATATATATATATAAGTTTAAGTTTAAAGTTTAAGTTTAAAAAATTTGTAGAGCGCAACATACACCTGAACGGTTTCTTGGCGCTAAAATCGCAAACAGCCTGGGTGGCGGGGTCAACCACTAGGGCATAGACTGGGACAGGGGGAAAAGAAAAACATTTTTAAGAAAAAAAAGCCTGGGTGAACAGAAAAGTTTTCAGGGATTTGCGGAAAAGGGAATATTGGGTGAGGGCTCTGAGGTGAAAGGGAAGGGAATTCCAAAACACAGAGGCAAGAGTAGAGAATTTAGAGCCACCCTGTTTTTTTTCCTGAAGCGAGGGGCTACTAAAAGATGTTGATATATATATATATATATATATATATCTATATATGAAAGCTCACGTGTAGAAACACAGGCCACACTCACGGGGATATAGGTCAGAAGCCTTTATTCTCCTAACAGCAGCTAGGAGACACAGGAAAAAAGTCCATAATATCCTGATTCGTCTTGTGCATCCTGACGCGTTTCGAAGGCTCCAGCCTTCTTCTTCAGAGGACGACGAACTGATTGCAGGAAGGAGGCAGGATACAACTTCCTTTTAATTAGATGACACGCCTCTAGATAGGCTGGACTGTCGCCACAGTGCCTAGTGGAACTTGTAGTCCTGCCCTGGATTTATCGCATATTGCGTCTTTTTTCTTTGAGTCCTCCGCTGTAGTTGAAAGGCAAATGGCTCTAATCCCCTCGCCAGCCAGGCAGCGTCGCGGTGATGGAGCAGGGGACGGATATATATCCACACTCCCAACGAGCTGAATGCTTGCCGTTTGTAGACTCCTCCCTGGACGTCGCTTGGCGGTGCTGAGCGTATGCAGTTACTGCTGCGAGGCTCCAGTTCCCATCAAGGCGCTCGTGCACTCTTCATGGCGGGTTCGGCAACGAATGGTGATGGGACCATTCTATGTATGAAAGCTCACGTGTAGAAACACAGGCCACACTCACGGGGATATAGGTCATCTATATATATCTATATATATCTATATATATATATATATATATATATATATATATATATATATATATATATATATATATATATATATATATATAATCACATTTCTGATTTGATATAAATCCATTCAGCAGTGTTTGAAAAATGAAGGCAAACTATTTATTGATAACTGTGCATGGCCATGAGATTTGATTAACAGGCAGCAACTTGTTTTTCCCAAAACTTTGCTTTTGGACAGTTTAACAAGTCTTTTTTTTAAAAAGTTCATTCACCTCAGCTTTTTCCTATAAAGTTTTGGGTTGATCCATCAAGCAGGGACAACGAAAAAAGAAGAGTCCCAAAATGCAATATATGTAATTCTAGACAGCGCTACAGACAAAACGGCGGAATTAAATTACACTAAATTTGGCATAAACCTAGATATTTAGCCAGAAAGCATGCTTTTAATTATTTGATGTAAGTCAGTTCAATAGTTTTTGAGAAATTAAGGTAAAAAATGTATAGTTATCTGGGCGGTTGGGAACACAAGAGGTTTGCATGATCCCCACCGGCACTCAACTCCAAAAAATGAAGCAATCTGATTGGCCGCAAGGTCCTTTTTTCTCTCAGCCATCTAACTCTCATGGGATTGAGAGGCTCCTGCGAGTCCAGCGAAAGCTTTCCCTTTGATTGGCTGGCCGCAACACAAACAGAAATGTTGCAGCTGCCATTACATGACTCAGTACCTCGGTCCTTGTGTCTCTAAAATTAATAACAATTAAGTTATAAGGGGGCAGGGTAGAGATACTTTGCCCCCTCACTCATTTAGAAGAGGTCCATGAGGGATCGCCCTGGGTTCAAATTAGTAAAAAAAATGTTTTAGGGATCGCCGATCATGCAGGAGTCTTTCAAAAGCCTGCGCGGTGCCTGTTGTGCTCCAGAAAAACACACTGGCACATGAGAGACTCTTGAAAGAGTTCCATGGAATTCAGAATTTGTTTTACTGTCTGGCAGGGGGTGTAGGCACAGCTGAAGGCCCTGCACAGCAGGGGGTTGGGTGCATGGCTCGGCCTCATGCCAGGCCCTATGGCCAACCACCAGCCATGCAGGGCCAAAGGCAGTAAGCGACAGGAGGTTGCCATAGTTAAGTCTGGTAATAAAATCTTGCTTTATGCTGAAAAAAAACCCTTGAAATTTATTGAAAAAAAACAAAGATTAATGGGCCGTTATAGATAGATATGGTAATAATATGTTACTTTACTTTAAAAATAAACATGGTATTTCACTGAAAAAAGCAAAGGTTAAAGTGACGTTATAGTTAGATGAAAATGTCAGGTATGGGATCCTTTTGTGGGCTGTTTACACTGTGCTACTGTTTGATGTGTTGCACAAATACTTTACACATTGCTTCTAAATTAAGCCAGATTGCTCTGTGCCAAGCTACCAGAGGGTTGAGTATAGGTTAATTTGGGGTTTACCTGTGACTTCATTCTGACAAGGGTTGTAGTTCCTGCTTGAGTAAGGTTTCAATTGCCCTCAACCAGTGAGCCAATTTTTTACAATGCAGATTATGCAAGAAGAAAAATTCTGCATTTCGCGCTATTTTCATAGTGCAAAAATGTCCCATTGGATCCAAAATGGACGCAAAGATGCATTTTGCACTAAGAATTAGCACTACATGCAACAGAAAATGAATAGTGAGCATGAACAGAGACTCACACTTGCTAAATGTGCACTTGGGGTAGGATTATCCCCCAATTTACTCCCAGCATTTAGCACTAGTTTCTAGCAAAATGCACCCTTGCATCACAAATGGTAGCAAGGAAGCAAATTGTAAATTAGCCCGTCAAAACCTGAGCACAGAAATAAGATGTAGGAATCCCGCAGGAGTAAGAAAGGCAAGGGAGACTTATAGGCTAGCTCAGAAAGCAGCAAAAAATCAGTGGGATGAGGATCGGTGGCGTGATCTGAAATCAGCCTGTAAAGCAAAGGACTCAAAACAATTTTGGGCCATTGTTAAGTGGGATAGAGGAGGTGTAGCTGAACCCCCCAAAACAATGAAGCCAAACAACAATGGCTAGATGTTTTCAGACCACAATATGCTCGCAATCGAGTTGAAGAAGAGTGTCCATTACCCCCAACTATTTTTTTACCAAAGTCAGCTTTTTACAACTAAATATGTTAGTATAGCGTTAGATTGCGTGACCGGGGGAAGAGCTACTGGCATGGATGGCATCCCAGCTGACGTGTTTTTAAGTGATAGATCCTCTTGGTGTCAATACTTTGAGTGTTTAGCTAACTCTGTGGCCAGGGGTGCGCCTTTCCCATTGTCATGGAAAGGCGCTGAAATAATCCCGGTTTTTAAAAAGGGTGACAAATCTTTACCCAGTAATTATAGACCTATCAGTCTTATAGACTCAGCCCAGAAACTTATAGGTCGCTTAGTGCAAAATAAATTGCATACATGGATAGAAGAACACAATATTTTGTCTCCATATCAAGCAGGCTTTCGACCATGCACTAGCTCAATTGACCAGGTCTTTTATTTTATAGCACTCTACTGGAGGAATGTGGCCTTAACCAATGGGACACTTTATGCGGTCTTCGTAGACCTGAAATCGGCTTTCGATTTAGTCCCTCGTTTCAAACTCTGGAGGGTTCTCGCTGAAGCAGGGATATCCCCGGAACTATTGACTCTCCTCGTCCGCTTGCATGAGAACAACTATGCCAGAATCAGATGGGGGGTACAGGGTGAGGTGACCGACTCATTCCCTGTTGAGCATGGCGTTCGGCAGGGGTGTGTTCTGGCACCCACGCTGTTTTCATTATACGTCAACGGCATAGTGGATCATCTTAGCCGTTCCCCCACTGATGCCCCCATTCTGGCTGGGGCTCGCGTGCCTGTTCTCATGTTCGTGGACGACACGTTGATTGTTTCCCGGACCCCGAGTGGGCTCCAGAAGGCTGTGAATGCGTTTGGAGAATTTTGTCAACTGCGTGGACTTGAGATAAACACCTCAAAAACCAAGTTCATGTCCCTGAATCAGCGGAAAACCTTCAGAGGTACAATTAATTTTAATGGAACTCCACTAGAGCAGGTAGAGGCATTTACGTATTTAGGAATATCTCTCCAGAGTAACATGGGCTGGAAAAGTCATATTCAGTGGCGGTTTTCTCATTAGGGCGGCAGGGCTCCGCCCCGCTTACATTTCTGCTTCAATTAGGGTTTCCTTTTTATTGAGAAGAATTCCAAATCCATTACTCCTGCGACTCTCGCTCTGCGCAAGGATCAGGCAAAACCAGGCACATGTGGTGTTAGAGCGCATGTGCGGGGCGTCGCAGGATTTTAAGAGCTGGCTTATTTCAGCCCCGTCCCCCGGTGGCTTCCAACAATTGAAGTCTCTGCCCTCTGATGACGTAATGCAGCCTCGCTGATTGCAAGCAGCCTGGGCGCTTTAAGCAGAAGCCCTGGGTTTCCAAGTCTGCTTGTCAATCAGGGAGGGTGCAATACGTACGTCACTGCACCCTACCCATTTTCTACCACGTCAGCATGGGGTGGGAGCAAGACTCCATGGCCCCACCCCCTGGGAAGAGCTGGGAAAGGCCTGTGGTGCTCACGACACGAGGCTGTCTGAGGCGACCTGATCTGCATGGGCCCGGTTTTCACGGAGGTATGTAGGACAGAACTAACTTCATGTCTTTTGGGCCTGGTTGGAACACGATATTTTCAGTGGTGCTTGTGCTAACAGCGTCGCTGATATCAAACTTTATGTTGCGCATTATGCCGTCTAATTACAGTATTTTGCTGAACATCCACGCGTCCTCGCGTATCCATGAGTCTTCATGCCTTGGTGGAGCTTGAGCTTCTGAAGGGGCAGAGGTCTTAGGTATGTGCAATACTTGTTATGGTTTTGATTGTATTAGAAAATTAATCATCCAATAACGTTTTAGCGCGGCCTGAGACTGAAAATTACGTAGAACTGCGAGCTGGGCTCAGCTGAACTGACTGTATTGTCTGTCATCAGGAAAGCCCTATATTACGTTTTTTCTGTTTCTCTTTGCCCGCAGAACCCGTTTTTCGCTGACTGGGTAAACAATTTGTTGTTAGGTAATGCTCGTTTCGGAGTGCCTACCTAAATTACATTGTTATCTATGTGATAAACGGCGGTCAAACAGTCACTGACCCTCTGTTGGATTGCCTTTAACTATAACAAACTGAGTGACCATACCCACACTGGACACAAAAAATACCGAAGTCAGTTATGGTTTTTCCCTATCAAATAAATGAAGTGCGTGTTTCTCTGATGTTTGAGTTTCCATGTCTAAGATTTCTTAATGCCAAAAATACAAGCTCTCCATTGTTCGCAAAGCAGGCTGTTTGGAGGCAAAGTCAGGAAGGAGAGTTTCTGTTCTTCCTCAGCTCGACATCACGAACTTCTGTGTCACTTGTCATTACACTTGTCATTCATGCACACTTAGTCTACAGGCTCTGCATTCTGAAGTTCATCTGATCTCTGCAGCATGTGCTTATGCCCACTAGGCCAGTGATTTCAGTCAGTTTACAGTTAACGAGATATGATTTTCTTAATTTACATTTCAAACTGAGGCTGGGAGTTAACTTGTTTCATGCAGAACATAAACCACGCCTATTCTCAAAACTGTTTTTTATGAGGATTGGCTGTCCGTTACTACTTTTTACTAGGGCAGTGACCTTCCCTTTTCTGGTACATTACAGCAGTTTTAAGATCTTCTTCAAATGGGTGTAATTTCTGATGTGTGTATATATATATATATATATATATATATATATATATATATATATATATATATTACCTACTGGCGGTCGCCAGTAGGTATATATAGTTAGGATTTTTTCTCTATGGGATTTTTGAAAATTCTATGTCTAATAACTTTGGCGTTTGTGGACGGAATTGGCTGAAATTTTCAGGAAAATGGAACATTTTGTTTCTGAGCAGCCACTAAAAATTTGGGGGGGGTTTGTCAAGGGGGGGCTGAGAAAAAAGGGGGGTCCCAAAACGTGTTTTTCCCATGTTAATTTCCATAGGGCGGTTGGCCTCACTTTTAGCCCGAACGGCTGAATGGATTTGCACGAAACTTGGCAAAATTGTAGGGACTGTTAGCCCGATGTGCCTTTGCTAGGTCTCAAGATATGTGCTCCAGTGGATTTTGAGAAATTAACGTTCAAAAAAAGATATATATCTGTAAGCGCGCTCCGGGCAGCGCCCCGGTTCGCGTACCTGACGCGTAACGGAACTTCGCGAAGCGAAGCTGATTGGCTCTCCGGTGTCTGTCAACATTCTAAACAGTCCGGAGCGGCCGCCATCTTGTCTCTCGGTAGGATCGAGAGACAAGATGTGGTGAAAAACGAAGGGGGGAATGAAGGAAAGGGGGCAAGGTAGACCCCTCCTGACCCCCCTAGGATTGATGAGGGGGATATTAAAGTCCCCCGCGGGGCAAAAAAAAAAAAATTGCGATTTTTCGCGGTAGAGGCGCTTCCCGGTACGCGAACCGGGCAGCTAACCGGCAGCGTAACGGGAGTCCGCCATCTTGTGTTTTGGGAGCGTCCGGTTCGCGAACCGGGCAGCTCATCGGGCAGCTAACCGGGCAGCTAACCGGCAGCGTAGCTGTCAACATTGTAAACAGTCCGGAGCGGCCGCCATCTTGTTTCTCGGTAGGTTCGAGAGACAAGATGTGGTGAAAAACGAAGGGGGAAATGAAGGAAAGGGGGCAAGGTAAACCCCTCCTGACCCCCTAGGATTGATGAGGGGGATATTAAAGTCCCCCGCGGGGCAAAAAAAAAAAAATTGCGATTTTTCGTGGTAGAGGCGCTTCCCGGTACGCGAACCGGGCAGCTAACCGGCAGCGTAACGGGAGTCCGCCATCTTGTGTTTTGGGAGCGTCCGGTTCGCGTACCGGGTAGCGTCCCGGTAAGCGTAACAAGAGAAACAGTAAAAAAAAAAATAATGGAATAGATTATCAAGAAAACTTTGAAAAATTGTAGGGACTGTTTGTTTGATGTGCCTTTGCAAGGCCTCAAGATATGTGCACGTGTGGATTTTGTCTAATTAAGGTTAAAAAAGATATATATATCTGTAAGCGTGCTCCGGCGCGCTTACGTTACGGGTTTTGTTTGCGCTGCAGAGCCGATACGTCACGGTTATGCGACGTGTCATGAGGCGTCTCACGTGGCTACGTGATACGTCACGTAATAAAGAATATATTTTACAGATATAGATATTAGCTTTTAAAAAACCAATGAAATTCACTGAAAAAAACATAGGTTATAGACCATATATAGTTAGGAATTAGCATTTACAAAACCTTGAAAATTCACTGAAAAAACCATAGGTTATAGACCATATATAGTTAGGAATTAGCATTTAAAAAAACTTTTTTTACTCACACAAAACCATTGAAATTCCATATATAGTTAGTTAGTTGCACTAACTATATATCGCGCACCCGCAATCCACTGCTGATCATGTCACATATTACATCATTCATGACATGGTCAGTGACATCACTGATGACATCACTGATGACATCTCAAATGACATCACTGATGACATCACTGATGACATCTCATTTGAGATCAATGACCACATTACTGATGATATCATTCATGTGACAATACAATGCATCTCCTCACATTTTAATATAACCTCTGTTACACCCAGTGTTAAATACAGAGTATAATTTTTGAAACCATTGACACACCAATACTAGTTACTACATACGCACTCACTGATTCCTACGTCTACACACACATTCACTTATTCACCCATACAATCATTCATACATACAATCACTCATCTTTACAACACTATCATATGCACTCATACACCTATACAGACACTCACACTCTGCCACTCATCCATGGAGTTACTCACATACCTAGTCAGTCCTGTAAAGAATCAATCACACTTCCATTTTCTTGTCTATACAGTTAAACATAGAGCACCTTACATTTTCAAACATATACTAACACATACTTACTCTCTTATACAATCATTGATACAAGTACACATTGATCTGCACAGAGTCACACACCTCCCAGCCAGCCACACACACACTCAGTCTCCCATACAAATACTTGGACAATCAATCAATAACCCATATAGTTAATCATATAGCTACTGATCAACACATGCAGCAGTTTACAGAACAACAGACATAATGATGCACAAATTAAGACAGTTTAGTCACTAACCCATGCACTCAGTGAGACACATTTAATCACTCACTCATACATTCAGTCATGCACCTACTAAATCCTTCGTCCAGACACGTATACTTCCACTCATTCTTCAATATGTAAGACATATTTTAACTTTACAGAAACATACAGTCACTGGATGTTGTCATCAGTGATGTCATCAGTGATGTCATTTGAGATGTCATCAGTGATGTCATCAGTGATGTCACTGACCATGTCATGAATGATGTAATATGTGACATGATCAGCAGTGGATTGCGGGTGCGCGATATATAGTTAGTGCAACTAACTAACTATATATGGAATTTCAATGGTTTTGTGTGAGTAAAAAAAGTTTTTTTAAATGCTAATTCCTAACTATATATGGTCTATAACCTATGGTTTTTTCAGTGAATATATATATATATACATACATTCATTCCAAACACAAGTTAGCCCCAAAAAGTGAGAAGCCACCGGCAGTGCAATAATTCACTTTTATTTTCATTCGAGCAGCTTGCAAACAGGCTCCCAACAGAAACGTAAACCTTCATAGTGCCAAACGCGTTTCAGGAAATTCTTCCCTTCCTCAGTGGCTGTCAGGCAATTAATGTCAAAGCCGCAGTTCATGTGCACAAGATAAATCCAAGACCTGCCTGAGTGGGCGTGGCCACTCTCCTAGCCTTTTGGGTCTCGTAGTGCCAAACGGTATTTCTCAAGTGAGTCCGCTTTGAGCATTGTGCCAAATTAAAACAAAATGTACTTTCCCATGTGGGTTGTTGTTCGAAGCTGTAGGGCTGCCTGTCACGCTTTCCAGCTTCCCGCTGTGAATTTCTGTCGGAACAAGGCTTGAGAGAGGTCCACCGCTTGTCAGCGGGCCCGTGCTGATGCACAAAGCAGGTGTCAACACTTTGGGAGGCAGAGTCGGAACTAGCCTTGTTCCAACAGAAATTCACAGCGGGCAGCTGGAAAGCGTGGCAGGCAGCCTAAAGGTGGCCTGTTTATACACTGACAGCATTTCTACGCCCTGAAATCGAGAATATGTAATTGATCTTCAGACAAATCAATTTGCTCCATTGTTTCTGAAGGCAATGTAAATGATAAAAAATCTGTTTGCTTCATTAATTAACAACGTTTCTTCAGGATTCAATTGTTTCTTTGCTAGAAACTATCTCATGTAGTTAAACTAATTTATAATCAAGGCAGTTATTGTTAAAGCTATAATGCATTTTCTCAAACTTTTCCCGAGTGCAGCAATATGTTCATGTAAAACGGGTAAGAGCAGCAAAGCCTGTTTGTTTGATTTTCTATTTTTTTGCACTTTTTTATATAGCGCATATTAGACTGTAGGGTCAGGGAGACTTTACACGAGCACCACTTACATTACAGATGCACACATTCATTTTTGGCAGGAACGGGGAGATTAAGTGATTTGGCCAGATTCACTGGATGTTGAGCCAATGCAGCGACTAGAATTTATAATGAAATCTTTCTTATCTGACACAATAGTGTTAGTCTCTGTGATATTATACACAGGCCAGCGGCCATGGCGGGCCTGCTGCGCCAGAACAGATATAAATGCTGCACGCGCAATATTGTTTTTAAAGACAATCTGCAGATAGCTCAAGTTCGTTAGTTCTTTTGGGAATGCGGCCCATTTTCAATAGAGAGCACTCTTTTTCTGTGAGCCTTTCATTTTATTTCCAAGGGCGGGAGTGACTTTCAGAGTTTCTAAAGGAAAGTCAGCATTTGTGCAATACGTTATTAACTGTTTATTTATTATTATTGCACTCCACTATTTATGACTAAGGTGTGTTACGATACCCAGAAAACATCCAACACAGCCCACTGCACATTACAGTCAAGTGGTGCGTGCAAGCATCCATGCATAGAGTGTCTGTGTGGTGTAGAAGTCCTGAATGAATCCTAAGTGTCGTAGTAACCAGCGGGTTACATGGCGTGTTGCTCACTAGCAGGGTCATAAAGAATGTTGGTTGTTTTTGGGGTCCACACAAAGCTGTATTCTTTTGTGCATTCATGGGTAGCTAGCAGTAATCATCATCCCCGTGACCGAGACACAGCGTCATGGGGCCTGGCCTGGGCTTTAGATGCAAGCTTCATGATCATCTAATCCAGGAGCAGAGCCGAATGTATAATTGCTCCACATGTTAAATCTGCAATGTTACCTTTGTCCCTTGATTTTGCGTGGAGTGTGTGTGCTGAACTGGAGCCACACTGGGAAAATAGCTCAGTGAGTTGTATGGGCTCCTGGCATCGTTGTACAGGCTCCTGGCATCTGCTGCAATCTACAGTTCAAGTCAGTGAAGCAAGACGTGTCCATGTTACTAAGACAATAGTATTGTCTTAGTAACATTAACAGGTCTCGCACAATAGTCTTTCAGCAGACAGTTGATTGAGGGTTTCTAAAGCGCTAGAATCGACTCCCGAAGGTGTATCTCTGCGATGTAGACCACTGGGGAACCCCTCCTGGCTTTCCCTGTGAGATGGTCCTTACTGGGTATCTCCAAGGTGAAACCAGGCATCCCCGGCGTATGTGGGGGGCCGTTGTGGAGATGAGGCAAGCTAATGCCCAGAGTTGCTGAGTGTGATCCCTAGTTAGAGTAGGCACCGAGACGAGAATTATCGAGTCCGTTGACCCTGGTCCAAGACCCTGCCACGTCGGGAATTGAACCCTGGTCCCAGGCCGTCCTCTGCTCCCGGGTCTGCCGCCTCTAACCAGTGAGCCACGCCACTCCACTCCACAGTTTAGAAGAAAACCGTGTGTTTATGTGGCCTGGTTGTACGGGGTGCCGACGGCAGCTGGCTCTGCACTAGATGTGTTTTTAAATGCCCTGACCCTTTATTTTCTGGTACTGTCGCAGAATCGCATTTAGTATAAGCACACATGTTTTTTTTATTCTGTTTCTCCTAAATTGCAACATGAGTGATTTTCCCTAGGCTGTCTAAATTAAAACTCCACTTTGCGCATTCCTTGTGTAATCTGCACCGTTTCTAGAAAGGTTCGAGGGAATTTTTTTGAACAGAGTACCCTTCATTCCTTGTTCCTTTCTTCCCATCTCTTTTCTATCTCTCTTTTGTTACGTGTTTTTCCATCCTTGTTTCGCCCTTATTCAATTTGCCTCGTGCATATGTTTTACTTTCTTTGGAAATGTTAGCATTAGACTGACTACATTTTGTGCTACTATTTATTTTAAATTTAATATGCATGGCACTCGAGAGCATTTTAGTAGAGATTTCCACCATGTAGCCTTCAATATTTATACTGACATCTCTGAAAACAGGGATAATGTATATTTCCATAACAGTGCTTACCTCAAAAGAAGAAATAATCGTGCCTGCTAATTCTCAGCTAATAAGTGTTTGCCCTGTATTTACCGCCACTTTTTTCTTAATTATTATTATTTTTCTTATTTAGTAGAAATGTAGGGAAACATGAGGAATACAATAAATACGTGATTTTATACACCGATAAAATTAAAGCATTTTTAATGAGGTGACTGAAAAACCACCACCTAGGCTGCTGCTGAATAATTCTCTGACACGTTTCAAAAGCTTTCTAATAACCTGCTTCGGATCTGGTTCAGGAGGTACTGGGCATGTGTAAACTTTAATGCATCTGACAGCCAGGCCTCTCTTGGGGCCATGCTGGCGCAGTCTGGGTTGTAATTAATGTGGCCGAGTATATTGCTGTAGGTTTAACTGTATCCCAGATGCTGTGATTGTCTGTCAATGACAGTAGCATCCCTTCTTCCAACTAAACTGCGCTGAGAAAGGCCTACTAATCTCCAAAATACAAGTGGCAAGGCCTGTGCTGGGTGTATTAAAAGACTAGATAGATGAGTTTGAGGATGGTATTTAAGGTGTTGTGCTTGTGCCTCATTGCGGTTCCTGTTGAAAGAGTTGGATGGTCTCTGGCTACGTACATAAGATGGGTTTCTAGAAGCATACAGAGGTTACGGGCAAAAAATGGAAAATACACAGGAACAAAATAGAAGACTGTTTGACCAATGACTGAGGGGTGTGGAGGAAGGCAAAAGTAAATAGGTGCAAGTTTATTGCCAGGTACTATGACACTAGTTCTGTCTGCTTGCAAAAAAGTTGGGCCCCTGCACTGTTGACCCCTGAAAGGTGGGCACTGGTGCAATTTGAATTGGAAATATGTTATCCCCGACCTCTCTCCCATTTGCTCCTAAAAATGTGTACTTTGGCCATGATGCAAGAAACTCCTGAAAAATTAGTTACCTCAGTGTTCTCCCAGTATGGTCCCTGTAATGTTTTCTCCTGCAGGTTGGCACTCTGTGCACTTAGCTAATTCATGCTGAGGCGCTTACAAAGTTTGCTAGTAAATCGTTGGGCCATAGTCCATTTTTAAATATTTGGTCCTTGGTGTCGATTACTCATAATGTTTTGCTTCAAAGATATTCACTCTGTAAAGATAGATTTTATTCTGTGGAGTTCTCTGGTTGGGCAGATCAAGTAGTCTTTTAATGCATTTCTACCACTGGATATAAGTAATTATAGCCTGCCTGCAGTCTAGGAGAGAGCATTGCCAGTTCTAGCGATTTAAGATCAGTTTGGTCAGGTGTGTATCTGCAGCTTGTTAAAATGATAACATCCCTGACTGACATGAATGTGTGGAGACTTGCCACAGCCAAAGTTAGGGCCTTGTAATGGCATGGATGGATGTCAGGGTGGGAGTGTTAACCTGTGAGAAATCTCCTTTCTTGGCTTGCCTTTAAGTTGTTTATTTAAAAAATTATCAATGAGGTATTGAGCAGATATTTATCCAGAGTTAAAGATGTAACTGATGGTAGTTTGAGGGGAGGCAGTGGCCTGTTTCTGTTTAACACTGTGGCTTCCGAAAGTCTTGAAAATGCACCATTTGCCTTCAAATTTTTCAAAATTTTCTTGGGGGGAACCCCCCCGAACCCTCCGTAGGTGGTTCGGGCTCGCTCGCTCAGGCTCGCTCGCGTGGTGTGCTCCACAATTAATTTAACGCCCACCACTTTCAAATGTCACCAGCCGCCACTGGTCATATTGGCATGGCTGTTCTAAAATTCCACCAGCTTGTGGGTGCTTTAGCCGCAAAGCATAAAGCTTCTTTTACCAAGCCAATTACACCTTCCCTAGAGATCTACAATAGGAAGGTTATAAGTAAGCATGGGCGTAAAATCCGCTCCGCTCGCGGATTTTTCGGATTTTCGGCAAATCCGCAATCCGCGAACGCTCGCGAATTTGTCGAAAATCCGTGAATCCGCTCGCGGCGGATTTTTTGCTTGGTTGCGGCGCGCGGCGTGGTGCACGGCGTTCACTTTCCGTCATTTTAGCGTTTGCCGAGTTGTTTTTCTTTGCGAGTGACGCGCCATTTTAGATCTTGCTGCGTGTTCCCGCGGGAGTTTGTCGCCCGCGAATACGTACTCGCGGCTTGCCACCTTGCACAGCACACCTCGCGAGAGTTCGCAATTGCGAACATGTAGTTGCGGCGGAAAGGAACAATCTCGCACTTGCGAAATAGAGATTTTGCAATTTCGCACAAGAAAATCACCAGCAAACAGGATAAACCTTCAGAAAATTATGATTTTTATCAGAATCACTCCTCAGGTTGACATTTGCATGGCCTTTTTTTTTGCAAGGAGTCCATTTTGGGGGGGGGGGGAGGAAGGAAGTGCCCCACAGTCTCCAACTTCCTGTTCCTGTCCAGCAGGCTCCTCCCAGTGCTTTGTCCATCTCCTGGTCACTTTCATTTGGATCTGGAGCTGGAAGGATTACTTTTTGTGGGTGCTGCTGGATATTTGGATTTGAGGCCTTTTTGACTGTCTTTGGATCACTTTTGGATTAGAAATCAACTTTCACAAGTAAGTTTGTTTGGGGCATTACAGTTGCTGCAAGTACAATTTTGGAACTTTTTCAGAAAATTAAATAAATTATATTGTGGGTAGCCACAGTATCCAGTAGGACCAGGGTTGGTTATGGGTGCATGATACAACTGTTTTGTTGAATTTAAACACCATTGAGGCCATGGATGGGCTGGGATTGTGCAGATTTTATTGTTTTTTGTCGTTTTTTTGGGCCTGCTGGTGTGGCCCTTTGCCCAGGGGTGGTGGGTGTTGCATGGGCCTAGTCTTTCTGTGGGGTGTCTTCTTGAATTTAAACATAATTGAGGCCATGGATGGGCTGGGATTGTGCTTATTTTATTGTTTTTTGTCGTTTTTGGGGGGCTGCTGGTGTGGCCTTTTGCTTGCCCAGGGGTGGTGGTGGTGCATGGACTGAGTGTGCCTGTGGTGTTGTCTCACTCTCTTTGATGTAAACATCATGGATGGCATTGGATTGTGGTGATTTCTGGCTGTTTTTCTGTTTTTTGGGGGTGTACTGTTGATGTGGTCTGGCCATGTGGGTGGTGGTGGTGGCCATCTTGAGTGCTGGCTGGTACAGGCAACATGTGCTTGGGGTGTAAGGGGGCCATTTTGAGGAGAGGCAGTGTCTGAGGCCTGCACTTATTTTGCCTACTTTTCATCCCTTATGCCCAGGGGTAGTGAGTGTTGCATGGGCCTAGTGTTTCTGAGGGGTGTCTTCTTGAATTTAAACACCATTGAGGCCATGGATGGGCTGGGATTGTGCAGATTTTATTGTTTTTTGTCGTTTTTTTGGGCCTGCTGGTGTGGCCCTTTGCCCAGGGGTGGTGAGTGTTGCATGGGCCTAGTCTTTCTGTGGGGTGTCTTCTTGAATTTAAACACCATTGAGGCCATGGATGGGCTGGGATTGTGCAGATTTTATTGTTTTTTGTCGTTTTTTTGGGCCTGCTGGTGTGGCCCTTTGCCCAGGGGTGGTGAGTGTTGCATGGGCCTAGTCTTTCTGTGGGGTGTCTTCTTGAATTTAAACATAATTGAGGCCATGGATGGGCTGGGATTGTGCTTATTTTATTGTTTTTTGTCGTTTTTGGGGGGCTGCTGGTGTGGCCTTTTGCTTGCCCAGGGGTGGTGGTGGTGCATGGACTGAGTGTGCCTGTGGTGTTGTCTCACTCTCTTTGATGTAAACATCATGGATGGCATTGGATTGTGGTGATTTCTGGCTGTTTTTCTGTTTTTTGGGGGTGTACTGTTGATGTGGACTGGCCATGTGGGTGGTGGTGGTGGCCATCTTGAGTGCTGGCTGGTACAGGCAACATGTGCTTGGGGTGTAAGGGGGCCATTTTGAGGAGAGGCAGTGTCTGAGGCCTGCACTTATTTTGCCTACTTTTCATCCCTTATGCCCAGGGGTAGTGAGTGTTGCATGGGCCTAGTGTTTCTGAGGGGTGTCTTCTTGAATTTAAACACCATTGAGGCCATGGATGGGCTGGGATTGTGCAGATTTTATTGTTTTTTGTCGTTTTTTTGGGCCTGCTGGTGTGGCCCTTTGCCCAGGGGTGGTGAGTGTTGCATGGGCCTAGTCTTTCTGTGGGGTGTCTTCTTGAATTTAAACACCATTGAGGCCATGGATGGGCTGGGATTGTGCAGATTTTATTGTTTTTTGTCGTTTTTTTGGGCGTGCTGGTGTGGCCCTTTGCCCAGGGGTGGTGAGTGTTGCATGGGCCTAGTCTTTCTGTGGGGTGTCTTCTTGAATTTAAACATAATTGAGGCCATGGATGGGCTGGGATTGTGCTTATTTTATTGTTTTTTGTCGTTTTTGGGGGGCTGCTGGTGTGGCCTTTTGCTTGCCCAGGGGTGGTGGTGGTGCATGGACTGAGTGTGCCTGTGGTGTTGTCTCACTCTTTTTGATGTAAACATCATGGATGGCATTGGATTGTGGTGATTTCTGGCAGTTTTTCTGTTTTTTGGGGGTGTACTGTTGATGTGGACTGGCCATGTGGGTGGTGGTGGTGGCCATCTTGAGTGCTGGCTGGTACAGGCAACATGTGCTTGGGGTGTAAGGGGGCCATTTTGAGGAGAGGCAGTGTCTGAGGCCTGCACTTATTTTGCCTACTTTTCATCCCTTATGCCCAGGGGTAGTGAGTGTTGCATGGGCCTAGTGTTTCTGAGGGGTGTCTTCTTGAATTTAAACACCATTGAGGTCATGGATGGACTGGGAATGTGCAGATTTTATTGGTTTTTGTCGTTTTTTTGGGCCTGCTGGTGTGGCCCTTTGCCCAGGGGTGGTGAGTGTTGCATGGGCCTAGTCTTTCTGTGGGGTGTCTTCTTGAATTTAAACACCATTGAGGCCATGGATGGGCTGGGATTGTGCAGATTTTATTGTTTTTTGTCGTTTTTTTGGGCCTGCTGGTGTGGCCCTTTGCCCAGGGGTGGTGAGTGTTGCATGGGCCTAGTCTTTCTGTGGGGTGTCTTCTTGAATTTAAACATAATTGAGGCCATGGATGGGCTGGGATTGTGCTTATTTTATTGTTTTTTGTCGTTTTTGGGGGGCTGCTGGTGTGGCCTTTTGCTTGCCATGGGGTGGTGGTGGTGCATGGACTGAGTGTGCCTGTGGTGTTGTCTCACTCTCTTTGATGTAAACATCATGGATGGCATTGGATTGTGGTGATTTCTGGCTGTTTTTCTGTTTTTTGGGGGTGTACTGTTGATGTGGACTGGCCATGTGGGTGGTGGTGGTGGCCATCTTGAGTGCTGGCTGGTACAGGCAACATGTGCTTGGGGTGTAAGGGGGCCATTTTGAGGAGAGGCAGTGTCTGAGGCCTGCACTTATTTTGCCTACTTTTCATCCCTTATGCCCAGGGGTAGTGAGTGTTGCATACTTGCATGTCCCTAGTCTTTCTGTGGGGTGTCTTCAATGTAAACATCATGGATGGCATGGGATTGTGCTCATTTTTCTGTGTTTTGTCGATTTTTTGGGGTGTATAACTGAACTGATGTTCCTCTGTCTTCCATTGCTTTTAGGTGCACAAGAAGACTCAATAGAACCACCAGTGCCAGGAAGAAGTCCTGCAGCGGTGTGTGCAGCATAACGTCACGCGACGTCACGTCTGGACACAGAACCCTCTGCAACTCGTGCAACTGCTGCCTGCTGACCTGCTCTGAAGAAGATGGCCCCAAAAAAAGTAACCCGTAGCTCCTCTAGCAAGAAAGGTGCCAGTAAGGAGCAGAAGAAGCAAGTTACCAAGGACACTGGTGTGCCGCCCGCCCCTTTTTTTGTGAGTAAAAAAAAAAGTATGCCTGCAGCAGCTGCAGCGGGATCTGCTGGGGACCAAGCTGGCAGCAGCACCCCCGCTCCATTGGGCTCAGTGCCACCACCACCACCACGCCAACTTAAGTCCAAGCCCTTGAGTGCTGCAGAGGCAGCCAGTATACTTCTTCAATCACCATCGACCAGTGATGTTGGCTCATCGCAAGAAAGCAGCAGCAATGTCCCTCAATCAACACAGGTTGTTGTAGCTCATCTGACGAGTGTTGAACAACCACAGCGGCAACAACAATCACATGTGCAAGTACAAGCCCAAGTACATGTGGAAGGAGAGGCAGCGCAAGGAGATGCGCATGCAGAGGTGCATGGAGGGTCACAACAAGTGCCCACAATAGTTGTTCCTCCCGAAGTAGGGGCACATCAGGAAATCGACAATCAAGGCGAGGTATCATTTGAGGAAGCCACTCCTCCTGATGATCCTTCATTGTCTTCCACAACCCTAGCAAGGAAGAGATCAAGGGTGGTGTCTACATCCTCTTCAAGCACACCTCCTTCTGATGATACGGATCAAACTTGGGAACCAGCACCACAGCCGTCTGAGAGTGAGGCACACCATGATCCAACAAAGGTACTTAAGCGTAAAAGGAAGCTCGTCCAAAGTCTCAGACTTATGGAGTGTGATGAGGCTCAACAAGAAGTGGCGGATACTGCTGCTGATGAAGACTCTGCCAACGACGACCCAGTCATCATAAAGGTCACTGCAGCCCCAGCGGGCATGCAGCAAACAGACATTTTGACCCTAGCCCGAAGAGCTGCTGCGCGTGATGATGATGATGATGATGTTGTCGATGAGGAGGCAGTGGAAACACCACAATCATTGGAGTTAAGTAGTACACCAACTCGTCCCGCTTCCATATTTCTTTCTGGCAAGAAGAGACCTGCGTCAACCTCGACCTTAATTAGTGGCGGTGAAAGTGGAAAACGTACAAAAGTTGGCCAATCCAGATCCTCCACTTCATCTGGCATTAGCTTCATGACCACCACCACCACCAGTATCGCCGCCTCCTCCAGGTCCCACAGACACTTCAAGTCCCCAGTTTGGGACTTCTTTACTGTTTGTCCCAAAAATCCAAGGTTTGCCATTTGTACCCTTTGTAAGCTTGCAGTTAGTCGTGGTAAGCCAGGTAGCAACTATGGTACCGGCGGCCAGAGTGGTCATCTTGACAGAAAGCACGCTGTCCAATGGTTTGCGCACCTAGCTGCGATCAAGAAAGGCCAAAATCAAGGAAACGTTGATGTTTCATCTGATGTTGACGAGCAGGAAGAAGACGTGTCAAACACTTCCCTTACACCCAGTACCCCTCTCAGCAGCACACCCAATGTGAGGCACACTAAGAGTGTTGGAGCGAGTGAGACACCAACGCACAAAAGTTCACCAGCGAGCAAAATTGGGTCAACGAAGTCATTATCAGCCCGTAAATGCTTGGTCCAGGGCAACATTAGAACAATGCTTACTTCAGAGGTGCCATATGAACGCAACCACCCACTGACGCGTCTGTATAACACTAAGCTGGCTAAAATGCTAGCTGTGGACCTTCTACCTTTTTCTTTTGTAGAAGCGGTAGGTTTTCTTGAATTAGTTGCAACGCTCTGCCCTAAATGGAAGGTTCCGAGCCGGTTCTATTTTGCCAGAGTTGCGGTTCCAGCACTACATGAAGATGTGCTGCAGGCGATTGGGGCAGCTTTGCAGAAGAGTGCTGTTCACACAATACATCTGACAACAGACATGTGGACCAGTGGCCCAGGCGATGATTACATGTGCATCACTGCACACTGGGTCTCTTTTTCAGGTGTTATAGCAAAGCTAAACGCAGGTGTTGACCCGGACCAAGTTTTCAAAGCTGCTCGGAAACATGCAACACTAGCCATGTTTGCCTTGGAGAAAAGTCACACAGCAGAAAACCTTTTGGAAGAGTTTGACAAAAAGGTGTTGTCAATGCTATCCCCCCTAAAACGCAAGATTGGTTATGTTTCCACGGATAATGGCGCCAATGTAGTTAAGGCCATGTCACAGGGTCACCATGTTAGAGTGCCGGGTTTGGCGCACTGTATCAACCTGGTAGTTCAAAAATTCTTGAGTGATAAAGAGAGTCCAGCGTTCGAGGTAATGGCCACCTGCCGCAAAATGTGCAACCATTTCAGCCATTCTTTTAAGGCCCGGAAGCATCTGCGGAGACTGCTACTTCAACGTGGAATGCCAGTGAAAGCACTCATCCAGGAGGTGGCAACACGTTGGAACTCAACCTTCTACATGCTTGAGCGTCTGCATGAGCAGTATACGGTACTCGATCACTATTTCTTGACAGAGGCTACATCTCAGAAGGAGGACCTGCGGATGAGTAAGGCGCAATGGGCCATAGTTAAAAGCCTGACAGACATGCTTCGTCCTTTTGAGTTCTTCACGCGTGCAGTCAGCCAGGAGGACTGTAATTTGGGAAAAGCTATCCCATTGTTGTGCATACTGGAGCACCAACTGATGGCGGTTTCTTCTGAGTTTGAAAAAGATGAAAAAAAAAAAAACCATTTCATTTTGTCTGAGAAATTATTACATCGCCTACGTGGTGATGAACGTCTTAAAAACATCAACTCAGATCAGCATTACATTTGTGCTACTATTCTGGATCCACGCTACAAAAAGGCGCTGGCAGACAACGCATTCTTTCCTTTCGCTGATGCAGATGTTCAAAAGTACAAACATTGGTTAGCCTGGTCAGCCAAGAGGTTTGAAAAAGAACGGCAGGTTATTGAAGGAGAAGCCAGTACATCAGCATCAGCATCAGCAGGCCATCCGCAGTCACAAGAATCCACTTCTGCACCTGTGGCTGGGGCACAAGTGACCTCTCAGCCGTTAAAGACACCGGCAACTGGATCATCTGCACCACACACAATGACAACACTAACAGTGGCTGGGGAGGAGGATTGGCTAAGTTTGATGGGGTATGGTTCTCTAAAAAATGTCACAGGCACAGCAAAAAGTAAGCAAAGTGGAGGAACAGTTGATGACCTTGAGTCGATGGTGCAGGACTATCTGAATGACTCAACAGTGGTCTTTCTTAATGAGGAGCCATTGCAGTATTGGCATGGCAAAAAACAATTGTGGCCACAGCTCTACAACCTGGCTATAAACTATTTGTCTTGCCCACTCGCAAGTGTGTCTTCTGAACGTGTTTTCAGTGCTGCTGGTGGCATTGTAACTGCCAAACGGAGCCGCCTATCGCCCAAAAATGTGGAGCGGCTGACAATGATCAAGATGAATCAGCACCTCATACCACCAGATTACAAAGTGCGAGAAAGCACGCCACATGAAGACGATGAGGACAGCAACGTAGATGAGGGGATTTTTTCTCTGTTCGGTGCCACTGACCTCATCCAGCCTGAATTCGCAGAGTATGATGACGAAATCTTGTTCTTATTCCCTGACACCGAGCCCTGAAAATGAGACAATCAATCAAGAACTTTCTTTTTCGTCCTTATTCACTTTTATTCCTGTGTGCTTTGTGTCTCTCTTTCTTTGTTTTGCACAGTTAATTTAATTCAAACTTTAATCACCTAATCCCAAAAACAAGACCATCATCAGAACTGTCTTCACTTGTTTGCTTATTGATTTGAGAAGGTGCCGCAGTCTACATTCCTCAGGTTCACAAGTTCTGAAGAACATGCTCCTCTATCCTCCTCCTCCAGACTGCGATTTCCCTCCAAGCAGAGTGCTGGATTACGCACAATGAAGAAAGACTCAGCACTTGTGGGGGTGTTGTACTTCTTTGCGGGTGAGTTGATGGTTTTGGGCCCATTGCTGTGAAGCTCTAATAATGGACAAAAGTGTTTTGGACCAAATATGAGGTGGAAATTTCTTGCCGTTTTTGCTGACTTGCTTGCCTTTGAGGTGCTCTTTGGCGGGGTTCCGGGGGTTTGTGTGTAATTTTTGGTGTCTGTCGAAGCACTGCTGCGACAGTCTAATCTTGATTGCATTTGCTTTTCAGGAAATCCGTGGTGGAAAACAGGAGTTCTTATGATGATTGATGATGACCTAGCTGCACAGCGCGTTACTTTGGACCGAAGGCCGACAGATATTGTAAGTATGAGATTTAGCTTTTTCGCTGTTTGGGGGTGTTGTCGGGTGTTTTTTTGCGGGTGGGTTGGCGCCGGCGGGTCTTGCCTGGGGCATTCCTGGGAAGGTCTAATACCGGATACAAGTGTTTTGGACAAAATCCATAAGGAACAGCCTTTTTTTTGCCATTTCTTCAGACATCTTGCTCAATGTAGCGTTTTGGGGGGCTTCCTGCTGTTCGTGGGTGGGTTGCGGCCGGGGTCTCTGTCGAAGCACTGCTGCGACAGTCTAATCTTGATTGCATTTGCTTTTCAGGAAATCCGTGGTGGAAAACAGGAGTTATGATGATTGATGATGATGACGACCTAGCTGCACAGCGCCGCGTTTGGACCGAAGGCCGAGAGACATTGTAAGTATGAGATTTAGCTTTTTCGCTGTTTGGTGGTGTTGTGTCGCGTGTTTTTTTGCGGGTGGGTTGGCGGGTCTTGCCTGGGGCATTCCTGGGAAGGTCTAATACCGGCTAGAAGTTTGTTGGACAAAATCCATAAGGAAACACCAGTTTTTGCACTTTTTGTACGTTAGGGTTCGTTAGGGTTAGCCCTAGCAGCAGGATTGCATGTGTTTAGGGGGGTTCTATTGCAACGCGGTTCTGTTGTTGTAGAGCACTGTTGGAGCGATGCTGGCTATGGATACTTTTGCTTGCAGGCAAGTGGTTTGAATACAATCCACGGTCTGTATTTGGGTCTACTGTTACTTTCAAAGTACGTTTTGTAACCATTTTTCTGCTAGGCATCGTTTTTGGAGATATGATTGGGTTCTTCTACATTTTTGCGACTGGCTTTAGTAAGGGTCTTGGTGGGAGCATTGCTGGGAAGGTCAAATTTTGTTCTAAAACACAGTAGTACACCCACCTTGAGGGGAAAGATCCGCTATAATATTTTGGCCATACTTATTGATCCTTAAAAAGGTGACTCAGACAGAGCACGCAATTTCAAAAATATTGTACTGTCTATTAGGGAAATCAAAGTGTGACTTTTTGAACCACACAGCGTACATACCTTTTATTTATTTATCAGTGGTATTGTAATAGCACTTCCTGTTTTCCGTTCAATAATTACAGGCCGGGTTTCAGTCAACATCCGCCAGGCAGGCAGTGGACAGGGTGTCTCTTCTGTCAGTGGTCACCACCACATTGATGGACGAAGCGTCAGCTGGAATGGAGGAGTGCCGCCAATAAGAGGAATTGTTTGCTGCATGCAACTTACTTACCAATTTCAACAGGACAACTCCAACAACATACGCAATACAGATACAGTATCCATTGTTGTCTTTTATTCTATGAGTGTGACTGCATGTGCTTACCTTTACTTTGTAACCAAAGATTGTCTGTAAACTCTGTATCTTCAATTATTGTTTGTCCATTGTTAGACCTGGCACCTTGGCGTGAGTTTCCCTTCCACTTTTTGCTGTTGTGCCTCAGATGTTTTTGCTGGTGTCCGCTACTCAGGGCACTGCGCCACGGCCAACCCGTGCCGCAGTGCAAGTGCTCCCTACTGTAAAGTGTACATGTGATTGATATACCTGATTGGTTCATTGGATTTACTGTCAGTCCCCAGTAAAGTGCACCAGGAGTGCCAGGGCTTGTGAATGCCAACACTGCTAGTGGGCCTGCAGCGCTGGTTGCGCCACCCACAGAAGCAGCCTTAAAATGTGTCTAGGGTCTGCCATTGCAGAACCTGCGTACAGTCTGGTACTGTCATGCTGGCTGGGCAAGTGCACACACTTGCCAGCCCCTAAACCTTCCCTTAACTTCATATTAGTCACCCCTATGGTAGGCCTGAGGGCAGGGTGCATTGTAAGTATAAGGTAGAACATGCCCTGATGTGTGTGGCATGTTCTAATAGTGAATTACTGCCAAATTCGTTTTTCACTATTGTAAGGCTACCAGTTCCCTTCTAGGCCAGATGGGCTGCTGGAATTATTACACTCTATAATCCCAGCAGGCTCAGGGAACATGGTAGAAATTAATGTTTAGTATGCCTGAACTCAGAATAATAAAATACTTCTTTTAGTAAAGTTTATTTTAATATCCTGTGTTTACAAATGCTACTTTTAGAAAGCTAGCATTTGCTTGCCTAACCATTTCAGCCCGCCTCTGCTTGGATGTGGATCTGACTGTCTGGTGTGTGTGAGTGACAGGGCTAGGAGTTGACAGGTAGTGAATAGCCAGATGACACCTTAGTGGGTGGTGGGAGTTTCCCCTGAATGATGCATCAGGCTGTGCTCTGCCACCACAATGCTGGCTCCGCCCTCCTGGGGAGCGACTGATGACTCAGCCTGCACCTGGCCCAGGAAAGACCGAAGCTTGTCAACAGAGTGCTCAGGCTGCCCCTGTCTTCACAATGCCGGCTCCGCCCCCCTGGGGAGCGGCTGATGTGCCTGCCCTCACACTGAATGCAGAAGCAGAAGTACCCACCACAAGTGCTCAGGAGCTGAGAGCAGTTATGCAGAGGCCCCCCTGGCCAGTGAGAACAAAAGAAACTGTGTATAAAAGTAGGAGCCCTGCTCCTTGTAAATTAGAATCCTGTTTCACCACGAAGGACCTCTGCCCGACTAGAAGGAGAAGAGACGCTGGGAGAACTGGCCTGCTGCTTGCCTTGCTGAGAAAGGAGAGGAAAAGACTTGATGAGAAAAGACTTTGCTGCTTTGTGCTTAAACATTCTCCAAGGGCTTGACTGAGCTTGCCCCCTGACCTGAGCCACAGGACCATCTGGCTCAACCTGCCTCTGCTCGTCTGCCGGTAATTAACCGGGATATCTACTACTGCCGGAGCTGTGACCTTGGTGCCCCCCAGCCCCTCTCTGAGGCCGTGACCGACTGTGTCTCCTCGTCCCCGCCGAGGAAGAGCTCCGCTCCGTTGAGCCGCTCTCCCCCCGCTGAGGAGATCGCTGTGTTGACCGCCTGGAAGGCTCGCTGCTGTGGTGCCCCCCAGCCCCTCCCTGAGGCCGTGACCGACTGTGTCTCTTCGTCCCCGCCGAGGAAGAGCTCCGCTCCGTGGAGCCGCTCTTCCCCCGCTGAGGGGATCGCTGTGTCGACCGCCTAAGAGGGCCCGCTGCGGTGCCTCACCCTCCCGCCAGAAATCCCCACCGGACGCAAACAGACCCAGGGGACAGACCTCCGAACTGGACGGACGCCTCGGGTGCCAGCCTCGCTCTGCCTGAGCCGCTGGGCACCTCGCCTTTGTCCCCGGAGGAAAGCCGCCACCGAGACCGTCAACGGGCTCGGGGCCCGCAACGTTTGTTTTTGCCCTTTTTGTTGTGCCAGCCGCCCTGCCTACGAGTGCCCCCGGCCTCCAGATCAGCTGTGGTGCGAGCCGCCTTTCGCAGCTGACTCGCACCGCTCTCTGTCCCTGCTCGCGGCGCCGCTCCGCTCTGTGCGAGCGCCTCAGCCCCTCCCGCTGGAATCCGATCCAGACGGGCAGGAGAAGTCACAGGCTACATCCGGCGCCCCGGCCGCAGTGACAGAAGCGGCCCCAGGTCCTTTGGCCCTTGCCTCCCGTGGGCCGCCCCGAGGCCAACACTCACCCCTGCCTGAGCCCCCCAGACCCGTGGGGGCCGCCCGCATCGACAGCCCCGGCAGGGCCGAACGCGTCCCACGCGGGAAGCGTGAGCTTTGGGCGGTCGGGCCCCGATCTCGGCCCGGAACAGGCCAAGAGTATCCCGGAGCCCCTGGGCAGGCTACAACAAGTTGGAAAGGAGCAGTGTGACCCCCAATATTCCCCAGGACTCAAGAGAACCCTCCTGGAAGGTACACTGCAGGGAAACATCCGTTTTAAAGACTGAAAGTACATTTTGAATTACAACAAAGAAAGCTTGCCTATTTACAACCTGTGGGCACCCCAGAAACGTTATTTGATCTTGTGATAAGTCTGACCTAAGAGATATATATATTTTACATAAAGAAGCGTATTTTTATATACTCACAGCCTGGTGTCCATTTGTGGGGGGATTGGTATATTTTACTGTGTGTGTGTCTACAAATGCTTAACTGACTAACGCCTGGAGAATCGCCTTGGCTGCTCACGCCACGCACCTAGAGGGTGAGCAAGGGTAATTCTGAAGGGTCATCCTTTGCCCTGACTTAGAGGAGAGGGTCCCTGCTTGTCACAAGTACCTACTTGCGCCAACCAGAGACCCCCAATTCTAACATTGGACGCAGCGGTGAGGATTTGCGAATTTGCATTTGTAGTTTACATACAGTGAATTACTGATCACCACATAGGGAGAGCAGATCTATAACGCAGCCACAGGTTTCCAGTTCCTTTTTGCTAATTTTGTTGAGACATCTGCCATTACTGAAGCCATGCCTGGCTCACTTCCTGCCGGAAGAGCGCTCTCTACCTTCTCTGGAGCAGATGACATAGATTGGAGAGAGGGAGCCTTGAGGAGCTTAACCAATGACCAGCTGAGAGATCTCTGCACAAAATGCAGAATTGCCAAAAGTGGATTGAGCAACAAGACCCAACTCGTGACGGCGCTGAGAGCCTGGAGGGAGTCAAGAGATCCACAGACCCCGGTGGATATCATTCCACCAGATGGCGCTGCAGAGTTCCCCAGAGGCCTGTCACCAGAGGAGCTGGCAGACAGGGCCGCAGACAGGGCACATGCAATGGAGATGGCAAGATTAGCTGGGCAAATGGAAATGGAAAAACAAAAACTGGAAATGGACAAGCAAAGATTGGCCATGGAGGCACAGCAACGCCAGCTGGACCATGACCTGAGAATGAAGGAGTTGGATCAAAGAGGTTTGGGAACAGCTCCTTCTGGTGGCAGCACAACGCCGGTGCAGGTAGAGTCCAAGGTGTACATCCCCAAAGATATAGTTAAAGAATTCTTTAGGGGGGATGACATAGGACAGTGGTTTAGGGCATATGAGGTAGCCATGTCCTCCCACCGGGTCCCTGAGAAAGATTGGGGAGCGGGGTTGTGGGGAAGGTTCCTTAGTGAAGGGCGGGACACCCTGCTAGATTTGCCCACTGCAGAACAGATTTCCTATCCCCACATGAAAGAGGCCTTAATGACCAGGTATGGGCTTACCCCTGAATTATATAGACAGAGGTTCAGGGGGTGTGCAAAGCGTCCTGGGACTACGTATGTGGAGTATGTGAATTTTTTTTGCAGAGCCCTGGATGGTTGGGTGAAGGGTAACAAGGTGAATGATTTTCAAAGTCTCTTTGATTTAATTGCATGGGAGCACTTGTCTGATAACTGTTTTCCTGAGTTACGCCAGCACCTGATTGATAGCAAGCTGTCCAACCCGAGGAAGCTTGCTGAGGAGGCGGACCGCTGGCTCAGCACCAGGGTCCACAAGGGTCCAGTGGGAGACTCCGCCAAGGGTGGGCAGGGTCCCCAGCAGAAGAGTGGGGGGGACAGGGGTAAACAGAAAGGGTTCCCTAAAGGCCCCCAAAGTAATCCCCAAGGGAACCAGCAGAAGGGTTCTCAGCCTCCCCCACCCCCAAAGCAGAATGGGGCCCCGACAGGTAGACCTGTTCCAAAGGGGCCCTTCAATTGTTACAAATGTGGTGACCCGGGGCACATAGCCAGTGACCCCAAGTGTCGCCTGTTTGGAAAACCAGCACCCACTGGTGCTCCGCCCCGACAAGTGACCAGTGTTCACTTAGGAGAAGAAGTGATGGTCCCGGGGGGTGGAGATCCTGTTCAGATGACCCTAGTCTCACTAGGAGACAGTGAGATGGTCCCTACAAACTACCTGCCCTCTAACACTAAAAAATATGGGCAGGTGGTTACCATCAATGGTAAGAAAGCTGAGGCTCTTAGAGATACAGGAGCCAGTGTGACTGCAGTGAGGCAGCACCTGGTGTCTCAAGAGCAGGTTGTACCCCATGCCTACTGTAGGGTTGTCAACGCTGACAATTCAGAGAGTCAGTGTCCGATGGCTCAAGTTCCCTTCGAGTGGGGGGGGGGTCTCTGGTACTCTGCAGGTCTGTGTGAGGAAAACCATGCCTGTTGACTGTTTGCTAGGGAATGACTTGGAGGACTCCCCTTGGGAAAAGGTGGAGAAAACGACTCACCTGAAGATGGTGGGTCTACCTGACTGGGCGTGCGTGACCACCCGGTCAATGGCAGCCAGTAGGGGTGATCAAGAAGTCCTGGGACCTGAAGGAGAGGCCCAGGAACCGGCCTTAGGGAGAAGGCGCAGGGGGCGCGGGAAACCGGCCCCTGCTGTTCCCACGGTCCAGGAGGAAGCAGACCTTGAGGGGGATGCCCTGGAGCCTACAGGGGAACAGATTGCTGAACTGGGGGACCTGCCTGAGCTGACCCATTGGCAGCAAGAAGGAGGCCCCTCCAGGGAGGAATTCTGCAGGGAGCAGAAAGAATGCCCTTCTCTCGTGGGTATGCGGCAGCAGGCTGCAGACCAGGCCAATGGTGTTCAGGCCAAAACACATTATGTGTACTGGGAGAATGACCTCCTGTATTCCGAGCCTAAGACTGCTGAACCTGGGTCAGCCCGTGTGCTGGTGGTACCCCAGAAGTTCAGAGCCTTCCTACTGGGACTGGCTCATGATGTGCCGTTAGCAGGACATTTGGGGATGGACAAGACCTATGACAGGCTTGTCACCCACTTTTACTGGCCCCAAATGCACAAGAGCTCAGATGCTCATTGTAGGACCTGTCCAACTTGCCAGGCAAGTGGGAAGAGTGGAGGGAAGAACAAGGCTCCACTCCAACCATTCCCTGTGGTCAGTACTCCATTCCAACGAGTGGGTATTGACATTGTTGGGCCTCTGGACCCCAAGACAGCCATGGGCAACAGGTTCATCCTGGTCTTGGTGGATCATGCCACCCGGTACCCTGAAGCCATCCCTCTGAGGACAGTGACGGCCCCCGTGGTGGGGCGTGCACTAATGGGAATTTTCTCCAGAGTGGGGTTCCCTCTAGAGGTGGTGAGCGACAGAGGGACCAACTTCATATCCAAGTATATGAAGTCCCTTTGGCAAGAGTGTGGTGTGACCTACAAGTTCACCACACCTTACCATCCACAAGGAAATGGGTTGGTTGAAAGATTCAACCGAACCCTGAAGGGCATGATCATGGGCCTGGAAGGTCCAATGAGGCGTAAGTGGGACGTCCTCTTACCATGCCTGCTCTTTGCATACCGCGAGGTGCCACAGAAGTCTCTAGGGTTCAGCCCCTTTGAGCTGCTGTATGGTCACCCCGTGAGAGGACCACTGAGTTTGGTAAAGGAAGGCTGGGAGCAATCTCCCAGGAAACCTCCCCAGAATGTATATAGCTACATGCTGGCCTTCAGAAACCAAACCAGGCGCTTCAGACAACTTGCTGAGGCAAATCTGGAAGCTAGCCAGGAGGAGATGAAGCGGTGGTACGACCAGAATGCCACTCTGGTAGAGCTTCAGCCTGGACAAGAGGTGTATGTCTTGGCCCCAGTGGAACCCTGTGCACTTCAGGATAAGTGGACAGGCCCATTTGAGGTTGTGGAGCGCAAGAGCTCAGTGACATACTTGGTGGACATGAAGACGCCCAGGAATCCTTTAAGGGTCTTACATGTCAACCGCCTCAAGCCCCACTTGAAGAGGTCCGAAGTGGGCATGCTGTTGGCCACTGATGATGGAATGGAAGAGGAGTCTGAGCCTCTTCCTGACCTCTTAGTGGCCTGTGAGAAAGATGGGTCAGTGGATGGAGTTAACCTCTCACCCACCCTGACCCCTGAGCAACAGGAAGACTGCCGCCAGTTGCTGGGGCAGTTTCCAGACCTGTTCTCCCTGGTTCCTAGTGTCACAGACTGGTGCGTCCATGATGTGGACACAGGAGACAGCTTACCTGTGAAGCATAAGGCTTACAGGGTAACTGACAGGGTCCGGGCCTGCATCAAGGAGGAGGTCTCCAAGATGCTTGCTCTTAGGGTGGTTGAGTCTTCCAGCAGTCCTTGGTCCAGCCCCGTGGTCTTGGTCCCAAAGGCTGCTGCGCCGGGAGCCACACCTGAACTCCGGTTCTGTGTGGACTACAGAGGACTCAATTCAGTCACCAAGACTGACGCGCACCCTATCCCCAGAGCTGACGAGCTCATTGATCGGCTAGGGGCTGCCCGGTTCCTCAGCACGTTTGATTTAACGTCTGGGTACTGGCAGATCGCCTTGACCGATGGGGCAAAGGAGAGGTCCGCATTCTCCACACCAGATGGGCATTTCCAGTTCCGGGTTATGCCATTTGGGATGAAGAATGCCCCTGCCACCTTTCAGAGGTTGGTCAACCAGGTGTTGGTTGGGCTGGATGAGTTCAGTGCCGCCTACCTGGATGACATCGCAGTGTTCAGTGGCACCTGGCCAGAACACCTGCGGCACCTCTGGGAAGTGTTGATGGCCCTGCGCAAGGCAGGCCTCACAATCAAGGCGAGCAAGTGCCAGATTGGGCAGGGTTCCGTGGTGTACTTGGGACACCAAGTGGGGAGTGGCAAGGTGGCACCCTTGCAACCCAAAATTGAGACCATCCTGGCTTGGGAACCCCCCAAGACCCAGACTGCAGTGAGAGCCTTCCTGGGGCTCACTGGGTATTACAGGAGGTTTGTCAAGGGCTATGGCACTATTGTGACCCCCTTGACAGAGCTGACTTCTAAGAAGCAGCCCAGGAATGTGATTTGGACTGACACCTGTCAGAAAGCTTTTGACACCCTGAAGACTGCCATGTGCACGGCACCCGTGCTCCTGGCTCCTGATTTCTCCAAGGAATTCATAGTGCAAACAGACGCTTCAGAGCATGGTGTAGGGGCTGTTCTCTCGCAGATGACTGAGGAGGGCTGGGACCACCCTGTAGCCTTCATCAGTAGGAGGTTACTTCCCCGGGAAAGTAGGTGGAGTGCAATAGAGCGTGAAGCATTTGCTGTGGTCTGGGCACTGAAGAAGCTAAGACCCTACTTGTTTGGGTCTCACTTCCGGGTTCAGACAGACCACAGGCCCCTCAGATGGTTGATGCAGATGAGGGGTGAGAACCCAAAACTGTTGAGGTGGTCCATCTCCCTACAGGGTATGGACTTTACGGTGGAACACCGCCCTGGCACAGATCACGCCAACGCTGACGGTCTGTCCAGGTTTTTCCGCCTTAGTGATGTGGAACTCCCTGGGGAAGGGTAGTTCCCCCCACATTTCAGCTGGAGGGGACACGTGTTAGACCTGGCACCTTGGCGTGAGTTTCCCTTCCACTTTTTGCTGTTGTGCCTCAGATGTTTTTGCTGGTGTCCGCTACTCAGGGCACTGCGCCACGGCCAACCCGTGCCGCAGTGCAAGTGCTCCCTACTGTAAAGTGTACATGTGATTGATATACCTGATTGGTTCATTGGATTTACTGTCAGTCCCCAGTAAAGTGCACCAGGAGTGCCAGGGCTTGTGAATGCCAACACTGCTAGTGGGCCTGCAGCGCTGGTTGCGCCACCCACAGAAGCAGCCTTAAAATGTGTCTAGGGTCTGCCATTGCAGAACCTGCGTACAGTCTGGTACTGTCATGCTGGCTGGGCAAGTGCACACACTTGCCAGCCCCTAAACCTTCCCTTAACTTCATATTAGTCACCCCTATGGTAGGCCTGAGGGCAGGGTGCATTGTAAGTGTAAGGTAGAACATGCCCTGATGTGTGTGGCATGTTCTAATAGTGAATTACTGCCAAATTCGTTTTTCACTATTGTAAGGCTACCAGTTCCCTTCTAGGCCAGATGGGCTGCTGGAATTATTACACTCTATAATCCCAGCAGGCTCAGGGAACATGGTAGAAATTAATGTTTAGTATGCCTGAACTCAGAATAATAAAATACTTCTTTTAGTAAAGTTTATTTTAATATCCTGTGTTTGCAAATGCTACTTTTAGAAAGTTAGCATTTGCTTGCCTAACCATTTCAGCCCGCCTCTGCTTGGATGTGGATCTGACTGTCTGGTGTGTGTGAGTGACAGGGCTAGGAGTTGACAGGTAGTGAATAGCCAGATGACACCTTAGTGGGTGGTGGGAGTTTCCCCTGAATGATGCATCAGGCTGTGCTCTGCCACCACAATGCTGGCTCCGCCCTCCTGGGGAGCGACTGATGACTCAGCCTGCACCTGGCCCAGGAAAGACCGAAGCTTGTCAACAGAGTGCTCAGGCTGCCCCTGTCTTCACAATGCCGGCTCCGCCCCCCTGGGGAGCGGCTGATGTGCCTGCCCTCACACTGAATGCAGAAGCAGAAGTACCCACCACAAGTGCTCAGGAGCTGAGAGCAGTTATGCAGAGGCCCCCCTGGCCAGTGAGAACAAAAGAAACTGTGTATAAAAGTAGGAGCCCTGCTCCTTGTAAATTAGAATCCTGTTTCACCACGAAGGACCTCTGCCCGACTAGAAGGAGAAGAGACGCTGGGAGAACTGGCCTGCTGCTTGCCTTGCTGAGAAAGGAGAGGAAAAGACTTGATGAGAAAAGACTTTGCTGCTTTGTGCTTAAACATTCTCCAAGGGCTTGACTGAGCTTGCCCCCTGACCTGAGCCACAGGACCATCTGGCTCAACCTGCCTCTGCTCGTCTGCCGGTAATTAACCGGGATATCTACTACTGCCGGAGCTGTGACCTTGGTGCCCCCCAGCCCCTCTCTGAGGCCGTGACCGACTGTGTCTCCTCGTCCCCGCCGAGGAAGAGCTCCGCTCCGTTGAGCCGCTCTCCCCCCGCTGAGGAGATCGCTGTGTTGACCGCCTGGAAGGCTCGCTGCTGTGGTGCCCCCCAGCCCCTCCCTGAGGCCGTGACCGACTGTGTCTCTTCGTCCCCGCCGAGGAAGAGCTCCGCTCCGTGGAGCCGCTCTTCCCCCGCTGAGGGGATCGCTGTGTCGACCGCCTAAGAGGGCCCGCTGCGGTGCCTCACCCTCCCGCCAGAAATCCCCACCGGACGCAAACAGACCCAGGGGACAGACCTCCGAACTGGACGGACGCCTCGGGTGCCAGCCTCGCTCTGCCTGAGCCGCTGGGCACCTCGCCTTTGTCCCCGGAGGAAAGCCGCCACCGAGACCGTCAACGGGCTCGGGGCCCGCAACGTTTGTTTTTGCCCTTTTTGTTGTGCCAGCCGCCCTGCCTACGAGTGCCCCCGGCCTCCAGATCAGCTGTGGTGCGAGCCGCCTTTCGCAGCTGACTCGCACCGCTCTCTGTCCCTGCTCGCGGCGCCGCTCCGCTCTGTGCGAGCGCCTCAGCCCCTCCCGCTGGAATCCGATCCAGACGGGCAGGAGAAGTCACAGGCTACATCCGGCGCCCCGGCCGCAGTGACAGAAGCGGCCCCAGGTCCTTTGGCCCTTGCCTCCCGTGGGCCGCCCCGAGGCCAACACTCACCCCTGCCTGAGCCCCCCAGACCCGTGGGGGCCGCCCGCATCGACAGCCCCGGCAGGGCCGAACGCGTCCCACGCGGGAAGCGTGAGCTTTGGGCGGTCGGGCCCCGATCTCGGCCCGGAACAGGCCAAGAGTATCCCGGAGCCCCTGGGCAGGCTACAACAAGTTGGAAAGGAGCAGTGTGACCCCCAATATTCCCCAGGACTCAAGAGAACCCTCCTGGAAGGTACACTGCAGGGAAACATCCGTTTTAAAGACTGAAAGTACATTTTGAATTACAACAAAGAAAGCTTGCCTATTTACAACCTGTGGGCACCCCAGAAACGTTATTTGATCTTGTGATAAGTCTGACCTAAGAGATATATATATTTTACATAAAGAAGCGTATTTTTATATACTCACAGCCTGGTGTCCATTTGTGGGGGGATTGGTATATTTTACTGTGTGTGTGTCTACAAATGCTTAACTGACTAACGCCTGGAGAATCGCCTTGGCTGCTCACGCCACGCACCTAGAGGGTGAGCAAGGGTAATTCTGAAGGGTCATCCTTTGCCCTGACTTAGAGGAGAGGGTCCCTGCTTGTCACAAGTACCTACTTGCGCCAACCAGAGACCCCCAATTCTAACATCCATGCTCTGCTTTTTTTTCTTCTCTCAACAAAACCTACCCAAAAAGAAACCCCCATTCCCATCCATTTTACAAACCCTAACCCTCTTCCCCCGGGCTGTGTTGTTTTGCTTGATGTCTGACTAAAATGACATCAATAATTCCACACACTTGCTGGGGAGGATAAGGTGATAGCAGCAACAGGCTGGTGAAGGAATACGAGGATATCTTCTAGACTTACTCAGCTTCAGTACTATATCTTCTAGTAGTAGTAGCCAATGTCAAATAAATTCAACGCAAGTACTAGTTATACTTGCAATACTTTACCATTTGTTAGGCTACATTATGGCACTGTTCTAGTGTACTGTCACCTGCTATTTTCTCGATCGTACCGTAACCGTTGTAATGCTACAGTAAGGAGTACAAACAAGGTTTCGTTTTCTTTTTTTCCATAGGCATGCAACTGCCACTGTGTCACACCACTAGTAACACCGCAATGAGGAAATGTCACCCGCCCAGGAATGACAACGTTAATCCCCATTTCACCTGGAGCCAGCCCTGGGCCTAGCCCTAATTTCTAACACAAATTACAGGTAAGATAAGCGTTTGGTGGGAGGTAGTATAATGGAGTATTATTTCGGAGTAGACAAGAGATTGACGGTTGTACTACTAAAGTCCTACGACTGTTCAGGAAAACAAAGTTACTGTTACACCCCCGCCCCCCACCCACCAGACTGAAAAGCAGTAAAAAACAGGTATGGTCAGATAAAGTAGTTGAAAAATATATTTATTTATCCCTAACAAAATAATCTCCCTCACCCACCCTAACCCCAACGATTGTCTCTGAAACGTCCCAAAACGATCCCAACTCCCAAATCCCACCCCCCAAAAGTCTATAAAAAAGGGCAAGGGACACTCCACTACTGGAGGGTGCTGGTGCTGGTGCATGATGCGGCATGGGCATCATACTCCTTGCGGAGGGTGGCAAGCTCGGAGCGGAGGCCCTTAACCAAGGTCTTATACCTCAGGACCTCCTGCTCCAGGTTGGACATGCGGACTCGTAGGCGGCGTTGGCGTTCCTTGCAGCTCCTGTGGGGGGCAGCTGGTATTTCGGGTGCTTGGCGGTGGCGGTCGGCTTTCTTAGCCCGGCTCGGTCCCGCTGGTTTAGTCACGGAGGAGGATGCAGTGGTCACAGTCGAAGATGTTGCCCCGCTCGACTGCGTGTCCTCCTCCTCCTCCAGGGCCACCAGCCGCCGATACTCGGCGACTGTGGCCTCCAGCCTCCGTTGCCGGGCCAATCTAGCCTGCTCCCTCCTTGTTGTTGATTTGGAAGGAGCAACTATATGAAGAAAGAAAGACATAGTCTGTAACCAATGCTCCTTATTAATAACACAAAGTGATTGAGCCGAAAGTTGGGTCACAGAGTACAAGTAGCAAATTGAAAGCACAGTACATAACTATTGAGGACAGTATCTATGTAACCTCCCACTTCTGCATCCTTGCTCTAACAGTAGTGGTAGTTTAATGAACTAATTCTACGACCACTATGGACTTCCATTACAGTCGACTATGACAGTACACCAGTCTTATTCTTCTTCTTCTCTCTTGTTTAGGGAAATGGGTACGTTATCTTATGCAAGCCGGCAGAATGACATGGACACAGCACAGTGAAGTTGCACCCGAGAAAAAAAGTTGCACACCATGATGATGGAGACAGACTTGCGTTACTGTACCGGTCCAGTACATGCAGGTGGTGAAGCTATTACTTTTCTATTACGGGTGGCACTGAGAATACTCTGTTACAAGGGCTACTGCTTAATTAATTTACCTTTCACCCTACAGTGCAAATGAGTACTAGAAAAGGAAACTGAAGAAGCTAACTAATTTGATTATCTATCACTTCACATGGGACGTATTTAATGACAGATGAGATGACTTTAGGTGCTTTGCTTAATATTGAGTGAACACAGTGATACACCCACACATGAATGACGTACTACAAGTAAACTAAAGTTATTAAGAGAGGTACGGAGTGTCCACCGTAATAACCAGATATATGCTGTGAATGCAAACGCAATACAAAGTACTGCTACTATTCATGGTAGTATTGGACACATTTACAGTTTCTTTTCCTTGCCTTCCCTGCACTGGGACGGACGTGCGGGTGCGGTGGTACATGCTCTTCAAGGTAACACTTACTTCACCTGGCGACCATCTACTCTCTCTAGATACACATTTGCTATGTAAGAGTCAGAGAATACCATGCTCCAGGCATCCATTCATTCAAAGTATACGCACACATACAGTTTCTGTTTCACCCACCCAGGCTGCTGTCCTTCCACCCATCCTTGCTTCATCATTGACCCAGCCATGCACCATACCATATTCTTTCCTTCCCAGCCACCTCTGGGTCCAAGCAAACACATATTGTTCTTCTTTGCCAGCCATCATACAAGTTCGCGTCCCACTTACTTACACCCTTCTTTCGCTTTTCGTTCATCCCATCCATCACGTTCGTCTAAGAACTTATTGGGATTCTTCTCACCAAAAACTTCACAGCTAAGTCGAAGTACATTTCGAGGAGGCTACTACCTGGTTGATTTGTAATTGTAATACACCCGTGCAGAAAGCACACTATGCAGTCTTCAATCTCAATAAGTAAGGAATATATAGCTTACCTGTTTCCGCCACCACCGTTTGATCCCCCACAGGAACGGCCACCAGCTCTTCTACCGCCGCATCCTCCCCAGAGGCCTCCGAGTCCAAGTCCAACACAGCCACCTCCGCGCTGGCCCCGTCACCAGATGTTACACCTACAAAGTACATTTAAGAAAGTTAGAATACACCACTCACTACTATATAATATTTGGTCTAGGAGAAATGTTAAAAAAACAGAATACAATGTAATAATTTGTGACTGTCTACTCCATAGTAAAAATGTCCCATTTTCCAGGGAAGGCTGTTGTCTTGCTGCACTTTTATGCACAACTGATGAATGCTTGCTTTTGATTTTTAACACGCACCACTTTTTCTCCTAACAGACAGAAGCTTGACTCCTGAGTCCTAAGAACACGACCAGGATCAAGTTCAAAGTAGGTGAGAGTTCGGCTCGACCACAAGAAATGTGTCCAATTAATCGTCAGCACTAACCACTTTTCCGTTTACAGTTAAATAGTTTTATGACAAAGTAGATTTCAATAAATGTGTTTACTTTTAATAAAGCTTTTACACTTAAATAGACTCTGTGGTTTTTGTTCCTCTAGACTAGAGTGGATGAGCTAAAGGTTTTGGAATTTTTGCAAGCATGAGTGCCTCTGACACTTCTTGACTGTGCTGTGACTCCGTACTACTCTCTTGTCCTGCGTACGATAATCTAGAGATCATTGGGGATCTATAATCGGTGACTTCGGGAGCTGAATGACTCTGCCACACTATCTAGTCAGTAAGGAGACAGTGCATAGAGGTATTGCTGAATATAATGGGAGTCCAATGGAATTGCCAAATGTCCAATCTTAGTTAGCTACACAGACAGACTAATAAGAATAGTCTAGTAATACCACAGGGAGTCATATTCGAGGCAGGATAAGAATTTATATCCAGTCTACAAGAAGATCAAAGACGATTTAGAAAAAATCGAATGAGGAACGCTAGGAAAAAATAGGTACTGTTTAGTAAAATGTAAACTTACTGGGGCCAGCAAAGGAGCCCTCGCCTGCCCGATCCTGGCCTGCATCCTCAGCACCCTCCTCCTGTGTCCTCTTGCCCTTGGGGGGAGCTGATGTACAACATGAAAGAAAGAAAAACCATAAAACATGGATGAGATTTTTCAACCAAATCAAACATTTCAAAAGAACAATAACAACATATTTTGGAAAAATAGCAAATAGATAGACAACTATTCCACGGGATCTATCTCATGTGGTATACTACGTTATTCGTATTGCCTGATTTGCGGAACGTTGACTTAGAAAGTTCCTATGTAACTCAATAAACAGACTACTAAAGAGGTTTGCCTAGGCCTGGCACTGCAGGCAGTAGTGCGCAACACGTGACAGACAAAGTCCATCCTGCTTGCAGATCAGTGAATACTCAAACTATCAATCCACCCGCCACCACCGCCACTATTTCTTCTGATAGCCATGTGACTGTCTAAAGGAAGGACACTGGACTTCAGTCTGTTGGGGCTGATTTATAAGTCCCTTGCGGAAGTTGCGGCTGATTTTCCTCCATTGTTGCGTGCCTTTTCTGACGCAGCGGCAGAACAAAAGACTCGCCATGGTGTTGGTGCGGCGTATATATTAAAAAAAAAAACACATATGGGCATATGGGCGATGCATCACGTTGTAAAGCCCTGCGCCATCAGGGGGCGTTCCGGCGCAAGGGAGGGCGTACCTGCGCAGGAACGAATCCTAAAAGTGGCTGAGGGAAATCTACAAGATGTCAATCAGTCATTTTTATGACAATGATGCATGACTCAAACCCTGCGCGCTTGAAGCCGACGTACGGCTTGATGCAGCATTGGGGAGATAGGGTACCCCAGAGCATTGCTGGAGCTGCGCCATCGTTGGCACGCAACTCCAGCAATGCGCTGCCTTTACGGCACAGATGCGTAAGGCTTCTGTGACGTTTTGGGCCAATGGGTGGTGGTGGCATGGCACACAATTACTGCCGCATCCCTGCTACTTTGCAGGGATGCGCCGGTAATTGAAAATATGACCCTTACTGTCTAGCATTACGCAGTTCTTTTCTTTACAGTACACTGATACATAATTTCTCAGGCCAATGAAATGCTTCTGAACACAACATACAAAACAAAGAAGCATAGTAGCAAGCAAGGCTACTGAGAAGGAGAGCAGTGCACCTGAAAATGAAATGCATAGAAGATTTTGAAATATAATTTACCTCAATGTAATCGGCAGCATTATTGCTCTTGGTAAAGAACAAAGATTTGCAAATAACAGAGCAGGATAAAACAGAGTAGTAAATGGACTACTACTACTACTCACCAAGCCCGGGGACCTCTACGCCGAGCGCGTCCAGCAAGTCCCGCTCCCGGTCCATGACATCGGTCCAGCGGTGGGTGGCCTGGTTATATGTGCGCCGGACCCCAGAGATCTTGTACATGGCCCGGCACACCTTCTCCCACCGCTGGCGGCGCTCCCGGATGCCATAGCCGGTCGCGATCTTGCCGCCTCCCAGGATCGTCTTGGGGAGGCGGCGCTGGACATGGAAGATCAGTGCCGCCACTTCCTCCGCGCTGAAGATCTCCCTCGGGACCACTTGCTCCCCCCTTAAACGCCCGCACGGGAGCCGGGCACGGGGTGCGGGACCCTTCCCCTTCTCAGGGTGCTTCCCGGCTCCCTTTACCATGGTCTGGGCAGAAATAAACTTAAATGATAAAGAAGAAATAGAATAGTGAAGAAGAAAAGAAAAGAGTTTAAAAAAGTAGTTTAAAAGTAACTAAAAGCTGCAGAAAACACAAAAATATAGAGCTAGAAAAATAGAGGGTTAGATAATAAGTAAAATTAGATCAAAAAAACTTCAAACAAGCAAAGGATGGCAGAGATTGAGAGAGGATAGAGAAAGCATGCCCAGAACCATAGCAATGAATGAGAAACAAGATGGCCGCGCCCGTTCACGACCGCGTGGGTAAGTTCGCGCGAGATTTTCCTTGCGAGTACGCGCGAACTTGTACTCGCGAGCAGCACACTTTGCGAGATTACACATAGCGGGCGGAAACGGAATTACGTCACGCCAACAAGATGGCCGCGCCCGTGTACGACCGATAGGGTAACTTGGCAAACGAATAGCTAGAAGCGCCTCGCGAACACGCGCAAGATCACGCGAATATACACGTCGCAACAAAAACAATTTTGTATTCGCACGTATTCGCGGCTTCCGAAATCGATCTCGCACGGATTCGCGCCACAAATAACGCGCGAAATTGCAAAAAAAACGATTTTAGCTAAAATGAAAGCAATGAGCAGGTGCAAAAGTTCAAACTTAACATTAGTAACATTCAAGGTAGTGCTTCCTGATGGGCCCCTCCAGAGTTTGCAACAATTCTATGACCCTGCTATGACCCAAACAGCAGGCTCATAGAATAGCACCATAAAGGTCCTGTAAAAAAAAAATTTCACTGCAACAAAAAGCAAATTACAGATAAGGAAGGAAGCAGGTGCCAGCCAGACTGGAACTTTCAAAATTACTGACACATTAATGAAACACAAATTAATTGATGGCAGTTGAAGAAGGGCAGGTGTGCTAGCTTTTTTCAACCACCATAATCTACAGTAATAAATAAACCTAATAGGTGCCTGTGAGGATGTACTAGAGGGTGGCATGGGTGTCCCAGAGGGTGGCAGTGGTGAAACAGAGGGTGCTGTGAACCTGTGATGATAAACCAGACGTAGAAACAACATAGTCGCGGCCGTTGCAAGCCGAAAAGTAAGTTCGCAATTGCGAACTTGTCCCAAAATCGGCGCGAACACGCGCCAACACAAAAAACGGAAAAATCCGCAAATCCGCTAGAGTTCGCGGATCTTCGCGGATTGCGAATCCGTAAATACGCAAGTTCGCGGATTGCCAATCCGCAAAATCCGCCCATGCTTAGTTATAAGTGCCTCTTTGTATGGTTCAGAACTTTGGGGATTTAATTACTTGAACCAACTAACTAAGGCGGAGAATACATTTCTACGCTGTTTAGTTGGGGTCCCCCAAAGCACTCCCACTGTTCCGCTCTTATATGATCTTGGCAGGAAAAGAATCGAGGATGTTGCACGGTTGCGGCCTCTACTATATTGGAGGCGTATCCGGACAACTCCAGAACTAGCTCACTATGCCCTTGCATTAAAGGATATTATTAGGGCAGATCGTTTTCATTCTATTCAATGACTTAAAGAGATAAGGGGTTTATTAACAAAGTTGGAACTTGATCACTTATGGGAAGAATCAGACGTCTCGAGGTTCCCATCAAAAATAAATTTGAAAAAGAAGTATTGGGAAATGATTTGGATGTCTGCCCATAGTACCTGTATAAATACTAATCTAACAGGACGTTTCCTTGATTTTAAACCTCGCCCACTCTGTGAGGCTTATTGGGATATTATAGAGGGTCCGTTTGACCGAAAGCTATATTTCCAGTTTAGAACTGTGACTCTTCCTGTAAAAGCTTTCAGTTATAAATGGTCAGCAATCCGGGATGATAAATGTCACAATTGTAAAGATTTAACTGAGAATATAGCCCATATGTTGTTTGTATGTCCGCTTTACACAAGCCCTCGTCGTAAGTGGCTAAAACCAACATGTATCAACTTGGGCACCCGGAGGTATACTGAGGCTCTAAGGATATTAGAGTCAGACTGTTCACCCTGTATAGCGATTGCTGTTGCTAAGTTCTTAAGGTGGGCTTGGATCATACGCACTTGAACTTTACAGTCTCTAGAAGTTAGCTAATGAACTCTAAGACATTTAAAAATATAAGAATGATCTTCATTTTATGCATAATTCTAGTTGTTGTTAAAATATCTTTAAAAAAAATGTTTCATTCTGTAAATGACAGCTATTAAGATTTAATAACTTTTTAACATTGTATTTTGCCATGTAGTATTTATATTGTTGTGATAGGATGTATAGCTTGCTTTTATGACATGCTGTCGAATAAAGCTAAGAAAATTGTTGTTTTTAATCAATTATCACACATAATATGTGACACGTGTGCTGTAACATTTTCTTTTTGAGTTCTGTGCTCAAAAATAAAAAATTGAAATTCATTTACAAAAATATGTTTCATTCAAATATTTTCATTCATTTATTTAAAATAAATTAAAATAAACTGTATTAATTTTCCCCATACTTTCCCATAGGGAGATCTCTGCCATTGTGATGTAGACCTCCACCTGTGTGCAGAGTTATTAGTACTAACTTTACACATTTGTAAATTCTTTTGTCGAAGGCTCCACCCCCTAATTTGAGGGGGTGGGAACATGTAAGTATAAGCCGGGATGTACACTACGATATGATGAACAGCAAAAAAGTGTAGAGTCACACTGGACTGGCCTTATCGGGCATTGGGCGTTTCCCAGAAAAGCTGGAAAGGTTTGAGGGGGGGGCAGTGGAGGGGGGGGGAGCTGCTATTTCATAGCAGTGCAGTACTTTTAAAGCAGTACAGATATCCTTGTATATCCAAAGGTTTTCAGGCAACAATAAAAGCGCCAAGGTAGCAAGGAAGCATTTTGAGCTAAGGAACTAGCACTAAATGCAACAGAACATAAACAGCAGCATGAGCAGCCATTCATGCTCACTAAATGTGCTCTCGTGGTCGGATTGTTTCCCCCCAAATTACTCTTAATTACATGAGCACGCATAATCCCGTTATTATTGGTAATTCTGCATTAAATACTAACACGAAATTACCAAAATTACTGAAATAAATAAAAATTACTCCCAGGTCTAGTAATGGCTCACTACAAGAGTTTTCAAATTTATATCTTCATGTTACGAAAGAAAATCTAGATGAAGCAATCTTATCCTTTCCTCCACAAAGTGTTTCTTTCAAAATAGGGGCAAAACTGGATGGACGATTGATGAAACGACAATAATTAGTATTATTCAACAATTCGGTGATTTAGAAAAGAGTATTTTAAATCCACATCAAAATATGCCTGTAAAAAAGACCAAAGCCTTTGCACTACTGCAAAAAACTTGGCAAATCCAATTGTTCCACTTGTGTAGCTAACTCCTCGTTTTTGAGAGATTTAAGGAAACCTCATCCATAATCTTTATTGTAAAAAAAAAAAAAGATTGATTTTGCACAGTATTTGCTACTTATGTGAAAAGGGAATAAACTTGCTTTATCTCAACTACGGACCCATCATCTCACATTTGGAAGTTGGACGAAAGGTTTTGTAACAGCTCGTTCCATGTTTTGCCCCAATGCAACTTTACAATAAATAAGCAGAACCAATTGTGCAAATTGTTTTGCACTCTCTTTTGCACCAATACAAGCTTTCTGTGGCATGACTCCAATATAGAAAATAGATGCATTTATGCATACTTATACATGCAACATGAAGTAGGTAAATTATGTATCATTATTTGTACGGAACAATTTTTTTTTAAATCATCGAATGCTTGAATCTCAGCCACTGCCATTTACTTAGGGCCACAATTAGGTATAGTTGCTTTATTACCCACTATCAGACTATACCACTACAGAGACTAGCCATATGCAAATCAGTCTTGGTCCTGCTCCAAAAGGGAAACGTTCTCAGCCTGAAATACCAGGTCAGGTCCCCCCTAGAGAGATATACAAGCAATTAAAGACAAGGTTGTACCTTTTCTGGCCTCATCAATAAGGAGCAGCTTGAGTTCAATGGCTTAGCAAGCACAAGAACTAAAGGGCCTATTACGATGTCGTCAGACGAGCGTCCGACCGACACTGTATGAGATGAAATCCGCCAGACTATTAGTCAGCGGTTCCAGCCGCCGAATTAGGTTCAACCGCCCTATGGTCAGAAACATCAATTTTTCCATTGCAGCTTGTGCTGTGGGCGGAAAAGGGCCACAGCACAAGCTGCAATAGAAAATTGGATGTTTTCAAACATCCATGCACTTTGTGCCTGGCACCTTACTTGCCTGCCACATAGTGCATGGATTTTTGGGCGGCACCCCAGGTACCCCCCAGGCCCCACTGCAGAGGCCCAGGAGGGACGGAGCCCTGCTGGGGGGTCCCCTAAGTCCCTTTCTGTCTGCCTTTCTATGGTGGTCAGACCGCCAAAGAAAGGCAGACAGAAATGGACATTGTAATCCCTTTGGCGGTACCGGAGCAGGTACCGTCCCTTTTGTAGGTATTACTGTCCCACCGTTGCCCTGACAGGCTCCTTGAGCCCATCGGAACAGCAACGGTCGGTCCCTTCCCAAGATGCCTTCGACCGCCGGATTGTAATCCGGCCATCAGACTGCTTCAAAGGATGTCCGGCCTACTGACATCGGAATGAGGGCCTTAATCTGGGCCCCCTGCTGCACTTTTGATCACATTATGTGTCAGCTGTTAATTCCAATGGACACCGTAAATAGAGTTGCTGGGCCCATTACGATTTTCATTTGTATAAGTTTTACATAGCGATTATGAATGTGTGAGACACCAAGTAAAAACATGGATATCGACACAGAAACAATCATTCCCACATGTTACAAAAAGAAAAGTTATTCTTGTTATTTCCCAAACCCTCAAATTAACAGGACACCCCCTCTACCAGGAATTACTCCATGTCACTCGTAATGACGGCCTTCGTGTTGTGGAAACTAGCAGAGATCGCGGTTAGCATGAGCTGAAGCCATTTTGTTTGTGGCAGCCGTTTTAGTTAGCCATGTGCTTGCAATGTGTTTTTCCCGTCTTCACTGTTGCCTGCCCTTGTATTTCGTCTGAGTCATCAATATAGTTAACTCCTTCAGTACTGAGCCAGAGCACTGCACATGCTCAGAAAGGCCTGTAGCTGTTGGAATGCACCTGTTACGAAGTTAACTGTCAGGCTATTTTAACTGATGTCAGCAACTATGTAACTCCTCCCACTCTGTTGACTTAGTGATTCTCATGTACTCTTATATGTGAATAGTTATTTGTGTGTACACTTGTACTGCCTCTTTTAGAACTTCCATGCTTACACTGCAACTATCACAGTATGTAAGCACCATGGTTTCTGTACTCCATGTGCTGCCTGATACATTGCCTGAGGGTTATGTATCGACATAGTTCCACTCATGAGGTTTAATAAACTATTTGTTTAATATGACAGCCACTTTGCCAATTTCTATCTTGTCAGACTAAAGGACCAGTGCGCAAAGAAGGGCAAACCCCTGCACCGGTGGGCCTCGGAAAGGCTCACCCCACAAATTGACGCCCGTCACGTGGATCTCATCGGCGACTCAGATGCCCGAATGAGTGGTCTCGACGGAGGTTTGGAATCTTGCTAAGGATGTACACTGCATGAGGAGACCCTTGTCTTTGCAGACCAAAGTGCTTTTCCGATTTCTCGATTTGACCCTCCAGGTGGTGCTGGTCTCCGACTGAAATCCCTTTTGGCGTTCGTCTTGCAGTGACCATTAGGTCGATTTAGAACTTAGCAGTTGGAGGCTGAGATTTTTGTGTGGTAAGGTCGTTAGATGCGAAACTTCTTGATTTGTTTTGCCAAAGATTCTGGTTTGGGTATATATAAATTGCAATTTATATAGGCAGGCAATGAGGAGATTTTTCTCTAATTTGTGAATTCTTGAACGGTCCTATATTTGCGATAAGTACAATTTTGGTATAATATTATATTTACTATAATATTTTTGGCATGCCTGTTTCAAGCACGCTCCGAAGGCTGTGTTGCTTTCTTGAAGGTACCAATAAGGATTTAGAACAAAATCAGCCGGCTCCCCCCGAGGTGACACCAAATAGGTATATGTACATTAAAAACGGTATTTCTTCTATTATGTATAGTGCACTATGGAATAAATACACTAAAAAGGATCCTGATTTACAATCGCCAATACATGGGTCATTTGATATTAGAAAAATTCAGTATGCGGGACAATGTGTGTTTAAGCGCAAAAGTAGACAAGATATGTTTGACTGTGTACGAATGTGGGAGAAACAAGCGCATGAGAGAGTGAGGAATGAACAAGCACTAGCTTAAAAAATAACAGCACAAAAATATTTATGCCAAAACGCTGAAGATGAAAAATAAAGAAATGAAGGAAATAAAGGAGAAAGAGGTTAGGTGGAGGAGTGTGGCTCACTGATTAGAGCGGCAGACCCTGATGCAGAGGTCTGGCCTGGGACCAGGGTTCAATTCCCGACGCGGCAGGATCCTGAGCCCAAAATGTCCACGGACTTGATAATTCTCGCCTCGGTGCCTATTCTAATCATGGGGCCCCACGCTGCAGCTCTGGGCAATAGTTGCTTAATCTCCACTACGGCGGCCCACCCGCTGCGGGATGCTTGGCTTTCACCCTGGGGATACCCAGTAGGGGTTATCTCACAGGGAAAAAGCCAGGACTGGTTCCCAAGGCAAGCGCCTTGATGCCTTCGGGTGATACGTGCGCTATATAAGTCGCAATACATACATACATACATTTTCTACAGGTAAATGGCAAATACCCTGTCCGGCGCTCCCTTCATCCTCTACTTAATCAACCTCAGGATGATTCAATTCTATTAGATCGATCTCCCCCTCCATGTACTTTTCCCTCTACTCCTGAGGATGGTTCTGATGATGACAAATCTCCCTCAGGCCAGAAGGGGACAGAATTACAGCTAAACAACAGACTTGCTCCATTTTGACTGCTGACCGTGCGGCTACTCTCAGATCTGCTGCTCATAAAGCAGCTCGTGGTGACACTTCTGCTCCGGACATTATAGCAAATGTTCAGCAATGTCCGGAGTTAGAGCAGTTATATTTTGTAGAGTCATTTACTGGAGAAGTAATTGACAATTTCAGAAAACATTCCAATGAATTAGAGCCTGTTGATATAAAAACTGATCATAAACAATTGAATGACTGTCTTTTTCTCCCTTCCCAGGTAGCTGATTTAATTAGACGTGTGGTTCAACTACGAACTAGTGCGTTCCGTTTGCGAGCGGAGAAAAAGGCAGCTGCTACGCCTGAACAAACAGCTCAGACCCCCGTGTCGCAGGAGGCAGACCCAGGGACAGATAAGGATAATGTGGTTCATGGGAAATAAATACGTGAAGCTGCACCTTTGTATGTCCCTCCTAGGGGTGCGGGAATGGATGACAGTAAAGATTCAGCTGATGCGAAGGGATATTTTGTTTACAATTGGGTCTATACTCCTTGGAGTAAAGCGGATGTCATGGCTCTTAAAGCTGCTTTGCCAGACCGGCGGAAAAATCCGGCTGATTTTTATGAAGAAGTTGAAGGAGCTATTAGTTCTTGCACTATGACTTTGCCTGATATTCGCATGTTTTTTGGGCTTATCTTACCCCCCTGATATGTAGAGATCTATTCGTAGAGTAGACAATCATACCGCTTTTGGAGATATTTGGAAGGAAATAGAGAGAAAAGATGTAGAAAGAGAGCCTGCGCAGAAACCGCAAAAAAATATATTAGACCTTCCAAAGGCTATCATAACTACATTAAAAACCCTTACACCTCTTAAAAAGATAGATTGGACTATGTTAGCATCCTGTAAACAAAAGGCGGATAAGTCAGTTTCTGATTTCTTTACACGTTTTGAGGAGACATTCCAACACTTTAGTGGGCAGTCATTGACAGATGACACGGGCAAGCATCTGTTCGTCTACAAACTTGTCGCGAACATGTTGCCAGGAATAGCCAGTCGCCTAAAGGCCAGCGAGAGTTCATGGACTACATCTTCCCCTGTTTCTCTTTTGACTTTGGACAAGTACTATGAACATCAGGAATTGGAAGAAAAAGGCAAGGAGGATAAAAAGGCTAAGGATTTAAAAACAAAAGTTATTTTAGCTCAGGTTATGATCCATGTTATAGAGGTGGTGGTAGAGGCGGACGTGCGATGTTTCATCCTGGCGCACTCTCTTTCCCTCGAGCTACTTTATCTTCTGATCAAGGAGATTGGACATTGGTGTGTTGACTGCCCACTTGTGCAAGGTCAGCAGTATCAGCGTGGTAGAGGACAAATGAGAAGCCGCGCAGAGAACTCAGGAAATAGTGGAGGTATGGATAATCGTACTAGGTTTGAGGCAGTAGAGCATACTCAAAATTTTTCTAATACTTTTGACAGACGAAATCAGTATCAGATGTCTGATTATTCACCCGATGATTTGAAGGATTCTAATTATGCATAGGAATGCCTAGGATGGGGGTAAGGAATCCGTTGAAACCCCAGTAGATCAGAAGGGTCCCTATGTTAATGCAAACGTTCTGGGTTCTGTAGTGTAGTTCCTATATTCCCAATAGGCTCTGCGCATTGGAATAATATATCCTATAGATTAGACGTAGGACTGAGGTCGACTAGGTCTCTATCGAATATATTAAACTTAATAGTGAGTGCCAGCTAGCTCAGAGGTCACTAGAAACTTTCTCGAATTCACAAGAAGGGATTAGTTTCTGACAACCACATAAACATGACAACTTTGTTTCCCAAGAATAAGAAATGTATCTCTAGAGTCACGGAAACAATAGATAAGTATTTCACTCAGTCAATTGTGCATGCTTCGTTTCTACAGAATTGCAGAGAAATAGAGAGATGGGCGTTTTCAATAAAAGGGTTTATTGAACAGTCTTCTTTCTCAGGCAAGTAAAGTGAACTGCTACAATCGTAATGCAGACTGCAAAGTATAATGCGTACAGCGAGAACAATATTATAAAATAATACTGTAAGAGCATTGTATGGTTTCTAAACCATATATAAATACATACATAAATAACAATGACTAAAATACTCAACTGCTGCTTCTAAAATACGCCTACCCCAATGTACCTAACCTAAGTCTAGTACGATGGAAGAGGGAAGAAGTAAGTGTGGTGTAGCATAGGTTTAGCTTTCTTTGACAAGAATCTATCCAAGGTTTCTCTTCGGTTCTAATCAGCTCCATAACTTTAGTTTGGAATGAAGGAGGTCTGGTATCTCTGTCTTGGGATTGGGGGCGGAGCTAGCTCGAGACCAAGATGGACGCTTGAGTCTCGAGCTCCGTAATGCTGACAAAAGATCCTGCAAAATCCTAAGCCCTGGAGACGCTGGGGACGTCCCTTCTCAGCTAAGGAGCTGAGTGAAGATCCTGGGCCACTAAGATCGCACTGCGGAAAGGAGTGCTGGCAGCTGTGTCTGGCTAGAGGGGAAGCTTCTTGCAGTGCGGCTGTGGCGAGAAGCACCGGCCTCGATTTGACGGCCCGCCCCGCGACGTCGCCCTGCGTGCGGCTGAGCTCCGCGCAGAGCGTCGGGAGACACGGAGATCCTCGGCGGAACTGGGCAGTGCGGGCGACCCTTCCTGCGGGTCGACGACTGTGCCCAATACTGTGTCTGCCCTTGGTGCACCCTGTGTTACCTGTTGAACGGCCGCGGAAGGCGGCGAGATCCTGCTGGGTAGCAGCGGCGTGTCGAGTGGAGAGACACGGTGGCCGTGGGAGAGGTGCGGCAACCCACGGGGCCTGGGGGAGTAACGTGTCCTCCCAGAAGCAGATCCGGGGCCACTTTTGAGAGCCCCGTTGGCCCCCACGAGACAGCGCGGCGGTGTGGAGGGCCCCCTCCCCAGATTTGAAGCCGGAGCAGCAACCGCCGGCCCTGTGGCTAAAGAAGTGCGATCTACACTGGGGCCTCGCAGCCTGCCACCCCTGGGGAGTCCACATCGGGACGATAGTGTGGGCAGAGGACACGTGCCCGCTGCATTGGGAGCCACGCGGCGCTTTGGAAGTTACAGGCATGAGAGGAGCTACACTTCTTTTAAGGAAGAGTAAGAGTGTTTTTAAGAAAGACCTTTTCATGGCTTTCAGTCAATTGGGGTTTCACTGGTTTCCCACCCAAGCTGTCTCGACCTAGTTCTTCATAGGATTTTTCAATTATTCTGGCAAGTTCTTGTGGTTGCTCAGTTACATCAAATTCTCTTAACTTTTGGCGGATTGCCACGGATGCTGCCTCACCTTTAATATTAGCTAATATTATTGTTGAGACCTGTTTGAAATCCTTCAGTAATTTCATACCTAGATTTAAAGCAGGCTCTGCCCCGTATTCTTTTTGAATCTGTTTCAGGACGTCTGGTATTACTGCTATAGATGGAACACCATGTGTTTTGGTGTAGATTGTAGCAAAGGCTGTACCCCAAGTGTCACAGTCCTCCAGGTGTGGTGGGATCCCCATTGGTAAACAGATTGTTGGAATCCTGTGTTTCTCATGAGGGGTAATATCAGGAAACTCTGCCTCGATTTGAGTAATTTTTTGAGCTATCCAGAATGGAATGTGTTCCAGTTTTGCCTGCAATTTACCAATGACTGATTGTATAGTCTGTGGTGTAATTTTATTTGTGTTCCCCTGGTATGGGGTGTGTTGTGGAATCCTTATAGGAGGTTGGACTGTTAGAGTCTGCATGACATATTGAACCAATTGTCTATGTATTTTGATTAGTTGTTTTAGTTGAACTAATAGTTCCGCACCTGTCATTTCTTCAATGGCAGTATGTGGTGTATAGCTGGCTAATACCGGCCATGTTGCTCCTGGTTTACCTAGTGGACTGAGCCTGGTAATGTGATTTTGATATTGTAGGGCACCTTTAAACCAGAGCGTATGCTCTTGGTATGTTAGTGGAATTTCGATATCCTCGAAAGGAATGTATTGCGTTGGATGTTACTCTTCTTTGTAGAAGTGAAACACATGTGTTACTGGATTTGCTTCAGGGAAGATAATCCATGAATAGAATACCTCTGTCTGCCGATATTCATGTGCCTCTATGACAAAAATTACCCTACCACCTCTTGATGATAGCCCATTTGTTATAAGTTTTATAGTGATGGTTTTCCTTAAATTTTCCGTGATGATTATAGCATCCGGGTTGGTTTCTTGGAAACCTGTTGTGTCAAAGCCTGGTACGGTATTATTGCTGTAGCTCCACCATTCCCGGTGTGGCTATCCGGCATTTTGTTGACTGAAAGTTTGCAGAGGAAGTTTCAAGGAAACAAAGATAAGGTGCACAATATTTTGGGACACTGTATCCTTCAACGTTGAACAAAACCAAAAACTAATACATAGGATTTTCGTCCTACTCAGTTATGGCGGATATTTTATCCTTTTACCCACTCCAGACTTCTATCTGAGTATTTTACGGGAAAAAGGGGTCTCTGAGAAAAGCACAACTGAGTTACTTTAGTATCTAGCATTAAATTAGTGCCTCACCAAACGTTGGACGCCATGTAGTATAGTTCCTATTTTCCCAATAGGCTCTGCGCATTGGAATAATATATCCTATAGATTAGACATAGGACTGAGGTCGACTAGGTCTCTATCGAATATATTAAACTTAATAGTAAGTTCCAGCTAGCTCAGAGGTCACTAGAAACGTTCTTGAATTCACAAGAAGGAATTAGTTTCTGACAACCGCATAAACATGACAACTTTGTTTGCCAAGAATAAGAAATGTATCTCTAGAGTCGCAGAAACAATAGATAAGTATTTCACTCAGTCAATCGTGCATGCTTCGTTTCTACAGAGTTGCAAAGAAATATAGAGACGGGCGTTTTCAATAAAAGGGTTTATTGAACAGTCTTCATTCACATGCAAGTTAAATGAACTGCTAGAATTGTAATGCAGACTGCAAAGTATAATGCGTACAGCGAGAACAATATTATAAAATAATACTGTAGGAGCATTGTACGGTTTCTAAACCATATATAAATACATACATAAATAACAATGACTAAAATACTCAACTGGTGCTTATAAAATACGCCTACCCCAATGTACCTAACCTAAGTCTAGTACGAGGGAAGAAGTAAGTGTGGTGTAGCATAGGTTTAGTTTTCTTTGCCAAGAATCTATCCAAGGTTTCTCTTAGGTTCTAATCAGCTCCATACCTTTAGTTTAGAATGAAGGAGGTCTGATATTTCTGTCTTGGGACTCGATTTCCCAACACCCCTCAAGGGGAACTTGGAAACACTGGAGCTGGATTCTCTGCAAGAGAAAGGACAGCTTCTCGATCAGTGCGTCAGCTGGAGGGTCGGCTTCCTTCGGCACTTGCTGTAGCGAGCTGTGTCGGGCAAGTAAATAGTCGAATTGCTCCGAACCACCATGTCTTGCTAGAGCAAGTGAAGGCATAAATATACCTTGAAGGTGTCTAGTTTGACGTAAAGTCGGGCATGATAACGTCAGGAAAGAACCCCTAGGGAATAGTAGTTCTTTGCAAAGTACATGATTTCTTGGACAAATCAATATTCAAGCAAGGGGAAGGTCCCTTACTGCTTAAGCTGTTTTTCCTAAAAATCATTGAGACGTTTGGTATGGGTAGAAGTAGCCATGCCTTTATTTGGTGTGCATTGGCTATGTCTAAATAAGGGAATGATTTTTATGCCTATATTAGGGCAATGTGAATTGTACCTATATAAGGGCATGAATCGGGAAAATTCACTCGAACCTAAAACACCACACAACAGTTCTACTGATCAGTTTTTGGTTGACAAAGGAGCTACTCGTAGTGTCCTGTCTAAACAATTGTTTCCTCAGGCTCCCAGGTCTGGCTTAACAATCACATTGATAGGATTCGATGGGACACCTTCACTTAGCCCACTGTCACAACCACTTGCATTTCATGTTGATAAATTCTCTGCTGCATGTACATTCTTGCTTTCTCCTAACACACCGGATAATATTGTGGGTATCGATATGCTCAAATATTTTTGTGCCACGGTACGATGTTGCCCAGAAGGTGTGCATGTTATTTTAAATGACAACTATCCTATGGCTGAGAGGTCTTTTCTTCTTAAAGAAGATACTGCTTTGGCATCACTATCTAGTACTATGTGGGCTACATCAGATACTGATGTGGGGCAAATGGTTATCCCACCAGTTCATATTCAAGTGAAGGAGGGCGCTTCATTGTCTCGACTGCCTCAGTATAAAATATCTTGAGAAGGCGAAGAGGTACTAATAAGTATTGTTCAAGATTTGATTACAGTAGAAGTTGTGGAAGAGGTCTCTCACACCGTTTGTAATAGTCCTATCCTTCCCATTTTGAAGAAAGATACTGATACTAGAATATACAGGTTTATCAGTGATTTGCGAGAGGTTAATAAGATTGTAGTGGCCCGATAACCAGTAGTCTCTGACATCATGACACTTCTTACTATGGTTCCTCCAACTGCAACTACATTCAGTGTGATCGATTTGAAGAATGCTTTCTTCTCGATACCTATTCATCCTGACAGCCATTATTTGTTCGGCTTCACTTTGAATAATCGATCATTCAGATTTTGTAGAGCTCCACAGGGGTATACAGGGAGTCCTAGCATTTATAGCCAGCCATTGAAAAGACAGCTTGGTTCTTTCCCTGTGCCAAAAGAGGTGGCTCTCATACAATATGTCGATGACATTTTGTTGGCAGCTGATAACCCTGAACAGTGTGAAGAAGGTACACTGTCCTTGCTCTCCTTTCTTGCATCTCACCATCACAAGGTTTCCCGTAAGAAAGTGCAGTATTGTAGACAGCAGGTTACCTATTTAGGTCACCTCCTGTCTAAGGAGGGACGTGCACTCACACCAGACCGCATTCAAGCTATTTTAGACACGCCTGTGCCCTGCACTCAGAAGGATGTTCGTGCATTGATTGGCCTTAGTTCTTTCTGTAGGCAGTGGATTCCTAACTTTTCACATACTGTTAGACCTTTGTTGGCCCTTTTGACTAAAGACACTCCAATGACTCTCCCATGGACTACTGAATGCCAGAATGCTTTCCAGCAGTTGCGTCAAGCTTTATGTTCTGCACCAGTATTAGGCACTCCAGACTACACCAAGGCCTTCGCATTCTATGTACATGAGAGGGATGGAAATGCTCTCTCGGTTTTAGTACAGATACATGGTGATAAGCAGCGTCGTTGTGCATAATATTTAGCTGTCCTCAATCCAGTCACTCATGCGTTGCCTGGGTGTTTTCGCTCTGTGGCAGTGGCAGCTGTGTCCATACGCCAGAGTGAGGAGATAGTCTTGTCACATAGATTGCTTGTGTTAGTACCCCATGCAGTTGATGCCCTTTTGAACCAAACCAAAACACAGCATTTAACTAGTGCTCGCTTGACAGGATATGAATTGACACTTTTGGCTCCTCGTATCACCTTGAAAAGATGTTTGACTCTTAATCCGGCTACTTTATTGCCATTCCCAGCTACTCAGTCCCAGTCACAAGAGTACCATGACTGTATATTCCTTACTGAGGAACAGACAAAGGGTCATATTGACCTGCAAGATAAGCCCCTTTCAAATGTTGATGGGGAATTATGGGTTGATGGGTCCTGTTTGAAACTACCAGATGGCACGACATCAGGGGCATATGCAATCACAACACTTCAGACAGTAGTTGAGACAGCTCGCTTCCACAGAGGTCAGCTGAGTTGATAGCATTGATGAGGGCGTGTGAACTTAGTACTGACTTGTCTGTTAACATCTACACCAATAGCCGATATGCCTTTGGAGTGGCTTACGACTTTGGGCTACTCTGGAAGGAAAGAGGCTTCCTTACATCACATGGGACACAAATAGTGCATGGAGAATTAGTACAAAATCTCCTTACTGCTTTGACATATCCTAAGAAAATAGTGATCGTTAAATGCAGTGCACACAAGAAAGCGACTGATAAAATAGGACAGGGCAGTGCCTTCGCAGATCACAAAGCCTGTGAAACTGCAATGCAGCGAAGCACTACATCTATGTATGTGGTGAAGTCACAGGCTGAACGATGGCATGATGCCAGGCAAGTAGTGCTGGACATGCAGTGATCTGCCTCTGCAGATGAACTAGACCAATGGGCTAAGGAGGTATCATTGGATGATGAGGGCTGTTGGAGAAATAAATACATGACCAAATGGAGATTGCACACAGCCTATTTACACCCTATGATTCACATGGCACATGGGCCAGCAACGTGTTGGAGCATCCTCAATAGCGAGATTGCTTATGCAAGTTTTGGATCATCCTTAAATTGCTGGAACTGCTAAAAAGATAGTCCAGTCTTGTCTGATTTGTTTCCAGTATAATCCTGGAAAGGGAACACAAACTCCAACAGGAGGGTTTGCCACACCAACTCCACCTTTTGAGGTTCTGCAAATGGTTTACATCCAGCTTGAACGCTGTAATAACTTAAAGTATGTCCTAGTAGTGGTATGTACCTTCAGTAAGTGGATAGAAGCATACCCTACGAAAGATAATACAGCTCTTACTACAGCAAAGGTACTTCTAAAGGAGTTTTTCCCCAGATTTGGCATTTGATGACTTTTGTGGAGTGACAACGGACCTCATTTCATTGGGCAAGTTGTTGAGTATGTCTTGAAAGGATTGGGAATCAAGTAGAAGTTTCAAGGTGCCTTCCACCCACAATCAGCGGGGCTAGTGGAATGATACACGTCACCTTCAAACTTAAGTTGGCAAAAATCCAGGCTTCCACATCTCTGAAATGGCCTGATGCACTACCCTTGGCATTGCTATCCATTAGATCAGTGCCACATACACGATCTGGCCTCACACCGTATGAGGTGGTATTTGGAAGGCCCATGAATATTTGGGAGATTCCTAAGCCAAGTCCTATACATGATGTACCTTGTGCCTTGATGAGTGACTGCTTGTCACAGTTGACTGACGGCTTGCTTTCTAATCATCAACAGGTTCGAGAAGCTCTTCCTGATACATCGTGAGGTGATGGCCATGATCTCCGACCCGGCGATCAAGTGATGGTCAAAGTCTTCCAGAGGTCGAATAGTCTGGAACCGAGGTGGCGCGGCCCAGAGCAGGTGCTCTTAGCGACCAGAACTGCAGTCTGAGTGACCAATAGGAAAACTTGGGTTTACTCCACCCGCTACAAGAGAGCGCCATCTGCCCTGGTGGAGCCCGCTGCACTCACCGACCATCGAGACATCCTGAACACAGAGAGAGGCCAAGCCATATCACCTGAAGAACCTGAAGAAGTCTTCCCGCACCACACGATCCCTGGTGCATCTCGATTTCAGCTGCGACCCCGGAGAGAAACTGCATTGCCGAAAAAGATTGGTTGAGCAACCGTCCTGGGTTAGTGAAAGACTGAGCCGAAGGGGGGGGGGATCTTTTTCTTAGTGACACCATCCAGTGGAGAAACCAACGGCTGCCCAGGACTTTAGTGCTCCATCTGCTTTGGTATTTCAACGTCAAGATAAAAATGCCTATGGAAAAGATATTGACTGCTGCAAGAATCTGCGACAAGAAGGCTATGTTCATTGTTGGGTTTACTTTCATTGTGATTATTATGGCAGGAATAACTTGGGTTGTAGAGGAAGTGGCTCCTGCTCGACAAACGCTGACTACCACTACTCCAGCCCCCATTGAGCACCATTATTTCTCCCTTCCCTATCATCAGCAGCAGCACAGAATGTCCTACCTCAGTAATACGTTTATTCAGATGTTGCACCACACTCATAATGCTACGAACGTCACAAACAGTTAGGTGTGCGGAATGATGCCAGCTCATCCTCTGCCATTTTCACACAATGGTTCTTGTCAAGCCTGGTTCGCATTTCTGTGGGCTTCTGAAGTTGCTAATATTGCCTCATACATTGCTTGAGGGTTATGTATCGACGTAGTTCCACTCATGTAGGTTCATAAATTATTTGTTTAATATTACAGCTTCTGTTCCAATTTCTATTTTTGCAGTCTAAAGGACCAGTGCGCAAAGAAGGGCGAACCCCTACACCAGTGGGCCTCGGAAAGGCTCACCCCACAGTGTTGAAAATCTCACTTAGAAAAATGGTGGTATGATGGGCAAGAAATGATGGACCTAATGCAGCATCAAGTGAAATGAAAAAAAGCTCTCCACTCATCTTTTTTTTGTTTTTCTCATTATTTAGGCCATTTTAGCATTTAGTACAGGTATTGATTCAAAATGGATCTCAATATTTTGTGAAACTGAGCTATTTTAGGGAAAAATCTACTCCTAGTAGATAAATTTGAAATGTTATTTGCCAACATGTAATAATAGATATCGTCTTGCACACAAGAATAAAATCTACTTTTTTTTCACACTGAGTAACATAATGGGGTAAAAAATATGCAATGTTGCTCTTAGCAGAGCGCACAACAATATTTATTATTTTTGGAGCTCCACAGTGGAAGAAACTTTAGGAAAAAAAACACCACGCCTTAAAAAAGATATATGTTTGGAGTTCATCTGCGTACAGAATACCCTCTTAAAATAACTGCTGCTTTAAGAGGATTGCTTTGGAAACATAAATTAGCCTCAACAGTCAATGTACCATCTGGGTGAAAAAAGTTACTTTTTTTCTCAGCGCTGTTTGAAGTATATTTTCTATATGTACAGGCTTCTGTCTGGCTGTGATCAAACGAGAAACCCTCCGTACCCCAATATTTTAGGAGCTAGAGGTCATTAGTGATATTAACATCATAGTATGAAGTTTACTACATCTTTAGTGGCTGAATTACAGGTATCGAAAAGTGAATGTTGACCAGGTCGTTTTTGCACAGTGGCAGAGAAGGCACCTTAAACTCCATTGGCAATGTTCTTACTAACCGTCGAGTCCTTTGAGCTCAAAATAACAATTTTTGCAGCTGAAATCCGCGGATCGTGCTGCAGATGATAGGTATATGGCAAATGGGAAAGCTTTCTTTAAAATTCAAAATAAACAGCTGCCTCAGAATGGCATCATTTTTTCTAACTGCCTGCATAGGAAATAAAAGATGGTGCTGGTGTTTGAAAAACTGTTTTTATTCGGTTATATCTATAAGTGGAAAGAAATAATAACATTAAACATTGGAAAACTCAATTCAAGAAGTAAAGAAGGACAGTAAAACTAAAAGGAGGGGCTTTTAACACTTTTAATAGGGCTTGTCATTGAACGCCAAATTAGAAATAAATGTACAAATCTAATTTCAACTTAGATACCTAAACCACCTGCGAATTCATGCTTAGATATGAATGTACTCTTGTAAATTTCGTAACAGTTTGGAGGTATATAACCAACCTGAGAAGCACTGGTATTTTACTATACTTGAGAGTATGAGTAAAATAATATTCTGGGTGGAAATAGGGGTGGAACACTCCCAAAATTGGTAAATGTGAAGGGGATTCTCTGCAGTGACAAACATTTTCCTTGGGCATTGAAAAAGGAAACGAATAGCAAGGTCAAATGCACTTTAATTAGTCATTTACTCATGAGTAAATATACAGTGTCTTCATTGGCGCATATGTACATTCTTACAATAATGATTACAACCGGAAAGCTTACAATTATAAAAAAATAAACATTTACTCTAAAAGAAGGTCTAAATCTACACAATGTAATGTCATCTTTTTTGTTAATAAGTGATTTGAATTACAGGATAACTTACTAATTACTGGGTGCGCTGAAACACTGTACATAACAAGCATTTTCAAAACCAATAGGTCTGGCTTGAATGCGACAACACATAAAAACACAGACATGCAGAAATGAACTTACTTGCAAACGCACAATGACGCCAGATCGATTGGTTCTGTCAATGCTTGTCAGTGGTGGTGGTAGGGGTGATGTTATTGGTGGTTGCTATTAGTATTGACCAAGGTATTGTTGTACATGTGGTGGTATTATTGGTGGTGGTATTGCAAATTGTGGCAGTGGTATTGGTGGTGGTCATATTGGCATTGCTGGTGGTGTGGTGTTGGTGGTAGTGGAATCAGTGGTATTTGTGTTGGAGTGTACTGGTTGTGGTGTAAGAAATTGGTGGTGGTGTGTGTTAGACCTGGCATCCTTGGCCTGGTTTTACCCCCTAGCACATGCCTTCAGCCCTCCTGTTTTTTCTGGCATTAGGACTCTGCACACTTTACCACTACTAACCAGTGCTAAAGTGCTTGTACTCTCACCCTACAACATGGCAGAATGGACTGTACCCCAATGGCACATTTAATTTACCTGTAAATTCCTGGAAAAATGGTGCTACTTGTGCCCAGGGCCTGTAAATTAAGTACTACTATGGTGCAGTGTATTTAAAAGTTGGGCATGTACTTTTTAGAATTATATGTGTTGGTAGTGAAAAACCCTTAAATTATTTTTTCACTACTGCAAGACCTATCTCTCCCACTGGCTAACATTGGAGTTGCCTTATTACATCTAATAAGGGAAACTTTCCGAATGAGAGTAAGTAACCAGATCATGTTTTGTTTCTTTTGAATTGTAATGAAAAATCATCTCTCATGGTGAATATTACATATTGCAATTATGAAAAGACTACTTTTAGAAAGTTGGGATTTTCCTGTCTTAGCCATTTAGTGCCAGCAGCCTGTCTTTGTGTTACATGATGGGTGTAGCTTACAGATGGGGTTTGTGTATCACTCCCAGACAGCCACACACAATAGAAAGTTTAGGTGTACCTGGATGGCCCATAACTGGCAGGATGGGAGGGAGGAGCTGGCCACAGCCCTACTTACACTTGAATAGGCTCTGTCCTGCCTCCACACAAAGGGCTGTATACCCTCTGTGGTTAGTCTGGAGCCAGGACAGGGAAGGCAGGATGCCTGTGGATTTCAAAGGCAAACTTCCAGCAGCATCTCCCACTTCAATGGAAGGCCTGAGTATAAATATTGAACCCCAGATACCTTCCTCAGTCCTCAGTACACTTCCGGACCTGTGTATACTTGCCCAGGAAGAAGGACTTTTGTGCTGAAGTAAGAACTGCCACTCTGCTGCTCTGAAACATTGCTGCCCTGCTGTGCTGCCCTGCTGCCCTTTTGCCTGGGTGAGAAGTACTGTACATGCATCTGTTGAATCTAGGAGCCCAGAGTTACTCCAAGGATTAGTTGGCTGGCCTCCTGACTAGAGCCTCAGGGACAGAAGGTTCCAACAACCTTGATCCTAGCCCCTGCACTCTGCCATCTCTGAGTCCTACTTTACCAAGGGGTACCACACCAGTCTTGTACCCCTGGAAGTGGGCCTGAAGTTACTCTGCAAGCCCATCGGTGGATTCAGCAGAATTGATGCATCTCCTCTGCTGTGATGTTTCTCCTAGTGCAAGGACTCTGCATCAACCTTGCAGCCTGCATTGGAACTGCTGCTTTGCGAAGCTTCACCAACGCAGGCTCTCACATCACAAATCTCTCGTTGGCAGCAGCCTTGAGGTTCTTGAATTGCAGCCTCACAGCTGTTCAGAAACAACGGATCACCTCGACTGCACGATGCATCTGTCGATGGCGAACTTTAAATCGCAAGCCCTTGTCAATGGGATCCTTGACAATAATGCAGGACCTTACATCACAGCTTTGCAACTCCTCATAATCAATGCATCACCTCAGCTGCATGATGAATCCTCGCAACACTCCGTAACCAGGATTTAAGTTACTCTTGTTCAGCAAGCCTAACTGGGTTCCAGTATCGGCCCACACTTTGGAACTCATTACAATGTCAGTCAGAAAGCATTCCCACCGACTCGGTCTATGAATGGTTTACGACTGACTTGGATTCGGGGAGTCCAACCAACCGATGTCTCCGAACAACATTCGGTCCGACTCCCATTGACTTCAAGGCTCCCATTGAAGAAAGGGGTGGTTGGGCAAAATTGTGCACCCTGTGGTGAGCACTCCATGGTGCCTGCCACACTGTGCATGGTATTGAAGAGGGGATCCATGAGTACCCCCAAGGAGTCCTATTCGGAAGACTCTGGGTGATGAGGGGCCCGCTACAAGCCTCCAAAGTCAGATTCAGACAGCCGATCCGTGTCTGAAAAAACAATTCGGAAAGGCTGTCAAAAGCCGACATCGTAATCTGTCTGTCGGTAACGCGGACCGTAGACCTCAACGAGTTGGCTCCGAATGACTCGGTTACTCCGAAGTGCCGTTCGGAACCAAGTCGGAAAGTGTGAACAGTTTCTGAGTATCGCAATACGTCGGTTGGAAGCTTTCCGATTCGGTCGAAAGACGGGTTCCGAATCAGATTTGGACGCACCGAATGCCATTCGGAGCCTTTCCGACTGACATCGTAACCAGCCCCTTTATTGGGGTCGTCCTGCACTTGTGACTTTGCCCTGGTCTGTCGCGACCAGATACCTACAGATAGTTGCTGCTTTGTGCTTTTTGCAATATTCTCTCTGAAACATTTTAAATTGCATATCTCCAGTCCCACTGATTGGATTTTTGTTGTTTTGGTCTTGGTGTATTTATTGAATTGTGCTCTATTTTACTAAATTGACTTGGGATTTTTCTTGTGTTGTTTGTTCACTTTATTGCTGTTTGAAGTGTTGCACAAGTACATTACACGTTGCCTCTACATTAAGCCTGATTGCTCTGTGCCAAGCTACCAGAGCTCCTCATGGGTTAATTTGGGGTTTGCTTGTACCTCGCCCTGACAAGGATAGTGGTTGCTGCTTATGTAGTGTTTCACCCCCAACCAATAACCCGATTTTTCACATCGGGATCAGGAGTAAGGATTAGGACTTGTATTTATGCAGTGCCATACAGTAATTAAAATTCCATATAAATAATTTTAGACCAATTTGAGTTTAAATTTTCTCTGTGCTTGGCCTTTTCTTTTTTTTCTTCAAATTTGCACATATCTTACCTGATTGTTTGTGCTTGGGACTTCTCCTGCAAAGATGGAATTTGAGCTTCTCAATCCGGAGAGCTACACTGTGGCTCAAGGAACTTTGCAAGGAGAGGGGGCTGCCCGCCAAAAGGAGCACCACAACGCTGGAACTCCAAAAGGCTTTGAGAGAATGGACAGAGGCCCACCAGTTGCAAGTCACTACAGAGAACCAGGATGGTAAGGACAATGTTGAGGAGTCAGAACAGGATCTGGATTCCAGCCCTGAGATGCAGCAGTCAGCTGAGGAGAATGAGTTGACCTCCGAGTTGGAACTCCCTGTCAGAACTGAGAGCAGTGTGTCTTTTGGTGGTCTGTCCCCAGAAGAGCTGGCAGGCAGGAAGGCAAAGAGTAAATTTTGGCTGCAGATGGCCCAGTCAAGCAGGGTGGTGGCAGTGTACCTACAGAGCCCTTTCTTTAAATACTCGATGGCCCAGGCGGCAGGGTGCAGTGCATTATAAAAATTGGACATGCTCTTTTTAATTTTGACTTGTCCGGGGTGTGAAAATCCCTTACATTTGTTTTTCTATGCTGCAAGGCTAACATTTGAGTTATCCCATTACATTGAATACGTGATAATTTCCAAATTGGAGTTGTTAGGCAGTTCATTTTTGGATCTTTGGATTTGAAATGAAAAATCCTCTCTCGTGGTTAAGTCTGATTTTAAATTACAATTTTGAAAATGGCACTTCTAGAAATTGGCATGATTTTCCTGACTTAGCTATTAGTGCCTGCAGCCTGGCAATTGGTGTGGATGGCAGTTGGGCTTTGTGTATTGCATCCTAGACAGCTACACACAACAGAGAGCTTAGGTGTGCCAGGATGCGAGGCGGAGCTGAGCACAAACCTACTTATACTTGAATGGGCTTTGTCCTGTCTCCAAACAAAAGGCTGCAGACCCCCTGTTGTGAGTCTTGAGCTAGCACAAGGATGGCAGGATGCGTGGGGATTCCTCTAGAAATTTCTCCCTCTTCAAAGGAAGGCCCAAGTAAAAATTCTGGGCCCCAGACACCAACTCTTCAGCAGACTTCTGGACCGGTGGATACCCTGTCAGAAAGACAGAATGCTGTGCTTCTGAAAGGACTGCCATTCTGCTGGACTTCTGATCTGAAGGACTGCTGTCCTGCTGTGCTGACCTGCTGCCTGATGCTCTCTTACCTGGGTGACAAGTGCTAAACCTGCACCTGTTGAGCCCAGGACCCAAGAGTGATTGCAAGGGCTAGTTGGATGGCCACCTGACTAGAGCCTCAGGGACAGAAGACTCCAACAACCTTGCACCCAGCACCTGGACTCTGCTATTTGTGAGCCCTATGCTGCTAAGTGGTGCCACCTCAATCCTGGACCCTTGGAAGCGGGTTTGAAGGTGCTCTGACAGCCCATATGTGAATTCAGCAGAACCAGAGAATCTCCTCTGCTGCGCAAGCCCGAGCAGAACCGATGCATTGCCTCTGCTGCGAGGTTTCTCCCAGCACAAGAACGCTGCATCAACCGCACTGCCGACATTGGTACTAACGCTGTGTGATGCTTCACCAACATCGGCCCTTGCATTGCAAATCTCATCAACGGCAGCCTCAACAATGACACAGGTTCTAGCATCACAGCCTCGCAACTCCTACGGAACTGACACAATGCATTCTCGATGCCAAACTTCAAACCACTAGCCCTCATCGACTGTATCCTCGATGATGATGTGGGACCTCTAATTGCAGCTTTGCAGCTCCTCGTCACCAGCGCATCACCTCGGCTGCACGATGCATCCTCAGCGAGGGACCTCACAATGCTCCGCAACCAGAATTTAAGCTCCTCTTGTTCAGCAGGCCTAACTGGTTCTCTGTAGGTGGTCAATCTCCATCACGGTCAGCATGAACTTGTGCATTTTTCCCCGTCCGGCATGACCAGGTATCCACAGTTGGTGCTTTGTGGTGTTATTTTCTCTGAAACCTTTAAAATGTCATATCTCAGGTTTTACTGATTGGATTTCTGCCATTTTGGTCTTGATTTATTCATAAAAATCTACTCTATGTTTCTAATTTGGTCTGGAATTTTTCTGTGTTGTGTGTTCACGTTATTGCTCTTTGAAGTGTTGCACAAATACTTAACACATTGCCTCTAAGTTAAGCCTGACTGGTCCGTGCCAAGCTACCAGAGGGTTGAGAACAGGTTAATTTGGGGTTTGCTTGTGCCCCACGCTGACAAGGACTGTGGTGGCTGCTGGAGAAGAGTTTTAGCCCCTGTCCCTCCAACCGGTAACCCAATTTCTCACACTGTGGAATTGCTGGTGATATGTTATTGAATTTGACATTGGTGATGGTACTGGTAATAATATTAGAGGAATTGGTGATAGCGGTATTAATTAATCGTGGTGGCATATTGGTGATGTTGGCATTAGTGGTATTTTTTTGGGGTATAGAATTGGTGGTATTGGTGGTGTGAAATAGATGGTGCTGGTATTGGTGGTGTTAGTGTTACTGATGGCATGGCATTGCTGGAGGCAGTATGGTGGTGGTTGTATTAGTGGTACCAGCTTTATACCGGTGGTATTGATGGTGAGGATGTATTGGTAATGGTATTTACATTATTGGTATTGGTATTTGCATTGGTTGCAGTGGTCAAGGTGATGGGATTGACTTTAGTGGTATTAGTGGTGGTATGGGTACTGGTGATGGTACTGCCATTAGTAGTTTTGCCAATACCACTAGGGACGGTATTAGTTGTGGTACTGTGGTGGCGGTGGTACAATATTGGTGTTTGTGGTATGGGTGGTGTGGTGGGATTATTGGTGTGGAGTTGGTGGTGGTGTGGTATTGGTAGAAATGTGTATGGAAGGTATTGTGGTGCTGGTATTGGTTGTAGTGTGGTATTGCTGGTGCCCTTAGTGATATTGGCTGGTATTTTTAGCGGTACTGTTGGTATTGATATTGATGGCATTTGATGGTGGTACTGGTCGGTGGCAGGGTCATTAGTTGTTATACACTTGGGGCCTGGTTATGAGTTTGTCGGTCTACGGGCTGCCAAACTCAGTGGCACACTGAGGCGGTCCATCTACCGCCGCACCAGCGATCCAACCGCCCCATTACAAGTTGGGCGATTGGGCCACCATTGCACCGCCACAACCGACAGGGATCAGAAATCCCTGGTGGTGGCATGGTTATCTTGAAGCCGCAATGTGCTTAGCAGGACTGCAGCAGTCTCGCCAAGTATATTATGAGTTTCCTCCTTTCTGTTACGGTTTTCATGGTGGTTCCTTCTCCATGAAAACCATGGTGGAAAGGAAACAGGGGTTTCCCTTCAGGGCACCCTGTTGCCTCTGAGACATGGGGTGCATGTAGTGGCACACATGTTGTGCCCCCCTGTGTGCATGCACTCCAGTACTTGCACAGCATGGACTGCACCAGGACATGCTGTGCAGGTACGGCCTTTGACGTTCCCATTGCTGTATCTATTTTCAAAGGCACTGCCAGAGAAATGCCAGCCAGACATAAGAAACACTTGTAATCTGTCTGGCAGTGCCCACAAGGCTTTGGGGGTGCCGGAGCGTGGTGGTGGCATACCACCCACACCGCTAAAAGTCGTAATCGGGCCCTTAGTAAAGGTGATGGCATTGGTGGTGGAGGCAGTACTGATATTGGTGGTATTAGTGATGTGTTATTATTGGTGGTGGGAGTGGTGTTGGTGGCAGAATTTTTGGTGGTGGTGGTATTGGTTGTGAGTGGTACGTGGTGGTGGTGAATTTGTGTTGATGGTATTGGTGGCATTCGTAATGGTGCTAGTGCTGGTGGTGCTATTGGTGATTCTAGCATTAATCAGACCCCCCGGATTCTGCAAACATTGATTGCAAATTATGCAATAAGAAAAGTAAAATTGTCTCTCCTAAACCCTAAAATTTGTGGAATTTTTCTGGAAGGCAGAAAATCCGCCTTTCACAAAAATACTGTTCCATTCTTGGGAACAGGAGGGTGTCTGATGCCAAAAAGTGGAGATTTGTTTTTAAAGTGCTCCCCGTGCAGTCTAACAACCCCTATTCTAAATGTGTAAATGGGTGGATGCAGAGGAAAGTGAAAGGGGTGGGGTATAGGGGCCACAGCTGCCTCAGAGAAGGGAAGAGGTACCTGATGAGTGTCCTGGTGATAGAGGTAGGGGGTGGAGGAGAAGAGTGGCTTTCAGCCACAGGAGTCAAGGGGAAGAGGGAAAGCACAGGAGAGGGTGGGGATTTAGAGGAGTGAAGGGGCTGAAGGGAGGTGGTGCCACATGAGACAAAGGGCTTTGGGGAGGGAGTGAGGGAGCCTGCAGAGAAAGTGAGCTAAGCAGGGAGCTGGGTGCATCTCCTCCAAATGCAAGTGCCTGTGCATTTCTAAGATGTTAAAAGGCAGGCGACAGAGGTACTTAACACCTCTGCTGCCTTCTGGCCTGTTGCTCACCTTTCTTTTATTGTCTCGGTGGCAACGCAGAGCCAATCAAAGGAGGATCAGACCAATTTTTTTTTTAAATAAACATTTTTGGAGGCACTTTTATAAAAATTTTGGGATTTTTACAAACGTGCTGATTTGGAAGTCGAAAATATTTTACAAATCACAAAATCGCAATATGCTTGGAGGTCTGATTAAAGGTGGTGGTATTGTGGAAGGTATTGGTGGTGACAGAGGTTTTGACAATAGTGGTGGTGGTAGTGGGGTATTGCCTGTTTGAGAAAAAGAATTGGAAGTGAGAAAAGTGTGATGGTCGAGTTTACTTTTTAGAGGTAAAAGATCCCCTCCTGCTCTGTAATGCAAATACTCGATAGGAGGTGGAATGTATGTATGTATGTGGCAAATATATGCAGGTGTGCACAGCAGGAATCTAGCCAAAGTGCAGTGTAATGCCAAACAGTCTCAAAGGCAAAGATCAAGGTAAATACACAGGAATGATTCATCAAACATGGGGTAGCATGGGGTGAGAGAGGAATACTTATCTGGGTAAAGCTAAAACCCACTCCATCTACATATTAACGAATTGGTAACCAATCATCTTGCAGATAGCTAGGCATAAAAAGACAGTGTAAAGAAATTGAAGAAGTATGCCATGTTGTCATAAGTCATAATAAATAAAACTGTAAGAATTGGTGGCATGCGCAATGAGGATCCACAGTTTAATTCAACATTGCCATTTTTACATGATCACCACATTGAATAACTACTACAGCCACCGAGAAGGCCACAACTAGTGGCATGTCAGAAAGTTTGGGCAACAATTCACTAGCACATCGATGAAGCTATAACACTTATTGCTGCCACAAGGGTCTTGTTGATAGTGAATCCCTTTTTTATTTTTATACATTTTAGATCACTGAAAAGCTAGAGGTTCCGGCTTTTCCGCAGATAGCAACAGGGTGTTGAAAGGTTGCAGGTGCAGAAATGTTGAAGCATTATAAGCTCAGATTGCAAGACTGCTCCACAGCAGTTTGGAATTGCGTTTCTTCATCAAGCTGAAAATCCTGAAAATAAAACAGAAAGTAATTTTTAGAAAAATTTGAAGTGTTGGTACTGGTATTGTTATCCTAATATTTAGTTAAACCCGGTAGCCTATGATGTGCCGTTAAGTCCCTTTAGCGGAGGGGCTTGTTATGGGTGGTCTTTTATCTAGTCCCTTTAATATATATAAAAAATACATATTGTGCACAGAGAAAAGTTTTTTGATTTGATTTGTGATATAATGTAAAGCTAGTGATGAAATTGATCAAATGAATCTAGTACACATTAGTCAGGAGGCAGTGTGCCACTATACAACATGCCTAAACGTAATTTGTGTCCAAATAAAATATAGCAAGAAATGTTACAAAAAAGCGTGCCACACAAAGATGAAGGTATATTTAATCACGTACTATTCTAATTGTATGTGGAGTGCTTCAGTGCACTTGTGGTTAAGTCTGCTCCAGCCACGGCCGGTGGTAGGTGTAACTGCAGGGCTGTGATCCATACATTACAACCGCCACCCGAACCCCTCCACCTCCGTACGTCACCGCCCTGCAGTTACACCTACCACCGGCCGTGGCTGGTCTGCTCTCTATTTGGAATACTTCAACTCATCTCATTTTGACTACTTGACTCCTATGTAGTATGAAGGGTTCTGTTTGTGCAAGAATCTCAATGTTACACATGACTGTGTAACAATGTTACACAGTCATGTTAACTAAGATTAGTTCAGGCATGGCCGGTACAGGTAAGAGTGGTGGGGGGCGGATATGGGGGAAGTCGACAGACAAGGAAATAGGGAAAATAAAATAAACAAATAAATAAAAACCACTTAACTTGCGCTTGCCGCATCGCCGAGTCGGAGTTGCGGCGAGCACGAGGTGAGTAGTTTCATTTATTTTTTATTTTATTTTCCCTATTCCGTTGCCTGTCAACTCCCCACCCCGCCCCCCAGCCCACTGCCCACCGCTCTTACCTGTACCGGCCACGGCTTGATTAGTTGATGCATGTGTGCAAATGTGAAGAAATGCTGCATTTGCTGTGAGTGTCTTGAATGTGTATCCTTTGCAAGCTTAAACACTGGCAAGGATTTTATAATCAAGCAAGATATATCACTGAAGTTTCCTTTTCCCTACTTAGTCAAACAAGATTAGAAACATTTGCTTGAGGAACAGGGCCAGCTAACATGTTAGGAGCACGTTCATCATGCACAAGGACTGAAGCTGCTGTTAGGAAGTCTGTAACAATGTACTGGTCCAAATGGACAGGAGGAGAATGAATTGGAATATGCCTTACTCATAAACTATGAAAGTAGGCGCTAGGTGGCTAGATAGCCTACTAGACTCAGGCAGGCACTAGTATTATTGATTTACTTTTCTTTACACAAGTTTACATATACAATTTATGATCAAGTTTTCAAGTATTTCAATTTATTTTAACAAAATTGTATCGAAACAATTCTTTTGCTTAGGTTTGATCAAATCACAATTTACATAAATCAAAAACCAATATAATGTTTGGCATAGGTACAAAAGCAATTAGTTATAAAGATTTTCTTTTCACTCTAAGTGAGGTAGATGTTGATAGCCCAATGCATTTCAGGACCCCTCATTGTCCCTTCGTCAGGGACAACACTGTAATTCAAACAAATAGTATAGATAATCAATGATTGTTTGCTTATGGGAATTCAATACGTTCTGCAATACATCAATATAATACAAATACAAGTTCATGGTGACAAACAACTATTCTTTTAGAATTTTCAACCTCAGTTACTAAAGAACATAAAGAAACCATCACCACAGTGAGAGGAAACACCATTCAAGGATGAGATACACTTACTCTGTAAACAAATGAAGAAAACAATCTTCCAATAAAGCCACTCTGTAGTTCAAGTCTTGAAAAATTCTAGTCAGTGAAAATGACGTATGCAATTACTACCAAGAATCCTATATGCCAGTGTCAACAATTTAAGCACTAACGTGCAATTTACTGGATAGAATATGAATGTCGGGCTCTCTTCACCTAGGTATAAAAAACAGCACATAAGTGGCTATTTTCTTGACATCTTTGAGCATTACACTAGCTAGGTAACTGTGGTTCTAAATTCGGCATACCTTATTGGTGGTTAATTTTTACGTGAAGTTTCACGTTAGTGTTATATCCAAATGATAGCAGTACCTTAAATATAAAACGAAAGATTCCACTGTTATTAAGCTTACTCATGTGTCTGTATTAAACAGACCAGTGGTTTGCTAAAACTCATTCGACACATACCTTTCAAACATCACTACAGGACGCCTTCTAGTACGTCGCCACGACCGCCCTTGTTGTCCAACCGTTATGATATTCAGCTTCCCCATACAACTATAGTGTTCTCAAAGACCCGCGATTCGCCTATTCTACACGTACCTTTCAATCTCTCTCAAAAGCGCCTCTCAGTACGCCGCCATGACCGCCCGTATCACCAAGCCACGTGTCTCAGCGTAACGTGATTGCGTACCACTCAATACCGGCTTTTTATTGGACTATAAGTCGACGTGGTTGTCCTGGTTACTTCCAACAACCAGAAATATCTTTATTGATTCTCCAATGCACCGCGAATACAAAGCTGAAATACACTTTCAATAGTGCCGAAATTTCTTAATGATAGACTCTGTATTATACGTATACCACATGTTAATGCCATTTAATTCTACGGAAATAGATGCGCTGTGCTCAACTACTGTAAATCAATAGTTTTCTGAGCAGAGAAAGCCGACGATACCCTATAACTCTCGAAATTATGCGACATTCTAGTTTTTTGCAATGTGATAGGTAAGATGTATTAGTACCAGTAAAATCACGATACAGAATTTAAAGAAGTGAAAAAATTAATTAAAGAAGTGAGAAAATAAAGAAAATTAAACAGGTGCTCAGTGGAAGGAAATTCAAAAAAATACAAAGTGCTTATCCCCAGTTGGCTTCAGAATTAGTAGCATGAAATGTACATTTACAGAAAACAACTTAACTCCATACGGTCATTGAGACCCCTCGGGGTCATTGTACCCAAACGCTTAATCCAAAAAGTCTCCTTTTGGAGTAGTCTTTTATTTATATCTGTATCTACTCTGACGTTGACTATCTCTATTACTTGGAATCTCAGTTGCGCTATTGAATGTTTTTCCTCTAACCAGTGTGCAGCTAGCGATGAAGAGAGATTTTTGTGTCGTATTCTGCTCTTGTGTTCTGAAATTCGTATTTTAAGTTTTCTTTCAATTTTGGCTATATAAAGTAGGCCACAAGGGCATTTTCTAACATAAATTACATTATTCGTGTTGCAATCTCCTAAACTATGTCAAACATTTGATTCATAGTGCACACATCACCAGAGGTTGGAGCCAACCAGGATGACCACATCAAAGTCTACCAAATGGATGAATGAGAACAATAGCCAACTTATTAGCTATAAAACAATGAATCCTCTAACACTGTATATGGTTGCATGCAACCCAAACTGTCCATTTATCTGCCATAATTTGTGATTTTATAACCACCGACTAGTCACTGGCAGTGCTTGAAAGGGATGTTAGAAACCTTATCTGTATTATCTGCACTTTCATTGAATGGCTGTTTATTCTTTAAAGTTATGTAATTGTTATGATATGTGTTTTAATCATAGTGCTTGCATTCAATTATTTACTGACTATTATCAGATAAAATATATTAGAAATGAAGGGCCCATTAGGATGACAGGCGGATCTCCCCTGCCGGGCCAGCGGTAGCCACTGGTGGCCCGGTGGGGGCGATCCACCCGCCATCCTTGCCTGAATGACCCACGCCATATTAGTATGGCTGGGGGGTCCGCGGTGGACGGAAAGACGGTCCGCTGCTTTTCCGCCGGACGACTCGTCGACCGGGCGGAAAAGAGGTATAACATGGTGGTGGTGTCTGCAAGACACCGCCATCCATATTATGATTAGGGCGGAGATGAGACTTTCCATGGCGGTGTTGCCGCCATGGAAAGGCATGTGGTTTCCGCTTGTGGGAGCCTGTTGGGGTGGTGGAGGGTGCACTTGGGGGGTACCTGTGGTACCCCCCTACATTGGCATGGGCAAGGTGGCAGGCACCGCGCGGTGCCTGTCACCTTGTGCATGCCAATGCACAACGTGCATTCCCAGCATTGTGGCGGGCGGTGCTGTGAGCATCGCCCGCCACAATGCTGGGATTGGGGGATGCCATTGCCACGGTGGTGGTGGCATCCTAATTGTAGGTGCGGGACCGTCGCACCCCTGGCGGACGGTCCCGCATACCATTACGAAGTCCGTCCGCCATCGTAATGGTACCCTGCATTTGGTGTGGGTGTGTCTGCTGTTTCTACATGGTCATTTCCTTTTGCCTGTATTCAACCATGTTGAGTTAGGTGTTGATGCCTAAGCACAAATGTCCAAGACACCTAGTCAAGGTTGCCTTCTATACCAATCAAAGGGGTGTGGCACCACCAGGTAGTATTATCAGAAATATTACTCATGGCTGTAAAAGTTAAAACCCCAAACTATAAGCATTTGGAACAGCATCTTCAGCACCCAACCCCTTGTGTGCAAACACCATAGTCATCTGCGTATATTTATTACTTTTTTCTTTAATTTCATACCCACAAATCTCAAAAGCCCAACTGAAACTCAAGCACCTCTTGAACACAGTGGAATCAAAAACATTATTCAGCTCTAAACTCCAGGTTTGTATTTAAGTGAACCAAACAATTTAGATAACGCTGATTCAAATTGAAGGTGGTATTAAGTGGACTATTTTAGTGATTTTTGGGCTGACTTACCATATGATTATGATGTAATACTAGTTTGGGAAGACTGGCCCCACAAGCTGGAATTCACGCTATATCAGGGAAGATGTTTTATTAGAAACTTTCTTTTCACTAACACCCAAGCCATAGAAGGACCGCTATGCCACAAAATGGGCATTACATTTGACCCCGGCACTGCATAAGAATTGAGCAGGCTGGCATAAAGAGATACTTCCATTTGTCCAATTATAATTGTTCTGCTTGATGAACCACAAGTTCAGTAGCAATAACCTGTGAAGCTGAAGGCTGAGGACGACTTGAACTGAAATTTGAATGAGTTGCATTATAAAGTAATATTCACCTCATACCAATGCATTATTAAATTACTGGGAGAGGATGCAAGTGTAGTGTCATAAGTGGATGACATATACATAACTAATGATTACTTCATAGAACACTTACAAAATGTTGAGAACATGTGGACATGATACTTGACAGTGCAGGTTACAAATGTCTTTGGGCCCGATGTAGGTAAATTAGATTTACCGATTCATAAATACCGAATTTTACCGATTCGGTATTCATGAATCGGTAAATCTAATGTAGGTAATTATTCTGTATCAAATACCGAATCGGTAGGATTCGGTATTTACCGATTCTGTAATTACAGAATCGGTATTTGTCATTGATTCCTATGGGCCTTGAAGGCCATAGGAATCAATGGCAAATAAATAAATAAAATTACCGATTTGACAAGGGGGACAGGGTGTCACTTTGACACCCTGTTGCACCCCTGTTTCTGACTTGTGTTTCTGACATACATGCCCTAAGGGCATGTATGTGTGTGTCATGGCACAGGTGTACATGCACAGATGTGCATGTACACTAGAATTCGTTATTTACCATGCAATAGTATTACATGGTAAATAACGAATCGATAATGGCCGGTGGCACTGTTTTCAGTGCCACCTACATCTGTATTTACCGATTCGGTAAATTTACCGATTCGGTATTTTACAGAATCGGTAAATTTACCGAATCTGTAAATATACCGATTCTGTATGTTTTGAGACCCCTACATCTCCATTGGCAAATACCGGTCGGTAACGGCCGAAATCAGCCGTTACCGACCGGTATTTGCCGACCTACATCTGGCCCTTTATTCCTTAAAAAGTGTTTGTTAAACATAAACCTCCTAACACTCCCAAAACATTACATGCACCAACAGTCTTTTCTACAACTTGGTCGAATAGTAGTAGAAATATCTTTATTCGATTATCTTTTTTTTTTAAACATGAAAGCACATAAAAGTATACAAACATGAGCAATGAATTTAGAGCAAGTCACCAGTAATAAAGTGAGCTATATTTTAAATGGTATTAATAATGTTCATGTAGTCTAATTATTCCACACACAGTTTGACTTATAAAAGGGCACAAGTACTAGGTGCATCCTAAAGTGCAATACCACAACTAGAGACCGCATTAATATCACATACATTGAAAATGTACTCGATAATTTTTGTAAAAAACTACTTTAAACAATTTCATTATCTAGTAGACTTATGTCATCTTATTGATTGTCACTAAAAAAATACTTACTATCGTTTAAATGTATTAAAATCTATTGAAAACTATTACCCATTAATTATACAAAATCAGAAATTTTACACATAATAATCATTTTCCAGTGTTTGGTAGATAATTTTTTCAACCTACTTCTTAATCTCCAAGCATGTAACAAATATCTGGACATAATGAAGATTAACCACCCTGTGCAATGAATTTTAAGGATTCAAATATTATCTTTTAAGTGGTTTACCGATGAAATGCGTTTTATCGTATTTAACCATGTTCTTCTGATCTGAGTGTACTTTGGACAAAAGAAACGAAAATGTTCTTCGGTTTCATTAACGGCCTTGCATGAGGGGCAGGTGGGCGAAATGTTAGCGCCCTTCCATTTGCTACAGAAACCATTTATTGGCAAGAAACCATACTGAATTTTTAAAACAATGATTTCGCTAGTGGTGGTTCCATTCAATTCAAGAACTCCTCTAGATACATGAAACCTCCTTGACAATTCCCCTGCAGTTCTTTTATTTAGTTATATTTCATTAACATGAAACCAGTATCTCTTTTTAAGATTAGCCAAGGTTTGTTTCTGTATACTACTAGGATTAGTCCAAAGCTCACTCCAGCCCAGTCTGTAAATCCAGCTCTTTATGTATTTGAGCCACGGAATACTCTCTTTAGTATCTAGTGCCAACACGTCAAGCAATGATTGTCTCATGGGCAGTGGTGACTTATTTGACAAAACTTACATTTAATATGCAAGGGGCCCAAAGGCAATCATATGTGCTACATTTTTAAGTCCCAAGTCCAGGCGCATAGGAGTCAAAGAAGCATTTCAGGGGATACAGAATTGTTCTCATAAAACTATTCTCGTTTTTTTCATAGGCACTACGTTGTGCTGGCCATATAACTCCGCGCCATACATCGTGATTCTAATATCGTTGGCTTGATACACTTGGAATACTGGGGAAACTGGCCTGTAGGTTGAGATTTTCTGTCTTTTTACTGAAGTAGAGCTTGCATGTTGAAGTGAGAGTTGGCTCTTTGCAATTTGTGAATCCCATGGTAATGAGTTTGTTGGCCTGACCCCCAAGTAATCGAATTGCTTCACCTGTTCGTATGGGGTGGCACCCAATTTAGTCATGCCCCTAAAGGACTTATGTGGGTAAATGCCATAAATGTAGTTTTTGTGGCATTTATTTCAAACCCAAATTCCCCATAGGATGCCAAACAAAACCGATCCAGTAGATTTTGAAGCCCCATCAGAATCCTAGAAATAAGTAAGGTATCATTGGCAAAAAGCAGGGATGCCTCTGTTTGGACAGCAAGTTTCTTGGTGAATATATCTTCTACACTGTACCGAAAGTGCTTAATTATTATCAGCCAGTTAGTACTACTTTTACAGGAAGGGACGGAACATAAGAGCACACTCATTTGTTAAGAGAATCCGCTGCTTCTTACTTGCATACACGTGTAATTTGGTGATCACAATAGTTCCAAGTGAAAGAGGGTCTGCCTACATTGTACTGCATTAAGGTCAGACAACACCTGTACCATCCAAATGTCATTTATTTTTAGCAGCAGAACAGTGTTTTGCTCCAGTTGAGACATTGCTCACACAGGGCAAACAGCTTTAATGAAGGAAAGACAACAGCAAGAGACAAAACATCCTTACAGAGATACCAACACCAAATTCCAGAGGTAGTCTTGAAGGCTAGGATATTTATAGTATTGCAGGTTATATGGGCGCGATGGACTGCAAGTCAGATGAGCTGGACATTCAATCTGAATATGTGAGATCACAAGAGTTTAATCAGTTATGAAAGTCATTCCCATAGACACCACATGTTAAACCACCAAGTGAATATCATACAGTTTTCGACGCAGAAAGATAAGTATAGCATGCAGAGGAGCCAAGACAATAGTACCTGTGGTCTCTTGGTGGTCTGACCACCAAACTCAAAATACTGCTGCCGGACCCAAGGCGTGGCAGTGGTTGGACCGCCACCATTAGTACAGCGGTCCTGTGGACCGCCTTACTCGTAATCAGGCCCTAAGTCTATGCAGAAGGGCAGAAAGTCTGGGAAGGGTATTTACTTTCCATTGCCGGTATTGTGTGTTGGTAGGGGGCCCTTTTCGCAGGACAAATTGCACATTGTACTTTTTTGAATCAATTTGTATCAAGAGGATAATACATAGATGGTACTTGAGTCTTACAGCGCAAGTACTCATAGTTTCTCATTAACCAGATCTACTAAGATAGCCAGTCTGGGCTTTGCATAAAACTAAGGCTTCCTTGAAAAAGGTGCAAAGTTGGAAACAAAATGTATTCCTCCAAAGTTTCCACACATTGCATCTGTGCTGCACTGTAGGGAGCACATCCAATGTGTGGAATGGTATATACATTATCTAGGCACAGGATTTTGTACTGGAAGGGTATGCTAGACATCACCCAACCCATTGCACAATGGTGCAAAGGTTGTACATGGTCTTGGTTCACATTAGCCAGGATTAACATTACAACAATCCTAGAATGAAATGCATCCCTAGAACTCGGGAGTGGAGCAAGGGTATCCACATAAACCCAATCAATATCCCTGATTGACATCATACACAAGGCAAAAAACACGAGAGGTACTGATAGTCTGGATATAAAGAATCTACTGGAACCTAATTGTGTCCCGTATTCATGCTCAGACCACAAAGTTGATCTCAACAAGTGACACTTTCATGCCAGAGAAAGTGAGAAAAAGAAGATACAGAGTCTGAAATAGTACCCATCAGCCCACTCAAAAGTGGAATCTCGTCATCTGGGTTGTTCAGTGTTGGAGAAAGGTGTCCTATAGGCTCCTCCTCAGGGAGAGTCTGAGGTTGCCTGATAGCGGACCCAAAGATCAAGCATTCAACCAACAGATGACAGTGTGTGAGCGGAAGGGGCAGAAGTTGCAGTGCTCAAAAGAAAAAACAGAAAAGGAAAATAATCCTCGTGATTTAAAAATACCGACTTTGATGACATAAAAAACTTTATTGGGTCTGACCATCAATGTGGTATTGTTAAAAGCAGTATGCTGATAGCATGCAAGGAATTGCTATCCACCATATATGTTAGTTGGTCAACATGTTTCAGCCTTGAGCGGCTTTCGTCAGGACCTATGATTTGCTACTGCAACACTTACTTATTGTGATTTAATACGTGATTTACAACCACTCTCCAGTTATTAAAAGGAAGATGGTGTGTCTTCTCCTGTGTACACAAATGTGGGAAACAAAAGAAAACAGTATTAGAAATATGCATATCTGTAGCATAAACCTCACAACTCTGTACAAGTAGAATGTATGAAAAGATAATTCTAACTCACCCTAGTTGAAGGGAGAAAAAACCTCACCTCACCTGGCAACTGCTCAGGGTGAAAGGAGGCCACGCACTGGAAAATAAGTGCATGGATCTGAAGTTAATTTCAGAATAAGACTATTACAGTCATAAAAACATTTCATTAGTGATACAAAAGACAAAATGGCAAGCCTAGATTAAGCATGTATGAAGATTAAGAAAGCGTCAAACTAGAAACCTCCATTAGGCCAACTCGCATGATGGTCAGAGTAACCGGGTAGCCATAACGTGAGGAAACCAGGACGTCTTATCCTCATCTCAAAAATAATTAATTAGTTCTCAGTAAGAGATTTAACACCTACAGCGCTGTGTGTTAAACAGAAAACACCCGCATAATGAGACAGCAAAGCGCCATAGCTCACCTCTCCGTCGTTGCCTCGGAAGGAAACCTGAGCCGAGGGGGAGGTGGTGATGCTGAGTCGTAAGCGGGGTTTTATCTGTAAATAGCGGACCTTAACGGGAACTATCAATATATGAGTTCTCATTGGCTCGCTGTATGTACATAGTATTGGCCAATGGTGGCTGTCCGAGCCTCAGAGCGGGGCTGTGAGAAACGGTAAAATGTAGACCAATAGAGAGCCATTTCGGCGACGCCGAGTCCGTCGAGATAGCGGACCTTGTTGGAAGCTCATGGACGGAGTATTCTGATAGGTTCACTGTCTATGATTAATATGGGCCAATGGCTGTATCCTTCGTTACAAACCTCGGGGCAGAACTAAGCGAGGCAGTATTACGTGATTGGTTAGGTGTAGACCAATCAAAAAAGAGCCGATTTAACGTAGCTGAGTCCGTGAAGGTAGCGGACCTTGTAGGAAGCTAATGACGGGAGTGTTGTGATTCGTTCACTTTTCGATCAATGTGGGCCAATGGCTCGCACACAGCCTCAAAAATACAATTAAATTGAAGCTATGCGAGGAAAGTTGACGTTAATGGTTCAATGTGGACCAATCAGAAAGAACCAGTTTAATACATTGGACACGTAGTTCGTTTGAGAAAAGGACCTCGTGGGAACCCCATAAAGGAAATGTGCTAATCAGCTACCTCAAAGTTAAATCAGTCAGGGCAAAGGACAGTTGATCCTTCGTTCGCCACAGATCATGCGAACTTGTTTCGATAGGTTGTCTGCTTGCAAAAGAGCAGAGCAAAACAGACCCGATGCAGACAGATAGACATGCAGAAAAAATCACATATCCAAGCAGTCTTCTGAAGCATAAACATGTATAAGTGTTTCAATGTGATTTTAGTGTGTACAAAGTCAAGCGTGGCCAAACTAGACTATAAAGATTATGTGTAATAAAAGAACAGATATCTGCTTCCTACCGATGCGTAGTCGAGTCTAACGGAGAGGTCAGGGTCAAGGCCAAGTACAATGGGCAGCCGATCAAGATCTCCCAATGACCCACAACAAACGAGGCCAATAAACATCAGACCCCAGCAAACTGAGGACCTGGTTGTGAATTTGAGCAGCCGAGTTATCACCCCCAGTGAGCAGTAGGTTCTAAATAGAGGTCTCGGTTTTGTTCCCACCAACAGCGGAGAACCCTTTCTGATACGAGGAGAAATCGAAAAATTCTTCAGGACGATCAGGCTACACTATTTCTTCAGGGATAAAGAGCCAGATACATTGATTGAAGACACTAGTACAGGGCTAAGAGTCAAATCTACCTTTATGCCTCTACTCCAACAAGTACCATCCAAAGTTGGTACTTTTGAGGCAGCAGTACTGCAAGATTTGAAATCTATTGATTTCTCTAGAGACGGCAACTACCAAAACCTTTCAAAGAAAGACAGAGTCACCCTTGAAACCCTTTCCAAGGACACTAAAATAGTGATCAAACCTGCAGACAAGGGGGGTGCTATAGTCATTCAAGACACCAATGCGTATCGAACTGAATGTCTCAAACAACTAGGCAATACACAGTTCTACACCCCTCTTGCTGAAAATCCTACCGCTAGACTCACTAATGAGATCAAACATCTAGTGGAAGAAGCAAGCGCTGAAGGATGGATCACTCCACAAGAGGCTACTTTTTTGGTTACTAAATGTCCCATCACTCCATATTTCTACACACTTCCAAAGATCCACAAACCGGCCAGACCACCGCCCGGCCGTCCGATTATTTCAGGAATTGGATCTTTGTTGGAACCTTTATCAACTTTTGTTGATGTCTTTCTTAGTCCCATGGTAAAAACCATGCCAACATACCTCCAGGATACGAAAGATGTTTTACGTGTACTACCTGAGGTTCATTTCGACATCAACACGGATATACTAGCTAGCTTTGATGTCGAATCATTGTACACTTGTATACCTCAAATTGAGACACTAGAAACTGTACGAACACTTTTAGAGTTTTCCTCTGTTGACACGGTGACCCCTATTCATTTTGTAATGGAACTGGCAAGAATTGCCATGACGGAGAATTTTTTCGCCTTTGAGGAATCCCTGTATTTACAGATATCAGGGACATCGATGGGCTGCAAATTTGCACCCAGTCTGGCAAATTTATACGTCCACCATTTCGAGACCCACCATGTACTTAACAACACCAACCCACATCATCAGCAACTGATGATGTGGAAGCGGTACATTGACGACATTCTAGTTGTCTGGCGAGGGGACATACAATCCCTCTTGCTTTCTCAAGAATGGCTGAACAGTCAGAACCCTTATCTCAGGTTCACATTGGAGTACAGTAGAACTGAACTCCCTTTTTTGGACCTGGTGATTTTCCCACAAGAAGGGCATCTGGCCAGTTCCTTATATCGGAAACCAATGGCACGCAACTCATTGCTGAGATTTGACAGCCACCATCCCCGTTCCCTCAGGGAGAACCTCCCGTTTGGGCAGTTCCTGAGGGTTCGGAGGAATTGGTCCAACTTAACAGATTTCCATTCAAAAGCCAAAGATCTCTCCACGAAGTTGAGAATGCGGCACTACCCCAACACTCTAGTTCGCAAGTCCTTAAAACGTGCTGCGAACAACCATCGAGAGGCCCTGCTAGAACCTCCAGTTAAAAAACCACCTATTGATAGGTTGGTATGTGTGACTACATACAATACTTCATCATCTAAGATCCAGAAAATCATTAGACAGAAATGGCGAATCTTGAACAGCTCAGGTGAACACATTCCTCTGCCATTGTTCTCATTCAAAAGAGGCACTAATTTGAAAGACGCACTGGTCCACACGAGACCTCGACAAGGAGTCGAAGAACCCACTTCTAGCTTGTGGAACCTCCCTCCAGTGCAAGGACATCATCCCTGCGGTAACTGCTCAGTGTGTGCACAAACAAGCAAGACTCTTGCAGTCGACATTGGCACCACTCGACCTTGGCTACTCAAACGCCATACCAACTGCAACAGTGATAAAGTCATTTACCAAATTACCTGCCCTTGTGGTTTGAGGTACATAGGGATGACGACGAGGAAAATTAAATTGCGCATACAAGAACATAAGAGCACAATTAGACGCAACAAGCAGGCGACCCGGCTCACCTCGCACTTTCTGGATAAAAAACACAATCCTGATGATTTGAAATGGTTAATCTTAGAGCAACCATACATACCCAGCCATGTCACAGACATCCCACTTTTTCTCCTCAGGAAAGAACAAAGATGGGTCTATAAATTACGTAGTGACACGGAAGGTTTGAACGACGACATCCCGTGGATGCAGCTGTGAGTCTAAACTGAGTGCAACATCTAGTATCACTTAGCTGACATTATAGACTATATGTGGAGAAGCGTGGCTCAGTGGTTAGAGGCGGCAGACCCGGAAGCTGAGATCGACCGTGGACCAGGGTTCGATTCCCCGGGTCTCGGGCTCAAAATTCCACGGACTCGACAATTCTCGCTCTGGTGCCTACTCAACTCACGGGGTCACACTCTGCGACTCTGGGCAATAGCTTGCTTAATCTCCACTACGGCCCCTCGCGGCGGGATGCCTGGCTTTCACCTTGTGGACACCCTGCCGGGGTTTCTCACAGGGGAATACCAGGACGGGTTCCCTAAGCAAGCGCCGGGACGCTTACGGGCAGCTGTGCGCTTTACAAGTCCAGCACATTTACATTTACATTTACATCGTGTATCACTTAGCTGATATTACTAATTATTATATGTCTGTTTACATCTGGCATAATTTTGCTCCAGACTGTTCGGTTATAGTGTTATACCGCTGATATAGATTCTCTGCCAATGTAGCAGAAAAACTACCCGCCCCTTGTTTTACTCACTAGAATACCTTTTGACCACATAACACATCTGTGTGATCTGTTTTGTCTCATCGCGAGCCACATTCAGGCTTGTATATGCTATCAGTTTTTAGAACAGATTAGACTCGACTACGCATCGGTAGGAAGCAGATATCTGTTCTTTTATTACACATAATCTTTATAGTCTAGTTTGGCCACGCTTGACTTTGTACACACTAAAATCACATTGAAACACTTATACATGTTTATGCTTCAGAAGACTGCTTGGATATGTGATTTTTTCTGCATGTCTATCTGTCTGCATCGGGTCTGTTTTGCTCTGCTCTTTTGCAAGCAGACAACCTATCGAAACAAGTTCGCATGATCTGTGGCGAACGAAGGATCAACTGTCCTTTGCCCTGACTGATTTAACTTTGAGGTAGCTGATTAGCACATTTCCTTTATGGGGTTCCCACGAGGTCCTTTTCTCCAACGAACTACGTGTCCAATGTATTAAACTGGTTCTTTCTGATTGGTCCACATTGAACCATTAACGTCAACTTTCCTCGCATAGCTTCAATTTAATTGTATTTTTGAGGCTGTGTGCGAGCCATTGGCCCACATTGATCGAAAAGTGAACGAATCACAACACTCCCGTCATTAGCTTCCTACAAGGTCCGCTACCTTCACGGACTCAGCTACATTAAATCGGCTCTTTTTTGATTGGTCTACACCTAACCAATCACGTAATACTGCCTCGCGTAGTTCTGCCCCGAGGTTTGGAACGAAGGATACAGCCATTGGCCCATATTAATCATAGACAGTGAACCTATCAGAATACTCCGTCCATGAGCTTCCAACAAGGTCCGCTATCTCGACGGACTCGGCGTTGCCGAAATGGCTCTCTATTGGTCTACATTTTACCGTTTCTCACAGCCCCGCTCTGAGGCTCGGACAGCCACCATTGGCCAATACTATGTACATACAGCGAGCCAATGAGAACTCATATATTGATAGTTCCCGTTAAGGTCCGCTATTTACAGATAAAACCCCGCTTACGACTCAGCATCACCACCTCCCCCTCGGCTCAGGTTTCCTTCCGAGGCAACGACGGAGAGGTGAGCTATGGCGCTTTGCTGTCTCATTATGCGGGTGTTTTCTGTTTAACACACAGCGCTGTAGGTGTTAAATCTCTTACTGAGAACTAATTAATTATTTTTGAGATGAGGATAAGACGTCCTGGTTTCCTCACGTTATGGCTGCCCGGTTACTCTGACCATCATGCGAGTTGGCCTAATGGAGGTTTCTAGTTTGACGCTTTCTTAATCTTCATACATGCTTAATCTAGGCTTGCCATTTTGTCTTTTGTATCACTAATGAAATGTTTTTATGACTGTAATAGTCTTATTCTGAAATTAACTTCAGATCCATGCACTTATTTTCCAGTGCGTGGCCTCCTTTCACCCTGAGCAGTTGCCAGGTGAGGTGAGGTTTTTTCTCCCTTCAACTAGGGTGAGTTAGAATTATCTTTTCATACATTCTACTTGTACAGAGTTGTGAGGTTTATGCTACAGATACGCATATTTCTAATACTGTTTTCTTTTGTTTCCCACATTTGTGTACACAGGAGAAGACACACCATCTTCCTTTTAATAACTGGAGAGTGGTTGTAAATCACGTATTAAATCACAATAAGTAAGTGTTGCAGTAGCAAATCATAGGTCCTGACGAAAGCCGCTCAAGGCTGAAACATGTTGACCAACTAACATATATGGTGGATAGCAATTCCTTGCATGCTATCAGCATACTGCTTTTAACAATACCACATTGATGGTCAGACCCAATAAAGTTTTTTATGTCATCAAAGTCGGTATTTTTAAATCACGAGGATTATTTTTCTTTTCTGTTTTTTCTTTTGAGCACTGCAACTTCTGCCCCTTCCGCTCACACACTGTCATCTGTTGGTTGAATGCTTGATCTTTGGGTCCGCTATCAGGCAACCTCAGACTCTCCCTGAGGAGGAGCCTATAGGACACCTTTCTCCAACACTGAACAACCCAGATGACGAGATTCCACTTTTGAGTGGGCTGATGAGTACTATTTCTAGCTTTTCAGACTCTGTATCTTCTTTTTCTCACTTTCTCTGGCATGAAAGTGTCACTTGTTGAGATCAACTTTGTGGTCTGAGCATGAATACGGGACACAATTAGGTTCCAGTAGATTCTTTATATCCAGACTGTCAGTACCTCTCGTGTTTTTTGCTGTCAAGTTGGGGGACTAGGTACTTTTTCGGTCTATAAAACAATCTCCCCTTGGACCCTCCACCACTCCTTTTGTCTGTTTGTTAATCTGTGCAGCTGAGGCTGCGGGTCCTTATTTACAAGTCGATGCACTATACTGAAAGTGCTTTTGACATTTTCATTTAGTGATACTATGGCAGACTTTGGCGGCCTAGGTTTTGATGATGAGATCCTCTCATCTATTCTATCTGAAAATCCTAGTATGTTAGACCAAATTCCAACCCCAGCACCTACAACGGTGGGTGATTGGGAGACAGTTTTAGATCTCAAAAAGAGCCATTCACGCACCATTATACATGGACAGATCATGGCGGAGTATTTGCATGGAAAATGTTCACCCACAGGTCTCATAGTGACCAATGCGCCTAGGCTTTTTCTAACAGACAAGGCCTTCATCAAGGATTGGTCCTTGATAGCCTGGCGCTGCACAAGAGACTGGCTTATTTTAATTATCACCACAGCCAAAAGAATTGCAGACGCTATCCTGGTGGAAATACAGGTCCTGGAAGGACAAATTAAAACCACCCTAACAACAAAAAGATTTGAGAAACAGCAAGAGGACTCTAATAAGGCCAACAAGGAGTACAAAGAACCTATTTTCTTTGCCAAGATAGAGAAATTTAAAAAAGATTTGGCTAAATTCTCACATGAGAAAGTGTATCCCTACACTAGTGACAATTACACTCCCACTGACTCTAATAAACAGAAACATACTCAAGGCTCCTCCTATGCCACATCCTCAGACACTGATTCCTCCGGCTCAGATAGCGGAGACATCAGTCAACCGAGAGGTAGAGGGCGGAACAATCGACCTAACAAGAGATATAATGGATGTGTGAATATGTACCAGACAGGATCATGGTGGCCACCAGCTCCATGGGGCTATCCACAATTTCCCCCACCCATGTCTCATTACCCTATGCAGCCTCAGTATTTTGACAACCAGGTTTTTTTGGGACAAGGCCGTGGTTGGAACCGAGGCAGACGGAGAGGTCAGGGTCAAGGCCAAGTACAATGGGCAGCCGATCAAGATCTCCCAATGACCCACAACAAACGAGGCCAATAAACATCAGACCCCAGCAAACTGAGGACCTGGTTGTGAATTTGAGCAGCCGAGTTATCACCCCCAGTGAGCAGGAGGTTCTAAATAGAGGTCTCGGTTTTGTTCCCACCAACAGCGGAGAACCCTTTCTGATACGAGGAGAAATCGAAAGATTCTTCAGGACGATCAGGCTACACTATTTCTTCAGGGATAAAGAGCCAGATACATTGATTGAAGACACTAGTACAGGGCTAAGAGTCAAATCTACCTTTATGCCTCTACTCCAACAAGTACCATCCAAAGTTGGTACTTTTGAGGCAGCAGTACTGCAAGATTTGAAATCTATTGATTTCTCTAGAGACGGCAACTACCAAAACCTTTCAAAGAAAGACAGAGTCGCCCTTGAAACCCTTTCCAAGGACACTAAAATAGTGATCAAACCTGCAGACAAGGGGGGTGCTATAGTCATTCAAGACACCAATGCGTATCGAACTGAATGTCTCAAACAACTAGGCAATACACAGTTCTACACCCCTCTTGCTGAAAATCCTACCGCTAGACTCACTAATGAGATCAAACATCTAGTGGAAGAAGCAAGCGCTGAAGGATGGATCACTCCACAAGAGGCTACTTTTTTGGTTACTAAATGTCCCATCACTCCATATTTCTACACACTTCCAAAGATCCACAAACCGGCCAGACCACCGCCCGGCCGTCCGATTATTTCAGGAATTGGATCTTTGTTGGAACCTTTATCAACTTTTGTTGATGTCTTTCTTAGTCCCATGGTAAAAACCATGCCAACATACCTCCAGGATACGAAAGATGTTTTACGTGTACTACCTGAGGTTCATTTCGACATCAACACGGATATACTAGCTAGCTTTGATGTCGAATCATTGTATACTTGTATACCTCAAATTGAGACACTAGAAACTGTACGAACACTTTTAGAGTTTTCCTCTGTTGACACGGTGACCCCTATTCATTTTGTAATGGAACTGGCAAGAATTGCCATGACGGAGAATTTTTTCGCCTTTGAGGAATCCCTGTATTTACAGATATCAGGGACATCGATGGGCTGCAAATTTGCACCCAGTCTGGCAAATTTATACGTCCACCATTTCGAGACCCACCATGTACTTAACAACACCAACCCACATCATCAGCAACTGATGATGTGGAAGCGGTACATTGACGACATTCTAGTTGTCTGGCGAGGGGACATACAATCCCTCTTGCTTTTTCAAGAATGGCTGAACAGTCAGAACCCTTATCTCAGGTTCACATTGGAGTACAGTAGAACTGAACTCCCTTTTTTGGACCTGGTGATTTTCCCACAAGAAGGGCATCTGGCCAGTTCCTTATATCGGAAACCAATGGCACGCAACTCATTGCTGAGATTTGACAGCCACCATCCCCGTTCCCTCAGGGAGAACCTCCCGTTTGGGCAGTTCCTGAGGGTTCGGAGGAATTGTTCCAACTTAACAGATTTCCATTCAAAAGCCAAAGATCTCTCCACGAAGTTGAGAATGCGGCACTACCCCAACACTCTAGTTCGCAAGTCCTTAAAACGTGCTGCGAACAACCATCGAGAGGCCCTGCTAGAACCTCCAGTTAAAAAACCACCTATTGATAGGTTGGTATGTGTGACTACATACAATACTTCATCATCTAAGATCCAGAAAATCATTAGACAGAAATGGCGAATCTTGAACAGCTCAGGTGAACACATTCCTCTGCCATTGTTCTCATTCAAAAGAGGCACTAATTTGAAAGACGCACTGGTCCACACGAGACCTCGACAAGGAGTCGAAGAACCCCCTTCTAGCTTGTGGAACCTCCCTCCAGTGCAAGGACATCATCCCTGCGGTAACTGCTCAGTGTGTGCACAAACAAGCAAGACTCTTGCAGTCGACATTGGCACCACTCGACCTTGGCTACTCAAACGCCATACCAACTGCAACAGTGATAAAGTCATTTACCAAATTACCTGCCCTTGTGGTTTGAGGTACATAGGGATGACGACGAGGAAAATTAAATTGCGCATACAAGAACATAAGAGCACAATTAGACGCAACAAGCAGGCGACCCGGCTCACCTCGCACTTTCTGGATAAAAAACACAATCCTGATGATTTGAAATGGTTAATCTTAGAGCAACCATACATACCCAGCCATGTCACAGACATCCCACTTTTTCTCCTCAGGAAAGAACAAAGATGGGTCTATAAATTACGTAGTGACACGGAAGGTTTGAACGACGACATCCCGTGGATGCAGCTGTGAGTCTAAACTGAGTGCAACATCTAGTATCACTTAGCTGACATTATAGACTATCGTGTATCACTTAGCTGATATTACTAATTATTATATGTCTGTTTACATCTGGCATAATTTTGCTCCAGACTGTTCGGTTATAGTGTTATACCGCTGATATAGGTTCTCTGCCAATGTAGCAGAAAAACTACCCGCCCCTTGTTTTACTCACTAGAATACCTTTTGACCTGTGGTAAATAAATAATTAATTACCGGTACTATTTTTCTATGCATTAACTGAAACAGATAGCTCAATATATAAGAGGCAGAATCCGTGGTATCTGAGTCGAATGGGCTTTAATCAGATGGCTCGAGCCAATGGACCATCGGGTTCCATCCCCTGCAAAGGTTCAGGAAGGGACAGACACAAGGAAAGGGGAATGGCAGCTGCAACGTCTCATTAACATCATACAGTATATATAGTAAAACAGTACAATTGCATTGAATACAGTAGGTGTAACAAGTGACAAATGGAAGATAAGAGCATATGGGCGTAAAAAGAAAGGCGTGCACAGGGCGTGCACGGAAACATGTGATGTAAATGCCACAGAAGTGTCATAAATGGGTGGATACATGGAGGGGGCTACCTGGGCAGCTGGAACCTTTAACCTACTGGTGCGCGCAAACGGGCTATGACGTGTAACTGGGGAGAGCTGGGGGCTCTGACTTCTGGCACTAGAAGAGGAGACTAAAGTCTGGGATGTCAGGACGACAAGTACCTATAGCATATCTGGTATCTCGTGTTTGGAGTACATGTTGATAGAATCTAAAAGTCATCAGGGCAAAGGCTACTTGTCACTAAGGCTGGTGCATGCATATATTGCTTAGTGTATTGCGTGTGCTATGAATCTTCTATGGATACTAATTCAGTAATTCTCTTGCATGGAGACAGGAAGACTAGACTATAGATGAAGATGTTTATGCGGTTCGTTAGCTTAGGAATGTGAAGCCGGGGAGCTGAACTGATAACTAGAGGCATAACATATTCTTGGCAGACAGACAGGCAGGCCAGGCTGGGCACCGCGCTGCTTGGCAGAAAGTAAGTGAAGGGTCAGGGATGCGGGAGGGGCTGCATCGCTCCTCGGAGTGGTTTCAGGAGACTTGAGACTCGAATCTGGTGTCCGGGCCCTTTAAGGCCTAGAAACGGGGACAACTCGATGAATTAACGTGCACAATGTAAAGACGTTGGCAACATAGGCCTAAAACTCGTTGCTTTCACGAGGGACTGGATAACTGGCATACTAACGTTGGACACAACTATAATTGCGTCTTTATTCGGTCAAGGGGGTAAATATGCATAGCGATCATGCACATATAACATATAATGGGGAACACGTAGGGACACATGACAGGGCAAAATTCAATTTTCCTCATTCCCTCCTTGTTCCCTACGTTTCCTTCAGGAAACATCAATATTCATGATACCATCTATCTGTTCATACAGCATCATTTGCTTGTCTCGAATCTTCTTGGAATGGGACTTAGGACTTGGAATACAAGAGGTAGCGCACAAGCCGCAAATCGCAGGGCCACATTGTAAACATAGGCAACAACTGAATATGATCATTACTACTATTCCTAGAAATGACAGTACTTTCCATCCCCAGGCAGATATTACACTCCAGAGCCAACCGGACCATGTCCAGGTGCCTGGATTCTGGTGCAACTGATGGGCTATTTTATGAAGTCTTGTTATAGCTGAATAAACAGACGGTGCGTTATTAGGAATGAAAATGCAACAACTAGATCCGATGACTCTACAAGCTCCGCCCCTATCGGCCAGTATGACGTCAAGAACAAGGCGGTTCTGAAGAACGACAAATCTCATAGCAGATTGTTCTTCTGTTAAGTTACCTAGAGCGGAAGTAGTCTCATTCACTACTGCTTCAAGGGTTCTGGTTAACCTACGTATTAGCTTACTGTTCTGGACAAGTCCTATGAAGAAAAAGAAACCTTTATTGAAGTCTGTATACTGTTCTAAGGCAGTTTCAGTTTGATCGACAATTGGGGACTCGATCTCCCTTCTATGTCTGACGTGTACTAGATGTGTATTTCTGTGATAATCGGATAGGGCTAGGAAAACTGGTGGCAGTAGGAAGGCAATGTAACATGTTCCATCCCAATCTAGGGGCAGACGTACATATGCGGTCTGACCACATACAAAATACGAATGACGTGAGGCTTTGAAAGTAGACTTCCCACTGTCACTATACTCGACCACAGTATTACAATCACTGTGTCCTAGATGTACTGAACCATTCTTTCGGATACATAATTCGCCTTTCACTGGTAGAACTGTAATAGCAGGCAAGTCTGGAGTAGTCTCGGACTGAACATTCAAAACCATGAAATTCGAGGAATAATTACCTAGATCATATACTTCATTTTCTAGATCTAACCCTGTTCTATGGGAAAGACCTTCCTTGTCTGGGAAACATGTTCTATTCAAAAGGGACTTATCGTCTGAGGATGATGTTATCGTAAACCATGCTCCACACGAACCATTGTGTGAAAACGGATAGGGAAAGAGTGGCAGAACTCCCTTCTGTGTCTGGAAAGGGGGGAGTCGACCACACACCCAACAATTAGTGGCATTGCTAGTCTGGTGTGAATAGTGTAACATTCGTATAAAAGTATTGTTGCGCATGGCAAGTCGATAGGATAACTCGTGAGGGGGTAGTTCACTGAAAGTGTGCTCTACTGTATCATTAGAGGAAAGATGTACATGTGAATCAAGAGGAGGAAAAAATACATGTAAAACGTAACTTACGCATGTAATCGTAAGACTCAGAAATAACATAAACAATAACGTAATAACGCATCGGCTGCGCAGATTTTTACAATAACGTATTTTCTTGGAGTTTCGTCTAACTCTCTCACTATGAGGGTCTATCTCATACATGTCAGGAACCTGTCTAACCGCTTCACCCGAGAGGGACTTAAACAATTAAACTGTCTGACTTGCTAGACCGTAGCTTGATTTTATACTCCTGCTGCGGAGTTTTCTCTAACAGGGGGAGTTTAGAGTCAGTATCGGGGCAGTCCTTGAAAAAAGTCTTTGGACGGAGTCCATGAAAACGCTTGATGTGGCTGGAGTGTAGCCACCCCTTCCGGCCCTCCAATTTCACTGCGGTCCTTGTGGTCATCAGAACAAGTTTCGGTTCCTTCCAGCGGGGCTCCAGCGGACTTGAACGATCAAAGTTCCTCACTAGAACGAGGTCGCCTGGAATGACCTCGTGCGGTTTCACTTGGGTGTTGTCTGGAAAGGCAGCCGCGACCTGTGAACGACAAGAGAGTAGTGCAGACATCAAGGAAGCTAGGTAATCTGTCAGCATCTTACTGTCAACATCGGTAATTTTACGTGGCATAGGTGTACCCCACATGTTCGGGGGACGTCCGAATACTACTTCATACGGTGACAGACCTGAACGGGAGTGGGCGACCATTCTCATGTAAAAAAGGGCGACTGGCAGAGCTACCATCCAACCTACGGCTTTCTCTGCGCAAACTTTTGCAATGCGGATTTTCAGAGTCTGATTATGTCTCTCGACGAGGCCAGCTGCCTCGGGATGTCGTACGCAGTGGAACTTCCACTGGTACCCTAACAGAAGAGATACTTGTTTCATGAGTTCGGATGAGAATGGCTGGCCGTTGTCTGAATACACGACCCTGGGCAAACCATAGCGGGGGAAAAACTCACGAACCAACTGCCTGGCAGTGGTCGCGGCAGTATAATCTGGGACTGGATATGCTTCTGTCCATCTGGACAAAGCGCATACTACTATGAGGACATACTTGAAACCTCGACATCGATCCATCTGAATATAATCCATCTGGAGGACTTCAAAAGGGTGGTCAGGAGGATGGAATCCACCTTGTTCCACCGGAATACCTTTACCTGGATTGAACTGACAACATATCATGCAGGTACGTACTTTCTGCTTTGCTGCTGCTCGCAAATGCTTGTTAAACCAGAGGTTCTGGATACTGTCTAACATGGCCTTTTCTCCTAAATGTGCTGGACTATGTGCTGTATTAATAATGACTTGAACCATAGAGTCGGGGAGAAACCATGTGGCTTTTCCCTTCGTCAACCATCCTTGATCTGTCTGGACCCCTCCTTGTTCAGACCATTTCTTGATTTCGTCTGGGGTAGCATGTGTCTGTATGTCTAGTACGTCTTGTGTAGGGTCCTTAACTGTCATACAAGTCGTCTGGACTGGAACGTCTGTCTTTGTCGTGTTAACTGGAATGTCTGGGGTCTGAGCTGTAAGCTTGGCTGTTCGATCTGCTAGATCGTTACCTTGGGAAATGGCGTCAGTGGCTTTCGTATGTGCTTTGCACTTCATAATGGCAATGGCTTTCGGTAAATGTATTGCTTCTAACAGAGCTTGAATGAGGGGGCCATGCTGAATCTTGGCTCCATGAGAGGTCATGAAACCTCTTTCTTGCCAAAGGACTCCAAAGTCGTGAACGACTCCGAATGCATAACGTGAATCTGTATATATGTTTACTTTCAGGTTCTTGGCTCGTATACAGGCTTGGGTCAGAGCGATGAGCTCTGCTGCTTGAGCAGACAAGGTGTCAATACGATATGTTTCTATAACTTCAGTTTCAGTAGTCACTGCATACGCAGCTACTAGTTCTCCTGTACTTGTTCTCATACATGAACCATCCACATAAAGTGTCAGGTCTGGATCAGGTAATGCAATGTCCGTCAAGTCTTGTCTTGGCTTTGTCATGGTGTTAATAACTTCCACACAGTCATGTGTGGCAGGATTTGATGTATTCGAGGGTAACAGTGTAGCAGGATTTAAAATGTTGCAGCGTCTGATGTCTATATGTGGCTGAAACAGTGTCAGTTCATATCCTGTTAAACGTGCAATTGTCAGGTGCTGAGTCTGTGTTCTGTTTAAAAGAACTTCCACGGAGTGTGGAACTTGTACTGTCATGGAGTGTCCTAACACTATGGAATCACTTTGTCTGATAGCTAGAGCTGTGGCTGCAACTGACTTGAGGCACGCAGGCAGAGCCTGGGCTACTGGATCTAATGTGCTAGAAAAATAAGCACAAGGCTCGTGTTGTCCTGCTTGATCTTGTGTGAGAACAGATAATGCTGTACCATCACGTTCAGTAACAAAAAGTGTAAAAGGCTTACTGTAGTTTGGTGTCGCTAACACAGGTGCATTACATAAAGCTTTCTTTAACTCATTAAAAACAAGTGTATGTTCCTGGGTCCAAGGGAGGACAGTCGATGTCGCTGCCTCCTGTGTCGTTAACTGTATCAGTGGTTTGGCTAGATATGCATACTGAGGAATCCATTGTCTGCAATAAGAAGTGAGGCCGATAAAAGCTCGTACCTCCTTCTGTGTCTTGGGCTGTGGAAGATGTGCTATTAACTGGATACGGTCAGGTGTCAACTGTCTACCCCTCTTGGACAGTAAGTGTCCAAGGTATACCACTTGCTGGACACAGAATTGCAGTTTCGAAGGGGACACCTTGTGCCCCATTTCTGCCAGGAAATACAAGACTGTAAGTGACGCACGTTCGCAGTCACGTTCGGTACGGGCTGTGATCAATAGATCATCGACATACTGGAGCAGGGCAGTGTCAGTTGGCATGTGAATACTGTCTAGTTGTCTTTTAAGTGCTTGACTGTAAATACTAGGACTTTCTGTGAAACCTTGAGGAGCTCGTGTGAATTTATAGCTTCTTCCATTTAAACAGAATCCGAAAAAAAACTGGCTGTCTGGATGAATGGGGACACTAAAGAATGCGTTCTTGAGATCAATAACAGTAAAGAACGTAGCTTCAGAATCAATGGCAGTCAATAGGGAAGAGATATCTGGAACCACTGGGTACTGGGGTATGATACATTTATTAAGTTCTCGAAGGTCAATCACTAATCGATAAACTGGAGGTGCATTTGGATCAGTACGTTTAAGAATCGGAATGATAGGAGAATTACATACATTGGAGTCAGTTTCTACAACTACTCCTTGAGCGATGAGCTCATCAATTATTTTCGATAAGGCTGCTACAGCCTCAGGGGGTAACTTGTACTGTCGGATTCGTGGTAATACAACACCTTGTTTCAGAGTGACACGATATGGAGTAATGTGCATACAACCTACATCAGTTGGACCTTGCGCCCATAAATGCTGTGGTACATTCAATAATCTTGGATCAAAATCACGTAACACATAATGACCTTTAAAATCTCGTAAAAACAATCTCACTCCTTCCGGAGAGCAGCATATTACCGCTCCTAATTCTTTCAATGTTTTAATACCCAGTACATTTTCAGGACAGGATTTCGTAAGCAACAAATCTGTAGTTCGGAACAATGGACCAACTTCTAGGGAAACTGGTTTCGATATTTCATTAACAATAGGCTTTCCTGAAAATCCCAGGGAAACATTTCTTGAGCCTGAGAGTGGAGCCCCTGGAACCTCGTCATGACTGATGGTAGTCCTACTTGCCCCTGTATCAATCAGAAACTTTCTGTCTTTCCCTAATACTTGACTGTGTACATAGGGACCCTCTTGATCTACAGGAATCTCGATGAGAGGCAAGCCAACCTCCCTCTCTAGGCTGTTTCATGAATACTGCTGATATTCTGGATAATCTGACTGTGCGTACTGGTACATCTGTTGTGTAACGTGTTGTGTGGCAGCTATAGGCTGCGGTACTGTAACTGTCTGTTGTGCGTTCTGCGGCGGTTGCGTATTCTGCGGAACATGTTCTTGTCTAGGAGGACGCGGTCTCTCTTTCGTCTTACCTGTAGCTATGTTGTGTTTCAGAACTGCACATTCGTTTATATAATGACCTGGCTGTTTACAGTAATTGCATGTCCCTTTAACGGGAGCTGCAGAATGACTAGTTTGATTCGTACCCCTCTTCTGACTATCTGCTGGAACAGACTGTGCAACTAGAACTTTCATTTTTGTGTCTTTCATACGTCTCCTTTCGTGTTCTTGCTCTTCCCTGATTCGGTTCTGGTGATACTGTAACATCTGGAGCATTTGTGACGGGGTATTAGCTTGCCATGTACTCTCGACCTTCAATACTCGATTTTTAACTTGTGGTAAGGAATTCTCGACTAGTTTGGTAACAAAAAGATGTGGATACGATTCACTACTTGTTTTCAGACCGCTATTAATAATGAAACATTTCTCAAATCTGGAATAAAAATCACTAGTGTCTTCGTCTTGTTTCTGTTTACAGGCTGAGATGGCATCCCAGTCTTCCTTTTTCGTGGCTAGTAATCTTGGCAAGACTTGTATTAACAGTTCGGGCAATTCTTTGGCTTTATCCCCAAGACCAGTACCTGGGACTCGTGCATTATCTTCGTTCTCTAACGCGGTCCAGTCAATCTTTTTCTCTCCCACCTCCCATTCTTTCTCTTTGAGTTTTTCATATATGCCCGCAGGCAACAGGACCTTTAACATTTTGATGATATCGGGATACGTGTATTCTCCCATATGGAGCATGTCTTTTAATTCTCGATGGAACCCTGCTGGATCTTTATCGTGACAGGGCACTAACTTTTTCATTTCTAGTAGTTCTATTTTCGTTCTAGGGGTGTAAACAAATACTCGTTCGAGATTACCCCCCGTTCCCTTAACTGGATATACTTCTCGCAACGGATTCTGTCTGTCTATGTAGAATGGGGGTGAAACAGGAACAAAATGTGGAGTCAGGAACGTTCTGTATCTGTGGCGCTGTTCTAAAATGACACTAATTAAATCGGTACCTAGACCTTTCCATCGGTTCAGGAGTAACTCGTTCAATACATTATATAAAGGACCTGGATCAGAATGCTGACTCTCATACAGTGTGATGAGGTGCTGGATCATGTACATACCCACCAGTCGCTGCTCGGCTGGGGGCAGTTTCAGAAACATTTGAGCCACTACTTCGTCTGAATACGTGGTAGAATCACTAGTCCATCGAACTGCTGATCGGGCGAGTTCTTGTTCATGCATGGTACTAAGCTCACTGTAACCTATTCGTAATTTCAGAACTTTATCAGTAGCCTGGAATAATTCTTCAAGAGAACACTGTTCTGGTACGGGAGGAGGAAAAACTTTCTTGTAATCTAGGCGTGTGTGTCTATCGGAAGGTCTCGTTCTACCTACATACGCTATTCTGGTGGGATTCTCGTTGTCTACCTCTTCGTCTGAAGAGTCATTCTCTTTCTCGGCTACTCTCATTGCTTCCTCCTTTTGGTGTATACTTATAATTTCTTTACGAATCTTTCTGTACATGGTTTCTATACTATTTTGTGTTCTGTGTTTTCCTTCTGCTATATTGTCACTCCATCTGGTCAGGACTTTCATATCTTCTTTATTTTTATCAGGGTGATCCTGTTCTCTTATTAAACAATTTATTAAAAATTGTAAAATCATGCCTTGAATCTCGACTTTCCTGTGTACCATAGCTTCGTGAATACTTTCTGGTTTCTCCCCTGTTCGGATGAAATGATATATCCTGTCTAGATGTTGTTCCATATTTGATATGGTAACCAAGAAGCTTGCAACTCGTCGTAAACGTATGGAATATATTATCATACTATCTTCGCCTGGTACTGGGTCATATCTACAATCAGATCCACACTCATTAAAATACTTTTTGAGGGCTTCGTACGTAGTCACTTTTGGCGTACGTTGTAACGCTGCATCTCTCAGCGTCAGTCGCTTTGTTTGAGGCGGGGTGATAGGAGTACCTCCCCCTGCTCCTCCTGAACTGGAATCGTCAGTTAATACTGAATGTGCGGCTACTGGTAACTTGACTGGCAAAGTAGGGGTACGTAATGCGGGTTGGTCCTGGGGTACTGGCACATTAACAGGACCAACGACTGGAGGCACAGTAATTACATTAACATTAGGTGGAAGTTGAACTGGCGTAGGATTCGTATTAGCATATTCTGGGACAGTGTCATCTAAATAGGAAGAAAGGAAAATTTCAGCCGCGGTCGGTTTATGACGTAGCTTAGTCGGGACCAAGGGTGGCGGTAAATTACAGGGTGTTTCCGGGGTCGCCTTAGGCAGACCCTCGGCGAGAAGGGGATACATACCTTTAATAAGAGCATTCCTCTGTCTGTCTGACTGTTCTAACTCGTTCACCTTCTTCTAGTAATTCCCTTTCTTGGGCTTTTTCGGAAGATTCCCTACTTAATTCTGCTTTTCTGAATTCTTTCTCTGTTCTTTTATGGGATTCTTTACGCCATAACTCTATGGCATCTTTCTGGGATTGTCTGGCTTTCTTTTTCCATAATGCTTCTTCTACTCTCATGATGCACTCGGCATCCCATGTTCCTGAAACAGGCCATCTATATTTTTCTTCGAGATTCTTGGTGTAGTCCACCCATAAATCTAGATACAGTATGGCATCTAAGCCATGCTTATGATACATGAAATGTCCAGGACTGTCCCTGGGAGGGACAGGAACTGATTCTTTGAGTAACCCTTTTCTGGTTTTTATCTGACGTAACTTCGAAAACAGAGGCATATTTGAACCGTACTTGGACTTGAACACAATACACAATGAACACAGTAATGAATAGCAAAACAATCACTCATACCACGACATCAAGAACACATTAATAACAGTTCGAACAGATACTACCTAATACATTGAAAACATAATACTTGAATTTCTCGAGAACAGACTTACTAAAATTACTGGATGCACTGCTAAAACAGTACAGAACATACCGGTCTCCTAAAGAGACACGTCATACCGCATCCACCTAGGTGAACACGTCGGACCGGATCTGTGTACCCAAACCCGTCGGACCGGGCACAAATTAATGAACCCGTCTAGATACCCCCAGCAACGGTACTCACCGGGAAGCAAACTGAAGGCCTCGGACTGGACTGGACTGCTACGACGTCTGGTTACTGCTACGCACTACGCATGCGCCTCGGGCTTCGGGCTTCAGAAACAGGTGGGCCTCCGGATACCTCGGACCTTGCTCTCTCGGCTTGGGCTCTGGTCGGGACGATCCGCCTTCCTCACCGCCTCGTCTGGATGCCGGACCGCAGTCTCCGTCTCCTCCGTGGGCCTGAGGGAGACTTGAAGCAGAAATATCTGCACGTGCACAGTAGGGTTCCGTCACGGCTGTAGAAGGGTCAGGGGGCCTGCGTTACATCGCCGGCGCGTGGGGAAGGGGCTCGTCCCTGTTCGGGCGCCATTATGTGGTAAATAAATAATTAATTACCGGTACTATTTTTCTATGCATTAACTGAAACAGATAGCTCAATAAATAAGAGGCAGAATCCGTGGTATCTGAGTCGAATGGGCTTTAATCAGATGGCTCGAGCCAATGGACCATCGGGTTCCATCCCCTGCAAAGGTTCAGGAAGGGACAGACACAAGGAAAGAGGAATGGCAGCTGCAACGTCTCATTAACATCATACAGTATATATAGTAAAACAGTACAATTGCATTGAATACAGTAGGTGTAACAAGTGACAAATGGAAGATAAGAGCATATGGGCGTAAAAAGAAAGGCGTGCACAGGGCGTGCACGGAAACATGTGATGTAAACGTCACAGAAGTGTCATAAATGGGTGGATACATGGAGGGGGCTACCTGGGCAGCTGGAACCTTTAACCTACTGGTGCGCGCAAACGGGCTATGACGTGTAACTGGGGAGAGCTGGGGGCTCTGACTTCTGACACCAGAAGAGGAGACTAAAGTCTGGGATGTCAGGACGACAAGTACCTATAGCATATCTGGTATCTCGTGTTTGGAGTACATGTTGATAGAATCTAAAAGTCATCAGGGCAAAGGCTACTTGCATGGAGACAGGAAGACTAGACTATAGATGAAGATGTTTATGCGGTTCGTTAGCTTAGGAATGTGAAGCCGGGGAGCTGAACTGATAACTAGAGGCATAACATATTCTTGGCAGACAGACAGGCAGGCCAGGCTGGGCACCGCGCTGCTTGGCAGAAAGTAAGTGAAGGGTCAGGGATGCGGGAGGGGCTGCATCGCTCCTCGGAGTGGTTTCAGGAGACTTGAGACTCGAATCTGGTGTCCGGGCCCTTTAAGGCCTAGAAACGGGGACAACTCGATGAATTAACGTGCACAATGTAAAGACGTTGGCAACATAGGCCTAAAACTCGTTGCTTTCACGAGGGACTGGATAACTGGCATACTAACGTTGGACACAACTATAATTGCGTCTTTATTCGGTCAAGGGGGTAAATATGCATAGCGATCATGCACATATAACATATAATGGGGAACACGTAGGGACACATGACAGGGCAAAATTCAATTTTCCTCAGACCACATAACACATCTGTGTGATCTGTTTTGTCTCATCGCGAGCCACATTCAGGCTTGTATATGCTATCAGTTTTTAGAACAGATTAGACTCGACTACGCATCGGTAGGAAGCAGATATCTGTTCTTTTATTACACATAATCTTTATAGTCTAGTTTGGCCACGCTTGACTTTGTACACACTAAAATCACATTGAAACACTTATACATGTTTATGCTTCAGAAGACTGCTTGGATATGTGATTTTTTCTGCATGTCTATCTGTCTGCATCGGGTCTGTTTTGCTCTGCTCTTTTGCAAGCAGACAACCTATCGAAACAAGTTCGCATGATCTGTGGCGAACGAAGGATCAACTGTCCTTTGCCCTGACTGATTTAACTTTGAGGTAGCTGATTAGCACATTTCCTTTATGGGGTTCCCACGAGGTCCTTTTCTCAAACGAACTACGTGTCCAATGTATTAAACTGGTTCTTTCTGATTGGTCCACATTGAACCATTAACGTCAACTTTCCTCGCATAGCTTCAATTTAATTGTATTTTTGAGGCTGTGTGCGAGCCATTGGCCCACATTGATCGAAAAGTGAACGAATCACAACACTCCCGTCATTAGCTTCCTACAAGGTCCGCTACCTTCACGGACTCAGCTACGTTAAATCGGCTCTTTTTTGATTGGTCTACACCTAACCAATCACGTAATACTGCCTCGCTTAGTTCTGCCCCGAGGTTTGGAACGAAGGATACAGCCATTGGCCCATATTAATCATAGACAGTGAACCTATCAGAATACTCCGTCCATGAGCTTCCAACAAGGTCCGCTATCTCGACGGACTCGGCGTCGCCGAAATGGCTCTCTATTGGTCTACATTTTACCGTTTCTCACAGCCCCGCTCTGAGGCTCGGACAGCCACCATTGGCCAATACTATGTACATACAGCGAGCCAATGAGAACTCATATATTGATAGTTCCCGTTAAGGTCCGCGATTTACAGATAAAACCCCGCTTACGACTCAGCATCACCACCTCCCCCTCGGCTCAGGTTTCCTTCCGAGGCAACGACGGAGAGGTGAGCTATGGCGCTTTGCTGTCTCATTATGCGGGTGTTTTCTGTTTAACACACAGCGCTGTAGGTGTTAAATCTCTTACTGAGAACTAATTAATTATTTTTGAGATGAGGATAAGACGTCCTGGTTTCCTCACGTTATGGCTACCCGGTTACTCTGACCATCATGCGAGTTGGCCTAATGGAGGTTTCTAGTTTGACGCTTTCTTAATCTTCATACATGCTTAATCTAGGCTTGCCATTTTGTCTTTTGTATCACTAATGAAATGTTTTTATGACTGTAATAGTCTTATTCTGAAATTAACTTCAGATCCATGCACTTATTTTCCAGTGCGTGGCCTCCTTTCACCCTGAGCAGTTGCCAGGTGAGGTGAGGTTTTTTCTCCCTTCAACTAGGGTGAGTTAGAATTATCTTTTCATACATTCTACTTGTACAGAGTTGTGAGGTTTATGCTACAGATATGCATATTTCTAATACTGTTTTCTTTTGTTTCCCACATTTGTGTACACAGGAGAAGACACACCATCTTCCTTTTAATAACTGGAGAGTGGTTGTAAATCACGTATTAAATCACAATAAGTAAGTGTTGCAGTAGCAAATCATAGGTCCTGACGAAAGCCGCTCAAGGCTGAAACATGTTGACCAACTAACATATATGGTGGATAGCAATTCCTTGCATGCTATCAGCATACTGCTTTTAACAATACCACATTGATGGTCAGACCCAATAAAGTTTTTTATGTCATCAAAGTCGGTATTTTTAAATCACGAGGATTATTTTCCTTTTCTGTTTTTTCTTTTGAGCACTGCAACTTCTGCCCCTTCCGCTCACACACTGTCATCTGTTGGTTGAATGCTTGATCTTTGGGTCCGCTATCAGGCAACCTCAGACTCTCCCTGAGGAGGAGCCTATAGGACACCTTTCTCCAACACTGAACAACCCAGATGACGAGATTCCACTTTTGAGTGGGCTGATGGGTACTATTTCTAGCTTTTCAGACTCTGTATCTTCTTTTTCTCACTTTCTCTGGCATGAAAGTGTCACTTGTTGAGATCAACTTTGTGGTCTGAGCATGAATACGGGACACAATTAGGTTCCAGTAGATTCTTTATATCCAGACTGTCAGTACCTCTCGTGTTTTTTGCTGTCAAGTTGGGGGACTAGGTACTTTTTCGGTCTATAAAACAATCTCCCCTTGGACCCTCCACCACTCCTTTTGTCTGTTTGTTTATCAGACACAAGGCCTCAATCTCTAGTAGGAACTGCAGAATAAAACTTCTATTTAGAGGTCCCAGTTCACTATCAAACAAGGAAACAAAATGCAAGGTATTAGAAAGATGGCCAAAACCAAGTCCTATGCCGAGAGTATTGTTATACCTTGACCCAGAGGCTGTGCTAATGGAATAAAAGGAGGAGCCTTCCCATTAAGAGTCCGCACAGATTTGGAAACAGAACTTAAAAAAGAAATGTATCTATGAGGGGGAGCTGAAGGATGTCTGTTAAGGGTCGACTCGGCCTCTTGGAGGACTCCACAACCTTCTTCTTCGATTCTCGCTAATTCAACTGACCCATCCCCAACATCATTTTTCACTATACATCCATTTGCTCCACCACAATTAATTATGGACAGTTACTTCCATATCCTTGTGTCCCTTCCCTAGGCGATGGCAATCTCGGATTGGTACTGCTAGTATGTGAGAAGGGGTGGGGGCTCACGATCTGGATGAGAAACAGCATTCTTTGGCCCTTCTACTTTATGAAACTGAATAGAAGCGGACTCTTGTAGAACATTTGAGAACTTGAGTCTTTTGGACATGCATTTCATGATGCACCGGATTCTTTTCCTTTTCCCCTTCTGGTGTTTTGCCCTTTTGCAACTCTGGGGGGGCTTTACAGAAGAATCACCATCATGGTGAGCCCTTGATAAATTAGCACTTGAAAGGGGGATATCTTGCAAAACTGCAACCTCATAATAGGATAATAGGAGCCCCTTTTTTAAATATCAGAAAACAGGAAGCAGATTCTCAATTACAGACACACTTGCTCTTTCGGCTACATAGGGGAAGAACTGGGCATGTTGTCAATATGCTTAATGGCCTCCCATTTACCATTGGATTTCCCAAAAGGAGTGGCCCCAAATCTGCTATAATCACCCACCTGAATTCCAAATTTGATCACCCCACTTTTTACCACTATTTTAGTCTGAGAGACCTGGGATTTTATTTCAATGCCCCTTTATTCCTTCCATGGGCATAAGCCAAGGGAGGTTGAGTGCTGCACTACCATTAAGACTGAGGACAACACATCTAACACGTGATCAGAATTAGCAATTGTTCTATTCACCGCAATGAAAACCGTGGCATAGAGGAAGCAAAGGAGCCCTTACAGGATACACACATTGTGCCCCCTGTGTGCATGCTCACCAGTTCCTGCATGGCATGGACGTTACAGTCCATGCCATGCAGAAACCTTGTGCGGCATTCCCAATACAGTGCCTTTTTTGAAATGCACCACTGCTTTTGAAAGAGGCACTGCAGCAGGAACCGCCATGTCACCCACACGCCAGACCACTTTTAAGTTGTAATCTGGTGGGTGGGTGGCGGCAACTCTTATCAGTGCTGGGGTGCAGCAGTGGTGAGCCACCCGTCCATGCACTGCCAAAAGTCGTAATCTGGCCCTAAGTGACTGCACACATACTTTGTGCGTTGTGGTCCAAATATGGAGGTGATCCTGCAAAATCGATGCATTTCCTACATTTACACATGACAAATACATATTTCATATTAATGTTTATTACTAAATCGTACATTCACATATTAGTAAATAGTGCATTTTTTTACATTTCGTTTAGAATAAAAATGTAAAGATTTTTCAAAGGGTTAAAATCCTAATGGGCAGTATATATAGCAGACAAGACAAAGGGCCTGATTAGGTTGTCAGGTGGTCAGATCTCCGACAGGCTGTCAATGGCAGTCCGACCGCCGACATCCCTTCAATCTGACCGCCGCATTACGATGCTGGCGGTCGGACCCACAGCTATCAGACGCAAGACCACCGCCTCCACAAGTTTTGATCAACTCACTCAACCAATACAATGTGGCATATCCTTTACAATGATCCAGTGATGCTGCCACAAAAAGGTACTAATAACAAAAAAGGGCTGGCTCTGATCAGTAAGGCTGAGCCTGATAAGTGCAACAACAAAGAGGGGATGCCAGTACTGATCTATTCTTTTCCGAACAATTACTTTCACCAAAGTACAGACACCAGTTCAATACCTAGGATTTGCTATTAAATAGCTATTTATTCACAATGATTCAAAAATCGGACACCATTTCAACTTTAATGCGTCTTTACAGATTATATTCTTCACAAAAAAGGATTTAGGACACAAGACAATAAAAAGTTTCAACCATATCATCACTACCCAAGCATGTCACATTCACACCACTCTCATTCAAACAATGGTAAAATACGTAGGGTCAACAATAAAGTTCTAAAGCAATTGTTGGAAATAACACAAACAATATATACACCACTATCATTTCATTTTTAACTTTCAGTTGTCAGAAAAATGTATGACACTCAATGGGTGTATAAGCACAAAACCAAGTGCCGAATAATTAAGCACCAGGATGGCAAAGGTTGACCCTACACGGTCTACGCGTTTCGAATCCTTACTAATCACAGGATTCTCTTCAGGACCATAGAACGCTCCGTCAGAAGAGCAGACGGAGATTATTTAGAAATTGTAGTTGCTCCTTGAAGGGAATTGGTGGCTTTTCTTGAGAGACAAAGGTCCAATCTTCAACGAGAGGCGCGGCCAGCTGTAATGACCCAGGCGGGGTTCGTAGTTCGAGTCCGAATGTAGTTCCGACAGATTTAACTGTAGGTGGTGGCGTCGAAGAAAGTATCAGCACGCCGATTATCGTCAGGGAGCCGAGCCTGACGCCATGGCTGAGCACTTCGTCAATGGCCAACGAACGACTAATTGCGCATGCGCGGCCCACAGCAGGCTGGGTAATGTAGTGTCAGTGGCGCGAGAGAAGTGTTCGAGGTAGACTTCACCACAGTTAGAAAGCTCCCACCATTGAGTCAAGCTGCATCTTAGCATGTGGTAAGCACTGTGGTGGTTGAAAATGAAAGCAAGCATGATGCAGACTTTGTTTTGTAGTCCAGTCAGCGCAACCTACATCACCTGTACTGGAAGTAAAAGACTGAGAATGAAACTGAATTTAGTGTACATTCCACCTGGAGTCCACCAGGCTCAGATTCAGAACTGTTGGAGTGTAAAAATCTTTTTTACAGAGCAGCACAGTAAAGAAAAGTAGGGTACTACAAAGACCACAAGCTTTCAAACAGATTTTTAATTGGCATTAAGTCAGAGTCTAAATTGGCAAGACAGATGGGCAGTATACAGAGGTGCAGTTAGTGAATGTACACAATCTCCATGAACCTATGTTTGGCTAGTTCTAACAATCATTGTATTTTTAGTATACATTATACTGGTGGCTTTTCTTGTGTAGTTGGTGCAAGGACATATTTTGACAGAGCGTGAAGACCAGAATCAGTTACAGTACAGCTTGGAAAGGAAGGATAATTTCATTACTATGCAAGAAGTGTGACTATGATTAACTTGACAGCTATCCCATTTCAAGATAGTTTCTGTTAGTTAGAACTAGAATATAAAATTCTGAGACCCAAATAAACTTTTGTCTCATGCTTGAATATATTGTCTTAGCAGAACCTTTTGCTAGTAAATGTAATTCAGACACTGCCAAGAGTCTCTTTACAGATATACAGTCATACCTTTATGTATATAATGTAGATGAATATTTGTACAAAGATAACCAGAAACACATAAACTGATCACCAGATTTGCTGTTCTTGAATATATCTGACACTCACTTGATTTAAAGTGGAAGCATTGTTCTAAGCTGGTAAAGTTCACCAGATTTTGCAGAAAGGTTCCCTTATTTCAGAACCCCATCAAAGCATCAATTCTGTCCTGATTCTAATTTCTGCCACCAAAAGTATGAAAATGTATGTCAAGTCTGACTTTCCTGATATAAAATTATATATATTATGCCATGATTCTGAGGAAAGAGGTGTTGTCAGGCCTCTGACCTACCCTATTATTCAAAAGATTCAGATTTGAGTGAAACAACGTTGGAAAGAGTCTATTTATCTGCTGAGCGAGGAAATGTGCATTGTCTGCCTTTTATTGGATAATCTATGACAAACACCGATAATGATCTATTGTTTTGACAGTCTAGTGGTTATTCTGAAGATGGTCAGACCACATCTGATGGCTCATCAGATGCGGTCTGACCGCCATCTGCTGCTGCAGTACGACCGACGCAATACAATGCATGCGAACGGAGGCAGCAGGGGGAGGGACAGTCCAACGCCTTCCAACATGCTCAAGGAGCCCATAGGACAGTCGGAGGTTCAGTAATCCCTACAATAGGAGTGGTGTGTTCTCAGGCACTGCCGTAGAGATTACAATGTTCCTTTACGCGTGCCCTTTCTGGTGGTTCACCCGCCATGAAAATGCAGGCAGTGAGTGGCTTTGGGATCCCGTAGCGAGCCCTCCTTACCCCCCCTGGCCCTCAGCTATGGGGCCTGGGGGGCACCTAAACATTCCTGCACTATATGGCAGGCACCACATGGTGCCTGCCACACAGTGCAGGGATGTTTTTAAAGTGTCAAAAAATGAAAAGGCTCTCAGAAGGGACTTTGGGGGGCCCAAATAGGGCCATGTCCTTCATGGGCCACTGAATGTAGTGCCCCCACACACCTCCATGCACCACAGGGTGCATGGCACACAGTTCATTGATGTGCACAAAGTGCTCCTTTACACTGCGGCTTGTGATGCGGCCCTATTCCTGGCCTGCTGCACAGGCCGCCATGTAAAAGAGCACTTTACGACTGGCAGCACAACGGTCGCATCATAATTAGGTGGTTGGATGACCGCCTGCGGTCTCCTGAACGCCGTGATAGCGGGCGGCTGTCCACCCACCCACTAACAAAATCAGGCCTTATATTTGTAAGTAACATTAATATTCAAGTGTGCGTAGATTATTTTTTATGATTTATAATTACAGATTTGATGGGTTTTTATAGAACTTTGTATTAATTTTTTTTGGTTTAAGTTAAGATTTTGACTGTTGATGTTATTTAGGACCTCATGTACAAAAAGTACCCGTCGCGCGTTGCTGCGATCTCCGAAGAAAGGAAATTCATGGAAACTCGTTATGATACCATTCAATTTCCATTTGTCATTTTTATTGAAACTTATTCATTTTAATATGGAAAACATTTCAAAGTGTTGTTTTAATTATATTTATTTATTTGAGTGCTTGTGGATACACGATTTTTTGTTTTTCCGTCCGAAAGATTATGAGGGCCCTGGGGGGCCAATATTTTAAAAACTGTTATGCCAGAAACCTTCCCGGGAGTGTACTCAACAACTTCCCAAATTTTCCTGGCAATCGGATGAATGGTGTTTTAATTCTATTTATTTATTCAAGTGCTTGTGGATACACGATTTTTTGTTTTTCTGTCTTGTGCGTACATCAATAATCGAAAGATCAAGAGGGCCCTGGGGGGCCGATATTTAAAAAAATGTTATGCCAGAAACCTTCAGGGGAGTGTACTCAACAACTTCCCAAAGTGTCATGGCGATCGGATGAATGGTGTTTTAATTCTATTTATTTATTCGAGTGCTTGTGGATACACGATTTTTTGTTTTTCCGTCTTGTGCGTACATCAGTCTTCGAAAGATTATGAGGGCCCTGAGGGGGCCGATATTTAAAACATTTTTATGCCAGAAACCTTCGCGGGAGTGTGCTCAACAACTTCCCAAAGTTTCATGGCGATCGGATGAATGGTGGTTTAATTCTATTTATTTATTTGAGTGCTTGTGGATACACGATTTGTTATTTTTCCGTCTGGTGCGTACATCAGTATTCAAAAGATTAAGAGGGTCCTGCGGGGCCGAATTTAAAAAAATGTTTATGCCAGAAACCTTTGCGGGAGTGTACTCAACAACTTCCCAAAGTTTCATGGCGATCGGATGAATGGTGTAGTAATGCATAAAGGACAAACAGACAGACAGACAGACATACATTCGTTTTTATATGTAGATAAGTCCAGTTTCTTAAATAGCCATTTCTTAGGTTTTACTATTGAAGAATACCGGGCCTCATGTACAAAAATGCTTTTGTTAAAAGCAGTCACAATTTGCGCACATACTGTAATTGGTTTTCAATAAAAAAATAAAAATTCTTTCAAATTGCAGCCTATTTTCCGAAACATTTTACAAACATATTTTCTTAGTAAGCAGTGGTCAGGTGGATCACTGCCTGCTTCTAAAAAAAGTTTTTGTAAACATTCACAAAGAAGGAGACCCTTGGTCACCCATTCACTTTTGTGAATGGGTTGCCAATGTTTTTGAGTTAGTCATAAAATATTATTGTTATGCGACCAGGATGTGGTCGCATAAATTAATACATACCATAAGCAATAAGTATATGGAAGCAATGCCTTTAACATGCCCCTTACTAATATTCATTCTTATTGGTTTCCTAAACCCCTTTATTGATTTAGTAAACTATTTCTGATACATTGAATATGTATATTACATTTTAAGAAAGGGTTTTAGCACTCACAAACTCTCTGATTTACTGAATCAGAGGGTTTGAAAATGCATAAAACTGTACATGAGGCCCCAAAGTATTATTAATTTAATTTATATTATTTACATTTTAGAGATGGCTTTTTTTGGGGTTGGATTTTTCGTTTCTTCTGTATAGAATCTGGCAGTGTCACTTTCTTAATATGGTGGTATTTTAGTATAAATATTATTTTTTTTGTAACATGTTTTTATTGATGTTCAACAAGTGAAACATACAAGCAAGAGGATCATTAATATACAATGCGGGCTTAGTAGTGGGCAGCAAGTAGCAATGGTGGGCAGAGGATGTTGCAGCAAATTCACAGACAGAGAACACATGATCATGGGTCAACATTGTATACAGGCATATAAATGGGTTAATTTCTAACACAGGTACATTTATCAACCGTGGGATTGGCGTAAATATTTGCACATGTTTGCGTTTTTTTATAGTGATTATTTCATTGGTAAAGTGTTTGTATTGGTTAGTATTTTAAAGTTTAATTTTATTGGTATTTTGTTTGATATTTGATTTTTATTTTAGATTAAGCTCCTATTTGGTGTCTGTTAATTAGTTTTCTTGTGTTAATTGTATATATATATTTTTTTATTATTTATTTATTTATTTTAAATTTATGTTTATTACTGTTTATTAATGTAACGGTACTATTTGAATAAATAATAATTATTTTTAGTTATTTTATTGGTTGGTGTATTTGCATATTTTAGAAATAATGTTGATTTAATGTTAGTTTTTATTTATGTAGTTTAATATAACTTTGATATCTTTTTATAATATTTGGACATGTTATATTTTTCTGTTTTAATGAAGTAATGTAGTAATTTAGGGTATTGTAAGTTATAATTCTTTTTTATATATTGGTAATTATATTTTGGTTGTCAATATTTTGGTATCGATATTTTTGTAGTGTTGTATATATTTAAGATGGTCACCAAAGTGTGTATTTCTTTATTTTTGTTTTCAATATTTGGGTGTTTTAGATATTCATACTAGTGATATTTTTGAAGCCTATATAGACATTCTTGTATATAAGTATAGGATCACTATATATTTCTGATAAATAATTTTTGAGTGATAGTTCTGTATTTCAATATTGTTGTCCTCAATCTGTCATACAAACATCAATGTTTTACTTTTTTATTGTATGGAAGGTTTTCATATAAAAGCTTTTTTCTTCTTTTCTGCAGATTTACCCTTTGTTTCTGACAACTGCTGATTAAGTGGCTCAGTTACAGAAAGTTAAAATAATCTGAAAAACTATGCTGTTCAAAGATCTATATTAAGGAACATGCTAACAAATCAAGATGAATTTCCTCTTTTTTTGTTCCTGGAGTTAAGCTTTGGCTGTCTTTCCATTATCTTTATGTTCCCATACAGCCAGTCATATTTAAAACCACAATTCTTTAGTTCTTTTTTTATCAATCCTGAGATCAATTCTTTGGCTTTCCAGTTAAAGCAGCTTTGCACTTGAAAGATTTAATATTCCTTGTATTCATCTCAATTGAATCCATATGTCCAAGATCATTATCATTGACGTCCATCTGAAACAATGCTCAATTTGTAAAAATAAAGTACCAGGGCTCTTATCAGGAGGTCACTGAAGCTTGCACCATCCACTGCCTCTGCCAGTGCTGCCAATGACAGTCCCAACACAACTACAAACCATCATACACCATAAGTGTGACAATTCAGACTATTCCAGGCTTCCAAAGCATTAAGATTGGCTTGAGTTTTGGGTATTAGTCATTTTTAATGAATATTGAATTATTAGAACATTGGAATGTTGGGAGCTCCATTGAAAACAATGGAGTAGCTCCAGGCTTATAATGGCTGGTATAACTTTCCAATGTTTCTTTGTTCACAGCTGGGGCTGTGAACAAAGGCTTAAGGGAGCCTGAGTGGATTTCAATCCCCTCGCGCTCCCTGAAGCCTTTGTTTTATTTGTTAGAACACTCTGCCCTCTAGTGGCAAAATGTTCTAATAGCCTTATAGCCCTTCGTAGCTGGGCTATACCGGCTAATAAAGTCCCGCTCCCTTGTTAAAGCACCTCGCCGTCGGCTCGGGCCTTTAACCGTGAAACAGGCCTTTAATAGCCGGTATAACCCGATACGGTGGGCTATAAGGCTATAATAAACAGCTGTCATTGTGCTCATCTCTAAATTAGACAAACAGCACCAGCATGTGGGAGACAGTCATAAGTACTAGTATTAACAATTAAGTGCTGTGTAGGTGCCACGGACCGGAAACCATCAGCTCACTTTAAGCACTGATCTAAACACCCACTGAAGATGGTTCAAGGACAGACAGAATATGAAGTTCAAGACGTATGGTTCTTGGATTTTCAGAGCTTGCCCTCAATTTTTGATTCACTGGAAATCACACAGAAATATTGCTACAGTATATCTATCCACTATTCAACATTAGGAATAGAACCCATTACAGTCACACCACCTGAAAGGCTCCTCCGGAATCCTCTCCACTGGAGGATAGACTGTTGGATGGCCACCTGCCCGAGAAAGCTATATCGTTAACTTACAAGAAATTGACCAATAATATGGCAGACCACCTCCAACTGCTACGAGAGAAATGGGTAAGGGACGGCATCGATCTAGATGATGAAGAGTGGCAGGAAGCGGTGTCCTCTCCAAGAGCGGTAGCAATCTCAGCTAGACTCAGGCTAGTTCAACTTAAAATTCTCTACAGAGTGTATGTTACAGGGCCTTGTCTGGTACGCATAGGTAATTCGCTAATTAAGAATGTACTAGATTCCCCTGTATTGTATACTTTCTGTCATGTCAATGAATGTTCAATAAAAAGAAATATAAAAAAAAGAATAGAACCCTTAAGGACAAGTTACTTAAGATATCCCTTTGCCATGTAGCTATCGACTACTCCCTGCAGACATCTTCAAAGAACAGAAGTGATGAGTCAGGTTGGTGGAGTGGGAGCATCTGTGGCCAAATCTTTATTAGCACTTGGTACATTTCACAGAAAATACTAACACATCTAGGGGAACATATATTTGTAATTTACTTACACAAAAAGTGTCATAAATGAATTTTCTGAAGAAGTGATCAGATAAAATTCAAGTGACCATAAACATTGTTGATGCCGCATGTGGTCTAATCACCATCATTAACTGCCCTCACATAACAGATTGAATTTTAAATGAGAATATTTATTAAGATTCCAAAATGATCTAAGAGACATTTAATTAGAATTGCAGCAATGGTTCTTATGCAAAAATCACCTTCTTCTTCAAGGGAAGTAGCTAAGTGAATTTGAGAAAATTAATATGAAAAATACTAAAAGGTCACTTAGAATTTAAATTGTGACCATCAAGTAATAAATCAAGTATATCCACCCCCTGCTAAGCCTGATAAGGGCAAGCGAGACGGCCACTGAGGACTGCCTGGCTGTATGCTTAGATATTGGCAGTCCTCGAGAGGATGGGAATGGGCCTGAATTTCCTCAGCTGGATACGAACGCTATATAACTGAGCCCTGACTACAGTCAGGACAGGGTAAACCCTCTGTGAGCACTTCAAAATATGTAGCGGGACACAGCAGGGATGCCCTCTCTCCCCACTAATTCTTTCTTTGGCTATGGAGCCCTTCGCATGCATGCTGCACACAAGAGCCTTGGAATGTGGAATAAATGCATTTGGCAGGTGGCATGTAGTAACATTATACGCTAACAATGCACACGGAATGTATGCAAGTCCATCGCAAGACTAAAAGAGATACTAGCGACCTTCAGGGAAATATTAGGGCTCAAGATCAACTGGGCCAAATCCGCTCTGTTCCCAATACAGGAAATACTTGATACTCACATGGGTCTTGCACTACAGACCAGGCTGGAATTGCAATTTGATACGATTAAATACCTGGGAATTCAAATCTATCACTCAAATGGCATTCTTTTAGTAGGCAATCTGAGCAGCACCCTTTTGTTGGCCGGGCAATTCACTCCATTTTGAGCTGCTCTCCCCTGTGGGTCGGGTGGCAGTAGCCAAAATGCTAATACTACCCAGGCTACCATACTTTTTCCTGCCCTGCCAATATTCCTTCCAACATCCTTTTTCAAGAGCCTTCAAAGTCTCCTATTGTACTTAAGGAAAGGAAGAAATTTGCGCTACATAAATTACACTGTCCACTACAGAAAGGTGCTCCCACTTACGGTGTGGTGGCGCAATTACAATGACTGATGAGTTGGTTGATAGATGGCCCCTTTGAGGAAGGATCTGATGTTCTTAATATTTAATCCACTCTGGCACGGTTAATGAACCTGCTAGACCTGACATCCTTGGCGTTGTTTTACCCCTTAACTTTTTGCCTTCAAATCTCCTGTTTTTGCTGACTTCGTTTTTGCTGGCCTTGCATACTTTTCCACTGCTAGCCAGTACTAAAGTGTTTGTGCTCTCTCCTTAAAACATGTTAAATTGGCTTATACCACATTAGTATATTTAATTTACTTGTAAGTCCCTAGCAAACTGGAACTGCTGGTGCACAGGGCCTGAAATGAAATGCTACTAGTGCGCCTGCAGCCATCCACTTAAGTAGTACTTTAAACATGTCTCAGACCTGCCATTGCAGCCTGTGTGCATGCAGTTTTAAATGTACATTTCGACCTGGCAAAGTAAACCTTTTCAATAATGCAATACCAGGTAAGAAAAAGGGTCTAAGGGAAGTTTAAAGACCTGCACGGATCAATCCCCAATCCATATATATCAACAACACAGAATCCGCGGGTCCCTTAAAGAAATACAGACAAGTTTATTTATTTATTTATAAAGTTTTATATAGCACGAACTTGAGCTAAGAGGGTATCAGAGCGCTTTACATTTAGGATTGTTACAAAAAAAGTTACATCAGTTACAAGAGCATAGAAAGGTACAGTACACAAAAATAATGTTGCAAGAATTCGTAGGAGGAAGGGAAGGAAGGAGTCATTAGCAGGAAGATGAGGAGGAACTGTACCCAATGTCCGGTTGGGTAGGTGACGGTCAGGGGGAAACCAGGGCCCATCTCCTCAATAGCTGTCTAGCAGCTCCACCGGACATCAGCCATGTTGTTCAGGTCTCAGCAATCTGGGGAACCAGTTTTGAGTTTATTTGATTTGATAAGGTTATATAGCGCTGGCTAGACCCAGAGGTATCAGAGCGCTTAACCAGAGAATCGTTGCATTACAGGGTAAATCTAGAAAGATTATAAATAGCGCTGGCTAGACCCGGAGGTATCAGAGTGCTTTATCAGAGGAACCTTGCGTTACAATTTACATCAGTTACGATAGCGTAGTAGCGTAGTAAGGTACAATAAACAAACAATGAGGTTGGGAGGATTCGTAGGAGAGGAGGGGGATGAAGGGGCCATAGCAGGGAGACAAGGAAGAACTGTACCAAATGTCCGGCTGGGTAGGTGACGGTCGAGGGGGAAACCAGGGCCAATCTCCTCATTAGCTGTCTAGCAGGTCCACCGGGCATCAGCCATGGTGCCCAGGTCTCATTATTCAGGATTAAAATAGCTTAGACCTGAAGGTATCAAAGCTTTTTACATGATATCCTTATTGTTCCAAGATTACATCAGTTATAGGTTACATCGGTTGCAGGGAGAGCATATAGAGATCTTTGAGGACGAGGTCAGAGGAAACGTAGAGGGGTGGGGGGAGGGGTAACAGAGTAGGGGGGAGATATGACAGAAAGACGAAGGGAAAATTCAGCCCAAAGTATATCCCTCAAGTGACGCGAGCAATCCAACAGAAACACGCAAATCAGGGGAGTCCTCTTAAAGAGGACGGAATACCATCACCCACCAAGGTGGCATGCTTCATCATTTGGGATCTCCTCTTGGCTGCAACATAGGGCTGCCAATGAGCTACGACTCCTAGAAAGTGTTTAGGAGGAGCTCACGGATGTTTTAACATGATCTGGGGACTAGATCTCCTAAGATCGATGGAGCATGAAGCTGTGTGGTGAAAGTGCGTAATGCAGTGTGTAAAGTAAGTGATTAAAATTGACTACCAGGAAAAAAAAAATTATTGGGTATCCCGTAGTGTCAAAGATTACAAGCAGTGTAAAGGCAGTCTGAAATAATGTGTGAGCGCACTGGTCAAAGACATAAGAGGGTCTACATGTTTCAGCCAATCTTGATCACAAATTGATTGTGGCCTTCGTCAGGATCTAGTTGTTACTACTACTGCAGAAATAAGTGAGTGAAAATTGATGCACAAAAAATTTCCAAAATAATTAGAACGATACAACCAACTTATACCTGTGTAATACTTTTGGTAGGAACTACAGGGATATGTGGAGAACACCCGTATTAAATCGAGAGGACTGCTACTGCTCCTGGTGACAACTCAGGGCATGAGGCAACGCTCTGTCCGTCGCTACCTCGGATCCAAATCTGATTGTCATGAGCACTTTCTTGGAGTCGTAGCTCCTTGGCGGCACTAGGTTGCAGCCAAGAGGAGATCCCAAATGATGAAGCATGCCACCTTGGTGGGTGATGGGATTCCGTCCTCTTTAAGAGGACTCCCCTGACTTGCGTGTTTCTGTTGGAATGCTCGTGTCACTTGTTTGTATTTCTTTAAGGGACCCGCAAACTAAACCTTTTGCCAGGCCCAAACCTTCCTTCTTAATACATATAAGTCACTCCTAGGGTAGGCCCTAGACTGCCCAGAGGGCAGACTGAAATGCATTTAGAAAGTAGGACATGAACTTCTAAGTTTTGCATGTCCTGGTTGTAAAATAACTCCTAAATTCGTTTTTGATTACAACAAGGCCTACCTCTCCCATAAGATGACACTGGAGTTACCTTATTACATTTTATAAGTGAAATGTCATAATGGAAACAGGTAACCAGGTTCATGTTTAGTGCCTCTGAGATTGTGATGAAACATCTTAACATATGGCATAGTCAGATTTTAAGTTAAAATTCTGAAAATGCCACTTTTAGAAAGTTGTCATTTTTTTGCCTTAGCCATTTGGTGCCTGCAGCCTATCTCTCAGTCACATGACTGGGTGTAGTTGACAGTTGATCTTTGTGTATTCCTCATAGACAGCCACACACAATGGGGAGCTTAGGTGTGACTGGATGGGCCATCACTGGCAGGAAGGGAGGCAAGAGCTGGTCTCAGCTCCACTTACACTTGAATGGGCTATATCCTGTCTCCACACAAAGTGTTGCATACCCCTTGTAGTTGTATGAAGCCAGGGCCAGAAAGGCAGGGCACCTGTGGACTTCAAAGGCATACCTCTAGAAGCTTCGCCCCACTTCAAAGGCACAACTGAGAATAAATATTTAACCTTCGACACCAACTCTTCAGTACACTTCTGGACCTGGGGATACTCTGCTAGGAAGAAGGACTGCTGTGCTGCTGAAAGCATTACCACTCTCCTGGACTGCTGCTTTGAAGGAATGCTGACCTGCTGTGCTAACCTGCTGCCTTCTTGCCTGGGTGAAAAAAGACTGGACCTGCATCTCTTGAACCCAGAACCCAGAGTGACTCCAAGGGCTAGTTGGTTGGCCTCCTGATCTGAAGCCTCAGCATCACAACAGGCTTCCAACAACCTTGCACCTGCAGCTGGACGCTGCCATCTCTGCGACTACCCTGCCAAGTGGTGCCACATCAGTCCTGGACCTTTGGAAGTGGGCTTAAGGTGCTCTGCCAGCCTATATGGATCCAGTGGAGCTGATGCATTTCCTGTGCTGCAAGTAGGACTGACACATTGCTGCTACTGCGTAGTTTGAACCCGTCAAAAAGACTTGCATTGCCTCTGCAGTCCCATCAGAACCGCCGCTGCGTGACGCATCTTTGGCATTGACCTTTGCGTCCCTCTGGAACTGCAGCTTCGATGATGATGCTGGGCTCCGCATCACAGCTCCTTCGAACCGAAGACAGTGCGTCTCATCCTCGACACCAGACTTGTCATCGCAAGCCCCATCGACATGATCTTCGATAACGATGCAGGCCTCACATTGCAGCCTCGATGCATCTCAGAACTGACGCATCATGACGGCTGGGCGACGCATCTTCAACACATATCCTTACAGCACTCCCCATACCAGTATTTAACATACTCTGTTCAGCAGGCCTAACTGGTTCCCTGTAGCCGGCTTGCACTCCATTGTGGTTGGCCTGAACTACTGACTTTGTGCTGAACCGGCAAACCAGATATCCACAGTTGGCAGGTTGTGTTTTGGTGTTATCTTCTCTAAAATCTTTAAAATTCCATATCTCCAGTTCTACTAATTGGATTTTTATCATTATGGTCTTGGTTTATCTATTAAATGAAGTTATATTTTTCTAGCTTGGTGTGGGATCCTTTCTGTGTGGTGTTTTCACCGTATCACTGTTTGAAGTTTTGCACAAATACTTTATACATTGCTTTTAAGCTAAGCTTGACTGTTCTGGACCAAGCTACCACAGGGTTGAGCACAGGTTAATTTAGGGTTGGCTTGTGCCTCTCCCTGACAAGGATTGTGGTTGCTGCTTGACCAGGGATTACTCCCCAGAAAACCAACAACCCAGTTTCATACCCAGCCCCTCTGGAAGACTACATAAGGAGACCAACCTGATGGTGATAGCGAGAAAATGTTGGCATAAATATATCCACATGCATGGATCAACCCCCACTGTGGGCGATACCCGAACTAAAAGGCATCACACTGATGCATGAAGCAAAAACCTGTGGGGATGCTGGAGCGATGCAGGTTGATGACTTATACACAGAGAAGAAACTGTGTACATTCCAGGATATGTACTACATAAATTGTATAGCTGCTAGACACGCTATGGCATACAGTTCAATACAGCACGCAGTACACACCAGGTGGAGACAGGGTATATTGGAGCCGTCAATGTAGGTGCAATTACAGGGCCTACTATTGCACAGCACTGGTAGGAAAGCCATCACAACACTCTATCATTTTTTATTGCACAAAACTACACTGCTCAACCAGTACTCAAAGACATATGGGATAAGTACTTAGGTCAATAAATCTTCAATAAGAAGTGACAAAAAGTCAATGGGCAGGTGAAGAGCGCATCTCGGAATCCGAGATTTCAGTACACAAAATTCATTTATTTACATCAGACCTTCCTCACCTCAAAACATATACACCATATGTTTGAAGGAACATCCTCAGAATGCCAGAGATGCAGATAGTGTGAATCTGGCTTCTACCATATGGTTTGGGTGCGTCCAGGATTGAGCTAGGCATGGGAGACAGTGATGGAAACAGTGTCAGGGCTGGTGGATTGGACTATGCCCAGCACACCGGAACTGTGCTTATTGGGCTTCATGCCGAGACCAAAAGGGGACAAAGACCTCTGCAAGTTTATATATTTGGCTTTCATACTGTTTAGGAGGCACATTGCAATGGCGTAGAAAGCCAGCCAAGAGACCTGTATAAACGGGCTAGAGCTGAAGCATAGGTTATGACATTGACTAGGCAAAGAGTTGGAAGGGGGCCGGATAGAACAGTTTGGGACGAGAACGACACTAAACTGAACGCGAAAAAATGACACGAGACCACCCTTTTCACATAAGATAGAAGCCTACTGAGGGTGCAGAGACAAGGTATATAGCTTGTAAAAATTATACGGAGTGGTGTTGGTGGATATACTTAAGCAGTTGTCATAGCCCCGCAAACCTCCCACTATCTGCTGACCGTGGTTTCTTTCTTCGTTCAGTCGGCACCCACCACACAACAGGACTTACTGTAGCCCCCGAAGAGAGACAGAAAGACTGTTTGTCTACGTGAGACATGTTCTACAAATGCATTCTGCTGAATGGATGAAAACTATGTAATAAAACAGGGCAATAGGTGTTGATATGTAAACATTATATAGGTTTGTTCTGAGCGTGCACAGGCTTGCACTGTTGTAATCTTGTCGAAACCTAATAAAGACATACAAAAAATAATAAATCAAGTAATAAATGAAAAACTGTTCTGCAGTACAGAACTCACATTGTAAGCATTTAAGATTATAAAAGTAACATTAGAGTCATAAAAAAGAACAAGAGTACAGCACAATTTTTACACTGGAATCTACTTTATAGGCACTGAAGACTCATAGACTCATAGAGTTTCATGGGATGTAATTGACGATGCAATTTTATTTCAGGCCTATGGGATGAATTCTTAACTCTTTAGTTTCAGTCCAGGAGTATGAATTATCTCCACTTTTACCACACGAAAAGTCTAATATTACTCATTCAAGTAATCATCGGATTACCAATACGTTCATTCAGATTTTAAGATTGTTCAGAATGAAACAAATTGAATAATACAATAGACTGGAAAATGTCTGTGTTTTCTTTCTATGTGTTATTCCATATAATCTTCATTGCTCGGTAAATGCCATCTAGTGTTATTAAGCAATGCCGAATGTAGTTCTCCCTTAGGAAAATGATTGATTTGTAAACAGGTTACTCAGACTGTGACAGTTTCAGATACTCATTGATTCTATCAACAAAAACACGTATTTCAGAAGTCCAAACACTTCTAAAAGAGGTCCTATTTATTAACTCTTGTAAAAACATGCTATTCTTTAAGAGCACGGTTAATTTATATAGTATCAGCGAATGAACAAATTGCATGTTGTGGTTAAGATTTATTGCCACCATCATCACCACAAAAAGCAACCATGTTGCTGTACTGGCCAGAAATCAATAAGCTCTCGCATACAAGCCATGGAAACTTAGTAAGAATAATTTCATTACTTGTGAAAAAGACACTCATTAAGATTCACAGCTGACTAGCGCACATTATATGTAGCACAAAGTGATACACAAATTACAGAAGCATTACAGATAGGTTCTCTTCCTGAGTTCATTCAAACATTAGGTACTATTTTACATGATGCCCCCCTGGATGGCTACATATTCGAATTTAGCAAGGATACGGCCATCGAGTGCCCTAGCATCAGTATCATGAGCCTTAAGATTTTTTATATCCATCATTTTTCCTGTCTGGGCTCAATACTACTCGTGGGCTGAATCATTTTAATTCTGTTGCTGCTCTTTTGAAAATACTTTGGAAAAAATATAGCAGCTTGATAAAGCCTAGACGACCGAAGGGGTGCTTAAATGCGAACCATCTGTGAGCATGATGACCTGAAACAAGACACGAATTATGGTTGCACAATGAATGTATTAAAGTGCACAGAGCGTTTCCATCGGGAGCTGCTGAATCAAAAATACAGAAAGATATGCAGGCTTGCAGGCAGAACAAACTCACTGACTCAAACGATTTATTGAAAAATAGGAACCACAAATAAGGCAATGAACTCAATCACAAGGTAATGTAAATGAAATGAAATGAATGAAATGAAAATGCGTTTTATAAAGCGCGAAATAGTTGCCCAGGGGCGTCCAAGCGCTGACATTGCATAAATTGTGAAACAGTGAGACAAATTAGTACAGAGAAAGAAAGGAAGTTTATTTATTAAACAGAAAAGTTTTCAGATGCTTTCTGAACGAGGTCAGGTCTGGGTTGGATCTTAGTTGGAGGGGTAAGGTGTTCCACAGCTTAGCTGCGTTCAAAGAAAAGGAACGGCCACCGGACCTAGCACGGTTGACTTTGGGCACCGTGGCAAGGTACGCACTAGCCGAGCGTAGCTGTCTGCTGGGGAGGTATGGGGTTATTAAGGGGCGATTGATCAAAGGACCATTTGACCAGAATGACTGGTGGGCGATACATAGGGATTTGAAGGCAATCCTGTCTCTGACAGGGAGCCAGTGTAGTCTTGCTAATCCAGGTTTAGCGGAAGACCTACGGGGGATTTGAAGTAGGGTCCGGGCTGCGCAGTTCTGGATCACCTGTAGCTTCCGTAATGTGAAGTCAGGAGCTCCCAGGTAAAGTGCATTTCCAAAGTCTAACCTGGAATGGATCAATCCCTGTACAACGGTTCGCCTAGCTTGGAAAGGTAACAAGGGGAGAATGTTCCTCAACATTCTAATAATACCAAAACACGTAGCAGACAACTTGACAGCCTGATGGTCTAGTGTTAAGGCCCTATCCAGCCAAATGCCCAAGCTTTTAATGACATCCTTTGGTACTGGAGGGGGACCCATACAGGCCGGCCAGATGGAACTCAGTGAGGATGGGGCCGAACGACCCAGCATCATGACCTCTGTCTTGTCCCCATTAAGTTTGAGGCAAGACAGGGTCATCCAGCTGTTCACTTCGCACAGACATCCAGCCAGATCGACTATGGCCGCAGGGTCCTCAGTCTGCGTCAATGAGACCACCAGCTGAGTGTCGTCCGCATAGGTAACGATCTTAATACCATAAGGGCGGACCACACCTGCCAGCGGCCTCATATAAACGTTAAACAACGTCGGACTGAGCGAGGAACCCTGCGGGACTCCACATCCCAGAGGTCTGCTAGTAGAGATGGTACTGCCCTCAAAGACTTGAAATGTTCTATTGGACAGGAATGACCTGATCCATTTTAACGCACCCCCTTGGATCCCGATATCATGAAGACGCTGCAATAAGATCTCATGATTTACAGTATCAAAAGCGGCACTTAGATCGAGGAGGATGACTGCCACCGATCCTCCCCGATCCAAGATGCCTCTTGTTTCTTCCAAGACTGATAACAAAGCCGATTCCGTCCCATGTTTGGGGCGGAAACCGGTTTGTGAGGGATCAAGCAATTGATGGTTTTCGAGGAAGCTGGTTAAGAAGTTGTTAATGTGCTATTCCAATATCTTACTAATCCAAGGGAGCAACGAAATAGGACGGTAGTTGTTAAAATTGTTCACGTCCATGTTGGTTTTTTTTGCGAGCGCCCTTACCCTTGCCTGTTTCCATGCTGGTGGAACCATGTTGGTGGAAATTGATGCATTTAAGACCTTCAACATGACCGGACAGATAATATGATTAACTGCCTTTAAGGCGCTCGGAGGAGCAGGGTCCTCAGGGGAGCCCAATTTGATCTGTTCCATTAATGTAGCCAGAAGATCCAAATGTAACATAGGAAACTCTTCCAACACAGGTAACAAGTTATCTCCTGTCCCCTGCTTAGAATGCTCCAGAATTTCAATTAAGGCATTTGGGGGGTAATTGAAAAAGATGAGTAGATGAAATCTACTTTATTATAAAAGAAATCAGCTAGACCGTTACATCGGGCTTGTAAATCGTCGCTATTAGTAAAAGACTGGGGAAGTTGCGTGAGGCCTTTTACTATCTGGTAGATCTCCTTAGAACTCGAGCTGGCTTCAGAGATCTTTTCTGAGTAATAGTGGATCTGTGCTTTCTTTATTTCCATTTTATAGTCCCTAATAGCTTTCCTATACAAAATTTTGTCTGGGTTAGTGTAGCTCAGACGCCATTTCCTTTCTAACCTTTTGCATTTGCGTTTAATGGCCCTTAGTTCCTCCGAATACCAAGGGGCCGAGATCCTAGATCTCTTTGCCTGAATGGTCTTAGATGGGAGTACGATGTTCAATGAAGTCGTTATCCAATTATTGAATTCTTCATTGGCTAACAGGGGATCTGAGCTAATTAAAGGAGTAGTAGCTTGTAGCTCGTCGGACCATTTATCAACTGGAAGCTTGGACCAGTTACGAGCAGTTCGTGCCCCTGGCTTCAGAGCAGGAGATTTGTACATGTGCCAGATTAGAGGGACTAGGTAATGGTCTGTCCAGGGAAGCACAACAGGGTGTTTGACTTCTAAATCGGGGCAATTGCTAAATATTGGGTCCAACAAATGCCCTTTCATATGTGTAGAGGACCTGACAAGCTGCGCCAGCTGTAAAGCAGCCAAATCAGCGATAAACTCTTGAGCCATATGATCACCTGGGTCCTCGAAATGCATGTTTAAGTCGCCCAGTAGTGTATAGTTGGCAGGGGAGGAGGCTAGCTCCGCAACAGCTGAGGGTAAGCAGAGTGCAAACTGTTTGGGTGGACCCGGGGGACGATAAATCAATACTCCGGTAAAATTAGTATTAGGAGAAAATTCCAAACTAAAAGCCATACTTTCACAGTCTGGAAAGGGGCTAGGAAGACAGCGACAAGAGTAGCTGTCTTTAAATATTATTGCTAGTCCGCCTCCTTTCCCCGAGTGGCGATCTAATCTAGCTATTTGATACCCTTGAGGAAGAGCTAGTACTATGTCAGGCTCCGAAGACATAGCAGCCAGGTCTCAGTCAGAAACACTACATCAGGGGCGAGCTCATCCAATAGCAAAGACAGTTCCCTGTGATGCTTAGGTAGGGATCTACAGTTTAGGAGATACATCTTAAAAGTTTGCTGGGTTCTTAAAAAAGGAGCAGCTTTGAGGTAAGAATGACAATGTGGACAGTGCGCAGGCAGCTTCAAGGGGTGAGAAAAATGGTAACATGTTTTCATAGTAGATGGTCTTAAGTCATGCAATTCAGCAGAGCTATATCTCCTAGTATTTCTTAGTGGAGGGGCAGCGGATTTGGCCCCTGGTCCCGTGCGGTCGCGGACGGGCGCAGACGGGCTTGCCTTTGGCTGTTTGAAAAAAGAAAGGTTTACTTTTGTTTTTAAAGCGTTGGTGCATTTTTGTTATAATGTTTACACTACATACTTAAAATAGTGAATATTATCCTTTACTTTGCATAGTACACTGGGCTAAAAATGTTGCCAAGTGACAATGGTAACACAAGATGGCAGCAATGTGTGTGTAAACACACTTTTGTATTTGATTATGTCAGAATGAATTACAGGCAATGGAGCACATGAATACAAATGTTTATTAAGCATTAGTGTTGTAGGCCTAACTTTTGGACTTTTAGACCTCAATAGGGCATGACTCTTTACTTCAGTTTTGCAAGCTTACAGCGTGTTAGTGTGTCCTGAATTGTCACATATTTTCTGCTAGCCACATTTTGGCTTCCGGGGTTTGTTCTTCCTCCCCCGGTGCCTTGGTTTTCCCTGTCCGTGGGCTCTGTCTCGCCTTCCGGGCTGGGTGCTGGTGGCCTGTCGGCTGGTGCTGGCCCTTTTCTCCTGGGGCTTGGTCCTCTGTTGTGAGGTTCCGGGGGTTTGTCCTCTGGTCTCTCTGGGGTTGGGTTGTTTGCTTCCCTTCTCTTCTGGTTTGGTCCTGCCCTTAGTGGGCTTCTCATACTTCTTTCCGGGGGCGAATTTGGTTGTTTTTGGTTGGGGCTTCGCTTTTCTCTGGCCCCCTTGACCCCTGGGTGTTTCTTTTCTTTCCAGGGCCTGAGTTCGGCTGGCATGGTTTCTCTGTGCCTGGGTTGGGCTCCTGTTGTCAGGTTCTGGCTTGCTGGCCTGGTGGCTCTTGGCCTTTCTCTTTGAGTAGCCTCCTCGGTGTTGTTTTCTTCTTGCCTTGGATGGCTTGTGTGTCCCTGCTCTCCCCTTCTCTGGTTGGCAGTGGGGTGTTCCTGCTCAGACTGGTCATCTGGATGTTCTCCCGTTGTTTTGTTGGGTGCGTCGAGGTTTGGTGGGGCTCCCTCTTGTCGGGCGTTCTGCCTAGGGTTTCACAGGTTCTGCCTTTTGCTTCCTGCGGTTGCTGCCTTGGTGTGGTTTCCTGGGTTGGCTTCTGTTTTGTTTGAGAATGCCGGCTTTTCTGCTTTGGTATTCTCCACATAGTAATGAATGGGACGAGGACAAACTGAATGCTTTAAAAACTGAATTCCTCCTTATCGCCCCACCCGCCAAAGTCCCCACTATGCACAATCTGATAAAACACCTCACAGCACTCGATGTTCAACCAACCATTGTTGATTCGGCGAAATCACTTGGTATAACTCTGGACTGTAACCTCAATATGCAGAAGCATATTAGTAATGCAACGAAGGGAGCAAACTTTCAGATCAATACACTAAGGAAGCTGAAGCCCTTCCTATCTCCAAATGACTTCAAGTTAGCGGTTCAGGCTCTAGTTCTACCGCGGCTGGACTATGGAAGTGTTGCGTTATGTGGTCTCCCCAAAACCACCACAGCTCCTCTAAAAGCCTCCACCAACGCAGCAGCGAGACTCATCACTGGCTCGAAAAAAAGGGCCCACATTTCCCCTGATCTAAAATCTCTAAACTGGCTACCATTTGAAGCCAGAATCCACCTGAAAATAGCTTGCATGACGCACAAGGCCCTACATCATAGTGCACCCAGCTATCTCACACAAAAACTCACAATATCGGGAGGATCAAGATCAACAAGAAGTTCGGAAAACTTCCTTCTGAAACCACAAAAATTTAATAAGGAAAAAACCTATAATTGCTCCTTTTCAGGAATGGCACCCAGGATTTGGAATGCCCTACCACCACAAATAAGACTTAACCTCTCCACATCCTCATTCAAACTGGAAGTAAAAGTCATCCTTATGGCGAAATTTATGTAAACATAGCCTCACATGACTGTGAAGAACCCCAATTCCACCTTTTTTACCTACCAATCTAATGCTTGGCTTGTTATATGCAAAGTTTTGGTCCATTTATTGTGATGTTCTCATGTTCAATGTGTTCCCATCATCCCTCAAAACCGAGCCAGTTTCTGCACCTTATCTGATGATGCCTTTTTATCTGGGATTTTCTCTGCTACCATGCTCAATGGCCTTGCTTTACTTCTTGCACGCTATCTTCCTTTTTGTCTTTTATTAAGCTTTTTGATGTTATTCCTACGGTCCTTCATATTTCTATTTATGTCTTGCCTATACACGCTTATTGCAAAGCGATCTGATACCCGCAAGGGTCTTGTTCGCGCTCTATAAAACTTTCACAATAAATAAATAAGGGACCAGGGGGTAATGATCTATTACTTACCGGTAATCTTCATTACACCGGGTCCCGTTGTCCTCGTCCCATTCATACATCCCGCCTCCCTCCCGGACGGCCGGCCTTCCTCTTGTGGGCTTGGTTGTTCAGTTGGAATGCTGTGTAAGTATCCCTTATGTACTCCCGGTGGGAGGGGCGGGGTTAGTATCCCAGCATTCTTCTGATCTTTTTTTCTGTCGGGAGATGGTTATCTCCACATAGTAATGAATGGGACGAGGACATAAGGGACCAGGGGGTAAGGATCTTTTCTGTCTCTACTGCACTCACAGTGGGTGTAGTCTGCTTTTAGATTGACCATGCGTGAGTCCTGTGCTGGTGGGATTCAAGAGACAGAAGACATGGCTTCTGAATGCTTCCTGATAAACTAATAGGAGCATTGGTTGTAGTCCTGTGTTGCAAAATATAGAATCTGAATGCATTAGCCCCTCTCCCTCCTTGTTCCATAGACTCCTTTGAGTAAAAACAGAAGATTTTATATGATTCGGAATATTGCCACAAGGCAGTTAGAGATATGCGGTAAATAATGTTTATGGTGCATTTATTTTATACTCTGATATGTTTAATAATCTCTGAGGATTTTATAATGATGACGATATTTCTTATGCATGTTATTTGCATAAGAATAGCACATAATACATTCTAAATCATTATAAAATACAAATGTGTGTGTTCACTGATTTTCAAGGTTTTAGGTGGGACTTTGCTATGTGACATGCAGATCAAGAGATTGTCTTGCAAGATTGCGTGATTGCAAACACGACTATTCATGAGAATAACTAATTGGAAGGGATGAGAAACACTTTCTAGGTTTGCAATTCTTTGCAACGGTCATAGTTTCCTATGGGGGCCCAGGAAATATCCCAGAGGTGACACCAGACACAAATTATTTGTGTTCCCACAACACAATTGTTTGAATGTTCTAGGCAGTAGACTTTCCTTAGACCCTCTATTTTGTTCACCTTTCATCCCAGGTGTAATCTGCTATTGCCAATCAAAATAGCAGAGAAGTTGTAGTGCAGGAAGAGCAGGAAAACCTAAAGCTGCATCAATGCTTATGCCCTACTGCATCAGCTTTCTGTCTCACGTTTAAGATAGTGTGAGCTTTAAAGGATGCCTGGAATAAACTTCTGAGAATAGTCTACAATGTGCATTTAACCATTCTTGTCCTTCGTGATCTGTCTGCAAACATTTTACAATATAGATATCGTCAAGGTGCAAATATGTGGAGCTAGGTATAGAAAATCTTTACATACATACATTTCGATATTTTGTCAAAAGATAGTCTGTCTACATTATTACGGTCCCACGATATTCCCTACTCTATATTTAGGAGGAACACCCAACAAAAACAAGCCAAGAAGCATTCATCAGTGGGGATTAGAGTAGTCCAGGGGTAACTTAAGTAGGGAAGAGGTTGATAGCACAGGATTGTGGGATTGGTAAAGGACCCTTTTATTATTTCAGTTTGAGAAGTGGCCTGAGTATACTAAGGGATCATATGGAGGGCGTGGTTGGATTAAATTTGAACATTTAATAGCTTTATGGATGATATTATTCAGCAAAAGATGGAGTAAAATTAATAATTTAGCTATTTTCGGTGGGGAAGCAAGTGCTATTTTAGGGTGCACAATTGTTCAGTAGTACTCTTTTTTGACTTTCTTTCAACCATTTTTAAACATAGGGATTGTTGTCATGTCATGATGTATAAAAGCTCCAAATGACAAACATGTATTGGTAAAGCCAATAGGTCTCAAGTTTATAATGTAAGTGCTCAGATATTGGCATTGCCAAAACTTGTTTGAAAATCATTGTTATTTTTTTTTTTTTAAGTAACAAAAATATGAAAAGACTGGATGAAAAGCACATGCATTTCTCAATTGAATATACAGGAGTAGAGCCCATATTTTGTAAGAGCCTGAACACTGAATTTAACATTTTCAATCTATATGAACAAAATGGTCTACTTTTCAAATTCTACCCAAGAAATTGAACAGAATTTTAAAAGCCAGCTGCACATGATCCATCTTTAAAACAACACTGATGACTGATTGCAGGTATTTAAAAGGGCACAACTGCTGCCCGAGGAAATGTCAGAATTAAATGATAACACTTGCCATTTACTTTCCATACAACCTGGAACTGCAACAAATGTTCTGACAATTTGGTCTCTGTAGCAGTCTGGGCAGCATATTTACGGCCCTCAAGGAGAAGAGGCAGCTCCTATCCCAACACTCTAACTAAACCTCCTCCCTCAAATGCAGGCTAAGTGTGGCAGCTTGCAGCTCCTAAAACCCTGCCTTTCTGTGCCAAGGTCTGGGCTTTCATGTTACCTGTGCAAACCAGGACATTAAAGAAAACCGAACGTTGTTCTTTATTCAAATCTGGCAAAAATGTACATGTTGCAGTGCTTTTACTTGGAGGAGTGGGGATCAATGTGTATAGTATGGGTGTGGGAAGGTGAGGAGGGGAAGCAGCATGTTCAGGAGAGAGAAAAAAACAAATACAACCCCATTGAGTGCACAAAGAAAAGAAAAAATTAGTTCACCCGATGTGAGCTGTGGAAGGATACGAGTCATCCATTGATAGGGTGGCAAAAATCTATGTTTTACACACAACACAAAAAGGGGCGATTGAATTAGAAGCAAGGAAAAGAGATTGACAAGAAAGCTAACAAATTAAATGAAACAGGCTAACCCTAGGCCCACTCTAAGTATTGGTATTGTACACAATAAGTCTTCGACAACAGACAGCTGTCTGTAAGTGAGACCTAATTGGCTCAAGGTACTCCACAGTTCATTACATCTTATATCCCACTTTAGTGTGGTGGGCAAGGTGTTAGCAAAGTTCCCCAGAGATTGTAGAAATAAGTAAATACAAAAAATGTCCTACCAATGTTACATATAGGATTAAACTTCGGTTTTCAGTCAGGGGCCAAGTTTTTATGTTACAGCTTGTGATAAACAAGTACCGCTACATTACAAAATCACCTTTGTGTAATTTATTTGCCTTTTTAGGTCATTATGCAAGATGTTAGGCAACTGTTAATGTCAATGTGGAAATGTCTCATGGTCTCTGAAGCTTTTCTAAGGCAATACAGCTATAAGGTACCAACTGGTTGACAACATTCGAGTAAAAGAGAGTGTTTGTTGGGGGCGAGGTCTCGGCGCCGAAACAAGATGGCGTGACCGCCCGAGGCTCAGATGGACGAGGAAACTACGGTGCAAATTACAATAGTTTTGTCGCTCGCCGAGGGATGAGATTTATGGCGTCTCTCTCTCAAACACCAATGAGTCGCTGGAACTTTTAAAGAGTCAAGGCTGCAATGATTTTAGGGCCATACGGCCCGAGGGATTTCTCCTCATAATGAGGTTGTGCCTGCCATTTTGAAAGGCGAGTGCGCTCCTCTTTTATACAGAAAGCAGCTTTTTCCTCACAACATTGTGTCTCCGCTTCATGAGACAACTTGAAATGGAACATTTCTTTTCCCCTATTTTCTGTGACATTATTTTTTCTTCGCCTTCTACCTCTACTGTTGTGCTGCTGACATGCTCATAACGGTAATATGATGTTTCTTCATTGGATTCATTATTTCTGACACTGACTTATTTTGGGGAATATTTCATTTTAATATGAATTGACTAACGTGATAATAAGCACTCATTTTCACTATATTGGTACTACCCATTCAGATAGCGAATTTAACCCTGCGATTTCTTCATTCATTCTATGTGCTTCATTTTTTCAGAACTGTGGTCTTCCTTTCCTCACTGTGTGACTGAACTTGATTATATTTTTTCAAGGTTTTTCCTTACGCTGATACTTCTGCAGTGCTATACATATATTTTCTTCCCTTACTTATATGGGGAGATTAAAAAACCTTAAGCTTTCAACTCCTACCAAACATACTACTCATGCTGATCCTGATTCTGCTTGCAACAATATGGAGGACAATCCTGCTCACAAACCCGATCTCACATCAGGCACCATTCCAAAGTTGCAGCTTTCTAGCAAGCTTTCAGGGATTTCTACTAAGCGTCCTAAAAATTATTCTCCATCTCCAGTTCATTCTTCCTCCGCATCCATGGCAGGAAATGTGTGCTTTGAAACTTTTCATAAAGGAATCTAATAAGACTATGCAACATTTGGACGACAAATAGCCTTCTCTGGATTCACAAGTACTAGTGGTGAAACAAAAAAACAGAAGCTCTGCAATCCACTTACACATATATCTCCTCTCTTCTCAAAAAGCAGACTGAAGATATGGAAAACTGAAATCGTAGAAATAACCTTCGCATTTATGGTCTCCCTGAAAACTTGGAGGGCTTTAATCCAACTGTTTCTTTTCAGACTTTTCTGCCTAAGCTTCTTGATATGCCTACACTTACTTCGTTCAACATCCAACGGGCTCATAGACTTAGTCCCAAAATTTCAGCATAACTGCGTGGAGTTATCATGTTCTTCCTACAATATACAGACCTACTTCAAGTCTTGTCGGTTGTTTGGTACAAAAAACAAATTCACTGGGAAGGCCACCAGATATATTTTTCTCAGGATGTAGCCAAAGTCACTGCTGATCATCGAAAAAATTTCTTGACTTGCGTCCTCAGCTGAGATCTATAAATGCCAGATATGGATTGATCCATCCGTGCCTTTTCAAGGTTACTTATAAGGAGAGGACTACTACTTTTGAGGACACAGCGGCACTTCAGGAATTTCTTCAGCTTCACGGAGCGGATGTCATGGACACCTCAAAGTCTACATGAATATTATTTTATTCTGTTTTGCAGGGCTGTTTTTCCCTATGTTTTTCCTTTCTATGCAGTTCATTGAGTGTTGTCTCGCTTTTCCTTTGATTTATGAGATGTTAGTGTACTAGTTCGTTAGTTCGTTGTTTCTCTTCTCTCTTTTCCTCTTTTTATAGATTTATCTTCTAATACAGGTGTTTTTTCTCCTCCCCCGCTCCCCATCTGGTCTCCTTTATGTGTTGACTTCTTCCCAGCCAAACTATTCCTGCTGTCCAGTGGAGTTCGGGGGCTATTGTCGCCGTCTTCTGGTGTCGCCATTCCCTATTCAGTCTTGTGTACTGTAGGTATATTTCTCAGTCATCATTTGTATGACTTGTATTGTCTTTTTGTTTACTGTTTTCTCTTCCCTTTCCTGTTTTTTTTTCAAAGATTTCTTTCCACAATTCCCTTTCCCTCTTTTCTACTCTTTCACTCCCATCCCTTGTTTCTTCTTCACAATCAAACGTCTAACTCTGTTTACTCTTTTTCCTTTTCTATATTGTTTTCTCACTTCATTCTCAATATTGTTAGCATATTGTTTGTTCATGTTCTTATTTTCATGTTACATTCGAGTTACTACATGGAATATCAAAGGTCTAGGTAACCCTATTAAAAGGCAAAGGGTTTTATCCCACCTAGCCAAGTTTAAAACGGATATTGCATTACTTCAGAAATCACATCTTTCTGAATCTGAAGCTTCAAAATTGAAAAAGTGTTGGGTGGGCAATGTGTTTATTTCTCCTGCTTTAGGTAAAAAAAAAGGAGCTCTGATTTTATGCCATGAAAAGTTGCACGTATCAGTTGTACATCAAGAATCTGATGTTGAAGGTAATTGGGTTATTGTTAAGTTACTTATAGATAAGATACCTATTGTTCTTTTTAATGTATATGGTCCTACTTCTATTGATAAAGTTTTTGGGACTAACATTTCTGATAACCTGCTTTTATATGATGATGATTACATTATATTTGGCAGAGACTGTAACCAAATTCATGACCCCATATTAGACAGACACTCAACAGTGAAATGTGTTCCCTCTAAAATGCACTCACAATTCACTTCCACAATACGACGCAAGTCTTTAGTAGACATCTGGCGAGTCTGCCATCCAGATCTTCGAGACTATAGTTTCTATTCAGCTCTTCACCACTCACAATCCCGTTTAGATTACCTTTTTCTAAGCAAGTCCTTAGCACAGCATGCTATCCACTCTGAAACTGGATACATTTTAATCTCAAATCATGCCCCAGTATATGTTGATTTTGATCTTATCCCTTTTTCCCCACATTCGGGCAGATGGTGCTTTAATAACTCACTACTGTTAGACCCTAATTTCAGCCGACTATTTAGTTCCTTTGTCTCCAAATTTTTTGACATTACCTCCACTCCGGATTCTTCTTTTGCTATGGTTTGGGACTCTTTTAAAGCAGCTCCCAGGGGGTTTATAATAAATTTCTTATCACAAAGGAAAAAATCCCTACTGGCCCAATCCACTCAATTACTCAACAAAATTAAACAGAGTATACATACTATCAATCCAATGACGAGCCTTCCCTGAAAAATCTGGTTGACGCTAAACTTACTTTTAACAGACTTTATTTATTAAAAAGTAGTACTCGCTGTTACGGAGGTCAAAACAAAATGGGGAAACTACTGGCTAATTATTTGAAGGTAAGGAAAGACAGAACTAAAATAGAATCTTTACAGGGCAGTTTGGGAACTTCTCTTTTTAAAGATAACGATATTCTAAATGCATTCGATCCTTTTATAAAAATCTCTACTCTCCTGAAGATCAACCAATACAGTCTGATCTCTCTTCATATTTCTAGTCTATTGACTCTCCTCCCTCCCATCAATCTAACTTTGATTCCTTGGTAATCGATATTTCCCTATCAGATATTTCCCATGCAGTTTTGGTATTGAGAAGAGGAAAGGCTCCCAGACCTGATGGTTTCACTATTGAATTTTATGATCACTTTGCAAATCTCCTCTTACCCAATCTTCTAACTTTATTTAATTAGTTTATCGATAAAGGTATCTCGCAGGGCACATTCCAAGAAGCCTTGATTTGTTTAATCCCAAAAGAGGGTAAGGACCTCTCTCTGTTTAAGATATACCACCCTATTTCCTTAGTCAACACTGATTACAAGATGTTTGCAAAGATCCTGGCTCTGTGTATAGACCCCATTCTGCCCAATCTCATAGGTCCAGAACAGTCTGGCTTTGTTAAGGGAAGATTAGCCTCTGACAATTCTCTAGTCTTTTTTAACATTCTGAGCAAGGCGTCATCTTTGAATCGCCCTGTTGCTGCTATTGCTTTGGATGCAGAAAAAGCCTTTGATAGGATTGGTTGGGACTTATGTTCCATGTTTTAAATGGGACTTATTTCCATCTAAGTTGATTACTTTAATTTCTCGACTATATTCAGGTCCCAAAGCCTCAATCTTGTGAATGGTAAAACTTCAGATAATTTTCCACTGCTTAGAGGGGTACGACAAGGGTGCCCTTTATTACCTCTCTTATTTGTCATAGCGCTGGAACCCTTTTAAACTAAAATTAAACAATATTCTCTTATTACCGCTTTTCAATATGGTCCTCATCAAGTTAAAATGTCAGTATACGCTGATGATGTTCTTTTATATTGTTGTAATCCTCCAACCTCTCGCACCCCTTTTCTTCAACAAGTAACCACATTTTCTCAGCTTTTCAGGCTATTGAGTGTGAAGTTTTGCCTTTAAATCTTTTATGCAAAAAACACTTTTTTGCCCACACAGGTTTTTCTTGGCAATCTTTTAAAATAAAGTATTTGGGCCTGTGGTTTGCTCCAACAATTTCTGAAACATTAAAATTAAATTTCAACCCCATTACCAAAACATTAAATGGTACTATCACGTGTTTGCCTCTTCTCTTTCTCTCCTGGTGGGACCAAATGGATTCGAATAAAATTATGCTTACTTTTATTTATAATTTTCATGATTCCAGTCCACATTCCTGGGTATTACTTTAAAAGAATAGGCACCCTCCTAACAAAGTTTCTTTAGAAGGGCAAACCCTCTCGTAGAGCCTTGTCCACTTTAAAAAAAGACAAAACCAATGAAGGTCTTAAGTTTCCCGATTTTAAAGCTTATCACTCTGCTTTTTCCCTAAAACAAGCTACCGGCTGGTTCTCCTCAGAACCCCTTGTATTTCCTCCATTGTGGTAGAATTAGAGAAATTTCTTATTACCCCCTTTGATTTTCAGGAAATTCTTGCTTTCACTTCCAATCATTATTTTTTGTTTCCCTATCATTTCTCATTCTCGTAAATTCCTAATTCCTCTCTTACCGACTTCATATCCTTTAACTAATTCATACCAAAAACAACCCATTTAGTATAACAAATCGTTACAAATTACAAAACGTTCTATATACTGGAAAAATTCTAGCACCAAGCGCCTGCAATGGATCTCCCAACTTCTATTTGACAATAAACCCCTCTTGTTTACTGATCTCCAAACAAAGTTTTCTTTACCAGCCGCCTTTCAACCACTATATGATCTTATATGTCCTGCCCTTAACCAATTCCTTCTTACATTACCAAACACTTCCAATCCCCCTACAATTTACTTAAATCTCCCTCCAATATTAGATACTTCTCCCTCTGCTTCCACTATGTATAGATCCCTACAAATGCCCCCACATTGACTTAGATCAAAGACTGAATTGGATTGGGAAAAAGATTTACTACAGTGATGGCCAACCAGTACTTGGGATAAGTTGTGGTTTAGGCTCCACGAAATGTCTTGTGCTGCTAATACTACACAAACCTTTTATTTTGTCTACCATTGAATATTATTTTCTCCTGTGACCCTAGCATCCTTCACATCGGACATGTCCTCCACTTGTTGATCCTGTTCCTGTCCTACTGCTGACTTAAAACACATGTTATTTGAATGTCCCCCTATCCACAGATTTTGGCAATTGGTTTAGTCCCAAATTGATTTTTTTTTAAGTTAAGATACCCTTCTCTATAATAAACATATTCCTTGGAACTAAGTCACCTCATTGGCCTCAGTCAACATTAAACTTAAAATTGTTAGACCTACTTTTAGCTCTTGCTTTTCATTTAATAACCTCAAATTTGAAACCAGCAGATAAAGTTACTGTTAGTGCCTGGTGGAATGCTGTGTGTTTCCACCATAGACTAGATTCTAATTACTTCTCCCCTATTTCCCTAGCGATTGAAAGAGACCTTTTGTGGCTTCCACTAACCACAAATGTATCCTTATCTGCCTCTTTTATTGTTAAAGTTATCACTGTATCAGATGATGTTAGGAAACCACCTTAAATTTCACTCTTTGCCTTTTCTTTCTTAAACGATTAGAAGTTATTTGTTCTTCTATATTTTTTATCACGTAATTTTAAATGTACTTATTGTTGTGCTTACAGTGTTAAATCAGTTATTGTTGTTTGACTATGAGTATGTGCCCGAAACGCCTGTACTGTGCTAACAATTTCCAATAACATATTTTTTTTTTAAATCAGTTATTGTTCTTGCCTTTTCTTCTAAATATTATAATGTAATTATATATTGTTCTTTTCCCTCCCCCTTTTTTCTTTCCTTGGTTTATAATGTATATTTTTTCCTTTTGTATACAGCTTGATTACCATAATACTTTTATGTTAAATCTGATCTGTTGTAACTATTACAATGCAGTTCTTATGCTTGTTTTTCTTAATAAACTCAACCTTTAAAACAAAAAGAGTGTTTGCTGAAAATTGTCATAGCTGCCAAGGAGTCAGATTGCTTATGTGTGACTTTTCGTGTGCTTATGACCAAACGCGTAACACCTCGAATGAACCTTTCTTGCAAGCAAAATTAAGAAACAGAAAAATATCAGAAAATATGCCCATTTGAGCAATGATAAACGTTAAGACCTTTGAACTGTTGCACAGCACCTGATCTTTGCTGCAGGCAAATTAACCCTCTGTTCTACTTTATTGTTAGCCAAAACTGCCATTAGACAAAACTCAAATTTCTCCCCAGCAAGAAAATTAATCATCAGTTAACTTTGAAACTTCTTTTGCTGCTTGAAAACTGTTGGACACACAAGTAACTCTGCAGCAGGTGCTTTGAACCCCATAAGTTATTTCTAACCCAACCACAGCTCAGCGCCAGGGCCAGCGGCTGAACCATAAGTAACAAAAGAATCTCTGTGACAAAAGCAGCAAACCACTGACCTATCCACAATAAATACATTACTGTGAAATTATGGTATGCATTCTATGCAGCAGGCACATGACCCCCACCACATCGTTATGGTGAGACTATTTAAAAGCAGCTCTAGACAAAACTCTGATCTCTCTCCATAAGCTATTTGACTTACCTGCTGCCTTGGGATGCTGCGATAGCAGCAGTTTGTGACATCACACTCCCTGCAGACAGCTGCTCTGCTTTCCAGACAGTGCTGTGATTTGGTCGAGTTCACTGGAGTCACTTTCCGTTCTGGAGAGGGCAGGCTGGCACATCAGTAGATGATGCTCCTCTCTGCTGTAGAAGTCACGGTGAGAGCTCATGGCAAAGCAGGCAGTCTAAGTTCAGAGCTGTGGCTCTTGTGTGCCTTATAAAGTCACTCAGGCTCAGTGCCTGCTCTCACTGTGACTGGACACAACCCCCCGGCGTCCCACAACACACACAATGCTGCACGTGTCGAGGAGATGAGGAGCGCAGGCCTTTATTCAATTTTGACGGGCAGGGCCTCGCCCAAGCTGCAGCAACAATTCCCAGGCAGGAATTTGAAAAGAAAACATCCACCCTGCTGCCGCACCGGCTGGACCCATTAGTGAGAGTCTCTAACCGGCTAAAATTGCTGCTGCAGCCCAGGCAACAAACTTGAATAAAGTGAGATGCCCATCTGCATCAGAATCATGCCCACACTGACATACGGCAGGTAATTTTTGCTCTACAGAGAACCCTGTATTAAAATGGCATAATGGCGGCAATTCTTAACAGGACACACCTGTGGCAAAATCCTAGCACTGGTATACTGGAGGTAATATTTGGCATACAGGACACCCATGGCAAAATGCTGGTGCTGGCAAACTGGAGGTCAATTTTGGTATAATGATATGCATGGAAAATACTGTCACTGGCATTCTAGAGGAAATTCTTGTCATATGAAGCGCCAATGCCAAAAACGCTGGCATATTGGAGGCAATTCTAGACATAAGTTAGGGAAACAATGACATATGGAAAAGGCAAGGGGGGCGGGGGGGGGGGGGGGGGGATTGGAACCATGACAAAATACTAGCCCGTACGTAGTAGAGGCACTTTTTGACTTGTGGGTCACCCATTGCATATCGATGACATTAATGAGAAAAGGCTGGTATCGGCATATTAAATGTAATTTAATTTAATTTTTGGCTTAAAAAGGCACCCATGGCGGCTCAGGCACAATGGACGTAATTTTGACATATGGGGGCACCAACAGCATATCTTGAAGAAAATGAGGTCAACTCTCGGGAGAGTCAGGTTTCATCAGGTTTCATTGGCGTGCACACCAAGAACGGACTTGATTATAATGAGTACATTTTGAGTGGTATGGCTTTTTAGCAGGCTTACATGAAAAATATGCTTTTAATGCACTATTTGATCAAATTTGTTAAAAAAATGTTCTTGGGGGGGAACAAAAAGAGGTCTCGCTCCCCTGGCGTTTCTTGTCCGCATCCTATTAAAGGTGGTTTAAAATAGTTTGTTGTCTGTGTTTTGTTTTTATATCATGCAGTTATCATGGAATTTCAGCAATGTCAATTATCGTTATGTCATCAGGGTTAAGGTCATGTGACATCACTTCCGATGCATCAGGGTCAAATGTCATGTGATGTCACTTAGTTTCATGTCCTTAGGTCAAAAAGTGTGTGACATCTCATCTGCAGTACCTGACATTTTTGTGAATCGACGTCCAAGTGCACACCCTCCTGAGACTGAGTCCGAAGCCCACCCGGGCGGTGCTGAAGGTGGTGTTGAGAGCTAAACGTTTCGTTTTTGACTGATGCCTTGTTTTGTATGACTTTTCCAGGGATGTAAGCCTATGTTCCTCTACCTCATATGTGTTTTGATGTATGGTCTTATTCTCGTTATTTATTGATCGGGGGGCGGGTGGGACGGAGCCTTTCCTCCTCCGGGGTCTTCGTGTAGAATAGGGGTTCTTGGGCGACAGGCACACTGCAGGTTGGGGTGGCTTTTTAGCTTTTTGCAGGGGTGCAGGGTGGGGGGTGTTTTCCTGTTATTTGGGGGGTGGGTGGTTGGGAAGTTCATTGTTTGTATGTTCTGTGTTCAAGGCGACTTTATTCTGTATTTGAATTGCTTTTTGTGGTCGTGCTCATTGATGGGGGGTTTGGGCTTTGTCGGGTGGGATGGGGGTAGCGGGTTGAGATTTGTTTCATGGAACGTTAATGGTCTGGGTGATCGTATCAAACGCAGTGTGGTGTTGAAATGTATACGACGTTTATCTCCTGACGTTGTTTTCCTGCAGGAGACTCATTTGATAGGCAATGTCTGTCATGCAATGAACAGGTGGGGCTATCGCCTCGTAGCACATTCGGGGTTCACCTCGGGTTCCAGGGGTGTGGGTATCCTCATTCGGGCTTCCCTCCCCCTGGCTATTGATGATGTTATACAGGATGACCGGGGGCGGTATGCTGTCCTTGTGGGTCGGTATGAAGGCCGTACCCTTTCCTTATTAACTGTTTATGTGCCCCCCGGAATCGACGTCCAAGTGCACACCCTACTTACGTGGCCCCAAATGGGAGACAACCATTACAACGCAGAATTAACAACGCAATACCTTTACGACGTGGTCATCACAATTCAAGTCGTTACAACGACTTGCGCTGGATGGCGCTATATACTAAGGAATAGTATGATTTACTATTCCAACACCTTCCCTACTGTTACGTAGGCTGGAGTTGGAATAGTAAATTATACTATTCCTAAGTCCAGCGCCTCTTGCACAAGTCGTTGTAACGACTTGCGTTGTGATGACCGCGTCGTAAAGGTATCGCGGTGTAAAGACCGCGTTGTAATGACATACATCCGAAATGTCAAAACTTTCAATACGATACGATGCTAATATGCGATCGGTTCCAACCTGTTGTTAACGCAAGGTGTCGAAAGAGAATACTAGATGAATCCTATTTTACCTGCACAGAGAGATATATATGCCTACCTCCGTTTTCCTAGAATGCACCTGTTTACCTGCCATTTCAGAATGTTTAACTACATGTAACTTCTAGAGTCGCACTGTTTTTCTGTCATGTGATTTTATTATGGTTATTCATTGTGCCTTTCGCATTTTCATTCGTACATGTAGTGTGTACATTACCTGAAAGAAATGTGCTGTTCTCTGTGTTATTAGTGCAAAATATTTCATAATTCACTAATACTGAAAATCACAATGTTTCGCATATTTGTTTCTCCCTTTATCTTATGCTTCATTTTCGACATGTTTCTAGACCAAAAAAAGCAACTTAAATAGCGTGAGGCTAATTTATTTGAAATATAACAGGAATTAGTAATATTTACCACAAATTCGCCATACTCGAACTGGTGTCTCATATTCAGATGTTGGACAAAGTTACTAATCGGGTGATTAGGAACTCCCCAGGGCGTTGCTGCACAGATGGGACATGTCTAAATGCAAAGCAAAATACAAGACACGGAAATTGAATTAATTAATATATTAGAAAATGATGCTCTGCGAGTGCAGATGTATTTTGGGCCATGGTAGGATGGTGAAGCATTGCAGGCTGTAGTGAAAGAGACATACTGCATGATAATTACATTATGCATTATTTGTTCAGTCCTGCCTGGAGAACAGATTGCGAATTTGCATGGAAGTCAAAAAATAACTCTGTATATGTTCGGCCATGATAGATCCACAACATCATCTTATGCAACAACCACCCCAGACTCATGTGCTCACAGCACAACCATCCATCTATTGCTGCCACAAGCCCATCCGCCTAAACAGCCCGTTTAGTGTAGCAGGGGTACGTTGGACATGCCATTCTTTACATTGAACATTATGATGTGCAAGATCCATTTTGAACCAGATAACTGAAACCAGGATGTAATGTGGTAAGAATTCAGGAACATGTAACTCAAACTGCACCCGATAGCACGCTGTAGCTTTGTTTTTTGTTTATTCATTGTTGTATGGTTACAATTTACGGCCCAATTGATCAAGCACCAGAGCTTGTATTTGACCCGACATATGCATTTATCAAAGTTGGCAGCTTAGACCACGCCTTCTCCTTGTGCTGTTGCAGGGATTCTGCACAAACACAGAACTATGCGCAGGAATATAGGACATTGGTGTATGTGGACTGAGTCATCCCACCACCTTGGTACCCATGAGCCCACGACTGACTAGCTATAGTGTCTCACTTGCCCTCCTACTCACTCACAGAGAAACAAATGATTAGACACCTCAGAACACAACACTCCCAGATCTCTTAGGAATTGCGGTGAAAAGACACACTCTTTCGCTCGTACTCTTGTACTCGTCCACAAAAAGGTCTGACAGAGTCACAAAATAGTTTAAAATATCTATTCTAACTAACCTGCTCTAACATGCAGTATATGTGCCACAACAAGCAGAAAAATGCATAGTAAAAAAACAGTCAGCATAGCAGCTAGTCCATAAATCATAAAGGGAGATGTCATTATAACAAGACAGTGGAGCCTATCCTCCCTCACCTTGCAACACACAGTATTATTATAAAATAGAAGGTCTACGGGCTTTGTCAGCAGACCCCATACCTCAGCCTATAGATGGTGGATCTACATCACAGGTGCTATTTTGCTTTTCTCCCTGGAAAGGTCTCTCTCCAAGTGTGTGCCACCTAATTCGTGTACCCCACTAAAAAGCAAAGTGTGTTCTCCAAACAACAGATGCATCCGTGTGTTTTTTCCAAGGGCTAAGGTCTGGCCAGAACAAAATAACAAGGGGCATTGTTGTTCGACCTTGCACATAATGTTGAGTCAAAATCCTAGGAACATGCAGAGAACGTACCCAGCGCTGAGTTCTCAGGTGGAAGCAGTCCTTTAAATGTTGCAAAAATAAAGACGTGTAGTAACGTGTGGAAAAGCAGCAGGCAAGCTGCAACATAATCATGCTAAGTTAGTGAAAAACGACAATGTTCCCACAGGCAATGTGACACCCTCCCCTTGCCCAGATCTTAGGGGTAAGCTAAGTGAAAAAATGTAATATAATCAGAGGCAAAGCATCCAAGTGGTATCCCAAACAGGACAGTTATGAAACCGAATTAAAAAAATGTAGTTTAGAAAAAGAAAATCGCCAATTGAGCACTCCATTACAGGAATCCATTCAGAGGTACTCTTCGGAGTCTGGAAAAAAGGAAAGCCATGTACTCCAGAATATTGTCTGATCCATCAATATTAAAAAGAGATACCATCCAGTTTAGTAGATCAAAAGAGCACACATCGTCCTCATATCCGGAAGCATTCCAGGACAACCTGCAACAACTTTGATGAAACTCCATTCAATGAGGTACTGTGCATGGGCGCAGGTACTCAAGTCTGCTGTTGGTCCAAGCAGAGGATCATATAACAGGCATCTATCCAGGGCACATGTCTGATCATGGGCCTTCAATGGACCCAATAGCAGATCGTAATCCAGGGCAGAGGTGGTGGTATTTGAGAGGCTGACATCCAAGGCCCATTAAAAAGGGCACCGCAGACAATAGAATACAGGTTGCATGCAGGTGAAGTAGGCCTAACGGAAGGTGGCAAAAGATGTGACTGGCATAGGACCAAAAATCTGCCACATTCGATCATGGTACAGGCATAGCTGCACCGGGTTTGGCAGTTCCACAAATCGAGCATCCATTACGAAGCAATAATAGGAGCACCAGGGGAAACCCTCTGAAGGCGCTTGAAAAAATAGAATGGATAAAGGCTGGTATTATTCCAAAAATAGTCTGAAAGGAAGAAACAAGGCCGGATCCTACGAGTTTAAAAAAGTGGGCAAAGCTCTCTGCATCAGGCGCATTAAATATTAGGTGTGTTAATTCTCCAAAATGGAGTGGGAGATTTGTGTTTAGGAGTGAGTGTTTCTCACTTGCAGTTCTCGCCACCTGCAATTCAAAGGTCTCTCACGCTGATTTGAGAGCCACTTCTTGCTGAAACAATAGTGCTTTGAGTCAGCTTAGTTTACTGAAATCTGTTTTCAAAGTTGGAATGGAAGGCTAAAGGGAACTATCTACAATCCCATGCCGGGGTGGAAACAAAACATTGCTACAACAAGTAACCTGTTGTGAAACCGTTACTATATACGGGATGCCGGCTCTTAAGCCGCGGCAATCATGTTTATTCAAAATAAGATTACTGCTATTCGAAAGCAAAGTTAATGTTGGAATAATAGCTGGGATGGGGGTACCTTTTAAAAAACTAGCCAGATTAGGGGCTGAACATTAGGGGCTGAACAGGCGCTGTGCAGTTTAACTTGTTTACAAACTACTGACTGTCCAACTGTGGAATTGCAATCCTCCCCTGTTAGGAAAACTTCCTTATCCATGCACTGACATCTGTAGAGGAAAGGTAATGACCACAATTCATGAATACATACACTACCGTGGGACTCAAACCTCAGAACCGGAAAGTGTTTCATGCAGGATGTAAATTGAAATAGTGAGAAAGGTAGTGAAATAACACCATGTATTAACCACACAGCTGAAATAGTCTCTGCTACTGTAAATGGTAACTGTTTAACTGTTCAATATGAAACAATGTGGAAGATGCGTCTTTCATTGACATTAATTTCTATTTATAAGTCAAATTGAATGGAAAAAACTGTGCAGATACATTCACACAATCCCATCAAACTGCTTCACTTTTGAGTGCTTGCAACATCCAGGCAAACTGCATTAGAGAACATAACGGATTCTGACCATGATACAAAACAGAGACGTCATGTTGCACCATATCAATGACAGATGATACAATGTATATATGTGGGAAGACAGTGTATTAATGCTATTATCTACTACAGCAAGAACTTTTTCCAAATTTGCTTGGTCAATTTGGCGCAGGCACACCGCAGCTTCCATCTGTCATCATTTCCATAATTCATTATGGGCCAGATGTAGGTAAATCCATTTTACCGATTCTAAAATACCGAATTTTACCGAATCGGTATTTTAGAATCGGAAAATGGGATGTAGGTAAAAAATCGGTAAAAAATACCGATTCGGTAAAATTCGGTATCGGTCATTCGGACTTTACGAGGCCCATAGGAATGAATAGGGAATACCGATTCGGTATTTACCGAATCGGTAAATACCGATTCGGTAAATTCCGAATCGGAAAGCTAACAAAAGTGAAACTCAAGTAGGCAGCCAATCAGGTCCCACCACCCTCCCCCTCCCTACCAGGAAGTGGCTACACAGGCAGCTGTAACTAATTAGAAGCTTCTGGAAAGGCAGTTGGAGCCAAGCAGTGTGCAGGAGCAACAGAAAGGGTTTGGAGCACTTTTAAAAGTGAAAAATGTCAAGCAGCCAAGAAAAAAAGCAGCCTGAGACGAGGAGGAAGCTGAAATTCAGCAGCATGGAGCTGCAGGTCCTTGTGGAGGAGGTGGTCAAGGTGCACTACAAATTGTTTGGAAGGCAGTACCTCACCTTGGCTGAATCAGCCAAAAGAAAAATCTGGCTGGACATCATGAAGAAAGTAAATGCCGTGGGGGTGACCACCGGGGACATAGATGACCTTAAAAAACGTTTTTATGACCTGAGGAGCCAAACCAAGAAGTAAATGGCAGAACAACACAAGCAGGCATCAAAAACGGGCAGAGGCAAGAACCCAGCACCCCCCCTGACTGACCTGGAGGAGATGGTGGCCTCAACCCTAGAACCAGACAGCGTCTGCGGACTGGGAGAAGTAGACAGCTCGGCCAGAGCTGCAAGCAAAAAAGGTAAGACAAATGCACTGCATTCCCCCCAATAGCAACACCCTTACCTGTACCCTTAGTGGGCAAGTGAACCCAAGTCCAGTACTGCTAGCAATATACAGGGCCAATGCATGATGCGAAATGTAGACAGGAAATGTAATGACATGTCATACAGCACACCAACCAATTAGTACATGTAATGACTGCATGCAGAACATGGTCAATGTGATAATTATTTAATTGTAGTGACTGTGAGACAGTAGCGCTTAGCTAATGTACGCTCATATGTCCACAGGTGAAACGTCTCGCAGGCGCTCGCAGGAGGCTGAAGGGGCACCACCTGAGAGGGAGGAGAGTGAGGATGCAGGACAAAGTACCCCCAACGTACCACAGGAGAAAGCTGCATCAAGTAGCCATCCACCTGCCCAGGACACAGAAATGGCCCAAGAGTTGCTGGGTTCCCCTAGCAGATCACAGTCCCCTCTCCTGCTGTCATCACCTGAAATGCCAGCATCACAGCATGATGTCATACCCCCATCACAACCAGGCAGGAGGTATGTTGTGGCTCCACTCCCCGATTTGGAGTCCGCAGCAGCTGACATGGAGGGTGACGGACAACAGAACTTGCCTGTAGCAGTGAGCCCTGGCACAACACACTCCAGTGCAGGGATGGGCCATGGTACTGCAAGGCGACGCAGAGTGCAAGAAAGGCCAGCAGATGCACCAGTTGAGGGTGGAAGTGTGTTCCTTGGTCTGGAGGGGAGCATGGTGCGGATACAAAGGATGCAGGGAAGAGCCATCCAGGCATGCCAACGACAGCTGAGGTCCCTGAATAGTCACATGGGAGAGATAGGAAAGGGCCTCAGTTAGATGGTGCACGTCAACAAGGAGATGGTACAGGTCAACAAGGAGATGGCAACAGGGATGCGGGGAATGAACAACTCGGTGCAGCTACTATGCACCAAAATAGACAATGATTTTGCTGCAAGGCACAGGGATAGGCGTCGTGCACATGTCCAAAGTACAGCCATCAACCCCCCGGCCACTGCCACATCCCTGTTATGGGAGCTCCAACATGCAGGAGGCCATGACACAGAACACAAATGAGGTCACCAGGGGCATGGGCAGGATGACCAGTGCCCCTGAGGCGCTGTTGAATGCACAAACTGCACACACAGCTGCTCTGGATGTGCCTATAAGTGAGGAGAGCACGAGCAGCAGCAGCATTGGAAGCACCCCTGTAACTGAAACTAGGAGGAGCAGGCGCCATGCTGAGGCCTCAGGCCAACAGGACAGTGAGCAGGTTGAACAACCTACTAGTGTTACTGGGAAGCGATCAAGGAAATAACTTTCACAGTTCATGGTGAACTTAACCAGAACTGAGAGCATTGCAGTGAAATGCTTTTTGTTGCACTTTTGTGCTTTAAAAAACAAAGGTCATTACAGAATTAAACTAGTGTTGTAGCATACTACACCTGTCTTTGTCTCCTTACTTACTTAAAAATAGTTGCGTGTGACCCTCTTCCCGTCTGTGTCTGCCATCAGTTGATGTTGTTCCTCCAGATGTGTGTGGTTCAGGGACTGCTTCCTCGTCGTCATGGTCCTCATAATCTGAGATTTCCACTTCTGTGCCCTTCTTGACCGCCAGGTTGTGCAGCATTGCACAGGCTGCAATTATTTTGCAGCAGGTGATTGGTGTGTATTGGCGGGCCCCTCCACTTTTATGGAGACAGCGAAACCTGCTCTTCCACATGCCAAAGGTGCGCTCCACAATGTTTCTAGTTGTTTTGTGTGCCCTGTTTTATCTCCTCTGACTTGGTGTTGTTGGGTTGAGGTAGGGTGTAAGGATGAAGGACCGGAGGGCATATGCACTGTCCCCTATTAGTAATTAGAAATTGGCATTAATCACATGCTCACACACATCCACCAGTAATACGATTCAAGTGAATTCCACACAGTGTCTCACCTAGCAAGTATCCTTCGCCAAATTCCCCCGCAGTCAGGCGTTCATAGATCCCACTGTTTTGGAAGATGTAGGAGTCGTGGGTACTCCCTGGGAATTTGGCTACTATGTCAGTGATCACGTATTTTGCATCACAGATCACCTGTACATTTATGGTGTGGGTGGATTTACGGTTCCGATAAATGTACTCTGTGGCAGCAGGTGGGCATATTGGTATGTGGGTACCATCAATACAGCCAATGATGTTAGGGAACTGCGCCATCTGATAGAAGTCTGTCTTCGTCCTTAGCAGTCCTGAATGCGTAGCAGGGAAGCTAATGTAGTGCTGCATTCTCTGCAACATGGCATCAAGGAATTTTTTTAAGAAATGGGACAGCCAGCTCTGGGACACCCCACCTACCGCAGCAACCACACTCTGGTAGCTTCCAGATGCAAGCAGGTGTAGGCTGCACAGCACCTGCACATGGGGTGGGATGGTGTGCGCCCTTGGGGTAGGATGGTCCAATAGTGGGTGTAGGTCCCTGATGAGGTCTAGGATTGTTTGTGGGACCAGCCTCTGTAGGATCTCAGGCTCAGTGAGCTGGAATAGTGTGATCCTCTGCCTATACACCTGCTCCTCCCTCCTCCAGACCCTCTCTCCCTCTGCCGGAGCCGTAGCCGCCTCGCAATGACATAGAATGCCGCCATTCTGGTGTAAGTGGTGCAGTTTGGGTCCTATTTTATAGCCTGCACCTGGTTACCACTTGCTTTCAATCCATGGTAATTACCGACTCTTAAATACCGAATTTCAAGCAAATTCTGTATTTAAAAGGGGACCTACATCTCGAAATTCAATTTTACCATTTCTTATTTACCGAGTCGGTAAATTTTCCGATTCGGTAACTTTTCCGATTCGGAAACTTTACCGATTCGGTAAATATACCGATTCGGTAAAGTTTCCGATTCGGTAAATTTACCGAATCTGTAAATTTACCGATTCGGTATATTTACCGATTCGGTAACTTTACCGATTCGGAAACTTTACCGATTCTGCTACTTTTTGGTCCCCTACATCCCGAATGCACAATACCGGTCGGTAATGGCCGAAAATACCGATTTTCGTCCGTTACCGACCGGTATTGGGCCACCTACATCTGGCCCTATATGCTTTATAAATAAATTGTTTTGTCCTAGGGGGTTTCGGCCCTAAAAGGAAGTCAGCCAAATGTATACCACCTGACAAAAGGGATAGGTGTTGTCTCACAGACAAAAGTGTAGAGTGTCCCAACCATTGCTGCCATAATTTTTTCCACCAAATATGTGGTCGCTGAATGAGAATGGGGGAAACGTGGATCAGGTCTGCTTTGTGTGAAACCTTTCGAGGCATTAAGAAAATGCATTTGACATGCATTGGAACTGGTTGGCCATAATAACCATCCCAAGGGGTCAATGTCAGAAGAATTTATAGTTCCATTTTGGAACAGGGCAAGCATTTAAGCCATCAATCGTATAATTGGTGTGTGTACGCCATGTACCATATTCAGCTACTGAGGGAAAAGAGGGAATATTCAGATTTTTGGCTGTTGCTAAACCAAAACAAGTAGTTTGTTGTACTGTGTCATTTAAAAACAAAATTTGAGTCGGAATTAGACATGCACGATGCAGAGCTTCAGTACCCTGCACCTGCCAATCCTTAGTACCCCAAATGGATTTCAAATCAAGTGTATCTTTCCAGTGTTCATAACCTTTTAAGGTCAAATCAGTTCTGAGGGAGTTGGAATAAACCAATTTAGTGTGTGTCAGCATAAATTTAGATTGAGGCGTCAATTTTAATTTGTAAAAGTAGGATTGGGGTTCGGAAAGACGATACCCAGAAAAATATGTAAATTTACTTTGTTGAGTCTTAGAACTCCCCTGGAAAGGAGTCGGACAATGCTCCCATTGGGTAAAATAATTTTTTTTGTTTCAGAGTGTACGTTTTGTGAAGGAAACGATGGCCATAATTTTGATAACAGAATAAACCTGCATAGTTTGCCCAATTCAAATACAAATCTTCAGCATCGAAAGCAGGATAATGCTTTAAATCAGAAAACAATGAATGAACGGCCTGAACATCCCAGTCGTCTGAGTGTATATCTGATGAAACCACATCTCCTAATGAAACGAGGAATATGTATGGAATGTGGCTTACCTCCGTCGGACCATGGATATTTCACAAGGGCTTGATCTCTTTTCATTATATGTGATGATGTATGGGGAGCCAGAACTCCATCTACAAAGTTCACAGCAGAGCATTCAGGCAAATAGTGACCATTGAGGAGTAAAAATAACACAGTCACAAATCCAATCCACATGAAAAGGAATATTAGCTTAAGTACCATCCAGATGTATGTCCAGGGCAGGACTAGGTAAGTCTTTTTAAACCTGGCAATAAAAATACTTGTACGTGTAAGAGGTTTTGCCACCGATGAGGATGAAGAAGATGAGTCAGAGGAAAAACTGGTACGATCCATATAATAACCACTCACTTCTAGTTGATATAACAGAGGACATGCAGCATCTGATCGAATATGTATGGTGCTATGAGGAATGTCAATTATGATTTCAACCAGAGGAGAAGCATACCCGACGACTGCATCAGTGGAAGTAGAAGGTACAACAGGCATTAAATCAATGGAAGGTTCCAGCTCCCCCTCCATTACGCGGGGAGTAGTCAAGGAAGCTGAAGCCATCGGATTCAGTGAAAGGTCTCGGCTTGGAATACTTGGAGGCATACTATTCAGTATCTGCCATATGGTGTAGCTTGACATGTCCAAATGAAATATATTGATCAGCCGGTCCCCAACGGATGGAATAGTTCCAAATGGGACTTGATCAGAGGACGCATGATATGTATAACGTGAAGGAAAACCTTGGGGAAGTACTATTCCCTCCTCCGTCGCAGCAATAGCCGCTTGAATATCATTGTCAATTTTAGTCAAGGACCTAGTTACTTCTGCCACTGAACATGTGGCTACTGAAGATTTGGCTGCCTCATCAGCCAGAGAATTACCAAAAGTGTGGGCTCCCACACGTTAATGGACCAAAGTGTGAATAAAATGTGTGAGTGGCAGACGTTCTTTAGGAGCGGCCACCTTGAACCCAAAGCCTTTTATGCTTAATTGTGCTACCTTTAGAATCACAGAAATCATTTTGTTTCCAGAAAAACAAGTTGTCATTGAAAGATTGTACATGGTCAAAAGAATCACACACTATAAGCGTAGGAACCTCCGGATCAACAAATTCAAGAGCCAAAAGCAAAGCACGTAGCTCCGCCAATTGAGCCGTGCAATCACTAAGACATTGAGTATGTACTAAAGAGGATTTAAAATCTCCATAAACTATCTGTCCTGCCACTATAGTGCAGGCTGCAGAATAAGCATGATTAGAATCCACTGCCGGTTGCGCAGAACCGTCAGTTTAAATTATACATTTGTATTGATCCAGAGGAAGTAAAGATAAAGGAGGCAGATGTACATGTTCATATTGCCATAACTCCTGTGTCTGAAGAGAAGCGTTGAAGACAAAATTTACATCAGCCGATGTCAAAGAACTAGCCCATTGTATCCACCGGCATGCAAGGCTTTGGAGTTTGGAATACTAGCCTTTGTAACTGCTTCTAAGGCAGGTACATGTGAAACAAGAAAAATTTGTTACCCTGAGACAAATAGCTATCCTTCAGGATCGCCATCTGGGCAGCTATCAAAATGTTTTTTGTTGGAGAGAAACGCATCTCAGCAGAAGTGTACACATGCGACTTGTAAGCAATGGGAACAGTGTCCCCCTCATTGAACATCAAGTAAGTGAAACCTAACGCACCTGGCACAATCCTTATAACCAAATTAGTTGAATTATCACTTGTCAACAAGAAATTAGATGCAAGCAGATCAGACTACAGAGACCGAAGAATCTCGGTATGTACCAGAAGCCAACACAAAGCTGAGAAAGTAGGTTGTATCAAAGCGTAACGAGGTTTGATACACTGGGCATAATCAGGAACATATGTTCAACCGAAATTTCTAAAAAACAGCAAAAAAATTTTAAGCCCCGACCTTCATTGTTAAGTTTATATCAGAGACCAAGGATTGCCAAAAAGGCAATGTGTGACTTGGCAAAGTTACATTTGTAGCCAAAATCAGCAAAAGACATTATGATGCGGTCCACACGAACAAGATGTGGTACCAAGACAACATCTGTCAGATAGAAGTCATCAACGTACGAGAAGGCATCAGGGTCAATCTCATGCAGAAGAGACACTATGCCTGCTGCAAAAGTGCTGGGGCTATTCTTATACCCCAAAGGGCAAACTAGTATACCTTTTTACAGGTGACCAGCCTGACTCCTGCAGACGCGGTCGCTCCTCCCTGGCTCCCTGGCTATTGGTATCGTAGCGCTACACTCCCCACTGCATTTGTGCCTGCTTGCTCGCATTTGCTGATTTAATTATTTGTGCCTGTGTTTGAGCTCGCATTTTCCGCTATTATTCATTAAGCCTGTATTTAAGAATATCGCATCACCGATCGCATTGCCCGCATTGCTGCCCACTGCTGCCTAATTTATTTGTGCCTGCCTGCTCGCATTACGTTAGTTAATAATTTGTGCCTGGGTCGTGCCCCAATCTCGTCCTGTCTGCCCTTTGTTGTTGTTTGCTGCCATTTTGTTGACTCCAGCCCGTCCCCCCCGCTCCTGCCTCCCAGCTGCCCCTCCCTCGCTCCGCCCACCTCCACTACCCATTCATGACAGATGCATTTACGCGCAGCGTCCACGCGCAGCAGTCGCGCCGAAGGCGCGCCAAAGGTAAGCCCGTTTACGCCCGTCCACGCCTGGACCGCGCCCAGCGCCAGACCCCTTGGTCCTCGCAAACCCATCACCCCCCGCATCTCATACGACGCCGCAACCCTCACAGCCCTCAACCCCGGCCGTCCAAAAAACTGCCATCAAGCCGCTCCTGGACACACTTATGGACCCCCTTCACCTGCCACTCCTGCAAGTTCGACTGCACCGGAACCCACACCAAATCCACCAACCCCAAACAGAGCTCCGACTCTAACCACCTAAAGTGCATCCTGCTCAACACCCGCTCGGTCCACAGACACGCCATTAACTTTTGGAACCTACTCGACACCACATCTCCGGACATCGCCTTCCTAACAGAAACCTGGATGAACGCCTCATCAGCTCCCTACATCGCCATAGCCATCCCGGATGGCTACAAGATCATCCGAAAGGACCGCACCAACCAAACAGGAGGAGGCATAGCCATCGTCCATAAGAACTCTATCCGCGTCACCACGAGCTCCGACGACAACCTCGCAACCGCAGAACACCTGCACTTCCAGATCCACACCGACCCCAAGACCACACTCAGAGGCACCCTCATCTACAGGCCACCAGGACCCCGCACACAATTCAGCGAAGACATCACTGACTTCATCACCCCACACATCATCCCCTCCGAGGAATACATTCTTCTGGGAGACCTCAATTTTCACCTGGAAAAGAGCAACGACAGCAACACCACCACCCTTCTGGACAATCTCACCAATCTCGGACTCAAACAACTTGTTGACACCCCCACCCACTATGCCGGGCACACGCTCGACCCTATCTTCACCTCCAGCAAGCACATCTCCTTTAATCACACCACAGCGCTCCATTGGACAGACCACAGCTGCGTTCATTTCAATTACAAAAAGACCACGACCCACAACCACCCTCAACCAATTCTTCGAAGAAACTGGAACAAAATCACCACCGACCAGCTCTTTACATCGCTTCTTCAAAACCCTCCTGCCAATTCGTCGGACCCTAACCAAGCTGCCACCAACCTCACACACTGGATCACCCACAGCGCCAACGAATTAGCACCCTTGAAAAACCATCAAACCAAACATGGCAGTAAAAAAGCCCCCTGGTTTAACGACAACCTTAAGAAATCCAAGAAGCTCTGTTGTACCCTTGAGAAAGCCTGTAAAAAAGACCCAAACACTATCACCCTTGCCACCTTCAAAAACGCCACCCGCAAACACCACCAACTAATCCGATCAACCAAGAAATCAGCATTCAAAGACCGGCTTGACAACAACGCCCACAACAGCAAAGAACTATTCAACATCGTCAAAGAATTCACCAACCCCACCGCCAGCACCAACGACATCACTCCCTCCCAATTCCTCTGCGACTCCCTAGCCTCTTTCTTCCACAACAAAATCGCCGACATACATAACAGCTTTAACAACCAGTCCGAGGACCAGTCCACTACACCCACCTCCGAACCAAAACCCCCTACGAACAACCTCTGCGCATGGAACCCAATCACCACCGAAGACACCATCCGCCTGATGAACTCCATCCATTCAGGTTCCCCAACAGACCCATGTCCCCACCACATCTTCAACAAAGCAGACTCCATTATCGCACCCCATCTCCGAGACGTCATCAACAGCTCCCTCAACTCCGCTACCTTCCCGGAAATCTGGAAACATGCCGAACTCAGCGCTCTTCTGAAGAAACCCACAGCAGACCCTACCGAACTGAAGAACTACCGCCCCATCTTGCTTCTCCCATTCCCTGCCAAAGTCATCGAGAAAGCCGTCAACAGCCAGCTCGCCGCCTTCCTCGAAGCCAACAAATCCCTCGACCCCTCACAGTCTGGCTTCCGAGCCAAACACAGCACCGAGACCGCCCTCATCGCAGCAACAGACGACATTCGAACACTACTGGACAACGGAGAAACAGCTGCCCTCATCCTACTTGACCTCTCCGCAGCCTTCGACACAGTCTGCCATAGCACCCTTATACAACGCCTCAGCAACATCGGAATACAAGGAAAAGCCCTGGAATGGATAATCTCGTTCCTCGCCGGCAGAACCCAGAGAGTCCGCCTCCCCCTTTTAAATCAGAAGCCACCGAAGTCATTTGCGGCGTACCACATGGATCATCACTCAGTCCTACCCTTTTCAACGTATACATGAGCCCCCTCGCAACCATCGCGCGACAACACAACCTCAACATCATCTCCTACGCCGATGACACACAGCTGATCCTCTCCCTCACCAAAGACCCTAACACCGCCAAAACCAACCTACATGAAGGGATGAAAGAAGTTGCCGAGTGGATGAAGAACAGCCACCTAAAACTGAACTCGGACAAAACGGAAGTCCTCATCTTAGGCTCATCCCCCTCCGCTTGGGGCGACTCATGGTGGCCACCGGCCCTGGGAACCGCACCCATACCAATGGACCACGCACGTAACCTGGGATTCATCCTTGACTCCTCACTCTTGATGACCAGACAAGTCAACGCCGTCTCATCATCGTGCTTCAACATCCTGCGCATACTCAAAAAAACATTCTGCTGGATCCCCAACGAAACAAGAAAAACGATCACCCACGCACTGGTCACTAGCCGAGTGGACTACGGAAACACCCTGTACGCCGGAACCACAACCAAACTACAGAAAAAACTCCAACACATCCAAAACGCCTCAGCCAGACTCATACTTGACATTCCCGCAAAGATCACATTTCCGGTCACCTGAAAAACCTCCACTGGCTTCCCGTCAACAAGAGAATAACGTTCCGTCTCCTCACCCACGCACACAAAGCCCTCTATGACCTAGGTCCCGAATGCCTCAACACGCGCCTATCCTTTTACACCCCCACTCGCCAGCTGCGATCATCCAATCAAGCCCTCGCCGCTGTCCCGCGCATCCACAGAACCACCATGGGGGAAGATCCTTCTCTTACTTAGCGGCCAAAACTTGGAACTCTCTCCCCATTCACCTCCGCCTTACACAGAACCACCTCTCCTTCAGAAAACAACTAAAAACTTGGATATTTGATAAGTAAATTACCCCCCTTTTCCTCAAGCGCCTTGAGACCCTCTGGGTATGTAGTGCGCTATATAGGTGCTGACTTGACTTGACTTGACTTTTTGAGTGCTGTCCAAGTACGGCTCTCAGGGGCCAAATTGTGACTGTAGAAACCATTAGATATATCTAGAGTTGTTTTATATCTTTTACGGACAAGGTTATCAACCAACGCAGATCTGAGGGTGTTCTGTACTGCAAAGGTATGAACAAGACTGTTTAAATTAAGATAATCCAAAACCATACAATATGAACTGTCCGGTTTCAATATCGGAAAAATAGGATTATTCATGTACGCGATACAGGGTTCAATCACATCCTGGTACTCCAACTGGGTAAGAATATCGCTAATGGATGCTTTTGCTTCACGTTTAATCAGGTATTGTGGCTGTGGCTTAGACCCAAAGGAATTTCATGTGCAGGGGAATCCTTGTCCCAACCCAACTGATTACTACAAACGGCAGGAGCAAGGGCTAACGCCCACTCAGACACATACGCAAGTTTAGTCTCCTCCGAGACATAACTGGAAAAACTTGGAAGAATAACATCTTTGCCTCTTGAAGAGGCCAAAACAAATGGGGGAGGCCAGTTAACCTCCACTAACAAAATATCACATGAAGAAGTAAGGTTGTCCCAAAAGACCACCTTAATTGTGCGTTTTATATCACCTTCTATTTGGAGACCTATCTCATAAAGTCTATAAGGGGATGCAACTTGTGTATCTGCTGTTTCCATTGTAATGAATGTGTCAGTTGCTTTCGCCTCCAGACATTGGCAGAGTGCCTCTCACACTATGGTAACCTCTGCTGCGCTGTCGTGGAATGTCACCGCCCATCTCCAATCGAGGAGTAGGGTTCTCACCGTCTGAGGCATACTTTGCAGTCAAAGCAGCAACCTTTTTCTTCCGAAACGGGGCACGATATTGAGGTGGGCCCTCCTGTTTGGTTTTTACGTCAAATTGGCGCTGCGGGCACGTCTTACTTGCATTGCCTCTCATACCCTGCGATCCTGGTGTCCTCCCCCACCGAACTGTTGGTCGGACAATTCATGAAAGGCATAAGCGGAACAAGGATCAGGAACCTGTAACCTCTCTGGTGTTTTAATTTTAGAACGGTCACGCAAATTATATTTACGTTCAGAAGCGTCTGGTTGTGGCGAACCAGCACGAGAAGGAGGCTTCTGTTGTTGCTGCCGCTGATTTCTATTCCACGTCTTTTTAGTGAAGACCAGATGACCCTCCTTTTCAGGAGGATTCTTATTCTGTCCCTTATAAATGGTCTTATTCCCAAACTATTGCGTCCTAATGACGTATACACATCCGCAATAATGATAGGCAAATCACGTTGCTTGTCAGCGTCCGCCGCCGCCGATAGGCATTAACGCAATTGCAAGCTAACTGCCTCACCTTTGACGTAGGCCAAAATCATGTCGGAGACGATAGGGAACATGCCCACTAATTTCATCCCCAACTCCAGGGCTGGACCAATCCCGTGTTCATCTTGAACTTTCTTAAGAACGTTCCGTAGGTCGCTCATGGACCGGTGCCAAAGCAAACTGTAAAGACTGCAGCAAACACCGTCCCCCAGGTGGTGAAATCAGCTAGAGCGGGAACAGTACCACTAAGTAAACTCATCATAAGGATTCTGTGTTTTTCCACAGGAGTAGTATTGGGAAACACAGCTTTGAGTTGTATAAATGTTTCTGCCAACCAATACAGAAAATCATCTCTATTTTGAGGACGTCTGCCCATCACTAAATTAATCATAATGGGACTAATGACAGGGCCACCACTATGGGCATGTGGCTATTGTGCTGCTCCAGCCAGAGCCACTTGAATATTATGTGACATAAACTGAATGAGATTTCTGTGTATATGACTCAACGATGTATGCAATTGTCGTAGCTCTGCGAGGGTAACATTAAGATAAATAGGATGTGGTGTGAAACTAACCAACACGGGCCATGTGGCCCCATTGACAGATAAGGGTCCTAAACAGACTGCAGAAATAGGGTGAGGAAGGGCACCATTAAACCATATGGTATGCTCCCAGGCTGTCAACGCAACTTCAAGTAACCGATAAGGGCGATAATATCGCGGAACATTCACGGCAGTATATTCATGAAAGACATGATCATTCCCATCAACTGCTGAAAATGTAAGCCAAGAGTAAAAGACTTCAAAGCAGAAAACCGCATCCGCCTCGACAACAAAAATGAACTGAGCCCCCGCAACGGGGACTGATTTGCACTGCCTTGCCTTACTCCATAATGATGAGGCCATTCAAAGCCATACAAAGTGGCTTTGTGTGGCCTCATAAATATGATTTGGTGGTTTGCCCCACTGTTGTGTCACAAAATGTGTTGTTGCAGTGGCACAAGGGGCATGTAAATATGCCCCTCAGTCTTTAAAGTTCATTAGGAAGCAACCTGTAACATTGATCATAATAGGTTAATTGCTCTTAGTCTAGTGTGGCAGGTAATTTCTCAGACTTTGGCCACATAACTCAGATATAGGCCGCAAACCTCAATGAATTGTCTTTGATCATTCATACTTTTGAAAGCAACATGCATTACGATGGAGTTCATTCTGGACCCTATGCAAATGCTGAAAGTGTCTTTGTCGCCAACATAAACCTTGGTTAATTCTGTACTACACATAAAGGCTACAATTGACTTTGTATCCAGTAAAAATCAGTGACATGCTAATGTACATCGATACTGCCAGTCAGTGGTAAACACATAGTGCCAGTTTTTGAATTGTATGTATGTGCACCCGCAAACTGTGGTCGCTTATAGCCAAAACAGGCAATAACAGTGTGATCTGTTGCTGTGTGCTGTGGTGTAAGGAAGAAAAATGTGAATGACTATTGAACAGGCCAATAAACAGAGGACCCTTTTACTGTGTCTCTATATATGTATTTTATTTCTTTTTCTTTTTTTTTTGGTTTAAATTTCTTTTATTGATTTTTATCCACAAAAGAAACAAATGAGCCAGTGTGCTCCACAATCATCGGGTAACAACCCGGCATATTACTATCATGTAGTTCAGACAGAAAAAACAACAAACAGAAATACAAAACCCTCCTCCCCCCACCCCTCTCCTCCTCCTTAAAAAAAAGGGGGACTTGTGTCAACAGGTGTAATGCGGCTCGATAGGTAGGTCCCAAAGGGGACTAAGTGTCTGGTGTGGAAGGCGTGGGCGCTGGTGGAGGGTCTGTCAGTCGTAATGATCTAAGATATTTGGGACAAGTAAGTTCTGTAAATTCCGATGTCAAAAGCGCCAAAAGGGGAGCCCAAAGTTTGTGGAATGAGGCCCCGGGGTTGGGCAAAGAGAGAGAGATCTTTTCCATCCCTAGAATGGACCACAGCTTATGTAACCAGCCTAGTCGGGTGGGCACTGTCATGAAGCCCCAGTGTGTGAGAACGTTGTGAACTGCCGCTCCCAGAGTTAGGGCCATTTGTTTGCCTCTCCGAGAATGAAGCAGGAAGGTGAGAGTGTTAGGAAGGCCAAGGAGGATATATGCTGGAATTCCCGGAATCTGTGTTTCGAAGTGGGAGTCGATCTCATCCAATATTTGTGGCCAGAATGTCCCTAAAGAAGGGCAATCCCAGGGCAAGTGGGTAAGAGTACCCGGCATGCTGCAGCCTCTCCAGCACAACAGGCTACGTGAGGGATTTCCCCTATGGAGCCGTACAGGGGTTAAATACCAGTAGGTGGCCAGTTTAGTGGCTGTTTCAAAGGAAGCACCCTCCCAACGCAATTGCCCAGGGGGGAAACATCACTTACAACGCAACTTTTACCACGCAATGCTTTTACATCGCAGCTTTTACAACGCAAACCATTACAATGCTGGGGGGCGCTCTAGGATAGGGAATGAGTTTAATTTACTGTCCAACACCTTCCCTAGTGTCCACAGGGACGGGAGTTGGAATAGTAAATTAAACTATTCACTATCCAGCACCCCAAAGCGCTATGCGTTGTAATGGTATGCGTTGTAAAACTCGCGTTGTAAAAGCATGTGATGTAAAAGCATGCGTTGTAATGTCGTACATCCTGCCCAGGGCATTTCTCAGTGTCGGGGGGGTCAAGTGTGCGTCACTATGTCTCGTGATTAACCACTTCTCGCACAGCGTGAGCAGCCTCTCTGCACCCTCCCGCACCCCTTCCTACAGCACCCAATGTCTGATCTGTAGATAGCGGTATCGCTCCGTTTCGGAAAGCTCGAGCTCAGTGCGGAACTCCACAAACAGGAGTAGGCCGGAAAGATCAAAGAAATGCCCTATGGAGCGGGTAGCTTCTGTCGTCCAGTGATGAAATTCCCCATAGTCAAGGCCAGGTGTAAAATCTGGGTTCTTTACAATGGGCGTGATGGGGGATGGGAAGGTCGTAAGTCCTTTTTTCCTTTTTTTAAACATGGGGCTGGCAAGACATTCACAAAGCTACAGTACAATAAGGCTTTACTGGTTAGTCCCCTTTAAGTCAGATGCAGCTGCTTCACGAATTTAGGGAGTGTGGCTTAGACATACACGTTTACATATACGCTTTTGCTACTGTAATGATTTGTGCTTGTTTTCAATTAACTAAATAAATATAGCAAAGATGGTTTACAATGATGAGTCAATATTACAATTTTCAATAAATGTCTTGATTGTTACAGAAGATTGTGAAAACATTGTAACATAAACAGTACTTTAAGTCATTGGTAAATACAAGTGAATTCAACTTTCTAACTATGGCAGACTACTTCTTAAATGGATGTACACCAGCAAAATGGAGTCACTTAAAGTGAAAATTGTTAATGGCTGAAGTGGGCTGACCTAGTCTCTCATGCGGCATTTTGTAATTTTAGAAAGCAAAATATGAATGTCACACCGATGGATAATGCAGGTTGATCAAAAAGCTCCCCGTTATACATATGTATTTTTAGCATGATTGTTTTTGGAAATCATCTGGCTGGCAAGAAAGCTCTGGCCAGACCTAAACATAGTTCCCTCAAGGAAGTATTGGAAGGAATCAACTCATCCAATCAAAACATGGTATGGCAAACGTCTTCCAGACAGGACAAGCACAAGAATAGTGAGAAGGGTTATTGAATCTGGGGAACTGAGAAAAAAACCAAAGGCATTCAAACATGAGCAATGGGTGACCCAAGGTATACTCCAAATATATTCGAAACAATAGGTCTGTTTTCCGACAGTTAACGTTGTTTGTAACAGGGACATAAAAAAGGAGCCAGGAGCAATCTGTATTGTTTAAAATTGATCAATAAAAACAGTTGCTTTACATTGTTTGCATTTCGTTAATAGTAATGTAAATGTCATGGTACTTATAGAGCGCACTGTCACCAGACGGTCACCTTGCGGTGTCACCTATTCGGCTTCCTGGCGCTGATACTCATACCACTGTGGAACCCCTTCTGGCTTTCCCTGTGAAGTGTCCACTCCTGGGCACCCCAAGGGTGAAGCCAGGCATCCTTAGCGCTGTTGGGGCCGGTGTGGAGGCTAAGCAAGCTATTGCCCAGAGTTGCAGCGTGGGGCCAATGATTAGAATAAGCACCGAGGCGAGAATTAACAGGTCCGAGGAAATTGAGCCCGAGACCCCGCCGAGGCGGGAATCGAACCCTGGTCCATGGCTAGAACTCTGCATCAGGGTCTGCCGCTCTAACCATTGAGCCACACTCCTCCACATAATAACGAGACTGACATTAATTTGTTAAAAAGAAAAAAGGGGGAATATTAAAAGACTTAATCTGGCAACAAACTGTGCAAGTACTAATTCTGTTACTAGGAAGAAAACTGCATGAATACTTATTTGCTCTTTAATGAATCGAGTCACAAGTAATAATGAGGCGAAAAGCAACTTTTAGTGCCTCAATGGGGTTTAAGGAAAAGGAATGTTTTGCTTACAAAAACCAATAAAAGTAAGTATATATGCTTTAATTATGTTATGGGAAACATGATGAGGATGCCATTGTGTTATTACTAAGTTTACTTTTGAGTCCTAGATGTAGTGAACATTAGGCTGCTATCTTGTTACAAAAAATATGCGAACAATGATTTATCTTAATATGCACTTAATTAAACTTATTAGAGAGCTTGAATTTGGATTGTGACACAACAACACAGTGAAAAGAAATTAAAAACAATGAAACTCAACATTGAGTCTGATTCACAAACTGCATTCTGTAATATGTTATGTAGTATTACAAATACATACTACAAATTGCAATACACAAACTATGTGCAGAGTTTTACGCCTCTGTATTACATATACTTATGTGTGCAGAATTCTCCGCCCTGACTGCGGAGTCTCTGCACGCTTATGTATAGGTTTCAGTAGTAGATGTGAGAGTGACTGGAGAGAGTAGGTGGAAAAAGAGGCAGACTTACTCCAAAGGGGATGAATTAGGAAGGAGTAAGAGGGGTTTTGGAGTACAGTCAGGGAGGGGATTAGGGAAGGACGTCAGCCGCCCATACCTCAGTAAGCCAATTGCAAATTTATACTTAGAGTTTTTGAATACCAAAAAGTAATACACTTACTCCAAAGTGTAAATTACTCAAAAGTGTATGATACCTTTGTGAATCTGGTGCCTAATATTTAGAAATACAAAGAATAAAGAAGAAACCATTTCTAAAAACAAAAAGTAGAAACCATTTCCAAAAACAAATGAAGATGCCCCATTCAGCTTTTTTCTTAGTCAAGCGTAATGAATAATAGTGGGTTAGTAAAAAGAGTACAATATACTAAAGCGGTAATTGCGTATGAACTGCTTATGAAATGAGTCTAGAGCAAGACATTTTTAGATGAGTCATCGTAAGGGGAATTCTATGAGTGCGTCTTTCCTTCCTTTTGCAAATCTTGAACACCCACTACTTCTCCTGACAATCCTCGACCTTCAGGTTGAACTGATGTTTGATCCAATGAACCTTCATCATCCAAACTCTTGAGAATTGTCCCTCTGCCCTCATGTTATCGATTTTGTTGGTTGTTGGCCCTCCACTCTCCTGTATACCATGGTAAACTAGACTCTCCACCTCAAGTGCTCTAGTCTTTCTATTCCATGGAAAGTATGCCTTGCTGCAGACATCGGGCCCAACTTAGTTCAGTGAGCCTTAGTCCTTCTGGACAAGTCCTATTATTTTCTCTCAGCCAGACAGCACATGCCCATCCTTTCTCAGAGCTCTCCTATGACTTTGTTCTAGGAGGTACCAACAAATAATGTTTGGAGATTAATTTATCACGATATGTCGCCACCTTCAATCTGAATACGGCTCAAGCAAATGGATGTTACTAAACGTTGTTTTTTTGCACAGCCAAGGGTCACTGTCACTGAGGAGCCCAATTCATTTGGCAATACTTGTGTGGACATAAGAACTCTTTCTCTAGCATTCATACTCCTACAATCTTCCCTTGTACATGAGGTTGCACGGGCTCTGCTCAAGGCACCACCCATGGAGGCTTCAACCAATCATCCTCCCCTGCCTTTTCAAAGTTAGGCTCTCCACTTCCACACCTTATTACCTCTGGAAGTTTTTCTGGGGGTGGGAAGTTATAGTGCCCATTTCCTTTCAAAGTTGCACTCCATCACTTCAGATCATTGGGTTCTGCAAACTATAACAAGCTATCACATATTGTTCGTACTCTCCACATCTATTGAAGGGATGTATTTAATGTGGTAGTTTTGTTGACTCATTTCAGTCTCTCCTCTGCCTCTTGGTGCTTCACCAAGGTCCCTTGAAATGTTGTGGTCTGTCTTCACTTGTGAAGCACCTGCCTCAATATATGTATAGAAAATATTTTTCTCATGTAAAGTCTCCTTCCATGTGGCCCACAATCCCACAGATGGTTCTTTGCCTTTTGATTTCTGTGGACCACCACTCAATCACTACCGGAAGTCTGGGACACCGACCTAAGTAATTTCTACAGTTTGAACCTCAAAACAATAGACAAAAAAATAGAAAAGTGTGTATATTAAAAATAGCAAATGATGGAATATTGTTTTTTAATTCGTAAACAAAAAAGCAAAATTTGTATTTTAATGCGGAGAACGGAGCTTTTCAGAAACTATTTTTATTTCTGAAGACAAGAAAACATCCTACACTCAGGCATAATACTTTTTGTCTTTTTTGCTCCTGATGCATGCTCTCTTTTTGTTGACCCATTCCAGTGCAACTTCATTTGAGACCGGGAATAGCTCATATTAAATTCTGTTTTGCTGTACTTGTGCTTCTCCCATGAATCAAGATAAGGATAATGTTTTATTTCAAATTTATTTAGAGTTTTTTAAAACTTTCAATGTAGCTTTTTTGTGTATGTGAACTTTATTAATCTGCTAATATTATTTAATTCTTTAAACAGTCATAAGCCCCTAACTAGACGTGAACTACAGGTTAGGAAGAACCACTGCACCACATGATTTCAGTTCCCTAGTCAATTAGTAGAAATCATTTGGATGTTTTTCTCAGTCTACAGAATTTCAGGGGTTTACCAAGGATCCTTCTTTCGTACCATCATTACTCCACCAAAGAAGATTTCTCAGGTGGTGTCGCTCCTTAATATTAATTTGTACCTGTGAGAATGTGGATTATTAGTTTAAAAGGATGATAATCCTCTTCAGTAATAATGGTATAATCCTTTACCTGTCCAGTTAGGTTTCAATTATTTAAACCTGTGCTTAATGTTTGGTAGCTGTATCACAGAGCAGACAGGCTTAACTTACAAAATCAAGTGTAACATATTTATCAGTACCACACAGTTAATGAGTAGTAAACACTAAACTATAGAAATTCCACTTCAATTTATAAAAATAGTCTAAGGGCCTGATTACGAATTTGACAGAGAGGGTTACACCTTCACAAACGTGACCGATATCCCATCCACCGTATTACAATTCCATCCTATCTTATGGAACTTGTAATATGGTGGATAGAATATCCATCATGTTTGTGACAGAGTATTCCATCAAACTCGTAATCAGGCCTCAAATTTTAATCTTCAAAAAGTCACAAAAATTGGATGCAGAGAACTGGAGGTATACGTTTTCAAAGTTGTAAATGTTTCTAGCAACAAAAAGCTCAAAGAGCTAACCACGGGTATCTGGTTGTTCTAGAAGAGTTAAATTCAAAAGTTAAAGCCAACCATGATGAGGTGAGGCTCAGATAACGGGACCAGGTTCGTCCTGGTGAAAAGTTTACCTTCTGACTTAGGCCCTATTTCCAAATTTGGAGGAGTGGGCGGCCATGCCACCGCCCAGCTCCCACACCGCCAAACTCATCCGCACACCGACCCACCAGTTTACAAAATAATTTGTGATCTGGTGGGTGGTGCTTTGGCAGTCCCACTGCGGTGCCTGTTACAAAGACATCACAATTTGGAGCGCCAAAGCACGTTGCTGCACAGCATGGACTGTTAAGTTCTGCCTGCAGGAATTGGGGGTGCATGCAGACAGGGGGCACAGGAGGCTATCCAACTAACCTTGGAGTATACTCTTCAGCCCAGGGTACAAGTGGGGAGCAGGTCCAGCTCTTGGGGTTTCTCTCCACAGGTTCAACGGCGTGTGCAGATCTTCTTCTGTCAGTTTGAAAGAAGGTACCCAAGGATGCCACTTTTAAACCTGGCACTAGCTTGTGAGTGGGGGGAACTCCCTGACCAACAGAGAAAAAGTTCACAGGAGCAGCCCTACACACTTTGACATCATTTTCTGGGGGAGGAACAATTGCACAGTGCACTACTCTGCTAAAACTGAACATAGTAGAAACGTTCTTCCTCTGGACAGAGCTCTGGACACATCCCTGAGGTGAGTCTTGGGAAATAAGAAACTCCCCTGCAAACAAGTTCTGAAATAGGTTTTCCCCTACTGAGAGCCTGATTACTTGGACAATGAAAGTGACAGATCATGGTGTCAGTTACATCTGCCTGTGACATTGAATGCCCCTTTGAAACTTGTGCAGTTGGTGGGCACATCCACTAAGCCATCCTATCAGGAGGAGGCCACACCTCTTCCCACCTATGGTACTTTTGTTCCTTTTCCTGTCCTGGGAGCCATTCACACCCCAGACGGTCAAGTGAAAGCTGGGGAGTAACTCTGCAAAGGCTACCAGAGGCTTCAGGCAGGAAAATAGCAACTTTCTAAAGTTACGTTTTCTGAAAGAGCTAGCCCTAATTCAACTTTGGTATTAAGTTGGGCTTTGTTTAAGTATAAAAAGGAGTATTCAAACATTTCTATCTATTGCCAATCTGAAGTTATAAAGTTTAATAAAGTAGCCCACTTTTTTCTACAGCACAGTCAGCCTTGCTATAGCGAAATACAGGTTTTAGGGCCTCTTTCACTGTAAGGACATGTAAAACATAAGTACACTTGTCCTACATTTTAGATACCATGCACCCTGCCTTGTGTGCATTTAGGGCCTACTTTAGGCGTGCCATGTAAGTATTAAAAATGAAGGTTTAGGTCTGGCAAAAGGATTATTTTGGCAGGTCAAATTGGCAGTTTAAAAACTGCCCAGCTTGGAGGCAGTGGCAGGCCAAGAGTCATGTTTTCACTTGTCACTTTAGTGGTGGCATAATAAGTGCTACAGTTCACTACTGACAATTAACTTACAGGCCCTGGTAACACAGAGTACCATACACTAGGACTATGTGAAATATGCCAATCAGAGATTCGCCAGTTCTACATGTTTTACATATATATATATATATATTAAATAAAGGATTACGACGCTTGTGGGATTTATAAAAGTTTCTTTAATCCGCCGCCGCCAAACGCGTTTCGACTGCCACGCAGTCTTGCTCACTGGACAAAAGGAAAAAGCGCGCGGCCATTTTTAAATGAAGAAACTGCACGTAATGAACTACATGTCAAAAGACATGAAAGACAGACTCGTAGTTTTTGCATATAATCACACCAATACGATGAAAGTATACTGTTCCCTGGCAAAACAACATAACAATTATGCTTATAGTAAATACATTGCAGTGTTTCTGGCAAAACATTCAAATATTTTTTGGCAAATACGAGCATTCCGTAAATTATCTGTGCTCTATTCCGCATTTCACTAAAATTTGTCAACAAACTTTATCAACAAACTTATCAACAGTGCTCGGATGCACAGTCCAAAAAATGCCCGAGTGGGCTTTCAATATTTTACTGATTAACAATGGGCTGCAAAGTCAAAATCAAGCTCAAGTGAGCTCACGCATCCTCCAACTATGCCATCCTGCTCTGATCATGCCACAATTCATTAAATGCCAAAATCACTTTAATTAGTACATTTATTCTGCCAAAATTCACTTTCGAATATAGTTTCTATGGGAATAACATCAAAGTCAATTCAGTGAGTTAGTACATGTCTGTCCAAAAAACTTCCTGCTCGTGATCAATTAGTACTCTTACTACAGGCGGCTGCCCATATGTATTCACGTGATTCATTTTAAAGATGTGTATGTAAATCTTCCTCAATATTGAGGCCCCCAGGTTGTTTTGAGTCTAGCTTGATAATATATCGAGACTCTAACCGTCTCAATTTTTTAAGGCGGTTACCGCCTCTCAAGCTCACTGGAATAGAGTCAATCACATAATATGTAAGACCATTAGTATCTCTATTATGTGCACTCTCGAAATGTCGCGCTACAGGGTAGGATCTGTCAGAGTTTTTAATAGCTCGCAAGTGTTGCAAAATGCGTTTATGCACTTCATTTATTGTGCTCTCCACGTATCGCAAGCCACAAGGGCATTGCAACACGTAGACAGCATAATCTGTCTTGCATGTGTATTTGCCTTTAATTTTTTCCATCCTGTTGGAAAGGCCCAATTTGTACTTATTATAGTTTACACCATGCGTGCATGCCTTGCACTTTAGGCATTTTACAAATCCGTTTTTCTCTGTTAGCCAGTTTTTTTTCGGGCGTGGTTTTTTGAGTGTATTACTCACTAGGGAATCTCTCAAAGATTTAGACTTCCTAAAAGTAATTTGCGGTCTCCTGTCTACCTCCTTCCCCAGAATGGGATCATTTTTTTTTTTTTTTTAAATCTGTTTATTAGTATAGTATTTCGAGCAGCAACATGTATACATTTGCATATATATACGAGTACATTAACAATCTCGGTGGTACATGTATGCATTGCTCAGATCATAGTAAGAAACACAGTGTATTTGATTTTACATTTTCAGTTTGTACCAAACTAACAATCCCCAACTATACCCGATCCCACCCTCCACCCTCATGGAATCCCACCCGACACTCTCTCAACAGGTACATCATTGAAAGATCGACAAATGGGCGACACCCACCTTATGAACACATATTGGAAGTTGAACACACAGATAAGGTGTGGTAGCGTGTACTGTGGGTCAGGGCCCCCGTATCCCATCGCAGTGCACCGTATGCTGCGTCCGTGCATGGAAAAGTGAAGCAGGGCTTAGTTATACTACTAGTGGCTACTCACTCGTGTCTCCTTCATCTTCGGCATTGTCAGCCTCAAATGCCCCCACCATGGCAAACCAATCCAGTGAGATCGGATTTTTCCTGAGCCCCCTGCGTTCCTCTCTCTGTAGGGCCTCACCCTCCGCTTTACCCCAGCGCACTACTTCTGCCCGCCATAGGTCAGGGTTAGGTGGTTTAGACGATTTCCATCTGATCGTGACAGCGCGCTTCGCCAGCAACAGAGCCAGATCTGAGAAGCGCGTCGCCACGGACCTGGTGCGTGTTGATGGTCCTAGTCCCAGTATGGTATGTTCTAGTGCAGGGGATCTGGACAGAGTACCAGCTTGCTCAAGGGAGGCATGTACAGAGGACCAGAAATACCCTAGTTTAGGGCATTGCCATAACATATGTACCAATGTTGCATCGTCTGCATCACATCTGGGGCAGTTGCTCTTGGAGGCAGGGAACATCACATGGAGGCGGTGTGGTGTCAGGTACGCTCTGTGTAGTAACATCAGTTGGATAAACTTGTATTTGGGGTTTCTAGCTACTTTTTTGGGGAACTGAAGTATGCGCTTCCACTCAGTGTCTCGCAACGGCCTTCCTAAGTCTGTTTCCCATGCCGCCCTCAGTGGTGACAGTGTAAGTGCCCTCCCTGTTTTTATGCCAGCCGTGAGCCACCTGGTCAGATGGCCACCCGTTCCCATGAGGTAGAGCATGGCGACGAGAGGGTTCGTAACAGGTTCCTGCCCGTCAGGCGACCATTTGCGTGTAATATAATGGCGGAGACCAGCGTGTAGAAGAAAGGAGCCGTCGGGGATGCCCTGCCTGGTCCGGAAGTCCTCAAAAGATAACAGGTGCCCCTCCGCAAACAGGTCTCCCACATGTGTGACACCTGCGTCATGCCAGGGCCCCAGCAAGGTCGCCGTAAGTGTGCCCGGGCCCAGAGGTATGCCCAACAGAGGGACTGTGGGGGCATAAGGTGTCCCGGGAGACGTGTACTTTATTGCCTTCCGCCAGTATGTAACCGCCAGTTTGAGAAGCGGCGGGGCGTTTCTAGGTAGATCCGAGCCAGGTAGCAGCAAGATGTGCACTCTCCCCTTAGCATGGTCATCCTTCGAAACATTAATCTCATGAAGATTACGGCCCGCCACCCAGTAAGCGAGCCATTGCAGCTGACACGCGTAATTATACGCTCTGAAATCCGGCAAGCTCATGCCGCCGGAGTCAGAGGGAAGCTGTAACTTGGCCAGACCTATACGTCTACGGCCATGGCCCCACACAAGCTCGGTGAGGAGGGAGTCAAGGGTCCTAAACGTCACCGCCGGGATCTGGAATGGCAGATTGGTGAAGTAATAGATGAGGCGGGGTAGCATCACCATCTTGGATATAGCCACCCTGCCGGGTATTGAGAGCGGCAATGTTAGCCAGAACTGAATTTGCGACTTCAGCGTCCTGATAGCCCTCCCCAGGTTGCCATCTATCATCATGCCCGCTTCTCTGTATATTTGTATCCCAAGATATCGGAAGGTGGTTTCCGCCATCTGGAAGTTATGAGGGGCAAAAAGCAGGGGGGCCGATTCGTCCACTGCTGCAAAGGTGAACCCATAGGACTTAGATTCACTGATGGTGAGACCAGAGATCTCTCTGAAATCCTCAAAAATCCGGGAAACCGGACTCAAGTCGCCTCTCAGGTCCCTAAGATATAATATAAGGTCATCCGCATATGCAGATACTATGTGTTCCGCACCATGCCGTCGTATACCATAGTGGGGGGCCATCGACCGAAGTCTACAAAGCAACAGTTCTAGGGCAAGGACGAAGAGGAGAGGAGAGAGCGGGCATCCCTGCCTGGTGCCTCTCGCTATAGCTATGGGGCCTGAGATTTGATGGGAGGTGCGTACTCTGGCCGTGGGGATGGTATACAGTAATCTGACCCAAGCAAGAAATTCTGGCGGTATCCCGAAGTTTGACAGGGTGGAGAACATATAGTCCCACCGCAAGGAGTCGAACGCTTGTTTTAAGTCCAGCGATATGCAGCCTTCGGAGTCCGTGTTCACATTTTCTCCGAGCATGAGCTGGGCCAAGCGCCTAAGGTTCATGGCCGTATTGCGGCCTGTTACAAAACCACACTGATCCGGGTGTACCAGTTGTGGCACATACTGAACGAGCCTAGACGCCAGCACCTTGCTCAATATTTTAGAGTCAGTATTGAGAAGGGACAGGGGTCTGTAATCGGCTAGCTGTAGACCATCTTTGGCCGGTTTCAGGAGGGACGTGATCAGTGCCTGCATGGATGATTGCGGTAGAGAGGATGTACGTAGGGCCTCCGTATAAACAGTGTGTAACCGGGGCGCCAGGACTTCTATATATGTCGCGTAAAATTCAGCTGGCAGGCCATCCGAGCCGGGGGTCTTCCCCTTCGGAAGGGCCCGTATCGCCTGCCTAATTTCCGCCACTGAAATAGCACGCTTCAAGTCTTTTTTTTGGTTGGCCGTAAGTTGTGGCAGAGCCAGACCCTCCATGAAGGCCTCAAGGGCGGGAATCGACAAGGGCTGTGGGGGGCCGTATAGTGATGTGTAATACTCCTTGAACGCCGTATTAATCCCTATCTGGGTGGTAGCCGGGCGGCCAGATTGATCCAGGACCCTCAAAATGGGTTGGCTGATCGGGGAGTCCCGCAATATACGGGCTAATAGGGGACCGGCTCGGTCTGCCTGTGAATGTTGCCTATTCGTGTATTCCCTATAGTCTATAAGCCGCAGATCTTCCAATAGCTCCGCGTGTTTAATATGTGCTTCTTGTAGTGGTGTAAAGGGAACATTGGTGCCCGCTGCCTCATTCTCTAGGGACGCGAGTGAGCCCTCCACTTCTTTCAGTAGGCTGACCACCTCCCTTTTCCTCCCCACTCTAATGGCCATGGCAGCCCCCCTAAGACAGACTTTGAAAGTGTCCCATTCTATCTGCCGGGAGCTGGCTGTGTTCGCATTTGTGGAGAAATAGGTGTCAATAGTGTCGGACAGGGAGGACCGGAAGACCGAATCCTCGAGGAGATCAGGAGACAGTCGCCAAGTCGGGATGGGAGCCAGCTTCCTACCCCACTGCCATATAATCTCTACGGGGTTGTGGTCCGATAGCGTTTTCCCCATGTGTTGGGTCTGGACAATCAGTGCCATAAGGGAACGGGAGCAGAAAACATGGTCTATTCTGGTATGAAGCTGATGGGGGGGGAGTAAAAGGTGTATTCCCGCTCCAGAGGGTGTATGCTGCGCCACACATCCGCCAAATCCCAGCCCTCCGCCCAACTCGCAAGCGCATCTGCATGTTTCCTGCTCTCGGTAGCCTGTAATGGGGGATGGGATCTGTCTAGTCCAACATCAAGAACAGCATTAAAATCGCCCCCAATGAACCAGCGAAGATCAGCCCAACCCGCAATCACCTCGTTGACAGTTTGCAAAAATTCCGACTGGTTTACGTTAGGTGAGTATACACATCCAATGACAACCGCCTCCCCATCCAACAGTCCCCGCACGAACACATAGCGACCCTCCCGATCAATCCGTTGCTCCAGCATCTGGAATGGAAGAGAGCCACGTAGCCAAATCGCCGCCCCCCTTGAGAATGCAGAATATGAGGTAGAAAAGAGTTGCCCCCTCCATTTCTTTCGCAGTTTCACTGCTTCAGCAGCGTTCAAATGTGTCTCTTGCAAACAAGCAATCTGCGTCCCCCTGCGGTTGAGTTGTGCAAGGATCCGGTGACGCTTGTGCACAGATCCCATGCCCCGTACGTTCCAGGTGCACAATTGGTAATTGTTAAGAGGCCCCATTATCATCTGTGTGGTGCAGCAATGCGAATCTTCTGGGTGTCCCCACGTGTCTTGTTGTACTAAAAAATGAGAGTGTCTCGCAAACTTGTAACCCCTGAACAAAAGGGTCCCTGAGCCAACGTACCCAGGAGCCAAACCATGATGCCCAACGTGGGCACAAGTCAGTCAGGTTCGTGTGCATACCGGGGGTGGTAGGCCTCCGTCGAACGTCACTGCACGGACTGCGTGAGTTAGGTAGCCCACAACACTATGGGCCCCCACACATGCAACCCACCATATGTGAAGGAGGGGGATTAGTTATACGTTACCACCCAGAGAGGATCAATCTCGTCGCGGCTCAGAACTCCGCTGCCATCTGGGCTGTGATCTTTGGGAAGAGCTGCAAGCTGTCAACTGAGCCAGATACCTCAGTGCGGGTGTCGGTGGTGTCGGTGAGTCTGTCTCCGGGTGCTCCCGCGTCGTGGGCGGCCAGCGCCTCCTCAGTTAGACGGTGGTGCAGGGAAGTCGAAGGGTGGTCCGCGGCTTTGCGCCCAAGGGGAAGTGCCACCGCCGGTGCTTCGCGGGAGCAGTGGTGGTCGGGACTGTGAGTGGTGTTCCGTCGGCCTGGCGAGCCCCCGCGGGTGTCACTGTGGTGGTCTGCGAGTGGGTCCTGCGATGTCGGCGGGGACAGGGTGACTTCCATCCATTCCGCTGCCTCCTCTGGCGAGTCGAAGAAATGGGACCTGTTGTTATGTAGGATTTTGAGTCGAGCAGGGAACAAAAGGGCATACTTCATGTTCCTGTCCCGCAAATTGCGTTTCACCCCTAGGAAGTTGGACCTGGCCCGCTGCACAGTGGGAGTGAAATCAGGGTAGACCGATATATTCTTATCCTCGAAGCGTATCGGTGCTTCCTCCCTGGCCGCTCGCAGGACAGTGTCTCGGTCTCTGAAGTGTAGGAGACGAGCGATCAGGGGGCGAGGAGGTGCCCCTGGCTGTGGGGGCTTCGATGGCACTCTGTGAGCCCGTTCCACACTGTAGAGGGTGGTGAGGTCTCTCTGGCCCACCAGCTTCCGTAGCCAGTCCTCCACGAATCGCGTGGGGTCCCTCCCTTCGCTTCTCTCCGGAATGCCCAGGATGCGGACGTTGTTGCGGCGGGCACGTCCTTCTGCATCGTCCACCCTATCCCAGAGTCTCTTCAGCTGCTTCTCCACGTTTTCCAATTTCGTGGAATGTTCCGTCTGCTGCGGGATTAGGTCATCTAGCGCTATTTTGTGCTCTGCCACCCGATCCGCCAATTTGTTATGATCAGCCTTCAGTAGAGACAGCCCAGTCGCCATGGTGTCCATGCGCGTTTCTAGCGCTTCGCGCGTCGCGCGTATTTCATTCAGGATCAGATCCAGCTTGGCGTCCTGCGACCCCTTACCGGTCGGTGGGATGACTTCCATGTTGGAGGAGGCCAGTGGGTCGTCAGAGCCCGTGGACTGCGCGTCCGTCTGCGCGCCCTGGGCCCGAGGTTTGTCCCTTGATCTCGTGAGCAGGGTGGCGCTGTAGTGGGTGCAGCAGTCCGCTGCAGTCCCCTCGAGTGTCTGGCAGTGGCTATGGAAGGACCACCACGTGCTGGATAGAGGTGGAAGTAGCAAGGACCCCTGGGTCCGCAGTGTTGGCTACCAAATCGATGTTTCAACGCAGGGTGGGTGGGTGTGCTTCCGGTATCCCCTCTAGTATGTATTACCCCAGGCCCACCGAGCCGGCGATGTGGGAGAGATGGCGGTCACTGCAGTGTTAGCCGCACCCGTTGGTAGCGCGGTAAAAGGCAGGGCTGTAGCGCTTTGTAAAGGCGTCAAAGCGCGCTGCGCACCTCTCCCCTCCTGACCTCTGTATCTGAGGACCTCGTGTCGTCAGTACGTGGCACTCAGAGTTTGACACCCAGGGTCTCCAGCTGGCGGCTTGGGGGCAGGCAAGGCGAGAGCGCTAGGTCCCATTAGACTCGCCCAGGCCCCGGATTGAGGACAAGATGGCGTAGGATATCAATGTAGGCGGGTCGACCCGCTAATGAATGCCGGAAGCCCGTGGTGGACGAAGACGGTCTCGTGGTGGCGGCAGGTGATCGTATATGTTGTCCGCTCTTCAGTTCCCGACCCAGTGGCGGAACGCCGGGGTCCCGCTATCTCTGCGGGCGGGGGGAGGATAGCCCAAGAGTGTTCCCGCGCCCCGCAGGCCCCGCAGCAGGCAGCCGGTCCGTGGCAAAGCAGCCGGGCCGTGGGGCAGTGAGGCCCCAGGACCGGGGGGGGTACCACACCGCTTACCGCAGTCCCGGTCGGGATCAAAGGAGGAGTCCAAGCCTGGGTCCCGATCGGACCGCGAAGAGGGCAGGGGGTAGGCCGGCCCGGCCAGCCACTCGAGGCCGGGGCTCCACGTCGGTCCACAGGCCGCAACAGGCTCCGTCGCCGGAACTCGCCTAAGGAGCGGATTGCGATGTGGTAAGCCGCACCGCTCCACGCCGCTCGCCCCCAGAGACAATCCGGTCAGGGATCAGGTGGGCTGCAGTTAGGGTATTGCAGGATAAGTAGCTAGTGTTCAGGGCTTAGGGACGGAGCTGGGGAACTACACGTCCACCATCGACGGCTCCAGGCCACGCCCCCCCCCAGAATGGGATCATTTTGATGATATGCCAATGTTTGTTGAGTAGTCTTCTCACCTCAACATGTTGTTTACAAAAGGTCGTTATGAACCTACACTGACTCTGTTTTTGTTGGGCGGTCTTCTGGTTTGAGAATAGAATATCCTCCCTTTTCCTTTTAGACGCTTTACAGATTCCCTGATCGATCCAATTCTCAGGGTACCCTCTTTCTTTACATCTTCTTTTCAGCACCCCTAGTTCTTTTACTGTCTCTTCTGGGGTACTACAGTTACTCCTAACCCTTAGGCTCTCTCCATAGGGAATACTACACTTCAAATTCAAGGGATGAGAGCTTTGCGCATGCAGCAATGTATTACCACTTGTGGGTTTTCTGTAGAGACTAGTTTGCAACCTTCCATTTTCTACATAGACTCTGAGGTCAAGGAAATTTACACTTTCACTGTTGATGGAACTGGTAAAAGAGAGATTTAGATCATTAGATTGCAGGCTGTTGATAAATGCCTTAACTTCACACTCTGTACCTCTCCATACTAGAAATAGGTCGTCTATGAAACGACTCCAGTGAACTATATGTTCCTCTCACTCTTTTTGGTACCGTGTCCGGACAACCTGCTCCTCCCACCAGCCCATATGCAAATTAGCATAGCTGGGGGCGAAGCAGGTCCCCATAGCAGTACCACACACCTGGTGAAAGAGCTGCCCATAGAATAGAAAAACGAAGACAGTGGGAGTTGTGGTGCAGTGACATTGATGTGCACTACAACAGGTGTGCTTCACGGCAAGGGGGAGGAGTTAAGCCCAGTGTCTATCTACAAACAGCAGGAAGCACTTACCAGAACATTATGTCGGGTGTAGGGCGCTGAGGAAGGCAAAATGCGCCGAAATGCATTCGGCGCCACCAGACTGTGCGTTTCTGTTAATTAAAGCTGCTCTGAACAGGAACTCCTCTGAGGTTGTCGCCTTCTTCATTTTGTGGATGGCTGTGTGGAACATTTTAAGCGCTTACCAGTGGCGCTTTTTTGACAACCCCTGTCTCGTTTTGGGAAAGAAGTCCATTGGTACTGCTTCACGGCATACAAAATTCCTGCTAAGGAATACTTCGGCCCCGCCTTCGTGCGCAGTGATCAGGGCGGTGGAGGTATTTTACCTCTGTTTGTGGCACCCAGCCCCCGCTCAATGTCTGCTGTTCACGAGGGCTGAGACAGTTTGAGGAGACTGGAGGAGCAACTTGATTAGCGGTGAGCGGACATAAGAGGACATCGAGCCCTGCTAGTTTGGGCTACCGCTAAAAGAAAACGAACATTTTAGCCTCCGCCATGTTCCAGCCCATTTTGCTTCAACATATGGCATTGTGGGAGTTGTGGTGCAGTGACATTGATGTGCACTACAACAGGTGTGCTTCACGGCAAGGGGGAGGAGTTAAGCCCAGTGTCTATCTACAAACAGCAGGAAGCACTTACCAGAACATTATGTCGGGTGTAGGGCGCTGAGGAAGGCAAAATGCGCCGAAATGCATTCGGCGCCACCAGACTGTGCGTTTCTGTTAATTAAAGCTGCACTGAACAGGAACTCCTCTGAGGTTGTCGCCTTCTTCATTTTGTGGATGGCTGTGTGGAACATTTTAAAGCGCTTACCAGTGGCGCTTTTTTGACAACCCCTGTCTCGTTTTGGGAAAGAAGTCCATTGGTACTGCTTCACGGCATACAAAATTCCTGCTAAGGAATACTTCGGCCCCGCCTTCGTGCGCAGTGATCAGGGCGGTGGAGGTATTTTACCTCTGTTTGTGGCACCCAGCCCCCGCTCAATGTCTGCTGTTCACGAGGGCTGAGACAGTTTGAGGAGACTGGAGGAGCAACTTGATTAGCGGTGAGCGGACATAAGAGGACATCGAGCCCTGCTGGTTTGGGCTACCGCTAAAAGAAAACGAACATTTTAGCCTCCGCCATGTTCCAGCCCATTTTGCTTCAACATATGGCATTGTGGGAGTTGTGGTGCAGTGACATTGATGTGCACTACAACAGGTGTGCTTCACGGCAAGGGGGAGGAGTTAAGCCCAGTGTCTATCTACAAACAGCAGGAAGCACTTACCAGAACATTATGTCGGGTGTAGGGCGCTGAGGAAGGCAAAATGCGCCGAAATGCATTCGGCGCCACCAGACTGTGCGTTTCTGTTAATTAAAGCTGCACTGAACAGGAACTCCTCTGAGGTTGTCGCCTTCTTCATTTTGTGGATGGCTGTGTGGAACATTTTAAAGCGCTTACCAGTGGCGCTTTTTTGACAACCCCTGTCTCGTTTTGGGAAAGAAGTCCATTGGTACTGCTTCACGGCATACAAAATTCCTGCTAAGGAATACTTCGGCCCCGCCTTCGTGCGCAGTGATCAGGGCGGTGGAGGTATTTTACCTCTGTTTGTGGCACCCAGCCCCCGCTCAATGTGTGCTGTTCACGAGGGCTGAGACAGTTTGAGGAGACTGGAGGAGCAACTTGATTAGCGGTGAGCGGACATAAGAGGACATCGAGCCCTGCTAGTTTGGGCTACCGCTAAAAGAAAACGAAAATTTTAGCCTCCGCCATGTTCCAGCCCATTTTGCTTCAACATATGGCATTGTGGGAGTTGTGGTGCAGTGACATTGATGTGCACTACAACAGGTGTGCTTCACGGCAAGGGGGAGGAGTTAAGCCCAGTGTCTATCTACAAACAGCAGGAAGCACTTACCAGAACATTATGTCGGGTGTAGGGCGCCGAGGAAGGCAAAATGCGCCGAAATGCATTCGCCGCCACCAGACTGTGCGTTTCTGTTAATTAAAGCTGCTCTGAACAGGAACTCCTCTGAGGTTGTCGCCTTCTTCATTTTGTGGATGGCTGTGTGGAACATTTTAAAGCGCTTACCAGTGGCGCTTTTTTGACAACCCCTGTCTCGTTTTGGGAAAGAAGTCCATTGGTACTGCTTCACGGCATACAAAATTCCTGCTAAGGAATACTTCGGCCCCGCCTTTGTGCGCAGTGATCAGGGCGGTGGAGGTATTTTACCTCTGTTTGTGGCACCCAGCCCCCGCTCAATGTCTGCTGTTCACAAGGGCTGAGACAGTTTGAGGAGACTGGAGGAGCAACTTGATTAGCGGTGAGCGGACATAAGAGGACATCGAGCCCTGCTGGTTTGGGCTACCGCTAAAAGAAAACGAACATTTTAGCCTCCGCCATGTTCCAGCCCATTTTGCTTCAACATATGGCATTGTGGGAGTTGTGGTGCAGTGACATTGATGTGCACTACAACAGGTGTGCTTCACGGCAAGGGGGAGGAGTTAAGCCCAGTGTCTATCTACAAACAGCAGGAAGCACTTACCAGAACATTATGTCGGGTGTAGGGCGCTGAGGAAGGCAAAATGCGCCGAAATGCATTCGCCGCCACCAGACTGTGCGTTTCTGTTAATTAAAGCTGCTCTGAACAGGAACTCCTCTGAGGTTGTCGCCTTCTTCATTTTGTGGATGGCTGTGTGGAACATTTTAAAGCGCTTACCAGTGGCGCTTTTCTGACAACCCCTGTCTCGTTTTGGGAAAGAAGTCCATTGGTACTGCTTCACGGCATACAAAATTCCTGCTAAGGAATACTTCGGCCCCGCCTTCGTGCGCAGTGATCAGGGCGGTGGAGGTATTTTACCTCTGTTTGTGGCACCCAGCCCCCGCTCAATGTCTGCTGTTCACGAGGGCTGAGACAGTTTGAGGAGACTGGAGGAGCAACTTGATTAGCGGTGAGCGGACATAAGAGGACATCGAGCCCTGCTGGTTTGGGCTACCGCTAAAAGAAAACGAACATTTTAGCCTCCGCCATGTTCCAGCCCATTTTGCTTCAACATATGGCATTGTGGGAGTTGTGGTGCAGTGACATTGATGTGCACTACAACAGGTGTGCTTCACGGCAAGGGGGAGGAGTTAAGCCCAGTGTCTATCTACAAACAGCAGGAAGCACTTGCCAGAACATTATGTCGGGTGTAGGGCGCTGAGGAAGGCAAAATGCGCCGAAATGCATTCGCCGCCCCAGACTGTGCGTTTCTGTTAATTAAAGCTGCTCTGAACAGGAACTCCTCTGAGGTTGTCGCCTTCTTCATTTTGTGGATGGCTGTGTGGAACATTTTAAAGCGCTTACCAGTGGCGCTTTTTTGACAACCCCTGTCTCGTTTTGGGAAAGAAGTCCATTGGTACTGCTTCACGGCATACAAAATTCCTGCTAAGGAATACTTCGGCCCCGCCTTCGTGCGCAGTGATCAGGGCGGTGGAGGTATTTTACCTCTGTTTGTGGCACCCAGCCCCCGCTCAATGTGTGCTGTTCACGAGGGCTGAGACAGTTTGAGGAGACTGGAGGAGCAACTTGATTAGCGGTGAGCGGACATAAGAGGACATCGAGCCCTGCTGGTTTGGGCTACCGCTAAAAGAAAACGAACATTTTAGCCTCCGCCATGTTCCAGCCCATTTTGCTTCAACATATGGCATTGTGGGAGTTGTGGTGCAGTGATATTGATGTGCACTACAACAGGTGTGCTTCACGGCAAGGGGGAGGAGTTAAGCCCAGTGTCTATCTACAAACAGCAGGAAGCACTTACCAGAACATTATGTCGGGTGTAGGGCGCTGAGGAAGGCAAAATGCGCCGAAATGCATTCGCCGCCACCAGACTGTGCGTTTCTGTTAATTAAAGCTGCTCTGAACAGGAACTCCTCTGAGGTTGTCGCCTTCTTCATTTTGTGGATGGCTGTGTGGAACATTTTAAAGCGCTTACCAGTGGCGCTTTTTGGACAACCCCTGTCTCGTTTTGGGAAAGAAGTCCATTGGTACTGCTTCACGGCATACAAAATTCCTGCTAAGGAATACTTCGGCCCCGCCTTCGTGCGCAGTGATCAGGGCGGTGGAGGTATTTTACCTCTGTTTGTGGCACCCAGCCCCCACTCAATGTCTGCTGTTCACGAGGGCTGAGACAGTTTGAGGAGACTGGAGGAGCAACTTGATTAGCGGTGAGCGGACATAAGAGGACATCGAGCCCTGCTGGTTTGGGCTACCGCTAAAAGAAAACGAACATTTTAGCCTCCGCCATGTTCCAGCCCATTTTGCTTCAACATATGGCATTGTGGGAGTTGTGGTGCAGTGACATTGATGTGCACTACAACAGGTGTGCTTCACGGCAAGGGGGAGGAGTTAAGCCCAGTGTCTATCTACAAACAGCAGGAAGCACTTACCAGAACATTATGTCGGGTGTAGGGCGCTGAGGAAGGCAAAATGCGCCGAAATGCATTCGCCGCCACCAGACTGTGCGTTTCTGTTAATTAAAGCTGCTCTGAACAGGAACTCCTCTGAGGTTGTCGCCTTCTTCATTTCGTGGATGGCTGTGTGGAATATATATATATATATATACATATATATATATATATATATATATATATATATATATATATATATATATATATATATATATTCACTGAAAAAAACATAGGTTTCACACCAGTTATAGTTAGCTGGAAGTTTTACTCGCATAAAACCATTGAAATTCCCACGCTATAGTTAGTTGGACTCACTATAACTTGCGCGTGCAATGCACTGCTGATGACGTCACATATTACATCACTCATGACATGGTCAGTGACATCACTCATGACATCACTGATGACACCATCCAGTGACTATAAGGGGTCAAAGTGAGATTGAGAATGTAGAAATGAAAATTCACTAAAATGATTACTACATGCGACAGAGACAGTTGCTATGCAATTTCTACTGCACACCCAGGATCTTTATTACACAGCATAGAGACTATTTGGGAATTCAGAGGCCTGACACACATGCTGCTTCGGACTTTATAGTACTAACTGTCCTAAGGAATGACTTACTCCATGACTACATCTTTTGCCATATTTTAAAACTCGTCAACTAAGCAAATTATTCTACCACATGTTTCTGAAATAAATTCTGACTCACACTGTGATCTTAGACACATGACAGTATGCCTTGCAATTTAGTAAAATGGTCACTACAGTGAAAGGGGTTCTTGTAGGTAGTGTTGTTTCAGGGTTTAGAGCAGTGCAGTGGTGTTCAGGCATTGTTCTAAACTCAGAATTATTAGTCCCACCTTGAACCTCTACAGTGTCTGAACACCACTGCACTGTCCTAAACCCTGAAATACCAGCCTTTAGCAAAACCTGCTAAACTCTTTCAACACTACTGCACTGCTGTAAACCCTGAAACATAATTTTCAGCAAATGCCCCTATAATGTTCAAACACTACTGCACTGTTCTAAACCCTGAAACAGCACTCCCTGCATGATCTCCTACACTGCCCGAACTCTGCTGCTGTGCCTTAAAATTACTTATGGAGTGAACCAGACTTAACAACATATAGTGCTTCTAATTGCTATGTAGTATGCTAGTAGTGGTCTACAATTGTAAATAAAATAATTAAATATGTATTTTTTTCCTTCACAACAGTTTTAATTATCTAGAATAAGAAAAAAGAAAATGCCGTCTAAAACTGAGAGAAGAAAGAAATATAAACAGGCTTACAGTTCCAAGAAAAAAGAAGTACAAGATTTATCAAAAGAGCAATATCTGGAAAAAACAAAGAAAGCTCCTGGTAAGTCAACGAAGGATTTTATAAGGAAAATATCACAATTTAAAAAAACTGTGGACAATCAGGAAAAAACTAAATATCTGTAACTATAAAGAAAAGCCAGAAAAAATCAAAAAATGATGGAAAAATAACTGGGAAAGATAGCCGAAAAATCAGTTTGTTGAGATTCGGAAGCGAATGTTTTATAACAGAGTTGTTGGAAATGTATTAAAAAATGTAAAGAATTGTAAAAGAAAAACAGCTTTTTATAAGAAGAAAAAACATATCCAGTCAATTGTTGACAAAGCTTTTGAATTAAAAAAAAACTGTTTGTTTTAGTAATCAGTAGGATTCGAACACTAGATAAGCCAATCAATGTTATGAAGGTCAAAAGTAAGTGGAAAAGACTAATTAATAGAACTAATTTGTGTAATGTTTTTTCTGGAGAATGGAAACATAGTTCAAGTTGTGAGCCGTTTTTTAATGAAGAGAGTTACTTTCAGAGCAATGATTTGTTGCATGCAGTTGACACCAGTGGTCGAGCTTACGAGGTTAAGAAAGGTTGCCCGATTGAAAAAGAGAAAATTGTCTCTAGAAATGCAGAAGAGGTGTTAGCTGATGAAGTTTTAGGGAGACGTCCTAAGGCTCCAGTGTACACTTGGAATTGTAGTAGTATTTGTAGTGTACGACAGGATTCAATTGATTTTTTTCGCAATTGTTTACGTAAGTATACTAAGAAAAGTGTTAAACAGAAGATTAAGATGTTGCAAGAATTAGACCCCTGCAGAGTGAGAGAAAAAACGGGTTTGCAAGGTCATTCTTTGACTTGTCTTTCTAAAAAAGTATGTCAGAGTGCTTTTCACCATTTTAGGATGTTAGCAGTGCATCATACTGAAGTGAGGAAATTAGTGAGAAGGTTGTATTATGCAAAAAGTCCAGCACTTAAGCTAAAACAGATAAACAGTGCTCTTTTGCATGGATCTGTGTTAGATGTGATCAACATTTGTGAAGAAATTGAGGTTAGTTACTTTGGTCCTGAGGAAGAAAGTGCAGAAACAGATACATTAATAGAAGGAAATGTAGAAGAAAATGTACAGAATTTTAGTACAGAAAATTTTGAGCAAGAAATTACAAGGTTTAAGGTCATTTCAGGTGAAAGGCCAAACTTTTCTTGTATTTGTTGTAGACAAATTCATTATAAAAATCAGACCAGGTTAGTTGATCTATATTTAAAAAGTGAAAAGGAGAATAATAATGAGTGGAAGGAATTTGCAACTTATTTGTTGGTAGAGAATTGTTTTGATTTGGGTTCTGATCAACGTATTTGTAAATATTGTTATAATAAATTAGAAGAGAATAAGGTGCCTGCTAGAGCTGTTCATAATAATCTTGAGTTGGTAAATATTCCTTCTGAACTGATGGATTTAAATACTTATGAGTCTATTCTCCTTCAATGTGTTCATCCATTTCAGGCTATTGTTCACATGGAGCCTAAGACAGGGAAATTGCCTCCTTCAGATTTACAGAGAGGATTAAAGGGAAGAGTTGTATATTTGCATCTAAATTTAAAGAAAAATACTGAAACCATTGGTGTTGAAAATGTGGAAGAGGAACCTCTAGTTATTCTAGTTAATGGCTTTCCTACGAAGAGTAAGAAAATCTGGCAAGGATTAGTGGATGTTAGGAAAGTGAAAAAGGCAACGTTGTATTTGGTAAAAAAATAATCAATACTATAAAAATGTGTATGTAGGAGAAGAGGAAACAACTGTAGAAGAGGAGAGTGATTTGCCAACTGCAGAAATTGAAAAAGTGGATATGGCCAGAACTGAAGAAATTTATGAACATTATAGCGTGCATCCACTTCACTCTAAAGAAGTGATGGGAAATACTATTGAGTTATTTCAAATGAAAGAAGCAAAAGGAAGTCCCATTAGTGTATGGGAAGAAAGCTTGGAAGCTCGTTGCTTTCCTCAGTTATTTCCAACATGCAAAGGTGGACGATATGATGAACGGCCTGTGCAGATTCCTGCATCTGAATACCGGACTTCAAGATTATATGCAGAAGATCCAAGGTTTCACCAATGTATTCCATATTTGTTTCATCTTCTGTTTGAGAGTGACTTGTCTGGACTTTCTTATGCAGTGAACCATATACTAAAAAGTGGAGTACATTTGCAAAATGTTTCGGCAAAGGACTTTATGGATAAAGTCCAACAGAAAGATACTGTTTTGGAATCTCACCTAATTAATATCATGGCATGTAAGTGTGATACTAATGAGTATTGGTACCGTCGTCATGGGGAATTGAAATGTATGCTAAGAAACTTATTAACTCCTACATGGTTCCTTACTCTAAGCTGTGCAGAGTATTCTTGGGAAGATTTACTTCAATTTCTTCGAGAGGCAAATGCTAACATAGAAAATATAGAATACAAGACACCTGGAGAACTGTGCTCTTTGGATCCAGTTAATGCATGCCGGTATTTCAATCATAGATTTGAAGCTATGATGTCTTTTATCACAAACAAAAAAAATTCTCCTCTTGGAGAGGTTCTGGATTTCTTTTGGAGAAAGGAGTATCAAGCAAGAGGTGCTCCTCACATACATATGCTGCTATGGATCAAAAATGCCCCCAAATTTGGAACAGATTCAGATGAAACAGTCATGAGTTTTATTGAACAATATTCTACATGTGCTGTACCCAAAAGTACAGTAGAAAAGAATTTAAGACATCAAGTCTTACGGTTTCAAACCCATCGTTGTGGAAAATACTGTCGACGAAAGTACAAATCTAAGGATAAGTTCTACACAAAATGTCGATTTGCATTTCCACGTCCAGTATTATCAAAAGGAAGAGTGAACAATTTTATGTCATCTTTACGACATACTGTCACAACAAAATCACCGAAAAATACCTACAACTTAAAAAGAAATGAAGAGTCAAAATACATAAATGACTATAACCCAGTCATTATGTCCATGTGGAATGCTAACATGGATATTCAATATATTGCAGACAACTCGATTGCTGTGGCTCGATATGTAACATCTTACATTACTAAATCTGAAAAGACGGAACTAAAGGAAATGTGGGAAGAAATTTCTCATGAAAAGAGCCTAAGTAAGAAATTGTACAGCTACAGTTTGAAGATGTTGTCTCATCGAGAAATCGGAGCATATGAATGTTCAGATCGTTTATCATCTGCAAGTCTATACTCCAAATCTAGAACAATCATTTGGGTGAGTTTAGGTTTTGCAAGAACACGAAACCGAGTTTTGAAATCTGTACAAGAAATTGAGTATTTAGCAGAGAGAGAACCAGACAGTACAGATATTTTGAAGACAAATATGTTGGATACATACTATCCAAATAGAAGTAATCATCTTGAGAACGTTTGTCTCTATGAAGTACTGCAAAGCTATACTTTTAAGAAGAATATTACAGAAGATATCAATAAAGGAGTATATACTGTGATTGGATCTGAAGGATGTTTAGTGAAACAAAGAAAAGGACATTTGATTAATCATCGAAAACTGAGTTGCGAAACTGCTGACAAAAGGGAATTTTACTATTTAGCTCTTTTGCAACTCTTTAAGCCATGGCGAACAGAACTGGAACTACTTGGAGATTTTGACAGTTATGAAGATTCATTCAACGCAACTAAAAATACAATAGAATGTCCTGCTTTTACTAATTATCTAAAATGTTGAACGACGAAATACAGCAAGAAGCTACAATTGCAGCAGAGATTGCTAGAGACAGTTCTCAAGACAGTCAAAGTTCTTATTCGTGGGGTTAGGATCCACTAGGAGAACCATTTATTCAAAATGAAGCAGCGACTGCCATGGATGAGGTGGAAACTGCAATGCAACAAGCTCAAGAGGATGTAATAAACTTAGAATTGGAAAAACAATTAAATGTTGAGTAAAAACAAATATACGATCAAGTGACTGAACAGATTGAGCATGGTTTATATCACGAGAAAAAAGAGTGCTCATGTACGTCATTTAAATCTGTCCGACTGTACGTGAGTGGAGAAGCAGGAACTGGAAAACGTTTTCTACTTAATGCAATTGCAACTTATCTACAGAAAAGAACTGAGTCGTCACTCTCCTGTGTTGTTACTGCTCCAACTGGGTTGGCAGCACATAACATTAAAGGGATTACTTTACATCGTTTATTGATGCTGCCAGTAGAGCATGAAAATAAATTAGAATACCACAAGCTATCTGGAGAAGCTTGTTGTGAAGTTTCTAGAGTCTTGAAAAAAGTGAAACTTCTCATTATTGATGAGGTAAGCATGGTATCAAATTTAATGCTTGCCTTTGTGCATTTAAGAATGCAACAAATCCTTAAAACAGAGTATGATGTGTTATTTGGAGGCAAACACGTCATAGTTTTTGGAGATCTACTACAACTAACTCCTGTGAATGGACAGCCAGTATTTAAAACAGTTACACATGAAGACACCAGAAAGTGCCTGGGAAGCATTGTAAATGTAAATATTTGGTCATATTTAGAATATTCAGAACTCATTACAAATATGCCACAGACAAAGGACGCTGATTATAAAAGTATTCTTGAAGATATAAGAATTGGAAAAGTGAGTGAACAGGGCAAAGAAGCTTTACAGGCACGATTACTTACAAATTTGTTTCCAGACGAAAATATTCTCCCAGAGAATATATATAGAAAAATTGCAGAAAAGAAATCAGTGATATGCTTGATGCCAACTCTGCAAGAATGTTCAATATTCAATGAAAAAATGCTAAAGTTAGAAAATCAAGAAATTATAAAACTGGAAGCTATTGATAGAATAGAGCATGAAGGAGCTACTATTATTTTGTCTGAAAAGTTGAAGTCAAAATTGGATTCTTTAGAAAAATCAATATCTAAAACTGCTGGTTTAGAAAAGAATCTATATGCATGTATAAATTGTCGTATAATTTTACGACGTAATTTGCATGCGGAAAGAGGATTAGTAAATGGAGCAATGGGTAATGTTGTTGATTTTGTGAATTATCCAAATAGAGATGAAATTGAATTTTTGAAAATCAAATTTGATGAAATTGAAGAAGTACAACAATTGAGTTGTTGTTCAGCTCGATTTTTGCTTGTAAAAGATTTATATGTCCGCCGAAAACAGTTTCCTGTTTGTTTGGCATATGCGGTGACTATTCATAAATCTCAAGGTTTAAGTGTAGATAGTGCTTTGGTGAATATTGGAAGTACTGTGTTTAAAGAGGGTATGGCATATGTTGCTTTATCTCGAGTCAGAACTTTATCTGGATTATATCTGATTGATTTTGATGACACAAAGATTAGTGCAGATGTAAATTGTGTAAGAGAGTATAATAGTTTAAGAAGAGAACATGCTCCCAATTTACCTCAATATCCAGTATTTGAAAAGCGTGTGGTAAGTCGAAAAAAAAGATGTGAGAAAAATTGTAGCGAGGTTGCAGAGAAAAGAAAAAAACTAGATGAACCAGTGATAGTAAGCAAAAAGAAAAAGGATTCTATTGAAGAGGTTGTTGGTTTTCAGTTTGAAAACAGTTCTGGTGTCAACTGCTATGCTAATGTAGTGGTTAATGGTTATTTTTCTGAAACTTTACTACAGCAAATTGTTGAAAATCGGGACAAAAGATTTTGTTGTTTGTTGAATTCTGTGTTTGAAAAATGTAGTAGTGATAAAACTAAAATAGAAAGTGTTTCTGATATTCGAAATGTTTTAGACATATCTTCTGGTTTAAATCAATCTTCACAGAATATTCAGCAAGATTGTCAGGAATTTCTAATGTATATGCTTGTTGTATTGCAAGATGAAGGTCCAGAAATTGAAAATCTTTTTGGCCTTTCTTATAAATGGCAACATGACTGTGACAATTGTTTGTTTTCAAGTCGTACTGAAATAGACACTGAAAGATTTATATATTTGACTCTATCAGACTGCAAATCAGTGTCTTTTAATAATCCAGTTAGAGAAGCAAATCAAAACATGGTCTGTACCCAATGTAGCTCTCAAAGGGTATCAACATTATTTACACAAAGATATGAACAGTATGTAATTTTAATGCTGCAACGATGCAGACCTGATGGAAGAAAACTGACAACTTTAATAAAAAATGTTGTAGTTTCTCAACTATCAATATCAGGAAAAACTTTTGTAACTGTAGCAATTATTTTCCATGATGGTCCTTCTACAACATCAGGACATTACACAGCTTATTTAAAATGTACGAAAGGCTGGACTCATTGTAATGAGACTCAATTGATTTTTAAACAACGTTTGCCTTATGACTTACCAAATTCTTACCTAGTGTTTTTACAACCCAAATTTTAGGGAAAATAATTTGCCTGGGAAAATTACTGCTATTAAGAAAGGGTAGTCTGGTGTTGAAAAGTACTTTGAGAGTGAGGGTGATGAGGTTCAAAAAATTCTTGTAGTTGATGTAGAGGTAGTGTAAGTGTATCAGATAGTGGATAATGTGGCTATCACAGGAGATGTTGATCATCAGGGAGGCAGAGGTGTTTTAGATTTGTTGTAGTTGTTGGAGATGTTGCTGACATTTTTCATTTCCTTGTAGAGGTTTCTTTTAATGGTATACAGCTCCTTGGTAAGATAAAGGATGAGCAGAGTGTGATCGGCATACCAGATGATATTGAGGTTCTGATAGAATGCTAGTTGTTTAAGGTTCTATGTACATGATAAATAGCATCAGGTGGAGGTATAACCATTGTTAGATGGTCCAAAAGATGTTGGTGCTTTTGATTCAAAAGGTTGGGAAATGGACGGTTAAGAGTACTATTAAGTAACTTCCAAACAAAGGATTTCACACATACTATTTGGCCATGAGGAATGGTATCTGAAACAAAAAATTACTATTTCGGGTAACTGTTGTTAGCATATGTTTGTACATAACTTTATTTAGAGTGTATAAGAAAGAAGTAATAATGTTTTGTTACTTTGTGATTGTTGGTAATTTTCCTTACTTACGTAAAAAAATTGCTGTTCGAAAAAGACATTTAAGATATGTTTTTTTCTAATTGTTACATTCTTAATGAAAATGTTGAATGGGTTTTTTAAAGACAATCTTATTGATTGTCTTTTTTTTGCCCGCTGTTATATGATGAGTACTATTGAACTCACTGTTTTCAGTGAAAATCAATATATTCTGAGAACAGCAAAATAAAGTACATAACATATTGTACAAATTATTTTGTATTGTGAAATATATATTATAACTCAATTTTTTCTTCTCTTCCATCCGTCTCAAAGTCTCTTCCTCTGTCTCAGTCACTATAACTGAGTTACTCCCTCACAGTTCCTCACTCTCCCTCTGTTTGCCTCTCTCACTGTCTCCCTCTCTCTCCACCAGTCTTCCTTTTGTTTCTTCTCTCTTTCTATAAATCCTTCTTTCTCATTTACTCCTTTTTCCTTTCTCTCATTATGCTTCTTTTTCCAACACTCCCCTTCACTCATCCTTATATCCCTTCCCACACTGTCACTGCCCTTCACTCAATCTTAGTCCTCTTCCCCCATTTCATGTTCTCCTCTCTCTGCATCACTCCCATTCCCTTTCTCCTGCTCCCATTCCCTCACTCCCCCTCACTCTCTTTCGCTCACTCCATCCGTCAATACCCTTCCCTTATTCCCCTTTTCTCATTCCCTTTTTGTAACTCTCATTTCTTTAGTCTCTCACTCCCCTTCACTCCATTTCTCTCTCCCTCTCTCCCTCTGTCTCACTCAGTCTAACGACTTCACTCCCTGTCAGTTACTCGCTCTCCCTCTCTTTCTCTCCCACTCTCTCCCTCTTCCTCACTCCCTCACCCTTCCTTTCTTTTCCTTTCTGTTTCCTTCACTCCTACTTCCTTTTGTATTATGAAATATATATTATAACTCTATTTTTTCTTGTCTTCCCCAGATACTATATTTATTAAAAAAAATTACTATTAACTTGTCATTATTTATAAGGTAAGTATAACAAACAAAAAATATTTTTTCATCGCTCTCTTACTTCTCTTTCTCTCTTTCCCATTCTTTAATCTCTCTCTTACTACCCTTCCTATACTCATCTTACTCACCTTTCCTCATTCTCATTACTCCACTTCATTCTCCTTTACCGTCCTTCTCTCACTATCAGTACTCTTTCTTCATCCTCAATCACGTTATCCAACTACCTCTTTCCCCTCTCTGTCCCTCATTTCTCTTTCCTATCTTTCTCCATTACTACCTTTGTCTTGCTCTACCCCCTGTCTCTTCTCTCTCTCTTTCCTTCACACCATCCCTCACTCACTTTCAGTCACTCCACTTCTCTCACTCCCTTACTCCGTTTCGCTCACTCCCCTTCCTTTATTCCCTCCCTCGCTCTCCTTTCCTCCATCTGTCTCTAAGTCTCTTCCTCTGTCTCAGTCAGTATAACTGACTTACTCACTCACAGTCCCCCACTCTCCCTCTGTTTGTACTCTCACTGTCTCCCTCTCTCTCCACCAGTCTTCCTTTTGTTTCTTCTCTCTTTCTATAAATCCTTCTCTCTCACTTACTCCTTTTTTCATTCTCTTAATATGCTTCTTTTTCCAACACTCCCCTTCCCTCATCCTTATATCCCTTCCCACAATGTCACTGCCCTTCACTCAATCTTAGTCCTCTTCCCCCATTTCATGTTCTCCTCTCTCTGCATCACTCCCATTCCCTTTCTCCTGCTCCCATTCCCTCACTCCCCCTCACTCTCTTTCGCTCACTCCATCCGTCAATACCCTTCCCTTATTCCCCTTTTCTCATTCCCTTTTGGTAACTCTCATTCCTTTAGTCTCTCACTCCCCTTCACTCCATTTCTCTCTCCCTCTCTCCCTCTGTCTCACTCAGTCTAACCACTTCACTCCCTGTCAGTTACTCGCTCTCCCTCTCTTTCTCTCTCACTCTCTCACTCTCTCTCTCTCCCTCACCCTTCATTTCTTTCCTTTTCTGTTTCCTTCACTCCAACTTCTTTTTGTATTATGAAATATATATAACTCTATTTGTTCTTGTCTTCCACAGATACTATATTTATTAAAAAAATTACTATTAACTTGTCATTATTTATAAGGTAAGTATAACAAACAAAAAATACTTTTTCATCATTCTCTTACTTCTCTTTCTCTCTTTCCCATTCTTTAATCTCTCTCTTACTACCCTTCCTTTTCTCATTTTACTCTCCTTTCCTCATTCTCATTACTCCACTTCATTCACCTTTACAGTCCTACTCTCCCTATCAGTACTCTTTCTTCACCCTCACTCACGTTATCCAACTACCTCTTCCCCTCTCTGTCCCTAACTTCTCTTTCCTATCTTCCTCCATTACTACCTTTGTCTTGCTCTATCCCTCAGTCTCTTCTCACTCCCCCCTTACTCTCTTTCCTTCACATCATCTCTCACTCACCTTCACTCACTCCTCTTCTCTCACTCCCTCACTCCCTTTCGCTCACTCTCCTTCCTTTATTCTCTACCTCACTCCCCTTTTCCTCCATCGTCTCTAAATCTCTTCCTCTGTCTCAGTCATTATAACTGATTTACTCCTTCACACTCCCTCCCTCTCCCTCTGTTTGTCTCTCTCACTGTCTCTTTCTCTCTCCACCAATCTTCCTTTTCTTTCCTCTCTCTTTCCATAAATCCTTCTCTCTCACTCACTACTTTTTCCTCTCTCTTCATATGCCTTTTTTCCCTCCCTGTCACTGCCCTTCACTCAATCTCACTCCTCTTCTCCTAATTCATATTCTCTCAGTGCATCACTCCTATTCTCTTTCACCTGCTTCCATTCTCTCACTCCCCTTTACTCTCTTTCCCTCACTCCATCCGTCAATCCTCTTCCCTTACTTCACTTTCCTCATTCAGTTTTGCTAACTCCTATTCATTTAGTCCCCCACTCCCCTTCACTCCATTTTTCACTCTCACGCATCCTCTGTCTTACTCAGTCTAACCACCTCACTCCCTCTCACTCACTTGCTCTCCCTCTCTCACTCTCTCTCTCTCTCTTACGTTTACTATCTTTCTATTTTTGTTCCCTTCACTCCTACTTTATCCCTCAGTCCCCTTTCCTCTCTCTTAATCTCCTTCCTTCTCTCTCATTCCCCTTTCGTCACCCTCATACCCCTTCTTTCACTGTTAGTGCCTTTTACTCAACCTCAGTACTTTTCCCTCATTCACCTTCCTTCACTGCCCTTCCTTCACTTCTCTGTCTTCACTGCCTCACTTCATCTCACTTACTCCCCTTCGCTTATTCCTTCCCTCACTTTTTTTCATCCATTTTTCTCTCCCTGTCTACCTCTGTGTCACTCCCTCTCACTGGATCATTCCTTCTCAGTTCCTTGCTCTCCCTCTCTCACACTCTGTCCCTGTCTCTCCCTTACCCTTAAACTCCTCCCTCTTTCTTTCTATCACTCTCCTCTCTCACTTTCCCTCTCTCTTAATTTTCTTCCTTCTCCCTCATTCATCTTCCCTCTTCCTCATAGTCCTTCCCTAACTGTCACTGCCCTTCACTCACCGTCACTCCCTTTCCCCCTCTGCACTTCATCCTATCTGTATTTTTCTCCCCTTCACTTTCCCGCTCCCTTTTCTTTACTTCCCTTCACTCTACTTCTCTCACTCCCCTTCCCTCACTCTCCTTCCTTTAGTCCTCTTTCCTCACTCCCTCACTCCATCTCACTTACTCCCCTTCGTTCACTTCCTCACTCACTTTTTTTCATCCATGTTTTGATCCCTGTCACCCTCTGTCTCACTCACTCTAACTGCCTCACTCCTTCTGAGTTCCTTGCTCTCCCTCTCTCTCACTCTCTCCCTCTCTCTCCTTTACCCTTAATCTTCTTTCCTCTCTCTTTCTATCACTCCTCCTCTCTCTCTCACTCACTTTCCCTCTCTCTTAATTTTCTTCCTTCTCCCTCATTCCCCTTCCCTCACCCTCATACCCCTTCCCTAACTGTCACTGCCCTTCACCCACCGTCACTCCCCTTCTCCCACTCCACTTCCTCCTGTCTGTATTTCTCACCCTTTCACTTTCCCGTTCCCTTTTCCTCACTCCCCCTCGCTCTCCTTCTCTCACTCCATTCCTTACTCCCCTTCTCTCATTCCCCTTTTCTAACTCACTCCATCCCCTCACTCCAGTTCTCTCTCCCTCACTCCCCAACTGTCACTTTCCTTACTCCCCTTTTCTCAACCTCATACCCCTTCCGTCATGGTCACACCACTTCTCTTACCTTCAACTCCCTTTACTCAGCTCTACTTCTCCCTTTCCATCTCTTACTACGCTTCCCTGTCTCTGTTCCATGCTCCCCTTTTTTCACTCCTCCTCCCTCACTTTCCTTTCCTTACTGCCCTTCCCTTACTTTTTCTCTCCACTTACCTCACTCCCCTACCCTTAGTCCCCTTGTTTCAGTCACTCTTTGACTCCCCTTTCCTCACTCACCATACTACCCTTTCCTCACTCATTCCATCAATCCATTCCTCCTTTTCACTCAGTCATTTCAGTCATATATTGTTTGGATTTTTTTAAAACAAAAAAGTAAACGAGTAACGAAAAACTGTTCAACTGGAACAAAAATAATAAATGAAAAAAATTAAGTGCGGCGGCATGTGTGCTGTGTAATCTTTATATCTATTAAGGCCACACTCTGCTCTCCATAGCACAATATCTCATTGCACAAATTGCATGTCATGTGCACTTTTGCAAAATTTGGCCGGATGTCAAGCACTCTTGTGGATGGCAATGCTACTCCAGATGAGGTGCTGGGAACAGCAGCTGGAACTTCAGTTGCCAGGGCTCTTGTGGATGCGCGTGCATAGTTGTTTGGATGCACGTTCGTGACATGTCGCATCATGGTGTGGATGCTAAATGAATATTTCTATGTAGGGTCTCCCCTCGACAGCACACTTCCACAAATAGTGCACTTCACCTTTGAAGCATTGACTTTCTTTTGCCCCTCAGGAAATGTAAAAAAATTGCCATATGAAGGACTCCTTTACCTTCTTGGCATACGGCTGCTCTTCCACCAAGTCATCCGAATCAGAGGAATCCTGTGGCTGCTGTTCTGCCATTTTGATATAAAAAAGCTCCAACAAAGTAGAGATCCTTCTCTCAGGAAACCATAAGAGATAGTGAGGGAAGTGGGTGGGGTTTTTCAAGATTCTGGAAAAGAAACTTCTATAAACCAATCAAAAGTGTTGCTTTCATGTCACATGACTTTGCGTGCGTGCAACGTGCGCGCACGTTGCGCGACCATCGCATATAAATGACTTTTTACCCGATTTTCGTAAAAGCTTTTAAAACGTGAAACGGAGGCAGGGAACAGACTCCTTGACCCCCTAGGCCTTCTCCTGGGGTCCCTGAAGGACCCTGAAGGGCAAAAAAAACTGTTTTTTTTTTTAAATCGCGAGGTGCGCGCACGTTGCACGCACCCTCGAGGCAGAACTGAGTCAAAAACAAGAGTGGAGAACGTGAAAAGGGGGCAGGGTAGAGACTCCCTGACCCCCGGGCCTTCTCAGGGGGTCTCTGAAGGACCCCGAAGGGCAAAGAAAACATTTTTTTTTTTAAATCACAAGGTGCGCGTACGTTGCGCGCACGTTGAAAATGTGTTTTTTTTTTTTAAATGTATTGACAAATTTGACTGTTTATATTTTGATTGAAGATGTAGACTATACTGTTTAACTTTATCCAAATCATAAAAACTAGCTGTGCCGTTGCATATTACAGGATACAGTCAATGTATTACAATATACAAAGGCAGTTTGTTGGAAAATAAATATATAAAAAATATAAAAATTGAAAGAGAAATTAGCATTTTAAAAACCTTGGAAAGTCACTGAAAAAACCATAGGTTTCACACACGTTATATTTAGGAATTAGCACTTAAAAAACTTTGTAAAATCACTGAAAAAAACATAAATTCACACACGTTATAGTTAGGAAATAACATTGTAAAAAACTTAGAAATTCACAAAAAAACAATAGGTTTCACACACATCATAATTAGAAATTAGCATTTAAAAAACCTTGCAAATTCACTGAAAAAACCATAGGTTTCAGGCCTGATAAAGTTAGGAATTAGCATTTAAAATACCTTTGAAATTCACTGAAAAAACCATAGGTTTCAGGCTTGATATAGCTAGGAATTAGCATTTAAAAAACCTTAGAAATTCACTGAAAAAACTGTAGATTTTACGGGTGTTATAGTTAGCTGGACATTTCACTCATACAAAACCATTGAAATTCCTCCGATATAGTTAGTTGTACTAACTATATCTCGCGTGCCCGCAATCCACTGCTGATGATGCCACATATTACACCATTTATGACATGGTCAGTGCATCACTGATGACATCTCAAATGACATCACTGATGACATCATCCACGTGACGATACACCTCATAATACACTAGTATAACATTTCGTCACTCACTGTAAAATACAGAGTACCATATTTAAATTCATTGACACACCGATACAAGTTTCTAAAAATCCACTCAGTGATTCCTAGATCTATACACACATCTAATCACTTACCTACAGATTCACTCATACATCATCCAGTGAATGTGGTTTGCTTTGTTATTTAAATATGTATTATGTATATAGCAATTTGCATTGAAGAATGAGTGGATATATAAATATAAATATTTGGATGGAGGATTTAGTAACAGTGTGATTGACTGTTTACTTGACTAATTTAAAGTGTCTCTCTAAATATATTGGATAGTGACTAAACTGTGTGAACATCTGTATCACTTTGTCAGTTGTTGTAAAAACTACTTCTCCAGTTGGTTACTAGCTATTTGAAAGTCTATATTAGTTATTGATTAGTTGTATCGTCACGTGGATGATGTCATCAGTGATGTCATTTGAGATGTCATCAGTGATGTCACTGACCATGTCATGAATAATGTAATATGTGACATCATCAGCAGTGGATTGCGGGCGCGCGAGATATAGTCAGTACAACTAACTATATCGGAGGAATTTCAATGGTTTTGTATGAGTGAAATGTCCAGCTAACTATAACACCCCTAAAATCTACAGTTTTTTCAGTGAATTTCTAAGGTTTTTAAATGCTAATTCCTAACTATATCAGGCCTGAAACCTATGGTTGTTTCAGTGAATTTCAAAGGTTTTTTAAATGCTAATTCCTAACTATATCAGGCCTGAAACCTATGGTTTTTTCAGTGAATATATATATATAAATATAACAATGTTCCTGCTCGTCCTTCCAAGACGAAGTAAACCAGCTGAGAACCTCTTGAGTAGCTCCAAAGAAACCCGCTGCAGTCAGGAAACAGAGACGATACTTTTTTCTTCAAGTGAAAAGCAGAGTGAATTTATTTCACATAAAATAAATAGACATAATGTCAGTCCATGACGCGTTTCGCTACACGAAGGAGCTTGATCACATAACGCGCCCCAGAATGCACCATTAATTTATAGTAAACACACAGGTGGTTCAATAAGGCAGACACACGCCCAATTGGTAAAAATAAAAAACAGACTATCCAATGCAGCCAAGCTAGATCACCGACAAGTGTCACATTAAAGAAAAAACATACAGTTGAATGCTAAAGTTTTTCAAAACTTCTGAATTGTGAAATTGCAATAAACAACCATTTTGTAGTCGAACATTAATTATAGAATTATATAAATGTATAGTTATTTATGGAGAGTGTTGCATAGATCTGTCAGACAAGTGTCTAGACAGAAATAGAAACAATATCATCAGTGTCCTGCAACAATCTGTACGGTGAATAGTGACAAGTGTCCTAAACTCAATAACAATTACATACCAAATTCATTGGTGAAAGCAGTACATCATATATACCAAAAATCTAAATAATTCATTATCCCCAATTCAGTAAATAGGTTTATAGCACAATCTTATTTTGGACTGCATTGGTGAAAAAGTGTAAAGTGCATGATAATTGTGATATATCAAAAAAGATTCTTGTGTGTATAAAACAAACATTTTTCTAACAGCATAGGAAGACTGCTAAGATTGAAAACACTTATATATCACAAGTGACAACAAATTGAGAACTGTCAAGTTCATCTGACCTGAAGACAAAAGGCACATAGTGACATAGTTGATAGAGAACATTTGCACATAAGCCACTGAAGTATATAAACATAACATTGTGATTACAAAAAATCTTAATTCGTCATATTCAAAATGACAAAGGGCTAAAATGAAAAAATATAAAACAGACCATCATATAAGATTAGAGGATTATAAGAAGTTATGTAAATCCTCTGTAAGATTTAACCAATTTGGAGCCCTGGTATCTAGTGACAGAATAAAATGGGATTCCTTCTGCCTTAGCAGTCTTTCCTGGTTACCTCCCCGTCCGGGGAGAGGAACAGAGCACAGGGCAGTGTATTCCAGATCTTTCAAATGGTTATGGTGAACTGCTTTAAAGTGTCTAGCCACTGGATAGTCACTATTGCAGTTCACAATTGCCCTTATGTGCTGCAGGATACGCTTATGCACTGGGAGTTTAGTGCTCCCAATGTATTCAAGATTGCAGGTGCATTTCAGTTTGTAGATTGCAAACTCAGACCTACAGGTCAAATGCTCTTGAATTGGAATTTTAGTGTCACTAAATGCTGTTGTATAGTTAGTACTATTTTTCGCAAACGTGCAAGCACGGCATGATGTGCACTTGAAGAAACCCATTTTACTAAGCCAGAGTTTTTTTGGAAGGCATGGGTCTGTCAAGAGCATCCCGCATTGAGGTTGCCCTCCAGAATGTGATTGCTGGTAGACTGGGCAGAATGGGTCCTAGAATGTTATCAGTTAGGACAATCGGCCATTCCGCACAGATAATGCGGCGAATGGTCCTTTTTTGTGCACAAAAAGTGGTAATTAGTCTGACTGAACATTCAGATAAAGAATTAGGGCTAGTGACTTTGGGAGCCAGTAATGCATCTCTGTCAAAAGATTTTGCTTTAACTAAAGCCTGATCTAGGACTTTTCTAATATACCCTCTGTTGAGAAAACGTTCGAATGATGCATGTAGAAATTTATCAGCTGATGCCCCATCACTACAGATTCGACATATACAGATACACTCCCCATAGGGGATGCTGTTAATGGTGTGGATGGGGTGGTTACTCTGAGCGTGGAGTATTGAGTTTCCCGCTGTCGATTTTCGATTAAGTCTGGTTTCAAGCTCATCATTGTCAACGTATAGCTGAACATCTAAAAATTCAGCCACCTTATTATTAATGGTAGCAGTGAATTTAAGATTCAGTTCATTGTTGTTAATCTCCTTGACAAAAGTTAGTGCATCATCAGAAGACCCACTCCAAATAATACAGACATCGTCAATATACCGCCAATAGTGGACAATAAATGACTGCCAGTGTTTGTGTGTAGCGTTGAGGACGTGCTCCCCCCACCAGCCTACATGCAAGCATGAATAGCTGGGGGAGAAGCACGAACCCATCGCCACTCCATGTAACTGCTGGTAGATATTGTTCTGGAATTTTAAGTAGTTAGAGTTAAAGCAAATCCTGGTCATTTCAGTCAACATTTCTTTATGCCCCCGAAAAAGAACAATACGCCTGTTTGAGAAATGTTCCACGGCCCTAATGCCATGTATGTGGTTGATGGAGGTATAAAGTGATTCAATATCCATCACCACAAAAAGATAGTTAGGGCACCATTTCACATTCTTAATCTTATTCAAAAAGTCCGTTGTGTCCTTCAAATAGGGTGGTAAATGCTAATTCCTAACTATATCAGGCCTGAAAACTATGTTTTTTCAGTGAATTTCAAAGGTTTTTTAAATGCTAATTCCTAACTATATCAGGCCTGAAACCTATGTTTTTTTCAGTGAATATATATATATATATAAATATATATATATAAAAAAATATATATATATATATATTTATTTATTTTTTTACACAAAAAACAACGGTTACAGGGACCTTATAGTTAGGCTGACATTTCACTAGTACAATACCACAGAAATTCTGCAGTTATAGGTACCTGAGTTAACTATAACTTGCACCCCCGCAATGTGCTGCTTATGACCTCACATATTACATCACTCAGGACATGGTCAGTGGCATCGCTGATGACATCTCAAATGACATCACTGATGTCGCCTTTGCTGCTGAGGGTCCTTAGGGGCCAACTAGTCCACCTGTTACTTCCAGTAAGCCCCACATAGTGAGATTGCTGAGAAGTGGTCACAGGCCACGCCCCGTTCTCCACCACTCTGCAAACGCGCCTCCTGGCGTACTACTATTTGGGGGATGAAGTACCCTTGGCTCTCGAGGGTTCCTGGGGGCCAACTAGCCCTCCTGTTACCTCCGGAAAGCTCCACAGAGCTGGATTGCTGAGAGGTGGTCAGAGGCCATGCCCCTTTCTCCACCACTCTGTAAACGCGCCTCCTGGTGCACTGGCGCTTGTCCACTTTAGTCCTGAGGTGCTCAGGAGGCAAGGGGACCTCATCACCCCACCAGCAGTGCGCCAATAGGTGCGTTTGCAGAGTGGTGGGAAAAGGGGCGTGGCCTCCAATCACCTCTCAGCAATCCCACTGTGTGGGGAAAACTGGTAGGAACAGGTGGGAACATTGGGCCCTAAGAGCCCTCACCAGTGAAGGGTACTTCTTCCCCCAACCAAGAGCACACCAGGAGGTGCATTTGCAGAGTAGTAAAGGAAGAGGGAGGGGCCTCCAGAAAGTTGCTGGCTTTGTTTAAAAAATATATATATGTATATTTTAGGAAGGGGGACTGTGTGGTCCCCCTTCCCTAGACAAACACAAAGAGATGATGGGCGGAGCGCTGAAACTTTTCAGACACTCACCCCCAGTCACAGATCTGGGTTGAAGCCATCATCGTTCTTTAGCTCAATTTGCCACCCCAGTTCAGACACAGCTATATGCAAATCAGTCTTGACCCTGTGCCTCATGGGGACACTCCAGCCTGAACTGCCAAGCCATGTCTTCCCTGGACCAGAGATAAGCATCCTGGGACCGGTTTCGGGCTAACAGCCCTCATCAGCCAGGCTAGATCGAATCCAGTGGCAATGTGAGCAAGGGACCCACGTCTGGGCATACCCTGCCATCTTAGGGTGAACAAATCAAACACAAAGAGATGATGGATGAAGCGCAGAAACTTTTCTGACACTCACCCCGAGTCACAGATCTGGGTTGAATCATCATTGTTCTTTAGCTCACTTCGCCACCCCAGTTCAGTCACAGTTATATGCAAATCAGTCTTGGCCATGTGCCTCATGGGAACAGTCCAATCCCGAACTGCCATGCCATGTCTTCCCTGGACCAGAAATAAGCATCCTGGGACCTGTTTTGGGCTAACAGCCCTTATCAGCCAGGCTAGCTTGGACCCAGTGGCAAAGTGAGCAAGGGACCCACGTCTTGGCATACCCTGCCATTTTAGGGCAAACAAAGCAAACACAAAGAGATGATAGATGGAGCGCTGAAACTTATCAGACACTCATCTCCAGTCACATATCTGGGTTGAATCCATCATCGTTTTTGAGCTCACTTTGCCACCCCAGTTCAGACACAGCTATATGCAAATCAGTCTTGACACTGTGCCTCATGGGAACAGTCCAGCCTGAACTGCCAAGCCATGTCTTCCCTGGACCGGAAACAAGCATTGTGGGACCGGTTTCGGGATAACATCCCTCATCAGCCAGGCTAGCTTGAATGCAGTGGCAAAGTGAGCAATGGACCCTTCCCTTGACCTTTCTTGGCCCCAGGGACCCCATCCTACAGGGCCTGACCCATTTTTAATTTTTTTATTAAAATAAAAAGTGAGGCGGGAACACGGCCCCCCTCCATGGCCATTTTCAGCCCCGGGGACCCCATCCCCGGGACATGGCCATCTACTTGGGGACCGCGGGGAAAGCCTGAAGGGCCCCACGGTCCCAAGCAGCTCCCGCTTCCAGCTAAGATGCAGCTCCCTGGGTGTAAAAATCAAACTGCTCCACTTTGGACAAGCGCTTGTTCAAAGCAGAGCACTTGTTTGCTATGGGATGGCGGGAGCACCATAGCAAACTTCGATGTCCCGGTGGTGGACACCCCGAGACATTGCTGGAGCCAGCCCTGGGGGGTGGCAGTCCCCATGGCCATTTACGGCTCCACAAGGGGGGGTGCACTGCCTCCCTCCAACAGAAATATTGCCCAGGAGCTGTGGGGGGGGGGCTAGAGCATCCCCACAGATTATTTTAAATATAACCCCAGGAGGTGGCAGTGTCCTAGACTGCGTAGACCCCCAACCCCGCATTTCAGAAAACTAGCCCGGGGAGCTGGTGGTCCCTGGGGCTGCGTGGAGGACTTGTGGCCCCTGCACTTCAAACAATTAGCCCCAGGGAGGTGGCGGTCCACTGCATCTTTAATGTAATTGCCCCTGGGACCAGCCATGAGATCGGGAGGATTATGGATCCACAGTTGTATATCTGAAAAATCTTTACATTACTCAGGAACTACTGAATGGATTTACACCATTTAACAAAAAGAGTGCTGTCTGGACCAAGAACGACCATTTTGCCAAATTAGGTGTAATTCCGTTTCCCAGTTCAGGCTGTAGCCATGTCTGAAGTTTCCTATGGAAATTAACATGGAGAAAAAGCAGTTTAACACCCTCCCTTTTGTCGGACCCTGCTTGACGAATCACCCTGAACAACACAGCAGCTGAAGTAAGTAGCGTATTAGTTTTGAAAATTTTGCAAAGATTCGTCAAATGACGATAAAGATATTGGCAAATGAAAAAATGGCCTTCTTATGGAAACTAGGTCCTAACTATAACTACCTGCTGGCGACTGGTATATATGAACTACTGGCCAGTAGGTGGTTATAGTTAGGACCTACTTTCCATAGGATAAGCGTTTTTTGTTTTGGCAATAACTGTGGCGCCGTTTGACGAATCTTCCCAAAATTTTCAAAACTAATATGACGCTCACTTCCCCTGCTATTCTGAAAGTTTTTGGATGATTCGTCAAGTGGGGGCTGAGAACCAGGGGGTGCTTAAAAGTGCGTTTTACCCATGTTCATTCTTATGGGACCTTTAGAGGCAGCTGCAGCCCGAACCGCTGAAGGTAATTACACCGAATTTGCCAGGAAGGTAGATGTTGGTTCAAGGAAGTGCCTTTTTGTAATTTGGTGTAAATCTGTTTAGTAGTTGCTGAGAGATTTAAAGAAATTTCCAGTTGTATATATAGGTACGCTGTGGATCCGCGACCCCTCCTGATCTCATGCTGAGATCTGAATGGCACAGCAAGCGAAAGCAGTAAATGTTCTAGCTTGCTGAAAGTGGAGCATCTCGGTTTACCTACCTGCTGTCCAGAGAGCAGGGAATCAGACAAATTGATTTGAGATCCATGGAGCCGCAGCTCCCTGGGTCTCAAAGCGTTGCTGTCTCCAGCAGGAGGCGGGGAGCTGGCAGGGACCGTGTGTGCCTCCCCCAGTGGTCCTCAACATTGAAAATGTGGGTACCCAGGTTGGGACCAGGGCACCCACTCTACAGACTGAGTCCCCCTTCCTAAAAAGAAAAAAAACAGCAACTTGCCGTAGGACCCGACCCCTTTCTCCACCTCTCTGCAAAGGCGCCTCCTGGCGCCCGTGCTGGTTGGGGGATGAAGTCCCCTTGGCTGCTGATGGTCCTTAGTAGCCAACAAGACCTCCTGTTATCTGCAGTAAGCCCCACACTATGGAATTTAGAGATGGTTGGAGAGAGTGCCATTTCTACACCACTCTGCAAATGCCCCACTCGACGCACCGCTGGTGGGGGGATGAGGTCCCCTTGACCCCTTAGGGTCTCAGGACTAAAGTGGATATCTTCCCCCAAGCAGCAGTGTGCCAGGAGGCACATTTGCAGAGTTGTGGAGAAAGGGGGCGTGGCCTCTGATGACCGCTCAGCAAACCCACTGTGTGTAACTTGCTGGAGGTAACAGGAGGGGTAGTTGGCCCCAAAGGACCCTCAATAGATAAGGGAACTTCATTCCCCTACTAGTAGTGCACCAGGAGGTGTGTTTGCAGAGTGGTGGAGAATGGGGGCGTGGCCTACAACCAGGCCTCAGCAATCCTGCTGTGTCGGACTTACTGGAGGTAACAGGAGGGGAAGGACGTCCTTCGGGGCCAACTACCCCTCATGTTAGCTCCATTAAGTCCCACACAGCGGGATTGCTAAGAGGTCTTCGGATGCCACTCCCCCTTTCAACACCACTCTGCAAATGTGGCTCTTGGTGCACTACTGGTTGGGGTATGAAGTCCACTTTACTCTTTAGTGACCTTGGGGGCCAAGAAGCCCTCCTGGTAACTTTTGTAAGTCCTACCCAGCGGGATTCTCTTTTTTTTTTTTTTTTTGGTTAAAGACTTTTATTGAGCAATAAAATAAGAATTACAGAGATGGGCCCACAACCACACGGGCTGGCCGCTAATAGCAACGCATAACATAAGAAGCAAACGATCACTGCCGTGGCCAGGCACAAAGCTTATACCAATTATTGCTCAGAGCATAGGACAGGACATAACAATTTTCTGTATTAATCATAAAAACAACAAACTCTAAACAAGGCGAATGCACATTAATCAAGTCAGCCCAGAAGACGGAGGGGAAAGCCACTAATCAGGAAGACAAAAGCAAATCAATGGAACTCGGCAAGGCCGGGGGGGGGCCAGCGGGGAGGGCAGGAGAACCCTAAAACAACATGAAAAATCTTTCGGGAACAGCAGCCTAGGGGGATAGGGTAACATCGGGAGTGTCAACCAAGGGAGGGGTACAAATATCTCCACGGTATGCATTCCACTGACCCCAAATCTTCGTCCACGCCCTGGGTCTGCCCCTAGCCACATAGACGGTCTTCTCTCGGAACATGGACCAGTCCATGTTATCCTCCCACACCGAGATTGCAGGAGGTCTGGATGCGCCCCAGAGTTGCGCAATGTCCCGCTTCGCGACCATGTATCCCAAGGTCGCCCATCTGGTCTGGGCCACAGAATAGTCGGTGGGTTCCCATACGTTCAACAGGCATCGTCGGGCCTCAGGCCGCAGGGTAACACCAGTCACAACAGTCATCACCGCAAGCACATCAGTCCAGTAGGCCGCTATCTCTTTTTTTTTAAAAATCTTTATTAAGAAATTGTACGGTACATCAGTGTAATGAAAAGCCACAAATCACATGTCACATTGTTGCACATGTACATGACACCTTCCCGTACTAATATTGATGTAACATTAACTTCCTCCCCAACTAACTTCGAGGCGGGTCCAAAAAAAACATCTAGCAGTCCAACTTTGTCAGTTCAGTATATCAGCGTACAATGCAGGCAACAACTTACACCAGTACGTAAGAGGTCTAGGTGATACAAATTACTTGGACATCATAGCCACAGAATAGCTTCAAACTTAGTACCCCAAGTCCCAAAGGCGAGACCTATTGGCTATGACAATGCTTGTTTATTTTGAGAGGGAGAGTACCTGCACTTCTCAAGAGTGACATAATATGTTTAATTGGAGAGTACTGCACATCTTAGAAACAAGCAGGTACTCTGGTACAGGGTACCTGCACTTCTATTTTTCCATTTCAAGCACTGCCTAAGACCCTATCTTTGCCAGGGGTCATCTTAAGGATTTTAGGGAGCCGTGGAAAGACCTATTTCAACTGTTTATGAGGGAAATCTATTTCTGAAAGATTGTTTGGTATCACATGGGTTTCAATCATCAGAAAATGGGTAATAAAATTGCGCAGTCTGATAGACCTAAAAATTAAACTAAAAGTCCCGGAATGCCATACCCTCGGGAATAAAATACAGCTGAAGAGACGCCCATCAGGTGAAAGTTTTGACTCCTGCACCATCATAAATATGCACTTCTCAAAGAACAAAATTCCGATTTCGTACCCCTTCAAATTTGAATTCCTTCAGCCTACAAATTTGAATTAATTCATCCTTCGATCTACATGTACCCGACTCTCCCGCCAGCTGGTCAAGAACGCAAGAGCATGTAGACAAACCTCTATGCATATCCAGTGGCATCGGAAATTACGTAACCTGAAACGTTTTGGTTAACATTTTGAAGCACGAAGGTGAGGGAACAATTGAAGTGCCTTTGAAGGGAGGTAATGAACACCTCGCCTGCTTCAGTTTATGTGTGCTGGTTGCCTGAGAGATCTGCTATTATGTTGTTTTTCATGCCACAAGCTTGTATTAGGTGGTAATTATGGGAATTTTAGTTTTGGGATTGGAACCGCTACAATAGTGAGCAAGTAATCCTTTTGGAGAAGAAAATGAAAAGTACTTTTGACACAGTTACGTAAAACATGGGTTGTTATAGACTGAACTTCATTTTTGGAACTTAAAATGTATGCATTCCTTTGTGGTCTAAATGTTTTTATTAGGCTTTCGTAAGCAGCAAGTGGTCTAAGTTTTTCGGTCATGCCTAGCCCCTTTTGCGTTTTCAACATTTGTATAATAGCTGAAAATTATTCAGTTGTTGTAAACACCAGGTGGATGATAATCTTATTTGGGTTCAACTCTCTCGGACGTGACACGAAACCGTGTATTTTACATTTGCGGGTGTAGTTCGAGCGCTAGAAAAACAAGTGGGAGGGGGGAGGATGAGTGTGGTTGAGAGCAGGGACCAGCAGGGATTCCCTTGCGGGAGGGAGCACGATAATTGCTAACAAATGGTGCCGCTCGATCCCGCAAGGGAATCACCATACATGCACGCCTTGCAATAGAAAGCAATGCAAAGCGTGCACTTTTTGGGGAGAAAAGCGGATCGATTAGAAGAGGTCCCCTCTGATACAGTGCATGCGCGATGCGTAGGCAAGACCTAAAAACCATAGAAATTCACTGAAAGAAACAATTGTTACAGGGACGTCATAATTATAAATGAAATTTTAAAAAGTAGAAATTCACTGAAAAAAACAAAGGCTGCAGAATCGTTATATTTAGATTCAGGTTTCACTCGTAAGAAAACAGAGAAATTCAGCAGTTACAGTTAGCTGAGCTAACTGTAACTGGCGCCCTCGCAATGCACTGCTTATGACCTCACATATTACATCACTAATGACAAGGCTAGTGACATCGCTAATGACATCTCAAATGACATCACTCTATTATGTACATAACCCACTGCTCTTCAGCAACCAGGGTTTCTTATAGACTTTTTCAAGGACCCCAAGATATCACCCACTGAAACCCAAAAGCACTGTGTTCTACCTCTACGAAGAGCAATTGTAACCTTCGTCCATGCTGCATCTTTTTTTCCTGGCAATTTCCCATATTTCATTTCTATACTCCTTCTTACACTCTCTCATTAGAGTCTCCCTATTTACAACACCTAATTTGTAGGTGAACCTTATTTTTTTGTTGAGTTCAAGCTTTGCCCAGCCTTTACAAGATCTTAATTTGCCCATGTAACCTCTTCCCTTCTTTAATGACAATAATGCAGTCTCTCTTACAGAGGACATCAAGTTATCATACTTTTTTAGAATAGCTTGAGATGTGTTAATAAACTGTTCCCTCAAAAGTTTACTAACCTCATTCACAGTTGGACATTTCAATCTTGCAGTCCATATTATCCTACACTTGATATTTCAATATATTTGTGTACAGTTCTGCCAGTGTTCCCTTAAACATACCCAACCATGCAATGTAAGGAAATGAAGCTCCCTACATAATGATTCCCCTAGCTTAATATCTTTTCAAAAGTAACCAGAGGAGATTATAACATAGTCATTAAAAGGGGCCGATTTCCCATTGTCAAATGCATTTTACTATCATATTAAAGATATTCAATATGGACCACAATTTCCTACCTTTCCTATCACCGAGATTTTTAAGAAGAACCTGACCCAGGATTTCCAATACATTATTTTTTACCATCTGAAAGTAATCATCCGATATTTGACTGGGGATTTTAGCATTAAAATCACCCACAATGGGATCACGATTTGGGGGAATTTAGTCATGAGTTTTTTCATTAATGTTATCAACTTTTTAACTGTTTATATTGAATATATTTAGGAGGGAAATAAGTATTTACTGTAATTAAATCTGTGTCAACATTTTTCACCCGAATTTCCTGCTTTTCTTCAGACCTGAAATTGTAATGATTAAACATGTTTAAGAAACGGTAGAATTTTTTTCAACCTTCATAGTATGTTTGACTAATATCAAAAATGCTAACCCCTTTGCGGGGCATCCATATTCTACCTTAACTGCATCCACACTTTAAGTCATAACATCATTCATCACAATTTCGTCAGTTTCCCATGTTTCTTGCAAAGCTATTATCTCATGAGCTCGAAAAAGGAAGTCATATAGCCAGTCTTTCAGGATTAATCAGAACCCTCCCGAGACGGGATATACGAGCTGCGTGAGCATCTCTGCTGCTACCTGATGTCTGACGCCTGATGAGTAACGACGACGAGCGTGTTCGTGTGTTTCTGTCGCACTCGTGCCCACCCACCACAGCATCTCTTCGTATTACTCCTGCATGCTGCAAGGAACCGCTTAGCAATTTGGAGTCGGTAACAGAGTTGGAGGAGAATGCTAAGGAAGATGGTTGTTACTCAATAGCCATCACATTGCCCTTAGTTCATTGGGAGAGCTAATCGCAGAAACCAGGGCAGCATGGCAACTGTGTCGGCACCCCGCAGGGTGCCGTTAGGAGCGGACGTGCGGCAGTGCTCACGGCTGCTGTAAGCTAAACAAGCATTTGCAATGCAATAGGTCTCACATTATTAAAGTTAGAGCTATTGGCATTGTAAATGGCAATGCCTTTTATTTATGTTTTTGTTTTTAAACATTTACAATGCTAATAGCTTAGCCCCTTCGCTGCTGGGGTAATTCCCCCGCTGTGCTGGGGGAGAGGGGGGCGCGCACAGCGCTCCCATGCTCATGACGAGCTGAGCTTGTCATGAGCTACAGTGCTGCACATGTGGGCATGTATGTGCGTCACATGACACATTGAAAAATGCAAAAATTTGCATTTTTCAAGGAATTCGCACTTACCACCAGCTAGAAGTTGGTGGTAATTTGAGATTCCTTAAGGACATTTTGCTAAATTTTTTAACTTAATACATTGCATTTAAGGAATCGCAAAATTTGAGATTCCTTAAATGCAATTGCAAAATAAGGAATCGCAAATTTAGCGATTCCTTGTTTTGCACCAGATTTTGCTTTATACATACCATTTAGCAAATTCGCATTCGCAAAGGCCGAAATGCGAATGCGAATTTGCTTGATACATATGGCCCATAGTTACAAGACACATGGGTCCAAGGAGAGTAATACAATACGCAAATACATAGCGGACTAAACGGTGGCACACCATGAGGTAAAGAAGAGCAGCATCCAATGATGGTCCAGTGGTTTTAGTGTACTTGGGCACTCCCTTATCACTCTCCTAGTACACTTCATTTTGCATAACAATTTCCATTCATAATGTACAAATATGTTGTGTGCATTGCCTACATCCACAATACTCTTATGCACATGCCTGGCACGCCTACTTTTTTTGTCAGTCATCCATAATCTGTGCGTGTGTTCATCACCACCTGTTTCCAGGCCCACACGTTTAACTCACCCCACAATATCACTTTATGAACCAGCTCTCCTCATACAGGTAGCAGTGAACTCCAGGCTTGCTCATTGTATGGACATGTTTTTAAATTGTCAAAAAAACACTGCCAATATGTTAACAAAAAAAGTTAGAGAAAGATGCAATTACACTACAGAAACCATTTTCGATCGAAAATTGCTGCTTATTGTGCATGCACTAAATCACAGCATTCGGAGACATTTGGCCCAATAACCACCAGTGTGATTAACATTGATTAAGGGGTGCTTTATGTTTTAATCAATAAAGTGCTTCCTCATCTTTATCACCTTACACATTATTATAATGTTCGACACCTTAGTTAACTGACCTTTTCCGTCTAATTCCCACGTTATAAAGCACGTGCCAAACCACTGGCCAGTGTACAGCTTTGATGGGAGCCTCTCGGCCCATCCCCCACAATCCTGCGGTCTGTCTCAAAACCCCTGGAACCCTGTTCCTTGTTTTATTCACAAAGACAAAATGAACCATAGCCCTGAATGTATGTAGGCTATCCCCCCTAATTGCATCGAGAACACCAAGCAAACACTGGGGTCACATGCAGGTGCGGGGGCACCGTAAACAAATTACACAGCTTGCTTCATGGGCAGTTTATTTGTGGCAATAACTTTGACAGACCTCAGGCTTACTAAAAGACAAGCGCCTTTTGATTGAGTGAAAAATGCTGGAAATCAGAACGGATTTGTTCGTCAAACTACAGGACCGCTTGTTTGTGTAGGTGGCATAGGTCTTTATTTTTTTCGTATTGTTTGCACAATTGTTACTGGTATATTTCAATGTTGGGTGTATATTTTTATGCTGCTCTGAGGATACCTTCGGGGAGAACACGGTGCTTTACAAATTAAAAAAAAAATAGAACTGAAATCAGCGCTGTTGTTGCTGCAGACAATGCAGACTTGATGATTCGGAAGCCGTAAGAGGAACTGAAGGAGGTGCCTCTCGAAGCAGCAGGCGGCCAGGTTACCAGCTGTAACCTAGCATCGAGGTGAGCAGGGAAACCTGTTGTTTGAATTGAGAAGCAAAATTGATGGTGGTTTGTTTTCAAGAAACTAGCAGGTGTTCATTTCAAACGTTGCTTTGCATTGTGGCGGCAGGCAGGCTGTTTGAACAGAAATCAAAGAAGCTCTGAGACAAAACCATACTTCTACTTTATTGAGGGACAGATTTTTGTAAAGCGCTACAAGGCCACATTGCGGTTAATTCCAAGCACTGGAGCTACACAGCTAATAGAAACAGAATAAATATAACAAGCAATTCGCAATCGGGGCCAAAGCGCAATCGGGTCTAACGCGAGAGCTGCAGTCCGTCGAAAGCTCGCGCCGCCGGCCTGCGACCAGGAAGTCAGGCAGGCCGGCCGGGACAACCGGAAACAGGAAGTAGGAGGGCGGGAGCCTACCCCGCCTCCCACGGAAGAGCCGCGGTTGTTTAGAGCACCGGAGCAGGCAGGAGCCTACCCTGCGCCCCGGTGCCGAAGAAGGGAGGAAGAGTCCTGCTGCTGGTGAGAACCGGTGAGTGGGGCTTTGCCTTGTTAGGTTGGGCTGCGAGGGCGGGGGGCATGTGTGTGTGCGCGCGCGGCGGCGGGCTGTGTATGTGTGTGAGCGTGCGTGTGTGTATGTGTCTTGGAGTCTCTGTGTATGCGTGTGTGTGTGTGTGTGTGTGTGACTGACTGTGGGGGTGGGGGGGGTTGCCTGTCTGGGTGCCTGCGTGTCTGTGTAAGTGCGTGTGCGCGCGCGTGTGTGTGTCTGTGTGCAGCTGACTTGCTGGGAGTATGGGAGGGAAGTGCACGGCGCGGCGCAGGACGGAACGTGCGCGTTCGCGCACACAAATCCAGGGGAAAAGCGGGTAACACCCTCTTGTCCTCCTTCCCTCGTGACAGACAACATTAGGTCTCCAGCTGTTACCAGCTCGACCTAAAAAGGACCTGGGTGAGCTCCCAACTCCGGACAATAGCTGAGAAAGCTGAGAAAATTAGAAATCTGGGTGGTTGCGGCGACAGGAAGAGGAAATAACTCAATCCAACACATATGCAGCAAGGGTAAGTGAAAGTGTCTTACTAAATAAGGCAGTGAAGGTGTTCAGAAAAAAGTGCAGTATATCAGCAGGGATGGCACCCGGTCGAGGCAAATCTCGGAAAGGGAAAGGCCTACTAATGGACACTACAATGGGTAATGGTCTCCTAGATGTGGTTAAGGAAATTCCCAGAGAAAAGGCAAACAAGTCAAGGTGTTGCACCACCAGCAAGATACGCCATGAAAGCCACCAGCAAGGCGAGAAAGGCGCGTTAGTCACTAAATCTATTATGGATTTCGTGGGCAAACACTTTAAAAGGAAAGAACTATTGTCAGACCCTGGTGCAAGTGATGCAGGGCAACAAATCAACGTTGCCCAATTCAATGTTCAATTTGATTTGATTTGAATGTTGGGTCCCCTGGCCCGAATTCATTGGACTTAAGCCTACCCATCCTAATGCCAATGCTAACAAACCAAAGCGCATTTTCCTTTGATCCAAGGTTATCTTCGTCACGGCAACTGTTTACCCCTCTGGCCAATGGAGATTTACATGAACAGAAGGAGAAGGCTGGAAATATAGAACACTGCTACACAGTATCGGGGGGGGAAATGAGAGTGAGAGTGGGAATGGGAAGCGGAACCAGAGCATGGAGCAATACCAGAAAACAGCAAATAAGGAAACCTCAAGCTCAGCCATTCCCATTCTATAGATCACAGCATCACCATCATCAACCATGTTGGATGTAATGGTGATTCTACAAAGACTGCTGGAAATATTCCTGATGAACAATGATATTCTGAAAGCTCAAAAGATCAGCTACAGATCATTGTGGGTGAACTCAAACAAATTTGAGAGCATATGCAATCTATAGTTTGGTAGGAAGTAATAATGCAAACGTGGAATCTGGAGACTTGACAGTGCCAAAAGAGACACCTGCACAACTAGCAGGGGGCAGAGTGTATTTATCTCTAGGTCCACATGCTTATAAAGAAAACTGGGGAGATAAACAGATATATACAATATATACCTAGAACAAGGAGGGTGGTGACAAGCATAGAGGGGAGAGACAAATTATTGTGAAAAAAGTTCACCACCAGAGTCAGCAGGAATAAGAAGCTTGAAAAAGCACATAAAAAAGCACTCTCTAAAAACCCTGAAAGAGCTTGAAAATAGGATGAGGGATGAAGATGAAGGAAAGAATATACGATTAAGATCAGTAAGATGAGCGTATTAAGAATCATGATGGTGTCTTAAATAGATTAAGAAGGAAGGATAATCTGACGGAACAAGCAGTAATCTGATAACAAGGGGGACGGACGTCATAAGTAAGGACAGAGAAAGACCCTCAGATAAGGAAAAAAGGGATGGAAGAAGTTTGTGGCTGTACCTCGAAACATCACAGTATAGGAAATGGGGGTAAATAGAGAGAAATCCACATCCTTTAAATCTATCCCGGTTATTGTTAACTTTCTCTAAATATGCCTGCCTAAAAGAAATAGGGAGAAAATACCTTAGACAAGTAAGATTTATGCAGAATAAAAAGGGAACTGAGGTCACTGAGGTACTGATATATTCTGGTTTGGTAAAATCAATCAGCATTAATAAAAGCAGAAAATGAGATACTGAAGGAAGGAATAAGGCTAGTCCCAGATTCAGAGCTGGCTATAGTGGGCAATCATAGAATAGCATTCCACAGTCAAAATGCCGGACTAGGGCCAAAGCGAATAAGACTAATTGATCAGGCTCTGAATGGAAAGGATAGTATAGAAATTACAGCATCTGGTGTGAGGTCCGCAAAGGGTTGGAGAGATGCGAAATGTGGAAATAGTTACATGAAGCATATTATACCAGCCCAGGAAGAAGAGGGGTGGCTAAGCTAAATAGATGAGGACGCCGGGTCATCGCACAGTCTTGATCCTTTCTTGCAATATAAATAGGTTCAGCAGAATATCAAAATCAGAAATCTTCTAAAAGCTAATAGTTAGTTATGAGATTGTGCATCTGCAAGAAACATGGCTGTGCGATGAAACCTATACGATAAAAGAGTATGTGAGGGTTTAAAAGTCTGCATCAAGGAGTCAGCAAGGACGTCCTGAGGGGGGGATATCCACCTTGATATCCACCAGAATAGCTAGGAAGGTGACACCATTATTAGTAAGATGAAAATGGCTGGTAGTTTTTAAAGTGGAATTTCTGGACCCTTACCCCAAGAATGAAAAGCTGATAATAGTAAATGCATATATACAGGGGGCGGCCTGAGGAGTATAGGTCTGAAATGGGAAAGATGAAGGAGGATGTTGACAATCTGTGGGAAAATTACCAGAAAGATTTTTAATACTGATGGGAGATCTGAATCATAAATTAAACCTGAATAAAGTGGATATTGGTCTAAAGATATACTGAAATCATATAATATAAAGGTGTCAAACTTTCCCTAAAACCAAATTGTCTAAACAGGAAATAGAATTGGGAAAATATCTGGATGCAAGAGGCTTATTTTGTTTAAATGATAAGGTGGAGGAGGATTGCCTGGCACAACAGACCTTTAAGGTTGGTCAGAAATTATGCCCGATTGACCATAGGTACATGCATTCCTGGAACTTTGATAAAATAAGGGACTTTCAATTGGGGTCTGAAGAGGGAAGTGATCACCATCCGCTGAAATTAATATTATTGGGAGGCAAAAGGATGCTGAGAGAAAAGGTGCGCCCTCTTCAGATGGATTATCCAAAACGACTAACCATTAGACTAACAGATGAACATATGGAAAAATTGATTAATTTTCAACAAAACACAACACTGAAGGACGTCTCAACAATACATCCTGAGTGGTATGAGAATATAATCGGACAGGTGGTACAGTGCCTTAGATTAGTTCTAAAAGGAAAGGGAACAAAGAATATGAAAGCTCTGAATAACCAAAGATAGTTAAATAAAATGGTTTACTGAGGAATGTAAGAATCTAAAGGCGCAGATAAGGAAAGGGGAAGGAAACCTCAAAGTAAGATATGAAATAGAAAGTTATAATATTCTGATGAAGTTAAGGAGAAGGTATAAAACCTTATTCATAGAGCAGAAAAGAGATCATAAAGAGATGTGTTGGGGACATATGTTAGAAGCAATAGAAACTAGAAACACAAAACGTTTTGGAAAATTGGTAGGATCAGAAAAAACACAGGGTACGATGAACTGTGTGGTAGAAGAAGAAGCTTGGGTGGATTTTCCAAAGGAAATATATGGCAAAAAAGAGAAGCTAGTAGGGAAATAGGTAACCCTTTGGGTGAAAGTGGGTGAGAACCTGAGGTCCAAATCCTCACTAAGGAACATTGGAAGTATTATTTCACGATTAACCTTGACTCAGGTGTCTGGACCCGATAACATGCCTGCAATCATTATAAAAACCCACCTGGATTGGTGGGCTAAACTATTGTATAGGTTATTTTCTGTGATTTTGGATACGGGGAATACCCCCGTAAAACTGGAGATGCGCAAATATCAGTCCGAAAAATAATCCTGGGAATGGTAAAGTAGTGGGCTGACTTGAATTATATAGTGCACCCAGAACATGGGGGTTTCAATGAATGCAACTCTACAATTGACCACTGCTTTGCGCTCTGGTCCATCCCGTATAAATCTGTTGAGCAGAGGGGGACTATATTCTGCTGCTTCATAGACTTCTGGGCAGCTTTTGATCTGGTAGACAGGAATTGCCTATGGGATGCATTAAAAAAAATGACATCCCAAAAGACCTTCTAAGGCTAATTCTGGAGCTACATAGGAGCAACTGGGCCCAGGTCATTATGGACACAAAGGGGACCCTAACACAAAAACTACAAATTAATTATGGGTTGAGGCAGGGTGTGTACTGGGCCCTTACTCTTCTCTCTATTTGTTGCTGATCTGCCCAAAAAATTTGCACCAGAATAAACATGTGGCATGCCTTCTGTATGCAGAAAATCTCATGATTTTAGACCAAAAAGAAATAGGTTTGCAGAGGAAACTAGACATTGTTAGAGAATACTGTAGCTGTAAAATAGATAGTGGTAAATATGGATAACACCAGGGTTCTTTGCTTTGGCATGATACAAAGAAAATTTAGTTGCCACCTAGACGATGAGAAGCTTGAAATAGTAATATAATATAATTATCTTGTGGTCTGGTTTGAGAAGTCCTTGAAATGGAAAACACATTCAGAGGCACTGAAGATCTGGGCTATGGTTTTGGTGAGTGGCCTGAAAAAAATCAATAGGGACTTCTGGGAAATATCATGAAGACCCATTTAAAAAGCCTATGTAGCAATGATCCCCACAATTGCAATACGGAGCCAAGCTGCTGTTTATCAGTTGCAAAAGTAGGTGGGATGTTAGAGAGGAAATGTTTGAAGAGTTTATTGTCCCTCCCCAACTCCGCCATGATCCAAGCAATAAGAATAGAAACTGATATGAAATCATGGAATATATTGGCTGCATAAGAGCTAATAAGATTCTGGAAAAGATTGAGAGGGGAGGATGTACAGAAAGTTTCTCAGTGGTGCAAGAATGAAAGCCTGCAAAGTGAATTACAATGAAAAACAATTAAGGCTGTTTGTATGGATATGGAAGTAAAGCTGGGCCTACAGAAACTACAAATTGAAATATCAAAGAGCAAGTTAAAAGCGCTAGGTAAAGATATTTAAGTGGAAAAAAATTGGTACAATTTATGCTAAAATCCTGGTGGAATAAAGAGAGATTTACCAAATCAATTGTTAAGAAGTGAATTATTGAGAAGAAGGGTTGGAATCAATCCCTGTAAGATAAACAATAAGGTAAAATCTAAAATGATCCACCCAGGAGGGAATTGCACTTGTGGCCTGAACACTAAATATGATATGTTGCCCATCCTGCTGGACTGTTTAAAGGTTATACAGTTTTTACTCCCAAATTTTTTAAAATATGGAAAAAATATGGAATTAAGACCCGTCTGCATGCTGCAGAGTTTCTAACTGATATGCGTTTTCTGGATATAGCATGTGCCATTGGGAGATTCATGAGGGCAGTCAAAAATTGCAATTATTGAATTTTAGTAAGAACAGTGTTTTAGGTAATTTTTTGTACTGTATTAGGTAATTCAGCCAAAAGCATATTGTAATGGGTAGATTTATATAAGATTTTATCAGTTGAAATTTAATGATGGTTATTTATGTTTATTTAAAAAAAAAATTAAATGAATTGAAGTTGTATATAGTGCTATGGATATAAGTCGGTGCATTTTGTAAAGGCCTCTAGTCTAAATAAACATATTTTTTGATTGATTGATTGATTAATTGCTCCAGCCTCCTAGATCCCATCACATTCACTCTCTACAGCGGAATCATCAGGTTTTGCATGAACTTACCTTCCAATCGTTATTTTGTTATTACAATCATTTCTGTTCCTCCGCCTTGATATGTATTAATAAATCTATGACTAAACGTTTTATTATTCTGTGCCACCCTCTGTACATCACAGGGACCTTTCTTGTAAGTTTATTCTCCCACAGACTATCAAATGGACCTGAAGGGGAAAAAAATCTCTCAAAAACATCATAACCTGCTTCTTGCATATCATCAATCGAATTAAGAGTTTTCTCGACCACTACCCTGGAGTTAAGATAAATAGGGGCAGATGTATCAACGCAATTTTTAGACGCAAACGTTGCAATTTGCAAAAAAGCAGCGTTTGTGACTAAAAATTCACTAAACGGTATGTATGAAGGAAATTGCATAGCAAAATTAAGGGATCGCAAAATTTGCGATTACTTAAATTTGCGTAAGCATTTAAGGAATCGCAAATTGCGATTCCTTAAATGCTATGCATCAAGCATGTGCGCCATATGCGCACACATGTAAATTTCAGGGGTTCATCAGGGTGTCCTTATGACACCCTTTCACCCTTGAAAATATTCTCAATTTACGATTCTCAAATTGCGAATCGCAAATTGAGAATAACTTCACATTCATTCCTATGGGTCTCCTGGCTCATAGAAATTAATGGGAAATTATTCCTTAATTGCGATTAGCAATTTGCTAATAGCAATTAAGGAATTTTAAGAAATCACAAAAAAATTGTGATTTTTTTATACATACCATTTTGCAATTCTCAAATAGCGATTCTCAAAAAATAGCTATTTGAGAATAGCAAATAGGTATTTCGATACATCTGCCCCATAGTTACATATGGCCAAGATGCCACAACATCAGTTGTCTTCGGGAGGGAAACCAAAGAGATGTTCTTAGAAACCAACTTAGAGAGCTTGGGGGGGGGCCTGGCTTGGCGATCGGCAAGATGGCCGCATTGTAGTGTGCTCTGCTTGCCATTGATTATCATCCTTCAGTTATCTTGGTTATGCTGAGCCATCCCTTGCTGTAATCACTGGGACCGGATAGCTGTTGTAGCAGCCGACTGAATGCTGTGTCTTCCGATCGATATGGGAGCCCAGATGAGCCATTGCTGGTGAGAGAGGCAGACAGACCGCGTGAGGATAATGGCGGCGTGAACGTGGGAGCCTTTGTCACCGAACATCTATTCCTGCCTGAGCTTGCGGATTGCGGAGGTCTGGGATCACCCACAGTGCGCTGGACCCTCTGCGGGGCGTTACAGTGCCTGGCAAATTAGTTAAGTGGCAAGCGGCGCAGCTTTGTTATCTGCCGTGGCCGCACCAGAGACCCGCCGGGTGTGCTGGGCTGCGCCACTACGCAAGCGGCCGGCGCCTGCCCTCAGAACAGGCCGCAAGCAGACTGCTTGATTAGCGGCCGCGTCGGAACATATACCCAGGTAGGCGACGCAGCGCGGACTATCCTGCTGTCTGATTCTGGGATACCGCTCAGTGGACGGAGCAGCTTGGGGCCCTGGCGGCAGTGAAATTGGACAACTAATGTGGCGGTTTGCGGGTGAGGCCCGGAGTGTAGCGCTGACTTGGGTGATTTCGGGTGGTCGGACCGCTGGAGGCTTCGGAGCCGGTGCAAGACGGCACGCTCTACAGCTGTGGCAGCACTGCAGTGGGGTCGCTTTCTCTTTAGGGAGCGCCCAGTTTACTCTTTCCCTTTTGGCGCTGCTCTGCTGATGATGGGCCCTGAGAACTTTGGCCTGTGATACTAGGCAGTTCATTGAGTGGGTGAATGCGGCACTTCTGACACTGTATTTGGCTGAGGAACTCTCTCTGGTCAGTTGTGTCCTTACTTGGCTCTTTCCATCCTCCCCTGTTTGAGGCACCTGCATACCGTGCCTGAGACCCTTACAGCACAGCTCTGTTGAAACGACTAGAGGTGCCTGCTCTGTCATACCCGCATTCCACCTGGGTGGTTTATTCGTACGCCCCTGCTGGTTGCGTTGTATGGCGTTGTCTGGCTCTGGACACCAGAATTTGGTGAGTGGTGCACTCGGGATAGGGAAACCGGACAAGACCCAACCACGTCTCACCTTCGAGTTACGCAATGTCATGTTCCGCGGTGTACCGAGGTGTTCACGGGTCCCGGGCTGTCGCAGGGAGAAAGGAAACTACAGTTCCCGGCATGCCGCGCGTAGGTCACGTAGGACGCCGAGTGCGCGCGCATGCCAGGAAATAAAGGAGCGGGACTAACGGCTGTGAAACGCCGATAATTCCGTAGTTACAGGGAAGAGAGTGTGGAGCTCCGGACCCTTGGCAGTATCCGACTTGTTTTCCCAAGTCCGTCTGAACCGTGAGTAAGGGGCTTTCTGGCGGCGGTGTGAGGCGTTGGTTCCATCGATCCCAACAGCACACCGGCCGGCTGACTCAGAAAGAACCCATCTTTGGTTGTTGGTCCAGAACCGTGTTTGGCATTCCATGGGCAGTTGGAGCTACAGGGACCTGGCGCAGCTTCATTGCCAAACGCTAATTGTATATATGTATGTAAATATCTTGTTCCAAGGAAAAGCGAAGGGACTCATTTGCACATGAACACTGAGCCTCGCTATTCATTTGCCCAGAAGGAGTAAAACTTTGACTCCTGTATTGAAATAGGGCACAATAACTATTTTGCACAGCGGTGTGAAGTCAACACTGCATTTCGTTCAAAAGGAGCCTTTTCTCTTGGTGAAATCCGGGGAGGTTCCGCATGAAGCAGAATTTATTGTTCTTTTGTTCTCGTTTCTGCAGGAGACAGGAGGGGTCTTGAGAGAGGGGCTTGTGGTTTACCCATACAAGTAGATATGAAGCAATATTCAGGGTATGTGTAGGGTATTGCTGTTATACAACCGTTATTCAGGTTTCCCTGCACCTATATATGTCATACAGTGTATGTTTTGTCTTGCAGCTGGGTACAAGTCCTCTTACCTCCTCCACATCAGTGTCTCCGCTAGGATTAAAGCCTTGTGTATTTTCCTTTACAGGTATTACTCACACATAGTGGGAAGTTCTTTGGTTAGTGAAGACCACTGTAGAATACCCGTTAGAGTGAGGGAGATAGGGTGTTCTAATCTTTTGTTATTTGTCATTTCAGATCTCCCTCCCCGCTGTCCCCTTCCTTTCCCGCGCCCCGTTGAATTATCTCGATTGTTCGTGTCACTGCATATTGAACGTTGAGGTAATTTGGTAGGGCCAGGTATTGGACTCTCAACTCAGCCCCGAGGAAGCCTAAAGCCGAACCTTGACAGAATTATCGGCCTAAGGATTTTACCTCTTCTTGGCTGTGTTGAGAGTCGCCATGACAACCTTAGAGGATGTTATGGCTGCTTTGGCCTTAGTGCAGGTAGAGCTGGCCGCGTCCAATAGAGAGGTAGCCGCCTCGAGAGCGGAGAACGCTCAATTGCGGGCCAGGGTGGATAGATTGCCACAAGCCTCCACAACCACGGGAGCTACCGGTGGCTCTTCCCCTACCACTTCTGTGGTGGTAGAAATGCCGGCCCAAATACCCCTGGCTCCACCAGAACGATACCATGGGGACATTAAAAAGGTGCAGGTGTTTATGACGCAGGTTCAAATGCACTTTATGTGCAAACCAAAAATGTTTTCCACACATCAGGCGAGGGTAGCTTTCCTTATATCGTATTTAGGAGGGGAAGCTGCTCAGTGGGCTGTTCCGATAGTCAGAAGGGATGACCCCCTCCTATATCACTGGGACAATTTTAGAGAAGAATTCGAAAAGACATTCGATAGGAGGGCTGAAACCTTCACGGCGGACAGAGAACTGTTAAAGCTGAAACAGGGGGATGCCGATCTTGTCACTTATCTCAACAACTTCAGACGACTCGTGGCAGAAACGGATTGGCCGGAAGCCAAGAGAACCGCTTTGTTCTATCAAGGCCTTAGCGAGGAAATGAAGGACGTGTTGGCTCAGATCGATCCGCAACCCCGTACCTGCACTGCATTGATAGAGCTCGCCTTACGCTTGGACCATCGTATGAAAGAAAGAAAAGGAGAACATAAGAAAAAGGACAAAACCGTGATGCCCTATGAACAAGCCGGTAGCGGAGAAAAACCGGCTAATCATTCCGAAGCAATGGAGGTAGGGGCCGTGCGAGCCTCATTGACCACTAGCGAAAGAGACCATAGGCGCAAACAAGGGTTATGTCTCTATTGTGGCAAGAAAGGCCATTTCCTGCGTGAATGCCCGGTGAAACCAAAAGGCAATAGATACAAGGGAGGACAAAGCCTCGCCTGAGTGGCAGAAAGAGAGTCGGGAAACTACACGGCTTGATGGCGGAGGAAGGGAAGCCCTCAAGCTCACATATTATCCCTTCGCTCTCCCCAAGAACAGAAGCAGAGAAGAATCATCTGTTTCTGCAAATGTCCATGATGATAGATGGCGTACAACAGGATGTACATGTGATGATCGACTCCGGTGCTACGGGTTGTTTTATGGATTACACTGAAGCACGGAGACTAGGAGTATCACTAGTACCCAAAAACACACCAGAGACGGTCTACGCCGTAGACGGGAACGAACTACAAGCAGGACCCATACGTTACCACACGATGGAATATGAACTGGTTTATGATAATCATCATCAGGAAATGCTGGTTTACAATATCATAAAAGCCCCACAGTATGGCATCATACTAGGTCTCCCATGGTTACAGAAACATGACCCCGATATACGTTGGACCACTAAAACGGTCCAGTTTCTTTCTCCATACTGCAGCGAACACTGTATGATGAGGCCTTGGAACCCTGCTTCCACCTTAGCTTCCATGCAAACGATAGCCACAGCAGCAGAAAAAGACGTGACCTTGCCTCCTTGTTATGCAGAGTTTGGGGCGGTCTTTAGTGATAAAGAAGCAGAAGAGCTCCCACCTCACAGAACCTATGATTGTCGCATCGACCTCCTCCCAGGCTCTGAAATCCCCAACGGGAGGATCTACGCTCTGACGTTGCCCGAGACAGAAACCCTGAGAGACTATCTTGATAAATATTTGGCTCTAGGATTCATTAGACCTTCCAGATCACCAGCAGCGTCTCCCTTATTCTTCATACCTAAAGCAAACGGTGAAAAAAGGTGCTGCATTGACTATCGCGCGTTAAACGCCATCACGGTAAAAAATCAATACCCCTTGCCCTTGATCCCAGTACTCCTGGAACAAGTCCGTGCAGCGCGTATCTATACAAAGTTGGATCTGCGTGGGGCATATCACCTTGTACGCATTAGGCAGGGTGATGAGTGGAAGACGGCCTTTAAAACGCGGTATGGGCTCTACGAGTATTTGGTGATGCCCTTTGGGCTTTGCAACGCCCCGGCCACGTTTCAATTCTTTCTCAACGAAGTACTTCGCGACTTTTTGGACCGTCACGTAGTCGTTTACATAGACGATATATTGGTCTATTCAAATTCAACAGAGGAGCACATAACACATGTCAAATCCGTATTACAGGCGCTAAGGGAACACCATCTTTTCTGTAAAATCACCAAATGCGAATTCCACGTCACAACAGTGGAGTTTCTGGGTGTGATGCTGACGCCATCGGGACAAGTGATGGCAGAAAGAAAAGTGCAAGCCATAATGGAATGGCCAGTACCCAAGAATGTCAAGGACATACAGAGCCTGTTGGGATTTGCCAACTTTTACAGGAGATTCATAGCAGGATTCTCAGGAATGGTGGCACCCCTCACGAGACTTACAAAAAAGAACACGCGGTTCGTGTGGGATCAGGAAGCACAGCGTGCGTTTAACGCATTAAAGACTGCCTTCTCCTCTGCCCCGGTGTTAACACATGCCAATCCGGATATCCCGTTCATCGTCGAGGCAGATGCCTCTGAGATTGCTCTGGGGGCAGTTTTGTCCCAAAAAGAGGGTTCCACGGGTGTTCTACATCCAATTGCCTACATGTCACGGAAACTCAGCCCTGCGGAAGTAAATTATACTATCGCGGAAAAGGAACTGCTTGCCATAAGAGACGCTTTCTTGACATGGCGACACTGGCTGATGGGAGCCAAACACTTGATCACGGTGTATACCGACCATCGCAATCTGCAGTTTTTAAGAGCAGCAAGACATCTGTCCCCCAGACAGCTTCGGTGGATGTTGTTCTTCGAAGAATACCGCTTCATGGTTACGTTCAGGCCCGGTACTGACAACAGAAAAGCTGATGCACTAACACGAAGAGAAAATCACCTACTCCCTTTGGAGAAACCCATTCGATCTATCGTCGAGCCCGGACAGGTGATAGGAGTAACCCACACCAACGATTTCCTATTGGGAGTACGGAGAGGAGCCCAAACATGTGTGTGGCGCACATGGCTACGGCATCACCCTGAGTGGAAGATGAAACAAGGCATCCCTATGAGAGGAACACAAGTCCTAGTACCCACGACTGCGTTGCGGAAGACAGTCTTCTCCTGGTGCCACAAAGTCCTGTGTGCTGGACATATGGGATTCATCAAAACGTTGGAAAAAACCCAAAGACAATTCTGGTGGCCTTCCATCAGACCAGATGTGAGCCAATGGGTGGCGGAGTGTGTCACCTGTAATCAGATGAAATCGAACCGACAACAACCGCAGGGGTTGTTACAACCGCTTCTCACTCCTACCCTTCCGTGGGAAAGATTCTCAATGGACTTCATAGTAGGACTCCCGAAAGACCAAGGCAAGACGGCTATTGTGGTTGTGGTGGACTTCCTAACAAAAACTGGGCCACTTCATCGCCTGTGCTCAGGTGCCCTCTGCGGGCCAATTGGCTCACCTTCTATTGGTGAACGTAGTAAGGCTACATGGCCTACCCCGTGATATCGTATCCGATCGCGGGGCTCAGTTTACAGCCCGATTCTGGAAAACATGGTGCACCGCCTTACACATCACCTCGTCTGTGTCCACTAGCTTCCATCCGCAAACAGATGGACAGACGGAGAGAGTAAATCAATCCTTAAAACAGTATCTCCGTTGTTATGTACAAGAAAGCAGCGATTCCTGGGTAACTTGGTTGTGGGTGGCAGAGGTGGCCTACAATAGCACCCAACACGCATCCACACTCCACTCACCTTTCTATTGTTCCTATGGGCATCACCCCCGGTTCACCCCCATGCTGTTACCTACCGATAATGTGAAGATACCTGAGGTGAAAGAAAGATTGATGCGTGTGCGCCAAGTTCTTTTGGATACACGCAGGAATCTTACAAAGGCCAAAGCTAGGTACAAACACCAGGCAGACAAGCAGAGGAGACCCAATCCGGTCTATCGGAAGGGGGATCTGGTGTGGTTGTCCACACGTAACATCAAGTTTAAACGGCCCAGCGTGTTTAACCCCCGGTTCATCGGTCCTTACCGAGTGGTGGAGCATGTGAACCCTGTGGCTGTGCGTCTGCGTCTACCGGCGCAGATGCGTATCCATCCGGTTTTTCATGTGTCGCTCTTGAAACCCTCTAGGTGTCCTGTGCGTAGATCACCTCTGCCTGTCTGGGTGCAACAGGATAAGGAGTATGAGGTACGGAAGGTGTTGGACTCTAGATGGGTGAGGGGTCGCTTGCAGTACTTGCTGGCCTGGAAGGGGTATGGGCCTGAGGAGGATTCCTGGGAACCGGCCAGGGCCGTTCGGGCTCCCAGGTTGGTGGCTCAGTTCCATCGTTTGTTTCCTGCGAAGCCAAGGGCGGGTCAGTCCCCTTTGTGAAGGGGGATGTACTGTCATGTTCCGCGGTGTACCGAGGTGTTCACGGGTCCCGGGCTGTCGCAGGGAGAAAGGAAACTACAGTTCCCGGCATGCCGCGCGTAGGTCACGTAGGATGCCGAGTGCGCACGCATGCCAGGAAATAAAGGAGCGGGACTAACGGCTGTGAAACGCCGATAATTCCGTAGTTACAGGGAAGAGAGTGTGGAGCTCCGGACCCTTGGCAGTATCCGACTTGTTTTCCCAAGTCCGTCTGAACCGTGAGTAAGGGGCTTTCTGGCGGCGGTGTGAGGCGTTGGTTCCATCGATCCCAACAGCACACCGGCCGGCTGACTCAGAAAGAACCCATCTTTGGTTGTTGGTCCAGAACCGTGTTTGGCGTTCCATGGGCAGTTGGAGCTTCAGGGACCTGGCGCAGCTTCATTGTCAAACGCTAATTGTATATATGTATGTAAATATCTTGTTCCAAGGAAAAGCGAAGGGACTCATTTGCACATGAACACTGAGCCTCGCTATTCATTTGCCCAGAAGGAGTAAAACTTTGACTCCTGTATTGAAATAGGGCACAATAACTATTTTGCACAGCGGTGTGAAGTCAACACTGCATTTCGTTCAAAAGGAGCCTTTTCTCTTGGTGAAATCCGGGGAGGTTCCGCATGAAGCAGAATTTATTGTTCTTTTGTTCTCGTTTCTGCAGGAGACAGGAGGGGTCTTGAGAGAGGGGCTTGTGGTTTACCCATACAAGTAGATATGAAGCAATATTCAGGGTATGTGTAGGGTATTGCTGTTATACAACCGTTATTCAGGTTTCCCTGCACCTATATATGTCATACAGTGTATGTTTTGTCTTGCAGCTGGGTACAAGTCCTCTTACCTCCTCCACATCAGTGTCTCCGCTAGGATTAAAGCCTTGTGTATTTTCCTTTACAGGTATTACTCACACATAGTGGGAAGTTCTTTGGTTAGTGAAGACCACTGTAGAATACCCGTTAGAGTGAGGGAGATAGGGTGTTCTAATCTTTTGTTATTTGTCATTTCAGATCTCCCTCCCCGCTGTCCCCTTCCTTTCCCGCGCCCCGTTGAATTATCTCGATTGTTCGTGTCACTGCATATTGAACGTTGAGGTAATTTGGTAGGGCCAGGTATTGGACTCTCAACTCAGCCCCGAGGAAGCCTAAAGCCGAACCTTGACACGCAAAGACGGCAAAGCTCTCCAAAATGCGGCCTCAGAATCGGAGCTGGAGTCTGCCTCTCAGGGCCCCACGGTGCTGGATTAATTGTTTGCTGCCATCCAGGCCAGCCTTCAGGCCATAGATGGCAAGATAGAGGCCCTCAATGGGAGAAAGGACACCTTCTCTGCCAAACTTGACAAACAAGCCATGCGCATTGGCGAAGCTGAACAGCGAATTACGGATGCAGAAGATGGGATGCAGCAAGTGGCGGCAAAAACTTCAGATATCACGAAAATCCTTGCCGTTATTGAAGCAAAGAACGAGGATGTTGAGGCGAGATCAAGGCGCAACAATATCTGCGTCTTAGGTCTTCCAGAATCTACAAACGTGGGGCGCCTCGAAGATTACATGGAGACGATGCTAAGGGAAATTTGTGGCCCTAATGAACTGTCGCCTCTGTTTGCAGTAGAGCAGGCCCATTGATCTCTGGCGGCGCGTCCTCCTCCTGGCGCTCCTCCACGCCTCATAATTGCTCGGTTGTTAAATTTTAGAGACCGAGATTCAGTCTTGCGGATAACCCGCCAAAAAGGAACAATCACGTTTCAGAACAACGTGCTATCATTCTACCCAGACTTCACGGCGCAGGTGCAAGCAGCTCAAAAGGAATTCCAGAATGTCAAAAAGATTCTTCTTAAGGAACATATTCCCTATGCCATGCTCTACCCAGCGCGGCTGCGCATTGGGGAGGCAGCTGGTGGCAAGATCTTCACGAACCCCAAGCAGGTGATGGATCATGCCAAATCCCTTCGACGTTGACGCAAATTGCCAGATCCTATGTTTGATGTTGATGCTTGAACAGTAAGGGGGGCATAGACTATGTGATGTTGTGTATTCAGGAGGGTGTGGTATGTAGGTTGGGTTACTTCATGCCCCATTTATGATGTATTTGTTGTACGAAGGGATACTCATTTATTCAGACGTGTAGACTATCATAGCATGCAGCGCTAGGAGATCCTGTAGGACAGACCCCAAGATCTATGGAGTTGGGTGGGCGTTAAGCATTTAATCGTCTGATGTGGGGGGTGAGATGGTTTGATCTGGGGTCCCTTGCTACAATTATATCCTGCTTATTAGGGTTGACCTCAGTAAGGGGCTAATGCACATCCTATCGGCGGCCCCCTCCTTGTAGATCTGGGAGTGGACTTCGCCACTACGTCCCCCGATGGGCATTCCCCCGCCAGTTGCGATGTACTTTATTGTATTTGTTTGGATTGGTTGTGGGCATGGTTCAGGTCTTTGGCAATTTGGGGGTACCGAAGTGGGTGGGAGTTTGGGGGGTTTGTTGGTTCTTCCTGTATTTTGGTTATTGTGATTGGCACTTCAGCGATAGTCAATTCTGGATATTTCCCATGCATTTGTATTGCGGGATAGCTTTCTGTGTTTACTGCCTCCCCCATGATTGCAGATGACAGGTGAGCGTTTCACATGCATAACTTGGAACGTCCGTGGCCTAAACACACCCAAGAAGACTAGACACCTGCTAGCACAATTAGATAGGCATAACGTCCACATTGCACTCCTACAGGAGACCCACTTGAGCAAGCACACGGAGGGATCTGTGGCGCGTAAATGGGCGCCATATCACCTTGCTTCATCATATTCACCTATGCGAGGGGGGTCCTTATTCTTATCAAGAAGGGCATTCCGTTTACACCTATTAAGACCTGTGTAGACGCAGAGGGCCGATGGGCTATGAAGCATGGGAAGTTGGCGTTGGTGACTATTGTGAACATTTACGGGCGTGTAGTGAACGATACAGCGCCATTTTTACAGCTGTTTCAGACATTACGCACCTGGCCCGAGGCTGTGTTGCAATGTGGCGGCGACTTGAACACACATCTAAATCCACAAGTAGATAAATCCAACCCTACTGGGGCACGTACCGTTAGAGTTGCGCAGTGTATTCTGGATTTCATGGAAGAGTTGGGTCTGGTGGATGCCTGGTGGGTACGCAACGAAGGGGCACTATAGGGTATACACATCATTCCGCATTTAATAGCTGGTCTCGCCTGGATTATTGGATACTCAACGGGAAACTAATGGTTGGGTGGAAAGAGTCCTTACACTGCCATGGACCTTGTCAGACCATAATCCCGTTGTTGTCACATTAGCTATTCCATCTAACGTTCACCGACCCTTCACGTGGCGCTTTCGTGCTGACGCGCTGCTAGACCCAGTGTATGCTGAGACAATTAGGAATGCCATTGTCCAGTACTTTGAATTGAATACGGGCTCAGTTGATAGCCATGCCACTCGATGGGAATCATTCAAAGCAAGGGTCCTTGGGGTGTGCTTTAGCACCTCGGCAGGTATTTTACTTGACCCAAGGGAACAGTTGTCGCGTGTGGAAGACCAACTGAGGGTTCTAGAATCCCAATATACTATTGCCCCTTCCTTTGAAACGCTGTTATGCATTCACGAATATGTAGAGGAGTATAACTTGTTAGCGGATTCAGAAGTCAAATATCTGTCTAAACGCTATGTAGCTAGGGCGTATGGCGAGGGTGAAACTTGAAGACCGGGCGGGGTGGTGGCTAACAGACTACAGGACAGAGCAGATAACCCTCCGGTTGATCATATAGTTGACAACGATGAAGAGGATTACTAATCTCAAAGGGTTATTGCGGAGCAATTTCGCTCCTTTTATTAGGCTATATATACGTCCCGGGGAGGCATGCCAGAGGCAGCAATGAATTAATATCTTGATGACACGGCCTGTGCTTGGCTATCTGACGTGTATAGGAAGTATCTCAGTCTCCCCATAGATGTAGAGGATGTGAAGGCGGCCATTCTTTCATTGCCCAATAAAAAGGCTCCTGGGCTGGATGGCCTGACAGCAGAGTTTTATAAAGAGTATGCCAACCTCCTTGCGCCACATATTTTGGAGATGTACGCAGAGGCCCACGATCCCGCCATCCCTGAGACAAGCCTTAATCATTACCTTGTTAAAAAAGGATAAGCCACCAACGCTGTGTTAGTCCTATCTCCCACTTTCCCTGGTTAATCGTGACGCAAAGATCTTGGTGAAGGTATTGGCCACTAAGCTACAACCTCTGATGCCACTTTTAGTGCTGCCGGATCAATCCGGTTTTATTCCGGACCGCTCTACCTCCCTGAATTTGCGTACAATATTTGCTATGTTCCACGTGCTTAATTCCAAACTGCCCACCGTGGCTGTGCTTCTGGACGCAGCCAAGGCGTTTGACTCCATTGAGTGAAAGTACATGCTGTACATCCTCCATAGGATGTGCTTCCCTCCTGTTTTTATTCGGTGGGTTCAGGTCCTTTACACTGATGCTTCTGCCAGGGTCAGGGTGGGTGGACTTACTTCAGAATCAGTCATCATTGAGCGTGGAACTAGACAGGGTTGCCCACTGTCCCCCTCTCTTTTTGCTATTGTTTTGGAACCACTGGTATGTAAAATTCAGCAATCTCACAGGGCGGCTGCGTTGAATTTCCACAATCGGCCAGTTGGCATTTCCCTCTATGCGGACGACATGGTCCTGTACGTTTGTGAGCCGCAGACCTATCTATCCGCGGTTATCCGAGAATACATTAGGTTTGGCCTCTTCTCGGGCTTGCAAATAAATTGGGAGAAATCTGTTCCAATACCCCTTACGCCTGCCACAGTATCGCCCCAGGTGGAGTACCCATTGGTGTGGGCAGAGGATCCAGTCAAATACTTGGGGGTGTGGATACACCAAGACCCGGATGTCGTGGTCAGAGAAAACTATGGCTGTGCATACACTGAGTTAGTACAATGTGTGGACTGCTGGGTTAGTCTGCCGCTTTCGCTCGTGGACCGAATAGCGGTGATAAAAATGGTCATCCTCCCTAAGTTTCTATATTTGTTTAGTAATATCCCTGTTCCCCTGACTAAGCAATTTTTTAAGACAGTACAATCCCAATTGTTGAGCTTGGTTTGGGGTACAAAGCCGCAGAGGCTGGGCTGGTCTACATTGATTCTGCTGTTCGCGAAGGGAGGGTTTAATGCACCGGATTTGTAAGTCTACTATTTGTGTGGACAATCTCAACATTCGTACTTCTGGTTCCAACCTAACCCTTTCATTTCACACGTGGCCTTGGAGGAGAGGGACGCATATCCCGTACACCTAAAGAGCATTATCACCCACACTAATAGGCAGACGCCCAAGTCGGAGATAAACACGATTGACACCACTGTGTCTGCGTGGCAGGAAATTGGGAGGCGGGCCCATAAGCTGCCTCTTTATGCACCACGCAGGTCAACGCCGTCTCCTCATCCTGCTTCAACACTCCGAATGCTTCGCAGGATCTTCAAGTGGATCCCCACCAAGACAAGAAGAACAGTCACCCAGGTCCTCGACACAACCAGGCTGGACTACGGAAACGCCCTCTACGCAGGAACGTCGGCCAAGCTCCTGAGGCGATTGCAACGCATCCAGAATGCGTCAGCACGTCTGATCCTCTACATCGCCCGCCACAGCCACATCACACCCCACCTGAGAGACCTGCACTGGCTCCCCGTCAACCAGAGGATAACCTTCAAACTCCTCATCCACGCACACAAAGCTCTCCACAAGACTGGCCCAGCATACCTCAACACTCGACTCAACTTCTACACCCCCACCCGCCAGCCCCGCTCCACCAGCCTTGCCCTCGCCACAGTCCCCCGCATCCGAGGAACGACCACCGGGGGCATATCCTTCTCCCACCTTGCCGCCAAGACCTGGAACACCCTCCCCACCAACCTACGACAGACCCTGGACCTACTGGCCTTCAGGAGACTCCTCAAGTCCTGGCTCTTTGATCACTAGCAGGACCCCCCACACCCCCAGCACCTTGAGACCCTCACGGGTGTGTAGTACGCTTTATAAGTGTCATGATTGATTGATTGATTGATTACCTTAGTTAGCTGGTAAGTTAATGCTCATGTTGCAGATATCTGTAAATTACAGATTTTAATAATGGATGCCAAATTAGCTGTTCAAATATCAATAAAATGAGCACCATCGAGTTGTGAGAGCCATCTATCTTCAACGCTCTGAGACTTTGGAGAGTTAGTCCAACAACACAGATCAGTTGATTATTGTTTATTGATGTGTGAAGCACTCAATTAATTTGAAAGGCAGTTTAGCCATTATTAATCAACTTCATAAGAAAACCATTAAAGATTTCTCTGAAGGTAACGCAACCTATTTCAATAATTAACTGTTAGTGCACTGTTTATTGTGACATTACACCAGAATATGTCCCCTCTGTTTATACTAGATCTCTGAACCTCGGGGGTGAATTGCAAGCACTGCTTTCGATGTTTCAGCGGCTACTTGGGCATCATGATCCAGCCTAAGACAACAGATCAACTATCAAAAGCTGAGTACAACAGTACTTGTCTTTTTAGACAACTTTATAGCACATTGCAGTAGCCCGTCCGCATTGAAAACTAAGTCCTGGGCTAGTGTGCCCAGGGTGAAATAGGAAAAATGAATATAAGAAATAGACAGAATTGCAACTTTAAAATTAATTTCGAGATACCCTTAGTTGAGAGACCTTATTGGGATTCTAGTCTGAGTTTTGCAAGTCTAAATAGGGAATTACCTGCAGACGAGTTAACTGCATTGACCTAAGTCCCAAGCCTGAGAATCTAACCTGCACATCACTGATGGGGCCCAACAAGGTTGAGAATGATCTTGGGTTGAGTGTACTCCAGATTTGCCCATTCCCAGTTAAATCTCGGAATAATCCCATAATTAAAAGCTGCACCAATTTAAATGTGAGCTTATCAGACGAAGAGAAGTGTCTATTAGATATGGCCAACAAGCAAATGTATGGATAATGCATAAAGTTATTTTACACACATTACACTCATGTACCACGAACAATAAAACAGAATTACCACGTGGATGATCTCAAAACGATGCCTGTTGTTGCAGTGCTCCAGCAGGCGTCTCCTGTTTAAGTTGCCTTCAGGACACAATGGACATTTATATGTGGGAAGCTCCCTATAAAAGAAAATGCAAAAGTACATGCAAGAACACAGTTAATATGGCGGTCCCTTTAAAGAAACAATCTATCAACAGGGCTTCTAAGTCCGCACCTTGGTACAATGATGTCCTCAGGCAAGAAAAGCAAAAATGTAGACGTCAGGAACGTAGATGGAGACGAGACTATGACCCAGATCAAAAATCCTGTTACAAAATCATGATGTCTAAATATAAACAACTTATCGTTATGGAAAAAAGTACATTTTACAGTACCCAAATTCATCTTGCTCAGGACTCTGTGAAACAACTTTTTCAGGTAGTCAAACGTCTCTCTGGCCAAGTGACATCCATCCCCATTATAGCTACTCAAGAACTCTGCGATTCCTTGGCAGACCATTTTCAAAGTAAAGTGACCGACATTTATACTCAATTCAAGGTACACACAATCAGTACTGGACACTTACCTTCCACTCCCAAGGATCATAAGGACTTGGCATGGTCATATTCTGTTCTGCCTGATTCGACCTCTTTTCCTTCCTTTCAGAACTTCACTCAGGTTCCGTCAGAACTGGTATCACACCTACTACGCACTACTAATTCTGGCTCGCCGGAAGATCCATGTCCCCCTTCCATTCTTAAGTTGTTTCCTGATATTATAGGTCCCAAACTTACTGAAATATTTGATGTCATGTTTTCTTCAAACATCTTTCCTTCCATCTGGAAGAGAGCGACTATTAAACCTCCCATTAAGAAGAGTTCCTTAGATCCCACTAAAGTTGCCAACTATAGACCTATAGCCTGCCTCCCTCTCCCCGCCAAAATTGTTGAAAAGATCATGAATATCCAAATTTCAGATTATATTAATCACAATAACTGTTTGGATAATTCATAATTTGGATTCCGGAAGGGACATGGGACGGAAACCGCGCTTATTAAAGCTACGGATGAAATTAGGATGACACTCGATGGGGGAGGATCAGCAGTGCTAATTTGTTGGACCTGTCCGCCGCGTTTGACACGGTCGATCATTCCATCTTGATCGACCGTGTCTCAGCGGTGGGGATCACACATGGTGCTAGGGATCTTATTTCCTCCTTTCCTGCCGATCGAGTACAATCTGTTGCTCTTGGCAATTTCAGTTCACCATCTTTCACTCTCCCTTGTGGTGTCCCCCAGGGATCCTCGCTAAGTCCGACACTATTTAACATCTATGTGTCGGACTTGGCGAGGGTCATTAAATCCCATCACCTGGCGGTGACATCTTATGCTGATGACACCCAGATTGTGTTGGCTATTAATAAAAACAGAGATAAAGTAGCTTCCAATTTTAATTTAGGAATGCTTGCAATAAGTGACTGCATGTCCACAAATTGCTTGAAGCTTAACTCCGATAAAACGGAGGTGATGGTGTTTGGTAACCTTTCCCCAGTTTGGTCACCTATTTGGTGGCCTGCTGCCCTTGGACCACCTCCATCTCCAGTGGCCAAAGCAAGAAATCTGGGAGTCATACTGGATAGTAAACGTACCCTTATGCACCATGTCAATACTGTGGTGTCATCCTCATTTTATACAATGAGAATGATCAAAAAACTCCTCCCTTACCTTCCCACGAGCATGACTAAGACTTTGATCAGTGCGTTAGTGAATTTCTCGCATTGATTACTGTAATGGGCTCTTTGTAAATGCCCAGGAAGGAGTCATAAAAAAACTACAGTTGGTGCAGAATGCTGCGGCCAGATTGATCACTGCGACCTCTAACTTTGCTCCTATTTCCAGCACTATTAAACAGCTTCACTGGTTGCCAGTAAGGCAAAGAACGAAATTTAAGGCACTTTGTATTGCCTAAAAAGCAATTCATGCCCTAGGACCTGCTTTTCTAAAAGAAGCCTTTTGTCCTTACAAACCGGTAAGGTCCCTTCGCTCATCTACTGCATGTCTTGTGCAGGTACCAAGGACTAAGAAAGTCTTGTGGGGTGACCGGTCCTTTATAGTGACTGCCACCAAACTTTGGAACAGTCTTCCATGTCAAATTAAAACCTGTACTTCCCTTCTCTCCTTTCGCAAACAGATAAAAACATGGCTCTTCAGACAGTAATCATTTTATGGATAGCATAGCGGACACATAGCGCCGAGACATCCTCGGGTATTTGTGCGCTTAACAAGTCTCCTAAATAAATAAAATACATTTAAAACAGTGTGAATAAAAACACATTTTCCCAAATATTCACGCGGATCCCTGTTGCCAAATGGAACTTGTAAATAGAACATATAGGGGGTTCGAAATGGCAACCATGGCCCAGATGTAGGTAATAGCAATTTACCGAATGGTAAATACCGAATTTTACCGATTCGGTATTCACTATTCGGTAATTGCTATGTAGATAAAAAAATTCGGTAAAAATACCGAATCGGTATGATTCGGTATTTACCGATTCTCTGGCAGATGCATCAAGCAAAATACCTCCCGGTAAAATACCGAATTGGTAAAACAGGCCCATACCGAACGCAAAACCAGAAAATGCAATGCATCAACCCCAAATCGGTAAAAAATAAAGAATCGCTAAAAAAATCCCCTCGGTAAATTACCGAATCGCAAATCAGACAATCGGAAATAACGAACACCAAAGCTGACCTCGGAAATACCGAATCGCTAATAAAGAATCGCAATGGAATGCATGAAAAATCGCTAATACCGAAAAATGCCAAAATCGCTATTTAGCATGTGCAAAATAAGGGGAATCTCAAACTGGAGGTAAAGTTATTTGAAGGAAGGAAAAAAATAAAGTTTTTTACGAGGTGCTGACAATCAGTAACCCTTCACAAATGCACCAGGAAACCCCACAAGTCTTCCAAAATGGCTGCCCCCTACGTGCTTGCTAGGAGGAGGAGGATCAACGCCCAGGCTCAGCGCAGGAGGATGATCCAGGACAGGGTCTTCAGGGTGCGCATCACATTGCTGGGGCAGACAGAGGAACAGGTGTACGATAAGTACAGACTCAACCGTGCCATGATCATGCGCCTAATAGCAGATCTGGAACTATTACTGCAGCACCAGACCCGTAGGACCAACGCCATACCAGCCCATGTCCAGGTCCTATGCAGCCTGCACCTGCTGGCGTATGGAAGCTTCCAGGGGGTAATAGCAGAGACCGGAGGCATGTCGCAAAGCGCATTATCACGCTTCTTCCACCGGTTCCTAGAGGCCATGCTGACATTCATACATCGCCACATCACCTTCCCCACAACCCCCCAGCAGCTGACCTGCACCAAACGGGAGTTCTACCAGGTGGCACAATTCCCCCATGTTATAGGGTGTGTTGACTGCACGCATGTCCCCATCTGTCCTCCCTCAGCCATCGAATACATATTCCGCAACCGGAAGTCATATCATTCTATAAATGTGCAGGTTGTGTGCAATGCTAAGTACATCATTACGGACCTTGTAGCCCAATTCCCCGGGAGCACACACAGCGCTTACATCTTCCGTCACAGTGGCATCCACAGGCGCCTGATCAACGGTGAATTTGGAGAGGGACACCTACTAGGTACATATTGATGCATCATCGTTTACTCCATCCCCACATGTATCATTGCATTCATGCTGATGACCATTCTCTCCCCATCCTGCAGGTGACAGCGCTTACGCATTGCGTGAGTATCTACTCACTCTCTACCTCAACCCAGCAACACCTCAGGAGCAGCGCTACAACAGAGCACACATCAGCACAAGGACTGTGGTGGAGCGTACATTCGGCATCCTCAAGAGTCGCTTCCAAATACTGCACAAGACAGGAGGTGCCTTGCAGTACGACCCAGTGACCTGCTGCCAGATCATAGCTGTCTGTGCCATCCTGCACAACATCGCCACCCATAGGGGGATACCCATAGAGGTGGACGGAGAGGATGAACTACATGCACAGCAACCCCCCCCAACACCAACAGGCACATGTGCCCAACACAGCAGACATACATCACACGGCATCATTTCTGAGACAGGTAAGAGAGAGCCTTGACAACATGATCTGGTTTGCAAAGGTTTAATGGTCATGAACACCTGACTGGTGCAGAAATATGTAACACAAACATGATGCAGTAGCAGTAAAAGTTAAACTAAAATAGTCCCTTGTCAACACGGGTGCTGCCTGTGGCACTATAGTTGGCCCATGGTTACGTCATCATGGTTAGTGAGACAGTGCCACATGTCTACTTGCGTTTGCCACGTACCCCCAGTCTCCTGTCCCGTGACTCCTCGGCATCTCCACGATGAGTGTCAGTGGCTGTTGCGCCGCGCACACTGCGCCTCCTCCCGCTGATCTCCGGCAGGGAGACGCTGCTCACACTGGAGGCTGCCTCACTCCCCTCATCCACTCCCACACTGCTGACACTGGCAGTTCCAGACTGCAGATGCTCCACTGCAGTGGTCACTCTCTCGAGGGCCCTTGCCACATCCCCACAATAATGCCCTAGGTCCATTTGCAGGGACACGGACCTGCGGGATAGCACAGCTGTGCTGTTGCACAGCTTAGTGATGGCCCTATTGGTGGAATTTGTAGTGAGCATGATCTGCCTGTGCCTCCGGCGCTCACTTCGTTGGCCTGTGACTACAGCACGTGTCAGTTCCTGCAGGCAAAGCTTGATGTCATTGTTGCCCGCAGCTACGGCTGTGGTGAGCTCACGCACAGCGTCAGTCATGTTTCCTAATCTGTTAGACAGTTTTGTCATGGTGAGTTTTATTGCACCCATGTGGTTCCCCTGCAGGCGCTGGACACGCAGCATCCGGGTCTCAACTACTCCGTACCCATCGGCCGGATCCACTGGTCTTGCTGCAGCCCTATCCAGGGGCGCGGCCCTCTGTCTGACACGCTGACGTGCTGCTGTTTGTGTGGTTGGAGTGACGACAGCCTGGTGTGGGACATTTTGGGCTGCTGTACTCTGCTGCGTCTCCATCTCGTGCAGGAAGGGAACATCTGCCCTGCGGCTCTGCGGAGTTGTCTGCACTGGTGGTGGTGGTGGAGGTGGTGTTTTTGCCCGCATGGATGGCGGTGGTGGTGGTGTCTTTGTCCGCATGGATGGCGGTGGTGGTGTCTTTGTCCGCATGGCTGGCGGTGGTGGAGGTGGTGTCCGCGGTGGTGGTGAAGGGGAGGACATGCTTCATGTCCCTGTGAGCACTCCGCATCGGTCACCACTGGTGTCTCAGAGATGACGAGGCGGCCACTGTCGTCTGATTCCATGGGGGATGCATCTGTGTGTGAAACAGTGCATAGTTAATATTTAGTTATTGTATGTGGATATTGCATTATTTTGTCTATATAAAGTACATATTTGGACAGACATTTGGCCCTTTGCTGCTGTTTTCATTTCATTCACCTCTGGGGTCAGACATGCACTCATTCATGAATTGACTACAACTCCCATGGTGCAACACTATGGTGAGGGTATGTGTTTTAGGCACGGCTACATGTGCACTGGGTCTGGCATGGGGGAGTGGGCAGGGATTGACAACACGCTGCATTTCTATGCTGCCATGCATCTTACCTTGTCCTCCTTCCTCAGCACCAGAGGTGTCCAGTTGTGTGACCCCCACAACAGCTTCAGGTTCTATTGTTGACTCCACTAGGTCCTCCAGGGCTGTGTTCGGTGTCACATTGGATGTGCCCCCACCTGTGCCTGCTGCATCCTTGACCCTCTGAGCAATCCTCTCCTTGGTCCTTTTACGCAGGTCATACCAGCGTTTTTTTAAGTCGTCAATGCTGCGGTGGGTGACTCCGCAGGCATTGACCTTGTCCTTGATGCGCAGCCACATCTTTCTTTTTTCTGCCTCAGGAACCTTCAGGGACAGCTTCCCAAAAAGTTTATCATTATTGCTGGTTACACCCTCGATCAGTATTTCAAGTTCCTTATCAGAGAACTTGCGCTTTCTCTTCCTGGGTGTGTCCTTTCCCTGCTGGGGGGCCTCCTTCTCCATCTTCAACTGCTTGCCCCGTCCTGGTTGCTGCTGGTTCAGTCTAGCTCCTCAGCTCCTGTGCTCTGCCTCCTCCTCTGAGCTCCTCGGGCACTGAATGGAGCATGGGCTGTCCTACTTCCTGGTTGTGATGTCATCAGCCTGCTTCCGATGCATCGCGTCTTTTTACCGAATTCACAATTACCGATTTCGCTAATACCGATTCGGTATTTGCTAATTCGGTATTTGCTAATGGTGTCTCGCTATCGAACTTTCGCTGTAGAATACCGAATTTTACCGATTCGGTAATTAATACCGAATCTCTTGATGCATCGCGGTTTGCATGTCCTTATTAGCGATTCCTTATTTTTCGCTAATAAGGACATGGAATACCGATTTTTGATGCATATGTCCCTTAGTAATTACAGAATCGGTATTTGCCATTGATTCCTTTGGGCCTTGAAGCGCATAGGATTCAATGGCAGATACCGATTCGGTAATTACAGAATCGGTAAAAATACCGATTTTACAAGGGGGACAGGGTGTCACTTTGACACCCTGTTGCACCCCTGTTTCTGGGTTGTGTGCCATGTGACACACACACATGCCCTTAGGGCATGTGTGTGTGCCACATGGCACAGGTGTAAATGCACAGATGTGCATGTACACAGGATTTCAAGATTTCGGTATTTACCATGGAATAGTATTCCATGGTAAATAACGATTCGGTAAGGGCCTGTGGTACTGAATACAGTGCCACCTACATATTGATTTACAGAATTGGTAATTTTACCGATTCGGTATTTTACCGACTCTGTATATTTACCGAATCGGTAAAATTACCGATTCTGTAAATCAATGGCCCCCTACATGTCAATTCCCAATTACCGGTCGGTAACGTCCGAAATCGGCTGTTACCGACCGGTAATTGGCGAGCTACATCTGGCCCCATGCGTTTAAAATCCTGATTTATAAAGTCAGGATCTGTGGATTCCTATACCTGAGCATGTGATACGACTAAAGAAAATACATCAAAAGTGTAAATTTGCTTGTATTTACAATCATTTGCAAAGCCAGTATATGCACTTCTAGGTACACACCTGAAGCAACTAGTTGGTGTGGTTAGTATGGAAAAGTGCATGCAGTACCACCACCCCCTCCTCCATATAATCCTTTCTAGAACTCCAAAATATTCATCTTTCTGGATTACACCTGGACTGTCTAGATGCAAGATACAACGTTATCCCTTGAAAGATGAAGATCCAAGACTCAGGCATAAATGCAAACTACAGTGATTGTCTACTTCTCAAAATGGCACCAGACAATCCTAAACGACCCACTAGCCAGACATACCACCTAACTCAGTGCCCGATTTTATGAAACAAGTTTAAAGTCAAACAATTCAACAATGTTCACAGGCTACGTGCCAAACGGGAAAACTATATCAACACCATCAACAGCCAAACAGAACAACCTGTGGTACAACAACTTATGTCACCTTGCCACAGGTAATCGACTTTCAACCTTTCTTTTCTACTGTTTATACTTCCCCAGATTGCATCCTACCCTCAATATTCCCCAAAGAAAGAGCATGAAAATTAACTTGATTTATAGCTAGGAATTATTCTCCCTCCTACATATGTATTTGAAGGATGCTCTCTCAATTCTCCATCCTCTGCCCCCTTAGGATCCCTGAATGTACCCTACTCTATCAGATGCCTTCCACCTCAATCTCTGCTATCCTTCAGTAAACTAGCCATGAACTCTCCTTACAAATCCCAAACACTCCTTCTAAGTAACCATTTCTGAAATACCCAACCTTTTCTAACCAAACTTCTCATCCCAATCAATATATCACAATGTGCCCTTCTGTGTAACCTCCCCTAGCAGTTTCGAAATATCTGACCTACATCACCCTGTTCACTTAAACCATTTTTTCCACTTGAATCAACTCAATCTAATGATTACACCTAACTCCTATTAACTTAATCCTCCACTACAAACTTGAAGAAATGCTTCAGTTTCCTCAGAGCACAAAACTAACCCAATAACTAGAGGTGGGTGTAACTGGCATAATTCTCTCTAGCGTATTGTTAGTAATTACCTCAAAATTACTCGTACTTGTGTCAGAAGCATAATCCATGATTTAGCACAATTTTCCTAGTGCAAAATGCACCCTCACATCCAAAATGATCCCTAGGATGCATTTTGCGCCATGAAAATAGCACTAAATGCTTAAGGACACAAGCAGCAGTAGTCAGCAGCCATTCCCTCTCTCTTAGCTTATCGTTCCAGAGCGCCTGTGGTAGAATTTTTGCCTCAAGTTACTCTAAATTACTCAAGCTAGCTTAATCGTGTAATTTCAGTAATTTTGTCTCCAAGAGTAAAGCATAATTTCTAAAATTACTCTGATTATGCCGGCATCAATAACATTTCTCCCAGGCCTACAAAAAACCAACAAATGTACAACAATAATTAATAACCACTGGATTTCCAACTAACAATGGATAATGGAGTGGGTGCCACCCACCATAAAGTGCTTCAAGGAGTCATCAGGGTTAGTAAGCGCTATATAAATGCAATTACAATACAAAGCAATATAATTAAATACATAATTTCATTCCAAGCTCGCACAAGGGTCAATGAGTAGAGCAAGTTGTGTTCCTTAAGATTGTTGGCCATGTTGGAATGGCAGATGGACAGGCGCGTTATTAGGAGGAACAAGGTATATAGTAATGATGACTCAAGGGGAAACGGCAACAGGAGTGTAGGGTCTTCCTCTGGTCCTGGGGCATGGGATCTCAAGAGCAAGGTGAGATGGTCAAGGGGTTCTAGACTCTTCATGGGGGGAGGGGTTAGAGATGGAGCTCACACTCCCGGTGTGGAGACAAATATCTCTGAGGTGATCTGTTGATAGAGCGACTTGGTGGAAAACTTGCTCTTCAAAGCCTAGACCTTCCCATCATCCGATGTCACTGTGAAGGTTCTGATTCAGGTGGATAGAAAATGGATGTATTCTGTGCTGACTTTCGTATTAATGGTGGTTCAATTGTGCATACCGGTCCAGAGTCTGAGGGTAGAGGACATGCTCACGAGGTTTGAATAATGGTGCTGTTGTCTCTTACAGGCGTTTTTTGTTGTGATTAACAGCTCTTGGCCATAGCGTCTTGTTGTAATGAGCATTCGCTTGGTTTGGGGTAGGAGCCATGGAATGCATAGAAATTCCTGGGTTTCACTTTTATTTACTTTTGAATTTTTGTATTGAGTGGGGATGTTAACAGTTTTATAGACATTCAATCGAGCAGCCAGGTTGTTCTGAAACTCCTTCAACTGCAGTGTGGGAAGTGGAAATGTGGCCATGTTCTGTTGTATATTAAATGTGATCTTTTTCTTTCGATGTTTTGGGGATTGCAGTGTGGGGTGCTTGTGGTGATCATAAATTGGTACCTGGATGATGACCACTAGTGAAAAGCAGTCAGAGTGCCTAGTGTTCTTTCTTGGAATGCAAATGGGCTGTGTGACAAGCTTGAGAGAGGAGTTTTCTCTAAGGTCCAGATGTACATACAGAAAGGTCACAAATAGTGTTCACAACTTGTGTACTGATGTTTTGCAACCTAGCTGTAATTTTGTGATGAGACCTTTATACTACATAACATTAGCTCCTTTAATGAATCTGTGCTGCTTTAAAAAAAATCCTGATTGGTAAAAACATTGAGGGTTGGAGATATGCTCATGAAAGAGTTTTCCAATCTTAGTGTAGAGAAAATGGGTCAACTCAAATACTTCCGATATGGCAGTGTGGGGGACGTGGGTCAGTTAGAACAGGCACTTGTCTGGGTGTAGGCACAACCGAGCCTCTTAGGGGAGGTCTTGGGAAAGTGGGTGTGATGGTGGCTGACACCTAGGAGTCTGTACATGAAATTGTAGGTGATTTCAATGATGTCATAGGCATGGAGCTGAACTGATCTGGTGTTCATGAGATGGGGGAACTCTGGACAAATCGGGTTGACCATATTTGCATCCATACTGAGCCTTTAGGATCTATGAAGAATGATGCATAACCATAAGAAGCAATACTCCCACCTTTTGATGGTAAACTCTTCCATTAAATTCAGAAAGGAGAATAAAGAGAAACGGACGCCTCTGATCACTCGCCATTGCTAATGATGGTACAGAATTATGTGGCTAGTTCTGGGCATGAATGGAGACTTAAAGCCTGATGTACAGTGGTAGGGTCAGAAAGCAGTCAGTTTTGCACACTAAATGCATTGCGACCCAGCCTTCATTTTACAGTAATATTTGTGAAGAACAAGTTTGCAGCAATGCCCAATTTCATAGGATTTGCAGAATCCTTCCTCATTTACATTAATAGAGCAAGATTCAATTTTGGGAATCATACTGAATGTCTATAAATGCAGGCATTGAGGCATGCAAGGAAAAGCATACCTTCATTTCCCTATTCAGAATTAAACAAATGCCATTTTTAGGTTTGTAGCAATGTCACCATGCAGCTGCGAAATTATGCAAAAACTACTGTGGATGATAAGGAAAATGGCATTTGGCATGTCACTAGGGATGTTGAAGAACCAGATGCTATGCAAGCTGAAAAAGTATCCTTCCGCTGCATAGAACAGGGTACAATATGTCTTTCCATGTCTAAATATATCTTCTTACATGAAAGCAGCATCTTATGTCTATACTCATGCTGTCACTGCCCTCCTTCCATACCATAGGAGTTTACCAGCCTTAATGCTGTAGATTTTTGAAGACTACTTTCAAATGCACACATGCTGCTGGCAGAGGAGGATCCAGCGTGGGCAATTAGATGGAGCTTTGTGTAGAGGCTGCTGAATCTGGGTCACATTTACTTCATCACTAATTCAGCTCAGTTTGCCATGGCACACAGGTAGGAGGGAGAAGGCGAAGAGGGTGAAGGGGAGAGATAAGTGGGAAGTTCAGGAGTGGCAGAGTTTTAACTAAGCACTTCCTAAACTCTCTCTCCAAGGCCTTCGTATCTGTCCCTAAACACCAGCCCATCTAACTACTTCCCTGTGGTAAACGTCATTTACAACGCGGTGTTTACACCGCGTGACCTTTACCATGCTGCCATTACAACGCAAGTCATTACTACGACTTGCGCTGGATGGCGCTCTTGGTTAAGGAATATTGTGATTTTCTATTCCAACACCTTCCCTACTGTTACATGGGCTGGAGTTGGAATAGAAAATTATAATAATCCTCAATCCGCGCCCTCCAACGTAAGTCGTTGTAACAACTTGCGTTGTAAAATCCGCGATGTAAAGTACCGCAATCAAAATGATCACGTTGTACTATCATACATCCCTTCCCTGTTGCCAATCAGCTCCTTCCCCTGAGGGATGTTCCTGTCCTCTTCCTTTAACTGAGGCAAATAGCCACCAGCCCTGTCCTCAGAGACAGTTACCTCCTAACTCTCTTCATTTGAGATACTACTCTGTCTCCTCTCAGGTGCTTCAACTGGGGGGCCTCAGCACATCTGTGAGCAGAAGACAAGAGGCAGGCCAGAGCCCCAGCAGAGCAGGGATGGAAGGTAAGTATGAAAGCAGTGGGCCTGATTTCCATCTGTCGAACTCTAAATCAGGCCCACAGGTAGGGTGGTGTTTGTGTGTGTGCTTCCCTACCTTTGTGCTCCCTTGATGATTAATTGTCTAGTTTAAATTAAATCCCAGGGTCCCCCTTGGGGATTTTACTTTCTGCACTGGACCCATTGAGGCTAACCTTGAACCATTGTCCTTTCTAAACATAAATTAACCCCAGGTTCACGATTCGGGGTACCCTTGTTTTCCCATACTATCTTGAGCATGCTAAACATCTGAAGAGAAGTTGGTGCGAATCCCGGACTCCATTGGACTATGAGGAACAGTAGCATTGTGGGACAATCTCAAGTAATATGTCCCACTATACGGTTTTTCTAGGTTTAACTTTCCTCGATCTGTGCAATGCTATGACTCTTACATGTCTTCCTTTTTTGCAGGTGGACCCTGTTGAGCCTTCTTACGTATGCACACATGCTTTGTAAAGTAATCTACTTGATTGTATCTATTGTATCAGGCACAGATACTAGTTTTGCTCAGCCACCTCCTACCTGATGGGAGGCTAGTAGCACTCTGATGCCCCCAAATGGTCGTACCCCATCTATGCTTTGCTTTGTTTTTTCCTTGTTGGGGATGGGTTGAACAGGGTTGGAATGGCTTTAGCGAGTTGGGGACGCTTTTTCTCTGTGGTACAGTGGTATTCCTTCATCTTTTAGTGATAGTGGACACATGTCTCTGATATATCCAACTGTAAAGTTTTTAATGTTTTATCGATCCAATGAGTGGTAAAGTGAAGTTCCTAATCTGAAATGTTCGCGGTTTGAACACTCCCAAAAAGATTTGGTCTGTATTGGCCTATCTGGACAGGATGGATGTCCAGATAGCCTTCTTAAAGGAAACACACCTCACAAAATTGTCAGAGAAAAATGTGGGTGGTCGGTGGGCTAGGGTGCGAGTAGCGTCCTCATATACCAGGTATGCAGGGGCAGTGATGAGCCTGGTTGAATGGGTGCTTCCATTTATGGTCATTCGAGCCGGAACAGATGACCTAGGCCGAATGGCACTTGTGCATGGCCAACTGGGTGGAGCAAGGGTGCTGTTGGTGAATATGTATGGACAGAACATTGATGATCCTGCCTTCTTTAAGGATGTCTGACGCTGCATCTTGGGGTTTCCCGCTGTGGAGATACTCTGGTGTGGCGACTTTAACGTATGTCTGGATGTTGCTGTGGACCATTTGGGTAGTGGGGTGACACGACCTAAACTGGCTTCTGAGATGTTGTTGGGAATGATGGACGCAGGACGTTTACATGATGTTTGGCGAATGCAGCATCCTGGGGTGTGTGAGAGTACTTTTGACTCCTCTGTACATGGGACGTGGTCCCGCCTGGATTTCTGGCTAGTTACTGAGGCTGCTTGTACTTGGGCAGTAAGGTTAGCCATATGGCTCAGATGCTTTCGGATCATTCTGTAGTGCTTCTTGAGCTGCAGGTGCCCGCATGCGAGAGACCTCCGTTTACATGGCAATTGCAGCCATCCTCTTTAACTTACTCAGGCACACTGTTGCGGAGGCCAATCGAATTTTTTTAGGGAGAATGAGGGCTCGTTGACAGTGCTGGTAACCGGTCCTAGGATGCTTTATTCCGGTCCAGGGAAGATATGGCTTGGCAGTTCGGGCTGGACTGTTCCCATGAGGCACAGGGTCAAGACTGATTTGCATATGGCCATGTAGTGTAGTTCCTATCATCCCAATAGGCTCTGCGCATTGGAATAATATCTTCAATAGTATAGACGTAGGACAGAGGTTAACTAGGTCTTCTACTGTCGATATTAGACTTAAAGTTTAGTGTTTGCCAGCTAGCTCAGAGTTCACTAGAAACTTTCTCGAATAGACAAGGAGGAGTTTAACTTCCCTGGATAGACAAGAAGGGATTTAGTTTCTGACAACCATAGAACATGACAACTTTGCTCTCCCCTAATCAAGAGTGTATCTCTAGAGTCGTGTGAAAACAAAAGACAACTTATTTTACTCAGCCAGTTCAGTGCATTCTTAGTTTCACCAGATTGTAGAGAAAAGGAAGAGACGGGCGTGTTCAATAAAAGATGTTATTTATTGATCAGTCTCTTTTCTCATACAAGAGAAATGAATCGCTATTATTGCAATACTTATAGTTAAGTAAAGTGCATACAGTAATAACAGAATTATAAATTAATACTGTAAAAGCATTGATATGGTTTCTTAGCCATATGATACTTAAAATGGATAAAATAGATACATACATATATACATTGACTAATCGTACTCAACTGGTGCTTCTAACTACGCCTGCCCCAATGTACCTGACCTAAGCCTAATACGTGGCGGGAGTAGATAAGTAGCAGTTTAAGTTAAGTTTGTTTTGCCAAGGGTCTGCTTCAAGAATTCTCTACAAAGGATGATTCAGTTCAGTACCTGGGATTTAGAAGGTTGGAGGGCTGGTATCTCTATCTCAGGTCTTGATATTCCAGCTGCCTGCGAGGGCTGCTTGGAAGCGCCGGAGCTGGATTTCTCGGCAGGAGAAAAGGCAGCGTCTCTCTCTCAGCGCGTCAGAAAGGAGGGGCAGTGTCTGTGGGCTTCGCTGTCAGCTGGGCTCCTCGGCAAGTCTCGCTGCTCCAATCTTGTCACCACCTCGTGTGTTTGCTTAAGGCAATGTCGGTATTATTTATACCTGAAAGGTGCCGGGATTGACGTAAGGATGGACATAAATACGTCAATAAGGATGTCATACGAACTTGATCGTTCGCACATTCTTTACTGAAGTTCTCGGCTAAATCAAAACAATGGCTGTGGGGATTTCCCAGATCGTGATAGGTTTGATTTGTTTTGAGAACACCGTATGCCTATTAGGGGGCTGGAGGAATAGTGCTTGACTAATGATGGCATGCGCTATGACCTAATCAGATAACGGGCTTCTGTGCCGTTGTGTGGCTAATCAGATAACGGATATCTGTGCAATTTAATGGCTGTTAGTTAATTATTAACCAGACAAGGGTCAGAAACAGGGGGATCGATACAGTACCCATAATAAATACATCACACCCACTCCACGTAATCTATGTCCATATTTACAAGTCTAGGCATAGTAAACATACTAAGAGTGCATGTGTATACCGAACCACCCCAAAATACAATCATTTGCATAATGAAATTTGGAAATGCGAAATACACGAAAAGATGAGTATAATTACTATATGCACATCAAGCAGTATTATAAATGCTAAATCTAAACGCATATTTTGAAATAAGCATGAATAAAATGCGGAAATTACACATGAAATGGCTCCTAATACAGAAGAAAAAGTCGAGACCATCTCATCACAAATTCATAATACTCGTGAATATGCTAGAGGGTAGCTAAAGTGTCTTGAGTAGCTAAATATAGAAATTTTGTTCTCTAAGAATAGTCTTACTTTAAGCAGAAGATAAGTGTCCCACAAAATCGTAAATATTTTGGAATGGAAGGGGAAAAATGTCTCGCTCTCTGTAAAAACTGGTGAGAAAACTTCTTACTGCTTAATTTTCAAAGTTGAAGGCCAAATTCAGGGTGTAGGGAACGCGGTGTGCTAGTTTGTTCAAAGTCATTCTTTCTGCTCTGGTGAAAACATCATATTGTTGAGACTTTCGAAAAAACTGTCAACTGCTTCTTGTGAAAGTTCCACTAACTCGGGTAAATTTTGTAACATGCATTCATTGTGATGTATTCCTATAGGTTCTGAATCGATCCCCCTAATCCTGACCCTATTCTGGTTAACAAACCAACAAGTTAACTAGCAGTCAGCCCATGAGGCAGCAAACCCCCATGATGCAGATACCGTTATCTGACGTAACCACACTACGGCACAGGAACGTGTTATCTGATTAGGTCATAACGCTTGCGATCTAATTAGACAAGCGATATTCCTCCAGCCCCTGATAAGGCATACGGAGTTCTCATAACAAATCAAACCGATGACAACCTGGGAAAAACCCTGCGGCCATTGTTTTGATTTCACCGAGATCTTCAGCAAAAGAATGTGCTAACGACCAAGTCGTATGACATCCTTATTGACGTATCTATGTCCATCCTTACGTCAATCTCGGCACCTTAAAGGTATAAATATTACCGATATTGCCCTATGCAAACACACGCGGTGGTGACGAGACGGAGCAGCCATACTTGCCGAAGCCCAGAGCAGAGCAGACCCCGCTGGCGCAGCCCCGCCTTCCTGACGCGCTGAGAACGAGACGCGCTGCTTTCTCCTGCCGAGAGATCCAGCACCGGCGCTTCCGGGTAGCCCTCGCAGGCAGCCTGGAATATCGAGAACAGAGAGAGAGATACCATCCCTCATTCATCCTAACTTCCAGGTACAGAACTGAATAACCCCTTGCAGAGAATTCTTTAGTCAGTCACTTGGCAAAAACAAACTTAACTTAAACTGTAACTTTCTATTCCCGCCCACGCATTAGGCTTAGGTCAGGTACACGGGGTAGGCGTATCTAGAAACACCAGTTGAGTACGTTTAGTCAAATGTATATGTGTATGTAATATATTTTAACCATTTTAAACCTTCATATGGCTTAGAAACCATATCAATGTTTTTACAGTATTATTTTATACTTCTGCTTTTAATGTATGCACTTTACTTAACTATAAGTATTGCAATAATATCGATCCATTTCTCTTGTATGAGAAAAGAGACTGATCAATAAATAACATCTTTTATTGAACACGCCCGTCTCTTCCTTTTCTCTACAATCTGATGAGACTAAGAATGCACGTACTGACTGAGTAAAATAAATTGCCTTTTGTTCACACGACTCTCGAGATACACTCTTGATTAGGGGAGAGCAAAGTTGTCATGTTCTATGGCTGTCAGAAACTAAATCCCTTCTTGTCTAATCAGGGAAGTTAATTCGTTCCTGAACATTCGAGAAAGTTTCTAGTGAACTCTGAGCTAAGCTGGCAAACCCAAAACTTTAAGTCTAATATCGACAGTAGTAGACCTAGTTAACGTCTGGTCTAGGCCTATACTATTGAAGGTGTTATTCCAATGCGCAGAGCCTATTGGGATGATAGGAACTACACTACATGGCGCCCAACGCGTTTGGAAAGGGCGATAAAACTAACGTAAGACATTTAGAGTAACTCAGTCGTGCTTTCTCACTCAGACCCCTTTCTCCCATAATACTCCAAAGACGTCTGGAGTGGGTAAAAGGTAATATCCTCCAAAACCTCGCAGGAGGGAACTCCTATGTATGGTTCTTGGTATAGTCAACGTTGAAGGATACACCGTTCCAAAATATTGTGCATCTAATCCTTTGTTTCCATAAGAAACCTGATCTGCAAACAAACAGAATAACCTTCCTGTCGGTAAAATGAACAGTGAAGATGAAAGAGAGGCAGTTAGAATAGCAACTGAACTCGCAGCAGCTGATGCTACTATGCAAGAAGCGGACCAGGATATAATACTCATCCCGATCATCAAAAGGAAATCTATAACCTTAAAACTTATAGAAAATGGACTGACACCTAGAGGTGGCACAGTCATATTCGTAATTGAGGCACACGAATATCGGCAGACAGAGGTATACTATTCATGGATACATTTTCCAGCAGCAAATGCTGTAACAATTTACTTCCACTATTACAAGATAGAGGAACCTCCTGATATTTACACTCCTTTCGAGGAGGTGGAAGTACCACTCAAATTTCAAGAGCATTTGCTCTTATTTGATGGCGCCCTAAAACATAATAATCACATCACCAGGCTCGGTCCCTTAGGTAGACCAGGAGCAACGTGGCCGGTCCTAGCCGGATACACACCACATCCAGACATCGAAAGAATGCCTGCACCAGAGCTTTTAACACAGCTAAAACAATTAATAAAAGTACATAGACAATTAGTCCAGTATGTGATGCGGACTTCAACAATTCAACCAGCAATTAAAATTCCACAGCTGACCCCTCACCAGGGGAACACAAACAAAATTACACCACAGAACATACAGTCCTGCCTAGGTAAAGTACCGGCTAAACGGGAACAAATACCATTCTGGTTGGCACAGAAAATCACCCAAATAGAGGCGGTGTTTCCAGACACCACCCCATTAGAAAAACACAGGATTCTGACTATCTGTGTTCCAATGGGAATCGCACCACACATTGAGGACTGTGACACTTGGGGTACAGTCTTTGCTTCCATCTACACAAAAACGCACGGTGTTCCATCCATTTCGGTAATACCAGATGTGCTAAAACAAATTCAAGATGAATACGGTCCAGAACCCGCTTTAACTCTTGGTATGAAATTACTAAAAGACTTCAAGCAGGTCTCGGCTATATTATTAGCCAACATAAAGGGAGAAGCAGCAAACGTGGCGATCCGCCAGAGGTTAAAGGAGACAGATATAGCAGACCAACCAGCTGAAATTGCCAGAATCATAGAAAAATCCTATGAGGAACTAGGTAGAGATAGTTTAGGTGGAATACCAGTAAAACCACAACTGATTGAAAGTCCTGAAAAAATATTTTTTAATAATAATTCAACATCACAGAAAAAGAGCAGGGATGGAAACAAACAATCCAATCCTAAAGAAAAGAAATTCCAGTCCAGAGGAAGGTCTCCTAGGCGAAGAGAGAAATCTCCGAACCAAAGACACAGGTCACCTCAGAGTGACCCCTCTGGGAAAAGATATAACCTTAGAAATAGGGATAATATAAAAAAGCCTGATAGATATCAAGACATTGATACACGTCCCTCTCAATCTTTTCAGACTTCCTCGCAGAAATCGGAAAGAAGAGGACGATCAGAACAAAGAGAAGAGCACGCCAAGTCCAAAGACAAGGAACCTGCTCATCTAAAAAAGAAATTACAATTTCCAAAAAAGAAGGTAGCCAGTATCAAGGTAGTTAACAATGCCGAGAATACTGAGGACACAACTGAAAAACGGAGAGTGGGCTCAGACAATGCTAGACAGCGCAGCAGAAGTGAGCATAGCTCGCAAAGTCCTTATGAATCATCTGGAGACAGTGGACACGAATGAATATCTTCAAGTGGAAACTGCAGACACCAGAGTTAGCAAACCTCACAAAATATACGAAATAACATTGCGTATAGAAGGGGATAAGACTAGAAAAATAAGGGGACTATTTTGGGATAATCTCTCCAAGGGCTATGACATCCTTCTAGCTGAAAAAGACTGGCCACCAGAGTTTGTCAGGGAGTGCCCTCATGGCGAAGAAGTAATTATGCCTGCCTTCTCAAATCATATCCCAATTCATAAAAAATACACACTTGCTAGAAAGTGGGCAGTAGCTCAAGCTCCTGCTTTATATAAAAATCACATAGGATGGGATGAGGACTCTCCTCCTCACAAAATCCAGTTAAAATCACAACCTACGGCACAAAGGCAGTACCCAATTAAGCAAGTAGCTAAAAAACAGGTAAAAGAAATCCTAGATCAGCTAGAATACCAGGGGGTGATTGAAACTTGCACCTCACAAATGAACAACCCTTTGTTTCCGGTCTCCAAACCAGACAATTCATACCGTCTAGTTTTGGATTACCGACACCTTAACTCATGTTGCAAAACTTTTGCAGTGCAAAATTCGCATAGTGCTGCACTAATGAATAACATAGTGCGCAAAAAATACAAAACAACATTAGACATCTCTAATGGATTCTTTTGTCAAAACATAGCACCAGAGAGCAGATATTTGTCTGCGTTCTCAATAAATGGCACTCAAAAACAATTCTGTCGGTTAGCCCAGGGGTACAAGAACAGCCCGGGAGTATTCTCAGCGAGAGTAACAGAATTACTACAAATATATGATGACGAAGCATTATCTTATGTCGACGACATATACTTAACAGATGATGACTCACTTGAAGAGAGTGAACACCATAATACTTGGGTTCGCAGCGGAGGGTTACAAATTCAACTTCAAAAAATCCAGAATTGCCCATCTGACAGTCCTGTTCTTAGGATATGAATTATCAAGTGAAGGCAAAAGCCTGGCAGACAATTTCCTAGAGAAATGTGCCGTAATCCAAGCACCTAGAACACTAAAAAACCTACAGTCAATTCTAGGCTTCCTAAATTTCGGAAGAACATACATTGCAAATTACGCAGAAAGGGTCAAACCCCTTTATGATCTAATTAAACCAGATTTTAAAAGAACCAATTGGACTCAAATACACACAGAAATTCTGAGATCCTTACAAACAGACATGCTAATTAAAACAAAATTAGAAACACGTGATAACACACGCAATCTTGTGATTCGAGTCATCCCAGGAAGATGCGGATTCACATACCTGACCTCTAATGAGGGAGAAAAGGTACCAATTGCATTCAAGTCACACTTGTACACAGAAGCTGAAAAGAAGTTCAGCATTACAGAAAAATTGTTCATGCAGTTCAAACCGCAATAGCTAGAGAAAAAGATCAAGCGGACGGTAGACACATCACAGTCAGAACAGCTGAATCAGCCTTTGAGGCACTAACAACACCATGTAATTTACCAACAACAACATTGAATCCGGAATGGATACAATGGGTGAATTCAATCACAACGGACAAAGTATACTACTACTTTGATCCAGAACTAGGGGAATTAAAAAATCTAGAATATGTAACAACATTCCCTCTGCCAATCGACATTCTGCCATTACGACATTACGCCTGTATAATTTATACAGACGGACATGCTCAACCCCCCGTTTGGGGAGAACAAGCATACAACCCCACATGTGGGATTACAAAAGAAGTGTGGCGCGGAGGTAAACTAAGACCTCTTTTAACAAAAACACACTCAGTAGAAACTAATTCAGAACAACAGACTGAAATAATAGCATTAAAAATGGCGCTAGATAATGCGGATCGCGAATTCCCGACACTTATAGTGTCAGATTCATATTACTGCGTCAAATCATATAACAAGGATTTGCAGACATGGATTCAAAACGGTTACAAAGATGACAATGATGCACCAATAAAGCAGAAATTGCTCTGGGAACAAATAGCTCTTTTACAAAAAGAACTACCAAAGACTCACGTGACACACTCACTGAGTCATCAACGTGATGGCGTTCACGTTGCAGGGAATTCATTGGCTGAAACAGCCACAGCGGCAGCCACTAAATCGGCTCCCGTAGTTCGAAAAAAGCGTACATTAAAATACATTGACGGTGAAACAGTGCTGGCGGTGAAAACGTCATCAAAAGGCGACTGCTCAGCGCAACCGATCAACTATCCACTCAATTATACATACATAATCGATGCAAACTCCGTCCCTTTTGCTCGAATCCCTGGAGTGGGGGATAGAGTGATTCCAAACATGGACAGGAGAAACTTGTTAATCGCAGATGCACATATGGGCGAGGGTCTCAGACACCTCAAACTAAAAGATTCTCTGGAAGAATTACAATCAAGGTACTGGTGGCCAGGCATGAGCCTGCACCACACCATGTTTGTAAAAAACTGCCCAAACTGCAACAGAAATCGCAGTGGGGAGAGAAACAGTGTAATACCTCGTCGTTTCACTCCAGGAAAAATCAGGAGTAAAAAGCAATGCTTGCGATTAACATATACGGGCTAGTTTTCACTTATAATGTAGATCACTAGTACTCGGCTGACGTCTGGACTGTTATACAAAGATTTGCGAGTCTAAATGGCATATACGCTAAGAGCATGCTACGTTTAACCATTGTTTTCACTCTAGCCCTCCAGCCTGAGGGGAAACATGGCCAAATGAGCATAGCACAGCGGGAATCTTCTCACTTCCTTCCTGAGGGATACGGGATGGTGTAAAGAAAAAACCAAGGCATAAAGCAATCTATAACGGAAAGGATATTAGGTTCGGGAGCTGGGTGGGTCAAACATCTAATAAGTGTCCAACGTAGTCTAAATAACTTGCCAAGAAATTCTCTGAAGGGATTCAGTCCGTACGAATTATTATTTGGAACTAGGATGTTGATCTCTGACCTTGATAGTCAGACTTCAGTGGTGAAAGAAAAAAGCTTTGATATCAAAGACCGTTTGGCTATTTTGCAGGACTTAAACAAAACAAGAAAAGACCTGAGCAACATAAAGTTGAAACAGCAGCCAACAACCACTGAAGAACCACCACCTGTCCCAGCAAGACCTGTCTGGATTCCAAAAGTCGGGGATCTAGTCAGAGAAAAGATCGCGGTAAAGAAGGAATTTGGGCCTTCTTACAGAAAAGCAGTTCCTGTCTTGTCTGTCAACGGGACAAGATCAGTTGTACTACCGCCACTTGCTGGTAAAAAGGAGAACCGAGTTGTATCCATCGACCTGGTAAAACCACAATCATGTGGCCGATAACAAATAGTAGGCCAAGTGGACTCCCGATAAGTAGCAGAACACCAAGGTTTGCTACCAGTACAGAGGTCCTAACAAAGAGGCTAATCACATTCGAAACGCCTACAGAAGAGCAACAAGGACTATGCAACAATGCAATGGAACTTAGACCTCTGAAAACCCAAATAAAAACTTTTAGCAGAGACACACCAATCTATATTGAAGTACCAAGTACAAATGCAAGAAACAGTGATCATGAACCAATTGGAACAATTGACAGAACTGCATCCGGCTACTTCATAAACTTCGATGATTCCTCTGAAGGCTTCAGTGAATCAAAGACACAGCCATCATCAAAAACCTTTAAAGATAAAGCTAAAGAACTTCTGAAACAACTGAAAGAAACATATCTGATTTCTCCATGGATTGAATTTTGGGTGGGTTTTGGTGCATTTATCCTCATACTTTGGCTCATCATGATACTAACTTTGGGGCGCTTCATTGAGGGAAAATATGCTAAAATGGACACAGCAAGTCAGAAAATCAACTTGATCCTCAAGCCACACACATCTTCACACGTCGAGAAAAGAGAACTTTCTTCAGTCAACTTCACAGCCAATCCTATACTGGGTGGGGTAGCATGGGACAACACTGACTACGAAATCTATGGTCCGGTTGAAATCCTGAAATATCCACACCAAATTAAGATCTCATTGAGTGACTTTGTAAAACCAAACTCATTTGCTGATGATTGGGACTTTGAAAGCATTAATAATATGATGTCTGACTTAGTGATGTCTGCTAAATTTACCAAACATGATTATTTGCAGGGTTCTACAAATTATGATAGTATGTATTGCTACAACCACTATTGTAAGCATTTTATACATAGATCTGCACAACCTAGAAATGTTTTAAATTATAATCAATGGGAACATTGTGCAACACCTCCAAAAGGAAGCTCAAGAACCGTTTATGACAAATATTCATACTTTTCAGGTTTTAACACAAGTAATGCTGAAACATTTTATTTCAAATTGTCAAATAAGACAGGGACAAAGACCATGATAACAAACACAAAATTGATATATTCAGATTCATTCTTCGAACAAATGAATACTTTTGGTTTTGATTATTGGGACACAAATGTTGAATTGAAAAGTGTTTGGGGCACAAAAGAATGGCAAGTACAAGGTATAGAATCTTTGTTTAGAGCCTGCATGATCCCAGAACAAATTATATTTTTAAATGACACTGTTCAACAAACCACCTGTCTTGGCTTAGCCAAAATCAAAGACTTAAATAAACCGTCTATTCCAAAACCAACAATGAACAGCAATAGCTCTACAGATGAAGAGATAGACGTAAACTATGTATTAAACCAAAACAGAACACATCCAGATTGGGAACAGTGGTTGATCTGGCCCACAGATACTAATAACTGTCAAGACAGATTCCTGAACAAATCACAGGGGTTCAAAATGACCAGGCCAGACCCTAGATATCCTCAAAGACAACACCCAGGGATAATAACCACCTACAGTGTGGGCAAATTATGCCTTCAATGGCTACAAACTTCCACACTGGCAGAAATTAAGCAACACCTTACTTTACTTACTGATGGTGCTGACTTGCGTGATTTCATTATGGGACCACGCAAACAGCGTCAAAAGCGTTTCATAGCAGCCTCTGTATATGCAGCATACAACGAGGCCTGGAAGGTTACTCAAATTGAAACAGCAGAGAGAATACGGGAAATTGACCGTATTAATTTGGAAAAATCACTTTCTGTAGTGGACAATGGGTTAATGACTCTGTCCTCCAGAATGTTTTCTATGAACAGCATTGTGTCTTCAGCAATCGACATATTATCGCAAGACTTGCTGTTGTTACAACACGGTCAGTCACAATTGCGTTCTATTGTACAGCTTGGCTGGACGTTACAAAATCTGCGTTCAGGCTATGTGCCTTGGCGTGTAATCAACACTACGTCACTATTCCATATCTTTAACCTTACTGATAGACAGATCAGTATGGCACAGAAGGGTGCTGATTATACAATCCTGAGCATTGAGAAACTTGAGAGATTACCAGTGACAATGTCAGAACGACCTGTCAGTGAATGGATAATACATGGGATAATTAATATTCCAATATCAACCTTCAGGTTTCAATACTGCCAAAAATATATACAGGCTGGCATGTACGAGAAATTGGGAAAAGGGTACATAAAAACAACATGGAACCTGCCCTATTCGCATGCATGTGTCAGTAATAAAGGACAGAAAGTGTTTCTTAGTGGCAATAATTGTGCAATGCCACTAAGCGGTACACTTCTGTGTAACGGAATTAGTTTCCATGGAGCCTGTGAAGGGAACTCAAATAACCTTTCATGTCACCAGCAAGGCGCACCTGCAACTGAGATAGAACCATTCTTTCAAAGACTCTATAATGGGAGTTACATTCTAATTGTAGATCGCAGATGTTGTAGTCTTATGCCCGGGACTCCTTATCTCGTAACTACGACTGCGAAGGTCAAGTGCTGTGGACACTCATTGTTCCCCAGCTCCTTTCCAGACAGGGAGGCAAGGGCATGGCCCAACTTGAAAATTACTTCTATTCGAATAGATACTTTAAGCAGAATGAAAACAGTGCTTCTTCAGACGCCGACAAGGCTCACGTCATCAAAAGAAACGTATGATCTCCAAGTCGCAAGGACGACTGAAGAGATACATTCATTGTTATCAACTAATTCCCCCATACATTTCGCAGAAATCCTGAATGAAATCTTAAATATTTCTGATACCACTGGGGTCTCAAAGGTATTTAAGACAGTATTTTCGATGGCATTAACACCTTTCAAAGCCATACTGGGTATTTTTCCAGACTTCGTCCATTCGATTTTTGGCGGACTTCCCCTCATTTTAGGACTGATTGCAGGAATCCTATTCCTAGTCCTTATTTTTCGTTATGGCAAACCATGTCACAGACAAAACACCTGCGACAAGGGAAAAAACAATCCTAGCCATTGGATACCGGTACCGGATAACAAAAATCCTGGGACTATCCCGGCTTAGAGACCTGAACATGACTTGGTTTCTATCATTTCGACCAATGTGGCAACGATGTGTTTTACCTGTATTAAGGTGCCTGCTATGCGGAGAAGAATGCGTGTTAGACACCTGTCTGACGCTACAATCGGATGCGCCAATGGATGCAGAAACATTGTTGAGTCCAACAAAGGCTCATGCTTTGTGCTGCCCTCAACGGCTACCAATCCTGATGACGGCATTCGTGGAAGCTTCACCACTACGATTAAGGGGTAGTGAAGTTCGAGATGAAAGCAGCATCGATCAGGTACGACCTTCTGTCAGCAATCCAAATCAGAACGTCAATGGAGACGATCATGCGCACGAATGCATGGTTACACCTTTTTCCGAGTTAGTGGAACTTTCCCAGGAAGCTGTTGACAGCTTTTTCGAAAGCCTAAATGATATGATGTTCTCACCAGGGCAGAAATAGAGACTTTTGAGCAAGCTCGCACACGGCGTTCCCGACACCCTGAATTTGGCCTTCAACTTTAATAACAGAATACCATGAACAATTTTCCCTCCAGTTCACGGACAGCCATTTTTTCAGCAGCCCCAAAATATTTTTGCATATTTTTTCGGGACACTTGTCTTCTGCTTAAAGTAAGAAACTATTCTTAAAGAACTAAGATTTCTATTTTTAGATAGCTTATAGATATTAGCTGCCCGCTGGTATGTTCATAGATATTTTATTCTGTGATGGAATGGTATCGAACCTTTTTTCTGTAGTAAGAGCCATTTCATGTGTAAATTCTCATATACCAAATAGCAATAATGTATGAAAATGCGTGATTACTTTAGCATTATTCTACAGCTTGAGTGCATACAATACATGTGACTGCTTTTTTCCGTATATTTGATAATTTCAAAATGCATTTATGTATTTTGGGGTGGTAAGGTATACACATTACTCTATAGTATGTTGTACTATGTTTTACTATGCCTAGATTAGTAAATATGTCCATAGTTAGCGTGGAGTGGGTGTGATGTATTCCTATAGGTTCTGAATCGATCCCCCTATTCCTGACCCTATTCTGGTTAACAAACCAACAAGTTAACTAGCAGTCAGCCCATGAGGCAGCAAACCCCCATGATGCAGATACCGTTATCTGACGTAACCACACTACGGCACAGGAACGTGTTATCTGATTAGGTCATAACGCTTGCGATCTAATTAAACAAGCGATATTCCTCCAGCCCCTGATAAGGCATACGGAGTTCTCAGAACAAATCAAACCTATGACAACCTGGGAAAAACCCTGCGGCCATTGTTTTGATTTCACCGAGATCTTCAGCAAAAGAATGTGCTAACGACCAAGTCGTATGACATCCTTATTGACGTATCTATGTCCATCCTTACGTCAATCTCGGCACCTTAAAGGTATAAATATTACCGATATTGCCTTATGCAAACACACGCGGTGGTGACGAGACGGAGCAGCCATACTTGCCGAAGCCCAGAGCAGAGCAGACCCCGCTGGCGCAGCCCCGCCTTCCTGACACGCTGAGAACGAGATGCGCTGCTTTCTCCTGCCGAGAGATCCAGCACCGGCGCTTCCGGGTAGCCCTCTCAGGCAGCCTGGAATATCGAGACCAGAGAGAGAGATACCATCCCTCATTCATCCTAACTTCCAGGTACAGAACTGAATAACCCCTCGCAGAGAATTCTTTAGTCAGTCACTTGGCAAAAACAAACTTAACTTAAACTGTAACTTTCTATTCCCGCCCACGCATTAGGCTTAGGTCAGGTACACGGGGTAGGCGTATCTAGAAACACCAGTTGAGTACGTTTAGTCAAATGTATATGTGTATGTAATATATTTTAACCATTTTAAACCTTCATATGGCTTAGAAACCATATCAATGTTTTTACAGTATTATTTTATACTTCTGCTTTTAATGTATGCACTTTACTTAACTATAAGTATTGCAATAATATCGATCCATTTCTCTTGTATGAGAAAAGAGACTGATCAATAAATAACATCTTTTATTGAACACGCCCGTCTCTTCCTTTTCTCTACAATCTGGTGAAACTAAGAATGCACTGAACTGGCTGAGTAAAATAAGTTGTCTTTTGTTTTCACACGACTCTAGAGATACACTCTTGATTAGGGGAGAGCAAAGTTGTCATGTTCTATGGTTGTCAGAAACTAAATCCCTTCTTGTCTAATCAGGGAAGTTAATTCGTTCCTGAACATTCGAGAAAGTTTCTAGTGAACTCTGAGCTAAGCTGGCAAACCCAAAACTTTAAGTCTAATATCGACAGTAGTAGACCTAGTTAACGTCTGGTCTAGGCCTATACTATTGAAGGTGTTATTCCAATGCGCAGAGCCTATTGGGATGATAGGAACTACACTACATCATGAGCATGATTGCCTTCATTGATGTTTCGATCAGCATAGCTGACAGACGGTTGTACCTGATCGATGCTGCTTTCATCTTGTACTTCACAACTCTTCAATCGTAGTGGTGAAGTCTCCACGAATGCCGTCATCAGGATTGGTAGCCGCTGGGGACAGCACAATGCATGAGCCGTTACCTGACCCAACAAAGTCTCTGCGTCCATTGGCACATCCGATTGTAATGTCAGACAGGTGTCCAACACGCATTCTTCGCCGCATAGCAAGCACCTTAATACAGGCATAACACAACTTTGCCACATCGGTCTGAATGAAAGAAACCAAGTCATGTTCAAATCTCGTAGCTGTGCTAGTCCAAGGACTTTAGTTATGCGGTCCCGGTAGCCAATAGCTCGGATTGTTTCTTCCATTATCGTTGGTGTCTTGTCTGTGACGTGGTTTGCCATAGCGAAGTAACAGGATCAAAAATAGGATGCCTGCCACTAGTCCCAAAAGGAGAGGAAGTCCGCCAAAGATGGAATGGACAAATTCAGGAAAAATACCCAGGATGGCTTTGAATGGGGTTACAGCTCCTGAAAACACTGTCTTAAATACACTCGCGATTCCGCTTGTATCAGAAATGTTTAAGATTTCGCTCAGTATTTCTGCGAAATGTATGGGGGAATTGGTTGATAACAGTGAATGAATCTCATCAGTTGTCCTTGCAACTTGGAGATCATACGTTTCTTTTGATGACGTTAACATGGTTGGTGTCTGTAGGAGCACTGTCTTCATTCTGCTTAAAGTTTCAATTCGAATAGAAGAAATGTTCAAACTGGGCCACAACCTTGCCTCCCTGTCTCGGGCATCGTTCGGCAACAATACTCGTTCACAGCACATGACCTTCCTAGTCACGGTTATGAGATAAGGTTTTCCGGGCAGCAGACTGCAACATCTGCGATCTACAATTAGAATGTAACTCCCATTCGAGAGTCTCTTAAATAATGGTTCTATTTGTGTTGCAGGTGTGCCTAGCTGGTGACATGAAAGGTTATTTGAGTCCCCTTCACATGCTCCATGTAAACTAATACCCTGACACTAAAGTGTACCGCTTAGTGACCTTTCACAATTATTGCCACTAAGGAACACACTTTGTCCTTTATTACTAACACATGCGTGTGTATAGGGCAAGTTCCATGTTGACTTAATGTATCCTTTACCCAACCTTTCATATTGGCCTGCCTGTATATATTTTTGGCAGTATTGAAACTGGAAAGTTGTTATCGGAATATTTATTATCCCATGTATTATCCATTCAATGACAGGTCGTTCTGACATTGTCAATGGTAATCTCTCAAGTTTTTCAATGCTCAGAATTGTATAGTCAGCACCCTTCTGTGCCAAACTGATTTGTTTATCAGTAAGGTTAAAGATATTAAATAGTGACGTTGTGTTGATTAAACGCCAAGGCACATAGCCTGAACGTAGATTCTGTAACGTCCAGCCAAGCTGTACAATAGAACGCAATTGGGACTGACCGTGTTGTAACATCAGTAAGTCTTGCGATATTATATCGATTGCTGAAGATACAATACTGTCCAGTGAATATATTCTGGAGGACAGAGTCATTAACCCATTGTCCACAACAGAAAGTGATTTTTCCAAATTAATACGGTCAATTTCCCGTATTTTTTCTGCTGTCTCAATTTGAGTTACTTTCCAAACTTCATTGTAAGCTGCATATATAGAGGCCGCTATGAAACGTTTTTGACGCTGTTTGCGTGGTCCCATAATGAAATCACGCAAGTCAGCACCTTCTTGAAGTAAAGTTAGGTGTTGCTTAATTTCTGCCAGTGTGGATGTTTGTAGCCATTAAAGGCAGAGCTTGCCCACACTGTAAGTAGTTACTATCCCTGGATGTTGTCTTTGGGAATATCTAGGGTCTGGCCTGGTCAATTTGAACCCCTGTATTTTGTTCAGGAATCTGTCTTGGCAGTTATTTGTATCAGTGGGCCAGATCAACCATTGTTTCCAATCAGGATGTGTTCTGTTTTGGTTTAAAATATGGTTTACGTCTATCTCAGCATCTATAGAGCTATTACTGTGCGTTGTTGGCTTTGGAATAGACGGTTTGTTTAAGTCTTTGATTTTGGCTAAGCCAAGACAGGTAGTTTGTTGAATAGTGTCATTCAAAAATATAATTTGTTCTGGGATCATGCAGGCTCTGAATAATGATTCTATACCTTGTACTTGCCAATCTTTTGTACCCCAAACAGTTTTTGTTTCAATGTTACTGTTCCATAAATCAAAACCAAATGTATTAATTTGCTCAAAAAATGAATCTGAATATATCAATTTTGTGTTGGTAAGCATGGTCTTCATACCTGTCTTATTTGACAATTTGAAATAAAATGTTTCTGCATTACTTGTGTTAAACCCTGAAAAGTATGGATATTTATCATAAAATGTTTTGGAACTACCCTTTGGTGGAGTAGCACAATGTTCCCATTGGTTATAATTTAAAACATTTCTAGGTTGTGCAGATTTATGGAGATAATGGTTACCATAGTGGTTATAGCAGAACATTTGATCATAATTAGATGAACCCTGCAAATAATCATGTTCTGTAAATTTAGCAGACATTACTAGGTCAGACATCATATCATTAATACTTTCAAAGTCCCAATCATCAGAAAATGTGCTTGGTTTTACAAAGTCACTTAACGAGATCTTAAATTGGTGTGGATACTTCAGGATTTCAACCGGGCCATAGATTTCATAATCAGTATTGTCCCATGCTACACCGCCTGGTATAGGGTTGGCTGTGAAGTTCACTGAAGAAAGTTCTCTTTTCTTGACGTGTGAAGTTGTGTGTGGTTTAAGGACCAAGTTGATTTTCTGGCTTGCTGTGTCCATTTTAGCATATTTTCCCTCAATGAAATGTCCCAAGCATAGTACCATGACGAGCCAAAGTATGAGGATAAATGCACCTAATATCACCCAAATTTCAATCCATGGAGAAGTCAGATAGGTTCTCTTTAGTTGTTGAAAAAGTTCCTTTGCTTTGTCTTTAAAAGTTTTTGTTGATGGCTGTACTTCTGGTTCGCATTGTTCTTCTGAAATATCATCGAAGTTGATGAAGTAGCCGGATGCTGTTCTGTCAATTGTTCCAATTGCTTCTGGATTACTTTTTGCTTTTGGCTTTTGCTTTGTTTCATTAGAAAATTCCGTAGTTACATCATCGTAGGTTGTTGTTTCTTGATGAAAAGCTTTGATTTGGGTTTTAAGAGGTTCAAGTTCCATTGCTTTATTGCATAGTCTTTGTTGTTTCACTGTAGATTTTCCAAATGTGATCAATCTTTCAGTTTGAACCTCTGTGGATGTAGCAAACTTTGGTGTTCTGCTACTTCTTGGGAGTCCACTTGGCCTACTATTTGTTATCGGCCACATGATTGTGGTTTAACCAGGTCGATGGATATGACTCAGTTCTCCTTTTTACCAGCAAGGGGCGGTAGTACTACTGATCTTGTCCCGTTGATAGACAAGAGAGGAACTGCTTTTCTGTAAGAAGGCCCAAATTCCTTCTTTACCGCGATCTTTTCTCTGACCAGATCCCCGACTTTTGGAATCCAGACAGGCCTTGCTGGGACAGGTGGTTTTTCTTCAGTGGTTGCTGGCTGCTGTTTCAACTTTATGTTGCTCAGGTCTTTTCTTGTTTCATTTAAGTCCTGTAAAATAGCCAAGCGATCTTTGATATCAAAGCATTTTTCTTTAACCACTGAAGTCTGACTATCTAAGTCCTGGATTAACATTCTAGTCCCAAACAATAGTTCGTACGGACTGAATCCTTTCAGAGAATTTCTTGGCAGGTTATTTAGACTACGTTGGACACTTATTAAATGTTTGACCCACCCAGCTCCCGAACCTAATACCTTTGCTGTTATAGATTGCTTTATGCCTTGGTTTTTTCTTTACACCATCCCGTTTTCCTCAGGAAGGAAGTGAGAAGAGTCCCGCAATGCAATGTTCACTCTGGCCAGGCACCCCCCATAAGCTGTTTTTAGAGCTAGAGTGAAGATTTTGGTCAGAACGTAACATGCTTCTTGCGTATATGCCATTATAGACTCGCAAATCTTTTATAACAGTTCTGGCGTCAGTCGAATGTTGGGGTCTACATCATAAGTGAGAATAGTCTCTTCATGTTAATACGACGCATTTTCATACTGGGTTGTGTTTTTTTGTTGATTTGATACCTTCTGGAGTGAAACGCCATGGTAGTAAACCGTTTCTCTCGCCACTGCGATCCCTGTTGCAGTCTGGGCAGTTTTTTACAAAAATGTGATGATGCAGGCTCATGCCTGGCCACCAGTACACTGATTGTAATTCTTCCAGAGAATCTTTTAGCTTAAGGTGTCTGAGACCCTCACCCATATGTGCGTCTGCTATTAACAAGCCTCTCCTGTCCATGTTTGGAATTACTCTATCCCCCACTCCAGGGATTCGAGCAAAAGGAACGGAGTTTGCATCGATTATGTATGTATAATTGAGTGGATAATTGATCGGTAGTGCAGAGCAGTCGCCTTTTGATGACGTTTTTACTGCCAGCACAGTTTCACCGTCAATGTATTTTACTGCACGCTTTTTTGTAGCTACGGAAGCCGATTTAGTTGCTACCGCTGTGGCTGTCTCAGCCAATGAATTCCCTGCAACGTGAACGCCATCACGCTGATGACTCAGTGAGTGTATCACGTGAGTTTTTGGTAGTTCTTTCTGTAAAAGAACTACTTGTTCCCAAAGCACTTTTTGCTTTATTGTTGCACCTGTGCCATCTTTGTAACCGTTTTGAATCCATTTCTGTAAATCGTTATTGTATGATTTGACGCAGTAATACGAATCGCACACTATAAGTGTCGGGAATTCGCGATCGGCATTATCTCGCGCCATTTTTAACGCTATTAGTTCAGTTTGTTGTTCTGAATTATTTTCCACTGAGTGTGTTTTTGTAAGTAGAGGTCTTAATTTACCTCCACGCCACACTTCTTTTACAATTTCGCATGTGGCGTTGTAAGCCAGCTCTCCCCAAACTGAGGGTTGAGCATGTCCGTCTGTATATATTACACAGGCGTACTGTCGTAAAGGCAGAATATCGATCGGCCGAGGGTATTCTCTCTCATATTCTAGATATTTTAATTCTTTCATTTCCGGGTCAAAATAGTATTTTACTTTGTCTGTAGCAACAGAATTTACCCATTGTATCCATTCTGGATTCAGTGCCGTTGTCGGTAAATTACATGGTGTTGTTAATGCCTCAAAAGCTGATTCTGCTGTTCTGACTGTAACCTGTCTACCGTCGGCTTGGTATTTCTCTTTTGCTACAGCTGTTTGAACCGCATGAACAATGTTTTCCTTAATGCTGAACCTTTTTTCAGCTTCTGTGTACAAATGTGATTTGTATGCTATTGGTACCTTCTCTCCCTCATTAGAGGTCAGGTATGTGAATCCGCATCTTCCTGGGATGACTCGAATCACAAGGTTGCGTGTGTTGTCACGTGTTTGTAATTTTGTTTTAACTAACATATCTGTTTGTAAAGATCTCAAAATTTCTGTGTGTTTTTGAGTCCAATTGATTCTTTTAAAATCTGGTTTTATAAGGTCATAGAGAGGTTTAACTCTCTCTGCATAATTTATAATGTAAGTTCTTCCGAAATTTAGGAAACCTAGAATTGATTGTAAGTTTTTTATTGTTCTAGGTGCTTGGATTACAGCACATTTCGCTAGGAAATTGTCAGCCAGGCTTTTGCCTTCACTTGATAATTCATATCCTAAAAACAGGACAGTTAGATGGGCAATTCTTGACTTTTTAAAGTTGAATTTGTAACCCTCTGCTGCGAACCCAAGTATTATGGTGTTCACTCTCTTCAAGTGAGTATCCAAGTCATCATCTGTTAGATAGATGTCATCGACATAAGATAATGCCTCATCATCATATATTTGTAGTAACTCTGTTACTCTTGCTGAGAATAATCCTGGGCTATTCTTAAACCCCTGGGGCAAACGACAGAAATAGTTGTGCGCGCCATTTATTGAGAACGCGGTCAAATATCTGCTCTCTGGTGCTATATTTTGACAGAAGAATCCATTAGAGATGTCTAATGTTGTTTTGTATTTTTTGCTCACTATGTTATTCATTAGTGCAGCACTATGCGAGTTTTGTACTGCAAAGGTTTTGCAACATGAGTTAAGGTGTCTGTAGTCCAAAACAAGACGATATGAATTGTCTGGTTTGGAGACAGGAAACAAAGGATTATTCATTTGTGAGGTGCAAGTTTCAATCACCCCCTGGTATTCAAGTTGATCTAGGATCTCTTTTACCCGTTTTCTAGCTTCTTGCTTAATTGGGTACTGCCTCTGAGCAGTAGTGTTGGAACTGGCCCTTCTTGCAGGGTCATCCTCAAACTTTTTGCTTCTTCCTCCCTTATTTTTCCTGACCCGTGGCTGTTGGCAATAGGACTCTGCGCACTTTACCACTGCTGATCAGTGCTAAAGTGCATATGCTCTCTGTGTAAATTGTTATTCTGATTGAATATACATGTTTGGCATATTTGTATCACCATGAAGTCCCTAGTAAAGTGCACTGGGTGTGCCAGGGCTGGTGATGACAAATGCTACTAGTGGGCCTGCAGCACTGATTGTGCCACCTACATGAGTAGCTCTAAAATGGTGTCTCAGGCCTGCCACTGCAGTGCCTATGGGCAGTTTAGAACTGCCATGTCCTCCTGGTCAGTGTCCCCACTGACCAGGCCTAACCCTTCCCTTTTTGTGCACATCAGTCACCCCTATGGAAGGCCCAAGGTACCCCCCTGGGCAGGGTGCAGTGTATGTAAAAGGTAGAGCATGTACTGGTGCAGGTAACATGTTCTGGTAGTGAATTACAGCCATTTTCGTTTTTCACTATTGTAAGGCTATCTTGCTCCATAGATTAACATGGGGGATGCTGGCTACAGTGGTTAACAGCCTTTCTTCCCATAGGAACAAGATAGGACATAAGTATCTAGTATCCCTGAACTCAGAATTTAATAACACATCTTTTAGGAAAGGTTGTTTTTAAATCCTGTGTTTGAGAACAGCACTTTTAGAAAGTTGCTGTTCTCTTGTCTGAACCTTCTGTGTGCCTGGGCCTGTTTGTGTATTGACTGTCTGGTTTGTGAGTGACAGGGGCTGGGGAACTCCCCGGCAGGATGGATGAGTCAGCACTAGGCTGAATGACTTGAGTGGTGGGAGGAGTTAGCACCTGGGCTGAATAGGGCTGTGCCTGCCTTCCACAATGCTGGCTCCACCCCCCTGCTGGGCGGCTGAGGACCCTGCCCCTCACTCTGAAAGGAAAGATGCAGCCACCAAAACAAAGTGCTCAGGATCCACCCAGAACTGGTTCAGACCGGGCACAGGGCCCACATGCACCAAGAGAACAAAGACTTTAGGGGTATAAGTACAGGACCCCTGACAACAGAAAATTAGATCATCCTGGAAATCAAGAAGGAACCTCTGCCAAGGAGAAAGCTGACTCTGAAGAAGGAAGATTGTCTTGCTGTTGCTCTGCTGGACTGACCTGCTGTTGCTTTGCTGCCAAGGAGAGGGGAAGGACTTTGCTGTGAGCTGTGTCCCCTGTCTTGAAAGGAATCTCCAAGGGCCTGAGAAGAGCTGGCTCCCTGTTTTGAAGTCCCAGGAACAAAAGGACTTCACCCCCAGCTTCCCTGAACTCTGCTGAGTGAGTTCTGTCCCTCCTAGAGTGCTTGATCCAGTTGTGGGGCCTCTGGAGGTTGGACCTGTGCTGGGAAGCTTGAGACTAAAGCTTGAGAGACTTTTGAAATTGAAAAGTGTCGCATCGCTCGCTTGCGGAGCGCATCCCCGACAGTGCGAGAAGTTTCCCGCCGCTACGGAGGTCGAGATCGTCGCAGCGCCCGACGCCGCTGCCAGAGACGTCGCATCCTCCGTTTGCGGGACGCACCAGACCGGTGCGGGAGAATCGAACATCGCTGCGAGTATCGTCGCAGAGCCTGTCGTCGCTGGGTGAGAACGCCACACCGCTTGCTTGCGGACCGCATCACGTCGCTGCGAGTGTCGTCGCAGAATCATCGCATCGAGGAGCTGCGAGAGAAAGGATCACCGCTGGACCGCGCATCGTCGCCCCGGAGATTGTCGCAGCACCTACGAGATCGTCGCATCGTGCCTTTGCGAGAACAGACTTCCTACGGAACCTACGCACCGGAATCCATACAAGTGGCCTTCCTCCCCATACAGACCGGATTCGTCGCAACACGCCCGCTGCTGCGGCGGGGCTGTCGCATCGCCTCCCCAGGGTCTCAGGAGCGACGCATCGCTTGTTTTCCACCGCACCAGCTTCTGCTTTTGGAACTTTGTTGCAACTAAAGGTACTGTGAGTAAACGTGACGCAACTGTGAACTTTTCACGCAACTGTGGTTTGTTTTTACCGCAACTTGAAGAACTTTAACGCAACCTTAAGAACTCTTTGAAACCATATTCTTGAACCGTGTATGTTGGATTTTTATCGTTTTGGTCTTGTGTAGTTTTAGAATAAATACCTTTATTTTTCTAAACTGTTGTGGAATCAGTTTGTGGTGTTTTCACTGTGTTACTGTGAGTGTTGGTACAAATACTTTACGCATTGCCTCTGATTAGCCTAGACTGCTCAGGCCAAGCTACCTAGAGGGCGAGCAGGGGTTATCTTAGAGAGTTATCTCCTTGTCCTGACTAGAAGCAAGGGTCCCTATTTGGACAGTGGTACCTACCTCTGCCAACTAGAGACCCCCAGATCTAACATTGGTGGTCAGGCGGTGGGATTTGAACTTGTATTTGTACTTGACCCACAGTAATTGGTGTACATCACTAGTGAGTGCAGACCACTACGCCACCACATACTACTGTTTTTTTGGTTGGTTCTATTTTTGATCATAACCCTGAAAGAATCCAAGCATCATGACTCTGAATGGTAAACCAGCAAGTGATGTTGCAGAACTGGAGTTTGACATTGAAATGTTAAGTGATTACAAAGTAGGTCAACTCAGGCAGTTCTGTAGGAACTTTGGATGCCCCATGAAGCGCCGCTCCAAGAAGGAGGAGCTACAGGAGGCCTTAAGGGCCTGGTGGGAGACCAAAGAGCTTGGGGAGACAGATGATGCAGAAGTGGATGAGGATGCACAAAGGGATGGTTTCAGGCCACAGGATCAGCCTGTGTCCAGAGCGGCTTCAAGGGCTGGCAGCAACCATTCAGCTGAAAGTTTTTCCCCAGAGGAGTTGGAGGAAAACCAAAGGGTTAGAGATCATAAGTTAGAAATGTTGAGGCTTGAAATGAAGCTGAAGCAATTGGAAATGGATAAAGAGAGAGAATGGGCGGCGGAGGAGAGCAAAAATGCCCGTGCCCTGGAAGAATTGCAATTGACCTTGGCCCATGAATTAAGAATGAGGAAGCTTGAGTTGGAGCTCAAAAGGCATGAGGCCATGAGGGTCTCAGCTGAAGAAGAATCATGGGTAGCTCAAGAGGTGAGCTTTGCTGAGTTGGAGGTGGAGTCCAGCTCAGATGGTGGCAGCATGATTATGATATCTAGTGTGGAAAGAAAGGTACAAACACCCAGAGATGTGGCGCCTGACTTGAGGGAGGGGGTCGACATACACCAGGGGGTTCAGGTTTATGATGTAGTTCCAGTGGAGTGCAGTGTCCCTGAAGTAGATTGGGGGACTGGCACAGGGGACCATATTCCTAGTGGTGGGAGGGACACTCTACTGACTCTAGATGAGAGGTACAGGGAGAGGGGTTCCCCCATGGTAGAAACCTTGGTGTGTGTGTGTGAAGACCAGCCAGAAGAGTATGGGTTGTGTGACAGAGACAGTCAGACACTGTCTTGCCAGTCTCAGGAGAGTGGTGTGGGGTGCTTGTGTGAGGCACTGGAGTGTGAGGCAAAGGGTAGCTTGGTTAACAACTGCGGGGGGCTGTGTGATTCATTTGTTGGAGAGCATACTTTAAGTCCCTGTTTTCCAGAGCTATGCCAACACCCGGTGGGATGTCAGTTCTCTGACCCCAGAGAGCTTGCGTTGGAGGCAGACCTCTTGGTGGATTCCAGAGAGTCTGAGGAGGCATTGGGGAGTGATCCCAAAAGGAGTGGCTTAGATATCTTCCAGACCTGTGAGGTGGAAGAGGTTCAGTGTAGCCCAGTTAGGTCCCAGTGTAGTGGGAGGGGTGTAGGGGCTCATGTCCGGTCTCAGTGGAGAAGGAGTGAGTGTGGGACGGTGTGTTTCACGGTGCCCGAAACCCAGTCTCAGGGCCTGGAAGGTTCCTTGAGGGAACCCCAGTTTGGGGACCTAGACTGTACTTGTAGGCCATTTGAGGAGGATCTCCTAGTGTTTGTTGAACGGGGAGTGCCTGTAACCAGGCCTCCATCAGTTCTGGTGTCTGGCAGTGCCGCTCCATTTGGGAGGGTACAGAAGTCCAGACTGAGGGGTGAGAGGGGGAAGGAGTCCCCAGTGGGAGAACCAGTGGGTCAGGGACCAGTCGGAAGGGCTGAGTCCCCAGTGAGTGACCATGGTGACCTCACTTCTGTCCTGGGGGATCTTCCCGCGCTGTCAGGTGGACAGGGGTCGGGAGATCTGCGTCAGGCAGACTGTCACAGGACACATGAGTTGTGTGTCACCCTCATGGGGGTACTGTGTAAGTCCCCAGAAGTCCTGGCGTGCCAGGCAAGTGCACAACCGCAGGTATTGGTCCCTGGGTTGGGAGACCAGGTTCAGGATCTGCCTGACCTGGAAGGAAGGACATCTGTAACCAGTGTCCTGACCAATATGTTTCCCAGGGGTACCCCTCCAGTAGGGAGGGTGCAGCGCTCTGGAAGGGGGTGCAGAGGGAGGGAGTCCTCGCCTCTGACCCCGGTACAACCTGAGGGGTTAAACCCTAGGTTGGGAGACCAGTTGCTGGAGGGAGGTCCTGAACTGGTAGGAAAGTTGTGTTCATGGTTGTCTTGGTGGACAGGGTTGCCCCTGGAAGGAGGGCAGGAGTCTCACCCTGGGGGTGGACTGGGCCACACCGTTGTGTTGGCCAGGTGGGTACTGTCTACCAGTATAGGCATCTCAGTGAGTGAAGTCCTGGTGTGCCAGGCAAGTGTTCCACTGCAGGGGTTAGTCCCTGGGTGGGGAAGCCAGGTTCAGGTTTTGTCTGACCTGGAGGCTTGGGAGCCTAGGTTTGAGGGCCAGGTCTGGGGTGTCCCCCCTGGCCTGGAATACCAGTTGCAGGATAGCACCCCTGAACTGGTGGATGAATGGTGCGGGACACCTGCCACAGGTGCCCTGGCTATTCTAGAAGGGGGTACCGCTCCAGGTGGGAGGGTACAGAGCCCCAAGGAAGAGGAGGACCGGGTGTGGAGAAGCCCACCTCAGCCTCCTGTCCAGCCGCCGGATACAGGTCCGGGACTGGTGGGTCAGTGCCAGGATGTTAGACCTGACTTGACAAGAGAGGGAGTGGACAAAGGGTGCCAAGCACCTGGGGCTACTGCCCCCCACCCTCTGATGCCACAGGGGTTTGAGAGCCATGAGAGGCATGAGGCCTGGATCTCATCCCTGATCACTGTTGGTGGTCACTGTGGCTGGCTGTCTGTCTGTTGGGACACACCTGTGAGGAAATTAAGGTTAGGTGCTGCACAGGTGGTGTCCACAGGTGAGGTGAAGGGTTCCACATGGATTGGCATGGTGGACCCTGAGAGTATGAATAGAGTGATTGAACTGGGTTTAGGACGGCGTAGAACAGGACTGCCCTGCTGTGTGGGCCAGTTTCCGTGTTCTATCGCCTTAAGCAGGGAATACCATCGAGGTATCGTTTGGTCTACCCTGGCTTTAGGCTGGAAGGGGGTTGTGTTGGAACTGGCCCTTCTTGCAGGGTCATCCTCAAACTTTTTGCTTCTTCCTCCCTTATTTTTCCTGACCCGTGGCTGTTGGCAATAGGACTCTGCGCACTTTACCACTGCTGATCAGTGCTAAAGTGCATATGCTCTCTGTGTAAATTGTTATTCTGATTGAATATACATGTTTGGCATATTTGTATCACCATGAAGTCCCTAGTAAAGTGCACTGGGTGTGCCAGGGCTGGTGATGACAAATGCTACTAGTGGGCCTGCAGCACTGATTGTGCCACCTACATGAGTAGCTCTAAAATGGTGTCTCAGGCCTGCCACTGCAGTGCCTATGGGCAGTTTAGAACTGCCATGTCCTCCTGGTCAGTGTCCCCACTGACCAGGCCTAACCCTTCCCTTTTTGTGCACATCAGTCACCCCTATGGAAGGCCCAAGGTACCCCCCTGGGCAGGGTGCAGTGTATGTAAAAGGTAGAGCATGTACTGGTGCAGGTAACATGTTCTGGTAGTGAATTACAGCCATTTTCGTTTTTCACTATTGTAAGGCTATCTTGCTCCATAGATTAACATGGGGGATGCTGGCTACAGTGGTTAACAGCCTTTCTTCCCATAGGAACAAGATAGGACATAAGTATCTAGTATCCCTGAACTCAGAATTTAATAACACATCTTTTAGGAAAGGTTGTTTTTAAATCCTGTGTTTGAGAACAGCACTTTTAGAAAGTTGCTGTTCTCTTGTCTGAACCTTCTGTGTGCCTGGGCCTGTTTGTGTATTGACTGTCTGGTTTGTGAGTGACAGGGGCTGGGGAACTCCCCGGCAGGATGGATGAGTCAGCACTAGGCTGAATGACTTGAGTGGTGGGAGGAGTTAGCACCTGGGCTGAATAGGGCTGTGCCTGCCTTCCACAATGCTGGCTCCACCCCCCTGCTGGGCGGCTGAGGACCCTGCCCCTCACTCTGAAAGGAAAGATGCAGCCACCAAAACAAAGTGCTCAGGATCCACCCAGAACTGGTTCAGACCGGGCACAGGGCCCACATGCACCAAGAGAACAAAGACTTTAGGGGTATAAGTACAGGACCCCTGACAACAGAAAATTAGATCATCCTGGAAATCAAGAAGGAACCTCTGCCAAGGAGAAAGCTGACTCTGAAGAAGGAAGATTGTCTTGCTGTTGCTCTGCTGGACTGACCTGCTGTTGCTTTGCTGCCAAGGAGAGGGGAAGGACTTTGCTGTGAGCTGTGTCCCCTGTCTTGAAAGGAATCTCCAAGGGCCTGAGAAGAGCTGGCTCCCTGTTTTGAAGTCCCAGGAACAAAAGGACTTCACCCCCAGCTTCCCTGAACTCTGCTGAGTGAGTTCTGTCCCTCCTAGAGTGCTTGATCCAGTTGTGGGGCCTCTGGAGGTTGGACCTGTGCTGGGAAGCTTGAGACTAAAGCTTGAGAGACTTTTGAAATTGAAAAGTGTCGCATCGCTCGCTTGCGGAGCGCATCCCCGACAGTGCGAGAAGTTTCCCGCCGCTACGGAGGTCGAGATCGTCGCAGCGCCCGACGCCGCTGCCAGAGACGTCGCATCCTCCGTTTGCGGGACGCACCAGACCGGTGCGGGAGAATCGAACATCGCTGCGAGTATCGTCGCAGAGCCTGTCGTCGCTGGGTGAGAACGCCACACCGCTTGCTTGCGGACCGCATCACGTCGCTGCGAGTGTCGTCGCAGAATCATCGCATCGAGGAGCTGCGAGAGAAAGGATCACCGCTGGACCGCGCATCGTCGCCCCGGAGATTGTCGCAGCACCTACGAGATCGTCGCATCGTGCCTTTGCGAGAACAGACTTCCTACGGAACCTACGCACCGGAATCCATACAAGTGGCCTTCCTCCCCATACAGACCGGATTCGTCGCAACACGCCCGCTGCTGCGGCGGGGCTGTCGCATCGCCTCCCCAGGGTCTCAGGAGCGACGCATCGCTTGTTTTCCACCGCACCAGCTTCTGCTTTTGGAACTTTGTTGCAACTAAAGGTACTGTGAGTAAACGTGACGCAACTGTGAACTTTTCACGCAACTGTGGTTTGTTTTTACCGCAACTTGAAGAACTTTAACGCAACCTTAAGAACTCTTTGAAACCATATTCTTGAACCGTGTATGTTGGATTTTTATCGTTTTGGTCTTGTGTAGTTTTAGAATAAATACCTTTATTTTTCTAAACTGTTGTGGAATCAGTTTGTGGTGTTTTCACTGTGTTACTGTGAGTGTTGGTACAAATACTTTACGCATTGCCTCTGATTAGCCTAGACTGCTCAGGCCAAGCTACCTAGAGGGCGAGCAGGGGTTATCTTAGAGAGTTATCTCCTTGTCCTGACTAGAAGCAAGGGTCCCTATTTGGACAGTGGTACCTACCTCTGCCAACTAGAGACCCCCAGATCTAACAAGTAGGTTGTGATTTTAACTGGATTTTGTGAGGAGGCGAGTCCTCATCCCATCCCACATGGTTTTTATATAATGCAGGAGCTTGGGCTACTGCCCACTTTCTTGCAAGTGTATATTTTTTATGAATTGGAATATGATTTGAGAAGGCAGGCATAATTATTTCTTCGCCATGAGGGCATTCCCTGACAAACTCTGGTGGCCAGTCTCTTTCAGCTAGAAGGATATCATAGCCCTTGGAGAGATTATCCAAAAAGAGACCCCTTATTTTTCTAGTCTTATCCCCCTCTATACGCAATGTTATTTCATATATTTTATGAGGTTTGCTAACTCTGGTATCTGCAGTTTCCACCTGAATGTATTCATTCGTGTCCACTGTCTCCAGATGATTCATAAGGATCTTGCGAGCTATGCTCACTTCTGCTGCGCTGTCTAGCATTGTCTGAGCCCATTCTCCGTTTTTCAGCTGTGTCCTCAGTATTCTCGGCATGGTTGATTACTTTAATACTGGCTACCTTCTTTTTTGGAAACTGTAATTTTTTATTTTGATGAGCAGGTTCCTTGTCTTTGGACTTGACGTGCTCTTCCCTGTGTTCTGACCGTCCTCTTCTTTCCGATTTCTGCGAGGAAGTCTGAAAAGATCGAGAGGGACGTGTATCAATATCTTGATATCTATCAGGTTTTTTTATATTATCCCTATTTCTTAGGTTATATTTTTTCTCAGAGGGCTCCCTTTGGGGAGACTTGTGTCCTTGGTCCGGAGATCTTTCTCTCCGCCGAGGAGACCTTCCTCTGGACTGGAATCTTTTTTCTTTAGGAGTGGATTGTTTATTTCCATCCCAGCTCTTTTTTTGAGTGTTTAGATTATTTTTTATAAATATTTTTTCAGGTTTTTCAATAAGTTGGGGTTTTACAGGTATTCCACCCAAACTATCTCTTCCTAGTTCTTCATAGGATTTTTCTATGATTCTGGCAATTTCAAATGGTTGGTCTGCTATATCTGTCTCTTTCAACCTCTGGCGGATCGCCACATTTGCTGCTTCTCCCTTTATATTGGCTAGTAATATTGCAGAGACCTGCTTGAAGTCTTTTAGTAATTTCATACCAAGAGTTAAAGCAGGTTCTGGACCGTATTCATCTTGAATTTGTTTTAGCACATCTGGTATTACTGACATGGATGGAACACCATGTGTTTTTGTGTAAATGGAAGCAAAGACTGTACCCCAAGTGTCACAGTCCTCCACATGTGGTGCGATTCCCATTGGAAGACAGATAGTCAGAATCCGATGTTTCTCAACCGGGGTGGTATCTGGAAATACCGCCTCTATTTGAGTGATTTTTTGTGCTAACCAGAATGGAATTTGTTCCCATTTTGCGGGTACTTTACCTAGACAGGACTGTATGTTCTGTGGTGTAATTTTATTTGTGTTCCCTTGGTGAGGGATCAGCTGTGGAATTTTAATAGCTGGTAGGACTGTTGAAGTCCGCATTACATATTGGACTAATTGTCTGTGTATTTTAATTAGTTGTTTTAGCTGTGCTAAAAGTTCTGGTGCAGACATTTCTTCAATGTCTGGATGTGGTGTGTATCCGGATAGGACCGGCCACGTTGCTCCTGGTCTACCTAGTGGACAGAGCCTGGTGATGTGATTATTATGTTTTAGGGCGCCATTAAACCAGAGCAGGTGCTCTTGGTATTTGAGTGGTATTTCCACCTCCTCGAAAGGAGTGTACTCATTTGCAGGTTCCTCTATTTTGTAATAGTGGAAGTCCTTTGTTACAGCGTTTGCTGCTGGAAAGTTTATCCATGAATAGAATACCTCTGTCTGCCAATATTCGTGTGCCTCGATTACGAATATGACTGTACCACCTCTCGGTGTCAGCCCATTTTCTATAAGTTTTAAAGTTATAGATTTCCTTATGGTGACCGGGATGAGTATTGCCTCCGGGTCTTGCTGTAGGAGACTATTGTCAGCTGCTATGAGTTCAGCTGCTATTCTAGCTGTCTCCCTTTCTTCTTCAGTTTCTGACATTCTAATGTCAAGAAAATTATTTTATTTATTTGCAGATCAGGTTTCTATGGAAACAAAGATTAGATGCACAATATTTTGGAACAGTGTATCCTTCAACGTTGAATAAACCAAGAACCATACATAGGAGTCTCCTCCTACTAAGTTTGGCGGATTTAACCTTTCACCCACTCCAGACGTCTTTGGAGTATTATGGGGAAAAAGGGTCTGTGTGAAAAAGCACGACTGAGTTACTCTAATGTCTTACGTTAGATTTATCGCCTATCCAAACCGTTGGGCGCCATGTAGTGTAGTTCCTATCATCCCAATAGGCTCTGCGCATTGGAATAATATCTTCAATAGTATAGACGTAGGACAGAGGTTAACTAGGTCTTCTACTGTCGATATTAGACTTAAAGTTTAGTGTTTGCCAGCTAGCTCAGAGTTCACTAGAAACTTTCTCGAATAGACAAGGAGGAGTTTAACTTCCCTGGATAGACAAGAAGGGATTTAGTTTCTGACAACCATAGAACATGACAACTTTGCTCTCCCCTAATCAAGAGTGTATCTCTAGAGTCGTGTGAAAACAAAAGACAACTTATTTTACTCAGTCAGTTCAGTGCATTCCTAGTTTCACCAGATTGTAGAGAAAAGGAAGAGACGGGCGTGTTCAATAAAAGATGTTATTTATTGATCAGTCTCTTTTCTCATACAAGAGAAATGAATCGCTATTATTGCAATACTTATAGTTAAGGAAAGTGCATACAGTAATAACAGAATTATAAATTAATACTGTAAAAGCATTGATATGGTTTCTTAGCCATATGATACTTAAAATGGATAAAATAGATACATACATATATACATTGACTAATCGTACTCAACTGGTGCTTCTAACTACGCCTACCCCAATGTACCTGACCTAAGCCTAATACGTGGCAGGAGTAGATAAGTAGCAGTTTAAGTTAAGTTTGTTTTGCCAAGGGTCTGCTTCAAGAATTCTCTACAAAGGATGATTCAGTTCAGTACCTGGGATTTAGAAGGCTGGAGGGCTGGTATCTCTATCTCAGGTCTTGATATTCCAGCTGCCTGCGAGGGCTGCTTGGAAGCGCCGGAGCTGGATTTCTCGGCAGGAGAAAAGGCAGCGTCTCTCTCTCAGCGCGTCAGAAAGGAGGGGCAGCGTCTGTGGGCTTCGCTGTCAGCTGGGCTCCTCGGCAAGTCTCGCTGCTCCAATCTTGTCACCACCTCGTGTGTTTGCTTAAGGCAATGTCGGTATTATTTATACCTGAAAGGTGCCGGGATTGACGTAAGGATGGACATAAATACGTCAATAAGGATGTCATACGAACTTGATCGTTCGCACATTCTTTACTGAAGTTCTCGGCTAAATCAAAACAATGGCTGTGGGGATTTCCCAGATCGTGATAGGTTTGATTTGTTTTGAGAACACCGTATGCCTATTAGGGGGCTGGAGGAATAGTGCTTGACTAATGATGGCATGCGCTATGACCTAATCAGATAACGGGCTTCTGTGCCGTTGTGTGGCTAATCAGATAACGGATTTTTGTGCAGTTGAATGGCTGCTAGTTAATTATTAACCAGACAAGGGTCAGAAACAGGGGGATCGATACAGTACCCATAATAAATACATCACAGCCATGTCTGAACTGGGGTGGCTTGGTGAGAAAAATAACGATGGATTAAACCCAGATCTGTGACTAGGGGTGAATGTTTTCCCATTGTGCAACATTCCGTCCATCATCTTTTTTGTTTTGCTGTTCACCCTATGTGGGAGGGGTATGCCCAGACGTGGGTCCCTTGCTCACTACGCCACTGGAGTCAAGCTAACCTGGCTGAAGACGGCTGATAGCCAGAAATCGGTCCTAGGATGCTTCATTCCGGTCCAGGAAAGACATGGCTTGGCAGCTTGGGCTGGACTGTTCCCATGAGGCACAGGGCCAAGACTGATTTGCATATGGCCATGTCTGAACTGGGGTGGCTTGGCTTGGTGAGCAAAATAACGATGGATTTAACCCAGATCTGTGACTGGGGGTGAATGGTTTGCCATTGTGCAACATTCGGTCCATCATCTTGTTTGTTTTGGTATCCTGTGGGAAGCATTTAAGGTGACTATTAGGGGAGTCTGTATGGGGGCGCAGGCAGGTCTCTTGAGAGATCTGAGACACAGGATTCATAAATTAGCTGCGGAAATCCCCACCTTAGAACACGCCTATGAGAAAGACCCTTCTACAGCAACATTATCCACGATCCGGGAGTTAGTGACTGAACATAATGACACTGTCGATCAAGAGTTGATTCATAGGTTCAGATGCAGTATGGCTAGATATTATGGGGAGGGGGACAGGCCCAGCCACCCGCAGAAGTTAGCTGCTCCATGTAGTCAGGAGTATAGATGTATGACGTTACGACGCATACTTTTACAACGCCTACCTTTACAACGCAATTTTTACAACGCAGGATCCATTACAACGAATGTCTTTACAACGCATGTTTTTACATCGCAGATGCCTTTACAACGCATGCCATTACAACGTAAATATAGGTAAGTATATTTTTTTTGTTAAATGTAATTAATTAAAATTAATATAATTTAATTTAATTAAATTTTTATTTTACTTTAATTTTCTTTATTTTATAAATATATATATTTTTTTATTAAATAATTTAGGTGTTTTAAAAATAATGGGTGTAATAGTAGGGTAAGTGCTGGATAGTGTAGGGGTAAAAAATACTATTCTAACTCCAGGGGGGTGAAATAGTAGGGTAAGTGTTGGATAGTGTAGGGGTAAAAATTACTATTCTAACTCCGGGGGGGTGAAATAGTAGGGTAAGTGTTGGATAGTGTAGGGGTAACAATTACTATTCTAACTCCAGGGGGGTGTAATAGTAGGGTAAGTGTTGGATAGTGTAGGGGTAAAAATTACTATTCTAACTCCAGGGGGGTGTAATAGTAGGGTAAGTGCTGGATAGTGTAGGGGTAAAAATTACTATTCTAACTACAGAGGGGTGTAATAGTAGGGTAAGTGCTGGATAGTGTAGGGGTAAAAATTACTATTCTAACTCCAGGGGGGTGAAATAGTAGGGTAAGTGCTGGATAGTGTAGGGGTAAAAATATTAATTAATAATAAAAGTACTTAAATTATTTTTTTAAATAAATGATATTTTATTTTTAAATATATTAATTAATTAATATTTATTAATTTTTATAAAAATAATTAAATAACATTTTTAATATAATTATATACTTACCAATACTTACGTTGTAATGGCATGCGTTGTAAAGGCATCTGCGATGTAAAAACATGCGTTGTAAAGACATTTGTTGTAATGGATCCTGCGTTGTAAAAAATGCGTTGTAAAGGTAGTTTGTCGTAAAAGTTGCGTTGTAACGGATGTTTTCCCAGAAGTATATCACAGAAATGCTTGATGATGCTGGGGTGGCCCATTACACCACTTTCGCGATTAGTGAGACCATACTTGATTTCTATGCCAGACTCTACGAAAACAAGGCTGTGGTACAGCCAGAGGACATACACTGCTATCTGGATGAAATCGAACTTGGCTGGCTGTCCTTGGGTCATTGGGAATATCTTACACAACCATTTGATGTGGAGGATGTAAAGCTTGCTATTATGTCCCTTCCCACTTGTAAGGCTGTTGGATTGGACGGGCTCCCTAGTGAGTTTTACAGACCTATGTGGATGACCTAGGGCCCAGACTCCTGGCGGTTTATGCGGATGCGTATGGCACTGGACGTCTCCCGCCTTCCTTGAAGGAAGCCCTCCTGGTTATGCTGTTAAATCCTGATAAGTTTGCTAATCATTGTGATTCCCATTTGCCTCTCTCAATTATTAATATCGATGCTAGGATATTAGCAAAGATGATCGCTCTCAGGCTACAGCTTCTTGTCCCCTTGCAGGTGCTCCCTGACCAATCAGGGTTTGTGCTGCCAGTTCAACCACGCATAATCTGCGCACGCTCTTCACCACCCTACATTATTTTGACTCAGATTTGCAGGCCGCAGCAGTGCTGCTTGATGGGGCAAAAGCCTTTGATTCCCTTCAGTGGGATTATTTGTACACAGTACTCACAAGAATGGGCCTTCCCCAGTTCTTCCTCCAGTGGATTAGGGTTCTGTATACCAAACCTGTGACAGAGTTTGAGTCAATGGTTGGGTGTCGTCAATCTTCCCTATTTGCACGGGAACACGTCAGGGCTGCCCCCTGTCATCGGTGCTTTTCGAGATGGCATTGGAGCTTCTTGCTTGCAAACTTCGCCAGCGGCATGCATCAGCTGCATTGTGCTTCAGGCAGCGACCGCTCGTGGTCTCGCTGTATGCCGACGACATGCTGCTATGTGTTTGTGAGCCTGCAACCTACCTTCCGGAATTGCTCCGCGAATATGTTAAATTTGAGGGCTACTCCGGACTAGGGATCAACTGGGCTAAGTCGACGGTATTTCCACTGACGGCGGGCACTTGTGAGGTTGAGCTGGACTTCCTTCAGACGTGGACCCGGGATCCGGTGAAATATCTGGGAATATGGCTACGTGGAGACTCTGATCAGGTAATTTCTATAAACTATGGTCGTGCTAGCACACAGATTACAGACAAGGCTGAACGGTGGGCCCGGCTACCCCTGTTGCTTACTGATCACATTGCGGTTACAAAAATGGCTTTCTTACACAAATTACTATATTTGTTTGTGGATATTCCCATCCGTCTGAATATCTCTCTTTTTAATATGCTACAGTCAGCCCTACTGTTGTTTGTTTGGGGGGTAAGAATCCTCAATGCAGTTGGAATATTCTTGTAAAGCCATTTGACTGTGGTGGCTTCGGGGCACCCAATATGCGTTTATATTATCTGTGCGCACAGGCACAATTTGCGTATTATAGGTTCTTTCGCAACGGTTTCTTCCCCATACGGCGATTGAGTCTGATGCAATATTCCTGCTGCCACTTGTGGCAGCAGCCCTTTCAGGTGGAGGTGGGGGCCCCAGGTCAGAAATTAACCCTGTGCGGTGTACTGCCTAGGCCTGGCAGGCCCTTGCTAAGAGGGCACAGGTGGATTACTTATATGCCTTGACGTTACCAAGAGCGGAGCATCCAGACATCTCGGTGGCACAGGAGCACTCCGCTCTACGTGTGCTGAAGGCTGTTGGGGTTACGCAGATGGGTGACCTGTACAAACAGGGCCAGTTCCACTCATTTCAAGACGTACAGGCGGGTCGGACTCATTGCTTGATGCTAGGTTTTACATGCGTGAGGGTGTGACAAGCGGTCAGAGCTATCTACCCCATCGAGCTGAGCCACAGACACTGCAAGCAATGCAGGTGGTGCTAGCTGGAGAGGAGGGTAAGGGTCTGATTACTAAGATATATGATGTGTCACTACATGAGAGGGAGCCGGATGAATACCCTTCATATCTCAAATGGAATGCAGCGCTGGGGTCCACCTTGTCACCAGATCATTGGAAATTCTGCTGTGCGTTAACTGGGTGCCTCCCGGCGAACTACAATCTCTGTATAATTCAGTTGAAATTTTTACACCAGGTATACTACACTCCAATGCAACTGCTGAAATTCGGACTGTGTGACACGTCTTGTTGTGTGCAGTGCGGACAGGCTGACGCCGATTTTTTGCACCTAGCATGGCAGTGTGTGGGGCTAGCTGCATTTTGGACCAGGTGACGAGCGTGCTGACGGATGTGGCGTTGGAGTACGTGCGATGTGTACTAGAGGTATTCCTGTTGGGTAACGTGAAGTGTCTGAAACCTTGCAATCGACGATTGGTTGCTGTCGCAACACTACTGGCCAAGCGACCTGTAGCACAATGTTGGGGCGCGAAGAGTATACCCACAGTCCGGAAATGGGTGTGAGACTTAGCTTATTGTAGGGATCAGCTGGTGGCCTATGCAAGGACCTGCCTGAGACATCACAGCCCAAAGACGTCTGGGCCCCACTGACAGTGTATTCATTGAGTCATCCTGATTTGTAATGGGTCATGCATTCTTTTTTTGTGCCCTATTGGGAATTAATGTAATTGGAACTATTTATACGAGCTATCTTACATGTGTGTCTACAGTTTTTAGGATCCAACAACTATACAATGTAACATCACTTAAAGTGCCGGCGGGAAGGTGGGGTGGGGGGAGGGTTCTCTTTTGTTTTTTACAGGAGTTGTTTGTTCTAGGTTTTGTATTATAACTACTGATGCAACTTTTGGAACTAAAATGGCTTGCATTAAGCTATGCAATGCTGGTATTGTTGGCTCCCTAGTGGGGCTTGTGTATTGTTGCTGCAAGCTGCTTGATAAACAAATATATAAAAATGAAAAATAAAACTTTCAGAATAGGGAGGCACACACAAAAAAACAAAACTGAACAATGCACTCTCTGGCAGTCAAATAGTAGAAAAAGAAACCTTAAACCAGTATTGATAAAGGCATTTCTTTTTGTTCATAGATCCAAAGTGTTTCCTTCTCTTGCAGAAATATATTTTTAAGTGCAATAAGTGTCTGATCAGGCTATTGCCTCCCTGTTTGGAAAGACATAGTGAAGGGAGTTTGGTAGGTATTAAGTAGGCTAGTGCATAATAATAAAACAAATAGACGTAGAAAGAGAGATCTGTACAAACATTGAAATGAGGTCAAGAGGATGATTTTGAAAGGAGAAGAATGTGCAGAGAGACACGTAGGAGAGAGTAAAAGTAATCATAAATAGAGAATAGGTATTAATGGTAGTGAAAGAGAGGTATTTAGACAAGAGTAATGTTAATGTAGTGAGTGATGGGGTAGAGGGAAGAGAGGTAGGAAAAGCGAGAGGGGAGGTGGAAAGGTATAGGAGTAAAGAAAGGATGAGGTAAACTGAGAGGTTAGGTAGTGAGAAAGAGAGAGAGGTGTGGTAGAGGTCGGGTAGAAAGAGAGAATTGATACAGAGAGACAGACGAGCTAAAGAAAGAAGTGAGATAGAAAGTGGTGATGCAGAAACATAGTTGAAAGAGAGGTAGAGGTAGGTGAAATATAGAAAGGTGGAGGGAGAGATGAAAAGGTAATGTACAGACAGAGATGAGGTTGAAAGAGCTGAAGTGGATTGAAGATAGAAGTAGAATATTGACCTGCAGAGAGATGAAGTAGAGTAATGAATGTAAAGGTATGATACAACAAAAACTGTGAAACCAGACTGGAAGAAACCTAATCATGGAAAAACAATTTCAAGTAAAGACAATTTTAATGAAATACAAATAAATCAGAAATTAAAGGAACGCTAATTTTTTGAAAAAATCCAAAATGACATTATACCTGGGTGTAGTTTAGGGGTGGTGAGGGTTTTTAGGGACCAGAAATATGTGGAGATTAGGGAAGACGAAGGGTTTTTAGGGCTCACAGATGGTTGCAGTTTAGGGGCAGTGTTTTTTTTAGGATTCACAGGTGGGTTGATTTTTAGGACTGATGAGGGTTTTAAAGGATCAGTGATGGAGAGGATTTTGGGGTGGCAAAGGGCATTCAGGGATCAGGCATGGATGGAGTTTGGGGGTCAGGGATGGGTATAGTTCAGACGTGGTGAGGATGTTTTAGGGGTCAGGGGTGGATGGTCCTTAAGGGTGATGATAAGGTGTCAGCAGATTATAGGCATCCGAAGTAATTTTTAGACAATGTAAAAGATTAAAACCCAAAATAATGTCCACCGAGGTAGAGCAGTGAAATAAATACTTCCAACATAAATGTTACTGAAAGTAAGATCTGCGACCATTACATTTACACCATACTTAAATAAGCATGAACAAGCAAATTTCAGTAAAATACATTCTATAAATTGTTTTGTAAGAAATGGTAAATGCCATTCATCCTGCAAATTTCCATTAAACAGTTGAGGTGAAATGGTTTCTCAGGAATGGTATCCCAAGAAATCGTTTGTTTATGAAATCACATCCAAGTGAAGTAGAGATAGGACATAGAGAGAAAGCGAGAGAGAGAAAGAAGATAGAAATAAAAAGGAAAGAACAAGTAGTAGTAGAGAGAGAGAGAGTGAGATCGTGAGTGAGGTAGAGGGATAGATTGCAGAAAAGTGCATTAACAGAGATAAATGAGTACAGAGAGATGAGAAAGAATCAGGGGGTAGGTACAAAGAGATGTTGAAACAGGAAGAGGTGGGTAAATAAAGAGGATGGAGGTACAAGATCTGAGGTGAAATAAGATGATAGATACGATATAGAAAGATTGTTTTTCAGTATAATAGCCACCAACTGCCTGATGGCCCAAGGGTTGAGACCACACATGCCTGGACATACGACTTTCCTTGCTAACTTTACAAGGTGGCCCAATGGAATGTCGGGCCCAATGCAATTGCCCGTTTGGCCATTGCCTTAAAACTCCCCTGCACCACACAAAGAGTACTATTGCACTTTCATGGTTCATTGCCCAAATCTACCCCAAATGAGCCATCGGAAGCTACCAAACAATGGGAGGCCAGATGAGGCGAGTGGCGGGTGGGTCACACAGTACGCGCCACTGACTGATGACTTGTGCAAAGTCAGCATGGGTGGCACCTAGGTTCATGGGTGCGCTCTCATAAAGACCTCACCAGCAGTCACCTGTGGTGCAAAGTGATACAGTGCTAAGGCCTGGGCAAGCCTGGAGGGACATGCACTTGGCCAGGACATGTTAATCGTCCCAAGGAGGGTTCAAAACAGATCTGGAGTATAAGTATTAGTGCTGATCACCGGCAACCACAGGTTGCGAATCAAGTACTGGATCTATCACTGCATGACGTTTAGTCCATGAGAGTAGGAGAATGACGTAAATGCTGTTACATAATAAGTAAACTACTAATGTCTGATCAGAAAGATCTTTTCTCCACCTTTTAAGGTGCTAATAACATAAGCAATCCATTGAAATAGAAGGTATCTGCAGGGGTTTTTGCAGTTACTCTACCTCTTAATAACGTAAAACTACAATGATCCCAATTCCTTCGACCCCAGCCCACTCCCAAAAGGATCACAAATGTAACAACATCAACAGCAGTTACCATTCAGTAAAATATAGTTAGCTATAGAAACCAACCTTTCGTTTCCTGGAAATGCTGCACAATTAGACGAGTCTGTTGTGCTATCCAATGTTGCTGTCCTGTTACTGAAAAAAAATTGAAAACACAAGGAGTAGGCAAAATGGAAATAACAAGACAGCAAAGCAGTGTGAATCCAGTTGAAAAAAGCATTATGATCTACTAAAATAATTTTATTATTACAGTAGTTTTATAAATATTGGCATTATAGGCAGCCAGAATGCCAGAAACTATTACCTATAAATAAGTTATTTTAAATATTTTTCATTTAAGAGAATACCTGCAGGGTTAGAAACTTTGAAAAACGCAGGTAAATAGAAAATGCAATGCCACATGAATACTTCCATCACTTGACAATTAATGCTATATGCTAATATTGGTAGTGATGGTGATGCAGATCCAGTTTTGGAAATAGCTGTTGTTTCAATAGTGCTATTGCGTGAATACACTGGCTATTTTTTCTGAGAGCAGCACTGCCTCTGGTATTGAGGAACCTACTTACATTCACACTTGCATCTACATCACTACAGCAACAGGACATACACTTTCTGCTAGGTAGGAAGCTACGTGTTACAAATATCTGATCCGCTTCCCTCAATAGGCTATGACTTGATTTCTTGTACCTCATTGAGAATATGATGCTATTTTTAAAAGCATGTGCTAATGGGACATCTACATATCTAGAGAACAACATTGTTATTTGAAAAAATACCACAAGGTGTTTGTAGCATAGTTATGATGTATGCACTGGGATCATCATGGTTATGTGGCGTACTCTGAACAGCATCTACATCACATATGGTGAGGTGTAAGGGCGTGGTTAATGTTGAGTATGAGATGCACAGTGTGTGAGTGTAAGCTGGGGAATAAAGAAATGTTGAACTACAACTCCCATATGGCATAATTCATCTGCATTGTCTTGGACTGGGGAAGATGCTACATCTGGTAACGAGTAGGGGAAACACTCCCGCAGAAAATAAGGCTGTTATCCCTTAGAGTTTATAATCCAAGACAACTGAGGCATAGCTTAATTTATCATGAGATTCAGCACACCAGCGGCGCTATCAGTGGAACAAATCCTTGCTGCCACCATTGCTGATGAAAACATGATCATCGCTAAAGAACCTATTGCTGCACAATCATGGAGAAGAAGTGCCTGGCCTACTGCTGATGAGAGTGAATTCCAAAAACAAAAACATGTGCAAGATGAATTATCTATTACTCAAGAAGGCGTAATTCTGAGAGGATTGAGAATTGTTATGCCTGAATGCGTAAGAAGCGGGTCATCGAGCTGGCTCTGAAAGACACCGTGACATTGTAAGTTCCAAAAGAGCCCTAAGAGATCGAGTGTGGTTCCCTCTACTAGATGAGCGAGTTGAGAAGGAGCTGAACATGTGCCACATTTGCAATTGCTTGTCTTCTAAGGTGATGCAACACCCAGTGACAATGTGTGACCATCCTGCTCATGCCTGGGAGAGAGTTGCAGTTGACTTTTTGTGAACCTCTAGGAAATGGACACCATCTCATGGTAGTCATTGAGGGATATTTGCGTTTCTTCGACAACCCATGACAAAGTCATAGAACAACTTGATGACATCTTTGCAACGTGGGGTATTCCCAAAATCCTCAAATCTGACAATGGCCCAATTTTCAACAGCACAGAGTTCAATGAGTTTCTTGTCCGACTCACCATCAAACACCAAAAGAGTACACCCCTCGGGTCCCAAGCCAATGATGTAGTTGAACAACTCATGGGCACCCTGAAGGGAGTCCTCCAGTGAGCATCCATGGAAGGAATTAAGCTTAAACAAGCCATGTGCCAGGCCTTCCAGGTCTAATGATCGATTCCTCACTCCACAACTGATGAGAGCCCAGTCACCTTGCTAATTGGGAGAGCCATCAGAACAAAACTATCGCGACGGACCTCGGATCAATCCGTGAATAATGACCAAGTTCCAGACACTGACGCGACTCGAAAGAGAAAAATTAAAACATATGCCGATCAGCCTCGTCATGCCCAGGAGACAGTCTTTGACAAAGACGACTGGGAATTGGTTAAACAGAAACGAAGATGAAAAATGGACACTCCTTTTGCTGCTGATCCTCTACAGGTTGCGGCGTGCAGGAGACACATAACAGCACATCATCCCAGACAATCTATCACTCAGGACACATCACATTTCAAACACCTGGTGCAACACTTGTTGAGTCCTGAAACCATGCTGAGACAGCCCTGCCAGCACGTCAGGCTCCATCATCTGAACCTATGTCACAGTTGTCCAATCAGGGTTTACCTTGATCATCTTGAATCCCCTGGTCTGGCTGAGTGCCATCACCTCGCCGATTGACTGAAAAAAAGTGATCGTTTGTAATATCGAACACTGTTTATTTAACAAAAGGGGAGATGTAGCATATTGATGATATACTCACTCAGATCCTCATGGATAATGCACAGTGTGTGAGTGTATGTTGAGGAATAAAGATGTGTTTAACTACAGTTACCATGCTGCATAATTCATCTGCATGCTCCAGGGCGTGCGAAGATGCTACAGTGTTTATATCCCTTGCATTGTTACCTACCTGTGAAATATCATGCACATTAATAGAGGATAATGACGGATCTCAAAAGATGTCCTGAAAAGTGCGAAATTAAACCAGAAAGTCTCTGTTACCATAAGCATGTGGTGACATGCCCTTCAGACGGATTGAAGAAGTAAACTCCACAATCACACATAAAATGAAATCAAATAGCACAACATATATGTAAAATGAACAACCATGCACACATGTACACAAAACACGTATGTTGTGTATGCTCCTGCATAGTCTCAAGCTGTCAACAATTGGGTTGCAGGTGTCCTCTTTGCCTCTCCGAGGCTCTGAGAAATAGGCTACTGCAGATTAAAGAGCCCTAAGGAAAGGTGTCAGACAGTTACAGGAGGTAATATACTAAGTTCACTAAAACATCCTGAGCCACAATTGCAGGACTCTTCCTCCAAGACTGAATCAGTGAAACTATTTAAACACAAATTAGAGCTTGCTTGAATAGAGGAAAACTGGGACTTGTAGAACTGAAGCAGGAGCTTGCAGAGCAGAACAAAACTAGAACTTGCAGTAGTGGAGCAGAACACCATTTAGAACATGGGGTGAATAATCCAACACGACAAGCAAGCTGAAGCAGTTGGGATGCACTGGTACACGAGTGCCAGATGTATGACCATTTGCTTTTGCAAAGTACAACAGTGTCAGAGACCCTGTTAGTGATTCCCATAGTGTTCGCAAACTGCGAGTCCCGTGAGTATTAATGAGCCACTCGCAATATGCGACCCCGTTGGGAATGGCTGGCCCTACCAGGGATGGTGGCCTGCTGGGCTCAGCAGACCCCCATGTCTGGGACTGCTTTTCAATAAGGCAGTTCTTTTTTTTTTTTTTATTCAGCCCATTTTCCTTAAAGGGAAATGTTTTCCTGGGACCACTGCCTGCCCTTACAAAATATTTTTGAAACCAATCACAAGGGGAAGGGGTCCCCTGGAGACCCCTTCCCATTTGCGACCTTATTACTACCCTCTTGAAGAGGGCAGTAATTTGCAAGTGTTTTGCAACTGCAATTGAGGTTGCAAAACTTTCTTACATAGGGTAAAGACTCACTATTAGGAAGGGATGCCCTTGGCACAGCCCTTCCTAATAGCGACTCGCCATTCCTAATTAGCGAGTCACAAATAAATTGCAACTCGCTATTTAGGAATTGTAACACTTTGCATGCGCAAATGGATCGCATACCCATTTACGCATGCAATTTAGGGTCGTATATCTGGCCCCAAGATCTCTCATATACACGTGGAACAGGAACCACAAAAGAGGAAAGGCTGATTTTAGAGTGGGACACATCTGTTGGGAAGTGTCTAGTTTTAGAAGTGAATATGATAGATGGAATAGAGTTTCTTTTCCGTAGTCATGTTGTAATGCAGTAGCAGCAAAGGAAAGTTACTCTGCACTTTCCACTGGTATCATGACTCCCCCCACAGACACTATTGGCCTGTTACTATAATCAAATTCCACTTCCCCCATGGAGTTACGAGTTACCAGGGAAAGGTGGGAATCAATGTTATTATTAATGCAACTGGGGAAGTTTAGTCTTACAGGCCAACGTAAACACTCAAATCACTATCCTATTTTTCATGATATTCCCTGCACTAACTTTTGGTGTGTGGCAGACTGGTTTCTTGAACTTGCTTGATATTTATATCAGGAAATGGATGGAAAGGTAGATAGCGTTGTCAATAGGGCCACAATACCATATGGACAATAAACTGTGACAGTGTCTTCTCCTGGGCCTGGAGAAGCTCTGACTGGGTTGCTTAGAATTTCCTTCAATCTGCTTGTGTATCTTCTTTCTGGTTACAAATGGAGAGGTTTGAGACAGTCAGCCAGTTCAAGAACCTCCAGTGGGCTATAATCAGCTCCATTTTCCTGACAATAAATATTGCCTTGTGCTAAATGTTCTTGTTAATAAAAATAAGATTGTGTGCCAATAATTGTGTGGTCTTCACTTTTTGTTGGCTAGTGTGCAGTGGGTTCCACAGACATACGTGCATTGACTTCAATTGGCTATTATCACATCCATTAGTGCAATGGCGGAAGGTGTCACTTGAGTGCCGTATGGTGCTGGAGCAAGGTTTCTACGTAAAGAAACTTGCTCGGATTCAATCCGCTCGAGATAACATGTAATAAATTAATCAACATGTTTTGTTATTACTAATATTTGCTCCACACAACATTTTTTTCCATCTAGTGGAAGCTTTCCTATGTTCTTTACTAACCAGTAACCCAAGTGTCTTAACATGGCTGCCGAAAATGCGGGAACTCTTCTGCGCATGCGTCTACTGCATCTACGTAGTATGACGTCCTTTGCTTTTGGTGGGAATTCTTTGCAGCTGCGCAGTAGCACCAAAAATGGATGCTTTGAACCTCACATGCTAATGCATATGGCTATGCTCAAACTAAACTTTGTACGTTTTGCTTAACTGCTAATGCAATAGTTAAAATAAATTAATGGGATTAGAGTAGGAATAAGTGGTATACAGTGCATTCTTTTATTTTCATATTCTAGCATGTTCTTCTTTTACTTTATTATTAGATCATATTTGGGCCTGGAGGGCGACTGAATTCTCCATCTTGTCTGAACTCTACACATGCGTATTGAAGTCATGAGACTCCTGGGATTATGACATTGAACGTCAGCCAAGAACTGTCACACAAGCAATGCACTTGAGAACTTTACCTCTTGACCCGAAGAGAGGAAGAAATTGAATAAATATTGTATACATTAGTATTAGTTCTAATGTGAATGTTGCTGGGAGGATTAAAGCATGGGAAAGTAAATTTAGGGGTGGGAACTTAGAACAATTAAACCAAAGAAGATGACTTCACATTAGTATGGTGTGATGACCTCTCCCCGTCCCACTGACCAATCGAATGAAGGCAATACACAAATTTTGAAACATTGGGGGTGGTAAACACACCGAGAATAGTATAACTAAGGTAGACTCAGATAGTTAGATTGTCTGACTTGTCACAGGACTGTCACTGACCCAACGTTGAGGAAGAAGATCGTGGATACCACAAAGTTCAGAGGGCTGGTCAAGCACTCTAAAAGAAGAATCAGGAGATTGCTTATGAAGAAGAATCGATCCATCTAGAAGGGGAAGAGAGTAGCACCAGAGAGGGGTGTAACGCTGGTGTTGTACTTAGAAGAGGTTATGTGTCCTGTCCCTGTCCTGAACTGCTGGCTCCTGATTAGCCGGGAGCCCTTTCTTTCCAGCCCTTGGCCAGGGGTTGGTCTTCGCTCCATTCTAGGTAAATATAAATCTATGTGGTATGTCCTTGTACCGTTTTCCTTTTCCACCCTTCCCAGGTACCAATGTTTAGAAATTTTACTAAGTCTTTAAAGATTTTTGTTTTGATAATTATTTTTATTCTTGAGAAGTTGGTGATTGACATGTATTGGTATTTGACTCACAGAATATTGCATAGATAAAGTTTTAAAAACTCTCCCAAGTCTGTGGTCATTCAAAGAAATAAAGGTAAATGTCATTTATGCCTATTATGCTAACAACCTGATCTATCAACCAGATGAAATAAAGAGCCATCAGTAAAGGTATTGGTAACAAATAGTGTACAGGTATAAGTCATTATATGGTCAAATAATTCCTGATCAGCAGAGGGTGATTATCAGCTTATTGAATGTATGTTTACGCGCCATCAGTCATTTCTTGGTAGCAAAATGATGGTTAGGTTTTAGTTAAGATAGGCAGTTAGTCTTGCTTTGAATATTTATTTATGTGTTAACCAAAACCTGTTTTGTTTTGTTATTCGTTGTCCAGAATTCCCCAGGGATGTTGAATAGCGGGTGGTAAACGGAAGCCACACTGCAGTAAGGTTACTTGACTTCATGAAGAAAGTGTGGAAAGTTTGGTAAGACTTGAAACACTAGTTAGGGATTATTTTCGTATAAAAGTGAGAGTGACTAGTAGCAAAGGAGTTCGCTGGTGAAACTTTGGTCTTATATCACCTAAAAAGGGTAATACTAAAGAAGTAACAGGTTCTTTGATGCTTGAGTGAAGAGTAAGCGGAAGAGGTTTTACTCATAGTAAAATAAATTTGCTTTCCTTTGAATTCAGTAAATCAGGCACAGCAGAAAATGTTTCTATGTTGTTTATTAATGAAATTAAGTTTCCCGTTACCTTGCAAAGTAGGGTCAGTCGCGGGTACTGCACTGACGTCACAGAGAGCCGCGCTGGGACAGGTAGAAACTGCCGGCGTGTAGCCGAGTTAAAATTGTAAAAAAATAGTAAAACTAATGTTAATTGGTCCTCAGAACAGAAAACGCGCTGGTATTGGAGAAGCATTAGAGTAAACGTAAACAATTAATTAGTTGTCAAAATGGAATTTTCTGTATTAGTAGATTGTGGAAAATATATGCAGAGCCTCGATCCAACTATGATAGTGTCCCGTCCAGATAGAAGATTTATAGGTTTTGCCTACGAGCAGTACATTAGAGGGAAACCAAGGACCATGTACGGAGAGAAAAGATAAAAATTTCATTTATGCAGAAGATCAAAATTATTTTAAAAAGGATAAACCCATTAAAACTAGAGAAGGTATTATTATTCCTCCTCCGAATACACCTGCATCATATGATGATAGAAAGAGGTTATCACACTTATCTTTGGATAGAAAATTGGATGGAGTACATAAAAGATGAGGGAATATTAGCATTTCCTGAAAACTGAACATTTAATGGGAGAATTTTGCACAATTTACGAACTCGCATGAATGAATTAGAACCAAGACCAAGATTAACTCAGTACGAAGCTTTAAAAGAATGGGAGACTGAGGCCTTTTAGCGAGACAGACCATGATGTGACAGGAACTTAAGTAAGTTTTATCCCAGATTTCCTAGTGAAACCCAAGACAAACAGATGAAGCAATGGAGACAGGCCATGGTAGTAGGAGGGTTATATCATGCACTGACCACATGAGAAACAACAGGAAGTAAATGTGCAGAGAAAACAAAGCATTTAAGGGCTGGTAGTGGAGAATCAGAAGATGATTATTTTGAAGATATTTTAATGAAAAATCCTCCGCTGTATCAAGAAGAATCAAATAGATTACTCCTAGTGCCCCGCTTCTGTAAACACCCTTAGTTCCACAAGTTTTCCATGAAAGTATAATGGAAAGGGTACTTCAAGAAAAAGAAAGGGAAGCAATAAATAAAAATGGAGATCAGATAATAACCCAGTTAAGTGCAAATCCTGAAGCCCTAACAATACCAGTAACTATAGACCCTGTCGTTCCCTTATATGGGGATAAGTCAAACTGTTCTAAAACTCCTGTTCTGACTACTTCAATCACGCAAACTAGAAAAGAAAATATAATAATTGATGACCAGGCAAGTGAGTGCGAGTCAGTGATTTCTTTGATGGACTTGCCTATAAGAGAGCCAATAATTGATTCATTCAGGAAAGTTACCCCTGGGTGCTCAAAAGAGGTACAAATAGAAACACCCACAGGAACAAAAAGTGCCACTGTAGTAACACCAGAAGAGATAGAAAGGTGGACAAGAGAAATAGAAAAACCCAAATCACAGCCAAAGGAATTGGATATTTTCAAATTGATGGTAGAATTGGAAGAAATGATAGCTGGAAATGTAGGGTTCGAGAGAATAAATACTTTCAACGAAGAAGGGTTGCTATTCATATGTAGAAGTATCACCCGAAATACCAAAATATGTCATGAAAAATTAATTAATTTGGCTTTAGAAATGGGAATTGACATAGGTAAATCTAAAGTATTGCAAAAACCATATAGAGCAGAATTTTCTAACAAAGATTTAGAAAACATGAATGTGTCAGGAAGAAAGTTACAAATAAAATAATTATTGTCATTGTTGCAAAAATGGGAGACTTAGATAGATGGAAAACTAGATGGACAAAGGAAAAGGAAGAAGCACAGGCAAATCGAACGACATCTGAGTATTTGATGAAAGATGCAGAAAAGGTTGAAAGGTTGTGTCCAATGAGAGAAGTTCCTGGAGGAGGTTATGTACATGTTCCATGGACCGACACAATATTTTATCATTTACAAATGATTTCTCAAAGCTTAGAGAAAAACCAGTCGAATGGTACAGGCAAGTCAAAAGGTTTGTGAAAGTCTCGAAAGTTTTGTTGAAGGATTTAGATGGGCTATTTGACATTTTTGTTCCTGCTGATTTATGGGTAGAATGTAAAATCACAGTAGATTGGCCTAACAATGAGTACCCAAGAGATCCAAAAACAGGAGCCCCGTCAGAAGATGTAATAACAAAATATCACCAGGTAATCACATATTTGAAGGGAAAGAGCCCCCCCGAAAAACTGATTGGATAAAAATAGATATAACTACCCAAAAAAAAGATTAGTCAGTACATGCATATTATGAGAGCCTTTTACAGGTATTTACGCAGTACAGTGGGTTTGAAAACATTGAAAATAAGGACATGACACATTTTCTGTAATGTTTTGTGTCTGGGTTAAGGTCAGATACATCACAAATGATTAGAGAGCATAAGTTGTGTTGGCAGGCAAAACCGATCGATGAAATCCTTAAATATGCAAAGTATTGTGGGGATGAGATTGACAATAAACAGTAATGTGGGCTCATGTTAAATTAGCAGAACAACAAGAACTTCAGTTAAGTAATCAGGCAGATAATCAAGGAAAAGGGCAAGGACAAGGAGAGAATAGTGGAGGCAAACAAAGAGGGTGAATGAGCAAAGAAGAGGCAAAGAAAAAGTTTCCCTGTCAAGGGTGTGGAAAGTTGGGGCATTGGAAAAACAAGTGTAAATTTATATAGAATAATAATGCCCACATTCAAAATTTAAATCCACAGACACAGAATGAGGTGTTAATGAGGCAACTGCATCATGTTGTACAGCAGCAGTTGCCACCTGCCCCTATGCCAGATTTTGTAAGTCAAGCCAAGTACGGTGTGGACATCGGATTCCGGGAAGGAAGTGGTGAGAAAACTTCTGTAGTACCACAGTTTCTTTTTCAGGATTCATTTTTTGATGAGGAAACCCAATGATGGTGCCTGAGAGGGGGGGAAGAGGAATGCGTACTTGGCTCGTCCCTGCCTGTAGATCTGTCAGGTCCATACATAGAAGGTAAGGTTGAGGGAAATGACATCACCTTCTTATTAGACACTGGTGCTACCCGGGAGAACAGCAGACATCCCAAACCTACCCCTTTCGGGTGAAGCAATCCAAGTAGTGGGTGTTTCTAATAAACAAATTAGGTCCCCAATTACCGAACCAATGGAGGTATGTATTGGCGATTTCCGAGAAATCCACGAGTTTGTTGTGTGTGACTTGAGTCCTATAAATTTGCTAGGAAGGGATTTATTGTGCAAAATGAACTGCATAATATTTTGCACACCGCATGGTGTTGCAATTCAGACTCCTGATGAAGACGGAGTGTATAAGATCATGTTCGCTAGACAGGGAACTGCAGTAAATGACACGGTTAAAAGAATGACACCAAATGAGTTACCAGAGGAGGTCCAGAATACTGTGAATCCTGAGGTGTGGGATTTTACCGGAAAAGAAGTAGGATTAATGGCAAATGTAGAACCAGTAAAAGTAACTGTAAAAGAAGGTGCAGTCTACCCAAATACCCGACAATACAAAATGAGCCCAGAAATAGTGGCTGGTGTTGCAGCAGAAATTGAACGTATGGTCAAGCAGGGCATATTAAAAGAAATAATTAGTAGACCCAGTAATTCACCTATAATATAACTCAACTGAAAATATAGAGTGGTCCAAGATTTGCGAAAAATACATAAAATTATTGTACCATGTTGTCCAATAGTAACGAATCCAGCAGTGATCCTATATCAGATACCATGGAGCGCAGGATGGTTCACTGTAATTGATTTATGCCATGCCTTTTTCTTCATTCCCTTGCATCCTGGGACTCCGTCTTTATTTTTGTTTAAATTTGACGAACATGCTTATGTTTGGAATCGTGTTCCTCAAGGGTACACAGAAAGTCCATTGATTTTTAATCAGATTCTAGTCGCCTCAAAAACCTGAAATGATTGTGTCATTTGCATTATTGAATCACCTGGCTGAAGGTGGACATAAGGTATCGCCAGACAAATTGCAATTTTGCACAACTTCAGTCAAATATTTGGGACACCAAATAGAAAGAGGGGTCAGAAGAGTGACTTCAGAAAGAATCAAAATAATTAGAATTATGAAGTTACCTCAGACTCAGAAAGAAATAAGGATGTTTCTTTGAGTCGTAGGATATTGCAGACAGTGGATTGTGGGATTTTCAGTACTAGCCAAACCATTGATACAATTGACAAAGAAGAGAGCAAGAGATCCAGTAGAGTGGGATGATGAAAGCATGACAGCCTTTTTGAAATTACGCAACTGTCTGTGCGAAGCACCTGCGTTAGGTATGCCAGACTACTGTAAAGAATTTGCATTATTCTGTGATGTGAGAGACAATTGTGCACTCTCAATCCTAACACAGACACATGGCCTAATGAGACATCCTGTGGCATATTTCTCTGCTACATTGGAGCCAGTGGCATCTGCATTGCCAGGGTGCCTAACAGCTGTAGCTGCAACATGTATGAATCTGGAACAAAGTGAGTCAATGATAATGGGACACCCTGTAACAGTGTATGTCCCACATGCAGTTGTGATTTTACAGACAAGAACCCGAACACAGTACCTTACTCCTAGTCGGCTGACTAAGTATGAACGAGTTATATTAGGTGCAGAAAATGTAACAATAGTCAGATGTACTGTCTTAAACCCTTCAACTCTGTTGCCTGATTCACCTTTTCAAGAAGTAAAATATGAAGTCTAGCATGAATGTCTTGATGTGACTGAACTAAGAACTAAGTACCAAACCTCGTCCAGACATAGAAGAAAAACCTTTAAATAATGCAGAACATTAGCTGTTTATATATGGCTCATGTATGCGTCACAAGGAAGGCAGATTGAGTGCTGCCTATGCTGTGTGTACATTGGCTAGAATAGTCAAAGCATCCTATTTACCAGGAGTCAAGTATGCACAAATAGCCAAATTGGCAAAAAAAATGGGAAAAATTGGAGAGTAAACATTTACACTGACAATCAGTATAGTTACAAGGTTGTGCACGACTTTGGCCAACTCTGGATGGAAAGGGATTTCATGACTTCTTCCCTCCCTTGAGAACTCTGCTTCCCGGCTGCCGCACACACCCTATCCCAAGGACGCACCGCTGCAGTGAATCGGAATCAACGCGCAGCGCAGGCGCGCTCTCACGTCTCTCGCGGCTTGCGCCTCTTGCGGTCCCCGCCACGAAGGATCCTGTGGGTGTTAGTAGACGCGGGGGGAAAGGAAAACACTCTCCCAGCGCCTAAAAACGCTACCCCAGGGATTATCGAGCCGCGTAGGGCGGAGACTACTCGGCGGGACGGCTGTGAGCCTGTAGGGAAAGGCAAACCTCGGCTGCAGTCACCGAAGGAAAATACACCGCTAAGGTCCCCATTCGAACTGTTGACTCGTAGTGCGGTGCGCAGAGGACACAAGTAGCCAGTTAACGGTAATCCGGCAGAAGGAGGGCCCTGGCAATTCTGTATACCCTGGCGCCGATTGAGACACACAGCAAGGTTCTGTGAAACCATTTGATTATACAACGTGGTTTTGAGGGGTGTGACGGCAGACCGAGGATCAGAGGTAAGCGGGGTGTAGTCTGTTCAATATCGACTCGTAATTTAAAATGCAGAAATTTGCAAGTTTTGCTGTCTAATGGAATAAGCCAAGCCAGGTGAGGACGAGCTGCTCTCCACTGTAACTGCGGGAGTGGGGGGAAATACTACTAACCAGGACTTGTTCACTGTGAATCCGCGCCCGGCGCAGGATAAAGTAAAATTAGAAACTATAGAAATGGCACCGGCTAAAACAAAAGCCCGTAAAATCTTAAAAACGGGGAAAAAGACAGAGAAGAACCCCTCGGAGTCCGGGGATGATAATGAGACAGGCAACCCGAAAGCAGTATTGAGTGAGCCAACAATGAAAAAGAAACAAACCCTAAGAGATACTCAATCCTTGCTACTGACACCTACATCTACATCTGTGAAGCAAAAAGGAACAAGTAATGATTCATCAGCGGCAAACCCAATCAAAGCCTTTCTGGGAAAACATTTTAAGGGGAAGGATGTAATTAGTAAGGAGACAAGTACTGTCATAGATATTGACATAAACTCTGAGTCTAGGAGAGACGATGTCTTAACCTCCTTGAACCAATCCACCCTTAATTTATCCGGGGTACCGCTGAGCCCACGTTTGTCTTCTTCGCCTAAATTATCCCAACGGTCACTCGAGGGGGAATTAGAGGACGAAGGGGGCGACGTATCCATATACGGACATAATGGACTAAACCTAAATGATCAAAGTGGAACTATGAGGCAACCTAAGGAAAATGTGGGTGTGAACTGCTCTTCTGTTCTAGGAAATGAACTTCTGGGAAATGAGCATCTGCAATCACCACTGCATGGGCTTGAGGTTACAGGAGCCTCGAGCACCTCTATGCTTGAGGTTATGTGGATCCTCCAAAAAACCCTGCAAGGTTTGCTAGAGGTTTCCATAGTAAATAACGACCTTTTAAAAATCCAGGGGGACCAGTCTAAAGCAATCTTGGGTGAGTTGACCCATATCAGAGGTTTAATGCCGGCTCTGGTTAGACCGATAGGTGGAAGCCAGGAGAGGGAAGGTAGTAATGAGGTGGAGGAAGATGTGTTAGGGGCCCCAAACGTAATGAAAAAGGAACCCTCAGTATATATATCCAGGCAGCCAATGATTGTGAAAAAATGGAGGGAAACGAGATATCATACGGGTAGATTCCAGAGAAGGGAGGCTACCGGTAAAAAAACTGCCTCGAAAAAACCCTACTAGGAACTTGAGAAGAAGGAAAAGAGAAATGAAGGATGTAGGAGCTAATAAGAGGGAAAAAATTCAAAGATCAGAGGTGAATAAAGTAAAGCCACATATGGAACAGGAAGAACAATGGAAAATAATAAGGGAGTTAGAGGATAGAGAGGAGAAAAGTGTGAAAAGAAAGCCATCAGGATCTCGAGGAAAACCAAGGTGTAGTAGGGTCGCGATGGAAGATGACATGAGAGATCAAATGTCAATGATAAGGGAAGCTAGCTCAAAGGGGGTTAAATATGGGGCTAGGCAAACAACCACCAATGACCTATGGATTTTTCTAAAATCCGAAAATGGTGGCAAAGGGGGGAAAAAAGTTAGGAAACTAAACCCATTAAATCGATCTCAACTTTTATTTATAATGGGAAAATGTGCAAGTCTTAGGAGTATTGGGACAAAGGACCTCAAAGAAGTAGGGTTTGTTGAATGTAGTACAGGAGGGGAGGCGACTAAGGTCCTATTTCATTCTGCTTGGGTGAAAGAAGCTGTGGAAAAAGCGAAAAATGAGCTACACAATGAGGGGATCAGACTGGTAACGAAGGAGGAAATACAGGGACAGTATTTCCTGATGAACCACGCTGGTCTAGGGGTACGGCAGATAAGGCTAATTAACTTGAACTGGAATAATAAGGAGGATATTGCAATTACTGTAACTAACTGTAAAGCTGCAGGGTACGGAGAAGGTGTATTTGATAGAAATAGATATGAAGCCCTAGCATCCCCAGAATCTAGGGAGTATGATGAGGAGGGATTCCTTAGTGAAATCGATTAGGAGTCTGGGTCGTCACACAGCCTTTCAGTCCTATCATGGAATATAAATGGTTACAAGAAAATTTCGGCACAGATAGAGTTTGACAAAATTATAAAGAATAACGATATCGTGTGCCTTCAGGAGACATGGCTGTGTGACGATACCCTAAAATCCTTAGTTACAGAAGGATTTGCCCAATACTCTAAAGCAGCAAAGAAAAATAATATGGGGAGGCCTTCAGGGGGTCAACTAATGCTAATCTCCACACAGATAGTCAGACGGGTTGAAAGGCTAAATTTACTTAGTGAGTTGGCACTAGGTTGCAGAATCCTCTTGCAGAAGGTAGATCCCCAATATGAGGGAATATGCATCATAAATATGTATATACAGAAGGGAAAGGCTCATGATTATAAGGAGAATATGGGTAAACTGAAAGAAGATCTGGAGTCAACTAGCGTTAAGCATCAGAAGGATTTAGTACTAGTAGTAGGCGATTTTAACCATAGATTAGACCCCAGAAAGATTGATAGTTGGCACAAAGAATTGTTAGAAGCCCACAATATTGAAGTTGCACTCTTTCCAAGGGGAGAACTCTCACAGCAGGATGAGTCATTTAGCCAGCTAATGGGGTCCTTGGGCATGGTATGTGCAAATGGAAGATTTCAGCAAGACCGGCCAGCGGGAAGGACTTTCATGAGGGGCCAGCAACTTTGCCCAATTGACTACATGTTTTGTCAGGCCTGGTGTTTTGATAAAATAAGAAATTTTGAAGTGGTGAAAATGACAGGTAGTGACCACTTCCGCTAGAAATACTCATGCCGAAGCGTAAAAGCAGAGATAGGGTTCTACAGGTCAATATGGACTACCCGAAACGATTAACAACCTGCATATCAGATGAACAGATGGAAAAGCTTAAGCTAACTCAAAGGTCAATTCCAACTGAAGGTATTCATCCTAATGCAGGAATCCCGTGGTTTGAATTAACCGTAGGTAAGCTGGCAGATTCCCTGAAGAAGGAATTCAAGTCAAAAAAGTCAGGAATGGGTAGCTATGTTGTTAATAAAAATAGGAAACCCTGGTTTGACGAAGAATGCAGGGTAGCTAAGGCCCTGATTAGACAGAAGGAGAGTAAGGGCCATGTTCAAAGTGGATCTATACCAAACACTTCAGCAATTAAGGGTAAAGTATAAAACATTAACTCGAAATAAAAAAAGAAGGTATGAAGAGAAATGTTGGGCAAATATGTTGGAGGTGATTGAAACCAAGGATGCAAGAGGGTTCTGGAAACTAGTTCAAGAGAGTGTGGGCAGGAAATCTGGTTCCATGGCCTGTATGGTCCCTGAAGATGATTGGGTTGGCTATCTGGAAGAAATCTATCGAAGATGGCCGATACAATCAATACCAAGAACTTTAGTTTGGTTACGGGTGAGGGACGATATAAAGGACCACTTTACCCCAAGATATATAACGGAGATTATAGCTAGTTTGAACCTTACCCGTGCTGCAGGACCAGACAACCTGCCGGCAGTGATAATTAAAACGAGTCCAGAATGGTGGGCAGAGTTTTTTGCTAAGATGTTCCTGGTAATACTGGACACGGGAATTGTTCCAGAAAGTTGGAAGGGAGCAATTATAAGGCCTATTCATAAAAAGGGCAGCCATAAATTAGCAAAAAACTATAGGCTGATAAACCTCCTGGATATAGGGGAAAAAGTCTTTGCAAAAATAATATTAAACTTACTAAAAGATTGGGCAGAGGAAAACCAAATCATTCCCCCGGAACAGGGTGGGTTTAAATCCGGCCACTCTACAATCGATCACTGCTTAGCCCTTTGGGCCATAGCACGGAAGTCAATGGAATCTCGGGGTAGGTTATTCTGTTGTTTTGTTGACTTCCGTGCAGCCTTCGATCTAGTGGACCGGGAGCTGCTGTGGGAGGCTCTAATTAGTCAGGGAATACCTAATGATATACTGCGGCTGCTACAAATGCTCCATACTAAAAACTGGGCACAGATAATTTTAGACTTAGATGGTAGTCTATCAGGGAAAATAGAAATTGGAAATGGTCTGCGTCAGGGATGCGTATTAGCTCCCCTGTTGTTCTCCCTGTTCCTAGCTGACCTACCATCAATGTTGGGGAATACAATTGGGGCAAGCCCGAAACAAAATGGCAAGCAGATAGCATGTTTACTCTATGCTGATGATCTGATGATTATGGACCAGACCGAGGTTGGCTTGCAAAGGAAACTAAATGTATTTAACGACTACTGTTTAAGGAAAAAACTTGTGATAAATATGGACAAGACTAAAACTTTGAGCTTTGGCCGGAGGAAAACTGAGTTTTCATGGTGGATCGGGTCACAAAAAGTGGAATCAGTAACAGAGTATAGACATTTGGGGTTATGGTTCGACCAGAATCTGAAATGGAATACCCACTTAGAGGCATCTAAATTAAGAACCTCTGCCTCGATTAGCGGTCTGATATTGTTTAACAAAGCCTATGGTGCTATGACCGACAATCCAGTGCTAAAAGCTTATGCTGCTATTGTACCCCCGCAATTTTTGTATGGCGCTGAATTCAGAAGACGGAAATAATTCTTTCCTGTCGTGACGGACTCACTCGCCGCCATTATCCACGCTGGATCCCGACCCTGCCACAGCGTCACTTAACGGAGACTGTCAGTAACAACTCGATAAACCGTTCCTGCTTCAACTATTATACGCTTTACAACTAAATTAGGAAATCGCAACACGAACGAGCAAGACCTTATATTCTTAGAGAAGAATACAAAATATCGAGTCGGTCTGATACATGTTGCGACATCTGTATTTCGAAGTTTGGATACCAGCATCAATGAGCTCGTTTTTATCTTTTAAAAGTTTATTTTAAAGCGGTCTTTACCAAGATGAGTACCTAACAAACGACGAAATCGTGTGCAATCCTAAATAATCGTCTGTAAAGAAGAATACAGATTACAAGGTATTGAAAATATAAAGCTTTGCACTGTATACCCTCTGAAACATCAAACATTGGAAATACACACGATAAGTGATTACGAAATATGCTGATAAAGTCCTGAAGAAGGCACATTGTTTGTGCCGAAACGCGTTGACAAGCAGACATCAACTCTAACATTCAGCTTTGGGAACCATCATAATCTTTTTAACTTTTTCCTAAATATTAGAGACTACAATAATTGTTTGCTGAACTCTCTTTTTTTATTCTTTTTCTATATAATTTTCGCATTTGATTGAACATGTTTATCAACTTTTATCAATGTTATTAAATTTTATATGTGATCATAATTATTGTTTACACTATTTTCTTTTACCTGTGTTTGCATACTGTTATACTCCAGTTCAGTTCAAATCTTTTATTCGGTTAACCGTTTTGTTAATCATAAAAAGTACAACACATATAAACATTTCATCTTAAAATCACATTTACCGTTAATACACCTTAAAAATATAAAAATTAGAAAAATACATTTGTCCAGGAAAGTACAATTTTAAATCAATTTACAGCAAGGAAACAGATATCCAAGTGTTCAGGAAAGGTTCATACCCAACATTTTTCGAATGGTTATACATGATTTCAGAAAAAGAGCTAAGCTTTTTGCCACATACTGTGAATCAAGATGTTGGAGAGCTAAAAAGGCCGGGCGACAGGTCCTGAGTCCCATTTGACGCAGCAATGGTAAGACCCAGCGCTTGCGTGTTTCTGCGTAGTGGTGGCAAAACAATACTACGTGTATAGTTGATTGGTGGGAAACTTTGTCACAGGGGCACTTATCAAGGTCGCGGGACCAGTTTAAGATTCTAGGGAAGGTAACCAGTCTATGAAAAATATTAAAACGTAACCTAGTTAGTAGGTATTTTTCATAGTTGGAAATATGGTACGATAAGTACGGCTGTATTCCTAAGGACACCTGAACCATCAAAATGTTTACATTTGTTTGTTTGGGAATTTCATTACACAGACGGAGATCCCTTAGGTGGGAAAGGCAATGATGCTTCAAAGCTTTTCTACTCATTTCAGTGATGGATGAGGGCTCAATGGTATACCGCGTCAAGTCAAGATCTTTGAGAAAGTTGACTACGTAATTCAACCATGGGATGTTTTTCCAGCCCGACATCTCAAAACAGTCTAAAATGAGTGCGCGGGTAAGATGACACTGTGGCTTTGTCCATATGCGATGCCATAGGATCACTGGTTGACATTTTATATAATCTGTTAGATAATCAATTCCGAGCTCTATATGGCAACCATAAATGGGGGCACTCCGTGGTAGGGCCAAGAGATACTTTAAAAAACCACTGTTATACTCAGTTTTTGCCAGTTATCTACATTGCTTTTGCCTGGATACTTTATTTTGCTATCGATTGCACATAGCCAAAGCAAACAGACTCCTGAACAGGGTCAGTATAGTATAGAAGAATACATCCAGGCAAAAACGGCAGACATAATAAGCCCTGGACAAGGTCAGATGGAGAGGAATTCAGAAGACGGAAATAATTGAATTGTGCCACAAATCAGCTCAAAAAAAGAGCAATTGGAGAAACTGAAAGCACAGTGCCAGCTAAAAGACTCAGAAAAGGTGATACTTGGCCTAGTATTATCAAGAGACTGAAATATCGCCTTAAGACAATAAATGAAGAACCTGACCAAGTAAATGAGGTAACAAGCGAATCTGGACCGTCTACTGAAAAGCCAAGAAGGAGAAGTCCACGATTGCAAAGACTGAATAATAAAAACAGGGGTCCAGAATGGACATATGTAATTCTTGAGGATTTCGGGAATTTGGAAATAAGTGGAGAAAGTGATAAAGAATTGGAGGTTGATCCAATTGACTAAGAAGTGAGACCAACTTGAAGAAAATAGATCCACAAGTTGAATTCTGTACAAAAGTTACAAAGAGGGGTCAATCTCCTTAGCATAAAATGGCTGATAATAGAGCTGCTAGAAAGCCAAAATGAAACTGTATAAAGAGATGTTGTAGAATATGCATATGTAGCCTATTTTTCGTGCTTATAGTATGGTTAGGACTGACAATAGCCATTCCTTATCTAATGACTGCTAAGGAACAGGATAGCACTAGTGCACATGGAAAGGTAGCTAACATTAAGCAAGACAGAGTAGAATTAGATGCACCAGATGAGACAGATTTACATCACAGTATAAACAAAAATGATACAGATTTAAATGTTTTTGCAAACTTACTAGTAGATTATGTAGAAACCATGGAAGTTAGTGATTGTTATGTATGTATGAAATTACCGACATCTGTAGCAGAAGGAGTAACATATCATCATTTACCATTGACCTATGGTATTTCATGTAGTATTTTAGTGAGTTTATTTTATAGAACTGGAAAGTTACAATATTATTAATCTAATGTAGATGTGATTTTCTCTGAAATTCCTTTAAGGAAAAATATGAACCCCGTCCTTAGTAGTAGAGATTCACAATTTATGGGTGAATATTTTCTAACAATGAAGACAATATATAGCTGAAGCACATATGCACAATCTAACCTGTAAACTACATGAAGAAGAAAATATATTTTTTAATTTAGTAGAGAAAAGGAGACAGGATTTCCAAAGACGGGCTACTGAACCGAAACCCCAGATACCTAAATGGTCTGAGAGAGAAGACTTTATTGCAACTGGCAAGACTCATGCTGCAATGTCCCTGGACCTTGAAAAGATAGGTTATAGAATATAACAATATATTTATTGGTTCCAGTGAATGTGAGCACTATTTTCTGATAATTGGGGGTTGGGGACTAAAAGGGGGAACTGATCCAGTATTTCCTGGCGTTTATTATGTTTGTGGAAACAAAACTTATTTTAAGGTGCCTGATCATTGGTATGGGAGTTGCTATTTCAGAATAGTATCCCCAAAAGTATACCATGTAAAAAGAATCACTGGAAGCAATGAAGAAAATAATGGACTAACACATACAATATGGGCTAGTTTTTCAGAATCGGTAGGAGATATATTTAGTGCATTGATCCCTTCAGTGGGAGTAATTCTGAATACGCAAAGAATTTGTAAATTATCTACTGCTGGAGGATTTTTTTTGATTAATACCGAACTAGTTGCGGTAAGATCTATGGTTTTGCAAAATCGACTTGCTCTTGATATATTGTTGGCAAAAGAGCGCAGAGTCTGTAAAATATTGAAGGCGCAACATTGTTGCACCTATATACTTGACAAAAGTGTTGACATTGGGAGATATGTCAAAAATATCACACATTTGGAAGAGAATTTGAAACCAATGGAAGTTGGCAGTGCAATGAAAGAAATTAACTGATGGTATTTCTTCTATAGGTGGTTGGTTCTCTAATGTAGGGAAAAGTATTGTAGGCAAAATACTGATGCCAATAATAGGTATAACTTTATTAGTTTTAACGATAATGATTTGGTGCAAATGCTGCAGGAAAAGAAAGTGGTATGAAGTGAATGAGAAAGGAAAGAAAAGAAAATATGAAATTCAACTTGAAGAGATAAAAGGAGATATTTACAAAAGAATGAAAGGATTTCAAAAGAGAAAAGAAAAAGGAAATACTAAAGTGATAAAAGAAAATGAAATTGGAAACTGCTAAAGTTGGCATCTGGTTCAGAAATTAGTGATGGCATAGAATGCCATCAAAGAGGGGATTCTACGTAAAGAAACTTGCTCGTATTCAATCCTCTCGAAATAACATGAAATAAATTAATCAACTTGTTTTGTGATTACTAATAATTGCACCACACAACATTTATTTCCATCTAGAGGAAGCTTTCCTATGTGCTTTACTAACTAGTAACCAGAGTGTCTTAAAATGACTACTGGAAACGCGGGAACTTTTCTGTGCATGCATCTACTGCATCTACGTAGTACGACGTCCTTTGCTTTTGGTGGGCATTCTTTGCAGCTGCACAGTAGGACCAAAAATGGCCGCTTTGAACCTCACATGCTAATGCCTATGGCTAACCTTAAACTAAACTTTGTATGTTTTGCTTAACTGCTAATGCAATAGATAAAATAAATTAATGGGATTAGAGTAGGAATACGTGGTATACAGTGCATTCATTTATTTTCGTATTCTAACATGTTCTTCTTTTACATTATTATTAGTTCATATTTGGGCCTGGAGGGTGACTGAATTCTCCATCTTGTCTGAACTCTACACATGTGTATTGAAGTCATGAGACTCCTGGGATTATGACATTGAACGTCGGACAAGAACTGTCAAACAAGAAATGCACTTGGGAACTTTACCTCTTGACCCGAAGAGAGGAAGAAATTGAATAAATATTGTATACATTGTATTAGTTTTAATGTGAATGTTGCTGGGAAGATTAAAGCATGGGAACGTAAATTTAGGGGTGGGAACTTGGAACAATTAAACCAAAGAAGATGACTTCACATTAGTATGGTGTGATGACTTCTCCCCGTCCCACTGACCAATCGAATGAAGGGAATACACAAATTTTATCTAGAAGGGGAAGAGAGTAGCACCAGAGAGGGTTGTAACGCTGGCATTGTACTTAGAAGAGGTTATCCTGGCTTGTATCTGTCCTGAACTACTGGCTCCTGATTAGTCGGAGCCCTTTCTTTCCAGCCCTTGGCCAGGGGTTGGTTTTCGCACCATTCTAGGTAAATATAAATCTATGTGGTATGTCCTTGTACCGTTTTCCTTTTCCACCCTTCCCAGGTACCAATGTCTTGAGATTTTACTAAGTCTTTAAAGATTTTTGTTTTGATCATAATTTTTATTCTTGGGAAGTTGGTGATTGACATGTATTGGTATTTGACTCACAAAATATTGCATAGGTAAAGTTTTAAAAACTCTCCAGAGTCTGTGGTCATAAAAAGAAATACAGGTAAATGTCATGTATGCCTAATATGCTAACAACCTCATCTATCAACCAGAGAAAATAAAGAACCATCAGTAAAGGTATTGGTAAGAAATAGTGTACAGGTATAAGTCATTATAAGGTCAAATAATCTCTGATCGGCAGAGGGTGATTATCAGCTTATTAAACGTATGTTTATGGGCCAAGGTGAGTATGAAGTTTTAGAAACAACCTAAGGTAATCCCGTGCCATCAATGGTAGGAGTGGGATATATATGTTCATGCTTATCCTCCTAGAAGCTCCCATCTGTGACGGTGACATGCTTTGTACCTGCAGGGATATCCTCATCCAACTGATAGATATCCTTCCTTTGCCACACTATGCAGAATAGTCTTTGATGGCCATGGATGTTTGCCCTTAATTTATGAAGGGTTGCAGGATGCAATGAGTTGGTCTAATGTTTTTAAATGGTGCACTGAGCTGGAGCTTAGCTGCCTGGGGAAGCAGCTTGGCCTCGTAAGGATCACTTATGTAAGCAGCTTGTGTGCGTCACCTGAAATCTACATTCTGAGATGGGTGTGTGCTGTCTGCATGCAGACATAACTGAATATGAGTGCCCTCTGTATTAGTGAATCTTACTCTTCAGACTCACACTTTTACCCTATTGTGATGCTCTACTGGCCTTCAGCCTTCCTGGTTTTCCATTGATTCCTGTGATGTCCTGCACAGACAGGACCATTTCCTTTTACAGTCTGAAGAGTAGCTTTGGTACCATACCACCTTCAGTACTAAGAGCCTCTCACCAGCGAATGGCCAAGTTATTTTTCATTCACCACCATCGGTCATGGCTCTGATTTTTTTTTAAATGTTAGTTCTCAAAAAGTGGGTGGACACAGGACGGCACCGGTCTTTGGGCTAGTATTCATGAAGAGACTGCCAAAAAGATTTACCTGGTCATTCATCATTTGTTCCACTAATACCTGAACCTTCTGATCAGAATACTTCATATTTCTCTGCCTCACACTGCATTACAGTGATATTTCTTTAGTAGATATTTTAAAACCTCCAGTCTACTTCAGGTGCTTAGAAGTCAGGCTGTGAAGCAGGTATGCCCATATCCCAAGGCTTGTGTTGGTAAAGAAGTGTGAGGGAGTAAGATACCTATAGTATATAAAAACATGGGAAATTGATTTTCCATAATTTCTTCCTAGGGGCAAAATGTGTCTGTGCAACAGAGAAAATGCTCCCTTACCAAGAGACTGTTATTGAACACTAGTTTATGAACATTTTAAAATTGAACTACTTCAGACCAGTTGTCTGACATTCCTTTGAGTTGCTCACAAAAGAGCTAAATAGATATAGAAATGACACTCAATATATTTGTTATACATCAATGGCCATAATACATTGGCATAGCCTACTGACCAAAAGAATAGATATAATGAATTAAGGAAAGATGGACTACATGGTCCGTAAGCCAAATAAAAGACTAGAAATAAATTAAGGGATGTTGATTTATTTATTTTGAAAGTTTTATATAGCGCGAACATGACCACCGAGGGTATCAGAGCACTTTACAGATTATGCATCACAAGGTAATAAGCATACAAAACAGATTAACCAAAACCACAAACTCAAAGTCAAAATTGTCCAGCATTCTTGTGAAGGCACAGCAAAACGCATCATAAACAACAGAGGGGGAAAAAAATCACAGTCTAGAATTGTCCGACAGACTCATGAACAAGGTGACTGGGCAAGAGTCAATGGATATGGACCCAGAATCAGAGGAAGGTGCCAGGCTAAGGCAGAAATGTCTTCATCAGGAGCCCTTTGACTTCTTTTTTTAAGAAGACATTAGACGGGTTCACCCTGACTTCAGGGAAAGGGGAGTTCCAGATCCTCGTAGCCATCCCTGAGAAGGCTCGTCTATCGGTCTTTTTTTTTGTTGAATTTTTGAGGTTAAGCAAAAGGGAGCTGCCACTTCTGGAGGCTCTAGAACCACAGCTGGGTTCCGGTTGCTGCGCAAGGTATAACAGTGTCTTGAAGTGGATGGCTTTGTGAGCCATGCATGCAATTTTTCCCTGTATCCGAGCTTCATATGGCAACCAATTCAGTTCCTGCAAGTCCGGGGAGATGTGGTGGTATTTTTTTGTGACAGTTAAAAGCCTCGCAGAGGAGTTGAGGGTAACCCTAAGAGCAGCAGTCCTCACTCTGGGCAGGCCATAAAGTGTTGCACTACCATAGTCCAGCTTTAAGATCTCTAATGCTTGAACTGCAACCTTTAGGTCATGAGCAGGGAGGAAGGGTTTGAGCTTCATAAGTAATATGAGTTGGAAGTTCGCTCCTTTGGTGAAGGAACTGATGTGCTTCTGCATGTTCAAACTTTTGTCTAGAACGATGCCCAGAGATGATGCCGAGTCTACAAGGTGCGGTCTGCAGTTAAGGGCAGTCAGCTGATTCAACCATTGCTCCATGACGAGGGATTGGTTGTCGTGAGATCTGTAGGAATTCCTTTTTAAGAGCATTTAGCTTCAGGTGATTGCATTTCAGCCAGCTTTGTGTTTCCAGCAGGACTGAATTGAGGGACTGGATGTCTTCGGGGGAGGTGATCTTCAGGTATAGTTGGGTATCGTCCGCATACATATGATAGTGAATGCTGGATGATTTTAGGATTTCTGTCAGAGGCTCCATAAACAAGTTAAAGAGCATGGGGGACAATGCTGACCCTTGTGGCACACGGAAGGTGACTGGTGCAGGGTGGGACAAGGATTGGTTCACCGATTGGTTTAAGGGAAAAACTGGCCTGTAAATTATTTGCTGGCCTTGACAGTCTACGTGTCCCATTGTGTTGTTTTGGGAATCTCCATAGCATATGTCTGATCCTTCTTGTGGACTTTCTATGATCACGTGCAATTAGCGCATACACACAAAAAATGTGCAATAGCTGTGCCTGAATAAAACTCACATTTTAGGGCATGTACTTCTTCCATTTACCATGCTCAATCAATACGCTTTACTACTTTTAAAAATCAGGAAAATAGAAATGACCCATTACTCTAAAACACAGATGATGTGAACTCTTAAGTAGTTTTTCAGTGATGGCAATAAAGTGCCAGACAAAATATAATGTCTCTAAATACAATTATTTGCACATTACATCTATCGACTCACTCCGTCAGGTGTGGGATGGCATCAGGGCCAGACTGGCCATACCAGGCATCAGGCAATTCCCCAGGAGGCTGGAAGGGTGGTGACCAGTTTTGCAGAGGTGGGTGCCTGTTTTGTTCCTGGGGACTGTTTCTGCAGCAGTGCTACAATATCGGTACCCAGTAGCAAAAGCAGCAAGCAAGTCTTTCCATCCTCCTGGGGCCAGGCAATGCTTCCCCATGGGCTGGTCTGAGAAAATCGCCATTGTGGCTTTGGGTTCCCAGTCCGGTCATGGATGGTATCTCTACTCACCTAAGTGAAATGACTCAACATCCAACAGACATTTTGGGCTGTATCACAAAACATTTTTGGCCAGCGTTATTTCATGTCCTTGGTGGTAAGCTAATGCACTGCTTGCTCAAAGCACTTATTACCACCCTGTTTTGAATATAGGATTCTGAAAGTAGCAATGTATAACAGGAATGTTTGTGCATATTTTGCGTGTGTCCTCCCGTTGTGGTGGTGGTACTGGGTTTTGTTGTTTTTTGTTCTGCAGTGCTTTTGTGCTGCATTGTTGCAATGTGAATATGTTGTATTGTGTTGCAGTTGTATTGTTGCATTTTGCTATGCTTGTGATATGCACTGTTAAGCTTTAATTATGTTACTATGTTACTTTTTTATATGTAATTGTGTTATGTTCTGTTGTTTACTTCAGGGATGTCAATAATGCTGTTACATTTCCAGAACAACCAGCAGATGTCTTGAAAGCAATCATTTAGCATTGTCTAAAGTGGTAAAATAGTGCTGTTTCATTTCTTCCATTCTGTAAGAAACCAGTCAGCCCAAACCTGTGGCACAAACGTTTCCAGCAGTTTCTCAGTCTTTAGGTACGTATTTTGTTTTATACGTGGATCTAAAAAATACTCTAAAGAAAATTGTTTTAGCATATAAAAATACTGTTACATATAAAAAAATTAAAAATTATGAATACATTAATTTAGGTTGTGCTTAAAAGGGAATTCTTTTATTATGTCTTGCAGCTTTTTCCTGTTTAGTACTGCCCTCCTGCATCATTAGCCTCTTATGGGCTTTAAAAATATTGTCTTGAATAAAATAAATGAAATAATGTTATATGTTCATAGACTAACAAATAATTTGGTCCAGAGGAACATTATGGTGGACTTTATGTCAGGATATCATATACAGAAATATCGTCTGATATAAATACTGTGTCCTAACTAGCCTAAAGTGTGCACACTTTCTATTATTAACTCCAACGGGGTAATATATTTGTAAGTTATATTTAGGTCAAGCGCTATCCTGACAACAATATTCTGTTACCATTCTCGATAGGGGTGCACTTCACATCCATTTTCCTTTTCTGTCTCAGATGCATGGGCTCAGAGTAATTGTTTTGTGCCCTTGGTGAAACTAGTACACACGCTACTATTGACCATGGTGTGGACAACTATGAATAGATCAGATGAGTTTGGTTTGGCACTGCAGGAGCTAGAGGTAGGGTAGCCATGCTCTCCTCTGCTCTCTGCCCTGACCACTGAATGACTGGCATGCTCCTTAGAAGACAAATCTATAGACAGGAACATGAAACTGCATCGCCACAAAACTGTACCTGCATCCTGCAGAGTCTTGGGAGAATTCCAGTTTTGAATCCTCACTTCCTAAGCCATAGTCTTCCTGATATTTATGGCATGTTTTATAATGACGTCTCATCATAAAAAACTTCACCTAAAAGACAAAGTAAATAGGTAAGTCTAAAAATGCTCTCTAGATATCTAAATAGATGTAGTACTTTAAATATTTAACAAACACAGCTACCACAAGGCATCCTCTAACATTCTACCTGTGTACGTCAATTCCTTTAGCATGGAGAAAGAGAAGGATTTCCACTCAACAATTGTCAAAAGGCTGGGCCTGCATATAAAAACTCATACTACCCTTCCCCCCTCCGACTGGCTTCCCACCAACCCCCACATTCACCCCTTGACAGTGCAACTGTATTTTCACATACTGCCTACATGCACACCGCCATAAACCTCAACCACCCCAGTGCCAACTCACAGACAGAGTATTTCATTCAACATCTCGCTCACATGTCTAAATATTCTACCCTTGCCTCCAAACTGCAATATCCTCCCTGCATGTGTCCACTCCAACTAGGGTCCAACATGCACCATAATCCTGAACAAAAGTACCTCACAGAGTCACAACACTTAAGAGGCAGCCTTATCAGCAAACCTATGCACATAACAACTCAGTCAATGGATGGAGCTGTGAACAATCAATCCTTACAGGACTTGCACTTACGCATATACATGCAGCAAACACAACACTACTAATATAACACTATGCGCATGCTCAAGAACGTTTTCCTGTAGCTCCCACAAACATATTTATAAAACAACATCCTCCATGCCATGTGTGTGTTTTTTGCATCTTCTATTTTCCGGAGCCTTTCTCTGACTCTTATACAGTGCCATGGTTAAGAAGAACATTCATGGATGTCAGATTGCAGGGAGATGGCAGGACTGAAAAACAAGTAAGAAGAAATGGGAGGTCTCCTTTAGAATCCAATAGGGGACGAGGAGTAGTACAAGAAAAATAACCAAAGGTCCCTAGTTTACCAAAAAATTGGGAAAAGGTGCCTACTACAAGTAAATACCAAGGGAAGATATCACTGCCCTTTAAATGCCATAACCACACGTATAATAAATCACAATAGTAGAGGAAAAATATTAAAAAAAAAAATACTTAAGAATGATATGTAGAAAATTGTACAATTTATTCAAGCAGTTATACATTCATAAAAAACTTCTTAGTGCCATAAAAACAGTTAAAAATGTGCAAATACACATGAAGAATACATTAAAAAGTTGTAAACAAAGTTGTCGACGCAGCATTTCGGTGTTATGATGCGACCTTCATCAGGACAAGATTCTAGTTTCAAAGAGAAACATACAATTAGACAAAATTTACAATCTTATTCTTTTTTACATAGTACAACAATAGCTTCTAGTGGGAGTCGGTTTTAATACAATATCAGGTTTTTCTAGGGGCACATTTATCCTCTTTTTGTTTATTATGCATGTGGTATGGACTTCAGAGTACGGATAAAGAAAAAATGTATTGTTAACACAGGATTACTGATAATCTCCTAATTCTCTCAACATAAACTCTTTAGTAAGAGCTTATACCTTATTCTATGGGGTTAGTGATAAAGAGCACCTCCTTGGAAAATTGATAGTACCTTATAAGGGGAATTGATCAATCCTTAGTGTGTGATTGGAGGATTTTACGTTGATCTTTTCAGTCACCTTCTTATAGAATGGTGTAGTATCTCTGGATAGTTGGGAACTTCTAAATGGTTAAAAGTAAGGTATAGTATTACCATATAGACAGTTTTTTTTAAAACTGAAATTCTTAATTATGTCTTGACTTTTAAGCAGTATTTACCTTAAAATCTCGATGTGTTTTCTATTAATAATAAAAGTAATAAATTGAGGAAAGACATAGAAAAATACAATCCTGAACATGTCTATCCCTACCTCCAAAAAGACTATTATGAGCGCCATAGGGAAAATCCCCAATATCGGAGACCATGGCAACAAAATCAAGGTAAAAATTTCCAAAAAAAGAAGGTCAGATTCTTTGACACTTCATACACAAGCTCAGACTCAGAAACAGAAGTAACAGGAGAAGGACGTAACCATAATAAAAAAGATAAAGAGGCGGCTGTTGTTCCCCATAGAGACTCACTCTCTTTTTTAGAACAACGTCAGAATTTCGGACCAGCACGAGGGAGGACCAGAGGGAGAGGCAACTACACCCCTCGACCTCAATACAACCACAGGTATCAAACCAGAAGCCAGAAAACCTGGGATATGTAGAAAAGGCCCCGGTGATCAATTTATCTAATGTTACTCTTACTGAAACTGAAGTTAGTCTCTTAGAGAAAGGCCTAGGTTTTGCTATTGCATCCCCTATAGACAGATTTAATTTAGAAAGGGACCTCCAGGCTTTCTTCAGGAAAGTCAGGCTACTAACATTTTTTGAGGATAAAGAAAAGATACCATCTGCTAATAAATCGGGCTAAAAACCAAAATCCACCTGGACCCCCCATACAGGCCAGATAAACAAAGATATCGAGGCTTTTGAGAGAGTGGTCGAGAAGGGTATCTCTGATCTCTTGGACCAAAAAAACTGGACTAATTTTAATCTCAAATTAGAAGAAAAACAGGCTCTCCAAAGACTGCAAAATTGCCACACATTAACTATTAAGCCCGCAGACAAGGGCGGCAGTATCGTTATTATGTCCACAGAACAATATAACGATAAAATGAACTTATTATTAGCAAATGAGGATCACTACAAAAAGGTAAAGAGAGAGGATTGGTTGCAATTAAAGGACACCGTAAAAAGAATGCTAGACCTAGCCCAGGAAGATGAGGTTATTTGTAATGAAGAATATAGATTTCTTCTGAACACCAACCCTGTAGTACCCGCACTTTACGGGTTACCGAAAGTGCATAAGAATCTTAAGAACCCCCCCATGAGGCCTATAGTATCCAGCATAGGTTCCCTTACGGAACCTTTAAGTAAATATGCGGATATTTGTTTGCAACCACACGTTATAAATCAAAAGGCCTATATCAAGGACACAGGAGATATTATCCAAAAAGTGGAAGGACTTCCTTTTAACCATGAGACCCAAATTTTAGTTACCCTTGATATAGAGGCCCTATATACAAATATACCGCAGGACCGCACAATAGAGATGGTAGAAAATCTTTTTTCAAGTCAGGATAGAGATTTGAACGCACATGAAACTTTTATAATTGATTGTGTCACTTTAGTTTTAAAGAACAATATTTTTATGTTTGTAAATGATTCTTTTAAACAAATAAAAGGTACAAGTATGGGAGCTACTTGTGCTCCAAGTTTAGCTTGCTTATACGTAGCGAAATTCGAAGACACCCATATATTTAACCCTATTGCTCCTTTTTATGAAAATATTTCGAGCTGGTCTCGATATATTGATGATGTTTTTTTTATTTGGACCGGCCCCGTTGAATTATTAAACAAATTTATTTCATGGTTGAACTTGGGGGACATCAATTTAAAATTTACCTCAAGTTATGATAAAAACCAATGTGAATTTCTGGACATTTTAATCAGACATGAGGAGGGCAAATTGCAGGTTGAACTCTTTACCAAAAAGACAGATCGCAACACTATGTTGCACTACAAAAGTTTTCACCCACCCTGTCAGAAGGATAACATTCCTTTCGGACAATTTTTAAGACTTAAGCGTAACTGCACACAAATGAGGGATTTTGAGATACATGCGAACATCCTAACTGAAAAATTCATAACCAGAGGCTATCCAAAACGCATGATTAAACATGCTTACAAAAGAGCGAAGTACTTTAATAGAGACAATCTATTCCTAGGAAAACAAAACAAAGTCCAGGAAGATAAGCCGCTTATTTTTGTAACTAACTATAGCTCGGTTAGCAACAAAATCAAAAATAATGTGAATAGAAATTGGCATCTTATAAGTAACAAAAAGAAAGAAAAGATACCCAAGACAATGTTCGCATTCAGGCGGAACAAGACAATAAGATACAGTTTGGTCCATACGTATAGAGAGGTAAATCATGAAACCCAAACAAGTATTGATAAGGCACCATTAACAACTGGGACCTTTCCATGTAGCAATTGTTCCAATTGCTCAATGATAATAAAAGGAGAATGTATAGAACATAATAAGAACAGACACAGGATCAAGTCTTTTATTAACTGCAGGTCAAAAAATTTAATTTATTTGATCAAATGTCCGTGCAACATGGCGTATGTGGGCGAAACTTCTCATGAAATACGCCAAAGAATAAATGAACATAAGTCAGCAATAAGAACCATGAAAAAAGGTGCACCCCTAACTGAACACTGGCAAGAGGCCAACCATTCACTTAATGATCTAACTTGGTGTAGCTTGGAATTAACCCACATGAACGCCAGAGGAGGTAATATGGAACTTAAACGCAAGAAACGAGAACAATTCTTTATGTCATGTTTTAATACTGTAAGGAAAGGACTAAATACCAAAGAGGATTGGGAACGTATTCTTTAAACAAATAGTGGAACATAGATCTGGACAGAAAAGTAAGGACGGTATGAATAGACGCAGTGAAAGATACCAAGATTAGTAAATTATGTAAGCTCCCTTGATCTGGAACGACCGCCGTAGCCTGTTAATTAATTATGATACATATAAAATGCTCGCATTTATTAAATTGTATCAGTGAAGAAGGAATACGAGTATACACATAAACATGCCTACAAAATAAGAAAAATTTTTATCAGAAAAAGCAAGCGGTTTCCCTGCCGAGTATTAAAAGACCAGGAATTTTTCAAAGAAACTACACGTGTAGTCTCGATTACCGAGAGGCGCGCAGGAAATGACGCGTTAACTAAGGTCAAATCAGAAAAAACTACCCGAGTAGTTTTTTCTACCGAGGGTACGCGCAGGAAACGACACGACAATGAAGGCTAACTAAATACAACTAGCGTCAGGTGAGAACAATTTTGAGGGATATATAACGAAGCGGGTTTTGCGTTCCAAACCTATTCGACAACAGAGACACAAGAGGAGCAGGGAGGCCGGCGTACATACACAAGGTGAGAAGGGCCGCTGTATCATGGGGATCTCGGGTCTTTGCACCCTACCGACACCCTTAGAGGGCTTGGATACCGACAACGATAAATGTAAAAAAAATTCAACAAAATGCTACATCATCCACCTTTCTAGAAAGGTCCATGCATTGTATCGTAAAAATAGAGAAACCCGTGTTTATTCATTTATTGTCATTTATTGACATCATTTATTGACATCTTTACCGAAATCTTTGATTAGACGAACGGGTGGATAAAAATGCGGTCTCCTGTAAGGTTAACCGCGCCTTGAGACAGAGTAGCAAGTTTAAACGATTGACCAGGCTCCAATTTGGAGTTTGTATATTTTGAATCAAGACTATTGACTATATGGATAGTGGTGAAATAATGCAAACCTGTAAATGTGATAATATCGCATCACACATGGGACAGCACGTGTTGTGAGTTCAAACGAGCAGGTAACCTCAAACAATGGTTATTAGTATATTATATATAATCTTAGATTCAAAAATATAAGGTTAGGATCAAAGATATGACCGTAAACCATCCAAGTCTTTGAGTTAACTAGAGCGAGTGGCTGCCGAACAGACATGTAGAAATAACGTCATTAAATATGAGACTGTTTCAAGCCTCTTTTAAATTTTGAATTTGACAGAACAATTACTTTTTCTCTTTAGAGTTCGATAAATAATCAAATCAGTTCGGGAAAAAGCAAAGAAGGTTACGCCAATTAAACAAGGCGGTATATGAACAGCGAAAGTATCATAGCGTCCTAACAACCGCTGTTTATTTGGACTGACTCCCATATTAGTGGGTAAGTGGTATTTTTTGATTTCTTTAATTCCCACAACAGAAGTCCACTATCATACCCTATGGAACTACTATGTCTCCCCATTTTTCTGTCGCCCTAATTAGGGTATCCTGACTATCAGAAAAAACGGTGGCTCCCTTGTTTTTCCAAAAATTGTTTCCAATGTAAAAGGTAAATGTATAATGGGGGAGGGACAAAATTCAGGCAGTTTATTCAGCTATGGATCCGTCCATTGAATAACAATAGCATTGTTGTTTTTCTGCCAAAAAGGACCAATATGAATTAAAAATCAAATTACCGATTGAGAAGGTATTTGTAGTCATCAGCAATCAAAGCTGTAGTGACGCTTGGAATGATTAAAATAAAACACATCGAGATTTTAAGGTAAATACTGCTTAAAAATCAAGACATAATTAAGAATTTCAGTTTAAAAAAAACTGTCTATATGGTAATACTATACCTTACTTTTAACCATTTAGAAGTTCCCAACTATCCAGAGATACTACACCATTCTATAAGAAGGTGACTGAAAAGATCAACATAAAATCCTCCAATCACACACTAAGGATTGATAAATTCCCCTTATAAGGTACTATCAATTTTCCAAGGAGGTGCTCTTTATCACTAACCCCATAGAATAAGGTATAAGCTCTTACTAGAGAGTTTATGTTGAGAGAATTAGGAGATTATCAGTATTCCTGTGTTAACAATACATTTTTTCTTTATCCGTACTCTGAAGTCCATACCACATGCATAATAAACAAAAAGAGGATATAAATGTGCCCCTAGAAAAACCTGATATTGTATTAAAACCGACTCCCACTAGAAGCTATTGTTGTACTATGTAAAAAAGAATAAGATTGTAAATTTTGTCTAATTGTATGTTTCTCTTTGAAACTAGAATCTTGTCCTGATGAAGGTCGCATCATAACACTGAAATGCTGCGTCGACAACTTTGTTTACAACTTTTTAATGTATTCTTCATGTGTATTTGCACATTTTTACCTGTTTTTATGGCACTAAGAAGTTTTTTATGAATGTATAACTGCTTGAATAAATTGTACAATTTTCTACATATCATTCTTAAGTATTTTTTTATTATTATTTTTCCTCTACTATTGTGATTTATTATACGTGTGGTTATGGCATTTAAAGGGCAGTGATATCTTCCCTTGGTATTTACTTGTAGTAGGCACCTTTTCCCAATTTTTTGATAAACTAGGGACCTTTGGTTATTTTTCTAGGACTGAAAAACACCCAAACGTAAGAGTGCTGTACGTGTTACATGGTGTGGCATCTCACAATGTAGCAAATACTTCCACTGCAGCCAACATCTGTTAAAGGTTTAACATGCTGGTGATGTATGTGAAGTATGAAGACTAACCTTCTCTTCTGGCTGTCATCTGCTGTATGGTGATGGCTTTCCAATGTGTGTGTGTGTTATTATTATATGCTATTATTGAAAGATGGTACTTACCTGAAATGATTTAATAATGATTGCATTGCGTTTTGATCTTAAAATTCTGTGGTGTGGTGTTGACACCCCGAGAAAGGTAAAAGCCCAGGATTGTATAAATTGCATAGATAATATGGAGTTAGGCTCTTGGGGTTACAGTGACTTTAGGGTTCTGGTTGTGCTGGTACACAGACGAGTTTAAGTGCCTCAAGCTTACGAGATACCAGGTACATTTGGGAGGCTACATGAACTATGGGACATGTATTTAGTGTGTGTCCTGTTTTGGATATGAGACCCTTTAGATGGTGTCACTGTTACTTTTCCACTTGCAATTCTGTATATAGTTATAAATATGTCCATAGTATGTAGTAGTGTGTCTAATAAAATCATTTACCTTGTTCTAAGAAAAAGCACTAACTGGACAGTAATGTATTACTTTTTGTTTGATGTGTTTCTGCATTCTGAGTCTCTAACCCACAGACATCCCTGAATAAGTATCGGACTACTCTATCTCACTACCCTGAGAGTCAAGTGCTAAAAAGAGGATACATGGTGCCCAGTTAAGGGCTCCACGGTATGGGGATTCCTGGACAACAGTGGTGAAAGTCATTTTGATTGGTGCCCACAACACCCTGATTGCCCTGTGTTCTTCCAACCCAGATTCATCACAAGGTTACACAATGGGTAACCAATATTACCACTGAGATCTTTTGGTGACACCATAAACTATAATGGGCAAGTATTTTGTAAATGTTACTAGAACCCCGAGATGGCAATAGAGGACCAAGTTACTCATTATCTCATTTATATTTTTTACATTACATGTTTATTTTGTGGTACTTAGAAAACTAACAATGGACAGTAAGCGCAACTGGAATGTTGCCAGTAGATGTATGCAATTCTGTAAATGTTGCATACTACCTAATGTACCATATTTGCCCTAAAATGTGCCATATAATTTATATATTCTGCAGAAAATGTTTTTCTAACTCAAATGTATGAAAATAATTCTGCCAGTATACGTGCTGCATAATTTCTCTCGTTTCTATCTTAATTTAAATAATATTGTCACATACTCCTAGTGGCCCTGAACATTTGGTAAAGCTCAGTATAGTGGTTAGGTAGATGCCATTTTTATGTAACCTGTATTTCACAGGGAAATATAAAAATAGTTCATATATTTCACTGTTCACTCTATGCAAAATACATAATCAACTAAATACAATAAGACATTAGGCAAGAATCAAATGAAAAGAATCAAATGAAAAAAAAAATATATATATATATATATATATATATATCCACCATCTTTTCGGCGAAGAAGCTATTATGGCCTCTGACAGCGGCGGGCCGGGATGGGATCGCCACTCCCCCGTATTTCAACCGACAGTCGTTCACTTATCTCCCCCACAGAACGATATCCAGGCCACCAATTCAATTCAAAAGTGTCTTTATTCACACACGCACTCGACGCGTTTCGGGAAACAAGTTCCCTTGTTCACGAGTGTTAAAGCAGAGTGAAAACAAAGTTTAAATGCAAATCATGTGACTTGTGAGTTTCATAGACATTAAAGACAGACTGCCGTATCACGTAATATCTGGAGCTGTGAAACCCAAAACACTATTGCAGTAGGCAAAAACCAGGCATCATTAACATAAATCATGTTCCTTAAATTTCATGACACGATATTAAAGTTATTCACAATAAGATGGGTTAAAAAATATAATAATAAAATAATAATCGTATTGGCGCTATGTCCGACCAGCTGGCAAGATTCAAACCCCCGATCCCAGGACATTCAAGGTTGCAGTGCACCAATCTATTGCACCACTAGCCTCTTACTTGAAAATAACCTCCATAAGCTGTAGGCAGCAAAGCGTTTTCGCTGTGCAACAGACTCAAAGCATATCAGTTATCATGCCCAAGTGGGCGTGCACTTAAATTTGTGTAATTCCTTTCATTGTTCATTCAACCAAAAGGAGATTCAACCATGAGCCGCTTTAATTGCCTTCATGCAGGAATAATACTTGAGTCATCTCATCATACTGTGTCTATGTCATGGTTTTGTGAAAAATTAATTCCAAGCCTTTCTGCCTTTCATTGTCGTGTCTCACACTCTCCCAAATCATATCAACCGGCACCTGTAGTAATAGATTAAAAAATAGACGTAAGTGAGGTTCCACATTCAAACGTGAATAGTGCACATTCATTCATTTAAAAAACAGGGATCTTAGACTTCATATTCTGATTTTGCAAGGTAACAAATACATTCAATTTACATGTTCTGCATCATCCTAAATGTACACCCAGTGCCTCGTCACCATTATGGCCAAGGGGTTGCATGGTTTGGTACTTAATAATAAACCGGGATTCTAGGCGTCTTAATTCTTGTAGTCTGTTACCTCCTCTTTCTCTTACTGGAATCTGGTTCAGTACTGTAAATGATAACAGACTATTATTGCTCTGGTGGTGGGTGGCAAAATGTCTAGCGACTGGATATTGTTTATCCAAGTTCTTTATAGCTCTGAGATGTTGTAACACTCTCTCCTTGGCTGGTTTGATTGTGCTGCCCACATAAAATTTGTTACATGGGCATTTGAGCGCATAAACAGCAAATTCTGTATGACAAGAAAGATGCTTCAAGATTTTGTAGCGGGCACAGTGTTCAAACAGCTTAACTTCTTTGGTGTTGTGACTATATTTACAAGCCTTACATCGGCCACATACAAAGAATCCCTGAACTGGGTTATTTTTCTTTCTGTTGGCTACCAGTGTCTGACAGATTTTGTCTTTGAGTGACATCGGTCTTCTATAAGTCACTTGGGGAAACTCTCGAATACTTGTTTTAACGTCCTTGTCCGTTTGTAAGGTATTCCAAAATTTATTAATGGCACTTCTGACCCCTCTAGCTTGTGAGTTATAGTCTGTAATGAACCGGACTGTGTTCTGGCTCTCATCTCCTTTCTTTATCTCTGTGTGTATAGATTCTTTATTATACACTTTCTTCACAGCACCTGCGATGCATTTCTTGCTGTAGCCTCTGGCCTTAAATCTTTCACACATCTCTGTTTTTTCTTTCTCAAAATCCACCTGTTTTGTACAATTTCTTTTGGCTCTAAGGAGCTCTCCTAGGGGGATAGAATTGATCAAATTACGGGGGTGACAGCTGCGGGCATGCAATAAGCTGTTTCCTGCCGTTTCTTTTCTGAATAGGGCTGTTGTCAAGTGGTTGCCATCTATTTTGACCTTAAGATCTAAAAAGTCAATATTGGTTTTATCAACATGGCTTGTGAAGGTCAAATTAAGATCATTGACATTTAGGGTTTGTACAAACTCTCTAGCTTTATCTTCACTACCCTCCCAGATGATGAAAATGTCATCAATATACCGGAGCCACGTACGTACTCCGGTCTGGAATTGGGGTAGGTGTCTGACCACCTGCTCCTCCCAGCAGCCAAGGTATAATCCGGCAAAACTGGGGGCAAAGCAGGTGCCCATAGAAGTCCCGAGCAGTTGGTGATACACACTGCCATTGAAAAGGAAATAGTTCTGGGTGAGACAAATATGAATCATTTCAAGTAACATTTCCGTGTGGAACAGGTAGGGCATGGATCTGCTGCTCAAAATATGCCTACAAGCCTCTATTCCCTGGTCGTGTGGTATATTGGTGTACAGACTGTTCACATCAAGGGTCATGAGTAAACAGTCTGTGTTCAGTTCAATATCGGCAATTTTTTGCAGAAAATCTCCTGAATCCTTAAGATATGCTGGGAGATTTTGAACCAAGGGTTGTAGAAAATAATCTACACACCGGGAAGTTTTTTCCAGGCAACTATTTCTAGAGGACACAATCGGCCTGCCAGAGGGGTTTGTGGGGTTTTTGTGCAGTTTAGGCAACAGGTAAAGGGCTGGTAATTTTGGAAATTTGCATTTCAGGAAATTAAACTCATCAGCTTCAATGAGACCCTTATTCCTCCATTCCACCAGTTTCTCTTGATATTTACTATTTTCACAGTCATAGATTTTTCTAGTACTTTTTTCATATTTCTCAACATCATTCAGTTGTTTCAAACCTTCATCAATATACATTTCAGGTGATAAAATGACAATATGGCCCCCCTTGTCTGATTTTTTTATCACAATACTAGTATCACTACTGAGATTGTCAATTGCTAGTCTTTGCGCCACCGTGAGGTTACTCCTACCCCGTTCCCTTTTCTATGCCATATTCTTACATTCATTTATCACACCTTTTTCGAAAACATCTATGGCATCATTCGTTATCATTGGCAAAAAAAATGATTTAGGTTTGGACCCACTGTTACTATTGAGGTCCAACCTGATGTTTTCGTTAATCGTGTTAATGGTTGGATTTCCTATTGCTTCAGGATCCCCGCCCAGGTCATGTAACACTTGGAGAATTTCCACATCACCTATTTCAAGTGAGCTTGGACATGGTTTGCTACTACCCGTCTCTTGGCTCATTCTGGTGGCAAACCATTTCTTAAGTCTTAATTTTCTGGTAAATTGAAAAAGGTCTATTCTACTTTGAGTGCAGTTAAAAGTAGCAGAAGGACAAAAAGATAATCCATAAGACAGTACCTTAATTTCATCTTCATTAAGGATCCTATTGGAAAGGTTTACTACTGTTTTTTCATCCATCATTTTAGTTTCTTCTGGCCCCTTGTCCTTGTTCCCACAGGGCTTGATACGGCAGCTGCCATTGCGCTCCGCTTGTTTCCTCCTTTGCCTCCTCTTCCTCGTCCTCTGGTTCCTCCTGTATTCGTCTTGTTCTGTGCTTCCAGTCTTCCTTTCGCCATTAAGGAAAATTCTTTTAAAATGTGATCTTTTGGGCTCCAAAAACCTGCATTCATGTCGGCCGTCTGGTTCTCCAAATCTTCTGCATCATCATCTTATTTTTTTGCCAATGATAACGAATGATGCCATAGATGTTTTCGAAAAAGGTGTGATAAATGAATTTAAGAATATGGCAAAGAAAAGGGAACGGGGTATGAGTAACCTCATGGTGGCGCAAAGACTAGCAATTGACAATCTCAGTAGTGATACTAGTATTGTGATAAAAAAAATCAGACAAGGGGGGCAATATTGTCATTTTATCACGTGAAATGTATATTGAATAAGGTTTGAAACAACTGAATGATGTTGAGAAATATGAAAAAAGTACTAGAAAAATCTATGACTGTGAAAATAGTAAATATCAAGAGAAACTGGTGGAATCGAGGAATAATGGTCTCATTGAAGCTGATGAGTTTAATTTCCTGAAATGCAAATTTCCAAAATTACCAGCCCTTTACCAGTTGCCTAAACTGCACAAAACCCCCACAAACCCCCCTGGCAGGCCGATTGTGTTCTCTAGAAATAGTTGCCTGAAAAATACTTCCCGGTATGTAGATTATTTTCTACAACCCTTGGTTCAAAATCTCCCAGCATATCTTAAGGATTCAGGAGATTTTCTGCAAAAAATTGCCGATATTGAACTGAACGCAGACTGTTTACTCATGACCCTTGATGTGAACAGTCTGTACACCAATATACCACACGACCAGGGAATAGAGGCTTGTAGGCATTTTTTGAGCAGCAGATCCATGTCCTACCTGTTCCACACGGAAATGTTACTTGAAATGATTCATATTTGTCTCACCCAGAACTATTTCCTTTTCAATGGCAGTGTGTATTACCAACTGCTCGGGACTTCTATGGGCACCTGCATCACCCCCAGTTTTGCCGGATTATACCTTGGCTGGTGGGAGGAGCAGGTGGTCAGACACCTACCCCAATTCCAGACCGGAGTACGTACGTGGCTCCGGTATATTGATGACATTTTCATCATCTGGGAGGGTAGTGAAGATAAAGCTAGAGAGTTTGTACAAACCCTGAATGTCAATGATCTTAATTTGACCTTCACAAGCCATGTTGATAAAACCAATATTGACTTTTTAGATCTTAAGGTCAAAATAGATGGCAACCACTTGACAACAGCCCTATTCAGAAAAGAAACGGCAGGAAACAGCTTATTGCATGCCCGCAGCTGTCACCCCCGTAATTTGATCAATTCTATCCCCCTAGGAGAGCTCCTTAGAGCCAAAAGAAATTGTACAAAACAGGTGGATTTTGAGAAAGAAAAAACAGAGATGTGTGAAAGATTTAAGGCCAGAGGCTACAGCAAGAAATGCATCGCAGGTGCTGTGAAGAAAGTGTATAATAAAGAACATATACACACAGAGATAAAGAAAGGAGATGAGAGCCAGAACACAGTCCGGTTCATTACAGATTATAACTCACAAGCTAAAGGGGTCAGAAGTGCCATTAATAAATTTTGGAATACCTTACAAACGGACAAGGACATTAAAACAAGTATTCGAGAGTTTCCCCAAGTGACTTATAGAAGACCGATGTCACTCAAAGACAAAATCTGTCAGACACTGGCAGCCAACAGAAAGAAAAATAACCCAGTTCAGGGATTCTTTGTATGTGGCCGATGTAAGGCTTGTAAATATAGTCACAACACCAAAGAAGTTAAGCTGTTTGAACACTGTGCCCCCTACAAAATCTTGAAGCATCTTTCTTGTCATACAGAATTTGCTGTTTATGCGCTCAAATGCCCATGTAACAAATTTTATGTGGGCAGCACAATCAACCCAGCCAAGGAGAGAGTGTTACAACATCTCAGCGCTATAAAGAACTTGGATAAACAATATCCAGTTGCTAGACATTTTGCCACCCACCACCAGAGCAATAATAGTCTGTTATCATTTACAGTACTGGACCAGATTCCAGTAAGAGAAAGAGGAGGTAACAGACTACAAGAATTAAGACGCCTAGAATCCCGGTTTATTATTAAGTACCAAACCATGCAACCCCCTGGCCATAATGGTGACGAGGCACTGGGTGTACATTTAGGATGATGCAGAAAATGTAAATTGAATGTATTTGTTACCTTGCAAAATCAGAATATGAAGTCTAAGATCCCTGTTTTTTAAATGAATGAATGTGCACTATTCACGTTTGAATGTGGAACCTCACTTACGTCTATTTTTTAATCTATTACTACAGGTGCCGGTTGATATGATTTGGGAGAGTGTGAGACACGACAATGAAAGGCAGAAAGGCTTGGAATTAATTTTTCACTAAACCACGACATAGACACAGTATGTTGAGATGACTCAAGTATTATTCCTGCATGAAGGCAATTAAAGCGGCTCATGGTTGAATCTCCTTTTGGTTGAATGAACAATGAAAGGAATTACACATATTTAAGTGCACGCCCACTTGGGCATGATAACTGATATGCTTTGAGTCTGTTGCACAGCGAAAACGCTTTTCTGCCTACAGCTTATGGAGGTTATTTTCAAGTAAGAGGCTAGTGGCGCAATAGATTGGTGCACTGCAACCTTGAATGTCCTGGGATCGGGGGTTTGAATCTTGCCAGCTGGTCGGACATAGCGCCAATACGATTATTATTTTATTATTCTATTTTTTAACCCATCTTATTGTGAATAACTTTAATATCGTGTCATGAAATTTAAGGAACATGATTTATGTTAATGATGCCTGGTTTTTGCCTACTGCAATAGTGTTTTGGGTTTCACAGCTCCAGATATTACGTGATACGGCAGTCTGTCTTTAATGTCTATGAAACTCACAAGTCACATGATTTGCATTTAAACTTTGTTTTCACTCTGCTTTAACACTCGCGAACAAGGGAATTTGTTTCCCGAAACGCGTCGAGTGCGTGTGTGAATAAAGACACTTTTGAATTGAATTGGTGGCCTGGATATCGTTCTGTGGGGGAGATAAGTGAACGACTGTCGGTTGAAATATATATATATATATATATTTAGAACCAAAGTCTTCCGGAGCGCCGCAGCTTGCCACAGCTTCCCCCAGGAAAACAGATGCACGGACCAAAGATTTTGCGGTGATTCAGATATTTATTCGCTTGCCTGGCTTCATAACGTTTCGGCACACAGGTGCCTTGTTCACATGACAGCAAATAGTTGTGAGGGTGTGATTTTTAAAGTGCGTGTAGTGTTCTGATTGGGCTCTCTTGTATAGAGATCGAAAACAGACTAAATGTAATTATAAATTCATGTTAAATACATTTTGCATTTCATTGCAACAATATTGGTAAAATACCCGTTGAATCCTAATGAGAACATATATATATGTTTCATTAAACATCACGTCGGAATTTATATACATATATTTACATAACTTCAATTGCCATTTGATTGGGCCGAGCCATCAGTACACGGTTTCAATATATAAAAATACGAATAAGTGTAATTTTGTGATAAAAAAGTGCAATGTGCTTAAAATTCACCACAGCCAAATACAAAAGAACCACAATTCTAATATTACCGAGTGAGCCCAGTCAACATACCAGAATAATCGATAAACTCAAGTTAATATAAACTTGGTTCGATTTACCTTCAAAAAGAACATCCTTAACTAAACATCAATAAAATTGAGAAATGTTGACATGTATATTATACAGTCAAACACAAGCAAAATTAGAAAATTAGAAAATTGGAAATTTAGATAATTAAGTATATATGAATACAATCAAGGGCAAAAGAGCTTATCGTGGAGGTTTTCATCATTTTCCTGATTGGAATTTTACATAATTTACACTGACATTCAATTAATTCAGCATATATTGTTCTTCACTCGCATTGCATTGCATCATGGGGACTCCAGTTATTATGATGTCACGTAGAAATCATGCCATGATTACTCGAAACTCTCTTTCTTTTTCGATCAGTGTTTTTGATTTGAGTAACCGTATTTTATATGTTCTGTTGGAAAGACAGAGACACAATATCTATTAAATATATAACTATATAACTGTGTAGCTGGCACTATTATCTACATCCAAAAATTATATATATATAAATAAGCTACAGGAAGGAAGAAGAAAAAGAAAAGAAAGAGGGAAAAAAGGAGAGAAAGAAAGAAGAGAGGAAAAAGAAAAGGTAAGAAGGGAAGGGAAGGCAAAGAGAGGGAAAGAAAAAGTAAACCAAATAATATGGGAGAGGAATATTTGCAGGAAAGGAAAAGAACGAAGGTAGCATCACAAAGGTTTGGTAGAAAGATATGTAGTAAAGGGGAGCCAAAAGAGGTCGGATTTAATTTTATGAGAAATAGAAGAAGATGAAGCAATAGCAATCCTATGTTCATCACAAATGAAATTCCACCAAGTAACTATAGACAATTTAGAGTTATCTTTCCATAGGGATAAAATCACTTTAAAAGCAAGAGCAATAAAAAGATCCTACAATTTCTCAGAGGCAGGTACAATGTCTAAATCATGTGATATAGAGCCTAAAAAAATATGCAGAAAGGATAAAGGAGAAGTGAAACCAAACATTGAACTGCAAATATTCCAGACAGAATTCCAAAAGGAGAAGACAGAAGGGCAATCATAAATTTGGTGTTTGAGAGTGCCCGTTTCTTTCGAACAGGACCAACAAAGCGGGGAAGATGAGGGCGAAAATCTACAAATATGAACAGGAGTTATAACAGCTCTATGGTAGATAAAAAAAATAGAGACTGAGTAATACGGGCAGCAGGCGAAACTTTAAACAGTTTAGTCCATAACTTATCCCAAGTCAGAACAGAAAAGGAAACGGACAAATCAGTTTCCCAAGCAATCTCAAAATGTGATTTAGAACGAACCATAACATTTGATAACAGTAACGTATATATACATACGTACGTATATATACATATGAAGCTTAAGGTAACTGAGTAGAGAATATGGGGTATAAGGGAGTAGGGGAAGTAATATTAGGCAAGGTAAGAGGCAATGTAAGTGTAGATAAATGCGATTGTATGGCAGTAGTAATGATAATGTATTCATGTAAATAGGAGGCGGGCAGCTGATAGTTTGTAATTCAGTAAAAGGAATAATAGAATTATTGGAAAGAAATTGATGAACAAATAGAATATCCTTTTCCTTCCAATACTTGAAGTAAAAGGATTTACCTTTATATTTTAGACATTTATTATACCACACAATGGAGGAAATAAAACACTGAAAAGGGGTAAATTCCTTAGAAAATATAGTATGTAACAAAGTTTGAGAGTATTTGAGAATTGGGTACTTAGCCACAAAGGAGTAATTTGACATAAAAACAATATGAGGGAATGAAAAATCATTCAATAAGGAGCGCTCAAAAAGAACCCATCTGGGAATCAGGTTATGTGAAAAATCATACGCTAAGGAGAAAGATTGTTTAATTAAAAAAGCAGAGTGGTAATTTTTAAAGTTAGGGAAATAAACACCACCTTCTGTTTTGGGTCTTGTAAGTGTATTTAAAGCAATACGGGGATGTTTATTGTTCCACAGAAATTTTGTACAGACGGAATTTATACGGGTAAAAAAAAAATTGGGTATTTTAAAAGGTAACATAGAGACACTATACAATACATGGGGAGTAACCATCATCTTGATAGTATCAAGTCTACCCCAGCAAGAAAGATACAGGGGAGACCAAATTTGAAGGAGAGACTGAAGCTTTTTGGTAAGGGCAGCAAAAGTAAACTTAAGCGTATCAGATAGCGACGAAGAAAACCAAATACCAAGGTACTTGCTTTTCGAAGGGCACCATGTAAATTCCGTAGTGTTAAACATATATTGGTAACAAAAAGCATTGAGGGGTAAAACCTCAGTTTTAGATAAATTCAATTTATAACCTGATATAGAGGAGTATAAATGAACCTCTTCCAAAAAAGGAGGTAAGGATTCGGTTGGACTAGCCTTATAAATCAAAATATCATCAGCTTATGCAGATATTTTCATCTCAACAGAGGAGGATTTAAAAGCACCAATTTGAGGATTATTTCTTTTTTTTTTTTTTTTTGGAAGACCTTTATTTATAGAAAGTCGTACATACAGCCCAACAACGAGCCCGGGGGCTCACAAATGCAATACATATCAACACGACAACGCGCGAAGGATCAAGTACAGATGCATAGAGGTCTAATTTTCAAAGTTTCTTCTGAAGGATAGACAGGATCAGGATAACACAGAACAACGAATTGGTTCCGGCCCAACAGGATCAGGATAGACAAGTATAAAACATAATAAAGCGCCAGAATCGCTGCTGTCCACAAATAATAAAAAAAACGTCTAAACCCAGAAAAGAAAGAAAAAGAAAAAGAATAGAAGGCCCATAGAACCAAAAAAGAAATAAACAAAAAAAAAAAACCCCATCAACCCCCCACCCTGCACCCCTGCAGCTGGCTACGGCCCATCCCCCCCTAGCAGTGTGCCTGTCGCCCACCCAAAAGGAGTCCCGAAATATAGAGAGTAAGAAAAGAGTCCTAATCTATAACTCCCATTAAAGAAAGAGAGGCGGGGAGGAGCCCACCACCTGTCCCCCGGCTTCACCCTCCCATAATCCAATAACAGCACATAATAGAAAGTCCGGTGGCGTTGAGCATTACGATCAGAACAATTTAAAAGCACAATGGCGGCACAGAGCGCGATCAAAAGTAACAACACACCACCCACATGCCTAGGTCAGCACCGAAGAAACTGCCAGTCTATGAGAAGAAGCGTTCATCCCTGTCCACTTTTTTCTTTTCCACCACTGTGAATCATGGCAACCCAGGGGGACGGAAACGATAAGCCAAGAGAGCCAGTCTGATACAAGCAATTAATCGCACCAGGTACAAGCAGGTCCAGTGACACCAGGATGGGCACAAAGTACACAGTTCCCGAGATGTAAAGCGTAGCCGGGCCAGGGGAGAAAGTCTCAGTGTTCAGCCCTTTCTGGAGCGGACCCCGGGAAACGGGGGGCATGATATGGGGAGAGCACCTCCGTCGCGGTCGCAAAGCACGGATTGCACGCCGTCCCGGGTAAACACCATCCACAGCGTAGGTCATCTCGGGACTTGGGGTATCAGAACCGTCTCCATCGCATGGAGCAGCCATCCTGTTGCCGGCGGGCATGGGGGAAGGAGAGTCACTGTGAACCTGCATGTCGGCCATTTTGAAGCAACTCAGCGCACACACTATGTCGTCCACCTTGCTGGCTAGAGTTCGAGCAGAGCATACGATATCATGGCGAAGGGAAACAACAGCCGCCAATAGACCACCATAGCCCTGAGCACCTCCATTTGCCCTTCCAAACATGGCCCGCCGCTCCATACGACCGTGACAACACTGTGACATAGACATCTCGAGGCTGCAATTCAATACGCCCTCCATAGTATTCAGTAGAGACGCCACAAGTCAGGCTAGGCTACACACAAAGGGGGCACCAATTCCCTGGGTGGCAAGGAGCGGCAGGCTGAACCGTGATATGGCCATAAATATTGTCCCTTAGAGATGCTGCTCCGTCCAGCGGCGAGGGAGCAGAAAATCCGGGAGCCGCCCGCCGTTAGCGGGAGAGTGCACGAGCAGTCTCTGGGCAGTCAACAGTCCGGGCTCATGCAGGCGGATGATTTACTCAGTCAAACCGAAAGGCACACTCATCCCTGTACCTACAGTCCAGTGGGGCATACAATGCAGGCTCGTCAGATGCGCGGTGGAGAGTTCCGACCGGGTCGCCCCAGACGATGTAGCCCGATGTTGATCACCTGGCAGTCGGTCACAGCTTCCACTCGAGGCCCCGGCCACAGAGCTGCTGCAGGCCACAAACTGTAGTCGGACGGTTCGCCCACTTGCGATGAAGTGCGAGCTTCAGGATTTCGGCACAGGCCGTCGGAGCCCGTCTGCTTCCGCCGTGTGCCGCCTTGGCACAGGATCACCGGCAGGATAGTTATGAAGGAGGTGATGGTCCCCGGAGCCGAGGGACTACGCGTCCGACCTGGACGCCATCTTGGCTCCTCCCCTCGAGGATTATTTCTTATACGTTCTAAAAAAGGTTCAAGGCAAAGGATAAATAATTAAGGGGAGAGAGGACACCCTTGTCTAGTACCTCTAGCAAGAGGGAAAAATCATTAAAACTGATTATTAACAAAAAATACTGGCACGAGGGGAGGAGTATAAAAGTTTGACAAAGGAAATTAAATTAGGGCCAAAACCAAACCAATGGAGAGTTTGAAACATAAAATGCCAGTTGATTCGGTCAAAAGCCTTCTCAGCGTCTAAAGACAAAGCCGCAAGCGGGTGTTTACATTTTTCGCCAAATGAAATAATATTACAAAATATACGAGCATTATCAGAGGCTAATCTGCCCTTGACAAATCCGACCTGATCTGTTTTAATCAAAAGTGGAACAATAGAATCAAGAGGGGAGGCAAGAATTTTAGCGAAAATTTTACAGTCATAATTAATTAAAGATATGGGGCGATAATTTTTTACAAAGGGAATGATCTTTATCAGGTTTGGGAATAATAACAATTAAAGTGTCCATAAAGGATCCAGAAGCCCTAGCATCCACAATAAAGGAATTAAAAAGTTGTAAAAGTTTAGGGGCAAATATTGAGTGAAAAGTAGAGTAAAATTCAACAGGCAACCCATCAGGCCCTGGTGCTTTCGACTTTTTCAATGAAGCGATGGCTGCAGTCACTTCCCGAAGGGTGATGTCATTCTCCAATGGGGAGACCAGCGAAAAAGGAGGTCAAATTTGAATTTGTAGGATGGGTGTCATCAGTATATAAAGACTGATAATAATCATGAAAAACAGCAGCAATATCCTCATCAGAGGAAACAAGTTTATTTTGAGTTTCATGAAGGATAGGGCCAACTGTCTTACGTTCAGATTTAATTTTTAAATAGGTAGCCAGCATTTTACCCGCTTTATTTTGCCCCCCATGGAATTTGGACTTAATCTTGAGCAAAGTGTTACAAGCTTCAAAAGTGGCTATTTTATTTAGGTCAGTTTTCGCTACGATGAGATCTTGAAGTGCAGTGGTAGCCTTAGATGTAAAATAAACATATTCTAGGTCTTTAATTTTTTGCAGCTGATCCTTATACTTAGCAACATTTAATTTCTTTTTCTTTGAAACATAAGAAATAGTAAAAGCTCAAAGAGTAGCTTTAAAAGCATCCCAATTGTTAGGAATAGAGGTATCAGATGGGTTATTAAGGGCAAAAAATTCATTAATAAAAACAGTAACTTCCTTTATAAAAACAGTATCTGACAAAAGAAAAGTGTTACATTTCCACCGATTAAACTTAGAAGAAGTGAGGGAGAGGTCCAGGACAGCATAAACAGGTGTATGGTCAGAGAGGAAAATGGAACCAATTTCGGAACGTTGAATAGAAGGAAGTAGAGATTTGCTAACCAAAATGTAATCAATTCGTGACCGGGTATGATGTACATTGGAGAAAAAAGTATACTCTAGCGACTCAGGGTTACAAGTTTTCCAAACATCAAATAATGGACGTGAGGCAATGGCAGATTGGAATGATTTATGGGATTTATCTGGTTGGAATTTACAGGAGGAAAGTCTGTCAGAAAAAGGGTCCAACCATTGGTTAAAATCACCCGCAATTACTATTTTGGGGCAATCTATAGAGGACAATAGAATTTTAATATCGCTCCAAAATTTGGGATCAGGGCGGACAGTGCCATAAATATTTAATAGAACTAATGTCTTATTTTGAATCACAATCTTTGCCATTACCCAACGACCATCAGCATCATTTTGAGTGGACAATCTTTGGACTGATAAAGCTTTATGGAACAATATAGCAACACCCCCTTTTTGTCGATAGCAGGAGAAAATACAACTTGTCCTACCCAATGCCTTTTCAACTTAATCGATTCTACATCTGTACAATGAGTTTCTTGGAGAAAAGCAATTTGAGAATTAAGTTTAGATAAATGGGACAATACCTTTTGTCTTTTAACGGGATGACGCAGACCTCGGACGTTCCACGAAACAAAGTTACACATGGAGGTAGGTAAGGAAGATGGGGAACAAGTGGAGTGGAAACACTTCAAGGAAACAACTACAAAGAAAAACACAATAAAAAAAATTACAAAGAGACAACTCATGCGACATATTTACCACAATGCCATACAATATGACCAAAATCACAACAAAAAAGAAAGAAAAACGTTGAACCATTAAAAGAAATTGTTGAGAAGAAAAACAGTAACCAAAGATGGAGACAAGAAGAGGAAGCCAAAGAGAAGGAGAGTCAAGAAAGGGTAGAAAAAGCAAATAGAAAGAAAAAAACAGGAAGAAAAAAGTGAACAGATCAAGGCAAGGGAGCCAGGTCTGAGGAAAAAGGAAAAACCAAGATAGCATGAGCGTAGAGAGTCCGATGAGGAGGCGAGCACCACAGATGAAGGAATGGAACCAGGACCTCAAGAAGAAATAAGAATCACTGAAAGAAAGAAGTACAGAGGAGAAAGAAGATATATCAAACATTGGTATCCATGCTAGAAGGAGTAATACTCTGCAAAAATGAATGAAGTTTCTGAGGGTCTTCAAAGAAGCGAGTACGGCCATTGTGAGTGATTTTACAGAAACATGTATGGAGAATGCCATATTGAATATTCAACTGTCTCATTTGAGGTCGGAGATTCAAAAATTCTTTACGACGGGCGTTTGTTGCATTATAAAGATCTTGGGATAGAAAAATATTGTGACCAGACCAAATAAGACATAGTTTGAGTTTAGCAGCCTTCAACACAGTCATTAACTCTGTAAATTCAAGACAAAGCATGATGATACCACGAGGTTTAGAAGCATTAGGGTGAAGGCGACCTAAACGATGGGCTCTTTGGATATTAAGAGGTTGTGCCGTAGTGGGTAGTTCCAAGAGATCTTTTAGAAATTTCTGTAAGAAAGACACCATATCAGGACCCTCAATATTTTCTGGAAGACCATAAAGGCGTAGGTTGTTTCTCCGATTACGATTTTCAAGGTCCTCCGTATGAAGCTTCAACTTATGGATATCATGTTCCAATAGAGAGATCTTTGAAGAGACATCCTGTATGTCACTGACACATTGCTCCAAATCCAAAACTTTGCCTTCCATAACAGCCAATTTTTCTTCAATTTGAGTGATTTTGACGTTGGTAGCAGACATAAATGGTTGAAGACCACGTACCTCCTCCATAATAGAGTCCAGAACAGGATTTGAAGATGAAATAGGAGAAGGCGGGTCATTTTTAGGTTTCTTTACCTTTGCTCCAAGGAGAGATTGTTTTGATGTGCCTGACTCATGAGCCATGTTGGAAACGTGGAAGTAAAATCCAAAAAGAGCAGGCAGCACGACGTAATATGAGAGCACAGCTCGTACATGCACTTAGACCAATAAGTGCAAATACACACCTGTAGTAAGTGTATAGACAAGCAGACTCGCTCACAATATATGCTGGAAAAATAAAAATAATATATGGTAGCCCCAGAAGAGTTAAGCAGTAACAGTAAGACGATGTTTCATGATAAAGAGCAGTAGACTAAAAGTGCCTGAAGAAACAGAGGCCAGTAGTAAAGAAAAACATTGCATGCATTGGAAGGAGTAAAGCACTTTGTGTGAAGACATCAGTGGCAAAGCAGAAAAATAGCAGAAACGGGCATTTGCGCCAAAAATACAAAATGGCGGCTGGTATACCTCAATGTAAAAGAAACAGAGGCAGCTGAGGAAAAAAAAATGCCTGAACAGTCAACACTCATCGCGCTTCACACCACATGAGCATAGGATAATGAAAAGTGGTCACGCGATATTATGAAGGGCATTTTCATTCGAAATATATGCCTCAGAAGCAGTAGAAAGAACACGGGCTCGGCGGCACAAAATGGCGGCCGCCCGCGTCCAAAATCGTGGAAATTTACCGGCAATTCAAATGAGGCAAAATCCGGGCAGCAGGCAGCAAACAGCAGCATCAAGGCGTTCAGGGCATATTCCGACACTAGAAACGGCCAACAAAGTCCTCTGGAGTGGAGGGTGAGATCTACAATCTACCTCATAGGCTCGTAACTCCACGGAGCTCAGCACGGAGACGTCATTCCAACGGCGCGTAAGCCACGCCCCCACCCCAACTTCACCTTAACCTATGTTTTTTCAGACATAATATATGTAACCGTGGATCCAAGTCAATTTATATTCTGCGATTACAAGTACCATATTTATTCTGTTTGATTGGTAACAGGATTTACTAGTCCAATGAGGATTACATGTTTCACCCAGGGAGTACAGCAGCTGAAAACAACCAAAATCCCTAGGTGAAGCTACTGGGGAGAATGGTATCATACCAATAGAATCAGATCTGTAATTACCACTTCTGCCAATTCCATCAACTATTCCTTGTTTACGGGTAGGCATCACATTCATACCTGTAAACCCAGGTAACTCCACAACCTTGACGTTACCAGTACCTGCAGGATCTCGGATTCCAAGGGTGGGGTTGTCAGGTAGGTCTCCGGGGCATTGGGAATGAGGCCCATTGTAAGGTAGATTATTATCACATAAGATCGTATCATGTTAAGTAGACAAGCACTTATCATTGCCTATTATAATGACAAGACTAAGGGGAAGAAGGAAACAAGGTAGAATATATTATTAGACGTATAAATGAACAGTTAGGCAAAGTGACTATTCACCCGTTTTAAATCCACAAGAGATTGGAGCATAACAACTGAAATGATCACTCAGGGTATTGATAAATGTCCTTACAATGCTGTCAGCCTAATGCAATACATTCTTTATTAGGACTCTGAATCCAAAATAAAATACTGCAGTCTACATCTCCAATTACGCAAAATCAGTTTCTTTCCAACCATCAACCACAACCTAAATTCTCCTAGCAATACATATTTCCTTAATGAAAAGATTTGTCATTGAAAATAATAATTGTTGTTAATCTATAAATCACTTCCACCATCTAAATTAATTGTAATAAAAATACCATTCCACCATTGCCTCAACCGTGGTGAGGATATAAATAACTGAAGTGTTTGTATCACTGTCCCTGCACCTCCAGCAGTTCTCTAAATCTGATAGGCCTAACTTTACCAGAGGCTAACACATTCTGCTGCTGTGCCACTCCACCATATTCTCTCCTCAACATCTTAGCAGCATGAGAACTTCTCACCTAACACACCATAATTTAAGGTAACATAACATAACATAACTTATTAAGTACTTTCTGCCATATGCACTTGAACTTTCCGAAAGATGCATCACAAAGAGCTAATGCTATCTCTCTAGGCAACAAAAACTCGAACATCCATATACTACCTTTTCCTCGAACTCTGGATTTAACCTTCAACACCTACCACACCAAAGCAAACACATCCTGTGTATGACATGCAGAATTAGATATAATAAATAATGTATTGGTTGTACTATGGCATTTCGAGGCTAAGAATATCGTGTTTCATTAATACTGTGGACAGAATATCTTGAGACAAAATATCAGAAGGTAAGTGCAAATAGAGGAAGTATATATTTACTGGGCCAGATGTACGACCATTTGAAATTGAGACTCGCAATTTACGCTCGACTGCGAGTTGCAAATTGCAAGTCACTATTTAAAATGTACAACAGTGTCTGTTTTAAAAAAAAATATTTTATTTTATAGCTCCACAGCAGCAAAGTAGCACATACAGAAAAAAACACAATACAGCATGTGAACATAACTAACTCAAGATTCAAAGTGATCATGAAAAGCCCCCCAAATGCTGAGACCAGTCTGACGTTTTTTAACAGCAAAGAAACTCCATTCTAACTTATATAGGTTATACATTTTAGCCCGCCATAACTCAAATGCTGGGGGCTCTCTATGAGGCCATTCAGAAGCGATACAGAGACGAGCGACAGACATAGCAACAAATATCAAATGTAGATGCTTATGTAATACATTCAATTGACTGTTAGCAGGCCACATCCCTAGTAACATAATCATGGGAGTTATTGTCAGCGGGGCATACATAAGTATAGACAAGAATTTCTCTATGTCTGATATAAATCTAAATATTTTGCAACTGTAGAAAATATGCAAACTATCTGCATAATCTCCCCCACATCTGAAACAATTTCCATTGAACCCTGCCCCCCATTTGGACATTCGAGCAGGAGTATAATGTAGATCAAATATGGTTTTAAAAAAGTGTACCTTCAAATTGGCTGGCAATAATTCCTCCCTAGAACTAGCTATGGCCCTCTCAATGGAAATATTTTGCTCTCCCAAGATCATAGACCATATAGCATTGTGTTTGTCAAGATTATCTGGTCTATATGACAATAATAACTGATATAATGCCCCAATTTTCTCCTGTCGTCTGACCGTCTCTATAAGAGAGTGGGGTAATGGAGTAAATTTTGTCCGTGATAAAAAGTCCCGGACCTGAAGAAATTTTAAAAACTGAAATTAAGGCAAGTCAAATTGTTTAACTAATTCATCAAAAGACTTGAGCGCCACTCCCCCAGAAGAAAAAAAAATCCCCTAATTTAATGATTCCTTTCTTTCTACAACAATACACAATATTCTCCCCAAATATAGAGGGTAAGATCTTTGCAGAATTCAGGGGTGTATAGTACGATACTTTCTCCAGTGAATCGAATCTTTTTATTCTCTTCCATACTTTGTAAGCGCTATCCAAAACTTTAAACCGTGTGCGCTTAAAATAGCTCCCATCAACTTCTCTAAACAAACACTGTCTGGCAACCGGGCCCATAAGTATTTCAAAGATCGTCGGGGCCTCAGCTATAGTCATGGTTCCGTCTCCTGGTAATAAAACCCGCATTTTTAACAAAAAGCATGTGTAAAAATATAAAGTAAAATCGGGTATAGCTAACCCCACTCTATCAATTGGGAGCGTCATGAACTCCATTGCACGTCTGGGCCTACCAGGAGCCTAAATAAACTTTCCAGAAATCGATTGAAGATGTTGTAACTGGGCACCTGCCACTTCCAAAGGAATTGAACTAAATAATTATAAAACTTTAGGAAGGATATTCATTTTTATAATATTGCTGCGTCCAATTAGCGTAAAGTGTAAGCGTCCCCATTTGTCTAGTGATTCTCTAACACTATGTAACAGTGAATTCCAATTAGCATCAATCACCTCGGACATGCACGCTCTTATTTTAATGCCACCTCTTTTACTACTCTAGTATCTGACCATACGATGCTACCTGAGCACAAAATTTGTGTTTTTGCCACATTGAGATTGTACCCAGATATTTGGCCAAACACTGTTGCTAGTCGTTCAATCTCTACCAATGCTAAAGAGGGGACCGCAGTAGTTACAGCAATATCATCAGCGTATGCAAAAATGGAAAATTGATAGTCATGTACAAAAAAAGGCTGAATGCGGGGATTATTAGCTAGTTGTTCAACAAAAGGATTAATCAAATAAAAGGGGAGAACAGGGGCAGCCTTGCCCAGTACCCCGGGTAATAGACACAGCATCAGATAATAAGCGCATGGCCGAAATTTTAGCAGTTGGTGTCTTACAAAGTACCTGCAAAGCTGTTATAAATCGGCTGCCGAATCCAATTCGATACATCAATTGCCATAAATAATCCCATTCCACACGATCAACCGCTTTCTCCGCGTCCAATAAAATCAGTCCTAAATCCCTCTTTTCATTGCATGCAATATCAAATAATGTTATCACTTTGTTCACGTGAGTGACAGTTCCTCGCAATGGTATGAAACCGTGTTGATTTACAAAAACTAATGAACTAATGACTTTAGATAGCCGATTTGCCAAGATCTTAGAATAAATCTTGCTATCACAATTTAGTAACGAAATCGGGCGATATGATCCCACCAGATCCGTCTCTTTGCCCTTTTTGCAGAAGACCACAATAGTGTCTTCTGCCCAAGATTTGGGCAGATGGCCCAACTGTGCTGCCCGAAAAACTTTCAGCATCTCATCCTTTATTTGGTGAAAAAAAAGCTTATAAACCTCTGCGGGGATCCTGTCGGGACCTACCGCTTTTCCTAAGGCTAGAATATTAACATCACTTTCCAATTCTGCCATAGTAATAGGGGTATCAAGTTGTTCCGCTTCCAAAGGGTCTAGATGCAGAAAACCCTCCTACAGAAAAACACTTTATTCCCCCCCCTATTCCTCCCTGCTGCGTATATAGGTCGGTGTAAATTTTCTGGAAAATGGAAAGTATCTGTTTTGGATCTTGATACGTATGACCGCTCTGATCCTTCAGTGAGTGAATAGATCGAGCAGACTCTTTCATATACAGTCGCAGTGCCAAGCGTCTGCCAATAGCCTCCCCATATTCATGGTTTTGCTGTTTGAATATTAGATACTTTCTAGCATTCTCCAAGTTCCAGAAACCCAGAATATTTGCCCGATATTTAGCCACAGTATTTTCTAATTCTGAAATATCATTCTCATGCAATGCAATCCCTGTAGTTAAGGTACCTTCCGCCTCTCTCAAGGCTTCATAGTGGCAAACTAATTAAAATGTAAGTTTCCTTTGTTGATGCAGTCTGAAACTAAACACTTCTCCCCGAATGCAAGCCTTGAAAGTGTCTCATAATATTATGAACAGACAGACTATTATTTATAAATAATCCTTCATCCAGCGACTCATATGTTCTTTAAATTCATCATTTAACCCTTGCCTGCGGGGCTACTTCCCCCGCCGTGGTGGGGGCGGGGGGTGCGCACAGCGCCCCGGTTCTCATGACGAGCTCAGCTCGTCATGAGCCACAGTGGCCATGTGCTCATGACAAGCTGGGCTCGTCACGGCCACACCCGTTTCTTCAGAACATTCAGCACAGCGGGGGAACTAGCCCCGCGTGCGAGCGTTCTCACCGTTATGACGAGCTCAGCTCATCATGAGCACACGGCCACCGTGGCTCATGGCGAGCGGTCGTCATGAGCATGGGAGAGGTTAAACAATGCTTCTGATCAAACGAAAAAGAATTAGGTTGGGTCTTCCAGCTAGGTAAGCATAATTCTAAGATAATGGGGGCATGGTCAGAGGAGATTCTCGGATACAGTTGTATAGAAGCACCTGCTAAAAAGGAAGAGGGCGCAAAACAATAATCCAATCTAACTAACTTTTTGTGGGGGTAAGAATAAAATGTAAAGCCCGGATCAGTATTCTTTAACTTACCCCAGACGTCAACTAAACCATGGTCACTAACTAAATTATAAAGTGCTTTAAAAACCCATGGTTTCCGCCCTTTATATTTATGGGGGCCCTTCTGTAGCGCTTGATTAGCCAAATTAATAATAATGTCTCCACAAATTACCAAAGGTTGCTCCCACAAAGCCAATTCCATATTTAATTCCACTAGGGTTTCCGCCTCATCGAAATTAGAGCCATAAATAGTGCAAACCGTAATCTTACACCCCCCAAGCCCACATTCAGTCATAACCCAGCGACCATGCTTGTCAGCTAGAATACGTCCAATGGTGAATACATTTGATTTGGATAAAATAGCAACACCACGAATCATGCCAGTTTGCTGAGAGGCCGAGACTAATGAGAACCCCAGCTCCTTTAAGATGTTTCGTTTAGGCCAGGGTATATGGGTCTCTTGAATGCAGACCAAGTCTGGCGGAATATATCGTAATTTAGCAGCTACCCTCTTCCGCTTTGCCCAGAGATATTTAATGAGCAGATTTTTAACCCTTTATGTATCATTGTGATGATGTAGACACCCTTCGAAAGTGCCCAATCCTAGCCATATGAAAGATAGCCCACTGGAAAAGCACTTAAAACACCTGCTACATATATCAGCACTTTGAAACCAAAAAGAAATTGTAATTTTCATAGAATTTAAACGCTTACTTGCTGCTGTGAAAATGTTACCCTGTTTACCCCACCTCAGTGATACCCCCCCCACCCTAGTGGATCCCTTCTACCCCCCAACCCTCATCCCCCCCTTAACGAGGCTTTAGGACACATAGTCCTGTAGATGCAAGCTCGCCATGAGCCCCCTGCCTCTACCTGTGGGTCCCGCGGCCTTGGGAAGGAAAGAAGAGCAACTCCCCACCACGAGTATGGTGGGAACAACCAGCCATATAATTACGCAAAAAGATTAGAAGGTGTGAAAAAGTAATATATGAAAATACAAAGAACCAACAGAAGTCGGCCTAACTATACTAAATGGAACTTAGAAATTCTTTAGCTGGGTTGATGCTTGTAAAGAAGCGAGTGCGCTCATGGAACACTACTTTTAGCTTAGCGGGGAACATTAAGTAAACTTGAGCCCCTTTAGTCTGGAATTCTGGAATCAATTGCCGGAATCGCCAGCGGAGCTCAACAGAGCGTTGACACAAATCTGGGCGAACAAAAAACTCAACATCACCCCTGCTTCTTTTCTCATCAGGTCGTGCAAGTTGAAACACCTCCTCTCGGGCCAAAAAACTGTTGAAAGAAACCAAAAAAACTCTATGTTTAGAATCCTGTTGACCAGGTCTCAAATGAATATTAAATGGGAACCTGTGGGCACGTTCAATTTCTCTATCCCAATCCCACCGGGTCACCTCAGGGAAAGCTTTTTTAAACAAATCTACAATAAATCCTTGTGGATCTTGCCCCTCCTTCCCCTCAGGTATATGAAGGACCCTCAGATTATTTCTACGTGCATGGTTCTCAATATCAGTTAATTTCCACAGAGTGTCCTCCTTAGTCGCCTGGATCAGTTCAGTTGCAGTCTTATGTTGCGCAAGTTCATCCTCTAAGGTAGATATTCGGGATTCTGCCTCATTAAACCTAGATATAAAGTCAGCGTGAGATTTAACCAGCCGTCTGACCAAGTTCTGTAATTTGCTGCAAGAGTTTTGGACTCTTTGACTCTCCTCTCGAGTCTCGTCCCGATGAGACATGATGGAACGATATATCTGTGATAAAGAAATTTCTTCCCCCTCCACTAGCATTTGATCCCCCTGGGACAAGGACTTTGACAAAGTATCTTTGTTCACATGTAAATCAAGTTTCCTCACAGTGTGGGGGCGACCGTCCTCTTGTTCTTCTGATTCTTCCTGGAACAAGCTACTGTGGTCACTACCATCCACCATACTTAACTGGGCGGAATATTGTACTGCCAAGTCCTCGCAATATGAAATAGACTGCTCGGAGAGGGAGAAAAAATCCCCTGAGTCAGCTTCAGGTCCTTGCACACCTTGACCTTGCCCCCCCCCCCAGTGGCACCACTGTGAATAGCACTTTCAACAATCTCAACCGGGCCTCTGCCAGCATCTAAAGGGGATCCTATGCGCCCCCTACATCGCCTTCCAAAACAGTTGTTGCTGAGGTCAGAGGCAAATGGACCATATTGCCCACATGTTCTTCAGCCAAATCAGCCACAGTAGCTGCATTAACTTTGCAAGACAAAGCTTGATCATAATGGTTGTTTATTTGATCTGATCTAAGAGAACAGATAACAGTAATAATGTGTACCTGTTTTAACAGTAATCCTGCTGTTCTTTTAAAACTGTTAGCTAAATTCTCTCCTCAGTACTGTTGTTGATGTTCTGTTTCTGTTTCTGTAAGTACATATACATGACAATACAGATCTCTATGAATCCAAGATGGTAACTACCACTGCAAGTCTTAAGAGCATTCTGTGGCACTCCTTGATATGTAGATAGTTTTACCACAAATTTTGCATTTGGCGGACAGAAAGCATCGCAAACGCAAAGCCCCCACATTAAGCTGCACCTATAGTATATATGCACTGCTGACCTCTTCTGCTACGGAAGACGTGAGTACCAAAGAAGAATCAAAGGAGTGTATTTCTGTACCTTCCAAAATGTCATGGGTAGGAAGGGATATTCACAGTCTCCGAATCGATGGGAAAAGTATTTTTAGACAATAGGGTTTACTTGATTTAGCTCAACTCCCTCAGGGTGTAATTGACCACCACTCTGCCACCTTAGGCGGAGGGGGATATCTGTGACCTAGCTATACATGGCAGAAATAAATATGATCAACACCAATGACCTAGAGCTGAAATTGTGCTCAGTTTTATAACCCTTATAAACCTTCAACACGGAAATGGTATATCCTAATTTAAAGGAAGATTTCTACACTAGAACTGATTCACGTAGAGTTCTGACTGATTATTGGTGGAGATACAGGAACAGATTTTCAACTTTTTCAGAGACACCATCCTCTGACTCTACAGGTGAATCAAAATCAGGAGAAGGCCCCTCAAACAGAAACCAAGCAAGATCAAATCCTTTTTTAGAGAAATACTAGCAAAAGAACAAAGTTCGCTTCAAACCTCCACCATGGAGAAGGCAGACGAGGTGCCAGTTCTACAAAGCGTAACTACTTCAGTGATTGTAAAATTGTCGAACAAACAACTCACCAAAGAAGAGGGACATGTTCTGTAGTTTGGACTCAAGTTCGTTCCAAATATACGGACGGATTTTGCCGGATTTAAAACAGAAGCAATTGAATTCTTCCGTAACTTCAGACTTAAGGCCTTTTTCTCCACAAAGGAAAGTTCAATGCCCCAAAAACCTTCTGGATTGGCTAATAAATCTAATTTCATCCCCCCAGTCCACACTATTCCGAAAGAAATCTTAGCCTTTGAACAAGTCATCTATTCAACAACTTGAGCAAAAAAGATCATACAGTAAAAACAATTTGACCTCATGACAACAGAAAGTGAAGAAAGATTTAAAAAAGGATGAGTCGATAGTGATTAAAGGGGCTGACAATGGGGATCGGTAGTCATTTGACCAAAGGATATGTATTTGAAAGAAGGTAGAAAACAAGTTCACAACTTAACATGGTACAGACCAATTAAAAAAGACCCTTTTCGAGAACTTCAGGAATTAATCAAACAAATGGTAAAGAGTGGTCTTGAAAAGGGCATCCTTGGAACCAAGGAGTCAGAATGCATTATTAAGAAATTTCCCAGGTTTCCAGTAATTTACTTTTTACCTAAAATCCACAAACAATTACAAGAGCCACCAGGAAGACCCATAGTATCGGGCTGTGACTCCATTATGGAACCTATCTTTAAGTATGTTGATACGTTTCTCAAACAATTTCTACTTGAGGTTCCTTCGTACCTAAGGAACACCACCGATTTCATCAACAAAATAGAGGGTACACCTTTTGATCAAACTCAACAATGGTAGGCCTCCTTCAACGTGGTCTCATTATACCCTCAAATTCCCCAGGATGAAGCATTGGAAGCCATGGAATATTACTTGGAATCAAGACAACGCCCCCACTGGGTACCCACGGAATTCATTGTGCAATTAACAGCAGTATCACTAACAAAGAATGTTTTCAAATTTGAAGATGTCTTCTACTGGCAGACGAAGGGGACCCGATGGGCTGTCCCTTTACTCCAGAAATGGCCATACTGTACATGACCAGATTTGAGGGCAAGTTCATTTACAATAACAATCCGTTTGTGGAACACCTCACCCAATAGTGTTGATAAATCGATGATATCTGGTGTCTTTGGAATAGTTCAGACACAGAGTTGAATATGTTCCACGTCTGGTTAAATTGTAGACATCCAGATATACAATTTACCTTTTCTTGATGTGGAAGTGAAACCGAACCTCCAGTCATTAATAACTACGTTGCACACACAACCGACAGATAAGGAACATGATTCTGCACTATAAGAGTTCCCATCCTAGGAACCTGAAAGACAATCTGCCGTATGGACAACTTCTAAGGATTAGAAGGAACTGCTTCAGAAAAGAAGATTTTGAGGCTCATGCCACTGCCCTCCATGACCAGCTGAGAGATAGAGGCTACCCCAAAAAACTTCTGCAGCATGCAAGGAAACAAGTATGGTGTACTGTACACCAAGGGAATACCTACTCACAAAAAGAATGAGAGCTCAGCCCGAGAAATTGGTGTTTGTGTCAATTTACCAGCCACATACAAATACATTTCATCAAATTATCTTTGCGAAGTGGCATTTGATGCAAAACTTGGAATTCCAACTACAACCACCCCACTTTGCCATGAAGGAAAATATGAACATAGGCCGGCAGATTGCAGGGGCTGAGATATCCCTGTCTTCTAAGAAGCAGGACCTAAGAACACAATGGAATCGCAAACCAATTATGGGCCATCACAAATGTGAGAATTGTCCTGGGTGCGGCTTAACAATGGAAGGAAAAGATTTCATACACGATAACATTAAATGGGCACACAACCAGTTCTCTAATTGCAAAACTAGAAACGGGGTGTGTGCCATCCTTTTCCCATGCACCAAAATTTACATTGGAAATCCAAACCAGGAAATAAGGCAACGGATTGTCCAACATCGATCTAGAATTAAAAATAAAATAATGAATGCTCCAATAGTTAATCATTTCACTGAAAAGAACCACAGCAGAAAGATTTAAAATGGACTGTTTTATCTGTCATCCAACCGAGTCCCAGAGCAGGGGACACTGAGAGGCTTTTGTTGCAAAAAGAAGCTTATCTAATTGCACATTTCAACAGCACCACTAATGGCCTTAATGAGATAGCAGAAATATATAGAACTTAGTGGTTTCCTATACATGAATATTAGGTGAAACACGTCCCCAAATGTTCTGGGACTCATATACCCTGAATGCAACACCACCGACTACGAGTACATGTACACTCGAAAACCAGAAGGGAAACTGATTGAGATCAAGACATAAGACACCAGGACCAATGCCTGTGGAAGTAAGTCCGCATTTCATCTGTCTCAAGGACTGCTGATGACCGTTTAACTGTGCTCTCAACTCAAACAGAATGTTTCATTGTTTCCAGAATGTATCATGAATATATTTATCGCCGCGAGCGGAGAGCATAATCACACCGTCTGCCATTAGGCTTGACTGCTTACCGATTCTAAACTTAAGTTGTGTTGCATCTTCATCTAAAAGAGGGGCTGCTTTGTGCTTTTCGAGTAGACCGTACACTTATTGGTGCATTCTCTGTGTTACAGAAGGAGTCATTGGGAACTCGTTTGAATTTTCTGATTCTGTGCTTACACGAAAGAACACATTATCAGGTATCAGAACCATAATTGTAAATATATAAATAGTCATTTGGAGGGTCTAGGAATCGAAGTTTTGAATATATTCCTCCATTTTTTTCATTTTAGATTTAATCCAGTCTACGCCCTGAAGAGAATCCCTGCAATTACACATGGGACTCGAAACGCATCAGCGCCACATACCACGGGATTGTGTATTTAATTAGATTCATCCTTTGTAGGAAATACCACAAATGTTTACTCCTACTAGGTGTTACAACTGTTCTCCCTGTGGTTTAGCAGCAACAGAATAGTGTTAGATAATTTGTACAAAAAAAAACAGTATCCAGGTTGCTGCTCGTTTTGAATATAAAGCACAGTAATGTTTGTGATATATGTCCTTTGTGTATAACCATGTTTTTTTTGTTTGACATGTAATTTTCAATGTATATTGATTGATGGGAATTATGAGGTTTTTTCTTTGGTCTGACTTAAAAAGTAAATGCATTTAAATATTCAAGACCATATGATTTAGTGGATGGTCTTTGTTTTTGTCTGTTAAACGTTAACAGTAATCGAAGAGTGACGGTTAGTTCTTTTTTTTCTTGTTGAATGTTGTGAGGCCCTTTCTAGCCGACTTTGGTCTAACCCCTGTTGTAATCACTGATCTCCCTAATGGACAACTGAAAGTCACAACTAAAATGGGGTATTAATAGTGGAACCACGCTTGCCAGACTTCCTGAAGGGCAGGACAGCTGGCAAACATATGTTTAATGTCTGCTGCATGACAGTCGCACTTCGGACATTGAGTCTTATCCAAGCCATAGTTCGCGGTCCATTTTGAAATCAGTCCAGGTGCATAATAACGCATACAGATGGCCTTAAAGAATGGACAGTGCGTTCAATATTCTCAAAAAGCACTCTGGATCTCACCTGATGAAATCCCTGAAGAAAGCATCCTGCTCCACTTAAAAGCGAGAAATAAACTATCATTAGTGCCATGTAAACAGAACCTCTGACAGAGTGCACTGATCGAGGCTTTTACTGGTGCCCTGTATAGGTAAGACACAATGTCTGATCTTCAAGATCTATTGATCCTTTCACCCACAAAGAAAACAATACTGCAACTGTAAAATATTTAAAATAAAAAACTAATGGGAGGGGCGTGGCTTCGCGGCGGAACAGCATGGCCGCCTGCTAGAGGAGCTCTGAGGCCCCCTTTCCTGCCCCGCCAATCCGCCACATTTATCCGACCGTCCGGTGTTGAATTTGCACACCGGAGGAACAGCGGTGCATTTTGCTGCAATCCCGAGCTTCAGCAGACGTCGGGAGACTGAGACATCCCGGCCGGCGTTTGCGGCCTACTGCTTTGAGGAAGCTGGGACCTCAATTGAGTGAGCCTGCCGTCGCGGACGCCTAATTTGCTGGCAGACCCCCCTCCCCCATTCCCAGAGGGGCCGCAAGCCACCGGAGCGGAAGTTTGCTACCATCCTGTGATGGCCCGCATTTGAAGACGCCGCAAATCTGTGCCCCGCCCCGCTGCCTGAGAATTGCCTGCTGACCTGCTGTGTCGGGGCCAGACCTGGTGATCGGTCCTGGGGGACTCAACCGGCTGCCAGCGGAGAGGTACCTCTGCATATTGAAGCGAGGGGGTGCCTGGCCCTGCAGCCCCACACCAGTAAATACGCCTGGGGCTGGGATTGTGACCCCCCGCTGCCTGGGGCCCCCCGTAGTGCAGATCAGGGTCCAGTGCAAGTGCGCCCAATGCAACAGTATCTAATTGCGCTATCACGCTCCCCACATGTCGTTCTGGAGAGGCCGCTAGCCTCCGGCGCGGAGCCTTTTGATACTCTGTGCGGGCCCGAATCCTGGAACCTCACCGATCCGCTCTCTTACCAGCTATTCAGCCTTTGGTCACTGGTCCTAAAATGAATGGACACTTGCCCATACCATGAAAAGATACAGGAGGGGCCTATAACAGTGAGTAAGGAGCAAGCGCTCTTGTTCCATCGCGCTTTTATTGTACCCACTGCTGGCTTGCGACCTACGCCCTAAGAGCCCCCCTCCCCCTCCATCAAGTGGCCTTTGCTAGTAGTCCCGCGTTTACGCCCCCGCGCGACAGATCTGAACCCGGCAGACCTACCTTCCAAAGTGGCACTGATTAGGGCTGACCTCTCGAAGTACAGGGAGAAAGTCAAACAGTTGGAGCTCACCGCCACCAGCCTTGTGGAAGACACCTCGCAACTACAGACGGACATCAGGGCACTCCAAGCGTTCCGTAAGTTCACAGAAGACAAGTTCGACTATGAGGGGCGCTCAAGACGCAATAACATCCGCGTTCTTGGTGTGCCAGAGAAATAGGAGGGTCCCGCCACTGACCTGTTCATCGAAAACCTGATCACGACGAAGCTGCAACCAAAGGGCCTGTCCAAGCTATTTGTTGTTGAAAGAGCGCACAGGGTGCCTGGGGGTTGCCCGAAACCGGGAGCCCCCGTCCGATACTGGCCCGGCTGTTAAACTACAGAGACAGAGACGTGATTCTGCAGGATGCCAGGGTTGCTCCTCCGATCAACGTAGACAACTCCAAAATCGCCTTCTTTCCCAACTTTACCTAGGCAGTGCAAATGCATCGACGCTCATTCCTCGATGTCAAACGAAGGCTGTCTGAAAAAGGTCTCAAATATACCATGCTCTTCCCTGCGTGTCTGCGAGTTGAGGCTGATGGGAGAGCTTGCTTCTTCGACCTGCCAGAGGTGGCATCTGACTGGCTGGATGGCTGGAAGACCTCACCGGAACGGAGCCCCAGCGACCATTGAATCCATCTGTCCTCATTGGGCAGACTCTTGATCTCTCCGGACTGCCTGTTCTCTCCGCACGTTGAACATTACTCACAGTCTCTTGACACTTGCAGACGTCGAACTGTAAGCCAGTGTGCTGAAGTACTTGTTATTCTGTATTTTGACTCACTACTACAAAATGTAACTGTCACTTGTAACGGTAGGAAAGGGGGTCATCGGGCGCTAAGGCCTCCCCCTACTTTCTTCATTTAGTAAATTGTTGGGCGACAGGCACTCTGCATTTGAGTATCATGGGCAGTTCTGAGCCCAGAGTGCAGGCGAGCAGGGTGGGGGAGTTGTTGGGAGAGGTTGTTGTTTTTTCTTGTTTATTATTCTTTGCGTTATCTCGATGGTACAGTCCCTGTTTGTATAACCAAACGCTGCTACGCTCCACGTACAGGTCAATGGGTATGTAATGCAACAAAGAAGTTAAAATCTTAAGTTGGAATGTTAACAGGTTTGGGGACAAAATTAAGAGATGTGTGGTATTGCAATATATTAAGACATTATCACCGGACATTGTATTGCTTCAGGAAACTCATCTTGTAGGTAACACATGCAAGGCTATGCATAGATGGGGCTACTCAATGATAGCACACGCGCGTTTTGCGTCTAACCCTAACACTTGTGTCCACCTATGTGGATGACCGTGGCAGATACGTCGGGATCACGGGCACTTGGGAGGGCCGACCCATGACCTTTATGTCGATATATGCACCCCCTGGGTTACAAGCCACAACATTTGCTGACCTGAGCACTGTACTGCTAGCGCAATCAGATGGGCACCTTGTGCTCGGCGGTGACTTAAACTCAATAATACCGGGATCACTAGACAGACACCCCCCTCGCACAATCCCCCGCACTGCACACTCCTTTTCCAGCTTTTTGTAGGCGATGGGGCTAGTGGACGGCTGGAGAACATATAATTCTGACAAGATCCAGCACACTATTCACTCCGGGGCACACAATAGCCTATCCTGCCAGGACTATATAGTTGTTCAAGCTCCACAGGTTACAGATATTCACGAGATCCGGCATCTGGCCAGGAGTATCTCCGACCACTCCCCCCTATGGGTCCACAAAGTCCTGGACCGCACACAAGTAGGACGCGTTGCCCCAATCAATCCCTGGTACCTAAAAAACCCACAAATACTCAAAGCGCCATACATTGAGATGGACTCCTCGGACCTCCTGCGAGATAGCTCCCTACCGACGCTCTCGGATGCTGACCGAGCATTCATGGATAGTGCCCTTACCACTGACGAAATAGCGATTACAATTCGAGCGGGTCACCCGGGTAAGACCCTCTGCCCAAATGGCAACCCGATCGAGCTTTACAAGCTCCATTCAGATAGGTTGGCCCCATATCAGAAATCCATGTTTGAAGATAGCCTTGAGCAGGGATCGCTGCCTCTAGATCAGAGAATCGCAACCATTGTCACAATTCACAAGGAAGGGAAATCTGAAACAGACTGCGCCTCCTCCTGCCCTATCTCGTTGCTTAATGCAGAACCTAAAATCCTAGCCAAAGTGCTCGCCAATAGACTGATTAAGGTCATTAGGGACTTAGTGCACCCTGATCAATCGGGATTCATGCCGAAGAGGAACACTGCTCTGAATCTGCATAGAGTGCATGGGATCTTGGGCAGGGTACAGACCATACGGCAAGATGCAATCATAGTCTCCCTAGATGCCACTATGGCACTTGATACGCTTGAGTAGCCTTACCTTTTTGCTGTGCTCACAAAACTGGGATTTGGACTGAGTTTCAGCCGTTGGGTGCGCTTACTGTATAGCTCTCCTATGGCTCAAGTTGTCGTAAACAATAAAAAATCTGAGACCTTCACACTTAGCCAAGGGACCAGTCAGGGGTGCCCCCTCTCTCCCCTGCTATTCGCTTTGGCCCTCGAACCCCTCACAGCCTGGATCCATAGAGACTTGATGATCCGCCGATTGCGATGGTCGGCGGACTGGGAAGACCGTATTTCTTTATATGCAGACAACATCCTCCTATACCTCATGTCCCCTAAAAGGTCCCTCATTGCTGTCTTTGACCTTCTTGCCATTTTTGGCAGATACTCCGGGTTTCGTATCAATTGGCAAAAATCTCTCCCATATGTCCTTTGTGGGGGCCCTCCACTGCTACCTTGGAACTGCCCCATACCGATAGTCTCAGAAGGCTTCAAATATCTAGGCATATTCATTTCCCTTGATCACTCACTCCGATATGCCCGTAACCTTTTTCCCCCATTGCAAAGACTCAAACGTGACATCGCAAACTGGAAGTCACTCCCGCTCTCTCTATTGGGCAAGGCGGCCATTTTTAAAATGATGTCCCTACCCTGCTTCCTTTATGTCCTGCAGAACTCAGCTGACCCTGTCCCGAACTCATACTTTAAAGAAATAGAATGACTCCAGCAAGACCTTCTCTGGGCGGGAGGCCACGTATTGTTTTGCAAAAACTCACGCTCAGCTGGTATGACGGCGGAATCAGACTGCCCGACATTAAAAAATACTATTGGGCAGCACATCTCATAGCAATAAATCAAGGCACCTATGGTCGACCTGACGACCCAGGGTTCAATATGGACAGATGGCTTCTTCCAAACGGGTCATACACTCGAGCATTATAGTCCAAACCAGACAGGTACCCACTTACTGGTCCTATTACCCACACTGTTAAAATCTGTCACTCGGCAACCAAATCGTTAGGATGGAACAATAAATTGACTCTTGCCACACCTTTGTGGGACTCACAAAAACTGGGGGACCTGGGAAACTCCAAAGGCTTTGGTCAAATGGGATTTAATTGGCATTTCCTATATTAGGGACCTTTGGGACAAGGAGGGTGTGAAGCCCTTTGATGCCCAAAGTCAATACGCACTGGCGGAGTCGGAGCACTTTCGCTATCTGCAAGTCCGACACGCATTGCACACAGTGCTGCCCCATGACTCCTCCCCACCAGATTTCTCCCCAGTGGAGGACAGGCTACTGGATAGCCATTTGCCTGAAAAAGCTATCTCCCTCACTTACCGAAAACTCATTAACAACATGGAAGACCCCCTGCTGCCACTACGAGAAAAATGGGCTAGAGATGGCATTGAATTAGATGATGAAAACTGGCAAAGGGTGGTCTCTTCCCCCAAAACTGTTGCTATCCCGGTGCGTCTCTGCCTGGTGCAGCTAAAGATACTGCACAGAATTTACATAACAGGTCCCCAATTGACACACATGGGTGGTCCGGAAGATGGGTCTTGTAGGAGGGGATGCACCCAAATGGGTACGTTCATGCGCATAATATGGCACTGCAAACCAATCCAGGAATATTGGCGTAAGATACACGACGTAATGAGTGAAAAAATGGGAGTCGTAATTAAGCCAGAAGCCCCTAGATGCCTCCTTAACATTTGGGAACCCACTGACCTCAACACACACACCACACAATGGGTCACACTCGGCTGCATGGTGGCCAAGAGGAACATCGCCCAGCTCTGGGGGCCTGCATGCACCCACAATCGCCGACTGGGAAAAAGACCTTGATTGGTGTATGCTACGTGAACAAACAGTGTACATGGCCCGGGGCTGCTCCCGAAAATGGTCCAAGGTATGGGCCCCTTGGAATGAATACCGTGGCAACATATGTACTCCTCCCCGCAACCTTGACTGTTATGATCTCCCCTCCCCGTGATTTCCAATGCGTTACCCTACTGTATCTGTATGTATCTTTAATTTCATTGTGATCCCCACTATGACTTTTGTGGAACTGTTCCTATTTGTCGAGTCTGATTTATAAAAAGATTTTTTTTAAATAATGAGGAAGGACATAAAAAGTCTGAAGGCAAGTAATGAACAAAATCCATTAATGTCATTCAGCTATCCAACGGTCTTCACACCTAACCTTGCCCCAAGCCTTGCCCATTGATTCGTGGAATTTCTAGGGAACTGCAGGGTTTCCCTAGAGTGGCGCATATGCATGCAAAGTGGCTAAAGAATACTTGGGGCAAATTTCACTTGAGATATAAGCGATGTCCCTGTCAATTTTAAATCGGGCCCGTTTATAGTAATTAGGATCCATGAGCCTATGATAGAGAAACCTGACTTCAGACCCAAGAGCAAGTTCATAACCCAGATTGGACGGTTCTGGTTCCCGCCCAGTAAGCAGATTTCATATGCGGCCAACAAAGGCGGCAAAAAACAAAGTTTAAAAACAGGGAGCTGAAATGCCTCCTTGTTTGTACGGAAGTTTCAAAATGCAAAATGCCTGCCTGGTCCATACATAAAAGTGCCCATGGCAAATAGATACAAAAATTTGGGCAGAATGTTCATTTTTTGTAATATTGAAGCAGCCTATTATGCTGATAGGGAGCCAACTTCATGTGCACAATTTAAAAATTACTAAGTGCAATAAAGGTTCGTAGTTGAGTTTAAAGATACTACCAACCCAACTACTCAGCCTAACTTCTAAATAATTTAGCAGTTGCTGCTATCCCAGGGATCAAATCCTCCAACTTAAAATTAAGCAGTAAGTGTGTTTTGGCTAGATTTAATTAATAACCAAAGAAGGCTCCAAACCTATTGGCATCAGCTTTTACTTGACTGATAGCAGCCAGTTGAACGGTCATAAAGATAGCGACATCATCATCATAGGCTGTAATTTTGAGCTTGCAGCTATTGGCTATCACTGTCTGGATTCCTTAATTCAATAGGAGGGACTTAGGAATGGCTCAATATACTAAGAAAATAAGAGTTGGAAGAGCAGGCACCCCTGTGGGGTGCACCTAAAGATCTTAAGCAGCAGTTCGTGCCATAAACTAGCTTGGCCATAGGATGTTTGTAGAGGGATTGTACCCAACTGGTGAATCTTCCCCCGAAACCAAAGAACCCAATCGTTACCCGAAGACATTCCCATAAAATCCAGTTGAAAGCCTTCTCAGCATCTAAAAGGATCGTACTGACCATTTTACCTGTCTTTCAGCAACATCGAAAACTGCAATTGCTGAGTTGGTCAGTTGATCGGAGAGATAGGACGATAAGAGCCCCTGTCCTCTGGTGGCTTGTCTTTTTTCAGAAAAACAGCAATGTTAGTAAGATTCCATGTGGCAGAGGCGCCTCCCCCCTATTGATATGCCCTAGTAGGTTAATGAATTCCAGTAATATGATACCAATGAATGTTTTATCAAATTCAAGCGGAATGGCGTCTTTGCCAAACGCCTTTCCGGAAGTAACAGCTTTAATAGCAGTCTCTACTTCACACTCTGAGACGTCTCTCTGTGGGACGGATACCTGACTATCTTCTAAGCGGGGCAAACTATAGCCCTGTAGATATTGCACCAGGTTGTACTGACTAATTAATTAGGGCTGTCTATAAACATCCTGATAAAAGGGTGTAAACTGCTCTGCTATAGCCTGGGGGCTAGTGTGAAGAACTCCATCATTATCTTTAACACTGTGAATAACACACCTTGATCTTTATCAGAAATCTGATGAGCTAGTATTCAACCAACATTTTCACCATATTTGTACTAAAGTACTTTATTTTTATGATAACTGGTGGCCATCTTTTCCCGAAAAACCCGACCTAAAAGACACCGGCTTTCAATTAACTCAAGATTTAGAGCTTTCTCTAGCTAGAATTGCTTGGGCATGCCAAAGCTCTAATTACCCTCTTCTCCAATGCATCTGATTTATGCCCTCCTCCTTTACCCTGTTTTTATTGAGAATAAACTGCAGCATAAATCCATATACATACACTTTCACTGGATCCCACATCATTGCGGTGGGTGGTGAGGGAACATGAAATGGCAACTTTCCCTTCTGCAAGTGGTTACCCAGAGTGTAAGCAATATTTGGTTATATCGTTTTAGGAAACCTTGGGACAAACGTCCATTTCGGCACCTTGGATTAACTGTGCCCAAGCAAAGATCATATCAATCCTTGATCAAGGATAGTCCATCACACAATTAAAATCACCCATCTATATTAATCCCCCACATTATCTAGCAATTCTAAACAGAGCAGATCAAGCATCCCCAGATCGTCAGAATTTGATGATGGATGCATTACAGGAGCTCCTACCTGTTTGTTCTGAGATATAAGTCCGAATTTAAAGGTGGGTGGGAATGAAATATCCTCAATTTTTGGGGAACGTGCTAAATCCATTTAAGAATTCACTTGTAAACTGTACTCCATCGTACTATCTCTATAGTGGAAGCATCTCGGCTGATGGATTCTCCTTCAGGATACAGTGCCTCCTCTATAAATCATAGAATCTAATTGCCACTCAACTCTAAAATCAAGCTCACAGATTCAGTTTGAGTACCAATATCAATGAAATGTGTGTGAAGCAATCAAAATTCAAGCATTCTGGTACACTATTTGGACATCTTAGAATATTAATATCTATTCGAATTTTTACAACACTATTAATATAAATTGCTCACTAATAAATATGTGATTCCAAATATATTAAGGATATATATAATCATAGAAACTGATGTGTTAGAGAGATAATAAGTTGCATTGTGGGCCTGTGTGTGCTTTCTGTTTTGCTTTAAAACATGAAAACAAAACAGTATAGACCTACATTTAACATTTAGGATCTAAAAAAAATCAGAATTTAAGTTTATGAAATTCAGCTAAAAGATACCTAACCTGTCTGTCACAGCTTTTACAGTTGCCAGTTATCTTCCTCATTTTTTCTTCAATATCTGAGGCTCTTTTGGGGAGGGATCTCTCTTTTCTGCTCACAGGTCCACGACAAAGTGGGCAGTAGACACCACCTGATTTCATTGCATTCAGGAAACATCTCCTGCAAAACCTAAATCAAACCATGAAGATGTAACAACTGTAGGTACTGTAAGGGTTCCAAAACGAAATATATATGACCTTCTTCTTCCTAATCTAAAACGATTTAATTTCAGAATTATAGATGTCACTAGATGTACACTTTTATCAATGTCCCTCCATTCATATGCTGGGCTGAAAGTAGAGAAGGGGGTAAATATGTGTCTTTCCTGCAGCATACATGAGTCAGAAGATATATAGTTTAAATGACTGCACAGGATTGTTTTCACAGTACTTATTTCACCCACATATTCTGTCAGTACTACCCGGGAAGAGAGTGAAGACCTGGAGCTATGGAGAGAGGAGGAGCATCAAACATAGATCAGGGATGGTGGAAGAGTGTGGTCATGGATGTTGGCAGATGAAGCTTAGGTCTCTGGGAGGAATGCTGTTGTACAAGCAACATTGTAGGTCTGTGGTGGAATATGGCAAATCTGTCCCCAAGAAACCTCAGGGAAAATGTGAGCAGTTTGAGCAGGAGCTAGTCACTGAGATGTCTTCTGTACATTTCAGTTGCTTTTAAGTGGGCACCCTATTGTTACCTTCTGCTCTGAGCTTCTCACTTGTATGTGTTTGTATTCATGTGTCTTTACTAATCTAGCATAATCCTAAATGTAAGCACCAGAGCGCTGTACCAGATAAGGTGTGGGATGTAAGAGCTTCTATGATATATGGTATTTGCAGATAACAGCAAAAACAACAATTGATGGACAGAATGCAGAACAATGTCATACATTCACTCCAGTACAGAGATCTGAGCCTAAATCCATCGTTTTTTGCACTCCACACGACCCCAGGTCAGACATGGCCATATGCAAATCAGCCTTGACCCTGTGCCTCATGGGAACAGTCCAGCCCGAACTGCCAAACCATGTCTTTCCTGGACCGGAATCAAGCATCCAAGGACCGGTTTCTGACTATCAGCCTTCATCAGCCTGGATAGCTTGACTCCAGTGGTGTGGAGAGCATGGGACTCACGTCTGAGCATACCCATCCCACTCGGGGTGACAAATGCAAAAACAACAGTTGATGGACAGAATGCAGAACAATGTCATACATTCACCCCAGTACAGAGATCTGGGCCTAAATCCATCGTTTTTTTGCACTCCACACCACCCCAGGTCGGGCTGGACTGTTCCCATGAGGCACAGGGTCAGACTGATTTGCATATAGCCATGTCTGAACTGGGGTGGCAGAGTGGGCTAAAGAACGGTGATGGATTAAACCCAGATCTTTTGACTGGGTGTGAGTGTTTGATTGATTCAGATGCTCCGTCCATCACCACCCCCTTTTGTACCGCTTTTGGCCGCCATAAGTGTGGCAGGGTATGCTCAGACGTGAGTCCCTTGCTCACTTTGCCACTGGATTCAAGCAAGCCGGGCTGAAGAAGGCTGGAATGCCAGAAACCGGTCCTCGGAAGCTTGTTTCCGGTCCAGGGAAGACATGGCTTGGCAGTTCGGGCTGGACTGTTCCCATGAGGCACAGGGTCAGACTGATTTGCATATAGCCATGTCTGAACTGGGGTGGCAGAGTGGGCTAAAGAACGGTGATGGATTAAACCCAGATCTTTTGACTGGGTGTGAGTGTTTGATTGATTCAGATGCTCCGTCCATCACCACCCCCTTTTGTACCGCTTTTGGCCGCCATAAGTGTGGCAGGGTATGCTCAGACGTGAGTCCCTTGCTCACTTTGCCACTGGATTCAAGCAAGCCGGGCTGAAGAAGGCTGGAATGCCAGAAACCGGTCCTCGGAAGCTTGTTTCCGGTTCAGGGAAGACATGGCTTGGCAGTTCGGGGTGGACTGTTCCCATGAGGCACAGGGTCAGACTGATTTGCATAAAGCCATGTCTGAACAGGGGTGGCAGAGTGGGCTAAAGAACGGTGATGGATTAAACCCAGATCTTTTGACTGGGTGTGAGTGTTTGATTGATTCAGATGCTCCGTCCATCACTACCCCCTTTTGTACCGCATTTGCAGATAACAGGCAGGATCCTTCGTGGTAGAAGTTATCTAAGTGTATTTTGTAACGATACACAATTTTAAAGTATATCTACGTAAGGTACAATAATCATAAAAATATATTTTTCCTATAGCATAAAAAAATAAATGAATCTGATCTTGTCCAATTAGTAAAAAATAATCCGAAAACCAAAGAACAAATCAGATACACTAGCAATTCACGAAGAGCAAAGATGGCACCTAATAGAACATGTGACATAGTTTGTATACTGAGGTTGCACAAACAATCAGTCCACATACTTTTATAATCACTTGAAGGACCTACCACATCCAAAAATAAAACTGAATGCCTATCATGAGATTTCATAAGGTGCAGCTACAAAGGCACAGGCCTACCTGAAGGAAGGGTGCATGAAACGGTGAAGGTATCAACGTTTTCAGGCACACTGAATGAGACCAACATTCCATAATCCTGTTTTTCTGTTATTGTTATCATATAAATGCATCCATCATTGTGAAATTCAATAGTTGCAATAGGGTACAACTATCTCACTTCTAGAGGATGCAGACTTCAGCCCTCTTTCTCTTTGCAACAGGGGAAAAATATCTAGAGCAGTTGTGAAAGATGATATAACCACATTAAGGCAGATATCATGAATAGACCCTGCCATATGTCCTGTGCAGGCCCATTGTTGTTTCCCCTATGTTAGCACGAGCACGTTGCAGACTGTCCTCTGCTTTGCGCACATTACTATACAAATGTGTTTTGCTTTGTGCCATACTGTACTTTCACACAGAACCTGCTGTTATTTTTGCATTTTGTTCTTTCCTGGGATTTCGTCTGCACACTGTCAACAAGGTCAAACAACAACGTCCCTTGTTATTCTGTTCTGGTCAGGCCCTAGCACCTAGACAAAACACTCAAATGCAGCTGTTGTTTTGGAACACATACTTTTGTCATACAGGTTTGCACGAATAGGTAACAACACACTCGGAGAGGGATCTCTCTGTGGAAGAGATCGTGAGAGCACCTGAGATGTAGAACTTTCATCTGTGCATGCTAAAGTACGGGGTCTGCTGCTAAAACCCAGAGATATTCTGATATATAATCATTTGTTCTTCTGTAGAAAGGGAAGGAGGCTAGGTTATTCTGTGTTATACAATGACAGATCCTTTAATGATTTATGGACTACTTATTATGTTGACTGCATTTGTGTTCGCAATGTTCGTACTTATTGTGAAACGTATACGGCATACTAGAGCACGATAGTTAAAATAAACATTTTAAACTTTTTTTGTGTCTGTCAGAACTTATTGTGGACTAGTACGAGTATGAGAGCGAAAGGGTGTGTCTGCAACTACGATTCTTGAGAGGGTCGGGAGTGTTGTGTTCTTGGGGTTCTAATCACTTGTGCCTCTGCGTGAGAGGAGGGCAAGCGAGATGCTATAGATAGTCAGTCCCGGGCTCATGGGTACTCAGGTGGTGGGATGACTCAGTCCCTGCCTACGGTTCTATGTTCCCTAGCATAGTTCTGTGACTCTGCAGAATCCCTACAACAACCCCCTAGTTAGATACAAAACTGGATTACAAATTGATTGCCTTAGACAGTGTACAGAGCCTCAGCCTGAGCACTCTCCTTTATGAAGGACACTCAACACTATACTATACTTAGGCTGTGGGGTTTTAGGTTTAAACCTATAATAACTGATAAAACCCCACTGAAAGAAAAATAGCCCTCACCGGTGAAAACATATAAACACTGAAAAAACACCTGCACGGCCACAAACTAAATGCCATTCAAAGAAAGGAAAAAGAAAGTGAAAGAGCCATTTTGTTCTTACTGAAGGGGTCAATAAAATGTAACTTTGTTATACAAGTTAGCAGTAAGAAAGACTGGCTAACATTATTCTGCTTGAGTTTTGTTCTTTAGGAATGCCACTAAAATATTGTTTCTTCTTCCGTTGACTTTTTTCAGTTTTATGGCCTTTGGTCTAAAGATGCAGGGTTTAGTTTCACGTTTTAGGTTTAGTTTAATTATTTTATAAGCTGTAGAGAATCAGGACATATCAAACTCACATTTGATATTTTGGTTGCATTTGATTCTTTCACTGATAGGTAAAATGGCTAGTTTCATAAAAATCTTTCCTAACATGTGTCATCACATTTACCCACAGAGAATGGGTAAAAACCCTTAATACATCAGACCATAGTTTCTAGTGGGTCAGTATTGATAGTAGGTGAATTGCCAACACCTCAGGCTTTTAACATTAAATGCAAGGTATAATGACAAGTACATATATCACCAAGCATCTGGGATAGTGGTGAAAACATGACACCAGACTTTTGGAAAACATGGAACGCAGTGTCACTTGTAATGCTCTGCAAAAAAGGTTCTTTCCAAGTTCAACAAAGATTGGAGTGATATTGTTTGTATTTGTAGTGATTCAGCTACGTATATAAAAAGTTTGTGTGATGACCTGTCAAAATTGATACCCGAGCTGAAGTGATTCCCTGTAGGAGATCCTTGCCACTTGTTAGATGGTATGCTGAAAGCATCTTTACAATCTTCAGAGTTAATGAGGGATGCTATTGACTTTTTAGTCCATTCTGGTGCACTGTTTTCTTATGCCCAGGAACTAAAATGCAAATATTTATAATTTCGTGCTTTATGTGGCATCAAAGAAAGAGCCATCCCAACTGTGTCCCTTATCTGACGGTTCTCAGCCCAAGGGGCTATGAATGCTGAGAGGGCCTTTTCACGGAAGTTTACATGGGAAGGAAAGCGCGAGCGCACATGACCAAAGACTCACTGAAGAAGTATTGTATGGTGTACTACAATAAGATTCATTTGCAAAAATCTCTTTGGACCTCATATACACAATACGTACACTGTCTATATACCATGTTCTTTCAGTGCAGAAATCAAGCAATGATAAGAGCAAAACGCTCCATAAACACCGGAAAAACACTTTTTCTGTTGTTTTTAGTGACGTGAAAATGTGTAACCACTGATAACAACTGTTTTTTAAGATATTGAAAAAACTGAAAAAACCCCACCAGAATTTACCAAAAATAGAAACTGAAAACAGGACAGCCTAACTATACTATATATACTATACTCAGGTATAGGGACCATACTGTGAATGTTAGAAATGAAGTTTTTGGTTGGCTAGGGTATGCACCTAAGTCAGACTGAACCCACCATTTTAGTCAGGGTAAGTCAGATACTCACATAAAATAATCTGTGTTCACCCTCTGGTAGCTTGGCGCAGAGCTGGTAGGCTTATCAAAAGAGGCAATGTGTAAAGTGTTTGTGCAATACAATGATAACAGTAACACAGTCAAGCAGCTCTGAAGGGCCATGTCCGCAGGGTGTGTAATTAGATTCAAGGCATCTGAATGTCAGCATGGAAATCTCCATTTTTTAGTGCATGCTAATCAGATAGCAACCTAGGTTTTTGCACATTTTATACCTATCCATCATACTTTTTCAATGAAGGAACTGGTGTGAAAGCAATATGCCCCGTCTACCCTGCATATATATTTGCCATCATGCACCTCTAGCCTTTCATCATGTTCAAAAAACAAAATGCACTTATGGGGGAAGCCTAAACAAGCTCGTAACCTTCACAAGACAATTACTGTTACCTACTCTCTACTGTACATGAATCTACTTTCATCTGCTCAGTCTCTATACAAACAGCCTGGATACAATAACAATAATAAAATTAATATATAGGCACACGTGTATGAATAACGAGATATCAGCGATAATATGTCTTTGTGTCTATATATTTATTTTATTTTATATATTTTTATAGTACTGATATACTGTTGTTTTTGCTGAAGTCCCCTTCAGCCAGGAGCATGGCAGCAGTCAGCTGCAGCAAGAACAAAATATGTATATATATATACATATAGACACACCCTCTCGATCTGGTGCTCCGCGTTTAAAAGGCAAAAACTGTGGTATAGCACGAGGAGTGCACAACGCGGTGCCCCCCCCAAGCAAAAGTCATTGCCACCAGGCAGTTATTTCACGCAAGGGGAGAGAGTAGGCAGTATCATACTGCCTGATGAGAGTGCCAACGGAGGTTCGAGCTGAGAAACAAACCTGGGAGCAGTATGGAGGCACACAGTCCTGCGCCATGAATTTGGGACACCACTGAGGTGTTTGGTTCACCCCATCACTGTATGCGGCACCACGATGGACTCCAGTTCCCACCATGCATCACTCTTTTGAATCACAAGCATCCACCCAAGTACCTGCATTTAGGAGGAGGAGCCGAGAGACTGCTACTTAGGGGGCAGTCTCTATGTCCAGGACTTACCAGCCAAGCCTGTGAAGCCGGCACTGATGACGGCCATTTCCGGCTAGAAACGCGTCTGCCATAGCGTTTCACGGACTGCGAGGACAAAGCTGTGTTCTGCTTGAATAAATCCTTTGTTGGCACTCGGAGCTGTGTCCTGCTTACTTTCTTTGGAGGTGAGCGTGTGGTTTTGGATGTATAGTACCGGGTTGCCGATACCGGTACCAAGGACACACCCTCTCGATCTGGTGCTCCGCGTTTAAAAGGCAAAAACTGTGGTATAGCACGAGGAGTGCACAACGCGGCGCCCCCCCCAAGCAAAAGTCATTGCCACCAGGCAGTTATTTCACGCAAGGGGAGAGAGTAGGCAGTATCATACTGCCTGATGAGAGTGCCAACGGAGGTTCGAGCTGAGAAACAAACCTGGGAGCAGTATGGAGGCACACAGTCCTGCGCCATGAATTTGGGACACCACGGAGGTGTTTGGTTCACCCCATCACTGTATGCGGCACCACGATGGACTCCAGTTCCCACCATGCATCACTCTTTTGAATCACAAGCATCCACCCAAGTACCTGCATTTAGGAGGAGGAGCCGAGAGACTGCTACTTAGGGGGCAGTCTCTATGTCCAGGACTTACCAGCCAAGCCTGTGAAGCCGGCACTGATGACGGCCATTTCCGGCTAGAAACGCGTCTGCCATAGCGTTTCACGGACTGCGAGGACAAAGCTGTGTTCTGCTTGAATAAATCCTTTGTTGGCACTCGGAGCTGTGTCCTGCCTACTTTCTTTGGAGGTGAGCGTGTGGTTTTGGATGTATAGTACCGGGTTGCCGATACCGGTACCAAGGACACACCCTCTCGATCTGGTGCTCCGCGTTTAAAAGGCAAAAACTGTGGTATAGCACGAGGAGTGCACAACGCGGCGCCCCCCCAAGCAAAAGTCATTGCCACCAGGCAGTTATTTCACGCAAGGGGAGAGAGTAGGCAGTATCATACTGCCTGATGAGAGTGCCAACGGAGGTTCGAGCTGAGAAACAAACCTGGGAGCAGTATGGAGGCACACAGTCCTGCGCCATGAATTTGGGACACCACGGAGGTGTTTGGTTCACCCCATCACTGTATGCGGCACCACGATGGACTCCAGTTCCCACCATGCATCACTCTTTTGAATCACAAGCATCCACCCAAGTACCTGCATTTAGGAGGAGGAGCCGAGAGACTGCTACTTAGGGGGCAGTCTCTATGTCCAGGACTTACCAGCCAAGCCTGTGAAGCCGGCACTGATGACGGCCATTTCCGGCTAGAAACGCGTCTGCCATAGCGTTTCACGGACTGCGAGGACAAAGCTGTGTTCTGCTTGAATAAATCCTTTGTTGGCACTCGGAGCTGTGTCCTGCCTACTTTCTTTGGAGGTGAGCGTGTGGTTTTGGATGTATAGTACCGGTTTGCCGATACCGGTACCAAGGACACACCCTCTCGATCTGGTGCTCTGCGTTTAAAAGGCAAAAACTGTGGTATAGCACGAGGAGTGCACAACGCGGTGCCCCCCCAAGCAAAAGTCATTGCCACCAGGCAGTTATTTCACGCAAGGGGAGAGAGTAGGCAGTATCATACTACCTGATGAGAGTGCCAACGGAGGTTCGAGCTGAGAAACAAACCTGGGAGCAGTATGGAGGCACACAGTCCTGCGCCATGAATTTGGGACACCACGGAGGTGTTTGGTTCACCCCATCACTGTATGCGGCACCACGATGGACTCCAGTTCCCACCATGCATCACTCTTTTGAATCACAAGCATCCACCCAAGTACCTGCATTTAGGAGGAGGAGCCGAGAGACTGCTACTTAGGGGGCAGTCTCTATGTCCAGGACTTACCAGCCAAGCCTGTGAAGCCGGCACTGATGACGGCCATTTCCGGCTAGAAACGCGTCTGCCATAGCGTTTCACGGACTGCGAGGACAAAGCTGTGTTCTGCTTGAATAAATCCTTTGTTGGCACTCGGAGCTGTGTCCTGCTTACTTTCTTTGGAGGTGAGCGTGTGGTTTTGGATGTATAGTACCGGGTTGCCGATACCGGTACCAAGGACACACCCTCTCGATCTGGTGCTCCGCGTTTAAAAGGCAAAAACTGTGGTATAGCACGAGGAGTGCACAACGCGGCGCCCCCCCAAGCAAAAGTCATTGCCACCAGGCAGTTATTTCACGCAAGGGGAGAGAGTAGGCAGTATCATACTGCCTGATGAGAGTGCCAACGGAGGTTCGAGCTGAGAAACAAACCTGGGAGCAGTATGGAGGCACACAGTCCTGCGCCATGAATTTGGGACACCACGGAGGTGTTTGGTTCACCCCATCACTGTATGCGGCACCACGATGGACTCCAGTTCCCACCATGCATCACTCTTTTGAATCACAAGCATCCACCCAAGTACCTGCATTTAGGAGGAGGAGCCGAGAGACTGCTACTTAGGGGGCAGTCTCTATGTCCAGGACTTACCAGCCAAGCCTGTGAAGCCGGCACTGATGACGGCCATTTCCGGCTAGAAACGCGTCTGCCATAGCGTTTCACGGACTGCGAGGACAAAGCTGTGTTCTGCTTGAATAAATCCTTTGTTGGCACTCGGAGCTGTGTCCTGCCTACTTTCTTTGGAGGTGAGCGTGTGGTTTTGGATGTATAGTACCGGGTTGCCGATACCGGTACCAAGGACACACCCTCTCGATCTGGTGCTCCGCGTTTAAAAGGCAAAAACTGTGGTATAGCACGAGGAGTGCACAACGCGGCGCCCCCCCAAGCAAAAGTCATTGCCACCAGGCAGTTATTTCACGCAAGGGGAGAGAGTAGGCAGTATCATACTGCCTGATGAGAGTGCCAACGGAGGTTCGAGCTGAGAAACAAACCTGGGAGCAGTATGGAGGCACACAGTCCTGCGCCATGAATTTGGGACACCACGGAGGTGTTTGGTTCACCCCATCACTGTATGCGGCACCACGATGGACTCCAGTTCCCACCATGCATCACTCTTTTGAATCACAAGCATCCACCCAAGTACCTGCATTTAGGAGGAGGAGCCGAGAGACTGCTACTTAGGGGGCAGTCTCTATGTCCAGGACTTACCAGCCAAGCCTGTGAAGCCGGCACTGATGACGGCCATTTCCGGCTAGAAACGCGTCTGCCATATCGTTTCACGGACTGCGAGGACAAAGCTGTGTTCTGCTTGAATAAATCCTTTGTTGGCACTCGGAGCTGTGTCCTGCTTACTTTCTTTGGAGGTGCGCGTGTGGTTTTGGATGTATAGTACCGGGTTGCCGATACCGGTACCAAGGACACACCCTCTCGATCTGGTGCTCCGCGTTTAAAAGGCAAAAACTGTGGTATAGCACGAGGAGTGCACAACGCGGCGCCCCCCCAAGCAAAAGTCATTGCCACAAGGCAGTTATTTCACGCAAGGGGAGAGAGTAGGCAGTATCATACTGCCTGATGAGAGTGCCAACGGAGGTTCGAGCTGAGAAACAAACCTGGGAGCAGTATGGAGGCACACAGTCCTGCGCCATGAATTTGGGACACCACGGAGGTGTTTGGTTCACCCCATCACTGTATGCGGCACCACGATGGACTCCAGTTCCCACCATGCATCACTCTTTTGAATCACAAGCATCCACCCAAGTACCTGCATTTAGGAGGAGGAGCCGAGAGACTGCTACTTAGGGGGCAGTCTCTATGTCCAGGACTTACCAGCCAAGCCTGTGAAGCCGGCACTGATGACGGCCATTTCCGGCTAGAAACGCGTCTGCCATAGCGTTTCACGGACTGCGAGGACAAAGCTGTGTTCTGCTTGAATAAATCCTTTGTTGGCACTCGGAGCTGTGTCCTGCTTACTTTCTTTGGAGGTGAGCGTGTGGTTTTGGATGTATAGTACCGGGTTGCCGATACCGGTACCAAGGACACACCCTCTCGATCTGGTGCTCCGCGTTTAAAAGGCAAAAACTGTGGTATAGCACGAGGAGTGCACAACGCGGCGCCCCCCCAAGCAAAAGTCATTGCCACCAGGCAGTTATTTCACGCAAGGGGAGAGAGTAGGCAGTATCATACTGCCTGATGAGAGTGCCAACGGAGGTTCGAGCTGAGAAACAAACCTGGGAGCAGTATGGAGGCACACAGTCCTGCGCCATGAATTTGGGACACCACGGAGGTGTTTGGTTCACCCCATCACTGTATGCGGCACCACGATGGACTCCAGTTCCCACCATGCATCACTCTTTTGAATCACAAGCATCCACCCAAGTACCTGCATTTAGGAGGAGGAGCCGAGAGACTGCTACTTAGGGGGCAGTCTCTATGTCCAGGACTTACCAGCCAAGCCTGTGAAGCCGGCACTGATGACGGCCATTTCCGGCTAGAAACGCGTCTGCCATAGCGTTTCACGGACTGCGAGGACAAAGCTGTGTTCTGCTTGAATAAATCCTTTGTTGGCACTCGGAGCTGTGTCCTGCCTACTTTCTTTGGAGGTGAGCGTGTGGTTTTGGATGTATAGTACCGGGTTGCCGATACCGGTACCAAGGACACACCCTCTCGATCTGGTGCTCCGCGTTTAAAAGGCAAAAACTGTGGTATAGCACGAGGAGTGCACAACGCGGCGCCCCCCCAAGCAAAAGTCATTGCCACCAGGCAGTTATTTCACGCAAGGGGAGAGAGTAGGCAGTATCATACTGCCTGATGAGAGTGCCAACGGAGGTTCGAGCTGAGAAACAAACCTGGGAGCAGTATGGAGGCACACAGTCCTGCGCCATGAATTTGGGACACCACGGAGGTGTTTGGTTCACCCCATCACTGTATGCGGCACCACGATGGACTCCAGTTCCCACCATGCATCACTCTTTTGAATCACAAGCATCCACCCAAGTACCTGCATTTAGGAGGAGGAGCCGAGAGACTGCTACTTAGGGGGCAGTCTCTATGTCCAGGACTTACCAGCCAAGCCTGTGAAGCCGGCACTGATGACGGCCATTTCCGGCTAGAAACGCGTCTGCCATATCGTTTCACGGACTGCGAGGACAAAGCTGTGTTCTGCTTGAATAAATCCTTTGTTGGCACTCGGAGCTGTGTCCTGCTTACTTTCTTTGGAGGTGAGCGTGTGGTTTTGGATGTATAGTACCGGGTTGCCGATACCGGTACCAAGGACACACCCTCTCGATCTGGTGCTCCGCGTTTAAAAGGCAAAAACTGTGGTATAGCACGAGGAGTGCACAACGCGGCGCCCCCCCAAGCAAAAGTCATTGCCACAAGGCAGTTATTTCACGCAAGGGGAGAGAGTAGGCAGTATCATACTGCCTGATGAGAGTGCCAACGGAGGTTCGAGCTGAGAAACAAACCTGGGAGCAGTATGGAGGCACACAGTCCTGCGCCATGAATTTGGGACACCACGGAGGTGTTTGGTTCACCCCATCACTGTATGCGGCACCACGATGGACTCCAGTTCCCACCATGCATCACTCTTTTGAATCACAAGCATCCACCCAAGTACCTGCATTTAGGAGGAGGAGCCGAGAGACTGCTACTTAGGGGGCAGTCTCTATGTCCAGGACTTACCAGCCAAGCCTGTGAAGCCGGCACTGATGACGGCCATTTCCGGCTAGAAACGCGTCTGCCATAGCGTTTCATGGACTGCGAGGACAAAGCTGTGTTCTGCTTGAACTTGTTTCTATGAACCAGCTTTATAAATTGGGACACCAGTTAATTAAGCAGATGATTTCATCAGACTTAACTGGTGACTTGCCGATACACGGCAGTATTACATCTTATACCAGTTGTGCGGTCACTTGCCGATACACAGCAAGATTATTTTGGATTGTTCATAGAAACGAGTTCAATTTTGAACATTAAAGATGGCTGCCACTCTCACTAGTGCATTTATGTGATCTCAACACCATCTTCTCTGTTGTTACCATATCGTAATGACGTATCCAAATGTCTCCACACGTAGTTAAAAGTGGCCGTCTCACGAGGCTTCGTGTAGACACTGACGAAGGACTTACGTCCGAAACGCGTTTGTTTTTGCTGAAAGCGGCGGAATAAAGAAAATCTTGCCCTTAACCCCCTAAGTGCTGCACTTTGTTTATGGATGAAACGGAGTTTCGAGCCTGATATATATGTATATATATATATATATATATTCACTGAAAAAACCATAGGTTTCAGGCCTTATACAAAACCATTGAAATTGCTCCTATATAGTTAGTTGTACTAACTATATTTCGCGCACTCGCAATCCACTGCTGATGATGTCACATATTAGATCATTCATGACATGCTCAGTGACATCACTGATGACATCTCAAATGACATCACTGATGACATCACTGATGACATCATCCAGTGAATGTGGTTTGCTTCGTTATTTAAATATGCATTATATATATAGCAATTTACATTAAAGAATGAGTGGATATATATAAATAAATATTTGGATGGAGGATTTAGTAGCAGTGTAATTGACTGTTTACTTGACCAATTTATAATGTCTCACTAAATATAGTGGATAGTGACTAAACTGTTTGAATATCTGTATCACTTTGTCAGTTGTTGTGTAAACTGATTCTACAGTTGGTTATTAGCTATGTGAAAGTCTATATTAGTTATTGATTAGTTAACTGAGTATTTGTATGGGAGTGTGAAAGTGTGTGTGGTTCGGTGGGGGGTGTGTGACTGTCCAAAGATGTGTGAATAGTTGATTCAGTAGATATATGAAGTTAAAACTACATGTTCTAACAGTTTGGGTGAGGGAATCTCTTTATGGGTGTGGTGATGAGCAAATATATTTCTCAAAGGTACAGGTACAACAAACTAGAAAAATAAAAGGCAGTGTATGCGTCAGTTGTTGTATATAAATAAGTATACATAAGACACAATGATTGTGTGAGTGACTGTATGGATAACTGTATACTTGTAATAATGATTTTATAATTCACTAAGTATGACTTACTATCTAAATGAATAGAAGAAGTGGTGTTTGTATAAGTGTTTTGCTAAGTAAATATGTAAGTATGATCCATTGTTTGCATAAGTGAGTAGGATGACTTCATATGTGTATAGGATGTGTGCTGTTGTTTAATGTCGATATAGATGTATAAGTATTTTTGATAGTGTTCTATTGTTCATTGACAGCATGTATGAGTGAATCCATAGGTAAGTGATTAGATGTGTGTATACATCTATGAATCACTGAGTGGATTTTTAGATACTTGTATTGCTGTGACAATGGATTTAAATATGATACTCTGTATTTTACAAAGAGTGATGAAAAATTGTAATAGTGTATGAAAAGGTGTATGTGATTGTCACGTGGATGATGTCATCAGTGATGTCATCAGTGATGTCATTTGAGATGTCATCAGTGATGTCACTAACCATGTCATGAATGATCTAATATGTGACATCATCAGCAGTGGATTGCGGGTGCGCGAAATATAGTTAGTACAACTAACTATATAGGAGCAATTTCAATGGTTTTGTATGAGTAAAATGTCCAGCTACCTATAACACCACTAAAACTTATAGTTTTTTGAGGGAATTTCAAAGGTTTTTTAAATGCTAATTCCTAACTATATAAGGTCTGAAACCTATGACTTTTTCAGTGAATTTGCAAGGTTTTTTAAATGTTAATTCCTAACTATATAAGGCCTGAAACCTATGGTTTTTTCAGTGAATTTCAAAGGTTTTTTAAATGCTAATTCCTAACTATATAAGGCCTGAAACCTATGGTTTTTTCAGTGAATTTCAAAGGTTTTTTAAATGCTAATTCTATTAGCGGATAACGTTTAAATATAAGTCAGGGTGTTTCTACCCTGCCCCCTTTTTGTGTTCTACACTTTTGTTTTTCTGCTTTCTTGTGCCTAATTCCTAACTATATAAAAAATATTTTAAAAAAATTTAATGAAATATAAGAGGATTTGAGAAGTCACTCAAAATGTGCCCTAATTTTTCTTTCTTCAGCACTAATCATAACTTCTATGGCAAAATGAACCCCCTCATGTTGTTCCTTTGCAAATTAAATGTTTTAAGTGTTAACACTTTATTCCAATCAAGATGACTTCAGGTGTGCCATACTTTTGTCATAAGTAAGACTGTTAGCGCTCTAGTTGTTCTTTAGAACACTCTGGGACATTCTGTCATTGGGCTATAGTTGGGCTACATCTGGCTGATATTTGGGCTACATTTGGTTTTTTTTGCCTCTGGTGGCCATCTTTGGGCTACATTGGGCTACATTGGGCTATATTTGGGCTCTAACATATATATAGCCCAGTGTAGCCCAATATATATTTTTTCAAAGTTAATTTTCGTAAAAGCCACTGGAGCACATATCTTGAGACATAGCAAAGGCACATCGGGGTACCAGTCCCTACAATTTTGCCAAGTTTGATGAAATCCATTCAGCCGTTCGGGCTAAAAGTGAGTCCAACCGCTCAATGGAAATTAACATGGGGAAAACACGTTTTGGGACCCCCCTTTTATCTCGGCCCCCACTTGACAGATCCCCCCCAAACTTTCAGGGAAGGAGCGGAGAGCCGCGAGGCACATTTGAGGAACATTTCAGGCAGATTCCTCAACCGGCGCCAAAGTTATTCCCAATAGAATGTTGCGATTTCCCTATGGAAAACAATCCTAACTATATATACCTACTGGCTATCGCCAGTAGGTAATATATATATAGATATGCAGTAAACCAGCTCCCATACATAAAAAATTGACTTGCAAAGCTGAATTTTCTGTATATGTGCTGCGATATGTGGGAAGCATTAGGTTGCAGCTCCACAAGAGGATACTTCTGCACATTCAGGCTATTCACAACGGAGATTCCAACTATCAGTTGCTAGGCATTTTGAAGAACTGCATGGTAAAAATTCTGCTGACCTAACATTTTATGTAATTGACAAGATCCCCCCACTGAGAAGAGGGGGAAATAGAGAGTCAATGTTACGCAAGTTGGAAACTAAATACATTATTGAATTGGATTGTAAAACTCCTCATGGAATGAATTCAAGTGAGGACATGTATACGCCTCTTTAAACTGATTGGCATTGAGTCTTGATAGAACTATGTCTGCTGGTAACAGTCCCCCTTATGTTTTTTAATGTAACCAAAATATAATTTTTACCATATTTGTATTGCACAATTTTGCACCATTTCTTGCACTTGGTTTGCACTTTATGAACATGACGTTGCTTATTTTGCTCTGGTTTTGATTGTTTATGACATATCTAATGTGGTTATGGCCCACTTGGGCTTTATCTTCAACCACGTGACTATATTTTTGATATATGGAGTGTTGCTCAATGAATTTCAGAAATGGGGAAATGCTGATATGAAAAGTATTACATTGGTTACACATTTTAGGTTGCATTTTTTATCCAATGAAATTTGTTTTATGCATTTTTTATCCAATGAAATCTGTTTTTACATCCGAGCAGGTATTTTATAGCATTGCCAGCATGGTATAAATATTTAAAATATTTATTTATCTATGATGCTGCTTAAATATTTGATATTTAATATGTAATTGCATTGCTAAGGTTACACACTTCATTTTATAACAGTTGTTTGTGGTCTCGTGGAATGTTTTCTATGTCTATGCATGACCAGTGTATATTGCGTCACAACTATCACTTTAAAAAACTGTAACCGCTCCCCTAACCGTGTCATGTGATCAAGGCCCCACATGGGCTGAAACGCGTTATGGCGATGGCGGTGCTAGGCTCACAATAACGAAAACTGCACCATTATCCTGGGTTCGCTCGTCCTTCCAAACGGACTTTGTTTGTTTCAAACGCTGGTGACGATTATATCTGTATATATATATATATATATATATATATATATATATATATATAGACATACGTACCTTTTTCTCCCTGCAGCTGACCGCTGCCGTGCTCCTGACTGAAGGGGACATTGGTAAAAATTGGAGTCAGGCCAACAGTATATCAGTACTATAAAAATATGTTAAATAAAATATACATATATATATTTATATATATATATATATATATATATATATATACATATATATAGATATAAATAAAGCAAGAGGGTCCAATCTAGCACATTCCTAACATACAAATATACAGGGGCAAACTAATAAACCTCCTGATTGTTTCTCGATAAACAAAAGTTTTTCCAATAACAGTAGTAGTGGGACATCACAAAAGTACAAGAAAGTTCAGTTTCTCATGTTCTTTATTCAAAATTCCATAGAAGTAGGCTTGACCAAAAAACAGCCGACACGTGTTTCGTCAGTACTAGGAGTAAGTACTAAAGACTTTTTCAAGGCTAGGCAGGACGAAAAATAACATCGTGTGTCACACAGGGGCTTGTCCAGACATGTAGATTTAAAATATGGAACCATATACAAAGAAAATCCGGAACGTCAAGTCAAAGTCCAGGTATTGAAGAATATGGAATCAAAGCATCCTGGTCTGGGTGTTGTAATAAAGCACCTGGGAAGTTCTGTATACACCAAACACAGGGCTCCCCCACACGGATGTCGTAACCAAGTATGCTCAATCAGGACGAAAGAATGATCGTTGTCTTAACTAAAATGTACCAGTAGTAGAGAGTGAAATTGTCGGGGGTGCAGTCCAGTGCTCACATGTGAGTGTGTGAGCTTACAAAATGAACGTCCCTTGGAAGAGTATTCCAATATACTGCAGCCAAGCCCCACTGCAGCGAAGATCATGAGTAGTCGAATCCTTATAGTAGCGGAGTCAGTATAAATATATATATTACCTACTGGCGGTCGCCAGTAGGTATATATAGTTAGGATTTTTATCCTATGGGATGTTTGAAAATTCTATGTCGAATAACTTTGGCGTTTGAGGACGGAATTGGCTGAAATTTTCAGGAAAATGGAACATTTTGTTTCTGAGCAGCCCCTGAAAATTTGGGGGGGTTTCGTCAAGGGGGGGCCGAGAAAAAAGGGGGGTCCTAAAACGCGTTTTTCCCATGCAATTTTCCATAGGGCGGTTGGACTCACTTTTAGCTCGAATGGCTGAATGGATTTCCACGAAACTTGGCAAAATTGTAGATATTGTTTGCCCGATGTGCCTTTGCTAGGTCTCAATATATGTGCTCCAGTGGATTTTGATAAATTAACGTTCAAAAAAATATATATATCTGTAACAGCGCTCCGGTTAGCGCCCCGGTTCGCGTACCTGGCGCGTAACGGAACTTCGCGAAGCGAAGCTGATTGGCTCTCCGGTGTCTGTCAACATTCTAAACAGTCCGGAGCGGCCGCCATCTTGTCTCTCGGTAGGATTGAGAGACAAGAGGTGAAGAAAAACGAAGGGGGAAATTAATGAAAGGGGGCAAGGTAGACCCCTCCTGACCCCCTAGGATTGATGAGGGGGCTATTAACCCCTTCGACGCTCATGACGAGCCCAGCTCGTCATGGAGTTTCCATTGACTTCAATGGAAATTACATTGAAGAGCCAGAGGTGGCCTTAGCATCCAAGTGGTTAAAGGGTCCCGCGGGGCAAAAAATAAAAAAAATAAAAAATTCAGTTTTTTTGCGGTAGAGGCGCTACCCGGTACGCGAACCGGGTAGCTAACCGGTAGCGTAACGGGAGTCCGCCATCTTGTGTTTCGGTCGAATTTAATCACAAGCTGGAGGAAAAACAATGTGGGAAATGGGTATAAGGGGGCACGGGAGACGTATCCTGACCCCCTAGGTTTTCTGAGGGTGGCTGAGGAGGCCCATATGTGCGAAAAAAACAACACATTTTTTTTCAAATTTTCGCAAAGTTGCGCAAACGGAACGTTTACCGGTTCGCGGACCGGGTCGCGGCACCAAATTGAGCTAACGGGAAGCTACCCGGTGCGCGGACCGGTAGCGAAACAAAAAAAAAAATAACAAAAAAATATATACATAAAAAAATTGTATTAAAAACATACAAAATATATTTTTCGATTTAAAGAAGAATACATTTTAAAGCTTTTGATATTTGCTATTAAAAAACCATTGAAATTCACTGAAAAAACCATAGGTTATAGACCATATATAGTTAGGAATTAGCATTTACAAAACCTTGAAAATTCACTGAAAAAAACATAGGTTATACACCATATATAGTTAGGAATTAGCATTTACAAAACCTTATTTTACTCACACAAAACCATTGAAATTCGCATATATAGTTAGTTGCACTAACTATATATCGCGCACCCGCAATCCACTGCTGATCATGTCACATATTACATCATTCATGACATGGCCAGTGACATCACTGATGACATCACTGATGACATCTCAAATGACATCACTGATGACATCACTGATGACATCTCAAATGACATCACTGATGACATCACTGAAGACATCTCATTTGACATTACTGATCACATCACTGATGACATCATTCATGTGATAATACGATGAACCTCTTCAGACTCTAATATAACCTTAGATACACTCAACAGACACTCACAGATTGTCACTCATCCATGGAGTTACAGACACACCTAGTCAGTCATGCAAAGAATCAATCACACCTCCATTTTCTCAACTATACAGTTATACACACCTTACTTATTCAAACATATACTAACACATATTTACTCTCTTATACAATCCTGGATACAAGTTCACAATGATCCATACAGCCACTCACACATTCACTGGCTCTTTTGCACAGTTATTTATATATGTCAACTCTCAAATGTACAGTGTTTTACATATGTACTTACTTTGACATGTAGCACTGAGATATCCATTCACTCACCAATACACTCATGCACACAGTCAACCGCCCATGTAGCTGTTTCCACATGCACTCTTGAACTCATACACCTAGTGAATCAACTGCTCACACATCTATGCACAGAGTCACACACCTCCCAGCCACCCCCACACAAACTCAATCTCCCATACAAATACTTGGGCAACCAATCAATAACACATATAGCCTCTCGTATAGCTAATGATCAACACATGCAGTAGTTTACACCACAACAGACATATTGATGCACACATTCAGACAGTTTAGTCACTAACCCATGCATTTAGTACGACACATTTATTCACTCACTCATACAGTCAGTCACGCACCTACTAAATCCTTCATCCAGACACTTATACATCCACTCATTCTTCAATATGTAAAACATATTTAAACTTTACAGAAACACACAGTCACTGTATGTTGTCATCAGTGATGTAATTTGAGATGTCATCAGTGATGTCATCAGTGATGTCATTTGAGATGTCATCAGTGATGTCACTGACCATGTCATGAATGATGTAATATGTGACATGATCAGCAGTGGATTGCGGGTGCGCGATATATAGTTAGTGCAACTAACCATATATGTGAATTTCAATGGTTTTGTGTGAGTAAAATAAGGTTTTGTAAATGCTAATTCCTAACTATATATGGTGTATAACCTATGTTTTTTTCAGTGAATATATATATATATATATATTTATAAAAAAAGTAACTGTGTAATAAGGGCCAATACTGTATAATGCAATTGTTTATTGAAGAACGTGCATAACAACCGGGCTCAATATACTTACTCAGCGAGGATATCGCCCATAATTTATTAGCCTCTGCGATGCAAGGTTTTTGAAGCAAGGTTTTTGAAGCTCTTTCACTATATATTATTCGGTGTTAGTTTGATTGGTTGCTTGTAATCATGCTGTTTCCTACATAATTGTTCTTCACTAAATTCTTCAACAGCTGTCCATTCTCTTTTTATGTTTCTCTCAGCCATAATCTTAATCACTTCTCATGTACACTCCTATTCTTGTTATGAGTTTATACAGGGTCAACCGGCCTGATACCAAGCAGACCATCCACGTTGGTACAAAAACAATAATCTCTACAGTCACCTCTACTGGTCAGACTATTGTTTAGATGGCAACTTGTGTGACTTTCAATGCAAACACTAACAATGCCTCCAATTATGTGCTGAGGGGTCCACCATGCACATTGATGCTTTCAATTAACCCCTTCGCTGAGGGGGTTATTCCCCAGCTGTGCTGGGGGGAGGGGGGCGCGCACAGCACCCCCATGCTCATGACGAGCCCAGCTCGTCATGAGCTACGGCTCTCCGGTGCTCATGACGAGCTGAGCTCGTCACAGGTGCATTGGCTCCCGTGACACGCTCAGCACAGGGGGGGAATTCTCCCCGCACCTGAGCGTTCCGCGGCCCATGACGAGCTCGTCATGAGCGCCGTGGCTCATGACGAGCTCAGCTCGTCATGAGCGTCGAAAAGGTTAATTCATTTCAGATAGAGCATTGATTTTGTGTGTGGCTCAGATCTAGCCATGTAAGACAGTGGAGTATTTCCCAGCACAGTGAACGTGCACTATCATGGTATGCGCATTAAAAAATAATTATCAAATGTTTTTATTTGAACACTTTATTTTTAACATTTTCATTTGCCACCATCTTATTTAAAAGCATTTGTCATCACCGCCTCCTACTAGCACTGCCAGAGCAGAGTTTGTTTAAGAGGTGCCCGAATTACAAACCCACTTCACACTCATGGTCATGTGAACAATGCGAAATGGACTTCTTTGTATTCTTCAGCTTTCCCGATCTTTCTCCATTTCTCTTTGTACCTGTCTGTAAAAGTCTGATTGTCTCTGCCCTTGCCTCTTCTTTCACTTTTTATTCTGTGCGTATCTCAGTCTGTCCTTTCAGCTCAGTCTCTCTCTCCCTCGCTTCCATTCTTTTTTCATCTCTGTTTATCTTTATTCCTCCTATCTTTCCCTTTCTTTTCCTCTTTCACTCCTTTGGTAGGTAAAACACATTGTTATTTACAAAGCCAATACCTCTAACTCCCCCAAATGCAAGACCAATTTGCTTTGCAAATGCTTGCTTTGTTATTGGCACTCCACCACCACTCGCTTGTAGAGTGCGACTTCTGGTCAACATTTCAGCATGTAGTGCAGAACAACCTCTACAGTGGGAAGGAAACAGGGCTCTAATGGGTAAATAACGGGGCGCTGAACCCGCGGCAATTGGGCTGTGCTGCCGCTCCCCAAAACATGGAGATCTTGGCTTTCCCAAAACAGAATATTGGTTCGTGGAGAACGGCCTCTGGAGTGGTATAATCAAGAAGAGAAGCAGATGGTGAGGTCTTCGAAGCCCCTGAGGCCTCGGAGAGAACAGGGGACAATCCAGCAAACCCTTGGAGTCACTCTGAGCTTAGTCCTTGGTTCCTGAGCAGGGCAAAGGTCAGCAGGTAGCAGGTAGCAGGGCAGCTCAGCAAAGCAGGGAAACAGTTCCTTGGAACAGTCAAGCACAGCAGAGTGGCAATCCTTCAGCACAGCTGCCTTTACCCCAGCAGAATTATTTTCCATGCCGAGTAGTGTACTGATTTGCTAGGGTTACATCTTCATTTAAATAGGGCAGGCCTTGAGTGAATTATAGGAGCTTTGGACATGAACAAGGACAGAACAGGTTACCCTGGCACAGTTTGCTGTTAAGCTAGTAGGAACTGCTGGAAATGTAGGCAGGCTGGCATGAGGAATTGCTTTTATAATTGTGAAAAGGTCATCACTAATCACTAGTCAACATGCAATATAATATTAGCATCTCACCAATAGCCCCACAGAGCATCACTAGACTGGGTGAAGAAATATAAGAAGAAATAGAGAGCAAGGTGACTTGCTCTCTAATTATACACAGAGGCTGCAAGCGCTCTCCAAAAGTCAGCCGGCCATTTTCTGTTCTGTTAGCCACAGGGACAGAAAAATCTAAGGAAGATCCTACCTTCCTCCAATGTGCAAGAACCAGCTACACAGTTGGGAGCAGCTGACCTGGATCTGCGGAACCCCTGGCTGGATTTGAACGTGGTCCCTAGAGACCAAGAGAAAGGTTTCCGGTACCTGCAGAAAAGTTAGAGTTAGTAATTTTGTCGACCTCTGGAGGGCTGTGAGAAGGTGCCAAGGCTCCCTGAAAAACTCTCTTCACCCAATATTTGCCACTAATCCTTATATCACTATGTCAGTTGCAGTTTGATGCTACTGCAGGCCTGCCAAAAGCAAGTATCAGACCTTGTGGAGCTGTGCATTATCCTACCTTCCCCTGCTGAAAAATTCTGAGAACCAAACCATTGACTATCTACAAAGTGACAAATTGACCTCAGTAGATACAGAGGCCTGCTTTGTCTCTGAGCTTTTAATGCCAAAACTGAAAGCTTGGATGGAAACCCACACCATACTTTGAAGGATGATCGCTAGCTGCAGCATCTTGCTTTGACTTGCTGGAAATGCTTACCTTCTCAAAAAAGATTTAGAGGCTAATTGCAAGTGTGGTAGGTGCTCCACGAAGCTCCCAAAACATCAGGAACCTTCTCCACCCAGGTTGAGGACCGGCTACCACATCAAGAGAGATTACCTGTGTGGCAGGGATCATTTTGACAAACGTGCTCACACCACACAGTTGGAGCACTTTCGTCAAGACTGCAATGCTAGTTGGCTGCCGCGTCATGGCGTCATGGCGTCATTCTGCATCTTTTGGTATTTCTGATAAAAGATGAGTTATTTCAGATATAGAAAAATGCATAGATGATTGGCTAGAGAGCAGGTCGCATGGACAGATGGAGGCATTTAACTCTTGCATTCTCATTCTGGGAAGACTAATCATACCTACTATCAGATCCATTCTGAAATGTGTCAGCAAGTTTCTTTCATACAGAGCACAATACCAAAACCTGATAGGGTTCCAGGTCAGAGCAGGGCTTTAACAAAATATATGCCCTCGGTAGATGTCCCCAAGTCTATATATTCTCTATTCATTGTTGTATAGCCTCCATACATTGACTACTTGATAATTCTCAAAGTGAATTTCCAAGTGTTATTCATAATAAAAGTACTGCAGATTCGGCTAGCAGACTTGTCAAGATAGCTCAGCCTTGAGACATGACACAGTAAATGGCCCCCAGCACATCCCAAACAATCTATCTCTGGTCAAAGTAGCCAGTCACTTGCCATTCTGTGTTCCAGAGTGCAAATGGTGTCCTCCTATTATTATATTCTGGGTACCACAACAAAGACTCGTGATGGCAAGAAAAATTAGAGGTGGCAGAGAGGAGATCAAATATCCTCTTTTATTTCCAATCACCTGTAGACGATGACCACGAATGCCTGTGTCGGATGAAGCCTGCACTAGCCGTTTAGACTAACATTCACTAACCACCGATGACACATGGATGTTACCACTTCTATTTCCATAGCTAACATTCCCATAATTCACTCTTATGTAGCTTAGGGAAAAGGGTGTTGACAACAGGGGTCCATTTTCATTAAAGATAATTCCACATATGGATATTAAATTTACCCTTGCTAATTGCAGATCACCAAGTACAATATGTCTTATTTTACTAAGGGGTTTGTCAATCACTATCAGTTTTGACTTGTTCACACTGGTCGCTGCATCAAGGTAACTCAAGACATCATCACATATTGCAACAAGATGAAAATTGTATTGTCTGCATAGGCAAGCAGAAGTAGGCATCTCGAACCAACTTTAGAAGGGTGCGCCTCTGCAACCAGTGGCTCAGCTTCCTGCCCATTGATGTATAAGGTGAATCGGAACAATACTAACACACACTCCTTGATGTACAGAAGGTATTTTATTACCTCCTCACAAATTAATAACCCAAAATGTCACTGTTGCAAAGCAGCAATATACCCCAATAACTCAAGGAACCATTAATATGCAACTTGCATAAAACAAATCGTTTTTTTAGCACTTACACATTCCTGCCGCTTTTATTTTACTAGCTTTGTGAAGCAGATACAAAAAACAGAAGAAAACAAATTCCCTACGAATGCTGGAATCAGACCTGCATGAGACAGCAGATGTACATCCAGGGTTAAACTGACATGTAGGGCAATCTGGAAGTGCTGGAAAGGCTGGTCTGATAGGTTAGTGTGTGTGCCAGTTTTGTGGCTGTCAGTAGGCCTGTTTTTTATGGTCTGGTGGACCGGTTTTTCGGTTGACTTCCCTGATATTACTACACCCATTGCCAGCAGCAAGCACAAATGCGTGCAGTTTTCCATATTTGGCAAAACACCTATGCAGCGAGTTACAAGTTCAAAACTGCCCTAATTTACAAATGTGAGTCACTTTTTTAGCTGTTTGATTCGCTAATGAGAGTCAATCTTATTTTGGTTCCAGGACCTATTTTCTGTCTCCGCCCGACCTTGTCTACATCCAAGCATTATAATATCCACATTTGTAAAGCGCACAATCACCCGTTAGGGTCTCTAGGCGCTGGGGGCCGTCGGGAAGATTAAGCAAGCTATTGCCCAGAGTCACATGGTGCTGGGCTAATCTGCCGCCGGGAATCGAACCGTGATCCCCAGATTCCAGAGTCAGTCGCCCTGGCCGCGGCGCCACACCTCTTTATTCGCATTCGCTTTCAATATGTGATTGCATTGTGATCCCTGCCAAAGAATCAGTGGTCACAAAGAGTGAATGCAGGAGCCTTTGGCAGGCACTAACAATTCTATGCTTTGTGATTTCAAAAACGTCGCAGAGCGTTTGTGTGCTGCCATGTGAATCACAAGGGGCGAGGAGCGGCCCTCAGCCCCCCATTCCCTTTCAATCGGCAATGGTTTATAGTGGGTACATTGCGATCTGTGAAGCCCGTTACAAAGTGCAGTGGATTTCTGAGCATTGCAAACTGTGGCTACATTTGCAATATTAGTTGCATCAGGCAAGCAAATTAGAAAAGGAGGCCAACAATGCATTTATGGGATGATATGCAAAAACAGGGTGATTTCAGTGACATATTTTTGTATTGCACTGCAACTAGTCTTCTTATCACACCCCTGATTTGCAAGATGTCCCCAGCGGGGGTCCTCTGCTATGGAGGAGGAGCGTAGCCCCCCCCCCCTCCCGCCCGCCACCACCCTAAAAACGTGAAAAATAAGATTATAATTTAACGTGTTTATTATCATTTTATTTTTCCTTCTTGGTCTGAGTCTTTGGGGGCAGGGCCATTGGGGTAACAGTGACAGTGACATGGGCACTATTCTCAGTGGGCATGTCTTAGGACGGCCACACCAACATACACATTAAGCTGTCACCAACCAGAGCTGTATTCCCAGGTTGAAGACAGCAGGCACAGGCTCCCAGTCTCCCTGAAATCACAAATCGAGGGCGCTCAGGCCAAGCCTGATACTGCTGCCATGCTGCCAGCACCATCAGAGCAGCATCTGGATTGGCCGCAGAGGAGTCCACCTCCCTGGTGCCCTTCCAGCCCTGCCTACTCATTTTACAGACAGATGATGTTGATCCACTGGCTAAGGTACGGAAAACGTTTTGAGAGGCTTCCTTTTCAAATGTCATTTTCTCACTGCAATGCAGAATCATCCTTTGTGAAAGGTGATGGCTTTCATTTTTTTGCTTCTGTTTTATTTATTTTTTTAAAGCATAAACATGGTCAAGGGGTCGATATGTCAGGACCAGTTACAATGCCAAGTATACATCAACATCACATGCAAAACCTATGGAGGCAGCATAAGAGCACAGAGTCTTTGGCACCCAAAAGTGTCACATGTACTGATGAACAGACATTGGGTTGCATTCAATAGGCTGAAGGCATGGACTTCTCAGTGCACGGGCTTCAGTTATGAGCGCTCGTGGGTTTCCTACTGCAGGGCCTGCAACATGCGACATTGACAAAAACGTAAATTCTTGACAAAATCATCAACAAAAAGAAACAGCAAGGAAAAAAAAGGGGGGGGGTAAGGAGAAAAAAAGGGGGGGAGAGAACATAAGGACAAATCGGTCCAACATCGGTGTCTCCAGCCCATCCCATCCCCAAAATCCCTCAAATGAATCAGCAGTGTACACATTTCCAATCAGCGAACCCATCAGATCCTAATTTGGATGAGGGGGAGCATTGTGAAATCATCTTGCGTGATTTTTGAAAAGTGTTAGGATAGGAATCTACATCTGCTTGTCATACTCTTGCTATGATGTCATTATGGCGCACTCTCCTGCTGTCTGACATGGGTCACATGGCTCTACTCAATATGATGGTCCTACCTCATCGGCTCTACTTTTTCACTAATCCGCCCCTGTATGTCGCAGCTCCCATCTTCCACTCTCTTGAGGAAACCATGAGAGAGTTCATCTGGAACAAGTCTTGCTGTAGGGTGGAACTATCAAAACTGTATTTACCTACAGATCAAGGGTGAGTGCAGTACCAAACATGGAACAGTACTATTTCCCTCTTAGCTCCTATGGGTGGCTAGGTGGGAGGCGGGTTGCAGCTCCCAGACACTGCCACATTGTCGCCGGCCTGGACTCTCTTGGCGATACTCTGACTTTTTCACCCCTGCCTCATAAAAAACCACCGGAGCCACTGCTCCTTGAGGTTGCGTATAGGTGCCATAGTCAAAACCTGCACCTCAAATGATCATCAATCCCATATCACCAGCGCTACCCTTGCTAGGCACGCCTAGGAGTAGTAACACCAACTGTGAAAGAGAAATTAGGAAGGGAAATAGATGAACTGCGATGTCATGCTTATAATAAATAACAAATAATGAATATTAAGGCTCTCTGGCAGAATAGCGATTCCAACAATATCGAGGGACATAAATATTGAGTCAAAAGTATTGATTACAAAAATATTGTTTCCCTATCCTTTTATGGTAAGTACAAAAATATTGAAAAAAATATCGTTTTACAGTAATATAGATTTAAAAACATATAAAATATATTTTTTTAATATTTATAGTTTCAAATAGTAAATCTAAAATATTTTCAGATATAACATTTTTATATATTCAATGCATGTAATATTTCATACTATATATAAAGATATGCTTATATTAACATGAAAACATAAATATATATGTGTGTGTATTTATTGTATATGTACATATATCTAATATAACATTTTTATTAAAAAATATATTTTATATTATATTCATTATTTCAGTTACTACGATAAAAGCATATATATATATATATATATAAAACTATTAACAATTCAAAAACAAAATATTAAATAAATCACAAAATTAAATAATTATAAAAATATCAAAAAGCAAAATTATACAAAATAATATATACATATATATATATTCACTGAAAAAACCATAGGTTATAGACCATATATAGTTAGGAATTAGCATTTAAAAAACCTTATTTTACTCACACAAAACCATTGAAATGCCATATATAGTTAGTTGCACTAACTATATATCGCGCACCCGCAATTCACTGCTGATGATGTCACATATTACATCATTCATGACATGGTCAGTGACATCACTGATGACATTACTGATGACATCTCAAATGACATCACTGATGACATCACTGATGACAACATCCAGTGACTGTATGTTTCTGTAAAGTTAAAATATGTCTTACATATTGAAGAATGAGTAGATGTATAAGTGTCTGGACGAAGGATTTAGTAGGTGCATGACTGAATGTATGAGTGAGTGATTAAATGTGTCTCACTGAGTGCATGGGTTAGTGACTAAACTGTCTTAATTTGTGCATCATTATGTCTTTTGTTCTGTAAACTGCTGCATGTGTTGATCAGTAGCTATATGAGTAACTATATGGGTTATTGATTGATTGCCCAAGTATTTGTATGGGAGACTGAGTGTGTGTGTGGCTGGCTGGGAGGTGTGTGACTCTGTGCAGATCAATGTGTACTTGTATCAATGATTGTATAAGAGAGTAAGTATGTGTTAGTATATGTTTGAAAATGTAAGGTGCTCTATGTTTAACTGTATAGATTAGAAAATGGAAGTGTGATTGATTCTTTACAGGACTGACTAGGTGTGTGAGTAACTCCATGGATGAGTGGCAGAGTGTGAGTGTCTGTATAGGTGTATGAGTGCATATGATAGTGTTGTAAAGATGAGTGATTGTATGTATGAATGATTGTATGGGTGAATGAGTGAGTGTTTGTGTAAACATAGGAATCAGTGAGTGCGTATGTAGTAACTAGTATTGGTGTGTCAATGGTTTAAAAAATTATACTCTGTATTTAACACTGGGTGTAACAGAGGTTATATGAAAGTGTGAGGAGATGCATTGTATTGTCACATGAATGATATCATCAGTGATGTTGACCAATGATGTCAAATGAGATGTCATCAGTGATGTCATCAGTGATGTCATTTGAGATGTCATCAGTGATGTCATTTGAGATGTCATCAGTGATGTCATCAGTGATGTCACTGACCATGTCATGAATGATGTAATATGTGACATCATCAGCAGTGAATTGCGGGTGCGCGATATATAGTTAGTGCAACTAACTATATATGGAATTTCAATGGTTTTGTGTGAGTAAAATAAGGTTTTTTAAATGCTAATTCCTAACAACATATGGTCTATAACCTATGGTTTTTTCAGTGAATTTTCAAGGTTTTTTAAATGCTAATTCCTAACTATATATGGTCTCTAACCTATGGTTTTTTCAGTGAATTTCAATGGTTTTTTAATAGCAAATATCATAAGCTGTCGAATGTCAAGTACATGGTAAGTAAAAACATTTTCGTGTTTATGCACACTGATCTGCTTTGAATGCTGCCCCCCCCTCCCCCTCATTTCTATTAGGAGTACTCTCTCTTTGCAGATAGTGAAGGGTAGTTAACGCAGGCCTTTGCCCCCGTTGTAATCCGTCGTGCCTGCTTCTCTCTCCATTTGATTGATTGTTATCCAAGCATTTACTGTTTTAGAATCGGTTCTCTTTGGTTCATTCTCTATTTACAAACAAGCCCAGAGTCGCAATACTCTGTTTAATCTTTGCAGATAGTGAAAAATCGTGTAAAAAACCAAAAGGAATCGAGCAAAATCAGTAGGCCACCAATGGGATCTCTTTTTGACCTCGCTAAAATAGAAACATTAGGAACAACCCCTCATGAGAAATACGAAACTAGTGAGATGAACTGAGCTCCACACCATGATGGCTGCAAGACAGCTCGGCTCCGCCACCCACCCCGCCCAAAATAACGATAAACTCTATGCAAATATTACAAATATATACAACACACCAGCAAAGTAACAGGGTAAAACATTTTATTAAATAACTATTTACATAACTATTTTATACTTTTTGGTGCCCGATCCGGCTAGCTCAATCGATCGAGCATGAAACTCATGCACTCTGATAGTTCAAAGTTTTGAGGAGTGCTTGTAACACTGTCTGAAGCTTATTTGCACTTGCTACAGCTTCACTATTCTCAATGTAAGTGGGGGCTGTTTGAGGACGTGACTGCATTTGAAAACAATGTGATGCGGTGCCACCCTGAACCGCTTGACGGAGGCCCCCGAGGGACGGTGTGATGGCGCGGACTCGGAGGGGGCGCTTGGCTCCGGCCCCCTCCCCAAGTCGTGTTGCCCTGGTGTGGCCGGAGATCGCCCCCGACATAGGTGGCCGGCTCCCGGGGTCAAGCGGAACTTTTTGCCTTTTGGTGACTCTTCCATTCTTGACCTTGTCCCACAATCCGTTTCACCTAAAGACACGCTGTAGTGGGGCGCCCCTTTACCGTTTCAGTTGACATTCCGCCCGCTTTTGCTACACTGTGTCTCTTCCGCTATTCAGCTGTTTACCGCCCGCTCTTTCGACTACAGCGTCTCGCTCACCATGTAGTTGAGTTGCTCCCGCTCTTGCGGTGCAGCGATAGGCGGCTGCCACAGGACTCTCAAAATGGCGGCCGGCTCTTCAGATTTGGGCGTGGTCCACTAAAATGGCCCTGCGACACCTTGGAACTCGGATGCTTGTCTGCTAGGGCTTGGGCTCCATTCTCGAAAGCGTACCCTCAGCCTTGAAGATTCTACAAAAGTCTTGGGGGCCCCCGACTCCCGCAGGCTTCTGGTGGGGAGCGGCTGCCATGATTGCTCGTGGAATGGCCACGACGGAGCTACGAGATGGTGGTGCTCTCATGCTGACGCCAGCTTCAGTCTGAAACATCCAGAAACACTGTAGACTACCAATTCGATCAGTTCCGGTAGCGCCCCAACGTGACCCGGTAGAGAAGAACTTGCCCTCCCCTCTTTGACTGATGGTTCTTGTTGCCTGTCCCTTCTGTTGTCATTTAACAGAACTATTTAGCCTGCTGAAAGGGGTTGTGTTCCGACCGCTGGTTGGTGGCGACATTTTGACTATATTCTGGACCTGCGTTGTCGCGTAATGCGTCATATGACGCGCCGCGTTAGCGCATCCGGAAGTGCTCCGGTGCGCGAAGCGCAGCTTCCCGGAAGCGATCCGGGGCGCGGCGCGCAGCGCGTAACGTAAGCATAACAGGTCATGTGACTTGTTAATAAAACTTTTCACTGGTTCATTTACTTTTCTTATTCTAATGATGAAAGGCTTGGTCATATGACCTAAAAATTACGCTTTTTATTACTTTCGAACATTATTTTTTCTTAAACATATGTTATAATGTTCCAGGCTAATGTACTTTCCCGGAAAATTTACAACTGTTCTGCAAGTAAAATATATTCCTTTTTCAAGAAAAAGGGCGTTTCTTCGTCCCATGACGGAGCCGTTGAGCAAAAGAGGCTCGGCCTGCTGTCTTAGTCGCCGATACGCCTGAATATCAGATTCTTATCGATCACTTTATGTTGCAGGAGTAGAAAACACAACAGCCCTTGACCATTTATCTTTACTGCGTTCCTGCGTATTATACCTTTTACCCTTCATGTAATTGGACTGCTTTATTTCACTTGCCTTTTACTGATTCTAAAACAGTGACTATTATTAAAAACTTTACCAATGTAAATACTACTACCATGTTTTCTTTTAAAAACCTTTATTGTGAAAATGTCAGTATACAAATACGGGCCTATAACCACGTGGGCCGGCCACGGAGCAAACTGTAATCGTATATGATGAGTAGACATTTACACTGTAGAGGAACGTAATGGGCGGGCCATTAGGTTGCAAGAACTAAGGTGTCTAACAGTTGCGGAATCGGTGGACGTACATTTTATAATTAAAATACGACAGGGCCAGTTACAATAAAATTATCTAGATATACATTTGCGGGCAAGTACCATGGGTGACGTTAATTCGAACTTTCAATAGTACAGTAATCAATAACACATCAGAACTTAATATCAATAGGGATGTCGAAATATTCAATCAATTCTCGTCCCCGCCCGCCATGTGCTTCAAAACTGCATACGTATCTCGTGATATCAAGGTTGTGCAACCAGTACACAACAAGGAGTTACGAGTCCCATTTATTCCGGCGCCATTTTGGGAGAGGACGGGCAGGTCCAGGATATAGTCAAAATGTCTCCACCAACCATCGACTATGATGATGTTCATATGCTGTATTTATTAGAGTAACACTCATCTGTCCACATGAAATTAATTTGCCACAATCTAAACATGTCATTTTAATCTTTCCAAAGTTCTTCTAAATATTTGGGACCATTTCCCTTGCCTCTGATGCTGTCAGTGCCACTTCTTTGGTGAATGTACTGGCAGATCGGGGGTTCTCCTCCAAATCTCTCTTTTGTGCAGCACTATAATTAATCGGTGCCACCTCTCCATATGACGATGCATGGTATAATTACCATAACTATATTTTTTTTCGGTTCCTCTGGAGAGTACATCGTGGCAGATGAGGCAGGTAACGTACCGGGCATTTACCTTTTTTGCATGTAGAGGAAAGGAAAAAAAATTCGAGCGTCCGAGTTCTAAGGTGTCCCAGGGCCATTTTAGTGGACCAGGCCCAAATCCAAAGAACAGGCCGCCATTTTGAGAGTCCTGTTGCAGCCGCCTGTCGCTGTAGCATCAAGAGCGGCCGAAACTCAGCTGAATGGCAACTGAAACGGTAAAGGGGCGCCCCACTACAGCAGACGAGCCTCCACCTGGGGAGGCCCGTTCACGCCGCCTCCCCCCCCCCTTCGGGCACCCCACGCCGTTATTCGGAGCAGCATTGTAGGATGGCCACACCAGTGCGGCAACTTGCTAGACACCACCTCGGTGCCAACCGAATCTCAGCGTCTTGTGGTGTCTTCCATTCCGAAAATATTGTTGTGCTGCCTTCGGCCTATTCGCCGCAAGTGCGCACGCAACTCAGCTGCATAGCGAGTGAAACACCAAGGGGCGCCCCACTGCAGCCGAGGAACCTTCATCTTGGGGGCGACGCACAGCATCACATTGCTTTCCAATGCAGTCAGATCCTCAAACAGCCCCCACTGACTGACGCCGCCTCACAGGCCAACGGGGCGCCCCACGCCGACTTTCGGCGCAGCATTGTAGGATGGCCACACCAGTGCGGCAACTTGCTGGACCCCACCTCGGTGCCATCCGGATCTTGGCGCGTTGTGCTGCCTTCGGCCTATTCGCACATCGGTCCGCTACTGACGCCGCCTCACAGGCCAACGGGGCGCCCCACGCCGACTTTCGGCGCAGCATTGTAGGATGGCCACACCAGTGCGGCAACTTGCTGGACCCCACCTCGGTGCCATCCGGATCTTGGCGCGTTGTGCTGCCTTCGGCCTATTCGCACATCGGTCCGCTACTGACGCGAACTCACAGGCCAACGGGGCGCCCCACGCCGACTTTCGGCGCAGCATTGTAGGATGGCCACACCAGTGCGGCAACTTGGTGGACACCACCTCGGTGCCATCCGGATCTTGGCGCGTTGTGCTGCCTTCGGCCTATTCGCACATCGGTCCGCTACTGACGCCGCCTCACGTGCCAACGGATTTTCTACGCTTTTTATACCCTATGCCGCATAACAGGTCATGTGACTTGTTTATAAAACTTTTCATTGGTTCATTTTACTTTTGGTTTCCTAATGATGGAAGGCTTGATCATATGACCTAAAAATAACACTTTTCATTGGATGAAAACTTTTTTTTTTCCCAAACGATGAAAGCCCCACCTTGTTTCTGGATGTTTCAGACTGAAGCTGGCGTCAGCATGAACGCACCACCATCTCGTGGCTCCGTCGTGGTCATTCCGCGAGCAATCATGGCAGCCGCTCCCCACCGGAAGCCTGCAGGAGTCGGGGGCCCCCAAGACTTTTGTAGAATCTTCAAGGCTGAGGGGACGCTTTCGAGAATGGGGTCAAAGACCTAGCAGACAAGCGTCCGATTTCCAAGGTGTCCCAGGGCCATTTCAGTGGACCAGGCCCAAAAAGGAAAGAGCCTGCCGCCATTTTGAGAGTCCTGTGGCAGCCGCCTATCGCTGCACCGCAAGAGTGGGAGCAACTCAGCTGAATGGCGGATTTTGGCACAGTGTACCAAAAGCGGGCGGAATGGCAACTGAAACGGTAAAGGGGCGCCCCACTACAGCAGACGAGCCTCCACCTGGGGAGGCCCGTTCACGCCGCCTCACCCCCCCCCCCCGGGGCGCCCCACGCCGTTATTCGGAGCAGCATTGTAGGATACCAAAACCAGTGCGGCAACTTACTTGACATCACCTGGGTGCCATCCACATCTCAGCGCGTTCTGCTGCCTTGGGACTATTCGCACAACAGACCGCTACTGACGAGCCACCCCCCGGGACGCCCCACGCCGTTATTCGGAGCAGCATTGTAGGATACCAAAACCAGTGCGGCAACTTACTGAACATCACCTGGGTGCCATCCACATCTCAGCGCGTTCTGCTGCCTTGGGACTATTCGCACAACAGACCGCTACTGACGAGGCCACCCCCCGGGACGCCCCACGCCGTTTTTCGGAGCTGCATTGTAGGATACCCAAAACCAGTGCGGCACCCAGGCAACATCACCTGGGTGCCGTCCAGAACTCAGCACGTTGTGCTGCCTTGGGACTATTCGCACAAAACACAGCTACTGACCATTGTTGCTTCTTTTTTCCTAAAAATGTTTAAATGTTTTTACTGTTTTTGTTGCGTTGTATATATTTATAAGTTATTAAAGTTTTATAATCCTACTACTTTGTTGGAGTGCTATATATTTTTAATGTGACACATAATTGTAAAAACTTTGATGTACAAAGAGGCATCCCTCGAATCTTCCGCTTCAGGCTCGGTCCCCTCCCCAATCACAATACAGGATGGTTTTCAGATAGTAGGAACGCGTGTGGTGTGACGGGTCTCATCGGGTGGGGGCCTTGATCTACTGTAACTCCTTTGAAGAGGGGTGATTCTTTACAGCTGGGGCCATAAACTACATCTGCAGGGCTAGGTGATAGCCTGGGACCGGCCTGGACAATCGGACACAGAGGAAGAGGAGTTTCAGAGGGTGCGGTAGTGAATAGGGAGAAAGGGAGGTGTCGGGCGGGCACAGGGTGTGATTCTCAGGGAAGAGCAGCGCAGATGGGGGGAGGTTTATTGCCCATGCATAAGACAGAGAGCGGGGGTGACCAGTGCCTGGGGGAGATGCTTGCGAGGGTGGGGAGCCATGCTAAGGATCGACAGCGTGCAGAGAGTGGGTCTGGTCAAGGCATCTAAAATGGCTGCCGTGCACGACAAAAGTGTGGCATTTGAAAAAAGGCAAGATGGCGCAGACAATGTTTATCAACACTTCCTGATTTCCTTCGAATCGAACGTTAACAGACGTTATCTCTCCCACACTACCGGTCCCCCTCGGCTTAAACGCCGAGATGGTAGGGACTGCATCCCGTGGAGATAGGCCGAGACGTCACTCAGCAGAAAAAAAAGAAAAAAAAAAAGTCTATAAACATACAATAAGTTAAAAGTCAATCATTCTTGTTTCCTTGTAGTACGCTCCCCAGTCCGCTTCCCGTTACGCCAACAGGGCGCACCCCACGAAAAAAAAACGATTTTTTTTTTTTTTTTTGCCCCGCGGAGCCCTTTTAAAGCCTCCACATCAAACCTAGGGGGTCAGGGAGGATCTACTATGCCCCCTTATGGTCATTTGCCCTTTCACTTTGGCCTCCTCTTGTCTCTCGATCCTACCGAGAGACAAGATGGCGGCCGCTACGGACTGTTTGGAATGTTTACAGACACCGGAGAGCCAATCAGCTTCGCTTCGCAAAGCTCCGTAACGCGAAAAGTACGCGAAACGGAGCGCTACCCGGGACGCCGTCACAGATATATATTTTTTTTTGAACGTTAATTTCTCAAAATCCACTGGAGCACATATATTGAGACCTAGCAAAGGCACATCGGGCTACCAGTCCCTACAATTTTGCCAAGTTTCGTGCAAATCCATTCAGCCGTTCGGGCTAAAAGTGAGGCCAACCGCCCTATGGAAATTAACATGGGAAAAACGCGTTTTGGGACCCCCCTTTTTTCTCGGCCCCCCCCTTGACGAACCCCCCCCCCAAATTTTCAGGGGCTGCCCAGAAACAAAATGTTCCATTTTCCTGAAAATTTCAGCCAATTCCGTCCACAAACGCCAAAGTTATTAGACATAGAATTTTCAAAAATCCCATAGTGAAAAAATCCTAACTATATATACCTACTGGCGACCGCCAGTAGGTAATATATATATATATATATATATATATATATATATATATATATATATATATATATATATACGAATATAAAATTAGGCAAATAAACAAATAATAGTACTATATATATTTAAACAACATAAAAAAATATTAAAATCTAGGAGTAATACATATACTATACCCACTCCACTCTGTGCAACAGTAGGAAAAGCATTGGGCGTCAGAGGGGTAATATTTACTATTCCCATTCTGGTCTGTGCAACAGTAGGGAAAGCGTTGGAATACGGAGGGGGTAACATTTACTTCTACCACTCCAGCATGTGCACTAGTACGGAAATCAGTGGGACTTCGGAAAAGGAGCATTTGCTATTCCCACTCCAGTCATTTCAACAGTAAGGAAAGCACTGTACTTCAGTGGGGTTACATTTATTATTCCCGCTCCAATCGGTGCAACAGTAGGGAAAGTGTTGGAGTTCAGAGGGGATAAACCTAATATACCCACTCCAATCTGAGCACCAGTAGGGAAAGCCTTGGACCGCAGGTGGTAAAATGTACTGTTGCCACTCCAGTCTGTGTAACAGTAGAGGAAGCATTGGACTCCAGAGAGGAAGAATTTACTATTCCCACTCCAGTCTGTGAAACAGTAGGAAAAGTATTGGAGTTCAGAAGGTAAACATTTACTATTCCCACTAAAGTCTGTGCAACAGTAGAGAGAAGCGTTGGACTTCAGAGAGGTAACATTCCCTATTCCCACTCCAGTCTTTCCATCAGTAGGGAAAGTGTTGGACTCCGGAAGGTAAACATTTACTATTCCCACTCCAGTTTATGCAGCAGTAGGGAAAGTGTTGGACATCAGAGGAGTAAAATGTAACATTCCCACTCCAGTCTGTGCAGCAGTATGGAAAGCGTTGGATTTCGGAGAGGTAAAGCTTACTATTCCCACTCCAGTCTATGAAACAGTAATGAAAGTTCTTCACTTCAAACACATAACATATATTAAACATAACTCTATGAATTTAATGAAAATCGAAACTCTTAATATAAACTTTATTGGTTAACCACAAAATTACATATTTAAAAAACTATTTAACCATGAGAATAATTTGTAACTAATTAATAATTATCAATTAAAACAAATTGACTATTATGTATTACCTAATTAACTTACCACACCATATCCCCACAAAACTAGCAGCCATTACCTAACATATAGCTAAAATAAATACATGTGACACAATTAACATAATTAATATCAATTAATAAATTAATATATATTCACTAATTAATTATGAATTGATTCATCATTATTGATTAATTAATGTATTAATAAATAATTGTCTTCCCACCCTATAACCCTTCAAACCCACCAACCTGTATCTTACAAACAACTAAAAATATAATTTTTACAAAATTCACATAATTAATAAGCAATCTAATCAATTAAATAATTATTAATAGATTGTTCATTCATTCTTAATTATTACTCAATTAACTTCACACCCTATACCTCTACAACCCCAGCAACCTGCTCCTAACAAATAACTTTACAAATATAATTATTTCACAATTTACATAATCAATAGTAAATTAATTATTAATGAATTATATTTCCCATTCTCCAAACCTAGCAACCTGCTATGTCAATATAAATTACTATTATAAGTAAATTACAAATGATAAATAATTTAACATTATAAACTATATTTGAAAATAATATTAACAATTATACACACAATAATAGCCCATAAAAATAATACATAAACCAACACACTTAAAAATAATTTGGAGGGGGGCGTGGCCAAGATGGCGTCGGAGTAAGACGCACTTTCAGGTCCCTCCGGCGCCTACACAGCTTAGCGTTGATTAGCGGTGTCCACGGGGTGCTGATCTGCCCCCGGGGACTGGCGGAGGCCGCTAGCATTGGGCGTTGTGACCTGGCGCTGTCGGTGGAGTCCCGGACGCCCTGCATTGACCGGAGGAGGAGGGGCGCTGCCAGGGCCTGTAAGCACCCGGCTTGCGTAGAGAGAAGGAGGGCCCTGGGTGCGGCGGTGTCCGGCTCTGACTGTGCGCGGCGCCGTGGAGCCGCGGCCCCTGCTGGCCCGCTTTGCAACGACCGGCATCTCGGTGTTCACCGGGGTTGCTACGGCGGCCTGGGGAGCTCTGCTGCGGATGGGAGGAGATCACCGGAGCGCCCGGCTGACCACGGGGGAAGCGCCACCCGCCCGGCCGGCCGGCAGAGCATAGCCGGAGCGGCCATCAGTGAGCGGCCATTGGAGGAGTCGGTAGGAGGCGCTGGCAACTGAGTGCGGCGGCCGGTGGAGGGGGTCAGCCTTGCTGCGGTGAGAAGTGCCGGGAAGTTGCAAGTACTTTTGAGCGCCGCGAGGCACAGCTGGGAGCCTGAGGAGCTCCGGAGGAGCGAGGAGCGGGTTCGGCCCGGGGGGCTGTGACCGGGGGCCCGGCGCTGTGGGGTGCGTGGCGCTCTCGGGGCTCCCTGACTGGATCGGCTGTCATTTGGAGCTCAGCAGTGGCGCTGGGTGCCGGGGGGAGACGGGAAGCGGGCCTTGGAGAGTCTGCTGCCAGGGACACCTTGGAGATCTCGACAGCGGCGCTGCCCACGCCGTTTTGCGGACCGGGAGGCAGGTCCCATCAGCTTACCTCACTGAAATTGCTCGGAGCTCCTGGAGGGGAGGCAGGGGAGCCCTGCAGCGCCGGGGGTACTGGGCTGGTGGTCCCCGACCTGAGCGGCCCGCGACCTGATCCATCTGTGGGGCACTACGCGGCGAGATACTTTTGCGACGCCATCTTGGCGGGGCGGCCCTAGTCGGCAGGGAGCGTGGTTTGTCTGAGTCGTTCTGTCTTGGCGTGAATCGCCCTGCTTCTCGGTGCCCTGGGCTGGCTTTCTGGAGCGACCCTGCCTGACGCTGGTCGCCTCTTCCTTGTCTGCGCTTTGGGGCCTGGCGGAGCTTGATTTTCCCCACGCATTCCGGAGAGGACTGCCCTTGGAGGGACCTTCGAGAGGGAGAAGCAGCACTTTAGACCGCGCTGGGAGGGGGTGTGGTGAGGAGCACCTGCCGCCGCGGTGCCCCTGCAGAGACGACCTGATTGCTGCCCTCCGGAGGTACGGGGCCGCCTTGACCTCGCTCCGCACCAGGATCTTCACGATGTCCAACTCCCTGCGAAAGGGAAGGCCGGGGAAGGATGGAACCTCTAAGCCTTCACAGCAGCCGGCGTCTCCGGGGGCCAGTGGGTCATCTAGACAATTGGACGATGAAGCCCCGGCCACCAAAGCCTTCATGACTGAGCTGTTCGCGTCCATTAAGGAGGATATTTCTGAACTCCGCGCCCACCTGGCGTCGGACCTCCGGGAGGTCCGAAGAGATGTGGATGGCATTGGTGAACGAGTAGCGACGCTGGAGGATCACGATCTGAGTTTGGCGAACGACGTGCACCACCTACAGCAAGATGTTATCCGCCTCACCGAACAGAACTTGGATTTGCAATCCCACGCGGAGGATTTGGAGAACCGCTCCCGTCGGAACAATATTCGTATTCGAGCGGTCCCGTGGGACGGTGAGGCGGGGGACCTGCGTGGTTATGTCCAAGCCTTGTTCTTACAGATCTTGGATGAGGAGGACTTGCAGGAAGTACGCATGGATAGGGTGCACAGAGTGGGCTTACCTAGGAGAGGAGGGGGCCCCCCTCCGGACATCCTTGTTTGTGTGCATGACTTTCAGGTGAAGGAGCGGATTCTACGGAAGGCCAGGGCCATCCCCTCCTTACAATTTAGGGACCACCGTCCTCAGCTCTATCAGGACCTGGCGGCGACGACGCTCCAGAAAAGGAGAGAGTTCCGCCCCGTGACCACCTTCCTGAGGGAGCATAACATCTCCTACTCCTGGGGGCACCCTTTCCGTATCATATTCCGTTGGCAGAACCGATTAGCGCAAATTCGCTCCCTTCAGGTGGCAAAGGATCTTCTGGGACTGGAGGACGTTCCCCTCACCCAGGAGTCACGCACTTCCCCCTCGAGAAGACGGCACCGCTCATCCTCCTGGCACCGAGTTGGTGCTTCCCCGGACCGGCGGAGGCCGGATAGTGCGGCTAGCCTGCAGGAGAGAGGGGTGGCGGTGGCCATGTGGCCTCCGCTACAGTAGCAGCCTCTCAACAAGGCTCGGGGGCGGCGTGATCCCCGACTCTACGGCATTTGGCGCCGGAGGGACTCTGGCCCTAAGGTCCTAGGGGTACGACTGTACTTTTGGAGAAGACACCCCGGACCGCGGCCCTGGGGGTCACTAGATTGGTGCCCCCACCCCGTTTCCAGTCCAGAAGGGTCCTCCTGGACTATGGTCCGCTGGAACTGCTGGGTACAATGTTCAGGTTCAGTGCCTTGAGTTATTTTTTATTATTCTGGTTGGTGGGGGAGTTGGGGGGTGTTGGGCGAGGGGGGGGGTTGGGAAGGGACCATGGTGGTGACGTGGGGGGTGAGTGGGATGTGTGGCTGCTATGTGCGTTGAGGGTACGGTGGAGGGGGGTGGAGGGGGTATTCCAGAAGTTCGAGATGTTCTGTTGCCCGGCGGGGGGAGTGGGGAGAGGGGTGGCGGGTAGTCCCTTGGCTTTGCAGGTAGCGAGTGAGTTTGGGCCTCTGGGAGGGTGCGCTTACGAGCTGGTGTCGGCGGGTGGAGGGGTGGTATTCTGTGATGCCTATTAGCATAGGGACCTGGAATGTTAAGGGGCTTAACTCACCGCAGAAACTACAAAAAGTGTGGAAGTATGTAGTTGATCATCAGCTGGATGTGGTGGGCCTTCAGGAGACTCACCTAGCGCGCAAAGACGAGCTGCGCCTTAGGCATAAGGCTTACCCTCTTATTTACAGGTCCTCTGCTGCTACGAAACACAGAGGGGTGGCTCTCCTCTTCCGCGCTGCGCTGCACTTCCAACCTGTAGAGGTGCGAAATGACAAGGATGGCCGTTGGTTGATGGTGAAAGGGGTGGTTCAGGGGCGTCTATGTACCTTTGTAGTGGTGTACCTCCCTAATGCGGAACAGAATACGTTTTTACAGGATCTACTGCAGAAGGTGGGGGATTTCGCGGAAGGGAGCTTGTTCCTTATGGGGGACTTTAATTTGGTGTGGGATAAGGATGTGGATAGCTCTAGGTCTCACAGGGCTGACACGGGTGTATTTTCGAGCGTGACACAACAGTTGGTGAGTGAACTGGGATTGATTGATGGATGGCGCTTTCACCACACTACCTCCCGGGATTATTCCTTTTTTTCGCATGTACACCACTCCTATTCCTGTTTAGATTATGTCTTCCTCAGCCAGGCCCTTCGGGGAGATGTCCTAGACTCCACCATTCTCCCGCTCTCGGACCACAGGTTGCTGGTGCTCACCCTCCGCTGGACACCGTCTGGTGGCGGACAGCGGAAGTGGTACTTCCCCGCCTCGGTGGTCAGGGATGACGCTTCGAATAAGGCACTTCGGGAGGCCATCCGGGAGTTCTTTGATCTTAACCCCACTACGGATACGTCAGTGATTAATACTTGGGACGCTTTTAAGGCTTCCATAAGGGGTACGTGCCTAGGCCTTAATGCCGGTCTTAATAGGTTGCGGCGGAAAGACAGGGAGGAATTGGAGGCTGAGTTGACCGGACTCGAACAGGCGCATAAGCTCAATCCATCAAGGGCGAGACTACGGCCCCTCACGGCGGTTCGAGGGAAACTGAGGGCCCATTACAATAACAGGGCCGAGCTCACCATGCTGAGGCTGGGGCGTCAATCTTACTCCTCTGGGAATAAGGTGGGAAGACACTTGGCACGTCAGCTGCGGGACAGGAGGGAGCGGGAATATATCGGAGGGATTAGGGATGAAGCGGGCGTTCTGCAGCATAGGGACGAAGTGAAGGCGAGCATTTTTGGCCGCTTTTATGCAGACCTCTACGCGGGGGATAGTCTCAATATGGAAGCACAACGGGAGTACCTGCAGCTTCTGCCTCTCCCCCAGGTCTCGAAGGAGTGGAACGCCCTGTTGGAGGCTCCGATCTCCAGGGATGAGGTACTTGAGGCCATTAAAAATCTGAAATTGCACAAAGCGCCCGGGCCGGATGGCTATACAGCCATCTTTTACAAGTCATACGCCTCTGAACTCAGCGACTTCTTAGTGGACTTGTTTAACGACATGGCCACCTCTGGTGCCTCGGCCGGAACTTTGGCGGAGGCGGTAATTACAATCTTGCCGAAGCCAGGGAAGGACCTTGCCCAGTGCGCTTCCTTCCGCCCCATAGCGCTACTTAATTTAGACGCTAAACTGTATTCAGCGATTCTGGCTCGTCGGTTGCAAGACCTGATGCCGGCGATTATTCATCCTGACCAGTCCGGGTTCATCAAAGGGCGACAAACTCACGATAATACGCGGAGGGTGGTGCACCTCATTGAAAAGGCTGATAGGTTCCGCATCCCGGCGGTCCTTGTGGGGTTGGATGCTGAAAAGGCCTTTGACCGGGTGGACTGGGGCTTTTTGTTTAACACTATGTCGGCGTTTGGCTTTTCGGATAAATTTATTGCTATGGTGAGGGCCAATTATAGTTGTCCCAGGTCGCGCGTGACGGTGAATGGTCATAGTTCGGCGTTCTTCCCACACTCTAGGGGTACCAGGCAGGGTTGCCCTCTTTCGCCCCTCCTGTTCGCTATGAGCATTGAGCCCCTGGCTTTGGCGGTACGGGAATGCGAGGGGATCCGGGGCATCCCATTCACGGGAGAACAACATAAAATCACGCTATTCGCGGATGATATTTTATTTTCGGTGGCGGACCCGGAACGCTCGTTACCCTGCATCAGGAAAGCGCTGTTGCAATTTGAGGCGGTGGCCGGCTTCAGGGTCAACTACAGTAAATCCTACATCCTGAATCTCACCCTGTCACAGGCGGAGGCGGAACGGGTCCGTCCCCTGACGCCCTTAGCGTGGGCCGCCAGTTCGATAGTCTACCTGGGGGTCCATTTGACCCCGACGGTGGGCAAATTGTTCTCGGCTAACTTCCCTCCTCTCTTAGCCAAAACACGGACGGAATTGGATAGGTGGAAACCTAAATTCCTGTCCTGGCTGGGTAGAGTCCATGCTGTGAAGATGGTTCTCCTCCCTAAATATCTATATCTATTTCAGGCGCTGCCCATCCCGTTAGATGGCGATTTCTTTCGACGCCTCAGGACGCTGATATTGCGTTTCATATGGCAAGGGGGACGAGCCCGTCTCTCCTTTACGGTTTTGCGTCGGCCGAGGACTGAGGGAGGAGTGGGACTTCCAGACCTGCAGCTCTATTATAAAGCGGCGCAATTGAGAGTGCTAGTGGAGTGGTCGCAGCAAACATCGGAAAAGCACTGGCTCCACATGGACCGGAGCGTGGCAGGCAGATCTGTGTGGGACCTGGCGTGGAAACCAAAGAAAGACCGGCCTCTTAACGCCTACATCAGCACACCTACGGGCACAACGTTGAAGGTGTGGGACACGCTCGCCTCGGATGAGCGCTGGACTACGTTTCCCTAGCCCTTTACGCCCATACATTTTAACCCAGCCTTTGCTCCGGCGCTCCGTGAGGGGGCCTTTGATGCCTGGAGGGAAGGAGGTTGTAGGGCGCTGACCCATTTGTTTCATGGGCAAGACCCTCTCTCCTTTGCCAATTGTGTGAGGGACTATGGGATACCCCAGAATGAACGGTACCACCACGTGCAGTTGCTCCACTGGGCCATGTCACCTGGGACACGGGAGGCGGCTACAAGACCCCCATCGCCTTTTGAGGCCTTCCTATTGCGGACATCCTCCATGAAAGGGGCTATTTCCTTCTTGTACCGGCTCCTGCTTCAGTCTGCTGTGGCGCCGAGACCTCGTTATATGGAACAATGGGAGGAGATGGTGGGGAGGGATGTCTCTGATGGCGAGTGGTCTGCTCTGTGGCGGGACATCACTGCGTTTAACCACTCACTGCAGCTACGGGAAGCTCATCTTAAGACCCTCATGCTCTGGTATCTCTGCCCAGCTAGGCTCCATCGCATTTACCCGGCCACGTCCGACAGATGCTGGAGGGGTTGTGGGCTCCTGGGTGACTTCCGCCATATATGGTGGGACTGCCCAGTGATTCGGCCGTACTGGGAGGAAATCCTCTCGCATCTCAAGGACATTCTTCACTATCCGGTCGAGAACTCCATCGAATCTGTCTTACTGGGTCTGCGGGAACCCGGTCTGGAATATCAGACTCGGGCGGATAAGAGAATCCTGTGGCTCTGCCTAGGAGCTGCCAAGATCACATTGGCCGCCGCTTGGAAACAAAGGGGGGCACCAGCAACTTCCTTGTGGCACGCCCGGCTGTGGAGATTTTTGAGTATGGAAAGGATGGCGGACATCTTCTTGGGTAACTTCAAGAACTTCCAATTTCAGTGGGGCCCGTTGGTTGCCTTTCTCTCTAGAGGGTTGCCATCAGCCGTGTGCCCGGCTTCCATAAGGTCACTACACCTCTTTCAAGTCTAGTGTGCATGGGGCGTGCTAGCCGGATTGTGTGAGTCACCACCATGGGGAGGGAAGGGGGGGCTGGGAGGGGGGGGGTGTTCTTTGTTCTTGGTTTTTGGGTCTCCAGGTGCGCAGAATGCGGGAACTGGTGTCCCCTACTCTAGCTGAACAGTCCTTAGGCTTGTGTTTCTTTCAGTGTTTTGCTTTCATGGAACCTTTGCTCAGCTATTTGGACTGCTGCCCTACGAACTCTGACCTTGCTTATATTAGCCTGGGCTTGATGTACATCTGTTCTAGTGTGATAATAACGCTATTGTTTCTAACTGTGCCCCCTGTGCGGGTAATTTATGACGCCTTGGGGGCCCGTCCCTTGTTCATTTTACTGTTTAACTCAAAATAAAAATTTTACAAAAAAAATAAATAATAATTTGGAAATTATATTTTATACCTATTGCATGTTCCCCGAACAAGAACGGCCACATGGGGAGATAGACGCTTCCTGGTAGCGACCCCCATACTGTGGAACACACTCCCCTTGTATATTAAAACAGCACCAACACTCATTGCCTTCCATAAGGCCCTGAAAACTTGGTTATTTAATCAATAAGTTCCTGTTCTGAATTTTGTGTATCTTAGAGCATCTCATTGCGCCTAGACACCCTAGGGTATTAGTTGCGCATTAAAAATCCCATAAATAAATAAATAAATAAATACAATTATATTAATGAAAACGATATTTACAACTATGATATTCTTGAAAAGGACATTACTTACCTAAAAAATCGATATTTTTGACAACTATATTTCTGGATCACAATATTGTTGTGTCATGATATTTTCAACTCAATATTTTGTCCAAACGCTTCTAAACCCTGCAAAATGATGCCCCACTTACCTGGTATTTATTCTAATGCTACAACATTGGAGTAGTAGCAATGTAGCATCAAACAACATTATACCTTCTGAGGGCAGACAGCAGATGCAAGCATAGGCACTCAAGCCTGCTAGACTGTGCACACAAGCGTTTTTGTAAAGCACCTAAGAATGTTTGGTCCTGGCGTTTGCTAATCCCTGTTTTTCTGCTGTCTACTGTGGCTAGGCACTTGTGAGTAGAGTAGGCCAGAATCATCGTATACCGTTGTGTATAAGAGGGGAAACGGCAACCAAAGAAGAGAGGATGTAGCCCAAATGCTAGGGCGGTCGATCTCAAATCTGGGGAACCAGGTTCGAGTCTTGGCATTGACGCTCAACATCCTGTCATTTTGGGCAAATCACGTAATCTCCCTGTGTCTAACAAAAATGAATGTTTAACCCCTTCGCTGCGGGGGTTATTCCCCCGCAGCGCTGGGGGGGAGGGGGCGCGCACAGCACCTGCACGCTCATGACGAGCTCAGCTCGTCACAGGTGCATTATCTGCCGTGGAAGGCTTGCACAGCAGGGGAATTATCCCCACATGCCAGCGTTCCACGGCTGAGCTCGTCATGAGCACCGGAGCGCCGTGGCTCATGACGAGCTCAGCTCGTCATGAGCATGGGAGGGGTTAACTGAACTGGTGCTCGTGTAAAGCGCTCTCAAGTTTGCGCTATATAAGACTTCAACAACAAAAAAGGCAAAGTAAACTAGAATTTGAACAAACAAGGACTTCCAAAATGGCCGACACTGAGGTCTCGGATCAAAATCTTTGAGACCCAACAAACAATAGGTCACAAGGGGGGAAGGGCACTCGACTCATCATGTTGGAGATGAAAAGTAGTCTTAAATTAATTTGGCTAAAAATGTATAACCTTACAACACAGATAGATCAGTCAAATCAACAGTTTGACATCACAGACTGGACATAGTGGTGTGCGATATAACTGAAGTGGAAGATGAGGCTGCGACAACTAGGGACCGTCAAACACATGGAAAAAGTATTTAGTGTGATCAGATTCTGATGACTGCTCCCGGCAGAACAATACTAAAATTGTTGTACTTGACAAGTCCACGTCTATATAAAAGCTTGAGACATTCATTAAGACTATCTTATCTGGCCAAACGTTTCCAAAAATATTTGCAATAGAGCAAGCACACTGGACTCTGATGCTGGCACCGCTGTCTGGTGTACCTCCAAGAGAAGTTATCACGAGATGGCTAAACTACTGAGAGGATGATGTGTGCTTCATACTTGCCAGGGAGAAAGGCCCACTGCAAAATCAAGGTTTGCAGATAGCACTCTGCTCTGACTTCACTACTGCAGTGTAGACTTCCATACAAGCATTTGGTACATTTAGGAAACAACTTAGAACGTGAAACATGATGTATCTGTCAAAGTTACAATTATCCAAAGCAAAAAGAGCATTTTTTTGTAGATGCTGAAGAACCTGCTAAGTTTGCAGGGAAACATACCCAGTTTCTTCAAATACTCAAGCTAGGACATGCTTACAGCTGGAGAGAGTTGTGCCACACACACGTGGGCGTGGCACTCACATATAATAGTCCCACACCTTTACCCCAACCCGAGCGCACCCACACATAACGCAACACCTGCTCTATATAACCCCTCTATTATTCTGTTTATATAGCGGCACAGCCCACACTCTGTATAGGCGATACATTCAGCGGGAGCACAATCGCGATACTTATAGGACAGACACATTAGGAAGTGGTATTAAGTTTAATAGTTTATTTCCTTTATGTTATGTATGGATGTAGTTTCGTACAGTATTATCAGCTGTTAATCTCTGAAGTGAATCAATGTTGTTATTGCTGGGTAGTAATCTCATACATGGCGTTTTGCCCCCCCTCCTAGTGGGCACAAAAATACGAATTGAGATGTAATATAATGTGTACTTTACTATGATGTAATCACAGCTGTATGATGTGTTGAATATAAAATGAATTAACAATTATTCAACAACAACAAAAAGTTTGCAGGGAAACAAAAGAAACTATCTGACAGGATAAGGGTGGAGATAACGCATATTGGTTTTGTATCCGTTTTGGAATAATAGAAGTTAAAATGACCTAGATTATGTTAAACTATTATTACTTTTGACTCTTGAATTTGCAAACTCGGAGAATAGATAGTCTTGCTCATGCAAGATTCTAAGGGCCTGACTACAAGTTTGGGAGTCCAATGAACCGCCAAACCCGTGGTGGAGGTGCAGCTACCACCACCCTGATCAGTCCGACCGCCATATTCCAAGTTTGGGGGTTGGACTACCACAGGACCACTGCAACCGCCAGGGATCTGTGATTCCTCGATGGTGTTACAGCAGTGTGAGGCCACAATATGCTGGTGATGCTGCTGCTGCACCTGCAAGCATATTACGAATTTCCTTACTGCAACCCTTTTCTTGGTGGTAAGCCCACCATGAAAAGGGTGGTGGATAGACCCCCTGGTCCCTCTGTGAATGGGGTGCATTAAGGGGGCCACATGGTGTACCCCCTTTACTGTATGGCCCCCTGTTTCTTCACGGACCAAAATGCACAATGCTGTGCATTTCAGTCAATGCAGGAACGGGCTGCGGCTCTCCCACAGCAGTGACTTTTCTAAGGCTTTCCTATGAGCCTTAGAAAGGCACCATCGTGGGACTGCCGCTGCATGACCGCTCGACCTATATTCGAGCAGTCGATGTATATATTCGAGGTGTTCTAGGATTACTACAAGCACCTATATGCCACCAAATAGATAAAATAAATTAAACTCACCTGATCAGCTGTTTAAATGAAGTCACTGGTGCATGACTGATTAATACCCATTGGCAGCACCTGTCTGAACTTATAAATAGGTCAAGAAGCTTTACACCCCTACCAGGAGCTCAAATGAAATGTATCTCAGCCATTAACATCTGTCAATACCAAAGTAGACTAGACAGCTCTTCATAGTGGCTTGTGTATTTATGGTGCAGCATTCTGTCTCACAGATTGGGAAAAGGTTGAACACAACCTGACCTAAGGTTTTTCCAAGTCTAACATTCATGGCCGCTTTCTATGCAATGCTGCATTTTGATTCTTATATATATATATATATATATATATATATATATATATATATATATATATATATATATATATATTACCTACTGGCGGTCCCCAGTAGGTATATATAGTTAGGATTTTTTCTCTATGGGATTTTTGAAAATTCTATGTCTAATAACTTTGGCGTTTGTGGACGGAATTGGCTGAAATTTTCAGGAAAATGGCACATTTTGTTTCTGAGCAGCCCCTGAAAATTGGGGGGGGTTCGTCCAGGGGGGGTCGAGAAAAAAGGGGGGTCCCAAAACGTGTTTTTAACATTGAGTTTTCCATAGGGCGGTTGGCCTCACTTTTAGCCCGAACGGCTGAATGGATTTGCACGAAACTTGGCAAAATTGTAGGGACTGGTAGCCCGATGTGCCTTTTGTAGGTCTCAATATATGTGCTTCAGTGGATTTTGAGAAATTAACGTTCAAAAAAAGATATATATCTGTAACAGCGGACCGGGAAGCGCTCCGGTTCGCGGACTTTTCGCGCAACGGAGCTTTGTGAAGCGAAGCTGATTGGTTCTCCGGCGTCTGTAAACATTCCAAACAGTCCGTAGCGGCCGCCATCTTGTCTCTCGGTAGGATCGAGAGACAAGAGGAGGCCAAAGCGAAGGGGCAAATGACCATAAGGGGGCATAGTAGATCCTCGCTGACCCCCTAGGTTTGATGTGGAGGTTTTAAAAGGGCCCCGCGGGGGCAAAAAAAAAATAATAATAATAATAATCGAACGGCTGAATGGATTTGCACGAAACTTGGTAAAATATTAGGGACTGGTAGCCCGATGTGCCTTTGCTAGGTCTCAATATATGTGCTCCAGTGGATTTTGAGAAATTAACGTTCAAAAAAAGATATATATCTGTAACAGCGCTCCGCTTCGCGTAACGGAGGTTTGCAAAGCTGATTGGTCATTCTGTCACTGGGCTATAGTTGGGCTACATCTGGCTGATATTTGGGCTACATTTGTTTTTTTTGTCTCTGGCGGCCATCTTTGGGCTACATTGGGCTACATTGGGCTTCATTGGGCTACATTGGGCTACATTTGGGCTCCAACATATATATAGGCCAATGTAGCCCAATATATATTTTTCAAAGTTAATTTTCGTAAAAACCACTGGAGCATATATCTTGAGACATAGCAAAGGCACATCGGGCTACCAGTCCCTACAATTTTGCCAAGTTTCGTGGAAATCCATTCAGCTGTTCGAGCTAAAAGTGAGTCCAACCGCCCTATGGAAATGAAGGAAATGAATGGGTAATTTGTAATTAGCAAATAGCTCATCGCAAACTAGGAATGGTAAAGAATCGCTATTTATTCCTTAAAGTTCGCTATTTAGGAAATGCAAAAAACTTTGATGATACATATGGCGGTTCATCTCGAACAAGATAAGAAGTATAGGGATAGATTTATGATGACTGGCGCATCACCAGGGATGTGTTAGTCATTCTGTGCCGCTGTTCCGTCACCTATGGTGTGCTGCATTTACAATGCGGCGCATCATGGGGCAAAAACAGCACAGATGCGTGATGTATCTGTGCCGTAAAGGTGGCGCATTGCTGGAGTTGTATCGCAAGTGTGATGAAGCTCCAGCAAGGGTCGGGGGTGCCCCTGTCGCAGGGTTTCTGTTCTCACACAGAACTGTGGACAGAGGATTGGAACCTCGGCGAATTAGGGTGCCCCAAAACTCACCTTAGTAATCAAAAACCCCTTAGCAAGCTAGGTACAGTGTCACATTGGATATAACAAACTCTCAATGTTTAGACAATCCAGAATATGAACTTATAGTACCTCAGGATACGTGGAACTCATGAACAGTCGGTCGTTATATATTTCTTAGAAACCAGAACATGGAGTTAAGAAGATCACATGTGTATTTGAAATGTTTATTTACTAATGCCGTCTTCTCAGGCGTAGTATCTTAGATAATACAAGTACACATATTATCAGTAGCAAAATTACCAGCATAGTTACTAGTACATAAAAAGCGAATGGTGACAGTATGTTAACATGCTGTAAATGAATAAGAGTTATCAACACTTATAAGCAGCCACGGGCCGTGGAGGGAGTTACGGTGGGGCAGGGAGGCGGGGAGGGGGAGGGGCAGGGTGGAGAGGGCTCCACCCTGCCCCTCCCCCTCCCCGCCTCCCTGCCCCACCGTAACTCCCTCCACGGCCCGCGGCTGCTTATATCTCACCCTCCCTAATACACATATTATATTATTTGCTAAGAAGGTCTGTTTGTGTTGGTTTAGGGCGTGCCCATACTTTAGTGTCTTAGATTTGAAGGAATCACATCAGCATACACCAGCTCTCTCTTCATGTGAACCGCATCAAGTGTTGTGTATGTGTGTTCGGCAAAGCAATATAAAACCCGCCTCATGTCCAGAATTGGCAGAAGCTGCACTTATGTTATGAGTATGAAGTCGTGCAGATCAGACCTCATAACAATTCTGTATCGTGTTGTTCTTGAAACTTCAGCACTCGCTGTACAGATATAGTTTAACAAGCAAAGCAGATAGTAGAGCAATAACATATTATTCTCATGTAAACCACGATGAACTACTAGGTTGAAAGCTAAAGCAACAACTAAGTGTCGTGTGCAGAAGTTGCAAAAAAGGAAAAATGGCGTTTAAACCGGTAATGAGCCCATGCTAACTTAACACGGTGTAAAGATATCCAGGACCTAGATGACACCTCCCCATGATCCGGAAACGAACTGAATAAGATAATAGAAGTGCCATCTCATGAGAGCAGATTGCAACTTCATATGTGGACGGTCCGCAAGGTAAAACATTAAAAACTAAGAAAATTTAATGCTAAAGAAAAAAAAAACAGCCAAGTACTTTATCGAGTCTTAAGCCAATAGGCAAGCTAAATAATAAAAACTTGACAAATAAGTCAATGAATTGTCAATGAAATGCTAGTACTCAGCATATCAAACATGAAAAAGGTCTATGACATAACTGTGTATGCAAAATAAGCTGCAACAGCCTCCAATAGGAAGTCACCGTCTTCATCCGAAAAGAGTTCAGCCATCCAATTTAAAAGCGGAAAAGAACATACGTGCTCTCCCAGCACCGGATCCTCTATCACCATCAGAGGACAGCTCGGTGGGTTTTCAAGAAAGCTCTGTTCCAAGAAAGACTGTGTTGCCGCCAGTAAATTCCAGGGACCAATTAGTCCATGCATCAATGCCACAGCCATAATCCTTTCGCCAGGACAAACCAACTCGTGAGTAATGATAGGAGTCATCAGCTGATTAAAGTCGACGTCAGGAGAAACCGGTCCGCAGAGACACAAATCAATGGCCCAATCGAAATCACAGGTCAGGCAGTGAAATACAGGCTGGACACAGGTGAAGTAGGAGAATCGAAAAGATAATCCATATGCCGTGCTTAATATCGCCAACGGTATTGTGCCATAATATTCTAGCATGCGATTGCGGAACAGTGTCAGCAGCTGCAGGGCGGGAGCTTGCACAGGAGGGACATCCATATTTAAAAATGTAAAAAAGCACAAGAGCGTCCGCTGGTAATGCAAGTAAAAATGGCAATCCACGAAGCACAGTGGAGAAAATAGAATGAAAGAAAGCAGGGATGACTCCAAAGATTTTCTCAAATGAAGTCACGAGACCACTGGTAACAACTTTAAAAAAGTGCGCCAGGGCCTTTGTGGAGGACGCGTTAAAGATAGTCCGAACCATCTTGCTGAAATGCAAAGGCAAATCAGTATTGAAATGGGTCTGCACCTCTGTACGGGTGTTCGCTATGTGAAGCACGAAAGTTTCACGGGCCGAACTCAAGGCCACCTCTCTCTGAGACAAAAGAGCTCTTATTCTTGCCATGCCGTTGAAATCTGCTCCCAAGGTTGGTATTTGTGGCCAGATTGAAAACTCCCTATGTTCATGTGTGGGAGGAAATAGAACATTTTTGCAGCAAATAACCCGTTCACTTACTGTTACGATAAAAGGAATACTTTTAATTAACCCAGAACAATCTTCATTATTGAGCATCAAATAACTACCATTTTCCAACAACTTGAACGTGGGGATGATAGCAGGAACTGGCGTGCCTTGCAACACGCAAGCCATATTTGGTCGGTGTTTGTTGCATGAACCGTGTAACTGTATGGGCCTACACATTAGTGAATGATCTGGCGTCTCAGTGCATTCCTCTCCATTCAGATAAACTTCTTGATCATCTTTGAAACATCTGTATATGTATGGAAGCGACCAGACCTCATGAAGAAAAGCACTACCTAAAGGTTCATAACGACCTATTGGTATATATTTCATACAATTTGAAAACTTATATAAAGCAAAAGGCAGCGTTATTAAACAGTGGATAAGGCACGTTGCCAAAAAACCCGCAATCCTCTGCTGAGGATGTCACTGAGCATGTCATGAATGATGTAATATGTGACATCATCAGCAGTGGATTACGGGTAATAGTATCTCTAGTTTACTCCCCTATAGCTGTCTTTCTTTTAACATAAGTGTCTGTTTCCTTCCCTTATACTTACTGTTTTTGGTTCGCTTCCGGTTCGCGTACCGGCGAGCGAACTGGGAAGCGTACTACGAGAAATAGAGGTTGGCACAGTTCCAAATATTGTACCAATTTTTTAATAACGGGGAGGTAGTTCTGAAAAGAACTTTTTTTTTTATTGTTTTTGTTGTTTTATATTTTTTTTATTATTTTTCTGAACATTTTTTTACTTTTTTTGAATTTTTCTGAACAGTTTTATATTTTTTTGGGTTTTTCTTGCAGGGGGCAATGAAAACGATTCATTGTAAAGGGCTCAACAGGAGCAACAAAACAAAAAAAAAGTATTTATTATTTGGGGCGTTTCGTACAAACTTGCATATGATAGTCAATAGCTCTGTTGATCAGAGTGATGCTTCTTTCTCCGTAGCAAATGAATCCACTGCAATGTACGCAGACTTGTTTTACTTCATGAAATCTCGTTTGAATATTTGGCACCATCTCCCTGCCCTCTGGTCCCGTTACTTCCGGTACAACAGATCTTCTGGCCATAATAGGGAGATTATCTAGGTCGTTACGAAACTGTGCAGCACTGTAGTTGTTAGGATGCCACCTAGTCATATGCATTGTGTAGTTTCCGAAACTGTATTTTTTGTCGGTCCCTCTGGACAGTCTATCTTGACATATAAGGCAAGTTACGTATCTTGCATTTACTTTTTTCTGACCTTTGGGAATTTTAAAAAATTGCCAAATGAAGTTTTCTTTCCGGTGAGACGTCCTGGGCTCCTCTGGCAAAAAGTGCCTCTCTTCGTGCTCGTCGTCCTGTTCTTCTTCTTCCTCTTCTTGCTGAATTATAACTTGAGCAGGTGGTCCACTCTTCCTTGGAGGTGGTGGAGGTGGTGGGGAAGCACCAGCTGAAGCTACTAAAGAAGCCATTGCTCACTGGTAACAAAGGGTCTTTCTCTCACAATGATGAAAGTCAGAGTGAGGAAAGAAGGAGGGATTTTCATCATTTGGGAAAAACAATAGTTCTCAACCAATGAAAAGTGTTCATTTTAGATTATATGACCTAGTCTTACATCATTAGGAAACCAAAAGTGAAATGAACCAATGAAAAGTGTTATTACCAAGTCACATGACCTGCTGTGTTTACGTTAAGCGCTTTGCAGGGCCTCCCGCTTTGGTTCCAGAAACCTGTGCTTTGCGACTCGGTAAGCGTACCAGTTCGCTAACGTAGCACGTCATATGACGTATCACGCGACAACGTGAAACGTCATGCGGACGGGAGGCGTCACGATGTTGTTTTCTAACGCGGCATTTGCGGTAAAGAAACGTTTACCGGCTCGCGGTCTATTTCGCGGCATCAAGGTCAGCTAACGGGAAGCTTCCCGATTCGCGAAGCGGGAACGAAGAAAAAAAAATATTTAAAAAAAAATTATTAATAAACATATAAAATATATTTTTGGATTTAAAGAAGAATACATTTTACAGCTACAGATATTAGCTGTTAAAAAACCAATGAAATTCACTGAAAAAACCATAGGTTATAGACCATATATAGTTAGGAATTAGCATTTACAAAACCTTGAAAATTCACTGAAAAAACCATAGGTTATAGACCATATATAGTTAGGAATTAGCATTTAGAAAACCTTATTTTACTCACACAAAACCATTGAAATTCCATATATAGTTAGTTGCACTAACTATATATCGCGCACCCGCAATCCACTGCTGATGATGTCACATATTACATCATTCATGACATGGTCAGTGACATCACTGATGACATCACTGATGACATCTCAAATGATAGCTCTTTCCTCAGAGGCTCGACAGTCCGGTGTGTGCTGGTTCTGACACGCCCCCAATTATATACAGACCCTCTGATGGGTTACTCCAATGAGTGTTCGCAAAGTTTGTTGGGACATGTAGTGTCAGAAATAATTATATCCTTCAAATGGATGTTGCACAATACACGCTGATGTCTCTTATTTAAAAGCCCTCGGATGGGCCTCAGAATGCCAGTCCGTCCTTAAATCCTTGTTGCTTGTCCCACAGATGAGGCTCGGCCGGAATCCGAACCCCGTGGCCCCCAGAGTTACCAGGGTAGTGCAATCCCTCGCGGCTGGACCACCGCGTGAACATTGTAGCTCCAAAGATGCCCATCAGGCAGGGATGCACGCAGACAAGTAACTGCACAGAGCCATTTATTAGGTACAGGCAGGAAATGGCATTCCAAACGAAAATTACAGCTCCTCGTGTCGAATTGGCCTGACGCGTTTCAGAGCGATAGCTCTTTCCTCAGAGGCTCGACAGTCCGGTGTGTGCTGGTTCTGACACGCCCCCAATTATATACAGACCCTCTGATGGGTTACTCCAATGAGTGTTCGCAAAGTTTGTTGGGACATGTAGTGTCAGAAATAATTATATCCTTCAAATGGATGTTGCACAATACACGCTGATGTCTCTTATTTAAAAGCCCTCGGATGGGCCTCAGAATGCCAGTCCGTCCTTAAATCCTTGTTGCTTGTCCCACAGATGAGGCTCGGCCGGAATCCGAACCCCGTGGCCCCCAGAGTTACCAGGGTAGTGCAATCCCTCGCGGCTGGACCACCGCGTGAAAATTGTAGCTCCAAAGATGCCCATCAGGCAGGGATGCACGCAGACAAGTAACTGCACAGAGCCATTTATTAGGTACAGGCAGGAAATGGCATTCCAAACGAAAATTACAGCTCCTCGTGTCGAATTGGCCTGACGCGTTTCAGAGCGATAGCTCTTTCCTCAGAGGCTCGACAGTCCGGTGTGTGCTGGTTCTGACACGCCCCCAATTATATACAGACCCTCTGATAAAATATAAATTCGCCTGTGGCAAGGCAGATTATGAACTGGGTCAGGTGTTTACATTTTCGCACAAGTATTACAATGTCAAAATATCAATATTAGGCAATGCTACTAAACCCACATCAAATACAAATGAGGTAGCAAGCACAAACACAGCCAACATAGAAACATCGACCTCAGAATTAAGTTCACTATAGTGATAATGAATCTGAAGACGGAAGACTTGATGCGCGATATATACCAAATGAAACCAATAAACTAAGTCCAGCGGAAGAATTACATTTTTTGTGGGATCGCCGGCAGACACTACGCCCAAGGAATCAGAAAAAAATGCCAAACAGTGAAGAAATCAGAGGCGCAGAGCAAGGCTCAAACACAGGCAGAGCAAGACCAAAGAAACCACAATGGCGCAGACGATAATAAAAAATTATAATACTGTGGTAAACTTGTCATCAGTGGTCTTATCTAAAGCGGAGACACAACTCTTAACTCCAGGACTTTTGATATTGCCCACAGAGCAATTCAATTATGGACGTACAAGAATTGAGATATATATTTATATATATATAAGTACATAAGGAAATTGAAACTGAAAAAGTTCTTCACAATAAAAGAAGGTAACAAACAACAAAGTGAAGGTGTAAATCAAGAAAATAATGACACAACTAGTCCCAATCTTCAAGTTTCTGATGCGCACACGTTACCAACCCTACATGAATTAAGCAATGAGACTAACCAAGATCAAAGAGATCTAACAGAAATAGGTTCTACACAAGAGAGACTATTGGCCCTTAACGTAACTCATCCCAGTGCGGGCGTTAGCCCTTTTACGGCTAAATCTACATTCTATCCAACGATGCAAAAGGATGCAATAGATACTTTTCATGACAAACTAACGGAGGATGTTAAAGAACTTTACTGCAAAACCATGCAATGTAAAAAAGATTGAAATATAGAAATCAGCAAAACGACAACTTGATTAAGAAACTTAAAAACAATCAAGAAATCATAATAAATAAATCCGATAAAGGAGGGAATGTTGTTATCTGGCCCTACAGGGAGTATATTCAGGAAGCACAAAAACAACTCGATAACATTGAACGTTATGAGAAAACAAATATATCCGAGGACAAAACCGCAATAGAGATTTTTTTAAAAGACCTGTATTCATGGAAAAGGCAAGGATTGATATGCAGTCAAGAACACACCTTTTTACAAAATGATTTCCCGGTGATTCCAACATTATATCTCATTCCGAAAATACATAAAGAGACAATTCCAACGCCAGGTAGACCTATTATATCGGCCATTGGAGGAATAAGTGAACACATAAGTCAATATGTTGACTATTTTCTTCAGAGTTATGTGAGGGCACCACTCCCTTCTAAGCATGGGCGTAAAATCCGCTCCGCTCGCGGATTTTTCGGATTTTCGGCAAATCCGCAATCCGCGAACGCTCGCGAATTTGTCGAAAATCCGTGAATCCGCTCGCGGCGGATTTTTTGCTTGGTTGCGGCGCGCGGCGTGGTGCACGGCGTTCACTTTCCGTCATTTTAGCGTTTGCCGAGTTGTTTTTCTTTGCGAGTGACGCGCCATTTTAGATCTTGCTGCGTGTTCCCGCGGGAGTTTGTCGCCCGCGAATACGTACTCGCGGCTTGCCACCTTGCACAGCACACCTCGCGAGAGTTCGCAATTGCGAACACGTAGTTGCGGCGGAAAGGAACAATCTCGCACTTGCGAAATAGAGATTTTGCAATTTCGCACAAGAAAATCACCAGCAAACAGGATAAACCTTCAGAAAATTATGATTTTTATCAGAATCACTCCTCAGGTTGACATTTGCATGGCTTTTTTTTTTTGCAAGGAGTCCATTTTGGGGGGGGGGAGGAAGGAAGTGCCCCACAGTCTCCAACTTCCTGTTCCTGTCCAGCAGGCTCCTCCCAGTGCTTTGTCCATCTCCTGGTCACTTTCATTTGGATCTGGAGCTGGAAGGATTACTTTTTGTGGGTGCTGCTGGATATTTGGATTTGAGGCCTTTTTGACTGTCTTTGGATCACTTTTGGATTAGAAATCAACTTTCACAAGTAAGTTTGTTTGGGGCATTACAGTTGCTGCAAGTAAAATTTTGGAACTTTTTCAGAACATTAAATAAATTATATTGTGGGTAGCCACAGTATCCAGTAGGACCAGGGTTGGTTAGGGGTGCATGATACAACTGTTTTGTTGAATTTAAACACCATTGAGGCCATGGATGGGCTGGGATTGTGCTGATTTTTGTCTTTTTTTTGGGACTGCTGGTGGGGCCCTTTGCCCAGGGGTGGTGAGTGTTGCATGGGCCTAGTCTTTCTGTGGGGTGTCTTCTTAAATTTAAACATAATTGAGGCCATGGATGGGCTGGGATTGTGCTTATTTTATTGTTTTTTGTCGTTTTTGGGGGGCTGCTGGTGTGGCCTTTTGCCCAGGGGTGGTGGGTGGTGCATGGACTGAGTGTGCCTGTGGTGTGGTCTCACTCTCTTTAATGTAAACATCATGGATGGCATTGGATTGTGGTGATTTCTGGCTGTTTTTCTGTTTTTTGGGGGTGTACTGTTGATGTGGACTGGTCATGTGGGTGGTGGTGGTGGCCATCTTGAGTGCTGGCTGGTACAGGCAACATGTGCCTGGGGTGTAAGGGGCCATTTTGAGGAGAGGCAGTGTCTGAGGCCTGCACTTATTTTGCCTACTTTTCATCCATTATGCCCAGGGGTAGTGAGTGTTGCATGGGCCTAGTGTTTCTGAGGGGTGTCTTCTTGAATTTAAACACCATTGAGGCCATGGATGGGCTGGGATTGTGCTGATTTTATTGTTTTTTGTCGTTTTTTTTGGGCCTGCTGGTGGGGCCCTTTGCCCAGGGGTGGTGAGTGTTGCATGGGCCTAGTCTTTCTGTGGGGTGTCTTCTTGAATTTAAACATAATAGAGGCCATGGATGGGCTGGGATTGTGCTTATTTTATTGTTTTTTGTCGTTTTTGGGGGGCTGCTGGTGTGGCCTTTTGCCCAGGGGTGGTGGGTGGTGCATGGACTGAGTGTGCCTGTGGTGTGGTCTCACTCTCTTTAATGTAAACATCATGGATGGCGTTGGATTGTGGTGATTTCTGGCTGTTTTTCTGTTTTTTGGGGGTGTACTGTTGATGTGGACTGGTCATGTGGGTGGTGGTGGTGGCCATCTTGAGTGCTGGCTGCTACAGGCAATATGTGCTTGGGGTGTAAGGGGCCATTTTGAGGAGAGGCAGTGTCTGAGGCCTGCACTTATTTTGCCTACTTTTCATCCATTATGCCCAGGGGTAGTGAGTGTTGCATGGGCCTAGTGTTTCTGAGGGGTGTCTTCTTGAATTTAAACACCATTGAGGCCATGGATGGGCTGGGATTGTGCTGATTTTATTGTTTTTTGTCGTTTTTTTGGGCCTGCTGGTGGGGCCCTTTGCCCAGGGGTGGTGAGTGTTGCATGGGCCTAGTCTTTCTGTGGGGTGTCTTCTTGAATTTAAACATAATAGAGGCCATGGATGGGCTGGGATTGTGCTTATTTTATTGTTTTTTGTCGTTTTTGGGGGGCTGCTGGTGTGGCCTTTTGCCCAGGGGTGGTGGTGCATGGACTGAGTGTGCCTGTGGTGTGGTCTCACTCTCTTTAATGTAAACATCATGGATGGCGTTGGATTGTGGTGATTTCTGGCTGTTTTTCTGTTTTTTGGGGGTGTACTGTTGATGTGGACTGGTCATGTGGGTGGTGGTGGTGGCCATCTTGAGTGCTGGCTGGTACAGGCAACATGTGCCTGGGGTGTAAGGGGCCATTTTGAGGAGAGGCAGTGTCTGAGGCCTGCACTTATTTTGCCTACTTTTCATCCATTATGCCCAGGGGTAGTGAGTGTTGCATGGGCCTAGTGTTTCTGAGGGGTGTCTTCTTGAATTTAAACACCATTGAGGCCATGGATGGGCTGGGATTGTGCTGATTTTATTGTTTTTTGTCGTTTTTTTGGGCCTGCTGGTGGGGCCCTTTGCCCAGGGGTGGTGAGTGTTGCATGGGCCTAGTCTTTCTGTGGGGTGTCTTCTTGAATTTAAACATAATAGAGGCCATGGATGGGCTGGGATTGTTCTTATTTTATTGTTTTTTGTCGTTTTTGGGGGGCTGCTGGTGTGGCCTTTTGCCCAGGGGTGGTGGTGCATGGACTGAGTGTGCCTGTGGTGTGGTCTCACTCTCTTTAATGTAAACATCATGGATGGCGTTGGATTGTGGTGATTTCTGGCTGTTTTTCTGGTTTTTGGGGGTGTACTGTTGATGTGGACTGGTCATGTGGGTGGTGGTGGTGGCCATCTTGAGTGCTGGCTGGTACAGGCAACATGTGCCTGGGGTGTAAGGGGCCATTTTGAGGAGAGGCAGTGTCTGAGGCCTGCACTTATTTTGCCTACTTTTCATCCATTATGCCCAGGGGTAGTGAGTGTTGCATACTTGCATGTCCGTAGTCTTTCTGTGGGGTGTCTTCAATGTAAACATCATGGATGGCATGGGATTGTGCTCATTTTTCTGTGTTTTGTCGATTTTTTGGGGTGTATAACTGAACTGATGTTCCTCTGTCTTCCATTGCTTTTAGGTGCACAAGAAGACTCAAGAGAACCACCAGTGCCAGGAAGAAGTCCTGCAGCGGTGTGTGTGTGCAGCATAACGTCACGCGACGTCACGTCTGGACACAGAACCCTCTGCAACTCGTGCAACTGCTGCCTGCTGACCTGCTCTGAAGAAGATGGCCCCAAAAAAAGTAACCCGTAGCTCCTCTAGCAAGAAAGGTGCCAGTAAGGAGCAGAAGAAGCAAGTTACCAAGGACACTGGTGTGCCGCCCGCCCCTTTTTTTGGGAGTAAAAAAAAAAGTATGCCTGCAGCAGCAGCGGGATCTGCTGGGGACCAAGCTGGCAGCAGCACCCCCGCTCCATTGGGCTCAGTGCCACCACCACCACCACGCCAACTTAAGTCCAAGCCCTTGAGTGCTGCAGAGGCAGCCAGTATAGTTCTTCAATCACCATCGACCAGTGATGTTGGCTCATCGCAAGAAAGCAGCAGCAATGTCCCTCAATCAACACAGGTTGTTGTAGCTCATCTGACGAGTGTTGAACAACCACAGCCGCAACAACAATCACATGTGCAAGTACAAGCCCAAGTACATGTGGAAGGAGAGGCAGCGCAAGGAGATGCGCAAGCAGAGGTGCATGGAGGGTCACAAGTGCCCACAATAGTTGTTCCTCCCGAAGTAGGGGCACATCAGGAAATCGACAATCAAGGCGAGGTATCATTTGAGGAAGCCACTCCTCCTGATGATCCTTCATTGTCTTCCACACCCCTAGCAAGGAAGAGATCAAGGGTGGTGTCTACATCTTCTTCAAGCACACCTCCTTCTGATGATACGGATCAAACTTGGGAACCAGCACCACAGCCGTCTGAGAGTGAGGCACACCATGATCCAACAAAGGTACTTAAGCGTAAAAGGAAGCTCGTCCAAAGTCTCAGACTTATGGAGTGTGATGAGGCTCAACAAGAAGTGGCGGATACTGCTGCTGATGAAGACTCTGCCAACGACGACCCAGTCATCATAAAGGTCACTGCAGCCCCAGCGGGCATGCAGCAAACAGACATTTTGACCCTAGCCCGAAGAGCTGCTGCGCGTGATGATGATGATGATGATGTTGTCGATGAGGAGGCAGTGGAAACACCACAATCATTGGAGTTAAGTAGTACACCAACTCGTCCCGCTTCCATATTTCTTTCTGGCAAGAAGAGACCTGCGTCAACCTCGACCTTAATTAGTGGCGGTGAAAGTGGAAAACGTACAAAAGTTGGCCAATCCAGATCCTCCACTTCATCTGGCATTAGCTTCATGACCACCACCACCAGTATCGCCGCCTCCTCCAGGTCCCACAGACACTTCAAGTCCCCAGTTTGGGACTTCTTTACTGTTTGTCCCAAAAATCCAAAGTTTGCCATTTGTACCCTTTGTAAGCTTGCAGTTAGTCGTGGTAAGCCAGGTAGCAACTATGGTACCGGCGGCCAGAGTGGTCATCTTGAGAGAAAGCACGCTGTCAAATGGTTTGCGCACCTAGCTGCGATCAAGAAAGGCCAAAATCAAGGAAACGTTGATGTTTCATCTGATGTTGACGAGCAGGAAGAAGACGTGTCAAACACTTCCCTTACACCCAGTACCCCTCTCAGCAGCACACCCAATGTGAGGCACACTAAGAGTGTTGGAGCGAGTGAGACACCAACGCACAAAAGTTCACCAGCGAGCAAAATTGGGTCAACGAAGTCATTATCAGCCCGTAAATGCTTGGTCCAGGGCAACATTAGAACAATGCTTACTTCAGAGGTGCCATATGAACGCAACCACCCACTGACGCGTCTGTATAACACTAAGCTGGCTAAAATGCTAGCTGTGGACCTTCTACCTTTTTCTTTTGTAGAAGCGGTAGGTTTTCTTGAATTAGTTGCAACGCTCTGCCCTAAATGGAAGGTTCCGAGCCGGTTCTATTTTGCCAGAGTTGCGGTTCCAGCACTACATGAAGATGTGCTGCAGGCGATTGGGGCAGCTTTGCAGAAGAGTGCTGTTCACACAATACATCTGACAACAGACATGTGGACCAGTGGCCCAGGCGATGATTACATGTGCATCACTGCACACTGGGTCTCTTTTTCAGGTGTTATAGCAAAGCTAAACGCAGGTGTTGACCCGGACCAAGTTTTCAAAGCTGCTCGGAAACATGCAACACTAGCCATGTTTGGCTTGGAGAAAAGTCACACAGCAGAAAACCTTTTGCAAGAGTTTAACAAAAAGGTCTTGACAATGCTATCCCCCCTAAAACGCAAGATTGGTTATGTTTCCACGGATAATGGCGCCAATGTAGTTAAGGCCATGTTACAGGGTGACCATGTTAGAGTGCCGTGTTTGGCGCACTGTATCAACCTGGTAGTTCAAAAATTCTTGAGTGATAAAGAGAGTCCAGCGTTCGAGGTAATGGCCACCTGCCGCAAAATGTGCAACCATTTCAGCCATTCTTTTAAGGCCCGGAAGCATCTGCGGAGACTGCTACTTCAACGTGGAATGCCAGTGAAAGCACTCATCCAGGAGGTGGCAACACGTTGGAACTCAACCTTCTACATGCTTGAGCGTCTGCATGAGCAGTATACGGTACTCGATCACTATTTCTTGACAGAGGCTACATCTCAGAAGGAGGACCTTCGGATGAGTAAGGCGCAATGGGCCATAGTTAAAAGCCTGACAGACATGCTTCGTCCTTTTGAGTTCTTCACGCGTGCAGTCAGCCAGGAGGACTGTAATTTGGGAAAAGCTATCCCATTGTTGTGCATACTGGAGCACCAACTGATGGCGGTTTCTTCTGAGTTTGAAAAAGATGAAAAAAAAAAAAACCATTTCATTTTGTCTGAGAAATTATTACATCGCCTACGTGGTGATGAACGTCTTAAAAACATCAACTCAGATCAGCATTACATTTGTGCTACTATTCTGGATCCACGCTACAAAAAGGCGCTGGCAGACAACGCATTCTTTCCTTTCGCTGATGCAGATGTTCAAAAGTACAAACATTGGTTAGCCTGGTCAGCCAAGAGGTTTGAAAAAGAACGGCAGGTTATTGAAGGAGAAGCCAGTACATCAGCATCAGCAGGCCATCCGCAGTCACAAGAATCCACTTCTGCACCTGTGGCTGGGGCACAAGTGACCTCTCAGCCGTTAAAGACACCGGCAACTGGATCATCTGCACCACACACAATGACAACACTAACAGTGGCTGGGGAGGAGGATTGGCTAAGTTTGATGGGGTATGGTTCTCGAAAAAATGTCACAGGCACAGCAAAAAGTAAGCAAAGTGGAGGAACAGTTGATGACCTTGAGTCGATGGTGCAGGACTATCTGAATGACTCAACAGTGGTCTTTCTTAATGAGGAGCCATTGCAGTATTGGCATGGCAAAAAACAATTGTGGCCACAGCTCTACAACCTGGCTATAAACTATTTGTCTTGCCCACTCGCAAGTGTGTCTTCTGAACGTGTTTTCAGTGCTGCTGGTGGCATTGTAACTCCCAAACGGAGCCGCCTATCGCCCAAAAATGTGGAGCGGCTGACAATGATCAAGATGAATCAGCACCTCATACCACCAGATTACAAAGTGCGAGAAAGCACGCCACATGAAGACGAGGAGGACAGCAACGTAGATGAGGGGATTTTTTCTCTGTTCGGTGCCACTGACCTCATCCAGCCTGAATTCGCAGAGTATGATGACGAAATCTTGTTCTTATTCCCTGACACCGAGCCCTGAAAATGAGACAATCAATCAAGAACTTTCTTTTTCGTCCTTATTCACTTTTATTCCTGTGTGCTTTGTGTCTCTCTTTCTTTGTTTTGCACAGTTAATTTAATTCAAACTTTAATCACCTAATCCCAAAAACAAGACCATCATCAGAACTGTCTTCACTTGTTTGCTTATTGATTTGAAGGTGCCGCAGTCTACATTCCTCAGGTTCACAAGTTCTGAAGAACATGCTCCTCTATCCTCCTCCTCCAGACTGCGATTTACCTCCAAGCAGAGTGCTGGATTACGCACAATGAAGAAAGACTCAGCACTTGTGGGGGTGTTGTACTTCTTTGCGGGTGAGTTGACGGTTTTGGGCCCATTGCTGTGAAGCTCTAATAATGGACAAAAGTGTTTTGGACCAAATATGAGGTGGAAATTTCTTGCCGTTTTTGCTGACTTGCTTGCCTTTGAGGTGCTCTTTGGCGGGGTTCCGGGGGTTTGTGTGTAATTTTTGGTGTCTGTCGAAGCACTGCTGCGACAGTCTAATCTTGATTGCATTTGCTTTTCAGGAAATCCGTGGTGGAAAACAGGAGTTATGATGATTGATGATGATGACCTAGCTGAACAGCGCGGCATTTGGAACGAAGGCCGAGAGATATTGTAACTTGTAAGTATGAGATTTAGCTTTTTCGCTGTTTGGGGGTGTTGTCGGGTGTTTTTTTGCGGGTGGGTTGGCGCCGGCGGGTCTTGCCTGGGGCATTCCTGGGAAGGTCTAATACCGGATACAAGTGTTTTGGACAAAATCCATAAGGAACAGCCTTTTTTTTGCCATTTCTTCAGACATCTTGCTCAATGTAGCGTTTTGGGGGGCTTCCTGCTGTTCGTGGGTGGGTTGCGGCCGGGGTCTCTGTCGAAGCACTGCTGCGACAGTCTAATCTTGATTGCATTTGCTTTTCAGGAAATCCGTGGTGGAAAACAGGAGTTATGATGATTGATGATGATGACGACCTAGCTGCACAGCGCCGCGTTTGGACCGAAGGCCGAGAGACATTGTAAGTATGAGATTTAGCTTTTTCGCTGTTTGGTGGTGTTGTGTCGGGTGTTTTTTTCCGGGTGGGTTGGCGCCGGCGGGTCTTGCCTGGGGCATTCCTGGGAAGGTCTAATACCGGATACAAGTGTTTTGGACAAAATCCATAAGGAACAGCCTTTTTTTTGCCATTTCTTCAGACATCTTGCTCAATGTAGCGTTTTGGGGGGCTTCCTGCTGTTCGTGGGTGGGTTGCGGCCGGGGTCTCTGTCGAAGCACTGCTGCGACAGTCTAATCTTGATTGCATTTGCTTTTCAGGAAATCCGTGGTGGAAAACAGGAGTTATGATGATTGATGATGATGACGACCTAGCTGCACAGCGCCGCGTTTGGACCGAAGGCCGAGAGACATTGTAAGTATGAGATTTAGCTTTTTCGCTGTTTGGTGGTGTTGTGTCGGGTGTTTTTTTCCGGGTGGGTTGGCGCCGGCGGGTCTTGCCTGGGGCATTCCTGGGAAGGTCTAATACTGGATACAAGTGTTTTGGACAAAATCCATAAGGAACAGCCTTTTTTTTGCCATTTCTTCAGACATCTTGCTCAATGTAGCGTTTTGGGGGGCTTCCTGCTGTTCGTGGGTGGGTTGCGGCCGGGGTCTCTGTCGAAGCACTGCTGCGACAGTCTAATCTTGATTGCATTTGCTTTTCAGGAAATCCGTGGTGGAAAACAGGAGTTATGATGATTGATGATGATGACGACCTAGCTGCACAGCGCCGCGTTTGGACCGAAGGCCGAGAGACATTGTAAGTATGAGATTTAGCTTTTTCGCTGTTTGGTGGTGTTGTGTCGGGTGTTTTTTTGCGGGTGGGTTGGCGGGTCTTGCCTGGGGCATTCCTGGGAAGGTCTAATACCGGCTAGAAGTTAGTTGGACAAAATCCATAAGGAAACACCAGTTTTGGCACTTTTTGTAAGTTAGGGTTCGTTAGGGTTAGCCCTAGCAGCAGGATTGCATGTGTTTAGGGGGGTTCGATTGCAACGCGGTTCTGTTGTTGTAGAGCACTGTTGGAGCGATGCTGGCTATGGATACTTTTGCTTGCAGGCAAGTGGTTTGAATACAATCCACGGTCTGTATTTGGGTCTACTGTTACTTTCAAAGTACGTTTTGTAACCATTTTTCTGCTAGGCATCGTTTTTGGAGATATGATTGGGTTCTTCTACATTTTTGCGACTGGCTTTAGTAAGGGTCTTGGTGGGAGCATTGCTGGGAAGGTCAAATTTTGTTCTAAAACACAGTAGTACACCCACCTTGAGGGGAAAGATCCGCTATAATATTTTGGCCATACTTATTGATCCTTAAAAAGGTGACTCAGACAGAGCACGCAATTTCAAAAATATTGTACTGTCTATTAGGGAAATCAAAGTGTCACTTTTTGAACCACACAGCGTACATACCTTTTATTTATTTATCAGTGGTATTGTAATAGCACTTCCTGTTTTCCGTTCAATAATTACAGGCCGGGTTTCAGTCAACATCCGCCAGGCAGGCAGTGGACAGGGTGTCTCTTCTGTCAGTGGTCACCACCACATTGATGGACGAAGCGTCAGCTGGAATGGAGGAGTGCCGCCAATAAGAGGAATTGTTTGCTGCATGCAACTTACTTACCAATTTCAACAGGACAACTCCAACAACATACGCAATACAGATACAGTATCCATTGTTGTCTTTTATTCTATGAGTGTGACTGCATGTGCTTACCTTTAGTTTGTAACCAAAGATTGTCTGTAAACTCTGTATCTTCAATTATTGTTTGTCCATGCTCTGCTTTTTTTTTCTTCTCTCAACAAAACCTACCCAAAAAGAAACCCCCATTCCCATCCATTTTACAAACCCTAACCCTCTTCCCCCGGGCTGTGTTGTTTTGCTTGATGTCTGACTAAAATGACATCAATAATTCCACACACTTGCTGGGGAGGATAAGGTGATAGCAGCAACAGGCTGGTGAAGGAATACGAGGATATCTTCTAGACTTACTCAGCTTCAGTACTATATCTTCTAGTAGTAGTAGCCAATGTCAAATAAATTCAACGCAAGTACTAGTTATACTTGCAATACTTTACCATTTGTTAGGCTACATTATGGCACTGTTCTAGTGTACTGTCACCTGCTATTTTCTCGATCGTACCGTAACCGTTGTAATGCTACAGTAAGGAGTACAAACAAGGTTTCGTTTTCTTTTTTTCCATAGGCATGCAACTGCCACTGTGTCACACCACTAGTAACACCGCAATGAGGAAATGTCACCCGCCCAGGAATGACAACGTTAATCCCCATTTCACCTGGAGCCAGCCCTGGGCCTAGCCCTAATTTCTAACACAAATTACAGGTAAGATAAGCGTTTGGTGGGAGGTAGTATAATGGAGTATTATTTCGGAGTAGACAAGAGATTGACGGTTGTACTACTAAAGTCCTACGACTGTTCAGGAAAACAAAGTTACTGTTACACCCCCGCCCCCCACCCACCAGACTGAAAAGCAGTAAAAAACAGGTATGGTCAGATAAAGTTGAAAAATATATTTATTTATCCCTAACAAAATAATCTCCCTCACCCACCCTAACCCCAACGATTGTCTCTGAAACGTCCCAAAACGATCCCAACTCCCAAATCCCACCCCCCAAAAGTCTATAAAAAAAGGGCAAGGGACACTCCACTACTGGAGGGTGCTGGTGCTGGTGCATGATGCGGCATGGGCATCATACTCCTTGCGGAGGGTGGCAAGCTCGGAGCGGAGGCCCTTAACCAAGGTCTTATACCTCAGGACCTCCTGCTCCAGGTTGGACATGCGGACTCGTAGGCGGCGTTGGCGTTCCTTGCAGCTCCTGTGGGGGGCAGCTGGTATTTCGGGTGCTTGGCGGTGGCGGTCGGCTTTCTTAGCCCGGCTCGGTCCCGCTGGTTTAGTCACGGAGGAGGATGCAGTGGTCACAGTCGAAGATGTTGCCCCGCTCGACTGCATGTCCTCCTCCTCCTCCAGGGCCACCAGCCGCCGATACTCGGCGACTGTGGCCTCCAGCCTCCGTTGCCGGGCCAATCTAGCCTGCTCCCTCCTTGTTGTTGATTTGGAAGGAGCAACTATATGAAGAAAGAAAGACATAGTCTGTAACCAATGCTCCTTATTAATAACACAAAGTGATTGAGCCGAAAGTTGGGTCACAGAGTACAAGTAGCAAATTGAAAGCACAGTACATAACTATTGAGGACAGTATCTATGTAACCTCCCACTTCTGCATCCTTGCTCTAACAGTAGTGGTAGTTTAATGAACTAATTCTACGACCACTATGGACTTCCATTACAGTCGACTATGACAGTACACCAGTCTTATTCTTCTTCTTCTCTCTTGTTTAGGGAAATGGGTACGTTATCTTATGCAAGCCGGCAGAATGACATGGACACAGCACAGTGAAGTTGCACCCGAGAAAAAAAGTTGCACACCATGATGATGGAGACAGACTTGCGTTACTGTACCGGTCCAGTACATGCAGGTGGTGAAGCTATTACTTTTCTATTACGGGTGGCACTGAGAATACTCTGTTACAAGGGCTACTGCTTAATTAATTTACCTTTCACCCTACAGTGCAAATGAGTACTAGAAAAGGAAACTGAAGAAGCTAACTAATTTGATTATCTATCACTTCACATGGGACGTATTTAATGACAGATGAGATGACTTTAGGTGCTTTGCTTAATATTGAGTGAACACAGTGATACACCCACACATGAATGACGTACTACAAGTAAACTAAAGTTATTAAGAGAGGTACGGAGTGTCCACCGTAATAACCAGATATATGCTGTGAATGCAAACGCAATACAAAGTACTGCTACTATTCATGGTAGTATTGGACACATTTACAATTTCTTTTCCTTGCCTTCCCTGCACTGGGACGGACGTGCGGGTGCGGTGGTACATGCTCTTCAAGGTAACACTTACTTCACCTGGCGACCATCTACTCTCTCTAGATACACATTTGCTATGTAAGAGTCAGAGAATACCATGCTCCAGGCATCCATTCATTCAAAGTATACGCACACATACAGTTTCTGTTTCACCCACCCAGGCTGCTGTCCTTCCACCCATCCTTGCTTCATCATTGACCCAGCCATGCACCATACCATATTCTTTCCTTCCCAGCCACCTCTGGGTCCAAGCAAACACATATCGTTCTTCTTTGCCAGCCATCATACAAGTTCGCGTCCCACTTACTTACACCCTTCTTTCGCTTTTCGTTCATCCCATCCATCACGTTCGTCTAAGAACTTATTGGGATTCTTCTCACCAAAAACTTCACAGCTAAGTCGAAGTACATTTCGAGGAGGCTACTACCTGGTTGATTTGTAATTGTAATACACCCGTGCAGAAAGCACACTATGCAGTCTTCAATCTCAATAAGTAAGGAATATATAGCTTACCTGTTTCCGCCACCACCGTTTGATCCCCCACAGGAACGGCCACCAGCTCTTCTAACGCCGCCTCCTCCCCAGAGGCCTCCGAGTCCAAGTCCAACACAGCCACCTCCGCGCTGGCCCCGTCACCAGATGTTACACCTACAAAGTACATTTAAGAAAGTTAGAATACACCACTCACTACTATATAATATTTGGTCTAGGAGAAATGTTAAAAAAACAGAATACAATGTAATAATTTGTGACTGTCTACTCCATAGTAAAAATGTCCCATTTTCCAGGGAAGGCTGTTGTCTTGCTGCACTTTTATGCACAACTGATGAATGCTTGCTTTTGATTTTTAACACGCACCACTTTTTCTCCTAACAGACAGAAGCTTGACTCCTGAGTCCTAAGAACACGACCAGGATCAAGTTCAAACTAGGTGAGAGTTCGGCTCGACCACAAGAAATGTGTCCAATTAATCGTCAGCACTAACCACTTTTCCGTTTACAGTTAAATAGTTTTATGACAAAGTAGATTTTAATAAATGTGTTTACTTTTAATAAAGCTTTTACACTTAAATAGACTCTGTGGTTTTTGTTCCTCTAGACTAGAGTGGATGAGCTAAAGGTTTTGGAATTTTTGCAAGCATGAGTGCCTCTGACACTTCTTGACTGTGCTGTGACTCCGTACTACTCTCTTGTCCTGCGTACGATAATCTAGAGATCATTGGGGATCTATAATCGGTGACTTCGGGAGCTGAATGACTCTGCCACACTATCTAGTCAGTAAGGAGACAGTGCATAGAGGTATTGCTGAATATAATGGGAGTCCAATGGAATTGCCAAATGTCCAATCTTAGTTAGCTACACAGACAGACTAATAAGAATAGTCTAGTAATACCACAGGGAGTCATATTCGAGGCAGGATAAGAATTTATATCCAGTCTACAAGAAGATCAAAGACGATTTAGAAAAAATCGAATGAGGAACGCTAGGAAAAAATAGGTACTGTTTATTAAAATGTAAACTTACTGGGGCCAGCAAAGGAGCCCTCGCCTGCCCGATCCTGGCCTGCATCCTCAGCACCCTCCTCCTGTGTCCTCTTGCCCTTGGGGGGAGCTGATGTACAACATGAAAGAAAGAAAAACCATAAAACATGGATGAGATTTTTCAACCAAATCAAACATTTCAAAAGAACAATAACAACATATTTTGGAAAAATAGCAAATAGATAGACAACTATTCCACGGGATCTATCTCATGTGGTATACTACATTATTCGTATTGCCTGATTTGCGGAACGTTGACTTAGAAAGTTCCTATGTAACTCAATAAACAGACTACTAAAGAGGTTTGCCTAGGCCTGGCACTGCAGGCAGTAGTGCGCAACACGTGACAGACAAAGTCCATCCTGCTTGCAGATCAGTGAATACTCAAACTATCAATCCACCCGCCACCACCGCCACTATTTCTTCTGATAGCCATGTGACTGTCTAAAGGAAGGACACTGGACTTCAGTCTGTTGGGGCTGATTTATAAGTCCCTTGCGGAAGTTGCGGCTGATTTTCCTCCATTGTTGCGTGCCTTTTCTGACGCAGCGGCAGAACAAAAGACTCGCCATGGTGTTGGTGCGGCGTATATATTAAAAAAAAAAACACATATGGGCATATGGGCGATGCATCACGTTGTAAAGCCCTGCGCCATCAGGGGGCGTTCCGGCGCAAGGGAGGGCGTACCTGCGCAGGAACGAATCCTAAAAGTGGCTGAGGGAAATCTACAAGATGTCAATCAGTCATTTTTAGGACAATGATGCATGACTCAAACCCTGCGCGCTTGAAGCCGACGTACGGCTTGATGCAGCATTGGGGAGATAGGGTACCCCAGAGCATTGCTGGAGCTGCGCCATCGTTGGCACGCAACTCCAGCAATGCGCTGCCTTTACGGCACAGATGCGTAAGGCTTCTGTGACGTTTTGGGCCAATGGGTGGTGGTGGCATGGCACACAATTACTGCCGCATCCCTGCTACTTTGCAGGGATGCGCCGGTAATTGAAAATATGACCCTTACTGTCTAGCATTACGCAGTTCTTTTCTTTACAGTACACTCATACATAATTTCTCAGGCCAATGAAATGCTTCTGAACACAACATACAAAACAAAGAAGCATAGTAGCAAGCAAGGCTACTGAGAAGGAGAGCAGTGCACCTGAAAATGAAATGCATAGAAGATTTTGAAATATAATTTACCTCAATGTAATCGGCAGCATTATTGCTCTTGGTAAAGAACAAAGATTTGCAAATAACAGAGCAGGATAAAACAGAGTAGTAAATGTACTACTACTACTACTCACCAAGCCCGGGGACCTCTACGCCGAGCGCGTCCAGCAAGTCCCGCTCCCGGTCCATGACATCGGTCCAGCGGTGGGTGGCCTGGTTATATGTGCGCCGGACCCCAGAGATCTTGTACATGGCCCGGCACACCTTCTCCCACCGCTGGCGGCGCTCCCGGATGCCATAGCCGGTCGCGATCTTGCCGCCTCCCAGGATCGTCTTGGGGAGGCGGCGCTGGACATGGAAGATCAGTGCCGCCACTTCCTCCGCGCTGAAGATCTCCCTCGGGACCACTTGCTCCCCCCTTAAACGCCTGCACGGGAGCCGGGCACGGGGTGCGGGACCCTTCCCCTTCTCAGGGTGCTTCCCGGCTCCCTTTACCATGGTCTGGGCAGAAATAAACTTAAATGATAAAGAAGAAATAGAATAGTGAAGAAGAAAAGAAAAGAGTTTAAAAAAGTAGTTTAAAAGTAAATAAAAGCTGCCGAAAACACAAAAATATAGAGCTAGAAAAATAGAGGGTTAGATAATAAGTAAAATTAGATCAAAAAAACTTCAAACAAGCAAAGGATGGCAGAGATTGAGAGAGGATACAGAAAGCATGCCCAGAACCATAGCAATGAATGAGAAACAAGATGGCCGCGCCCGTTCACGACCGCGTGGGTAAGTTCGCGCGAGATTTTCCTTGCGAGTACGCGCGAAATTGTACTAGCGAGCAGCACACTTTGCGAGATTACACATAGCGGGCGGAAACGGAATTACGTCACGCCAACAAGATGGCCGCGCCCGTGTACGACCGATAGGGTAACTTGGCAAACGAATAGCTAGAAGCGCCTCGCGAACACGCGCAAGATCACGCGAACATACACGTCGCAACAAAAACAATTTTGTATTCGCACGTATTCGCGGCTTCCGAAATCGATCTCGCACGGATTCGCGCCCCAAATAACGCGCGAAATTGCAAAAAAAACGATTTTAGCTCAAATGAAAGCAATGAGCAGGTGCAAAAGTTCAAACTTAACATTAGTAACATTCAAGGTAGTGCTTCCTGATGGGCCCCTCCAGAGTTTGCAACAATTCTATGACCCTGCTATGACCCAAACAGCAGGCTCATAGAATAGCACCATAAAGGTCCTGTAAAAAAAATATTTCACTGCAACAAAAAGCAAATTACAGATAAGGAAGGAAGCAGGTGCCAGCCAGACTGGAACTTTCAAAATTACTGACACATTAATGAAACACAAATTAATTGATGGCAGTTGAAGAAGGGCAGGTGTGCTAGCTTTTTTCAACCACCATAATCTACAGTAATAAATAAACCTAATAGGTGCCTGTGAGGATGTACTAGAGGGTGGCATGGGTGTCCCAGAGGGTGGCAGTGGTGAAACAGAGGGTGCTGTGAACCTGTGATGATAAACCAGACGTAGAAACAACATAGTCGCGGCCGTTGCAAGCCGAAAAGTAAGTTCGCAATTGCGAACTTGTCCCAAAATCGGCGCGAACACGCGCCAACACAAAAAACGGAAAAATCCGCAAATCCGCTAGAGTTCGCGGATCTTCGCGGATTGCGAATCCGTAAATACGCAAGTTCGCGGATTGCCAATCCGCAAAATCCGCCCATGCTTACTCCCTTCGTATATAAGGGATTGCAAGTGATTTTTTAAATAAGATTCAGCACACACAATGGAATGATTTACTTAGAATCGCTCTACACGAGCATTGATCACCGTGTGGGATTAACTGTGATTAAGCATTATCTGAATATGGGACCATCGATATTTCACAGTCATAATTTAATGCTTCTTGAATTGATAAAATGGTGCTTATTTAACAATTTCTTTATGTTCGGTAATGATTTGTACTTACAAAATCATGGAGTAGCAATGGGGGCCTGTTTTTCCCACAGCTATGCATGCTGGTGGGAGGAACAGGTCCTAAGAGGAACATATGCTGGAATATTCACCACCCATGTACTATATTCGCTATGATTTAAAGACAATGTGTTCTTAGTATGGAAGGGGGATTGCCAGAGTGCTGATACTTTTATTTCAGAAATTAACACCAATGATATCAATCTGAAATTTACATCAGACATTAATCAGCAAAGTGTAGCCTTCTTAGATACTACGATATATGTGGTTGATGTTGGTGATAGACTGGAATCCACTTTACATAGGAAACCCACAGCAGGAAATTCTACTTTACATGCAAGGAGCTCACATCCAAACCACTTAATCGGGAGTATCCCATATGGGGAACTCCTTAGATTGAAAAGGATTTGCAGCACTAGGGATGAGCTGATAAAGTGTACCCATGACACACTTGAGATTTAGAGTACGAGGATATAATGAGGCCATTTTAAAGGAAGCCTGTGAGAAAGCAGACCTGGTAACTAGGGAATCCTCACTAACAAGCAAGAGGAATAAGAATACAACAGATCCTGAGTCTAACCCCACTGTTAAAGACAAAGAAAGTGCTGCTCCACGTTTAATTACAACAAATAGTAGACAACAGAGGCAATTGAAAGCCATCATTAATAAAAATTGGCCTATTCTTTTGACAGATGCAGTACTTGCCCCTTCCTTGACTACAAAACTGATAGTGACCTTCAGATGAGCTGTGTCCATGAGGTCACAATTGGTAAAAAAATAGTCCAAAAATAATGTCGAAGACAACATGGCTCCAACCAAAATAGGGCTTTTTTAAATGCACGTCATGTTGTGCCTGCAAATTTGGTACTAATAAGACCTATTGCGAAACACCTTTTAGTTCCATGAGTATACCTATTAAGGGCCAATATTCATGCTGCACTGAATATGCAGTGTATGTTATCACATGTACTTGGGGCCTGAACTATATTGATAGTATCAAGTTGCAGGTACATGTACGTATACTGCAATATCTAAGGGTAATTGTAAATAATGACAGCACTTACTCGGTTGCACGTCATTTCAAGAAGCAGCATGATAATAATCTTGAATGCCTATCATACTATGTGATAAATGCAATTCCCATATTGCGATGAGGGAGCAACATAGAACGCATGCTGAGGCAACTAGAAACCTGCATGATAATTGAATTTGACAGTAAGGCCCCTAGAGTGGTCAATAACATGGAGGACCTGCATAACTTCCTGTAATTAGATCATTGGGTGCATTTCTACAGTCAGTATACAATCAAGCATCATCTGTGCAGTTATATTAAATCTACTCCGAAACTAAGATATAATAAGATGTTTAATTATCACCCTCTTAGAATCACTTTATTTTCTAAATTTTCTATAATATATAAAACATTACACAAAAATTCCCCATAAAAATTATCGTATAGATGCGTATTAAATATAAACAATTTTGCACTTTTATGGTACTGTATTGCACACTGCACTTTTCTTAGCATTTTTGCACATAATAAATTATTACAGCACTATGCACTTAAGGAGGTTGTAAGGAGAAAAGACATCTTATACGTTCACAGTAGATCATAGATTTAAGGCAGTTAAGGGGAACTTGGATACATGTTCAACAAAACACCAGTGTTACAAAACTATCGATAAAGTGATAAAATAATGACAAGCGTCATTAAGCATTTAATCTTGTATTTAAGCAGATATAATAAATGAGTACTGGGATATATTTGAATGCATTTTCAGAGAGATCTTTTGTATTGACTTTAGATTACAATTTTATATGATATATTTATATAGTTATATTTATGTATTTATATATATATTACTGAGTCATTGAACTTGCTGTGGTAATATATGCTGTGGTAATATATGTTTACAATGAGGCTATAATGCACTTTACGGTTTTTATCTTCATTTTGTGAACAGTTATGATCCAAAGTTTTAAATATTATGGAATTTATTAAATATACTATTTATTTGTCGGCTGACATTATGATCATGAAAAACAGGATGAAGTAATGATTTTTAGAAACAACGTATATAGGAATGGCAGCAGTCTTTTTTCTATGTTTGGGGAGACGTGACTCAGTTGGGAGAAAAACAAATCTAAACATGTCTCACCGCAAAGCAGTCTTTATGTGATCTAGGCCGGTTTCCTCGGCCGAAATGCATCATGACATTACTGAGAGAAACAAATAAAGACTATTCGCACCGCAACAAGGAGTTTGTGCAATCTTTATCACCGCATGATAGTGATGTCATGAGTGATGTCACTGACCATGTCATGAGTGATGTAATATGTGACGTCATCAGCAGTGCATTGCAGGCGTGCAAGGTATAGTGAGTCCAACTAACTATAACGTGGGAATTTCAATGGTTTTATGTCAGTAAAATTTCCAGCTAACTATAACTGGTGTGAAACCTATGGTTTTTTCAGTGAATTTCATAGGTTTTTTAAATGCTAACGCCTAACTATATAAGGCCTAAAACCTATGTTTTTTTCAGTGAATTTCAAAGTTTTTTTTAATGCTAATTCCTAACTATATAAGACCTGAAAGCCCACCAGGAATCTCCAGTATGCGCCAGGGGACTGCATTGCAGAGAGGTGTAATGAAGCCACGCCCCTTTTTACACCTCTCTGCAACGCAGCCCCCGTGCATGTTTGAAGAGGGGGAACTAATTCCCCTTGCATACTGGGGGCCCCTGGGGGCCAACTAGCCCACCTGGAACCTCCAGAATGCGCCAGGGGGCTGCATTGCAGAGGTGTAATGAGGCTATGCCCCTTGTTACACCTCTCTGCAACGCAGCCCCCTGCCACGTTTGCAGAGGGGGAACTAATTCCCCTTGCATACTGGGGGTCCCTGGGGGCCAACTAGCCCACCAGGAGCCTCCAGTATGCGCCAGGGGGATGCATTGCAGAGAGGTGTAATGAGGCCACAGCCTTTTTTACACCTCTCTGCAATGCAGCCCCCGTGCATGTTTGAAGAGGGGGAACTAATTCCCCTTGCATACTAGGGGTCCCTGGGGGCCAACTAGCCCACCTGGAACCTCCAGTATGCGCAAGGGGGCTGCATTGCACAGAGGTGTAATGAGGCTATGCCCCTTTTTACACCTCTCTGCAACGCAGGCCACTGGCGCGTTCGCAGAGGGGGGACTAATTCCCCTTGCATACTGGAGTCCCTGGGTCATATCTGCCCAAACACCGATATTCCGAACAATTGAAAATGACTTTTCTTGAGAAACATTTGGATTTGGATTATCATGTCCTATACTTTGGAATTTTTGAAAGACTGACTTTGAGGATGCTATAAAGTCTGCCCGAATTGTGTGGGTAAAATTGATACCTAGTCACTTTGAATAAGAATGTACTTATGTCTTGTCTAACATTTGGAAGAAATATCTAGTTATATGACAACAGGATACCGACATAACTTGAAGGAAATAAGAACGCCCTGAAGAAGTTCTGTTGTACAGAACGAAACATTTCGGCTGGCTGTGGTACATAAACTTAAGGAAAATAAAAGCATTTGAATATACACCAAGATTCAGCGCTTCAATAAGGACTCTAAGTGATATGATTTGATTGGACTTATTGTGCAAGTGGTGCTGTGCCAAACTTTGGAATTTTCTCCACTACTCTCTACTACTTACTCTCTCCTACTCCAATACTCTCAAATACTCACTCTCTACTACTCATTCTCTACTACTCTACTACTCTCTACTATTCGCTCTCTACTACTCACTCCCTACTACTCACTATCTACTACTCTCTACTACTCACTCTCTACTACTCTCTCTCTACTACTCACTCTTTACTACTCACTCTCTACTACTCTCTACTTCTCACTCTCTACTACTCTCTACTACTCACTCTCTACTACTCTCTCTCTACTACTCACTCTACTACTCACTCTCTACTACTCTCTACTACTCACTCTCTACTACTCTCTCTCTACTAGTCTCTACTACTCACTCTACTACTCACTCTCTACTACTCTCTACTATTCTCTCTCTCACTCTCTACTACTCTCTACTACTCACTCTCTACTACGCACTCTCTACTACTCTCTACTACTCACTCTTTACTACTCTCTACTACTCACTCTCTACTGCTCTCTACTACTCACTCTACTACTTACTCTCTACTACTCTCTACTACTCACTCTCTACTACTCACTCTCTACTACTCTCTACTACTCACTCTACTATTCACTCTACTACTCTCTACTACTTACTCTCTGCTACTCTCTCTACTGCTCTCTACTACTCTCTACTACTCACTCTCTACTCTCTATTACTCACTCTCTACTCTCTACCTCTCTACCTCTCTCTACTTCTCTCTCTACTAGTCTCTACCTCTCTACCGCTACCTCTCTACCTCTACCTCTACCTCTACACCTCTACACCTCTACCTCTCTACCTCTCTCTACATGCACACATATACACATATATATATGCATATATATATGCATATGCATTTATATATATGTATGTGTATGTATATATATATATATACATACATATATAAACATGTATAATCTGTATATCTATATAAATACAAATATAAATGCATGCATACATATACATATATGCATACAGATGCATGGTGAGGGGCGTGGCTTGAGCGCCGATGGCGGAGGTCGCCTAGTCGCTCGGCTCCGAGATCGAGCCGCCTATTATCCTGCTTACTGGGCGTTGTGGGTGCCCCGACCCCCACACCGGTGACCGCTGTGGGTCCTGCGCGAGTGAGAGACGCCGGGGGCCGATGGTGAAGCCCCGCTTGCTAGAACCAGACACCCGCGGACCGGGCGGAGCGGAGAGCAAAATGGCGCCCGCCTCCTCCCTGTGAGCTGGGACGGCGGAGTACCCCACGAAGACCGGCGCCCCTAACGCGGCGGCTACTATCCGCTCATCCCAGGGGAGGACGCTTCCTAAAGCTGACAACCGGGACGCATCGGACGCGGCCCCGCGTGACCGCCGCTGCACTTCACGGCGGGGACGTGTGGTAAAAGTGAACGGGGGCCTGCACCGCGCGACCCAGACCGCCACGGCCATCCGCAGCCTGGGTCCCCGGTCTCAGAGGTGAGAGACCTTAAAGCCGCTCCGCGGTGAAAAACCTGAGCCCCCACGCCCGCGGGAGAGAGGAGTGACCGGCGGGGTGGCGCTTGGACCAGCCGCTGACTGACCGGCGGGGGCCCCCAGCTGGAGGTGGGGGAGACGGCGCAGCGGGGACTGCCTGAGACTGGGCGTGGACCGCGTGCCCCCCCCCCCATTGATTTTCGACCGGCCTGTGCGCTGGGCGTGGGAAGGGCGCCTGGCCTATCCGCAGCAAAGGGCGCTGGCGGAGACCGCTGGTACACGTGGACCTGGGTGTTCTTGCCTCGCCGGCCATTGCCGCTCCGCTTGGCCCGCTACACTTCCGGCCACTGCTCTGGTCTCCCTGGATGTCGGCTGAACGTTGAGAGGTGGGGGACCGAGTGATATCGCCACTTCCCACGACCATACCGCGGCAGCAGGGGGCGCCCTGCCTTGCCCTTCCCCCCGACCGAGGTCTCGCGGAGGCCCCTACTGAGGACCCTCTCCGACATGGGAAAACCGAAAGGCGCTAAGGGGGGCGTCCAGACTGCCTCTGATGTGGAGACGCCTGATAGCGACGACCGCTTGCACCCAGGGGGTCCAGGGAACCCGCACCTTCAACAGCAACTTGACAAGATCCTGACAGCGATCACTGAAACGCGATCGGCCCTCCGACAGGACATTGCTCAAGTCGCGACGAGTTTGGGCCTGCTCACAGCGGACCATGGTAAGCTCTCGGACAGGGTTAAGGAAGTGGAGAGCTCGATGGGGCTCCTGGAGCCTGCTCAGAAATTGTTGGAGGCTGCAGTAAAAGATGCTCTGTCCCGCATAGACGTCCTGGAGAGACGGGCGGAGGACGCGGAAGGGCTCAATCGAAGAAATAACATTCGGGTGGTAGGCCTTCCGTAAAAGATTGAGGGTGAGGACATGGTGGCGTATCTGGAAGATTGGCTGAGGACGGTGGTGGCGCCAGAAGGGCTTTCCTCCTTTTATACCCTGGAACGGGCACACAGGGTGCCAGCGAGACCGCCACAGCAGGGCCGACCCCCGCGGCCGGTGGTGGCGCGGCTACTCCATTTTCGAGACAGGGACTTTCTTCTCAATGCCGCCAGACAGAAAGGTCCGTACCAGGTGGCAAACAGTCGGGTGAACATTTTTCCGGATTATACGTACGAGACGCAACGGAGGCGGACATCCTTTCTGGCGGTGAAAAGGGAGTTGAGGAGTGAGGGCATCCAGTATTCCTTGTTATTTCCAGCACGGCTCCGTGTCATCCTGGACGGCACGACCAAGTTCTTCGACACCCCCGATGACGCATGCAGCTGGCTTGAGCTGTACAGAGCTGGCAAGGATGGCTTTGGGACCTCCTCCCAACCCACTTCGGAGAGCAACCCGCTGCGGAGATCTAGGCGGGTCCGACAATGCAGGGGCAGGACTGCTCGACCCTCGACGCTGGAGGCCGAGGCGGAGCGACGAGGGGCGCTGGAGATGGTCTCCAATATCTCTGGCTCCCAAGGCGAACACGCACCTGAACTTTCGGAGCCTGGGGAGAGTGGTGGCCGCTCGGACACAGAGGGATCTGAATCAGACAGTGTGACACTCCCGGTGATCACCCCGGAGACGGCGGAAGGCCTCCTTGATGGACAATGATGACTTTGGGTGAGCCGGCTCTGGTTGGAGGGAGGGAGGCAGGTGGAGAGAGAGAATGGAAGGGGGTAGGAGGGTTTAAGAGGTACTGTTGCGTAGCAGATTTTATGGTGGGTTGTGGTTGCACCCTTTACTGGCCCTAGTGACGTAGGGCTCGATCGCACTTTGGTAGCATTGAAGTGCGGAGACCCCCTATCGGCGTTTGGCCCCTGCACTGCCCTTAAGGCACACCTGCGGTGACTACCGTCAGGCTAGTTCGGGGGGGGGAGTTTGGGGACACAGTTTGGATGGAAACTGGGTGGTGCTATCTGGAACCTGTTCTGGGGGGAAGGGAGGGGGTTCATGTTAAGGGGATGTTTTTTTGTTGTTGAGGGGGGTACTCGCCATCGGTGTGGGATTGACTAGGTGCTTGACTTGGATTGTACAGAGTTTGGGGAGACCAGAGGAAATGCTTTGGGACAATGGCTGATCCATCAACCCTGAAATGTGTTACTTGGAACGTGCGGGGACTGAATTCCATGTCCAGGCGACACAAAGTGCACGATTACCTGGTACGCAGAGGCGTACAGATTGCGCTACTTCAGGAGATGCACCTCACCAAGTCTGAGGGACTGGCATTACAGCACAGATGGCGAGGGCAGGTATTTAACACCACATACTCAGCTTATGCTAGGGGCGCGCTGATCTGGGTGAGGGCTGGGGTCCCATTGCAGGTGAATAGATATGTTGTGGATCCGGAGGGGAGGTATGTGGCACTGGCCGGCAGGCTGGGGGGACGAGAGCTGAACATTTGCTGCATTTACGCGCCTAATACGGACCAACTCGCCTTCCTGACCGCTCTGTCGGGGTCCCTTGCCTCTTACTTGTCGGGACCCCTCTTGCTGGGAGGGGATTTTAACTCGGTGGAGGACGTTAACCTCGATAGGTCTCACCCTCCCCTCCCGGACTCGCCGACCCATCGGGTGGCCAGGGGCAGAACAGACTGGCAGACTAAATGGGGACTGACGGATATCTGGCGGGCCCAGCACCCCTACACCCGCGACTACTCCCATTTCTCCAGCATGCACGAGTTGCATGTCCGATTGGATGGCTTGCTGGGATCGGGGGAACTGGTTTCCTCAGCCGTGAGATCTGAATATTTGGCAAGGACCATCTCCGACCACAACCCATTGTTGGCGGATTTTCGGTGGCTTCCGGGCACCCCTTGTGTGCCGACGTGGAAACTGTGCCCGAGCTACTGGAGGATCTTGTGTTCCGGGATGGCCTGGAGGACAAGATCATTAGGTACTTTGAGTTGAACGAGGGCACGACTGAGGAGAGAGCCACGGAATGGGACGCCTTTAAAGTGGTGGTTAGGGGCTACTGTATCTCACAGAGGGTTGGAGTGCGCTGGGTCCTCCTAGAGGACCTGACCAAAGCTGATCGAAAGCTACGCGATCTGGAACTCCTCCGCCCCGGCTGCCCGGAGCTTCAACAACAGACCCTGGCGGCGAGAGAGGCGGTGGCGGTTGAAGTCGAGCGGCTGCGAAGCTATGATTATAAGGCTTACCTGACTAGGTCGCTTGCCGAGGGTGACAAATCGGGAGCGCTTCTGGCTTGGCTTGCCAACCCAACGAAACGCACCTCACCCACGGTGGCCATGCGCACTGCTGGAGACAGGGAGGTTTACACCCATCCCGAGATCATTGACTGCTTTCGGCGTTATTACGAGGTACTATACCACAGTAGGCTGCCACTTGACACCCCCCCTATTGACGGCTTTCTACAAGACCTGCGGATCCCCACCCTGGAGCCCTCACAGGCGAAGGACTTGGGGAGAGATGTGGAACTTGGGGAGATCTGTGGCGCCATAAAAAAAGATGGCGCGTAACAAGACACCTGGCCTTGACGGACTCCCGGTAGAGTTCTATTCCACCTACGCTGACCTCCTAGCTCCAAGACTTTTGGCGGTTTACAGGGAGGCGAAGACCCGGGGGGTGCCTACCCGGCTCGATGCGTGAGGCCCTAGTGGTACCCTTGCTCAAGCCCGGTAGGGAGGGAAATGATCCTGCGTCCTACAGACCGTTGTCGATGCTTACGGTCGATTATAAGATCTTGAGCAGCATATTAGCCTCACGTCTACTAGATCACATGGGCTCCTTAGTGCACGACGACCAGGCGGGTTTCATTCCAAAGCGTAACACCACGATGAATATTCGCCGATTGTTTTGCCTGCTAGAAGGCGACCATGCTGAGACTCCTAATCCCATGATCCTTTCGATTGACCTGGAGAAGGCCTTTGACAGCTTGGAATGGGCTTACCTCCATGGAGTACTTGAGCGCTTTGGCCTGGGAGAGGGGTTTCTGCGGTGGACCGCGGTGTTGTATGCATCGGCGGTGGCTGGAGTTCGCTCGGGCCCGCTGATCTCCCAATGTTACTCAGTGGAACGGGGCACGAGACAAGGATGCTCGCTGTCCCCGCTGTTATTCGCCCTTGCGGTAGAGCCCTTGGCGATATCGATCCGCACGGGAACCCATTACAGGGGATTGCAGACCTTAACAGGGCACCACTACATCTCCCTGTATGCGGACGACCTACTGCTCTTCCTTGAGGACGCTGGTGTGGCCTTAGCCGGGGCTGATGCAGTGCTCACGGCTTTTGGCGAGATATCGGGCCTCAGGGTAAATTGGGCAAAAACTTGCCTGTTTCCGATCCGCAGAGATGAACCCCGGCCGGACACTAACAGAGCGATCCGATGGGAACCTAGCTGTTTTAAATATCTCGGGGTGTATGTTTATCATCGCCCGGCTGACATCCTAGAGGGCAATGTCTCCAGATGCATGCGAGCATTGAAGGGTAGCATGTCCTTTTGGGCCACCCTACCGCTGTCGGTAATGGGACGGATCGCACTGCTGAAGATGGTGGCGCTCCCTCGGCTTTTATATTATTTCAGGACACTCCCGGTTTGGATCCCACCGCCCAGCTTTCGATACCTGGACTCCTTGATCGTGGCATTTCTTTGGAGCTCGGGCCGCCGTAGAGTGGCGCTCAAGACCCTGATGAGACCGAAAGTGGAGGGGGGATTGGCCGCGCCCAACTTTGAAACGTACTACTTGGCTGCCCAGTTGCAAACTTACACTCAGGAAATAGCACGGGAGTTTCGCGGTCCGGAAGAAACGCGAGGTTATGGCATACCCAGACATGTTTTGTCCTATGTTGCGTTGCAACAAAGACTAGTTTTGAGGGACCTCACCCAAGAGGAACGCACCATTAGATCGTGCTGGAACCGAGTACATCGCAGGCTGGGAGTGTCAAGACCTTACGCCCCGAGATCCCGCTGGGGATGCTCACTGCCCTACCGCATGGCGGCGACTGGTCGCGGTTGCGGGTCTGGGAGGATGAGGGCATACAGCTCGTGGGCGACCTTTATGAGGACGGGATGATGTTGCCTTTTCAGGCACTTCTGGACCGATTCGACATCCCTCGGGTGATTTTCTACTTCACGCGGCGGTCACTAGGGCGCTCCAAGCACACTGGAGGACTGGTCCTGAGGAACCGCAGTTATCATCGGCATGTCAGTACATCATGATGTCGGCGGGGACGATTAAGGCGGTAACTTGCTTGTATTCCAGGATGGCCAACGAGAAACTAGCCCCCCTGGAAATGCTCCGGACCAGATGGGAAACTGACATTGGGAAGGACATCCCGGAGGCCACGTGGGCCCAGCTGATACGCCGGGCCTGGAAGGGCACGCGTGGTGCTCGGTTCCAGCTGGTCCACTTCTATGTCTTACATAGAGCCTATTTGACCCCGGAGAAAATACAGAGATATTTCGCCTCGGACACGGCAGCCTGCCCTAGATGCAGGACGCTCGGGGCAGACCTCATTCACATGTTATGGTCCTGCTCCGCGCTGACCTCCTACTGGACGGTCATAGGAGATACGCTCAGCGGAGTGACAGAAAGATCCCTGCAATTCGATGGCGCGGTGGGGATCCTGCACTGGTTCCCACACACCCCCAAAAACAAAATCTCTAGTAAGTTTATTGACCTGGGGTTGCTCCTGGCCAAGCGTGAAATAACCATGCATTGGAAGGCGCGGGTTGGTCCAACGGGCACTAAATGGCGCACTGAACTTCTTAAATGGGCGGGGAGCGAGAGTACCCTGCGATATCAGCTGGCGAGGCGGCGCCAAGACGAGCGAGCATTAGAGGCGGCGCAAGCTTGGGAGACGCTGGTGCAGGCCCTGCGTGACCACGACACACACACTGACTCTGAGAGTGTTGATGGGGATCTGCCTATGCCCCAGTAGCATCATGCAGACGGAGTACTTGCACTTGAAAAGACATTGTCTCCTACCATAAGCTCTTTGAAAGCATACTAGTTCACCAATGGCTGGGTGGGAGGGGGGTGGTGGATAGAGGAAGAGGGAGCTACATTGGCTTACGTTAAGCTAAAGATTTGTGACACTGCAGACTAGCACATGTTCCTTTGGGGGGGTTAGTAGTTTGGGGGGGGATGGGAGTTTGCCTAGGTTGTTTAGAAAAGCAGAAGAGATTCATTCATCTTCACCTGTTTAACATTCATAGAGCGCTGAACTGTCAAACGTTGACTCGAAGTACATGCCGCCCGACCTCCGGGTTGTGGGCTGAATGGCCGTGTATAGATGTAGTTGTACTATCGGAGTAACCGTAGCGAAACACAATACAGGTGACTCAGTTATAACTGTAATTGATTCCTGCAATAGAAATATATTTACAAAAAGAAAATGCATACAGATGCATGTTATTTACATGAAAGTTTAAAAAACACTAATAAAAGCAAAGCTAAAAAGCCACCTCATTACAAGCAGAATGGCTTTAACTTAAACGAGGGCGAGATCTATTGCATTTTCAATGCTTGTTTACTTTGGTTCCATCAAGAAGGCATTCAGATGTGTCACACATTTGCCATAAATTCTGAATGTTAGCACTCTAGTTGCTCATTAGATCACTGTAGTAAAGCTACTGCTCACCAGGGAAGTCTGCTGCTGGTATTCAAAGTGCATGTTTCAGTCTGCATGTCAGAATTTCTTTAATGAAATAGAAGAGGATTTGAGAAGTCACTCAAAATGATCCCTAATTTTTCTTTCTGAAGCACTAATCATACTTTCTATGGCAAAATGAACCCCCTAATTTTGTTCCTTTTTAAATTAAATGTTTTCAGACTTACCACTTCATTCCAATCAAGATGGCTTCTGGTGTGCCATACTTTTGTCATAAGTAAGACTGTTAGCGCTCTAGTTGTTCTTTAGAACACTCTGGGACATTCTGTCATTGGGCTATACTTGGGCTACATCTGGGTGATATTTGGGCTACATTTAGGCTCTTTTGTCTCTGGTGGCCATCTTGGGAGACTGTATGTCAGAATTTTTTAATGAAATTGAAGCGGATTTGAGAAGTCACTCAAAATGTGCCCTAATTTTTCTTTCTGCAGCACTAATCATACTTTCTATGGCAAAATATATCCCCTCATTTTGTTCCTTTTTAAATTAAATGTGTTAAGAGTTACCACTTTATTCCAATCAAGATGGCTTCAGGTGTGCCATACCTTTGTAATAAGTAGGACTGTTAGCACTCTAGTTGTTCTTTAGAACACTCTGGGACATTCTGTCATTGGGCTATACTTGGGCTACATCTGGGTGATATTTGGGCTACATTTGGGCTCTTTTGTCTCTGGTGGCCATCTTGGGAGACTGCATGTCAGAATTTTTTAATGAAATAGCAGAGGATTTGAGAAGTCACTCAAAATGTGCCCTAAATTTTCTTTCTGCAGCACTAATAATACTTTCTATGGCATAATATACCCCCTCATTTTGTTCCTTTTTAAATTAAATGTTTTAAGAGTTACCACTTTATTCCCATCACGATGGCTTCAGGTGTGCTATACCTTTGTAATAAGCAGGACTGTTAGCGCTCTAGTTGTTCTTTAGAACACTCTAGGAGGCTGCAGTAGAACACAAAGGAATCAACTGACAGTCTCTGTCCTTGTTGGATGTACATGTTTTACTGAGAATGTCAGACTTCATTCTCACATGACTGAGAAAGATAATGTGAATTTACAGAAAATATACTTTCAGTTTAGCTTATCGATCCCCTTCCAAACCACTGTGGGAAAATCATGAGATATTAGTTTTCTTTCAAACATGATTCATGATATCACAGCAGAAGGCTTTTTCACATGGTAAAATCACCTTAGAACACACCACAATTCCTAAAATGAGTATGGTACCATCAACAAATGATTTATAATGTAACTAAAGTCCTAAAACCCTCTATTAACTACAATGCTTTTTAATGAGGAGCTATCATGTATATTGGTCCCAAGATGGCTGCCAACACTTCTTGGATGAAGTGCTGACAGCCAATCAGATCAGATGTGTGGTTAGGCTCCGCCCAGATATATATATTTTTTTTAACCTAAATTACTCAAAATCCACTGGAGCACATATCTTGAGACTTAGCAAAGGCACATCGGGCTACCAGTCCCTACAATTTTGGCAAGTTTTGTGGAAATCCATTCAGCCGTTCGGGCTAAAAGTGAGTCCAACCGCCCTATGGAAATTAACATGGGGAAAACACATTTTGGGACCCCCCTTTTATCTCGGCCCCCGCTTGACGAATCCCCCCCAAACTTTCAGGGAAGGAGCGGAGCGCAGCGAGGCAAATTTAAGGAAAATTACAGGCAGATTCCTCAACCGGCGCCAGTAGGTAATATATATATATATATATATATATATATATATATATATATATATATATATTACCTACTGGCGGTCGCCAGTAGGTATATATAGTTAGGATTTTTTCCCTATGGGATTTTTTAAAATTCTATGTCTAATAACTTTGGCGTTTGTGGACGGAATTGGCTGACATTTTCAGGAAAATGGCACATTTTGTTTCTGAGCAGCCCCTGAAAATTGGGCGGGGGTTCGTCCAGGGGGGGTCGAGAAAAAAGGGGGGTCCCAAAACGTGTTTTTAACATTGAGTTTTCCATAGGGCGGTTGGCCTCACTTTTAGCCCGAACAGCTGAATGGATTTGCATGAAACTTGGCAAAATTGTAGGGACTGGTAGCCCGATGTGCCTTTTGTAGGTCTCAATATATGTGCTCCAGTGGATTTTGAGAAATTAACGTTTAAAAAAAGATATATATCTGTAACAGCGGACCGGGCAGCGCCCCGGTTCGCGGACCTTACGCGTACCGGAACTTCGCGTAGCGAAGCTGATTGGCCCTCCGGTGTCTGTCAACATTCTAAACAGTCCGGAGCGGCCGCCATCTTGTCTCTCGGTAGGATTGAGAGACAAGAGGAGGCCAAAACAAAGGGGGAAATAACCATAAGGGGGCATAGTAGATCCTCCTTGACCTCTTAGGTTTGATGTGGAGGTTTTAAAAGGGCCTTACTTACTCTATTTTTTTTTTTTTTTTAATTTCGGGTTAGCTCCCGGTCCGCGTACCGGGAAGCTAACCGGGAAGCGAACCAAAAGAAATAGAGCTTGCCAGAGTGCTAAACATTCTAGCAATTTTTTAATAACGGGGAGGTAGTTCTGAAAAGAACTTTTTTTTTTTATATTTTTGTTGTTTTATATTTTTTTTTCTTTTTTGAACATTATTTGTTTTTTTTGTATTTTTTGAACACTTATTTGTTTTTTTTGTTTTTTTTCAAAGGGAAAGAACAGAAAGAGGCATTGAAAAAGGCTCAACAGGAGCAAAAAAAAAATTTAAAACTTGCTGCGTTTGGAGCATCGGTGTTTCTCGAAAGCCAAATTAATTAATTTCAGACTCATGTTTGCGCATGAAATTAAAATGCCACAATATAAGCATGTCAGCTTCATATGGACAACATTTTTTTGAATATTTGGCACTGTTTCGTTGGCCTCTCCAAATGTGAGAGAGATATCAGTAGATGTTCTTGTCACCGAAGTTGGGGGGTTCTGTTGTAGTTCACGCATCTCTGCACGACTATAGTTGTTTGGATGCCACCTCTGCATATGTCGGTGCATCGTGTGATTTCCATAACTGTATTTTTTATTAGTGCCCCGGGATAACTTTTCTTGGCAGATAAGGCACGTAGCATAGCGTGCATTTACTTTTTTCTCTCCTGGTGGAATGGAAAAAAATTGCCAGATAAAGTTAACTTTGCGATGAGATACCCGGGGTAACTCTTTGACAAATCGTGGTCCCTCTTCTTCCTCTCCGTCTTGTTCTTCCTCTTCCTCCTCTGTGTCTCCAATAAACTGTGCAGATGGTCCTCTCTTCCTATGAGGAGATGGTGGTGGTGGTGGTGGGGGTGCAGAAGCTGAAGCTACTATTGAAGTCATTTTTTAATCAGAGCAAATGATCAGGTCTTCCTTTCTCAAAGTTGAAAGTCAGAGTGAGAAAAAAGGTGGGGGCTTTCATCATTTGGGAAAAAAAATAGTTCTAAACCAATGAAAAGTGTTATTTTTAGGTCACCTGACCTAGCCTTACATCATTATGAAACCAAAAGTGAAATGAACCAATGAAAAGTTTTATTAACAAGTCACATGGCCTCTCACGCTCATGTTACGCGCTGCGGAACGCGCCCCGGTTAGCTTCCGGGTCGCTGTGCTTCGCGCCTCGGTCCGCGCCCCGGAGCACTTCCGGGTGCGCTAACGCGGTACGTCACAAGACGCATTACGCGGCAACGCGATACGTCACGCTTTCGCGACGCGCCGCGGATCGCTTCCGGGGAGCTGCGTTTCGCGCCTCGGTCCGCGCCCCGGGGCACTTCCGGGTGCGCTAACGCGGTACGTCACAAGACGCATTACGCGGCAACGCGATACCGTCACGATGTTGATTTCTTACCGGTTCGCGGCATTAATTTGAGCTAACGGAAAGCTTTCCGGTTCGCGGACCGGGAGCGAAACAAAAAAAATATTTAAAAAAAATTATTAATAAACATATAAAATATATTTTTGGATTTAAAGAAGAATACATTTTACAGCTATAGATATTAGCTTTTAAAAAACCAATGAAATTCACTGAAAAAACCATAGGTTATAGACCATATATAGTTAGGAATTAGCATTTACAAAACCATGAAAATTCACTGAAAAAACCATAGGTTATACACCATATATAGTTAGGAATTAGCATTTAAAAAACCTTATTTTACTCACACAAAACCAATGAAATTCCATATATAGTTAGTTGTACTAACTATATATCGCGCACCCGCAATCCACTGCTGATCATGTCACATATTACATCATTCATGACATGGTCAGTGACATCACTGATGACATCACTGATGACATCTCAAATGACATCACTGATGACATCTCAAATGACATCACTGATGACATCACTGATGACATCTCATTTGACATTACTGATCACATCACTGATGACATCATTCATGTGATAATACGATGAACCTCTTCAGACTCGAATATAACCTTAGATACACTCAGTGTAAACAGACACTCACAGACTGTCACTCATCCATGGAGTTACTTACACACCTAGTCAGTCATGCAAAGAATCAATCACACCTCCATTTTCACAACTATACAGTTATACACACCTTACTTATTCAAACATTTACTAAAACATATTTACTCACTTATACAATCCTGGATACAAGTTCACAATGATCCATACAGCCACTCACACATTCACTGGCTCTTATGCACAGTTATTTATATATGTCAACTCTCACATGTACTGTATTTTACATATGTACTTACTTTGACATGTAGCACTGAGATATCTATTCACTCACCAATACAGTCATGCACACAGTCAACCGCCCATACAGCTGTTTCCACATGTACTTTTAAACCCATACATCTAGTGAATCAACTGCTCACACATCTATGCACAGAGTCATACACCTCCCAGCCACCCACACACACACTCAGTGTCCCATACAAATGCTTGGGCAACCAATCAATAACCCATATAGTTACTCATATAGCTACTGATCAACACATGCAGCAGTTTACAGAAGAACAGACATAATGATGCACAAATTAAGACAGTTTAGTCACTAACCCATGCACTCAGTGAGACACATTTAACCACTCACTCATACAGTCAGTCATGCACCTACTAAATTCTTCATCCAGACACTTATACATCCACTCATTCTTAAATATGTAAGACATATTTTAACTTTACAGAAAAACACAGTCACTGGATGTTGTCATCAGTGATGTCATCAGTGATGTCATTTGAGATGTCATCAGTGATGTCATCAGTGATGTCATTTGAGATGTCATCAGTGATGTCATCAGTGATGTCACTGACCATGTCATGAATGATGTAATATGTGACATGATCAGCAGTGGATTGCGGGTGCGCGATATATAGTTAGTACAACTAACTATATATGGAATTTCATTGGTTTTGTGTGAGTAAAATAAGGTTTTTTAAATGCTAATTCCTAACTATATATGTTGTATAACCTATGGTTTTTTCAGTGAATATATATATTACCTACTGGCGGTCGCCAGTAGGTATATATAGTTAGGATTTTTTCTCTATGGGTTTTTTGAAAATTCTATGTCTAATAACTTTGGCGTTTGTGGACGGAATTGGCTGAAATTTTCAGGAAAATGGCACATTTTGTTTCTGAGCAGCCCTTGAAAATTTGGGGGGGGTTCGTCAAGGGGGGGCTGAGAAAAAAGGGGGGTCCCAAAACGTGTTTTTAACATTGAGTTTTCCATAGGGCGGTTGGCCTCACTTTTAGCCCGAACGGCTGAATGGATTTGCACGAAACTTGGCAAAATTGTAGGGACTGGTAGCCCGATGTGCCTTTTGTAGGTCTCAATATATGTGCTACAGTGGATTTTGAGAAATTAACATTTAAAAAAAGATATATATCTGTAACAGCGGACCGGGCAGCGCTCCAGGACGCGTACTTTTCGCGCAACGGAGCTTTGTGAAGCGAAGCTGATTGGTTCTCCGGCGTCTGTCAACATTCCAAACAGTCCGTAGCGGCCGCCATCTTGTCTCTTGGTAGGATCGAGAGACAAGAGGAGGCCAAAGCGAAGGGGCAAATGACCATAAGGGGGAATAGTAGATCCTCGCTGACCCCCTACGTTTGATGTGGAGGTTTTAAAAGGGCCCCGCGGGGCAAAAAAAAAACAAAATAATAATAATCGAACGGCTGAATGGATTTGCACGAAACTTGGCAAAATATTAGGGACTGGTAGCCCGATGTGCCTTTGCTAGGTCTCAATATATGTGCTCCAGTGGATTTTGAGAAATTAACGTTAAAAAAAAGATATATATCTGTAACAGCGCTCCGCTTCGCGTACTTTTCGCGTTACGGAGCTTTGCGAAGCTGATTGGTTCTCCGGCGTCTGTCAACATTCCAAACAGTCCGTAGCGGCCGCCATCTAGTCTCTCGGTAGGATTGAGAGACAAGAGGAGGCCAAAGCGAAGGGGGAAATGACCATAAGGGGGCATAGTAGATCCTTCCTGACCTCTTAGGTTTGATGTACCATTTTGCCAAGTTTGGTGTAATTCCGTTCAGCCATTCAGGCTGTAGACGTATGTAAATGTCCTATGGAAAATTGCATGGGGAAAACACATTTGAAAGTGTTGAAATTTAGAACCAATTAAAATGTTACTTTGGTTTTGTATTTGTGTGTGATGAAAGTTAATTGGTTATGTATATATGTCAAATGAGAGGAAACCACAGCCATTTTGTGATACTATTGTCTGAGGTACATTTGTGAGGAATTTTTGGTGGTGAATTTCTGGTGTTTGATTTACACAGTACTAACACTTCTGCTACTTTTAAAAAGGTGAGTTGTTAATTTGTAAGGGGAACTATGTTGTACACTTGAAGATAATTTGAAAAATGTTTTCTGTTATTTATTTGCAGTCCTTCTGTTATACTAAATACTTGATAAAGTTAGTTTTATATTATGTATTACTAAAAACGATAAATGAAAGTGATTATTTTTTTCTGCAATTTACAGCAAGCAATTTCAAAATAAAATGGCTCACAATGAAGAGACCGTGGCAATTTCTTTTGAATTGTCCACTACATTGATTGAAATTGAGAGCACCAATAATGAAATATTGTCACAAGGAGGACATGACTTGTATGATTCCATTAGATTGATTGAAATGGACAGCACCAAGAATGAAATATTGTCACAAGGAGATGACTTGAATGATTCCACTACATTGATTGAAATTGAGAGCACCAATAATGAAATATTGTCACAAGGAGGAGATGACTTGTATGATTCCATTAGATTGATTGAAATGGACAGCACCAATAATGAAATATTGTCACAAGGAGGAGATGACTTGAATGATTCCACTACATTGATTGAAATTGAGAGCACCAATAATGAAATATTGTCACGAGGAGATGACTTGAATGATTCCACTACATTGATTGAAATTGACAGCACCAATAATGAAATATTGTCACAAGGAGGAGATGACTTGAATGATTTTTTTGATCAATCTCTTGATGGCGAATTTATCGAGTGTTTGGAGACCATAGAGTTACAAGAATCATCATTGGAGACTTTTAATGAGGACATTGCTGATGAGGACATGTTACTAGTTCTTTCAAATTTAGAAAATTCTGAAGAATAAATTTATATTTAGAAATCAAAAATTGTTTGAGACATTATTCATTTTTAATTTTAATTTATGAGGTTGTAGCGAAGTGATTGTAGTATAAAATGAGACTTATAGTATAGAGTGCAACATTTTTATGTTACATGGTAAGTTTACTCATATTTACTTCCCTTCTGCCACTATATTATCTCCAATGTGTATTTGACATCTCTTCTTCATCTCCGGCCTCCTTTCTCTCAGTGTGTGTCCGATGCATCTTATCGCTGCTATTTTGTGTAATTACAGAAGAGAGTAAAATAAAATAGTTCGGAACGTGAAAAGGGGGCAAAGTAGAGTACTCCTCACCCCCTAGGCCTTTTTAGGCGGTCCCAAAAGGATCAGTTTCTGCTTTCCTGAGAGATTATGGTATGAGTTCCATATACCACAATAACTTGCATTACAACATGCAAGATATCTATCTCCTATTACTAACTTTTGGAGATATTCGCGCTAAGCGCGAATATCTCCAAAAAGTAACACCTGCCCTGAGCAGTTCTTAGCCATGTTATCCAATGGGAGGTGGATAACATGGCTAAGAGCATTAGCTCGGTAATGCATGAATATCGCTGAGTTTTTAGCGATATTCATGCATTGCGGCCGTTTATTATCGCATTTGCGATAAACCTTGATAATAGCAAGGTTTATCTTCGATAATTTCTGACGATGCTTAGTGGTAAAAAATTGGTTGGTAAGCATCGTTAGCGATAAATATCGCTTAACTTTGGTAATATGCCCCAACGTCTGTTAACGTTCGATTCGAAGGAAATGAGGAAGTGTTGAAAAACATTGTCTGCGCCATCTTGCCTTTTTTGAAATGCCACACTTTTGTCGTGCACGGCAGCCATTTTAGATGTCTTGACCAGACCCACTCTCTGCACGCTGTCGATTCGTAGCATGGCTCCTCACCCACGCAAGCATCTTCCCTAGGCACTGGTCACCACCGCTCTCTGTGTTATGCATGGGCAATAAACCTCCCCCCATCTGCGCTGCTCTTCCCTGAGAATCACACTCTGTGCCCGCCCGACACCTCCCTTTCGCCCTATTCACTACCGCACCCTCTGACACTCCTCTTTCTCTGTGTCCGATTGTCCAGGCTATCAGCTAGCCCTGCAGATGTAGTTTATGGCCCCAGCTGTAAAGAATCACCCCTCTTCAAAGGAGTTATAGTAGATCAAGGCCCACACCCGATGAGATCCGTCACACCACACGTGTTCCTACTATCTGAAAACCATCCTGTATTGTGATTGGGAATATATACAAGAAAACAAAAACAGTAAAAACATTTAAACAACGAAGAGACCGTGGCAATTTCTTTTGAATTATCCAATAGATTTATTGAAATTGACAGCACCAATAATGAAATATTCTTGTCAGTAGCGGTCTGTTGTGCGAATAGTTCCAAGGCAGCAGAACGCGCTGAAATCTAGATGGCACGAAAGTGATGTCTAGTAAGTTGCCGCCCAGCAAAAAACGGCGTGGGGCGCCGCGGGGGTGAGTGAGTCCAGTAGGCACCACAGCTATTCTTACCGGCATTGCAGAATTACTGCTGGGGACAATGCCTGTGCTGTAGCAGGGTCACAGCAGAAACAAAAAGGATTCTGTTGAAGATGTTGTTGGTTTTCAATTTGAAAACAGTTCTGGTGTCAACTGCTATGCTAATGTAGTGGTTAATGTTTTGTTTTCTCTAGAAAATGTAAAAGAGGGGGAGGCAGTCCAAAGTTCCGTTAAAAGGGCAAAGGAAAGGATCGGTGGTTTGAACTATCAGTCAAAAAGGGGAGGGGGTGCAATAATTTTTCCTACCGGGTCACACTGTGCTTTCACCGGAAGTGAGGTCTGCAGGATTCTAGTAATTCAAAGTGAGGCTGGCGCCAGCATGGGAGCGCCGACGTCCCGCGGATACAGTTTCGTCACTCCACGGGCGATCATGGCAGTCATTCCCCATCGGGGGTCGGAGACTCCCGCGGCTCCTCTAGAATCTTCAAGGTCGTGGAGGACTACGGTGGTGGAGTCAACCAGTGACCGGGCCATTTCTTTATGCTGGGCCCGCTCTTGCCAGGTCGACCGCCATTTTGAGAGTTTGGCAGCTACCGGCGATCGCGGGGTCACGTGAGCGGACGGGCTCCACCCTGCCGGGCGAGACGTTGCAGCATGGCCACAGTGGAAGAACCCTTTTCCGGGCGCCTGGAGCGCTGAGGGTGCAGCTGGGAAGCCTCCACCTGGGGAGGCGGGAGAGGCCTGTTTGCACCGTCTCTCCCTCCCAGTGCACCCCACGGCGTCTCGCTTGAGATTTGTTATGGCCGGACCAGGCGATGAGGACGAGGGGGGGGGGGTCGGAGGCATGTGCAAGACATCCCCCCCCAGTGTTGTCGCAGCCATTATAAAAGAAAGAAGTGTCCCGTCCGTCTTCGGGCCGGGCTTCCGGTGGATGTCGGCCGGACGCCCCTGGCTCTGGCCCCATGAACGGGTTTCTTGGTTTATCGGCTGCAGCTGGATCCCGTCGGCCTCGGCCCCCCGACCGTTGGTGGTCGGACCGGAAGAGCATGTGGCGGGACTACCTGCAACTCTCAAGGGCCACCGCGGCCGGACTGGGAGAGAGAGGGGAGGGTCGAGGAGACATTCCCCCCCCCCTGCAACTGTTCAGCGTTGTAAAGGCAATCCCCTGGCCGGGTCCCGCTGGCCTCGGCCTCTCCTCCGGCTACACCCTACGTTAGGATCTCCTGGCCGAGGCGTGGCAGCAGGACCTGCCTTATATGGGCTGCTCCCGGCTGGGCGTAGCCGGAACCCTGCCCCACCTTGGAAGTTTCCAGAGTGGGGGTGGATGTTCTACTGACTTGCATTTTCCCTAGTCTATCGATTTTTTTGGCGTGGCAGGCGGTGGGACAGCGAGGGGTGATTTGGTTTCTCTTACTGTTTTTCTGGTCTCTCACCACTGGCATATTTTAACGTTTTCTTGTTTCTAGGACATTAATAGGTTTTATCATTACGTTATGTTATCGTTTCTTTGTTCGTTGTTTAATAAAAGTTCATGTTCATCAGTGGCCTACTGATTTTCGTTTTCCTATTTTTTTCTTTCCAGGTTGTTTCATGGTAAAGTTTCTGTTAACAGGATACAGTGATCACTTCGTTATTATTGCATATGTCCTTTTCACTAGGGGTGCTCTCTGGTCGGGCCAGATGACGTATCTCTAGTAAATGGTCCGGGTGAAAAAGGTGCATCAATCAGTGGGGAGTAGATAGGCATGACAGATTACAACGGGGGAGAAAGGTCCGCATTACGTACCCTTTCACTACTTGCAAAGATTTTCCTACGTTTATTTGCAAACAGGGAATACCTCCAAAAAGAACTAATTCCCAAACAGTCAATGTTCGGACAATCAATCAATCAATGAGGAATGAAATAGGTACGACGTGTTAAAGGCTTGCGTTACCTACCCTTCACTATCTGCAAAGGGAGAGAGAATATTCCTATTCTTCCTCGTTTGCAGGTAGAGAAGATCCTTAAGAGAATTAACTTCGAACAATTCAATGCTCGATTGAAACAATCAACAAGGGGTACTGTGAACACAAATGAACGCCGCTTATATACATACGCATTGCTATTTTCAACAGGTTGTTCCTAATGTTTCTATTTTAGCGAGGTCAAAAAGAGATCCCATTAGTGGCCTACTGATTTTGCTCGATTCCTTTTGTTTTTTTACACGATTTTTCGCTATCTGCAAAGACTAAACAGAGTATTGCGACTCTGTGCTTGTTTGTAAATAGAGAATGAACCAAAGAGAACAATCAATCAAATGGAGAGAGAAGCAGGCACGACGGATTACAAAGGGGGCAAAGGGCTGCGTTAACTACCCTTCACTATCTGCAAAGAGAGAGTACTCCTAATAGAAATGAGGGGTGGGGGGCAGCATTCAAAGCAGATCAGTGTGCATAAACACGAAAATGTTTTTACTTACCACGTACTTGACATTCGACAGCTTATGATATTTGCTATTAAAAAACCATTGAAATTCACTGAAAAAACCATAGGTTATAGACCATATATAGTTAGGAATTAGCATTTACAAAACCTTGAAAATTCACTGAAAAAACCATAGGTTATACACCATATATAGTTAGGAATTAGCATTTAAAAAACCTTATTTTACTCACACAAAACCATTGAAATTCCATATATAGTTAGTTGCACTAACTATATATCGCGCACCCGCAATCCACTGCTGATCATGTCACATATTACATCATTCATGACATGGTCAGTGACATCACTGATGACATTACTGATGACATCTCAAATGACATCACTGATGACATCACTGATGACAACATCCAGTGACTGTGTGTTTCTGTAAAGTTTAAATATGTTTTACATATTGAAGAATGAGTAGATGTATAAGTGTCTGGACGAAGGATTTAGTAGGTGCATGACTGAATGTATGAGTGAGTGATTAAATGTGTCTCACTGAGTGCATGGGTTAGTGACTAAACTGTCTTAATTTGTGCATCATTATGTCTGTTGTTCTGTAAACTGCTGCATGTGTTGATCAGTAGCTATATGATTAACTATATGGGTTATTGATTGATTGTCCAAGTATTTGTATAGGAGACTGAGTGTGTGTGTGGCTGGCTGGGAGGTGTGTGACTCTGTGCAGATCAATGTGTACTTGTATCAATGATTGTATAAGAAAGTAAGTATGTGTTAGTATATGTTTGAAAATGTAAGGTGCTCTATGTTTAACTGTATAGACAAGAAAATGGAAGTGTGATTGATTCTTTACAGGACTGACTAGGTGTGTGAGTAACTCCATGGATGAGTGGCAGAGTGTAAGTGTCTGTATAGGTGTATGAGTGCATATGATAGTGTTGTAAAGATGAGTGATTGTATGTATGAATGATTGTATGGGTGAATGAGTGAATGTGTGTGTAGACGTAGGAATCAGTGAGTACGTATGTAGTAACTAGTATTGGTGTGTCAATGGTTTCAAAAATTATACTCTGTATTTAACACTGGGTGAAACAGAGGTTATATTAAAACGTGAGGAGATGCATTGTATTGTCACATGAATGATATCATCAGTGATGTGGTCATTGATGTCAAATGAGATGTCATCAGTGATCTCATCAGTGATGTCATTTGAGATGTCATCAGTGATGTCATCAGTGATGTCACTGACCATGTCATGAATGATGTAATATGTGACATGATCAGCAGTGGATTGCGGGTGCGCGATATATAGTTAGTGCAACTAACTATATATAGAATTTCAATGGTTTTGTGTGAGTAAAATAAGGTTTTTTAAATGCTAATTCCTAACTATATATGGTGTATAACCTATGGTTTTTTCAGTGAATTTTCAAGGTTTTGTAAATGCTAATTCCTAACTATATATGGTCTATAACCTATGGTTTTTTCAGTGAATATATATATATATATATATATATATATATATATATATATATATATATATATATATATATATATATATATATATATATATATATACTCAAAAACGCTCAACGCTGGAGGGCACTTCCACAAGCTCCTGGACGCCGCCGCAGCAAGGAACACGAGACCCAAAGTTCAGGTGAGTAGATTATTTAATCGGCACCTTCGTCAGCATAACGTTTCGGTCTACACAGAGGCCTTGGTCACATGACACATGGAGAGCGCGATCTGAATTTAAAGTGCAAGTGCTCAAATTAAACAGCATTCAATTGGACACAGGCTAGTCTTCAAGAATTGATATAGAAGACAGACTTAAAAAAAATAAAAAAAATATATATATATATATATATATATATATATTACCTACTGGCGGTCGCCAGTAGGTAGTTATAGTTAGGATCGTTTTCCATAGGAAATCAGCAACATTCTATTGGGAATAACTTTGGCGTTGATGGACGGAATTGGCTGAATTCCTCCAAGAAAATGGCCAGCTCCGCTCCGCTCCTTCCCTGAAAGTTTGGGGGGGATTCGTCAAGCGGGGGCCGAGATAAAAGGGTTCACGAGCGGAAAGCTGATTGGCTCTCGGGTGTCTGTCAACATTCCAAACAGTCCGGAGCGGCCACCATCTTGTGTCTCGGTAGGATCGAGACACAAGAGGTGGCAAAAACAAAGGGGGAAATGACCAAAAGGGGGCAGGGTAGACCCCCCTTACCCCCTAGGTTTGATGTGGGGGCCATAAAAGGGCCCCGCGGGGCAAACATTTTTTTATATTTTTTCCGATTTTCGCGGGGGTAGTGCCCAGTACGCGCACCGGGGAGCGTACCGGGGAGCGTACCATGGGGAAAACCCAGTGAAACAGTAAAATAATAATTTAAAGTGCTTAGAGGTAGGGTAGCTCTGAATAGAGTTGTTGTGTTGTGTGGGTGATTTAAGTACCAACATGTAGGTACCAATGCAGAGTCTTAAATTCAATGTACACCGTCTCCTCTGTAGATATCTTGCATGTTGTTACAGAAGTTATTGTGGTATATGGAATCCATACCATAGTCTGTCAGGAAAGCAGAAACAGATCCTTTAAGCACTCCCTGAGAAGGCCTTGGGGATCATGGGTAGTCTACCCTGCTCCCTTATGATGTTTTCAAGTATTACATTTTACTCTCTTCTGAATCTACACAAAATTGGCGGTGATATGGTGCATTACAGACAGACAGTGAGAGAAAGGAGGCAGGAGATGAAAAAGAGATGTCAAATACACATTGGAGATAATATAGTGGGAGAAAGGAAGTAACTATGAGCAAACTTACTATGTAACACAAAAAAGTTGCACAGTATACTATAAGTCTCACTTTATATTATAATCATTTTGGTACTAGTTCATGAATTACATATAAAAATGAATAATGTCTCAAACAATTTCTAATTATTAAATATAAATTTATTGTTCAGAATTTTCATAATGTAATAGAACTTCCAACATCTGATTATCTGGAATCTCCTCAAAATTTTGATTGCATGATTCAATGGTTTCTATACAGTCAATTATTTCTTGGTCCAGAGACTCATCCATGAAATCCAAGTCAAGAAAATCTTCTTCAAGAATGTCGTCATCCATAATTTCAAAAGAAATATTAATGGTCTCTTCTTTACCTTCCATTTCCATTACGCGTACCCTGGAGAAAAAAGAATGACAGAGTTTTTAAAAAATGTAGCATTTTTTTATAAATTGGAGGTAGTTCTAAAAAGAACTGGTTCTTTTATTCTTTTTGTTGTTTTATATTTTTTTTATTGTTTTTTGAAAATGTTTTACTTTTTTTGGCTTTTATGAACAATTTTATATTTGTTTTGTAATTTTTATGGGGACAAACAAAAAACAGGGAATTTTAAACGGCTCAACTGGAGCAAAAAAAATCAGGAAAAAATTAAGGTTTCTTTTTGCAGTTGTGGTTGTCTCCAGCACGGTTGATCAGTTTGATACTTTGCTCTCTATAGCAAATTGTAGTCCCGCAAAATTTACAAAGTATTTTATAATCTCCAAACTGGGGTTGGATATTTAGGACCATCTCCCTTGTCTCTGGACCCGATGGAGTGGGTTGTTTTCTTTTGGAGGTGCTGGGAGAAGATTGAGGAGGGTTTCTTGTCAGTTCTCTGACCTCTGCCGCAGCGTAGTTGTTTGGGTGCTTGCGTTGTATATGGCGAATCATTGTATTGTTGCCAAATGAATACTTTTTTGCAGGGTTCCCCCTGGAAAGTACAGTGCCACAGATGAGACATGTGACTTTTGGAGCATTTACTTTCTTTTGTCCCCTTGGGATTTTAAAAAACTCCCACACAAAGTGCTCCTTGGGTTTATAGGGGGTATTATCTTCAGGCAGGAACTGCCTCTCCTCCTCCTCCTCCTCCTCCTCTTCTTCTTCACCACCACTGTGGTGTTGTGGTGGTGGTGGTGGTGGTGGTTGAGATGCTCCTGCTGCTGCTGCTACTGTAGCCATTTCTCACTTACTACAAACAGGTCTGCAAACAGGTCTTCCTCAGTCAAAGTACAAAGTGAGAATGAGGAAAAAAGGTGGGGGCTTTCATCATTTGGAAGAAAAACTGTTCTGAACCAATGAAAAGTGTTTTTTTCAGGTCACATGACCCGACGCGCTTACGCTATGCGCCCGGGGGCGCTTACGTAGCGCGATCGTATGCGCTCGGGCGCTTCTGGGTGCGCTTACACCGTGCGTCATAAGACACATCACGTGGCTACGCGATACATCACGATGATGTTTTCGTTCGCGGCAATAGCGCTAACGGGAAGCTCACCGGTACGCGCACCGGGAGCGCTCCAGGGCAAAAAAATAAAAAAATAAAAAAATAAACATGAACAATATACATAAAAAAAATAGTATCACATAAATATACAATATAGGATTCATTATAAAAAATATTATATTTCATAGCTATAGAAATTTGCTATTAAAAAACCTTTGAAATTCACTGAAAAAAACATAGGTTTGAGGCCCTATATATAGTTAGGAATTAGCATTTACAAAACCTATGAAATTCACTGAAAAAACCATAGGTTTCACACCAGTTATAGTTAGGAATTAGCATTTAAAAAACCTATTAAATTCACTGAAAAAACCATAGGTTTGACACCAGTTATAGTTAGCTGGAAATTTTACTGACATAAAACCATTGAAATTCCCACGTTATAGTTAGTTGGACTCACTATAACATGCGCGCCTGCAATGCACTGCTGATGACGTCATATATTACATCACTGATGACATGGTCAGTGACATCACTCATGACATCACTGATGACACCATCCTTGTGACAGAGTGACAGACCTCCTTTCAGTGTAATGTAACCCTTGAAACACATATTCAAAAATAGAAACTAAAATGTTCAAAAAAATGGAGATACCCATACCAATTACAACAACCAATACCAATTCAATAATTCCACCATCTATATACGCATCCACTCATTCACCAACAGTTCTATATAGTCACTCATACATATACTCACTCATCATACGTAGTGATACACCTATACATCCTGTTACACACCGACAGTCATCCAAAAGTTACTCACACACATACTCACACATGCAAATAAACTATTGAACATCCATTTATTTGCATATACAGCTATACACATACTACCACCTTACTTCTAAGGAAACTTACACATACTTACTCTCTTAAACAATCACTTATAGAAACACATACTTATTTAAACAGGAACTCTTACAATCTCTCACTCTCACATATACTCACTTATATACATCAATACTCACATATACTAGATTAAAACATATGTAGTTACTGATAAAGACACTAGTGAGACAGTCATTCACTCACTAACACACACATATACACACTCATCCACCCATACAGTCCTGCACATATGCTGTCTTCAAAACACATACAGTGAGTCAGTCATTGATGCATCTATGTGCTAAGTAATACCCCCACCAAACCATACAGACACTCAAACTGATACTTAAAAAATCTAATAACCCATATACACACACATGTAGCTACTCACCAACCCATGCAGCCACTTATACACAAAGTGAAACACTGATACATATATTTAAATATTTAAACATTACTCGCTAATATATGTATTCACTAAGATACACTTAATAAGCCAGTTAACCAATCAATTTTTTTTTTTAAACATCCATTTAGACACTTATTTAAACATTTATTCTTCCATCGACTTTTACATATACATATATAAAACATATTTATTTTTCAGAAAGACACACATTCAATGGATGGTGTCATCAGTGATGTCATGAGTGATGTCACTGACCATGTCATGAGTGATGTAATATGTGACGTCATCAGCAGTGCATTGCAGGCGCGCAAGTTATAGTGAGTCCAACTAACTATAACGTGGGAATTTCAATGGTTTTATGTCAGTAAAATTTCCAGCTAACTATAACTGGTGTTAAACCTATGTTTTTTTCAGTGAATATATATTCACTGAAAAAACCATAGGTTTCACATATGTTATAGTTAGCTGGTCATTTTACTGACATAAAACCATTGAAATTCCCACGTTATAGTTAGTTCAGCTAACGATAACTTGCGCGCCCGCAATGCACTGCTGATGACGTCACATATTACATCACTCATAACATGGTCAGTGACATCACTCATGACATCACTGATGACATCTCAAATGACATCACTCATGACATCACTGATGACATCATCCACTGGATGTGTGTCTTTCTGAAAAATAAATCATTTTTTATATATGTATATCTAAAGGTCGATGGAAGAATAAATGGGTAAGTAAGTGCCTAAATGGTTGACTTTTTTGTAAAATTGATTGTATAACTGACTGATTAATTGGATCTTAGTGAATACATGGGTTAGTGAGTAATGTTTAAATATGTAAATATCTGTATCAGTCTCACACATTTTTTCAATAAGTGACTGCATGGGTTGGTGAGTTACTACATGAGTGTCTATGTAGGTTATTAGTTGTTTTTTTGAGTATTAGTATGAGTGTCTGAGTGTTTATATGGTTTGGTGGGGGATATTACTTAGCACATAGATGCGTTAATGAGTGACTCACTGTTTATATGTATTTTGAAGACAGCATGTGTGCAGGACTGTATGGGTGGATGAGTGTGTGTATAGGTGTGTTAGTGAGTGAATGACTGTCTCAATACTATCTTTATGACTAAGTACATATGTGTTAAACTACTATATGTGAGTATTGGTGTATATAAGTGAGTATATATGAGAGTTACAGATTTGAAGAGTTACTGTATAACTAAGTATGTGTTTCTATAAGTGATCGTTTAAGAGAGTCAGTATGTGTATGTTTGTGTGTATAGCTGTATATGCAAGTAAATGGATGTTTGATAGTTTATTTGCATGTGTTAGTATGTGTGTAAGTAACTCTAAGGATGAGTATCGGTGTGTAACAGGATGTATAGGTATATGAGTACATATGATGATTGAGTACATGTATGAGTGACTATATAGAACTGTTGGTGAATGAGTGGATGTGGAAGTAGATGTTGGAATAGGTTGTTGTAACTGGTATTGGTATCTCCATTTTCTTTAATTTTTTTGTTTCTATTTTTGAATATGTGTATTAGAGTGAGAGGAGGTTTGCCTCTCTTTCACAAGGATGATGTCATCAGTGATGTCATTTGAGATGTCATCAGTGATGTCATGAGTGATGTCACTGACCATGTCATGAGTGATGTAATATGTGACGTCATCAGCAGTGTATTGTGCGAGTTATAGTTAGCTGAACTAACTATAACGGGGGAATTTCAAAGGTTTGGTACGAGTAAAATGACCAGCTAACTATAACATATGTGAAACTTATGGTTTTTTCAGTGAATATATATTCACTGATAAAAACATAGGTTTCAGGGACATTATAGTTACAAATAAGCATTTAAAAAACCTTTGAAATTCTGTAATTTGATGCCACAGCACTACATTGACCAGAAGGCAGTGCCACTGCCTCCACCCACTTGGAACAGAGTCACGTGTATATCAGGTGTTGTAGCCTGCTGAACGCTATCACGAACAGTCCGCCTAAGAAGAAGTGCAGCCATTGCACGAAACGCGTCGGCATTTTGGACACCTATTGCGATGTTTGTTTTTAACAGAACGCTGCAGCTTCCATCATTAAAGTGCTGAACTTGAACCTACTTGCTGTGTGGCCCCTTTCAAGAGGACACTCTTTCTGACTTGGTATTTGCGGCTAGTCCAGCCGCGAAAGGAGCCCTGCGTGAAAAAAACATAGGTTTCAGGGACGTTATAGTTACAAATTAGCATTTAAAAAACCTTTGAAATTCACTGAAAAAACCCATAGGTTTCAGGGACGTTTTAGTTAGTTGGACATTTCACTCGTACAAAACCATAGAAATTCCGCCGTTATAGTTAGTTGAGCTAACTATAATTCGCGCACCCGCAATGCACTGTTAATGACGTCACATATTACATCATTCATGACATGGTCAGTGACATCACTGATGACATCTCAAATGACATCACTGATGACATCATCCAGTGACTGTGTGTTTCTATAAAGTTTAAATATGTATTATATATATATATGCCAAAGTGTATTGAAGAATGAGTGGGTGTATAAATGTTTGGATGGAGGATTTAGTAGGTGCGTCACTGACTGTTTAAGTGAGTTATTACATGTGTCTTATTGAATGCATGGGTTAGTGACTAAACTGTGTGAATGTCTGTATCAGTCTGTCTGCTGTTGTATACGCTGCTCCATGGGTTGGTTAGTAGCTACATGAGTGTTGATATGGGTTAGTGATTGGTTGCCAGAGTATTTGTATGGGTGCCTGAGAGTGTGTGTGTGTGGGTGTGTGAGAGGTGTGTGACTCTGTGCATACATGTTTGAGTGATTGATTCACTGGCTGCATAGGTTCAATAGTGCATGTGGAAACAGCTGTATGGGTGGGTCAGTGTGTGTATGGGTGTGTTACTGAGTGAATGGATGTCTCAGTGGTACATGTCCAAGTAACTACATATGTAAAAGGCAGTGTGTGTGAGAGTTGGAGTATATACATGACTATATGTGAGAGTCAGTGATTGTGAGAGTGGCTGTATTGAAGAGTGTTTACTTGTATCAGTGATTGTATAAGAGAACAATTATGTGTTTGTTTCTGTTTGAATAAGAGATCTGTTGTGTGTATAACTCTATACATCAGTAAATGGAAGTGTGATTGATTCTTTGCATGACTGACTAGGTGTGTGAGTAACTCCATGAATGATTGGACTGTGTGAGTGTCTGTATAGGTGTATGAGTGCATATGATAGTGTTGTATTGATGAGTGACTGTATGTATGAGTGATTGTATGGGTGAATGAGTGGATATGTGTGTAGACCTAGAAATCAGTGAGTGTATATGTAGTAACTGGTATTGGTGTGTCAATGGTTTTGAAAATGGTAGCCTGTATTTTACAGTGGGTGTATCAAAGGTTATATTAGTCTGTGGGGAGGTTCAGTAGATTTTAACCTGGATAATGTCATCAGTGATGTCATCAGTGGTGTCATTTGAGCTGTCATCAGTGATGTCATCAGTGATGTCACTCACCATGTCATGATTGATGTAATATGTGACGTCATCAGCAGTGCATTGCGGGGGCGCGAGTTATAGTTAGCTCAACTAACTATAACGGCAGAATTTCTATGGTTTTGAACGACTGAAATGTCCGACTAACTATAACGTCCCTGAAACCTATGGTTTTTTCAGTGAATTTCAAAGGTTTTTTTAAATGCTAATTTGTAACTATAATGTCCCTGAAACCTATGGTTTTGTCAGTGAATTTCCAAGCTTTTTTAAATGCTAATTTGTAACTGTAACATCCCTGAACCTTATGTTTTTTTCAGTGAATTTCAAAGGTTTTTTAAATGCTAATATCGAACTATAACTTGCCTGAAACCTATGGTTTTTTCAGTGAATTTCAATGTATTTTTTAAATGCTAATTTTAACTATGCCTACAAAGGTAGGGCATGTGAAGAAAGAGGAAGAAAAGTGCAGAAAGAAGCAAGACATGCTGAAAGAGTTAACAGAAGTCCAGAAAGACGAACAAAAGTGCAGGAAGAAGCAAGAGATGTGCAAAAAGTCCTCCTGTGCCTCCAACTTTTTACTGACGGGTACTGGTGGTAACCGACTCTGAGAAACCAGGACTGGAGCCAGTGCTATGCTAAAAGACACTTAGAATACAGTGAAAACACCAAGATACACTAGGGAACACTATGCATTGGGGACCCCTGTGAATAGCATGACCTCCTCTGTATTCGCCATGAGTTAGTGCCTTGGCCATTGCATAAGTACATGGGTAGTGACTGGATTATTAGAGTGCTGCAAGGACAGTGCATGGTGATTTTATAACTGCTTGGGTTTTTGCAGACTGTTTGGATAAGTACATGATGCTGGATGGCTGATTTGAGGGGTGCATGGGTAGTGACAGAGGGATTTCTGGAGTGCATGGGTACAACCTGGATAATTGGAGGAGTGAATCACTACTGTGTAGGTGGTTAGAGGTCGGCATGGGTAGTGCACAGGGGATTGTAGCAGTGCATGTGTTAGTGCCGAGGCCATTCCATGAGTACTTGAGTACTGACTGGAAGATTAGAGTACTGCAAGGAGAGTGCATGGTGAATTTATAAGTGCTTGGGTTTTGGTGGAGTGATTGGATAAGTACATGGTGCTAGCTGGGTGATTGAAAGAGTGCATGGGTACTGGCAGAGCGAATGCTGGACTGCATGGGTAGTGATCAGAGGATTGTAGCAGTGCATCTGTTAGTGCCTGGGTCATTGCATAAGTACATGGGTACTGATTGGATGATTAGATTACTGCAGGGACAGTGCATTGTGAATTTATAAGTGCCTGGGTTTTGGCGGAGTGATTGGATAAGTACATGGGGGCTCATTTATGAGCCCTTGCGTCACTTTTACTCCGCCAGTGCGTCACTTTTTCTGACGCACCAGCGGAGTAAAAATTGTGCCTTGTTGCACCATATTTACAAAGTGACGCATCTAGGTAGATGCGTCACTTTATAAACCCCTGCGCCACATTATACCTGCGTCAGGTATTATGTATGCAGAGGGGGCGTTCACCCGCAAAAAGCCTCGTAATAGTGATGCAGTGAAATCTATGAGATTTCACTGCGTCACTTTTAGGACGCTGGTGCGTCAAAATCTTGCGCCTGCCTCAGAGCAGGCGTGAGACTGACGCAAGCCCTTTCACATGGGGCTTTCCCCATGTGAAAGGAAGCATTGCTGGAGTTGCGTCACCTTTGTGACACACTCCAGCAATGCATCACTTTTGCGCCTACAGATACGTCAGAAATACTGACGTATCTGTAACTCCTTGCGACATGATGCGTCATATTATAAATGTGACGCATCAATCATGTCGCAGGGAGAGCGCAGTGAAAAGTGACGCATCTGTTTTCACGCAGCGATGCGTCACTTTTCATAAATGCGGCCCCATGGTGCTCGCTGGGTGGTTAGAGGAGTGCATGGGTAGTGACAGGGCGATGGCTGGACTGCATGGGTACTGCTCAGGGTATTGTAGTAGTGCATGAGTTAGTGCATGAGTCATTGCATTGAAGTGTTTTGGTTTTGGCGGAGTGATTGCATAAGTACACACATGTCATATCAGGCCCCACCCCTCCCTTCACCACTGTGCAAACGCGTCCCCTGGCAGGTTTTAATTTGGGTTATTAATGTCCTTTAAATCCTGAGGGTCCCTGCGGCCAACTAGCCCTTCAGGTACCTCCAGTGAGTGCCACAGAGCTGCATTGCAGAGAGGTGGTCCGAGGCTATGTCCCTTTTTACACCTCTCTGCAATGCATCTCTGTGGCGCTTACTGGACATACCTGGTGGGATAGATGGCCCCCAAGGACTCTCAGGATTCAAGGGGACTTAATCCCCCAACTTAAAACGCGGCACAGGGCACGTTTGCACACTTGTCACATCAGGCCATGCCCATTCCCAGCACCACTGTGCAAACACGCCCCCTGGAGTGTTGTAAATTTGGGGATTAAATCCCCTTGAGTCCTGAGGGTCCCTACAGGCCAATTAGCCCACCAGCTACCTCTAGTAAGCACCACAGAACTGCGTTGCAGCGAGGTGTAGAAAGGGGCATGGTCTCTCAACACCTCTCCGCAACGCATCTCCCTTTGCACATACTGGAAGTACTTGGTGGGCTAGTTAACCCCCAGGGACCCTCATGATTAAAGGGGACTTAATCCCCCAATTTACAATGTGCCAGGGGGTGCGTTTGCACACTTGCTATGTCAGGCCCCACCCCTTCCCTTCACCACTGTGCAAACGCACCCCCTGGCGCGTTTTAAGTTGGGGGATTGATTCTCCTTGATGGCCAACTAGCCCACCAGGTACCTCCAGTAAGCGCCATATAGCTGCGTTGCAGAGAGGTGTAAATAGTGGCGTGGCCTCTGAACACCTCTCTGCAACACAGCTCCCTGGCGCTCACTGGAGGTACCTGGTGGACTATACTTAGTGTTTTATAAAATGACTATTACAAGTATACAGTTTTCGATACAGTCACTCATACAGTCACTGAGTTTTATGTATACTTATTTATATACAACAACTGTCACATACACTGCCTTTTCTATTTCTACTTTGTTGGATATGTTTCATTGAGAAATATATTTACTCATCACCACACCCATAAAGAGATTCACTCACTCAAACAAGTGTTTCCACATACAGTCTTAACCTCATATAGCTACTAAATCAACTATTTACACAACTTTGGACAGGCACACACCTCCCACTCAACCACACACACATTCGCTATCCCATACAAATACTCACTTAACTAATTAATAACTAATATAGACTTTCACATAGCTAGTAACCAACTTATGTAGTAGTTTACACAACAAGAGATAAAGTGATACAGATATTCACACAGTGTAATCACTATCCAATATATTTAGTGAGACACTTAAAATTAGTCACTTAGACAGTCAATCACAGTGCTACTAAATCCTCCATCCAGACACTTATACATACACTCAGTCTTTAATGCAGATTGCTATATATATATATATATATATATAATACTTATTTAAATATCGAACCAAACCACATTCACTGGATGATGTCATCGGTGATGTCATCAGTGATGTCATTTGAGCTGTCATCAGTGATGTCATCAGTGATGTCACTGACCATGTCTTGAATGATATAATATGTGACATCATCAGCAGTGGATTGCGGGCGCGCGAGTTATAGTTAGTACAACTAACTATAACGGAGGAATTTCAATGGTTTTGTAGGAGTGAAATGTCCAGCGAACTATAACACCCAAAAAAAACTATGGTTTTTTCACTGAACATATATATTGACCCGTGAACAAGCAGTGAGGTAGCTGCGAAACGCGCTGGGCACCCGTTGCAATAAAGACCGTCTGTTTTGCATAGAGGCCACGGCTCCAGAGAGTTTTATTGCTCATGCAACTGGATCTTTGTTTGGATATATATATATATATATATAAATATATATATATATTTTTTTTATTTATTTTTTTTATGTGTATTCTTATAACCTTCTAAGATTGAGTTGGGTGTGTTGAACAGATAAACGTTAAAAAAGAAGGTACTCAATTAATAGAAAATTCTTACTGTCATAAACATTATGCAGGTGAGGGGAATGTTAAAGCTAGGAGGCCAGCAGAGAATTTTCTGTACTTGGTTTTTGTAGATGGCTAGGTTGCCTCCTGTTTTGTGAAGCCCATCATATTTAGCCAGGTGAGTCATTTTGAGAAGAGCTCCTCAAAAATAAAGGCGGACATGGGTGAATGTTATGTTTGAGCAACAAACTGTGCAGCTATGATGTTTTGTGAGATTTTGTCTGTAATGTCTGATAATGAAACAGGTACTCATGAGAATGAGGAAGAGTTTTGGTTTTATTGGGGCGATGATACAACATGAAAGAGGAGGAAATTAATCGCGTTGTAAAGTGTTAAGTGCCACTTGGTGATTTTATTGTTGTATGGTTTTGTGTGGTGGTGTGCACTTTTGATTGGAAGCATGTTTAGGCATTAAAGCACTCAGGGTGCCACTTAGGGTTTGGAGGAGTGTGATAAATGTGGTAAACTGGTGGTTCTCTCGCCCTCAAAACCTGTGGCTCTCCCACTCTATTTACTATCAGAGAAACTGCTGGGTTACTATCTGTGGAGCCTCCACTGGCTCTGCTGGCGGTAACCACTGACTCAGTGGTCCACCTGCAAGCGAACCACTGAGTCTCAGTTGCTGTAATCTCACCCTAATGAGGGGAGGACTTTTCTCTGTATGTGTCTACCATTTACCCTACCACCATCCAGACAAAGGCAAGCAAAATGTTAAGTAGCCCTAGTGCAAGCAGGGAAAGAGTTCCCTGTGGGTCTGGGACGTTCATTTTTTGTTCAAATAAAACTAACTCCTGCTTTGGGTGTGTTCTCTTAAAAACAAGGATTGCTGAATGGGTGCTTTAAACATGGAGTCAGTTTGGCAAACTGCACTGCTGGAATGGAAACTACCATAGTGGCAGCTCCCTTCACAACATAGAGATCTCCACTAAGCAGGTGGGAATCGCTAAATATGATATACATTCTTCTAAATGAGTGGCAGAGGTTTAGGATGTCTCTGATGGGATATTGTGCCTTCCACCAATGCCTAAGCAAGGCCTTTATTAACAGGTTTACTTTGATGAGATGGTGCAAAGAGTCTGGCACCTGGTCTCTTCAAGTCTTTGTTATGCTTGCTCAGGGGATGTCATAATTGCTTACCACACTTATGAGAGATGAATAGGATGAGATTACATACAAGGCCGCCTCAAGAAGTTTGGAGATAACACATAACCTCTGTCTAGCTACCACTGAAAAATGATGGGCTTCTCGGAAGAAAGGTTTGTGGAAGACTGAAGGGTACCCGATCAGCAAGTGTTCCAACAAGAGGAGCTTCTGGGTGGTGTTCTAGGTCCTGATCAACTTTCATATTTATACACCACAAACACTCTGCAAAGTACTGGACAGACTTTGGAAAAAATAACTGCTAACCAAACTAGCTTAAACATACATGCCTAGTTATCTGATTTAATCCAGTAAAGTTGCAGCATAGCAACATCATTTAAAATGCACAGATTTTCAGTGATGAACAGCTGACAGCAGGGTCAGACAAGTATGAAACATAAGCCCAGGCACCAAAATAAAGGTGGCCCCCATTAGCGAGCCAGATAGCTAAAAAAGATGCCTACATTTGCACATCATACCAGTTTTAAAGTTCTAAAGACATGATGTATGGGTAAAATGCAAGGATTGGGAGACTGCGTGCACTTGTGTTTCCAACAGGCAATATTTGTGGGAATATAAAGGAAATCAACAGTAAATACTGGCCCATCAAGTCATAAAACAGGCCCATGTAATGCTAAAATACCTGCCCACAAAACGATCCGTCAGACCAACCCATCGGGCACTGCCTGATTACCCCATAGGCCACTCCGAACCAAGCTGAAGGATGCATTCTCAAAGCTGCCTGTTTAGACACTAATTAGAAGAGCATCTTAATTGCTGAAAGAGCTGAAACAAACTGGTACATATCCCTGCATTGCAAATATAGGCACATTTTGCAAAAATAGATGGACATGTTCAAAAACCTCAAAAATCAATGAAGATATATTTGAGCTTCACCTACGTTTATACCAAGCAACATTGTATAACTCATGAAATTCTCAAAAAAGCACCACGTGGTACAAGCCAACAAGTTTTACAAAATTGAATTAACCTAAAATAACACATTGGGCATTATTTACAAGCCCCTTGCGTATCTGTTGTGTCACTTTTAATATGGGAAGAGGTGACGTACTGATGTCGCACGGGGCTTCTAAAAAGTACCTTATTGTTTCTTCACACCCTGAAATTGGGAATATGAGAGCAGTATTGCAACTGTTGTTAAGTTGCATCCCAACAACTCAAACAATCTTGCACAAGGCAAAATCAACCAGAGGTCTTGGAATCAATGACCTAAGCAAGAAGCATCTTGACTAAAACTGAGAATGAATGGATAAAATCAGAATTCTCCCAACTACTCTCTAAGCTAAGGAGTCTGAGAAAAGAATGTAAAAACTCATCTTCTCCACAGAAGAATCCACCAACAACATCAGAGAGCAAATAATGCTCCCTCCAAATTCCACAAGAGTACTACCCTAACACTTATAATATTCTCAAACCCATGTGAAGCTGACTTTATGTTCTCTACAACTGAAAAATACAAATAATTCTTCAGCCATTTCTGAGAGAAAATGTAGGGGATTATTAGCATCACTGACAAGACTAACTCATCAATAGCACCTTCTCCTAAATTCCCTAACACCTTGGACTCCTTCTCATTCACCACAACAGAACAACGAGCACATTTCTTCAAATATATAATACCTAAAACTACTTCCATAACCCCATTCCAGTCAAAATATTCAAGGTCAAATTTCATATCCTTCAATAAACATAGGCCAGCATGATCAATGTCTTCCTAGCTTAAGGCATATTTCTGACTCCACTGAAGACTCGCCAGTACATGGTCATAATCAAAAAGCCAAATGTTGATCCCACTTAAAAATCAAGTTAAATCCCAGTCTCCACCCTACCATGACTGGATAAATACATAGAAAAACAATTGGCCTGCTAACCAATTAAAATCAGGATTAAGAGCCATCTTCAGAATCAAAAAGACTACTTAAAAGATGTAACACTTGAGCACTAACCAGTTTCTATCTTGTAGGAGCAAGATCTGATGCCAGTAGTGAGTTCCCAAAACCATCTAAACACTGTTACTGCCCAAACCCTGTCTAAACATTTAAGCAGCACCAGTTTTAAGGGGGAAGGAGAAGTGGATTGAGAAAAGAAAAATAACATCCTTCATTCAGCCTGGTCCCTCTCAGCATAGGTACTTCACACTGGATCTGTCTCAGGAGCTGGGGCCAGGTAACATTTTCTTCCATCAAGTGTGACATTTTTCCACCTTGTCTCGATCAAGTATGAGAATACCCAACTCTTTACCAAATGAAGAGTCCATAAAGTTGCCAGTTGCCCCAGTATCAATTAACATCTCAACAGTAAAAAAATTATTTGGTACCCACTCCAACTGTACTGGTACATGAAAATGACTCAGAGAATTCTCAAGAGTTGAGTTGCCAAGTTTTTTAAACAACTTAAAACCTGTTTGTTAGACCTGTCTGACTTTTTGCGTAGTCCCTTCAATTTATTATTTATTTTGTCCCCTTTTTGCCCCTCATGCCTTCATTTATTTTTTGTGTCCACTAGATTTTTATGGTGATGGCCTGGGGGGATAGGTGCTCTTTTTCCCTCATAAACAGTCACCTCAGTTTAGGTGCCTTTCCTGTCAGGGATTTACTGAGTTTCACAAAATGGTGGCCACCAACTGTCCCCAACTGCCACATTCTAGACTGCCCCATAGGTTAACATTAGGCCTTCCAGACATTTCTGGACCCTACTGGACCCTGTGTGGTTTGGCTATAAAAGGGCAAGGGTCAGGGAGCCATTTTGTGTAGTACTGGGAGTTGGAGGAGAGAGGCAGTGGTGTGAGGAGGAGGACGCACTGGAAGCAGTTAGTTTGTCCGTGTGATAGACAACCACTTCAGGGAGACGTTCCCCCTCTGGCCCCTGACCAAACCCTCCCAACCGCCTTCTTCTTCTGTGAAATTGGCCCGGCTGTGGCAAAAGACCCCCCCTTGAGCCCTTGGACCCTCTTTCCCCCGTTGTCCTAGCTCCTGCTGGGGACCTTCTCCCTACATTCCACTGGTAAACTTTACCTACCAGTGTTTTGGTGGAAGCGGATTGGGGTGAGGTGTGGCGCCCTGCGCCTCCAGAAAGCTGCAGTGGAGAGGCGAGTGACAGCGGAGCTTGTGCAGCATTGAGCACAGGAGGAAGTGAGCGTTCGACTCTGTGCAGTTCCAATAGTGCGGCAGGGTGAGGAGAGAGAGCGCAGGCCCAGAAGCGGTGTCAGGGCAGGCGAGCAAGCAAGTGAGGCGGCGCCAAGCGGGAACACTAATCACCCGCGTCTGCGCTGCCTCGCATCCTGACAGTGAGTAGTGCGTCTTGCCCGGGAGCCGGAAACCCCGATTGCCTCAGCCCAGACGCCGCCCCCTGCGAGCCCAGGCGTCTAGGGCGTGCTTCGTGAGCGGAGTAGCAGCGGAGGCGGGAGAGCTGAGGGGAACCGAGTCAGCGCCACCCTCCGCTCCATTATCAAGTAAGGTGGAGGTTTAAGGGAGGAGAACAGCTTGACTGAGGGATCACACGAGAAGCGGAGGAGGAGTTCTCTTGAGCCCTTTATTGGAATCACCTGACAGAACCCTCCCTCATTACCCGCTATTTCCTGGGGATCTCCGTGTTGAGTCAGGAAGGGCCCGGGAGAGCCGGAGACAAGCCTACGTTTAACAAACTCAGAGGGAGGCATTTATGAAAAATCTCCACAGTACTGGGGGAGTGTCCTGCAATTGCGGAAAGTTATAAACTTGAATGCTGAAGTGTGAGATTCTATTACAGAGGGGGAGGGGAAGAAGAAACGGTGAGCTCATTTTATTTACCTATGTGCAAGTGATAATTGAGCTATAGAAACATTCCATTTGAAACTTGAAACTGTCATTTTGGGGTTACTGATCTCTTGCGAGGAGGGTGTTGCTCTGTCAAGGGGAGGTAACCATCCAGGGTTCTAAGACCTGGACATTTCTAATGTGTTAAACTTAAGTGGAGGAAGTGTCAACGTTGTGGACGTTCTGGTGATATAATAAGAGATCCTCCACTGGGGTGAGAAACCTAACACTGTAGAAGACCAACTTCTTTTGAACTGAATTCTACTGAGGTTATATGTCAACTGAATCTTCTGACCAATTTGTACAGTATATTGAGATGTAAAATGACTGAAGAGTAGATAAAATATTTTTATAAAACAAGCTTGTATTTTTACACAAACATTGGTGTAGTGTCATTTTTGAGTGATAGTGCATTAGATTACTGCTGGGTGGCTTGCAACCTTTACACATGTGCCTCTGTTGATATTGCCTTACCCTAGGCCAGGCTACCCTAGGTGACCTGACATATTTAGGTTCCAACACTGTTCAACTGGAAGTTGGGTCTTAACAAGCACCAGGCTCTGTCTTTTTCCTCATCCTCAATAGCAGCGGTAACTGTCATGGGTTTCTCTTTAAGGTTTACTATTACACTGTCTTAAAAAGAGTACAGTCTTTACACAATAGAGGCAAAGTGTTTTATCCCTCACGGATCACTGGCATACTATAGAATGCCAAAATGTCGACCTACCAAAATATCGAGGTAAAAATATAGAATACCAAAATATCGACCTCCTATCTCCAAACAGGTAGGTACGAAAATATCGAATCAAAAATATCGATGTAAAAAATATAGTTAGTCAAAATATCGAATTTTTTAAAATGCTTTAAATTAATAAAAAATTAATGAAATAATAAATATAATTAACTTAAACATACTTACAATATTTAAATAACCTTAAAATTAATAAATAATTAATGTAAGTAAAAAAACATACCAATTGATTTGTTAATACATATATATATATAAACGTAATATTAATAAAACATTTACAATATGTTTACCGTAGGATAGCGGAAAGGGTAAAATTTACTATTACCACTCCAGTGAGTGCAACAGTAGGGAAAGCGTTGGATAGTGTAGGGGTAAAAATTAATATTCCCACTCCAGAGAGTGCAACAGTAGGGAAAGCGTTGGATAGCGTAGGGGTAAAAATTACTATTCCAACTCCAGAGAGTGCAACAGTAGGGAAAGCGCTGGATAGCGTAGGGGTAAAAATTACTATTCCCACTCCAGAGAGTGCAACAGTAGGGAAAGCGTTGGATAGCGTAGGGGTAAAAATTACTATTCCCACTCCAGAGAGTGCAACAGTAGGGAAAGCGTTGGATGGCGTAGGTGTAAAAATTACTATTCCCACTCCAGAGAGTACAACAGTAGGGAAAGCGTTGGATAGTGTAGGGGTAAAAATTACTATTCCCACTCCAGAGAGTGCAACAGTAGGGAAAGCGTTGGATAGCGTAGGGGTAAAAATTACTATTCCAACTCCAGAGAGTGCAACAGTAGGGAAAGCGCTGGATAGCGTAGGGGTAAAAATTACTATTCCCACTCCAGAGAGTGCAACAGTAGGGAAAGCGTTGGATAGCGTAGGTGTAAAAACTACTATTCCCACTCCAGAGAGTGCAACAGTAGGGAAAGCGTTGGATAGCGTAGGGGTAAAAATTACTATTCCCACTCCAGTGAGTGCAACAGTAGGGAAAGCGTTGGATAGCGTAGGGGTAAAAATTACTATTCCCACTCCAGTGAGTGCAACAGTAGGGAAAGCGTTGGATAGCAGGAGGGTAAAATTACTATTCCCACTCCAGTGAGTGCAACAGTAGGGAAAGTAAATACTTCATATATAAATAAAAATAAAATAAATATTAATACCAATTACAAATTAATTAAAATAATTAACACTTTTATATAATATATTAATTAATCAATTAAAAATACAAATAAAAATTAATTAATAAAAATAATTACCTACTAATACAAATTATTTACCAATTAACAATAAATTATTTAACAATTAAAAATAATTAAAAATTAAGAATTTAAAAATAGAATTACTTACAATTAAATTACTCCCCACCCTATTCCCCTATAAACCCACAACAGAAAATAAATTAATAAAATTAACATAATTATCAAATAATAAATTAATTAAAATTAATTACCCATTATATTTTAATTAATTACGAATTAATAATTAATTAACAATTGATTCAAAATAAATACAAATAAATAAATTAACATATTTAATTATTTATAATTTAATAACTTCTCACCCTATTCCCCTATAAACCCACAACCCGCTACAGAAAATAAATTACTAAAATTAAAATAGTTATCAATTAATCTATTAATTAAAATGATTTACCAATTATATTTTAATTAATTACCAATTAATAATTAATTAACAATTAATTCAAAATAAATACCAATAAATAAATTAATATATTTAATTAATTATAATTAAATTACTTCCCACCCTATTCCCCTATAAACCCACAACCTGCTACAGAAAATAAATTACTAAAATTAACATAATTATCAATTAATTAAAATTAATCACCAATTATATTTTAATTAATTACCAATTAATAATTAATTAACAATTAATTCAAAATAAATACCAATAAATAAATTAACATATTTAATTAATGATAATTAAATTACTTCCCACCCTATTCCCCTATAAGCCCACAACCTGCTACAGAAAATAAATTACTAAAATTAACATAATGATCAATTAATTAAAATTAATTACCAATTATATTTTAATTAATTACCAATTAATAATTAATTAACAATTAATTCAAAATAAATACCAATAAATAAATTAACATATTTAATTAATTATAATTAAATTACTTCCCTAGCCTGGTACCTCTCAATGTAGGTACTTCACACTGGTTCTCATGACTCTAGTGGAAATGTGTATATGTGTACCTATTAAAACAAAAGAGATTGTCTAAACTATAGGATTTTTTTTATTAGAAATTTCATCAGGATGATACATTCAGTATGTTAAGAAACAGATGTGAACAACAACTTCCCCATAGATTATGTCATAGATAAAAGTTGGGTCTCCGCTTGCACAACACATCATTGTAACATAATTTGCGACTTCAATCGGACCTTCCCCAGCCCATCGCCCCCAACCCCCTTCTACATCCCATTTGTGTTAAAAGGCAATATGTCCAGTGGCAAACAATCATGTCATAAAACCATCCACAACTGTAAGGCTGTAATCTACAAGTAATACATGCATTCAGGTATTCCTGGGCCTCCCCCATCCAGGCGTCGCTGCCCTGAACTTCTCTCCCAGGTATAATGAGTGCGCAATATGTACACTGTATGAGTTTACGGGCTATTGCCAAGTTCCGGGGCATATAGGATATTTTTTAACGCAATGACACCATTCCTAATATTTAAGTTACATAAAACTCCCTTCTTTCCATCTTAGGGTTCAGGTTCTTGGAAAACAACATAGGACTTCAGTAAGTCCTGGGGGAAAAACAAATAATGTAAGCATGTGAGACTTTCTGAGGACAATGTCTGTCTTTAAGTAATCACTCTTTTGTAAACCCCTTCATTATCTTATGTATCACCGTGGGATGGTATTCATTGTAATCTAAGTTGGGAATTAAATATTCATTCCCAGAAACACTTCTGGCTTTTGAGGCCAACAATAGATGCAGACGGGGTCAGAGGAAAATTAAATTAAAGTATTGAAAATCCTAGACGGAAGTTAAATTATTAGCCTTATGAGGATTGGAAAATGTTCTTTTCCCATCAATCTATATATTGTCCTTATTTTTCATGAACTTCAGAAAGTTGTATTTTACACCTTACTACCTCTTATGAGCAGTCCTGTTGGTAAGGGTTCTTTAATTTTTGTTTCACAGGTCCTCAGTGTCCTCCTGAATAGCAGAAATGCAAGTGAAGTGCAGCAGCCAGTGTGAAGACTTCAGAACACAACAGTGAGAAGAACTGGAGCAATGGAAATCAAGTAAATGAAAAGGGGTCCATAGGAAATCAAAAGCAGGTATAACGGGGCTCTCTGCTTTTGTACTCTGCTGCATCCAAAAGCCTTGGCCATGAGGTGTGTTGGTTTCCGGGAGCAGGGGCACAGGACAACCCCGCCCCCAAGCTGTGCCAGCATCTCACGGACCCTCCTGATGTTCATTCTTTTCCATCAATTATGTACACAAAGACCTTTGGTGGTGTTAGAACGTCCGCAGTTTATTCATATCATAAATTGATACACTCTTGTCATGATGGCATTGGTCATTAACATGCTCATTTCTTGCTTATGTCGAAATAAACCGTAACGTATTTTCATAACAGGTTTCACAGTGTACATCTTATGCTGTATTGCATATTAATAACCATAACTTGCCTAGCCCTGTAATGCATAATCCTTACAGCCATTATGTTTCTTCATGTTTGTCATGAATCAATTTTCAACTGCTGTGACAGCTCTATGTCTGTCAATTACTTGGTGCAGCATGTCGCGGCTTCGAGGCTTCAAATTGCTACCGAATGACTAGCTTTTGTGGCCGCCTGGCCCTGCCTGGGCTGCTAGTGCTGTGTCTGCCCAGCACTGACCATTTCCTACCCTATGGTCTGCGCTCTAGTTTCCCTGCCTCTCTCACTGGCGGACGGTATAGCCCTTATGAAAATTGTTGTTTTGGCTAAATTACTATACTTCTTCAGTACAATACCGATACAACTTCCCGCCACACTGTTTAAAATGATCCAATCACTGATAATCAGGCTGATATGGGGGGCAAACAAGCACCGGTGAGTCTGGAAACTCTCACACTTGATTACAGCAGGGGGGGGTTTAGGGTACCCGATGTCTATCTTTACTATCTATGCGCTCAAGCGCACTTTGCCCACTACTGGTACAATGCTCATACCTTCATACCACATGTGGCCATGGAAGACGGAGACGCATATCCTATTTCTTTATGCTCCATACTGACCCACACGAGCAGAAGCACGCCCAGTTCCAAAATGTATTCTATAGACACTACAATTGCAGCTTGGCGGACGTTGGGTCGCTGTAAACAGAATTTGCCGTTATACGCCCCACTGATGCCGCTGCCGCATCATGGGGACATATCGGTTGCACATGATCCGGGCATGTAGGGTGGTGACGTGGGCAGGGGGAGGGGCAGAGTGGGGGGTAGTAATGTATGGATTACGGAGTTTTACAGGTAAGTAAACATTTAAATAAATAAAACGAATTTCGTTGCGCGCACTGCATCACAACGAAATTCGTTGTATTTATTTAAATGTTTACTTACCTGTAAAACTCCGTGATCCATACATTACTACCCCCCACTCTGCCCCTCCCCCTGCCCACGTCACCACCCTACAGAAACACCTACTGCCGACCGCTCCTGGTCAGGACGGCTCCTGCTCATGAAGGACTGAGCAGTTTTGTAATTGGATGAATGCAGTGCAGTCATCCAATCATGAAGCCGGTATGCCACGAGTGATGAAACGCCAAAGTTGAGGCAGAACACTGACAACTTTTGACGCTTGTGTCAGTCAGCTCTGTACTTGTGGTGAGAAAGCCCACCTGCATGATCTGTTTGTCGGGCGGCAAACAGAGAGAGGGTGTACAGGCTGGCAGCCATCTTTCTGAAAATCCAGGGGGGAGCTGCGATGTGTGGCAGTTAATAAGAACAAGTCAAATAGTGGCATAGGCAGTGCCGGATTGCAGCACAGTAAAAGGCCCATTGCATTGTGGACTGCCTTCCAGCCATTGACCCTTTCCCGCATTGCATGCTGGTCTGAGGCCGAAGCAGGTATGTGCAGGTGGAGCCTGGCCGTATTATCTTCTTTTCACTTTCCTCAATGTAAGGAAATACATTTAAGATATACCTGTTTTCCCCTGTGCTGATATTTTCTCAGGTGCTAGACTTTCCTACAGCCAAGAACACTGCTTATGAAATTGACAGTTATGAGCTCGATCTTCAGACACATAACATAGCACCCCTCCCCTCCCGTGAAAAGCTCATGGTGCCTCAGTTAGGCATCGAACATATTGCTTAGATAGTTATACCAATTAGGTATTGTATTCATGCATGTTTAAATGCACATTCCATCTTTATATTAACCAGGGAGCCCGATTAGGTTAACAACGAGTGGTTAAAGGGATCAATCACTTTGGTCCTGAAGAAAAGCCTAGGGGAAGGCTTGAAACATGTAGACCAGGGAGAAAACCACTCATTAAAGTGTTCATTTCTTCTCTCCAAGTTATAACAATACCAGCCACAGGAATTAATAAAGTGTGGGTTCCATGTAGCCAGGTATTTTTTAACCCACAATTCCTTCTGACCCTTCCACTCTCACAATAACACAAAGCATCACTTCACAAAAGTGCCCCCACATCTCCATCCGTCGCAGCAAACCCCGCCCCGCAGGGGGGGCAGGAAGAACCCGATAATGAAGTATGCCACCAAGGGACGTTTTGGTGGGTGAGGGTTAATTTTAGAAAACTCATCGTTTTCTTTGACAAACTTATAGCAATCACTGGAAGTACAGCTTTTTTCATGAAGGAAGCTTTTTTATGAATGAAGGGTGGACTTTCTTTGTTTTTTCTCAATATCTAAAGGAGGATGAGTCCGCAGGGCACCTAACCTCTTTCTCCCTCCCTTGTTCTTTGTTGTGAAAAGAAGAACCTCACATTTAACATCCCTCTTTCCCTGTGATCGTCCGTTCCCTGAGTGGCTCCATTCAAGACCAGCACTCCATGAAAGCTGAACAACATCATCCCTGGCTGCCATGGAAATGTCCACAAGTCTTAGTGGCAAAGAGCATAACATTTTACAATCTATCGAGCACTGGGGCCAAAGACGGCTGAAGTGCTCCAGGGCATGGAAATCAGAAATGCAGTGTCTTCTCACAATTCCAAGCCACTGCCTCAGGTAGGTTATTGTCACAGATATATCACTATGACCCCTCCCCTTCTGAAGTTCTGAGTTTATTAGGAAGTTACTGAGAAAAATGACTACCCATCAGGGGAGCATGAAGAAGACTCTTTCCAGATTTCTTTTTAAATGGCTCTTTCCAACTGATCAACAATTGAAAGCAGCCTTGTAAAATTGGAGAATCACAGATTTATTTAACCTCATATTAAGGTTGTCCTTGTAACATAATTGGTCGAATTTAAGAAAGTTTCATATGGTTTCATCTTATAAGGAATGAAAAACCAGATGAATTCTGAAAGTGCAATTCAACTTTAAATGAAAACCTGTAGCATTGATCTGATGAGTTAGGACAAAATGACTAATATGTTGTAATCCAAACCTGAATGCCAATGGGTTACCAGGAAGAAAAATAGAAGATAAATACATTTTAACTCTAGGTGCAAAAGGACCAGAACTTAATCTTGACTTGTAAACATGTTCTTTCTTTTTAATTTTAGAATTACTTCAGCTGTCTGAAATTGGGGTCAGATGCATGAAGCCGTGTAGTGGTCGCAATTCCATTAAAAACAAGGGGGCTACATTCAGTAAATGGCTTTTGGGAATGTACTATACCCATTTTGCAATTCATTAACATGTTATCGAAATATAGGTTTAGAAAGGCATAACGAGGAGCATGTTTAGGACTTTCCTTCCACATAGTGATTCATTATAATATGTGTTAATGTTTTCCAACCAAAAGCCAATTGCAACACATTGAAATTTTACTGACTTCCAATGTGGGGTTATAAGCCCCTGGGGAAACTTTCCTACTTGTGAATGTAAAAAAAAGTTTGTTGGGGAGTAGGCAGTGGTCCACTGGACCACTGTCTACCCTTAAACAAACTTTTAAAAAAGTTTATCAAACAAACTTTTAAAAAGTTGACATTTTCTTTACTCACATGATCATTTCCTTTAATGAAAACTGGATGTATTTATGAAAAGAAATCACAGCCATGGTAGTCTGCTGACCCCAGGAGGACACCATCCCTATGACTCGCAATTTGCGACGTACGTCATGAATATTGATGACTTAGGTGACATTGTGACCCACTACAATTTGGAATTTTGTGAACCGATCTATTATTATATAGGTTGGTTTGTAAAATTCTGCGCTACTTGCAAAAGGAATTAGCAACTACTGTTTTGTACATCTGGCTCCCAGGTTTATGTTTCTGTAAATAACTAATGCAGTCAACAGCAGCTGGAACAAAGGTGAATAAAGAGCATATTCTTGAACAACAAAATGAACAGTAGTCTACCAAAAAGAGCGTAAAACTGAGGGTCAGATTTAGATGTTGGAGATCAGGGCGATTATTTCACCAGGGCCCATGGCAGAGGTCATGACCACCAAATATATAATTGACCACCGATCTGGCGGTCATTTATAAAACATTCGCAGGAACTGCTGCCGCTGTGGTTTCTATCAGTGTATTTTGCTGTTTGGTGCAGGGCTCCATCAACATGACGGAACCTTGTACCGAACAGTTTTCTTTTTTCATTTTCAAAAAGATAATCTCAACACTTGAAAATATAAAAGATAATTCCCCCCTCGCAATGGGTGTTATCTCCCATGGTGAGGGGGAGCATTTTTTTTAAATAAATCTTTTTAATGTAATTAAAATGAAAATCAGTAACATTATATAGTGCAGCATCAAGACACCACCAATTGACATTGTTCTCCCCAAAACTCCCAACAGCTCCCAATCCCCCCCCCAACACGCAAACAAGTTACTGAACAATAGCAGCGTCTGTATGTTCCGCGCACTGAGCATCAGCTCCCATAATTGTATAAGAAGTACACAATCCACCTCAATAATCATTCCGTTTCTTCCAAATTTTGATTTGTTTACCCGGACAGCCCCTACTGTCACAGACCACCTACTCAGCAAGCATGCACCAATCCATATCCATCTTCCAATCACTCAACTGCGGGAGCTGCTCCGCTCTCCAAACATGAGCAATGTTGCGCTTACCCACCATGAACCCCAAAGTCATCCAGATCTGGTCCATGCAGGTGAGGTCAGTTTTGTTCCCATATATTTAGCAAAACACCCTTTTTGGGAGATTTAAATGGTACTTCTACAGATATGATTCAAACAAGTCACGACTAATCTCCAACACCCCTGTATAGCTGGACAACTCCAGATCCTGTGATAAAATGTGACTATTTAGCCACTGTTTCTGAGACGCATTGTGGTGGTTGCTCTGCCCATCTTAGCAAGGGTAGTAAATGAATAATAACATCTATGAATTATTTTTGATTGCACCAGACGGAATCTAGATTGTATGCCTCCTCCAATGGGGAGAGAGGGAGCTTTTTGAGTTCTGGTGTAAGCAAAGACCTTTTGATTTTTAAAAAATATATATATATATGTCTAATAAACTTGGTTAAAGGGGGGGTTTGGCCAATTGTCTTCACCCATTGGTCTGTTGGTGTGTCATTCACATTTTGCTCCTGCCCACTACAGCATACAGAATAGGGCAGGGTGTCAGCCCACTTTGGGCACTGGATAACTTCACTGTGAGTGACTGCACTTTGCTCTTTCACAATGAGCACATCTGAACACAAGGTAGTTCTCTTCAGTGCCAGTGTTTTTATTTTCGCTTTATTATATTGCCTTTGTGTTTAGAGTCTGATGAGATAAGAGAAGGCTTTTACCAGCTCTCTGTGTGATCACAAGCACATTCCAGCTTTATCAGTTCCTGTCTTCTATTGATGGTTTTAAAAATTCCTTTTGAAGTGGCCTTTTTAACTGACTGCTGCTATTTCACTATATACCAAATTGTGTCCATTTGAAACTTTTCCACGAAGATATCATCAATTTTTCCTAGTATGTGTGCAATAAAGTGCATTTCTAACTCCCTCCTATATGTCATACTGGCATATATTTTGATTGAGGACTAGAGTTAGGTTTGTAAACCAATTTAGTATGTAATTCCTGCTTGAATTGCCTTCTAGCTTGCTTTCAGTGTTCTTGTATGTTGTTATATTTGTTAGTTATATTTGTAAACCAATGTAGCCTCTATGTCCTGCTTGTGGGAAACATCACTTACAACAAAACTTTTACAACGCACTACCATTACAACGCGGTCATTACAACGCAAACTATTACAACGCATTGAGCTGGGGGGCGCTCTAGGATAGGGAATAGGTTAATTTACTATCCAATAACCTTCCCTAGTGTCCACGGGGACTGGAGTTGGAATAGTAAATTAAACTATTCACTATCCAACACCCAAAAGCGCTATGTGTTGTAATGGTATGCGATGTAAAAACCGCGTTGTAAAGGCAGGCGTTGTAATAGCCTGCGTTGTAACGTCGTACATCCCCTGCTTGTATGTCTTTCTACATTGCTTTCAGTGCATGCCGTACTCCTATAGGCATTGACCTTTTACAATTACTACTTTTTGCTCTGCTGGTTTTTCCAGTTTCCTGTTCTTTCTTTCTTTCTTTCTTTCTTTCTTTCTTTCTTTCTTTCTTTCTTTCTTTCTTTCTTTCTTTCTTTCTTTCTTTCTTTCTATCTATCTATCTATATATGTATCTATCTATCTATCTATCTATCTATCTATACCTCTATCTCTGCAACCTTATCTGTCTGTCTGACTACCTAACTGCCTGTCTGCCTGCCTACTTTTAATGTCTATCAATCTACCTGTCTATATAGCTACTTGTCTGTCTATCATTCAATCTACCTTTGCAACTCTATTTGTCTGTTTATCTAATCACCTTTCTGTATATCTAATTACCTGTCTATCTATCTAATAACATGCCTGTTTGTCAACCTGTCAGGTTTTCTGTCAGTCTTTCTCTCTGTCTATCTGTCTGTATGGTCAGCCTGTTTGTCTACCTGTCAGTCTATCTATCTATTTATCTATCTATCTATTATCTATCTCCCTACCTACCTACCTGTCTGCTCTGTCTAACTCTCTGTCTATCTATCTACATGTCTATCAACCTGCTTATTTGCCTATGTATCTGTTTATCTATCTATGCAAATCTGTCTATGTATCTAAGCAGGTGCTTACTCAGGAGAATATTGCCAGTGCAGATTGTATTCCTCAGTCGTTACACGTTTTGACAGTAAACTGTCTTGGTCACAACCATGATGCAACCATGTCTATGTATAGAAATCTATTGATCTATCTATTGTCAATCTATGTATCTGGCTGGCTACATGTCTATAGAACCCTCGCTATCTGTCTTTGCAAGCCTCAACTTTTCTTATCAATTTGGAGTAAAGATTTACAAAAACCTAAAAAAAAGAATGCATTAGCAAAGAGACTGGCAGCCAACAGTGTTATCATCCAAGACGTTTTGACTTTACAAAAATTATGGGTGCAGGGCCGGCCTAAGGCATGTGCAAGCTGTGCACCTGCACAGGGCCGCCAAACCCCAGGGGCCGCTACGCCAATATATATCCTTAGATACATATTTGAGTGGCGGACCCTGGCAGGGATTTGGCGGCCTCGGGCCCCCTACCTACACTCCCTGCTCAGGGCCTCCGTGAGCCTAGAGCCGGCCCTGATGCGTGTAACAAGGGTTTTTATAGTACTTTTCAGCCAGTCTTCATCCATTAGTCTGTGCACCATGAGGCAACGACTCAGTCCCCTTCAGCCATTGGCTGACTTCACTGTGAGTTGTGGCATGCTGTCCTTTCACAAGGAGTACATCCACACACAAAGTAGTTCTCTTCTGTGCCAGGTACTACTACAGTACGGTGTGCATTATGCAGACAAAACAACATTTTTGCCTCCAAACATTTTTTTAGATTGATGAGGGCCCATCAGCTTATCTAACACTTAAGTTTTGCACAAAAAAAAATGACTTTAAAAAAACAAGAATTTCCTGAAGCCAAAAGACCAGCGCCAGACCTCTTGGCTTTGCCAACACATGTTTGTTTTTACTATCCCTCACCACCAGGGTTTGCCCGGTGGTGATTAACAGTAAAAAAAAAAAAACTATATCAATCCGCTCATCCTAATTGGGCGAGCGGACACATAGCCGACGGCCCTTACTAAGTCGTCAAATAAGTTTGGCTACAGTGATGACAGAATAGTCACAGCCGTAGACACAATTAAAGTCTGCCTGCATCTAAATCGAGCGTGCGGACCACTATATCAGTGTGGAGGGAACTCCTTTGTCGTTAAATCTAATGTGGTCTTTATTCCCGACAGAAATCACTTCTTAAATGTAGGGGCATATTATCAAGAAACAGCGTTAACATTATCGCCGCTTTAGCGGCAGAAAACTGCTGCTAACGCGGCGATAATGGGCTTGATAATACGCCCTTGTGAATTCCCATAGAAGCCCATGTTCAGGTGTGAACATGGGCTTCTATGGGAATTCTCTACGGCGTATTATCAAGCCCATTATCGCCTCTTTGCCGCTAAAGCAGAGATAATGTTAACGCCGTGCTTGATAATATGCCCCGTAGTCTTTAAGTAGGAATAGAAAAATAGTGTGTTGACTGGAATAGGACTCAGTTCGTCATTCAAAATGTTTCTTGAATGCTGAGATAGACACGCAGACCTGACAGCATCAGGTGTTTCACATTAGTGAAGTATCTTCCTAAATAATGTACAATGATACTTACACGTGTGAGCAGACAAGAGTCCTCACAGGCGTCTGAAAAACCTCCTTACAGACAGGGCAGGTGAAGTCAGCTTCCAGGTTAGACTCCGAGTGGTGGTCAGGGGATGGTTCTTCCATAGTCCTAGGGTATTTGTTGTCTGCAGTGTAGGAGTTTGAGGATGGGGGACAGTCCAGCATATGTGTTGTTTCTGCCGCTGCCTTGACTCTGACGTGAGGGCTCTGCTTTTCTTTAGCCGGACCCGTAACGTTTCTGCCCCTGGCTCGTCCCGCTTCACGTTTAAAGAGTATCTTGGAAGAAGCAGATTAAAGAAATAAATACTTTTCAGGACATCAATGAACTGCGAATGACGTCGTTTTAAACAAAGGGTGAGGTCATGAGCACAGGAGACTAGAATCCAGTCAGGTTTTCCTCATGTCCACAATCCATATGTATAACACTTTTTTTAAAAATCACGAATTTCCGTAGAGAATGCTTGAAAGGTTGGTGCTCCTTCTGAAAACGTAACTGGATTTTATAATTCGCTTGCTTGACAAGACCAGACATGGTATAGCATGGTATATCGTGTGTTCTTCTTATACATTCATATTAATATTGTTTACCTTAAGTGGCTAAAGGCCCGAGAGAAAGAGCTTTAGTTTTAAGGAAATAATAGCAGCGATAAATTAAAGCAAAAACAACAAGCAACCGACACTCCCTCCAATTGTCACTTTGTATAATGTAAAACACATTTTGACCTGTTTGAGGGTCCCAAGGCTGTCTAGCCCATACACATACATTTTACAAATTTCAGGCCCCTGGTCACTTACTTCAACATGACATAGAACACGTGCTTTTTTGCGTTAGTGTTAATTTTGGTTCCTGAGAGCACGCAGTTTACCTTCTATAGGAGATGTCTGCGAGCTTCGTTGGATTAAAGCCTTTTGGGAAAATGCCCATGATAATCATAATAACTGGGCCTTCCCATGTCACCTTACCCCTGCCAGCACGCCCAAAGGGCTATGCACTGGGATATTGCTGCAGTATGTCTTCTCGGTTGTTTCCATGGCAACAGACCGCTTGGTTCGGTATAATTCTGTGACATAATGACGCACAGACTCGCCTTTGTGATGCCCATTTTATGTAAATGTGATAGTTGGTTGTATATTTACATCATATGTTTGTTTCGGACACACTACACACAACTGAAAGAGACCGGCACATGTTTTGCTTAGTACGCTTCTAACATCTCATCAGAATAAAAAAAAAAATATATATATATATATATATATATATATATATATATATATATATATATATATATATATATATATATATATATATATATATATATATATATATATACATGTATATATATAAATAGAGAGAGAGAGAGAGAGAGACCTAAGAATCAAAGTACCCTGAGAGTTTAAAGCATAGATACGTAATTTTTTTTAGATTATAATGTGTTTATATACTGTTTATTATAGAACTGATTTAGGCACGAATGATACCTAAAAGATTCAAGAGCTTCACAACCTAAAGAGAACAGAATATCTGTAAATTGTTTTACTGTACGGCAGCGAGCAGAAACCATTCACGGTGGAGAAGGGTCCTTACTGTTGTTATGGATGTCCCACGCGTGGGGCCAAATTGAGAAATGGATGCTGCGTGCTGCCGCTGCAAGGGCACCAGTACAGTGGGAAGTTCTCAGCCCTGGATACACCCTTAAACAATGACAAGTTGAGATCAGAAAGAGGGCATTAACCATTGCAGGAAGTGACAGTTGCATACTTCCGGATAGCAGATGAAGCTGAGAAACTGAAACTACAAAAAGTGTTAGCTACCCACAGATTACCAGGAGAGATTAAGCCAGAATATGCTGGGTAAAATACTATGGGGCATATTTACTTCTTCTGGCGCATCTCTGCAAATCAGCAGGGATGCGCCAGAACAGATGCGTCACGTAACCCCCCCCTTGCGCCACCACAGATGCGTCACATTTACAATGCGGCGCACCATGGTGCAAGGAGGGGCAGGTGCGTGACGCATCTTGAGGCGCACAGGCGGCGCATTGCTGGAGTCACGTCGCAAGCGCGACGCAACTCCTTCAGTGCACAGGGGCTGCCCATTCTGAACATGGTACCTCACTCCTTACGCCTGCTTCAAGCAGGCGTAAGGATTTGACGCAGCAGCGTCGTAAAACTGACTCAGTGAAATCTTGTAGCTTTCCTGCAAGGGAACGCCCACCCTGCGACAGCACGCCCACATGAAACCTGACGCAGGTTTCATGTGGCGCAGGGCTTTACAACGTGACGCATCTACCTAGATGCGTCACGTTGTAAATAAGTCGCATCGTGGCGCATGGTTTACGCCACCGCTGCGTCACAAAAGTGACGCAACGGTGGCATAAAAGTGTCACAAGGGGCTTGTAAATCTGCCCCTATGGGCATATTTACAAGTACCTACCTCCACCACAACGTCACTTTCAGCGAGTTTGTGTTGGCGATAGGGGCTTAGCCTTATTTACAAGGCAGCGTTAAGCCTCTTAACGTGGCTTAAGGCTGCCTTGTAAATAAGGCACCCTTTCACTCTGTTTTAGCTTGAAAGGGGAGGGCAATGGGTGTTGCGATGGGCGTTCCACTGCAACACCCATTGATTTTGTTGCTGCCTCCTATTTACAAGTGCAGCGTAAATAGGAGGCAGTGCCAAAATTAAGACCAGGGAAAACTTGGGTTTAAACAGGCAATACAAGGAGAAATGCTTTGTTTTTCCTCGTTTTTGATGTTTTCATGTGTGCTGCCTCGTGCAGTACGCAGAGAAACAGCAAATTCCCTATGATTGTTAATTTTCAGAAAGGTCCCCCTTCCTGCACATAAACAATCCTTTTAAAAAAAATGCTGTTTTGCAACTTCTATGTGTGCTGCATTAAGCAGCACGCATAGAATTTACAAAACGGCATATGAAGATTGCTTATGTGAAGGAAAGGAGACCTTCCTGCACATAAACAACATAAACAATCATTTTCTCCAACGCAGACACCCTTGCACTATTGTGCAAGGGTGCCTGTTTAGGCGCTAGGCAGCTGAACTCAGCGCCAGCACTAGGGTAAACGCAGGGGTGCACTACATTCTTGTGAATACGGCGCATCCCTGCATGTTCAGAATGGAGAAGCATGGCATTAGCAATGTTTGCTTAACGTCACACATCTCCATTCTGTTGTGAATATGTCCCTAAATTGTATTATCAGTCACCCTTAACCCGAAATCGCAATATGAGTTTTAAATTCCTCCCTGATTATTGGGTCCACACTCATGCTTCAACTGAGTGCTCTCTTATCTCAATGCAGTTTGGAAAGATGGGGACTATCATTATGCAATCAAAGTGGTTGACAATATGGTGAAACCCAGCTAGTATTCAAGCGCGGCAATGGAAGAGCAATCAGTGGGAGAATCTTTGCAAAGACAACAAATACAGATATTCGGAACCAAGTGTTGATATCTTGATACATAATCAGTCCCCACACACCCGGGTAAATTAACAGTCCTTGCTACAAAAGGACAATTGTGACTACAGCTGAAGAGACTCGACCACAGCTTGAAATGTGTCATCATTCAGTTGATTCTTAAATTAGAGGTTGGAGAACCTAAAGACACCAGCCTAATGATTCCTCTATTGAAAACAGACAGTGGTGAGCATTGTCACAAGATACCATTGTAGGAAGTGCCCCTTTTTGCGTGGTTACCCCCCACTTTTTGCCTGACATCTGAGGCAACCTGACTTGATGTGCCCTGAGTCCCTGCCAATAAGGCTCCCATGGCCTGTGTTCTTTCCCAAAACTGTACCTTTATACCCACAATAGGCACATCCCTGGCCACAGGTAAGCCCCTTGGGTACCAAGGGCACTGTGACCAGGGAAGGAGTCTAAAGACATCAGCGCCTATAGTGCCACTCTTTGTAGGCTGCATGTTTTAGTGCAAAGAAAAGTGAAGAGTCACATGGCACACATTCTCAGGTAAGCCACCCCCCTGGCAGGAGGCACTCGCCTCAGGTGAGGATACAATGGCATGAGCCCTGTGCCCCTACAGTGTCTAAGTCCATCCTTAGACTTTGTAAGTGTAGCAAAGCCATAAAGAGTGTATGGTCTGTGAGTTGGTCATTACAAACTCCAAAGCTCTAGAATGACTTTACTAAAACCTGGGAAGTTTTGTAGCAAACGTCTCAGCACATTAAACCCACACTGATGTCAGTGTGGGATTTAATGTAAAATGCACTCAGAGGCCACCTTAGAGATGCCCCCTGAAAAACAACCAGCCCTGTTGTGGTTTCTGAATGGCTGCCCGCCATTTGCCACCACCAGAAAGGTTTCTGGACCCCTGGGTAGGTAGCGTCCACACTCTTGGTCCAGAAACAAAGCCCATCCTGGGCAGAGGTGTCATACCTCCTCACCCAGGATGGGCTGGGTCCATGAAGGGGAAGCTTCAGAGGTCAGTCACCTATGAGAGTTGTCCCTGTCTTTTGCTGCCCCCAGCAATTGGCTCCCACCGGTTCTGTCCTCCTCTTTGGGTGGGAAAGTCGGCCAGAAAATCAAGCTAGGAGGAGAGGTGTGCCCACCTTTGCCAACCCCACCCCTCCGGTGAGAGAGGCGAGGTGAAGCACACATCTCAGTCCCCTCCATCTTGAAGATTAGGGGGCCCAACCAATCAGGAAGAGGCTCATTGCCCCACCCCCCCTCCCCACTCCCCACCGGAGGGTGGCATAATAGGGGGTGTACCCACCCCAAGGAAAGGACCCTGCACACCCCTTTTAATGGCCCTACATCCAGTATTTAGAGGCCACCCTGAATCTTGCCTCCTCAGATTCAAGGCAGAAAGAAGAAGTACCGAAGAACCGTACTGACCCAGGGAGAAGAGGACACCTACTGCATTGGCCCCAGCCCTTCCGGCCTGTCCCGTCTACGACCTGCCTACAGCGAAGAACCCAGCCTGTCCAGATGCCCCCCAGAGCCCAAAATACCCGTCCTGCACTCACCTTACAGACTCTGTCTCCCATGAGCACCAGATTTGCTCAAACAACGACTCCAAAACCAGAATCCGGATTCTGGCAACTCCGCAATTCTGCACCACTCTGCACCGACATCCACGGCCCGAGTTCAAGTGGCCCAACACCATGAGGAGATCTATCCAGCAATTCGGACCTGGTATCTGGTGATCGCTGGCCTCCCTCGAGCCTCAGGATGATGCCCGCAGCCTCAACCTGAAGGGTCTCTCGGATCGCAGCGGGAGCTGGTAAGAAAACCTGATGCCAGAAGACACCCCTGCACCCGATGCCCTACGGCCTTGGGTGGCCCAACTGATGGTGTCTCGGTATCCCCCAAGAATGCAACTTACCTCTCCAACTGGTGGTCGCCTTCAGGAAGCCTCTCTGCGAGCCTGCAGCAACGTTGCGGAACCAAAGGTCTCCAGTGAGAAGGTCAGGGTCCCTGACGTCTCCTTGGCACCCTGCACCTGGCCGTCCCAGTGCCGCTGGTGGTGTAGCTCCTGTGCTAATTGGTGGCCTCTGCAGTGATGACCTAAACCCCCAGAGCTTTGCTCCCACACCTGAGTGGCCTGCTCGTACCTGTCCCTAACCAAAGGTCCCCTTAGCCCCATTGGCTAACATTGGGCCCCTACACTATGCACACGTCCGCCCCAGTGACACTGGTGGTGAAACTCGAGTGCCAGCCTAGACCTTGGGGAACCATAGTCCTAACCCCCAAAACTCCCACTAGTAAGACGCTTACTTACCTCCCATAAGAACCCATGTTACAAGATTTTGGGCCTAAAATGTTATAAGTATTGAACTGTTGTTTTGTATGGGAAGAACAATAACTTCAACTCAAGCCAAGAAAAGTCTTACTTACCTTGTATTGTGTGTTCCTTAGGTGTGGTATCTAGGCATACCACCTAAGTACTCAAAGTAATCTAAAACTAACTGAAAAGTATCCTAAACGTATTTTTGTGTAATGTAAACTGCTTTCTGAATCAATACCAACCTGTAACTATTACAAATTCAATCACAACTGCTTTTCCTTGTAAAGTCCTGCATTTGAGAGTATATTTCACGTACCTGTGCCAAGTCCTGCTTGGTTCCAAAAATAAAACAAAAATATGCCTTTTTATACTTACCCAATTGGTCTGGATTCAGTCTCTGAGTGTGTGCCTTTAGTCTTGATTGAGTGAATACAATAAATGCTTAACACACCCCCTGGATAAGCCTAACTGCTCACCCACATTACCACAAAGATAGCTGTTGGTACTCACCTAATGTACCTCTGCTATACCTCTGGGGACTCCCTGGACTCTCTGCACACCATACCTTACGTTGGTATAGTATATACAGAGCCAGCTTCCTACAACCATTGTGCAGAAAATGCCCACACCAGACAACTTCTCTACTGTCTGAAACTTATAATACCACAACAAAACCAGTTGTCATTGATTGTTTAGCCTTTCTCTGCCTAGTAGCAAAAGGAACAACGTTGTAATACCATTTTCAACAACAGTTACAGGTACTATGTAAAGTGGTATGTTCATTAGTGCCATTATTTATGTATTCACGCTCCTGCATACCACATTCTGGAATGGGGATTGGTCAGTGCATGAGCCTCCCACTAAGGTTCTCTCTCTGGTAGCTGTAGACAGTTTCCAGCTCTGAAAGGTCCGTTTTCTTGATGTGGGATAATTTTCTTGGAAATAAATCTTAAAAGAATTGTATCTGTCTGCCTGCAATTTTTGTCATACCACCTATTGGAGACGAGGACATGTGCTGGATTTTGTGCCTCCATCATCTCATTGATCACTCTATATGCCCTGAATGCCGGCCTACCTACTTTTTAAACTAATTTAACTCCCTTATTTCTAACTGACTGGCATACAAGCAACTGTGACCCAGATGTTTCCCAAGACCGCTCCACCCTGCCACTGGTGCACAGTCCCTGGGGGGGCCACTAGGATCCTGCCACAGTTTGCAGCTGATAATCAAGGGTTTGATTAACGGCAAAAGTTGCACCCAGAAGCTAAAGAGTATTCATACAACTCAAGGCTGCATGTGTTACACACCCACATTGACTTAATTTATTGAATTGCAACAGTGGTGGAGAGAGTGAAGGGCATGGAATAGTTAGTTAATTAATCATTTCAACACGTATTTGAGAGGCAACATTATAAAAGAACATGAGTGATTTAAAAGTGACACATATATGACCAAAACAGATAAACACAGAGGTCCTTCCATTGATTCTTTGAATCTTTATTCAAAATCTTCTCTAAGCAATATAGCTATGCGCAGCCAACACGTTTCGCCCAGTTATAGGCTTCCTCAGGGCTGCAAACATATACAAACATACATCACATACAAAAATATACACATGCATAGATCACATAAATTCACAGGGAAACACGGACTGATACCATAAGACATTCTTGTGATGAGAAAGTGAGTTCACAGGTAACATATGTGCCCACATGTATATTAGAAAAAAAGTATTTTTTGTAAAACAATGTTTTATTATTTTCCGTTTTTTATACCAACACTTTTTTTATATTATTGCTCGTAGGATGGCTGGGAAAGATCATACGACATACATTACTATTCTAACATTTATATATGTTTCTTTATGTGTATTTTTCCATTTATTTTCAACCCACCAACACTCCACACACTTATGTGTCCAAATCACTTTTCAACAGAATGCCACTAAATATTTCTTTGCATAACATGCAAGCTAAGGGAATTGCCAAGTACGTTATTTGATTTTATTAGCACACAACATGGGCACGCATCTGCCTCATGCGATCGTGGGTCACACTTTGAATAGCATTTCATCAGTGGCCTTATTTCTAGGGTGCCTCACAAAGAAACATGTCCTGTGTGTCCAGGAGCGAGCAACAGTGGTGCAAGAAACAGGGAGGTAGAGAATAGAGCAGTGCAAAGCAGAACATTAGTAGTGATTATGTCTAAATGTTAACAGAAGCCATATTCCATTCACTTCACCACTATACATTGTGTTACTTTTATGCGGCATGTTTGTCAAGTCTCACTTAGCAAAAACCACACTGCGGTATGACTCAAATGCAATTCTCCTATATAATATCTATGAAGCAATAGAGCAGATATACAAAATTAAATAAATGGAAGGCTAACAATCATATATAGGTCCATATTCAGAGTCATTCCCCATCATTAAGGCCTCCAATTGTTTTAATTCCCTGTTTTTCCCACAGAGCCCATTTGAACAGCTGTTGGTCCGCAGTGATTTCCTCATTGTACCAATGTCTTTATGAACTATTCTATTGAACTCTCAAGTGTCAGAGTGAATCTTTCCATATGGCCCACATAGCCCATAAGGTAGGAGGACAAAGCAGGGCTGCCAAACAATAATATTGTATAAGACGGCAAAACCTACCGGAGCCTGTACAATGTTCCACTCCAATGACACGAATAAGGCTGTTCTGCTATAAGTAGCAACAGATATGCCAGTTGCAATAAATGTTGAGCCATTTAGTAAAGCAGCATGTCAGGCAGCCAGAGACCACACAATCTGGTAGCCGCATGCAACCTTGAATATTTAAGACATGGTTTCCTGTCAGCCCAGCTAAACCTCTTTATACTCTGATTTATAGTGTGAAGCAAGAACCAACAAGGGCAGCATACCAAAAACATAGGGGCATATTATCAAAAAACGGCGTTAAAATTATCATCGCTTTAGCGGCAGGGAACTGCGGCTAAAGTGGTGATAATGGGCTTGATAATGTGCTCTTGTGAATTCCCAAAGAAGCCCATGTTCTGGTGTGAACCTGGGCTTCTATGGGAATTCTCAAGGGTATATTATCAAGCCCATTATCGCCGCTTTATCGGCAGTTTCCTGCCGCTAAAGCAACAATACATTTAACGCCCTTCTTGATAATATGCCCCATAGTTAAATCTGGGTGCCGTCACCATCTTAATCATCTGTACTTTATCCCAAAAAGAGACGTGTATGATAGACCATCTTGTGAAGTCCTGTTCCATTCTTTTCAGTAATTGCTGAATATTATCAGTCACCATATTGACCAACCCTCTATTTATCAGCAAACCCAGATACATCAAACCTGAGCCCTTTCATGAGAATCCAAAAGCATCCTGTGGAGTTCTCCAGTCCCTATGCGTGAGGGGTAACCCCTCACACTTAGACCAATTTATCTTATACCCAGAAAATAATGAAAAACTCTCAATTAGAGACATGAGATGGAGAACAAAAGAGTCTGGTTCACTCTAAGTCAAAAAAAATATAATCTGCATATGACAAGATCTTGCAAGCACCAATAGGTGTTTCTCTTCCCTGTACAAGGAGAGACTGTTGGACTGCTTCCACCGAAGGTTTGATTGCTAAAAGGAACAGCGGCAACCCTGACTTGCGCCCATTAGATATGAAGGGGCTTTGGTAGATAACCTCCATAGTCAATCTGCGCTGAGAAGCTGAGTATAGCCACTGGATTTTGGACAAAAAAACTTGGACCTATCCCTGCCCTGTTTAAGGCGTGGAAAAGATAGCCCCATTCAACCCAGTCAAAAGCCTTCTCAGCATCCAAAGAGAACATCAACTTACCATCTGAGTTATTTCTTACTTACCATAGCACATTGGAAAAAAGACGCATATGATTAAGGGTAGAACGCCCGAGCACAAAACCAAACTCAGAGCTTTATAGCAAGCTGGGGAGGACTTTCTTGAGGCAGGTTGCAAGAACGTTTGGGAGAATCTTCATGTCTGCATTAATGAGCGATATAGGACAGTACTCGCACAGTTAGTAAGATCCTTATCGGGCTTCAAGATAAGACTGATGAGCGCTCTATTAAGCTCTGACAAAATAACAGCTTCCCCTTCTCGCTCCTTAAAAGCTTATAAAGAAGCGGAACTATCAATTTTCTCTTAATCTTATAAAATAAGATTTCCCAACCACTTTTTATAAGATGAACAAAGTACCTTAAACCCTGGTTTGTTGAGCATTGCAAGTATCCACTTTGAAGATTCGTTGCACAGTCGAAGTGATGTGTCAGTTCTGGGGTACAGCAAGGCTGTGGTGCAAGGTCAACGTTGTCATTGAGGATCCTGCCAATGAGGGCTTGCAATGCACAGTCTGCTGTCTTATTTGTTCCGTGGAGGTGTGCAGCTGCAATGCGGAGTCCAGCATCATCATTGAGCCTGCCGTGGACAAGGGTTGTGAGGGCCTGCACCGAGAATGTGTTGCACAGCCTTGGTTCCGAAGAAGCTGTGGAGGCGATGCAGGTATTTGCAGCAGTTCTGATCCAAGCAGCAGTGGCAATGCAGCTGTTCTGCTTGAGGTTGCACAATGCAGCAGTGGAGATGCGACAGCTCTGCTGGATCCACAGAGGCTGGCACTACTTGGGAGGGTAATCTCAGAGACCAGGTGCAGGTGCAGGGCTGTAGGAAGCCTTTAAAGTCAATAAGACTTCAGATAAGGAGGCCAGCCAACTAGCCCTTGGAGTCACTCTGGGGTTCTGGGTTCGGAGATGAAGGTCCAGTCCTTCTCACCCAGGCAACAGGGCAGCAGGCAGAAGGTTAGTACAGCAGAGCAGCAGTCCCGTCAGAACAGCAATCCAACAGAGTGGCTCTTCTTTTAGTAGCAGTCTTTCTTCCAGTGGCGGCTGGTGATATTTGAAAGTGGTGAGGCGTGAAGCTTTGGTATGACCTTTATGTAGTGAGTGATGCAGGCAAGCTTAATGGACAAACTTGGGGTCCAGGCTGGATCCTGCACATCTTCAGCCACCTCTGTCCTCTTCAGCACCCTCTTTTCACTCTTCCCAACTGCACTTCCTTGCATCTCCCTCACTTCACTAGTTCCAAACATACACTGCACTCACTCACATTTAAGCAATTTATTTACTTTTGCTTTGCCATGTAAATATTTTGCCATCATTGAATCCCCTTCAAACACATTTTCACAAAATCGCAATTACAACTGGAATGCATGACCATTGTTCTGTGTGGTCTGCAGAGAGGCCAATCCACTGACAGGCACTTTGCTTTGGCTTCAATGTCTGCATCAGGAGCTCTCAATCAAAGCCCCTCTTAAACATCTGCAAAGCTCAAAGTATGTACAGAAAAAACACGTAAAGAAAGACAACATGATTAAATAGCTAACTCAAGATTAAGTAAAACTTGAAATTAGAGAGGAACTAAATTGCTGACATGCATTGCCTTAACGTTTTTAACATTCATCGTTCGTAAATCAATCCATGTTTTTGGCATTAATGTTGTTGAGGGCATGAAGACAGGGCCAGTTTTAATGTCATACAACAGATAACTGTCTACTGTAAGCACATTTCTCTCACTTTGCATTTGACTGCTCATCTTTTGTATCAGTTTTGCAAGGGAACAAATGCAGCAGCTCTACTTCTAACGGGGCCAGCGACGTGCAGCCAGGGCCTAGGGTGTCACAGTGGGGGAGGTTAGTGTGGTGAGGGGTCTCAGAACAATATGCATAACAGAAGATGAGCATTCTAACACTTACCAATATGGATGGCAAGGCACCAAAACACACATGTGTGCATCCACTCCTTCTTGTGACGAATGGGATAGGGTGGGATCTATGCCTTTGAATAATGGAGTACAAAAGGGGGTGGTGATGGACGGAGCATCTGAATCAATCAAACACTCACACCCAGTCAAAAGATCTGGGATTTAATCCATCACCGTTCTTTAGCCCACTCTGCCACCCCAGTTCAGACATGGCTATATGCAAATCAGTCTGACCCTGTGCCTCATGGGAACAGTCCAGCCCGAACTGCCAAGCCATGCCTTTCCTGGACCGGAAACAAGCTTCCGAGGACCGGTTTCTGGCATTCCAGCCATCTTCAGCCCGGCTTGCTTGAATCCAGTGGCAAAGTGAGCAAGGGACTCACGTCTGAGCATACCCTGCCACACTTATGGCGGCCAAAAGCGGTTGGCCGCTGGATTCAAGATAGCCTGACTGATGAGGATTATGAATCCGAAACCGGTCCCAGGATGCTTGTTTCCGGTCCAGGGAAGACATGGCTTGGCAGTTCGGGCTGCATTGTTCCCATGAGGCACAGGGTCAGACTGATTTGCATATAGCCATGTCTGAACTGGGGTGGCTGAGTGAACTAAAGAATGGTGATGGATTAAACCCAGATCAGTTGACTGGGGGTGAGTGTTTGATTTGTTCAAACGCTCCGTCCATCATCCCCTTTTGTATCGCTTTGTTCGCCCTAAGTGTGGCAGGGTATGCTCAGACGTGAGTCCCTTGTTCACTTGGCCACTGGATTCAAGATAGCCTGGCTGATGAGGATTATGAATCCGAAACCGGTCCCAGGATGCTTGTTTCCGGTCCAGGGAAGACATGGCTTGGCAGTTCGGGCTGCACTGTTCCCATGAGGCACAGGGTCAGACTGATTTGCATATAGCCATGTCTGAACTGGGGTGGCTGAGTGAACTAAAGAATGGTGATGGATTAAACCCAGATCAGTTGACTGGGGGTGAGTGTTTGATTTGTTCAAACGCTCCGTCCATCATCCCCTTTTGTATCGCTTTGAATGATGGAGGGCTGCTCATACGCAGAGACTGAGACTCCAGCACCCAAAACCATGACGTTGAAAGTGACACCGGCCTATAGCGGATGCTGCAATAGACTACAATGGCATTGATTCATTATGAAGGGCTTTAGAACAGCAACCCGGACTTAAATCTATCGATTTTTGTTTAGAGATACAGTAGTATCTCAAAATAAATAAATCTATTTAATATTTGTAGAGGAATGTTAAGGAAATTATTTCAGGGGGTGCAGCCCCATAGTCCTAATGGAAAATCCGCCCCTGCCTTCTTCCATGGAGAGTATCCACAGGTTTGAGAAATTTTCTGAAGAGTTGGTGTCTGAGGTCTAATATTTATGTCCAGTTGTGCCTTTGAAGTAGGGGGATGCTTCTAGAGGCTTGGCTTTGGATCCCTGCCTTCCTGGCCCTGGCTCCACACTGACTACTGGGGATAGTCAGCCATTGGTATAGAGGCAGGACATACCCTATTCAAGTGTATGTGGAGATGTAACCAGCTTTAAACGTTTAAAAGTGCACACACACAGGCTGCAATGGCAAACCTGAGACATGTTTTAAGTGCTACTTAATTGAGTGGCACAATTCATGCTGCAGGGCTTTACAGGTCATGGGCACAGGTATTGCCACTTTACTAGGGACTTACAAGTAAATTAAATATGCAAATTGGGTATAAGCCAATTGTAGGAAAATGGCCCTCTCTGAATGGTCACCCCAAACTTTTTGCCTTCTTTTTGTTGGTTTTAGGACTCTGAGCACGTTACCTCTGCTAACCAGTGCTGAAGTGCATGTGCTCTCTCCTTTAAACATGGTGACATTGGCTCATACCCAATTGAACTATTTAATTTACTTGTAAGTCCCTTGCAAAGTGGTATACCATAAACCCAGGGCTTGTAAGTTAAATGCTACTAGTGGGCCTGCAGCACTGATTGTGCCACCCACACAAGTAGACTTCCACACCTGTCTTAGGACTGCCAATGCAGGGCCTGTGTGTGCAGTTTACTGTCACTTTAACTTGGCATCTAAAACCCTTTGACAAGTCAGACATTTCCTTTTTTTTACACATATGTCACCCCTAAGGTAGGCTCCAGGTAGCTCACAGGGCAGGTTCTGTGTAACTAAAAGGTAGGATATGTACGTGTATGTTTTACATGTCCTGGTGGTGACAAACAGCCAAACTTGTGTTTTCCCTTCTGTGAGGCTTACTCCTCTCATAGGCTGGCATTGAGAATTCCTCAATACACTTTTAGACTGTAACTTCTGATCAGAAAGGAATAGCTGTATCATGTTTTATATCTTTGGAATAGTAATGATAAATCCTCCTTACTGGTCAAATTAAATTTGACAGTACTGTTTTAGAAATTCCACTTTTAAAATGTGGAGATTTCTCTGCACTTACTGCTCTGTGTGCCTTGCAGCCTTTCTCCAATACACATCTGGGGTGGACGAGATCTACACTTTCCATCTAGACAGCCACAAACACATGAAGGCGATGTGTGTTTGAGAACCTATCGACATACATCTGCATTCTAATGGCCCTTCCTGGGCACGATGGAATGGAGGGGCCAACACTTCACTGAATGGGTAGTGTCCTGTCCCCACATACGGGGCTGATTCACACCCAATAGATAGCCTGGCAGACAGGGCTGGATTGATACTTATGCACTTCAAAGACCACTCTTTGAAGTCACCCACACAAGGCACTTTGGGTATAAGTGCTGGGTCTCTTACCCCTTAAAATCAGATAGTACTGGACTTGTAACTGACGCTCTGCCAGAAGAACTGCTGTGCTGTTTAAAGGACTCAACTGGACTGCTGATCTGGAAGGCCTGCTTTACTGCTTGTCGCACTGCTGCTTGCTACTCTCTCACTTTGCTGAAGGAGAACTGGACTCTTCCTTTTCCTCCAAACGGGCTCCAAGTGCTTGTTGCTGAAGGAGAGCTGGACTCTTCCTTTTCTTCCAAATGTGCTCCAAGTGCTTGTTAGCTTACCTCCTGTTGTTTGAGACTCTGGGATATCAAAGTTTCTACCCCTGTTCCTGTGCTTGGTTCACTGGAACTGGAAGTGGACCCAGATACTTGCAGCACAGAAATTGATACACGCCTGTAGCTGAACCAGCTCATCGACCCAGTTGCAGAAATAGAATCAGCGCATGGCTCTGGGAACCAACACTTCGCCTTGAGACCCACCACACATCAGAACTATGTATCGTTGCCACAGCAGCTTGGAGAGATCGATGCATCCCCTTGACTGCATGGAGAATCCAGGTGCATCACATTTCAGAACCAGTGCATCTCGGCCCAGCGTCTCATCTGCAGAACCGATGCGTCACCATTACTGTTGGATCGACATCGACAAAAGGTTAAAGTAACGTTATATTTAGGTGTGATAAAAGGATCTGTTTTTTTAACCAAAAAAAGACCTTAGAAATTCACTGAAAAAACAAAGGATAAAGTAATGTTATAGTTAGGTGAACTTGTCAGTGACAATAGTAACGTTTTGAACTAAAAAAAAATACAAACTCACCAGTTATAGTTGGCAGCACTAACTATGATTTGGGCCCCGCTATGTACTGCTTTTGGCCTCACACATGACATCACTCATGATTTTCTATGGCATCATTTATGACATCACTGTTGCCATCTCAAATTATATTATTGTTGATATCACTGATGACATCACTGATGGCATCATCCAAGGTTTGTTGTACCGCATATTGGTATCTAATTGGATGCCTGAGTGAGTGTATGACTCTCTGCTGAGCGGGTCTGTGAGTGGGTGCATGAGTCTGAGTGGGTCTGTGAGTAGGTGCGTGAGTGTCTGAGTGGGTCTGTGAGTAGGTGTGTGAGTGTCTGAGTGGGTTTGTGAGTCAGTGTGGGAGTGTCTAAGTGGGTCTGTGAGTAGGTGCATGAGTGTCTGAGTGGGTGCATGAGTCTCTTAGTGGGTCTGTGAGTGGGTGTCTGAGTGTTCGAGTGCTCTATGTTTTGGCCTCTTCTGCTCTGTTTTACCTTTCTGCTTGCTTTTCTACCCTCTGTTTTGCCTTTCCTGCTGGTTTTTCTCCCCTCTGTTTTGCCCTCTTCTGCTCTGTTTTGCCTTTCCTGCTCTTTTTTCTACCCTCTGTTTCACCTTTTCTGTTTGTTTTTCTGCTGTCAGTTTTGCTTTTTCTGCCCTGTCTTGCCTTTCCTGCTCATTTTTCTGCCCTCTGTTTTGTCTTTCCTACTCCTTTTTCTGACCTTTTTTCCCATATTAAAAACCCTAGAGACCACCACTTCCCGGGCCATTACTAAAATTATGGAGCTGGACCATGGAGACCCCCTGCATTTAGCTGCAAGAGCCATGGGGACAACCATCTCACGGAGGCATTATTTTTACCATCGGAGGAGGGGGCCGCATGGCCCCCAGGCTTTTAAGAAGCTCCAGGGACTACCACCTCCCCAGGGCCAAAATCTTTCTTTAAAGTGGGAGGGGCTGCACAGCCTCCCCAGGACGATTTTGGCCCAGGGCACCCCATCCGGTGGGACCCTGCCAAATTTCAAGGGGGGGGAGCCATGTGGCTCCCCTCCCTGGGCTGATTTTCAGCCCCGGGAACCAGATCCCCTGGGGCCCGGCCTTAAAATACAAATCTCTTTCATGGGGGAGGGGGCCATGTGGCTCCCCTCCTCGGGCCTATTTTGGCCCCAGGTACCCTGTCCCCTAGGGCATGGGCTCTTGATTGTGGGTTCCCTGGACCCCTCCCAGGTCGCCTATTCACCACGTGGGCTGCCTTATGGCCTCTTCGATGCCAGCCGGCTAACCACCTCCTGCAGGAGCAGAGATTACTCTCACAGACAGGGAGCTGCTAAAAATGCAGCTCCCTGGCTGTGTGAGCAATCCGTTTGTCTGTTTCTCTGCCCGCTTGAAAGCGGGCAATGAAAAAGATGGAAAGTCCGCTCTCAGCAAGCAGGAGCGGTGTCACAGCTCTAGCTTGCTGAGAGCCGAGTTTGTGTTTGCTCTGACTTGACAGGAGCTATCAAAGCTCCCACCAAGTCAGAGCAAACAGCTATGTCTGGGACATAGCAGGAGCCAGCCCTGGGGGATGGCGGTCCCCAGTGCCATGTATGGCCCCAGGAGGGGGGGACCCACAGCCTCTCTCCTTTCTTGTTCATTGGCAACCCCAGGGGGGTGGTGGTCCGCGGGGCCCTCTGTGGCCTAGTAGAGGGGCCACGCAGCCCCTCTCCCATTCTTGAAAATAATTTGGGCCCAGAGGAAGGTGGTGGTCCCTGGGGTCCGGGGGGGGGGGATCCACAGGGCCCTCCCAGTATGTCTTATTTAGCCCCAGGGTGGTGGTGGTCCCTGGGGCTTATAAAGCCACAGGAGGGGGGCCCTGCGCACCCCCCTTCATTATTTCAAATGAAGCCCCAGGAGGTGGTGGTCCCTGAGGCTCAATGAGCTTAGGAGGGGGTCTCTGTGCGCACCCCTCCATTAAAAAAAGAAATGACATCAGGACCTGGCCCAGCGGGAGGCTCTATTCAAAACAAGTGCGGGAGCTTACACTTTTTTTTGCATTTTTGCGACAGATTTGCTGCTCTGTCACATTTCATTCATGTTCATTAAAAAATGCTTTAATGCCCTAGCAGGGTTCCTATGGGACCCCATGACCAGAGAGTCAGGGTATTCCTACCGTGCCCATTTTTCTTTTTATAAATGTTTTAGTGGGACTCGGCTGAAGCAGAGTCCCAAGATGGCTGCCAACACGTCCTAGTTGACGTGTTGGCAGCCAATCAGATTTGAGCATGGGGACTGTCGGATCCTCAGTGGTTCCGTGCCCCTATATATCTAAATTTGGATTTCTTTGAATATTTCAGAAAACTACTGAACGGATTTACACCAATTCACAAAAAGGCTGCTTTTTGAATGAACAGCTACCTTTCTGCCAAATATGGTGTAATTCCGTTCAGGAATTCAGGCTGTAGTCATGTCTAAAACCCCTATGGGAATTTGCATTGGGGAAACGTGTTTTGGGACACCCCCCCTTTTTCTCATCCCCGTTTGACGGATCACCCCAAAACTTCAAGACAGCACTGAAGTGGGTGTTGTACTAATTGGGAACTTTCGTGAAGATTCTTCAAACGATGCAAAGTTATTGGCAAGACAAAAATGCTCTTCCTATGGAAACAAGGTTTAACTATATATGTGTTCACAGAAAAAACATAGGTTTCTAGTTAGCTGGCTATTTCACTCATACAAAACCATAGAAATTCCTCTGTTATAGTTAGATTTGCTAACTATAACTCGAGTGCCCCTGCAATGCACTGCTGATGATGTCAGTTATACCTATTTTTTGTACAGATTTTCTACTGTTTTTAACTGTTTATTTATAAATATTTTGTTCATTATATATTTTTCTAAACTGAAATATTGATTAGTTTTTTTGTTTTATTTTTTTATTTTAATATATTGATATTATTTTCTTTAAAAAAAAAAAGTAAAACATTTTTCGGAGTCGCGCACCCAAAGCGTACACATCACGGTGGGTACGCAGATTCTAGCCGCCATTTTAGAAAAGTTGTGAAGGATCGCCATACGGTGTGCGATGGCTGCATGCTTTTAGTTACATCATATACATTTAATATTACGTGATGTGTGCGATTGGCATGCAACCAGTCCGCGACTCCTGCTTCCGCGCATTCGCGACACATGCGCATTACGGTACGAGACACTTGCGCAGTGGCGGGTCCCGCGTGACGTCATATACGTGCTGGGGCCTGCTGGGTGCGCGACTCCTGCAAAAAAAGTTTATGTTCTAAAATTACATGTATTTGTCTTTAATATACATATTAGGGCAAGAGATTATGTAAGATATTCATAAAAATAATATATTTGACTTATAATAAACTTAGATTATTTTTTTATATATTTTCGCACGGTCTGGTGCGTGCATCGTGAGCGCAGAGTGTGCGGGTCCCATGTGAACTCAAAAAAAAAGATTTCATTGGTTCATAACATTTCCCACTGTAACAATTGAAGGACCCCACCCATTTTAATCATTCTTGTTGGAGCATCTTTAGAGAGACATCTCTTTTTCTACAAGAACTCTTTTTGCTTGTTTTTTGGTGTTTTTCAAAAAATATCAAATAAAATGGCATTTGGACAGCAGCAGGAGGAAGTATCTTCTGAAGAAGAATTCTTGCAGGAGGCACCACGTCCACAGAGGCTGGAATCTGTCATGTGGAAATTCTTCACTTTTCCACCTGGAGAGAAGAAAGTAAATGCGAGAAAGGTGACAGAGTCCTGTCAAGAGGCAGTGAAAAAAATACTCTTGTGACACTGCTTCTATGTACAAGCAACTCTGGACCACACATCCTCTCAATCTTGCTCGGGAGGAAATGAGGCGATCTGCTTTGAACCCCTCACCTGCTGTGGCAAGTACGTCTGGAGCATCCTCAGGAACACCTGCAATGGACATTAGGCCAGAATTCACGTTTCTCGAGCAACACTGCGTGAAGTGTAAGAAACATATGCTTTGGTGAGCAGTCGGTGGATGCAGTTTGTGCTGCGCAATGCAACCATTGTTGTTAATTTTTTTTTTCTTTTCATTTTTGGAATTCCAAAAGTTTCCTGTTTTATTCGTTCTTTTTTGTTCATTTTTTGAAAAAAACACCCAAAAAAATTCTAAATTGTACAAAAACAAATACAAAAAAAGTTCTTATCATAACTACCTTATCTGGTTAAAGAAAGAACTATAATTGCAAGGTAATGGTGAAAGTTTAGTTGAATATATGCATACAGCATGATTGACTGAAAGAATGCATTAGTAGTGTATGGTGAATTTATAGGTAAAGATTTATGAGGAAGTACTGCAGCGTCACACTGCAAGCTCTTTAGCTGCACTGCACTGTGGCACTTCCGAAGCACAGGGATGTGACATATGTGCATGAATATTTTGTAACTCTGTGCTTCCCTCTGCACTGCTGCACAAACTGCAGCGATGTGGTGACACAGGCACCCTTGCACCATGGTGCAAGGATGTCTGTGTCGTGCGGAGATTGTTTTTGTGCAGGAAGGAACACCTTCCTGCACAAAAACAATCAATAAAGGCATTTTACTCTTTCAATGTATGATGTGAAATGCATCATGCATTGAAAGAGTAAAAAATGAGGAGAAATGAAAACAATTCTCCTCGTTTCGCCTTGCTACACCAACTCTAGGATGGCGCAGCATTCAGACACATCTCTAGATTTACGATTTTTCATAAATCTGGAGATGTGTCTTGTTCTATGGGTGTTGAGTGGGAACACCCACAGCAACACCTATGGAACACCACTTCAACGCAAAGTTTTGTGTATGACGGGGTCGTATTTACAAGGAGAGCATAGACCACGCAGGGTAGCTTTTCCTCTCCTTGTAAATATGAAGGAGTGCCTGGCGCCATCACTACGTTACAAAAAGTGGTGTACTGGTGGCGCAGGGTGCTTGCAAATCTGCCCCATAAGTGCCTAGGTATTGGCAGACTGATACAATAAGAACATAATGCTGGATGGGTTATTGAAGAATTGCATGAGACTGACAGGAGGTATCTTACGCTGCATGGGTTCTACTTCAGTATTTAATGGAGTGGACCAATTGTATGTATCTGCTTTGAGATTTGTAGGGATTATGCACAGAATATTTTATGTGTACTTGTGTTGGTGCCTAGGTCATTTTATACGAATTCCACAAGTAACTGGAATGATGACAGTGCTGCAAACAGAGTAAACACTTAATTTATAAGTGCTTGCGTATTGGTGGACTGATAGGATAAGTAGATAGTGGTAGAGAAGTGATTAAAGAATTGCATGGGACACACTGGACGATTCCTACTCTGCATGAGTACTAACTGGGTATTTAGAAGAGTGTATCAATAGTATGTAGCTAGTTAGAGGTCTGATTGGATAGTGCACAAAATATTATAGCTGTACTTGTGTTAGTAGCTAGGGCATTCCATAAGTTCATGACTAGTAACTAGAATAATTACAGTATTACAAACAGAGTGTATAGTGAATTTATAAGTGCTTAGGTATTGGTGGAGTAATAGGATAAGTAGATAGTGCTGAATGGGTGATTGGAGAAATGCATGGGACAGACAGGAGGATTCCTACACTGCATAGGTACTAACAGTGTATTTAGAAGAGCGTATCAATAGTATGTAACTGGTAAGAGGTCTGCATGCATAGTGTACAAAATATTGTACCTGCACTTCTGTTAGTGGCTAGGCCATTCCCTAAGTATATGACTAATAACTGGAGTAATTTCAGTGCTGCAAAGAGAGTGCATGCTAAATTTATTAGTGCTTAGGTATTGGCAGAGTGATAGGATACGTAGATAGTGCTGGATGCTTGAATGGAGAAGTGCATGGGACAGACAGAAGGATTCCTAGACTGCATAGGTACTGAGTATTCAAAAGACTGTATCAATGCTATGTAGCTGACTAGAGGTCTGCATGCATAGTGCACAGAATATTGTAGCTGTGCTAGTTTTACTGGCTTGGTCATTCCTTAGGTACATGACTAGTAACTAGAATAATTTCAGTGTTGCAAAGATAGTACATGTTGAATTTATAAGTGCTTAGGTATTGCGGAGTGATAGGATACGTAGATAGTGCTGGATGTGTGATTGGAGAAGTGCATGGGACAGACAGGAGGATTCCTAGGTTGCATGGGTAGTACTTTACTAAGTAGTTGGTTAGAGGTTTATATATATAGTGCACAGCTGAATGTAGTTGTGCATTGATAGTGTTTGGATTACTTAATCTTACTTTGACAGTAGTACATATCAAAAAAAGCGAAACATTTGGATGGTCAGAGCCTTTAGAGCCAGAGAACTAAGAACTAGGTCAGCAGAGCTGCTTTAGAGCCAGAGAACCAGGTCACAAGAGCTGCTCTAGAGCCTAAGATCTAGGTCAGCAAAGCTGCTCTAGAGGGAGAGCACCAGGGCAGCAGAGCTGCTTTAGAGGGAGAGAACCAGGGCAGCAGAGCTGCTCTAGAGCCTAAGCACCAGGTCAGCAGAGCTCTTCTAGAGGCAGAGAACCAGGTTAGCAGAGCTGCTTTAGAGGGAGAGAACCAGGGCAGCAGAGCTGCTCTAGAACCAGAGAACCAGGTCAGCAGAGCTGCTTTAGAACCTGAGAACCAGGTCAGCAGAGCTGCTCTAGAGCCTAAAAACCAGGTCATCAGAGCTGCTCTAGAGGCAGAGAACCAGGTCAGCAGAGCTGCTCTAGAGCCTAAGAACTAGGTCAGCAGAGCTGCTCTAGAGCCAGAGAACCAGGTCAGCAGAGGTGCTGTAGAGCCAGAGAAACCAGGTCAGCAGAGCTGCTTTAGAGGGAGCGAACCAGGCCAACAGAACAGCTTTAGAGCCAGAGAACCAGGTCAGCAGAGCTGCTTTAGAGCCAGAGAACCAGGCCAGGAGAGCTGCTTTAGAGCCAGAGAACCAGGCCAGGAGAGCTGGTTTAGAGCCAGAGAACCAGGTCAGCAGAGCTGCTTTACAGCCAGAGAACTAGGTCAGCAGAGCTGCTCTAGAGCCAGAGAACCAGGTCAGCAGAGGTGCTGTAGAGACAGAGAAACCAGGTCAGCAGAGCTGCTTTAGAGGGAGCGAACCAGGCCAACAGAACAGCTTTAGAGCCAGAGAACCAGGTCAGCAGAGCGCTCTAGAGCCAGAGAACCAAGTCAGCAGAGCTGCTCTAGCTGACACTGACTGACTGACACTGACTGATTGACAATGACTGACACTGATTGACTGACACTGACAGACACTGACACTGACTGACACTGATTGACTTACACGGACACTGATTGACTGACACGGACTAACTGACACTGACTGACACTGACTGACATTGATTGACTGACAATGACTGACTGACACTGACACTGACTGACACTGACACTGACTGACTGACACAGACTGACTGACACTGACTGACTACTCTCTACTACTCTACTACTCACTATCTACTATTCTCTCTCTACTGCTCACTCTCTACTACTCACTCTCTACTAATCACTCTCTACTACTCTCTACTACTCACTCTCTACTACTCACTCTCTACTACTCGCTACTACTCACTCTCAACTACTCACTCACTACTACTTTCTACTATTCGCTCTCTACTACTCACTCACTACTACTCTCCACTACTCACTCTCTACTACTCACTCTCTACTGCTCTCTACTACTCACTCTCAACTACTCACTCGCTACTACTTTCTACTACTCACTATCTACTACTCACTCTCTACTACTCTCTACTACTCTCTACTACTCACTCTCTACTACTCTACTACTCTCTACTATTCACTCTCTACTACTCACTCTCTACTACTCACTCTCTACTACTCACTCTCTACTACTCTCTACTACTCACTCTCTACTACTCACTCTCTGCTACTCTCTACTAATCACTCTCTACTACTCACTCTCTACTACTCTCTACTACTCACTCTCTACTACTCACTCTCTACTACTCTCTACTACTCACTCTCTACTACTCTCTACTACTCACTCTCTACTACTCTCTCTCTACTACTCTCTCTCTCTACTATTCACTCTCTACTACTCACTCTCTACTACTCACTCTCTACTACTTGCTCTCTATTACTCTCTACTATGCACTCTCCACTACTCACTCTCTACTACTTGCTCTCTACTACTCTCTACTGCCCACTCTCTACTACTCACTCTCTACTACTCACGCTCTACTACTCGCTCTCTACTACTCTCTACTACTTACTCTCCACTACTCACTCTGTACTACTCGCTCTCTACTACTCTCTACTACTCACTCTCTATTACTCTCTACCATTCACTCTCTACTACTCACTCTCTACTACTCACTCTCTGCTACTCTCTACTACTCACTCTCTACTACTCACTCTCTACTACTACTCTTTACTACTCACTCTCTACTACTCACTCTATACTACTCTCTACTACTCACTCTACTACTCTCTACTACTCTCTACCACTCACTCTCTACTACTCTACTACTCACTATCTACTACTCTCTCTCTACTACTCACTCTCTACAACTCACTCTACTACTCTCTACTACTCACTCTCTACTACTCTCTCTCTACTACTCACTCTCTTCTACTCTCTCTCTACTACTCACTCTCTATTACTTGCTCTCTACTACTCTCTACTAAGCACTCTCCACTACTCACTCTCTACTACTCACTCTGTACTACTCTCTACTACCCACTCTCTACTTCTCACTCTCTACTACTCACTCTCTACTACTCGCTCTCTACTACTCTCTACTACTCACTCTCCATTACTCACTCTCTACTATCGCTCTCTACTACTCTCTACTACTCACTCTACTACTCACTCTCTACTACTCTACTACTCTCTACTATTCTTTCTACTTCTCACTCTCTACTACTCTCTCTACTACTCACTCTCTACTACTCTCTACTACTTGCTCTCTACTATTTGCTCTCTACTACTCACTCTAATACCCACTCTCCACTACTCTCTAGTACTCACTCTCTACTGCTCTCTACTACTCACTCTCTACTACTCTACTTCTCTCTACTACTCTCTCTACTATTCACTCCCTACTACTTACTCTCTACTACTCTCTACTACTCACTCTCTACTACTTACTCTCTACTCTCTACTACTCACTCTCTGCTACTCTCTCTCTATTACTCACTCTCTACTACTCACTCTTTACTTCTCTCTCTACTACTCTCTACTACTCACTCTACTACTCACTCTACTACTCACTGTACTGCTTACTCTCTACTACTCACTCTACTACTCTCTACTACTCACTCTCTACTACTCTTACTCATACTACTCTCTACTACTCACTCTACTACTCACTATCTACTACTCTCTACTAATCTCTCTCTGCTACTCACTCTCTACTACTCTCTACTATTCACTCTCTACTACTCACTCTACTACTTACTTTCTACTACTCTCTACTACTCTCTCTACTACTACTCTCTACTACTCACTCTCTGCTACTCTCTACTATTCTCAATTTCTCTCTACTACTCTCTACTACTCACGCTCTACTCTCTATAACTCACTCTCTACTCTCTACCTCTCTCTCTACTACTCTCTACCTCCCTACCACTACCTCTCTACCTCTACCTCTCTACCTCCACCTCTCTATACACACACATATGCACATTTTTATATGCATATGCATAGTAGGTAGTTATAGTTAGGACCTATTATCCATAGGAAATCTGCAACATTCTATTGCCAATAACTTTGGTGCCAATTGATGAATCTTCTCGAAATTTTTCAAACTTTTGGCCAGCTCAGTTCCACTCCTTCCCCAAAAGTTTGGGGGTGATTGGTCAAGCTGGGGCAGAGAAAAAAGGGGGGTCCCAAAACATATTTTCCCCATGCAATTTCCCATAGGACCTTTAGCCACGGCTACAGCCCGAATGGCTGAACAGATTTACACTAAATTTGGCAGAGATGTAGTCCTTAGTTGCAACTTGTGCCTTTTGCTTATATGGTGTCAATCTGTTCAGTAGTTCCTTAGAAAATTATGGTTAAAGTCATTTATATATCTATGGGCGCGGTGGATCCGCTATTGTGCGAGGATTGGCATCGTAGCATAAGTGCACCGTCCCGATCACGCGCTCAATGCTAATTGGCTGTTAAGCGGTTGTAAACATTCGAAACCAGAAACTGTTGGCAGCCATTTTGTGTCTCGGTGGAAGCGAGGCTGAGGAAGTCAGTGGAATAAGTGTTCAAAAGGGAGAAAAGGGGCAGGGTAGAAAGAATTTTACCCTCTAGACCTGCTTAGGGGGTCCCAGAAGGACCCCCAGGGATGACAATTTTTTTTTTTTATTGCCGGTAGGTGGGTTTAGGGTGCGCGTAGTCTGACGAGTTTTTTTATAATTAGCTCCCGGGGGGTAAATACCGGGGGCAAAATTATTATATTTTATGGGGGGCACTTATAATTAGACCTCGGGGGGGGCTAAATACCGGGAGCAAAATTATTACATTTTATGGGGGGCCCAGAGGGGCCGCCCAGCCCCGGGGATCGTCACCCCTCGGGCTAAAAAGAAAAAAATGGTGGGGGGAGGGGTCGAAGGTCCTCAAAGGCGTGGGGACCATCACCCCTCTGGGCTTTATGTATTGTGGGAGGGGACTACGTGGCCCCCCTCCTGGAGCACTTGAGGGCCCCGTTACCCCCCGGGGCTACAAAACAAATTATGGCTGGGGGGGTCTGTAAGGTCTCCAAATCCCCGGGGACCACCACTCCCCGGGGCTTTATGTATTGTGGGAGGGCCAGCTTTTGCAGTGCCCTGGGGTGCCCATCCCACCCTCCCATAGTAAGGAAATCTGTTCTTTCTTTCAAAATGTAAATCAGATTGCTTTTCCACATGGGGAGCTGCATGTTAGTAGTTCCTGATGTGGAAAAGTAATGCCGGCTCCCGAACGCGTAGAATTTGTGCAGCAAAGACGCTGGAGTCGCGCAGCCTACAGATTATGATTCGTGCATCCAGCACGTGCACTCCTCGGGCCGCACTGAGCGCTGCGCTGGGTGCGCAACTTTTACTTTTTCCGTTAAATAATAGCCCCTACCAGTACTTTCTAATATTCCCGGGGATCGTATCCCCCGGGTCTTATAAAAAATGTTGGGACCGTGAGGGGAGCCACAATGCCCCCATGGTCCCGCCGGCTTCCCGCGTTCTTGGGGAGCCAGCATTGCTTTTCTGCAAGGGGAGATGCTAACTTGTATGTGGAAATGCAATCTTGTTTGGATTTTGAAAGTGAGAACAGATTTCACTGCTCTGTCTTTCAAAATGCAAACTAAGTTTGCTATGGGAGGGCGGGAGCCGCGAGACTTCCGCCTTCTAATAGCAAACAGCAGTGTCACGGGGGTAGGCACCCCGGGACACTGCAGGAACCAGCCCTGGGGCGTGGTGGTCCCCAGGGCTCTCAGGGCACCAGGTGGAGGGCTACACAGCCTGCCTCCCACAATACACAAATCCCAGGGGGTGGTAGTTCCCGGGCTTTGAGGGGCGTCATTGAGGCCCACACACTTCTAATTTTGCAGGGGGGACCGGGGGCTCTTGGATGTGAAAGTGGCACAACGGGATTGTAAATCTGGTACACAGTGTTTTGTTTTGAGTTTGCTTTCCTTTCTGTCTTGTAGAGGATCCAAGGTGAATATAACAGTTTTTGTACAGCCAGTCCCTTTCAACGCTACTCCAAAATGGCTTTCTGCCTGTTACCATAGTAACAGTTCATGGAACACTTACGTGAGCACAGAGGTTAGAAGTTCACCACACTATGGGGCCGATTATGATGGCGGACGGACCTGAGTCCGTCCGCCACCATAGAGCAGGAGGGAACCTCCGCATTGCCTGCGGAGTTCCCTCCTGTGCAATTAGGATGTGACCGCCACCCTGGCGGTCACATCCTCTATTTTTCCATTGCGGCGGGTGCGGCTTCAAGCTGCATCCGCCGCAATGATAAAAATGCATACATTGCATTTGTATGCAGAAAGCGGCAGGCACCGTGCGGTGCCTGCCGATTTCTGTATACAAATGCAGGGGGGTACCATAGGTACCCCCATGTGCACCCCCCACCCCCCCCCCTTCACCTAGGGGGCCCGCAACGGGCCCCCGCAGTGAAGTTACACATGCTTTTCCACGGCGGAAAACCCGCCGCGGAAAAGCATTTTTTAAAGCCCTTCCTAATATGGCGGACAGTGTCTGAGAGACACCGCCACCATATTAGAGCTTTTCCGCCGCGGTTGTAAGCCAACCGCGGCGGAAAAGCTGCGGACAGAAACCAGGACCCACCAGCCATCCTAATGTGGCGGTGGGTCTTTGGTGGGTCCGCTGCGGTTTTTCCATATCCTCCGGGCCGGCGGAAGCCACCGCCAGCCCGGAGGATACGGAAAAACCGCAATCATAATAGGCCCCTTGGTTGCTAATGGAAAAGTGTAGGTATAGACTCTGGTAGAGATCTGGTTAAGAGTTAGCATCAGAATTATAAATATAATTTCTATTGGGGACCGACACCCCCCCAAAAAAAAGACGTATATATTTGTTTTTATTAAGTTTTATTAAAACAACAATAACTGGAAACATAACTTTAGATAACAATACTATAAATAACTAGAAACATAAGTTTAACAAAATAATATAATAAAGAAAATGTGATATGGTGTAGCGTGCTACTCACCGAAAAATTGCTTCGACGTCAGGGGTAGTAAGCGCTATATAAATGCAATTACAATACAATAAAATATGGACTCGAATAGAAGTACTGTAGGTAATCTGCAAAACAAAAAAGAAAATTTGTGTTTAAAATTAGATCGATGTGACTAAATGAGGTAAACCATAACAAGTCAAGGTAACACTTGATGATATTTTCTTATTTTAACGTGTGCTGTGTGCCTGTTACATTTCACTTGTCTTATAGGCCCGCGTTCAAGCGGTATCTGTATGGAAGTACCTACTGCGTCAGATTTACATTACAGATCAACAGGTCTGTAAAATGAATCAGAGATGAGCCAGAATTAGGTGAGAGATCAAGTCATTATGCAGGACAATATTCTTTAGGGCTCATTTACAAGACTCTTGTGCCACTTTAGTGTTACTTTTCTCATGTTGAAAGTGATGCAAAAATGGCGCAAGGGGCTTGTAAATAAGGTCTTTTAATTTTAATGCATTTAATCAGAGGGATTGTAGATGTAGGCCGCTCTGCTTACCTTGTGTAAACACTGTGACCAACAGAGTTCACAACTTGAACTCAGCTTTGCTTCTACACGTCAGAGTGGACAGCACAGTACTGCAGAAAATACTTGTAGCTCACCTTTTGCCTCCGTTGTGTGACCAAGGACGTGCTGCTTCATAGTGCACCCTCCAGTTTAGTGATCTGAAAGATAGTATATAGAGTTAGTATTTAGTATTTAGTAATAGCATAGTACATTGAAATGCACACGTACATTTTTGGTTTATTTTTTTGTACACTTAGAATACTATATTACAACAAGTTCCACTGTAGGGAGGTGTCTGTGCAGTGTTTTTTTCCAAAGTACTATATTCCATGCATTCCCACTGCAAAGCGGTGAGTTTTCAATATTGGGTATCTAGACTGTTGCACCCCATTGACTCGCAGAGTCAGGAGGTGAGTGTTTTTCTTGGGAAGTCAGAGGCAGATTTAGAAGCTCCTTGCGCCACTTTTCCCATGTTAAAAGTGACACAAAAGTGGCGCAAGGGGCTCGTACATCTGCCCTTCAAACTGTTGTAACCTATCTATTCTCACTGGCTGGAGGAAATTGTACATTCCTACGCAGTGAAACTGCTGCACACTACCCACTTTCTCTTTTTACTGATGACTTGTCGTTGTTTGTTGTTCGGAAACAAGCTTTTTTGCTCACCTTGTGCCATTGGCCTGATTCAAAGAGGGTGCACTATGCATTGAAGCAGCTTTCTCAGAAGTTGTTACGATGGCCACGCATCATCGCAGAATCCTCGAACTCTGAGTTTTAGAGGTGTTGGGGGGACACCAATTTGTGAAACACAATCTGTAAGAAAAAAAGGAAGTTAACATTGTGTGTCATTTCTTTATCAAAGGAGAGAGGAAGTGAGAGAGTGATTGCAAAGAATATTTGCGGCTCAACTTTCTGTCACAAGTGTGTTTTTCACTACTTGCCGGGGCATAATGCACCCTGAAGCTCTACATCTAAAAGATAGTAAAAGAAAGATGTTATGATTGGTAATTGTTACTATCTTAATGTGGAGTTGAATAACATCGGCCTTTCACACACGTTCCCTCTCACAAAAGAACTATTTGTATAGTTTATATTCCGGAAGTTTGACCGAATATAAAAAACGTTCCTGCTTTTGGAAAAAAAATATATACATGTAATTTGATACACTATATAGGGCTGCGTTCGTCTAAATCAATGTGTCGCATTTTTGTATCCAGTCTGGCACAGCCCTTCGACTCCCTCCGATGCGCACCCAGGCCTCATTGCTCACCTTTTCGTGGACAGGACACCTTCTACATCATGTAGTCCCGATCTGCCACTAAGAAGTCTCAAATATAGTGCTGAGTCTTGTTATCTCTATGGCTAACGACATAGTTGTGCTCCCATCATCATCATCGCAGGTTCTTCACCCTCTCAGTCCTTCCGATACCACTAACTCAGTGACCAAAGAGGCCACGCATGTGGTAGCGGGCCCCCCTGTTCGGTAGTTTGGGCCTACATGAGGCTTTCGAAGCACTAGGACAGGCCATCACAGCGCTTGCGATGGGAGCAACTCTAAAATGGTGTAGAGCACGTGTGCCCCGTCTTTTTTATAGGTATGGTCACATGTGTAGTGATGGATGCACTGGATGGGTGTGGTGTGGGTGTATACCAGCCATGAGGGAGTGTGTGTTTGCCGTTTTGACAACTAGACCTGGAACTAAGAAAGCACTACAATGGAAATCTGGGCAATGTTTCGTTCTTGTGTTTTCCTGGAAGCGTAAGCGGAGTGGGCTGGCCTGACGTACACCAGTGCTGTGCGAAGCTCTGAACCATGATTCCGGAGGTATGGGTGCGGTCCCATCGTGATCTATATGAGATATTAAGTGATTCGGGTGTCCGTTTTGTAGCGCTGACGTCACCCATGTCTTAAAAGCAAATGTGTCATTAAATCTGTAAAGTTGTACAATTTGGCCAACATGGAAGGTACAGGGTTTCATTGACTGTATATTCGTTCATAGTTGCACACATAAAAGATGGTGGCCATGACGTATTTCTGCGATTATGAATGTTTGCTGTACATTCAGTGGAGTCTTGTAGCTGTACTAATACAAGGCTGTGAAAGGTTTAAGTTGCAGTTGCAGTTTTTGGCACATGAAGGGCAGCTATTATATATACATATGTGGTCATTGAGGTAGAGTGAAGAACTTGATGCTGGAAATCAGTGTTCGAGTCTCTGAGTTGCGTCCACATCCTGTTATTGTAGAGAAATTATGTAATCAACGCCTACCTGAAAATGTACTGTAAATACGGTGCTCATGTAAATTGCTGATATACTTTTGGGTTGATTTTGCGCTATATAAATGTGCTTTTTTTTTTTTAACCCCTCCCCTGCTGGTGACGGAACCGCTCCGTCATCAGGCACGGCCGCGCTGTGCTGATGACGGAGCGGTTCCGTCACGGCCCGCTCGGAGCGCCTGCGCGGCAGCGATTCCGTGCCTGCGCTGAGCGTTCTTAAGAGCGGGCGGGGCCGTGACGGAACAGCTCTGTCATAAGCACAGCGCAACCGCGTCTCGTGACGGAGCGGTTCCGTCACGAGTATGCGAGCGCCGTGCGGCCGCCCCACCCCCTTAGTGCTGCGGCGGAATTGCCGCTGCAGCGAAGGGGTTAAAAAGGAGAAATAGCCCACTCTGACTGTCCCTGGTAAGATGGTTGCCTCCCTATTTATAGTACAATATAATGTGGTAGAACACTGGGGCAGCATTTTACAAACATAATAAATACACAGACACAGATAGATAGTTGAAGTGGGTACGGGCACGTGTGCGCAACTCCATTTTATTACGTTGTTGTTGGTAACAAGTAGAATAGTAATCATGATATCATACAAAGACATTTAATCATAAACGGTTTATGAGTTCTGTTGTACAAATGTAGGAGCATTGTATGTGAAATAATACACAGAACATTCTATCGTAAAGAGTTCATGAGTTGTGGTGCACTGAGGTGGGGCGGTTTGTGTGGAGCCTGCGATGATGCATGGTCCAGGCAGACCGCACTGGTAAAAGTTTGTTTTGACTATTAGATTTTGCCTTAACAAGGGCACGTGGTGATTATTTACTGTGTACTGAGTTAGTGGTATGTCTGGCGTTTATCGTTTGCTCATCCTGCGATGATGCGTGGTCTGAGCGGGCTTTACTTAAATCATTCACTTTTGTATATTGGACTATATGAACTTTGAGGGGGACAAAAAAAAGTAGCATTGATGGTTATCGATTGTTCTGCAAACTAGGTCTACTGATTGCTCCCCATAACAAATTAAACAATTGCACTTCACTCTGTTCATTCTAACTTTTTCAAATTGTGGATGTGTGGTAAATAAAATATTACCCTGGCAGAATTTCTAGGCATTAACCAAATATCATGCATCAAATGAGAGACAGGATCCGTGGTGTCCAAGTTAAAATGGGCTTTATTCCAATAACTCGAGTCAAAGGGAGAATATGTTCCATCACCACTGAGGTTCAGGAAGAGTAATCTAACATTCAATAACAATGAACAGCATATATACAATTTTCTCCTTGTACATAGGGAGGAGCGCTCCAGGCCGAGCAAGAAAGAAAGAGATAAGAGCATGTGGGCGTACACTTGATGAGTCATAGGTAGATGATAGGTAGATGTCATAGGTGGGTGGGTACTTAGGGGAGGAGTGTGCATGACCAGCTGGAACTCTGCCCTAATTGTGCAACTTTGAGCATGGCGTGCAACTGACGTGTAACTGGGAGGAGAGCTGACTTTCGACCTAGCAGAGACATCTCTTGTGTCAGGGCGAAAAGCACATCTTGTATAATCTGATATGATAGGGGATGTATTGTCTGAAGCAAAAGGTTGTTCACCACTAAGAATCAGAAAAGCATATATTTCTCCGTTCATTGCATGGGGGCTGAGACAGAGAGCTAGGCCTTATCTGTCGCGAACGGGTTCTGTTTACATTTCCTCACCGGGCAGGGATGCCACTCTGTACAGCAAAACAGATAACTGTTATTCATAACACTGTCTTGGCAGAAGTTCAGAAAGTGGTTCAACCACAATAAAATAAAGGGCTCAGTACGATATTTATTTAAAAATGCACAATGCAGAATGCAAAATACATGGGCCTTTATTTTAGCTTAACGTTTGGGAGACTTTGATGACTTGACTTGCAGGACATGTTTGCAGAGGCCTAGTGATTCAGGCCACTACGAGAAATATGCATGGGTGCCATGCACATGAATGTAACATAGGGTGTATGTAGTGGACATTTTTTTGGGTCAGGCAAAATATCATTTTCCTCATTCCCTCCTTGTCAACTACATAACCCTTCAGGATACATCTATATTCATGAGACCGTATAGCTGATCATACAGAATCATTTCGCCAGGCCACACTGCAGACAGTGATAGTATCATGGCAAACTGCTCCTGGATCAAGTCGCCAGGGCAGATGCAGTCACATTCACTACTGCTTCAAGGGTTCTTGTTAATTTGCGTAGCAGTTTACTATTTTGGACGGGGCCAACAAAGAAAAAGAAACCTTTGTTGAAATCTGTATATTGCTCCCACGCTGTTTCTGTCTGCTATATAACAAGTTCCACCCTAGTCTAAGGGCAGATGTACATAAGCTGTCTGACCGCAAATGAAATAGGTATGGCGTGACGTTTTGAAAGAAGAAAGTCCTTCTGAGACTGAAGTTCCCTGTAAATAGCTCCTTGAAAATATGGTTTATGAAGAGCATGTCATTATTATAACTTGCTGAGTTTCTTGTAAATATGGCTTGTGAATAGCGCCATGTGGTCATGGTTTGTGCAGAGTATGTTGTCATTACGTTAGGCAGGAGAGAGCTGGATCTCTTACAAGTGCTTGGAGGTAACGTTTTGAAGATGTTTTGTTTTAACATGCTGCTTAACAAGGTGTTGAGGGATTTTGGCGTTGTTTGGCGTTTTCGGGGGGGCGTGTTTTTGAGCGGAAATTCGTACCCGTTCCAGTGGAGGGATTTGGCTGCTTTTTGGTGAGGATGTAGGGCATCGCTTGGACTACTGTGATGCCAAATTTGAAAAGGATCTGAGCTGTGGAAGTGGAGGTAAAATCATGTCTTGTGCGGAGGTGCGATTTGCCATGTTATCCAATGGGCATGTTTTCCTAAGAATCTTTTTTTGTTTTTTTTTAGAATCTATTTCGGCAGAACTCCCTTTGTTTTCTGATAAGGGGGTAGTTGGCCACATACCAAGCACTCAGTTGCATTGCTGGTCACGTATGCATACTGGATGAATGTATATGTGAGGAAATGAAAAAGAAAACATGTAGCAATAAACTAACACCGATTATAACAATGCACAGAATCAAATAATAATCAAGGTAACAATCCATCTGCTGCGTAATGTCTTGCAGTATCTGCAGTGTCTTGCAATCTCTCATCTTGCTATTCTCATATGTGATCTTATACATGTCAGAAACTGGTCTAACCGATTCACCACCGGGTGGGCTTAAACAATTAAACTACGTCTGACTTACTAGATCTAAGCTTGGACCTATACTCTTGCTGAGGGGTCTTTTCAAGCAAAGGCGGCACAAAGTCTGTTGTGTCATTAAAGTCAATGTTCTTTTTGAATGTTCCACATTGTCCAAAATAGCGCTTAACGTGATGGGCATGGATCCAGTCCTTGCGTCCCTCCACTTTCAGTGCGGTCCTCGTGGTAAGAAGCACCAACTTCGGGGTCTTCCATCGCGGCTCGAGGGGGCTTGATCGGTCAAAATTCCGGATGCACACAAAGTCCCCTGGGACTATGGCGTGTTCCTTGACCTGTGTGTTGTCAGGGAAGGCGGCAGCAACCTGTGAACGACAAGAGAGTAGTGCAGACATCAAGGAAGCCAGGTAATCTGTCAGCATGTTACTGTCAACATCAGTTATCTTTCTGGGCATAGGCGTACCCCACATATTTGGCGGTCTACCGAAAACCACTTCATACGGAGATAGGCCTGTTCTGGAATGTGCTACCATACGCATGTAAAAGAGGGCAACCGGCAGGGCTACCATCCAATCCACGCCTTTCTCTGCACAGACCTTTGCTAATTTTGTCTTGAGGGTTTGATTATGTCTCTCTACAAGGCCTGCTGCTTCCGGGTGTCTGACACAATGGAACTTCCATGTGTAACCTAACAGAAGGGACACTTGTTTAATTAATTCAGAGGAGAATGGCTGGCCATTGTCTGAATAGATCACCCGAGGTAATCCATACCTGGCGAAATACTCGCGCACTACCTGTCTGGCTGTTGTTACAGCAGTATAATCTGGAACTGGATAAGCTTCTGTCCATCTAGATAGTGCACACACTACCACCAAGACGTACTTGTAACCTCTACATCTGTCCATTTGGATATAATCCATCTGGAGAACCTCAAAAGGGTGGTCAGGAGGATGAAATCCGCCTTGTTCCACCGGGATGCCTTTACCTGGATTGAACTGACAACAGATCATACATGTTCGTACTTTCTGCTTCGCTGCGGCACGCATGTGCTTGTTAAACCAGATGTTCTGTAAGCTGTCTAACATTGCTTTTTCTCCTAAGTGTGCTGGACTATGGGCTGTGTTAATGATTATTTGTACCATGGAATCTGGGAGAAACCATGTGCCTTTTCCCTTAGTCATCCAACCTTGGTCAGTCTGGACCCCTCCTTGTTCAGTCCATTTCTTTATCTCATCTGCAGTGGCATGTGTCTGTATGTCGAGTACGTCTTGAGTGGGATCCCTGACTGTCATACATGTTGTCAGTAATGGTACCTCTGTCCTTGTCGTGTCTGTTGGTGTCTGGGCTGTAAGTCTAGCCGTTCGATCTGCCAGGTCATTACCCTGGGAAATGGTATCTGTAACTTTGGTGTGAGCTTTGCACTTCAGGATAGAAATGGCTGTAGGTAAATGTATGGCTTCTAACAGGGCTTGAATAAGCTGGCCATGCTGAATCTTGGTCCCATGGGAGGTCAGGAAACCTCTCTCCCTCCATAGTACCCCGAAATCATGAACAACGCCAAAGGCATATTGCGAATCAGTATAAATGTTTACTTTCAAGTGCTTAGCTCTTATGCAGGCTTGTGTCAGAGCGATGAGCTCTGCTGCTTGTGCTGACAATGTGTCTATTTTCTGTGTCTCTATGACTTCTTTATCAGTGGTCACAGCATAGGCCGCTACTAACTCTCCTGCACTCGTTCTCATGCATGATCCATCTACATAGAGCGTTAAGTCTGGGTCTGAAAGTGCAATATCTGTCAGGTCTTGTTTTGGCTTTGTCACTATATTCATTAGTTCCACACAGTCATGTGATGGTGCATTTACTGTACTTGAGGGCAAAAGTGTTGCAGGATTCAGAATATTACAACGTCTGATCTCTATGTGTGGTTGAAATAATGTCAGTTCATATCCTGTCAGTCTTGCTACAGTCAAGTGTTGTGTCTGAGTTCTGTTTAAGAGTACCTCCACTGCATGTGGAACCTGTACTGTCAGAGGGTGACCCAGCACTATGGAGTCACTTTGTCTTATGGCTAGGGCTGTTGCTGCAACTGATTTCAGGCATGCAGGCAGAGCCTGGGCCACTGGGTCTAGTGTGTTAGAAAAATAAGCACAAGGCTTGTGTTTTCCTGCTTGATCTTGTGTGAGAACAGATAACGCTGTTCCTTCTCTTTCAGTTACAAAAAGCATGAAAGGTTTGCTGTAACATGGAGTCGCTAACACTGGCGCTTGACATAAAGCTCTTTTTAATTCCTCAAATGCCAAGGTGTGTTCTTGTGTCCAAGGGAGGACAGTCCCCCCTGCCTCCTGTGTAGTTAACTGTATGAGTGGTTTGGCTAGAAAGGCATACTGGGGAATCCATTGCCTACAGTATGAAGTGAGGCCAATAAAGGCACGTACTTCCTTTTGTGTCTTGGGCTGTGAAAGGTTAGCAATGAGCTGTATACGTGCTTGTGTTAGCTGTCTCCCCTCCTTGGAAAGCAAGTGTCCTAGGTACACTACTTGCTTTTCACAGAATTGCAACTTCGAAGGGGACACCTTGTGCCCCTTGTCAGCCAGAAAATGTAAGACTGTCAGTGATGCATTTTCACATTCTTTTTCTGAACGTGCCGTAGTCAGGATATCGTCCACATACTGTAGTAACGCAGTGTTGGAAGGCATGTGAATGCTGTCTAGCTGTCTTTTTAGTGCCTGACTGTAAATACTAGGGCTTTCTGTAAAACCTTGAGGAGCTCGTGTAAAGACAAAGCTACGACCTCTTAATGAAAATCCAAACAGGTACTGGCTGTCTGGGTGAATGGGAACACTAAAGAAAGCGTTCTTCAAGTCGATAACAGTAAAGTAAGTAGCCTCTGAATCAATAGCAGTCAATAATGAAGAAATGTCTGGCACCACTGGATATTGTGGTACTACACATTTGTTCAATTCTCGCAGGTCAATAATCAATCGGTACACTGGCAATACACTAGGATCAGATCTTTTAAGGATAGGAATGACAGGCGAGTTACATACATTTGAGACTGTCTCTACCACTACCCCTCGTGCAATAAATTCGTCAACTATTTTCAGTAATGCTGTTTCGGCGTCAGGTGGTAACTTGTATTGTCTAATACGTGGAAGTACTACTCCTGCTTTGAGTGTGACATGGTGAGGCGTAATGTCCATGTAACCTACGTCAGTCGGTCCTTGTGCCCACAGGATCTGTGCCACGTTCTTGAGTCTGTGGTCAAAATCAGTCAGTACATAATGTCCCTTAAAATCACGTAAGAACAGGCGTACTCCTTCTGGAGAACAGCAGATAACTGCTCCTAGATCTTTTAATGTCTTCATACCAAGTAAGTTTTCTGGACATGACTTAGTAAGTAGCAAGTCAGTGGTACGTGACAGTGGACCAACCCCTAGGGAGACTGGTTTTGATACTTCATTAACAATAGGCTTTCCTGAAAATCCCAGGGAAACATTCTGTGAGCCTGAGAGAGGTGCCCCTGGAACCTCGTCATGACTGATGGTAGTTCTGCTCGCCCCTGTGTCAATCAGAAACTTTCGATCCTGACCTAGAACACGACTATGTACATACGGACCCTCTTGATCTACAGGAACCTCAATAAGGGGCAAGCCTACTTCCCTCTCGAGGCTGTTTCATGAGAACTGTTGATATTCTGGATAGTCAGACTGTGTGTGCTGATACATTTGTGGTGTGGCATGAACAGGCGGTGGTGGAGGATAATTCGCTACTGTCTGTTGCGTGTTCTGTTGCGTGTTATTCTGTCTAGGAGTGTACTGTCGCTCTTTTGTCTTGCCTGTAGCAATGTTGTGTTTCAGAACAGTGCAGTCCTTTACAAAGTGACCTGGTTGTTTGCAATAATTACAGTTCCCTTTGACAGGTGTCGTGTTATGTTTGTTTGAAGTCGCCGGTACCGTCTGGGCAACCAGCACCTTCATTTTTGTCTCTTTCATGCGTCTCTTTTCATGATCCTGCTCTTCTCTAATCCTATTCTGATGATACTGTAGCATCTGTAACATTTGTGAAGGGCTGTTTGCTTGCCAAGTACTCTCAACCTTCAGTACTCTATTCTTGATCTGGGGTAAGGAATTCTCTACTAATTTGCTCACAAAAAGATGTGGAAATGACTCGCTACCAGGCTTAAGGCCACTATTAATAGTAAAACATTTCTCAAATCTAGAATAGAAATCACTAGTGTCCTCGTCTTGCTTTTGTTTACATGCTGAAATAGCATCCCAATCTTTCTTTTTAGTAATCAATAATCTTGGCAAAACTTGTATCAGAAATTCAGGTAGTTCTCTAGCTCTTTCTCCAAGACCAACTCCTGGGGCCCTGCCCTTCTCTTCTGTTTCCAACGCATCCCAACTTAACTTTTTCTCACCCACTTCCCAGTCTTTTTCCTTAAGTTTTTCATAAATCCCTGCAGGTAACAGTACTTTTAATAGCTTCAGAATGTCAGCGTATGTATAATCTCCTATGCGGAGGATGTCTTTTAATTCACGGTGAAATCCCCCTGGGTCTTTATCATGACAAGGCAACATCTTTTTCATTTCAAGAATCTCTAATTTCGTTAAGGGGGTGTAAACATACACTCGTTGTAACTCATTGGCCGCATTCTTAACGGGATGAACCTCTCGTAGGGGGTTCTGTCTGTCTATGTGTACGTTATGTCTGTCATGGTGTAAGACCGGAGGCATGTATGTAGTCAGAGAATCTATGTACTTATGTCGTTGATCCAGGATTACATTAATTAATTCAGTACCTAAACCTGTCCATCTATCTAGTAAAATGTCGTCAAGTATTTTATGCAAGTGACCAGGATCAGAATGCTGACTTTCATACAACGTTATCAAGTGTTGAACCATGTAAATACCAGCCAAACGCTATGCGTTTGCTGGAAGGCTTAAGAAAGTCTGAGCCACTATATCACTGCTATATATATTGGCATTGGACACCCACTGGGTGGCTGACCGGGCCAACTCTATTTCGTGTTGTGTGGGAGGTCTCTCATTCCCTATCCATTGTTTCAGTGCTTTCTCAGTAGCTTGGAATAGAGCTTCAAGGGAATACCTTTCTTTTATAGCTGGCCCCTGTTTACGGTAATCAAAGCACTTGGGTCTGTCAAACTGTCGCGCTTTTCCTACATAATTAATCTTGTCTTTTGGTTCATCTACTTCTTCTGTTGATAACTCACCATTTTCCTCAGACTCTTTTCTGTGCCTTTCTATTATTTCCTTTCGTATTTTCTTGTACATGGCATCTATCTGTCCCTGTTTCTCATGTCTACCGGCATCTATGTGATCACTCCATTCTATCAATCCTGCTTTTACATCTCCGTCCCCTTCGTCCTGTTCCCTGATCAGGCAGTTAATAATAAAACGTAAGACATGGTTCTTAACCCCTACTTTTCTCTGTGCCATGGCTTGTGCTATACTATCTGGTCCCTCCCCCGTTCTAATAAAACGATACATGCTATCTAGGTGATCTTTCATGTCTGGTAATGTCTCTAGATATGCAACAGCTTGTCTTAGTCTACGTGAAATCACGACCATTGAACCCTTTCCTGGTTCTGTATCATATACACAAAATGGAATGGCTGCATCTACAGTAGGCACCCCTCCCACTGCCCCTGGACCTACGTCATCTTTTGCTAGCTGCTGCTGAAGTTGCTGGAGCTGATCTGCTGCTGGGGGTGGAGGAAAACCTGCATTAACGTAGTCTGGAAGGGACTCGTCTAGATACGAGGAAATGAATGCTTCAGATGCTGTCGGCTTTATTCTATGTACTCTATATGGTACAGGTGGTGGCGTTCGCGACCTACTGGGTCTCTCTGAGGTGGTCACTTTAGCTAGTTCTTCTGACAGAACGGGATAAATACCATTAATAACGGCGTTTCTTTCCCTATCAGTCTGTTCTGTTTTGACACGTTCCCCCTCCTCCCGCAGTTCCTTTTCTCTGGCTTTTTCCCCAGCTTGTCTAGTTCTATCTGCTTTATTCAATTCTTTCTCTGTTCTCCTATGTGACTCTTTGCGCCACAATTCGATGGCATCTTTCTGAGAGGGTCTTGACTTCTTTTTCCATAGTGCTTCCTCCACCCTCATAATACATTCAGGATCCCATGTACCCGAGATTGGCCATCTATACTTTTCCTCCAGGTCCTTGGTGTAGTCTACCCATAAATCTAAAAACAAAATGGCGTCTAGCCCATGCTTATTATACATATAATGACCAGGTGTGTCTCTAGGCGGGATGTTAACTGGTTCTTCTAGTATACCTTTTCTGGTCCCTATCTGACGTAACTTTGAAAACAGTGGCATGTTTGAAACCAATATTCACAAAAATAGACTGAAACAATCAACAATCATTCACACACAAACAAATATTAAACACTAAAACAGTTACAACCTAAACTGATACAGAGAGCTAAACATGTACTTGAAAAACTTTATGCACTGAAATACAGTACAACCATACCGGTCTCAAAAATGAGACACGTCTTGACCGCGCCCACGTTTACCATGGGCACATCTTTACCGGTCTCACGTGAATGAGACACGTCTTTACCGCACCCACGTTTACCATGGGCACGTCTTTACCGGTCTCACGTGAATGAGACACGTCTTTACCACACCCACGTTTACCATGGGCACGTCTTTAATCTTGATGCATTCCCCATAGTGGTACTCACCGGGAAGCAGAATCTTGAAACTTGAAGGCCTCGGACTTCTACGCATGCGCCTTGGAACAGGTGGACCTCTGGAGACCTCGGACCTTGCTCTCTCATGGGCTGGGCTCTGGGTTGAGACGATCCGCTTTCCTCACCGCCTCACATGGATGCCTGGTCGCAGTCCGTCCTCCTCCTGGGCCTGAGGGAGTAGCGGGTAATCCCAATGGCGTGTACACTTTAAAGTCCGTCACGGCTGTGGAAGGGGGCAAAGACTAGACCTACAAACTCCGGCGAGTGGGGAAAGGGACATGTCCCTGTTCAAGGGCGCCAATTAATGTGGTAAATAAAATATTACCCTGGCAGAATTTCTAGGCATTAACCAAATATCATGCATCAAATGAGAGACAGGATCCGTGGTGTCCAAGTTAAAATGGGCTTTATTCCAATAACTCGAGTCAAAGGGAGAATATGTTCCATCACCACTGAGGTTCAGGAAGAGTAATCTAACATTCAATAACAATGAACAGCATATATACAATTTTCTCCTTGTACATAGGGAGGAGCGCTCCAGGCCGAGCAAGAAAGAAAGAGATAAGAGCATGTGGGCGTACACTTGATGAGTCATAGGTAGATGATAGGTAGATGTCATAGGTGGGTGGGTACTTAGGGGAGGAGTTTGCATTACCAGCTGGAACTCTGCCCTAATTGTGCAACTTTGAGCATGGCGTGCAACTGACGTGTAACTGGGAGGAGAGCTGACTTTCGACCTAGCAGAGACATCTCTTGTGTCAGGGCGAAAAGCACATCTTGTACAATCTGATATGATAGGGGATGTATTGTCTGAAGCAAAAGGTTGTTCACCACTAAGAATCAGAAAAGCATATATTTCTCCGTTCATTGCATGGGGGCTGAGACAGAGAGCTAGGCCTTATCTGTCGCGAACGGGTTCTGTTTACATTTCCTCACCGGGCAGGGATGCCACTCTGTACAGCAAAACAGATAACTGTTATTCATAACACTGTCTTGGCAGAAGTTCAGAAAGTGGTTCAACCACAATAAAATAAAGGGCTCAGTACGATATTTATTTAAAAATGCACAATGCAGAATGCAAAATACATGGGCCTTTATTTTAGCTTAACGTTTGGGAGACTTTGATGACTTGACTTGCAGGACATGTTTGCAGAGGCCTAGTGATTCAGGCCACTACGAGAAATATGCATGGGTGCCATGCACATGAATGTAACATAGGGTGTATGTAGTGGACAATTTTTTTGGTCAGGCAAAATATCATTTTCCTCAGATGTATGTCTGGTGGCGATGTTGAAGGTGATACCCTAGAGGTACTTGGTATTGCCAGTGGTGGAGGTACATTTTGGTTGAATCTTCTACATTCTTTGTTATCATAGTTCACAGAATGCAATGATTGAAGGTGGTTGCGCATACTAGCAGTGCAACAGCACTATTTTTTTCTCTGCTTTAAATAAATCGAGGCTGAATTTAATGCTGTCTATGGTGTAGATGAAAAGGTAAATTCAAGTTGTGAACCCTACTGTGCACAGTGTACATGGAAGCTAGTAGTCAGTAGAGTTATAGAACAATGCTTTTTTTTCATTTTTTTAACAAAATCTGAATACATACAGTATAATTGACTCTGCATTAAATAAATCAAGGTTGAATTTCCTACTGTCTGTAGTGTATATGCAAAGGTGAATTCAAGTTGTTAACCCTACTGTCCGCAGTGTACATCTTAGGGTGGAGTGCTTCATCTGCAATCATGGTGGAAGTAGAAGATAGGACATATATGAATACATTATTAAAATATGTATATTTCTGGGACATTTGAAAGGGATAGTATGTCTCACCGTGACATAAAACTCTTCACTCTTCTTTCCGATAATTCATGTGAATTTTAACAAAATCAGAACACATTCAGTACAATTGTTTCTGCATTAAATAAATCAAAGTTGAATTCCCTACTGTCCGTAGTATACATGCAAAGCTGACTTCAAGTTGTGAACCCTGCTGAGTGTAAATTGAAGGCAGTAGTTGACACAAACATCGAGGAGTGCTTTTTTAGGTTTCGCCTGGCGAAAGCTGCGCACCGCGCAGCATTTCGGCGCAGGCGAAAACCTCATGTTAAGAGTAGAGTGGCTTGGGAATCCGCCCTCTGTTCCATTGGCTAGCTCCATAAATGGAGGCTAGCCATTGGAACAGAGATCTGTCCGTCAATTGCGGAGCAGATTCGGGGGCGTTCCGGCCATTTTTACTCATCCTGCCCCTTTGACAACGTCATTGCGGTGGTGGGCGTGTTTATTTTTTTTTTTGGGGGGAGGTTTTTTTTGGGTCATTCCGCCGAAAGAAGTCGTCCTTGTAGGTTTGCTCGTGTCCTGTCCTGCTTGTTAAGTTAGAAGTCGTCCTTGTTAAGTTTGCCCGTGTCCTGCCGGAAGAAGTCGTCCTTGGTGAGTGCTTGTTTTTTACTTCCACTTTCCTCTTCTGATATATTGGCATACATGCTTTTACTGCAGAAGCCAGTCTGATATTGGTAAGAGCCACGGAAGCATCGCCTGTTTTTTTTCGATATTATTACTTGAAAAACCAACACACATACCAAACATTTCAAGTTTTTCCGGAAAACACCGATAGTTTCAGATTCTCTTGGTCTCTTTTCCCCCTCCCCCTTTTCCCTCCTTCTGAGTACTTCCGAAGTTATCCGGAAATTGCCGAGAGTCCGTCCGCCGGACTGCTGGAGGCGGCCGCAGCGCCATGTTGGATGCTCTGCTCCTTCAGTAAGAAATCCCGCGGCACCCCTGAGTGCCCCACTAGCCGGATTGGTGTTGTTTATGTCCAGGTGAGTGCGCCCCCCTCCCGCTGTCTGTTTCCGCCCCCCCTCCCGCTGTCCATTTGCCCCCCCCTCCCGCTGTCCATTTGCCCCCCCCTTCCCCTTCCCCCTGTCCGTTTGCTCCCACCCCCTCCTTTTTTTACATCCCCTGGGGTGCCCAGAAGCATGCGCTTGGTGAAAGAAAGGGAGGGGGAGATGGACGTGTCAGATCCAATCAAGTTTCCAAAAGTAATGTGTCTTAAGCGGCATTAACATTGCACACGGTAAACGTGAGCCGTCTTTCCAACAGGACTTGTTTTGGGGGAAGCGCATATGCCGTCGTTCAATTTAATTCTGTATTGTGAGGATTAGGGAAACATAGGCTCGTACTCAGCGCTAGCCTTTCGGGGGCTATTGGCACCTTGCTGTGACCATCTGGAAAATTATGGATTTATTTCCCGCGGGTATGTTGATGGGCTATTAGGGCGCCGGCACGGGCCGGGGGATTTGCAGTGTGCAGTAATCCACACAATGGTTATTGACTTCAAAGGGCATCGCCCGTCGGAACCGTGCCCTCTGTAAACAACAGATGCAGCTGCCTCTCGGGTACAGCCTACTGCCCGCTCCCAAGGAATGCTAAACTTTTGGCGCGCAAGACTTTTCCAGAGGTTTATTGTACATGTAAAATGTGCATGTATTACAAATTAAGGAGTGGAGACGTTACCCAGGACTGCTCACTTTTCCATGGTATACACATAATACCATGGAAGCAATAGGTAGGCGTGCAATTAATTGCATACATGATGGTGAATACAAATCCCATAATGCAGTTTGCTGTTGGCTAAAACGTCGTTATCTGTGGTTTCTAATATATGCTGCTTAACCCAGTGCACTGGGGCCACGTTATAGTGGCCCTCTTGGAGGCTATGCAGGTGAGTCCGTGCTCTTCACCCAGGAGCGTCTTTAGTATTCCTCTCATGTGCTTAGAAGCCCTGTTGATCACACACATGCCGAGTTATGGGCACACACCTGTAGGACACTGCATGGAGGTAGCAGATCGTGGGCAAAGGCCCTTCCCCGTGTTGACTAAACACAAAGGGTACGACTGTTTCGTTGCTTATAATTGACACTTTTCTAAAGCATTGTTTTTAGGGTGCAAATGTTGTAACTTCACATGTCCTAAAGCGAGACCACTGAATTGCACGGGGCATCTAAGAATGAAGTGACTGGCTAGCAAAATGTAAACATTTTAGGAACAAGGAGGGGTGGGCCCTGAGCAGTCAGGATGGGTGGCATCCTGATCTGGCCTTGCCATCCCACCGCCCCGAGGCCAGCCTGGCCCGCCCCTCATCTCGTTTGAGGACCTCCTTCCCAGAAGTACAGCGCGTCTTCTCACAACACAACATCAAAGTTCACAGGGAGTACTACAGACGAGCACGTGAAAAGGCCCAGCACACTCCTTGGCTAGCCACACGTGCTTCGCTGCAGACCGCTAAATGCAGTGCCCTGTGACACTCTTGCTGCCACAATGCACCCAAGCAGTAATCCTGTCACAAGCAGTTATCCTGTCTCCCAGTACAGAGCTCCGAATTGTGCATTGTCACCTCACCTCTACCCTCAGCAGCCAGGGTCGTATGGCGCAACCCGTGCACTGGTAAGAATGCAGGCAAATTCATTCTGCACTATTGTGCTGCTTGTGCACCTTGAAATGGAGCAATTCTTTAAATCCTTCTGGCTCCATATGAACCAAAACTACCACTCCCAGAATGCAGTGGTGTAAAAGAGATTAAGCTATTGGCATTGTAAATGATAATGCCATTTATTTATTTATTTTCAAAACCAACACATAAATAAAAATTGTCATTTACAATGCCAATAGCTCAAACTTTTCAAAAGGCGAAACCATTGCATTGTAAATGCTTGTTATTACAGTTAACAAAATCTGAGGACATAGTACAATTGTCTCTGCCTTAAATTAATCGAGAATTAATTTAATGTTGTCTGTAGTGCTTAAACGCTTCTGGTATCAAATAGTGAACTCTGTTGATCGCAGTGTACATTTGAGTACACTCATTGAGGAATGTTTTTTGTGGCACCCTTTAAGAAAATTGTCTCTGCCTTACATAAATCAAGGATATCTTGAATGCTGTCCGTAGTGTAGATGGAAAGCTGAATTCAAGTTGTGAACCCTGTTGTACGCAGTCCAGATTTAAGGCAGTAGTCAACACAAAGATCGATTAATGCTATTTTGTCACAGTTAACATAATCTGAGGACACAGTACAATTGTCTCTGCCTTAAATACATCGAGACTGAATTAAATGTTGTTTGTAGTGCTTATGCGCTTCTGGTATCAAGTAGTGAACTCAGTTGATCATAGTGTACATTTGAAGACAGTACTTTGTACAGACATTGAAGAATGTTTTTTGTGGCATCCATTAACCATTCATATATATATATATATATATATATATATATATATATATATATATATTATTTATTTATTTATTAAGCGATTTGTATTGCGCATACTCAACCCGAAGGTGTCAAGGCGCCTATCAAAAAAGATCAGCAAATTAGAGCAGCACTACAACAGGTAGGCACGTACAAAGAGATGGGTCTTTAGGGCAGATCTGAAGGCTTGAAGAGTGGGGAGAGACCTAACCTCAAGAGGGAGAGCATTCCACCATTTAGGGGCCAGATTGGAAAAAGCCTTGACACCCCATCTGGTCTTCCGAACGCGGGGAATGGAAAGGAGGAGTCTGTTTGAGGTACGGGGGTTCCTACCGGGATTATAGTAGGACAGAATGGATCCAATACCAGTGGGGCTGGTTTTAGCTAAAGCCTTGTAGACCATGCACATGGACTTGAAGAGGATGCGGTCCACAACGGGAAGCCAATGCAGCTGCTTCCGAGCATCGATGGCAGAGGCACGTCGGGGTAGATCGAGAACAAATCTGGCTGCTGCGTTCTGAACTACCTGCAAGCGCTGCAGCTGGCACTTATTAAGTCCAGCATACAACGCGTTGCAATAGTCCAGACGCGAGCCCAACAGGGCAACAGCCAGTTGCTTTCTTGCCTGTAAGGACAGATAGTGCCTGATTTTCCTTAGAATGTGGATGATCCCCCAACAGGTCGATACAGTCCTGTTGACCTGTTGGCACATGCTAAGGATAGGATCGATCATGACCCCCAGGTTTTTAGCTGAGGATGTAGGATCCGGACAGGCACCCAATGAGTCCGGCCACCATTCAGCGGACCAAATATCATCCCTTCCTCCAAACACCATCACCTCAGTCTTCTCCCCGTTCAGTTTCAATGAATTGTGAATCATCCATTGGCCGACTGCCTCCATGCAAGATCTAAAGTTGGCGGCAGTCGACGTAACTGACTGGGAGAGAGAGACGAGGATCTGGGTGTCGTCCGCATAAGAGACTACCTCCATCCCAAAAGATCTAATAAGTCTGGCAAGGGGGGTCACATAGATATTGAAAAGGGTAGGACTAAGCGCTGACCCTTGAGGGACCCCAAAATGCACAGACAAGGATGGAGATAGAAACTGACCCAGCATCACCCTTTGCTCTCTATGATCGAGAAAAGAGGAAAGGAGTCCCAGGGCCGCCCCCCGAACTCCAATGTCCCTCAGTCGAGATGTTAAGACTGAGGGAGAAAGGGTATCGAAAGCAGCCGTGAGGTCTAAAAGGATCAGGAGGGAGGTCTGTCCCCCATCAACCCGTGTGCGGATGTTATCAAGCACTATGGTGAGGGCAGACTCGGTGCTATGTTCCCTCCTGAAACCATGCTGGGAAAGATCCAAGCAGCCGGAGTTCTCCACGAATGCAGCAAGATGTTTATTTAGGTGGACTTCTAACATCTTTGCAGGAGCCGGGAGCAGAGAAATGGGGCGAAAGTTTTTTTAATACCCCAGGGTCAAGAGAAGGCTTCTTGAGCAGAGGTTTTACCACAGCCTTTTTCCATTGCTGGGGAAAGACGCCCTCCTCCATCGCCCTATTCATGATGTCAACCAGAGGGGGAAGGAGGGATGCTCTGCACTGCTTTAGGATCTTTAGCGGGCAGACATCTAGCGGAGATCCAGATTTAATTTTGTTAAGGAGGATCTCAAGATCTTGGTAAGAGAGAGGGGGAAAGGAATCAAGACCTATGAGCCGAGGGGAAACAACACCGTTAGGATCCAAGATAGCGGACACCGGAGGCACAACGGTAGAAGATCTTTGGGACTTCAAAGCACTATGAAGGTCCAATATTTTGGACTGAAAGAAAGAGGCTATTTTGTTACAGAGCCCCTGGGAGGCAACCACCGGATCTGGAGTCTGGAGAGAAGTGAGGGAATCAACAATCCTGAAAAGCTCTTTAGGAGACGAAAGTGAGGAAGTGAGGGCCGTAAAGTACTCCTGTTTGGTCTTAATCACTTCCAGTTTGTATCTTTTAAGCAGGATCTTATGGGCTTCTCTGTCCTTAAGGTTCCAGCTAGAGTGCCATAAGCGCTCTTGTCTCCTTACTTGTTGTCTAAAGAGCCTTAATTGTTCGGAAAACCAAGGAGCTGGGGGTCTTTTCCTGGCTGTATAGCAGGACCTAGCAGGAGCCAGATGATCCAAGGCCTCCGAAATGGTCTTTTCATATTGTGAGACCGCTGATGAGGCATCCATCTCCTGAGCGGTGGACAAACTAGGTATCCACGGATGGAAAGAGTCTTCCTTAATGTTTTTAAGGTTCCTACGTATTTCCATAGTACCCGGAATCCTTCTAGCTGTGTTCTGGGTCGGATAAGTCAGACCAAAAGGAACGGCCAGATGATCCGACCATGAGAGATGGAGGGAGTTGGTAACTGTCAGCCTTTGATCATTGGAAAAAATTCCATCGAGCGTATGTCCGACTCGATGAGTGGGACCTTTCACCAGTTGGGTGAGTCCACATGCCGACATAACTTCCAGAAGGGAGATGGTATCATTAGCCTCCAACAACTCCAGGTGAAAATTAAAATCACCTAGAATCGTGAAATTATGGCGACCAAAATAAGGTTCTAAAATCTGAAACAGTTTCAGCCCAAAATCCGCTCTAGGGCTGGGGGGCCGAATAAATATATATATATATACAATGAATGGTTAATGGATGCCACAAAAAACATTCTTCAATGTCTGTACAAAGTACTGTCTTCAATATATATATATATATATATATATATATATATATATATATATATATATATATATATATATATATCTCGAGCTCCGTGGTTCCAAACCCTCCCGAAAAAGCACTCGCAGCAGGTTAACTTCTTTTTAGCAAAGTTTATTGCGCAGGGAATCAAATAAACAAACGCGTTTCAGCTTTTGCCTTCGTCAGTGTCAGCTGGCGGCGGCAAGGCGGAAGCGAGATAAAGCAAGACCCATTGAAACAAACAATGGACTATAAACTAAAATATATGGGCGCCATCTTGAAATGGTAAATAACCCAAAATTATAATGCACAAAGATCAAGCAATGTTTTGACCGGTCAACACAATACTATTAATCAAACAGCTCTATTTCATAAGAAAGAGCAAATAACTATACAATATATATACAGAATTTTACAAAATTGAGCCCTGGATGGGCTAATTCATCTTGTATATAAGCAATCCAATCTATATGGGTCGACCTGACCTTCATTGCAATAAATCATACAGGTTCTCAAAGGGGAAGGGACATATCTAGGCTGAATAATACCATATAGCCTAAAACTAACATTTAATTAACAGAAATGCTGTGTACCATTGATGACATGCATCCTTATGTGTACTCTTACTAAATACCTAATGTCATGATCTACTACTATATTTAATAGCCCCTCCACCAACAGAAATTCCAAGTTAATTTCAAAAACTAAACAACTTATTCTCAGGGAAGACACAGTCCAATTCCAATCCATCATTATCAATTACTGTAACTCAAAGGTGTGATAAGAGTTCCTCTCCTGCATTAAGGCCTCCGGGTGATTTTGTCTGCAGGTCCACAATGTATCTGGACTCAAGTCGCCTTAATTTCATTTTCAGATCCCCGCCCCTTATACTCTGTGGGACACAGTCTAGGCTGAAGAAGCTTAGGAGGTTCCTATCACTATTGTGACACAAGGCAAAATGTCGGGCCATCGGGTAGCTCTCATCTCTGTTAGCGATGGCCCTTTGATGTTCCAAAACACGTAATTTAACTGCCTTTGTCGTGCTACCCACGTATCTAAGTCCGCAGGGGCATGTTAGACAGTAAACTACAAATGTAGTCGAGCAAGTAATAAACTTGCTGATCCTAATCTTACTCTTTCTGTGTGGAACCACATATGACAGTACTCTCTGGCTGTTATTGCATGCCTTGCATTTCCCACACGGGTATGACCCATGCATGGCACGTAAATCACCCTTAGGCTTCTCTTTCTCAAGGTGACTTGTGACCAACCTGTCTTTAAGTGACCTTATCCTTCTAAAGGTGATCATGGGGTGTCTTTGTAGGTCCTTCCCTATTACGGGGTCGGATCTCAAAATGCCCCAGTTTTTGGACATGATGGCTCGAACTTTATTCGCTGCCACCGAATAGTTCGTTATCAGCCTAATGATACCACTCCCACCTCTAGGGGTTACTGTCTTTTTGTCAGTCAGCAGAGTTTGCCAGTCAATGGTTTTCGCCTTGTGTTCAGCTAGTTGGAGTGTTTTACCGGAGTAGCCGCGTGCTTTGAAGCGTGATATGCTTCTGCCTGCGGCTTCCGTAAAGTCCCTGTTCAGTGAGCTGTTGCGCTTGATCCTCAACAGCTCCCCGTAGGGGATACTCTTGATTAGGGAGGCCGGGTGGCTGCTCCGCCCGTGGAGTACAGAGTTACCCGCCGTCTCCTTTCTGAAGAGGGCAGTTTGAATTACGCCAGATTCCACAAAAACCCGGAGGTCTAGGAAATTTACTTCAGATTTGCTAATAAGATGTGTAAAATGCAGGTTCAAATTGTTCTGATTGAGTATATGTATATACTCTAAAGCAGAAGACTCTGACCCTCTCCAAATCAGGAAAAGGTCATCAATGTACCTTCTCCAGCATATTATTCTCTCAACAAAATCAGTTTTGTCATCAGCCCAGGCTACCTGCTTCTCCCACCAGCCCACGAATAAATTCGCGTAGCTGGGGGCGAAGCAGGTACCCATGGCAGTCCCCCTAATTTGTCTGTATCGTTGGTTCTGAAAGACAAAAATGTTATTCATTAGGCAAAAGGACATAAATTCCAAAAGCATTTTGCTGTGCTCCAGGTGACGTGCCGGGCGTAGATTCAAAAAAGTCTTTGTGGCTGCAATACCATCTTGATGACTGATGCTCGTATAGAGACTTGAAATGTCCATGGTTATCATTATAAAATCCTCTTCCCACTCCACGTCCTGTATCTGCCTGAGGAAGTCCTTCGTGTCTTTAGTATATGAGCTCAACTGAGCTACCCATGGAGCCAGAAAAGAGTCAATAAATCTCGACATCCTTTCGGTCAATCCTCCTATGGATGACACAATCGGCCTCCCTGGTGGTACTGTGGAGTCTTTGTGTATTTTCGGGAGATGGTAGAAGCTTGGAAGCCTGGGCTGTTTGTTTTGTAGAAAGATATACTCTTCCCTTCCCAGTATGCCTTTTCCGTACCATTTGTCTATAAGAGAGTGATAGCCATGGATACTATCCAAGTATTCCTTCTCAGTCGCTGGCATGTAATTGTTTCTGTCCTGTAACTGACGAAGCGCTTCCTTGCAGTAATTAACTCGACTCTGAATGACAACGTTGCCGCCCTTGTCCGAAGGCTTGATTACTATTGAGTCGTCCTGTTCAAGGTTGGTGATGGCCTCTCTCTGTTGGAATGAGAGGTTCCACCTAATTTTTCCTTTTTGATCTTCTTCAAGTCTAGACAAGTTTCGTAAGTCTTGAATGACCGCTTCAGAGAAAATGTCCATGGCATCAGTTGGTTTCTGGGGGAGGAAGTAAGAGGTCGGCCTGAAGGTACTCTGTTCCCCTACTTGGCTTATACCTAAGGTGATACCTCTTTCCGTCACATTCATAGGTGATATAGACTGGGAGCCACTTTCTTCTAGCAGATCCTCTAGTACAGCCATGCTCTCGAGATCGTTAATATTCATCTCTGTTGAAATGGTTTCAATTGTACCTTCCACCCTTGATGGGGTCACGTTATCTCTCAAAGCTTTTTGTTTGAAATACTTCCAAAGTTTTAATTTTCGAACAAATAGGAACAGGTCTATCCGAGTCTGTGCATATTCATAACGGCCTGTTGGACAGAATGTAAGTCCTAGTTTCAGGACACTCTCTTCATTTTCTGTGAGAACTCGTGGTGATAAATTGATTATATTCAAATTTTCGTTTAGTTCTTCTTGGCCTTGGTCTGCCGACTCCTCAACCTTCTGGTGCCTCGCCCTCTGTCTCCTCCCTCCGCGCCTTGTGATGCGTCTCCGCTTGCAAATGAGGATTGGTCCGGGGGACGCTTTTTTCCATCCCTCAGCCAGGTCTGGCGGATTAAATCGCATTCCTCGCGAAAAGAAGGCGGCTCGCGTCTTGCTCTGGTTCCTTGCTCTGCAGCTGTTCTCTCCTCTTCAGATTGCTCCGCGCTAGTGGCTTCAAATTCGGAGGTGTCTCTGGATACAGGTGGTTTCTGTTGTCTCGCCCTCAAATCTCGACGGGGCGCATCGTATTTTCGTGCGAATGTTAATATCCTTCCTTGTTCGTAGTCGCGAGCATCGCGTTCAAACTTTTGTTGTTTTCTCAATTGTATTTTTTTCTCATAACTCGTGAGTCTTTTTTTCATGAGCTCCTTTTCCTTGTCTAGTTGCTCTTGGTCCGTCAGTTCTACGATCTCTTTCTCCAGTGCATCAATATCTTGTAATGCTCGCTCCCTATCTTTCCAGGCAAACTTAATGAGCAGTAAGAGCATTCCCTCGCATGAATGCGCTATATATTCGGCCCATTGGCCTAGCAATTCAGGGTCCGGATTCTCATATGCCGGAATTGTGTAGATGCGGAGACCGCGTGGGACCCTCTTAACCTCCACGTAGTGTTGCAGCGAAGTGGCCTCCCACCACTTCCGCGTTTCTCGCTCATATAGTCTCTCCAACAGTTGATATTTATTTTTGAGTACAGAATGGACTGTGTCTGGTCCCTGTGAGGTGTCTCGTGCCTGCGGCCCCGGACGTCCCCCAAAAATGCCACTTGCCGCCTCACGGCACGCTGTGTCGCAGAACATTTATAAGTTATATAAACATATATAATCTGCATATCTATATAAATGCAAATATAAATGCATGCATACATATACATATATGCATACATATGCATGTTTTGTACATAAAAGTTTGAAAAACACTAATACAAGCAAAGCTACAAAAGCCATCTATTTACAAGCAGAATTGCTTTAACTTAAACGAGGGCGAAACCTATTGCATTTTTAATGCTTGTTTACTTTGGTTCCATCAAGAAGGCATTCATATGTGTCACACATTTGCCATGAATTCTGAATGTTAGAACTCTAGTTGCTCATTAGATCACTGTAGTAAAGCTACTGCTCACCAGGGAAGGATGCTGCTGGTATTCAAAGTGCATGTTTCTGTCTGCATGTCAGAATTCTTTTATGAAATAGAAGAGGATTTGAGAAGTCAAAATGTGCCCTAATTTTTCTTTCTGCAGCACTAATCATAATTTCTATGTCAAAATGAACCCCCTCATGTTGTTCCTTTGCAAATTAAATGTTTTAAGTGCTACAACTTTATTCCAATCAAGATGGCTTCAGGTGTGCCATAGTTTTATCATAAGTAAGAGTTTTAGCACTCTAGTTGTTCTTTAGAACACTCTGGGACATTCTGTCATTGGGCTATACTTGGTATACATCTGGGTGATATTTGTGCTAGATTGGGGCTCTTTTGTCTCTGGTGGCCATCTTGGGAGACTTATTTGTTATGAAGTTTCCTAATTTCCTCATGAACTACAGTCTCCTCAGTAGGAATCAGTTTTTTACTTTAATTCCATCAAGAAGGCATTCATATGTGTCATACATTTGCCATAAATTCAGAATGTTAGCGCTCTAGTTGCTGTAGTAAAGCTACTGCTCACCAGGGAAGTCTGCTGCTGGTATTGAAAGTGCATGTTTCAGTCTGCATGTCAGAATTTTTTAATGAAATAGAAGAGGATTTGAGAAGTCACTCAAAATGTGCCCTAATTTTTCTTTCTGCCACACTAATCATACGTTCTATGGCAAAATGAACCCTCTCATTTTGTTCCTTTTTAAATTAAATGTTTCAAGAGTTACCACTTTATTCCATTCAAGATGGCTTCAGGTGTGCCATACGTTTGTCATAAGTAGTACTTTTAGCGCTCTAGTTGTTCTTTAGAACACTGGGAAGCTGCAATAGAACACAAAGGAATCAACTGACAGTCTCTGCCCTTGTTGGATGCACATGTTTTACTGAGAATGTCAGACTTCATTCTCACATGACTGAGAAAGATAATGTGAATTTACAGAAAATATGCTCTCAGTTTAGCTTATAGATCACCTTCCAAACCTCTGTGGGAAAAGCATGAGAAAATAGTTTTCTCTCAAACATGATTCATGATATCCCAGCAGATGGCGTTTTCACATGGTAAAATCACCTTAGAACACACCACAATTCCTAAAATGAGTATGGTACCATCAACAAACGATTTATAATGTAACTAAAGTCCTAAAACCTTCTATTAACTGCAATGCTTTTTAATGAAGTGATTTCATGTATAATGGTCCCAAGATGGCTGCCAACACTTCTTGGATGAAGTGCTGAAAGCCAATCAGATCTAACGATGAGATGAGTGGTTTAGGCTCCGCCCAGATATATCTATAATTTTTTCTTTAATATCTACAAAAACTACTTAACAGATTTATACCATTTAACAAAAAGGCATGACTCTGAACCAAGGGCTACCTTTATGCCAAATTTGGTGTAATTCCGTTCAGCAGTTCGGGCTGTAGCTGCGATTAAAGGTTCCTATGGGAAATTGCATGGGGAAAACACATTTTGGGACCCCCCTTTTTCTTAGCCCCTGCTTGACGAATCACCCAGAAACTTTCAGAATAGGAGCGGACCAGAGCGGGCCACCAGTCTTAAAAATTACGCAAAGATTTGTTAACCGGCGCCAAAGTTATTCCAAATAGAATGTTGCGGATTTCCTATGGATAATAGGTCCTAACTATAACTACCTACTGGCGACATGAATATTCCCAACACGCATCCACTCGTCATAGATAGATGGGCATGGACTCCGATGGAATCTGTGTAATTACTTTATTCCTCGCAGCAACTTGCCATTACGTGTTTCGGTTACTGCACGTGATGTATATATATATATATCCGATTACTACTCCAACGTGCAGTCATGCACACAAAGAGATACAAACAACTTTGTGAGCTTAGTGCCCAGTGAAGCGCTTTATTTTTTCAGTTCAGTGCAAAGTCTATCAGACGCGTTTCGCCCAACGCAGGGGCCTTGGTCACATGATCGAGTTATGTGATAATTAATCATTTATTGGTTACCAGTCAATCACATGACACCATGACTTCCAACCAATAGAAATAGACAACATACTGTGGCTTTTGTGGTTAGAACTACAAAGATCATGTTTGATTGTAGAGTTTAGTAATGGCTTGACCAGTATTGCTTATTCTGTTGTTACAACTGTACATGTACATTTATCTGTAAGTTAATAAATAACAGAAATCTACACATTAAAATCATATATGATATATAAAATGCACAAATGAAAATATTTCATATGTTTAATTTGTAGGTAAAAGCAGTACTAAACTAAATATGTAAGATGCCATTAAAAAGGTATATTATAAATATTCACATTGTCGCCACAAAAAATCTCAATTAAAAAGTCACTATGTTAAACTGCGCAAATACTGCATTATAAATATTATCAGTAGACAATCAACATTGGCCTTATTATATGCAAATGTTACGCTCCTTCATGTTGAAAGCCATTCCCGAGTGCGGTGCCAATGTGCAAATCTAAGGGGCAAAGATGTGCAAATATTATAGGTGTCAAAAAGTGAAAAGAAGAAAAAACATATAAAATGGCATTAGGAAGAAAGGAAGAAATAATAAGTATATATTAAATTTACATTATTGAACTCATTATACAGGTTGTAAGAGAGCCCCCTTACAATAAAATGCTCGTATACTGAAACCACAAACTGGATGAAATCGTCATTGGTTACATGCTGAAACATTATATTATCATTAATAGAAAAGCCGATAGGATGTATGTGCAGGGCCACTTTTCTAATGGTAGGTAGCATGATATAATCTACAGATAAATGTGTAGATCTTCACCAAGGTTAAGACCCTGACGGTGTTTAGTATCGAGTTTGACAATATATCTTGATCCCAATTGTCTTCACTTTTTCTATCGATTTCCCCCTCTTTTGTTAGCTGGTACAGTGTCGATCACAAAATACTGAAAACTATAGAGATTGTTATTGTGTTCCTGTTTAAAATGTCGAGCCACTGTGTACGCTGGGTCCGAATTCACTATTGTGCGTAGATGTTGTAATATGCGTACATGTACCGAAGTTTTGTGCTGCCTATGTAACGCAACCCACAACTGCATTGTAAAACATATACAGCATGATCGGATCTGCATGTATAGTGTCCTTTAAGTTGTATTTGTGTGTCAGAAAAAGCTGTGGAGTATGTAGTGGTATTTAGATCAAATTTACACGCACAGCAAGTACATTTATAGAAGGTTTTTTTTGGTGGTAGCCAGCTCATTTTGTTATCACATTCTGGGCTTGTCCTCACCAGGTCATTGTGCATGGAGTATGCTTTCCTAAAGTTTAGGTTAGGTCTGTCAGGCATTATTTGCTTCAGTGTAGTGTCTGTAAGGATAATGGGCCATTGTCCATTAATAATAGATTTAATGGCATTAGCCTGCTTGCTATAGGTGGTTATTAGCCTACACTGTATGGTTTCTGAGCTGTTGGCTGAAGCGTTCTCAGATACAGTGTTATCCAAGGCCACAACGGTTGTGGCTTTTCTACTGTTGCCATTCAACATAGACTGCCTGTCTTTCCTGTCAGCCTTCCTAATGGCTATATCCACATTTTAGGATGGTAAACCCCTTTCAATGAACCTTTGCCTTGCTGCATTTTCGTGATAAACTAAATCTTCACTTGAACTGCAGGCTCTGTGGATGCATTACAAATGTGGATTTTATAGGAACTCACTGTACAGTAGGCTGGTAATGGTGTGTTGTGGATGGAAACTGGTCGCGTGTAACAGAGTGTTCCCAGGGGTGGGTTTCCTATACAGACATGTTTTGATTTCACCTTGGCTAATGTATATTGTGATATCCAAAAAGTTGGTTGTGGCTTTGTCTATGTGTGCTGTAAAGTTTAAATTCATTTCATTGTTGTTTATACTCGCTACAAACGATTCAGCCTGGCCCTCGCCAAATTATAAAAACATCGTCTATATAACGCCACCATTGAACTACATGGTTAAACCAAGCATCACTGTGTTCTACCTATAGGACATGCTCCTCCCACCAGCCTACGTGGAGACAGGTGTGGCTAAGGGAGAAGCATGCCCCCATAGCTACACCTTGCATTTGTTGGAAGATACTGCCATCAAAAGTAAATACATTATTAGACAGGCACCTTCTGATCATCTTAAGCAGCATACCGTTGTGATTGTACATCGAAATTCATTTATTTTTTCAAATAGTGATCAATTGCATTCAAACCATCTTTGTGCCTAATGCTGGTGTATAAAGCAGTGATGTCTAAGGTAAGAAACAAATATTCATTGGACCATGTTTGTGTACTTAATTTAAAAAGGAAATCATTGGTGTTGCGTATATATGTAGAGAGGTTAATTACATGCAAATAATAATCAATATATCTTGAAGTACTATCAAAAATACTGCTCTTAGCAGAAACGATGGGTCTCCCTGGTATGGGCCTCACCCCTTTATGTACCTTAGGAATGAAGTAAATTGTGGGCATGATAGGGTACTTGTTGTTTAAAAAGTTAAATTCATCCTTCGATATCATGCCTTCTCTTTTCCAGGAACTCAATTCATCCTTATAACTCATGCTGATTTTTGTCACCTCCTGTTGTATAGCTCCTATATATCCTTATATCGTGTTAAGTTAGCATAGGTACATTTGAGATTTAAACGCCATTTTTCCTTTCTTGCAACTTCTGCACACGACCCTTAATTGTTGACTTAGCTTTCAACCTAGTGGTTTGCCGGGGTGTATGTGAGAATAATATGTTATTGCTCTGATATCAGTCTTGTTTAATAAACCATGTCTGCACGGAGAGTGCTGAAGTTTCAGGAGCAACACGATATGGAATTGTTATGAGGTCTGATCTCCACGCCTTCATAGTCATAACACAAGTGCAGCCTTTGCCAACTTGGGCTTGAGGCGGGATTGATATAGTTTTGCACGAGAATTGTTAACACACTTGATGCGGTGCACATGCAGAGAGAGCTGGTGTATGCTGATGTGATTCCTTCATGCTAGGACACTAAGGTATGGGCCCGCCCTAAAACAACCCAAAGAGACCTTCTTAGATAATAATATAATATATGTGTTAGGGAGGGTGAGATATAAGTGTTGTTAACTCTTATTCATTACAGCATGTTAACATGTTGTCACCATTCGCTTTTTATGTCTTAGTAACTATGCTGATAATTTTGCTACTGATAATAAGTATACTTGTATTATCAAAGATACTGCGCCTGAGAAGACGGCATTAGTAAATAAACATTTCAAATGCACATGTGTCTTCTTTACTCCATGTTCTGGTTTGTAATGATAATATAACGAAAGAGTGTTCATGAGTCCCACGTACCCTGAGGTACTGTAAGTTCATGTTCTGGTTTGTCTAAACATTGGGTGTTTGATATGTCCAATGAGACACTGTAGCTAGCTCGGTAAGGGGTGAGTTGGTTGCTAAGGTAAGTTTTGGGACATCCTAATTTGCCGAGGTTCCACTCCTCTGTGCACAGTTCTGTGTGAGTACAGAAACCCTGCAACATGGCGCCCAACGGTTTCGGTGGTCTTATATCATGACACTCGAGTAGTTTATCGTTCATGCCTTAACGTCCTTCACGTCCGTTTCCGGAAAACGGGGTGTTGGTGAAACCTACCTGTTTTTTCAAAAAGGTTTTTCTTCAAGCTTGATTCTTACTTAAACGGTTTCTTTGAATTACTACCCAGTTGTGCTACAAAGTATTCTTTGTGTTTTCTTATTTCCAATTCTGTAATGGCGGCAGCGGTGGCTATTGCGCAGCATAGTCGCGTAGCGGTACGCAACCATCTTCAGACGTACCAAGTCCCAGTAGATGGGATGGCTGTGATTTTCGTGGTATGTGCAGATCCGGCGTTTCCTTACGAGTTGTTTTACTCTTGGGTTACGTTTCCGGCTGTGGACGCTAATTCTGGTTTGTTCCACTCCTACACCGCCTCGGATGTTCCGGCTGAATATACGCCGTACAGGGCATTGGAAATACCTATTGATCATTGGCAGCATCGAGTTTGGTTTGATGGCGCCCTCCCCCACTCTATGTCCCCTGCGAGGTTAGGCCCACTCTCAATTCCAGGTACTAATTGGCCTGCGTTGGGTGGCTTTACCCCGCACCCGAATCACGGGGCTTGCACCCTGGCAGAAATTCGCAGGCTGCATGTAGTTTCAATTTCCGTGATTCGTGCTTTGGTGCAATACATCGGTCGACATCTTCCTGGTGGTCCCCAGGGGGGTGCGGCCGCTCCCATGGAACGAGGCGGAATGCGTCTCAATCCAGTGATGGTAAATTCGGTTTTTGGTGCGCGTCCTGTTGACAACGGTGACTTCCCATTCTGGCTAGTTATTTGCTGCAGAAATGTTCTTTATCCTCCCACACGTGAACATAGGGAGTCTTCCATTTGGCCACAGATACCGACCTTGGGAGCAGAATTCAGCGGCATGGCTAGAATAAGGGCTCTATTGTCCCAGAAAGAGGTGGCCTTGAGCTCGGCCCGTGAAACTTTCGTGCTTCACATTGCTAACACCCGTACGGAGGTTCGGGCTCTTTTAAACACTGATTTGCCTTTGCATTTCGGAGCCATGGTCCGTTCTATCTTTAACGCATCCTCCACAACGGGCCTTGCACATTTTTTTAAAGTTGTTAGCGGTGGTCTCGTGACTTCCTTTGAGAAGATTTTTGGAGTCGTCCCTGCCTTCTTCCATTCTATTTTTTCATCCTTATTTGGAGGGTTCCCGTTTTTGCTTGCATTAGCGGCTGGCGCATTGGTGGTTTTCTGCCTTTTTAAATATGGATGCCCTTCCTGTGCAAGACCACGCACAGCTACTACTGACGCGGTTTCGCAACCGCATGCTTGATTACTATGGCACACTGCCGTTAGCGACTCTAAGCACGGCGTTTGGATTATCTTTTCGGTTCTCCTATTTCGCCTGTGTCCAGCCTGTATTTCGCTGTCTGACCTGTGATTTCCTTTGGGCCATTGATTTGTGTCTCTGCGGACCAGCATCTTCTGACGTCGATTTTGATCAACTGATGAGTCCTATCATTGCTCACGAGTTGGTTTGTTCTGACGAAAGGATTATGGCCTTAGCGGTGGCACATGGACTAATGGGTCCCTGGGATGTGTTGTCGGCAGCGCAAAATTTCTTGGAACTAAGTTTTCTTGAGAACCCACCGAGCTGTCCTCTGATGGTTATAGAGGATCCGGTGCTGGATGATCACGTATGTTCCTTTCATCTTTTAAATTGGATGGCTCGCTCGTGTCCATGCAAACTGCATGATTGAACGTAATTGATTTTGACCATGGTATAATACAGATACTTCATCATGTACAATATCAACAACAGACGACACAATATTATCCAATGTGTAAATTCTTGAGGAAAGCACGTTAATGCTATTGTCAACAACTGCAAGAACTTTCTCAAGATTTGCCTGATCAATAGCCCTAAGGCGTGAAGCAGCCTCAATTTGTGAGAGTTTCCAAATTTCATTGTAAACACCATATAACCAGCGTTTCGACCTGCCACTAGCTGGGCCCTTAATGAAATCATTCAAATCCACGTCTGCATTCAGTTTGGAAAGGTGATACTTAACCGCAGGTAAAGTTGAATGTTTCAGCCAAGCTTGACACAACTTGCCCACAGAGTAAGAGGTGACAGTATGACTCAAATCAAAACGGGGATCAGATCTAACAGTCTCAAAACCGTCAGTTATATTTAAAAATCTTTTCTGGCAAGAATCAGCACTACGGTGCCAAAGCAGCCAACCCTTGGGATTCATACTGGAAATGTTAAAGGAGGAATTCAGAAGCAGAGCCTGTATTTCTAATTTTTTTGTAACATTGTTCGTTGTTAAGGTGCTGATAAGCCTTTGCTTAATACTCATCTTTGCCCCACAAAACAATATGCCCACCTTTGTCCGATTTATTAATGACCACCTTAGAGTGGTTTTTGAGTTTGGCCATGAGTTGGAAATTTTGAGTGGTTCGATGATTGGGGGTTTTCGTTTACGTAATGCGTGTAAGGTTCTCATTAACAGAATTTTGCCAGCTGTAAGCCCAATATTGGGCAGCGGGAATCGTGGTTCTTTCTCTTTTGTAAAGTGATTTTTTGATGGTAAAATCTTTGTCAATTTGAGCTTTCGAATGAATTTATAAACATCAATGTGGGTACCGCAGTAATTGAAATTACTTTCTGGGCAGTAACTTAAACCCAAGGCAAGTAGTTGTTTTTCCACCTGGCTTAACTCAATGTTGGTCATGTTGATTATTGTTTTGTCAATTGAAGCTAACGTTGTTGCCAATGTTTCTTCTGTTGCCCCCTTCCTTTGGAGCCTGAGGCATTTGCGCCTTTGGCACCTATGGATGTTTCTTTTTTGCTGTTTTGAGCCATATTTGTGTTCCGCGGTTGTAAGGTCTGTTTGGGCAGTTCTCTGATAAAATCCATCTCCTCAGCTAAGGTTAGATGTTCCATTTCTGGTCTTGAATTAGGTGCACATTCCCCACTGCATTCTGATTCAGTATCGCTGGGTACTGTGCTCACATCAGATGTAGAAGCGTATGTGTCATTGTTAGCATTGGGAGTCACTTGTTGTTGTCTTAGTGCTTGATTAGTTGTTTTTTCATTTTTTGAGTGAGTAATGTTTGCGACCGAAAGTGAACACTTGTCCTTGTTCATAGTCAATTTTATTGCGCGCAAATTTGTACTCTTTCCTGTTTTTGATTACATCTTCTTGGTTTTGTTGTCTTTCTTTCATTTCTTTAATGCCTTTTTCAATGGGATACTTGTTATTGGGATTAGTCAATTGATCCAGATCACTATAAATATCTGCAATCTCCTTTATGTTGGTGTCACGGTCTATTTTGGCATCTTTAATAGGTAAACAGACTAATCGCATTGAAGCCTCTAAATTGATTTCTGGCCATTGTTTTAATAGGAGCCGGTTTGGGCTCTCAAAACTGGGAGCTAGCATGATTCGAAGACCTCTTGGGACCCTGCAAGCTTCGTAATACTTTTCTAACAATTTCACTTCCCACCATTTGGTGAGTTCGCTCCTGCTGTTTTTCTCTAGTAATTTCAACAAGCTTTTTATATCCATGCTCTATTCTGAGTCAATTTTTCTAGTGTTGCTGTTGTCTCTTACCAGTGGCGGCTGGTGACATTTGAAAGTGGTGAGCCGTAAAAGTATTGGCATTAGTGACAGGGACAATGACGGGTTTTTGGGAGTGTGAATTTGCAACTGAAAAGTACCTGATGCTAACACCACATGCCTCTGTGCTCCATGAATCAGTCACAATTACGGCTGTAGAGCATACTTCTCTGTGTGTCTTCTAGAGGAGCTCTGATTACTGCCTTGTTTCGCTCTCTCTCAGGCACAGTGGGAAGATAACAAATAATTACCGGCACAAATAGCATTGGGCAGCTAGCTTTCTGTTTGTGATCTGCAGTTTCCTACCTGTACACAGAATTGTCAACTCACCCAATGTCATAATCACAACCACTTTGCATGCAAATCTAATGACCACAATCTAAGCTCCTGGGCGTATCCACACTGAGTCAATATGCAAATGTCCAAATGTAGATAAGACTCATGTATACTGGTCTGGAATAGGGTTTGTTTTTTTGTATGCATTATCAAATGTAACCAATGAACTGTGTATGTACTGCTGTGTTTTGTTGGAAAAATCAATTTAAACATTTAAAATAAAAAGTAAAAAAACAGCATAAAAAAATGGCAGAAGTATTAAGCAAGCAAGCAACAAATGATTGACTACCACCAAAGTGAAAAAGACCTCTGCATGACAGCCAACAAACACAATACCAAAGCAGTCTCCAAAGCTCTGGAATCAAACGTTCAGCCTTCTTAAAAAACACGGGTTCTGGCTTCAATAAAAAGAAATCCGCATAACAGGCTCATTAAAACAAAAAGAACAGCCATAAAAAGGCATCAATCGCAAGAAGGCAGCATTTCATATGGGCTGGATTTTGTAACCGCAACAGAAGGTTCTGACTGAAAAAAAGCTCCCTCACTATATAAGGCACTGGTAACAAACATAAAAATCGAGGCTAAAGTGACTGAAGTAGAATGGAATAATTATATCGACACTATATGCAATTCGAATTTGGTGGGTGGAGAGGCATAATGTAACAAACATTAGACATTTAAGACCACAACATTTCGAAAAATGGTGGCTCTGCAGGATCGGATTCGAAGATCTCATCTTGACATCTCTAAGCAAACAGAAGATTAAAGATCGTCCACTAGATTAAAACTGGCACTTCAAAAGCTACAGGCTGGCAAAGCCCATCTCTAACACAACACAAGATGTGTAAGGCAGTCTCAGTGGGAACTGATACTTTTGTACAGTCCCTACAAAAGACAACTCCCCAGAATCCTGGAGAACAAGCACTGTGGTGCCAGAGTACAAAGAGAGCCCCACAAGATCCCTGCCCTGTGAGTATTCCATCTTCCAGGGATTTACTGTTCTTTCCCGCCCGCTGGCCAAAGTCAAGTGTACACTGTCCAGAGCTCCCTCCCCTCGGCCCGCTTACCAGAAGAGGCTGTTCTTTCCCGCCCGCTGGCCAAAGTCAAGTGTACACTGTCCAGAGCTCCCTCCCCTCGGCCCGCTTACCAGAAGAGGCAATCAGCAACAGTGAGGAGAACACCGCGCCGCCACCCCCAGCATCACAACCTCTGCCACAGCACCCGGCAAGGGATGGGATCAAGACATTGCATTAAGGGTGGTGGGGGGGGCGGGGTGGTCATAATGGGGTTGTCGCGCTGCGGAGGGGATGGGGAGGCGGGATAAATAATAAAAATAAAACTTACCTTCCGGTTCCGAGACTCAGACTCCCGCCGCCGTCCTGGTTTTGAATTTCTGCAGTGCACCATGTCACGTCATCAGGAAGGCTGCAGGCAGCCTCCCTCCCCTCCACCGCGGCGTCTATGATTGGTGCGGCCGGCTGCCCCACCTGCGTCATTTCTCTCTGTATGCTGCAGCATACAGAGAGAACAGGGAGAGTGGGAGGTGTTACTCGAGGGCAGGGGGGAGTGGCTTGCCCACTGTTGTTAATACTGTCTGTTTGGGCAGCCTGAGGCCGCCCAAACAGACAGTATTAACAACAGTGGGCAAGCCACTCCCCCCTGCCCTCGAGTAACACCACCCACTCTAAACCAGGAAGTTCTGCTTTCTCGCCGTGCGAGAAGGCAGAAACAAATGGTAGTTGTGTAACTACCATTTGTTTCTGCCTTCTCACACGGTGAGAAAGTAGGGGGGGGGCGCCCAAACGCCCCCATAGAGGAGCCACCACTGTCTCTTACTTTAGGTAGGTTTGTAAACAGTTCTTCTGCTGCCATTTCTCTCTCACGTAATGCATTCATCAGACATTGCGCATGAGTTATAACTGTTTCTTAAGAGCGTTGAGTTAGAATTTTTCCGATTCTCAACAGGCAACGATTAAGCACTTCCCCATCTGCAATGTGTGACCTTCCCAACTTCCCGACTTACTGTGCTTGTCTCAGCGTCTCCACGAGTCCTCCGACCCATGGAATATACCTCTAACACTGCATACGCGGTCAACGTAATAGGCGGTCGAGCAGGGGGCTGATCCTTGGACGTTTCCGTCAAGCTACAATCCTTCGTGGCTTGTGTGATGATCAGCCGTCTTTCGGGGGAGGGGTCCGCAGTGGGAAAACAAGCTATATAGAGAACAAATATTAGATATATAGAAATATATCGGAGAAATCGAATAGCGGGAATACTCGTGACAGACAAGGAATATCTAACTGTCATTATGTCATTTACATCTTAAAACTGTTGCCATCAGCTGTAAATCAGGAAAGGACATAAGCAGTTATATCACACTTGTGGGGGAGAATTCAATTAGGTACATCCAACAACAAAGGGTCTTATTGTACTGTACCCGGCAGGTGCTTTATTTATGGAGTAATTTAAAATGGCACCATTCTGAGTGGATCAGTGACTAAATATCGAGGGACAGAATATCAACTGTCCAGAATATCGATGCCAAAATATCGAGGGACAGAACTTTGAGTCCCTATCTACAAACAGGTAAGTACTAAAATATTGAGTACAAAATATCGATGTTTAAAATATAGTTAACTAAAATATCGAATTTTTTAAATGTATTAAAAATAGTATAATAGTAATTAAATAGTAAACACAATTAAATAAAACATAGTTGAAATAATGTAAAAAAGCTTAAAATGTAAAAATAATAAATGTAATGTAAAAAAACATAGATTTTTTAAACATATATATTTACTTAATAATATTATAAAGTCATTATTAATCTTTAATTATAAAATATTTTAAACATTATTAAAAATATATTTACATATATATATATATAAATAAACCTATTATATAAATATAAAAATAAATAATATATAATAATTTAAATAATTAAAGTAATACTTTTTATGTTAATTAGTAATTTATACTACATTAAATATAACAAAATTAAAAACGTTACATAGCTAAGGGAATAAAATTAGTATTCACACTCCAACAACCAGTGAGTGGAACAGTAGGGAAAGTGTTTGATAGCGGGTAGGTAAAAATGACTATTCCTACTCTAGCGAGTGGAACAGTAGGGAAAGTGTTGGATAGTCAGAGGGTAAAAATTACTATTCCCACTCCAGTGAGTACAACAGTAGGGAAAGTGTTGGATAGCGTAGGGGTAAAAATTACTATTCCAACTCCAGTGAATGCAACAGTAGGGAAAGTGTTGGATAGCGTAGGGGTAAAAATTACTATTCCCACTCCAGTGAGTGCAACAGTAGGGAAAGTGTTGGATAGCGGGAGGGTTAAAAATTACTAATCCCACTCCAGTGAGTGCAACAGTAGGGAAAGTGTTGGATAGCGTAGAGGAATAATTTAGTAGACCCAGTCCAACAATTGAATTAAAATGAATTCAAAAAATAATTAATTATTTAAATGTAATTTACCTCTCACTATTTTCCACTATAAACGTCACCTCCAATAGTCTAAGATATTAATAAATTAACATAATTAATTAACATTTAATTAATTCGCTTATCACAATAAACACAAAATTAAAAACAATGATATCTAAATTAATTAACACAATTAACAGTATAAAATAACTTTGATTAAATATTGTCTAAATATTAATAAAAATGTATTTTTAAATAAATTAATAAACATCATACTCCCCTATAAACACTTAACACACTCCCAAAAAAATGAACATAATTAACATATCAATACATTAATTAATAATAATTAATAGTTAATTAATTACTAATTAAATAAAATTTACACAATTTACATATGTATCAATTACTTTAAAACGTTTATTAATAACGTTTTAATATTTAATAATACATTATTTAACTTAATTACTAATATTAATTTATTAACCATAAAATTATTAAATTGGTAAATAATTTTTTTTTATTTAGATTAAATTACTTCGCACCCTATTCCCCTATAAACCCACAACCTGCTACGGAACTAATATACGCAAACATGATTTACCAATATTAATTATTAACCATAAAATTATTAATTAATCATGTATTACTTTTTTTTAATTAAAATTACATTTCTTCCCACCCTATTGCCCTATAAACCCACAACCCGCTATGGAGCTAATATAAGTAAAAATAAATTAACATAAAATTGATTATCTTAAAAAAATTGTAACATACATTAAAAAATATTATATACTTTTAACACATAAAATAACATATAATACAATTTAAAAAAATCGATATAATGACATTCTATATTATAAGATTTTATATAATGACATTCGATATAATGACATTTGATATTACTTACTTATATGTCGATATTATTTCCAACTACATTATGTCTATTCGATTTTCTGTCCTCTCGATATTTTTGATTCGATATTGTGTCCTCTCGATGTTTTTGATTCTATATTTTGAGTGTTTACCATTCTGAGTTGCCATGCTCTGAATGAGGGCCAGCATACAGATTCATAGATTTGGGCACTAAGACCATGTTTTTTTCTTTCCAAGCTGATTGCCTTGTTCAGTGTCAAGAGGAAATGTACCAATTGAGCGGCTTTCTGATACAAGTTTGAATCCCAATTTGGACGCAAACTCCAGTTTACACTTAAATAGTGAATGCATCAGAACTCTAAACGAGACCCAAAGTCTTCTTAGTGAAAACCCAATATAAAGTAGCTTCCACTTGTTTCTCCCTGCTTAGTACACCGAGACAAATCCTCCTCATTTGGAGGGCTAGGACATAATTAAACAGGCAGTGATTTCCTTGCAGCTGAAATAAACAGCAAAAGGGTATACATGGACCTTGGCACGTTTCTCTTTTCTAAGTGAACAAAGCTGGAGGGTTGTCAGCATTAATCACCACACATTTGTTATACCTCATCTCTGAAATCTTTATTTGCTTCTTGTCCACAAAAGAATGGTTTTCAAAAGTTGTATGCCAGAATATCATTAGCAAAAATATTGTCTGACAGAAACTTTGTCCCCTTAATATACTTTACAAAAATATCAGGGCATATAACAAGGGCCATTTCGCCGCTTTTTTGGCTTTAAAAGCCAAAAAAGTGGCGAAAATTGCATCGCCCTATTACAAGGCGGCGCTAGCATGCATAAGCGCATGTTAGCAGCTGTTTTTCAAACGCCACGCTTTGCATCGCTAAAGAGATGCAAAGTAGGTATTCCTTTCAGGAAACAACAGGAAAATGGTCGCTAACCGTACATCGACGTATTTACAAGCCATCCCAGAAAAACCTTAGCGATGAAAAACTCAGCGCTAACCGCTGATATCGCCTAATACTAACATCTGCTAAATTCTCAACTTAGCCATGTACATATTGGGAGGTGGATTGTTTGGTTACATCCACTCCTCCCTATTTACAACATTTTCTTCAGCGCTGTTCTAACATCGCTGGTTTTCATGTGATACTGATGACAATCGCCGTATATCGCCGGATTTCACATCGCCTTTTAGCAAATCGTTGCAAATACGCCGCTAACATGAAGATGTGATCCGGCGATATACGGCGATAATGTAAAACGCGCTAGACGCGTTTAGCGATATTTATCGCTCGTTGTTGATGATATGCCCCATCGTTCCTAGTGGGTGTAGATTTTCTATTATTAACTCAAGTGAGGCAATATTTTAACAAACAATATTTAGGGCACATCTTTCAAATTATATTTTGGCTACAATATTCTGGTACAATTTTGGAACCTTTATACCCCTCTGTGCAGTCCATACCCAGGGTATGCTGTAAATACATAGGAGGTGTCTACCGTATGCTCATATTCACTCTAGATCACGGCCGCCGATAGGCATGGGCAGCTGCCCAGGGCCATGCGCTCAGCCCGCAAACATGGGGCCTCGAGCCAGTGTCCTTCCTGACCTGGCCCTCGCACCTAAGCTCCAACACTGCGAGGCTCAGGAGAGGGGCACTTTTCTCTTGGGCCTTCAAGACATGTGTAGCGCTGCCAGGAATAGGTGAAGGGGCCCTTCTGAACAACAAGCAACTCTCCCTCTTCCAGCCCTTGATGAGCTGTGAAAGAGATGCTTGTCTTTGTCTGGGATGGGATTTGCTGCACAGGAGCTGTCCTGCACCATGCAGGTTCAGGATCACGTTCAACTATTGGGATGCAAAGAGGGCTGCCACCTTTCCAAGAGACCAATCCAGGCCATTTGTTGCTGTTTTAGGAGTCTGCAAAGGCCGGAACACAATACTAAAAAGCACTTTAAAGAAAATCGTGTGTATTCATTTGCAACAAGATGTTTCCGTCTTCAGGGTTTGAACGCTCCTCTAGAACACGTTTAAATGTGTTTTCTGTTTATATTTGCTGTTTTGATTATGTATAAATTAGGGCTAAAAATAATGACTTTAGGTGATTTGCTTATTTCTGCTTATTGAAATGAAACATGAAACAGAACGGTAAGGGACAGAAAGCCAGCCAGGTGCCAACCCTAGATGCAAACAGCCTTGAATGACAAATGAAACCCATTTTTTGCAGATTTGTATAGCGCACACATGACCCAAAGGTATTGGAGCACTTTACATGAGAACTGGTTACATTACACAAGGACAAATTCAGTTTTTTAGGCCCAGTGATAAAAGTTGATTTCCCAGAATCAAAGGATCTTGAGCTGACGCCAAGACTGGGACCTGGTTCCCCAGTTCCAAAGTCGGCAGCTCTAGCTGTAATGTCATATCCTATTTAGACGGAAGATGGCAGGCAGAAGTCACATGAAAGCTTGGCTCTTTATGGACTTGTGGTTCAAACTGGACCTCGAGCTGAGTCAGGGAGTATGCATTTGGTGTCTATTTCTCACATTAACCCTGTTCCAAAGTGTTGCTGTATTTTCAGATCAGTGGATAAGGCACAGGGAGAATGTTATTTGCCCAGGATTGAACAGTTTGTTAAATTAATAGAACCAGGACTGTAGTACACTGCTACTTGGTACAAAGGCTATATATTTACCACTGTACTGCGTTTAGGTGACTATTGCATATGACTGGGCATGTCCGTTATCTCAGGAAATAATCAAAAGGTAACGGACCAGTAGTGTGGGATATATGGGCTGCACCAGTAAATAAGTCCTCAAAATCTGATATAGCACAAAGGTGCTCACACTTGACTTGACCCCACTACTGAGTGGTCAAATTTTAAAGAAAACTAATTTCTCTTCGAATAGAAAAGATAGTATCAAGGAGCACACTAATATCTAAAGGTAACCAGTCTAGCATTGCAAAGGAACTTTGGTTGAGTGGCAACATGTGTTGTTTTGTTATTAGGAACCTTTTGAAACATTTGAGCTAGAAACAAAAACCTGCAGATTATGCAGCAGATGATGGATGATGTGGCAAATGCAGGAAAGCTATAATTATGTGAAAGATGCAGCAGCCATAAAATCTCATTATTCTAGTAGCCCTGGCAATAAATTCAGAAAAGTGTTTGCCCAAGAGTACACAATTTGGCCAAATGATAGGCCAGGGTTAAAAAACGTGTCTCCTAGTTTCATATATCCAGCTAGTCCACTAGCCACAACCAGGGTGTCAGAGATTCTGATGGCAAGGTAAAGGGCTGCTTCTCCCAGGGAATCACCACTCTGTTATCAGATCTGCTTAGCTTTAGAAAATGGTGATTATTTCCATCATAAAAATGAGATTAGATGTCAAATATCCAAGTTCCATGGTTAAAATATACAAGTGGACCAGGTCCTGTGACAGGGGTACTTATTGGACAGTGTGCATGGTAGATACTAATATTTACCACTGGTGTTTCAAAGCTTAACACGATTTCATTCTATTTGAATACCAGAGTTCATTTTCTAAACGTGTCACTCAAAATATGCAATTGGGAACAGTCAAGGGTTACTCCAGGAGGCCGCAAAGGGATTAGAACTCAGGCATAGTATGAAGAGTAATCATGCTTGATAAACTCAATCTTCAGCTGAGTTATCTTTGAACATGACCTGATTTAGAGGGGGATTATTAATGAAATCCCCAAAATTTGCTATGTGACTCCTAGTTTCCCTGCTCCACAATAAACATCTTCCGAAGTCTATGCACATAAAATTGTCTCCACACATCCAGTGTTTCTGCAAAGGTATAAATTACTCTGTGAAGTATGCAGTGTTTCTGCAAAGGTATAAATTACTCTGTGAAGTATGCAGTGTTTCTGCAAAGGTATAAATTACTCTGTGAAGTATGCAGTGTTTCTGCAAAGGTATAAATTACTCTGTGAAGTGATAATGGAAACATATAGCTGTGAGGCCCAGGGAAGGGGACTCTCATTCCTTGGTTCTTGCAGCACAAGATAACGGATGTAAAATCCAGGACACTGAGGTCACATCCCATGGGACTTACAGCACTACATCATAGCTGTGAGGCCAGAGGATGGGACAACACTCCTATGGGCCTCACAGCTGTAGATCATAGTGGGGCAGTCCATGGGAGGGAACATCATGCCCCTGGGTTTGCAGTGCTACACTATTGTTGTTAGGCAAATGGTAGAGGCCTCCCTATCCTGGGTCCCCTCTCCTGGGCCTCGCAGCACAAGACCAAGGTTGTGAGGCCTAGGGGAGTGGTGGCCCCTACCCTGTGCCTGATAGCCATGGTGTAGTATTGCCAGGCCATGGAAAGGATCCTTCTCCTCTGGGCCTTGCAGCAATGCTAATGTGCTTCGAGGCCCATGGGTTAGTTGGAATCTTTCCCTAATCCTCTCAGCGCTACACCATGTCTGAGAGATCCATGAGGTGTGGGGGTGGGGGGATCTCATGTGGGTCCCTCCACTAGGCCCCAATGAAATTGTCTCACAGCTCTTTACCATAGTCCTGTGCCTAGGTCGATGTCAAGGTCCATGTCCTGTGATGTCATTTCCTGTGATTTCAGATTGCATGCAAATTAGAGGGGACTAACACATTCCTTTTCTATGTGGGCATAGTCATTGGTCAAGAGCGTAAGCCATCAGTAGTGCAGCGGGTACAGTGGTACTGGGCCCAGGGGTATTACGTGTTCAATGTTCCCAAATTATAGATTTATTTTACTGTGCAGCCAGTGGACAAGAGTGAGGGAGAGCTTTTACTTTGCACCAGCACGCTACTTGCCTTTCTTCCATGGGCATTACAGCCATGTTTCAGAGCTGGGAGAGGCCTTCCCTTCCCATGGCATTGAAACCGACTGTGGTTGACATTCAGGGGAGGAGGCACCAGTCCATTAGCTTAGCAGAGAAGGAGTATGACTGTGAGGCTCATTAGGGGTCTCTCTCAGGGTGTAGCTATCAGTATTGCAGCAGGTGCAGTGACAACAGGGGTAATGGATGTTCTGGCCGCAACGGACCAAGATTATGCCTGTATTTTACTGTCCAACATCATTTTGTTGCATCAGGCCCAAGACTACATTACTATGCCACTGGTCCCTTCTCTTATGCAATGCAACTCCGTGATCCAGAGCTGCAAAGGTCAGGAAAGGTCCATCTTTCCCGAGGCCTACCAGCCATGGTCCAGTGCTGAGAGGCCCAAGGGAAAAAGCCTACTGTTCTGGGCCTTTAAGCACTGGTCCATGGCTGCAAAACTCTGGACAAGAGGCCCCTCTGAAGGGAATAGCTATCAATAGGGCAGCAAGTGTGGTGGAACTGCTGCATTTTGGATACAATGTGCCAAAATCATGGCTTTATTTTACTGTCCACAAAAAAGTATACAAAAGGTGATGGATGGAATGCTTGAATTAATCACAGCAATTGGAAATTACTCAGGCTGCATCCCACTCCATTGTTAATTTGCACACCATGCAACCTCAGTTGGACCTAGCCATATGCAAATCAGTCTTTACCCTACTCCAATGGAATGAGTCCAGCCCGGACTACCAGGCCAGGGCCTCCCCGGCCCAGAACACACGCCACCTAGCACATATATTGCCCTAGTTAGAGATCATCAGTTAGGTATAGCTTGGTTCTACCGACACAGTGTACAGAAGACCCAAATCTGGTCATACCCGTCCCACATAGAAGTCTTTCACTGTGCATCTGGGAAACCATTTTGGAATTTTAAACCACACTGGCCCCCTTAAGGGCATTCTACATGCTGCAACACACCTCAAGAGGGTATGAAGAAATATGACCACATCATAACATTGTGATGGAACTCCACAAGTCCTTCTTGCAGCCCTCACTATCTTCAAGATCAATGCATTGGGTTTTTTTTTTTTTTTTTTTTTTTTCGAAGACCTTTATTATCACTTCACGTAAATACAAGGATGGGCCTACAACCATTCCAGCCGGCCGCTAATCAATTCGCAAGGTAAACAAAGCAGTATAAAAGAAACGGCGGTCCATAAGCCGGGGCAGGTAAGTATCCAGGATATGACTCGTATTTAAACGTACAGCGTAGTAAACAGGAAATAGGAAGGTCAATTTTACAATGAAGAAAAATAAAACAAAAAAAATATCAAAAGAAGTGCCAGACGGTCACACATGATCCTACAATAGCAACATGAAACAGAATCCCGCAATAAGGGCGAATACACGTAAGAACACGGGGGCAAAACATACGAGTCAGGATAAATGTAAACAACACATACATATCATGTCGAAGCAGCACCCCAGCCCTGAAAAACAAAACAGGTTGTAGGAAACATGAAGACGACAACACCTAGAAAAAGAAAAGGCAAAAGGGCCATAGAGACAAAGAAAGGACAAATAAACAACCCCCTTCCCCCTACCCCCCACCCTGCACCCCTGCAGAAGGCTACGGCCTACCCCCCCCCCCAGCAGCGTGCCTATCGCGTGCCTATCGCCCTAAAAGAGACCCGAAATATAGAAGAAAGAGGAGAAAAAGAAAGGAAAAAATAAGGAGAAGAGCCATCGAGCAGACCCCCCGGCCCCTCCCCCACCTATCGCGCACACTATACATCAGAAGCAGGTCAGAAGAGCCACAGTAAACAAGAATCCTAAAGTCAATCGGTAATATCCCCGTGGAGTGTCCCTCCAAAACACCATCAGCCAACACTGTGTGCCATCATGTCATAAACTATATCATCCCTGGCCCTCTCTATCAATAGTATCCACATATGGCCATTCATCAATCGGCATACAGTACAGTGTGGCGGGTCCAACCGAACCGGGCGGTCAGAGAAGCGCCAATACTCCATGGGACCTTAGCCCCCAAAGCCCAGTCAAGTACGCATGGCGGAACTCCGTATGTGGCAGCACCGAGGCCGGCAACATCCCCCAGGCAGAACACAGTCTCACCAGCCAGGAGGAGAAAGACACACAGTCCGACAATTGGTGAATTGCCGCCGGGGCAACCCAAACTGTGGATCGCCGTACAGGTAAAGACCCCGACGAGCAAGTCCCAAACACAACGGAGCAATCCAAAGCGATGTCACGGACCGGGTCCATCAGCGTCTCCACAAACGTAGGCACAGCTGGAACGTTCATCACTGACGCAAAGGCGGGCACATCGGCGCTTCCTTGTGATTCATCCCTACCCATGTGGATCGGTGGGACAACAATGGCGGCCATCCTCCTTCCCAGATCCCAGGCGTCCCAGATCAGGGTCTCATGCAGAGTTGTTAACGCAGCCAAAACATCACTGGGCGTGGGCTCTCTCTCATGTCTCCAGACCCCAGGACTCTCTCGCATATCGGCTTCTCTGCCCGGGTGAGGTATACGGACGAGGGTGCTCTCCGCCATCTTAGCTGCTCCGGCCTCGTCCCTCTCCACCTCACCACGGGACCGGGTCTCACATCAAGGAGGAATAGGGTTCACAATGGGAATCTCACAGGCCAGGGCAGGCTTCTCAGCGGAGAGTCACCAAAAGGCTAACAACTCCGCCGCAACCTGGGGGCAGCACGCTGACTCCGGGCAAAGTCGTCAATGGGCCCGGTTACAACACCGGAATCGGGGGCTAAGAATCATGCGCCTCCCTCGACCCAGCTGCACCACACTCCCCACACGGCTCTCCGCCAGTCGGGCAGGGTTGGCACTGTCTCCATCGGCAAGCAGGCCTTTAGTTTCCTCCGGCCGAGACCTCACCACCACCAGAGGCCGCTGTTGTTGCAGTCGCGGCCGGCCACTCTCCGCACTCGAGACCCCGGTCCCAGCTCCGCAAAGGCCTCAAAACAGTCGGGGACACTCCAACGGGTCCGCAGCAAGCAGAAGCCTCAGGAGCAAGCGGTAAGTGAAAGCGACTCTTCGCCTACATGTAGATGCCGTTGTAGCTCAGGATAAGTGCCAGGATGTATGTGCGGGGTGAGGAGGCTCACAGAGCCGAGCGATTACGCAGCCATCTCGATCGCCATCTTGGCGCCTCCTCCGATCAATGCATTGTTATAGCTTTGCAGATAATGCAGCTAACAGTCTACAGTCCAGCTACCTTTTCTATCACTCCTTGACTTTCTGCTTGTCATTGACCATATACAGTGCTCCGCTGCTTTTGGCTAGGTTTGCACTATACGACTGAGACCTCTACCTTTTTGGATGATGACAAGCTTGCCATCTCCAGTGGCTCTGCACACACATTCAACAAGGACACCTTTAGACGGAAGAAAAATTGGTTCTACCGACACAGTGTACACAAGACCCAAATCTGGTCATACCCGTCCCACATAGAAGTCTTTCACTGTGCATCTGGGAAACCATTTTGGAATTTTAAACCACACTGGCCCCCTTAAGGGCATTCTACATGCTGCAACACACCTCAAGAGGGTATGAAGAAATATGACCACATCATAACATTGTGATGGAACTCCACAAGTCCTTCTTGCAGCCCTCACTATCTTCAAGATCAATGCATTGTTATAGCTTTGCAGATAATGCAGCTAACAGTCTACAGTCCAGCTACCTTTTCTATCACTCCTTGACTTTCTGCTTGTCATTGACCATATACAGTGCTCCGCTGCTTTTGGCTAGGTTTGCACTATACGACTGAGACCTCTACCTTTTTGGATGATGACAAGCTTGCCATCTCCAGTGGCTCTTCACACACATGCAACAAGGACACCTTCAGACGGAAGAAAAAGATGTGCTAAAAGGAGATACAACAAGAAAAAGGTCTTTCCCATCTCTGCCCGAAGAATCTGAAATGTTATTCCCATAGTCATATGTACAGCCTGAACTCGGCTCCATATTTAGTAAAAAGCGAATACTCAACTTTTTGAAAAAACGAAATCATGATGCAGTCACGATCCAAAAACCATCTTCTCCTCCTATCACATGTTGACTGTGTCTTTAAACATGTACACTGCTCAGCAGCCTTTCGGGTTGGTTTGCGCATTATATGTACAGCATACACACAGATGTATCTAATGAACTAATCTGAAAACAAATTGTTAACATTTGATTGAACTTACATGTTTTGAAGAGACCTTACCATCCAATGTGACAAATACAAAGTATTTCCAGTCAATTGAAGTTTACAATATATCTGCTGATTTATTCGTGCTAATATTTATGTTTTGTTTTACTGATATCAGCACCAAGAAAGTTGCTTCTTGTAAAGTCGCTCAACAATAGTCAATTAATGGCACTTTTTATGGAGTAATGTTCTTGACTTTCACGTTGTATGCAAATTAGGGGGGCCTCGCACATTCCCTTTCTGCCTGGGGCCCCAAAAATCTTAGGCCTGGCCCTGTCGTAGATAACCATCTATGGCCTTCTTGATGAATCTTTGTATTCATCGCCCTTGCCTTGTTGATTAACCTTCCTCTTCATGGTCGCAATTCTCAGGCCCGCACTCCCTCTTACTTTACACTTCATTTTATCTTATCTTTTAAAACTAACTTAAAACTTGTCTCTTTGCTACTAGCTGATAGCCATAGCAGATGATTGGTGTCAATCTTTGGCTGATAGTGCACTCTTAATAATTTACTAATCGGTCAATCCATCAATCAAACAATTACATATACATTTAGTAGGCTTCAAATCGTCCACCCATGTTGATTTCTCTCCAACCTGCCACAAAGGGCAGGGAGACACGTAAAAACAAAATGCCTGTCAGCCTGAACGCCTTGCAGGTCTGGCCAGACCACCAGTGTTTGAAAATACACCAAAGCTTTGCCAATAGGCCAGTATGTAAAAAAGTAGTCTTTCCTGGTCTTGTCAGTTAGTCTGGGAGGATTAAGATATCTGTGCCTCAGCCTTGTCCAGGGGCATTGGATTCGTTTTCCTTATGCTCCCCTGGTCCCTTAGGCTGTCGGGGTTCTGTATGTGACCAGTGCCTGGCCAAAAGGTGGAGGGATTTCTCATCGTAGGAAGCAACTGAAGCAAAAGTCACTTTCCACACAGACTGAATCCAGTCCAGGTTTTCACTTGGACCAGAGCCAGCGCCAGCAGCAGCAGAGAGAAGCAGAGCGGGAGCGGGAGAAGCGCCGAAAAGAACGCCGAAGGGAAAAGGCAGCAGTCACCCGCCCGCCATCGCTGATCGTCCCGCTCAGGGACCAGCTGCTCTATCCGGCCTCCGCATGGCCACAACACTGCATTGCACCTGAGCTCAGAGCCTAGAGCTTAGAGCTTGGTGCTCAGAAACCAAGATCCAAGACCTGCAGCGGGGGAGAGCTTGTATCAAGTGCCGTGGAAGCCACCCTACTGGCAGCTGCAGAGTGTAGAGCCCAGCAAGACTGCAGACGCGAACCAACAAGGATGGGGGCAGCTTGCAGTCTGCTAGTGTGCCCTGCTCTCCGCCCAGGCTCCGGCTCCGCTCGCCCCTAAAAACCTCCAAAAAGTTCCAAAAGCCTCTAGCCTCCCTCACCCCAGGGTATTTGCTGGATAGATTCTCCCTGATAGACTCACCGGATAGATTCACCTGTCCTAAACCACCAGGCCAATACCAGCTTCAATCACCACGCAACCAGGACCATCAGGATGGTCAGTACCTAGACCCCTCCCGAGATTTTAGAGCACATAGCTCACAGTAAAGATCAATCATGAGGACAAGAAATGCTGGGCTGGTCCAGCTTCAAGCTAACCATCGCCCACATAAAACCGCAAGACGTCAAAAGTCTAAGATGTTTTACCCTCCAGGCAAAGGATGTGTAAGATCCGGTTTGACCTCCCGGGAGGGTCAACAATTGGACGAGCAGCCAACCAACTCTTCTCCAATTATAAGTGCAAAGACTATGAATCTAAATTCAAATACAAAATCAAATTAAAGTGAACTCACTGCACCCAGCAACATGAACAGCCCGAATGGCAATAGTGCCATTAGAACCTATTTTCATTTTCAACAAGCAAGCAAAAAGGCAATCTTGAAGAAATAGCTGACGCATTGCGCCTTGAGACTTGCATCGAAACCACTGCCAACACATCAGCAAGCGCCACTATGTATGAGACGTTATGCCAAAGATCCCCACTCCCACTCCACTTTCTCTGCAAATCATCATAGTTGAGGGCAACAGCGCCCAAGTACAAGATTTCTCAATTGATCAAGGCCCGTCTTGCCCCTACAATTCAGCAAACTGCACCCCAGTGTCCTCAAATCCGGACAGCGGAGCCATGGAAGCTTACCCCACTACCCTCTTAGAGGCAAGGGGAGAGTTTCCTTCCTTAACAAGACACATTATGGGAAATTGCACCACTCCAATAAAGCCTCAGTTGGACCCTTTAGCTTCCTCCTTCATGCTAGCAGTGCCCGCCGACCCCAGAAGCGAGAGCTCTGCAACTAAAGAGGGCTCTAACTCATCAAACCCAAGCCTACTTTTATGTGCAAATGAGTCATGGTACTCCGGCTGTCCAAAAACTGATATGGAAACTGTCTTGATGCCTCAAAAAATAGAGAATCATCCCACGTTGATTAATGAAGCTTTGATCTCAATGGCAAATGTGGTCATAATGCACGCAGATAAGTTGGACACACAAATAAACATACTGCAAACAGTTGCCAGTTTGATCTCAGGATTGGATTTGAAATTGGAACTTTTAAACTCACTGATTCGCAGAGCTCAGGCAAACATGGATGTAAAGGTTAAAAAAGATGGCTGTGAGTGCAGCCCAATTCTGCAAAATTTGGGAAAGCTCCCATACCTTAAGTGCGAGGCCAACAGGCGGACGAACAACATATTCCGCTTTCCCCAACCAAATCCAACTGAGAGCACAAGCAGGAAAGCCTCACAAACAAACGTGATTAAAGTTTTACAGGAGTCATTAGGGCTCATGGGAGGTCAAATAAACAGAATAAGGACAGAAGACATGCAGCCAACACCTGCATCACAGCTAAGGCCACAGACCAATCAGGGTAGACCAGAAGAAAAGCAGGAAACCTCCAGGCACGACAGCAACAGCTTCAAAAGGGCATTTAGCGACAATGACCTGACCTTTAAACTCAAGTTACAGTCTGAATCACAACTAGGCTTTAATTCTGATAAAGGCTCTGGAAAGTCAGGTGATCTAAAACCGCCAAATATAGAATGTCAACACCTATCTAGAAAAAACAAGAAAAAAATGAAAAAGTTAAACAAAACAAAAAGTAAAAGTTATCATAAAGGTACAATAACGCATTGGCTTGCATCAGAAAAACAGGAAAACAGAGAGCACAACAAGGTGAACCAGGATGACTTTGGTGTCCTCCAAAAAACAACTGGTAATGATCAGATACACAAATGGATGGCACAATTACCAACGACATATCTGCTCAGCGCCCCCATGAAATTCAATAGAGAAACCAATTAGAAGCCCGAGCATAACAGCTCCAGATCTTAGAGGCCATTTTGTCAATACACAAGGCACACAGGCGGCAGAGCCACGCCAAGAACAAAAAGAACACCAGGACCCTAATATAGTTTGGTCCCAAACAAACACAGTAGATAACGCCAGCACCAGCAGCACCAAACAAGGAACACCCAAACCTCATATTACAAATAAATTAGTGTTTGTACGTCAATAGTCCAAAAGGATCCTCAATTTAAAAACACAGGTAATGATCAAAGGGGCACGAAAACTATTCAAACGAGCAGCAATGACCCTCTACCCTCCTTTGTTCGCATCCCTACCCCCAGGAGTGACTCGCAACCACGGGCCCCAAGCACAAACTGGACCGGGGAAGGCTATGTCCCCTGTAAGAATTCAATTTGGAAGCCCACAGAGCCCTTGGATGCACCAAAGGCAATTTTTAAACACATTCAGTCCATCAAAGATCACGCCATAGATCGAGAAAATTCGAAAGTACTGTTATACCCTGAATATACCTTGCAGGGGAATTAGGACATCCTCAACAGAGGAAACCTTCTGAAGCTCTGCAAAAACATACCGGTTTAGAAAACATAAAAACAACTGATAACGAGACAGTGGCTTTCTCTGGCCCAGGGCCAAACAAAGGAAATGAAACAACAGAGATCATTTTCTCCAACCCGGTCCTGGTAGATGCTCTGAGAGGATACAAAATGCAACTGGACAATTGGTGCATAAAAATCAAGCCCCCGCATGCTACTAAATATCCAAAGCCCCTAAAAAACAACGTGTCAAGTGCACAGCAGGGAGCACAAGAATTGATTGGCCAGAAAAGAATAAACTGCAAACATTCAACCCAACCAGCCACAGGAACAATATTACACGACTCCATAGGCGGCCCGAAAATGAATTTGTGGAGCAATAGTCCAATCCAAATCATCGCACATGTAGAGGGGGGCAACCGCTCCTGTTCGACTAAGGGGAACAGTATTAAAGATTGGTCTTGGATCCCACTTGCCTTAAATTCTAGCTCCTAATACCAGGCCCTTATCAAGCAATCAGTCGATGCCACCAAAGGTTAGATCTTTTTAGGCGTAAGGACCCCTTCTGACAAAATTTTCTAGAAACTGGTTCTCCTCATCATCAACATCTATCGACAACCATAAATGCCCCTGTTAGACCTTGCATCTTTTGGCATGTTTCCCCTGTTTTTTTCCATTCTGACCTTCTTATGAAATACGGTGCATTCCAGTCCTTTTCCCTTCACAAATTGCTGCCTAGCACCAATGTAGCAAAAAACACAGTTGATGGACAGAATGTAGAACAATGTCATACATTCACCCCAGTACAAGTATCTGGGCCTAAATCCATCGTTTATTTGCACTCCACACCACCCTGGGTTAGACACTGGCTATATGCAAATCAGCTCTGACCCTGTGCCTCATGGGAACAGTCCAGTCCGAACTACCAAGCCATGTCTTTCCCAGACCGGAATCAAGCATCCAAGGACCGGTTTCTGGCTATCAGCCTTCATCAGCCTGGATAGCTTGACTCCAGTGGTGTGGAGAGCCTGGGACTCACGTCTGAGCATACCCAGCACATTCGGGGTGAAAATTGCAAAAAACACAGTTGATGGACATAATGTAGAACAATGTCATACATTCACCCCAGTACAAGGATCTGGGCCTAAATCCATCGTTTTTTTGCACTCCACACCACCCTGGGTTAGACACTGGCTATATGCAAATCAGCTCTGACCCTGTGCCTCATGGGAACAGTCCAGTCCGAACATGTCTTTCCCAGACCGGAATCAAGCATCCAAGGACCGGTTTCTGGCTATCAGCCTTCATCAGCCTGGATAGCTTGACTCCAGTGGTGTGGAGAGCCTGGGACTCACATCTGAGCATACCCAGCACACTCGGGGTGAAAATTGCAAAAAACACAGTTGATGGACAGAATGTAGAACAATGTCATACATTCACCCCAGTACAAGGATCTGGGCCTAAATCCATCGTTTTTTTGCACTCCACACCACCCTGGGTTAGACACTGGCTATATGCAAATCAGCTCTGATCCTGTGCCTCATGGGAACAGTCCAGTCCGAACTACCAAGCCATGTCTTTCCCAGACCGGAATCAAGCATCCAAGGACCGGTTTCTGGCTATCAGCCTTCATCAGCCTGGATAGCTTGACTCCAATGTAGGCAGGATTGTTTTTGAACGAGAAGAGGCACCTTCCTTCACCAAAACAATACTGAGGGGCGTTTTCCTATTTCTATGTGAGCTGCAGAATGCAGCACACATGGAAAGATAAAAAAGCGAGGAGAAATGTTTTAATTTCTCCTCGTCACGCCTCCACTGAAGAGGTGCCAGTTTTTGCCGCTGCCCCAGGTTTGCATATCTATGAGGCAATGCAAAGCCATGCAGGGGGACTTTGCACTGCCTCATAGATATGGTTGAGATGCTTGCGCCACTCGAATATCCAAAAAACTGATGCTCTGGCGATGCAAGTCTCTCATACATAAGCCCAAAATTTTCTGTATGTTTTTTAGGTCTTTCACCTTCAGGTATCTACATATAAAATAATGGGCAGCGTAAATGAAAAATAAATTTAAAAAGTTATTGCTCAGTGGGAAATGCACTGTAGTACATTATACAATTTCTAATAGTTAATGCACTGCAGAGGTCTGTGTGTAACCAGAGAACCACAGAATTAAATCTTGATTGGTGCAGTGGAGAATAGCGATGTGTATTTTTAGTGCTATGGAGTCACAGCCTGTGACGGACAGTACTGTGAACATGTAAGTCAATTTTTAATACTTGCATTACACACAGGGTAAGATAGAATGCTGCAAAACTTGCGAATAGTTTATGATAAAATGGTTCTTTCAAAATGTAGTTTTAATAATACCAGAGTGTATGTGATGCAGTTTTCTTTTTTTACATAACTGTCTCTCCAACACCTCTTTAGGGGCACTAAGGGCTGTGTAAATGCAATTAAAATTAAAAGCACAGACTTCCCAGCCCCGTTGTTACCTCTTTGCACTTACACTAAAAAAAAAAACATCTTTGTCTTCACAAAGAGCCAGAACTGCTCCCAAGCATCACACGTGCAGATTAACTGATCAGGCACATTTGCCCTTCATTCAGGCATTCAGCTGATCACGATCTCAATTAGCAGTCCCAGGACGGTTGTCTTTTTGCAGGGACAAGTGAAGCTGGGGAATCTGCGACCCCCTTCCTAGATCTCCACGACCTCCCTGGGGGTTGCACCCCACAGTTTGAAGATGTCTGATCTACACCATTAGGGGGCTAAGCTGAATATTTAAAACCTGCAATAAAATGCAATATTTTTGGGAGTCCCTTGGGGGTATCTCTATATACGTCAAGCATGCTCTGAAAGTACTCTTCACAGTGATAAAGAACCCCTCAGATGTGTTTTTGGCCAGTACTCTGAAAGGTTTGAATTCGACAGATGGCCCATTATCAATATTTTTAATCAATGTTTATTATAACCCCCATGGGCCGGGCCCGAAGGAAAAACGTATTTGTTTAATAAACAAGATCGAAATCCTGCTATTGCAGTTTGCAGGCATGGACTCCATCATCCTTGGGGACTTTAACACGCACGACATAGGGCAGAACATTTCCGAAAGACACCCCAACAGGGGCACCAGAAGTTTCAACACCCTTATGCGGGCATACAATCTGGCACCGGCACACTCTCTAACCATGAAACTCAACTCAGGAGCATTCATAGCACCCACTTCAACAACCGGACCACAATAGACTGTTTTACTGAGTGAGAGACTACAAAAACATATGTCAAATTATGCAGTTCAACCACGGAATGAAAGTGACCATGCCGCCCTAAACCTGCAATTATCCATCGCAGGAAAAACCCACTACACTCTCCGCTGTGTCGGGGCAACAAAGGGGGAAGACATTCACAGTCATAAATTTGTTTCATGGAAAGGCTGGCAGACCGGCCTCAACAACAGGGGCTCTTTGGGAATGGGGTACACTAGCCTATGATTTAGCATTTCTGCAATGGGAAATCGACCAGCAATTAAGGAAGGCTCAAAAAAACTAAACTCCAAACGCAGGGCCTATCGGGCTACCGGATCCGAGTCTGCCAAAAAGGAACTTAAATTAGTGGCCAAGAGCCACTCATTACTGGTTTGGCAGGCAAAACGTGAACTTACAGAGGCGAAATGGCTGAAAATATTCAAGCTGCTGGCACCAAGCAAATCTCATGAATTTTGGCAATATCTAAACAAGCTCTAATAGAGAGAACCCATTAGACGCAAGCACCTGGATAGCCCACGTGAAAACCCTTTACACCGATGTCCTGAATGGAAATCCATCAGATAGAACCACAATACTAGGGGGAAAATCTGGCAACATCACAACAAATCTTACGTAATCTCTGGTCGATTTTAGCTCCCCAGACAAACAAGTAATTCGATTGTAAAACAGAAGAGGGACCCTGAATCTAAGAAAAAACTACAAAAGGGGAACAACCCGCCAGGGCGAGAACAAAAGGAAAAAACATGAAGGGGGTGTTCCCTAAATAACAAGGATCAAAGTTTAACTAATATCAGCAGTATACCCCACACACCACAAAAAGAATACATTTATTCAAAAGAAGTTTTTAATTTTCATTTTGACAATCAACATGATTTTTTATAATAAAGAGTAATTACATTTGAGCAATACAAAACATTTTGGAAAAATATACATAATCAAAAACATACAAAAACAGTCTAAAACCTAGGACACGCAGTGACACTTCAAACAAGGCAACAAATAGATCCACTCGTACATCCAAACATCCCTTTTATACAGTCAAATTCAAACTCAGACATTCACATCCATATCACTACACACAAGGACAAGTAATTCGAACCATCTTGAAAAAAATACGTCATAATGGAGCACCTGGCCCTAACGGCCTGCCTTGCTCCCTCTTCAGGGAAGACATTGACTTTTGAGCTGACAATCTGGCTCAGCTGTATGCAGAGTGCAGGTTTCTGGAGAACATTCCAGACTCCTGGAGGGAGTCACTGCGGCATCCAATATACAAAAACAAAGCCAAGCACTGACCCCAGGAATTAGCGTATGATTGCCTTATTGGACATTGAGGGCAAGGCCTATGCAAGCACTCTTTTGGCGGAACTAGTGGATTGGGTCAGCAAGAAAGATCTTCTCCCCTTCTACCAGACCGGTAGATCGATCAGGAGGTTCCACCATGGATAACATCATTGCCCTATCATACCTAGTACACCAAGCGGTGGCTCACGGCACCACAACACTTTTTGCTTGTTTAATTGATTACACAGCAGCATTCGATGGGGTAGACCGGAACAACTTATGGCAGAAATTGGCACGTTGGAACATCAGCCCTCCACTGTTACAAGCCAGTAGATCCCTGTATTTGTGAACTTGGGTGAGAGTTAAACTCTCATGTGACTCCGCTATAGAAAAAATCACCACAGATCACGGGCTAAAGCAAGGTTGTATCCTTGTCACGTTGCTCTTTAATTTATACACAGCGGATATGGGCAGTGCTCTGCATGGAGCGACTCTGGCGACCCCTAGGATCGGGCAAATTAAGATTCAGCTGATGCAATATGCTGATGATCTGGTCCTTTTGGATCATACCAAAATCGGTCTCAAAAAAGCTTTGACAGCACTCTCAGAGTACAACATCAAAAACTGGTCGCCAACCCAACGAAATCCAAGATAGTGATCTTTGGCCACTATCCGAAAAAAACGTGGCAAAGTGGAGTCTGGGTCCATTAAGCCTGAATTGCGCACAATCGTACAACTAACTTGGGGTCTGGACTCTGGATCTGTGAAACTGGCTGCTCAAGGGTCCACCGCCACAAGCTTCAGCAGAAAAGGGAAAATGGTTACCTATGCTATCTGCAAACTCTATGCCATCTTAGAAAGTCCAACAACAACAGCTATTCAAAGAGTCTTGAGGGCAAAATTACTACCTTCCCTTAACTATGCACTACAGGCATTCCCAGTTAAATTTGCATGAAAAGATACATTGTGCAACTTACAAAAAGTTATTTTGTCTACCAGCCTGCACTAGGAACACTTAATTTCATCTGGAATTTAATCTCAACGACAAACTTTGGAAGAATTAGCGGCACTAGCGAAATACTTTTACTTAACAACTGTGGCACCAGAGCACTCGATGAAGGCTGTTATAAACTACATCTTTCAACAATCTGGCAATCCCTGGTCCACTTGCCTCGCCTCAGCCAAAGAACTCTTAAAACTAGCCACAGAGAATTGGGACTCCAACATAATTAAGTATACCACCATCAAAATAGCAAAAAAAAGCAAATACGATCATGCTCTCGTATGTTGGACATCGAAGCTCTGGCAGCCTGAGGCTTTCACGAGACCCAAAGTTCCCCCCACAAATCACTTGGCCTTAAACTACATCTTACACAGCCAGAGGGGAGACAAGCCCTACATAGAATCCTTGCAGTCAGATTACATCCTCTCCCCCTAAAAGATCTGTACCCAATAGTGAAAGTAAGGCTGATCATCACGGAGTACCGCCTCTGCAACTATAAGCGAGAATCGGTGGCTCACATCCAACTTTGTTGTCCCGCATTGCGGCTATCTCGCCGAATCCACCTAAAGCCCATTCTCCTTCAACTGGGCACGCGCACAGCAAACGAGGCAGTCCAACAGTTATATTTACTGGACACTGTGAAGCACATGGCCAACTTTGCTAAGTTTATTTATCACACCCGCACAGCTCTGATGGATAAGTCTACATTGGCTGTGGGTGGGAATCATCCGGGTGAGGGGCCAAACCAGTTTGGTCATTACTGAAAGACTGACTTGTTGCACCTAAAAGACTGTTAGTAATTCCATTGTTTTAAATTAACAACACCAAAGGAGGTTTTATGAATACGTTGTGTACATATATCTATCCATTTTAATTCTTTATTATATTTTTATATTGGTTGTTTTTCTATTGGTTTTTATTAACCGCACAAATAAAGAATTCATTCATTCATTCCATCGTAGCATTACAATTCTGTTCTTGAGCCGGTGGGAGCTACACATGAGTCCTGTGCCACTGCCGGCTTTGCCCGAAGGACAGCAGTGTTGTTTGCCCTTTCAGCTTTGTCTTCCGAATAACTGAGTGATATTGAGATGTCTCATCTGGAGCGGAAACCGTTACAGGATACTACTCTAGATGGGCCTCAGTTTCTCAGGGCCAGGTGTATGACCCATTTTGCATGCGCAAACAGGTTGGTGACAAGTTTGCGCATGCAAAAATACCAATGGGCCATGTACAAACCCTATTTAGCGAGTCACAATTTATTTGCGACTCGCTAAATAGGATTTGCGACTCGCTATTAGGAAGGAGCATTCCAAGAGCGTCCCTTCCTAATAGCTACTTGCTACCTTATGTAAGAGTGTGGTAAACCACTCGCAAAAGGGAAGGGGTCCCCATGGGACCCCTTCCCCTTTGTGAATGCAGGGGAAAATATTTTTTAGGGGCAGGCAGTGGTCCCTGGGACCACTACCTGCTCTTAAAAAATAAAACGAAAACTTTTCATTTTTCTTTTTTTTAAATGCATCTTGTTTTAAGGAAAACTGACTGCATTTTTTTTACTCTGCTTTGTTTAAAAGCAGTCCCAGACATGGAGGTCTGCTGAGCCCAGTAGGCACCATACCTGGGTGGGCCAGCCATTTCCAATGGCACTGTTGTACATTGGCATTTGCGAATCGCAATTTGCGAGTCGCTAATGCCAATGGTCAAACATCTGGCCCTCAATCCACTATGTGGGTGTCCCAGGCATTATCACTATCCCCTCAGTTTGATGGACATATTATTGTCTAGGACTCTCCTCTTTAGAGTTATGAAAATTCCGCAATGACAAAAAGTAAGGGGGTTTCACTTGGAGTGCTATTTTGTGTGCTTGCTGGCTCTTTCTGGTTCTTGTTGGGATCACAACCCCTTTCAAGTAGAATCTTCAGATGTAATAATTTTCTTCTTTGAGGGAGGTGTTATTGTGTTAGGGGTCAGGTGGTGTGTCCCTTCACGTTTCCTGTGTTTCTGGTGTCATGGATGTAATATGACCTAGAATATTGCCTTTGTCAGCGTCAACAGATATTATTTTATTTCTATAAGCTGTTGCAAAATCTAGGGTTTTCCCCACTAATGATTGGCAAGTGCATGTGTCCTTTCCTCAGCTCTGTGACTGGTGTAGTTTCCATACATCTTTCCGATACTGAATGAACTCGAAGCCTGTCTCAAGACTTGCTCTCTGCGCACTCTGGTTTTCGTGTTCAGCCTTCCTCTGACGTCGGATGAGGGTTGTTTTCAAGGCCGATCTTGCCTTCTGAGTTGAAACTGCAGGTACCTTTGAGCTGATGCTCCTTTGGAAGTCGATCCTCAGTTATGAGGTGCCTTTACCGCCTTGCCTAAGGCATGGTCAGTGCGTGATATTCAAGGTTGGGTCTCAGTCTGCCACATTGTGGGCTTAGAGGGACCTTTATCATAGGCCAGGTGTTCAGAATGAGACACCTTTCTATCCACCACAGAATGTCGTTGATCGTTCTCTCTCTGCTGAACATCCCCCAAAAGACTATGGGCCATATTATCAAGAAAGGGCGATACATTATCGCTGCTTTTATCGACAGGAAACTGTCGCTAAAACGGCAATAATGGGCTTGATTATATGCCCTTGTGAATTCCCATAGAAGCCCAGGTTAACACCAGAACCTGGGCTTCTATGGGAATTCACAAAGGCATACTATCAAGCCCATTATCGCCGCTTTAGCCGCAGTTTCCTGCCGATAAAAGCGGCGATATTGTATCGCCCTTTCTTGATAATATGGCCCTATATTCTTCCACCAATTCAGAATAACTTTAATTTTCTTCAAATGCCCCATCAGCTAGATCACCCTATATCACACATTTTGTGAATATTTTTTATTTAGATTTATTACACACCGAACATTGTTATTCATCAATGTCTCGAGAAAGGCATATGTGGCAGATCCAATGTCTATTAGAATGTGACAACTTTGTATGGCATATGGACAAAAATATAAAACACATGTTTTCCACACATTGCCCCCTTAAAATCATTAAATTACCTTAACTCCTGAAGAGTAAATATATCACATTTCAGAAGAAGGACTCCTTTCTTCCCAGTCTCCAGTCTGCATTCCAACTCTAGTACTCCTGAAATCTTCCATGCATTGTTTTCAGTGGATAACACAGCTCTTCTTAAGGGGCTCAGTTTCACAGCCTCAAATCCGATGGCAGAAATAAAATAATAAAAGGTGGAGTCTGTGTGCTCGTGCATCAGGGAGCATGGTCACAAGTCATCCTGAGCACACTTGAATCCACACCTCTAGCTTGAATCCTGAAGTATAAAACCATGCACAGTGATGCATAACTGAGCCTGTGCTGAGCTGTATAATGGCTGTGGCAACTGGGCCTAGAAATGTCTGCGCCAAGTGTTTGAGATTAGTTTTCCCTCATATACATTAGTTGTGTCTCTTTTCTTACGCTCCTCAAGGAATTACTGAAGCTCTTCAATATCTTCACATTGCCTATGTCTGTGCCTGCTCAGCAATTTGGTAGTTCATCACTGTTGTTGCATCAAAGAGCCTCCAATTTGTTCCCTTCCGTCTTAGGTGGTGGTCGTGAAATCTGGGTGAATGGTTCACTTACATACAGTTGCCCAAATTATCAAATCTTCTAATGCGTGAAATGCTATATACACATAGAGGATCCTGTGGAAATGATGATAACGTCTATACTTGGAAGACACCGACTTAGTCATCACTTACGGAATTGAAAACTTCCCAACCTTGATGTGTGACAGGTGGAATAAAGTCGCTCGCGTTAAGTTGGGCTTAATGGTTCCAAAAGATTCCTCTGTCCCTTTTTTCATCTTTAACTTCATCCCAAAGGTTTTAGAGCCTTTTTTTAAAAATAGCATGGCAGGATGAGATTGAGGGCCTGATTTAGAGTTTGGCAGGTGGGTACTCCTTCACAGACGTGACGGATATTCTTTCCGCCTTATTACAAGTGCCATCGGATATAATCAGGGCTCCCAGTTTTCCGTTTTTACTGATTTTTACAGATACATACAGACAGAAAATTATTTATTTTCCTGTCTGTATTTATTTTTTAAATACAGAAAAATACAGAAAATAGGCCTTCCTTGTATGATTTTATTTCTATTGTCAATCATCAGTGCCATGTCCGTAGGTATATAGATTGAGAGGTAGGGGAGATGAAAAAAGACAAGAAATTTCCTAATTAAGCGAAATTAAGTGCAGATCTACAGTTATTTATGCTATTTTACAATGCAAGTGTTTTTAGATAATGCTGTTGCACGGTATACTGCTGAAACCTTTTGGACATTTAAATGCAATAATACATTTATCAGTTAAATAAATGTGGAAAAATACACATTGTAGCGTCAGTTATACAGAAAACACAAAATAGAAATGGATAAATGCAGACAAAAGAGGAAAAAATAAATACGGATTAATGCAGACGGAAATGTCGAAAAATGAATACCATTAAGCCGGGAGCCCTAGATATAATTCACTTTTAATAAGGCAGACGAGATATCCTTCACATTTGTGATGGAGTAACTCATCCCCAAACTCTAAATCAGGACCATAGTCTGGTACAGAAAGCAGTCCCTGCTCGAAATCCAGAGAATTTGTGTAGAATTCTTTCCAGATCCGCTCCTCTTCATTGTTTTCCTTTTGTAGGTCTTCCTCGACTAATTCGTACCCATTGTGGTTTGTTGAAACAGGAGAAGCAGAACCGGTGGATGATATGTGTATTGTAAATGTATACACTCCTAATGTTGATGATAAAATGCTGTTGACCTACTCAAGCTGATTGTGCAATTTATCGATACGGAAATAGTCTGCGCTGTTAATATCAACAGGGTTCTTGATGTACAAATTGACAGATTCCCTCCAAATGATCAAACCAGGTGTGGTTCCATGAGAGACGTCATGATGAGAGTAAGGCCGATAGATGTGTTGAGAATGCAACACTGCGCTGAAAAAATGTATTCTTGTTACTTGGCCATACAAAATACCTACAGTAGATTGGGTTATAATATGGTGAAACAATAAATATGATATACATACAAGGAAGTGAAGAACATACCCTTTTGTGGAAGTGTGTGAAAGTATTCAGCATTGAGCTAGAATCCCGCCCTGGAAAGTGTACGCCCTTGCAGACAGGGTCTGCCTCGAATGACTATGTATATGTGATTCAAATTTACATACTTCACTCAAAACTGCATTTGTATACTCAGCAGATAAATTGTGTGGGAGGCTTTTAAAGCTGTTTTCAGAGGCAGCTGTATGGTGAGAATATGTGTTACAAGATTACAGTTTAAACTATGTCAAGCAACAAGAAGAGTAATTGACGAAACCGGAAAATGAGTCGTCTCTCCATACAGAAAGGTCACAGGCAATAGGGGCACTGAAGCAATCTGGGCGACACACGGGACGAGCTGGACATATTTGCCTGCATGACACACAGATAGCGGCTGTAGAGAGGAGATAAGACTGGTCAGATGTTGCCCTAGTTACTGAACAGAGAGAAACCGCAGTCAGCAATCATATACCTAGAAGGAGATAGGATAGCCTTGTTACTCCCATCTGGCCAAAGTCTACAGGCAACCCTGCAGGGTTGATGTACATCAGATTGAAAGGTTTCTAAATGGTATTCCTTTGTCACACATATCAGGTAACCTAATTGACATACTTGATACCTCCATGAGTAAAGCAGACCATCTTGCCGCAGTAAAGGATAAGCAAATGGGAAACCCCTTGACTGTAACAGCTTTCCAAAAGACCTGCAACAGTCAAGTGCTGGTTTGCTCTCAGAAGGTATTGTTAGCATATATGGAAGCATATCAAAGGTGTCATTTACTGTCTCTCATAAGAGAGGCACTGATTATTTTGATGCAGAATCTAGACAGCATCACCACAGACGTTAAGGGTAAAGCCCTTTATCTTTTTTAAATGGAAGGTTCTGGAATGCATGGGTATTGGCCAAACGCATTTGCTTTGGGTCAAGTTGCTATGAATAGCACCAACTTCCAGGGTTAAAACAGTGGGGTGAGGGCATTCTTGGAAGCTTGAAACCTGGACAGAGGAACAAAGCAGGGTTGCACTCTATCATTCTTACTAATTGTTAAGGCAATGGAGCTATTGGGCTGTTGGGTGCGTATGGCTATTAGTAACTGGGATGTAAACATTGGAGACCTGAACCTCTGTCCATGCATGCAGATGGCACACTCATATATATAGTTGATGGATCCACCGCAACCAGTGCAGATCTTTCTTGACTGCACCGATTTGTGTCTGGATTTTGCATTATTTGGGGTCAGGCAAAGTTTTCTTTACTGGGTGGACTCAGACATTGTGTCCCTCCTTGTGGTTGGTTGCTGGTGGATGTTGCCATTTTTTTGTTATATGGACACTTGGGTACTTATGACAAGGAAGTTCAATATGGGGAGCATCGTCCTTGGGCTCAGACAGTGTACTGAGTTTTTAAACACACTACCATTGTCTGTGATGGGTTGTCCACCTCGCCAAGATGTTCCTGCCCCACTGTTGTAATGGGCTGCAGGGATCTATAGTCACTATTCTCTGAAGGGCATGCAAAGAATGGAATCAATTGATCGCTCTCTGGTCTGGGCAGGGAAATGCAGCAGGATATGTTTGGATACCTTAAAATTGCCTGGTGATAACGAATAGTTTTCTTACCTGTCGGTGTAGTTTTGCAGCTTGAAGATCTTTCTGGATTCACTATGCTGTGCATTATTCCGCGGTCTTGTGGTTGGGTCCGGATTCGTAGTCTTTTCTTTGTTTTTTTTTTTTTTTTTCTCAGCCCAGGTGGGCGTCGGCGTCACACCCCCTTGGGTGTATTTCCGGTGACGTCGGCATGCTTCCTGCGGAAGCTCCCACTCTTGGGCGCCATCTTCGGGTTCTTTTTTTCCGTGTTTCTTTCGTTTCCGAAGTAATGGCAATGTTCTAATTAGTTGGTATTTTACCGCTTTGTACTTTTTAATATCCTTTCTTTTGTTAACCACCTCTTCTCTCTCCAGCCTCATCTTTCTGGCGGAGGTGGGTGGGTTCGCTAGTGAATCCAGAAAGATCTTCAAGCTGCAAAACTACACCGACAGGTAAGAAAACTATTCGTTTTGCAGCGTGAATCTTTCTGGATTCACTATGCTGTGCATAGATTTTGTAGCGGTTTCTCATTTCTGTGGCGGTTGGGTGGAAGATGAGCGTTGGGTATTGAATATGTGCTGTAGCACCTTCTGTCCAACTTGAGCTTCCTTGTTCATCTGTATGTCCACACAGTAGTGCTTCGTGAACGTGTGCACCGAAGCCCATGTTGCCGCCAGGCATATGTCTTGTATGGGTGTGTTAGCCAGGAAGGCTATTGTAGCGCCCTTTTTCCTAGTGGAGTGGGCACGTGTCCCCTCTGCTAGCTCTTGTCCTGCCCGCTTGTGGCAGAGTTGGATTGTCTGTGCGATCCATCGTGCAATGGTCTTTTTGGTTACCGCTTTTCCCATGTAACTGTTGGCGAATGACACAAAGAACTGTTTTGTCTTCCTGTGTCCCTTCGTCCTTTCGATGTAGTGCATGACTGCCCTTCTGGCGTCCAGGGTGTGCAGAGCTCGCTCTGCCGCAGTTGTTGGTTTTTGGAAAAAACTCGGTATCTGTATAGACTGGTTCATGTGAAATTTAGATACCACCTTCGGCATGAAGTTTGGGTCAGTCCTCATCACAACCCTGTCATTGTGTATTTGTATGTAGGGTTCTTGTAGCGTCAGCGCTTGAAGCTCGCTTACTCTGCGTAGGGACGTTATTGCAACCAGGAAAGCAGTTTTCATAGTTAGCATATTTAAGGACGCCTTGTGGAGCGGTTCAAAGGGCTCTTTCATGAGTTCCGTTAGGACTATGTTCAAGTTCCATGCCGGTGGCGGCACCTGCTTGGGCGGTGCGATCCTTTTCGCCCCTTCTAGGAATCTCTTCACCACCTGTGACGTGAAGAAACTCCTGCAAGTTTCACCCCTTGTGTAGGCGACTATCGCTGCTAAGTGAACCCTCAGGGAGGATGAGCTAAGGTTCTTCTCTAGCAAGTGCGTCAGGTACTTTAGCACTGTGGAATCCTTCTTCATTTTATTGTGAAGTCTTTCTTGTCTACACCATATTGTGAACCTCTTCCATTTAGCCACATAGCACTTCCGAGTGCTAGGCCTTCTTGCCTCCCGCAGGACCTTCAGTGTACTTTCTGGCAATCTTAAATGTGCGAACTCTATGTCCTCAGGAGCCACGCTACTAGGCTCATGCTCTCTGGCTCTGGGTGTAGCACCTCCCCGTTCTGCATGGAGAGTAAGTCTTTTCGCCTGCTGAATCTGTGGTGTGCACACTGTGTCATCTCCATGATCTGCGAGTACCATGTCTGCCTCGCCCACTGTGGTGCGACCAGTATCAGTGTCATGTTGCTCGCTCTGCACTTGCTCAGTACTCTGTGCATCAGTGGTATCGGGGGAAAGGCGTAGGCAAATGTCCTTGACCAGTCTATCCATAGGGCATTCCCTAGTGACCCTTCCTCGGGCTGCCTGGATGCGAAGTTTCGGCATTTTGCATTCTGGCGTGTGGCAAACAGGTCCACCGATGGAGTTCCCCATCTGTCGAATAGGCGCCTTGTCTCCTGAGCATTGAGCTCCCACTCGTGGGATGCCGATGTCTGCCTGCTGAGCCAATCTGCTTGTATGTTGTCCTTCCCTGGCAGGTGTATGGCCAGTAGGTCTATCTTGAGAGGGATGGCCCATCTCCATATCTCCTGCGCTAGCGTTGAAAGCGGGGCCGACTGGGTGCCCCCCTGCTTGTTGATGTAGAACATCGCAGTGGTGTTGTCTGTTTGTATCAGCACCTTGTGCTTGTACAGTCTTGTTTGGAAGGCTTTCAGTGCAAGGAAGATCGTCTTCAATTCTAAGTAATTGATGTGCTTTGTGGCATCCGTCGGTGTCCACAGTCCCCTCACCTTGAGCTCCTCCATGTGAGCGCCCCATCCCTTCAGGGATGCGTCTGTGGTGATGGTCACTGTTGGCGTTGGGGGCGTTAGAGGCTTTCCCTTTGCTATGTTCTCCATGGTCCACCATGTCATCTCCTTCTGCACTGCGTGCGTTACAACCACTAGATCCTCCCAACTGCCTGTAGCTTGTGACCATTGCTCCTGTAGCCATTCTTGAATGGGTCTCATGTGGAGACGTACATTGGGTACCAGGTGGATGCATGATGCCATCATCCCCATGATCTTGCTCGCAGTCCTCACTGTCCGAGCTTGTCCCTTCCGGTAGAGGCGAGTTTCCTTCACCAGCGCCCTCGCCCTCTTCTCGCTGGGGAACACCTTGCCCTGTAAGGTGTTGATCTGTGCTCCCAGGAAGATCTTCACTTGTTCCGGCTCCATTGATGATTTCTTCCAATGGATGGAGAAACCCAGGTTTATGAGCGTGCTGGTCCCTGTATGTGCGTGCAGCTTGCATTTCTGGTATGAGTTTGCTTTCACCAGCCAGTCGTCCAGGTAAGGGTATACGTGTATTCCCTGCCTTCTTAGGTGCGCTGCGACTGCTGCGAGGCACTTTGTGAAAACTCTTGGTGCCGATTTTAGACCGAAGGCCAGTGTCGTGAACTGGTAGTGGCTTTCTCCGACGGTGAACCTGAGCATGTGCTTGTGCTTTCTGTTCATTGGGATGTGCAGGTATGCGTCTTTGAGGTCTATAGTGACCATGAAGTCCCCGATCTGCAACTGTGGGAGCACCTCTTGCAGGGAGGTCATTTTGAATTTTTGCGTTCTTATGAATTTGTTCACGAACCGTAAATCGAGAATGGGTCTCATTGTCTCGTCTACTTTTGGTACCAGGAAGTACGTTGAGTATACTCCTGTGTTTCTTTCCTTGAAGGGTACCCGTTCTATGGCCTGCTTCTGCAGGAGTTCTTTTGCTTCTTCCTGAAGGCACTGCAGTTGCTTGCTTGCTAGTGGCTTTCTTTTTGGTTTTCTGCTTGTTGGCCTCGCCTTCAACTCTATGCAGTATCCGAATTGGATAATGTTGAGGATCCATTTGTCTGATGTGATTTCTCTCCACTCTTGGAGGTGGAATCTTAATCTTCCTCCCACTGGTGTCCTGTGGTCGTAGGTGTCTAGTTTGTCTTGACCCATCTGTACGTGCTGCCCCCTGGGGTCTTTTTTGCGGGCGGGCACACGGAGTTTTTTGAAGTCACTTGGAGGTGGGCTGCTGGCCCCCTCTTCTATTTTGTCCCCGTCCATTTCTCCCTCGAAAGGACTGGCCTCTTTGTTGGTACTGCCAGGGCTGCTTCTGATGACCCTGCTGACTCTGCGAGTCTGCCTGGTGCGTTTGCTGGAAAGCCTGGTGTGATGTACCTGGCTGGTTTCCGCCTCTCCCGCCGGGCCTCCGTGACGGGGTGCCCCTCTTGTTCCCTCTGAACTGCAATGCTCCCATGGATCTTGCTGTTTCGTTATCCTTCTTCAGTTGGCTGAGCTGTTCATCCACTGTTGGTCCGAAAAGCGTGCTGCCGTTGAACGGTGTGTTCAGGATACTGTGTTGCACTTCCGGTTTGAAACCGGATATTCTGAGCCAGGCGTGCCTCCTTTCCGTGACGCCCATCATCATGAGCCTGCTGGCGGTGTCTGCCCCATCCAGGGCCGTCTTAAGGCAAGAATTTGCCGCATTCTTTCCCTCTTCAACCAGCTTTTCGGCTTTCTGCCTGGCATCCTGGGGCAAGTCCTTCACCAACTGCCCTAGCCCCTCCATGATTTGGTACATGTGCCTGTTTATCAGGGCGTTGGAATTAGCCATGCGCCAGTGGGTCGCGGCATTCCGTTCGATCCTTCTGCCCACCAGATCCATCCTTTTGCTCTCCTTATCCGGTGGTGGCCCCGAGGTAGTGGGTACGTTAGCCCTCCTCCTTGCTGTGGCCGTGATAATGGAGTCTGCGGAGACCGTGCCCTGAATGTAGGCCGGGTCCTTTGTGGCATGCTTGTACTTCTTCTCAGTTCTGGGAGTTACTGCCTTGCATGTTGCGGGCTCCCTGAAAGCTTCCTTCCCCTGAGCCAAGACGCTCTCGAGCATTGGAAGGAACTGGCTCCTCGTTTGTGTTGGGAGCAATGTTTCTAGAAGGAAGTCTGCTTTCTGCTTCTCTTCGTCGAGCTTGAGCTTGAAAGCTGCTGCGGCAGATTGTATCACCGAGTTGTAGGCCCCGATGTCGTCCGGCGGCGAGGGCCTCGAGGGGTAGGTGTCGACCACCTCCTCCGGGCTGTCGGTGTCGACATCGATGTAATCTACCTCCTGAAGGTCCGAGGGTGCCGACTCTGTGTCTGTCCTGCCCTCCTCCTCCTCCCCATAGTTATAACTATCGTAGGGGTTCTCGAACTCCTCCTGGTCGTCGATCACCTCGACGTCCTGGTCTTGTTCCTCGGTGACTTCGGCGATCTCCTCTTCCTCCTCGACCGGCTCCATCACCGGTGGCTTGGTCTTGTGAGGGATCGTGAAGGCTTTCATCTTTGCGTCGAAATCTTTCTTCCGCTGCATGATGTTCTCCATTTCTGCCTCGAGGCGCCTTCTCTTCTTTTCCATCTCGGCCGCGTGTTCCGCGTCGGATGGGTCGGCCGCTCTCTTCGGCGGAAGGCTCGTCGCCGTGCCTCTCGGAGTCGAAGTTTTCGACGTCGAACCGGATTTCGGTTCTCTGGTCGTCGTCGGTTTTGGGTCTTTCTCCCTCGGCGTCGATCAATCCTTTTCGGGGATGATTTTCGACGTTTTGTGCTGATCAGCAGCTCTCGGCGCCGGGGACTCCTTCTCGGAGGATCCGCTGGGCCTGGGAGTAGTCGCGGACGCCGCCTTTTTTGGCGTCGGCGCTTTCGGGGTCTTGCCCTCGATCTTTCTAGACTCAGAGTCTCTCGGGTTCTTGGGGGCCGAAGAGTCTCCTACCTTGTCAGAAGTCTTCGTGTAATCGGTCTCTACGACCGTGTAGCTGTCGTCTTCGGCGGCAGCGTTGTCTTCTTCCTCGGAGGACATCCCCAGCTCGTAGAGTGACGGAGTCGGGGCCTTCCCCTGCAGGGCGGCGTGCGCTACCCTCTGCCTCTCTCTCACACGAAGGGTCTTCGGGGTGAAGGCGGAACAGGCGTTGCAGTCTCCGCTTTCGTGGTCCACCGGTAGGCAAAGGTTGCATACCGGGTGCTGGTCCTTCTGCGCGTACTTGTGGTGGCAGTTACGGCAGAACTTGAACGGCGTGTTGTCCATCCTCGAGCGTCCAGGGCCTCTCTGGTCGCGTGTTCGTCGACGGTCGTCGAAGATCTCGATGGAAAACGCCTTATCCTTGCTGGTTTCTCGTCGATGAAGTCCCCTGGAGTCTTCAGATGACTTCTCCTCGTCTTTCCTGTATTTTCTTTCTTCTTTCTCCAAAAATGTCTGGAGCCCAAACGGGAACGATCCAGACCCGACCGCGGAAAAAAAGAATCTGCAGATGGCGCCCAAGAGTGGGAGCTTCCGCAGGAAGCATGCCGACGTCACCGGAAATACACCCATGGGGGTGTGACGCCGACGCCCACCTGGGCTGAGAAAAAAAAAAAAAAACAAAGAAAAGACTACGAATCCGGACCCAACCACAAGACCGCGGAATAATGCACAGCATAGTGAATCCAGAAAGATTCACGCTGCAAAACTGTGGTTTGGATCTTAAAAGCCTAGAGTTCTCCTACATGGCAACCCAGTAGGTGCATGTAGTAACATTGTTAGACGATGAGGCTAGTTGGGAGAAATGCTCCTGCGTGGTGTACCAAAATACATAATTTCTTGAGCTCCAGATGATGGGAAAAAACTTGCCAGAAGGTCTTCCATATGTTATTAGACAGGTGACCCAAGTGTGGGAAGAGAACGGTTAAAGTGGACGTACAATGCACCCTATTTTCTCCTGAAAGGCATATATGGTCTATAACCAATTTTTTGCAGAATTGCTTGAGGGATGTAGGTTGGTAAATGGAAACAGGGAGGCTATGTAACATTGCATACTGGTACCCGAACAATATGTTTATAGCATTAATTGAGGCGGAGAGCTTTGGGATTGGAACCAGACAACATATGCATTATGCTATGGGCCGCCAGGGAAATCAGGACTTCTGTTCCTGAAACTCCATAGCAGACACAGACAATGGTGGTGATGCCAGGCTTGGTGAGTGGGTGGGGGTGGATTTCTAATAAGTATATAATAGGCACTAAAACAAGACAAAGGGGGCCACATGGCAGGTGGGTTGCAACATGTGGAACGTACAACCCACAAACGTTTGGATAGAGTATGTAGCCAGGTCAAGAAGATATCCAGCAGCGTGATTCAAAGTGGTACAATTAAATTACATACATAATACTTATTTCACCCCACTGAAATTGAGTAAAATTATAGCATGATGATCTTCCAACAGTCCTAAATGTCAGGAACTTCGGAGCAGTTTCCTATATGTGACATGGAACTGCTCCCAAATGGTGTTTTTGATCAACAGTGTTGGGAAGGCTGCAACTGATTAGGTCAGATGGGGAGGGTAGGTGGGAGGACAAAGTCAAAAACAACCCCTACTATTATTGGCCCCCCGAGACGAAAATAGACAAAATGAGGCTAGATTTGTAGCACTGGAAGCAGTATTAATTAAGCGCCAAACAGGCAGTTGCTAAGTTTGGAGAAACTGGAATTGACTGCAGGGGTTAAAGATATGGTAAAACGGGCAACATGAGAGAAGGGTCTGATAAAAATTGTAAGAAATTATGAGAAACTCACTGAGGACCTGCTAGATTGGAAAATAATGCTTCAAGAGATGATCGCCCTGGCTACAGGCCTCTGTGATTATGTGGGAAGATATGAGGCCAGATGCATCAAAGGGTTTTACCCATTCTGTGTCTATGGGGAAATGTGTTCATACATAAGGCCCATGGTGTCTAGGGGTCTTGTAAGATTGGGATGGCATTATCAGCATACACTCTGAGATTCAGAGGGTATCATGCCTAAAGAAGATAAGGAATGTATAGAAAATGGCATTTATATTCTGTGCAGAGACACAGTCCCATGCATGTGCAACACGTTTCGGCCATTTACCTTACACACTCAAGTGGGATTTAAGCGAAAAGGGCTCAGTACAAATATGGGTTTGATTGTGACAGGAAAGGAATTGATGACAGAGCTACTCCGAAATATAAAAAGCATGGTGACTGTCTTTTTTATTCACTGCACACCTTATTCCATTTGGAACGTTTACAATATTTTACAGATAAAAATGAACAAAGGTATGCAGAAAAACTTTACAATGCACATACTAAACACCTTATCTGAGAAGTCATTTAGTAAAATGGCAGGTGGTTATTATTCTCTTACTAACAAATGTGATTGAAGAGATCTGCAGGTTCACAGTAAAATATTTAATAAGAAGACTGCTGGTTAAATCAGACATTTTAGGTACACTGATTTTATCTCGACGCTCTTTAGTATGAAAAACACTTCCATCATAGTTTTAAAACAAATTTAAAAAATGCAACTGTACATAGGGTTATTTCAATTAAAAAAACAAAGCAAGAGGTTCAGCAGCAACAAGTAGATTTTTGAAGTGAAATCACTCCTCTATTTCCTAACGTCTACTTTTATTTATTCAGTGTTTCTTCTAGTCTATGAAACATGCACGTGTTACTGAAATACATATAGTCTGTTACAAAAGTAATTGTAAAAAACAAAGTGGTGCTTGAATCCTTTCCTCCTGGGTAAGGTCATGATGTATTGGGCAGACAGTGCTTGGGCTGCCCTCCTACACATTTGTATTGCACTAGTATCAGAAGGAACGGGATGCAGGTGTTTAGGCTGCACCTCAGGGAGCACGCTAGGTTCATTAAAAAGGATCTAAGCTCTTGTTCCTGTTTCAGGAAAAGCTTGCATGCTTCTAAATGTCCAGAGCACCGGTGTCACCCCAGCATGTCGCCTTCACTCTGTTTGAGTACTGGTGTCACCCCGGCATGTCACCTTCACTCGGTTTGGCCAGCGTAGGGTCTGTTTGTATGTCTTGCGTATTGTAGCACCGAAAGATCAAGAACCCTTTCAATCAGTGCTTCCTCCACTATACTAATATCCTGAAGTAAACAGAAAAGAGAAGCATGGTTACAAAAACAAAGACATTGATAAATGCTCATAACTTTCTGTTCTAGATATGAAACACATGCAGGTAAATAGTACAACATGCTGAGCTGTTAGCCCTGGGGGTAAAAGGGGTGACAAAGGCAGTCTGGTTCATGGCGTTTACTGCCTCCTCACATAGTCAGTTACATAGATGAGGAACATCTGTGGTTTCAAAGCACTAGATTTCAAGGCACTAAACTACTCTCAAATAATATCTGAGAAAATATTTCAGTAATGTTTCTACTCCTTTGTACTGAAAAAGCACCTGAGGAAGGGGTGGAAGTCATGCTGGAGTCACTAAACGTTGTTTTACTTTGAATCCATTTCAAAAATAAAAATACAGATCACATTAGTGAGATCTTAATATGATTATCATATTTATTATTAACACTGTTTCTGACATCTACTGGGCTTCCACCAAATACACATTTGCAATATGTCAGCAATGTTCCTCCATTCGTTGGTGAAGAGAGCCCCATTCTGACCGAACACACGACCAACTAAAAGGGACAACATTGAGATGGGGGAAGTATTCGCCCACCCCATTTACACTCTTGCATCTCTTTAAATCTTGTTTTCTCACCCTACTGACAACACACCTCCAACAAATCTAATATGACTGTCTAAAAATGATTGATTGATTCACAAATTGAACTTTGTAGAACCACAGTATTACTACAAAACTTCACTACAAGTTGTTATTAACAAACTGAACATTTGTAGCAACTTCCACTTTTGAGTAAGTTTACTACTTTTTGGTATTCACAAATTACACGTTCGTAGTAACTTACACATTTGTAGTAAGTGCCTACCTCCATTATTTCCTCTGGTAGGTTGTTGCCGTATCACTGGTTGGCCAAGTGTAGTGCTGGGCTTACTACAAAAGTGTAGGTTACTACTAAAAAGGTTAGTTACTGCAATTTGTGAATACCGCAAAAGTCAACTTAATTCAAAGTTAGCTTTGTGAATCAGGCCTTTTGTTTTTGGAAAGACATAACGCAGAGTACTGAAGTGGGTTGCAGAGTGGCAGATTGTGCCCATATAAGTGCTAACCAACAGAAGCAAGTTACTGGTGCTTTCGGATCTTATGCCCTTGCCCAGAAGGAGCTCTCAAGCGTCTTCCTATCAAAAGGGAGCAACAGATCAGATCTTAATTTATTGATATGATCTCTATTCAGCTAGTTCAAGAATATACTGCTTGCTCAGCTAGTTCTTGAACCCTGAATCCTCTTTTGAGCTCAACTTGCTAAAGCTGAGCTTCTTGGGGATTTGATAAGCCAGCACAACTTAGCAATCAGCAGTGGCTCGTAGGTATGGACTGAGGGCTGCATCCCCCACCTTTTCCACGACAAGGAGAATGTTTGTCAGCCTAAACAAAGGTCAGCCTGAAAGACACTCTTCTTCTTCAGTTCAGGCCGCCAGGAGTTAGACATGTGATAAATGGGATGACTACTGGCTTCTTGAGCTGAACTTTGCTAGGCTGAGGATACCACAGTCCTGTGGCCAGGACCTCCTCAGCCTGGCAAAAGTGTCTCGAAGCCCTCCATCTCAAGACAAGGGGGAGCATCACTGATTGCCCGGTATCTGGGCGCTTCAGTTTTAAGTCTTGAAGTGCTGAGGGCCAAGTGTCAGTTGGTGAAACCTCATCATAGAGTGGGGTCAGCAGTCTCACTAACACCATTCCAATCTGTGACGAGTGAGGGACTGCTGCCTCACCTCATTGGCTGACCAAAAGTCAGCTAATGAGAAAGGCAACAGTCTCAACTCTCCTGGGACCTCTGATGCTTCCCTACCAAGTTGCAGTGAAGGTAAGTTATGTTTTTGATGTTTGGTGCATGCGTCTATGTAGATATATTTGTGAGTGATTGTTGTGAATGGGTGTGTGTGTTTGCGTGTGTGAATGCATGGAATTAAGTGTGTATCTGTACGTGGGTGGCCCCCTGCCTTCCTCCCTGTTAAAATTAACCGCCACCACTGCTACCAATACACCAATAAGCCAGTGACACAAAATCATAGGTAAACCTTATTAAACATATAAAATTGTCTCACGGATGATGAAAAACAGAAAATACGTTGCTTCCTAAAACCAGTCGACTATCAGCTGCATAAGATAATTGCAGTTCTGTTCTCTCACATTTTCTGCATAACCATTCAGTCATGGCTTCCCCTATAAGGTATAGATTGGTTTTATTGTAATCTTTTTAAACTATGTTCACAAGTACAAAGAACTCCAGCAATGCACCTCCCCTACAGCAAAAGAAGGGAGCAACTGCTTTCTGCTGTTTCTGCATTTGTAACAAAGATTAACTGATGGAAGCCAATCTGCTCCTGTATTAGAATATGGTAGACAACATTGCAAAAATGTATGCCCAGGGAAAACCTAGTAAACGGACAGCCAGGTAACTCATAGAAGTAAAGTAATAATCTACTAAGGAGTTAGCCACCACCGTTGAACACAACTACATCCTTATTGTAGACATTGCTCCCCCATCCTGCACCATTCCTCTCCTATGTAACACTACTTGCAATTTCGAAAATTCATCTTGCTTAGTACCGGTCACATCTCCATTCTTTACTCTTAACCTTTTAAACAACACCTTTGACAAAGACAGAAAACTTAACTTCCTTGTAAAACTGAACCTGTAGATTAGGTGTCTGTCTACAGAATCAATTCTGCCACCATAAGCGGATCTCCCCATATATTGTACTCGGTTTTTTACGTAAATGGCTAAAAAAAATATGTCAAGTGCTCTAAGAAATAGCATTTAAAGGGTTGTACGAATGCAATTGAATTCACTAATGCTCAATATTATTACCATTTAATATCCAATTCTCCTATGTCCTCTCGAAAAACTCTTCAAAATAATTATCAGTTTTGACCCCTTCATCTTCTAGGATAAGGAATTTCATCTTACTTGAAAAGCCATCAACTCTTTCAGCCATGAATTTCTCCTTATTATTGTCTTTGTCTTTTGATACTCAACCTCTAATTTCTTCCAGATGTCATTATCATTCTGTGTCACACACATCAACAGCTCTGAACTTATCAATCAGACACCCTAGATATTCATCTTTTCCCACCCAAGAAGAAATATACTCATACCTGGTCTTCAAGTCATAAAACACGTCACTCTCACACTTCACTGCTACTGATTGTTTGTTCACTGTACTCTTCCATTTGGCACCTCCAAACAGTTTCCCCTTTAAGCCCTTCCACCAATATCTGGACACTGGACACCTACTTGAAACTGCTGTCAACATTTCTTAGTCTAGGGGATTCTCCATCTATACTCTTGTTCTTTTTCAGGCAAACGTGGAAGTGTATCGGAGATGCCCATTTTTTTACACCTGAATTCAAGTGTTGCAACCCCTTATCTACCAATGTGCATAGTTGTGTCAATTGCTGAGTAACCATCGAGAAATCCCTTCTTCCATGGATGAATCCATTCATTAAATGTAATTCGTTAAATGTAACATGCCAACACTATCAACCCATGATGACTCTGCCATTTTAAAATCCCTCTATATCAGACTCACCTAGGCCATCACAGAACTCTTGATTACAACCAAAGCCCTTACTAAGATATAAAAAATGTACATTGATATTATTGGCCAGGATACTTCTACTGACCCCCACAAAACTGAATTTCTGTCTTGCAGCTGTCTCTGAAATCACATTTTTCCTCCACAGTCAACCCCCAAGACTGCACTGGAACACTTCAGCTCTCTGGCCACCTTATCCTGTGACATCTGCTGTATTTTCTAACTTCAGAAGAAACACTGCTTACCCTGAACCCCTCAACGGGGAACAGCCTTTACAACGCCGGTATTACCACGCGCTACCATTACAACGCTGCTATTACAACGCAAGCTGTTACAGCGACTTGCGCTGGAGGGAGCTGTTGGATAGGGAATAGTTTAATTTTCTATTCCAACACCTTCCCTATTGTAACGTGGGCTGGAGTTGGAATAGAAAATTAAACTATTCCACTATCCAGTGCTTACAGCGCAAGTCGTTGTAACGACTTGCGTTGTAAAAACAGCCTTGTAATGGCACGAGTGGTAAAAGCCCGCGTTGTAATGCCATACAACCCCCCCTCAACATATACACAGATCATACACCATTAAAAAATAACAATACTCCTGTCCACCCTTTTAGGGGGGATCTATCCTCCCTTCTCTCTTAGGACAAAACATTTGTGTCAGCAATCTTACTACAGGATCCCAAGAGCAATATAATCATGTCACTTGATGTTTCTGCAACTTTTGCAGCAGTCGACCACCAGTCTTCGTCCAAATGCCACTCTTGGTAGACATTTTCAGCTTCACTTACTGGTACATATAGCTAAAACACTAAGCTCCATAGCGGCACCTCCTTATGTCATCAACAACTTTATGTTTAGAGTCGTTTTAGTTTTAGCACCACATATATACTAATGATAACCATCTCTCCCTTTGTAGGAGACTGAATCCCAGCCAGAGCCATGGCACTGTGATCTAAGGAAAGTTCACCTGGTGCTGAACATTTAAAAAAAACTAAACAGACACAGAACTACAAAACAGTTGTGGCCATATTTGACCTTTCATTCCTGAAATGAATGTATAGGTTAATACAGCCATACACAAATGGTCAGGATGCACACTCACTATGTAATCCTCATAATAAAGTGAATGTCTGTCGTGCAGGTGCTTGGCCAAGGTGCTCATGTAGCTTGGATCTCCACCCGGTATTAATTGGCAAATTGGACAGACCTGAAAACAATGTTAAGATTAAAGTAGGTACAGCGTTCTCAATGAAGATATGGGACAATCCTGTACACTTTTCTATATAATTTAACTATATACACAGAAGTTACACTAATGAAACGGGTCAGTGGGGCAACAAGAATCAATTTGGGGTGCTTACAGTGCACCTCAGCAATGCTGTTTTATTTATTTGCGACCCTTCAAAAACTCCTGTCAAACTAAATATTTCTATGAAACAGAGTTCAGCACAAAATATTTTCCAAGCGTGTAAAGATCCAGTCATTTTGCAGCACACAGGGGATCTCCCAGGACAGCTACAAATTTCAGACACAGATGGTCCAACTATTGTATAGACAACTGCCCTAGTGCTCCATTTGCTAGGCGTCTACCAATGATACTGGAGGGGTGTGCAAAGTGTTCTAGACTTACATGTGGTGCAGATTTATAAGATGAACTATTATGAAAGATTCTGAGTTTCAGATTTTGGAATAGGGGAAAATGTTATATTACTGAATGTTTTTCCCATTCTGAGGTGTGTAAATTTGGAAGATGTCTTGGTTGTACACACAAGAAATCTGTACAGCTGTGGTCCGTGCGGCTAACAGCGGTGGGGCCGCGTGGGGGTGGGTTTTCGAGGGACGATGCGGAGGGAAAATTAAATAAAAAATGAATTTCCCCTTGGCATCGTCCCTCGAAATCCCCCCCAACGCAGCCCCACCGCTGTTACCTGCATGGACTGCGGCTGAATCTGTGCTATTATCATATCAGCTATATACCACTTATAATCCCAGTTCAGGAGCAAACTAATGTTTGCAGCCTAATCAGGATTTGTGGGGGAGTGAAGTGAAGGAATTTCCACTGCTACCGTGTTCAAGCACCCTGGCAGGGAGGTGATTCTATGCTACAGCTTACATGTACTAATGGCAATTTTATAATTTATGGACACAGCATTCTAGATGATGCATCTTACGAACAAATAAAGGTACAATTCTACAGCGTATAGGCAGCTGTGGCCTCCAGTGTTTTCTCCTTTATATAGACCCTTCCTCCACTCAGGTTTCCCTGATCTGCCTATCCTGTATTTTCTTTCTCTTCTCAATTTTTCTCTCTCCCTTTCTCCGATTCCTCTCCATTTGTTCTTCCTTCCTCTACCTTTTCACATCCTCTCTCTTTGCCTGTCCTACTTCCGCTTCATACCACTACACCTTCAGTATTTGCACAGACTGTGACTCCTCAAACGACTCACCACACCTGGCTGTGCGTGTTTTAGTATGTCACCCTCAGATTTTTCACGATCACTCTCTGTCTATGCACGAATAAAATGCCTTTCTGGACCAGTCCCATTAACTTCTTGCATGGGTATGCTGGCCCATTAATTTCTGGAATCAACATGTTCAAACTAATTTATTTACATCATGAGTTATTTTTTTACTCTCATTTTTGGACCAGCTGTTTCACATTAGTATGTTGTGTGTATTCATTCTTACACTACTTAATTGACTCTTTTACCTGTTGCAAAAGTAATCTCTAATTTTAATTTATTTACACAGAAATTGACCCCCCCCCCCTTCCTCCCCCCTCCCCCAGCATTACTGCGATTCTCAGCCCCAGGGTTATGTTGAGCTCTGAGTACTGAAAATCACTCGAGTTTATCTCACTTTCCATTCTCCACTGCCCAGCTCCTCAAGCTCAGCTAACTCCCCGATGCAAAGCCGCGGCAGGTATTAAAGTCAGCAACAGCGAGCTGTGGAAATGTTTCCCTTTCCTACTTGTGCTCCAAATCATGAACTTCTCTCCAAACACGAAGTGCCCCAAAAGTGCTTGACATAGCCATACATGTTCTACCAATGCACCACACTTTACAACATCAAGCAGCTCTGCACTTACTACTAAGGCCTAACACCCGGTGCATTTACCGCTGAGACCCAACACCCTCTGAACAGGTCTTTTGACCCCAAAATGTAGAACCAGGCTTTATTTAGAACTTTAACTTTTAGGTTCCAGCAAAACTGATCTCTTTTTCAAGCAGAAAGAAAAAACATCCATGTAATCGTAAAAATACACTTCACCTACAGCCCTGAAGCCAGGCAAAACTACATTAGTGAGCTGTTCTACTACTACACCACACTGGTACAGGAAGGGAAAGGCCCACTCCACCAAGCATACCCTGGAGGCCTAATTCTCTCAGAGGGAAAGAAAGGTGGGAATGTATCAGCGTCAAAGCCCTCATGTGCCAGGGTATTCCAGTCACACCATCTTCACTGTCACTATATTAAGTACAGCCTAAAAGAAAACTGCCAGCCGACCACTGTCTCTGAATCCTTTCTAGCAGTTGTTTCTGGGACCAGTCATTCTGCATTCTCCAGACATGCTTAGAATATGTTTTCTACCTGACACATCCACCACCAGCAACGGGTACTGTCGCTTCCGTGTTGTAGCAGCATGACCATGCCACAGGGGTCTTATTTAGACCTTCAGAAGTATCACACAGGCCCCTTTTTAGAACTTTTTACATTTCAGAACTTTTTCAATCTATATGGGTCTATCAAACAATTCCAAATATGGTTAAGGGCACGAGGGGGCGGAAAAGTGAGTCATGTTGAGGCAAGAGGCTGAATCGAGTGAATGTACAGCCCCGACGTTCTTCATAAAAGACCCTTTATCAGAACAGACTGCATATGGAAATTTAAAAAACTACGATTCCGTCATAGTAATGAATGTATCATTTGTCTGCAATGGCAGTGAATCTCTTGTCAAATGCTAAATATGTTAGCAGATCTTATTTTTTGTATAAGGAGTATGACAAAGCCATTGATGGAAGTATTATCTGCTGCACGGATGCAAAAAACACAACAAACCACATTTCATAGCTGCTCCTCCTCTTTACATAAGAGGGAGACTGGGCAGAGACTATTTGCATGAGATGCATCATAGCTGCTTCCTTCAATGCTTCAGTAGGTTGGTATGGCTAGACTGAGTGATGCATGTGACTAATTGTAATACAAGAAGCCCTGAGCGCCGCCTCTGGGGCTCTCCATCAGTGACAGAAAAGGCAGAGTGCAATGCAGAGAGTCTATATTATGTTACGTTAATCTGTGTTATGTTATAAGAGATTTACATAGCCCAGTATTGCTGCTAGCATGGCTTCCAGGGCTGTCAGATTCTGGGTACATAAGCTGCCCCTATTTTCAAACCTACATCCTGTTTCACACTAATAGGGAGTCTCTACAAATGGGAAATCATCCTGAGGTCGAGCAATATATATCCCTGGGTACAGTTCCCTGGTTCGGCCATTTCAAAGTCATAGCAACTAAAACAAAAGTGTCTGTCTCTATCGGATAATATAAAAAGTAGAGATGTGTCTAGGAGACCCTCAAAAAAATATTTCCATTTATGCCAGCTCACAAGCACACACCGCGATGTCATGCTGTTGGGTATGTTAGTCTCAAATATATATTATTGGTGTGTCCTCAATGAAACCGGCCGTAGATCATCAAGGACTCTATGGCCTTTCGCGGGGGCTCCTTTCAAGAAAATAAGAGATTTTGAAGTGGAAATCAACAGCACGCTGGGATCAACACTCAAGGGTGTTACTTTTTTGGTGTCTTGTTTCTCTCACAACCAATTTGTCCAAGGTCATGTATTTGTTGTAACAATTACTCTGCAGGGTTCCTTCTACATTGGAAAACTACTTCCAGGAGGCTGGACTTAAACCAAGTACTGCACAGAGAATCTGAGTCTAAAAAACCCTAAACCGAGAGAAAGAGAGGAATAACAACTCCTTTTGCACGTCTAAAGTACCTACACATTTTTCCAAACCCACATCTACGACAGCTGAAGACGCTCACACTATATGTCCTTTCTGTAAAGCTAACCAATATAAAATCTGGCTGTGAGGTGCGGGGCAGATGCAACTAAGCTAAAACTTTTGAAAATGCTAATATACCTGCTGTGGTGTTCGTTCAAAGAAAACCCTTTTCATAGAACCGAGACAGCAGCCAGAAGAAAAAGCCTTAAGTGAAAACTATGATGAATCACTGTAAGCTGGGGAGTGGCCCTGAGCAGCAGAAGGTTTGAAAGAACAGATAGGTTGCTCCTGGAAGTTAAGACCAGGTACTATGGCTGGATAAATGAGGCAGGGAGGTTTCTGTCAATGTAAAAGGCCATGGGACATGGAGAATCCAAGGCCATGTTTCATGAAATATGGGGAAATTCTGAGGAGTGTTATGATTGGCTTACAGTTCTCCCTGCCCTATGGAAAATAAACTTACCTCGCTGTTACACTCTGTCTTTTGTCTTTCCAACAACCTAGCAGCCCTTTTCAGGAATAGATAAGTGTTACATCATTAAATATATCATTTTCACAATGTGCATGGATAGTTCTGGCTTTACACAGTAGGCTTACTGTTTTTAATAGGTGAGCCCTTTCTCTCACCTATTCTTTAGCTCATACAGCGTTCATATTGTTGTATTTAACGTACATCTTAAATACTCAGGTTGAATTTCTTTTTAAATGATGCTAAAAGTTTCTTTTTTGAGGAGGAGGAGAACACAGGAAATTGTAAAACCCCAACAGGTTCATGAGCAAACAGTATTCTTGATCTAAGAGTTAGTCATCTTAACTGACTCCCCTCACATGCATCTCAAGCAGCGTGTGTCAGTAACTGGTCTGAATGCCGATAACCAGCAATAGTGACTTGATGTGGAGCCAATACTGCTTCAGAACACGTGTACCAAGTAGTCTGAAAAGTGAACATCAGTGAGCAATCCATGGGACATGACATTATTGTGGTAAATACCCAAAGCCTAACTTTTTGGTTATTCATAAACATTTGCAATACATCTTTCCCACTTAGCCGTATTATAAATTTGCATGCAAATGAACCCACAAAGAGTGTTGCAGAAATGTTAGGAATTAATTCCTCTTCTCCCACTCTCCTAGAATACACCAGGAGAGTTCCCTTCATTAGGGCTAAAGATTTTGGGAATTGTGGAAACAGCTGTAAATCTCAACAATGCGTAAAGTGTTCATCTATGCCCCTGGAGTTTCCCGATTTTCTACAAATCTGGTACGAAAACTCTGAAAATGATGCAGTCCTTAAAAACATAAACTTCGCACACTTGCTGTGTACTCGAAGATGCTAGAGGCCATTTGTGACACAACAAAGTCCCTGGCTGAATAATAAATATTCCTTTTTCAGGAGCCCACCCTACCTTCACTTACACCTGAACAGGTGACCGGGCATCTTGTTTCCTACTAGGATTTAGTATCCAAGACGCCTCTCCCTCCAGTTCTCTTCTACACTGAACTTAATTACTGTCCTTTTGCTTAGATTGCAAGAGCTTGCAGTTCTTTGATAACTGAATATTTCCTATCCATCTTCAAATCTTTCCTTTAACTTTATGTGATTAACCCAATGACATACATACACATTATATTTTGTAGAGCTTTACTTATGCCTTCTCACCCGGACAACCAAGGCTGATAAAGATAGCGTCTATTTACCTGCCATCATTTGCTTAGCAGATTATATTTATGATTGTGCAGGGCTGTTTCCCTTGCATGCTTAAAGCAGATGGTTTCTGTGGGCGTAAAAACAGCTGCTTGAATGACAGATGGGGCCTTTTCCACCTATCTAACGTCAGCATGGCTCGGTTCCCACTTGCCGCTGCACCTGCAGCGCACGCGTTGCATTGCACAATAAAGGTCCCGACGCCAGCCTTTCAAAACCTTTGTACTACGGTAGCAGGTGTGCAGAGACAGGTTGTTTGGCTGGGTGCAAAACTAGCCCCAACAGGTTCTTTGTGCAGTCAAGTGGCACCTGATTGTTTCACAACATGATGCAAAGAAGGCTTTATTAACTTTAAAGAACATGTTGTATCAAATACAAACAAGGGCATGGCAATCCTTCGGTCTTCTAATAAGAGGGATGTATTTTGGAATAGGCTACGGCCAGAGTATTGCTTGTTCTGTTCCTGCCTCTCTCGCCTTTCCTCCCACATCAATGCAGGTCAGCATTATTATATTACAAGATGAGGAATCCGTACAAGATCATTTAATAATCAGCAACAATGCCTGTTGCTGATTATTAAATGATCTTTCAGCTTTCTGGGGCTTTCATTGACATGAAAAACAAACACTGCCATTGGGGCAGGTCAACAGAATGCACCAAACATTTACCCTACTAAATAATTCCATATGTACCATTGTGTGTGTGCGCATGTTTACACTTCAAGGCTGTTTCCATTGACTTCTAAAGGTGGGCAATCAAGTAGCACTCCCTAACATCTGCAGAATATTCGGTTATATATAGGGCACTTACCACAAGTCTCCTCTCTGTGCCATGATTGGAGAGGCAGTGCTGCACCAGCCCATCTTCATCCAGCTCTACCACAGGCTGGCAGTAGGGGCATGCGTAGAAACACTCACTACAGACAAAAACAACATGGTTAGTGATGCATGCTTCAACATTTGAAGGGTCAAGGGAGCAAAAGCAGATCAATGAGGACAATCCCTTGAGGAAATTGGCTATCATCACATTGCGAATTGTAATAAACTTGTATACATCGATAACTAGCAGTGAGACAGACTAAAAGCACTGCTTTGTGAACAGTCTTAAGGCAGGTTCAATGCCATTTTAATGAAGTCATCATATAAAGGTGATCCTTTTAGGCACCTAAGGTGAGGAAATGCAGTCAATTCTCCCCTGGGGCCAGGATACAGCTGCGATTTGAAATCTAAATCTTTAAAGTATAAAAAAAGAATAATGTATTTTTATGTTCTGGAGGTTTGTGTGGTTCTGAAAATTCTGGACTCGTGCAATAAACTTTGTCGTAGTATGACGATTTTGGTATCAAAAGACGGAGAATGGCTAGTACACTATGTACAAGCATTTGTCATATTCCAGTAACGATTTCACCTCGAAATTCGTCATTTTCGTCCTGAACCCTTGGCTTCCATTTTGTGTACGGCAGCCATTTTGTGAGTTGCCCTCACATAGGCTTATAATACAGCTAAATTCGATTCCAAAGGACACGTACACCTTAATTGACTTCTCTCTGACCTGGGCAAGCTGAAACCATTGCCCCAGGCCGAACCTGCCCGGCCAGTTCCTTTCCCAGTGGCTGAGCGAGATAGCATCAAGGCACAACATGCCATAAACCTTTTCATCGCACACACACCCTGCCTAATCTTGCTCACACCTGTCCCTGTTTCTTTACATATGTCTTGCTTTACGAGGAGGAGGTGCCTGTTTTTATTGGGGGTCCACCGATATCTGATGAAAATGTTGGGCCATGCCGGGTAATTTGTTGTGGGCTGGACGAACTGAAATGTGGGTTTGCCATCATGACTCTGCTTTTTCTTTGTAGTGAAAATATGTGAATGGTCTACTGTAAATCTAAGAATGTTTGCCTGAAGCATAATATTTTGTATAAAAGGAGAAGACTGGCTTTGTAAGATTGAGCAGTCTCCTGAGAATATACACACCGTGCTGTTGTACTTCTAGGACGCCTGTTACTTGGTTGCAGCCAATAAATTCGATCTTTGACTTCACCTAGAAGACTCTGAGTTTCTGTGTCTGAATCAGGAAAGTACTCGAGGTCTTAGGGTGTACCCTGACACCGCTGGGTTACCGGTTCGGTACCGGTTCTGAAAAACCCAGTACCTCAGCTGGCGCCCAACGTGGGGTGATACCAACTGTACCGGTCCAAGCCAGAGGTTCGTGAGGAGCTTCGTGTGAAAATTCTGGAGGAAGGCCGCCACTTCATCGACCCCTGCATGTCGACGTGGTCTGAAAGTCTTTGCTGCGAGGTTCCCCGCTTCCCGACGGCTACGAAGGACTGCTGCCCTGGCTATCGCCCTGATTTGGACCCTTGATGTTTGGTGGAGCGAAACGATAGACGAGTCTTCTGGTGACGTCATCGATATCTCAGTTAAGTATAAGTGGAGCGTCTCCCAGTCCTTTGTTGGTTCTTAGTTTGGTATCCCTTTGGGATCTTTGATTTGGAACTTGCAAGTACCAAAGCAGAGGGACTCGTGTATTCACGAGAATATCGTATTCGATAATCCTTTGAAGTTTGAAGCTAGACTAGTGAGCGAAGATGCCTGGTCTTAGCAGACTTGGAAATTTGTTTTGTCTTGGTTGTAATAGGGATTCCCGATTGGAGGACTCGTGTCCGGTTCATCCGATTGGAACTCCAACTTATGAATTGTATGTGAAACATTGAGTAGGCCCCATCACATATAATGAAGTGTGGATCAAATACACCAGAAAGGATGGTGTTTTAAAATGGCCCCAATATGGTAGCTTTGACACGGAAATCCTAGATAATCTAGAAGTTAAACTCTTTAAGAAGAAAGCCCGGCCGGCGATGTTTGACTCTTTCCGCCTATGGCGTAAGGAAGCCAAACAGAAGGAAATTAAATTAGAGAAGAAAAATAAGAGAGAAAGGGGTATCTCGATAATGCAGGCTGCTATGCAGTTTAAAGGTAACGAAGAACAGATGAGTGAGCAGTTGCATAGGCAACGTAAAATGGTAACCGATAAATATTATCCAGTTTTGCCGCCTCTTCAGCAAGATGCAGCAAAAGACCTTGAAAAAGACCCCCTAATGTCGCATTTGTTGAGTTCGCCACCCCCCTATGCGCAGAATGCTACGGCACCTCCGCAGCCTTTAGCTGCGCAACCTTTGGTTGTATTGCCTTCTGCTCCTCCACAGCCACCAGCTGCTCTTCAGTTGGTTCCTACTCTTCCGGTGCAGCCTCCTCAAGGGCCACCGCCTTTGACATCTGCTCTGCCTTTACTTCCTACAACTTTGACTACTGTATCGACTACCACCCCTGGTATTTCTCCTGACACTGCCTCTGCATCTGCATCTGCCTTGCCTCCCCCTGCTTTTCCGCTTGTCTTTTCATCGAATTCTCCCTCTGTTCGACAAAGAGTGACTAGCACGGTCACTAGTCTTCTATATCCCTTCTTTGGGGCAACAAGCACGACCCCCACCTCAGAGCGTGCGCAGTTACGTAGCCAACTGCCTGATTCTAGGGAGAAGGAAACGTTGAATTATTTGGCACATAAATGGGTCACCGACCCAACGAGGTATGGGCTAGAGTCTGTTATGGATGTCTTCCATCAGTGGGAAGAACCGAAGCAGAGATACGTTTTTGACAAAATGTGTACTTTCCTTTGTGAGGATAGAGAGGAAAATGATTTGGAGCCCAATCCGCCTGAGTTGTGTCGTGTACGGTTCGAATTTGGAAAAGGCGCAATTGTGGGTTCAGATGTTAAGAAAGCAGTTGCGACATTGTTGTCATTAGGGACTGAAGGTGTTTCTAGGTCATTGTTTGAGTCTGATTCCTCTGTTAAAAAGAAGGTGAGACAGTATCCCATGAGAGAAGTTCCCCCCGTTTGGGGAGATGGGGACGCGAATGCTAATCTGATCATTCCACCACATTTTCAGCGTGTTTAGGTACATGTGCCATGGAAGTTTTGGCCCTTAAACAGACATTGCCTGATCCCCATAAAAATCCTGCAAGGTATTACAAGGAATTGTCACAGACTGCAGGTTCTTGCATTATGAATTTAGCCGACATAGACATGTTGTTTGGAAATGTTGTTCCACAGCCTTTATGGGGAAAGATTCGTCATGCAGATCATGATCAGGAGTTAGGCGATTCATGGGCTAATATTACTGCTGCAGATGCCCGACAAGTTGGTGGTGCTAAACCCGAGCCTTTAGTAGCAGAACTCCCTGATAAAATCATTAATTATATGAAAACTTTAATGCCCGCGATGTGTGTGAATTGGGATAAATTGTCTGCGTGTAAGCAGAAGAAAGATGAAACGGTATCAGATTTCTTCACCAGGTTTGAAGAGACGTCTGTCGACCACAGTGGTCAAGATATGAGTACAGAAGGTGGCCAGCGGTTGTTCGTCGATAAATTTGTGCATAATTTGTTACCCGAGTTGTGTAAGAAGTTAAAAGATTCAGAGAGTTCATGGGCGTTTCCTCTTCAGCGCAGATATTGGCTACTGCACAGTACTACGAAAATAGAGACAAAGATGAGAAAGATAGAGCAGAGAAGAAAACTAAAGAGTTAAAAACAAAGGTCCTTTTACAGCAGGCGTACCCGCCTCGTGGTGGTCAGAGTAACTATCAGCAGCCTCAGCAGTTTCAGAGAGACACGCAAAGGACCGAATACCCTCAACAACGTTTTCCTGTAGGCCCTAATCAGTGTGCATATTGTAAAGAGGAGGGTCATTTTAAAAGTAGTTGTCCTGCTTTATTACAGCGCATGAATGGTGTTTCCAGTGCAAGAGGTCGAGGTATTTCACAAGCACCTAGAGGTAGAGGACGTGGAAATTTCCCCCAGAACGCGCGTTCCTTTCCGCCTCAGAATTCAATTAATAGTTTTGATCAACAGAATAATGTGTCTGGTAGGACAGCTCAGTACTATGCTGATGATTACTATGCAGAGGATGAGCATATGGGAGGTAATGATTGCTAGGACAGCCATAGACAAAGAGAGGGAGTTGTTTCAGTTCCAGTAGATCAGAGTGGACCTTATGTTGAGGTGATTACATCAGGTGTGTCAGAGCCTTTTCTGTTGGATACTGGTGCTACAAAGAGTTCTATTATGCACTCTAAACTCCCTGGCGCACCTTTGTCTGGCGAAATGAATGTATCAGTAGGTTTTTCTGGCGCCCCAGTTAGAAATCCGATTTCTGACCTTTTGTCCCTTTCTGTTGGACCTTGTGAATTCGAAGCACCCCTTATTTTAACGACAGGTTGTGGTGAAAACTTGTTAGGATTGGACTTGTTGAAAAGATTGTATGCAACGTTATATTGTTCTCCTTCAGGAGTACAACTTACACTGGGTAAGAAAGAGATTTCTCAAATGTATTTGTCAAAGGACAAACTTCCAACAGAATTGTCATCTCTCCCTAATATTCTTTGGGCTACTGGTCCTAATGATGTGGGACTTTTGCAAATACCGCCATATGTTGTGACATTGAAAGTCAATGTTAAAATGCCACGAATTCCCCAATACAAAATCTCTAGTGAAGGTGAAAAAGCGTTGCTTGCGATCATTTACGATTTGATTGAAAAAGATGTAATTGAAGAGACAAGAGGCAACGTTTGCAATAGTCCTGTTCTGCCTGTTTTGAAACGAACTGACCCTTCCCAGCCACCTGTTTACAGATTTGTGATTGATCTTAGAGAGGTGAATAAAATAGTTGTGCCACAATTTCCAGTTGTTCCTGACATTACTGCCCTATTGACTATGATTCCAGCTTCTGCCACCTGGTTCTCGGTGATTGACTTGAAGAATGCTTTCTTCAGCATCCCGATTGCAAAGGAGAGTAGGGATATTTTCGGCTTCAGTTTAGGAGGTCGAAGCTTCCGCTTTAAACGCGCTCCCCAGGGCTACTGTGAAAGTCCATCAATATACAGTCAAGCTTTAAAAACACAGCTTGATACGATTGTTTTACCTGATGGCGCTACCCTCATTCAGTATGTTGATGATTTGCTTGTTGCTGCAGATACTGAGGAAATCTGTAAAGAAGCCGCGTTGTCTTTATTGCGTCATTTGTGTGATTTGCATCACAAAGTCTCTCTCTCAAAATTGCAATATTGTCGACAAGAAGTGACCTACTTAGGTCATCTCTTATCAAAGGAGGGAAGGAAACTGACCCCAGAAAGAATTCAGGCAATAGCGAAATTGAGTGTGCCAAGAACACAGAGAGAAGTGCGTGCTTTCTTGGGCATTACATCACATTGCAGGCAATGGATACCAAATTTTTCGTTATTAGCCAAACCTTTGGTGGCATTAACCTGTAAAGATACACCGAATCCCGTTCCATGGTCTGAAGATTGTCAGAAAAGTTTTTCTGAATTGCGCACAGCATTATGTTCGGCTCCTGTGTTGGGTACCCCCAACTACAGTAAGCCCTTTACATTGTATGTCCATGAGAAAGAAGGTTGTGCATTATCAGTATTGACACAGTTGTTTGGAGACAAGCAGCGTCCATGCGCGTATTTTTCGTCGACTTTGGACCCGGTAGCTAAAGCATTGCCGAGTTGTTTAAGAGCCACAGCAGCAGCAGCTGTTTCTATTCGACAGTCTGCTGGGTTAGTGATGAATAACACATTGATTGTGATGGTTCCACATGCAGTGGACACGTTGTTAAACAGAACCAAGACACAGCACTTAACTAGTGCTCGATTATCAGGTTACGAGTTGACATTGTTAGCGAGCCATGTGCATATAAAAAGATGCAACACACTTAACCCAGCTACGTTGTTGCCGATTGTAGAGGAATTAGATGATTCAGAACAGCATGATTGTTTTCTTAGATCAGAAGAAGAAACGAAAGGGAGAATAGACCTCCAGGATACTCCCCTTGCAAAGCGTGATGGTACCTTATGGGTGGATGGTTCATGCTACCGAATGGTGATACGACTGCAGCATATGCTGTCACGACTTTGCATACAATTGTTGAAGCTGCACGTATCCCACATAATTCAGCTCAAGCAGCAGAATTGATTGCACTTACGAGAGCATGTGTGTTGTCGAAAGGAATGAAAGTGACTATCTATACCGACAGCCAGTATGCATTTGGTGTGGCTCACAGTTTTGGACGATTGTGGAAAGAACGTCGGTTCCTGACTTCGCATGGAGCTAAGATTCAGCATGGTCAGTTGGTGAATGAGCTTCTTGAGTCACTGACTTTGCCGTTGCAAGTTGCGATTGTGAAATGTAGCGCACACAAGAAGGTGACTGATGATGTTGGTCGTGGAAATGCATTTGCTGACGAAATCGCAAAAGAAACAGCGAGGAATGTGATGAGCCGAATGTATGTTGCAGGCCCTGCAAGATGGGTTGGTGACGTTGGAATGTGTGAAGACACGATAGAGAGTGTGAAATCTATTCAAGCTGAAGCTACAGAGAAAGAGTTGAGTGTGTGGAGAGAAAGTACGGGTAAATTGGATGCCAATGGTTGTTGGATTGAATTGTCAGAGCATCAGAGATGGTTGCTACCCGATGCGTATGTGCTTGCAGTGGTTACAATGGCTCATGGAATGGCTCATATCAGTGTGAAAGGGATTTGCAAGTTGTTGGCTCCAGTATGGCAAAATGCTGGAATTCCTAAGTGTGCAGAAAATGTGGTCAAGAATTGCATGGTGTGTCTGAAATACAATCCTGGTAGGGGAACCCCAACTCCAGCTGGTCATTTTGCGCCTCTACATATCTGTTCGAGGTTTTGCAGCTAGATTTCATCCATATGGAGAGGTGCAACAATTTAAAATACGTACTCGTTGTTGTTTGTGCCTTTTCAAGATGGGTGGAAGCCTACCCCCTAAAAGACAACACTGCCTTATCCACAGCTAAAGCCCTTGTGAAAGAGTTCTTCCCTAGGTTTGGAATGCCGAGAATGGTCTGGAGTGACAATGGGAGTGAATTTGTGGGTCGAGTGATGAAGAAAGTATGTGAAGGGCTAGGCATTCATCAGAAATTTCACGCTGCAAATCACCCCCAATCAGCTGGACTAGTAGAATGCTACAATGGCATGCTAAAGTTCAAATTGGCCAAAATTCAAGCGAGCTCTGGTCTTAAATGGCCTGACGCTCTACCCTTAGCACTCCTATCAACAAGAATGACTGTGCATTCGCGAGTGGGACTTAGTCCATATGAGATCGTTTTCGGCCGCCCGGGCAACATATGGGGAGTGCAAAGGCCCACAAAATTTAGTGAAATCGAACACCCTGTTTTGCTTGACTATTTGTACGAATTGACGGCTAAATTGCGTGTTTTACACCAACAGGTGCATGATACACTGCCTCAGGTCTCTGAAGCTCCAGGACATCAGATCGTTCCTGGATCCTGGGTGCTGGTCAAGAACTTTCAGCGAACAAAGAACGACCAGCCCAGGTGGACTGGCCCACACCTCGTCCTTCTTTCAACGAGATCAGCTGTTCGAGTGGAAGGAAAGAAGCACTGGATCCACGGTGTACATTGCAAGAGGGTGCCTTTGCCTCTGCCGTACGACCGGTGGGTCCAGGAGGGTGTCGCCGACTCAGAGACTGAAACTGTGCCTCGTTTTCTGCCTTTCAGTGATGCACGTATAAAAGGAACAATTTCTGAGAAAGAAAGTGACAAGCTCTTGCAAGCAGCTGTGCCGCCGTCAATTTGATTGAACACTACTGAGCCTGACCTCTTGTTTCAAGATCAAACAATACCTGGAAAGCAAAGATACAATCTGAGGCCGAGAACTATGAACTAATAAAATTGTCTTTCTAAGAACTATTTTTGAAAGTGCAGCTCTCCCTTCTGAGAAACTTTTTTATTTTTGTTTTTCGAACCACCATCCGGATTCCGCTGTAGGGTCGCGGTTGCCCAAAGTCTTTGGGGTGCAGCTGAAGACGTTAGGTCGACAGTTCTGGTTGGTCTAAGGGAGTTGCCCTGGACTGACAGAAGCATTCCTTAGCATAGAACACCCAACCATCGCGAGCAGCATATTATAGAGGATGGAGTTTTTCGAGATGGAGAGATCTGCCAAGGAAACAAACTTTAAAAAGCAGAATATGTAAAATGATGACCAAGAAAAGCTTTTTGATATTGTGCATTTTCATGTTATTCAGTGTAATGACGTTCTTAATAGGATATGTTTTATTCTCTTTTCAAGTGACATTTGCACCCACTACATCGCCCATACCTCCTCCTTCTACTGTTTCCCCACACTCTTTTCAACCTCTCCCTGAACATGAATCCGCTAGGAGACTAGAGTTTATTAATAACTCCTTCATTCAGCTTTTGCACCAACACCAACTAGTAATGAACACGACTAACTGTTGGGTGTGTGGTCTTATGCCTCACACAACGGATAAAGGTATTCCCTATCTGGTCCTGCCATTCAGCCACAATGGTTCTGTGTGGGCATACAGAACAATGTTCATCCATGCACATGAAGTCTACCCCCTACGTTCTGTAACAGACAATCCTAAGAATAGTTCTCAAGTTAAGGGTAAAGGGTTTTCTGCCGTTCTGGGGACCCATGGTTAACAGCAGGAACATAAGGCAATTGACAAGGGTGGTTGAATCCACCGTGGTTGAAACTGTCGGTGCCCTTAGTAACTTGACTGCTGAGCTCCAGTCGGATCGTCTCATGACCCTTCAGAACAGGGTCGCATTAGATGTCATACTTGCAGACCGAGGTGGGGTATGTAAATTGATCCAATCGAGTTGCTGTGTTTTCATTCCAGATAACGCTCCAACAGTGTACCAGGCCATCTCCAAACTGCATAAGATTTCCGAATCTATTCATGTGGATAAAGGAGATTGTTCGTTAATGGGATGGTTCTGGGAACTGATATCCGCCTGGGGATGGAAAATTCTGATGGTCATTGGGATGGTCTTAGCCATTCTTTTCCTGTTCTGTCTGTGCGTGCAGTGTGCTCCTGCAATATGTGGCCTCTGTGCTACATCATGTGTAAGGAAACCTGTATCAAGAGACGAGCTAAGTACTAGGATGATGTTACAGCAACATCTCAATGACTTTAGGAATATAGACCTGGACTCAGATTAGCATGAGGATAGGTTAAATTGCCTATGTAAGGGCAAAAGGAGGGTTTGTGGTTCTGAAAATTCTGGACTCGTGCAATAAACTTTGTCGTAGTATGACGATTTTGGTATCAAAAGACCGAGAATGGCTAGTACACTATGTACAAGCATTTTCGTCATATTCCAGTAACGATTTCACCTCGAAATTCGTCATTTTCGTCCTGAACCCTTGGCTTCCATTTTGTGTACGGCAGCCATTTTGTGAGTTGCCCTCACATAGGCTTATAATACAGCTAAATTCGATTCCAAAGGACACGTACACCCTAATTGACTTCTCTCTGACCTGGGCAAGCTGAAACCATTGCCCCAGGTCGAACCTGCCCGGCCAGTTCCTTTCCCAGTGGCCGAGCGAGATAGCATCAAGGCACAACATGCCATAAACCTTTTCATCGCACACACACACCCTGCCTAATCTTGCTCACACCTGTCCCTGTTTCTTTACATATGTCTTGCTTTACGAGGAGGAGGTGCCCGTTTTTATTGGGGGTCCACCGATATCTGATGAAAATGTTGGGCCTTGCCGGGTAATTTGTTGTGGGCTGGACGAACTGAAATGTGGGTTTGCCATCATGACTCTGCTTTTTCTTTGTAGTGAAAATATGTGAATGGTCTACTGTAAATCTAAGAATGTTTGCCTGAAGCATAATATTTTGTATAAAAGGAGAAGACTGGCTTTGTAAGATTGAGCAGTCTCCTGAGAATATACACACCGTGCTGTTGTACTTCTAGGACGCCTGTTACTTGGTTGCAGCCAATAAATTCGATCTTTGACTTCACCTAGAAGACTCTGAGTTTCTGTGTCTGAATCAGGAAGGTACTCGAGGTCTTAGGGCGTACCCTGACACCGCTGGGTTACCGGTTCGGTACCGGTTCTGAAAAACCCAGTACCTCATTTGGTACCAAGATATCATTGTCAGAATACGGTCTGTTGTATCTAAATATCGCTTATATATTTAAGAAAGTTTGCACTTTTGAGTAAATCTACTACTTTCGGGTATTCACAAACTGCACTTAGTAGTAACTTATGCTTTTGTAGTAACTTACACTTTTGTAATAAGTTCTGCACTACGCATAGCCAACCACTTGTACTGCAACACATAAAAATAAAACCCCATAGGAAATATTGTTATATTAAATTATTTAAAATAGTTAAAAATGTAAATAAATATAAATTAATGTTACAAATATATAAAATTAGTACATATTTATTATTTAATTATACAATATATAATAACATGTACACCTCAAAGTAGGTAGTCACAGATTTGTACAGGGGAAGTTGTCCTTTGGGAATCGTGTTGGGGACCACGGGGGAGCAGTCCGGGAGCATGCAGTGATCCTGTGGACAACTGCCTGCTCCCCCTGATGTGCTCTAAAAACAGAATTTTTTTAAAGCAGCGCCAGTCCCTTGGAGGAATACGGGCTACTAAAAAAAAGTTTGGGAATGTAAAGCAGGGGTGACTATCTGATGTTTCTTTCAGGCCACCATCTCTGTATTTATAGCCAAACGGATCCACAAATAGAGACCTGTCTAATTAATATATATTGTGCACGGTGTGCTGTAATTCCCTGTAAATGTATATTTTGTGATGCAACATATTGGTACATAGGTCAAACTGTAAAATTAAACACAAGTCACATAAAGCTGCAACACCATTTTTGACCACTTTTTGCAACTCGTCTTTTAGTACACCCCCCCCTAATGTTTGCATATTGTGACTTATTAATTTTGAATTCCGAGGATGAGATCATTTAAGTTCAACTTTACACGGGATTGTATTGAAGGGATCAGCGGAGACCGTCCTTCTAGAATGAGCATTCAGAAATAGAATAAAAAGAAGTCCAAATCACCAACTTTGTACCTTAAATAGGTACTAAATCTGCCTTTCGAAACCAGCCCTGGTATAGAGCATTCCAGACAAATGAGGCCCCTGAATTAGTTGAGGAAGTAAAATAAAGATTGTCCTAACAATATTCCCTCGACTGATAAGTGTGCTATTGATCAAAACTCTACTGTGATGAGAAATTCAGACAAAATACTAAATAGTGAGGCGAAACGTTTGCAAAGATGACTAAACCAGGAGTATTATGAATTGCAAATCACTTGTCATAAAATATTCCTAATTAGGGAGTAATCTCAAGCCGTTACAGTCCACAAGCGATTTTTCTGTTTTGTGTACAATTGTAAAACAAATCTTTCAAAATATGCTGATTTTAATAGAAGAAAGGAAGATGGCGTGGCTTCCTTATTCTCAATCTACAATTTCAGGAATGCAACAGGGACGGCTCCTCTGCTAAGGGTAGGAGCATCGCCCCACTAATTAAAATACCCCCAGTGAAAAATAAAATGTTAATAAGCATTAATGTTATAAGCATACAGCTTTGTCTGTATGTATCCCCAAATCGCCGACATGCATTACATTACGTTGTAAAGTTAAATATTTTAACTTCAAAACGATTATGTAATTCATGTCAGCATGAAGTTAATCTAGTTTACTGTTTTGCCTTCCCCACCACTCTCCCTCACAGGAGGCCGCCACTGGAATACAATAGTGCAGTGTACTCAGCAAGAGGCGTCTGACCAACCATCAGTCACGTCAGTGTGATGACAGGACTCGAAGTCAGAGAAGGAAGTACAAAGTTCCAAAAGACAGAACAAGCAGCTGCATGCACTTGGAACAATATAAATATAAAGGGATTCGTTCTGAGCCCTCCGGGTATCATGATTCAGGTGCAAACTTGCACTGAAACTGACATTACAGCTTGTGCAGCAATGCCACCCCAACCCCCCCCCCCCCAAGCACACACACACAATTTGCATGCTGGAAGCTATTCTGGGGAAATTCCGCTTTTTCTTAGTGTTCCTGCTTGGAACCGGGAAAACATGCAGCATTACTGCGATATCCCCTTTTGCGAGACGTAGAACTTGAATGTATGCAATAATCCTCCGTCGGGTAAATAACCCACCCAGCAGTGTCGGTATTAACACATCGAATAATGGGGCAATCTGTATGAGGTTCAATATGTCAGGATAAAGATGGAAAGAAATAACAAGAACATTTGCAGTTGTGTAGTGTTTACAATCATACACGCGCTTGTGTGTTTACAATTATACACCGTTCATACAAGCGCGTGTTCTCCAGTTTGACTCGCGCTCACTCTCATTCCAGTTGTACAATTACTGTGCGCTACTCGCGCTATTGTTTATACATGAATACTTCTCGTGACATGTAATTACTTGAATGTATTAGTCTCGCTATGTTATACAGTTGTAATGTACATTGCAAGTAATAACTGTTACTATAGGCAGTTACCGTTGACCATTGAGAGCCAGCAGTTGTGTTCAGGGAATGCTCCTTAATTCTCCAATAAACTTAAATGTTTGAACGTAATTCGTGTGGAATATTACTCAACAATTTGGCGACGAGGACGGAGCATCTGAAACCTGTTTAGGAGCATTTCCTGATTGAATTTTTCACAATTTTTTTTAAAAAAGGAAATTTTTTCTTTCATCGAAAATTACCACAACGGCTTATTTTACTATCGCTACAGATTGGATTAATATTTGCCATTGAAACGAACGGAATCTACTATTGGAGCATTGATATCCGTTACCTTGCGGAGCGCGTCTTGATAGCTGTCTTTCTCAACGCCCGTGATCAATCTGTTTTGCGCAACCGCGCTTGAACGATTTTGGGGCGGAAACAGTTGTTCTATTTCCTATTAGACGCTACTCTCCGCATCGCATTGAAATGAAAGAGGTGACTTCAAATTCATTCACCTAGTTCCTGCAAACGGCAAAATAAACAGCGATATCTAGCTTATTGAAGACGGTCTGGGCATCACAAAAGGTACTGTGACTAATTTAGAGAGACACTCGTTTTTCTCAAAAAATCGTTTTACAGCCCATTTATGAACCATACACTGTGACTGAGATAAAAAAAAAATTCTTCTCAAGCATTTATTATCATTTACAAAATACTGATATATATCATCACTCTCATTACACCACAATGTGTGCCCAGGGTTATACTCTTTCACCACCACAAAGTTACTGGTCAGCTGGTAGTTCTCCTTGCATGCCCTGGATTGAGTGGAAGGCATATTTTTTTAACTATATTGAGACATTGGATGCAAATGGAAAAATGAAAGCTCCAGAGAAGAAAGGTATTTTTCTACACTGTCTTGGACCAGAAGGATTAAAAGCATTCAATCAACTTCCTACATCGCAAGCAAGTGGGGACTTAAATGTCTTTGATAAGGCTATATATGATTTCGATAAATATTGTTCTCCCAAAGTATGCATAGGAATTTCTAGATATAAATTCTTTCAAAGGAAACAGTTAAATGAAGAATCTATTGATAATTTCATTTCTTCTTTAAAAACTCTAGCTTTAGATTGCAAATTTGGTAACTTACAAGAGGATTTCATTAGAGATCAGGTTGTTATGCATTCCAGTAATGACACCATACAAGAAAGATTGTGGATTAATGGTGATGAAAACCTAGATTTTGTAGTATCCATAGTTAGGAAAGCTGAACTTTCCTGTAGGAGTGCACAACAAGTTAAGGAAAAAAACACTTCAGTTAGTAGAGAAGTGGTTTCAAAAATCAATCACAAATATGACAATAAAAATAAAGATTTCTCAAAGAAGAAACAAACACCTTTCTCAAAAGGCAATTCTGAAGATTCCAAAAGTAATCTGAAGTGTTTTAGGTGCAATAGTAAATCTCATCTTGCCAATAACAAAATGTGTCCGGGACTGAAACAGAAATGTGCAAATTGTGGCTTAATAGGACATTTCACTTCTGCTTGCAGAAGAGGTAAGATTAATCAGAAAGTGAAATGTATTGAATTAAGCGACAATAGTGATGATGATGATTTCACTGATGATTCTAACAAGTGTTCTTATATCTTGAACATAAAAGAATCCACAGTTCTTAATGTAAATGACCCTATAAAGAAAAAACCTCTATGTGATATGATTATTGGTGGTGTAAAAATCAATATGTATGCTGATTCCGGATCTCCCTATTCTATTGTATGTGAATCAGTCTGGAATAAACTATTTGTACCTAGGCTAAGCAGTCACTTAGAGGAAAGTGACATAAATCCTGAAGGGTATTCTGGAGGAAGGATAGATATCCTGGGTTTCAGGATGTTAGTGTTCAGATTTAAAAACAGGAAATGCATCACCAAATTATATGTTTCAAAGAAAGGCCCTTCAGTGCTTAGTTGGTTTGACTGTGGTAAGCTTGACATCGTGTTAGATCCTAATAGTCCCAATCCAGTGATGTTGATTGATGAACAAAATGGAATATCCTCTCTTATGTTAAATAAGTTTCCCAATATTTTTTCTAAGAGCATCGGGAGGTTAAACAATTTTAAGCATGAAATTAGTTTGAAAGAAAATGCTTGTCCAAAAATACACAAAGCTAGAAACATTCCTTTTGCTGTTAGGGATGAAGTTAAAAAAGAACTAGATACTTTAGTAGAGCAAGGAATTATAGATAAAATTGAATCATCTGAATGGGTTTCGCCCATAGTGGTCGCTAGACGGGCCAATGGCAAGGTCAGACTATGTATTGATCTTCGCCACCTCAACAATAACATTATAGTTGATCAATTCCCTCTTCCCCGCATCTCAGAAATGTTATCTGTTGTTGGTGGTTCGAAGTTCTTTTCTACTATCGATCTATCTGCGGCGTATCATCAGATAGAGCTGACTGATAAATGTAAAGATTTGACTGCATTTATTACACCTTTTGGGTGCTTCAGATTCAATAGGATGCCATTCGGTTTAGCATCAGCGGCTGCAATCTTTCAAAGAGTTATGCAAGATATTTTAAAGGATTGCAAAAATGTCATATGTTTCCAGGATGACATTTTAGTATTTAATGAAGACAAAGACAAACATATTGCTACTTTAGAGGATGTTTTGGGTGCACTTAGTATACATGGTCTTACCATTAAGCATGAGAAATGTAAATTTGGTGTTCATTCAGTGAATTACCTGGGACATGAACTCTGTGAGGAAGGTATTAAACCTAAACCATCACTTTTGGAAGCCATTGAATCAGCCCCTCATCCTCAGTCTAAAGATGATGTAAGGTCTTTTTTAGGTTTAGTCGAATTCTACGCCAGGTATGTACCTGATTTTTCATGTAGAACATATAATATCAGACAGTTGATTAAAAACAGGGTTGCTTTTGAATGGACGGATGAGTGTAAAAAAGAATTTTGTGATGTGAAGAAAGCTATCTGTTCTGCTAATGCACTCACCTGTTTTGATCCTTCTTTGCAAAACATCATAACTACTGATGCTAGCTCAAAAGGCTTGGGCGCTGTGTTTACTCAAAAAAATAATAAGGGAAAAGAAGTAATTGTTGCACACGCTTCCAGGGCACTTACAACTGCTGAGGAAAAGTATTCCACTATAGAGAGGGAAACCTTAGCTTGCGTATGGGCTTTGGAACATTTCAGGGTGTTTGTGTGGGGAAAGGAATGTATCCTGAGAAGTGATCACAAACCTTTAGTACGACTTCTAACTACAGAAGGTATGCTACGAGCATCAGCACGCATTGCACGCATGTCAATGCGTCTACAAGATTTTATTTATATTATACAATACCTACCTGGTAGAGACAATGTTTCTGCTGATTTTTTATCTAGAATGCCCTTACCTATTCAAGAGGATTTACATAATGAGTGGGATGATTTTCAAATTGCCATGATTCATGATGAAGGTCCTATTTCTATTGATCAGACCTTGTGGAAAGAGAAATTCGAAAATGATGAAACTTTAAAAAGAGTTGCTGAATATGTCTCTAGTACTTGGCCTGGAAAAAATTGCTTAAGTTCAGAGTTGAAAAGTTTCTGGGAGGTAAGATCAGAACTTTCATGTTGTGAGAACATTGTTAAAAGAGGAGATCGGATTATTCCTCCAGTTGAAGTGAGGAAAATTATAGTTTTACAAAGTCATGAAGGACATAGTGGTATGGTCAGAACCAAACAACAGGTCAAACAGTTATTTTGGTGGCCAGGTATGGACATGTTTATTGAACGTCTGGTAAGAAATTGTATTGTATGTGCTAATTCTGATAAATCGTTGGTTACACTTAAACCCAATATGAGTACACATACCATACCTAACAATCCTTGGGAAACCATTGCTATTGACATTATGGGTCCAATTGGTCCTGAATCTAAATATGTCATTGCAGCTATTGATATTTTTTCAAAATGGCCAGTTATCAAAATTGTTCAGAAAATAGACACAGATTCAGTACTATGTTTTCTTGATAGAGTTTTCATTGAAGAAGGTTTACCGGTAAGAATCATCTCTGACAATGGTGTACAATTCAACTCAAAGAAAGCAAATGACTATTTTACAAAGCTTGGGATTACTCATTCCACTACTTCCTTATACAATCCTGGTGGGAATGGAGTGATAGAAAGGTTCAATAGGGTTCTTAAAAGTGCTATACAAATTACTGACAATGATGACAAAAAGTGGGAAATCGAAATATTTAAAAAGGTTTGGATGTATAGAACAAACATGAATTCCATGACTGGGTATTCACCTTTTGAAATCATGAGGGGGAGAGTTCCTAGAACTAAAGTAAACCCGTCATGGTTAGTCAATTCTACCTCTTCAAAAGTTGACTTGAACAAAGTTAGAGAAAATCTTATTCACACTCATTGCATAAATAAAAGATATTTTGATGAGAAGTCAGGTTAAAAAAAGGATCCAATAGTTAAAGTTGGTATGATGGTGAAAGTAAAGAAACCATGGAAAGTTAAGAAAGGAGAAAGTGCATTTATGGGTCCTTATGAAGTTTCAGAAGTATTAAAAAATTCAGTGAGGTTATCTAATGACAAAGTATGGAATCTCAGTAGAATAGCTATTCTAAAAGCTGATAAAAATGTATACTGTAAAGATCCTATATTTGAACTTCCTGATTCGTCATATTTAGATGAAGATTTAGATATAGGTATGACTAGTGATAATACAACTGCAGTTCCATGTTGTTCAAGTGCTTGTCACACAGATCCAAACACTGACATTATACCTTGTTGCTCAAGCAATGACATTATCAGTCAAAATGTTAGTGTCCAACAAGATGTTTCTTTACCCAAGAGAATTACAAGAAAACCCAAATGGTTATCAAATTTTGTTGCTTATATAGTGAGCAAAGTTTAATTTTAAATTTTTTTCATATATTTTTGGTTGTTTTTTTTCATTTGTTTTCAATCCATAAGGAGGGAAGGTGTGTAGTGTTTACAATCATACACGCGCTTGTGTGTTTACAATTATACACCGTTCATACAAGCGCGTGTTCTCCAGTTTGACTCGCGCTCACTCTCATTCCAGTTGTACAATTACTGTGTGCTACTCGCGCTATTGTTTATACATGAATACTTCTCGTGACATGTAATTACTTGAATGTATTAGTCTCGCTATGTTATACAGTTGTAATGTACATTGCAAGTAATAACTGTTACTATAGGCAGTTACCGTTGACCATTGAGAGCCAGCAGTTGTGTTCAGGGAATGCTCCTTAATTCTCCAATAAACTTAAATGTTTGAACGTAATTCGTGTGGAATATTACTCAACAAGTTGTATTGTGCTTATTAAGTGGGTTCCCTCGAGCCTCGTCTGGCTTCCAGACTTCTAGATGATAGTGCACATGTATTTTGGGCTGTACTGGCAATACAGGACCCCGGTGAGAGTATCAGTGGGCTGAGGGGCTCCTTCCAGGACTGGATGGTCGAAGGGATGTTAACGCTGTATGCAACCCTGAATGACAGGCACATAATTTCCCCTATAGAATGGGTACTCACAAACTTTCTCTCAGGGACCAAATTTACAGTGTGGTTTGTGTCTCAAGGGCGGCACCGGTGTGGGCGGGGTCAGTGGGGGAGGGGCGTGGCTAGAGCAACAAAAAAACTGTGACTATGAGGTTGAACACAGGGCCCTGCAGCGGACGCCTTCGTCCACTGAGCTACCAGACCCGGTATGTATGTATGTATGTATGTATATATATCCCTGCCTCCCTCCCTCCATCCATCTATCTCCCTATCTTCCTCCCTGTCTCCCTCACTCTGACTGTCTCACTCCCTCTCTCCTTCCTTTTCCTTCCCTCTCCCTCCCTCTCCTTCCCTCTCCTTTCCTCTCATTCCCTCCCTCACTTACCTTCCCCCTCTTCCCCCTCTCCCTCCATCACTCTCTTTCCCTCACCCTCACTCCCTTCCTCACTCCCCTTCCCTCACTTCCCCTCCGTCCCTCCCCTTCCCTCACCCCACTCCCCTTCCCTCACTCTTCCCTCACTCCCTCCCTCACTCCCCTTCCCTCACTCCCCTTCCCTCACTCCGCTCCCCTCATCCCCTCACTCACTCTCCTTCCCTCACTCCCTTTTTTTTCTTTTTCTTTTTTTTTTTGCAGAGTTTTATATAGCGCGAACTAGACCCGAACTGAATCAGGTATCAGAGCGCTTTACATGGCACCAGTTACGTTACATGAGGACACACTTTCATTTTAGGCACGGGTAGATTAAGTGATTTGCCCAGAATCACAGGAGGTTTTTGGCGTTGTTACCGAGGCTCGAACCCAGATCCCCAGGTCCGAGGTCGAGCGCCTTAGCCGTTAGGCCAACTCCTCTCCCCACTCTTCCCTCACTTCCCTTCCCTCACTCCCCTTCCCTCACTCCCTCCCCCACTCCGTCTCCCTCACTCCATCTCCCTCACTCCGTCTACCTCCCTCCATCTCCCTTACTCCGTCTCCCTCCCTCGGTCTCTCTCTGTCGCCCTCCTCCGTCTGTCTGTCTCCCTTTCTCTGTCTCCATTTCTCGGTCTCCCTTTCCCTTCCTCTCCCTCTCCCTCTGTCTCACTCCTTCTGTCTTTGTCCCTCTACCTCCCTCTGTCACCCTCTGTCATCTCACCCTGCCTGTGTGTCACCCGGGCTGCGACAGCTTCCCCAGCCAGCTTCCCCAGCGCACACAGTCTCACCCAAGCACTTCACAGGTCTTTAAAAAGACCATTTGCATGTGAATGGGGCTTTGCTGTATTTCACCTCCTCTTAGCGCCCCTGCAGCTCCACTCTGGCCTCGCTGGAATGAATCGCCCGGCCCCCACAAAGCAGCAGAGTCTCTCCGAGTGTCTCTGCAACCGGCAGTGTTTGCAGACACTCTTTGAAAATGTTTTTTTAAAACACGGGTACGATGATGTCTCATGGTCCGCGGGCCGCCACGGAAGGCTTGCCGGGCCAATGCCGGCCTGTGGGCCGTACTATGAGTACCGGTGCAGCCTATAGGAACATATATGCTGCAGAGAAATAATACTCCTGGGAACTGCACCAGATCCTACTGTAATGGAATATTTTACGAGTTTCTTTTTAAATATGCCTGTACAACCTCTCTGCATTTGGCAAATGCATGTGGAAAACTGTGCTGTCAACAGAACTATTGGTGAACTTTCAAAGAAGTGATATTGGGGAAGATCCCCAAAACTTTTCAGGAGCTTATTACTCCAAAAAGTTGCAAAGCGGGTCCGGTATTAAAAGTGTTTAAGGAATGAGAAAATGTTCGATCGGGTCCTTAGGCCACAGCAGCATGTAAAAGGTGAGTGGGGGAGATAGCCTTTGATTCACAGGTACACAGCAGGCAATATTGTGCCACCAACAGTATAGAAAGAACTAGAAAAGGACTAAAAACGGAATTCGCAAGTATCCCTCTGATGTTGGAGTTGTTTGGCTGTGTTAAGTCTTCTTGGTGAACTTTAACCCCAGTGCCTTGTGTTAATTTTTATGAACGGACGTGTGCACTTGTGATGAATGATTTGTAGAACAATAAAGCATGCAGATAAACAGGTATTTCTACCAGTTTCTCCTTACAATGTGGTCCTGGGGCGTGTAAACATGTGGCTCTGGTAAAGTGTGACTACTTCGTGTGCAAAGTGACAGGGTAGAGGTTAAGATTTACTGGTTGGTTTTGTTATTCGGTTCAGTACACTATACCTTGCTAGGCAGTTACCAAGCTCCTGCAGGGGTCCATACTTCTTTAAATAGTCCTCACACATGTTTAGATGGTCCCTCATGTCACTCAGGCATACCTGTGCAAAATGGCAAAAATAGTTTGTGTTACTTTGCAAATCGAGGCATTTGTCTTGGAGACCTGTCTGCAATACATTCTCTCTATGGCAATGACATTCAACATAGGTCCAAGTTCAAACAAGGTTTCTCAAGGATAACTAATATGTAAATGAGCTGCTTCTAAATCCACTGTATGTAAATTGACCCTATGTAAGTAATCTGAAAATATGGCATAAATTTGGCTCTCCTGGATACACAGTAGATTTCCAGGTATAAACAAAATTCATTATTTAGGGCCTAATTACGATGTTGACATTGTTTCCGTACTAGGACGGACTGACCTCCTTTCGGCGGTCCCGACCTACCAATTAGGATGTGACTGTTCGGTTGTACTCCTTATCTGTACAATGGGTGCGTGTATTCTACCCGAATGAATGCTCTCTTGGTAAAATGGCGAGGTGCAGTTCATCCCTGCACCCCATGGCAGGCACCCCAAGGTGCCTGCCACAGGGTGCAGGGATCAACAGGAGGGCACCATAGTTGCCCCTCGGCCTCCAACCTGAGGCCGTGCACCCATGGGGGGCCCTGCTGGGGCCCCCAAAGTCGACTTCCTACAGCCTTTCTATGTCGGAAAGGCCTGAAAAGAAAAGCTGTAGGAATCTGACATTGTAATCCCTTGGGCGGAAAGAGCCGCCTTTAAGATTACCGAAGTAATTCCGACTGGCGGACGGGCTCTCCAAGCCCGTCGGAAGCCAGTCGTAGAGACCGGTAGGATTCCTTTCCAACTGACACCATCCTAATGGGTCGGCCGGAAAGGAATCCGACCAGTTGGTTATGATGCAGTAGGAATGGCTCCGACCAACGCTCGGAGCCATATCCTACCGCATCGAAATTGGCCCCTTAGGGGTCCATTATGATGACGGGCGGACTTAGTCCGCCCGCCATCACATCGGGACCCGGGACCGCCCGCCTTAAGGGCGGGGGTCCCGATCAGGGAATTAGGATGCGCCCGCCACACAGGCGGGCGCATCCTGTATGGGTGCAATTGCGGCGGGCGGAGCAGAAATCTCCGCCCGCTGCCATGTGTAAAGTGCACCTTTTGCTTTTCAAAGTGCAACATGACAGGCACCACGCGGTGCCTGCCATGTTGCACTTTGAAATGCGGGGGGGTACCATAGGTACCCCCCATGTGCAACCCCCCAAGCCACGGACTCCCAGGGGGCCCGCAACTGGCCCTGCAGGGAGTCTCTGCATGCCTTTCCGTGGCGGCATTGCCGCCACGGAAATGCATTGGTGAAAGCCCATTGTAATATGGCGGGCGGTGTCTAACAGACACCGCCACCATGTTACAGGTTTTCCGCCCCGGTCGCTAGGCGACCGGGGCGGAAAACAGGCGGGCGGTGTTTCGCACCGCCACGGTCCCCTCTGCCATCCTAATATGGCGGAGGGGAATTGTGCTGATGATGTCGGGCGGATTTCCTCCACCAGGCTGGCGGTAGCCACCGCCAGCCTGGCGGAGGAAATCCACCCGACATCATAATGGACCCCTTAGTGTCTTTTTGTTGACTGACCTTCCAATTTCCTTCATCAAGACAATACCACAACTCATCAGTACTTTATGACCAGCTCTCCAGGTCTCTCGCTACATGCCCTGCAAATCATCACCCATTGTGCGACTTCTTATTTTCACTACATACCCTCTAGAATATATTTTACCCTGCCCATTTGCAAACAGTCAGTAGCCCGTATCCCTCTTGTTTCGACACGTTATCTTGGCAACTTAACGTTGCATTTAAGAAAATAATTCAAATATTCTGCAACTCGGTTTCATCTTCACGAAGGATGACTTAATTAGACAGTCTCAGTCTGTACATAGATGGATTGCCATGTGGTAAAAATGAATAGGTAAGCGCATATGGCTTTGCCTTCCGTACACAGCAGCATTTTTTTAAAAGAGGGGGGTAATACAACGAAGAAAACCCCATCTCTTTGTTTCATGCAACGATCTGTAATTGTGGGAACACGCATCACTTATTATTCAGATTGTGACATTTTACTGCCGCACTCACTTACGGGTTATATAATTGATAAATATAAGTGGGAGTTTGAATGAATATAACAGGCGTTGCGCCATTGAAGCTTTGTGCACCAACTCAACAGCCAAATCAGCTTTGGTGTATGTCTGAGAAGCATAATCTTCTCATCGTGCCAATGTAGGCTGCCTAGTGACTGCCAACAAAGCAGTTAATAGCACTACCTTTTGTTTACACTCCTCACAGTTCTGGAATACTGTCTTCATCTTCTTGATGATGTCGGCGGCGGGTGCTCCCTCAGCAGACAAATGAGCTCGGCAGTAGGGACAGGCGTAAGAGTTGCTTTGAACACTTGCAGCGAGACAGGACCGGCAAAATCTTCAAAACAAAGCAAAGAAAATATAAAAATCCATTCACAATGAGATCTGTGGATAAAACAAAGAAATGCAAATGCATAGTTGCTAGCCCTCTCTCCCGTTACCATTTTAGCAGCTCTTTTGAAAATGCGTTTTGCTACTGAGGTCATAGTTTTTAACCTATTACCTGGAACCCTACACAAACCTTTCTAGGAATGAAAGAGCAAAGCTCAGTGTTGTCTATGATGTCACTCTGAATCCTGAGATGGAAAACTCATGGTTATTGCTGGTAGCAACCCAACCTATATTGTTATGTTGTATATACACACCGCCCCCTTTCCCATGATCTGCTGGGTATACAGCCTTTACAACGAAACTTTTACAACGAACTACCATTACAACGCAACTTTTACAACGCAAACCATTACAACGCATAGCGCTGGGGGGCGCTCTAGGATAGGGAATAGGTTTAATGTACTATCCAACACCTTCCCTACTATCCACGGGGACTGGAGCTGGAATAGTAAATTAAACGATTCACTATCCAGCGCCCAAAAGCACTATGCGTTGTAAAGGTATGCGTTGTAAAACTTGCGATGTAAAGGTAGGCGTTGTAAAAGTATGCGTTGTAACGTCATACATCCGATCTGCTGTATCAGATGTGTAGTAGGAGAGAAGCCATGGGAAACCAAACACTAAAGGGACTTTTGCCTCCTCCCACTACCTTCAGCCTCTTCACTCCTCCTCGCAAATTAACAAAAGGCCTGGTTGCACCACCCCCCACCTCTGGATTTCTTCATTGTTAGTGTTATGTTATAAAAAAAAGGCCACATAGAACAAAAAATAAACACTAAGGAAAAGCTACAGATTGTGTTGAGCAAACAAACCGTACAGCTCGTTCGTACACTCAGTGCGGAACATTTACAAATTTTAAACTAGAATGAAAATAAGAACATCCCTAAAGATCATGAGATAGCTAGAATGAAAACAGGCAAGAACCCACCAGATGCAAACAGGAACATAAAACTGAGCTAGGAAATGTATCCTGGACAGGGCAACGTGGATTTGTGTCACTAGTGCTAAGGGAAACTGACCCAATGGCCTCTTAGTGACGTGTTAACCTAACCTCTGCATGAGGGCTGCTAAAAGTGTGGAAATATTGATCGCATCTGCAGGACACATTCTGTTCCTGCTGTCCAGCACAAGAAGTACACATGTATTGACCCTCATTTTCTTGTTACAGGGAGGAGTAGAGTAACAGGAAGAAAGTCCAACAAAAATTCTCAATAAAACACGAACATCGTGGATCTGGCTAAAGAGATGTTCTCCTCATTTTCATAGGGAGAAGAACTGTTAGGGATGGTGTTCGGGAACTGAATCAAAATAGCTGGGCTCGAATCTGACAGCTAACAATGTTAGAAAAGGGTCGGATTATTTGGCCCTACAAACGGAAATGAGCTGAACAATATTCAATAGCTAATATGTAACGAATCCCACCCTTTATATTAGTCATTCTGGAAGTGTGAAATACAACATGCTCACCAGAGAATATACTCGGAGCAAAAGAAACTGCAGGAAATGTCAAAATATCTAATCAGTTCAGAAGAGAGAAAGAATAACTAAAGAAACAAACCCAGAGTATCTGAAATGGAGTGATCATCACTGCTGTTTCCTAGCAGCAACCAAGACTGATAAGAATCTACGGATAAGATGTGCTGGAAAATCCCTAAACGTTATGAAGAAATCCGTGACTGTCTGAAGAAAGGACAGAAATCATATAAAAATACACAAACACCTTGCAAAAGTTGAGAATCTCAAACTTTATAACATGAACCAAAAGTGCTGAGTCCAGCTTATTTATATTCGTAAGAAGTAAAAATCAAAAAGAAAGGTTTAGCACAGCACTAGTGCTGAAGGAGTGGCAGAGAGATGTGCAGCTCTTCAATGCCGATTGAGTCCACTACTCTACAGCACCCACTCCCATCTCCTGCCTCCCTGAAGGTGCTACTTGCAGTGACTGCAGCTCGGCATGCTGTGCAGGGGGGTGGAAGGATCATGTTTACCAACCACCAACCCCTAAAAGGGCGTACATACTTCAAGTGGGGTCCCAGTAGGCCCACCATATTTATTCAAGCATACTGACTACAAAGTACATTACTGTGACTGTGGCGGCACCATCACTGCCCGGTTCTGGGGGGGGGGGGGGGGCAGTTTAAGGAAGGCACTAGCTGATCTACCTTTGATGTTATCTGCCAATGTATATTCTAAACAAGGAAACGCCCTGGCTAATTTGTGTGGTGCCGAAACGTATAAACATAGATATCCACTGGTTTTCAGGATTTATGAAAGACACTTAAAATTGCACACTGTAATTCACCCAAAATCTGGAAACAAAATACCCTATTGATGTGTTTTCATGGCATAGTCCGTAGGTATTAAATCAAATTAGATCACAACACATGCATGTAAAGCAATACTGTGTTTTCTAATGCAAAAAAAACAAAATAATGTCTTGCACAAGATCTCGATGTTTTTAACTGTAATAAATCAATGGAAATGCAAGCTAAAGGAGTGCAGCGGCAAGCAGGCTTGTGTACTTTTACATGAAGGTGGTGACACCCGGCTGTGGGTCACTGCCGCTTAAGCTCTTATGTACCTGATTGCTTTTGACATGCTGCTTACACTTTAACCAAGAGCCAATCGAGTGTATACACAACATACCAAAGTGGGTCCCTCCTTTACCCAGACACCCATGTGCCTCCTGGCTGCTGAGTGTCTGAGGGCAAACAAACGAGTACTGACCTGCGACCTGTCCAGCCCGGTTAGTGTTTTGACTGCAGTGTTATTCTTTCTCTTCAGAGGTGTGGGGGATTGGGAGGGGTCCTGTCAATCTTCCTGCGTGTTCTTTCTGCTGCTAGAGAAATGCTGGCGCAGTCCCAGTAAAAGCAGAGCAGGCCTCCAGAGAAGCGATCGGACTCACCCATTAAGAGAAAATCAGCAGTATAGAACAGCGCTGCAACTGCCCCTTTAAATGAATGAGCGCTATGTCCATAAGTGCTAGTACTATTTAATTAGAAGCACCAGCACGTGGTGAGAAGTGGCATTGCTGACCAGACCTGCTGAAAGTATTGAGGCCCTGTTGACCAAGCGCAGGTACCGTCTAGTGAACAATAAAGAGGTCCTGTTGGGAACAAGCCGTGCTGCTAGCAATAGTACATTTGTTAAACCCCCCGAAAGTGCTGGTCCCAACCCATGAAGTATATGTGGATCCTAATGTGAAGTGCTGGTAAAATATTGGGGTTCTGATCAGAGCTGCCACTTAAGGCTCATAAATATACAGTGGTCATGAAGAAGGCTACTGTGCTAGAGTGCAGAGAACCAGGCGAAAAGTGCGGGTGATGTTGATGTCCCGCTTAAGTTTGGGTGCTGCTAAGAAGAGCCCTACTACCATTTTGACTGAACAGCAAACCCAGCCTAGAGGTCCATGCAGTGGCCCATTTATGGTAAGGCATCTTTGTAAAGGAGTGATCCTGCTGTCCAATTAGAAGAAGTGAAGGGCCTCCATAAAAGTACCACCAAAGGACAAATTAAAGTATAGCAACCCTGCAGCAAAGTGCTGGGGCTCTCCAACTAAGCACAACAGGTGCCCGCTGACAAGTGCTATAAAGGGGCCTAGACATAACCGGCAAAGCGGTACAAAAGGGGGGGGTGATGGACGGATATCTGAACCAATCAAACACTCACACCCAGTCAACAGATCTGGGTTTAATCCATCACTGTTCTTTAGCCCACTCTGCCACCCCAGTTCAGACATGGCCATTGCTTGAATCCAGTGGCTCCGTCCATCACCACCCCTTTTGTACCGCTTTGTTCGCCATAAGTTGGCAGGGTATGCTCAGACGTGAGTCCCTTGCTCACTTTGCCACTGGATTCAAGCAAGCCGGGCTGAAGACGGCTGATAGCCAGAAACCGGTCCTAGGAAGCTTGAATCCGGTCCAGGGAAGGCATGGCTTGGCAGTTCGGGCTGGACTGTTCCCATGAGGCACAGGGTCAGACTGATTTGCATATAGCCATGTCTGAACTGGGGTGGCAGAGTGGGCTAAAGAACGGTGATGGTTTAAACCCAGATCTGTTGACTGGGTGTGAGTGTTTGATTGGTTCAGATGCTCCGTCCATCACCACCCCCTTTTGTACCAATTAAAAATAAAGGCACTGAGCTAATGTGATAAGCAGCTTTTTACTCCATTAAACCCCACTTGATCCCCTTCAAAGCTGTGTTACTGGTGGTAACCAGGTCAGCAGTCCTGAGAAGGGACAGCGATGCTCTCTCAAAGAATGTCAGAGCCCTGCTGGTTAAGTGCCAGAAATGTCTCATTAAAAGCACCGGGGTCTGCTGATAGCACGGTCAGAATGCAAGGATTTGCTCCATATTGGGAAGAACATGTATGATCCCTTGCTGTGCAGGCAGCTCGCCGCTGACAAATGCGGCGATCCATCACGAGTTCGAACCCCAGTGTTCGAAGCTTCCGAGGAGAATTTCAGACATGAATCCCTCAGACTGGGTGTCAGTCACAGGCATTGTGCACAGAGCACAGAGGAAGGGCTGTATTTAGCACAATATAAAAAGGATTAACAGGGAAGGGTCTTGCAACACCAGCCATGCCCTTTGAAAACAGGGTGTAGGCTCTCATTATCAGCCACGGCCGGGGCTTTCAAAGCAATGGACATTAGGAATAAAAGGAGAAGAAAAAAAGGAGTTTCACGTGCCACGCCCTGTATCCGTCGCCTTGAGGCACTGGTGACCCAGACGTGAGAAACCTTTACACTGGGCACAGTGGAGCCGCAGCTGGAAGCTTACAGAGCCAGGGCTGCCCCTCCTCTCTGCTGCTGGCCTACCTCACCGCCCCTTCACACCTACTTCTCACAGTGACACCAGGACAAATCCCGGCCATGACTGTAGAACGCAAGGTAAGCTCAAAGGGTATGGCGTCGTGAGGGAATGTGGGTGCTTATTGTTATCCAATTCAAACGGTACTCATTTTACCAGTCTCTGAAGGGTGAAAGGCAGAGTGGAACCACCAGGAGTGGAACTGTTTAACCAGAAGTCAAACACGGAACCCTGAAGCACTTGCCATCCGGGCCTACAAACACGGCGTATAGTGTGAAGCAGTCAGCACGTTTTAAGGGTTGTTTGGTCAGATTAGACACGCAGTCGATTCCTCACAGAAGAATTACGTGTCGCTGACTGCGCGCTGGAAAAACATAGGCTGTGACCGACACACCACGCAGCTGCTGGTGCTTATACATATGAGAACTGGGGCTACTAACCATGCTCCATGAGACGACAAACATTGATGCTACCAGGCACTGCCACGTGTTCAATAGATACTGTGGCACAGCACCAAAAATAACACATTTCATTCAAAAAGACAGAACCGCTCTCTCTCCTGTGCTATTGCAGACCTGTGAGTACCGAGACTGAGCTCTAGGGGGCGTGCGAGGTAAGAATAGAATGGAAACTTCAACAGCTGCAGTGGCGGCAGCTGGAGAGGGGAGGCCTCGCGAGTGACCGGATCACCAGACACGTGCGCCTTTGTCCATCACAAATGTTACTGATTAACATTCGATCATCAGAATCGGGGCAAGGGTCACTTCCATTACTGACTCCTCTTTGCCCTTCAGCTACTGTGCAAATCCGCTCGAAAGAGTTGCATTGCTTCTTCACCTCTTTGTTTTCCAGTGGAACGGATAACTGCAAAGGCAATCGGGCACCCATTATATACGGGATAAAGTATCCCTGCAATAAATTATAAGGATATTGCAGATCCCTGAAGAGTATAGAAGAACTAGGACGTTAGTGACTTGCAATAACATTATAATGTATGGCAGAGACTACATTAATCCTTATAATACATGGTGATACCATTACCCTTCCCACAAACCACTTAAATCCTTGGTGTCTTGCTCTTTCATGTTCATTGCAAACAAGAAGAATAGAAAACAGACTCCGCACTGTGAAATTAAACACCACAAAGCAGTTAGTACATTTTTGTTTAATGTAAGTCAGTGAAACATGCTGACATTGTATCTTGTCGCAATGACTTATAGTGTGGAAAAAATAAGCATGAGTTTTTAATATCTCCTTTTTGCTGATCACTTTTTAGAACAAGACACAATAGGAAGGAAAAACAGTTCCTGTGTTTTTTTCTTGCTTAAACTACAACTGTAATTATGCTCCGTGGCCTGCCTTTCATCCTGGCCGCTGGCTCTGACAGCAGGCATTATGGTGTCAGAACTCAACTGTAATTACCTATTACGGTTGAGCAGCAAGGTAATTTCTTTATTACAGGTGACTAGAGGCATCACAATGACCTGTAATAAGGAAATTAGAGATGGGCTTTTATAAAGGGCATGCATAGTAAATACTGTTGATTCCATAAACATGGTGCTGGCAGTTCAGTTAATCGAAAAGCCAAACATTCCAATCCCTGCATCACATCCCATAATGAATAAGTTTCATATGTTGCAATGTCCATATACATCCAAAAAGACGGTTCAAATAAATTCAATTCCTCTGTCTTGTTGTTCTACCAACTTTTTATTGAGTTTTTTGTATCAAAACAAATTGCAATCAGCCCAACGCATTTCGTCCCTTAGGGCTTCATCAGGGCTGAACAATGAAAAGAATCACTTATCAACACGTTTTGTACGGTGCCAATGTCCTCCTAGAGTCAGATCAATTATGTTGGGTGGTATAGTACCCCCAATTTGATCTTCTTCATCCTTGTCTAAGCCCCTAATCCACGGGCAATATGCCTGCTCAGAGGCAAGACTAAATAAGCATTGTCAAAGCCAACAGGCCTGGGCTGTGGCAGACAGTCTTTTGGCTTTGAGTTAGTGTTTTGGTTTGTCACTTTCTTTGTAAAACCCCAAAATTATATGCATTGTTGTAATAAAATCAAACCGTTTTTGTTAATACCAGACCTAAAAAAGAGAAGAGCAAAGTCCAGAGAGAGGCTTGTTTTTTGTAGGTCTAGAGTTACCCATTAAAAGAAAATGCAATGCCATACCTTAAAGCGGGCTGCATGCCAACCAGCATCAGCTCATCTAAACAGCATTCAAGTTCATACGCCTGGTATTTCCAGGGAAAGGGTCGAAGGGAAACTTTCTGAGGCGGTTCACTCCAATATAGTGAATCTGTTGTGGCAAATTCGTGTTCTAACAGCCCAGCTGTGGAAGCACAACTGACAGACACCCTTGGACCCACAGGTGACCAAATTGTGTGATGCTAAGGCAGATAATAGAGCTCTGCTTGGCTGAAAGTCCGCATCCAAATAAACCCAGGAGTGCTTAAAAACAGGCTAATCCCCAGTTTAAAGCGCTGTAAAACAAAGCAAATATGTATTGTGTTTATTGTAGCGTTTGCTGCGACAGCCCTGTAGCTCTTTTACTGACAGTTACTTCGATAACACAACTGAATTGTACTCGTTTTAATGACTTTGGGAGGGTAACAGGCAGAGTTAGCAGGACGGCATTTAAGCATGTAGCCTGCAGGATGCAGCCATTTTGGCAGTAGATGTGTTAGACCAATGGGTTCCACAGATCATCGCCTGCCCCCTAACAATGAACCACGACTCTTTGTTGCAATGCCTTCTGAAATCTTTTTGTTAAGGTGCAATGTTAAAATGACATCACAAAGGACCATTCATCGTGCATTGCTTTTTGATTGAAAAAACACTAATGTTCTTTCTGCTACAAAATGGCTTTTTCCCATAATTCATAAAATGAACTGCAACAAAGAAAATGGCTTCACGTGATCAGCGTGTGCTTGGCAGTGCCTCACAGCCAGCCAGGAGTGGGAGTTTATGAAGTTACAATGTATGCTGGTCACAGCTCCACAACGGACAGAAACTTGGGATGAAAGATGGCTTTATTCTAATTACATGGATCTGCGACCCCGAACAGCAATTTGATTCTAGTGTGTGGGAACGGGGGAATAGTCCTCTCTCTATTGTAATATATAACAAAAACACCACTAAAATGAAACATGCAGGCACTTCACGACAAGTTAATGCGTCACTCTGCGTGTCTCCCAGTGCATTGTCACTGCGCAGGAAATGCATGTCTGTCAGAAAGAAACACATGATGCATCGTGTCAAGTTTTAAACATGGCAGTTTTTAAGAGTTGCACATTTACAAATAAGACCGCATGCACGTGCAATTTAGCTGAAATGCAACTACTTATGGGACGATGACAGCATTTGAGGCTTTGTTGCACAGGTATATGCTATTGTTCACCAGGATATCAGATATAATTAAACCATTACTGCATTTTTACAGGTTTAGTGTGTAGGGGAGCAATGGTCATCAGTGCAGCGGCACTGGAGCCCAGTGGTGAGAGGGGCCCACTGCACCACATAACTGTGGATGTATTTTAGTACCAAACTGGTTAACGGGGGTGGTACCCTTTTTGCATTAGAAACCATGACACCCTTCAACGTCACGCATTGTTTACAATTCGAACGTTTCTAATGAAAACATGTTTTATCTCTTGATCCACCAAAGTAGCGCTAGGTCCAATGTCTAACTTTTAAAGTCGGGTCACCGCATGAAAGATCAGAAAGGGGAGGCCTCTGCGCGTAGGTTACTTAATAACGTTTTGTAGTATGTTAGTAGTATAAAATGTACTACAAAAGCAGTATATGACTATGCCCCAACATATTTTCTAATTTCAAGTCACAGCCAGAAGTGTCCACCCGTGGGTTTCAGGGCTCTCACGAGAGCTGCGACGAGTCCTGTTTTTCGGGGGCAGTCCCTGATTTTCTTCTTTTTTTTTTAATCAAAATGCCATATCTATTTTTGACCTCTTGTTCTGCGCAGATTACGTCATTTCATTTCTGGTCCAACGTTTTCAATATGCTTTTGGGCGCATTAAATATTGCCTCTGCTATGTGCGCCATGTGGTAGCTGTGGGATGCATAGGTGGACAGCCTCCACCTGCTCATCGCACAAAGGCCTCAAACAACAGGTGGATTTTCAAAATGGCACCGAGCGTGAACCGCCACAACTTCCTCTGTCACTTTAATAATCACAAAACGTGCTTAAGGAAAAAGTGGCTTCTGGCATGAGCTGCTGCAACTTCCTGTCCAGCTCTAAAACTTATTTTTTTGTTTGTAGAAAATAGTGGAAATTTGATTACCCCCCAAAAAAAGATCATAGGTGTCATCATATCCTATCATGCCATCAAACACCTTGAAGCCATGTTCAAACTGTATAAATATAAAGTAACTTTGTGACGCTTTACCGTCAATTAAACCGTTTGTTGCCCTTTGTGCACCAATCTAGCTTGCTTCACTCCGTTGCGCTTTAGGACTGCGCTCGCAGCAGTGTGCCTGCCGCTGGAATACTCAACCCCCACCCTTCTTTGTTTTACTTTTCCCCCTTCACATAGAAGACACAGTCTTGACATAGGGATTAAAAAGTGCACGACCTTCCTTAACTTGGTGGGGAAGTGACTATTTTAAAACAGATCGTGACAGAAAGTAAGTTTTGTCTCTTCATTCTTGGGGTGTAAAAAAAACATACTCTCGTGTGTGGGATCCAGTCTGCTACTGTACTGAGTGAGCACGTGGCCTCAGCACAAAGGCAATAGCCGATCCCAGGGGGGCCGCTGCCAGCTGTGGAGAAAAGGGAGAATGCACAACTCGAAATATCACGAGAACAAAACAAAGAGTGGAGAAGGGGCAAAAAACAATCGCTACAATTAGAGAGGCGCGCAAAACAAGACAAAGTAAGGGGGCGAATGCAGAAAAGCACTGTAGGGTGAAAGACAGATGTTGTAATCAGTAAATATTGACCGCTGTGGAAAACTTTCATACCAGCTTTTTTATGGGGTCAGCTGCGCACTGTGGGTGCAGAGACACAGGTGTGGGCACGCACGCGTGCGGTGGCACAGAGTGGCCACGAGGACCCGTGGGGCGCCAGGGCAGGGGTTACTCACACGTGTCCGCAGCGGGTCCTCACGGGGCGGCACAGCACCTCCAGGCACACGGAGCAGTAGAAGGCGGAGGGCTCGGGCTCCCCGGAGTCCCCCAGCGGCGGGTAGGAGAGGACCGGGGGCTCGGCCTCCTCTTTGCCCCGGGCCACGCTGCCGATCATTGAGCCCATCGCTCGGCCTCTGCCCTCCTTCCGGTGCCTGTGTCAGCGGAGAGGACGGTGGCCGCAGTGTCCAGGCCCCTCGTCGTCTCTCTCCCGCTCTGCTGGGACCGTCGCTGCTGAGGTGCCCCCCTCTCGGTTCGCTGGTGCCCCCGCTGCTGAGGTGCCCCCCTCTCGGTTCGCTGGTGCCCCCGCTGCTGGTGGTCGGGCTCCTGCGCAGCGAGAGCTCAGCTATTGTTGTGAAACTGCAGCTGCTGGCTCGGCCGCCAGCTTTGTAAACACAAGCACGTGAAACCCGAAACCAGATGCCCAGCAGAGCCCAATGGGCCGGCCGGGGCCTCCCCCAGCCCCCCGCCCCCCGCACAGACGCACTGCTGAAGCAGCAGGCCCAGACCTGGGAGCCAGCCTGTCCTCAAGTAACTTCAGCTCTGCCGCCTCAGCTGGCACGCAAAGTGGAGCGGCGGCCCTCTGCCCATGCAGGAGAGCTCTGCCCCTTTGCCTGGCACGCATTGGGCCAAGCTCCAATATATTAGGCGTCACAGCACATAAAAGATCATTTTCATTATAAACGAATGAGTTTATCATTGGCAAAAAATCACACTTGCAAATTATATCCCCATGTAAAAAGTGTGCATATTTGTCTTCATTGCATGTAGATTTTTACCCCTGCTTCATGCATTCAGTAACGCTCTCCCCCGGTAAGAGGTATACATCGAGACAGGTCACTAATACGTCAAATAGGGACATGCATTTCCTAGATATTACCAGACGCTATTTTAAGAACATTTGCTTGTATCCCCCTGCGTCCTGATCTAAAATGATATGAAATGGGATTGGGAGGGAAGTCATACATTGCAGAAAACACACTCGCAATTTTCCTTGAGGAGTCACCTGATATATTAGAAATGGCCAAATTCGGCTCATTATGTATGGGTAAATGAATTGCCTTTTTTCATTGCATGTTTTTTGTCCCCGATGAGAGAGGATCTCGGTTTTCAATAAATGCATTCATTGTCTTGAACAGTGCAGTTCTGCAAACTTTACTGCCTCAAAGCTCTTTCGGCACAGAAGAGCGGCTTTATGAAGAATTTAGGAACATTAACATTTTTTCAGTGTTTACGAAGGTCAGGGTGTTAATCCGAACCATTTGAGGCATAGGTCATTTACACTTCTACTTAACGCATCTCTTCCTCGGGTCCTCACTGCCTTGTCGGCCTCTGTTGCCATGAGACAGCTAGGATGACGCCTCCTCAGACCCGTTTTAAGGAATTGTGGAAGTGGGCACCTGCCCATTGCAAGGGGCTGGCTGGGACAGGCAGCAATCCATCGCGGACGATAATCAGGTGCTGATCACCTGTAGCTTAGATGTTCTTGATACCTGTACCAGATTCCAGAAGTGTATGGTCATGATTAGTGAATGGATGAATGGAAACAAACTCCAACTTAATTACAGCAACACAGAAATTATGCTGTTTGGCAAAGCAAAGGCGATCTGGTCACAAGACTGGTGGCCCAAGAACTTGGACTCTGCCCCGAGCCCAAAGAAGTGGTACGTGACCTGGGAATTATGATTGAATGCACCCTCTCAATGAAAGCCCATGTCAACCAAGTATCAGGCATCTGCTATGGAATCCTACGTAAATTGCGGAAAATATTTAAATGGCTCCCTCTTGAATCTAGGAAGCCCCTGATTCAAGGGCTCATTATCAGCCGTTTAGAGTACGGTAATGCCCTGTTTGTCACCATCAATGAGTGTCTGTTGACTAAGCTGCAAACTCTCCCAAATGCCGCTGCACGTTTGGTGCTAGGGTTGTCCCCCAGGTCACCCTCCCTGCCTAGTCTTAAGGAGCTACACTGGCTGCCTGTGCGCCAAAGAAGTCAATTTAAGATACTTAGTATCGTCCACAAACTTCTCCACGGCGTGGGACCCTCCTACTTAGCGTAGAAACTGGTCTGGTACAAACCCTCCAGAGTTCTAAGATCCTGTTCCAAATCCCTCCTGGTCCAGCCGTGGGCCAGGACCTCGCGAAATGGATGTCGGGCTTTTTCCTATATAGCCCCCTACTCTGGAACAAGCTGCCTCCCCATCTGTCGTCCCTATCCAATCATTTGGCCTTTCACAGGGGCCTGAAAACGTGGCTTTGTCCCAATTAATTTCCTGTCACCCCCCTCTCATTTGTGGTTGTCATCTCTCTCTTCCAAGCGCCTTGAGACCTTTTTGGGGAATCGTGCGCTATACAAGAGCCTATGACTATGACTATGACTATGACAATCCCGTATCCGCCAAGTAATAACAATGGATAAACAAGCATTGGCAAAGCCAAAGGGTCTCACCTATGCAAGAGCTATTTATTGGCTTTGCCAATATGTTTTAGCACTGTTGTTCACCAAAGAGTCTGCTGTTCAGCATGGCTAAAAGTTAGTTGGGGAAATGAGAGTGTTGGAAAGTGGGCTAGAATGGAGTGTTATAGAGTGGCTTCCAGTAGACTTGAGTGGCGTGGAGAGAGTTGAAGTGGAGTAGTGTACAGTGTTGTGTTATGTTATGTTATGTTATGTTATAGTTATTTATTGTGCGCACAGCTGCTCCAGCAAAGGAGCGTCCTGGCGCCCGACAAGGTAAAACATAACACTACTAAAACAAGAACAGAAAAGGAACAACTATGGGGCAAAACTAAAACAGAAAAGTTTTAACGGCTTTTCGAAACTGCATGAGATCCTCCAACAAACGAATCTCAACCGGGAGAGAGTTCCAAATAGCCGCGGTTTTCACACGAAAGGATCGGCCTCCGGCACAACAAAGCTTAAACCGGGGGACCACGGCGAGGGCCTGGCCCAAGGATCGGAGAGAGCGTGTCTGGACATAAAAAGACAAAAGATTGGACAGGATCTGAGGGGCAGTGCCTTTCAAGATTTTGAAAGCCAAACAAAGGTCCTTAAAATGAATTCTCATCCTCACCGGCAACCAATGCAAGGAGCGAAGAACGTTGGAAACGGGACAGAATCTGGGCAAGCCGACTATAGCTCTAGCTGCGGAATTTTGGACACGGTGCAGGCGGGTAATTTCTGCCTGGTTGGCCCCCACCAGGAGAGAGCTGGCGTAATCAAGCCGGGAGATTACCGTAGCCTGAATCACCAGCTGCCTGGTCGGGGCATCAAAAAATTTGAGGACCGGTCTTAAGCCCCGGAGAGCGCCAAAACAGCAGGCGTGGAGTTTTATGGAGGGAGTAGAGTGTCGTAGAGTGGAAGAGCATAGAATTGAGTGGCATAGAGCAGCAGCGGCTCCTGGTGTGAGTGCTGTGGGATATTGGGGCGGGGCAGGGGCAGGGTGGGGGTAGTAAACCACGGAATACGGCCAAATGGAGTTAAGTACATAAATAAATAAACAAAATGAATTACATTGCGTAAGCTGCATCGCCATTTGGCGTTGCAGGGTGTGCAATGTAATTTGTTTTATTTATTTATGTGCTTACCTCCATTCGGCCATGTTCCGTGGTTAACTACCCGCCACCCTGCCCCTCCCCCACCGTGCCCCTCCCCACCCGCCCCACCACCCCACAGCACACTCACCAAGACCTGCTACTGGCGTAGAGTGGAGCACAGTATCAGAGTTGAGTAGAGTGTCAGAGTGGAGTGGCATAGAGCCTCAAGGAGTGGTGTAGAGCAGAGTGGAGTGGTGTAGAGGGTGTTGCACATAGTGGAGTACAGCAGAGTAGATTGTCATATAGTGGAGTGGCAAGGAGTGGAATAGTGTGTCATAGAATTTAGTGTAGTAAAGTTGCATGGAGGGGCATAGAGGGAGTTGCATACAGGATTGTAGAGTGTAGCAGTGTTGTAGAATGGCACAGAGTGGACTAGAGTGCTGTGGACTGGAGTGGCATAGAGGGGAGGAGAGTGTCAGTGGAGCAGAGTTTAATGGGGTTGAGCACCACAGAGTAGAGTGGAGTATCGTGGAGTGGAGTAGCAGCCGCGGCCCGTGGAGGGAGTTTGGTGGGGCAGGGAGGCGGTGCGGGGGAGGGGCAAGGTGGACAATGGTAAACACCGGAATATGGACAATTGCAGGTAAGTAAACAATTTAAAAAATAAAACGAATTTCGTAGCACGCGCTGCATCGCATTTTGCGATGCATGGTGCGCTACAAAATTAATCTTATTTATTAAATTGTTTACTTACCTGCAATTATCCATATTCCGTTGTTTACCACTGTCCACCCTGCCCCTCCCCCGCACCGCCTCCCTGCCCCACCGAACTCCCTCCACGGGCTGCGGCTGTGGAGTAGAGTGGCCTATAGTGAAGTGGTGTCAAGTAAAGTGGTGCAGAGTAGATTCACGTAGAGTGCAGTGGCATCGAGTGAATTGGTTTTGAGTAAAGTGGTGTAGAGTGGCATAGAGTAGAATGTTGTAGAGTATATTGGTGTAAAGTGCAATGGTGCAAAGTAGTAGGTGTAGGTGCAGTGGCATAGGGTGCATTGCCTTTGAGTAAAGTGGTGTAGAGTGCACTGGTTTAGAGTACATTGGTAAAGAGGGGACTGCAGTGGCATTGTGTGAAGTAGAGTGGCATAGAGTACAGAAGCATAGAGTGCAGTGGCATAGAGTAGATTGTTTCAGAGTATAGTGGAGTGGTGCAGGGGAGATTATAGTGGTGCAGGGTAGAGCACAGTAGAGTGGTGTAGAGTAGAGTGGCTCAGCATTGATTGTAGTGGCATAGAGGGGAGTGGCACGGAGTGGAGTAGAGTGCCATAGACAGAAGTGGCGAAGAGTAGATTGTTTCAGAGTAGAGTCCAGGGTAGAGTGTAGTGGTAAATGCATTGGTGTAGAGCACAGGGTTAAAGAGTGGAGTGGTGCAGATTGGAGTGGCCTAGACTGGAGTGGTGCAGAGGCCACTGTCAAAGAGTGCAGTGGTGCACAGTAGATTAGATTGGCTTGTAGTTCATTGGCGTATTGTACACTAGAGTGGTGCAAAGTAGAGTGCAGTGGCATAGAGTAAAGTGGCGCAGAGTAGAGTGGCATAGAATTGAGTGGGAGAGAGTGCAGTGCTGCAGAGTAGAGTGTCGTAGAGTGCAGTGGTGTCAAGTAGAGTGGCGCAGAGTGCACTGGTGTAGATAGAATCGAGGACTCAGACCCATTTTGAAGTTCTTTGACGCCTCTACGAGGCAGTTGGTTATCCAGGCCACCATTTTGTCTCGGCTTGATTACGCCAGTTCGCTCCTGTTAGGGGCGAACCGAGCGGAAATCGCCCGGATGCAGCGCATCCAAAATGCTGCGGCCAGAGCACTGGTGGGGCTTCCGAGGTCCTGCTCTGTGAGTGCAACTATTCGGTCTCTTCATTGGCTACCTATGGTGCAGAGGATCGATTTTAAAACTCTGTGTCTGTCCTTTAAGATCCTCAAGTTGTCCTCCCCCCAGATCCTTGAGGATCTGCTCATACCATATGTTCCCTCTCGTGCCTTGATATCCGCTGGTCAAAACTTGGTGGTAGTGCCTCGTTTCAAATTGTGTAGAGCTGGAGGCCGGTCCTTCCGGGTCATGGCGGCTAAACTTTGGAACTCGCTTCTGCCCCATATCCGTGCACTTGACAATCTGCTTGCATTTAGGAGGGTGATCAAAATGCATTTGTTCCCTAAAGATTCTTAATTCTCTCCCTCTTGCTCCTGCCCGTATTCTGTGCGGTGTTGTGTTTGTTATCTGTCTGTTCAAAAGCGCCGGGACGCCCCTTTGAAGGGGCAGCTGTGTGCTATAAAAATCAATTTAACATAACATAACATAACATAGCAATGGCGTAGAGCGTTATAGAGTAAAGTGACAGACTGCAATGGTGTAGAGTGGCGTAAAGTGCAGTGTCATAGAGTATAGTTTCATACAGTGTAGTGGTGCAGAGTAGATTGGTATAGAATGCAGTGGTTTAGAATGAATTGGTTTTAAGTAAAGTGGTGTAGAGAGCATTGGTGTAGAGTGCAGTTGCATAGAGTGTAGCGGTATAAAATAGAGTGGCGAAGTGGGATGTGTCGTAGAGTGGATTGGTGCAAAGTGGAATAGAGTGCCATATAGTAGGTTGTTTCAGAGTAGAATGAATTGGCATAGATTGCAGTGGTAAATAATAGAGTGTCGTAGACTGCAGTGGTGCAGAGCAGATTTTAGTGGCTTAGTGCGGATTGATGTACAGTACAGTGGCGTAGAGTGGAGCAATGCAGAGTAGAGTGGTATAGAGTTCAGGGGTGGAAAGAGCACTGTTGCAGAGTAAAGTGACGTAGAGTGAAGTGGTATAGAGTGGAGTATCGCAGAGTGGTGCATGGTAGAGTGCTGTGGCATAAGAGTGGAGTGATGCAGAGTAGATTTGTGTAGAGAGCATTGGCATAGTGTGCAGTGGCATAGAGTAGATTGTTTCAGAGTATAGTGGAGTGGTGCAGGGTAGATTATAGTGGTGGAGGGTAGAGCACAGTTGAGTGGTGTAGAGTGGCTCAACGTTGATTGTAGTGGCATAGAGGGGAGTGGCGCAAAGTGGAGCAGAGTGCCATAAAGAGCAGTGGCTAAAAGTAGATTGTTTCAGAGTTAAGTGACGTAGTGTAGAGTGGCGTGATGCAGAGTAGAGTGGCAAATGTATTGGTGTAGAGCGCATTGTTGAAGAGTGGAGTTATGCAGAATGGATTGGTCTAGACTGGAGTGGTGTAGAGGCCATTGTCATAGAGTGCAGTGGTGCACAGTAGATTAGAGTGGCTTGTAGCTCATTGGCGTAGAGTACAGTAGAGTGGTGCAGAGTAGAGTGCAGTGGCATAGAGTAAAGTGGCACAGAGTAGAGTGGCATAGAGTAGAGCGGCATAGAGTTCAGTGGGAGAAAGTGCAGTGCTGGAGAGTAGAATGTCATAGAGTGCAGTGGTGTAGAGTGGCTCAGAGTGCATTGGTGTGGATAGCAGTGGCATAGAGCGTTGCAGAGTAAAGTGACAGACTGCAATGGTGTAGAGTGACGTAGAGTGTAGTGCCCTACAGTATAGTGGGGTACAGTGTAGTGGTGCAGAGTAGATTGGTATAGAGTGCAGTGCTTTAAAGTGAATTGGTTTTAAGCAAAGTGGTGTAGAGAGCATTGGTGTAGAGTGCTGTGGCATAGAGTGACACAGTTTACAATTGAGTGGCGAAGTGAGAAGTGTCATAGAGTGGATTGGTGCAGAGTGGAATAGAGTGACATATAGTAGGTTGTTTCAGAGTAGAATGAAGTGGCATTGAGTGCAGTGGTAAGGTATAGAGTGTCGTAGACTGCAGTGGTGCAGAGTAGATTTTAGTGGCTTAGTGCGGATTGATGTACAGTACAGTGGCGTAGAGTGGAGCAATGCAGAGTAAAGTGACGTAGAGTGAAGTGGTATAGAGTGGAGTATCACAGAGTGGTGCAGGGTAGAGTGCAATGGCATAATAGTGGAGTGATGAGAGTAGATTTGTGTTGAGAACATTGGAATAGAGTAGAGTGGTGCAGTGGCGTAGAGTTCAGCAGAGTGGCATAGAGTGCAGTAGAGTGAAGAGGTGTAGAGTGCAGTTGCGTATGGTGGTGCAGAGTAGAGTGCTGCAGAGAGCAGTGATGTAGAGTCCAGTGGTGCAGAGTAGAATAGAGTGGCGTAGAGTGCAGTGATGAGTGCAATAATGTAGAATGACATTGTGTTTAGTGGCATAGAGTACAATGTTGTAGAGTACAGGGGTGTAATGTGCAGTGGTGCATGGTAGCTGGCATATGTACCATGGCATATGGTGCACTGGTTTTGAGTAAAGTAGTGTAGAGTGAACTGGCGTAGAGTCCAGTGTTTTAGAGTAGAGTTGTGTATCATAGCGTAGAGTGCAGTGGCAGAGAGCACCACAGTGTAGAGTGCAGTGGCATAGAGTAGAGTGGTGCAGAGTGGCATAGACTGCAGTGGCATAGAGTGCAGTGGTGTAGAGTAGATTTCTTCAGAGTAGGATGGAGTGGAGTGGTGCAGGGTAGAGTATAGTAGTGCAGGGTAGAGCACAATGGTGGGGTGTAGTGGCACAGGGCAGAGTGGTGTAGAGTAGGGTGGTGCTGAGCAGAGTGATGCAGCATTGATTGCAGTGGTGTAGAGTGAAGTGGCACAGAGTGGAGTTGAGTGGCATAAAGTGCAGTGCCATAGAGTATATTGTTTCAGAGTAGAGTGAAGTGGCACAGAGCGGAGTGGTGCAGAGTAGAGTTGAGTGGTATAGAGTACTTGTGTAGAGTTCAGTGTTGCTGAGTGGAGTGGCATGAACTGTTGTAGAGTGCAGCGGCGAAGAGTGCAGTGGTGCATAGTAGAGTGGTGTAGAGTGCACTGGCGTAGAGTAGAGTGGCATAAAGTGAAGTGGCATAGAGTGCAGTGTCAGAGTGCAGTGGTGCACAGTAGATTAGAGTGGCTTAGAGTGCATTGGTGTAGAGTGCAGTGGTGCAGAGGACAGTGACTCAGAGGGCAATGGTATAGAGTAGAGTGGTGTAGAGTGCAATGGCATAGAGTAGAGTAATATGGCGTACAGTGCATTGTTGCAGAGAAGATTGGCATAGAGTGCAGTGGCATAGAGTGTATTGGTTTTGAGTAAAGTGGTGTAGGGTGTATTGACGTTCAGTGCAGTGGTGTGGGCTGATGTGGAGTTGTGCAGAGTGTAATAGAGTGGTGTTGAGTGCAGTGACAGAGTAGATTGTTTCAAAGTAGAGTGAAGTGACATAGTGTACAGCGGTATAGAGTACAGTGTCGTAGAATGAAGTGGTGCAGATAATATTAAAGTGTATTAAAATGGATTGGTGTAAAGTGCAGTGGTGTAAAGTTCAGGGGCTTAGAGTTTAGTGACTTTGGTTTCATTGGTGTAGAGTTCAGTGCCATAGAGTTCACTGGTATAGAGTGGCATAGAGTGCAGTGTTGCAGAGTATACTGTTGTAGTGTGCCGTGGTGTATAGTAGAGTGGCGTGGAGTGAGTTGGATAGAGTGCAGGGGCGCATATTAGAGTGGCGTAGAGTGGTGTGGTGCAAAGTGGTGCAAAGTAGAGTGGTGTATGGAGCAGTGGCGCAGAGTACAGTGGTGCAGAGTAGAATAGAGTGGCGTAGAGTGCAGTGACACCGAGTACAATACAGTGGCATAATAAATACTGGTGTAGAGTGACTTGGTGCTTAGTAGATTGGTATTGAGTGCATTGATTTTGAGCAAAGTGTTATGGAGGGCATTGGTGTATAGTGCAGTGCCATAGAGTGCAGAGTTGCAGAGTAGGGTGGAGTGGCATGGGGTGGTGTAGAGTGCATTGGTGCATAGTAGTGTGGGGAAGAGTGAATTGGCATAGAGTACAGTGGAGTGGTGTAGAGTATATAGGTGTGAAGTGGTGCAGAGAAGAGTGCAGTGATGCAGTGTCGAGAGGAGTGATGTAGTGTGGGCTGGTGCAGAGTACAGTGCAATGACATGGAGTGGGGCAAAGTAGTGTGGAGTGGGGTAATGTGGAGCTTTCATGGTATGGTAGCGTCCTGCCATCACAGACAACTCATCTTCAGTTGAAATGGCCATTGCATTTGCACTCACATACAGTTGTACTGATAAAAGTATACAGTGCACAAACAATGTGTGAAAATGTACTCACCCAATATATTGATTTGATCGTTAGCACAGTTCAGTTACAGACATTTACATTTTGTTGTGAAATAGAAAAAAATACATCTGTAAAGCCTTCCTGGAGCAGGCTCCCAGAGAAAGAAATATAACAACTAAGCTCCCTGGAAGACACAGCCTGACATTTGAACTCTATTTGAATGCACATCAAATGTTACAAGATAAGAACTAGATTTAAAAACCTGTTTAAAGAAAAGGAGTTCATGGTAGAATACAGTAAACAAGATTTGGGCAACAAGAGGGACGAACTCGAGCTGGACAGCCTAAACAAATATAGGTAGCAAATAGTAAGACGGAAAATGTGAGTTACAAAGCTAATGGTAAGCAACAGGTGGAATGCATTCCTAGGTCAACTTTCTGAATGTCCCCAATATCTTTAGTAAATCAGAGAGATGCACTGTCTGGTCGGCTGTGACCTAAATACAGATATTTTTTAGGGCTTGCCTACAAACAACTGTAACTATTGGAGATCTCATGTTTTTTTCAGAGTACAACATACGTATGCATATATCCAGCACAGAGAGTGGGCTTTTAATCAGCCTCCTTCGGTCATTGACTATTACCAAAGCACAAGTCCTAAACAAGCAGAGTGGGCTTTTAATCAGCCTCCTTCAGCCATTGGCTATTACCAGAGCATAAGTCCTAAACAAGCATTCAAAATGCAATAGGTCTCGCCTTTTATTAAGTTAAAGCTATTTGCTTTGCTAGTGGTATTGTATAGCAAAGCAAATGGCCACCCCGATGGTGCCACACTGATCATTATGGCACCAGACTAAACAGTGAGGTACAAAACTAAGTAACACGGAATCACAGTAGACAACAAGAAACCTAACTAAAACATAACTGTAGACTGCACCCCATGTTATATGGCACCAGTCAAGAAAAACAGCACCACACTGCACAGGCAGGCGCGAGACTAGACTGAAAGGCACTGCACTGAACAGCAAGGCAGCAACAGGCTTGACAATATGATGTCACAGTCTGGCTTGACAACACGACACGCTGGGCGAAACTAACTGCCACATTAAAATGTTCCGAAAGCTCCTAATTCAATACCTCGAGACTGACAAAGCAAATAGGTACGTAGCTGTCCTTAGTACAGCAGGTGCAGTGGCACCGGGGCTCTGGGGTGTAAGTGACCATTTCACTTCAATTGTCACTATTTTTTGCTCTCGCATAAGGAGGTTGTGGTCCCATTTCCTCCTGTTTACACTAGGGCCCATGGTGCCCCACGAAAAACAAAAAAAAACTGTAAATAGCCATTGCAAAAAAAGTACAGAGTTTCAAGGCGCAGTCCTTCCTGCGGGCGGAACACACACTTGGCAACTGCTGTTTGTGGAAACCAATATCCATCTAAAACTGTTTCTTTTTTAATCACTCTGCTAATAGTCTAATTGCACGGTGTGCTGCAAAGATTGCAAATTTATGGGTGCCCTGTCTGAGTGTATTTGCGTGACATCCTTTGACACTGCCTTTATCCCATGGGGCAAGACTGTCACTTCTTTCATTTTGCTTTTCTTTCTTTTGCTGCAAAACAAACCCCAGGTAAAAAAAAGCAGCAATTTGTCAGAAGACATAGTTGACCTCTGTCTTTGAACAGGAGCAAACAAGACAAGGAAAATACAGAATTTCAAGGCATCTTTATTTATTGCCTGGAATTTCAAGACACACCAAGAATCGGCTTGCGGTAACCCCCAGGTTGGGAACTGCTGCCTTACGGTAATCCATGTCAGTGATGCAGTCTAGGACCCTGTTTACATTTGACTTTTAGATGATGAGTTTTAGTACTTTTTTTCTGTAATGAAATAGTGATGCTTGTATAGCTTATACCCTGAAATAAGTCGCCTCTAGGTACATGAATATCTTTAGGCTCTTGTGTGGGTGTGCAAGAACTGAGAGCTCTGGAGTTCAGGCTGAAGGCAATGAGGGAGCCTGTCTTGGGGGTGGCGGGGGTGGTGTCATAGAGCTGTTCAAACAACATGCTCAATCAGGTGAGGGGGGTGTCATAGAGCTGTTCACACTACAGGCTCAACCAATACTTGGCCACTCTGAGCATGAAGAGTAATGGACACACGTGCCAATTGCATTTAAAGTGTGTAAAGGCAGAACACGGCTGGTGAAATATTGACAGTGCCAACTGAAAGGAAAATACTGTGCAATTAAGAAGATAGGAAGTGGGTGGTAGGGTGTGTGCTGAATTGGGACAACAAAATACAATAAATGCATAAGGAGTGATTGAAAAGAGAGTGAGGAGATGTGTGTTAAATATGCATATGGGCGTAGGTGTCAAACAGTGAGAGATTGCAAAAGAAATTGGTGACAAGGAGAACGTTAGGGTTTAAGGCACTCTGACGAGCAGCACTCCACCCATAGACATTTTGAAATTTCACACAATCGTCAATAAGTGGCAGTCACATGACAGGCACGTTAAAATCAATGAAATACAACACATACGCATTCTAAAAACTTAGCAGCTGTGGTCAACCATGTGTGTTGGGCTTTTCGGTTTCCTTAGGCCCTTTATTTCTTTTCTTAAAAGACCTCCTAACGTTCCCTGAACCTAACACAGCAATGAAATATCCTCCCATTGTCATCGATGAAGCGTGTTTCACGTTCCTGACTTACACATCGCCACGTCGGTAAATTATTACGACCCATACTCCCAGTGGCTCCATGAGTGCCACAGACATCACTTTTCCAACCTCTTCACCTAACAAAGTCCCGATCACGCGGGCGGCCCCCTCATTCCATCTCTCGTAGCCGTCAATGATTGAAGCCAACATCACAGGGTTTACCTGCACCACTGGTCCGTTCAGTACACCGGGTGCAGTTGCTGCTGGAACTGGCGCCGGAGAGGCTGTGGAACCAGATGTTGCTACAGTGGATGCCATTTTGGAAGGAAAGGATACAATAAAAAAGCGCAACTCGTGCAATAGGTTTTAGTTAGAAGTGTGACGCTCTGGACAGGAAGGACGATTGGCTCATGCCAGTCGCTTACACAAACGTCACCCCAACGGTATCTCAGAAGCTCCATGTTTTAGTGTGTATAGTGTGTACTTTACCTAGTGTCAGAGAGCTCTACAATAGAAGACTACATTTTGGTTTACAATCCACTTTAAAGAGCAGAAAGGTTTCATTATAAAGAAAAAATCCGCACAGCACAAAAGCACATTTTTTTCTAAAAAAAAAAAAACGTTTGTAATTTGAGGAAGCCACAGTCAATAGCCAGACGCGTCATGCATCCGCATTTCAAAGACGTCAAATGAGATTGATTTCTATTTTAATGTCCCTGTTCTTGCTTCATCTATCATAGATGATCGGATCGATTTAGCGAAACATTTCAGAAATAAGACAATGTGTGTGTTTTTAGGGCGAGGCGGGGGAAGCCATATTAGGTGAAATTAAACACAGTTCTAGGGTCCTGCCACTGATATATCTATAATCTATTAGTTGCATGCTGTCTAGTGTTTAATAAACTACGTCCAACTTTAAGGGTCCTGGTCGACTCGAATCCCAAAAGATGTGATGGGCTGAGGTACGTTAAAATGGAAGGCACTGAGAGGGCGATCTTGGAGAAGTTTGATGAAAAAGACAGCTTCGATTTAAACAAGCACTCGCCAGGCAGCCGCTGTAATTTTTGCATTGCGATTTCACTTTTAAATGAAAGCAAGATGCAAAAATAAACATGCGGCGCCATGTCTCCTTTTTTGTCTGGCCCATCCGGACTGGATCGCATGGCTTGTTTACACAACACGCCTCCTTTCGATAAGACACTGCGTCACGACAGCCCTGAAGCAGGCGATCCAGTCCGGATGGGCCGGACAGAAAAGTCAAAAGGAGGCACCCCAGAAAGCTTATTTCCAATGGCAGGCCACCGTTTACCATAAACGGTGACGCCAGCCAATGGAAATAAGGGGCGGGGCATAACACCCTTTTCTAAAACTCCTCATTAACAATAAATCTCGCCAAGCGAGATGCGCATGTGCGCAGCAACGCTAGGTGAGACCTAAAAAATAAATGTGGGGAACTAACCACGCTAGGCAGTATGCAAGTGGCATCATGGCGTGTGACATCACATTGCATGACATCAAGGAGGGTGACATCTCATGTGGCATCACAGGAATTTGCATCACAACCCATGACCGCAAAGGAAATTACATCACAAGAAGTGATATCCGATCTGAAGACCTCACTCGTTTAGTAGATCTATCATGACTACATTTGAGTACATTACAATATTTAACAAATGAGATTTTGTGTCGGAGTTGTGCCAAAAAGTGACGTAACCTCGACCCAAAATCTGTGCCTCAACTTATATATTTCTTTTTTAAAACTCTACCACAAAGAAATTGGCAACAAGGAGAACTGTTGCAGCAAATCTGTTCTGTTTAATTTGTTGCAAAGTCTGCATTTTAAATTAGCTTATGTGGTTAAGTCACCTGTTACTAGATCTTTGTGTGCCCAGTAAATCTCAGGTAATAATAATAATGGTAAAGTTACTCTGGAGGTTAATGCACTTGCTGGAGAGATTTGTGTTTTGTCTAGTCCCAGTTTTGAATCAATGTAGCATAGAGGGTTAATATAAATCCTGCAAAATAACTCATGTGGCACGCAGATGACATATTTGTATTTGATGTAGATGGTTAAGTGGGTTACTGCTTTTAACAATGAGATCCTTTTGTCATTTGTAGTTCATAAATTGAAACCCTTCTAGTATAGCCAGTAAGTTATGAAGCATATGTTACCCCTACACATTGTAAGCCTCACTGACTGTTTTTTAGCACATCCCATACATTGGTTTACACAAATATGGTTTATTGAAAATGTATAATGTGTACCTGTGATGTAAAGCACTCTGACATCCTAGATTGGGATGAGAAGGGCTGTAAAAGAAATATAACAAAATAGTGTTTTTTAAATTGTTATTTGTGTAAATACTGGAACAGATCAACACATCTGACATTCCTACAGTGCATGCATATGTCTTATGTACAGGGACTGAACAAAGTCAAAAGCATGCCACTCTTGAGTTGAATAACAAGCTTGAGCTTTTGCTTCCCTTTCATTGCATTTGCAGCTAGGTGTAAGTTTCCAGTTAGCTCCCATCCTGGGTACTAAATCAAAATGAGGCCTGATAGCAACTTAACTTCAGCCTTTGTTTTGGGCTAAGCTGGAACTTAAAATAACAATGCCCCCTCACTGCATGTTGCTGCTTGGACTGAAAGCAGACAATGTGCAGGCGCTACTGAATGTGACACCAGTACGTGTTCAGCATATTTCTGTGGGGCCCAACTTCTTGGCAGGGGAGGAGGCGTCCACCCTGTGAAAAGAGCGGGTAGAGGGTGTCTACCCACATGTACCCTTGACTTAGCCCTCGACATAGCCATAGCCCTAGCTAATGCCATTTTTTAGGTTGAAGCCTACTAGACAGCGCATGCACAACATGCCTGTTGAAAGACATATTGTTGGCTTACAGTGGACTTAAAGTGTACCTATTGCTTACCAATGGTTGGCATTATGATTTTCTTGCTACTTACTTGTTATTGTCTATTGACTCTTTTTGTTTTTGTCCCGTCACCGGGGCATGGGCGCATAACTTGTATCCACTGCCGTTTTTGACGGGCTTCTTTTTTCTTTTTGTTTAGTCACTTCCCTAGTGTGCACTCTATCTCTTACATATGTGATTCTCCCCCAATCACTCCCACTGCTCTTATGTTGTTTACTATTTCTCCACCACTCCATGTTGCTATCTCTCCCGGTTTGCTTCTCTCCCTGCTTCCTCAGTGCTTCTTCCTTCCACCTACACACGCCATGTTGCTTCACCACCACCATCATGTTGCTTCCTCCACCCCCATAACTCTATGATTCTGCCCTCCACGTTGCTGTCTCTCACCCATGTTGCTCCCTTTGTGCTTGACTCCAGGAGAAGCTGAGGATAATTGGATCTTCTTTGCCAGGGAGCAAGTGACTTGCACAACTTTTAGATCAACTTTGCTGGGGGGCAAATACTGCTGCGCTACTTCTGAAAGTGTGCAGTGGTACAAAGAGCCACATGACCTACAAGCACAGCCTGGGGTGTCAAAGTGGAGGTGGACATGCTTTTGACTTTCTTTCACCGAAGTGCGCAACTTCCCCATTGACCAGTAACACCAGCTGTTCTCCTGCCCAACCAGAGATGCTGTAGAGTGAGTGCTGCATCTTGTTTCTGCTCCACCATTTTTAGATTAAAGCAGGGCCGGCTTTAGGGCAGTGCAACTGGTGCGGCTGCACTGGGCGCTGACCTATGGAGGGGACGCCAACCTCATGGGGAGGCGCTGTGTTTAGCAATAACTTATGTATGGCACATATGCCTGGTGGTAGATGTCATGCCCAGACAGTGGGCACTAGGACCCTGGGGTCAGAGGTGCGGGGAGGGGGACGCCGGACACCACTTCTGGTCAGGGGAGCAGGGAGAGACACAACAGGACCAGGGGAACACGAGGCAGGACGCAGGAAAGAGCTGTACAACAAACAAGAATAAAGATACCTGATAACGAAGTAATCGTGTCGCGGGGTCCTTGGGGCCATCACGACACTACAACTGCCGACGAAGGAAGGAAGAAGAACACACGTGTGTGTTGACTGCCCAGCAGCTCTAAACCAGGAGCCCACCCTGGATCGTGTCGAGCGCCAAACGACGATCGCAGCGAAGCCAGGAGCCCACCTTGGTTCGCGCCACAGAGGAGAACAATGGTGCGGGAGCCCACCCCAACCGCTGCAGAAGAAAGAAGAAACGTCTTGACTGTCCGGTAAGCCTCGATTAATAAACGAAAGTGAGCGCGAGAGTCTCGGTGGCCATTTTGAAACCAGGCAGAAAGGGCCAATCAGTGCGCGAGAAGATCGAGCGGCCATCTTTAAACCAGGCAACGCTCGGATTGGTCCCGAAGTCTCGCGAGAGTCTCGGCGGCCATCCTTAGGTTAGGCAAAAAGGACCAATAATGAAGCGGAAAGGGCCGGTGGCCATTTTGAGGCCAGGCAAAAATCGAAAACAGTAACAAGAGTGCCAGAGAGAGCACCAGGAGGGCAGAAACAAAGCACAGATCAAGAGAAAAACGAATTAAGTGACAGAAAAGGGGATAATAAAGAAAAACAAATAACAAGAAGGCACAAAGAGATGCCAAAAGAAACAAAAGAGGACAAACAGACAAGCAAGTGAAAGAAAGGTGGAAATAAAGAAAGGCACAAAGAGATGCTAAAAAGGACATAGTCAAAATAAGAAATAACGAAAAAGAATAGTGCAAACAGTGACAGAAAGGAGAAAGCACAAGGGCCACCAAGAGCACAAAGGAAAGAAAGATGGCAGAGCCAAAGAGTGAAAGGCAGAGCGCCCAATATCGCAGACCTCTCCCATTCAACCTCTCAGAGCCACAAGTGGGAATACGATGGGAGCGATGGGTCAGGAGATTTGAGAGGTACATGGAGGCCACAGATGTAACAGAGGCCAAACAACTAGGTCTGTTCCTCAACTTAGTGGGCGATGAAGTAGATGACCTACTAGTGACCCTACCAGAAGATGAGACATCGACGTACAAAGGCCTAATAAAATGCCTAACGAACAAATTTGATCCGCAAAGGAACATTGATTTCGAGCGCTACACTTTCACCATAGCGTTCCAACACGCGGACGAGTCGCTGGATGATTTTGCGACGCGACTAAGAAAACTAGTAACTCACTGAGAGTTTGACAAGTACGACAAGGAACAAGCGATTCGCCTGCGCATCATTGAAGAATGCCGTGACACGGATTTCCGTGCGAGGATTCTGAAGGAACCAACATCACTGGAGAAGATCCTGTCACTAGCTAGGGCCGAGGCAAGAGCGACAGTACAAGCAAAGCAAATGGAGCGGGGAAAGGAACGACGATTCGAACAGGCACACCGCATGACAGAGAGCAACCGCACAAGCAGCTGGAAGAAGGGGCACAATGAACAAGAGACAAGAAAGCAACCTGAATCAACATGCTACAGATGTGGACTTGAGTTTCCACACAGAGGCACGTGCCCAGCGTTTGGCCAAACATGCAGGAAATGCAACAGAAGCAACCACTTTGCCAGTGTATGCCAGAGGTGAAAGAGGAAGATCGAGAAGACCGCGGATAACACCAAGCAGACATATCAGACATGAAGAAACAGCAAACAGAAGTTCCTCGATAGAGTCAGGAGACGAAGGGGAAGAAGAAAAAGTAGAACGACTATACCTCATGTCAGACACCGCTGCCAGGCCCACAGATGAAGGCAGAACTCAAGAAAGCATCTGCCTCATGGACAAGAACACCATAAAGAAGACGGAGTCTGTGACCATAGACGTGGGACCACACAAAGCACGGTTTGTGCTAGATAGCGGCGCAACATGTAACATCATGTGTGTGTTGGAATATGAGAAGATGGAAGTGAAGCCACTGCTGAAACCGTCAAAAGTTGAGGTATTCACATGGGGGTCAAGGAAACCAGTGACAAACATGGAAAAATTCACAGAGAACCTGACATATAAAGGTCAAACAATAAAAGAAGAGATTCACGTACTGAGAGGTGACATTCCAGCACCGTGCCTGTTAAGCAATGTCAAAGCCCAGGTGATGGGCCTCCTCGAAATGACATATAGCATGTCAGAAAAAAAAGCATTTTGAAGGAATATCCCAAACTACTGCAGGGACTAGGGAAGCTAAAGGGGCGCCAAATAACGCTGCACATCGATGAAGCAGTAAAGCCAGTAGCTCAACACCACCGGCGAGTGCCAATACACCTGCAACTGCAAGTAGAAGAAGAGATTGAAGCGCTGCTCAAACAGGACATCATAGAACCAGCCGAAGGACCGACGCCCTGGGTGTCACCGATAGTGGCAGTACCAAAAAAAAAAACACGTCCAAGATTCGCATCTGTGTTGACATGAGAGTACCGAACACAGCAATCGAACGGGAAAGACACCCTGGACCTCACCTCGATGATATGATCAGCTGCCTAACAGGCACAAGACACTTCTCCAAACTAGACTTGTGCAAGGGATATCACCAGCTAGAGCTCGACCCTCAGTCCAGGTTTATCACGACGTTCTCCACGCACCTGGGTCTGTTCCGGTATAAGCGTCTGAGCTTTGGAATATCATCTGCTGCCGGAATATTTCAAGAAACAATAAGACAAGTAATAAGGGCAGTAAAGAATAGCCTGAACTACAGTGACGACATTCTGGTGTTCGGCAAGTCAGACGAGGAGCATGACAAGGCACTGCGAGCGGTGTGTTTCCAACTAGAGCAGCAGGCGGGGCTCACGCTAAATGAAGACAAGTGTGAACTGGGGCGAGATGAACTGGTATTCTTTGGCCACATTTTTTCCAAAAAAGGAATGCGGCCAGATCGCAGTAAAGTGGACACACTGGAGAAAGCAAGACAGCCAAGCGACTTTGCAGAAGTGAGGTCATTCCTTGGCCTTGCTAGTTACTGCGCAAGGTACATAAAAGACTTTGCCACAGTTAGCGCACCCCTGCGAGAACTAACAAAACAGGGCCAGAGTTTTGCATGGACAGAGGAATGCAGCAAAGCTTTCATCTGCTACTTTGCACCAAATTGACGGTGGATGCCAGCCCAGTGGGGTTGAGGGCAATACTGGCACAACACAGACCAGGCAAGGACTCCCCAAGGTGTGTAGTGGCCTACGGAAGCAAGAGCCTATCAGACGTTGAGCGAGCATACTCTCAACCGGAAAAACAGAGTCTGGCAGTAGTGTGGGCATGTGAACATTATAAAAAAAAAAAGTCCTACCCATGCAGCACAGATGTCTGCTGGGTGTACCGACGGGCAGAGCGGTGCACTATCTTCCTGAGCTGTGGCCAGGTGAGGAGAAGCACGTTCCTCTTGAACCTAAGGAGGACTACCAGGAGTGAACAGCTGATATCTGTATTCACTGTTTGTATTTCTTTTCTAAGCAGTAGCAAAATACATAGGTCCTGATGAAGCGGTAGATACCTTGTGGATCTATAAATAACCGCAGAAACATTTCGACCAATACATCGGGTCAGTAGCTATTTGCTGAACCTACTGGCCTTTTTGCACTGAATTGTTTTTAATATTGGAAGTGGACGGCACCAGAATAAAGTTTTTTGCGCTCACTCTCCAATTTTAATAGAGCACTTTTCCTTTTTCACATCTTTTTCATGCACTGCTTTCAGTTACTAACATCAGTCCTTTGTGCCCCTTACCTTATAGCAATAGCCACTCCCATTTGCATCAAGTGAGGCGGCAACAACAAAGACTCTCCACTTTGGGAAGTGGTTCAAATGATGATTAGGGCGGCAAAGGAAGAGTAACTGATGGATATCTTCCCATCAAGTGCGATATCCTGTTGTGTGCTCTACTAACACACTTAGAGTATACACTTAGTCATCTTTGACACATAGATTTTTTGTAGGCCCACAGTTATTCTTTTTGTATTACATGTGAACATTATCACATGTTCCTCTATGGGAAACCATTCACAATAATAACAGATCACCAAGCACTAATAACGATCTATGGAAATCCCAATGCAAAAATACCATCCCGGATAGAGAGGTGGGGAATTCGACTAATGGACTACAATTTCAAAATAATACATAAACCTGGAAAGGAACACAACCCGGCTGACTACATGTCAGGACATCCTCTGCCACATGCAGTTGAGGCAACGACAATGGCGGAGGAATACCTGAACTTCATACTGAAGCACAACACGTCAGCATCAATAACGATGGCAGAGCTGGAACAAGAGACGAAACGAGACCTCACCATGCAAGCGATACAGAAAGTGACAAGACAACAAAGGTGGAGACATGTCAACAACAACAGCATCCTGGATGAAGGAGTAATAAAAGAGGAACTGTTAGCATTCAAGAAGATCCATGAAGAGCTCTCAGAGACCGAAAATGGCATAATGATGAGAGGAACGAGAATAGTGATGCCCCGAACGCTGAGGAGACAGACGATAGAGCTGGCGCATGAGTCACACCGAGGAATGGTCGCAACCAAGAAAATGCTACGAGAAAAAGTGTGGTTCCCGGGACTGGACAGCATGGTTGAAGCGACTGTCATGCATTGCCATGTTTGCCAAGTGACGGGGCAGCCGCCCAAGCCGGAGCCACTACAGATGTCTGAACTACCGAAAGCAGTATGGACAGAACTGGCAGCAGACTTCTATGGACCCCTGGAGACGGGAAACTACCTAATAATAGACAAATTCTCCAGGTTTCTAATTGTAAGACAAGTAGCGTCAACGTCGGCAAGTGCAAACCTGCCAGTTATGGATGATGTTTTTGCAGCATGGGGTTCTCCACAAACGCTAAAGACTGACAATGGCCCGCCGTTCTCAGGAGAAGAGTTCCGAAAATTTATGGAGTACCTAGGAATCCGTCATTGGAAAATAACGCCCCTGTGGCCACAAGTGAATGGGATGGCAGAAAGATTCATGGGAACAATCAAGAAGGCGGTACAGAGAGCGAAGATGATGCAGATATCGATAGGGCAAGCCCTATGCCAGATACTAAGGGACTACAGGAACACCCCTCACAGCTCCACAGGCTGGTGCCCGGCTGAGCTTGTGCTCGGACGGTCGAGCAGGACACGGTTACCGCAGATGGAAATGACGACAAGTGTGGAGCGAAGCAACATAGCTGCCAAAGACGAAGAGGCAAAAGCAAAAATGAAGGCATACGCAGATCAATGGAGGCATGCCACTAAAGCAAAACTAAAAGAAGGGGACACAGTGGTAGTGTGGCAAAGACAGCAGAGGAAATCAGACAGTGCGTTCTCAAAGTACCCACTGACGGTGACGGAAGTGAGAGGACCTACGATAACAGCGTCAGCAGGGCGGTATCACATCACAAGAAACAGCTAGCACTTCAAAGAACTGAAGACAAAAGAAGAAGAACAGCAGGAACCAGCGCCGGAGGCAATTAAGCAGGAAGAAGATGTACAAGTGGGCAACGGAGAAACACGGCCGAGAAGAGCATGCAAGAAACCACAGAGACTGATTGAAGAGATGTAATTTAACGAGGGCCTGTGAGGATCTCTCTCTCTCTCTCTTTCTCTCTCTCTCTCTATCATCTCTCTCTATCAGTACTTCTCTACCAGTGACCACAGGCCGCGTCACAGAAAATATTTGTTTGCAACAAGGGGGGAGATGTCATGCCCAGACAGTGGGCACTAGGACCCTGGGGTCAGAGGTGGGGGGAGGGGGACACCGGACACCACTTCCGGTCAGGGGAGCAGGGCGAGACACAACAGGACCAGGGGAACGAGAGGCAGGACGCAGGAAAGAGCTGTACACCAAACAAGAATAAAGATACCTGATAACGAAGTAATCGTGTCGCGGGATCCTTGGGGCCATCACAACACTACAACAGTGAGAGAATCCGAGGAGGCAGTCATGGGGTGTGGGGGCACCAAAAATGATTCTCACACCAGGCGCTTCCAGCGCTAAAGCCGGCCTTTGATTGAAGTTCAAGGACTCAGCAGTTTTACAATATCGCACTTTTTAGTTTTCATAGAAGAGACTGGTTTTAGCTGTGTTAAGGCAAAGCCTATTGTGGAACCCAGTGCTTTACATGGAATTAAAAAACCTTAGGTGGGGTATCTAAAAGGATGCGGCCTAAGTAATAAAATACATTGCTTAAAACATGTGAACTGCAATTAGAATCGGTAGTTGCAAATGTTATGTTAAAAAATTTTGTACCGCGCACGTACACCGAAACGGTTTCTTGGCGCTCATAACAGACATAGCGAGCCGGGCAAGGGTATCATACTAAGGCCGCTTTGAAGAGAGAAGTTTTCAAGGTTTTCCTAAATGACTCATAGGTGGGGCAATGGCGGAAGGAAGAAGGGAGGGAATTCCAAAAAGAGGGGCCAAGAAAAGAAAATCGCAATCCGCCATGCTTTTTACGGCGGTTAGATGGAATGCAAAGGAGGTTATCGGCAGATGATCTAAGATTGCGGGTAGGAAGGTATCTCTTTAGTTTGGAGGAGACAAATTCAGGGGCGCGGTTATGCAGAGATTTGAAAACGGTGCATCCGAGTTTGAAGGAGCACCGTTGGGCCACTGGGAGCCAATGAAGGCTCCTCAAAAGAGGGGAGACGTGCTGGTGTTTAGGTTGGTGAAACACCAGACGTGCCGCCTGATTCTGGATTAACTGGAGTTTTTGAAGCTGATAAGCCGGGATCCCCACATACAAAAGGTTGGCGAAGTCAACCCTGGAGATGACCAAAGCCAGTATGACTAAAATGAGTGCCTCTCTGGTGAGAAAACGACAGATCTTGCGGATCCTGCATAGTTGGAAAAAACAGGATGATGTCACCGCCGAGATCTGGGGTTTCATAGATAAATCCTCAGAGATGACCACTCCGAGGCTTTTCACAGTGCTGACCGGACGAGGAGGGGTGCCAAGAGAAAGGGGCCAGTAATTGTCATCCCATGGATTGGTGGGGCCACCCACCAGGACAAGTTCCGTCTTAGACGGATTCAACTTGAGCTGGCTGTGAGCCATCCAGTCAGAGATGAACAACATTGTGGTTTGGAAATTAAATCGGGAAGAGGGTGAAGTGTCCAAGGGAAAGACCAACTGAAGGTCATCTGCATAATTATAAATAGTGGCTGGGGAGTGACGGAGAGAAACCATAAGTGGTTGCATATATAAATTAAAGAGAAGGGGAGAGAGGGCAGAACCCTGAGGGACACCACTAGTGAGGGGGGAGAAGGGAGCGGCGAAGGTAGACAGGTAGACTGCCTGCGAGCGGCCTTGCAGGAAGGATCGCACCCAATCCAGGGCGATGCCCTGGATGCCGGCGTTACTGACACGGTCGATCAGAATAGTATGATCGACCGTGTCAAATGCCGCCGAGAGATCCAACAATACAAGGGCTTTATAAGAGAGATTATTGTCAGCGCCAGCTCGGAGGGTGTCCATGACCGCCGCAATCACCATCTCTGTGGAATGAAGAGGGCGAAAACCAGCCTGCTGGGGGTCCAAGAAAAGGGAGGTCTCCACAAACGTGCTCAAACACCGGGTGACATAGGTCTCTAGGATCTTTCCCAAAAAAGGAAGAAGAGAAATGGGCCTGTAGTTACTCAGCACTAGTGGGTCGGCGCCGGGTTTCTTTAGAATAGGTAGTACCACGGCCTGCTTGAAGGCCTCTGGAACAACTCCTGATGTTAAAGAGGAGTTGAGGAGGGCCAAGGCTGGACCGGGACAGGCCATGAAAATTTCCTTCGGAATGTGTGGAGGGCAGCAGTCCCTAGGAGAACCAGAACAGACTTTTTGAAGAAGGCTGTGGAAGTCAGGAGCGGAGATGAGAGGAAACGTAGAAAATTCCTGAGGGTTTGCAGGGGGAAGGGGAAAGGATTTAGAAGGAGAGGGTGGGGGAATGTTAGTTTTGATAATGGAGATTTTATCTTGAAAGAAGGCATTGAGCTCATCACACAGAGCCTGGGTAGGCACCAGGGGAAGAGTGATGCGGTCTGGGAGGGAGAGCTCATTGACAATTGAAAAAATGTCTTTAGTTTTTGAGGCCGACTCCAAGATTTTACTGGAAAAGTAGGACGTTTTTGCCTCAAGTATCGAAGATTTATATTTATTTAGTAGAGTGGTAAACTCTATCTTGAGTAGAGGGTCGTACTTGTGGCGCCAGCGGCGTTCAGCTTGGCGAAGGGCAAGTTTGTCGGATTTAAGCTGGTCATTGAACCAACGCTGAGCGTCATGAGGGCGCTGGACTTTTATAGTCTTTAGGGGAGCTACAGTATCGGATGCTTCCTTCAACCAATACTCAAGAGAAGAGGCTTGATGAGAGACTGATTCAGAGTCTGGAGGGACTGAGGCTGCCAAAAGAGAGTGAAGTTTTGGCAGGTTGGCATTTTTCCAGTTACGAGCCGTGATGTTCGCTGGACGCGTGGGGCGGTGAAAACTGGGGAGGTCAACTGAGAAGGAGATAAGATAGTGGTCTGACCAGGTACATGGGGTGATCAGTGGAGGGTCGATGTCAAGATTGACCGTCCATACCTGATCGAGTATGTGGCCCTTACAGTGGGTGGGACTGGAGATCAATTGCTGGCAGTTCAGGCTGGTGAGGGTTTCTGAAAACCGTTCGGACAGTCGACTTTCTTGGGGATCATTAGGCCAGTAATTAAAATCACCCAGGATAAGGATCCTAGAGTGATTAATGAGAAGCTGGGAGACCATCTCCCCAACTGACTGAGAGAAAGAGGGCATGTAGGAAGGGGGTCTGTACATGAGCGCACAGGTAAGGGAAGTGGTAACAGAACGAAGCTGTATAACAAGAGTTTGAGTGTCAGGAATGGGGGTGCAATCTAAGATGGAAAAGACATATTCCTTGCGAATAATGGCAGCACATATGGTACATATGTGGCCATCACTATGTGCACACTTGAGAGCGGCTAAGGATTGGATGAGCATGAAATCTGAACACTGTTATGTCCCACTGACTCACACTGCCTTCAGTCTCAGATCCAGAGCTCTTAATCATGCCTAGTATGGATACCATCACACAACCAGAACTCACCAGTACACATTAATGCAACAGCTCACATGTTCAATGCAAGAATTGAAAAACCCCAAATACTCAGCCTTCTAGAGCCAAGCCCTCTTGGCTTTGCCAATACTCAGTAAATAAAGTAAATTGCAATACAAAATGGCTGTAAAGCAAACAGTTTACAAATGTCAATAAATTCAAAGTCTTTACTGATGTAAATTATGCAATGCATATACAGTGACATATTAGAAAAACAATTGACAAAGCCAACAGCTCCCAAATGCGAGGCATATTGGCTTTGCCGATGTTTGTTTAGGAACTGCCATTGGATGGGTAGGCTAACCTTAAAGCTAAAGCATTTCTTTGAAGGTTACATGGTGCTTTAAGTAGTCCATTGTGGTAAGCAAACCACTGATTGCCGATATAATTCTGCCACTCTTGCAGTCCCGGTGCCCTACCAGTGCAGGTTGAGGCCTCACCACTTCTGGGCACAACCACCGCTCGCTTTTGGCTTTGCTAATCAGGCATATATGGCAGATACCTTGAAATGTTGTTTTCAAAATCCGTTACCATAAGGGCGCCCGGCGTGCACGAAAATGTATGGTAGCTATCTGGAATGGCTATCGTATGCCAGTGCCGCCTTCCTGTGCTCTTCATCATCTAGGGCAATATGTATGAAGCTAAAATCCTGTCGCAAATGCTGCGAATCGGTAAAAATAGCGTTTGCGACATAAAAATCGCAATTCCCAATGTATGAAGGCGAAAATGCATGCAAAACAAGGAATCGCTACTTAGGGAGTTCCAAACATTGCGAAAGTGTTAAACTGCGAAATCTATAGCAAATTCCAAAATTGTGCAGAAACCGGTTAGCGAAAATCGCTAAACTGGAAATCGCAATTAAGAATTCGCAATAGTATGTATCAACCATTCGCAAATAGCGATTTAAGGAAAATCGCAATTTAAGGAATCGCAATTACCATCAAGTGGGAGCAGGTGGTAACCAGGTGCAAAGTATAAAATGAAGCCCAGAATGCAACACACTCTTTCCCACAATGTCTGGGCTCTACATGATAGTGAGGAGGCGAAGACTGAGAGCTGTGGCGCAGAGGAGGAGACGGCAGGAGAGGATATTCCGTGCGCGCACCACCATCTTCCAGCGCACTGAGGAGGACATCTACACCCATTACAGACTGGAGGAAGAGAGCATACTTGATTTAATTGAGGAACTCACACCCCACCTAGAACACCCCACCCGCAGGGCACAAGCCATACCCACACACATCCAGGTCCTGTGTTCTCTACACCTGCTGGCCTCAGGTAGTTTTCAGGGGGTCATAGCCTCAGCAGGAGGGGTGTCACAAAGTGCCCTGTCGCGCTTCTTCCATGCGTTCCTCGACGCCATGACACATAGGATGCAACACCACATACACTTCCCCAGCACCCCACAGGAACTAGCACCGACCAAGCAGGACTTTTACAACATTGCCCAATGACCCCACGTCATAGGATGTATGGATGGGACACATGTTGCCATTCAGTATGTATTCAGGAACAGGAAATGCAACCACTCACTTAACATACAGATGGTGTGTGATGCCAAAAACATCATCACAGACATAGTGGCAAAGTATCCTGGAAGCACACATGACGCCTTTATCTTCCATCACAGTGGGCTATACCGTAGACTCTCAAGAGGTGATTTTGGAGAGGGATACCTACTAGGTAAAAGCACACAATGATAGGCCACATTTCCAATGACTACCATGTGCATTACAGTGACTGACCGTTAACATTTCCACCCACAGGGGACAGTGCCTATGCAGTCCGGGATTTCATCCTGACACCCTACCTAAATCCTGCCACTGCTGGGGAGCGGCGCTACAACCGGGCACACATTTCAACAAGAGGCACCATCGAGAGAACCTTTAGCATATTGGAGAGCAGATTCAGATGCATCCATAAAAGTGGAGGAGCACTCCAATACAGCCCTGAAACGTGCTGCAAAATTGTAGTAGCTTGTGCCATGCTGCACAACATCGCAACCAAGAAAGGGACACCAATGGAGTTGAGTGACTCAGAATCCTCCGACGTGGAGGGACCTGGTCCTGTACACATGGAAGCTGGCGTAGCTGTTGCTGCAGTTGGGCAACAGAGGCGTGATGAGATCATGCGCAACTACTTCTAGGTGAGTAATAATAAGACAATGACAACTTAAACCTTTGCTAATGTGTTTAATTTGCTATAGCAACAATGTCACACATCCAAATATTCAGAAATAAACACTCCCAATCCAATGCACATGTTGAAATCACAGTGCAACAAATAGAGTGTAATGACAGGAAAGGCAACACTGTTGATGGCCCTATTTTTCCCCTATAAGTAATTGTCATTTGGCAGCAGATCCTATTGGTGTGTGGCAGGCCTGTTGCACCTGCCACTACGGCGCCTCTCAACAGTGGGTGGTGGGGTGTTGGAGCTCCGCACTGACTGGGAGTCCTCCTCAGTGGGGGTCAGCACTCCTGGACCAGCGGTACGCAGGGCACGCAGTTCATCTAGGGCAGAAGTGGACTGCACTACAACAGTGGCGATATCCTGAATTCCGTGAGAGAACTCACGCTGGGTCTCTATGGTACGCCTTGCCAGCATATTTGTAGATGAGGCCAGCCGGTTTATTGCGCGAGTGTAGTGGTCCATGCGGGCCATCTCTTTGCGCCTGGCTGCGCGTTCTGCACGCAACTCGGCAGTTAGCTCCTGCACAGCCCCCCTGATTTCTTCGCGCATTCCCCTGTACCCTGCCCTAATCTCTCGCTGAATTGCCTTCATATGTTTTGCTTGTAGGCGGTGTACTTGGAGCATGTGCATTTCCAGCCCAGCAAAAACAGATTCATCATGATGCTCACTGGAGCTGAAGCCCGTGCGGGGTCTACGCCTGCCTGTGACCTGTGGTCTTGACTTCTGCTGCTGGGAAACTGGTGCATCAGACTGCACTATCTCATTGTTGTCCTCATCCTCTTCTTCCATGATTCTCAATGGCCTCACGATCCTCCTTCTGTATCCCTGTGGTGGGATGAAAGGACTGTCCTCCCCATCTGTGTCCTGGCCCTTGCTAGCTTCTCCAGAGGCTTGGGGTCCTGTGTCACTTGCACTGCCTGTGGCCTTTTTAGTTGGCGGTGCTGTGGATAGAACAGCACACATTAATTTTATTTGCTGTCATATGATGTTGAAATAAATTATTTCACAGTTTTCCCTTACTTTACTTCTGTCATTCACCTTTCCTGACCTGCACATGTGAAAATTGCATGAGATGGATGCTACTTCCAACATTACTGACTATTGTGATTACATCTCCCACAATGCATTGCTGTGACTGCCTGTGTACTTGCTCTAGGGTGACATGTGGTTCCCCTTATCCCTAGGTCGCTGCAGGGGGTTGCTGGGGGTGTTTTAGGGTGGGAAGGCATGCTTCTTACCTGGTCTTGCAGCTGGTTGGTCTGAGCTGTCTAGCACGGACACGCCCGCAACACTCTGTGGAGGCAGTGTGCCCTCTACCAGTTCTTCAAGCGGTGTTGAATCAGAGACATTGGAGGTTCCCCCACCGGTGAGCTGGGACTGCTCCAGCCTGGCAGCCAATTTTTCTTTGGAGCGCTGGCGCAGGTCGTACCAGCGCTTGCGCAAAACTTCTACACTCCTGTGTGTTACTCCAAGGGCATTTACTTTGGCTTGTATGCCTTCCCAGATGCGTCTCTTTCCAGCTTCAGGCACCTTGTGTGAGCTCCTCCCAAATAAAATGTCATGGTTTGGCACCATCTCTGTGATAAGGGTTTCAAGTTCTGCCTCAGAGAACTTCAGCTTTCTCTTCCTGGCTGCTTCCCCTTCTTGCTGCTCCTGCTGGGTTGCAGGCACATCCTTATTCCCACTTTCAGCCATGGCTCCTGAATAGCAAACAACACTCTCACACTCTCTCACAATCAATGCTGTTGCCCCATGGGTAATCACTCACTTCCTGGATGGTGATGTCATCAAAAAGCATCAGGATTGCGATTGGATGTTTCCAGAAAATCGCAAATTTGCGATTTTTCCCGATACAAAATGCTAAATTGCGATTTTCCCGATGCGAACTCGCTGTTTTGCAATTTTTTCAGGTTAAGGAATCGCTATTGTCTTTCACGCAAATATTTAGCGATTATGGACGAATCGCTAAATATTTGCGATTGTGTTGATACATGCCGATTTGCGATTCAGTAATAATCGCAAATTCCGATTCGCAAATCTAGTTCTTCATACATATGGCCCCTAGTGAGTGAAAAACAAACAGAGAACAGAGTACTGGAAGCATTTCAAGTGCACTTTCACCATCACAGGTTGGACTTAGGACTATTGTGATGATAAGCATGCATGGCACTAGAAGCGTATACAAAATAAATAAATAAAATATTTAAAGGGCTTATTTGAAAAGGGACTTTAAACTGCTTAACGCCAAACCGCCTTTTAAGCTGCAGCAAGACTGAATACAAGGATATTTTAGGGGAAGGGAAATATCTCTATTTCTTCCTTTTTTGTCCCAAATCCAAAAATTTGCATGCATACGAGCACTGTCTTTGCTGTGATGCTTCCTGCCATACCCTTTTTGGGACAGTCTTACAGGAGCCTTTTCATAAAACTTTAATGGAGCCTTCTTCTCTATGGTATGTGAGCAGTATCCATAGTGAGTCTGTATAGGGGCAGTGTTACTGCATGTTTCGGGGCAGCCATTTTAGTGAGTGAGTGAGTGAGAAACTTACAAGCGGAGTATTTTTCCAACTGCATCATGAGTCAGACGCTAGGTCTGAATAAAATGAAGAGCTACAAATGCAGTATAGCAGTGGATTTTAGGCACAACGCCAAAGAAGATATGATTAGAAATGTATTGAACAATCAGCAAGCTGCAAGCATTTTTCATAGCTGCACAATGAGCTCTCATTAAAGGCTATGAACGTAAATAGAGTTTATGAGAAACTCACAGCTACTGTAGGCCATGCCTCACTTTGGATAGTTGATTGAATTTGCAGCCAATTCATCAAGTTTACAGCCCCACTGTAGCACTAAAACAGAAACACAGCAGTTACAAATATCGCCTCCAAGGGCCAGATATAAAGTTTGGTTGAGAGATCACAATGGTGATGAAGTATGGTCTCTGTCAAACTCTCAATCCACCCACATAATTTCGGGTTCAGCAGACCAACAGTATTTTGATGAAGGAGCCTAATCTGGCACCCTTGCTGACATCTACAATGGCCCAACGAAGTATGTGCCGTCAGAGGTAAGCAGCCCGACCGTCCACCAATTTAGAGTGTTTGGTCGGTTTGCTTTGTTTTTCTGTCCGTTACCACTAGGTAAAAGCTGGCAGTGAGGGACAGTAAAAATAAAGAACAATGACTTCCAAACCACGGGAGAAAACTCCCATGGTTTTGGGGCCATTAGCTTTGTATTCTTCTAAAACACACTCCAGCATTGGGCATATGATTTTCAACTTTTTTAAACTTTGGATAAGTTTGACAGTTAGCCTTCATTTATGTTTGAGATTATCATCTGTCTAACTTTGCCTATATGGACAGGAACTCCATGACTGCAGTTCCTGTCAGTATAGAGAGATGTTTGTGGGGCTGGCAAGCATTACTAAATTTGGTAGGAGGGGAAGTACATCAGGGCGTTGAAGTAAAGGATTCCGTGGTCTTGAGGGACATTAAACCATCCCCCAAACTCTAGATCAGGTCCCAAGGCGCCCATCAAACCTTTGCTCCCTATCCTCTTTGAGCCCAATGTAGTCTTCAACACTATCAATTAGCAAGTTCTACTTCTCTCCCTACCTGCATGAATACCCCCAAAACAGCTCTTAACTGATCTCCCCCCTTTATTGCCAATATTCTACAACATGTTCACATGGACTCTTCTATATGAACTCTCCTCTCTCAGCCAAGTTCAGTCTCTCAAGATTCCCTTCTTGCCTAATGACATTTAATCTCTATCTGGAGTCGTTAGGACTTTTACGGTCTGAATGACATGGCACCCTACACCAGTGTGCTGATGACATACTGCAGTACTTCAAGGTATCATCAGCAGCCAACATCCTTTGTCTGAGATAGTTTTGGATATCATCTAATCCTGAATGCCTAGAGAACTCAAGCTATATCTGCAATCAGTTAACTCCCTTCAGTAGTGCAAGGAGCTCCAATAGATAAAATAATGTCTTAACTCTGTGCAGCACAATTACTTTCCCCACTCCTTTTCCACCAGTAGTAAGTCTGCAGGATTCATTATCCACACGTCTATCTTTTAAGGAGCATGCTAAAAAGTAGCAGATGGTTTAATTACCAAATCAGCCTCCTATTTAGGCTTATATTTTTTTTTCTGAGCCTACACATTATGTTCCACCATGCAAATTCTGGTTTCATCACACATTGACTGTACACTGGTATTCTAGACATCATGCTCGCCACTCAAAAAGTAACATTATCTGCAGCTGTGTGACTGACCACCAGCTTACACTGACTGGACCAAATCACTTGCAGGGAACTCCGCTGGCTCTTTCAAAGCAGCAAGGGTCACTGCCTGTGAAAACAAACTGCCTTTCAATGTAATAAATACTGTACAATCCCGATTGTATTGGATGCCCCCAAAGCAAGCAAAGCCAAGTTAAGGAAAGACTGATTTTCCTCCAACATCTCACACATGGAATTATATTCTCCTCCACCTCAGACTGGCCTTGTCACTGCTGACCTTCAGGAAAGACACTCCTCTGCTACAGGACCCTCTCCTTTTCACTCTAATCTGCATATGCCCTCCTCACCTGCTTGGTTTGTGGGGTGTAGAAAACAATGTTGGGGTGCTAATGCTTATTCCTGATCTGTGGAGGTGCCAGGGTGACTATATAATCATATACGAAAAAGGAAGAGAAGACACCCCGGTGGTCAAATGTTTACGAACTGTATTCCTAGGACTCACATTTTATTCATGAGTGTGTGTCCAGATAATATGCATCTAATCTAATGAATAGAAAAAACTATTTTTTTAGGGTGGCTCTCAAAAGAACCATTCTGGGAGTGGGAGTTTGAGGTTTTCTTTGGGGCATGGTTTCTTGTGATTTAACTTTTTTTTCAATTGCAGCAGCAAACAGACACGTTTAAACTTTTTTCACCTACGTAAGTGCGCTTCTATCTTCTCTTCCCCAGCCTTTATATTTGGTTCCCAATACCAGAGGTGAAATCTGCAATCCATACAGTAAAGTGGGAAAACACTTTAAGTTCTGTTCAAGTTCTCCTTCTGACTGGTCAGCAATGCCACAGGCACAGCTAGCATTGTCTGGTAGTAGGATCAGTGGGTCACTGTCCCATCCTGTGTTGCACACCCTAGTTCCTCTCCTGAAGAAAGAGGTTCCAAACTTTGTTTTGAAGTTTCAAATATGCTTTTATTCAGCAGTATTTCATTCTTTTCTTTTTTAGTAGCTCATTTATTTCGTTTTTTGCAACATTTTTGCAGGTATTCACTACATATTTAATATGTCAGCACTGTCCTTTTATAAACATCCAATGCATTTCGAGGCATATCCGCCTCTTCATCAGGGAAAAGGATACTGAAATGGAATAAAACATAAATCGTGATGAATGTTGGGCTGGGTTTGTGGAGTATAAGTGATGTTTGGGGTTTAAAGGTGAAGGAAAGGAGGGAAGGCTGTGTTTGGAAACGTGTTGTTTTACAGTGGCACCTTAAAAAATGTCCCGCAACCTGTGTAACGTGGTCAGAGATTATCGTCACCATGCTTACGTGTAGCGCTGTTCTGTGTGCTCGTGCAATCTGTGGATTACAAAGTAGCGGTAAGGGTAATACTACAGTTCTCTTGGGAGAAAGTTCTCAAAACGTTAGGGCGCCGGAAGGCTGCCGGGGTCTCTAAGGACTGACCTGTTAATGGGTGCTAGTTTCGCTGAAACGGTTCCAAGCTGCCGCGGTGTTCCGAGCGGGAATGTTAGTATCGGTTTGGTGATCAGCTCATGTGATGTTAGTTGCGATCACGTGGTCATAAAAAGTGAAGAAAGCCTATAAGTATCCGTGTTCGAGCGTGTGTTAGTGGAGTGTCCTATAATTCACTATTATATTTAAAATCGGTGGGCCAACCAAAGTAATTATCAGAGAAGTTACATTATAAAGATATAACAAACAAAGATAAAAATAATATAAACTGAAAACGGTAACAAATGACAGTGAAAAACAACTGTGTGGGGGTCGACATGAGAATACACAGGTGTCCCATTGTTGCTCCATTCATGAGATCACATTGTTCCTAATCATAAATAGCAAGAGAGTTCAATTCTTTCATTGAGCCCAGATGGCTTCTGGGTCGATAGTCTTTGAATCCATACATTCTCACGTTGCAGGAGATATTTGGTATTGTCTCTACCTTCAACTTTCACGATGGTTTCCAATACAATAAATTTCAATTGGGAAATGTTGTGGGAGTGTTCCTGAAAATGAGTAGCCACAGTGGATTTACTGTTCTTTAGCCGTATGTTTGATTTGTGCTCAGTTAGCCTTGTCTTGATTTTTCTCTCTGTTTTCCCGATATAGAGTTTACCACACGGGCATTTTAAAGCGTAGATAAGGTTGCTCGAATCACATGTAGCATTCACTTGTAATTTTATTGTATTGCCTCTCATGGGGTGGCTAATTGCATTTCCCTTCATGACGTTGTTGCAGTTCCCGCAGTTCATGCAAGGTTTGGTGCCCGTGTACTTTGTAGTTAGTGTGTGTCTGTATTGAACTAGTTCACCAATGTTCAGTGCCCTTGTAAACGCAAACAAGGGAGGTTCCTTAAATATCTGGTTCCAGGTTGAGTAGTGGCCAATGTTGATGTATTATACTTTTAAACTTGGAACTGGCTGTAGAATATTTTGAAACCGCCACTATGCGGGCTTGTACTTTTTCCTTTCTGGGTTCTAGGAGTTTAGATCTTTCTATTGTAAGAATCTTGTTGGTGGATTCCTTAATAATTTCCTGGGGATAGCCTCTTTGGTGGAATTTCTGAGCTACTTCAGTGATTCTCAACATAGATTTGTGGGGATCTGATGTTATTCTTTTGGCACGCGCCATTTGGGAAAATGGGAGATGTTTTCTGAGGTTGGGTTCATGGAAGCTCGAAAAGTGAAGCATGTTGTTCCTGTCTGTGGGCTTCGTAAATAGGTCAGTTTCAAATCCTTGAGGGTTGACTGTGACTTTGACGTCCAAAAAATTAACACTTGTGTCAGATATTTCCCAAGTTAATTGGATCCTTTCATCAATCGAGTTAAATTGGGTTAACAAGTTTGTTAGTGTCTCTTTACTGTTTTTCCATACGATAAAGATATCGTCAATGTATCTGGTTAACAGTTTCAGGTTATCCGTCCATTCCTTTTTTGTGAAGATGTGGGTTTCTTCGAATTGTTGCATGAATAGGTTAGCATAGACGGGAGCTGCCGAGTTGCCCATAGCCATGCCCACCAGTTGTAGATACCAGGTATCTTGATATTTAAAATAACTATGATAGAGAGTGAACAGCATAAGTTCCATGAGAAATGTTTGGAATCCACTGTCTATGGAGGAGTCTAACAAAGCTTTCCCAATCGCTTCGATGCCCAAGGAGTGGGGTATAGACGTATACAAGGAGCGTACGTCTGCTGTACATAGAATTAATTTCTCTTCCGGATTAATTTCAATGCTGTGTAGTTTGGAGATAAAATCAGTAGTGTCCCTCGTATAAGTCCTCATCGATTGTACTGCGGGTTGTAGATATTTATCTATTAGTTGTCCCACGGGTTCGTGGATGCTTCCACATGTGGAGACTATTGGTCTCATGGGAGGGTCCATTAGGTTTTTGTGTATTTTCGGCACCATTCTCAGAGTGGGACTCTTCGCATTTGATTTAGTCAAGAATTTTTTTGTGCGTTCATTGATAATACCTTGATCGTATGCCTTTTCTAAAAGGGTTGTCAATAGTTTAGTGAATTCCATGGTTGGATTATTGTCCAATCTCATATAGGTGTTTGTATCAGTTATATGTTCCATGACTTTTAGGTTATACATGCTTTGGTCCATGATGACTAGGGCTCCCCCTTTGTCAGCTTTTATGCATTTGATTTGTTCATTTGATGAGATCCTTTTTAACGTGTCTGTGTCTTTTTGTGTGATGTTTTTGTGATGTTTCTTTCCATGTCTGATCTTAGTAAGATCTTGCTTGACTCTATTTTCAAAGAGATCCAGTGTTTTATGGCTTATGGGTGGTTGGAATGTACTGTGAGGTCGTAGTCCTAATAGTTGATCTGGTTCATCTTTGGGTGGTTTGGGTACCACATTCTCAAAAAAATGGCGTAGTCGTAACTTCCGCATAAGTTTAAAAAAACTTACTTCCAGTTCTAGGTTATCAGTGTGGGTGGTGGGTACAAATGAAGTGCCTTTTTGTAGGAGTCTTTCTTCGTGTTGGGTTAATTTGTATTTACTAATGTTAATGACTAATTGATCTGGATTTATTTTTTCGTAGATTTCTTGTCCTTGATCGTTGCCGCTGTACTCCTCGTGATAGGAGGTTCTTTCTCCCTCTCTTTGTCTTTTTCTTTCTCTCTGTCCTTTGCTCTGTCCTCTCCTGGGTCGCCTCTTTGTGACTGGCCCTGCTCTAAAAAAGAATTTGGTTCTACAGGTTGACTCGTGGTTGGTTGCTGTGCTTGATCAGTCTCTGGATAAGTTCTTGTGGGTTGAGCTCGTCTAGATCGTTGTGAGTTGTCACTACCCGAAGAGGATGTATCTGTCTGCAAGTTATATGGTCTGTTCCTTCTTTTTTGGGCGTATATATCTGCCCATGTGTATACTTCCCCCAGTCGATAGTCTAGGGTATCCCTCTTATACTTTCGGATTTTGGGTTCGTTTATTTCATTAGTGTGTTTATCCATTTGTGTTTTTATATCTTCTAAGATGGTATTCAACTCTTCCTCTGATAGCATTTTAGATAATTCTGTAGACGTTTGTGTAATCTCAACGGTTAGTTCTTCCAATATTCCGGATAATTCCTCGATAATTAAAAGGATAAGGTCCAAGGAACATTTATTTAGGATTTCGTACCACTTATCCTGGAATTTTTTAGAGTTCTTACACAGGGATGGCTTGAGGGCAATCCGTAGGCCCCTAGGTATGCGTTGGTTCCGATGGTATTTGACCAATGTGGTGGCATGCAATTGTTGGTTTATACGTCTCTTACTTAGATATATCAGTTGTCTGATATGTTGTTCTTTGGAGCGGATAGTGGTTTCCTGTGCATTCTCTTCCCTGATCAGTGCATAAATGCGGTCCGCTTCATCTGGTTTGAATGCAAATGTTGAGGCTCTGGCCTCCGTGCTTTTGGCGATGTCCTCATAAGTGTTCATGTTGATCTTTATGGCGTGCTGTCGGACACGAACTGTATAACAAAAGTATTGACTCGACGCACAGCGAATTTTTATGAGATATGTAAGACGTGTTTTTGGGTGCAGTCACAGTATCGTCGCGTATCCCACGGCGTAGACTATAAACTGACTGGTAGTAGGATCAGTGGGTCACTGTCCCATCCTGTGTTGCACACCCTAGTTCCTCTCCTGAAGAAAGATGTTCCAAACTTTGTTTTGAAGTTTCAAATATGCTTTTATTCAGCAGTATTTCATTCTTTTCTTTTTTAGTAGCTCATTTATTTAGTTTTTTGCAACATTTTTGCAGGTATTCACTACATATTTAATATGTCAGCACTGTCCTTTTATAAACATCCAATGCATTTCGAGGCATATCCGCCTCTTCATCAGGGAAAAGGATACTGAAATGGAATAAAACATAAATCGTGATGAATGTTGGGCTGGGTTTGTGGAGTATAAGTGATGTTTGGGGTTTAAAGGTGATGGAAAGGAGGGAAGGCTGTGTTTGGAAACGTGTTGTTTTACAGTGGCACCTTAAAAAATGTCCCGCAACCTGTGTAACGTGGTCAGAGATTATCGTCACCATGCTTACGTGTAGCGCTGTTCTGTGTGCTCGTGCAATCTGTGGATTACAAAGTAGCGGTAAGGGTAATACTACAGTTCTCTTGGGAGAAAGTTCTCAAAACGTTAGTGCGCCGGAAGGCTGCCGGGGTCTCTAAGGACTGACCTGTTAATGGGTGCTGGTTTCGCTGAAACGGTTCCAAGCTGCCGCGGTGTTCCGAGCGGGAATGTTAGTATCGGTTTGGTGATCAGCTCATGTGATGTTAGTTGCGATCACGTGGTCATAAAAAGTGAAGAAAGCCTATAAGTATCCGTGTTCGAGCGTGTGTTAGTGGAGTGTCCTATAATTCACTATTATATTTAAAATCGGTGGGCCAACCAAAGTAATTATCAGAGAAGTTACATTATAAAGATATAACAAACAAAGATAAAAATAATATAAACTGAAAACGGTAACAAATGACAGTGAAAAACAACTGTGTGGGGGTCGACATGAGAATACACAGGTGTCCCATTGTTGCTCCATTCATGAGATCACATTGTTCCTAATCATAAATAGCAAGAGAGTTCAATTCTTTCATTGAGCCCAGATGGCTTCTGGGTCGATAGTCTTTGAATCCATACATTCTCACGTTGCAGGAGATATCTGGTATTGTCTCTACCTTCAACTTTCACGATGGTTTCCAATACAATAAATTTCAATTGGGAAATGTTGTGGGAGTGTTCCTGAAAATGAGTAGCCACAGTGGATTTACTGTTCTTTAGCCGTATGTTTGATTTGTGCTCAGTTAGCCTTGTCTTGATTTTTCTCTCTGTTTTCCCGATATAGAGTTTACCACACGGGCATTTTAAAGCGTAGATAAGGTTGCTCGAATCACATGTAGCATTCACTTGTAATTTTATTGTATTGCCTCTCATGGGGTGGCTAATTGCATTTCCCTTCATGACGTTGTTGCAGTTCCCGCAGTTCATGCAAGGTTTGGTGCTCGTGTACTTTGTAGTTAGTGTGTGTCTGTATTGAACTAGTTCACCAATGTTCAGTGCCCTTGTAAACGCAAACAAGGGAGGTTCCTTAAATATCTGGTTGAAATCTGGTTCCAGGTTGAGTAGTGGCCAATGTTGATGTATTATTTGTTTGATCATTTGTTACCGTTTTCAGTTTATATTATTTTTATCTTTGTTTGTTATATCTTTATAATGTAACTTCTCTGATAATTACTTTGGTTGGCCCACCGATTTTAAATATAATAGTGAATTATAGGACACTCCACTAACACACGCTCGAACACGGATACTTATAGGCTTTCTTCACTTTTTATGACCACGTGATCGCAACTAACATCACATGAGCTGATCACCAAACCGATACTAACATTCCCGCTCGGAACACCGCGGCAGCTTGGAACCGTTTCAGCGAAACCACCATCCATTAACAGGTCAGTCCTTAGAGACCCCGGCAGCCTTCTGGCGCACTAACGTTTTGAGAACTTTCTCCCAAGAGAACTGTAGTATTACCCTTACCGCTACTTTGTAATCCACAGATTGCACGAGCACACAGAACAGCGCTACACGTAAGCATGGTGACGATAATCTCTGACCACGTTACACAGGTTGCGGGACATTTTTTAAGGTGCCACTGTAAAACAACACGTTTCCAAACACAGCCTTCCCTCCTTTCCTTCACCTTTAAACCCCAAACATCACTTATACTCCACAAACCCAGCCCAACATTCATCACGATTTATGTTTTATTCCATTTCAGTATCCTTTTCCCTGATGAAGAGGCGGATATGCCTCGAAATGCATTGGATGTTTATAAAAGGACAGTGCTGACATATTAAATATGTAGTGAATACCTGCAAAAATGTTGCAAAAAACTAAATAAATGAGCTACTAAAAAAGAAAAGAATGAAATACTGCTGAATAAAAGCATATTTGAAACTTCAAAACAAAGTTTGGAACCTCTTTCTTCAGGAGAGGAACTAGGGTGTGCAACACAGAATGGGACAGTGACCCACTGATCCTACTACCAGTCAGTTTATAGTCTACGCCGTTGGATACGCGACGATACTGTGACTGCACCCAAAAACACGTCTTACATATCTCATAAAAATTCGCTGTGCGTCGAGTCAATACTTTTGTTATACAGTTCGTGTCCACAACCGACAGCACGCCATAAAGATCAACATGAACACTTATGAGGACATCGCCAAAAGCACGGAGGCCAGAGCCTCAACATTTGCATTCAAACCAGATGAAGCGGACCGCATTTATGCACTGATCAGGGAAGAGAATGCACAGGAAACCACTATCCGCTCCAAAGAACAACATATCAGACAACTGATATATCTAAGTAAGAGACGTATAAACCAACAATTGCATGCCACCACATTGGTCAAATACCATCGGAACCAACGCATACCTAGGGGCCTACGGATTGCCCTCAAGCCATCCCTGTGTAAGAACTCTAAAAAATTCCAGGATAAGTGGTACGAAATCCTAAATAAATGTTCCTTGGACCTTATCCTTTTAATTATCGAGGAATTATCCGGAATATTGGAAGAACTAACCGTTGAGATTACACAAACGTCTACAGAATTATCTAAAATGCTATCAGAGGAAGAGTTGAATACCATCTTAGAAGATATAAAAACACAAATGGATAAACACACTAATGAAATAAACGAACGCAAAATCTGAAAGTATAAGAGGGATACCCTAGACTATCGACTGGGGGAAGTATACACATGGGCAGATATATACGCCCAAAAAAGAAGGAACAGACCATATAACTCGCAGACAGATACATCTTCTTCGGGTAGTGACAACTCACAACGATCTAGACGAGCTCAACCCACAAGAACTTATCCAGAGACTGATCAAGCACAGCAACCAACCACGAGTCAACCTGTAGAACCAAATTCTTTTTTAGAGCAGGGCCAGTCACAAAGAGGCGACCCAGGAGAGGACAGAGCAAAGGACAGAGAGAAAGAAAAAGACAAAGAGAGGGAGAAAGAACCTCCTATCACGAGGAGTACAGCGGCAACGATCAAGGACAAGAAATCTACGAAAAAATAAATCCAGATCAATTAGTCATTAACATTAGTAAATACTAATTAACCCAACACGAAGAAAGACTCCTACAAAAAGGCACTTCATTTGTACCCACCACCCACACTGATAACCTAGAACTGGAAGTAAGTTTTTTAAAACTTATGCGGAAGTTACGACTACGCCATTTTTTTGAGAATGTGGTGCCCAAACCACCCAAAGATGAACCAGATCAACTATTAGGACTACGACCTCACAGCACATTCCAACCACCCATAAGCCATAAAACACTGGATCTCTTTGAAAATAGAGTCAAGCAAGATCTTACTAAGATCAGACATGGAAAGAAACATCACAAAAACATCACACAAAAAGACACAGACACGTTAAAAAGGATCTCATCAAATGAACAAATCAAATGCATAAAAGCTGACAAAGGGGGAGCCCTAGTCATCATGGACCAAAGCATGTATAACCTAAAAGTCATGGAACATATTACTGATACAAACACCTATATGAGATTGGACAATAATCCAACCATGGAATTCACTAAACTATTGACAACCCTTTTAGAAAAGGGATACGATCAAGGTATTATCAATGAACGCACAAAAAAATTCTTGACTAAATCAAATGCGAAGAGTCCCACTCTGAGAATGGTGCCGAAAATACACAAAAACCTAATGGACCCTCCCATGAGACCAATAGTCTCCACATGTGGAAGCATCCACGAACCCGTGGGACAACTAATAGATAAATATCTACAACCCGCAGTACAATCGATGAGGACTTATACGAGGGACACTACTGATTTTATCTCCAAACTACACAGTATTGAAATTAATGCGGAAGAGAAATTAATTCTATGTACAGCAGACGTACGCTCCTTGTATACGTCTATACCCCACTCCTTGGGCATCGAAGCGATTGAGAAAGCTTTGTTAGACTCCTCCATAGACAGTGGATTCCAAACATTTCTCATGGAACTTATGCTGTTCACTCTCTATCATAGTTATTTTAAATATCAAGATACCTGGTATCTACAACTGGTGGGCATGGCTATGGGCAACTCGGCAGCTCCCGTCTATGCTAACCTATTCATGCAACAATTCGAAGAAACCCACATCTTCACAAAAAAGGAATGGACGGATAACCTGAAACTGTTAACCAGATACATTGACGATATCTTTATCGTATGGAAAAACAGTAAAGAGACACTAACAAACTTGTTAACCCAATTTAACTCGATTGATGAAAGGATCCAATTAACTTGGGAAATATCTGACACAAGTGTTAATTTTTTGGACGTCAAAGTCACAGTCAACCCTCAAGGATTTGAAACTGACCTATTTACGAAGCCCACAGACAGGAACAACATGCTTCACTTTTCGAGCTTCCATGAACCCAACCTCAGAAAACATCTCCCATTTTCCCAAATGGCGCGTGCCAAAAGAATAACATCAGATCCCCACAAATCTATGTTGAGAATCACTGAAGTAGCTCAGAAATTCCACCACAGAGGCTATCCCCAGGAAATTATTAAGGAATCCACCAACAAGATTCTTACAATAGAAAGATCTAAACTCCTAGAACCCAGAAAGGAAAAAGTACAAGCCCGCATAGTGGCGGTTTCAAAATATTCTACAGCCAGTTCCAAGTTTAAAAGTATAATACATCAACATTGGCCACTACTCAACCTGGAACCAGATTTCAACCAGATATTTAAGGAACCTCCCTTGTTTGCGTTTACAAGGGCACTGAACATTGGTGAACTAGTTCAATACAGACACACACTAACTACAAAGTACACGGGCACCAAACCTTGCATGAACTGCGGGAACTGCAACAACGTCATGAAGGGAAATGCAATTAGCCACCCCATGAGAGGCAATACAATAAAATTACAAGTGAATGCTACATGTGATTCGAGCAACCTTATCTACGCTTTAAAATGCCCGTGTGGTAAACTCTATATCGGGAAAACAGAGAGAAAAATCAAGACAAGGCTAACTGAGCACAAATCAAACATACGGCTAAAGAACAGTAAATCCACTGTGGCTACTCATTTTCATGAACACTCCCACAACATTTCCCAATTGAAATTTATTGTATTGGAAACCATCGTGAAAGTTGAAGGTAGAGACAATACCAAATATCTCCTGCAACGTGAGAATGTATGGATTCAAAGACTATCGACCCAGAAGCCATCTGGGCTCAATGAAAGAATTGAACTCTCTTGCTATTTATGATTAGGAACAATGTGATCTCATGAATGGAGCAACAATGGGACACCTGTGTATTCTCATGTCGACCCCCACACAGTTGTTTTTCACTGTCATTTGTTACCGTTTTCAGTTTATATTATTTTTATCTTTGTTTGTTATATCTTTATAATGTAACTTCTCTGATAATTACTTTGGTTGGCCCACCGATTTTAAATATAATAGTGAATTATAGGACACTCCACTAACACACGCTCGAACACGGATACTTATAGGCTTTCTTCACTTTTTATGACCACGTGATCGCAACTAACATCACATGAGCTGATCACCAAACCGATACTAACATTCCCGCTCGGAACACCGCGGCAGCTTGGAACCGTTTCAGCGAAACCAGCACCCATTAACAGGTCAGTCCTTAGAGACCCCGGCAGCCTTCCGGCGCACTAACGTTTTGAGAACTTTCTCCCAAGAGAACTGTAGTATTACCCTTACCGCTACTTTGTAATCCACAGATTGCACGAGCACACAGAACAGCGCTACACGTAAGCATGGTGACGATAATCTCTGACCACGTTACACAGGTTGCGGGACATTTTTTAAGGTGCCACTGTAAAACAACACGTTTCCAAACACAGCCTTCCCTCCTTTCCTTCACCTTTAAACCCCAAACATCACTTATACTCCACAAACCCAGCCCAACATTCATCACGATTTATGTTTTATTCCATTTCAGTATCCTTTTCCCTGATGAAGAGGCGGATATGCCTCGAAATGCATTGGATGTTTATAAAAGGACAGTGCTGACATATTAAATATGTAGTGAATACCTGCAAAAATGTTGCAAAAAACGAAATAAATGAGCTACTAAAAAAGAAAAGAATGAAATACTGCTGAATAAAAGCATATTTGAAACTTCAAAACAAAGTTTGGAACCTCTTTCTTCAGGAGAGGAACTAGGGTGTGCAACACAGGATGGGACAGTGACCCACTGATCCTACTACCAGTCAGTTTATAGTCTACGCCGTGGGATACGCGACGATACTGTGACTGCACCCAAAAACACATCTTACATATCTCATAAAAATTCGCTGTGCGTCGAGTCAATACTTTTGTTATACAGCTAGCATTGTGCCACTCTGCTCTGTCTCAGCTCTGTTCTGCTCCTGCCAGCACCTCATGTACGTATTCTCATGCTTATATTTGAGGTATATTTGTATGTTCAATTTCCAAATAAGTAGCATCCTCAGTATCCTTGGCTGAGCTTTTGCTTACAGAGCTTAGAGGTCACTGACCAGGTGTTCAGTTTATTTTCGTAGGCTGCGTGAAGAACCCCAAGGTGATGGAGTCCTTTGATGGTCTTTCTTGCTGCATAGTCTCCCCTGTGCAGGCCTCTTCCTCACTTTCAGTGCCTGATGCTGTTATGGATGGTCCTGCAACATCTAGCTGGCTCTTTTCTGCCATTATTTTCTTTGTTGATTAAGCAGTTTGTTTCTCTTCAAATGCTCAGGCCTCTTGATCTAGCGAGAATGGTGGATCTGCTCTCTGCTTTCAGGGAACTGGCGGGCTACCTGAGCTCTCAACGAATAAGAAGCTCAGACTGGCCTTTAAAATGTCAATTAGACCTTGGACACCTGGGTACATCTCAGAAAATGCAGCCCTTGTTGTCAGGCGTGTCAGGCTCGCATTCTGGCTAGAGTCCCACTGCATGTTCAAAATATGTTGGCTGGAGTATGTTAAACCCCTTACAATTTGAATGTGATCCCAGAGCACCCTACGGGGCTTTTATATAAACATGAAGGTAAGTATTATAATGTTATTTGAACCACAAAGGTTTTGGTGATCTGTAGAGAATTTTTTAGGTTGTGGGCTTAACACTCCCAAGATGACACATGCAGTCTGCTACCTCGACAGCTAGGCCACAGACTTAATGGAGCTATAAAGGTACCCATGCTGTGGTCACCATTTTAGATGCATTGAGTCTACCGACTTGTTGTCGAGATAGCAGACTGGTGGTGCCATTTTAGGTGCAACACAGTCCGTAGCCTAAAAAACAGTCTCCAGACTATTGCCAACCGACATCTTGTTAACTTATTCGGAGGGCCCTTGGAAGTCCCCAGACCATGGACTGGAAATCAGGGTGTGCTTCCTCTCTCCCCTTATTTGGCGTTTTTTGTTGTTTTGGTGGTTGCAAGAGTAATTTTTCTCTTGCATGAGCCAATGAGTGTTGTCGGGTCTGCGGACCAAAATTAATCTAAAGCTCCTTCGGTCAATGGGAGGTGTTTATATTTTTTAAATTTGGTCCGTAGATTGTCCCATTCTTAGTGTTCGAACTTCTGCAGATGAATATAGTGAAGATTTATAAAAGTTACAGATCTCTCACAATCTCAGGGCTAGAAAGATGTAGATAGAGGTTAAAGATCCATACACTATGGCTACTGCTCAGGTAATAGAGGCCTTTATAGGTTCATACAGGTTATACCAATCTTACACCCTAAAACTCCAGTACAGTTAATATAATAGAAAGCGTCATCAACATAGATGATGAAATGTTTCCACTCATATAATGCAAGGCCACTGGAATTATGTGATTCTGTGGTTGTGGTGTTTTCCAAATAATTATGCATTTGTCGCATCTATGATTTGCTGTATGGTTTACAGATTTTAACCAAAAAAATATGTTTCTAACTCAAACAGATCAAAAGTTACTAAAAATGGAGCAACGTGTGTTGCCTCACAATGAAAGGCCCTTTACATAGTTTAGTCACCTGCGAGTTTCCTTTGCTTATTTGGGTGTGAAACCGCTATTAATGATGTTCCCAGAAAGTGTTAATGTATAAACATGTCAAAATAATTAAGCAATACTATTCTAAAATTGGCCACATTATGCTTCATAATTTGCATATTCTTTCTGCATAATTTAGCCAAACCTGCAGCATATGTTGTTCCTCCCTCGCCACATAAGCCAGTGGGCCTGTAGTACAGACATAGCAGCATCTGCCCAGTGGCACCAAGAAGACATCAGAATATTGTAGTAACGCGCTACACAAAAAGCAGTTAAATAAACTCCTTTATTTATTCAAAGCAACTGTAATTTCTCACATTTTAACTTCAACAATCCACACTCTACTGATGTCATTACTTCCATTATATCACCTCTACACATCTCCCCCTTTTAAACATAAATACAAAATTCCTTATATACAACACTGTAAGAGGGATGGGCAGATGTATAGATGAGGAGCATGAGGAGGCGGCTATTTTTTCTCAATGGTGATTTTATTTAAGTTCTGATTTGTTAAATAAAATAGTGACCAGGATAATTCTCCTGAATGAAGCACATCAGATTGTGGGTACAATATAACAACAAATGATCCTCCTTTTTCTTTCTTCTGCAGGGAATCTCAATGTGGTGGTACTGGCCCGAGTCCCGGGAAAAGAGAATAATAGCGGGAAGTATTCTGCAGTAGGTAAACATGGTTTATCTTGTCACCATGACCGATTATGCATAAACCTAAAAATAAAAGGTGGAGGGGTATTGTTCTAGATTCATTCACATACTCCTACTTATACAAGGATGGTAGTAGGTCACTTTCAATCCTTTGTTCAGGATATCCCGTCTCCTGAAGCAAACTCGGGGGGTGGGGGGAAGACAAACCAGTCTCCCAGGATTCTATGGAAAATGTGCCCTTCCTTTATGTCCTGCATAAGATGTTTGCTTGAGGTCTCACTTTTTACAAACTTCCTTTCTCTTAGGAAAGAGACTGTCGCTTTAACCACACAGACAGAACTCCCCTCTTGCACTTCTGCAAGGGGGGGGGAGAGGATTCTAGTGCAGGGTGTTTTTAAATAAACTAAACACACAATCACAAACCCCAACTAAAACCTGTGACAAAAACTCCCAGAACAATTACTTTCAATCAATCAATCAATCAATCATTTGTAAAGCGCACTACATACCCGCAAGGGTCTCAAGGTGCTGGGGAAGGGGGCGCTACTGATCGAACAGCTGATCCAGCGGCCTATAGAAAATATATCATAAACAACGCTACCCAACTTCATAACCTATAAACAAAATTATATACTAAATATGGACCCATTTATAAACCTGACATATTTTGGGCCTACTGAATCAGGTGGTCAGATAAAATCTATATACACATTATCTACACACTATATACATTTTGTACATCTGCGGAAAGAATATTGTCATTAGAATAAAACTATACCATTTAAATGACCACCATAGGCGACGTGATCTAGCTAATAGTAACCTACACTTCTGAATAACCAAGACCAGCTTGTTTGTCAAAAGTAAGATTTTATTTACTAAATTATGGTATATAGGTTGATAGTTCTATAAATGAATTTTATTTGCAATAAAGCAAGCATGATTGTAAAGAAATATGAGAAAATACAATTTAAGCAAGTAAATCAAAATCAAAGTGAATATATAAAGTTTAGCATTTCTAAAATCTAATTCCCTAACTGTGCTAAATAGATAGAAATTAAAGTAAAGTTCTATGAGGATTCTTACGTGCTCCAAGTAAAGTTCATCAGCACTTCACCCTCATCGGAAAGTCAGAAAGCAGCAGCCAGCCCATCCCTAAGGGCATGACTTTTTATACCTTTCTATGCTAACTAAACTACGCAAGGGAAAGTTTTCAGAAATCTTCGACGTCCCATTGGCTGAGAGTGACAAGTGACATGTCACCCAGTTTTCAAAAAGTTCCATTAAATCACGTTTCATAGAGACCATTGTCTCTTCCACGTGAAGCCAGAAGCTTCCTGAGTTTGCAACAAATGTATTAAGTCATTCTCGCAGCGTCCATTGACTTTCATTATACTTCCGCGGATGCCAAGTTAAGGACTGACAAAATGTTCACTTTCGACCTTGGCCATGTCCGACAGAATGATGACAGCATTCGTTTTTTGCTTTGTGAACGCAGCTTTTGACGAATAATTTATTTCAGAATGGGCGTCTCGTGACTTTCTGCAGAATTATATGTCAGCTCTTTTTCTGCGGCTCAAGTGACTAGGCCCAAAAGCAGGCAACTTATGAGTTCTAATATAAAACAAACACAAGAAAAGTATTAATGTAAGAAATAATGTAGATTCTGTATCCACCCCAAGTTTTACTAATTAATTAACCCACCCGATTAATCTATATGTTACCTAGCCATTGCAAACAAATAAAGCAGCGTTTATATCTACCAGTCTCCGTTATTCCATGAGACCCATATGCACCTAGAATAGTAGAAATGACATCACACAGACAAGGAAAAGCAAAACAAGCACATGCTTCTTTTAAGTCTGCAGCAGTTAGTAATGACAAAAACGAAAACAATAAATTATTTTATTATTTTGCACGAACAAAAAGATGCAACAATTATGCACGTTTATGAGCACACATGTTAGTCCCCCCATGTGTAAAGTTTAATCTAAGTTGTATTAGCACGACATATCACAAATCATTAATATTATTATTCATGTTATGGAAATGTGACTTCGCGAGTTTAAACAAAATTTTGTTTTCTATCTCGCTCCATCAACTACCTCATCTGGTGATTAACAAATCACCACACCAGCACTCAAAATTTTGGTAAATTAAATTTTTAAGAAATCGATTCAAATTCAATTGTATCAGTAAACCTAAAAGTCTGTTTCTGCATAATCTTTGCAATTAACATGACGCTCTCTATGTAACTCCTGCAATTCGATCTCTCTTTCTTCTTCTTTTCTGAGTTTATAGATTCTTTTCTTTTCTTTCAACTGATTCTTTCTTTTATGTAACAAACAACCTAATTTGGTCAAAATAAAAATGAATACTATTATAATCAAAGGTGCCAGAATCTTGCCAAGAATTGAACTTCCGATATTATGAAACCAGTTTTTAATTGCTTGAAACCTTTTTGAAAGTTTCCCTGTAAAATCTTCTTCTTCTAAAGGAATTATCTCTGAATGCATTAGTGTAATATTCTTAATATACATTTCAATATTCTTACTTTCATCAGGTATATATGTACAGCAATGTTGAACATGTAAAATGCCACAGACTCCTCCCTCTTTTGCTAGGAGTATGTTTAAAGCAAGACGATCTTGAATTACCATAGATCTAATTGCAATAACTTCAACATTCACTAATTGAAATCCATCAGCTGTGTCAGTTGATAATCTATCAACTATAGTGGACAATTTTCTGATTCTCCCTGCATTTAGGGTTATACCAACAAAAGGTATTACAGCTTGAAAAATATCTCCCAGAACTTCAGTAAAAGTTTCTCTTTTAGCTCTATTTACATAATTATGAATTTTAAACAATCCTTCTGGATCTCTGTCAACATGAAACACTTTAGGAAAAACAATTCCCACATAACAAGTTCCATACCAATGGTCTGGAAGGTTGTAGTAGGCTTTGTCACCACAAACAAAATAAATCCCAGGAAAGATAGGATCCTTTCCACCTTTAAATCCCCAACCTCCCAAAATCTGATAAGTATCTTCACAGTTACTTGCACCTACAAAGTAATTATCAAAAAGTGTATTATCTCTTCTAATGCAAAGTTTTCCACTAACAGGTTTGTCTATGTGAATTGCAATATTTTCAAGCATTTTGCCATTTAATTTCTCATCCTCTTTTTGCCAGAAGGCTGACTTAGTCTGCTTGACTAATTCATTCCTCTTATAAATTGCTCTTCTCTCTTCAACCATATTAAAAAATGTCTTTCCTTCAGCACTTAATTTACATGTTAGATTATTCTTGTAAGCATACTCGTAAGTGAGTTCATTAGTAACAAGGAAAAATTCTCTCATTTGTTTTGCTTTCTTATGCTTATTTAAAGCGTTATCAATCTTAATATTAGCAAAAATGTCATCATAATTTGAATAGTAATACTCTAAACGTCCAGTTTGATAAAATAAACTAGTTAATACACTACATGTTACAGCATAAGTGAGAGGAAGCATATTATATGTTACTCCCTCAGAAACAGAAGCAGGTAATTTAACACAGACATAGCAGTCTTTTGCATCCATTACCTTAACATATTCACTTAATAGCTTTGTGAAAGTATTACTTGAAAAATCACCTATTGATTTATCTTGATGAATGTTAGGCTGATGATCAATAACTTTTGTAGACGCACTATGTTTAGTTTGACTAACCAGAGCTTTGCTTGTTAAGTTAACTTTGTGTAATTCTCTATTCATCTCTAAAGGGATAATCACAGCTAGAACCAACCAGAGCAGAACTAAAATGAGCAGACATACCAGAGTCATCTTACAGCATCTTTTAAAAACAGAACACTTTGAAGTACTCTCCTTAACATAAGGCATTCTTGGTTAATTTTAGCCTCAAAAATTAAAATAAATTTTAAAATTCTATATAAATTCTAAATTTATATACACCCCCCTTTTAAAATTTCTTTTTCTTTTTCTTTTTCTTTTTAAAACTCTAAACAAAATTTCTTCGACCTTATGTCATACATAAGTTTTCTTCAACTAAACAGTTTTTCTTCGACCTTGTGTCAACTAACAAATTTTCTTCAGCCTTTTGCCAATTTAATATTTCTGTACTTCAATCATTGTCACTAATTTCTTGGATTTCGTTTTCTTCTTCACTACTATCATATATGTCAATAACAGGTGGAATTACTAAGTAAGTCCACTCAGGAGACTTGTATTTTTGGTTTGGTCTTATTATTCTCTTCCCTTTTCTTGATATCACTTCAATTTTCCTTCCAACTCCAACTTCTTTTCCAGGACTCTTTTGACTACTGATTTCTTCAACTTGTTCTATTGGTTTCTTGATCAATCTGACTCTCAATCTTCCACCAGGCCAGTAGTCTGCTTTTCTCACGTACTTCTTCTTTGGTTCAGAATTATTTGATTCTGACTTCCAAGTCCTTTTCTTTCTGTTTTCACTTTCACCTTCCACGTCACTTTCTTCAGTTTCGTAGTCTGAAATTTCAATTGACTCAGGAACTTCTCTATTCGGCAATTTCACTCCTTCAGGAACTTCACTTTGTCTTCCATCACTGGTACTCGGTAATTCGTTCTCCTCCTCTTCCTCAATTACCTCTAACTTCCCAGATTTCGGATATTTGTTCCTTACTTCAGAGCTTGTTCTCTGCCTTTCGATACTCTCCTGGTCTGAAACTTCTTTTTGTTCAGCTTCTCTGTCTTCAATGGAGACAACCGAATCCTCAGTTATCTTTCCTTTTAACAGATTCTCTTCACCTTCAGAATCTATTTCAATTATTTCCAAGTCTTTTCTTGTCAGATTTCCATTCACTGGCACAGTTTCCAGATGTCGACTTTCTTGTCGATCTTCAGAATCTGGAATTACTTCACCTTCTGTTTTGTCTTCTGCCTCAGAATCAGAATCTTCTGTGGTATCACTTTCAACATCAGAACTCTCAGGAGTTGGTACTGGAATAGTATGACTAGGATGTATCCAACGTTTCAATCCTCTGCACTTTACAGCATTAGTAGTGATCAAGATTATCTGCCTAGGTTTTTGCCATCTAGGAGCTAGACAATTCCTTCTCCGATGTACTTTCGTTCTGACCCAATCGCCAGGTCTCAGATCATGAGTCAAAACCTTTTCATTTGATTGTGCTTCAGTTCCCACCTGATTAGACACAGAAGTTACCATATCAGATAACCTTTTACAGTAATCCAAAATTGCACTGTCATTTATGCTCAATAGTTTACCTACAGGTACAAAAGCTTGCCTCATAACTCTTCCCATTAATATTTCATGAGGACTCAAACCTGTCTTTTTATCTGGTGTACTTCTTAATGACATTAAAACAAGTGGAAGAGCATCGGTCCACTTTATACCTGTCTCAAGACACATTTTTCCAATTCTGTTTTTGATTGTTCCATTTATTTGTTCAACTACTCCTGATGCCTCTGGTCTGTATGCACAGTGTATTTTCTGCTCAATGCTCAAAGCTTCGCAAATTAATTTCATCAGTTTGTTATCAAAATGGCTTCCTCCATCACTCTCAATAGTGACTGGAAAACCGTACCTTGGGATGATTTCTCTGAGCATTAGTTTTGCTACTGTAATTGAATCACAATGTCGTGTAGGGAAAGCCTCTACCCATCTTGAGAATAAGCATACAATTACAAGTACATATTTCAAACAATTGTGTAAGGGCATTTCAATGAAATCCATTTGTAACCTGGTAAAGGGACCACCTTCTTGACCAATTATTCCTGTCCCCACCACTGATTTTCTGTTTGGATTCATTTGTTGGCATGACAAACACCTTTGACAAAAAGATTCAGCAATAGTTCTAAACTTGGTATTGAACCATGTTTCTCTGAAAAGTCTGACCATAGAATCTCTTCCTAGATGTGCTGGACCATGATATAATCTGGCCATGTCAGCAATCAAACAATTTGGTAAGACTACTCTGCCATCTTTGTAAACCCACACTCCATCTTCTTCACGTGGTCTACAATCTGATCTTAACCATAAGTCCTTTTCATCATCTTCTGCTTCATTTTGTAAATCTCTAATCTCATGCCATGTTTCTACAACAGTTGTTAGCATTAATGAATTTGAATCAGTTTCTTTACTCCTCTCCCGATTGTATGAATAATTTTTCCTTGCGCAGTATTTTGCTGTTTCATCTGCGAAGGCATTTCCCTTGGAAATATAATCAGTTCCTCTAGTGTGCGCTGCACATTTAACAATGGCAATTTCTTTTGGTAATTGTATTGCTTCAATTAATCTTCTAATGAAAACTGCATTTTTAATTGGTGATCCTGTTGATGTCATGTATCCTCTCTGTGACCAGAGTTGTCCATAATCATGCACAACTCCGTACCCATACTGACTATCAGTAATGATGGTAACTCTTATATCCTTTGATATTTCACATGCACGAATTAAAGCAATCAATTCAGCCACTTGTGCTGAACGAACTCCTTCAAGACATGATGCTTCTTCAACATCTACGACTGTACAAACTGAGTATGAAGCTTTCAAGACACCTCCTTCGGATCTTAAACATGAGCCATCTACAAAGTAGACAAAATCCGATTCAGACAAAGGTCTGTCTTTGATGTCTTTTCTTGGTTTAGTGCAGAATTCCATGACATCTAAACATTCATGTTCTGTTTCAATGTCATCAACAATTTCAGAATCAGGCAGTAATGTAGAAGGATTCAGATTCAAACATCTTGAAATCGAAACATTATCTGCTCCCAGTATGATTTTCTCATACTTTGTCAATCTGCTACTTGTTAGATGTTGAGTCTTACCTCTTGTCAGTAATATTTCAACTGAATGAGGCACAAAAACCTTTACAGGAAATCCCATAATGATTCCTTCACTTTGTTCAAGGCTGATACTTGTAGCTGCAACTGCTTTCAAACAACCTGGTAATGCTTTTGCAATTGGATCAAGAACTGCAGAGAAGTATGCAATAGGTTTCTTTAAATTTCCATGTCTCTGAATTAACACAGATAATGCACATCCTTCTCTCTCACTGCAATACAGTTCAAAATCTTTCTCATAATTTGGCATGCCTAAAGCAGGAGCTTGGCATAAGCTCTTTTTCAGGTTCTCAAAACATTCCATCTCAGCATCATTTAGAATAATTGGATCTTTTACATCTGACTTTGTCAGTCTTTGTAGTGGTTTTGCAATTACTGAAAATCCACTTATCCATTGTCGACAGTAACCTACCATTCCCAAGAACATTCTGACTTGTCTTTGTGTTCTTGGTGGTAACATTGCTTGAATCATTTTTATTCTCTCTATTGTTACTTGTCTTTTTCCCTTTGCAATTCTGTGACCAAGATATTTTACTTCTTGTTTGCAAAACTGTAGTTTTGCTGGGGACACTTTATGTCCTTCTTCTGCAAGGCGATTTAACAGGATTATTGTGTCTGTTACACAATTTTCTCTTGTCTTTGCAGCTATTAACAAATCATCAATATACTGCACTAGTGTAGACCTACCTGGTAAATCTAGGTCTTCTAATGATCTTTTTAACAGTTCGTTAAAAATTGAAGGACTTTCTGTATAGCCCTGTGGGATTCTTGACCATCCGAGGGTCTTACCTTGGAATCTGAAAGCAAATATTTCATAACTGTCTGGATGTAAGGGAACAGTAAAGAATGCATTGCAAAGGTCGATGACTGTATACCATTCAGCATCATGTGGAATCTGAAATAGAATTACTGCTGGATTTGGAACCACAGGACAACATGGAACGACAATTTGATTAACCTTTCTCAAATCTTGTACGATTCTAAATGTTCCGTTAGACTTTTTAACTCCCATAATCGGTGAATTACAAGAGCTACTCTTCATTTCCTTTAATACACCTTGCTTGATTAATTTTTCAATTATAGGTGTAATACCTTCAATTGTTTCTGTTTTCATCTTATATTGTGGAGTGTTTGGAAATTCTATTCCCTGTTTCAATGTAATTTTTACTGGATCTACGTTTTTCATCAGACCCATCTCATTTCCAGTAAAATCCCATATTTCAGATTTCACTGTTCCTTTGAGTTCTTCAGGTAGATCTTTTTCTTCAAATGCAGGAAACAATTTTGTTTCTTCTGCTTCTATCATCATCATTGTCATTCTGTATAAACCATCTTCCTCCATTGTTTGTAATTCAACTCCATCAGGAGAACAATATATTCTACAATTCATTTTACATAGGATGTCTCTGCCTAATAGATTTACTGGACTACTATTACAAACCACAAATCTGTGTTTATCTCTGTAATTTCCAATTTCAACTGGTACTGGATCAGTTAAGTCTGTTTTAATTTGTTGATTACTTACTCCGACAACTTGGATGGTATCCCCAGAGAGAGGTAGGTTTTCAATTTCCACTGATCTAACAGTAGAACGGGTAGCACCAGTGTCCACTAGAAAAGTGATGTCTACATCATTAACTTTCCCGTTTACATAAGGACCAGACTGGTCAACCTCAAGAGTGGCTCCAACGACACACTCTTCCTCCTCTCTCGGGCACCGTCAGCAATAATCATCAGAATCACTGTCTTGATTTTCTGTTAATAAAAATTGTTGTGAAGCATTTTGCATTTGAACCCTTTGCTGCTTTTGCTGTTTCTGTGGTTTTATTACCTGTTCACTTCCCTGAAATCCCACGTTTGGATTATATTTTTGAACTCCCCCACAATTCGGAAAAGGTGGTTTGTGGCAATTGGTCTTGACGATTATTCACCTGTTGTTGTTGCTGTTGCTGTAACTGTCGCTGAATATTAAATTCGTTTAACCCCTGTTGCATCTGTAGCTGTCGCTGCAGGTCAACACCATTCTGCATCTGTGGATTCAATAAGGGATTCTTTAAGTTTTTAGGAGGATGAGGACACTCGTCCCTCCAATGTCCAATTTCGCCACAATTAAAACAAGGTAATCTTTGCTTCAGCTCCTCAATCTTTGGGCTAAATTTCTTTGGGAAATTATTACCTTTAAACTTCCCTTGTATCTGGTTTGTATTTCCAGTTTGAACAAAATTAGTGTTCTTATTACCCATGCTGGCAATCTGTTGCTCAGCCACTTTTACCTGAGCCCACATGGCTTTCTCCTTCAGCTTCTTCTGTTTTACTTCTATTTCATCACTGCAATATTTTGCTTTTCTTAGAATATCATCTACAGATAGTGATTGCCATCCGACAATACTAGTTCTGATCATTTCTCCAATTTCAGGTTTTAGTCCATAAACAAATCTATAGACAAAATGACTCATGTCTTTTTCATCTAATTTTTCATAACCACTGTATTCAGCAGCCTTTTGAATTTCTGTATTTAAAGGAATAGTTAATCCAGTTTTGTTTGTTTCTCTTGGTTCAAATACGGGCTGAACAGGACCAATTGTTACTGGAACTGTTACAGCTTCCATGCCTTTTGTCATTCTTTTTATTAGTTCTTCCTTTGATCTTATATATTCATTATAATCAACATCTTCAACATTTCTTGCCTCTCTTGTATAATCTTTTGGAGGTTCCCTTGCTCTTGGAGTCATTGTAAAATGTCTACCTTCATTTCGAGCATTCTCGAATTCTGGTCTTCTAGGAGTTTCAGTGATTTCACAATTATTTGGATAAAGTTTAGGAGCTTCACTAATTGGAGGTGCACTCGGTGAAGTTTCAGTAGAAACCACCGGAGTAGACCATGATCTAGGAGGTCTCAAAGGCTGATTAGGCTGATTCTTTCTAGCAGTTGTATATATTTCTTCCATAACTGCATCCTCAGATTCACTTTCCATAGATTTCCCTGTAGGAGTACCCATTACCATTTCATGAATTAAATACAATCCTTCACTCATGTTTCCCTGTCTCCACATTCTCAATCTATCTTCATGAGTTTCTCTTTTCCAAGATGGATTTTTAGAAGGTCTTTTAATTCCACTAGCTTCTCTTTGTAACTGATACATCTCGTCTTCCCACTCAACTAAAGCTTCAAATTGAGTTGGTCTCGGTTTTGGAACGAGAGCATTCATTTTCTCTCGTAAGTTTCTTAAGACTCTTACATTAAATGAACCTTCATCAGGCCAAGTTAAAACACCGTCATTTTTAGTATAACGTTTCCAACTGTCGAACCATAAGACAGTATGATATCCATATTCACCTTCCATGTACGCTGCAGGTGTTTTATACTTATGAAGTAGTTTACCACCTCGCGTTTCGATTTTCTTGTCAGGTGAAAATAAATTCTTGAATTTCTGAAATAATGTTGACTTTTTCTCAACATGTTTAAAATGATAACTCATTTTTAAGAGTTAAATCTAATTCACAAAATCGTTCGTAAAATATTTCCGGGATGTTCCGTACAACAACCAATCCGTGCGCGAAACACACCAACAAGCCAATGACAGTTGAGCTACGTCACTTTTCTGCTCAACCAATGAATTTAGAGTTTTTCCGAAGGACCAATCAGCTCACAGGCCGTCAGAGACTCAAGAGCCAATCAGAATATATCTTGTGACGTAGGTCACCCAATCCCAGCGCGGCTCTGTGACGTACACAGCAGCTGCGGTTTCTCGTTTCTCACTCCTTGCGCTTACCCCTCCTTCACAAAATCTTTTCACAGCGCCATTTTAAGAACACTTTTCAGTGTAAATTAATTTTTAACGATGACTATAAAGACAACATCTGTTCGTTTCACTATTTAGGATAGTTTACATACATTCAAGTATCCACACTTCGGAATAGACGGCGCTATTCACACTAAGGATAATATTCAATTGTCAGTAGAGTAACCTTACCCCACCCTTCTAACACGTATAATTATGAACTCGCTTTGCTCTGAACCCACCGCGAAGTGAAAGTTCTAAGAGTTCCACTTGAACATAAAATACAATTCAAACTCGCACTTTCATACGGAAAATTCCCTAATTTCAAACACACATGAAATCCGTACAGGACTCTCACCTGTTTATAGAAATCATGCACCGTTAGCAAAATAACGACGTTATCCGTACAGGGCTCTCACCTGTTTATAGATATGAAGCATGTACCCGTACAGGACTCTAACCTGTTTATAGATAATCATGTACCGACGCTAATTTACCCTTCACTCAAGCTCGGATATAACTAATACTTTTATCACAGTGAGTTTTATGGAAGGCGCTTTGTCCCTATTCTCATGCTGCTCAAATTTCTTAGAAAACCCTTACTATACAAGATTCACACCTAGCCCTAAAACTGTGCTGCTCGGCGACAACACTATGGTACACGGCGATACCTCTTGTGATACTCGGCGATATCACTACAAACAGAACAGATGGCTTGCGTGACTAATTTCTCGCCACACAATCTATACCGGTATAGTTTACAGATAGCACGAAAAACGAACTCAACATGTGTTAAAACATCGATCCTATTTCCATACCATAACGTAACCCTTAGCAACCAACATATTACCTTGGTTACCCCTTAGCAACCATCAATTTCTGCTACCAGAGAATTGATCCAGCGGCCTATAGAAAATATATCATAAACAACGCTACCCAACTTCATAACCTATAAACAAAATGATATACTAAATATGGACCCATTTATAAACCTGACATATTTTGGGCCTACTGAATCAGGTGGTCAGATAAAATCTATATACACATTATCTACACACTATATACATTTTGTACATCTGCGGAAAGAATATTGTCATTAGAATAAAACTATACCATTTAAATGACCACCATAGGCGACGTGATCTAGCTAATAGTAACCTACACTTCTGAATAACCAAGACCAGCTTGTTTGTCAAAAGTAAGATTTTATTTACTAAATTATGGTATATAGGTTGATAGTTCTATAAATGAATTTTATTTGCAATAAAGCAAGCATGATTGTAAAGAAATATGAGAAAATACAATTTAAGCAAGTAAATCAAAATCAAAGTGAATATATAAAGTTTAGCATTTCTAAAATCTAATTCCCTAACTGTGCTAAATAGATAGAAATTAAAGTAAAGTTCTATGAGGATTCTTACGTGCTCCAAGTAAAGTTCATCAGCACTTCACCCTCATCGGAAAGTCAGAAAGCAGCAGCCAGCCCATCCCTAAGGGCATGACTTTTTATACCTTTCTATGCTAACTAAACTACGCAAGGGAAAGTTTTCAGAAATCTTCGACGTCCCATTGGCTGAGAGTGACAAGTGACATGTCACCCAGTTTTCAAAAAGTTCCATTAAATCACGTTTCATAGAGACCATTGTCTCTTCCACGTGAAGCCAGAAGCTTCCTGAGTTTGCAACAAATGTATTAAGTCATTCTCGCAGCGTCCATTGACTTTCATTATACTTCCGCGGATGCCAAGTTAAGGACTGACAAAATGTTCACTTTCGACCTTGGCCATGTCCGACAGAATGATGACAGCATTCGTTTTTTGCTTTGTGAACGCAGCTTTTGACGAATAATTTATTTCAGAATGGGCGTCTCGTGACTTTCTGCAGAATTATATGTCAGCTCTTTTTCTGCGGCTCAAGTGACTAGGCCCAAAAGCAGGCAACTTATGATTTCTAATATAAAACAAACACAAGAAAAGTATTAATGTAAGAAATAATGTAGATTCTGTATCCACCCCAAGTTTTACTAATTAATTAACCCACCCGATTAATCTATATGTTACCTAGCCATTGCAAACAAATAAAGCAGCGTTTATATCTACCAGTCTCCGTTATTCCATGAGACCCATATGCACCTAGAATAGTAGAAATGACATCACACAGACAAGGAAAAGCAAAACAAGCACATGCTTCTTTTAAGTCTGCAGCAGTTAGTAATGACAAAAACGAAAACAATAAATTATTTTATTATTTTGCACGAACAAAAAGATGCAACAATTATGCACGTTTATGAGCACACATGTTAGTCCCCCCATGTGTAAAGTTTAATCTAAGTTGTATTAGCACGACATATCACAAATCATTAATATTATTATTCATGTTATGGAAATGTGACTTCGCGAGTTTAAACAAAATTTTGTTTTCTATCTCGCTCCATCACAGCCAGGTCTTGAGTATCCTCCTGAAGGTCAGCAGGTCTTGAATCTGTCGTAGGCTCAGTGGGAGGGTGTTCCATGTCTTGGCGGTGAGGTGGGAGAAGGATCTCCCGACGGTGATTGTTCTTCGGATGCGTGGGACGGTGGCAAGTGAGAGGTCGGCGGAGCATAGCTGGCGGTTGGGGATGTAGAAGGAGAGCCATCTGTTGAGGTAGGCTGTGCCGGTCTTGTGTTGGGGGGTGATGTGGCCGTGTCGTGGTACATCGAGGATCAGTCGTGCCGAGGCGTTTTGGATGTGTTGGAGTCGTTTGATGAGCTTGGTCGGGGCTCCCGCGTAGAGGGTGTTTCCGTAGTTGAGTCTGCTGCTGACGAGGGCCTGGGTGACTGCCTTTCTTGTATCTGTCGGGATCCATCTGTAGATGTTGCGGAGCATGCAGAGGATGTTGAAGCAGGAGGAGGAGACGGCGTTGACTTGCTTGGTCATTGATAGCGTTGAGTCGAGGATGATCCCCAGGTTGTGTGCGTGGTCGGTGGGTGTCGGGGCTGCCTCCAGTGCCATCGGCCACCAGGAGTCGTCTCAGGCTGAAGGGTTGGAGCCGAGGATGAGGACCTCCGTCTTGTCAGAGTTCAGCTTCAGACGGCTGATCTTCTTCCAGTCGTCAACGGCCTTCATTCCTTCGTGGAGGTTGGCTTTGGCGGTGATGGGGTCCTTGGTGAGGAAGAGGATCAGTTGAGTGTTGTCGGCATAGTAGATTATGTTGAGGTCGTGCTGCGGGCGACGCGTGTGAGCAGGGCCATGTAAATGTTGAACAGTGTCGGGCTGAGGGAGGATCCCTGGGGTACGCTGCAGATGATCTCGGAGGCTTTGGAACGGAATGGGGGGTAGGTGAACACTCTGGGTTGGAGGTGTGCACGTAGAGTGCGGAGGCAAACGGTGTCGAAGGCGGCGGAGAGGTCTAGGAGGATGAGTGCTGCAATCTCACTGTTGTCCAGCAGGGTCCTGATGTCGTCGGTGGCGACGATGAGGGCAGTCTCGGTGCTGTGGTTGCTGCGGAACCCTGACTGGTAAGGGTCCAGGATTCTGTTTTCTTCGAGGTATTGGGTTACCTGTCTGTTGACGATTTTCTCGATGACCTTGGCCGGGAAGGGGAACAGAGAGGTGGGCCGGAAGTTCTTGAGGTCTCTTGGGTCTGCCTTAGGTTTTCTGAGTAGGGCGTTGATCTCGGCGTGTTTCCAGCTCTCTGGAAAGGTCGCAGTCTCGAGGGAAAGATTGATGATGTTGTACAGGTGGGGTGCGATGGAGCTGCTTGCTTTGTTGAAGACGTGGTGCAGGAATGGGTCTGACGGAGACCCAGAGTGGATTGTGCTCATGGTCTTGATGGTGTCATCAACGCTCACTCTGGCCCAGGCTAGCAGGGGGTCGTGATCGATGGTGTGCGGAGAGTCTGTTGTGTACCGGTCTGTTGGGGCTGTCTGGATGTTGAAGCTGTCGTGGATGTCTGCTATCTTGCAGTGGAAGAAGGTGGTGAGGGAGTCGCACAGGGCTTGTGACGGCGGGATGTCGGAGCTGGGGTTGGAGAGTTTCTTCACGATGTTGAAGAGCTCCTTGCTATTGTGACCTTGGCCGGGAAGGGGAGCAGAGAGGTGGGCCGGAAGTTCTTGAGGTCTCTTGGGTCTGCCTTAGGTTCTTCTGTGCAAGAATGGCTTTTCTCCTCCTCCGGCTTCTATGTCCTTCGTGCTCACTCTTCTGGTCTTCTGACTGGCGCCTTTTCTCCTCCTACCATCATCTGCGATTGGCTATTGCCCTTCGCTGTTCCGCAATCGCAAACCCCAACTAAAACCTGTGACAAAAACTCCCAGAACAATTACCTTCAATCAATCAATCAATCAATCATTTGTAAAGCGCACTACATACCCGCAAGGGTCTCAAGGTGCTGGGGAAGGGGGCGCTACTGATCGAACAGCCAGGTCTTGAGTATCCTCCTGAAGGTCAGCAGATCTTGAATCTGTCGTAGGCTCAGTGGGAGGGTGTTCCATGTCTTGGCAGTGAGGTGGGAGAAGGATCTCCCGACGGTGATTGTTCTTCGGATGCGTGGGACGGTGGCAAGTGAGAGGTCGGCGGAGCATAGCTGGCGGTTGGGGATGTAGAAGGAGAGCCGTCTGTTGAGGTAGGCTGTGCCGGTCTTGTGTTGGGGGGTGATGTGGCCGTGTCGTGGTACATCGAGGATCAGTCGTGCCGAGGCGTTTTGGATGTGTTGGAGTCGTTTTATGAGCTTGGTCGGGGCTCCCGCATAGAGGGTGTTTCCGTAGTCGAGTCTGCTGCTGACGAGGGCCTGGGTGACTGCTTTTCTTGTATCTGTCGGGATCCATCTGTAGATGTTGGGGAGCATGCAGAGGGTGTTGAAGCAGGAGGAGGAGACGGCGTTGACTTGCTTGGTCATTGATAGCGTTGAGTCGAGGATGATCCCCAGGTTGTGTGCTTGGTCGGTGGGTGTCGGGGCTGCCTCCAGTGCCATCGGCCACCAGGAGTCGTCTCAGGCTGAAGGGTTGGAGCCGAGGATGAGGACCTCCGTCTTGTTAGAGTTCAGCTTCAGACGGCTGATCTTCATCCAGTCGGCAACGGCCTTCATTCCTTCGTGGAGGTTGGCTTTGGCGGTGATGGGGTCCTTGGTGAGGAAGAGGATCAGTTGAGTGTCGTCGGCATAGTAGATTATGTTGAGGTCATGCTGCGGGCGACGCGTGTGAGCAGGGCCATGTAAATGTTGAACAGTGTCAACTGAGGGAGGATCCCTGGGGTACGCTGCAGATGATCTCGGAGGCTTTGGAACGGGATGGGGAGGCGGACACTCTGGGTTGGAGGTGTGCACGTAGAGTGCGATGGCAAAAGGTGTCGAAGGCGGCGGAGAGGTCTAGGAGGATGAGTGCTGCGATCTCACTGTTGTCCAGCAGGGTCCTGATGTCGTCGGTGGCGACGATAAGGGCAGTCTCGGTGCTGTGGTTGCTGCGGAACCCTGACTGGTAAGGGTCCAGGATTCTGTTTTCTTCGAGGTATCGGGTTACCTGTCTGTTGACGATTTTCTCGATGACCTTGGCCGGGAAGGGGAGCAGAGAGGTGGGCCGGAAGTTCTTGAGGTCTCTTGGGTCTGCCTTAGGTTTTCTGAGTAGGGCGTTGATCTCGGCGTGTTTCCAGCTCTCTGGGAAGGTCGCAGTCTTGAGGGAAAGATTGATGATGTTGTACAGGTGGGATGCGATGGAGCTGCTTGCTTTGTTGAAGACGTGGTGCGGGAATGGGTCTGACGGAGACCCAGAGTGGATTGTGCTCATGGTCTTAATTTCCTTCCGTTTTGATTTACCCCACAGAAATGTATTTCCCCTGACGAAGTGCGTTTTAGTACGAAATGCATTGGGCATGTGGATGAACTAGTTGTTTATGTACATTTTCAAATGGATCATTGATGAACTTTCACAAAGTTGTGATGCAACAACTTTATTTTGCACAAATTGAATCACAAGAAATAAAACCAATGTATCAATCGAACTAACCTGGAATACAGTGCGAGTATCTGTTTGTTAAAAACTTTGACTTAATTCATTGGAACTTTAAGGAGGTGATTCCCGCATAAGAGTGCGACTGGCCAATCTGTCAATTCAGACAGCATCCATCTTGATGGTGTCATCGACACTCACTCTGGCCCAGGCTAGCAGGGGGTCGTGATCGATGGTGTGCGGAGAGTCTGTTGTGTACTTGTCTGTTGGGGCTGTCTGGATGTTGAAGCTGTCGTGAATGTCTTCTATCTTGCGGTGGAAGAAGGTGGTGAGGGAGTCGCACAGGGCTTGTGACGGCGGGATGTCGTTGGAGCTGGGGTTGGAGAGTTTCTTCACGATGTTGAAGAGCTCCTTGCTATTGTGTGCGTTGTTGTCGAGGTGGTCTTTGAAGGAGGTCCTTTTGGCCGCCCTGATGAGGTGATGGTGGTTGCGGATGGCGTCCTTGTGTGCTGCGTGGCTGTCCGGAGTTTGTTCACTGTGCCATTCCTTCTCTAGTTTCCGGTAGGCTTGCTTGGAGGCAAGGAGTTCAGGGGTGAACCAGCTGGCCCTCTTGCTGGTGTCTCTTTGGGGGGTTTCTTCAGCAGGGGGAGGGTGTTGGCGCAGTCCTCAATCCAGCGTCTGAGGCTGTGGGCAGCGTCGTCGGTGTTGGAGGGTTCGGTGGGTGGGCTGAGAGCGAGGTTTGCATGTAATTGGTCTTTGGTGATTTTGCTCCAGCAGCGGCGGAGGATCTGTTGGGTGCGGTGGTGTGTGGTGGGTTTCTGGAAGGCAAAGTGGATGCAGCGGTGGTCGGTCCAGAGGAGTTCGGTGGTGTGGCTGACAGAAACCTGCGGGCTTGAGGAGAAGACGGGGTCGAGCGTGTGGCTGGCGGAGTGGGTGGGCATTGTGACGAGTTGCTTCAGTCCGAGGTTGGCGAGGTTATCGATCAGGGTTGTGGAGTTGTTGTCCACCAACCTACAGTAAAATCTCCCAACCCATTCGCTCGAGACTCACCCGATACGCCCCAGCTCTCCTGAGTTGTTGCAGCACACCAGCATCCTCCGGGGGTAACCACCACTCTTCGCTCCAGACCTACGCATTGTGCTCTCGATCCGTGGCGTCCTCGCAGGCGTCTTCGGTGTTGGCTGGTTCTTCTGTGCAAGAATGGCTTTTCTCCTCATCCGGTTTCTATGTCCTTCGTGCTCACTCTTCTGGTCTTCTGACTGGCGCCTTTTCTCCTCCTACCATCATCTGCGATTGGTTATTCCCCTTCGTTGTTCCGCATTCCTGTTTAAAGAGACGGCGATGTGATGTCTAATAGGTGGTTTGCCATTCTGGATTTGCTACAACCCATTCTCTTACCTTTCTGCAGGTGTGTAGGTGTTCGTGAAGGTTGTTACTGCAGCAGGTTTTTGGTAAGGACCAGCGGCGCAAATGGGATTCTTCACAATCACATTTAAAAAAGTACATTCATTGCATTAATATATTTTAAATAGTCAAATTCACCATATATCCTATGGGAACAACTGGTATGTAACCTAGCCAAATTCATTAATAACAAAGATAATCTTCTAAATTAATGGGATGCTTAATTAATCTCTTTGGTCTTCTAGTCAATTTATCAATGGAATGCACCAATGGCGATTGGTGACATAATAAAATGGTGGGGCGCTACAAACAAACATTAAAATAAACATTTATGAAAGAATAAAAGTTTTACTTACCTTATCCTGCAGCACGTCCTTGATGTTCTCTAGTCCCTGGCTCCAGACACCCTCTGAGCACGAGGTCCCACAGCCAACTACCTTATCCAATCTCGAAGCTGCTCTCCTGCTGTTAACCAGCATGAGTGAAGCGCCTGGATTGGCTGGAGCAGACTGGTTCAGCACTCCGAAAGGCACTGGAGGGCTTTGCCTACTCTCCAACCCAACTGTTTAAGACACCTGTGTTGGAGAGGTTTGAATTGGGCATGTTGGGCTGTTTGTAGTAATATAGGCCACCAAACCTACATGCGCACTTCAAACTGAAGTGGCCACAAATTGCTACCAATCAGCAACAATGTTACACTTCTCAACCTCCACACTCCATTCGGCAGAGAGTAAAAAATTAAATTGTAATAACATCATTTTATTACTATTTTATTTTTCAAACATTTTGTAGCCGTGTGGAGGGGGGGCAACGCTCCTCCGCTCCTTAGGAGGGACCGTCGCTGGAAGGCACAGGAATAGGATTTAAATCAATTCCACTATCTTCGTGTCCCAGGGTATCTTCACTACCACTTGTCTACCCATCTGTGTTATTTTGTTGTTCTCAACACTCTCTTGGTGCTCAGTAGTTACAATATCTTCTTCCAGATTGTGTGTCCTACCATATTGATTCTCTGGCATTTCTACTCTGCATTACTCTGAACACACAGCTACTCTCTCTAAATTCCACTCCTTACCATCTTCTAATGTGACCGCATTATTTAACAATTGTTAAATGCTTTTAGGTATAAAGTAAAAACTTACTTCCTTGAGAACTATGCCTGGTTTCTTAATTCTAACCGACTGTCCAACTTTAACTTGCTGTGTTGGACACCAGGTTTCCCTTCATATTATTTTTTGTATTCTTCTAGTTTGTTTATAATTTTTTTCTCTGACCTTTCCCAAAGACCAGGTCCCTCTCATAGGAGTGGGTAACCATCCTGGGTTAAACTCTCAAGACCTGGCTCTTCGGTTACCACACCTGATGACCCTCCCCCACCCCCACCCCCCCCCCCCAGCGGCTTGGGACCCTTACGGGTGAGTAGCGCGCTTACAATTCCCCTGATTGATTGATTGATTTGATCTAGGTTTCTTTCCTTTCATTAATTCAAATGGAGAAAACCCTGTGCATGCCACTTCTGTTAATCTGTATGACCAAAGTGTTTTACACACTTGCGTTACCCAACAAGAAAAGTTTTTTAATGATAAATGAATGGCCCCCTTAAGAATTATATTAACGTGTTCAACCATTCCATCTCAACTTGAACTGTAAAGGGATGTTGTCCTGTGGCAAACTCGATATTGAAAAAAATATTCCTTAGATTTTTCTTTGACAAATTGTACACCATTGTCACTCAGTAAAATGCTAGGTATCTCTTCATTCTGAAAAACCTCTTCTATGAACCCTTGGATTGGAGTGATATTTGTTTTGTTAACAATTTTTATGTAAGACCACCGGGAAATACATCCAGCAATACTTGTATACATATTTTTGAGTATTCCCAATCAGCCCACTAATGTTAACTGCCATTTGTTCCCAATGGGCATTTCGAGCATTCAATTGTATTGCTCGTAGGAGATCTCAATGTCTTCAAAGATATATAAGCTGAACCTGCATAGATGGCATTCTCTGACACCTCATTATCAATACCTGGCCTCCGAAATAAACTTTTCATTGCTGATTTAGTTTTTATTATTATTATACCTATCATGGCACACAGAAATATTTATTTTCCTTAAAGCAAAAGGAGGAATTATCTTTTGCCCTCTAACTAAGAATCCTTCTACAATTGCCAGCTCACTGGTTACCTCCCAGAATGCTCTGAGTTCTCCCATATCACTTGTATTGGGCCATGCCTCCTTCACAAAGTCAACGACTATTTTTAATTCTTGATCTTTCTCACACTCTGCTTGCCATTTTTCCAGATTTAATGAGTGTTCCCATTTCAACCACACGCTTAATTTTTTTCACTTTCCAACAAATTCTCCTGATTTTCTAGTACTGTAGTGGGCATCCTAGATAAAAAAAAACTGCTACTGCGTTTTTCTTTCCTGTAAAATACTCAACTTTGTAGTTGACGTCTGTAGGAAGGTGGAATCCGACTACATGGTTACCCTCACTTTTTTACTGGTGTTTTAATGGTTGTTTACTTAGTTTGTCTGGGATCCTGCTATTCAGGGCCCCCGTCTATTTACTTTCCTCTCTAGAATGATTCCAAGTACTTTAGGTACACTCCAGTGTGGTTACTGGGGTACCCTTATAAGTCCCGGTATATGATATCCTATATACCCAAGACATAGGTACACAAGAGGCCTACCAGGGGCTACAGCATGTATTATGCCACCCGTTGACAGCCTTCCAAAATTACACCACAGGTCTGCTACTGCAGCCTGTGTAAGGGGGTGTATGTACCCCTTACTTAGATACAGGTTCCCTATATCTACCTTATATTACTACACATATAATCAGTCACCCCTATGGCAGGCCTTATCAATCCTGAAGGCAGTGTGCTGGGTTTTGTGTGAGAGGGTGCCCATGCATGAGCAGGGCCCCTCTGCAGCCTTCGGAATCTCTTCTCTGGGGTTGTTCTGTGATGCGGCCAGACCATATACTCTTAAGTGCATTATAACCTCGCAGTAAATGCTAACTTTGGAATGGCTGCAAGGAAACATGTCGTGTTTGGTGTCAAAGTGATGCATTTTCTGTTGCAGATGAAGGACAGCAAAGTTTGAAATATGTGTTTAGAGTACCTGCTACCATTTGCTGGATCCAAAGAGCAAAGTTCTCCTGGTGTCTTCCATTTGATCAAACACAAGGAGATGATGAACGGAGCGCTGAAACGTTTTAGACACTCACCTCCAGTCACAAATCTGGGTTGATGTTAGGATTTGCGCCATAAACATGGCTAACCCTCATACTGTGTATTAGAATTGGCCCAATATATGTAGCATGTTCAGTATTTATTTTGGTTTGCTCTGTGGAATTGCACAAGTGTGAACTTTCATGCTTTTATTTGTCTTGTATAATCTGGTATGGTTTGCTGTAATACTGTTACATACAAACAACTAGAGAGAGAGGGAAATGAGACTCTCTTATACCCCCTGTAAAGCAATATATAACAACAAAAGAGTGACTAAGGTGTAATCTAGTGCAAATACACATAGATAAGGCACAACAGTAAAGGAAAACCATCCAAGTTTGTAAAAGAACCCTCACTCACCGACCTGGTCGGTGACATGCTTCATCATAGGGTTCCACCAGAGAGGCCGAATGCCTCCCTGGTGTGCTTCTACGCCTGATTTACAGCGGAGCAGGATGTTAAGATACGTGTGTACGTGCTGGTGAAAAGGAAAGTGATTTAAAAGGTGACTGGTTCTGGCTTGTCAAATAATTTTATTTTAAGCTGACCAGTGACCATTAAAAGAAGTGGGACGAATGTCAACTAATTCAGTAATGTAATTAGTAACAATCAATTTATGTGTGGAAAATGGGTCGACATGTTTCTGCTTGTAAGCGCGATTAGCTAAGCATTCTTCAGGACCTACTATCAGTTCTGCGGCGGTATGCGCACCCTAAGGCACACCCTAACCTGAGGAACTATTAATTGTAGTACAACTCACTGTTATACCAGTGAGGTCTCGCGTGGAATCAAAAGACCAAAAAGCACATTCACTTATGAAGCAAGTAGTTTCATGGGTCCAACAGGGAGGGGGAGCCAACACCTGGGAATTTCCCGAATCGTGCGCTCCCGATAAAGACCTAGCGCGATCCTCCCTTTTCTTGTATAAACTTTATGGTTTGCTGTAATATTGTTATAAAAATGCTCCAGGGGTAAGGGATCACAATCTGTGTAAATCCCTGGCACACCTCGCCCATCGAGCCCATCGAACAATCGGAACAATCTGTGCAACCTAAGGATTATCCCCTTATCTCCGCACCGGAACCCACGGACCCCCACGGCGTAGTTTCTGGAACACCCGAGCTCCGGACTCCTCGAGGGTCGCCTGTTGCCCTCTCCAACCGGGGAACTCCGCCGTCTCATCGGACTCGATCTTGCTCCTCCTGTGGGACCAGCTGCCCATCAGCCGGCTCGCAAGAACTCCTTGACAGGAAGATGCCGCTCCCCCGACGTGACAAGGACCCGCATGGACTCGGCTCGACTCGGCTCAACACTGCGGGAGTCGCGGAGCCACCGTCTGCCCCTCCGTGTGTGGCCCCGAAGTCGACATCTTGCACTTGAGGGAGAAGGGAGCTACGCACCGACAGCCTCAACCCACGAGGAACAAGGTAAGGGTGGCCCCCTGTACACCCCCGTATCGCTATTGCAAAGATTGCGCCACCCGACTGGACTGAACTCCAGCGACCCACCCGACCTCCACCTCTCCTGGTTTCCCTCCCAGCATCCGGATCCTACCTGACCCCTGCTACGGTTTCGCCCGCACTCCTGGGGCTCCACAGCCTACTGCCGAGTGCTCTCCTCCTCCGGCTTCTATGTCCAAAAGGCAAAAGGAGGAATTATCTTTTCCCCTCTAACTAAGAATCCTTCTACAATTGCCAGCTCACTGTTTACCTCCCAGAATGCTCTGAGTTCTCCCATATCACTTGTATTGGGCCATCCCTCCTTCACAAAGTCAACGACTATTTTTAATTCTTGATCTTTCTCACACTCTGCTTGCCATTTTTGCAGATTTAATGAGTGTTCCCATTTCAACCACACGCTTAATTTTTTTCACTTTCCAACAAATTCTCCTGATTTTCTAGTACTGTAGTGGGCATCCTAGATAAAAAAACTACTACTGCATTTTTCTTTCCTGTAAAATACTCAACTTTGTAGTTGACTTCTGTAGGAAGGTGGAATCCGACTACATGGTTACCCCCACTTTTTTACTGGTGTTTTAATGGTTGTTTACTTAGTTTGTCTGGGATCCTGCTATTCAGGGCCCCCGTCTATTTGCTTTCCTCTCTAGAATGATTCCAAGTACTTTAGGTACACTCCAGTGTGGTTACTGGGGTACCCTTATTAGTCCCTGTATATGATATCCTATATACCCAAGACATAGGTACACAAGAGGCCTACCAGGGGCTACAGCATGTATTATGTCACCCGTTGACAGCCTTCCAAAATTACACCACAGGTCTGCTACTGCAGCCTGTGTAAGGGGGTGTATGTACCCCTTACTTAGATACAGGTTCCCTATATCTACCTTATATTACTACACATATAATCAGTCACCCCTATGGCAGGCCTTATCAATCCTGAAGGCAGTGTGCTGGGTTTTGTGTGAGAGGGTGCCCATGCATGAGCAGGGCCCCTCTGCAGCCTTCGGAATCTCTTCTCTGGGGTTGTTCTGTGATGCGGCCAGACCATATACTCTTAAGTGCATTATAACCTCGCAGTAAATGCTAACTTTGGAATGGCTGCAAGGAAACATGTCGTGTTTGGTGTCAAAGTGATGCATTTTTTTGTTGCAGATGAAGGACAGCAAAGTTTGAAATATGTGTTTACAGTACCTGCTACCATTTGCTGGATCCAAAGAGCAAAGTTCTCCTGGTGTCTTCAATTTGATCAAACACAAGGAGATGATGGACGGAGCGCTGAAACGTTTTAGACACTCACCTCCAGTCACAGATCTGGGTTGATGTTAGGATTTGCGCCATAAACATGGCTAACCCTCATACTGTGTATTAGAATTGGCCCAATATATGTAGCATGTTCAGTATTTATTTTGGTTTGCTCTGTGGAATTGCACAAGTGTGAACTTTCATGCTTTTATTTGTCTTGTATAAACTGGTATGGTTTGCTGTAATACTGTTACATACAAACAACTAGAGAGAGAGGGAAATGAGGCTCTCTTATACCCCCTGTAAAGCAATATATAACAACAAAAGAGTGACTAAGGTGTAATCTAGTGCAAATACACATAGATAAGGCACAACAGTAAAGGAAAACCATCCAAGTTTGTAAAAGAACCCTCACTCACCGACCTGGTCGGTGACATGCTTCATCATAGGGTTCCACCAGAGAGGCCGAATGCCTCCCTGGTGTGCTTCTACGCCTGATTTACAGCGGAGCAGGATGTTAAGATACGTGTGTATGTGCTGGTGAAAAGGAAAGTGATTTAAAAGGTGACTGGTTCTGGCTTGTCAAATAATTTTATTTTAAGCTGACCAGTGACCATTAAAAGAAGTGGGACGAATGTCAACTAATTCAGTAATGTAATTAGTAACAATCGATTTATGTGTGAAAAATGGGTCGACATGTTTCTGCTTGTAAGCGCGATAGCTAAGCATTCTTCAGGACCTACTATCAGTTCCACGGTGGTATGCGCACCCTAAGGCACACCCTAACCTGAGGAACTATTAATTGTAGTACAACTCACTGTTATACCGGTGAGGTCTCGCGTGGAATCAAAAGACCAAAAAGCACATTCACTTATGAAGCAAGTAGCTTCATGGGTCCAACAGGGAGGGGGAGCCAACACCTGGGAATTTCCTGAATCGTGCGCTCCCGAATAAAGACCTATCGCGATCCTCCCTTTTCTTGTATAAACTTTATGGTTTGCTGTAATACTGTTATAAACATGCTCCAGGGGTAAGGGATCACAATCTGTGTAAATCCCTGGCAAACCTCGCCCATCGAGCCCATCGAACAATCGGAACAATCTGTGCAACCTAAGGATTATCCCCTTACCTCCGCACCGGAACCCACGGACCCCCACGGGGTAGTTTCTGGAACACCCGAGCTCCGGACTCCTCGAGGGTCGCCTGTTGCCCTCTCCAAACGGGGAACTCCGCCGTCTCATCGGACTCGATCTTGCTCCTCCTGTGGGACCAGCTGCCCATCAGCCAGCTCGCAAGAACTCCTCGACAGGAAGATGCCGCTCCCTCGAAGTGGCAAGGACCCGCATGGACTCGGCTCGACTCGGCTCAACACTGCGGGTGTCGCCGGAGCCTCAGTCTGCCCCTCCGAGTGTGGCCCCGAAGTCGACATCTTGCACTTGAGGGAGAAGGGAGCTACGCGCCGACAGCCTCAACCCACGAGCAACAAGGTAAGGGTGGCCCACTGCCCCCCCCGTACCGCTATTGCAAAGATTGAGCCACCCGACTGGACTGAACTCCAGCGACCCTCCCGACCTCCACCTCTCCTGGTTTCCCTCCCAGCATCCGGATCCTACCCGACCCCTGCTACGGTTTCGCCCGCACTCCTGGGGCTCCACAGCCTACTGCCGGGTGCTCTCCTCCCTCTCCACAGAATCTCTTCCCCGCTGCAGCCGCCAACCACACAGCTTCCACTGAGGTCCCGAGGAGCAGTTCTCTCGGCACCTGCAGCTGCTATTCATGCTCCGTGCAGCTCGCGGGCTGAGCAGCTGCGAGGCATGTAAGGAGAAGATCGGCTGCCGACTTTGACCCTCGAGCACTTCCTTAATAAATCATCAGCTGTTGCCTTAGTCATCTTATGCGCATATGACATCCTCTCTAGCATCGTGCGCTTGCATCCACCAAAATAAACAAGAATAAATAAATAAATATTTAAAATACGATAAACCTAACCTCACTGGTTGCTGATTTAAAACACCAAACCTGACTCAAAATGGCAGCCCCTGGACAGCGTCCATAGAAAGAGGACTGCTCCTCGAAACAATCAAGGTCCCCTAACTGGACGCCAACCAGGCTTGCCCTCAGTCAGCTATAATAGAGGACTGCGCAAATCCAGTCTGCAGTAACAGAAAGAGGACTGCACAACCTCTATCTACTGTAACAGAAAGAGGACTGCTTACTCTTACAACCCTGGGGCGGCCATCTTGAAGTGGCACTGACTGACGGCATTAACCTACAACAACCAAGACAAGCCGTTATCCCCCTTCAAGCACCACTATCCTAACGATTATGTCCACATTGACTGCCGCTCACTGATCCAGGTCTCCACGAGTGTGCCCATCCCAAGCCAACATGGTGGGCCCTGGTCTAATTGCCTCTGGACAATCGCTTACACCCTGGTCTACCCCCCAAACCTCTCAAAAACCGCCACAAAAGCCTTCAAACACCTCACCCTGCAAACCATCCAGAGACACTGATCTCGGACCTACGTTACTGTGCGGACATAGGCATCATCACTACTGACCTCGTTTTCTACTCCAGAAGAATCCCCGCTTGGCGCAATACCTTTTCACTATTCCTTAATGTACCCTCATCCAGGAACATTCCATATGGCACTAAGCTCACAACAGTGCCATCAACAACCCTTCAAGCTGTCCTCACTATCACCCTCTACAAAAGCGGCATTGTACTGATCCAAGCCTCAACAAAAAACCTTGACAAATTCTCAGATCTTTTTACCACTCTCCGAAACCAGGTGCATGACACTGGGATGCCGACCAACACACGGCCTGACCCTACTTCAACCCCCCTGCCCAATTTAGAACACCTTAATCCCCTCACTACTCCCACCAACCTCCTTAACGCTTTGGACCAGAGACCCGTGATTGCACCCCTCCATGCTCCCCACTCGAAATCCACGGCTTCCATCACAGCTCACCTTAACCCCACCAGGCCTCCTACAACCACCTGAGCGAAATAAACCCTGAACCCTTGGTCTCCTCCCTCCATGCTCCCGACTCGGTCTCTAAGACCATTACGTCATCAGCATCTTTCGCTGTGGCAGATCAAGCCAGCCCCGCTAACACTCAAGCCACCCCCTCTATGACTCCTAACACAGCCCACCCTTGCCCTCCAACCCCCCCTCCTCAGCGACTCCTCCTGTAGCAGGTCATGCCAGCCCCGCTAACACTCAAGTCACTCCTTCCACGACTCCTAACATAGCCCTCCCTTGCCCTCCAACCCCCTCCTCCCCAGCGACTCCTGCTGCTGCAGGTCATGCCAGCCCCGCTAACACTCAAGCCACCCCTTCCACGATTTCTAGCACAGCCCACCCTTACCCACCAAGGCCCCCCCCACCCCAGCTATCTACTCTCTGCACTCCAGAGCCTCCAAAATAATTCAGAGCTTCCACTCCTCCATCCTCGATCTAACAAACCTCCTCCACCTCGCCGAACTCTCTTTCGCAAACCTCATGCCTCAGCTGTCTTCCCTTCCAATCCCAGAGCTTCCCAAACGCCCCCTACCGACATCCTTGAGACATCTTCGCCCCCGCAAGCACTCCAGCTACCTATCAGAGTAGGAAACCCTTGACCTCGCCCTCTTCTACAACCTTTCTCTCTTCTCAACAAATTCACAAGACCTCACTGAAAAGGAAATCCTGGATTTTCTCAGAGACCATAACGCAGCCCCTACCTCTCTACCTTGTCTACCAGACGCGGGTGCCGCACAACCCATCTGCACGGTTGCTATTAACCCATACAGATCTGCCCCCCTCTGCAATAGAAGGGTGATTAGAAGCAACCTTGCAACCGTACCCCTGTCGGTTCCGACCCCCGCTACCACCCCCCTCCCTGCTCTGAAGGGGCTCTTAATCAACTGCCGCGCCGCAGTAAAGCATGCAGCCGATGTCGTTGCTCTCATTCTGAACAACAACACAGACTTAGCCATTCTAACAGAATCATGGCTTAATGACACATCATCCCCATGCCTCGACCTCTTAATCCCCCCAACTTTAACATTGCCAGGCTAGACAGACCACATAACAAAAAATGTGGCGGAATCGCCTGCATCCATCGCTCTAACCTCCTTGTCACAGAGCTTCTAACGGATACCACTGATGCCTGTGAATATCTAGCCCTCTCAGTCTGCAGTAGCACCACCCTCCTTTGTAACCTACACACATTTTACCACCCCCCCAGGCAATAACGAATCCTTCACTGACTACCTCATGGAAGTTATCACGGCTAAGAACTCCCCCAACACCAAAGACATTTTCCTCTGTGACTTCAACCTGCACTGGAACGACCTTAAGGACCCCCATGTCAACGCCATTAAAGACCTCATGACCGATCTAGCCCTGACCCGAGCTTGCCCTCTCCCAACCCACTCGAAAGGGGCCACTCTAGACTGGATCATCTCCAAGGAGACAACCATCAAGCTCATATCGATTGACCCCTGCGACTGGTCACACCACCATGCCAACACCTTCCTGCTACCTAGCACCCGCAGGACAAGGACACCACATCCGGTGCTCCCTAAACGTTGGGCCAGAGACACCAAAAACCTAGACCTCAACGAACTTGAGACTCGCTGCAAATCCGACCCCCCCACCACATCACCTCAGTCAGTGACCTAAATGATCACTACTCTGCTACAATGTCGAATATCTTGGATGACCTAGCCCCTCTTAAACTAAAAAAGAACTCAAGTCAAAGATAGAAACCCATGGTTCACTGGTTCCCTCAACGACGAGAGGAGATCTCTCCGACAAACCGAAAGAATCTGGAGACAGCACCCCTCGGCAGATCACCTAAAACTTCTTCGCCTGGCCAGAAATACTTACAACAAGAATATCGTTAACTCAAGAAAAGAGTTTTTTAGAGCGAAATTAGGAAATGCCCAGAACAGACCACGCAAACTCTTTGAGATGGTCAAACTCCAATCGAACAAACTGTCCAAAACAGCGAAAGAAACCCCCAAATCTCTCATCTCCTCCGAGGATTTCTCCTCGTTTTTCGCAAACAAAATCAAAACCTTAGATATCAAACTCAAGGCTGCCTCACTCCCCCTCCAATCCTTGACCTTCCAACTTCTCTCCCCTTGCCGCCATGATCCTCACCGAAGAATCTAGCACACTGGTCCAAATTCACACCCTACGATAAAGACGCTGTCGCAAAAATCCTTTCCACCCTGAACCCTAATAACCATTTCAAAGACCCGCTCCCCTCAAACTGTCTCGCGACCATTGCCAAATCCATTATTCCTAGCTGGACTGCGATAATCAACGCCTGTCTCCGGCAGGGATCAATTCCGGCCTCACTGAAAGCTGGCCAGGTCCTCCCCATTCTGAAAAAACCATCACTGGACCCAGCCTCCCCAGACAATTTAGACCAATTTCCAACATTCCTCTCTTGGCCAAAGTGCTGGAAAAGCGTGTACAAATACAGCTAAGTCACCACATCAACAACTTCCATCTACTCGACGACTGCCAATCCGGCTTCCGACCGGGACACAGCACTGAAACCACCATGCTCCACATTGTCGATGACGCTCTTCAAGCCCTTGACCAAGACAAAACCTGTCTCCTAATCCTCCTTGATCTATCCTCGGCCTTTGACATGGTCAACCAAGAGATGCTACTCAAACGCCTCAAACTGAGGATGGGATTAGATGGCACAGTCCTCGACTGGTTTATTTCCTACCTTCAAAACCGTTCTCGGAGATTCCTAATCAATGGCGAACTGTCCACTCCCTCCGTGGTCACGGTGGGAGTTCCTCAAGGATCAATGTTGTCCCCCACCCTCTTCAATCTCTATTTAGAACCCCTTGCCGAAGTCCTTCACACTGCAAATATCTCCTTCCATATGTACGCTGATGACACTCAGATCTATATAAAAATATCTTCTCTTGCGGAGATCCTCACCTTGAATGAGGCCCTGAAACTGACCGTCAGATGGCTCTCCTCCAACCAACTCAAACTCAAAGCTAAGAAAACTGAGTTCCTTTTAATCTCCCCGCCCAAGAGTAACCCTGAGATCCAGTCATGGATTAAAGCCATCACAGCCTTAAACTGTTCCCTAACCATTGTGGATTCGGCCAAATCTCTGGGAATTACCTTGGATTATAACCTAAACATGCGAGACCACATCAACGCAATGGCCAAATCTGCCAGATTCCACCTGAGATATCTATGGAAACTGAAACCTTTCCTTGACACTTCTGACCTAAAACTAGCAGTCCAATCATTAGTTATCTCTAGACTAGAATATGGATGCTCCACCCTCTCCGGCTTACCCAAGATCTCGCTGGCTCCCTTAAGAGCCTGCCTCAACGCAGCCGCTAGACTACTTACAGGCTCCAGAAAATTCGATCACATCACTCCTCACCTGAAAGCTTTGAAATGGCTTCCCTTCGAGGCTAGGATCCACCTCAAGCTGGCATGCATCACGCACAAGGCCTTACACTCTAACTCCCCTGCGTATCTTGCACAGAAGCTTGTGATATCCGGAGGAAGCAGAAACTTACGATCGACCAATGCCCTCCTCCTCCGGCCTGCACGCTTTAGGAAAATAAAAACCTACAATCGGGCTTTCGCCGGGACTGCACCAAGAATATGGAACTCCCTCCCTCCTGATATTAGAAGAATCCCTTCCCTTTCACGCTTAACAAAAGAGGCTAAATCCTTCATCATGGGTAAATTCCTTGGATAAACCCGTTCCACAGCTACCTGAGAGACTATTGCCTCATCCTGCGACCCTGTACAGGACTCGTGTGATATCCTGCCTATTGTATGACTCTGTCTCTGTAAAATGCCCTGATGTATAGTTTCCCCTATTCCTAATGTACTGCACTTGTGTGATATCCTGCCTTCCTTATGACCCCTCGCCCCTGTAAGCTCTCTGATATACAGGTCTCCTGCGATGACCCGTCTCTGTATTACCCTATGAATATGTAAAGCGCTCTGATACCCTCACGTGTCAAGTTCGCGCTCTATAAAACCTTAAAATAAAAAATAAATAATAAATAAATTAATTAAGTCGTTCTTGGTATCTGAATCCATTTAGCTTTAAACAACTTGATTTAGCAGAACTAATGACAGTTAACGTGCCTGCTACACCACTTATACAGTTGGCAATTTGCATAGGGAACCATGGATCAGCAGGACTAATGACAGTTAACATGTGCCTGCCACACCCGCTTTACAGTTGGCAATTTGCATTTCTGTTAAACCACCCCATCCACCTGAAGCCTATAAAGGGCTTCAAAGCAGAATGAGACGTGCTTACGCTCGTCTTCACGATTCCCCACTTACCTGATTTCTTTCGAGGTCCCGCGCTGCAGGCAGCATTCTTCCTCATAGGTTCCAGTGAGTTCTTGGTGGTTTCCAGGACAATGCCACCACTTCCTCCTTCATTCCGTCTAGGAAATAACTCCAGCCTGCAACAAAGAAAGAAAAAGCAGTGCTGTCTAACGTAAGGTATTTCTAATAAAGCTTGCAGTGGAAGCAGGTCAAAGATTAAACAGGTACTTTTCTGTTCTATTGCAAAGGCTGATAATTTATTACTTTTGTGCTCACAGAGGAAATGCTCCAAGGTTCATTTAATAATAGTTTTTTTGTATTTCAAGAGTGAGACAAATAAGACCTTTCAAAGTAAAGAGAGAGAGACTCATTTCCTACTCAGAAATAACTGGACATTTTCTGCTGAAACTTATCTTGCACATATTGTTGAGTTACCTGAAGATTACTCAGACTTCGTAGATTTAGTAGTAAAACTTGATCATCGCCTTGGAGAACGAAAAGGGGAAAGATCTAGAGTAGATACTAGATTGATTGTGGTTAAAAATGACAAGAAGGATGTTGAAAGCAAATTACCAGACCCGATGCAGATAGGAGGGATCAAGGGACCATTATCTGCAGAAGAAAAGGATAGGAGACGTAAATTAAATCTATGCTTATATTGTGGTTGGTCTGGACATTTACTCAGAGATTGCTCTTTTAAAACAAAAGTACCTAAAAAGATAAATGCCACAGCTTCCATTAATACAGAGTAGGAAAACTAAAGAGCTTGTCAGGAACGGAGGTCGCCTTGATGAGAAACAGTTTCACAGATCTCCCAATATTTAGCCAACACAGTAGCTCGTATACCCAGACATTTCATCATTCAGGTGACATTGATTTTAAGTACACAAATCAGACATTCAGTTCCAGTTCTTTTAGACTCTGGAGTGTCAGGAAACTTCCTAGATATCCGATTAGCACAAAAATTGCACATTCCCTCAGTATCTAATGCACAACCAGAACCAGTTTTTTCTGTTGACGGTTCTGCATTGTCATCTGGATTAATAACCAATTAGACTTTTCCCATCACTATGGTCTGTCAGAATGGTCACACAGAAATAATAAGCTTTGACCTCATAAACACACCCACCTTTGGACATATTTTAGGTGTACCGTGGTTGATGGTGCACAATCCTAAAATTAATTGGGATTTAAGAACAGTGACTTTAGACTCCTTACATTGCTGGTCACATTGTTACCAGGAAGCACACATTGACTCCATGACGATGTTACATTGCGCCACCACCACAACACCTTCTCCTACTATACCTAATGAATATCAAGAGTTTTAAGACGTTTTTGAACCTGTAAAAGCTACTACTCTACCCCCACATAGATCATACGATTGTCGTATAGATTTAATCCAAGGAGCGCCGCTTCCCAGTAGTAGACTGTACGCTCTTTCAGAGGAAGAAACACAATACATACAAAGTTATTTGGATGGTGCGTGCATTGACTATCGCGGGTTGAATAAAGCCACTAATAAAAATAAATATCCATTACCAATGATCCCAGTCTTACTTGACCAGCTGCCTCATTCCACTGTGTACACTAAATTGGACCTTTGAGGGGCTTATCATCCTATACGGGTCAAAGAGCATGATGAGTGGAAGACAGCATTTAGAACCACGTTAGGGTTATTCAAATACACTGCCATGCCCTTTGGTCTGGGTAATGCCCCTGCAGCCTTTCAATATTTTAGTAATGAGGTCCTAAGCGTGTTTCTTGAAATTTGTGTAATAGTGTGCATAGATGACATTCGCATTGTTTGAAAAATAAAGAAGAACATGTGCAGCAGGTGAAGGCAGTGTTGAATTACAAGAAAACTACCTCTTTGCGTAATTGGAGAAGTGCATATTTAATACTGACTCTGTAGAATTTTTAGGGTATTGTTTGTCACCAGCTGGCATAATGATGGATCCAAAGAAAGTGAGTGCCATATTGGATTGGCCAGAACCGACGTCGGTTAAGGAAGTACAAAAAGTGTTGGGATTCGCCAACTTTTATAGGCGTTTTATCCCTCAGTTTGCAGAAACTGTTGTGCCTATCACTAAACTGTTGCAAAAAGGACAGGCTTTTTCTTGGACAGACAAGGCAGCACAAGCTTTCACCAGATTGAAAGAAAAATTTACTTCAGCACCGTTACTGAGGCATCCTGATCCTGAGCTCCCCTTCTTTGTGGAGGCGGATGCGTCACAGGTTGCAGTGGGAGGAGTTCTCTGCCAGAGGGATTCACAGGATGAGCAATTACATTCTGTAGCGTTTTACTCCAAAAAACAACTTCTTGCTGAGCAGGACTATACGGTGGCTGAGAGAGAGCTACTAGCAATTAAACTAGTCTTTACAGAGTGGCAACATCACTTAATGGGTACTCGATATCCTGGGACCATTTTAGTGATCACAAGAATTTACAATTCTTCAGTTCTGTCAAAGCACTTACACCGCGTCAAATGCGATAGTTAAATTTCTTTAGTGCATTTGACTTTGTCATTACTTACAGGCCAGGCTCAAAACAAATCCAATCAGATATTCTGACATGTTATGGGCATACATCCTTCTTAAGGAAAGAGATGGAAAGTCCTCCTATTATTCCTCCTCACATAATTGTAGCACCTATCGTGCAACAAAGTTTCATGACTTCGATATGAGATGAAGACATTAAGTTAAATATTCAGGAATGGTTAGCAAATCCAAAAAACACAATTCAGGACGGGTTATTCTAACATAATAGTCTTTTATCATACTCACTACCGAATTGCAAAATAAAGTGTTAACATGGAATCATGATTCAGCCTTAGCAGGTCATCCCGGATATCAAAAGACCTTAGATAATTGTAAGAAACAACTTTGGTGGTCCTTCTTGTCTAAAGATGTTCAAAACTACAAAGCATCTTGTCCCATTTGAGCCAGAAATAAATCTTTACATAAAGCATCAGCAGGGTTATTAAAACCTTTATCTATTCCCCCAAGCCTGTGGCATTCTATTAGTTTAGACTTTATTACTAATTTACCAGTAGCCAATGGGTACACCACCATCCTTGTGTTTGTAGATTACCTGTCAAAAATGGCACATTTCGTTCCATTGCATAAAATACCAACTGCAGTTGAATTTAGTAACGTTTATGAACAATATTGTCCGTTTGCACGGCCTGCCATCAAAGATTATATAAGAACTCTGTAAAAACCTAAAAATATAAATAGCCCTATCTACATCCTTCCATCCAGAAACGGATGGGCAAATGGAAAGGGCAAATCAGGCACTACTTCAGACCTTACTTTGCCTAATGACTGGCATTACTAGTGAATAGGATAAGGCCTTGCCATTAGTTGAGTTCACTTATAACAACAGTGTTCATTCTGCAACACATTGTACCCCGTTTTACTTCTTAAATGGATATCATCCCAAGGCGTTGCCAATTTCCTTATACCTGCAGTCACAGATCATTTGCAAAATGTACTGGACATTCAAGAAAAAGCCAAAACATATTTAAATAACTATAAGACTTTAATGAAAAAACAAGCAGATAAACGCAAAAATTCGGCTCAATGTTACAACATTGGAGATAAGGTCTGGTTATCCACTAAGAACCTTAATATTGTAGGCCCAAGAAAATTACAGCCACGTCATATTGGACCATTTTCAATAAATAAACTCATAAACTCTGTTCAATTGGATTTACCCCCTGAATACCCTATACACCCCACCTTTCATGTCTTTCTGTTGAAAATGTACAATCTTGAAACTAGAAAAGAACCCCCACCTCCACCCATTCCCATTGACGGACATCTAGAATATGAAGGTAGGCGTATTCTTGATGCTAAAAGAATTCAGGGTCGACTCCATTATTTAATAGCCTGGAAAGGTTATTCTGATGTGGAGAATTCATGGGAACCCGCTTCCTTTGTCCATGCCCCCAAATTGGTTTGACAGTTCCATCTTCGATGTCCACAAAAACCACGCCCTGTAGGGCTTCCTTTGAGAGGGGCGACTGTTAAGATTTGCGCCATAAACATGGCTAATCCTCCTACTGTGTATTAGAATTGACCCAATATGTGTAGAATGTTCAGTCTCTATTTTGGTTTGCTTTATGGAATTGCACAAGTGTGAACTTTCACTTTTCTGGTATAAACTGTATGGTTTGCTGTAATACTGTTATAAACATTAAGTCGTTCTTGGTATCTGAATCCATTTAGCTTTAAACAACTTGATTCAGCAGAACTAATGACAGTTAACATGTGATTGCCACACCCGCTTTACAGTTGGCAATTTGCATAGGAAACCATGGATCAGCAGAACTAATGACAGTTAACATGTGCCAGCCACAACCACTATACAGTTGGCAATTTGGATTTCTGTTAAATCACTCCACCCACCAGAAGCATAAAAAAAGGCTTGAAAGCAGAATGAGACGTGCTTGCGCTCGTTTTCTCGACTCCCCACTTACCTGATTTCCTGCAAGGTCCTGCGCCACAGGCAGCATTCTTCCTCATTGGTTCCAGTCAGTTCTTGGTGTTTTCCAGGGCAACGCCATGACTTCCTCCTTCATTCTGTCTAGGAAATAACTCCAGCCTGCAACAAAGGAAGAAAAAGCAGCGCCCTGTCAAGTAAGGCATTTCTAATTAACAAAGCTTGCAGTGGAAGCGTGACAAAGATTAAACATGTACTTTTCTGTTCTATTCCAAAGGCTGATCATTTATGGCTTTTGCGCTCACAGAGGAGAGGCTCCAGGGTTCATTTAATAATAGTTTCATCATATTTCAAGAGTGAGACAAATAAGATTTTTCAAAGTAAAGAGCGAGAGACTCATTTCTTACTCAGAAATAAGTGGACATTTTCTGCTGAAACTTATTTTGTGTTATATTACTTTTATTTATGATATTCTTGAAGATAAGGAAAAGGTGTTTTGTTAGTAAGTGTCTCATGGAACATTTGAATTTCAGTTATTGGTGTGTTATGCTGAAAAGGTGACAAGGTTTTCTTTTATTTCACTACAGAGAGCAGCACTATACACATGTGTTTAAGAATGTCACTTTAAGCACGTGATACATCTGATGATAAAAGGGAAACATTATCTCAGCTATATGTTGAGCAGCAAATCAAAGTGAAAGGTATAATCTTTATGTGCAACGTAAATCAGGTTAGTGAATGTTTATTGATCTTTATCATTTGTACGTAAATATTTTCCTAGAAGAATTGCTGTGTTTACAGAGTGGTTAAGGTATAGCGATCAGCGCCACAGTCGTGCCAAGATCCGAATCCAGCAGAGTGTTTTATTTCTGTTCTTTTTTATTTTGTCCCATTTTCCCCCTTCCCTGGAAGATCTGTTCTTGTTAAGCTGTGTAATACATACGGTTTGACAGGCGTAGATTTTTGGGGGTGGAGAGAACAAGCATCTCATCTCTCAAATCAAACATCCTGAATTTCAGGTGAGTGGAGACTTGACAGTTAAATCCACCATTGTTCTTTAGCTCACTTCGCCACCCAAGTTCAGACCCAGCCATATGCAATCAGTCTTGACACTGTGCCTCATGGGAACAGTCCTGCCCACACTGCCAAGCCAGGTCTTCTCCAGACCAGAAACAAGCACCCTAGGACCGGTTTCGAGGTAACACTGATGGAGCAAGGATTCGCACGTTACGCGACTTGCTTGTACTCATGAACCTCGAATAACTATAACGAATTAACTCAACATGTTTGTCTTACTAATTTCCCCGTTATTCTGACATTTTGGGTGTCCCAGAGACGCTTGCATATGTGTGTATTAACCTTAACAATGCTTGTCATTAAAATGGCCGCTGCTTAGCGGGGTTCTTTTCTGCGTATGCGTTGGTCACACTCATGTGACGTGACGTACTCGCAGTTCTGGTGGGAAATGTTTGCTCATGCGCAATATTGCTAATATGGCCGCTTTGTCTCCTCATATGCTCCGTGCTTGCAAGGCTGCTATCGCAAAGGTACTTGTTATGCACTCACACTAACGCTATAGTTATATTAAAGTAAAGGGGTATAGAGTAGTTATTCATGGTATACAGTGTATTCATTTATTTCTGTGTGTTAATTTGTTTTCGCTTTCTTTTCATGTATCGTAACCCTTGGGCCTGGGAGGGAGTCCAAACCCCATCTTAGAAGTCCCTACTGCGCATGTCATCCTGGCAGAGGGAAGAAAACCTTGTACCAGTGGAACTCAGCCAGCTGGCAGCCATAGCCAAGATGCTCCTGAGAAAGTGACCTGCGACCCAGCAGAACGAAGCCGAACTGTCCTGCAAATGCAACAATTGTATATAATCCATTGTATTTTGTAGAACATGTCATGGGAACCCCAAATTCAATTAGGCGGTCCCAGAATATGTAAATTAGTTCTTGTAGAAATGAAATGTGGTTGGTGTGTTAACCTGGCCTACTTGTGGACCAATCGAAATTGGGAATTCTTACACTTGCAACAATTGGGGGGTGGTACACTGACTTGAAAACAGTATAACTAGCCTAGGTTTAGCTAGAGAAATTGTCCGACTTGTCCGAATAGCTGACCTGTCACTGACCCAACGCACTCAATAGGTGACTGGTACAGACTGCTGCGGAGCACTCTGTCAGTAATTTCCACAGACCCAAGCGGGGGTTTTAAGAACCTTAAGTGCTGGCGGAGCACTTTGCTGGGGAATTCGATAACCCAATCGGGGTTTTGACTGATAGCTGCAGAGAGGGTGAAGCGCAGGCGTTGCTTCCAAACTGCGGGTGCTGGTCTTACCTTGGTGGTCCCTAACTTGGTTTTCCTGTCCTGTCCTGGGGTGTCCATTCTGCACCTGCTGGCCTACTGGCGACTGTCTTCTCGTGGGGTTCTTCCCGTCCTTAACTGACCCGTGGCCAGGGTTGGTCTTCACACCATACTAGGTAAATATAGTGCTGAGAGTCTACTCTGCATCTTCTATATTTCCTTCCTCTGCTTCAATAAAGTCATACCCTTGCACATTTTGATTTTTCCATGCTTTGTGCACCACTAAATGAACAAGTCATACATTATTTGTTGTTATTCTAGCATGTTCCATTTCTTACCCATCCTTTAAGTACATTCTTTTTCCGGTTCATAATATATAGATGTTCCTTTTCTTTACCCATCCTTTAGTCGATTCAAGTAATTGCACCGGTTTATTAGTATGGTCCATTCGTACTTTACTTATAGTTCCTTTTTATGGGGAAATATTTCACTGTGAAATTCTAGTATGTTCCTTATTTTCCCCGTCCTTTAGACAAAATACTGAGTCTAAACTCTGAAACTTATATTAGTATGTTCCCTGTTCTTACTTTTCTTTAAACTTATAAATGGTTGGTTTCATTTATTTCCTTTATGGATACGTGCTCTTTGTGATCTTGGTTATTGATTGCTTACTCATTGTAAATCTTATGCTATCAGATTCCGATGAAGTTTAGATAAAGGTTTTAAAACTTCCTGAGTCTGTGATTATTTTATGAGTGCAAAATATAGAAAAGGTATTTGGTTATCTGCCTTTCTTTACAGCTAGCTCCCTGATCCATTGTGATCAATAGGTATCCGTAGCGGTGGATTGGTAAGTCGGGTACACTGGAAATAAAATAGGAAGGAACTGGGATACTGGTAGTAGAGTGTAAGGTCACCTGATTAATGAATATGGTGTATTGAATTTTATGGGCCCGATACGTATATGGTCAAATAATTAGTCGGGTGACCTGCGCGCTCTATCAGTATTTTTCTGGTAGCCAGAGGATGGTTAGGGACTAGTTAAGATAGGTAGGTAGGTTATTTGCTGCTAATTGTGAAAATCTTGCTGCTAAACAAATTTACAAATGTTTTATTGTTTTGAAAATTATGAAATGTTTTAAATTGTTTTTCTTGCTGTTATATTGATATATGTACTAATCCACTCATTAGTGATTGTTATATGTTTGTTTGGAATCCCCGGGGAATTGAATAGCGAGTGGTGAGGAGAATCCACTTCGCTCTGAGGTCAGTGGCTCGAGGATAATTAGTGCATGGTTAGGCAGAACTGGAAGCGCTAATTAGGGTTTCTGTATGAATAGTTGAATAAATGATAGCAACAAGCTCGCTAATGAAACTTCAGTTGTGATATAACCTAGTAAGGGTCACACGAGAAAGGAGTAGTAGGTTCATCGGAGCTTGAGTGATAGCAAAAGAGTTCGCTAGCGAAACTTTAGACTTAGTATATATCCCGGAAAGAAGTGGATGAGTCGAAGAAGTAGCAGGTTCTCTAATGCTTGAGTGAAGGGTAGGCAGAAGAGATCTATCCGTAGTGTATGATAAGTAAACAAAAGAGGTTTACTTGCAGTAAAACAAATCTTTCCTGTCTAGACACTCGAGTACAGTGGCAAATGTTTTTACGTTGTAAATTAAATAAAGCACTTGCACTTTAAGAAAGAAATAAAGTTTCCGTTACCTTGTGAAGGAGGGAGTCAGTTGCGGAGCTGCTCTGAGGTCACTCTGTGCCGCGCTGGGATTGGTAGAGACAGCGGGGGTGTAGCGGAGCTAGTATTGTAAAGGAGGGGTGAGAGCCAAAGCGTGAGAACTTGTCTCACGAAAAGGCCGCGCACCCATTGGTCGAGACTATTTGAAATCGCGCATTTGATTGGTTGCACGAAAAATAAAAGACGCAATTAGATTGGAAGTGACTTGTAAACAAAGTTGCTTGCGGAAAAGTATATGTGGCATATAACAAACCCGGAGACTAGACCTGATCCAAAATATTTAGGGTTTGGAAAAGAGAAGTGGAAAGGTCGTAGATACGACATTATGTACGGAACAAGAGGAAAATGACCTTAGTAAGCAAAGTGAAAAATTATTTCAAAAGAGACAAGCCTATCAAAACTAGAGAAGGAGTTGTCATTCCACCACCGAACACTCCCGCATCTTTCATGATGTTTGATAAAGGGTACCACTCTTGTGTGTGGTTGGAGAATTGGGTGGAATACACTAAAAATGACGGAGTTTTGGCATTTCCGTTAGAAGGTACATTTAATGGCAGGATTCTGTTCAACCTGAGAACCCGAATGAACGATTTACATCCCAGACCCAGATTAACTCAGTACGAAGCCTTAGAGGAATGGGAGATAGAGGCTTTTGAGAGGGACAAGCCCCGAATGGATAAAGGATTAACCAAATGGTATCCTAAAGTGAAACCCGAGACCCGAGAGAAAAGAATGAAACAGTGGAGACAGAATATGATAGTAGAGGGATTATACCCTATGATGTCACTAGGAGAACCCATGGGAGGGAAAAAGACAGAAAAAAACAAACGTTGGGTGTCCAGTGGGGATTCAGATGACGATTTGTTGGATGACTTGTTCATGAAAAATCCACCACCCTATAATGAAGGACCCAGATCCTCAAGTGTAGGGGATGCCTGCCCGAGACCTCCTTACCAGGAAGGGTCTAGACCTGTAAATGTAAGAGACGGCTGTCAAATACCTCCTTATCCGGAGGGGCCGAGACCTTTAAGCACAGGAAATCCATTCATGAAACCTAATTATGGTGAAGGACCAAGTATGACGCATCCAACTGCCCCAACTCTGACTCCGCAAATAGTACCTGAAATAAGCCTGGAAAGAATACTACAGGAGAGAGAGCGAGAGGCATTAATTAAATAAAGAACAGAATTAATTCAGAAAATCTCCCAATTAAACACCAGTCCTGAAGCTTTGACAATTCCAGTAACTATTGGACCGGTTGTTCCTTTGTATGGGGATAAACAGAGGTGTCCAAAGACTCCAATTATTTCCCCAGCTGTAGTTCAGCCGAGAAAGGAACCCTTAATTGTAGATGATCAGGCAAGCGAATGCGAATCTGTAATTTCCTTGATGGACTTACCGATAAGGGAACCAGAAGGGGGTTCAAGAAAGAAGAATACTCCTTTCAGTTCAGGAGAAGTGCAGATAGAGTCAGCTTCTGGTACTAGGAGTGCCACTGTAGTGACTCATGAAGAAATCGAGAGATGGAGTAGAGAATTAGAGAAACAAACTCCTCAATCAAAACCACTAGATATTTACAAATTACGAATAGAGATAGAAGAACTGATGGCTGGAAATGTGGGGTTGGACAGACTAAATACCTTTTCTGAAGAAGAACTGCTGTTTATCTGTAAGAGCATCACTCGTAATACCCGAGTGTTCCATGAGAAATTAGTGGACACCGCGGCTAGTATGGAAATTGATATTGGGAAATCTAAATCATTGCAAAAACCCTACAGAGCAGAATTCTCAGACAAAGATCTGGAAAATATGAATGTGTCAGGGAAGAAGGTACAGATCAAAGAATTAGTGAATTTGTTGCAAAAATGGGGAGAACTAGAAAAATGGAAAGCCAGGTGGGCAAAGAAAAAGGAGGAGATTAGATCCAAACAGATGACTTCTGAGTATGTCTTAAAGGAGGCAGACAAAGCAGATAAATCATATCCTATGCGAGAAGTGCCAGGTGGAAAGTATGTACATGTTCCATGGTCCCGACAGGATATTGTGTCCTTTACCAATGATTTCCCAAAATTACGAGAGAAACCTGTGGATTGGTACAGGCAGGTAGAAAGGTTTGTGAAAGTACAAAAATGCCTGTGGAAAGATCTGGATGGGTTTTTCGATATTGTGGTTCCCGTAGATTTGTGGACCGAATGTAAGATTGCCATTGGTTGGCCTAGTGAGGAATTCCCGAGGGACCCTATTACAGGAGCTCCTTCTGATGAGGTAATGAAAAAATACCAGCAAGCAAAGTTACATCTGAAGGGGAAAGTGCCTGCAAAGGAAACTGATTGGACCCGAATAGATAGAACTACCCAGGATAGGGATGAAACTGTGCCTTCCTATTATGAAAGACTGTTACAGGTGTTCAAGACGTACAGCGGTATAGATAACATTGAGATGAAGGACATGACCCATTTCATTTACAGGTTTGTAAACGGTTTAAGACCTGAAATTTGCCAATGGATCAAAGACAATAAAATCTGTTGGCAGTCTAAGAAAATTGATGAGGTTTTAAGATATGCCAAGTACTGCGAAGATGAGATGGCGGACAAACGAAAGGCCTTAAAGGAAAAGGTCATGTGGGCACAAGTAAAATTAGCTGAACAACAAGAAAAGCAGTTAGGTAAGATGAATAGTACTACCCAACCCCAAGGTTCTGGGGGTGGAGGGAAGCCCAAAGTAAAAATGAGCCGAGAGGAGGCAAAAAATAAGTTCCCCTGTCACGGGTGCGGACAGATAGGGCACTGGAGAGACGAGTGTCCATACGCACAAATTAGTAATCCCCAAATTAATGATTTAAATCCACAGACGCAGAATGAAAAACCAAGACAGACCCAGCAACAGGTAAAACCGAATCAGTTGCCCCATGCACCTAGACCAAATTTAAAAGGCAAAGCACAGCAGGGTGAAGACATCAAGGTATGGGGAGGAAAAGAGGATAGAAATGCAACAACTTCACAATTTTTGTTGAATGATACCTTCCTCTGTGATGAACCTTACTGACGGTGTCTGAGGGGGGAGGACAAGGAGCGCGTGCTTGGCGCCTCCTTGCCAGTGGACCAGTCAGGGCCATACATTGAAGGAAAGGTTGAAGGAAATAACGTCACCTTTCTGTTGGACACTGGGGCCACCCGTTCTACTGTAAAAACAGCAGACGTTCCAAACCTACCCCTCTCGGGAGAAGCGATCAAAGTAGTGGGCGTATCTAATCAATTGATTAGTACCCCAGTTACTGAGCCCATGGAGATTACAATAGGGAATTTCAAAGAAATGCATAGATTGGTTGTCTGTGACTCCAGTCCTGTAAACCTATTGGGACCTGATTTTTTGTGTAAAATGAACTGTACCATCTTTTGCACACCAAAGGGCGTCGAAATTCAAACCCCAGACGAAGATGGAATATACAAATTAATGCTAATAAAACCTGACTCAGAAATTAAAAGACTGACAATACAAGACTTACCTGAAGAACTCCAACAGACAGTGAATCCAGATGTATGGGATTTTACTGGAAAAGATGTAGGACTAATGGCAAATGTTGACCCAATCAAAATAGCCATAAAGGAAGATGCAGTTTACCCAAATACTAAACCATACACAATGAGTGCAGAAGTGAAAGCAGGAGTTGCCATTGAAATAAAAAGATTGCTAGAAGCAAACATCATACAAGAAGTGTTGAGTAGTCCATGTAACTCCCGGATAATTGGCATCAAGAAACCTAGTGGTAAGTACAGAGTAGTGCAGGACCTGCGAAAGGTAAACAAAATTGTTGTTCCTTGCTGTCCTATTGTTCCGAACCCAGCAGTGATTTTATATCAAATTCTGTGGGATGCTGAATGGTTCACCGTCATTGACTTATGTCACGCATTCTTTTCAATCCCATTGCATCCAGACAGCAAATTTCTTTTCTCATTTGAATTCTACAGTCACGTGTTCGTTTGGAATCGCGTCCCTCAGGGGTACACAGAAAGCCCCTCAATATTTAATCAGATTCTGAAAAAGTGCCTTGAATCCTTAGTTTTACCTGGAGAATCAGTTTTGGTGCAATATATAGACGACCTCTTGGTGGCGTCTAAAAGTCAGAAACACTGTGTTGTTGACACCATTGCCTTACTGAACCACTTAGGTGAAGGAGGACACAAAGTATCACCTGACAAACTACAGTTCTGTACCTCTTCAGTAAAATATCTGGGGCACCAGATAGAGAAGGGTATCAGGAAAGTTACTTCAGAAAGAATTAGAATAATTCGAAACATGCATTTACCCAATACTCAGAAGGAGATCAGAATGTTCCTTGGAGTGGTAGGATACTGCAGACAGTGGATTGTGGGATTTGTGGTCCTAGCAAAACCTTTGATAAAAATGACAAAGAAAGGAGCAAAAGACCCAGTGGAATGGGATGAGGAAAGCATGACAGCATTTACTAAATTACGAGAACGTCTATGTACAGCCCCTGCATTAGGAATGCCTGATTATTCAAAGGAATTTGCTCTATTTTGTGATACACGAGACAATTGTGCACTGTCAGTCCTAACCCAAGAGCACGGTTTGACTAGACGTCCAGTAGCATATTTCTCTGCTACTTTGGATCCGGTGGCTGCTGGATTACCTGGATGTCTGAAAGCAGTAGCTGCAACTTGCATGAGTCTCGAACAGAGTGAATCCATCATTATGGGACATCCCGTAACTGTGTATGTTCCACATGCAGTTGTAATCTTACTAACCAGAACTAAAACCTAGTATCTCACACCTAGTCGGCTGACTAAATATGAGAGGATTCTTGTGGGTGCTGCAAATGTAACCATTACTCGGTGTAACATACTGAATCCAGCTACCCTACTACCAAATTCACTGATTGCAGAAGCAAAGGGAGAGGTCGAGCATGACTGCATTGACCTGACTGAGTTTAGTACCAAACCACGCCCAGATATCAAGGAAATGCCCCTGCCTGTAGAAGATTTCGAGCTGTTTGTAGATGGCTCATGTCTGAGACATGAGAATGGAGGCCTAAGTGCTGCCTATGCTGTAGTTACAACATCACGGGCCGTAGAAGCATCCTATCTATTTGGAGTAAAGTCTGCACAAGTAGCCGAATTGATTGCATTGACAAAAGCCTGTAAATTTGGGAAAAATAAAAGAGTAACCATATATACTGATAGCCAATATGGTTACGGGCTTGTGCATGACTTCGGCCAATTATGGCTGCAAAGAGAGTTCCTGACCTCTTCAGGTACTCCTATCAGAAATGGAAAAGTGGTACAGGAATTACTGGAAGCAATCCAGTTACCAAAAGAATTGGCAGTGGTCAAGTGTGCTGCTCACAAATCTGACGATGACAATGTGACAGCAGGTAATCGATATACTGACCAACTGGCCCAACATTGTGCAAGACATCAAATGTCAGTCAATATCAAATTGGGAGGGAGCGGAAACAGCTGCCAACTTATGGTGTTTGAAAGTGTACATACATGGGAAGAACTGAGAGAGTTGCGGGATGCAGCCAAACCTAAGGAAAGGAGAAGATGGAGAGAGTTTGGTTGTCAACAGAGGAGCGAGGATGGTGTCATTGTATGCCCTGATGGTATGCCTGTATTGCCTGATAGCTTGCTTACTCCTATGGCCCGGCTGATACATGGAAATACACACATTGGTAGGGATGCTATGGTTCGTGTCTTCAAACAGACATGGTTCAATTCCAAATTAAGGAAGATAGCGGAGAGACTCTGCCAGAGGTGCTTAACATGTCAGCAATACAATGCTGGGAAGAAAACAGTAGTTTCAATGGGGAAAATTGGGAAAGCAGAAGGCCCTTTTATAAGATTACAAATTGATTTCATTCAGTTACCCCCTTGTAGAGGAATGAGGTACGTCCTTGTCATTGTTTGCCTGTTTTCAAAATGGTTAGAGGCTTACCCGGCCAAGAAGAATGATGCCATCACTGTAGCTAAATTGTTATTACGAGAACTAATACCTAGGTACGGGGTTCCAGTCACAATTGAATCAGACAGAGGTGGACATTTTCAAAATGAAATAATTGATCAGATCTGTGGAGCATTCAAAATTACTCAAAAACTGCACTGTGCATATCGTCCAGAGGCTTCTGGAGTGGTGGAACAACTGAATGGCACTATCAAGTCGAGACTAGGAAAGATGTGTGAATCTACTGGCATGAACTGGATAGAGGCTTTACCTCTTGTACTGATGGGAATCAGAAGTATTCCAGACCGAAAAACAGGCCTGAGTCCCCATGAGATTCTGATGGGAAGAGTAATGAGACAAGCATGGGTACCAGGACGCAAACTGATAAGCATTTCTGATGATTTGGTACTGGAGTACTGCAAGCAACTGGGTGACCAAGTGCGTTCTATCTCTCACCAGATTGGGGAAGACGCCGTCGCCAGGCCAGCAACTCCAGCCCATAAACTGAATCCAGGTGACTGGGTGGTACTTAAGAAGCACACCCGATCGAGTTGCCTTGCACCGAAGTGGGGAAAGCCAAGACAAGTAATTCTGGTGACCACGACAGCGGTGAAGTGTGCAGGAGTACCAAAGTAGATCCATGCCAGTCATACGAAGAAGGTAACCGAAGACGAAGAAACTGACGCTGAAGGTTGTCCAGCTGAGGGGTCTCCAGATGTTGGTCCTGAAGTAGCTGATGATGAACAACCGAGCACCAGTCAAGATGAATGGATCCCAGTAATCGGCCTGACCGTTGATCCCATAAGAACCAGGAGCCAGACATACTCAGATAGAGAGTGGGATAGTGAGGAGGAGACATGAATAGAAGGAGATAATCAGATCATCGAAATCCATGTCAAATCTGATGAGGAGGAAGGTCAGATAGGGACAGAACAGGTTATTGATACACCTCCAAGAACTCCTGAGATTGAAAAGGGACAGATAGAAATTAGGGCGAAAGTTCAAGCGGAAGAAAATCAAAGGTTCGAAGTTCTTGAACAGGATCAGATAGAAATAGACGAATGTGTTCAGGACACAGAAACTGAAACGTCCAAAAGTCAAATCCAGCATACACCTGAACAAGGCCAGCTTAGCGACCAGGCAGAAGAAACTGAAACAAGACCTGGGACTAGTCAGACAGAAAGGGAAGGAGAAGACGTTGAAGCAGAAGTGCCACAACAGAACGAAAATAAAAGAGCATTAGAAGAAAGCCAAACAACAGTGCCAGTTAAAAGATTCAAGAAAAGGAATAGAGAACCAAGGTACATCAAAAGACTGAGACTGAGACTGAAAACGGTAGAAGAGAAACTTGAGCAAAGGAAGCAAGGTTCCAGTAAAACAGAGCGAACTGGAGAAAACACTAAGCGAAGAAGTGCCCGAATAAAAAGACTGAACGAAAAGTATCAGGACCCTGAATGGACTTACCTGGTGTTGGAGGAATTTGAGGATCTTGATATAAGTGACGAAAGTGAGGAAGAATTGACTGCTAACCAGTCTACTGAAGAAGAAGAACCAACCTGAAGTTGCCTGTGTAAGCAACCTGTGCAAAGTTACAAAGAGGGGTTGGAAAGCTTCTTTTGAGCAAAAATGTCTGATTCCAATGTGAATGGAAGACCTAGACGCAATTGTTGTAAAACATGCTGTAAAGTATGTGTATGCAGTATAGCATTAGTATTAATATTATGCATAGGACTAACAATTACTATTCCTCATATGATGAGTAAAGATACTGATATTGACTCTACAAAGACTGTGACAAAAGACACTGACGAACTGACACCACAAAGTGTAGATGGACATGAGAAAGCACTTAGCGTTAGACAAACTAAAATGGACTTAGAAGCACCAGATGAGGAAGGACTACATTATCATGGAATCAAGAACAGGACTCATTTAAACGTATTCGCAAACCTTTTAGTGCATTATGTAGAAGCTATGGAAATAGAAGACTGTTATGTTTGCATGAAGCTACCTACTTCTGTAGCTGAGGAAGTGACATACCATCACTTGCCATTAACATATGGAATTTCTTGTAGTATTTTAGCTAGCTTATTCTATAAAAGAGGACCGTTACAGTACTATTACTCTAACTCAGACGTGATATTTTCTGAACTTCCTATACGTGGAAATCTGAACCCTGTACATACAAAAAGTAATGTCACACGTTATATGGGAGAATATTTTCTGACTATAGGTACCATAGATTTAGGTGAAGTACATAGAGATAACTTGACCTGTTCATTACATGAACAAGAGAAAATGTTTTTAAACATGGCAGAGAAAAGAAGAGAAAGTTTCCAAAGAAAGGCGAATGATAAAAGACAGAAAACTCCTAAGTGGGCTGAAAACATGGGAAGCACCTCAAATGGTGGGGCTAATCCTGCTTTGTTGCTGGATTTCGAAAGAAAAGGGAAACTTTGTCTTCACCGAGAAAAGACTAGTTATTATAATAACATTTTCATTGGTTCCAGTCAATGTGAACACAATTACAAGGTAATTGGAGGTTGGGGTTTCAAAAATCGGTCAGAACCTGTGTTTCCCGGAATTTATTACATATGTGGAAACAAGGCCTATTTCAAATTGCCGGATCACTGGTATGGAAGCTGCTATTTTGGAATTGTCTTCCCGAAAATATACCATGTGAATGAAATTGCTGGAAGCAGTGAAAGTACTAACGGTTTAGTACGTAGTAAAAGAGAAAGTATAGGGGAAATAGTGGGTAGTAAATTTAGTGCATTGATACCTGCAGTGGGAGTGGTTCTGAACACACACAGAATTTGCAAATTGTCAACAGTAGTGGATCGGTTATCTACTGACACTGCTAGTGGATTTCTGATGATCAATACCGAAATGGTTGCGATCAGATCTATGGTTTTGCGGAACAGACTTGCTCTGGACACTCTATTGGCAAAAGAGGGCGGAGTCTGCTGAATGTTGAAAGCGCAACATTGTTGCCCTTACATACCTGACAAAAGTGTTGAACTCAAAAGGTATGTAAGGAACATTACAAATTTGGAAAAAGAACTCAAACCACTGGAGGTTGATAGTGCCTGGAAGAGACTTACTGATTGTCTCTCCGCTGTAGGTCATTGGTTTTCCAATTTAGGTAAAGGTTTTTTATTTAAGGTACTGATGCCAATTGCAGGAATAGGTTTTGTCATATTCCTCATATTTGTCTGTTGCAAATGTCGCAAACCCCAAAAGAAATATACTGTGAACAAGAGAGGCGTGAAACGGAATGTGGATGAACTTGAATTAGAGGAACTGAATAATCAGATTTATAAAAGGGTGAAAAATTCACACCCTAACAAAGAAACTAAAGAGAAATTGAATCGAATGTTGGAAGAGATTGAATTCGGAAAAATTTAAGTTGGCATCTGGTTCTATTGTTTTGTGATGATAGTAAATATCATCAAAAAAGGGATTGATGGAGCAAGGATTCGCACGTTACGCGACTTGCTTGTACTCATGAACCTCGAATAACTATAACGAATTAACTCAACATGTTTGTCTTACTAATTTCCCCATTATTCTGACATTTTGGGTGTCCCAGAGACGCTTGCATATGTGTGTATTAACCTTAACAATGCTTGTCATTAAAATGGCCGCTGCTTAGCGGGGTTCTTTTCTGCGCATGCGTTGGTCACACTCACGTGACGTGACGTACTCGCAGTTCTGGTGGGAAATGTTTGCTCATGCGCAATATTGCTAATATGGCCGCTTTGTCTCCTCATATGCTCCGTGCTTGCAAGGCTGCTATCGCAAAGGTACTTGTTATGCACTCACCCTAACGCTATAGTTATATCAAAGTAAAGGGGTATAGAGTAGTTATTCATGGTATACAGTGTATTCATTTATTTCTGTGTGTTAATTTGTTTTCGCTTACTTTTCATGTATCGTAACCCTTGGGCCTGGGAGGGAGTCCAAACCCCATCTTAGAAGTCCCTACTGCGCATGTCATCCTGGCAGAGGGAAGAAAACCTTGTACAAGTGGAACTCAGCCAGCTGGCAGCCTTAGCCAAGATGCTCCTGAGAAAGTGACCTGCGACCCATCAGAACGAAGCCGAACTGTCCTGCAAATGCAACAATTGTATATAATCCATTGTAATTTGTAGAACATGTCATGGGAACCCCAAATTCAAATAGGCGGTCCCAGAATATGTAAATTAGTTCTTGTAGAAATGAAATGTGGTTGGTGTGTTAACCTGGCCTACTTGTGGACCAATCAAAATTGGGAATTCTCACACTTGCAACAATTGTGGGGTGGTACACTGACCTGAAAACAGTATAACTAGCCTAGGTTTAGCTAGAGAAATTGTCAGACTTGTCCGAATAGCTGACCTGTCACTGACCCAACGCACTCAATAGGTGACTGATACAGACTGCTGCGGAGCACTCTGTCAGTAATTTCCACAGACCCAAGCGGGGGTTTTAAGAACCTTAAGTGCTGGCGGAGCACTTTGCTGGGGAATTCGATAACCCAATCAGGGTTTTGACTGATAGCTGCAGAGAGGGTGGAGCGCAGGCGTTGCTTCCAAACTGCGGGTGCTGGTCTTACCTTGGTGGTCCCGTCCTGATCCTAACTTGCTTTTCCTGTCCTGTGTTGGGGTGTCCATTCTGCACCTGCTGGCCTACTGGCGACTGTCTTCTCGTGGGGTTCTTCCCGTCCTTAACTGACCCGTGGCCAGGGTTGGTCTTCACACCATACTAGGTAAATATAGTGCTGAGAGTCTACTCTGCATCTTCTATATTTCCTTCCTTTGCTTCAATAAAGTCATACCCTTGCACATTTTGATTTTTCCATGCTTTTCGCACCACTAAATGAACAAGTCATACATTATTTGTTGTTATTCTAGCATGTTCCATTTCTTACCCATCCTTTAAGTACATTCTTTTTCCGGTTCATAATATATAGATGTTCCTTTTCTTTACCCATCCTTTAGTCGATTCAAGTAATTGCACCGGTTTATTAGTATGGTCCATTCGTACTTTACTTATAGTTCCTCTTTATGGGGAAATATTTCACTGTGAAATTCTAGTATGTTCCTTATTTTCCCCGTCCTTTAGACAAAATACTGAGTCTAAACTCTGAAACTTATATTAGTATGTTCCCTGTTCTTACTTTTCTTTAAACTTATAAATGGTTGGTTTCATTTATTTCCTTTATGGATACGTGCTCTATGTGATCTTGGTTATTGATTGCTCACTCATTGTAAATCTTATGCTATCAGATTCCGATGAAGTTTAGATAAAGGTTTTAAAACTTCCTGAGTCTGTGATTATTTTATGAGTGCAAAATATAGAAAAGGTATTTTGTTATCTGCCTTTCTTTACAGCTAGCTCCCTGATCCATTGTGATCAATAGGTATCCGTAACGGTGGATTGGTAAGTCGGGTACACTGGAAATAAAATAGGAAGGAACTGGGATACTGGTAGTAGAGTGTAAGGCCACCTGATTAATGAATATGGTGTATTGAATTTTATGGGCCCGATACGTATATGGTAAAATAATTAGTCAGGTGACCCGCGCGCTCTATCAACACCTCTAATCAGCCAAGCCAGGTCTTCCCTGGACCAGAAACAAGCATTCTGGGACTGATTTTGGGGTAACACCCCTCATCAGCCAGGCTACCTTGAATCCAGTTCGGGCTGGTTTGTTCTCATGAGGCACAGGGTCAAGACTGATTTGCATATGGCTGGGTCTGAACTGAGGTGGTGAAGTGAGCTAAAGAACTATGATGGATTCAACCCTGATCTGTGATTGGAGGTGAGTGTCTGAAAAGTGTCAGCACTCCGTCCATCATCTCCTTGTGTTTGCTTTGTTCGCCGAAAGTTGGCAGGGTATGTCCAGATGGGGGTACCTTGCTCACTTTTCCACTGGATTCAAGCTAGCCTGGCTGATGAGGGGTGTTACCCCGAAACTGGTCCCAGGATGCTTGTTTCTGGTCCAGGGAAGACCTGGCTTGGCAGTTCGGGCTGGACTGTTCCCATGAGGCACAGGGTCAAGACTGATTTGCATATGGCTTGGCCTGAACTGGGGTGGCGAAGTGAGCTATAGAACGATGAAGGATTCAACCTAGATGTGTGACTGGGGGTGAGTGTCTGAAAAGTTTCAGTGCTCCGTCCATTATCTTCTTGTGTTTGTCTTGAATTTGATGCCTTTATTGTTACCGTTTGTTTCTTTCAAAAAGTTATGTAAGTTATCCCAAGGATATTCTGCACAGCTCAGAGTTTGAAACCAAGATGGTGTTCCTAAATTTCTTCACCTTGTAATTAGTTACATACACATAGTATGCAGTTTTTTTCCTACAATCTTTATGATTGTTTTTCCCACACTGTTCATTGATAATTCTTTCAACAGTACATCACTTTTGGTGTATGAGTACAGAACCTAAGAACAGTAAAAAGGGAAAATGCACCCACAGGAGACATTCATACTGTGAAAAGTATGTGCATTTCACACAGTGAGTAAGCATCTTGCTCACATTTTTCAAGGCAGCTGGTTCTATAATGACTGCGACTCATACACCCACCTATCCACTGATACACCCACTCACACACCCACATACATACACCAATATTGCCACTCACACACCCAGACATACACTGATAAAATGACACAGAGAATGACACATCCATAGACAGACCAATAAAGCCTCTGGCACACCCAGGTACTTACCGATACAGCCACTGACAGGCTCAGGCTCACACTGATACAACCTCTCACATACCCAGGGACACACTGATACAGCCACTGACATACCCAGACACACACTGATGCAAATACTGACACACCCAGCCACACTCCCATACAGAAACTCACACACTCAGGCACATAGTCATACAGCCAATGACACACCCGCTCCCTTGTCGATACACCACAGACATTCAGCTAAACCCTGATACAGCCTCTCAAACACCCATATACACAATAATACAGACACTAACACACCCTGGCACACACTAATACATACACTGACACATGCAGGCATACACCAGTTCAGATACTGACACTCCCAGGCATACACCAAAGCAGACAATGACACACTCAGCCAAACACTAATGCATCTAATAATACACCCAGGTACACACTGACGCATACATTAACACACCCAGGCATACATGGATGCATACACTGACACACCCAGCCAAACACTAACGCATCCAATAACACACTTAGGCACACAGTGATGCACACATTGACAGACCAAGCATACATCAATGATGACACTGACACAGCCCGGCATACACCAAAGCAGACACTGACACACTCAGCCAAACACTAATGCATCTAATAACACACCCATGCACACACTGACGTACACACTGACACACCCAGAGACATACCAATGCAGACTCTGACACACCCAAACACTAATGCATCCAGACACACATTGATGCACACACTGACACATCCATTCTCACACTGATACAGTCACTGACACACTAAAAACATAGAGTTAGCTCTTTGTTTGACCAGATGGTGGTTCTAAAAAGAACTGGGTTTTTTCTAGAAGGGTTTTTTTTAACAGTTTATTTTTTCTTTTTTTCATTTTTTTTTTTAAAACAAAAAGTGAACAGGGTATTAAAAGGGTAAGGATGGGGAAATGCAAAGAAGCAACTCGCTTCAGTCTTCAAAAAACATTGGGCCACATATATCAACATTAGGAATAGCGATTACCTAATCGCGATTCTCTGTAAATCTCTATTCCAAATGTATAAAACTCCAAAAGTTTCATTTAGCGATTCCTGGGGGGTCGCAAATTGACCTACCTAAATAATATTAATGAGGTAGGTTGCAATTTTCAACCTCCTAGGAATCGCTAAAATCACAGGGATGGTGGCCTGCTAAGGTGTTCGGGATTGCTTTTCAAATGAAGCAATTTTTTTTTAAATGCAGCCCGATTTCCGTAAAGGAAAATGAATTGCGTTTAAATGAAAAAATGAAAGGTTTTCTTAACATTTTTCAAGAGCAGGCAGTTGTCCATGAGACCACTGCCTGCTCTTAAAAAAAGTTTTTGCCACCATTCCCAAACAGAAAGGGGTCCCTCGGGGACGCCTTCCCATTTGAAAAATGGGTTATCACCAACTTGAAGTTGGTGGTAAAATGTGAATGTTTTACGACCACATTCATGGTTACAAAACATTCATATATACCGTTGTGATGTGGTATTTAGAAGGGATGCTCTAAATACACCTCTTCCAAATACCAAATCATAAACTCATTTTGCCATTTGGTAACAGGTTACAGAATCGCAAAATAGGGTTTGACACACAGGAAAAGCCTTTTTTGCATTCACAAACTGGCTGATTCTGCAAATCGCCCTTTTGAGATCGCATAATAGGGTCATACATGTGGCCCATTATGTGGTAAATGGAAGCAAAAAAAAACTAACAGCGATGCTTCTTCACTCTATTCAAGTTTGCACCCACAGAGAAGATTTTTACAGCAACAAATATGTGGCACTTCCCACAATGAGTAACCATCTGACTCAATTCTTCGCAGGCAGCTGGTATTGTAATGACTGCAGCTGATGATGGTTCTCCCAAGGGTGCTGTAGAGGTGCACTGTCCTGCTGCACCAGCTTTCTTCTGTACCATCCGGTTGTCAACTCTTTTTATGAATTTTTTTAAGTGCTTCCGCATGGAACTTGTACTATGTGAATACTTCTTTGCAGTGCCTCTGGATAACTGCTTGCCACAAATATTGCACTGCACATATTTTGCTGTTACCTTCTTTTCCCCAGAAGGTATTATTAAATGCTTCCAGACATTGCTTTCTTTTTTTCGAGCTGGTGTCTTCCTCCTCATCTTGAACAGTTTGCGGTTGTTCATCCTGGACAGGAAAAGCAGCTTCAGGCATTCTCTGAAAGCAAAGCACCACCGGTTCTCAATCCTCTTTCTAGAGACTTCGCTTGAGAACTAGCTGTTTTGGGGTGTTGCTTTTGATGTACATGATTGTGGTCCTAATATATCCAATCAAAAGGGAAGCTTTGTGTGTATCATCGGCCGAATTCACCAATCCGGTCGGTAGATTCTCAGAACTGCTAAAATGGGTAACTTTCTTGAAACAGAGATATAGGGTGCCTTATATATACTTGTAAATATGCCCACACTGATGTCATTAATGAGAATGGAGGGATGTACATATTTAAAATAATTTATAGAATTTTCAGCCAGTCCAGAGATTCGGATTCACAGATTAATTCCAATCACATGATCAGGATTAAAAACCATAGAGTACCAGTCCCATCTGTGTTTTCATACCCACAGAGGTACCACGGAACGAAGAAAACAAATTGAAAAAGAATTGATTGCATTAACAAAAAATGAAAATATTTCACATTAAGTACTTATATGATTTTTTTCCTTTTAAAACATATATAAAGTATATTTATAAAAGAGAATGTCTGTAGTTAAAAAAACTAAATTGAAAATCAAAATAAATGTTAATATACTTAGTATTAAAAATAAACTCTAGAAAATAACTAAAACAACTAAACATCATATGGACATAATACTTTAGAAATAAAATTTGAAAATCCTTACAAATTCACTGAAAAATACAAAGGTTATAGGGACGTTATAGTTAGGAAATAGAAATTTTAAAAACGAAGAAATTCATTGAAAAAAACAGAGGTTAAAGAGTGTTATAATTAGGCTCAGATTTCACTTGTACAAAACCATTGAAATTCAGCAGTTATAGTTACCTGAGCTAACTATACTTTATGCCCCCACAATGCACTGCTTAAGACCTCACATATTACATCACTTCTAAGTGAATTTCCAAGGTTTTTTAATGTTATTTCCGAACTATAACATCCCTGTAACCTTTGTTTTTTTGTGAATTTCGAAGGTTTTTAAAATGTTATTTCCTAACTGTAACCTGTGACCTTTGAGAGTGGGTGTGTGAGTGACTGTATAGGTCAGTGAGTGGGTATATGGGTCTGTGAGTGGGTGTGTGAGTGCCTGTGTGGGTGTCTGAGTGGATCTGCCATTGTTTTTTTTTTCCCCAAACACACTCGACTCAATTATATCAAGACGGGTGCATCAAAAACACAGATTCAATGCATCAGACACTAATATCATTATTACAATTCTGAAGGGGGTGTTCGGTGCAAGAAACATTAAAAATGTAAGCTGGAGTAAGTTACTGTGCTGCAGGGCGGCCCCTCTGCCATACTGTGCCAACTGATCTATTCAGGTAAAGAATGTGTTTATTGACACAAATGTTAATATAGAGCCCAATCATAATATATCCAGCTAGTGGGTCCTGCACCTTCTAAATATGTTCATCATATATGGGCACATTAATGTACAAACAGACACACACATGCAAAACATAACATGCTATTTCTTCACCCACTTTGAGTGTGTTAGGGGCCACTCCTCACAAGAGGTGGATCCTGCTATCTTTCCCCTTCTTCTATATTAAAAATATATCGCAAATTACTCTGAGCGGGTCTGTGTCATTTGTGCTTTAGCTTGCATAGAAGGTGTAAACACAGGAATTTAACTAGAGTCAGGGCATAATGGATTGAATATGCTTGATGAGATGATGTCTCATTAAATACTGTTCTGAGTTTGGGAGCTGTTTTTTTTTGTAAGACCACTTTAAGCTTGCCTAGACAACCTGCATTGTGCTAATACAATTCCCTATTTCCTTTCCACAGACACCACACACACGTCTTCATACATAAATTCATGCATTGATCTCCCATTATTGAACTAATGTTCATTTGAATGCACACTCACTACAGCAGGCACATATGAAATATTTCACATGTCACTCTACAGAGGAATGTTATAATGTTGGTGTCGGCTTCCATTCGGGCTTCCTGGCTTTACATGATATTTCCATCAAGCATCCTTTGATATTAAAATACTACGGTGCGCACTTAATACCTCTGTTTCAGTCTTTGCAGGGCTAATCAAAATGTTATTCATTGTACGTTAATAATAAAATAGATGTCATTGTTTTTTATAGTAATATTAAGTATCAAAAAATCAGTTGGTTTGTCTATCTCATTATTAGTTTAATTTTACAAAAAACACATCTCTCTTGGCCATGAGGAATGTGATAAGGCAGTACATACATGCCAACATTTTAGGACAGGGACGTGGGAGATTTAAAATAAAAAATCAGTGGAACGAAAATTCCCCATTGACTTCTATTGTAGAAAATGCAATTTCAGGCGGGCGACAGCTAAAATAAAGCCACTTTTGGCTCGGAAAATCGGTAGTCTCCGGCCTGAATCGGGTCTAGTGGCATGTATGGCAGTATGCACCAATGCTTCCCATGGTTACCTGATTCTGATGTCCAGGCGCAGGCCGGTTTTAGAGCGGTGTGATCGGTGCAGCCGCACCTGGCGCTGATCTTGGGTGGCGCTGTGTTTAGAGATCATTTATAGGTTTGAAAGCACCAGCTGCAGAGCTCCTTGAGTGTCCAGCAGTTTTCAGTCAACAATAAAAGTGTCAAGATAACTCTGATCATTAATGTTTCTGCTGGAGAGAGATTGGAGGTTTTTTTCTAATACATTTTTGACTCATACTAAAGTAGCACCAAGGGTTAATACGCCTGCTGCAAAGAATGTATACCATGGAGATCACAGAACTGTATTCTATGTGACTAGCTCAATGGGCTACTGCTTTTGTCACATAGATCCTTTTGTTATTTGCAGGTCATAAGTTGGAATCCTAATATAGCACAGTGGCCTGTGAACTGTCATCAAAAAGCTGCAAGCAAACTGCATGGTACAGGTTACAACGTTAAGTTTTTCCACAGTCTTTTATTGTCCTAATGTTGCAAAAAAAGCTTAATTTAGGTAGAAATACATTCTCAATGTCCCATATGGGATCCCTTTCAAATATGTGAGTTCAGAACACCAGTGGAACAAAACTATCACTTTTTAAAACCATCTTCTCAGCGCCCTGCTTAAATTAACCCTCTTAATGTCAAAGCTTCTCTGTTTTAAATAAACGCACTTTTTTAACTTTGAAGAGACTTTGGGGCAGATGTATCATCCCCATCATTTGCGATTCCCAAATAGCGATTTTTAAGAAATCGCTATTTGGGAATTGCAAATTGGGATGTATGTAGAAATTCGCTATTTTTTAGCGATTTCTTAAAATTCCTTAATTGCGACTAGCAAATTGCTAATCGCAATTAAGGAATAATTTCCCATTCATTTCTATGGGTCAGGAGGCCCATAGGATGGAATGTGAAGTTATTCGCAATTTGCGATTCCCAATTTGCTAATCGCAAATTGAGAATAATTTCAAAGGTGCAGGGGTGTCCCTGAAACTTACATGTGTGCGCATATGGCGCACATACATGCCCTAAGGGCATTTATGAGCGCCACATGGCACCTTAACAAATGCCAAAAAGTGCATTTGTAAAAGAAATCGCAAATTACCACAAACTACAAGTTGGTGGTAATTTGCGATTTCTTAATGTGGATTCGCAAAAAAAATGTTTGATGCATAGCATTATACCGCCTGAATCATCAAGCTAAATTGCACTCGCAAAGGGCAAGATTCTCAGAATCTTGCCTTTTGCGAGTGCAATTTTTGCATTTGGGATTCATCATCCCAAATGCAAAATTGGCTATTTAAGAATTCGCACATTTGCGAAGAATTGAATTTAAGGAATCTCTATTTGAGATTCCTTAAATGCAATTCATGAAGCATTTTAAAATTGCGAAAATGCAATTTTGGGCCGCTATTTACCGAGAGGTCAGACCTCTCGGTAAATAGCAAAAACTTAGAAAAATGCTTTTAAAAGCATTTTTCTAAGTTGCATGTTGCACACGCACATGTCCTTTGGACATGTGTGTGCGCAACACCTGTTTCAATTTGCATTTAAGGGGTGCTACAGGGTGTCCTTTGGACACCCCTGGCACCCTTTAAATCGCTATCTTATTTGCGAGTAGCAAATTGCTAATCGCAAATAAGGAATACTCCCCATTCATTCCTATGGGCCTTTTGGCCCATAGGAATGAATGGGGAGTTATTCCTTATTTGCGATTAGCAATTTGCTACTCGCAAATAAGGAATGTGTAGGAATCGCTATTTATTTAGCAATTCCTACATGAATACCGTTTTGCAAGTCCTTAATAGCGATTTGCTATGAATCGCTATTAGGGGCTCGCAAAACGGCCCGTTGATGAATAAGGCTGTAAGGAATTGCAAAATTGCGATTCCTTAAATGCTTGAGCAAAATAAGGAATCGCAATTTTTGCAATTCCTTATTTTGCGATTTTGGACATACATACCAAAACACAGTTTGCGAATCGCAAACAGCTTCATACATCTGGCCTTTTATCATGTCTTAGTGATGATTGTTGTGTGATTTACATAGCAAAAATTGTTTTGGCTCGTGCACAGACTTTAAGACCGAGCCAGACCCCGGTCAGCTCTCCCTATTAAATCGTTGTCTCACCCGTGTGGTTAGTACCAGTAAACCAGTTTAGAGGGTCGAAACACTCTGGGCGCCAACAGATCAAAGCCCAACGGGTTTGTACCAATGTCACGCGCGTTACGGTTATTAAAGCGCCATGATGCAGTGCAGTTCGTGCTATATCTATCCTGCTCTTACGGTCACTTTTTCATTTAATAATATTCTTTCTTTGATCATTTGTGTATTTCTCTTGGTGTCGTAGATACTAATACTATATTAGCAATAAAACACGGCAGGGGTAAAGGAGAGCTTCGCATTTTGTTGTTGCAGCGTTTGTGCAATGCAGGCGCCTTAATTGACAGCGCCGTGAATCTGTAACCATGGTAACAAAGCGTCACTGAAAAGGATTCATTAGCATCCATGTGTTAATGACCATCCGTTTAGGGAAGGGAAATGAGCCAAGGGAGGGCCGCTGCTGCGCCGCGGGGGTCTTACTCTCCCGGGTGTTTGGCCGGCGAGCACAGAGACTTTTACACTCCCTTTTAGCTTTTTGTCACCCGCCTTCTCCCATTTCATTTAGGGAAATATTTAAAGTGCTATGTCGCTTGGAAATGTAAAGTTTCTTGTGCAGGGACGGTGTTTGTTTATGTACTGTTAGTCTTAAACCGTGTTTGGTTTCTATTCTTGTACGACCCACCCATGTTTTCTGTCACAGCCTTTTGCTTTCATTGCTCTTGTTTCTGGAATTATCATGGTTTGCAGTAGATAGATGGCAGGTTCGGCGTTTGCTTCCATGCCCTCTGCTTTCGATGCCACTTCGAACGGACCCTGATGCCGGGAGGAAGGGAAAGTGTTTGACCTCTGTCCAAAGTGTCTCAGTGAAACTCCCGCGCTTCCTTTGGACATACGGTGCAGAATTGGGAATAAAATGATGCCAGTGCAATGCTCCCTACAAACGTGACAAATAGGGTAAACAAAAAAGTGACAAAGAGTGGAGCGGGGAAAACGAACCTGCATCGAGATTATATAGCTCAGTGCTTACCTAAAAGTGCTCACAGTGGAAGGCCAACATTCACGAAGAATCACCGGAAGTTGAAAACTACCGGGTCTTGAAAAGATATAATTACATGAGCAGTAAGAGAAGCCCACGAGGCACAGGCAACCCACAATCCATGACGACAGTCTGCATGCTTTAGATGTCCAGAAAAGCCAGTTTGCATGGAAGGCCAGAGTCGATGCAAGAAGGGTTTTTATATGTGCAGTTATATATATATAGCGTGAACTCGACCCGAAGGTATTGGAGGCTTCACATGAGCACCAGTTACATTGCACAAGAACACATTCTTTTTATTGTAGGCTTGGGAACATTTCATGATTTGCCCACAATCACAGGATGTTAAGGCGACAGCGAGACTCGAACGTGGTTCCCCAGCTCTAAAGTGGCCGGCTCTGGCCGTTAGGCCACATCCTTATAATCAGGCTCTGCACAGTTTCAGGTGGATGCATTGAAGTATAGTGAGGGAGCTGTTTTGGGTATTAGCCTCAGTGGCTGATACCGGCACCAGCTGCACTAATTGAAAAAGGTTTCTAAACAGGACGGCTACCTCCTCCTCTTTCTCCTCTTTATGACCTTCTCGGCCACCGTGCAGTGTCTGGCAGCGTTAGCTCAAATGGCGGCTCGTTACAACACATCCGCACCCCGTATAAACTGATACTGCGGGTACGAGATTATTTATACATCTTGGTTTTAGTGGTTTAAGTGGGATTAAAAAGTGGGGGTCTCGAATGGGAGGAGGGGGTGTCATAGAAGCTTTACCAGGAATCAATCAACCTCAATCAATCAATCTTTATTCGGTTTCTTGCACAAAATCCAAAAAGGCACAAACAATGAAAGGGGTCTCGACTCTCGAATGGGGGTGTGGTCATAGAATCTTTACTAGGAATCATTTCCATGCAAGGGCACGCAGTAACAAATAAACCAGCAACTAAAGGTTTTGTAGTGAATGTTTAGAATTGGAAGTGTTTCTATTATGAAAATAAGTGTCTGTGAATTAAAGTTTACTAAGGTTGGTGAAATGGGTGCTGGTCTTCAAGTATCACTCCTGCTCTCCCTTCTCATCACTTTAGTTGCAATCTTTCCCTCTGTTAAATACTTATACCCTTTTTATTCCTGCATTTTTCTGAAAACTTTTATTTGCACATCTCACCTTCTGTATGTCCTGCGTTTCATCTCCTCCACTTCACCATCGCCCTCACTCACACACACAACCACGCACTTAGTTGTAAGCACTACGTTTTCTTTTCCTTTGGAGCAGTCCAAGTTTCGACAGCTGTGGGCCAGATTCGGCGCCACTATGGCTTCCAGCCAAATCGGGATTCCCTCAGGGATTATAACGACGCCTTAAATCTGCCGTGTGCACCTCTTACCTCCTGCATAGCGCCATGTTGTCTCGTGGTGTGTCCATTACTGGGGAGGGAGACTCATTCTCGGTGCAACTGGGATCGAGCAACAACCCAGGAATACATTTGGAAGCAAGGACAGGCAAGTTATGCACCAAGGAAGGGAACATTATGAAGCATGTTATGCAGGAATAGTGAGTCTGTAACACACAGTGGCAGTCGGCTGCCCCTTCCCTGATCGACTTCATGAAGCACGCCCACCAGTATCACACTGTGCAACCACAATCTGAGTTATTGTATATTTTTCAAGTTCTGATTGGTGTATTTGTTTTCTGGGGGTATTCTTTCCAATTCCATGTATTTCTTGCGGTACACGCCAAATACAGTTCTCTCGAATGCCTTTTTTGAAATTGCCCCCATTCTTGATGACATCAGACATTTAAAGTAATTTTGCATTCACACACAAAAGGGAAGATGTAGTAAAAAAAGGCGGGGATGCTTCTCTCTCAGGAAAAACCACAAGGTTTTATTAAAATGTCCTCAACCTTTAGTAGTGGCATGCTTCATCAGTGGGCATGCTTTAACATCTGACAACCCCAGGACTGAACAAATCAACCTGGTTCCAGGTGCAGCTGGTGTCATGGAAAAGAGGTGGGGCAGGCGAGGATGGGGGGTGGAAAGGGGGACGGGGGAGACCAATGTGAAAAATAAAAAATAAACTTACCTGCTGACCTCCATCGCGTCGAGCTCGACTTCTCCTCTCTTCTTCCCAAGACAGTCTCCCAGCTTGCCCAGCGGCCAATCAGGAAGCTTCAGGATTGGCCGGAGCACCCTCAATTTGCACTCCAGAACAGACTGTGAGTCTGTGCCTGTTCTCTCCAACCCAGCAGCGTTGCGGAGTTGGACCTTCACTGCACATGATGGTTTGGCCGGTCTGAAACGGCCGGCCAGACCGTCATGTGCAGTAAAGGGAGTGCACATACCACTCCCCTCAGTGCCTGTCAGTTCTGTGGCCCCGCCCCCCAAGACTCGGCAAAGGAAAATAAAACATTTTATTATTGTTTTATTTTTCATGATTCGGAGGCTGCTGGATGGGGGGGTGACGCTCCTCTGCCCTAGAGGAGGAGCCGCCTCTGGTAGCATCACTTTATCGACTACATCTTTTTAACATCTCCATCTTTACAATCTCCTCCTTCTATCACTGAAGAGGGCTTTTTGATCAATGCTAGATCTTTAATTAAAAACAACATTGCCTTCAACGACTTTGTTTCCGCTAGGAGACCCTCCTGGGTTTTTATCACGGAAACCAGGGCGTCTGAATCCTTAGGCCCCGAGCTTGTCGATGCCATCCCGGAGGGCTATGCTTTAGCTCGGATGGACAGAATTGGGAGAAGAGGAGGTGGTTTGGGGATTTTATATAAGAACTCCATCACCTGCCGTACTGAACATCTTTCCACTCCTACTGATCTCTTCCAGGCTCTGTACTTCTCTCTTAATTCCTCTCCCTCTGTCTCCTTCTCTGGTCTTTTGTTCTATAGGCCCCCTGGCCCTAAGTCTGCTTTCAGCTATGATCTTTTAAAGCGCTTAGAATCGTTTGTTGACAGACCCAATATTACCTTGTTAGGTGATTTTAACTATCACCTTGAAAATATGAACGCCGGCGACACTTCCTTTTTGATTGAATCCTTAGCCTCGTGTGGCCTGATGCAACTTGTGGATAGTCCCATCCATTCGGCCGGCCACACGTTGGATGGTGTTTTTTCCAATGATCCGAGATTAAGAATAGGCCCCCCCATCCCTCTGGCGTGGTCAGACCATCTTGCGGTCCCGCTAGTGCTAAAATCCTTCTCCTCTTTCCCTTCCTCCTCCAATCCCAGGAGGTGGGAACTAAGAAGGAACTACAGGGAGGTTAATAATGCAACTTTAGCTCCTTTTTTGTCCAACCTGAGGCCCCTCACTTTGGGGAATACTAACGTTGCAGCCCTCGAACTCTCCAATTCCATCTTGAGAGCGGTCGACATTCTGGCTCCCGCTAAACATCATTACTCAGCCAGAAAGAGACCTTCCTCTCCTTGGTTCTCCGACTCGCTCAGACTGTTAAGGCAGGGCTGCCATAAACAGGAGAGATGCTGGCGGGCCCACCTTGACCCGAAGGAGAGAGAAGTGCACAAACGCCTCCTTGCAGAATATAAACTAGCAATAATTGAGGAAAAGAAGGCGCATTTTGCTAGCCTAACTTCCTCGTTAAAATCTCCCCGCGATCTGTTCACGATCATTGACACCCTCTCCAATCCTCAGACACCGGACCCCATAGTAGGATCCCAAGAATTGTGCGATAAGATCTCCTCATTTTTTCATACCAAGATAGCTGATATTTATAGGTCGCTTGAAGCCCTCAACCTTGACTCTGGTGTTCCCTATCCTCCTACCTCTTTTGCTCCGTAATGTTGGGCGAATGAACATCGCCCTACTCTCCTTAACTTTCCCCTCGTTACCCGGGAATCGCTTACTCTACTCCTTGATAAAACTAAATCTGGTTCCCCTTTGGACCCTTGTCCCCTTAAGATCCTCAAGGAGTGCAGGGAGGTGGTCATCCCTCCCCTCTTAGAGGTGCTGAATTTAGTGATCATGGAAGGAGACTTTCTACTTTTGTGGAAAACGGCGGTTGTTAAGCCCCTCTTGAAAAAGGCCACTCTGGATCCTGGGGTGTTGAAGAACTTCCGCCCAATCTCTCTGTTACCCACCCCTGCGAAAATTCTTGAGTCCCACCTCAACCATCATCTAAGCGCCTTTCTGGACGACGACAGCCTGCTGGACCCCTCCCAGCATGGTTTTCGGAGAGCCCACAGCACGGAGTCCGCTCTTACGGTGGTTATTAACAACATCCGAGTGAAGGTCGATACGGGCCAGACCACCTTGCTGGTCTTGCTCGACCTCTCGGCGGCTTTTGACACCTTGTCCCCCTCCGTTCTGATTGCCCGCCTTCGGGAGATTGGTGTTGGCGGCTCAGCCTTGAACCTTCCGACCTCTTTCCTTAGTCAAAGAGAACAGAAGGTAAAGCTGGGCGACTTCCTCTCTCCCTCTAAACCTGTGCAGTGTGGGGTCCCTCAGGGTTCTTCCCTGAACCCCACACTTTTTAACATCTATGTGACCCCACTAGCCAGGTTAGTACGATCATTTGGCCTAGAGGTGTTGTCATATGCTGACGACACCCAGATCATGGTCTCCCTCACTCAATCGGTCAGCCTCTCTGCCTCTAACTTCAGGAAGTGTATGGAAGCAGTCTCCTCATGGATGATTCAGAACTTCCTGAAGTTAAACGGGGAGAAGACAGAGGTCCTGATTTTTGGAGCTGATCTGGACATCTGGTCGAGTGACTGGTGGCCCCCGTCCCTTGGGGCGTGTCCTCTCCCGTCTCAATCTGCCAGGAACCTGGGGGTAATGATCGATTCCACCCTCTCCTTCGACCGTCAGGTCAGCAGGACTGTCTCAACCTGCTGTGGAATCATCAGGGTCCTGAGGAAGATTGCTCACTTCCTCTCTCCCGAAGCACGGAAGCAGGTTACTGTGGCCCTGGTCTCCTCGAGGCTAGACTACTGTAATGCGCTTTATTCAGGTATCAACAAGAACCTCATTCAGTGCTTACAGATAGTGCAAAATGCAGCGGCCAGGCTGGTCCTTAACCTCCCTAGACTCTCCTCAGCTTCTATAGCCAGGAAGAACATTCACTGGCTTCCCATTCAGTCCAGGATCTCCTTTAAGATCCTTTGCCTTGCCCATGGGGCCCTTTACGGCTCCGGCTCGGAGGGTATTAAGGCCCTTCTCCACCCCTACTCTCCCTGCAGAGCCCTCCGCTCCTCCAACAAAAACCTCTTGTCAGTTCCTCGGTCCTTCAAAGTAATGTGGGGAGGTAGAGCCTTCGCCTCTCTTGCTCCTAGGCTTTGGAATTATCTCCCCCCCGAACTAGCAGGACAATCATCCATCAGTCTCTTCCGTAAACCTTTGAAAACGTACCTCTTTGTAGAGGCTTATCTGTAATCTAGCTCTCCTTTACACACAAGCTGTACGATCTGTAGGCGCCTTGATGCCCTTGGGCTAAGTCGCGCGGTATAAGACACAATTCATTCATTCATTCATTCATTCAACATGACATGGTGAACAATAATCAACACAGGAGTTTTTGGATTGGCTAAACAGCGGGAATCCATTATTACATTTTACATCCACTATCACTAACACAACACTGCCTTTCTTGTACCTAGAGATCCAGGCCGACCTGTGGTAGCTCCTACGAAATGGCGAGGAGCGTCCCCCCACTGCCTGGCTCAGAGCCAGCAAATGAAAAATAAAAGATGTTCTAGCATTGTTTTATTTTTCATTTTCCGGCTCTGAGCCAATGCTGTAGGGAGGGGCGGAGCGAGGTATGGGAGGGGGAGGAGGAGTGCTATGTGCTCTCCCTAAGTGCGCATATATGTTTGAACGGCTGTCTGTGGTTGGCCAAAACACACATGCACACTTAGGTTTCTCTAGCCCGGCAGCATTGAACAGCTGGATGGGATAAACCCCACTGACTCCCTGGGCTGAGCGCAGCATCTTTCCAGCCCACTCAGGACAATCCCCACGCTGCTCTGCAGCATGGAGACTGAATGGGAGTCTGTCCCAGGGGCTGCTGGGACCAGGAAGAGGAGAGGAGGTGAGACGCGAAGTGGGAGGTGGTCGGCGGCTTCAGATAAGTTCTTGTTTTTTTAATATATATTATTACTAACCCCCCAAACCCCCTGCGTGACCTCCCCTTACAACTCATCCCACATTCCCTCCACCTGCTACACCACCCTTTGTATGTGGCGGCCACCTCTGAGGTGGACGAGGGGAAACTAGTCACGCAGGTACATCACAAACCAACCAGTGGCGTAACATAAGTCTCCGCTGCCCACGCAGTGTGGGGGGTCCCCTCAGCAAAAGTGCTAGGTGGTGGACCAGGGAAGGAGGCCCCCTATGTGTAATTTGCAGCGGGGCATCTCAAGTTTTGTTACGCTACTGTAACCAGAAGATAGAAATAACCTTGTCATATAAGCGTTTCCGCCCCAAAACCCTGAGTGAAAATATCCCATTTGGACAGTTCTTGCATCCCTGCAGGAACTGTTCCAACATCAGGTACTTCAACAGGAGGCAAGGAAACTCACCAAGAAATTACAGGAGGAAAACAACCCTAGAAAAGTAGTAACACAGGCATGCAAATGAGCAAGAAATTACAGTAGAGATGCCCTTTTGGAGACCAGAGAAAATTCTCCAATTGATAAGACTATCTGTGCCACCACATTTAGCACAGTATCCAAACATGTAAAGAGAACAATCACAAATAATAGGTATAGTCTGAAGTCAAACAGTCTGGGCCTAGCAGTACCCATGTTTCTTTTCACAAAAGGGCCAGTATCAGGAATATGTTCGTACACACAAGACCACATTTTGAGGATATAGGTTACAAAGAGGCTCAAAGGGTTATTTCCTCTATGAACTCTCTGATGTTCAACCTTCTATCTCTGACATCCACTCATCAATTGGGCAATCTCCTTGACCCGATATTTGCCAACTGCGACGAAGTGAAGGCACAGTGCCCCGTCAGGGTGCCATGGTCTGATCACTGCCTGGTACTGTTCTCCGTTTCAAGTAGAACGATAGGGATCATAGGGCGGAAACCCTCATTTCCCAAACGTAGGGATCGGAAGAAATTCAGCCAAGAAACACTTGAGCTGGCCTTGAAACAGGCATATCCTCCGCTAAGAGGGACCCTCAAGGAGGCTTGGGAAGTGTACGAAGACTGGCTGACCACAGCATTCGATAAAGTGGCACCATGGACTAGCAGGACCCCTGCACAGCGTACTAAATCTGCCCCATGGTTTAATGAGGAATTAAAAGCAGCTAAATCCGCCTGTAAAGATCTAGAACGCATATGGCGTAAAGATTATGATCCCACCCACAAGCTGCAATATAAGAACAGTATGAGGAAGTATCACAAATTGATAAGGAAAGTGAAAAGAGAATTTTTAAGGGTGAGAATTGAGTCAGCCGAGAATTCTTCCTAGGAATTATTCTCAATATATAAGGATCTGACGGTGCTCAACAGGACAGTGGCCCAAGACACTTTCTCTGAAGAGGTCTGTGAGTCTATAGCGGACCATTTTGTGAAGAAGGTGGAGAAGATATATGCATCCTTCCCCACAGGGGCGGGTAAGAACATATCAGACCCTGGCAGCAATATTAGGAATACAGTGGTCAAAAACTTGAATTGTTTTGAGGTCCCTCCGAGATTGGAATTATTGGGAATTGCGCTTAGCATTCAATCCGGATCACCCGCAGACGCTGCTCCGCCTAAGATTCTTAGGAACCAGCTGGAATTCCTGATTACCCATATAAGTCACATGGCCTCTCTCTCGTTTCAGGAAAGCTATGTGCCAGATGACTGGAAAAGGGCTCAGGTAATCCCTATAAAAAAGAAAGCAAATCTAAATATATCTCAATTGGAGAATCTCCGGCCTATTTCGCTCCTTCATTTCTGTATGAAAGCAGTGGAAAAAATAGTCAATATCCGGCTAATGAAATTCATGGAAGAAGGCCATCTTCTCCACTCTTCCCAATCTGGCTTTAGGGCACGCCACTCAACGGAAACGGCCCTTCTCTTTTCCACAGAGATTCTCCGGCACAAAGTGCATGAGGGAGAGACAGCTGCCTTAGTATTACTTGACCTAAGTGCGGCTTTTGATACCGTGGCGCACTCCTTGCTATTAGCTCGTCTTAATGAGGTCGGAGTGGAGGGACAGGCTTACAATTGGCTTTGCTCATTCATTGCAGATAGGAGCTTTCAAGTTCACTGCCCTCCGTTCAAATCCACACCGTGGTGTTTAAAGCAGGGGGTCCCACAGGGCTAAATTTTGAGCCCTACATTGTTCAATCTTTATATGGAGCCCCTTGCGAGGATTGTGGAATCACACGGTGTGGAAATTGTTTCTTATGCCGACGATACCCAATTGGCGATCATCTTATCTCAAAGTCCCACTGAGGCGGCAGCCAATTTCTCCGCCTGTCTAACTGCTTTAGCTTGCTGGATGAACAATAATTGCCTCCGCCTGAACGGAAATAAAACCGAGCTGTTAGTGATCGGAAAAAGGCCATATATTTGGTCATCGGCCTGGTGGCCCCCGGAACTAGGCCTCACACCCACCCCATCCGACCTTGTGAGGAACTTAGGTGTTCACCTGGATACTCAGCTCTCGTTTGAACAACACATTGGAATCATGTCAGGCAAATGTTATGGCATTCTGAAAGCCCTTCGTAAAGTTTTAGATCTTCTCCCCATTAAAGCAAGGAAAACGCTGATACACGCCTTAGTCACTCCGCATCTGGACTATGGGAATTCTTTGCTTATTGGTCTTAACAAAAAAGGGATTCAACAACTCCAATGTGTTCAAAACGCAGCTGCTAGACTCGTTCTTAATTTGCCCAGAAAAACATCGGGGAAACGAGCTCTACCGACTCTCCATTGGCTCCCTATACGGGAACGTATCCTGTTTAAAACCATGTGTATAGCTCACCGCATTGCACAAGACAAAGCCCCGGTTTATCTACAAAACTTGCTGACCATCTATCGTCCCAAACGCATCCTGAGGTCCCTTGGCAGTATGCAACTCCATGTTCCTCGCATTCACAAAGCGCGGATGGGAGGTCGCTCTTTCAGATACTTAGCTGGTAAACAGTGGAATGCATTGCCTATTGAACTCCGGATGGAGCCCTCGGAAACTAGGTTTCGTCTGAAACTTAAAACTCACCTCTTCCCGAGGAATTAACTCTGGAGGAGTGTCTTCCGCCCTTCACCTGTCTATGATTGCTTGAATCTCTGCTTTTCTCGTGGACTGTAACCACAGCGCGGGGACACACTGAATAAAGAATCAGCGTACTAGATTTGAACCTCAAGTGTGGGATCTGCCACCAGTAGTTGGCTACAATGCATGTAGATCATGCAGTGTGTGCCCCCTGACTAGGAATACTAAGGCTGTAGAAGTGAGACTTAAATATCCATGGATTCTAACTAAACATACTCATTGCAAATCGGACAACATCATATATCTTATTCCTTGTTCATGCAACCCACTGTATGTAGGGATAACTACTAGAAAAGTCAAAATCAGAATCATGGAACATAGAAGTTATATCAGATGCAAGATAACCATGAAGAAGTGGACATCGCACTTCTTGAAGAAACAGCACATGATCAATGATATGAAACGGACCGTAATGGACAAACCCAACTTCTCCCGGAATCTCAAAGATGTAAAAATGCTCTTGTTAATATGTGAACAGAGATGGATATATCGCAGACATAGCCGTGAAAAAGGATTAAACAATGACATCCTCTGGTGCCACTTAAATTGCCTTTAGCCTATGTACTCTTTGGCATTTGATTTCATTTGATTTTCCGCCCTACATAATTGAGAACAGAGTAAACTGAACTTGATGGCATAAGCATTGGGAACAGGGCAATACTCTTGTGGATTAATGACTTGCAATTAGGAACTAAATAGAACATGCACTTGATAAAATATCGTTTGTTGGCCAGCAGAGGGAGTAAAGCTTTATTCAATCAGTGTTGTTAGATTTCAAGTTAGTGAGGCCTTTACCTGCAGAAGTCCTAGGTGTGGATTGAGCCCCTCTGTCTCTTAGGGGATTCTGAACAGGAGAAGCAGCACCCTAGCACCCACCCCCAGGCCAGCAACCACTGGCTATTCAGTTACCAGGCAACTCTGAGCCCTCCTCTCACACCTGCCCAGGGCCCTTAAAGCCTTGCTGGGTGCACCCCAAATTATTCTCTTCCATCTTGTGAGTTGCAGCCTACCTGTGCCCCAGATTGCAGTGAGCAGAGTCCAGGAAGTGGTAAGGAGACAGACTAGTACTGTCTCTTCCCAAAAACAAAAGTTGTTTAAAAAACAATTTTCCCCTTCTGTGATGGCTGTCTTTGCCTGTGGTTGTTACAGTTTAAAATTGTAGTTTTAACTTTCCTGTGATTGCATATTTTATCAGCTGTTTTGTGTGTTAAACTTGTGGTTTTCCCTGCCCATGATTGCTTCCGTTTAACGTTATGAATTGTGGGATTTGCAGTCCAACCTCTGTAGTTTATCCCTCTCATTCCTAGTGACAATTCCATTTTCCCTCCAAATGTCTCCTTTGGTCTGTGCTGAGACCTGTATGTTAAAATAGTGCACCCCAGCCACCATTTTGTGTTCACAAGCCAGTGAAACCAGCCCCCTACCCCCTTCCCCCAGCAACAGGGACATTCTGCATCAGAGGGTGCTTCTGTGAGCTGTTTAAACTGTGTTTACTAGGGCCTGTGCACTTCGTTTTTTGGCCAGCAGAAGGAGTAAAGCTTTATTCAAACAGTATTGTTAGATTTCAAGTTAGTGAGGCCTTTACCCGCAGAAGTCCAAAGTGTGGATTGAGCCTGTCTGTCTCCTAGGAGATTCTGAACAGGAGAAGCAGCTCCCCAGCCCCCACCCCCACCCTCAGGCCAGCAGACCACTGGTTATTTAGTTACCAGGCAACTCTGAGCCCTCCTCTCACACCTGCCCAGGCCACTTAAGGCCTTGCTGGGTGTACACCTAATCATTCTCCTCCATTTTGTGAGTTGCAGCCTAGCTGTGCCCCAGATTGCAGTGAGCAGAGTCCAGGAAGTGGTAAGGAGACAAACTAGTACTGTCTCTTCCCAAAAACAAAAGTTGTTTAAAAACAATTTTCCCCTTCTGTGATTACTGTCTTTGCCTGTGGTTGTTACAGTTTAAAATTATAGTTTTAACTTGCTGTGATTGCATATTTTCTCAGCTGTTTTGTGTTTTAAACTTGTGGTTTTCCCTGCACATGATTGCTTCCATTTAACGTTTTGAATTGTGGGATTTGCAGTCCAATCTCTGTAGTTTATCCCTCTCATTCCTAGTGACAATTCCGTTTTCCCTCCAAATTTCTCCTTCGCTCTGTGCTAAACCCCGTATGTTAACAGTGCACCCACAGCCACCATTTTGTGTTCACAAGCTAGTGAAACCAGCACCCTGCCCCCCCCCCCCCCCCCCCCAGCAACAGGGATATTCTACATCAGAGGGTGCTTCTGTGAGCTGTTTAAACTGTGTTTACTAGGGCCTCTGCACTTCGTTTTTTGGCCAGCAGAGGGAGTAAAGCTTTATTCAAACAGTATTGTTACATTGCAAATTAGTGAGACCTTTACCTGCAGAAGTCCAAAGTGTGGATTGAACCTATATATCTCCTAGGAGAGTCTGAACTGGAGAAGTAGCTCCCCAGTCCCCACCCCCAGGCCAGAAGACCACTGGCTATTCAGTTATCAGCCAACTCTGAGCCCTCCTCTCACACCTGCCTAGGCTTCTTAAGGCCTTGCTGGGTGCACCCCAAATCATTCTCCTCCACCTTGTGAGTTGCAGCCTACCTGTGCCCCAGATTGCAGTGAGCAGAGTCCAGGAAGTGGTAAGGAGGCAGACTAGTACTGTCTCTTCTCTAAAACAAAAGTTGTTTAAAAAACTATTTTCCCCTTCTGTGATTACTATCTTTGCCTGTGATTGTTACAGTTTAAAATTGTAGTTTTAACTTGCCTGTGATTGCATATTTTATCAGCTGTTTTGAGTTTTAAACTCGTGGTTTTCCCTGCCCATTATTGCTTCTAATTAACGTGTTGAATTGTGAGATTTGCAGTCCAACCTCTGTAGTTCATCCCTCTCATTCCTAGTGACAATTCCGTTTTCCCTCCAAATATCTCCTTTGCTCTGTGCTAAGACCTGTATGTTAAAACAGTGCACCCCCAGCCACCATTTTGTGTTCACAAGCCAGAGAAATCAGCACCCCTGCCTCCCCACCCACAGTAGGGATATTCTACATCAGAGGGTGCTTCTGTGAGCTGTTTAAACTGTGTTTACTAGGTCCTGTGCACTTCGTTTTTTGGCCAGCAGAGGGAGTAAAGCTTTATTCAAACAGTATTGTTAGATTTCAAGTTAGTGAGGCCTTTACCTGCATAAGTGCAAAGTGTGGTTTGAGCCTGTCTGTCTCCTAGGAGATTCTAAGCAGGAGAAGCAGCTCCCCAGCCCCCCACCCCCAGGCCAGCAGACCACGGGCTATTCAGTTACAAGGCAACTCTGAGCCCTCCTCTCACACCTGCCCAGGCCCCTTAAGGCCTTGCCGGGTGCACCCCAAATCATTCTCCACTATCTTGTGAGTTGCAGCCTACCTGTGCCCCTGATTGCAGTGAGCAGAGTCCAGGAAGTGGTAAGGAGACAGACTAGTACTGTCTCTTCCCAAAAACAAAAGTTGTTTGAAAAACGATTTTCCCCTTCTGTGATTACTATCTTTGCCTGTGAGTGTTACAGTTTAAAATTGTAGTTTTAACTTGCCTGTGATTGCATATTTTATCAGCTGTTTTGTGTTTTAAACTTGTGGTTTTCCCTGCCCATGATTGCTTCTAATTAACGTGTTGAATTGTGGGATTTGCAGTCCAACCTCTGTAGTTCATCCCTCTCATTCCTAGTGACAACTCCGTTTTCCCTCCATATTTCCCCTTTGCTCTGTGCTAAGACCTGTATGTTAAAACAGTGCACCCCAGCCACCATTTTGTGTTCACAAGCCAGAGAAATCAGCACCCCTGCCTTCCCACCCGCAATAGGGATATTCTACATCAGAGGGTGCTTCTGTGAGCTGTTTAAACTGTGTTTACTAGGGCCTGTGCACTTCGTTTTTTGGCAAGCAGAGGGAGTAAAGCTTTATTCAAACAGTGTTGTTAGATTTCAAGTTAGTGAGGCCTTTACCTGCAGAAGTCCAACGTGTGGATTGAGCCTGTCTGTCTCCTAGGAGATTCTGAACAGGAGAAGCAGCTCCCCAGCCCCCACCCCCAGGCCAGCAGACCACAAGCTATTCAGTTACCAGGCAACTCTGAGCCCTCCTCTCACACCTGCCCAGGCCCCTTAAGGCCTTGCTGGGTGCACCCTAAATCATTCTCCTCCATCTTGTGAGTTGCAGCCTACCCGTGACCCAGATTGCAGTGAGCAGAGTCCAGGAAGTGGTAAGGAGACGGACTAGTACTGTCTCTTCCCAAAAACAAAAGTTGTTTTAAAAACGATTTTCCCCTTCGGTGATTACTATCTTTGCCTGTGGTTGTTACAGTTTAAAAAATTGCAGTTTTAACTTGCCTGTGATTGGATATTTTATCAGCTGTTTTGTCTTTTAAACTTGTGGTTTTCCCTGCCCATGATTGCTTCCATTTACCGTCTTGAATTGTGGGATTTGCAGTCCAACCTCTGTAGTTCATCCCTCTCATTCCTAGTGACAATTCCGTTTTCCCTCCAAATTTCTCCTTTGCTCTGTGCTAAGACCTGTATGTTAAAACAGTGCACCCCCAGCCACCATTATGTGTTCACAAGCTAGTGAAACCAGCCCCCTGCCTCCCCCCCAGCAACAGGGATATTCTACATCAGAGGGTGCTTCTGTGAGCTGTTTAAACTGTGTTTACTAGGCTCTGTGCACTTCGATTTTTGGCCAGCAGTGGGAGTAAAGCTTTATTCAAACAGTATTGTTAGATTTTCAAGTCAGTGAGGCCTTTACCTGCAGAAGTCCAAAGTGTGGATTAAACCTGTCGGTCTCCTAGGAGATTCTGAACAGGAGAAGCAGCTTCCAACTCCCTGGCCAGCAAACCTTGTCTGAGGTCGCTGGGACCTTATATGGTCTGCTAGTGGTTGGTACATGTGAACACTGATTGGTGGTTGTATCTAGTGTTTCTATTGGATTAGGGTTAATGTCCACCTTGGTTGGGTATTTGAGGGTTCTTATTGGTTTCTGGGTCTGTGATTCAATCATTGTAGGGTTGTGACTAGGGCTAGGGTTACGATTCCCATTGGAAGTAGGGACTAGGGCTTCCTATGCTATTGGTTGTTGGGAGTAGGGTAGGACTAGGGCTAGGGTTATACCTTTTTTGGAAGTTGCGATTAGGGCTTCTGGTGTGATTGGTTGCTGGACTAGTTGTGGGACTAAGAGTAGGGTTAGGCTTTCTATTGGAAGTAGGGACTAGGGCTACCTGTGCCATTGGTTTCTTGGACTTGGGTTGGGACTACTGGTAGGGCTAGGGCCTTTATTGGACGTAGTGATCAGGGTTTTTGAACTGATTGGGTGCTTGGACTAGGGCTAAGATTGGCTGTAAGGTCCTGGTCTTCTATTGGTTCTATATTTTAGTGCTAGTGTTGTGATTGTATAGCGTTAGGGCTAGGGTTCCCATTGGCTGAAGGGATCCCCTGATTACTAGGGCTATAAAAGGCCTGGGTTAGGGCGACTCCGCCTGGGCGTCGAGGCTAAGGGCGGAGAGGACAAGGGCTGCTGCCTGTTTGAGTCTGTTAAGGGCGGAAAGGTCAATGGCTGCTGCCTGTCGGTTCAGACGCCGGCCAGGAAGTACCGACGGTTAGAGCGGTGCTTCACTTTACTCCTGAGCCACTGCCAGGTGAGGTAAGTAAGCATGGGCGGATCTAGCGGATCTCGCGTACGCGAACTTGCGGATTTACGGATTCGCAATCCGCGAAGATCCGCGAACTCTAGCGGATTTGCGGATTTTCCCGTTTTTTGTGTTTGCGCGCGTTCGCGCCGATTTTGGGACAAGTTCGCAATTGCGAACTTACTTTTCGGCTCGCAACGGCCGCGACTATGTTGTTTCTACGTCTGGTTTATCATCACAGGTTCACAGCACCCTCTGTTTCACCACTGCCACCCTCTGGGACACCCATGCCACCCTCTGGTACATCCTCACTGCCACCCATTAGGTTTATTTATCACTGTAGATTATGGTGGTTGAAAAAAGCAAGCACACCTGCCCTTCTTCAACTGCCATCAATTAATTTGTGTTTCATTAATGTGTCAGTAATTTTGAAAGTTCCAGTCTGGCTGGCACCTGCTTCCTTCCTTATCTGTAATTTGCTTTTTGTTGCAGTGAAATTTTTTTTTCACAGGACCTTTATGGTCTACTTGTAGCTATTCTATGAGCCTGCTGTTTGGGTCATAGCAGGGTCATAGAATAGTTGCAAACTCTGGAGGGGCCCATCAGGAAGCACTACCTTGAATGTTACTAATGTTAAGTTTGAACTTTTGCACCTGCTCATTGCTTTCAGTTTAGCTAAAATCGTTTTTTTCTGCAATTTCGCGCATTTTTTGGGGCGCGAATCCGTGCGAGATCGATTTCGGAAGCCGCGAATACGTGCGAATACAAAATTGTTTTTTTTGCGACGTGTATGTTCGCGTGATCTTGCGCGTGTTCGCGAGGCGCTTCTAGCTATACGTTTGCCAAGTTACCCTATCGGTCGTACACGGGCGCGGCCATCTTGTTTGCGTGACGTATTCCGTTTCCGGCCGCTATGTGTAATCTCGCAAAGTGTGCTGCTCGCTAGTACAATTTCGCGCGTACTCGCAAGGAAAATCTCGCGCGAACTTACCCACGCGGTCGTGAACGGGCGCGGCCATCTTGTTTCTCATTCATTGCTATGGTTCTGGGCATGCTTTCTCTATCCTCTCTCAATCTCTGCCATCCTTTGCTTGTTTGAAGTTTTTTTGATCTAATTTTACTTATTATCTATCCCTCTATTTTTCTAGCTCTATATTTTTGTGTTTTCTGCAGCTTTTAGTTACTTTTAAACTACTTTTTTAAACTCTTTTCTTTTCTTCTTCACTATTCTATTTCTTGTTTATCATTTAACTCTATTTCTGCCCAGACCATGGCAAAGGGAGCCGGGAAGCACCCTGAGAAGGGGAAGGGTCCCGCACCCCGTGCCCGGCTCCCGTGCGGGCGTTTAAGGGGGGAGCAAGTGGTCCCGCGGGAGATCTTCAGCGCGGAGGAAGTGGCGGCACTGATCTTCCATGTCCAGCGCCGCCTCCCCAAGACGATCCTGGGAGGCGGCAAGATCGCGACTGGCTATGGCATCCGGGAGCGTCGCAAGCGGTGGGAGAAGGTGTGCCGGGCCATGTACAAGATCTCTGGGGTCCGGCGCACATATAACCAGGCCACCCACCGCTGGACCGATGTCATGGACCGGGAGCGGGACTTGCTGGACGCGCTCGGCGTAGAGGTCCCCGGGCTTGGTGAGTAGTAGTAGTAGTACATTTACTACTCTGTTTTATCCTGCTCTGTTATTTGCAAATCTTTGTTCTTTACCAAGAGCAATAATGCTGCCGATTACATTGAGGTAAATTATATTTCAAAATCTTCTATGCATTTCAGGTGCACTGCTCTCCTTCTCAGTAGCCTTGCTTGCTACTATGCTTCTTTGTTTTGTATGTTGTGTTCAGAAGCATTTCATTGGCCTGAGAAATTATGTATGAGTGTAGTGTAAAGATAAGAACTGCGTAATGCTAGACAGTAAGGGTCATATTTTCAATTACCGGCGCATCCCTGCAAAGTAGCAGGGATGCCGCAGTAATTGTGTGCCATGCCACCACCACCCATTGGCCCAAAACGTCACAGAAGCCTTACGCATCTGTGCCGTAAAGGCAGCGCATTGCTGGAGTTGCGTGCCAACGATGGCGCAGCTCCAGCAATGCTCTGGGGTACCCTATCTCCCCAATGCTGCATCAAGCCGTACGTCGGCTTCAAGCGCGCAGGGTTTGAGTCATGCATCATTGTCCTAAAAGTGACTGATTGACATCTTGTAGATTTCCCTCAGCCACTTTTAGGATTCGTTCCTGCGCAGGTACGTCCTCCCTTGCGCCGGAACGCCCCCTGATGGCGCAGGGCTTTACAACGTGATGCATCGCCCATATGCCCATATGTGGTTTTTTTTTAATATATACGCCGCACCAACACCATGGCGAGTCTTTTGTTCTGCCGCTGCGTCACAAAAGGCACGCAACAATGGAGGAAAATGAGCCGCAACTTCCGCAAGGGACTTCTAAATAAGCCCCAACAGACTGAAGTCCAGTCCTTCCTTTAGACACATGGCTATAAGAAGAAATAGTGGCGGTGGTGGCGGGTGGATTGATAGTTTGAGTATTCACTGTTCTGCAAGCAGGATGGACTTTGTCGGTCACTTCGCGTGCTGCGCACTGCTGCCTGCAGTGCCAGGCCTAGGCAAACCTCTTTAGTAGTCTGTTTATTGAGTTACATAGGAACTTTCTAAGTCAACGTTCCGCAAATCAGGCAATACGAATAACGTAGTATACCACATGAGATAGATCCCGTGGAATAGTTGTCTATCTATTTGCTATTTTTCCAAAATATTTTGTTATTGTTCTTTTGAAATGTTTGATTTGGTTGAAAAATCTCATCCATGTTTTCTGGTTTTTCTTTCTTTCATGTTGTACATCAGCTCCCCCCAAGGGCAAGAGGACACAGGAGGAGGGTGCTGAGGATGCAGGCCAGGATCGGGCAGGCGAGGGCTCCTTTGCTGGCCCCAGTAAGTTTACATTTTAATAAACAGTACCTATTTTTTCCTAGCGTTCCTTATTCGATTTTTTCTAAATCGTCTTTGATCTTCTTGTAGACTGGATATAAATTCTTTTCCTGCCTTGAATATGGCTCCCTGTGGTATTACTAGACTATTCTTATTAGTCTGTCTGTGTAGCTAACTAAGATTGGACATTTGGCAATTCCATTGGACTCCCATTCTATTCAGCAATACCTCTATGCACTGTCTCCTTACTGACTAGATAGTGTGGCAGAGTCATTCAGCTCCCGAAGTCACCGATTATAGATCCCCAATGATCTCTAGATTATCGTACGCAGGACAAGAGAGTAGTACGGAGTCACAGCACAGTCAAGAAGTGTCAGAGGCACTCATGCTTGCAAAAATTCCAAAACCTTTAGCTCATCCCCTCTAGTCTGGAGGAACAAAAACCACAGAGTCTATTTAAGTTTAAAAGCTTTATTAAAAGTAAACACATTTATTAAAATCTACTTTGTCATAAAACTATTTAACTGAAAACGGAAAAGTGGTTAGTGCTGACGATTAATTGGACACATTTCTTGTGGTCGAGCCGAGCTCTCACCTGGTTTGAACTTGATCCTGGTCGTGTTCTTAGGAGTCAAGCTTCTGTCTGTTAGGAGAAAAAGTGGTGCGTGTTAAAAATCAAAAGCAAGCATTCATCAGTTGTGCATAAAAGTGCAGCAAGACAACAACCTTCCCTGGAAAATGGGACATTTTTACTATGGAGTAGACAGTCACAAATTATTAATTGTATTCAGTTTTTTTTAACATTTCTCCTAGACCAAATATTATATAGTAGTGAGTGGTGTATTCTAACATTCTTAAATGTACTTTGTAGGTGTAACATCTGGTGACGGGGCCAGCGCGGAGGTGGCTGTGTTGGGCGAGGACTCGGAGGACTCTGGGGAGGAGGCGGTGCAAGAGCCGGCGGACGGTCCTGTGGGGGTTCAAACGGTGGTGGCGGAAACAGGTAAGCTATATATTCCTTACTTATTGAGATTGAAGACTGCATAGTGTGCTTTCTGCACGGGTGTATTACAATTACAAATCAACCAGGTAGTAGCCTCCTCGAAATGTACTTCGACTTAGCTGTAAAGTTTTTGGTGATAAGAATCCCAATAAGTTCTTAGACGAACGTGATGGATGGGATGAACGAAAAGCGAAAGAAGGGTGTAAGTAAGTGGGACGCGAACTTGTATGATGGCTGGCAAAGAAGAACGATATGTGTTTGCTTGGCCCCCGAGGTGGCTGGGAAGGAAAGAATATGGTATGGGGCATGGCTGGGTCAATGATGAAGCAAGGATGGGTGGAAGGACAGCAGCCTGGGTGGGTGAAACAGAAACTGTATGTGTGCGTATACTTTGACTGAATGGATGCCTGGAGCATGGTATTCTCTGACTCTTAGATAGCACATGTGTATCTAGAGAGAGTAGATGGTCGCCAGGTGAAGTAAGTGTTACCTTGAAGAGCATGTACCACCGCACCCGCACGTCCGTTCCAGTGCAGGGAAGGCAAGGAAAAGAAATTGTAAATGTGTCCAATACTACCATGAATAGTAGCAGTACTTTGTATTGCGTTTGCAATCACAGCATATATCTGGTTATTACGGTGGACACTCCGTACCTCTCTTAATAACTTTAGTTTACTTGTAGTACGTCATTCATGTGTGGGTGTATCACTGTTCACTCAATATTAAGCAAAGCACCTAAAGTCATCTCATATGTCATCAAATACGTCCCATGTGAAGTGATAGATAATCAAATTAGTTAGCTTCTTCATTTTCCTTTTCTAGTACTCATTTGCACTGTAGGGTGAAAGGTAAATTAATTAAGCAGTAGCCCTTGTAACAGAGTATTCTCAGTGCCACCCGTAATAGAAAAGTAATAGCTTCACCACCTGCATGTACTGTACCGGTACAGTAACGCAAGTCTGTCTCACTCATCATGGTGTGCAACTTTTTTTCTCGGGTGCAAGTTCACTGTGCTGTCCATGTCATTCTGCCGGCTTGCATAAGATAACGTACCAATTTCCCTAAACAAGAGAGAAGAAGAAGAATAAGACTGGTGTACTGTCATAGTCGACTGTAATGGAAGTCCATAGTGGTCGTAGAATTTGTTCATTAAACTACCACTAATGTTAGTGCAAGGATGCAGAAGTGGGAGGTTACATAGATACTGTCCTCAATAGTTATGTACTGTGCTTTCAATTTGCTACTTGTACTCTGTGACCCAACTTTCGGCTCAATCACTTTGTGTTATTAATAAGGAGCATTGGTTACAGACTGTCTTTCTTTCTTCATATAGTTGCTCCTTCCAAATCAACAACACGGAGGGAGCAGGCTAGATTGGCCCGGCAACGGAGGCTGGAGGCCACTGTCGCCGAATATCGGCGGCTGGTGGCCCTGGAGGAGGAGGAGGACACGCAGTCGAGCGGGGCAACAACGACATCCTCGACTGTGACCACTGCATCCTCCTCCGTGACTAAGCCAGCGGGACCGAGCCGGGCTAAGAAAGACGACCGCCACCGCCAAGCAACCGAAATACCAGCTGCCCCCCACAGTAGCTGCAAGGAACGCCAACGCCGCCTACGAGTCCGCATGTCCAACCTGGAGCAGGAGGTCCTGAAGTATAAGAACTTGGTTAAGGGCCTCCGCTCCGAGCTTGCCACCCTCCGCAAGGAGTATGATGCCCATGCCGCATCATGCACCAGCACCAGCACCCTCCAGTAGTGGAGTGTCCCTTGCCCTTTTTTTATAGACTTTTGGGGGGTGGGATTTGGGAGTTGGGATCGTTTTGGGACGTTTCAAAGACAATCGTTGGGGTTAGGGTGGGTGAGGGAGATTATTTTGTTAGGGCTAAATAAATATATTTTTAAACTTTATCTGACCATACCTGTTTTTTACTGCTTTTCAGTCTGGTGGGTGGGGGGCGGGGGTGTAACAGTAACTTTGTTTTCCTGAACAGTCGTAGGACTTTAGTAGTACAACCGTCAATCTCTTGTCTACTCCGAAATAATACTCCATTATACTACCTCCCACCAAACGCTTATCTTACCTGTAATTTGTGTTAGAAATTAGTGCTAGGCCCAGGGCTGGCTCCAGGTGAAATGGGGATTAACGTTGTCAATCCTGGGCGGGTGACATTTCCTCATTGCGGTGGTACTAGTGGTGTGACACAGTGGCAGTTGCATGCCTATGGAAAAAAAGAAAACGAAACCTTGTTTGTCCTCCTTACTGTAGCATTACAACGGTTACGGTACGATCGAGAAAATAGCAGGTGACAGTACACTAGAACAGTGCCATAATGTAGCCTAACAAATGGTAAAGTATTTGCTTGCAAGTATAACTAGTACTTGCGTTGAATTTATTTGACATTGGCTACTACTACTAGAAGATATAGTACTGAAGCTGAGTAAGTCTAGAAGATATCCTCGTATTCCTTCACCAGCCTGTTGCTATGACCTTATCCTCCCCAGCAAGTGTGTGGAATTATTGATGTCATTTTAGTCAGACATCAAGCAAAACAACACAGCCCGGGGGAAGAGGGTTAGGGTTTGTAAAATGGATGGGAATGGGGGTTTCTTTTTGGGTAGGTTTTGTTGAGAGAAGAAAAAAAAAGCAGAGCATGGACAAACAATAATTGAAGATACAGACAATCTTTGGTTACAAACTAAAGGTAAGCACATGCAGTCACACTCATAGAATAAAAGACAACAATGGATACTGTATCTGTATTGCGTATGTTGTTGGAGTTGTCCTGTTGAATTTGGTAAGTAAGTTGCATGCAGCAAACAATTCCTCTTATTGGCGGCACTCCTCCATTCCAGCTGACGCTTCGTCCATCAATGTGGCTGGTGACCACTGACAGAAGACACCCTGTCCACTGCCTGCCTGGCGGATGTTGACTGAAACCCGGCCTGTAATTATTGAACGGAAAACAGGAAGTGCTATTACAATACCACTGATAAATAAATAAAAGGTATGTACGCTGTGTGGTTCAAAAAGTGACACTTTGATTTCCCTAATAGACAGTACAATATTTTTGAAATTGCGTGCTCTGTCTGAGTCACCTTTTTAAGGATCAATAAGTATGGCCAAAATATTATAGCGGATCTTTCCCCTCAAGGTAGGTGTACTGTAAACTGTGTTTTAGAACAAAATTTGACCTTCCCAGCAATGCTCCCACCAAGACCCTTACTAAAGCCAGTCGCAAAAATGTAGAAGAACCCCAATCAGATCTCCAAAAACGATGCCTAGCAGAAAAATGGTTACAAAACGTACTTTGAAAGTAACAGTAGGCCCAAATACAGACCGTGGATTGTATTCAAACCACTTGCAAGCAAGCAAAAGTATCCATAGCCAGCATCGCTCCAACAGTGCTCTACAACAACAGAACTGCGTTGCAATAGAACCCCCCGAAACACATGCAATCCTGCTGCTAGGGCTAACCCTAACGAACCCTAACTTACAAAAAGTGCCAAAACTGGTGTTTCCTTATGGATTTTGTCCAACAAACTTCTATCCGGTATTAGACCTTCCCAGGAATGCCCCAGGCAAGACCCGCCAACCCACCCGCAAAAAAACACCCGACAACACCCCCAAACAGCGAAAAAGCTAAATCTCATACTTACAATGTCTCTCGGCCTTCGGTCCAAACGCGGCGCTGTGCAGCTAGGTCATCATCATCATCAATCATCATAACTCCTGTTTTCCACCACGGATTTCCTGAAAAGCAAATGCAATCAAGATTAGACTGTCGCAGCAGTGCTTCGACAGAGACCCCGGCCGCAACCCACCCACGAACAGCAGGAAGCCCCCCAAAACGCTACATTGAGCAAGATGTCAGAAGAAATAGCAAAAAAAAAGGCTGTTCCTTATGGATTTTGTCCAAAACACTTCTATCCGGTATTAGACCTTCCCAGGAATGCCCCAGACAAGACCCGCCAACCCACCCGCAAAAAAACACCCGACAACACCCCCAAACAGCGAAAAAGCTAAATCTCATACTTACAATGTCTCTCGGCCTTCGGTCCAAACGCGGCGCTGTGCAGCTAGGTCATCATCATCATCAATCATCATAACTCCTGTTTTCCACCACGGATTTCCTGAAAAGCAAATGCAATCAAGATTAGACTGTCGCAGCAGTGCTTCGACAGAGACCCCGGCCGCAACCCACCCACGAACAGCAGGAAGCCCCCCAAAACGCTACATTGAGCAAGATGTCAGAAGAAATAGCAAAAAAAAAGGCTGTTCCTTATGGATTTTGTCCAAAACACTTCTATCCGGTATTAGACCTTCCCAGGAATGCCCCAGGCAAGACCCGCCAACCCACCCGCAAAAAAACACCCGACAACACCCCCAAACAGCGAAAAAGCTAAATCTCATACTTACAATATCTCTCGGCCTTCGGTCCAAATGCGGCGCTGTTCAGCTAGGTCATCATCATCAATCATCATAACTCCTGTTTTCCACCACGGATTTCCTGAAAAGCAAATGCAATCAAGATTAGACTGTCGCAGGCTCGCAGCAGTGCTTCGACAGACACCAAAAATTACCCACAAACACCCGGAACCCCGCCAAAGAGCACCTCAAAGGCAAGCAAGTCAGCAAAAACGGCAAGAAATTTCCACCTCATATTTGGTACAAAACACTTTTGTCCATTATTAGAGCTTCACAGCAATGGGCCCAAATCCGTCAACTCACCCGCAAAGAAGTACAACACCCCCACAAGTGCTGAGTCTTTCTTCATTGGGCGTAATCCGGCACTCTGCTTGGAGGGAAATCGCAGTCTGGAGGAGGAGGATAGAGGAGCATGTTCTTCAGAACTTGTGAACCTGAGGAATGTAGACTGCGGCACCTTCAAATCAATAAGCAAACAAGTGAAGACAGTTCTGATGATGGTCTTGTTTTTGGGATTAGGTGATTAAAGTTTGAATTAAATTAACTGTGCAAAACAAAGAAAGAGAGACACAAAGCACACAGGAATAAAAGTGAAAAGGACGAAAAAGAAAGTTCTTGATTGATTGTCTCATTTTCAGGGCTCGGTGTCAGGGAATAAGAACAAGATTTCGTCATCATACTCTGCGAATTCAGGCTGGATGAGGTCAGTGCCACCGAACAGAGAACAAATCCCCTCATCTACGTTGCCGTCCTCCTCGTCTTCATGCGGCGTGCTTTCTCGTACTTTGTAATCTGGTGGTATGAGGTGCTGATTCATCTTGATCATTGTCAGCCGCTCCACATTTTTGGGCGAGAGGCGGCTCCGTTTGGGAGTTACAATGCCACCAGCAGCACTGAAAACACGTTCAGAAGACACACTTGCGAGTGGGCAAGACAAATAGTTTATAGCCAGGTTGAAGAGCTGTGGCCACAATTGTTTTTTGCCATGCCAATACTGCAATGGCTCATCATTAAGAAAGACCTCTGTTGAGTCATTCAGATAGTCCTGCACCATCGACTCAAGGTCATCAACGGTTCCTCCACTTTGCTTACTTTTTGCTGTGGCTGTGACATTTTTTCGAGAACCATACCCAAGCAAACTTAGCCAATCCTCTACAACAGCCACTGTTTTTGTTGTGTGTGGTGCAGATGATCCAGTTGCCGGTGTCTTTAACGGCTGAGAGGTCACTTGTGCCCCAGCCACAGGTGCAGAAGTGGATTCTTGTGACTGGGGATGGCCTGCTGATGCTGATGCTGATGTACTGGCTTCTCCTTCAATAACCTGCCGTTCTTTTTCATACCTCTTGGCTGACCAGGCTAACCAATGTTTGTACTTTTGAACATCTGCATCAGCAAAAGGAAAGAATGCTTCGCCTGCCAGCGCCTTTTTGTAGCGTGGATCCAGAATAGTAGCACAAATGTAATGCTGATCTGACTTGATCTTTTCAAGACGTTCATCACCACGTAGGCGCTCTAATAATTTCTCAGACAAAATAAAATGGTCTTTTTCTTTTCATCTTTTTCAAACTCAGAAGACACCGCCATCAGTTGGTGCTCCAGCATGCACAACAATGGGATAGCTTTTCCCAAATTACAGTCCTCCTGGCTGACTGCACGTGTGAAGAACTCAAAAGGACGAAGCATGTCTGTCAGGCTTTTAACTATGTCCCATTGCGCCGCACTCATCCGCAGGTCCTCCTTCTGAGATGTACCCTCTGTGAAGAAATAGTGATCGAGTACCGTATACTGCTCATACAGACGCTCAAGCATGTAGAAGGTTGAGTTCCAACGTGTTGCCACCTCCTGGATGAGTGCTTTCACTGGCATTCCACGTATAAATAGCAGTCTCCGCAGATGCTTCCGGGCCTTAAAAGAATGGCTGAAATGGTTGCACATTTTGCGGCAGGTGGCCATTACCTCGAACGCTGTACTCTGTTTATCCATCAAGAATTTTTGAACTACCAGGTTGATACAGTGCGCCAAACACGGCACTCTAACATGGTCACCCTTCAACATGGCCTTAACTACATTGGCGCCATTATCCGTGGAAACATAACCAATCTTGAGTTTTAGGGGGGATAGCATTTTCAACACCTTTTTGTTAAACTCTTCCAAAAGGTTTTCTGCTGTGTGACTTTTCTCCAAGCCAAACATGGCTAGTGTTGCATGTTTCCGAGCAGCTTTGAAAACTTTGTCCGGGTCAACACCTGCGTTTAGCTTTGCTATAACACCTGAAAAAGAGACCCAGTGTGCAGTGATGCACATGTAATCAGCGCCTGCGCCACTGGTCCACATGTCTGTTGTCAGATGTATTGTGTGAACAGCACTCTTCTGCAAAGCTGCCCCAATCGCCTCCAGCACATCTTCATGTAGTGCTGGAACCGCAACTCTGGCAAAATAGAACCGGCTCGGAACCTTCCATTTAGGGCAGAGCGTTGCCACTAATTCAAGAAAACCTACCGCTTCTACAAAAGAAAAAGGTAGAAGGTCCACAGCTAGCATGTTAGCCAGCTTAGTGTTATACAGACGCGTCAGTGGGTGGTTGCGTTCATATGGCACGTCTGAAGTAAGCATTGTTCTAATGTTGCCCTGGACCAAGCATTTACGGGCTGATAATGACTTCGTTGACCCAATTTTGCTCGCTGGTGAACTTTTGTGCGTTGGTGTCTCACTCGCTCCAACACTCTTAGTGTGCCTCACATTGGGTGTGCTGCTGACAGGGGTACTGGGTGTAAGGGAAGTGTTTGACACGTCTTCTTCCTGCTCGTCATCATCAGATGAAACATCAACGTTTCCTTGAATTTGGCCTTTCTTGATCGCATCTAGGTGCGCAAACCATTTGACACTGTGCTGTCTCCTAAGATGACCTCTCTGGCCTCCGGTACCATAGTTGGTACCTGGCTTACCACGACTAACTGCTTGCTTACAAATGGTACAAATGGCAAACTTTGGATTTTTTGGACAAACAGTAAAGAAGTCCCAAACTGGGGACTTGAAGTGTCTGTGGGACATGGAGGAGGCGGCGATACTGGTGGTGGTGGTCATGAAGCTAATGCCAGATGAAGTGGAGGATCTGGATTGCCCAACTTTTGTACGTTTTGCACTTTCACCGCCACTAATTAAGGTCGAGGTTGACGGAGGTCTCTTCTTGCCAGAAAGAAATATGGAAGCGGGACGAGTTGGTGTACTACTTAACTCCAATGATTGTGGTGTTTCCACTGCCTCCTCATCGACAACATTATCATCATCATCACACTCAGCAGCTCTTCGGGCTAGGGTCAAAATGTCTGTTTGCTGCATGCCCGCTGGGGCTGCAGTGACCTTTATGATGACTGGGTCGTCGTTGGCAGAGTCTTCATCAGCAGCAGTATCCGCCACTTCTTGTTGAGACTCATCACACTCCATAACTCTGAGACTTTGGACGAGCTTCCTTTTACGCTTAACTACCTTTGTCGGATCATGGTGTGCCTCACTCTCAGACGGCTGTGGTGCTGGTTCCCAAGTTTGATCCGTATCATCAGAAGGAGGTGTGCTTGAAGAAGATGTAGACACCACCCTTGATCTCTTCCTTGCTAGGGGTGTGGAAGACAATGAAGGATCATCAGGAGGAGTGGCTTCCTCAAATGATACCTCGCCTTGATTGTCGATTTCCTGATGTGCCCCTACTTCGGGAGGAACAACTATTGTGGGCACTTGTTGTGACCCTCCATGCACCTCTGCTTGCGCATCTCCTTGCGCTGCCTCTCCTTCCACATGTACTTGGGCTTGTACTTGCACATGTGATTGTTGTTGCGGCTGTGGTTGTTCAACACTCGTCAGATGAGCTACAACAACCTGTGTTGATTGAGGGACATTGCTGCTGCTTTCTTGCGATGAGCCAACATCACTGGTCGATGGTGATTGAACAACTATACTGGCTGCCTCTGCAGCACTCAAGGGCTTGGACTTAAGTTGGCGTGGTGGTGGTGGTGGCACTGAGCCCAATGGAGCGGGGGTGCTGCTGCCAGCTTGGTCCCCAGCAGATCCCGCTGCTGCTGCTGCAGGCATACTTTTTTTTTTACTCCCAAAAAAAGGGGCGGGCAGCACACCAGTGTCCTTGGTAACTTGCTTCTTCTGCTCCTTACTGGCACCTTTCTTGCTAGAGGAGCTACGGGTTACTTTTTTGGGGGCCATCTTCTTCAGAGCAGGTCAGCACGGCAGCAGTTGCACGAGTTGCAGAGGGTTCTGTGTCCAGACGTGACGTCGCGTGACGTTATGCTGCACACACACACCGCTGCAGGACTTCTTCCTGGCACTGGTGGTTCTCTTGAGTCTTTTTGTGCACCTAAAAGCAATGGAAGACAGAGGAACATCAGTTCAGTTATACACCCCAAAAAATCGACAAAGCACAGAAAAATGAGCACAATCCCATGCCATCCATGATGTTTACATTGAAGACACCCCACAGAAAGACTAGGGAGTGGGACATGCAAGTATGCAACACTCAGTCACTACCCCTGGGCATAATGGATGAAAAGTAGGCAAAATAAGTGCAGGCCTCAGACAATGCCTCTCCTCAAAATGGCCCCTCCCTTACACCCCAAGCACATGTTGCCTGTACCAGCCAGCACTCAAGATGGCCACCACCACCACCCACATGGCCAGTCCACATCAACAGTACACCCCCAAAAAACAGAAAAACAGCCAGAAATCACCACAATCCAATGCCATCCATGATGTTTACATTAAAGAGAGTGAGACCACACCACAGGCACACTCAGTCCATGCACCACCACCCCTGGGCAAAAGGCCACACCAGCACCCCCCCAAAAACGACAAAAAACAATAAAATCAGCACAATCCCAGGCCATCCATGGCCTCAATTATGTTTAAATTCAAGAAGACACCCCACAGAAAGACTAGGCCCATGCAACACTCACCACCCCTGGCCAAAGGGCCCCACCAGCAGGCCCAAAAAAACGACAAAAAACAATAAAATCAGCACAATCCCAGCCCATCCATGGCCTCAATGGTGTTTAAATTCAAGAAGACACCCCTCAGAAACACTAGGCCCATGCAACACTCACTACCCCTGGGCATAATGGATGAAAAGTAGGCAAAATAAGTGCAGGCCTCAGACACTGCCTCTCCTCAAAATGGCCCCTCCCTTACACCCCAAGCACATGTTGCCTGTACCAGCCAGCACTCAAGATGGCCACCACCACCACCCACATGGCCAGTCCACATCAACAGTACACCCCCAAAAAACAGAAAAACAGCCAGAAATCACCACAATCCAATGCCATCCATGATGTTTACATTAAAGAGAGTGAGACCACACCACAGGCACACTCAGTCCATGCACCACCACCCCTGGGCAAAAGGCCACACCAGCACCCCCCCAAAAACGACAAAAAACAATAAAATCAGCACAATCCCAGCCCATCCATGGCCTCAATTATGTTTAAATTCAAGAAGACACCCCACAGAAAGACTAGGCCCATGCAACACTCACCACCCCTGGCCAAAGGGCCCCACCAGCAGGCCCAAAAAAACGACAAAAAACAATAAAATCAGCACAATCCCAGCCCATCCATGGCCTCAATGGTGTTTAAATTCAAGAAGACACCCCTCAGAAACACTAGGCCCATGCACACTCATTACCCCTGGGCATAATGGATGAAAAGTAGGCAAAATAAGTGCAGGCCTCAGACACTGCCTCTCCTCAAAATGGCCCCTCCCTTACACCCCAAGCACATGTTGCCTGTACCAGCCAGCACTCAAGATGGCCACCACCACCACCCACATGGCCAGTCCACATCAACAGTACACCCCCAAAAAACAGAAAAACAGCCAGAAATCACCACAATCCAATGCCATCCATGATGTTTACATTAAAGAGAGTGAGACCACACCACAGGCACACTCAGTCCATGCACCACCACCCCTGGGCAAAAGGCCACACCAGCACCCCCCCAAAAACGACAAAAAACAATAAAATCAGCACAATCCCAGCCCATCCATGGCCTCAATTATGTTTAAATTCAAGAAGACACCCCACAGAAAGACTAGGCCCATGCAACACTCACCACCCCTGGGCAAAGGGCCCCACCAGCAGGCCCAAAAAAACGACAAAAAACAATAAAATCAGCACAATCCCAGCCCATCCATGGCCTCAATGGTGTTTAAATTCAAGAAGACACCCCTCAGAAACACTAGGCCCATGCAACACTCACTACCCCTGGGCATAATGGATGAAAAGTAGGCAAAATAAGTGCAGGCCTCAGACACTGCCTCTCCTCAAAATGGCCCCTCCCTTACACCCCAAGCACATGTTGCCTGTACCAGCCAGCACTCAAGATGGCCACCACCACCACCCACATGGCCAGTCCACATCAACAGTACACCCCCAAAAAACAGAAAAACAGCCAGAAATCACCACAATCCAATGCCATCCATGATGTTTACATTAAAGAGAGTGAGACCACACCACAGGCACACTCAGTCCATGCACCACCACCCCTGGGCAAAAGGCCACACCAGCACCCCCCCAAAAACGACAAAAAACAATAAAATCAGCACAATCCCAGACCATCCATGGCCTCAATTATGTTTAAATTCAAGAAGACACCCCACAGAAAGACTAGGCCCATGCAACACTCACCACCCCTGGGCAAAGGGCCACACCAGCAGGCCCAAAAAAGGACAAAAATCAGCACAATCCCAGCCCATCCATGGCCTCAATGGTGTTTAAATTCAACAAAACATTTGTATCATGCACCCCTAACCAACCCTGGTCCTACTGGATACTGTGGCTACCCACAATATAATTTATTTAATGTTCTGAAAAAGTTCCAAAATTTTACTTGCAGCAACTGTAATGCCCCAAACAAACTTACTTGTGAAAGTTGATTTCTAATCCAAAAGTGATCCAAAGACAGTCAAAAAGGCCTCAAATCCAAATATCCAGCAGCACCCACAAAAAGTAATCCTTCCAGCTCCAGATCCAAATGAAAGTGACCAGGAGATGGACAAAGCACTGGGAGGAGCCTGCTGGACAGGAACAGGAAGTTGGAGACTGTGGGGCACTTCCTTCCTCCCCCCCCCCCAAAATGGACTCCTTGCAAAAAAAAAGGCCATGCAAATGTCAACCTGAGGAGTGATTCTGATAAAAATCATAATTTTCTGAAGGTTTATCCTGTTTGCTGGTGATTTTCTTGTGCGAAATTGCAAAATCTCTATTTCGCAAGTGCGAGATTGTTCCTTTCCGCCGCAACTACGTGTTCGAAATTGCGAACTCTCGCGAGGTGTGCTGTGCAAGGTGGCAAGCCGCGAGTACGTATTCGCGGGCGCTAAACTCCCGCGGGAACACGCAGCAAGATCTAAAATGGCGCGTCACTCGCAAAGAAAAACAACTCGGCAAACGCTAAATGACGGAAAGTGAACGCCGTGCACCACGCCGCGCGCCGCAACCAAGCAAAAAATCCGCCGCGAGCGGATTCACGGATTTTCGACAAATTCGCGAGAGTTCGCGGATTGCGAATTTGCCGAAAATCCGAAAAATCCGCGATCGGAGCGGATTTTACGCCCATGCTTAGAGGTAAGGTCTTCACGTCTTACAAGCTATGTGAACGACATAAGCTGTAAGCTTAAGACAAGACTCTTCACCTGGAAACTGCAGGTGACCTCTGTACTTGTCTGTTCTATTTGTCTTTTAGTTGTCACTTATTATTTGTTTTTGATGCAGTAGCATTTATTTGTTGTAAAGGTCCTGAAGAAAGCAAGGACAATTGTGTCCACTTGTTGCTGAAACATGTTGACCCCGTTCCACCTCTAGACAGCGCATTTTTCAAACTGTCTGTAACAAATTTTTAATATTGGTAGAGTGAGCATCACCCGAATAAAATTTGTTCTATGCTTCCTCACCCAATTTTAAACACACTTCCTTTTGTTTGTTACTTTTTCACGTTAAGACTTCCTTTGCACTGCACTCCCCCAGTCATACCACACTTGACCACTCACCAGTTTCTAGGAGTGGTGAACCATACTATTGCTTGCTCAGCGGAAGGGACCTATTTACATCTTGGTCTCTTTCTGTCTGAACAAAACATAACTGCATAGATGGTTTTGAAAATCCCAAATGATGAAGGGCGGTTCCGAGTGGTGACTGATGGGTATCTCTGACCATCTATCGGGTTGTCATTGTATACTACTTTCTATTGGTCGAGTCCAGGAGTCCTATGTCGTTTGCCCGTTCCACATACACTAATCAACCCCTTTTTCTTTAGACCCTCTGGTACTCCTTTGTTGTTCTGCTGCCTGTTTGAGCCTGTTAAGGGCGGAGAGGACAAGGGCTGCTGCCTGTTTGAGCCTGTTCGAGACTGACCAGGGCCAGGGCTAGAAATGCTACCCAATATACATACCTCCATTATGCATCTATATACTTTCAATGTACTTATGGATCTATATATTTATCGCTTTCTTCTAATTTAGCATTTCCATGCACTTCCCTATTTCTCAGCCTATACTTCGCTCAATATATCATCTACATCCACTCTCTCATTTAACCCCATACCACTACTATGATCCCCAAAATAACCCTTTCTAGACTCTCTCCTACTCTACCCGTCCTTGCATCATCTTACACCTCTTTTACTATACTGATTCCCCAAAACAAACCTTTCTAAACTCTTCCCTCTTTTCTACCCCTCCCCAACCCTTCTCAATCCAAATAACTGACTAACATATCCACCACTAAAATTACTTTCATGTTTCACCATACTAATTCAGCACTAATCCTGATGGGTTCCAGAGTAGCGTGCTACTTGTGCTTCAAAACCCCATCAGGGGTAGCAAGCGCTATATAAATACAAACCTCTTTCCCTCCACCATCCCCCACCTACCCTTCTCTACCCAAATAATTGAATAACATATCCACTACTCAAATTACTTCATATTTTACTATACTAATTTTCAACACTAATCCTTTATGAGTACCGGAGTGGCGTGCTTCTCGCCAGAAAAGCGCTTCAACATCCATCAGGGGTAACAAGTGCTATATGAATGCAAACCTTTCTTCCCCTTTTATCCCTCCACTATCCTCCTCACTCCAAATAACTGACTAATATCCACCACTGAAATTACTTTCATATTTCACCATATTAATTCACCACTAGTCCTTTATGGGCTTCCTGAATAGCATGTTTCAACACCCCATCAGGGGTAACAAGCGCTATATAAATACAAACCTTTTTTTCCTCCTCTATCCTTCTGCTATCATTCCAAATCCAAATAACTGACTAACCTATCCACCACCTAAAATGCACTTGCATGTTTCACTATACTAATTCAACACTAATCTTCTATGGGTCCCGGAGTAGCGTGCTACCCGCCGAAAAAGTGCTTTGACGCCTCGTCTGGGGTAGTAAGCGCTATATAAATGCAATTACAATACAATACAATATATAGGTCCCTGAATTATTATCCTCTATGTGCACTTTCATCATCACTATTATAACTATTTTTCCACTTTGTTAGGTTTTGCAATCCTAAAATAGCAAGGCCATTGATGGAATATCCCTCTGCCATAAAAAAGAATCACTCTTCTAAGTCAAGTTAAGTTTTAAAACTTCAGTCCCAATATGGCGGCGAGTATTCAGACACCATGCTAGGGACCAGCATGATCGAGCCCATGGGTGAGGGTGTGACTTGGAACAGAAGCGCTCCGTGAGTGCACTACAAAAGGGGCGTGGTTCGAAATGAACTCCAGACTAAGGAAGGCGGTGGGCAGCAAGGTAGAGTGGCTTCCATCCCTTGACGATGTAAGTGTTCCAACTTTTGAAGGGGGAGTTCCTACCCATAAATTGTAGGCATTGGAGACAGTGAGTGCTTACATTGGCAATTTGATGGGCTATTTACAAAGTGCACCAAGCATGCCTTGGGGTGATTACTCGACTTATGAAGCATTAGTCACAAGCGGTACCATCCATTTAAAAAGATGCGGGTAATTACTTATAGTGGTGGCATGCCAGGCAATTTACAAGAAGCGCTGAACCGCATTCTGGGGTTACCACATGATGCATATCAGACTATGGGCATTACTCATGAACTTTTCGGCCAATTAATAATGTAGACCTTTGACACACGCATTACCGATGAATGATATAATTGATACAGCGGGCTGCATGGGCCCTGTCTCACTGGGTGAATGTTGCTTTGTGTGCTGGCCACAGCAGGATCAGCCTGGTTTCTATGCATTCATCGACTGATAGACAAAGCAGTGCGTGATTGAAATTTAACAAGCAGATATAATATGTCATGAAGGGAAACTATTCATTGTTATGGTGTTGTGATTAGTAAGTTTGTATTTCTGATAACAGTGTGTAACTATAAGGAGACGCTCCCACTCATACACCGGTTTCAGAGAATGTACTAATGAAACAGGGTAAGCAACCAAGTTCTTGTTCCACTTAGTTGTCCTTTGATCCTCATCTTGAAGTGGTGTATGTTTGGTGATGGGGTGATTGCAAATGGGAAAACTGCAGGCACCTTTGTATTGGTTAACACATTAGGCATTATCCTAGTTAATAAGCATCGAACCAGTGACAATATGGCTGCAATGCTGAACTTATACACTATTGCATCCCCAGATGGAAGAACGACAATTACTGTATTTCTATGTTTGTAATTTCAGTAAAACTCTGTGTGTGGATACAAAGAGTGACAAGTAAGGTCCCATGTAATATACCTCCACTCACTTTAACCTGATTCACAACAAGGGTTGGATCAGTTCAAGTGTGGGATCTTAGTCCTGAAAAAGGCCTCTGACCCATAGGGGCGAATAAACAGGCCAAAACATGTCGACAGATAGCAGCTAAATAGGATGATGGGCATTAATATCTAGTGGTGGGTACAGAATTCTGCTCCGCCGGCAGAATTTGCAGAGTTTTGCCCACTCCGCGCTCTGTATGGAGTTCTGAAAAGCTGAGCACAGTGACGCAGAGTGGAGTTTTTTTTTCTCGAGCAGCTCGCCAACAGTAAGTTAGAGAGCGTTTGTGAGAAAAAATAACATGTTAGACCTCCTCCTGGTGAGATTTCTCATCACAGGGGTTTCTGAAGGACACAACCGGTCACGTTGAGAAATCTGCCATTGGCGTTGGGGAAGCTGCTGCTAGATTAGAATGACTACTCGAGCAGCAGAAAGCAGCAGCCCCCTCTGCTGCGACGGGTAGAGCCATTCGCTCTGATTTTGCAGTACGTGATAAACTCTTGGCACTAAAAGTCAGTGCGAGCAGCACAACTTAACAGAGCGCAGCCGAGTTTTTCTGGCACTTTGCGGAGTTCAGTGGAGTAAAACTCCACGAGCTTCGCCCAGGCTTATTAATAGCCCCGTTTCATCACTGATCTTAATTTTAATCCTGCCCAAAAGGCCCAGTATTAAAGAGAAACCAGGAACGTTTCTGATGTAGTGTTCATGAGATTTTCTGCACGGTGGATCCCCATAAATGTGTGTGCTGTCTTTCCCCTTACCCCCTTGAACCATTCCAGCCATTGGTCTGTTATTACATTTATACCCTAAAAAATAGTATACCCTCATGCTTACAAACGAAGGAGCCGTGAACAAGGAACTGTGTGTTCCGAAACGCGTCGGGCAGTGTTTGCCATAGCTTTGTGAATGGAATAAAGCTTGCTTTAATGAAAATTGGGGCTCAGCGCTTTCTTTGGAAGAAAAGGATTGCATAGTGCTGGATATATATATATATATATATATATATATATATATATATATATATTCAATAATGTTCCTGCTCGCCACTCCATGGCGATGACAAAACCAGGTAAGGACCTCTTTCCAATGACCATTTAAAGCACTCACAGCATCAGGCAGCAAAGGAAAACTCCAAACTTTTTTTCGAGTGAAAAAGCAGAGTGCATTTTATTCCATACAACGAAAAATAATGGACATAATGTCATCCATAACGCGTTTCGCTCCTCAAGGGAGCTTGTTCACATAACGCGCCCCAAAATGTTCTACCAATTTATAGGTATACACACAGGTGATTCTGATAGACACATGTCAAAAGAAATGAGCAAAATAAACAACAGACTAATGTGAGCGGCCATATTAAGTGAGTAACAAACGCAATTTAGAAAACAAATAAAAATAAAAAATACTTGAAGAAATGACAAATTTGTGAATCATAATGCAGTTTGGATTGATACAATATAAAATATATATATATATATATATATATATATATATATATATATATATATATATATATATATATATATATATATATATATATATATATATATATATATATATATATATATATATATATATATATATATATATATATATTACCTACTGGTTGCCAGTGGGTAGTTATAATTAGGACCTTGTTTCTATTCAAAAAACATTTATTCTTTTCCCAATAACTTTGGCGCCTGTTGATGAATCTTCGCGAAATTTTCAAAACTTATGGCCTGCTCCGGTCAGCTCCTTTCTTGAAAATTTCAGGGTGATTCGGCAAGCGTGGGCCAAGTAAAAAGGGGGGTCCCAAAACGTGTTTTCTCCATGTTAATTCCCATAGGAAACTTTAGGCACGACTACAGCCCGAACTGCTGAACGGAATTACACCAAATTTGGCAAAAAGGTAGTCCTTGGTTCAGAAAGAGACCTTCTTTTTAAATGGTGTAAGTCCATTCAGAAGTTGCTGAGAAATTGAAAAAATAAAAGTTTTGATATTTAGAGGCACCGAGGATCCATGTACCCTCCCAATCACAAGCTTGATTCTAATTGGCTGTCAACACTCCAAACCAGGAAGTGTTAGCGGCATCTTGTGCCTTGGTAATCGAGGCACAAGAAAACAGAAAAAGAAATGCAAAAAAAGGAAGGGGGGCTGCATGGCCCCCCTTCTAAGGCCTCTATTGGGTTCGGGGACTCCATCCCCCGGGCCCTGCCTTTATTTATAAAAAAATTTGAGTGGGAGGGTTGGCGCATGGCCCCCCTCCAAGGGCCACTTCTGGCCCTAGGGACCCCATCCCCGGGGCCTGGCTGCCTTTTAAAAAAAAAATTGTGAGGGGGGGCCGCGTGGCCGCGTGGCCCCCCTCCTCAGGCCACATGCCTCCAGTAAGCACCACAGAGCTGCGTTGTAGAGTGGTGTAAAAAGGGGCGTGGCCTGGGCCACCTCTCTGCAACGCAGTGCAGGGGCGCTTACTGGAGGTACCTGGTGGGCTAGTTGGCCCCCAGGGACCCTCAAGATTGAAGAGCAATTAATTCCCCAATTTAAAACGCGCCACAGGGCATGTTTGCACACATGTCACCTCAGGCCCCGCCCCCTCCCATCACCACTGTGCAAACGTGCCCCCTGGCAAGTTGTAAGTTGGGGAATTAATTCCCCTTGAATACTGAGGGTCCCTGGGAGCCAAGTAGCCCATCAGGTACCTCCAGTACGCGCCAAGGAGCTGCGTTGCAGAGAGGTGTTCAGAGGCCTTGCCCCTTTTTACACCTCCCTGCAACGCAGCTCAGTAGGGCTTACTGGAGGTACCTTGTGGGCTAGTTGGGCCCCAGGGACCCTCTCCCAACTTAAAACACGCCACAGGGTGCGTATGCACAGTGGTGAAGGCAGGGGGCGGGGCCTGAGGTGGCATGTGTGCAAACACGCCCTGTAGTGTATTTTAAGTTGGGGAATTAATTTCTCTTCCATCCTGAGGGTCCCTGGGGGGCAACAACCCCACTAGGTCCCTCCAGTAAGTGCCACTGCGCTGAATTGCAGAGAGGTGGGCCAGGCCATGTCCCTTTTTACACCTCTCTGCAACGCAGCTCTGTAGCACTTACTGGAGGTACCTGGTTGGTTAGTTGGACCCCAAGGACTGTCAGAATTCAAGGGGACTAAATCTCCCAACATATAACGGCCACAGGGCATGTTTGGACACATGTTACCTCAGGCCCCCCTCCCTTCACCACTGTGCAAACGCGCCCCGGAGCTTGTCTTATGAGTTAGTTTTAACCCCCCTGCCCTATTATGTACTAGGGTCTTGCTAATCATAGGGGTACCCCAACGCATAGTGTTCCTTAGTGTATGTAGGTGTTTTCACTGTATTCTGAGGGGCTTTTAGCATAGCACTGGCTCTAGGCCTGGTTAGTCAGAGCCAGTTACCACCAGTACACGTCTGAAAAAGTTGTGGGCACAGGATGATTTTGCAACAAGACCTCTTTCTGCTCCTCTGTTGGTTCTTTCTGCACATGTCTTGCTTCTTCCTGCACTTGTCATCGTCTTTGTGGACTTCTGTTGCTTCTTTCTGCATTTCATTTGCTTCTTTCTGTGCGTTTTTTCGTCTTTCTTCACATGTCCTACCTTTGTAGGCATAGATAGAAACTAGCATTTAAAAAACCTTTGAAATTCATTGGAAAAACCATACATTTCAGGCACGTTACAGTTAGAAATTAGCATTTAAAAAACCTTTGAAATTCACTGAAAAAACCATAGGTTTCAGACACGTTATAGTTAGAAATTAGCATTTAAAAAACCTTTGAAATTCACTGAAAAAAACATAGGTTTCAGGGGTGTTATAATTAGCATGAATGATGTAATATGTCACATCATCAGCAGTGCATTGCGGGCGCGCGAGTTATAGTTAGCAGAACTAACTATAACGGAGGAATTTCTATGGTTTTGTACGAGTGAAATGTCCAGCTAACTACAAAACCCCTGAAACCTATGTTTTTTTCAGTGAATTTCTAAGGTTTTTTAAATGCTAATTTCTAACTATAACGTCCCTGAAACCTATGGTTTTTTCAGTGAATTTCAAAGGTTCTTTAAATGCTAATTTCTAACTATAACATGCCTGAAATCTATGGGTTTTTAAGTGAATATAAATATATACATATATATATATATATATATATATATATATATATATATATATATATATATATATATATGTGTGTGCTTTTAATTAACCATTGTGCAAAGACAAACGGTAAAGGATATATATATCCCAATATTACTCCAATAAAGCGATCACTCAGGGGATTGTCTCACCAGCAGTTGATTTATTTTTCATTAATGCGTTCCGCCTGACCTCGCAGGCTTGATTACACACTGAATTGTGGGACAAGCTGGCATACATAGTATTGTTTACAGAAAGCAAAAAGGGACTCATTATGGTAGAGTTGATACCAATGGCATCCATGTTGGAATGGTGAACTACACAAGGAAAAAATACTTATTCACAATGCACGTATGCCTTCATCAGTTACATTCACTGATTGAAATGTAGATTTGTACAATATACCAATATATATATATTTGCATCATGTGTGAAGACAAAATATGTACACTCTTATTTAGTTACATGTCAATACATGAGTGGCATCCATATTGGAGTGGTGAAATTGAAGAAAAAGAAACATAGCAGTTATATGCATCTGTATTCATTACTAAACCTCATTAATTGTAAAGTTAGCATCTGTTAACATGTGTAGTGAGCTACTGGTACATGTCAGCACATGTAGATACTGGGAGCAGAAATCCTAATACTATAGTATTATATCCAACAAGTGTCAGTTGCTTGGAAACAACCCGCAATTTTCTGGTTTGCAGCCATTATCCCGCATTTTTTATCCCGCGGACTTTCAGGCCGCATACCATTTTCCCGCAAGGTCATTGACCTCGCATACCATCATCCCGCATTTTTTTTAAACGCATGTGTATTTATCACGCATGCCTTTACAACAAATTAAGTTGTAAAGGCATGTATGGTAAATGCATTTGCGTTGTGAAAACCACGATGATGAGAGAGGTAAGTGGGTTTGGGTTAATTTTTTCATCGTGCTGGGTTAGTGATTGTGTAGTGTAGTGTTGTGTTAGTGTAGTGTAGAGTTGTGGTGGTTGTTTAGTGTAGGGTCGTGCTGGGGGAAGTGTTATAGGGTTTAGGGTAGTGTTGTAGTGTTTGTGTAGTGTAGGGTCATGCGGGGGGTAGTGTGTTAGGGTTTAGGGTAGTGTTGTAGTGTTTGCGTAGTGTAGGGTCATGCTGGGGGTAGTGTTTTAGGGTTTAGGGTAGTGTTGTAGTGTTTGCGTAGTGTAGGGTCATGCTGGGGGTAGTGTTTTAGGGTTTAGGGTAGTGTTGTAGTGTTTGTGTAGTGTAAGTCATGCTTGGGGTACTGTGTTAGGGTTTAGGGTAGTGTTGTAGTGTTTGCGTAGTGTAGGGTGATGCTGGGGTAGTGCTTTAGGGTTTAAGTTAGTGTTGTAGTGTTTGTGTAGTGTAGGGTCATGCTGGGGGTAGTGTTTTAGGGTTTAGGGTAGTGTTGTAGTGTTTGTGTAGTGTAGGGTCATGCTGGTGGTAGTGTTTTAGGGTTTAGGGTAGTGTTGTAGTGTTTGTGTAGTGTAGGGTCATGCTGGGGGTAGTGTTTTAGGGTTTAGGGTAGTGTTGTAGTGTTTGTGTAGTGCAGGGTCATGCTGGGGGTAGTGTTTTAGGGTTTAGGGTAGTGTTGTAGTGTTTGCGTAGTGTAGGGTCATGCTGGGGGTAGTGTTTTAGGGTTTAGGGTAGTGTTGTAGTGTTTGTGTAGTGTAGGATCATGCTGGGGGTAGTGTTTTAGGGTTAAGGGTAGTGTTGTAGTGTAGGGTCATGCAGGGGTAGTGTTTTAGGGTTTAGGGTAGTGTTGTAGTGTTTGTGTAGTGTAGGGTCATGCTGGGGGTAGTGTTTTAGGGTTTAGGGTAGTGTTGTAGTGTTTGTGTAGTGTAGGGTCATGCTGGGGTGTAGTGTTTTAGGGTTTAGGGTTGTGTTGTAGTGTTTGTGTAGTGTAGGGTCATGCTGGGGTGTAGTGGTTTAGGGTAGTATTGTAGTTTGTGTGTAGGGTCATGCTGGGGGTAGTGTATTAAGGTAGTGTTGTAGTGTTTGTTTAGGGAAGTAAAGTGCTTTATGGTAGTGTTGGGGGGTCGTGCTGGGTAGTGTAAATGTTGGAAAAGGACTGTGTGTCAAGGGTGGGTGGTGCAGGGGTACTACATTAGAGTGTAGTGTAGGGTAGGGTAGGGTAGGGTACTCTTACTTACCTTTAGAACTTTTACAACGAGTATATCTTTATCATGCATGCCTTTTCGTTGTAATGGCATGCGTGTCAAAGGCATATTCGTTTTTAGAAGTTTTCGTTCTCTTATTTTGCGGACTAATAGTACTTGCGGTATTATATTTGCGGGATGATGGTATGCGGGATGTTTGACTGCGGTCTGACATTATATATTCCAAAACGGTTTGCAGCCATTATCCCGCATTTTTTATCCCGCGGACTTTCAGGCCGCATACCATTTTCCCGCAAGGTCATTGACCTCGCATACCATCATCCCGCATTTTTTCAAAACGCATGTGCATTTATCACGCATGCCTTTACAACGAATTACGTTGTAAAGGCATGTATGGTGAATGCATTTGCGTTGTGAAAACCACGATGACGAGAGAGGTCAGTGGGTTTGAGTTAATTTTTTCGTCGTGCTGGGTTAGTGATTGTGTAGTGTAGTGTTGTGTTAGTGTAGTGTAGAGTTGTGGTGGTTGTTTAGTGTAGGGTCGTGCTGGGGAAGTGTTATAGGGTTTAGGGTAGTGTTGTAGTGTTTGTGTAGTGTAGGGTCATGCTGGGGGTAGTGTATTAGGGTTTAGGGTAGTGTTGTAGTGTTTGTGCAGTGTAGGGTCAAGCTGGGGGTACTGTGTTAGGGTTTAGGGTAGTGTTGTAGTGTTTGCGTAGTGTAGGGTGGTGCTGGGGGTAGTGTTTTAGGGTTTAGGGTAGTGTTGTAGTGTTTGCGTAGTGTAGGGTCATGCTGAGGGTAGTGTTTTAGGGTTTAGGGTAGTGTTGTAGTGTTTGTGTAGTGTAGGGTCATGCTGGGGGTAGTGTTTTAGGGTTTAGGGTAGTGTTGTAGTGTTTGTGTAGTGTAGGGTCATGCTGGTGGTAGTGTTTTAGGGTTTAGGGTAGTGTTGTAGTGTTTGTGTAGTTTAGGGTCATGCTGGGGGTAGTGTTTTAGGGTTTAGGGTAGTGTTGTAGTGTTTGTGTAGTGTAGGGTCATGCTGGGGGTAGTGTTTTAGGGTTTAGGGTTGTGTTGTAGTGTTTGCGTAGTGTAGGGTCATGCTGGGGGTAGTGTTTTAGGGTTTAGGATAGTGTTGTAGTGTTTGTGTAGTGTAGGATCATGTTGGGGGTAGTGTTTTAGGGTTAAGGGTAGTGTTGTAGTGTAGGGTCATCCTGGGGGAAGTGTTATAAGGTTTAGGGTAGTGTTGTAGTGTAGGGTCATGCAGGGGTAGTGTTTTAGGGTTTAGGGTAGTGTTGTAGAGTTTGTGTAGTGTAAAGTCATGCTGGGGGTAGTGTTTTAGGGTTTAGGGTAGTGTTGTAGTGTTTGTGTAGTGTAGGGTCATGCTGGGGTGTATTGTTTTAGGGTTTAGGGTTGTGTTGTAGTGTTTGTGTAGTGTAGGGTCATGCTGGGGTGTAGTGGTTTAGGGTAGTATTGTTATGTTTGTGTAGGGTCATGCTGGGGTTAGTGTATTAAGGTAGTGTTGTAGTGTTTGTTTAGGGAAGTAAAGTGCTTTATGGTAATGTTGGGGGGTCATGCTGGGTAGTGTAAATGTTGGAAAAGGACTGTGTGTCAAGGGTGGGTGGTGCAGGGGTACTACATTAGAGTGTATGGTAGTGTAGGGTAGGGTAGGGTACTCTTACTTACCTTTAGAACTTTTACAACGAATATATCTTTAACATGCATGCCTTTTCGTTGTAATGGCATGCGTGCTAAAGGCATATTCGTTTTAAAAGTTTTCGTTCTCTTATTTTACGGACTAATAGTACTTGCGGTATTATATTTGCGGGATGATGGTATGCGGGATGTTTGACTGCGGTCTGACATCATATATTCCAATTTTCTATCAAGAGTTAAGTGAAAGTCATGTTAATCTGCTTTCAAAATAATTGGCATAGTGCCCATAAGAGATCGGTTATACCAGTAAGTGTTGTTTTGCCAAACATAGTGTTATTGTCCAGGTCTCACAAAAAATAGAGATACAATATTTGATATATACAGGATTTGCTTTCAAAATAGGGTAACATTGTAAGACGTTGTCCCATGCCAGCAGCCAAGTGTACAACACAAAAGGAATAATGTTTTAACCACCATCAAACGCACATCTATATGACTCAAATAATTAAATAGAAACTTTTATTTTTAATTAAAGACAAAAGGGTTCTCTTATCTGTTTAGTGCTGTCCTTCACCCGTGTGTGAAAGCAAACCTTGTAGAACTATGCCAAAGTAGTAGTTTACGTGACACAGCAGGTACACTGCCACCAATATTGCTGCGTTCCACTTGTCTAGATCTTATGTCCATCTCTCTGAGACTTAGCTCATTGGTTCTTTTAGCCTCAGTTTTTTCTCTAGTGAAGGCTCTCTCAGCCTTACCTTCCGCTCCTTCCAACTTGAGCTTGGCCATTTGCAACCAGTACTCCCTTTCACCCTTCATGTCCACCAGTTCCTCTGGGGACAGGCCTTGTGAAACCACACTGCTCCCCACTCTGGCAGGGAACTCTAACTCAGGTGACAAATCACCCTCCTCAGTTGTTTCTCAGGACTGGTATCCAGGACCTCTCCCCATCATCATACCCTTCTGTTGCTGTCACCAGTGACTGTAGACTTCTGCCCAGACCCTCAGCGCTTTTTGAAGCTCCAGCTTCCTGGTGTGCTCTTGGCTGGAAGTCCCCTCTCCTTGCAGAACTAATTGCACAAGGCCACAGTGTAAGCATCCATGCTGGCAAGCTCAAACTCCAACGCTACAGGTGTAGTTCCAGGCACAACAGTGACGTAGAATGAGAGGGAATTCGGAAAAGGTGAAAGGCCAATCAAGGAGAATTAAAAAAAAAACTGGAATTGGAATCAAATAATTTAACTGGGATTTTTGTGTAACACAAAATCACTGTTTAGCACTGCACAAACACAAAGTCCAAATCTGTATTTATGCAGCATTTCAAACAGTAATAAAGTGAAAACACAAAAAAATGATCCAACACAAAATTAGAGAAGTAGAGTAAACATAAATAAATGAATTAAGACCAAAATGACAAAATTCCAAAAAGTAGAACCAGAGATATGCAATTTTAAAGACTGTGGTTATCTGCTCATTAGTTCAGGCCGATTGCGATGGAGCTTGCACCAGCTACAGGGACCCAGTTAGGACCACTGAACATAAGAACCTTCAATCCTGGTTGCAGAGCGATGCCGAGTCCCGCGTCATGGATGCATCACGCAGTAGCGGCATCTAGGAGCAAGGTCCTTCATCATTGTCGAGGATGGAGTCGATGAGGTGCTTGCGATTCAAAGTCTTGCATCGAGATGCATCATACAACGGTTGGTTCTGAAGAAGATGCCATTGATGAGGGTTTTCGATGTGGAGTCGAGGAAGCATAGTGCAGCGACAGTTCCTGGAAGGCTGTGGTTGGAGATGCAAAGTTCTGTGCCAGGGATGCGTCACACAATCGTCTCGATGTGGGGTTTGGTGAGGCAATGCATCGCGCAGTTGCTCTGATGCAGAGTTTCTGCGAGATGATGCATTGCGATTCGTAGATTCTGTTGGGACCACAGTTGGGATGCTTAAGAACCTTCAGGCCCACATCTAAAGGTCTAGGACTGGATTGGCACCACTTGATAGGATGGGACTCGCAGATGGCAGAGTCCAGGTGCTGGGATCAAGATGGGGGAAGCATGTTCTGTCCCTGTGGCTGCTGATCAGGGGCCAGCTTCCTAGCCGTTGGAGTCACTCGCAGATGGCAGAGTCCCGGTGCTGGGATCAAGATGGGGGAAGCATGTTCTGTCCCTGTGGCTGCTGATCAGGGGCCAGCTTCCTAGCCGTTGGAGTCACTCTGTTTGTCCTAGGTTCAAGATGCAGATCCATCCTTCTGATGAGTCTTCCAAAGGGCCAGATGTCTACTAAAGAGTTGGGGTCTGAGGTCGAAAATATATATATCTTGTCCCCACTTTGAAGTAGGAGACGTTTTTAGAGCTTTCACCACTTAAAAGGTGCCTGGAACTTCTTGTCTTCCTGACCTGGCCTAGATTATCTGGGGTCACACTAGACTAGTGTCAACCCCATAGTGAGAGTGCTCAGACAAAGCCTTTGTGATGTGCAAGTGTAGGAGGTGACAGCTCCTCCCCCTCATTAGCTCAGAGTGCCCCATCCTGCCAACATCTAGCCTCTCTTTGCCACACTATCTGGGAGCAATACACAAAGACCAACTACCAGCTACACCTAATCATGTGACCAAGGAACAGGCTGCAGGCACCAAATGGTGGAAGAATAAGTGCTGGGGCCCTCGTCAGGAAGCCACTATGGCTTGCACCAGCCTATGCCAGCACTGCCAATGCCAGTATCAATACAACTACAAAGCATCACGCTCCTCCAAGTGTGACAATTCAGACTATTCAAGGCCCCAAAGCTGTAAGAATGGCTTGGAAGGTAGGTATTAGGCATTTTTAAGGTATAATAAAAAACAACCGTTGTTTTGCTTACTTCTATATTAGACAAACAGCAACACCATGAGACAGACTGTCATAAGTGTCGATAATTAAATGCCAAGCACCGGAAACCAGCGCTGGTCATCACTTATTAAATATAACAATCACACCCATTGTTATCTAATGGGAGAGGTAGGTCGCGCAGGAGTGGAAAACAAATTTAGGAGTTTTCACTACCAGGCCATAAAAAAACTAAAAATACATGTCCAACCTTTTAAAAACGCTGCACCCTGCCCTCTGGGCTGCGCAAGGCCTAAACTAGGGGTGACTCTTATGTATTAAAAAGAGAGGGTTGGGCCTGCCAAGAGGTTTACTTTGCCAAGTCGAAATGGCTGTTTGAAACTGCACACACATGCTGCATTGGCAGGCCTGAGGCATATTTAAATGACTGCTAAGTCGGTGGTACGTTCAGTGCTGTCCTCGAGTAGCATTTAATGTACAGGCCCTGGGTACATGCAGTACCATACCACTCTACTATGGGCTTACAAGAAAATTAAATGGGCCAATTGGGTTTGAGCCAATGTTACCATGTTTAAAGGAGAGAGCACAAGCACATTAGTACTGGTTATCAGTGGTGAAGTGTGCAGAGTCCTAAAGCCTGCAAAAATGCACTCAGCAAAAACAGGAAGTAGGAAAGTAAAAAGTTGAGGTAAAACCATGCCAAGGATGTCAGGTCCAAGAGTTCTGTTATTAATAAGATCCCCATGCAGGCAAACATGTCACGGGCTGTATTGCTTTTTCTGCATGCCTTGACGGTGATGCAGAAAGGTTTAGAACAGGGCACAAGTCCTAAAAACAGAAGAGGGGGGATGCTGACGTCACGAAAGGAAGTGATGTCACGAAAGTTGGCTTGCACTCAGTTGCAGTTTAAAGTTATCGAGCTCCCAGTAAAATAAGTGGGGGGGCACCGTCCACCTGCGTGGTATCCCGACTCGAGCCCTGGTTTAGAAACTCACATCAGCCTGCTGGTTTGCCCCTTATATACTCTTGTGTCGTAATTTGTGGGGGTGGAGTTGCAGGCTGGAGCCATATGGTGCCACATATCTGCTGGAGAAAAATCTTTTCTGGACCTGTCTGAGGTGAGCAATTTGCAGAAAGATTCTGTACCCACCTGAAATATTATTAACAACGGAAAGTGTAATTTTCTTGATACAGCTGCGTATTGCGGTCTAGGACTGTCACGGGGTACGTGAGCATGTTTTGTCTTGCTTCGTTACCTTGGAGTATTTTGCCTCAATATTTTTCACACTACCTGCGAATGGGTTGTTATATGGGACTATCAGTTCTGTTTGATATATCTGATTAACAGTTCTTTCTGTGCAGCAGCACCATCTTTTGTGCAGTTTCGTCTGCAAATGCTTGATTGAGGCTCTGGAATTACTGAGACATTCTGCTTTCACCTGCGAGGCGAAGGTCCTTTTTAATAGTTGTGAGTCATTCACTGGCATGCATTTCAATTTTTTTCTCACTTCTTCATTTTGAGACGGAAGTGAGTAATTTGACGTTGTGAATTTAACAGTAATTGTGCATATTATTAATATACCTGCTCTGGTTTATTGTTGTAAAGATTTACTTCCCTAATTTCTTGTCGCCTTGATTTTTTTCTCCGATCTAATTTACCTGCATTTCTATTCTATCTGTTCTTTTTATCCTATCCATGATATTTTTATACTATCTCATCTAAGATATTGTAAATTGCTTTTTAGAAAGGAAAGGAGGACAGAGAACTACCCCAGAGTACCGACCGGTCTATAAACTCCGGGGGCAGGGTGGGGGTGAAAGGGCTCAGCTGGGGCCCAGCACTAGTAAACTCTCAGCAAAACAGAGGATCATTGAAAGAAGGGATATAAAATATACTGAGAGGTATCTCAGAGGAAATTAAAAATAGATTTGCTACACAAAGATTTTTGTGAAAACCTGTCAAGTACTGGGGAAAAAGCTATGTGATTTATCCAATAGAACCTCAGGGTTAGAAGAGGCAATGTAAAGAACATCTCTCAGGGTTGAAAAGAACTCCTGGGAATTGTCCATACTAAAAGCATGAGATAGGTTCACGCAAGTAACCCTTGAAAGAATAGAAAATCAAGCAAGAAAAACAACATTGAGATAACAAACGTTCTGGAAGGGGTATGTGAAATGGATGCAACCTCGTTGGTGATTAGTTTGATATAGCATAGACTCTTTTTTATATCTCTTTTTATTGTTTTATGGCATCAAACACATACAATATTTAAACGTGTTGACAGGTGTCCAAGGCCACCCATAACTTTGCCACCACAGTAGACATTATAGAATGCTCAACCAACTTCAAATCACAAAATAATAATTGCAGGCATATTATTCAGTGGCGGATGTTAATTAATTGGGATGGCGGGGGAGAGGGTTTGGGGGTAAATGAGAAAAAATAATTTCAAAAACACCTGCAGGCTGGCCGCAGCTTCTCGGTCCTCTTTGGCTCCTTGGTCGACTCCAGGAACAGGAACCAGGAAGCACAGAGGCTCCTAGATTCCCCTAGACAATTACGACGCCGGTCTGAGTGCCGTGGTTCTGCGCTCCGAGAGGAACTGGGAGGCTGTGCATTTTCTCCACCCAGACTGTGCATTACAGCCGATGGAGAACATGCAAAGTGCGCGTGACTGTTTGGCCGGCCCAAGATGGCTGTCGAACCGTCATGCACACTTAGAGTTTGCTTACCACTCCTCTCCCTGGCCCATGCTCTGGCCAGCCCAGCCCTGCCCGCACCTATGCAGGAACAGAAAAATATAATGATAATAACATTGCGTTATTTTAATTTTATTTTTATTTTTTAATCTGCTCACAGAGCAGTGGGGTGATGCTACCCTGCCTTAGTGGAGGGGCCGCCACTTATATTATTCAACTTAATCATAAGGCAATACTGGAGTAATCCAGGGACTTCATATTTTAACATACTTCTTGTGCACCCCATGGGCCATACCATACCATTCCTCAAGTTTGGTGCAATACTCCATTCCTCTAGTCCATTCTGCAACTAGAGGGGGCCTGCGAGCCCCACCGTGGTGCGCTATGTCCATCTTTGCAAACAAATATCCCATGGTCACTAGAAAGTGGACACTACGTGAACCAACCAGATTTTCAGTAATTGCTAAAAGAGCAATTTTAGGGCACAAATCTAAAAATCTGTCACAACGCTATCCAGTGTTCTAGAAATAGAATACCAATAACTACAGATAACTGGACCCTCCCAGACAGTATGGTTAATGGTGCCAGGTGTCTAGCCACATCTGAGACAGTCAGGTCTTATGGCTTGACCAACGCGCCAGGGTCATGATGGAGAAAAATTAAATTTGTGAAGATATTTAAATTGAATATTGCAAAAACGTCTAACTATAGCCAACAACCTGGGGCCATTTTGGCTTCAGTCCACTAATTGTCATCGAGGGCACACAAATCCACCTTCCATACCGCTCTGAGCAGCAAGAAAGAATCAGGCAAATTTATCACAATAGATTTGTATAGTCTCGAGATTCCTCCTTTCCCAAGCTTGTCGTTTATTAATTTAATCTCTAGGGGGTTTATTCATTAGCTACAGCGAGTCTGTGACAGCATGTGTCTAGGGCTTGTCTTAATTGCAACTACTGATAAAACTGTGATTTATCTAAATTGCATTATACTTCCAATTCTTTGAGTGACTTAATATGATTGACTTTCCAGACATCTCCGGGGTCGCAATGCTGATTAAGTTCCAGTGAGCAAACCCAGTAAGTCTCGCTGTCTAGGCTAACCATGTGCCCTGCCGCAGCGGGGTTGCCGCTGTTATCTTGTTGTATCATTTGATATGCTTGAGTGCTGCCTGTCAGCAAATGATGGGAAGCCAAAATATTGGGGTTGGGGGGTCGGAGATTTACCATACTATATATTTCACACCGCATGAGAGTTGACAAGTTCTGAATAACCAGTCGTTGACTGGAACATCTAGGAAGCCCAGTAGTAAATTTTGACGAAAGCATAACCCAGCCTGGCATCGAAACTTCTCTAATTAAACGCAAAGGTTTTTACCCACCCAGAGGTAAGTGCTAATTTGCGTTTGGAGTTCTGTAAAGAATGCAGATGGTAATATGAGGAAGTAGTGTTGTAAGACAAGGAAATAGGGGAGGGAGATCATTTTAAAAAGCGTACCACTGCCAGTCATAGTAAGCGGCAGGGATGCCCACACCCTGAGATGATTATCAACTTTGTTTAAAAAAAGTGTTATGTTTAGTCCAATATCGTTGTTGGGGTTGGGTTATTGTAATACCCTGGTAACGAAAACTATCTGCTGCTACCTGGAGTCTTGCAGCAACAAATGATGGATGGAATGCTGATTGAATCGAACACTCACCCCAGTCACAGATTTGGATTAAATCTATCGTTCTTTAGCTCACTTCACCACCACAGCTTGGACCCAGCCATACACAATCTGTATTTTTTCCCCCTCATTCTGCCAATTCACTTGTTGGCTATACTCCCTTCCCATCTCTGGTAAACCAGGCCAGATTCAAGTAATTCCACTCAAGAGTAAAAGCTGTTTCCACTTCCACCCTTCGCTGGTGTACCCGTAACACAGAAGGGAACAGGACAGACAGCGAATCATTGGCTTAATCATTGGACCCCAGGGATTTGAATCCAGTCCACCAACTTAACCCATACTTTTACTCGACAGCTGGGATCACATGCTAGGTCCTATTTACATATATTTACAACGTTCTTTTTGCACTCCAGAAAGGGAGGTGGAACACCCGATTTCCATGATTTACAGATCTCCCATCTTCCTAGGAGAATCACATAAAAAATAAATCTTGCATCCAGCCTACTAATGCAGGTAGCATTATCTTGACATATTCCAAAAAATACAAGTAGAGGGCTTACCCTCACTGAGATACCTGTGACTTACGTTAAAAATTCACACCCCTTAGACCAGTATTTCGTGATCTTTGGGCATGTTAAGAACGTATGAAAATCATCAGCTGAGGGATCTCTACATCTTGGGCATGCATGGTGTGTTCTTGAAAATGTTTCTAATCTTGCTGGGGACCAGTACACCCTGTAGACAGCGAAGAGATGATTTCGTTTTAGATAAGCAGGTTTAACTGTCACTCTAAGCATTGCAAAGGAACCCAACCAAGCTTCCCTCAAGTTTATATTCGTCACTTCATCTCCCCAAAGCTTTCAGATGTCTTTATCCGGTTCGTCTTCTGCGTTTACCAAAGTGTGATACCACAAAGCAACCTCCTTCTTAACAGTACCAATTTGTGTTGCTTGATCCAACCAGGAATCATCATCCACCTCGTCCCAATATTGACTTACCCACCACGTTGAAAGCTGGTAATACTTAAACCTAGTTAGTTGGCCCCGTGTAAGTAAACTCAACGTTTCCCAACCAACTAACTCATTTCCCAGCTTCAAGTCTCCCAAGTGACAGATGCCCGCGTTCTTCAATGGGAGGCTAAGTGAATCTTTCAAACACTCCGGGGTCCCTGGTGATTCCCACATCGGGGCCCGAAGTGAGTAGTAGGAAATTCCTAGCTTTTTCTGTATGAAGACCCATACTTCCAGAGCCTCCAATAAAATCTTCAATCTCACTTATTTTTAAAACTTCGGGTCCCCAAATTTAAATAAAAATTGATCTTGCCCCTCTCTCAGCTCACTAAGCATTGCCCCAAAGAGGCTTCCTATTGCTGAGCTATCGGCTTTATTTAAAAGCATCCAACTGTTCTTAAAGAGGAAAGCATGCCCATAAATCATCAGATCGGGTAGTACCAGCCCACTCTTCTCCAACCCCCTCCTTAATATGCAAATCAGTCTTGACCTTGATCCTCATGGGAACAGTCCAGCCCGAACTGTCAGGCCTGGTCCTCCTAGGACCGGAAACAAGAATCCTGGGACCAGTTCCGTGGTAACACCCCTCATCAGCCAGGCTAGCATAAATCCAGTTGCACAGCGAGCAAGGGACCACGTCTGGTCATACCCATCCCAGTTAGGGCGAAAAGTGCTGCCGCAACAAAAGATGAACGGAATACTGAATGAATCAAACATTCACCTCCAGTCAAGAGATCTGGGTTAAATCCATTGTTCTTTTGCTACCTGGAGCCTGGCCTCCATTACGCCTGCCTGTAAGCCTCCCTTTATCGGTGCATTTATTTTTATTTCAAGCCAAGTAAGGTGAAAGCCAATAAACAAATCCTGGATATTAAATCTGAAAAATTGTTGTGAGTAGTTATTACTTTGAATTATATTAGCTAGGCATTACTCTATAAGAAGTTAAGTGCTATAGCCGAACCTCAAACCTTCTTGGATAGTTACAAATTGGCAATGAGATGACAGAGAAAAGGTAGTGTAGTAGTTTGGGGAAGTTTGGGGCATGGAAGGCATGGAGGGTCCAGGTGTGGGGGGGTGGGAAATAGATCACTCAAATGGCTAGTTGAAGCCGATAGGTGAATAAGTAAATGAAGTACTCCCCAAGGGGGTGCACAGCATTGGGAGCAAGTTGGGAAAATATACATATAGTCCTTATCAATTCAGTACATACAAGGCAAGGTTAGGTGTATAAGGCAGGTAAAGGGCTGACAACGCAAGGCATTTAGTAGTCTTAAATTAGTATTTTGTATTAGGTTAGGATGGTGTCTTAAATTAGGATTTTGGCCTAAATTAGGATTTTGTCTTAATTAGGATTTTGTCCTAAATTAGGATTTTGTCCTAAATTAGGATTTTGTGTTAAATTAGGATTTTCTCTTAAATTAAACTTAAGTTTAACTTAAGTTTGTCTTAAATTTAATTTAAGACAAAATCCTAATTTAAGACAAAATCCTAATTTAAGACAAAATCCTAATTTAGGACAAAATCCTAATTTCAAAATCCTAATTTAAGACAAAATCCTAATTCAGGACAAAATCCTAATTTAAGACAAAATCCTGATTTAAGACAAACTCCTAATTTAAGACAAAATCCTAATTTAGGACAAAATCCTAATTTAAGACAAAATCCTAATTTAGGACAAAATCCTAATTTAGGACAAAATCCTAAATTAAGACAACATCCTAACCTAAGACAAAATGATAATTTAAGACTACTAAATGCCTTCTCTGAATACCAAAAGTAGTAAGTTTAGGATTTTGTCGTAAGTTAGTTCTGTGAATCGGCCCCTATGTTTTTAAAGTGCCGGTTACAACTTTTTGGGATATTCGAAGGCAGATCGCCACTCCTTGTAGTGTAGTGAATGCACACATTTCTCTTCCTATTTTAGCCTGAGTTGTGTGAGTCGTTTGATTGTGAGTTCTCAGATAGCTTTGTAGATCCATGTGATGAGTGGGGCCCTGTTTCCATGGTTAGGATAGTGTGGAGAACTTGGTGCGTTGCGGGCTCCCCTCTGGATAGATCCTAGGTTTGTTTACAGTCTGAGACCAGTTGCCTATGTAAGAGAAATTGCATGTGTGGCAGTCCGCTATCCTCTGCCAAGTGGTCAATCAGGAGGAGTCGTCTCTCCGCAAATAGGGACTCCACTTCCAAATGTGAGTATTTTGACCGTATCTGTAGGGCTCGTGTGGTGTAGTAGCTGCAGCCTCGGGGTAAGCCCGCCAGCGGCAATAAAGGGGTATATAGTGGTGTATGCTTCCTGTCTCTATATCATATTCTTGCAGGTCCTTTTCCCTGTTTTGCTATCTTTCTGTTCCACCTTTTCTCCTGATCTCCTGATCTTGAAAATGAGTGTGGCGCTCACTGCAAGTCTTGGACCTTGCTCATAAAAGTGGCTCTTGGAACTGTTATCTCTCTCTGGCCCTCTTTAGAATCCATTCTGCACAACAAACTTCCCTATTTTGGTCTTCGAATTTTGGAAGGCACCCTCTACCAAAGCTAGGTGCAAATCTAGCCCTACAATACAAAACAGGTGTGTGGAGGGTCGAGGGGAATCTTTAATGACCTGTCTGCTCATACCCCTTCTGCCAATATACAATACACAAAAGAACAGACCAGGTCTGGAGACAATGTGTGGCTATACCAATCACCGTGGCCACACGTAATGCATGTGTGAGTAAGGGTTGCTGTCAGCATAAAATCATTGAAAACACATATTAACAACAATTGTTAAGCAAAAACTAAAGCAACCCTTACTCACACATGCATTACGTGTGGCCACGATGATTGGTATAGCCACACATTGTCTCCAGATCTGGTCTGTTCTTTTGTGTATTGTATATTGGCAGAAGGGGTATGAGCAGACAGGTCGTTAAAGATTCCCCTCGACCCTCCACACACCTGTTTTGTATTGTAATGTTTAGAGCAACTGTTCAGTTGTGGGTCAATTAGATATAGATGCAAACGCAGTTTTGTTTGCACTCATAGCTCTCCCAACTCAATTGTGTATGTTGTCCTCCTGTCTACATCTCCTGACACTCTAAGATAACAATACCCACCAAGAGTAATAGAAATAATCAGTAAAGGGGCTTAATTCAGCGCCCTTTATGTGTGTGAATTATGATGGTATATACTTTGTCTAACCACTAATGCTGGAAATAGTCATGCTTTTTTCCTCTCTGGACACTTTTGGGTGTAGAGCTATTTTTGACAGACTTCCCCATTGTACATCATACATCTAGAGACCATTCAGGATGCATTACCTGTCCAGTGGGTGTGCTTTTTGACACACGTCTTTGATACACGGTTGACCGAGTGTAATATAAAACACAATGATCTTAAAGTTGGACCCATTTGGAGCGAGATTACTGTACACTGGTTTGCAAGGATTCAGCATGCCAGTGTATCTCCTTTGATCACAATAACGTTATATATTGACGCTACTGTCATGCGTCCACGTTCTGATGCGCATGCGCGATGAAGTAGTGACTCCATTACGCATGCGCGAGAAAGTAGTGCTCTCCCCTGCACTCTCTTCCGTTGAATCTCCTCACAACAACATGCAACACGGATTATTCAATTACCGGTTGCTACTTAAGGGGACAGGGCGGCACCACCTATACCTCCACTTCCGCTCGCTGCAACATGGGAGGTACCGACGGATAGGTGAGCCGCCTGCTGTCCCGTTTTTTACCGTTCTTTTACCGTTTTTTTACCGGTCTCTATTTTCTATTTACTTGTTAATTCCCATCAAGGAGATAGGGTCAGTACATTTACTTTAAGGGAATAGGACGTGTAGCAGAGAAAGGGTCAGTACATTCACTGGAAGGTAAAAAGGATGTGAAGTAGCTAACATGCCCTGGAACTCCTATCATATTCTGTCTCTAGTTGGGTTTTCTGTCGTTTATGCTCCTCAGTAATGAAGGAACAATGTGACTATGGGTGGCATAGTTGGCCACTCATTGGTGTCTTACAGCACCCCCCACTTATGTTAATGCACTGTGATCTTAAGCAAGTACACAGTCTTTCTGTGTCACTGAAGGATAAGCTATCTGGATACGCACACAAGTGCTTATATCTTGCCCTGTGATATGAAGAACATCGCAAGCTGTATGGTCTTCATGTGTTTTATAGGATCCCTTGGGTGGCAGTTCTCTTGTTAGACAGATGGATTGCTCTCACACGTCTGTTGGGTTATAAGTGTAGAGTTATTGGACTGGGTACCGTGAAGATGTGTGCTCACTGTACCCCTTTTTCTACACTGCAGAGCGGGGCCTCATACTCCCGAGCGGTCGCCGGGTGAGGTGAGGTCTTCACCCACACAAAGCTGGGTGAGTATCACTGTGAGGAAATGCCTCAGGGTGATGAAGCTAGTATGCTTGTTTAAAAATGCAGAATGCAAATTATTCTTGCAGGTGTGGCCAATCGGTCTCTGTGTACATATGTGGATGTCTGTGTATAGGTTGGTGTTGTCTGACTAAATGCTTTCATGTTTTTTTGATAGGAAGAAGACATATTGCTCTACCTCCAGTGGACACTTAAGTATTGAAGTTCCTGGTAGATAATTAATTAATATATTGTTTTGTAGTACATTTTTTCATATCTTACACTTCAATGTAAGTGCAGTAGCCATTTTATGTTTATAGGTCCTGAAGAAAGCCGGTGTAATTGCCCCTATGGCTGAAACATGTCGACCGCTCTGCACTGTGCCAGTAGGTAGTCTCACTACTTGGCGCACTTTTAACCTGTGGCACATGGTCTTCTGTTGAAACCCTTTTCAGAGTCTGTGTAGTCATTTTTATCCATCACTACCACTTTAGCACTGCACGTTTTCACCAGTATCACACTAGGATGTTTATTATGACTACATTACTGTTATCCATTCCATCACCGGCACTACATGGTCGGACGGAATGTTCAGCAATTCCCACATGACACAAAATCCACCAAAAAGGGTGGTCTGATGGGAATTGCTTTAGTTTTTGCTTAACAATTGTTGTTAATATGTGTTTTCAATGATTTTATGCTGACAGCAACCCTTACTCACACATGCATTACGTGTGGCCACGGTGATTGGTATAGCCACACATTGTCTCCAGACCTGGTCTGTTCTTTTGTGTATTGTATAGTTGCAAATCTAGCCCTACCAAGGAAAGGAAAGTACTTCTCATCAAATTAAATATTTAATATCCACCTGCTTGGTAACCCTAAAATGTGTCGCCATGCACAACCCTCAATATTTTTTTTAAATCATACATTTCTGTGCAAAGGCTAGCTAAGCCATAAATAAAATAGGGGCTATCTTAGCTTTAAAAACCTTGACCTGCGAAGTTTGAGATAAACCACAGTACATTCAATTGAAACGAAATAAGTCAACATTGCTCACTTTGCTTGGAAAACTGTTTCTTTGGTGGTGTTCCTTACAAGTCAATCTATCATTAAAAACGATACCAAAATACTTGTAATTAGTTACAGATTCTAGCCTTATGTCATTAGTTGCACAATTAAAGAACTGCTTTCTTCCACATAATTGGATTACCTTAGTCCTATTTGTAAGTATCTCATTTATTTAACCTGCATTAATTTGCATTCAGTTGATCTTGCAAGCCAATGGGTGTTGGTCTAAGAAGACCAGGCCATCAGAACCTAGAATTACATTCAAGGGAAACCTGCTTAAATGTGGAGGGTTAGCATTCAATGTTTTAGTGAAGCTGGAAGATCATGAATAAATAAGGAAAACAATAGTGAAGCCAAAGCACAACCTTGTGTTAAGTAGCTCTCCAGAGTGGTGCCTGTTATTTTGTGGTAGTTTCAAAGTGCTAGTTTGAATAAGAAAAGCACAAGTGAAGAAAACGGAAGTTAAAGTCCAGTGAGTAGAGGCAAGGCCTTAAATCTAATATTCTTCATTGTGCACATGTAGTTTGGGTGCAGACCTTAGGTTTGGGTTTATGGCATCCATAACCTTGGACCATGGACTCCAAGGGTCTTCTCTCAGTATTTCAACTGTGATGTATTCCTATAGGTACTGTATCGATTCCCCTATTCCTGACCCTGGTTTGGTTAATAATTAACTAGCAGCCATCCAACGGTGCAAAAACCGTTATCTGATTAAGCCACACCACGGCACAGAAGCGCGTTATCTGATTAGGTCATAACGCATGCCATCTAATTAGACAAGCGATATTCCTCCAGCCCCTGATAAGGCATACGGAGTTCTCAAAACAAATCAAACCTACAGCGACCTGGGAAATTCCCATAGCCATTGTTTTGATTTCACCGAGAACTTCAGCAAAAGAATGTGCGAACGAGCCCGTTCATATGACATCCTTATTGACGTATATATGTCCATCCTTACGTCAATCTCGGCACCTTTCAGGTATAAATATTACCGACATTGCCTTAAGCAAACACATGCGGTGGTGACGAGATTGGAGCAGCGAGACGTGCCAAGGAGCCCAGCAGAGAGCGAAGCCCACAGGCGCTGCCCCGCCTGCCTGACGCGCTGAGAAAGAGACGCTGCCTTTCTCCTGCTGAGAAATCCAGCTCCGGCGCTTCCTAGCAGCCCTCGCAGGCAGCTGAAATATCAAGACCTGGGATAAGAGATACCAGCCCTCCATCATTCTAGATCTCAGGTACAGAACTGAATAAACCCCTTGCAGAGAATTCTCGAATCAGTCCCTTGGCAAAACAAACGTAACTTAAACTGCTACTTATCTACTCCCGCCCACGTATTAGGCTTAGGTCAGGTACACTGGGGTAGGCGTGGTTAGAAGCACCAGTTGAGTACGATTAGTCAAATGTATATATGTATGTATCTATTTTATCCATTTTAAAGTATCATATGGCTCAGAAACCATATCAATGCTTTTACAGTATTATTTTATAATTCTGTCTTTACTGTATGCACTTTACTTAACTATAAGTATTACAATAATAGCGATTCATTTCTCTTGTATGAGAAAGGAGACTGATCAATAAATAACATCTTTTTATTGAAACACGCCTGTCTCTTCCTTTTCTCTACAATCTGGTGAAACTAAGAATGCACTGAACTGACTGAGTAAAATAAGTTGTCTTTTGTTTTCACACGACTCTAGAGATACACTCTTGATTAGGGGAGAGCAAAGTTGTCATGTTCTATGGTTGTCAGAAACTAAATCCCTTCTTGTCTATCCAAGGAGGTTAAAATCCTCCTTGCCTATTCGAGAAAGTTTCTAGTGAACTCTGAGCTAGCTGGCAAACACAAAACTTTAAGTCTAATATTGTCGGTAGAAGACCTAGTTAACCTCTGCCCTAGGTCTATACTATTGAAGATATTATTCCAATGCGCAGAGCCTATTGGGATAATAGGAACTACACTACATGGCGCCCAACCGTTTGGATAGGCGATAAAACTAACACAAGACATTAGAGTAACTCAGTCGTGCTTTTTCACACAGACCCCTTTTTCCCATAATACTCCAAAGACGTCTGGAGTGGGTGAAAGGTCATATCCGCCAAACCTCGCAGGAGGAGACTCCTATGTATGGTTCTTGGTTTATTCAACATTGAAGGATACACTGTTCCAAAATATTGTGCATCTAATCTTTGTTTCCATGGAAACTTGATCTGCAAACAAATAGAATAACCTTCCTGTCAGTAAAATGACAGAAAGTGAAGAAGAAAGGGAGACAGTTAGACTAGCAGCTGAACTCCTAGTAGCAGATAATACTCTGCTACAAAATGACCCGGATATAATACTCATCCCGGTCAACATAAGAAAATCTATAACTTTAAAACGTATAGAAAATGGACTGACACCAAGAGGTGGTACCGTCATATTCGTAATTGAGGCACACGAATATCGGCAGACAGAGGTATTCTATTCATGGATAAACTTTCCAGCAGCAAACGCTGTAACAAAGGACTTCCACTATTACAAAATAGAGGAACCTCCTAATGAGTACACTCCTTTCGAGGAGGTGGAAATACCACTCAAATTCCAAGAGCACCTGCTCTTGTTTAATGGCGCCCTAAAACATAATAATCACATCACCAGGCTCGGTCCACTAGGTAGACCAGGAGCAACGTGGCCGGTCCTAGCCGGATACACACCACATCCAGACATTGAAGAAATGCCTGCACCAGATCTTTTAGCACAGCTAAAACAACTAATAAAAATACATAGACAATTAGTCCAATATGTAATGCGGACTTCAACAATCCAACCAGCAATTAAAATTCCACAGCTAACCAGTCATCAGGGGAACACAAATAAAATTACACCACAGAACAAACAGTCCTGTCTAGGTAAGGTACCCGCAAAACGGGAACAAATTCCTTTCTGGCTAGCACAAAAAATCACTCAAATAGAGGCGGTGTTTCCAGATACCACCCCTGTTGAGAAACATAGGATTCTGACTATCTGTCTTCCAATGGGAATCGCACCACATGTGGAGGACTGTGACACTTGGGGAACAGTCTTTGCTTCCATTTACACAAAAACACATGGTGTACCATCCATGTCAGTAATACCAGATGTGCTAAAACAGATTCAAGATGAATACGGTCCAGAACCCGCTTTTACTCTCGGTATGAAATTACTGAAAGACTTCAAGCAGGTCTCTGCAATATTATTAGCCAACATAAAGGGAGAAGCAGCAAATGTGGCGATTCGCCAGAGGTTAAAAGAGACAAATATGGGGGCGTGGCCGAAGCGGCTAGCATGGCGGACGTGGCTTGAGCGAGCTCCGTCCCGCCGTATTAATATCCTGCACTTTTCTCCTGCATCGCCCTAACCTGCGGATTCCAAGCTCCAGCCCTCCTTGGCCGATGTCTGGGGGTGAGCTCCGGTAGCGCTTTGGGCGACCATCGAGCGACGGTGCCGGCGAGACGCGGCCCGGAGCGGTGGGGCCTTCTTCGCGCGCTGGAGCCGGGCCCTCGAGTTCTGCGGGGTCCGGCCGGAAGTGCGACGGCGCTGGGGGCCACCTTGAATCCGAGACCGGTCATCGGAACCAGGCCTGAGGCGGATGCACCCTGGGGCGCGGAGTCTCCCCGGCCCGGCGCCTCATCCTCGGCAGTGGAGGAATCCATCCGGTGACGGTTCGGCGGGTGTGTGCTGCGGCGGGGCGGACCCTGTTGCGGTGCGCTCTGCACCATTTGCTGGAGCCGAGCCCTTGAGTCCTGTGGGAGCCCGACTGGAGGCGCGGCTGATCCTGGCTCGGGACACTGAGGACGGCCGGGGGCCCTGGGACCGGCCTGCCTGCTGGATCGCCGGGACAAAGAGGTGAGCGGCTGCTGCGGCTTGGGTGGTAGTGCGGAGGGGGGGCCTCCCTTGACGACGGAGGGCACTCACTCGGCGGTCAGTTCGGACCGCGAGGGGGCCCGGACCCCTGGGGCCTGCTGGGCTCAGATCGGCCCTTTCCCCCCCCCCCTCTGACAGTGGCGCCGCTCAGCTTCCTTCCATTGCCGGTCAATCAGTGCCTGCTTGCGACACGAACCACCAGACAGTGAGCCCGAGGGGCTCGTGTACTTTACCCCTGGCGCCCAGATCTCCTTGCTGCTGTGCTACACTAGGACTGTTGTCCATCTACGCCACGGCCCAGAGGGTGTGCGAGTGAGTGGGCTTGGTCGACCCCGTTGAGGAGGGCCCACTGTTGTGACTTGTTTTACCCGGAGAGTCTTGCCGCCGCTGCGCACGGTGCCCCCGCCGCTGTGCCTGGTGGCCCGGTGAGGAGCTACGCGCCTGGAAGCTGCACCGCCTCCCGGAGGCTCTACCTCGTGGGTGGGCAGATATATACAGCTGTTGGGACACTGTGCCACGGGTTGTTCCTCACGATGACGCGGGGCGGCAATAGCGGTGGCGCCCCGAAGCAAGGACCCATTGACAAATTCACGGGGCCGAGTGGTGGGGCCGGAGCGTCTGGTGGCCCCCCGGGACCGGCGACTGCCCCAGACAACGCGGCTATCTTGGCGGCCATCACACAGTCAAGAGATGCACTGGACGCAAAAATAGGGGCAGTTGGGGCTGATGTCACGCTGCTCCGGCAAGATTTGCGCAACGCAGTGGCTCGCATAACCGAAACTGAAGCCAGAATCACAGATGTGGAGGATGATGTGGTGGTCCTTAAAAAGAAAGTGGCGGCTATGGAGGGGATACAGAAGGGACTGGCGTGCCGGGTCGAAGATGCTGAAGGTCGGGCGCGAAGGAACAATCTGCGCTTCGTGGGCTTTCCGGAGGACTGCGAGAAGGGCAATATGGAGGCCTTCCTCGCCCAGTGGCTGGAGGGATGGCTCCCCCCGGACTCTGTGTCGAGGTGTTTCGTCATTCAGCGGGCTCATCGCGCTCTTCTTCCGAAGCCTCCGACTGGAGCTCGCCCCCGTCCGGTCATTGCCAAACTCCTAAACTATCATGACCGCGACATCATATTGAGGCAGGCGAGGGACAAGGAGCCAGTAATGTACGACAACCACAAAATATTGGTCTTCCCCGATTATATTAAATTGGTGCAGCAACAGCGCCAATCATTCACTGCGGCGAAGGCTCGGCTGAGAGAACTGAAAATTCAATATGCTTTGCTTTACCCAGCCCGCCTGCGAGTGGTGTTTCAGTCTAAGACGCTGTTCTTCAACACCCCGGAGGAGGTATTTGAATGGACTGATGAGACGGTGAGGGTCAAGGTTCATAACCCTCCGAGAAGAGACTCTGACTCCTCCTCTGCGACCAGACCCCCGAGGACCCCCAGGAGATCACGCAGTAGGAGCAATTGGCGGGCACGCTCACAGAGAAACCGCCAGCCTAAAGATGGGGTGTCTGGGGGTGACACTGCAGACGAGGCTCCGGCACCGGGGCCCTGACCGTGCATGCTACCCTGGCTCTGCTGGGTGTCTATCTGGGCGGCTGCACCGCCCCCTGGATCCTGCCGACCGTACAGCTTGATAGAGGGAACTGGCGACATACATCGTGACTCATGCCGCCATTATGAGAATGTGACGCAGGTTAGGGAATGCTCGTGAGTGGGCGGGCATCACCCTGAACGGTAGAGTAGCTAGTTGGGTTAAGGGTTAGTTGGGAGTGGGTGGACAGTTGGTTGGGATCCATTGGCATAGTGGGACGTTGGCCTCCCGTTGGGGGCTAGTATCTAGCTATACCGCGACAGGTACTTCAATGTTACTGAGGTATGGGGTGGGGGGTGGGGAGATAGTTGTGGGCTGCATAGAAGTTGGGGGAGGGAGGGGGGAGTTAGTGGGGGTTTTTGGGTTTGCGGGGCAGATGGGTTGGTGCTCCGAGGGGGGGTGGGGAGGGGAGAAGCGTTCAACTGCACAGTGCTTTCCTGGACCTTGTCGTTACGAGATGGATGTGTGGGGCCCTTGCCGCATGAATGATCTGACTTCACATCCCTAGATGGCGGATGAAACTCCTGAAACGAGCTTGCAGAGGGCATTACTGCGTGTTGTGAGCTGGAATGTGCGGGGGATGTTAGATAGGGTCAAAAGAGGGGCAGTCCTACGCCAAGGGAAGAGGGACAAGGCCGATGTCTTGCTTTTACAGGAGACCCACCTCTTGGGCTCCAAGACCCTTAGCCTTCAGAGGTATGGTTACAATCAAGTGTTCCATGCAGGATTTGCGAGAGGTTCCCGGGGGGTGGCTATACTGGTGCACCGCAGGCTGTCCTACACTCATGAAACTCAATGGGCTGACCCACAGGGCAGATATGTATTTATCCAGGGCAAGATAGGGACGGAACAGGTCGTCTTTGGGAGTGTGTATGCTCCGCCCCCGCTGCAAAGTGCTCTGATTGAAAAGTTGTTCGGAGTGTGGGCTGAAATCCCGAATGTTATGGCAGTTGTTGGCGGGGACTGGAATGATGTGATGAATGCCCGAGTGGACCGCTACAGGTTGGGGGGTGAGGTGGTATCGGACACACCTACTAAGCTAGATGGTATGGTGAGAGGCATGGGGTGGGCTGATACGTGGCGCCATCAGCATGCTCAACACCGCGAATACACCTACGTCTCACCAGTGCACAAGTCCTTTTCTAGACTCGATTACTTGTTCGTTCCCCTGGCCTGGGTCGGGAGGGTCGATAACACACAAATTTTACCACGGGGCCTATCAGACCATTCGCCTGTTCTGCTAGACCTCTCCCTAGACAGGCGGCGGCAGCCCTTCAGGTGGCGTCTCTCCACATGGCACCTGCAGCGAGAACCCTATCGGTCTCATATGAGAGAGGCAATTGCGCATTACTGGAGTGATAATGATCACCCTGATATTGATGCCGTGACCCTCTGGGAGGCCTTGAAGCCCACGCTACGTGGCGTGGACATTGCCTGGTGTGCGGCTGACCGCAGGCAGCGTAGGGAGGACTTGGTTCAGGCGGCCGAGCGTGTTAGGGACCAAGAACATAGATGCGGTGCTGACGGGAGTGAAGAAGATGTGAGACGCCTTCTATTGCTGCAACAGTCCTATGCCTCCTTGCAGTTAGACGAGGCTCGCCAGTTGTGGTTGGCGACTCAGAGTCGGATATATCAGTGGGGTGACAAGTCCAGCTCGATGCTCTATAGACTATGCCAAAGCACTTTTCACGCGCAGTCTCTGCCTTGTCTGCGAGATGAGTCGGGTGGGTCCATCACTACCCCATCGGCCCTGGCGGCCGCATTTGCGCGGTATTACGAGGCCCAGTACGCCCCTCGGGAACTTCTTTCGCCAAGCGACGTGGATAAGTTCCTGGCTGATCTCCCGCCACGATCGCTCTCGGACGAGGAGCGAGATGCCCTGGACCTCCCCCTATCGGCGGAGGAACTGGGTACGGCCCTCGGAGAACTGAACACGGGCAAGGCCCCCGGGCCCAACGGTTTTCCCTGTGAATTCTTTAAGACCTTTCACCTCCAACTGGGCTCCTACTATGGTAGAGCGTTGGAAGAAGCCAGGGATTGTGGCCGACTCCCGAGGGACTGGCGGCATGCTGAAATAGTGGTCTTCTGCAAACCAGGGAGGCCTCCGGACCGACCTGAGTCCTACCGACCGATATCGCTACTAAACACTGAAGCCAAAATTCTTGCAAAGGCGTTAGCTAATCGCCTTCTCCCATACATTACGGCGCTCGTGCACCCGGATCAGGCCGGATTTATGCCCCACAGGGCGACGCGCCACAATATCCGGCGTGCGCAGGTGGTGCTGGAGGCAGTCCGGACAGCGGGGATACCAGCGGCCCTTTTACTGGCCGACATTGACAGGGCCTTTGACTCCGTGAGCTGGGTCTACCTCCGGGCCCTTTTGTCCCGATTGAATCTAGGGCCCCGCTTCCTATCCTATATTCATTTGTTGTATACTGATCTCACGGCGTCGGTGAGAGTGGCTGGGGCAACATCGGCTCCATTTCCCATCGGTAGAGGCACCAGACAGGGTTGCCCCCTTTCACCGTATCTCTTTGCCCTAGCCATGGAGCCCATGGCGGCGTGGGTCCGAATCGATGCACAGATTCGGGGCATTGAGTGGACTGGGGGACCCTCCGACAGACTTGCACTGTACGCCGATGATGTCCTCTTCTTCCTCACGGACCTGAACAGATCTGGACCACGAGTCCTCGACATCATGCGTGTCTTCGGGGAGGTGTCGGGCCTTCGCCTGAACGTACGCAAATCACAGCTGTGGGTGCTTGGGGAGCGCCGAGACCTGGGGCCCTGGGCCGGGGCACTGCAGGAAGCGAGAGGCGGACTTAAGTACCTAGGGATATTTCTAACAGACATTCCAGGAGTCTCCTGGGCGCGTAACATCGTGCCGGTGTGGGAGCGTATCCGATCCGACATGACTACGTGGTCCCGCATGCCCTTGAACATCTATGGCCGGTCGGCCATCTTTAAAATGGTGGCCCTTCCGCGCCTCTTATATCAGCTACAAAATCATCCGTACCCTATACCACCGCGGTGGTTCAGACTGGTGAACTCGACACTTGGTACTTTCCTCTGGGCGGTGGGGGCGGCGAGAGTGGCGCTCCGCACATGCTTTTTGTCCACATATTGTGGTGGACTGGCGACTTCGGACGTCTTGTCCTACTACCAAGCTTCCCACCTCTTGGTGCTTAACGAATGGTGGTATGGGGAGCAGAGTGACCCTACCTACGCCCTGGAGCGCTTCCTGATGGACCCCGACACGCTGCACACGATCCTGTATTCAGCGGTTAAAAGGAGGAGGCTCCCGGCGGTCACACAAACCGTGTTCCGCATATGGCGCGGCGCGCTCCGTAGAATGGGGTGGTGGAACAGATTGACGAGGGAGACCCCGTTGTGGCAGAACGGGCAGCTGCCGGAGTTGATGTCCCTGCAGGGTTTCCGCGGCTGGGATGCGATCGGTATCTCGGCCGTGGGTCATGTGGTCCGGGGTACGACTCTTAAATCGTTCCAGGACCTGCGCGAGGAATACGACATGCCTCAGACCCAATTTTTTAAATATCTGCCGCTTCGTCACGCCCTCGCCCCTACCCTGTGAGGTCTGGACTCGTTGCCCGAGTTCAGCCCCCTGGAGGCGAAGGTCTTCATGGGAGAATTGGAGTCCAAGAAAATCTCGTCCATATACCAAACGTTGGTTACGCATTGCTCGACACCCCTGGACTCTCTGCGGACCAAGTGGGAACGCGATCTAGGAGCATTTGAGGAGGAAGACTGGAGGGAGGCACTCGAAGCTCCCAGGGGAGCGGCCATAGCAGTCCGGCTACGATTTATACAGTTTAAATACTTACATAGAGCATACTACACTAGGGAAAGGCTATGGAAGGCGGGCTTGATTGCATCTCCCATCTGTTTGAGGTGTGGTAAGGAGACTGGAACGTTCCTGCATACTGTCTGGGCATGTGAGGGCCTGCGGAAGTTTTGGACGGGTGTCTGGAATTGTTTGTCTGAGGTACTGGGCTGGGACCTTCCTCGCACACCAAAGTTAGGCCTCCTTCATGTCCTGGAACAGGTGGGAGGAAATGTTTATAAGCGCCACTTGCTGCTGTTGGCTCTTGTGGTGGCCAAGAGGGATGTGGCCCGTGCCTGGAAGGACCCCAAGGCTCCCCTGTTGGGTGTGTGGAAGAAGGGGCTGGACTATTCAATGGGCCTGGAACGCCCGATATTTGAAGCCCGGGGTTGCCCCAAGAAACATTACAAAATTTGGAAACGCTGGGCTGAGTACAGGGGGCTCTGGCTGGAGCCGCCAGCATGTGATGGACCGGGGGAAGGACATTTGGACATTGTGCCCGAGTGAGGAGGGTTCCACACTTCATCTACTATATTAGATTCTATGTATGGTCTAATTTGACGCTGTGCAGGGGGTGGGGTGGGGGGGACCTCGGGTGGGAACCTAGGGGGGTGCTGGGGGGAGGGCGTTGGGGCTAGTGTTTGTGTTTATATAGCTGCTTGAATTGTCCCATAATGTGATTTTTGCCTTCATGCTCGCAGCCTCCCCGGACTCGGGACGCTGTATGTTTTCTGTAACTCTTCAACAGCACAATAAAATTTGTTCTGAAAAAAAAAAAAGAGACAAATATAGCAGACCAACCATTTGAAATTGCCAGAATCATAGAAAAATCCTATGAAGAACTAGGAAGAGATAGTTTGGGTGGAATACCAGTGAAACCCCAACTAGTTGAAAGTCCTGAAAAAGTATTTATTAAAAATAATTTAAACACTCAAAAAAAGAGCTGGGATGGAAATAAACAATCCAATCCTAAAGAAAAAAGATTCCAGTCCAGAGGAAGGTCTTCTCGGCGGAGAGAAAGATCTCCTGACCAAGGACGCAAGTCTCCCCAAAGGGAGCCCTCTGTGAAAAAATACAACCTTAGAAATAGGGATAATATAAAAAAACCTGAGAGATATCAAGATATTGATACACGTCCCTCTCAATCTTTTCAGACTTCCTCGCAGAAATCAGAAAGAAGAGGACGATCAGAACACAGGGAAGAGCACGTCAAGTCCAAAGACAAAGAACCTGCTCATCTGAATAAAAAATTACAATTTCCAAAAAAGAAGGTAGCCAGTATTAAAGTAATTAACAATGCAGAGAATACTGAGGACACATCTGAAAAACGGAGAATGGGCTCAGACAATGCTAGACAGCGCAGCAGAAGTGAGCATAGCTCGCAAAGTCCTTATGAATCATCTGGAGACAGTGGACACGAATGATTACATTCAGGTGGAAACTGCAGATACCAGAGTTAGCAAACCTCATAAAATATATGAAATAACATTGCGTATAGAGGGGGATAAGACTAGAAAAATAAGGGGTCTATTTTGGGATAATCTGTCCAAGGGCTATGACATCCTTCTAGCTGAACGAGACTGGCCTCCAGAGTTTGTCAGGGAGTGCCCACATGGCGAAGAAATAATTATGCCTGCCTTCTCAAACCATATTCCAATTCATAAAAAATATACACTTGCAAGAAAGTGGGCAGTAGCTCAAGCCCCTGCCTTATATAAAAATCATGTGGGATGGGATGAGGACTCTCCTCCTCACAAAATCCAGTTAAAATCACAACCTACTGCACAGAGGCAGTACCCGATTAAGCAAGAAGCTAAAAAACAGGTAAAAGAGATCCTAGATCAACTTGAATACCAGGGGGTGATTGAAACTTGCACCTCACAAATGAACAACCCTTTGTTTCCTGTCTCCAAGCCAGACAATTCATGTTGCAAAACATTTGCAGTACAAAACTCGCATAGTGCTGCACTAATGAATAACATAGTGCGCAAAAAATACAAAACCACATTTGACATTTCTAATGGATTCTTTTGTCAAAATATAGCACCAGAGAGCAGATATTTGACGGCGTTCTCAATAAATGGCACGCAAAAAAAATTCTGTCGTTTGCCCCAGGGGTTCAAGAACAGCCCAGGATTATTCTCAGCGAGAGTAACAGAATTACTACAAACATATGATGACGAGGCATTATCTTATGTCGATGACATCTATCTAACAGATGATGACTTGGATACTCACTTGAAGAGAGTGAACACCATAATACTTGGGTTCGCAGCAGAGGGTTACAAATTCAACTTTAAAAAGTCAAGAATTGCCCATCTAACAGTCCTGTTTTTAGGATATGAACTATCAAGTGAAGGCAAAAGCCTGGCTGACAATTTCCTAGAGAAATGTGCTGTAATCCAAGCACCTAGAACACTGAAAAACTTACAATCAATTCTAGGCTTCCTAAATTTCGGAAGAACTTACATTATAAATTATGCAGAGAGAATTAAACCTCTCTATGATCTTATAAAACCAGATTTTAAAAGAATCAATTGGACTCAAAAACACACAGAAATTTTGAGATCTTTACAAACAGATATGTTAGTTAAAACAAAATTACAAACACGTGACAATACACGCAACCTTGTGATTCGAGTCATCCCAGGAAGATGCGGATTCACATACCTGACCTCTAATGAGGGAGAGAAGGTACCAATAGCATACAAATCACACTTGTACACAAAAGCTGAAATGAAATTTAGCCCAACGGAAAAAATTCTGACCGCGGTACAGACTGCTGTAGCAAAGGAGAGGGCCCTAGCACAGGGTAAACGAATAATCATCGTGACACCTATACCAGCCCTAGAGGCGGTAACAAAGGCAAGCATTCCGAATGCTAAAGCACTCCATCCGAGGTGGATACAGTGGGCTAACTCTCTTGCTGCAACAGACGTGGTATACGAATTTGATCCCAATTTAAAAACACAAGAATTTCTCAAATATGAATTCGAATGTCCTCCGCCGACCGAAATTCTGCCTCTAGAACACTACGGCTGTATAATATATACAGACGGATCAGCACAACCCGCAGTGGGGGGTAAGCAAGCCTACAGTGCTGCGTGCGCGATTGTTAAAGGTCGCTGGCACGAAGGAAAATTTAAACCTGTGGTCACTAAAACGCAATCTCTAGGAGACTGTACAGCTCAAAGAGCAGAACTACTGGCATTCAAGATGGCGCTAGAAAAGTCGATCGCGAATTCCCGACACTCATAGTGTGCGATTCGTATTACGGCGTCAAATCATACAATAACGATTTGCAGACATGGATTCAAAACGGTTACAAAGATGAAACAGGTGCAACAATAAAGCAAAAATTGCATTGGGAACAAGTAGCTCTTTTACAGAAAGAACTACCAAAAACTCACGTGATACACTCACTGAGTCATCAGCGTGATGGCGTTCACGTTGCAGGGAATTCATTGGCTGAGACAGCCACAGCGGTAGCAACTAAATCGGCTTCCGTAGCTACAAAAAAGCGTGCAGTAAAACACATTGACGGTGAAACAGTGCTGGCAGTAAACAGTCATCAAAAGGCGACTGTTCAGCGCTACCGATCAATTATCCACTCAATTATACATACATAATCGATGCAAACTCAGTCCCTTTTGCTCGAATCCCTGGAGTGGGGGATAGAGTAATTCCAAACACGGACAGGAGAGGCTTGTTAATAGCAGACGCACATATGGGTGAGGGTCTCAGACACCTTAAGCAAAAAGATTCTCTGGAAGAATTACAATCAGTGTACTGGTGGCCAGGCATGAGCCTGCATCATCACATTTTTGTAAAAAACTGCCCAGACTGTAACAGAGATCGCAGTGGCGAGCGAGGAGGACTATTGCCATGGCATTTCGCTCAAGATAAACAACAACAATAAGAAAGTACCCATCATGAAAAAAGCGTCATATTAACATAAAAAGACTAAATTGTCACTTATAATGTAGACCCCAGCGCTCGGCTGACGTCTGGACTGTTATAAAAAGATTTGCGAGTCTATAATGGCATATACACTAGGAGCATGCTACGTTTTGACTAATGTATTCCCTTTAGCCCTCAAGCTTATGGGGAAGCATGGCCTAATGAGCATTGCATAGCGGGACTCTTCTCACTTCCTTCCTGAGGGATACGGGATGGTGTAAAGAAAAAACCAAGACATAAAGCAATCTATAACGGCAAAGGTATTAGGTTCGGGAGCTGGGTGGGTCAAACATTTAATAAGTGTCCAACGTAGTCTAAATAACCTGCCAAGGAATTCTCTGAAAGGGTTCAGTCCGTACGAACTATTGTTCGGGACTAGAATGATGATCCAAGATCTTGATAGTCAGACTTCAGTGGTTAAAGACAAAAGCTTTGATATCAAAGATCGTTTGGCTATTTTGCAGGACTTAAATGAAACAAGAAAAGACCTGAGCAACATAAAGTTGAAACAACAGCCAACAACCACTGAAGAGAAACCACCTGTCCCAGCAAGGCCTGTCTGGATTCCAAAAGTCGGGGATCTAGTCAGAGAAAAGATCGCGGTAAAGAAGGAATTTGGGCCTTCTTACAGAAAAGCAGTTCCTCTCTTGTCTATCAACGGGACAAGATCAGTAGTACTACCGCCCCTTGCTGGTAAAAAGGAGAGCCGAGTCATATCCATCGACCTGGTTAAACCACAATCATGTGGCCGATAACAAATAGTAGGCCAAGTGGACTCCCAAGAAGTAGCAGAACACCAATGTTTGCTACGAATACAGAGGCTCAAACTGGAAGTCTGATCACATTTGGAAAATCTACAGTGAAACAACAAAGACTATGCAACAAAGCAATGGAACTTGAACCTCTTAAAACACAAATTAAAGCTTTTTCATCAAGAAACAACAACCTATGATGATGTAACTACAGACTTTGCTAAAGAAACAAAGCAAAATCCAAAAGCAATTGGAACAATTGACAGAACAGCATCCGGCTACTTCATCAACTTCGATGATTCATCTGAAGATCTGAGTGAACATAAGAAACAGCCATCAACAAAAACTTTTAAAGATAAAACTAAGGAACTTTTTCAACAGCTGAAAGAAACCTATCTGATTTCTCCATGGATTGAATTTTGGGTGGCCTTAGGTGCATTTATCCTCATTCTTTGGCTCATCATGGTACTATGCTTGGGACATTTCATTGAAGGAAAATATGCTAAAATGGACACAGCAAGCCAGAAAATCAACTTGGTCCTTAAACCACACACATCTTCACACATCGAGAAAAGAGAACTTTCTTCAGTAAACTTCACAGCCAATCCTATACCAGGCGGTGTAGCATGGGACAAAACTGATTATGAAATCTATGGTCCGGTTGAAATGCTGAAGTATTTATTTATTTATTATTTATTACTGCCATTTATAGAGCGCGTACAATTACCCTTGGGCGTCTCGGCGCTAAAAAGTGCATTGAGGTCTCACCTTGATCAGGAAGTACGGAAATATGGATCACTGATTGAATAACCATGTTTTCAGTTTTTTTCTGAACTGGAGAAGTGTGGGACTTGCTTTTATATGGTTAGGTAAAGTGTTCCAGAGTCTAGGGGCTGCGATTGAAAAGCGGCTATCGCCCCAGGAAACTGTTCGGCTTCGTTGAACCACTAGTTGGTTAAGAGAAGTGGATCTGAGAGTTCTGGATGGATTGTAGGGAATCAGTTGATGTTTGAAGTGACGAGGTCCTTGATCCTGTAGGGATTTATATACTGTGCACAGAGATTTAAATTTTACCCGGTTGTGGATGGGCAGCCAATGGTAGCTTTTAAGCGTGTCTGAAATAGGTGCAAACTTGGTTTTTTTTGACAGAACGCGAGCGGCAGCATTCTGCACTGTCTGTAGTTTTTTGGTGACTCTGCTCTGAGCATTGAGCAGCAGACCGTTGCAGTAGTCTAGCGAAGTAAGCACTAAGGAGGTGACTAAAGTTTTTGCTGCTGAGTCTGGTAGATAAGGTGTGATTTTTCTTACCATTCTAAGCTTGAAATGGGCGTTAGCTGCCACCTTGTTTGCATGGGCCATAAAGTTAAGCTGGTCATCGAAAGTAACCCCTAGGTTTCTGACTTTGACCGTGGGGCTGGGGGGTGTGCCCAAGGCCGATGGCCACCAAGTAGCCGACCACGCTGGGGAGAGATTACCAAAAATGACCACCTCCGTTTTATCGGAGTTGAGCTTTAGGCAATTCTTTGCCATCCACTCGCCGATAGCAATCATCCCACTTTGGAATCTCTCTGCCACCCTTTGTCCGTCGCCCTTTATAGCCAGCACCAACTGAGTGTCATCAGCGTATGAGGTTAGGCCCATCCCATGTGCTTTGATGACACTGGCAAGGTCCGACACATATATATTAAATAGTGTCGGACTTAGGGATGAGCCTTGAGGCACCCCACACGGCAACGACAGATCAGCCGACTGGAAAGGGCCCACTGTGACCGCCTGAGTTCTGTTGGCCAGGAAGGAAGCAAGTAGGTCCCTGGCCGTGAACGTAATGCCCATCCTCTCTACACGGTCGACCAAGATCTTGTGGTCAACCGTGTCGAAAGCAGCTGACAAGTCCAGGAGAATTAGCAGAGCAGTTCCTCCTTGATCACGGATGACTCTTATGTCATCAGCTGCTTTGATGAGAGCGGTTTCCGTTCCATGATATTTGCGGAAACCGCCATGATGTTTGCGGAAACCGCACCAATTCAAAATCTCATTGAGTGACTTTGTAAAACCAAGCTCATTTGCTGATGATTGGGACTTTGAAAGTATTAATGATATGATGTCTGATCTTGTGATGTCTGCTAAATTCACAGAACATGATTATTTGCAGGGTTCGTCTAATTATGATCAGATGTTCTGCTACAACCACTATGGTAACCATTATCTACATAAATCTGCACAACCTAGAAATGTTTTGAATTATAACCAATGGGAACATTGTGCTACTCCTCCAAAAGATAGCTCGAAAACATTTTATGATAAATATTCATACTTTTCAGGGTTTAACACAAGTAATGCAGAAACATTTTATTTCAAATTGTCAAATAAGACAGGTATGAAGACCATGCTAACAAACACAAAATTAATATATTCTGATTCATTTTTTGAGCAAATGAATACATTTGGGTTTTATTTCTGGAACAATAATATTGAAGCAAAAACTGTTTGGGGTACAAGAGATTGGCAAGTACAAGGTATAGAATCATTGTTTAGAGCCTGCATGATCCCAGAACAAATTATATTCTTGAATGACACTATTCAACAAACTACCTGTCTTGGCTTAGCCAAAATCAAAGATTTGAACAAACCGTCTATTCCAAAGCCAACAGTGAACATTAATATCTCTATAGATGTTGAGATAGACGTAAAACATATATTAAACCAAAACAGAACACATCCTGAATGGAAAAAATGGTTGATCTGGCCCACAGATACGAATAACTGTCAAGACAGATTCCTGAACAAAATACAGGGGTTCACATTGACTAGGCCAGACCCTAGATATTCCCAGAGACAACATCCAGGGATAGTAACCACCTACAGCGTGGGCAAGCTCTGCCTTCAATGGCTACAAACGTCCACACTGGCTGAAATTAAGCAACACCTAACTTTACTTACAGAAGGTGCTGACTTGCGTGATTTCATTATGGGACCACGCAAACAGCGTCAAAAACGTTTCATAGCGGCCTCTATATATGCAGCTTATAACGAAGTTTGGAAAGTAACTCAAATTGAGACAGCAGAAAAAATACGGGAAATTGACCGTATTCATTTGGAAAAATCACTTTCTGTGGTGGACAATGGGTTAATGACTCTGTCCTCCAGAATATATTCTCTGGACAGCATTGTGTCTTCAGCAATCGATATAATATCGCAAGACTTACTGATGTTACAACACGGTCAGTCCCAATTGCGTTCTATTGTACAGCTTGGCTGGACGTTACAAAATCTGCGTTCTGACTATGTGCCTTGGCGTTTAATCAACACAACGTCATTATTTAATATCTTTAACCTTACTGATAAACAAATCAGTTTGGCGCAGAAGGGTGCTGACTATACAATTCTGAGCATTGAAAGACTTGAGAGATTACCATTGACAATGTCAGAACGACCTGTCATTGAATGGATAATACATGGAATAATAAATATTCTGATAACTACTTTCCAGTTTCAATTCTGCCAAAAATATATACAGGCAGGCCAATATGAAAGGGTGGGTAAAGGGTACATTAAGTCAATATGGAACTTGCCCTATACACACGAATGTGTCAGTAATAAAGGCCAGAAAGTGTTTCTCAGTGGCAATAATTGTGCAAGATCACTAAGCGGTACACTTCTGTGTCAGGGTATTAGCTTGCATGGAGCCTGTGAAGGGACTTCGAATAACCTTTCATGTTACCAGCTAGGCACACCTGCAACACAAATAGAACCATTCTTTAGGAGACTCTCGAACGAGAGTTACATTCTAATAGTAGATCGCAGATGTTGTAGTTTGCTGCCCGGAAAACCTTATCTCATAACCGTGACTAGGAAGGTCATGTGCTGTGAACGAGTATTGTTCCCGAACGATTCTCCAGACAGGGAGGGAAGGTTATGGCCCGATTTGAAAATTGCTTCTATTCGAATAGATACTTTAAGCAGAATGAAGACTGTGCTCCTACAGACGCCGACCAGGCTCACGTCATCAAAAGAAACGTATGATCTCCAAGTTGCAAGGACAACAGCAGAGATTCATTCATTATTATCAACTAATTCCCCCATACATTTCGCAGAAATACTGAACGAAATCTTAAATATTTCTGATACCACTGGTGTCTCCAGTGTATTTAAAGCAGTGTTTTCGGGTGCTTTAACTCCATTCAAAGCCATCCTGGGTATTTTTCCAGACTTTGTCCATTCCATTTTTGGCGGACTTCCTCTCCTTTTGGGACTAGTAGCGGGTATTCTATTTTTGATCCTGTTATTTCGCTATGGCAAACCATGTCACAGACAAAACACCTGCGACAAGGGAAGAAATGATCCTAGCCATTGGCTACCGGGTAACTAAAATCCTTGGACTATCCCGGCTTAGAGACCTGAACATGACTTGGTTTCTTTCATTTAGACCAATGTGGCAAAGTTGTGTTATGCCTGTATTAAGGTGCTTGCTATGCGGCGAAGAATGCGTGTTGGACACCTGTCTGGCACTACAATCGGATTTGCCAATGGACGCAGATACCTTGTTGGGTCCGGTAACGGCTCATGCATTGTGCTGTCCCCAGCGGCTACCAATCCTGATGACGGCATTCGTGGAGACTTCACCACTACGATTGAGGGGTAGTGAAGTACAAGATGAAAGCAGCATCGATCAGGTACGACCTTCAGTCAGCTATGCTGATCAAAACATCAATGGAGGCAATCATGCTCAGGCTCATGAATGCATGGTAACAACTTTTTCCGAATTAGTGGAACTTACGCAAGAAGCTGTTGACAGTTTTTTCAACAGTCTAAATGATATGATGTTTTCACCAGAACAGCAGGAATAACTTTGAGCAGACTAGCACTCGGAGTTCCCTACATGCTGAATTTGGCCTTCAACTTTTAAAAAGCGATATGGAAAAAAAAATTCTCATCATTTTTTAAGACTGCAAGAACCTTTTTCCCCAATTCCAAAATATTAACGATTTTTTGGGACACTTATCTTCTGCTTAAAGTAGACATTATTCTTAGAGAACTAAATTTCTATTTTAGGTAGTCACGAGACATTCGCTATCCTCTAGCACTATTATACATAACTTTATGATTGTGATGAAATGGTCTCGCACTTTTTTTTCTGTATTAAGAGCCATTTCATGTGTGGTTTTCGCATTTATTCATGCTGATTTTAAAAATATGCGTTATGTGTTTTGCATTATTAGACTGCTTGTGCATATAGTACATGTGATAGTACATGTGATTGTGTTTCGTATATTTCGTAGTTCCAATTTTTCAGGATACATATGAATGTATTTTGGGGTGGTACAGTATACACAAACGCTACTGGTTTCACTATGCTTAGATTTGTAAATATGGACATAGTCTACGTGGAGTGGGTGTGATGTATTCCTATAGGTACTGTATCGATTCCCCTATTCCTGATCCTGGTTTGGTTAATAATTAACTAGCAGCCATCCAACGGTGCAAAAACCGTTATCTGATTAAGCCACACCACGGCACAGAAGCGCGTTATCTGATTAGGTCATAACGCATGCCATCTAATTAGACAAGCGATATTCCTCCAGCCCCTGATAAGGCATACGGAGTTCTCAAAACAAATCAAACCTACAGCGACCTGGGAAATTCCCATAGCCATTGTTTTGATTTCACCGAGAACTTCAGCAAAAGAATGTGCGAACGAGCCCGTTCATATGACATCCTTATTGACGTATATATGTCAATCTCGGCACCTTTCAGGTATAAATATTACCGACATTGCCTTAAGCAAACACATGCGGTGGTGACGAGATTGGAGCAGCGAGACGTGCCGAGGAGCCCAGCAGAGAGCGAAGCCCACAGGCGCTGCCCCGCCTTCCTGACGCGCTGAGAACGAGACGCTGCCTTTCTCCTGCTGAGAAATCCAGCTCCGGCGCTTCCTAGCAGCCCTCGCAGGCAGCTGGAATATCAAGACCTGGGATAAGAGATACCAGCCCTCCATCATTCTAGATCTCAGGTACAGAACTGAATAAACCCCTTGCAGAGAATTCTCGAATCAGTCCCTTGGCAAAACAAACTTAACTTAAACTACTACTTATCTACTCCCGCCCACGTATTAGGCTTAGGTCAGGTACACTGGGGTAGGCGTGGTTCGAAGCACCAGTTGAGTACGATTAGTCAAATGTATATATGTATGTATCTATTTTATCCATTTTAAAGTATCATATGGCTCAGAAACCATATCAATGCTTTTACAGTATTATTTTATAATTCTGTCTTTACTGTATGCACTTTACTTAACTATAAGTATTACAATAATAGCGATTCATTTCTCTTGTATGAGAAAGGAGACTGATCAATAAATAACATCTTTTTATTGAAACACGCCCGTCTCTTCCTTTTCTCTACAATCTGGTGAAACTAAGAATGCACTGAACTGACTGAGTAAAATAAGTTGTCTTTTGTTTTCACACGACTCTAGAGATACACTCTTGATTAGGGGAGAGCAAAGTTGTCATGTTCTATGGTTGTCAGAAACTAAATCCCTTCTTGTCTATCCAGGGAGGTTAAAATCCTCCTTGCCTATTCGAGAAAGTTTCTAGTGAACTCTGAGCTAGCTGGCAAACACAAAACTTTAAGTCTAATATCGTCGGTAGAAGACCTAGTTAACCTCTGCCCTAGGTCTATACTATTGTAGATATTATTCCAATGCGCAGAGCCTATTGGGATAATAGGAACTACACTACACAACCACTTGAAGACTCTTTGGAATATCAGGTGAGCAGTCACTGGTTGTAAGTCCTACGCAAGTCCTATGCATTTCCTAGAGTTTAAAGGTTAGCTCTTAATACTGTGATGATTTCTTACTAAGATACCAGCTTTTACTAAGAAGGCCTGTCGATCTTTTGAAACCATGAAACAGTGGATTAACTCACTCGGACTGTTTAGGTTTGTTACCCTATGAAGTGTGGCTATTACTAAAGTGAGGAATTTGACTGATGTTCTTGGTTAGCTGATAAATACTAGCACAATATTGTTGTTGAACTGTTCAGGCTACCAAGAAAGACTTGAGAACAGCAACCCCAAGAGGTACAAGCATGGAGAATGCAAATGTTTATTGTGGTTATAGGCGCCCCACAATATAGAAGCTATAATTCTATCTGTTGGTGTGGCTGTAGATGATGTGATGATTAGAAGATTATCTATGCTTATGAATTAGCTTGCCTCGAACTGATGGCGCAATAACAACAATAAATAATGAATTGTTTGTCATGCATGTGATGGTTATGCAAACCACTTATCACTATATATCCTTCTCACAATGGAAGGCAGTGTTTGCAAGGTTTTGAAGGGTGAGAGTGCTGCACATTCATGCCTGATAACAATAAGCTTAAAGGAGCATCTGTTGCTAACTTAACTAATGTTTCTTGTAAATTGAAAGCATTTGAAGAGCATGACTTATGGGAAGCAGTAGGATCTTGGGTTAGTGAGACTGGAGAGGGTTTTAGTAATGTTGGTAAACGATTTGACAGTTTGAGAGGGGTAATTTCTAGGCTTATATTGGCACCTGTGATTATTTTATTAATTTGTGCAAATGTTCATTTTCTCTTGTTCAAATGATCTGAAGTAATATTCTCAAAATGTGGGCGTAAGGAGAAAAAGGCTCTTGCTAAAAGGAAGAGGGTTGAATTTGAATTGGTAAATTGCAGAGTTGAGTATATAATCAACTGCAGATTATAAATAATTGTGGGTTTTAATGATTATAAATAATCAGAGTGGTGAGTTTTCTGTGTATTCTATAATTTCCTGCATAATTAACTAAGTGCAGAATGTGGTTCTACACTTTAATTTACATGTGTACTCTGATATGATACTATTACCTTTGAAACAATTTTAATATGACTTATTAAAATGCATTCTCTTGGCTTAGGCTAAGTATGCCTCAGCTATTCCTAGACATTCTTTTGATCACAATGGATGTCATATTCATCCGCTGCACACAAGCAAGCAGTCATGTTTGTTTATTTCCTATTAACGCTGTTCTCATATAAGCTCTCCAACATCAACTCTGTATTGTATCTTTCTAAAGGTTTCTTCCATTTGCATGCAGAATTTCATTATTTCACAATAATTCACTGTATTTTTTGTACCTGGTTTGTTCTCCCATGTCCGGATGACATTAGGTCAGAAACAGGCTAAACTAATATTCAATAGTGGGACAACGCTTAGATGGTAAGGCTATGTGACAATGTATGACGCTCAATATTTCTGTGAATTGTTCTGACGAAATTGTTATCTTTTACTCACATCATGATGAATCTGCAGTTTCAATGTATTCCCGTGAGAAGATTTCCTATAAATCCCCTATTCTGGTAAGCCAGATGACTGTTCTATGTTACCAGTGATGCAGTCCGTTTCCTTACAGATTTTGCTGCACATTTGGGACTTGACATTTTTCCTTAATTTTGTACTAAGGGTTTTTATGGCAATGGTCCTATTCACCTCCATTCTAATTATTATGTATTGTACCCTTTGAATTTTTGTCATAAATCCTTTTCAATTTTTCATTACGCCCTTGAACTCACTTATCTAATCTGTCCTTTCTTAATTGATTGTATTTTGAATATGTTTGTTTGTACCTCATCTTGGGACACATTGCTTCATGAAATTGGGGTTTAGAACTGTCTTCGATCCACCCACCTGTGGGCGTGCTGTTTAAGTTGCGTTTAGAGTGTAGAATTTTAGGGTTACCTCCTTGCCCACCCTGTCACAAACCGAAAGTGAGTTTTGGTAATCAGAGAATAAGTGGAACAAGTGAAGGCACTGGAGTTCAATTAATAAGAACAATTGTAAATATTTAGGTACTACAAGATCCTATCTGAGGAACAAAACAATAATAGCAAAACTAAAACGACGGTATCGTGGCATTGGTGATAATGGGATGGGACTAAACTCTTCTTGCACAGCATGGAGGCAAAAAGAGCTAAGTTGAGAAAAAACACACTGGGAGTGAAGATGCACAACATATTCCTGGTGCCTGAGAAAGGAAATTATAACAAGAGTGTTCAAACACCAAGCAGAAAATGCATTCCAGGTTCATGCAAATGGGCTTGAAAGGCTACTGGAAGCGTTTTGAAGTTTGATATACTTGCGTTAAGGCTACCAACAGCTGCTTTTAGCCCCGGAGTCAAGATGCATCAAGACCCTCTCATCCCGTGTCAGTTTGAGCGCTACAAGCTGCAACGCTTCAGAATTTCTAGCACAGCACAGCCAAAGTCTCCCAAAACGTGGTACAGGAAGTGTTGCCAGGGATGCAAGGGGTATTGAACCTAGGTGCTGATATTTTTATATATGCTGCCGTACTGGGAGAGTGCTAACATTGGCTAAAGAAGGCATTACAGAGGCTTCAGGACAGTGGGCCTACATTTCACGGAGCCAAGTGTGAATTTCTACAATCATCCATGAGCTTCCTTAGATATCGATTCTTGGAAGAGGACATGGATCCAGACCCGGAGAGGGTGAAGAATATTAAATCAGTAAGCACTCCCACGTCCATCACTATGATACAGAGTTTCCTCTGGATGATTAATTACTGTGGGAGGTTTATCCTCAATCTGACAACTCTCACTGTCTACCTGAGAGATCTGCTCAAGTCACCTCCTGAGTTTGGGCTGCAGCACAAGAAGACGTTTTTCTCAAAACCAAGCAAGCGTTGCCTGCTGACACTACACTAGCCTATTTTGACCGCAGTAGAACTACCATATTGTCTGTAGATCGTGGCCTAAAAGGACTAGGGGCGGTCCAGCCTCAACAACAACACTTTGGAGAGTGTGCCCAAAAGCATATGACATCTGAACGATTACCCCAGGGTGTAGGAGAGTGGGTACCTGGTGCAGTAAGCCACCACTTTTCACCAGATTTCTGATGCACTTTGACTTGATGTGCCCTGGGTCCTTGCCAATCCCTGTGTTCTTTCCCCAAAACTGTACCTTTATACCTACAATTGGCACATCTCTGGCCACAGGTGAGCCCCTTGTAAAAGGTACTATTGATACTAAGGGCACTGTGACCAGCTAAGGCTCTAAGGAATGCAGCACCTATTGTGACACCCTTAGAGACCCTGTACCTTAACCCCCACACACTGCCCTTGCAGGCTGCATGTTTTGGTGCAGAGACAAGTGAAGAGTCGACATGTTACACATCCCTGTGTGCCATGCCTGCAACCCATTGCCTGAGGCCTAGGTAAGTCACCCCTCAAGCAAGGCGCACTAGCCCACAGGTGAGGGTAGTTGTCTGTGCACTGTACCCCTACAATGTTTAAGTCCATTCTCAGACATTGTAAGTGCAGTAATGCCATAAAGAGTATATGGTCTGGGAGTTGGTCATTACGAACTCGATAGCTCCATAATGGCTTTACCGAAACCTGGGAAGTTTGGTAGCAAACTTCTCATCACATTAAACCACCGATGCCAGTGTGGGATTTAATGTAAAATGCACTAAGAGGGCATCTTAGAGATGCCCCCTGGAAAACGACCAGCCCTAGTGTGGTTCCTCAATTGGTGACCGTCATTTGTCACCACCAGACAGGTTTCTGGATCCCTGGGTAGAGGGCATCCGCTCTCTTGTTCCAGAAACAAAGCCCATCCTGGGGAGAGGTGTCATGCCTCCTCCCCCAGGAGGGAGTCCACGAAGGGGAAGCTTCAAAGACCTGCCGCCTTTGTAAGCTGTCCCTGCCTTTTGCTGCCAGCAGCAACTGGAACCCACCGGTTTTGACCTCCACTTTGGCCAGGAGAATCAGCTGGAAAACCAAGTTAGGAGCAGAGGTGTTCCCACCTTTGCCATCCCCACCCCTCAGGTTGGGGAGGCGAGGTGAAGCACACATCTCCGTCCCCTTCATCTTGATGAAGATGAGGGGACCCAGCCAATTAGAGAGAGGCTCATGCCCCTCTACCACTGGATGGTGTCCTCACCCCAAGGAAGGGACCTATTGGTCCTGACCTGATCACCCCTGTAACACCCCTAAATTTAGTATTTAGGGGGACTCTGAACCTTACCTCCCTAGATTCCTGCAACCTACAAAGAAGAATGACAGAAGAAGTCGCACAGCAGAGGAGACTGTAGCGAAGAACTGACGGCCCCAGCCCTACCAGCCGTCTGCGGTTTCCAGAGATCGTGCGCAAAAATTAGACTTGTAGTGCAGAGGCCAAGTCCCCTGTGGATTGACCCCTCTAGGACTCCCTGACGTCACACTCAACCTCTGCACAGAGACCCCCAACCGCAAGTGACCCAGTAAGGTGAAATCTGACCTCAAAAGGCACGCCTGCTACCGGCTGCCCTGTGCCCTGGAGGCACCTATGTCCCCAAACACTCCAACGTACCTGCCCTGCTGTTGGTTCCTCCCAGAAGACTTCCTGATCGGATACTGCAACCAAAAGCCCAAACCGGCAACCTCCATAGGATTGCATCGAGCTCCCAACCCCTCCTAAGCACCCTGCACCTGGCCGCCCCTGCGCCGCTGGTGTTGTAAACGTAGTGTTGACCTGGGACACCCTTTGCCCTGACCTTAACCCTAGGAGCTTGGCTCCCAAGACCGAGTGACCTGCCCGTGAGCAGCCCCCAACGGAGGTGCCCCCTGGCTCCATTGGCTTACATCGGTCCTCTGCACTCAGCACCCGGCCACCTTAGTCCTGCTGGTGGTGTGATTTGAATGCCCAACTAAACCTTTGGGAACCTTGGTTCTAAACCCCAAAAACTATTCTTGCAGGTCGTTCACTTACCTGCAAGCTAATAATCTTCTTTTACCCATAGGAACCAATGTTATGATGTTCTGTTCCTAAAAATGTTGTCAACCTGAACTTTTGTATTGAAAAAACAAAGTAACTTTGCTCTAAACCCCAAATTTGTAGTACTTGCCTGGAAGTTGCAGACTCCAGTGTGTGATATCTCAGCATATCACCTCAAATTCTCAAAGTAACCTAAAATTAATCTAAAAGTAATTTCAATGTATTCTAAACTGTTTTAAAAGCAAATACAAACCTGTAACAGAGTCAATTCCATTTACAACTAGATTCCCTTGTAATTTTTTGCATTTAAAAGGATATTTTACCTACCTCTGCCAAATCCTGCTTGGTTCCAGAAATAAAACATAAGTATACCTTTTTAGTTTGAGGCTGGGTAGCGCTTGCGCTGTTCTGGGAGGCATGCTGTATTCCGGTATGGACTTGAAGCTCTGCCCACCTTCCGCCCATACTTTTCATTGACTTGTGTTATTGTCCACTGTAGACTGTGGCTTTTAATTGGTCAATGGGTTAATAGTCCCTCCTTAGTACCACCTAGTCTCCTTTTGCAACCTTCCATGAGCCCATGGTAGGCTTTAATTACAGCCTCCGAGCACTATTTTCTCAAATAGCTTTGTCCTGCCCATGAACATCAGATGTCTCTTTATAACGTAAGGCACACAATTGCGGCATCTACTGATGGGAGTCTGCAGAGAAGCCATCAGCTAGTGGTTCCTTAGATCTGGCACCAAGAATTATACAGATTGCCCACAGAAGTCAGCAAGGGGTGGTACGAACCAAGAGTCATCTGCAGAACAAAGTATGGTTCCCTCTACTGGACGAGGGAGTAGAGGCTATTGTGTAAGGGTGCTCCATGTACTAGGCTGCAGAGGCTGCAGATCTGTCCTCACCAGTGATCACACAAGACATTCTACAACAACAATGGATAAGGGCCAGCATAGACTTCAGAAGCCTCTCTGACGACAGTCACATGTTGATGATTTCTCCAAATATACGGAAGTGAACGTGGTGAAAAGCACAGCAGCAGTTAAAGTTATCCTCAAGCTCGAAAGGATCCTGGCTACACATGGACAGGTGTAAGAACTATTCACTAGTAATGGCTCACCTTTAACAGTGCATCAATTTGCAGAGTACTTGCAGTCCTTAAGAGTCTGTCATGTGAGAATAATGCCCCTTGGCTGCAGACAAATGGAAAAGTAGAGAGGTTCATACTGACTGTAACATAAGCCATCCGTATTGGATTGGGTACTATACTAATTTCTGGGAAAGTATAGGCAGACACTTAATGCCACCAAAATCCAGGCTCTGAGCCAACTATGCATGGGCTAATCCATGCAAGCCCGTTGTCCCTCATCACCTGCCTCTGAATGAGAAAACGGTGACTGCACACTGAAAGCAGCACAACAATGCACTGAGCCAGATATGCATGGGTAAACATGCCAACATCCAGGTGGGCATCCGGTCATCATCAGAGATCATGGGGCATATGTATAAAAAAAGAGTTTTGCGATTTTTAGAGAATCACAAAATGCAATGTGTGTAGGATTTGCTAAACATGTTGTGAATCCTACATATTGGTGTGGAGGCGGCCTTGGATATTCCGCGTGTAGGAGACTGTTTAATCCCTGTTCTCCTTTACACGGATGACGCAGTACTTTTAGCTCATACAGCAGTGGGCCTCCAGTGGCTTCTAGATGCCTTCGGGACTTTTATGAATGCTTTGGATTTAATTGTGAATAACGGAAAGTCGCATACAATGACAGTAGGTCGCAGAGTTAGGAAAACATTTTATTGTAATGGTTTGGAAGTTTCTTCCGTGTCCTCCTTTATTTATCGAGAATCCTTTTTGATGATAGGTCTTCCTGGGTCATGCAGCAAAAAGTCAAAAAGAATGCAGTTATACTTGCTTCCTCATTTCTTTTAGGGTTTGCACTGCGACTGGGAGCTAGACCGATAGAGGCTATCCTAAAGGTTTATAAAGCCAAGTGTTTGGCTATTGCGGCATACGGATCCTCTATCTGGGGCTATAAAGAACAGGTTGGGATACAGATAGCTGAAAACAAATTCCTACGAAGCCTCCGGTCTGTTCCACAATCGACCCCATCGTATGCTGTCACCAGGAGCTAGGGTTAGGCTATGTTACTGATACTTTGAATATAGATCCGTTGCTCTACTGTCTCAAAACCTGGCTGAACCCGCATTTAACCCTGAACCATGTGATTTTACGGGACTGTTTGAAGTTAGATAAGTCCCTAAAAGTCAAATGTCTCTCGTATCTTAAAAGTATGTTTATTAAAATAGGACGGCCAGAACTTTATGAGGAACCGGAAAAGATCAGGTAGGAGGATGTGTTGTGGGTAAAGTTGAATTGTAATAAGGTTTTGATGTTGGAACGGGAAGAACAGGAGCTACGTAAACCCTCAGCTAGGGCCCATTATCTGTTAAAAACATCAATTAAATTGGAACCCTATTTAACAATAGTTAATAAACCTTACCATCGTTGGCTCCTAACTAGGCCCCGCTTCAATTTGATCCATTTCACATTGGGGGATTATTGGGAATGGTGAAATCCTGTTGATGCCGAACCCTGCCAATGCGATTATTTTGTCATCCCAGGACACATTGCACTTCATGATGTTTTGTGATTTCTATTCCAATATTCGCTTGAGATTTCTGGTTCCTATTCTGAGAGGCAGGGGTTTCACTCAGGTAAGAACGGCATTGGTCTTCCTACAGTCTTTGTGCAATCCTGGGGATATTTTTATTATTGCATCTTTTTTGGCAGCTGCTGTGAGGCTATAGAAACAAAGAATCCAAAAGACGTTTTCTCTCTAAGTAAGATTGTAATTTTTATTGTAATTTTAAGGGACAAGGGGTATGAGCATGTTTTAGTATTTTATTTAAGTGTACACAAATTTTGTCTGTCTATTTTAATTATTAAGTCAAATTTATTTGTTATATTGTCTATGTTTGTGATTTGTCTTTTGTACTTTTATGATTTTAATTAATCGAATAAAGTAGATTGACTGACTGACTGACTAACATATTCCTTATCTGCAAATCACAAATTGAGATTCACAAATAAGGAATACCTTCCCATTCATTCCTATGGTGGCCCATAGGAATGAAATGGAAGACATTCTCAATTTTCGATTAGCAATTAGAGAATCGCAAATTGAGAATGCAATTTCAAGGTTGCAAGGGTGCCAACAGGACACACTGTTGCACCCCTGAAATATGTGTGTGTGCACATGTGTGGCACATACATGCCCTAAGGGCATGAATGTGCGCCACATGGCACTTTGAAAAATGAACAAAACCGCATTTATCAAATAAATCACAAATTACCACCAACTTGAAGTTGGTGGTAATTTGCAATTCCTTAAGACCAAATCACAATTTTTTTGTGCTTCCTACATTTCATTTAAGAAATCGCAATTTGCGATTCCTTAAATGCATTCGCCAGTGGTTTTTTCTTTCATTCATTGCACACAGCTAAATTGCAATTGCAAACGCTGAAATTCTGCGAAAGTAGAGCAAGCACATGCTACTATGATAACAGCCCAAGGGAACCAGGAAAAAGTGACTTAAATGTGGTCTTTTTCAAATAGTGTGTCCAAGTACCTAGCCCTGCTGGCCCATGTAGTTTGGACCAGGACCGTGAAACATCCAGCTTAGTTGAAACAGCTGATTGTGGAGTCCCAGCTGTCCCGCTGGGTCCTGGTCAGGGGAATGTGACTCGGCTGACTAGACTGTGCTTGTCCACCAGATCTCAAGAGTGGGAGTGTGGAGTGTGACACAGGAGGGCGGCACCATCCCTCCGTGATCTGAGGGCCAATCTATGACCTTCGTCTAAGTACAGTGACCATGTGTCCTTTTAAGTAACTGTCATTTGTTTCTGTTTAGTTGTTTTGGGTGGAATGATAGCCACTAGGTTTTTGGTATGTTAGGCGCTGGTGCCAAGAACAGCCCCCTATAAAAGTGAATGTCAAGAATGGCTTGGCCCATGAGGCATTGGGGGGGCGTGGCCAGCAGCATGGCCGACTAGACGTGCCACTCCGGAGCTCCGGCCGAGCTGCCCCGTAATCCGCCTGAAATCCGTCCACAACGAGCTTGAAACGCTGCCAGAGTGAAGATAGCGTACTCTGGGATCGAGAGCGAGCAGCCTGGGCAGTGTCAGCCTTCCGCAGCGAGTGGTTCGCGTCCGAGGCAGAAGTTGGCGAAGAGACGGCGGCCATGATGGCGGCCGCGAGTGGAAGGGGTCCGCTGGCTGCCTAACTGACGCGACCGGCAGTGCTCTCCGCCCTGCAATCCGGAGTTCTCCAATCAACCGGGGGAAGCTGCGAGCCTGCAGGGAGCTGGAGAAAATCGGCGCGAGGAGATCGAGGGGCAGCGGTAGCCTGCACAAAGATGGCCGCCGGCGGGAGGTGAAGTGACGGGAGACGCACCCGGTGCCTACTGCGGCGCACCGCTGTGCGAGGCAGACCGGACACCTACGGTGAGCAGAGGGGGAGAAGCACCCCAGTCCACGGGCGCCGCGGCCGGCTTTCCTACCCCCCCCCCCCCCCCCGGACGCCGGCTGGAGCCGCCTTGGGGGTGAGGAGACACGGGGGCGCTGGGAGCAAGAGCGAAGTGGCGGAGACGGCTCCCGGGAGGCAGCGGGCATACGACCCACAGGAGAGGGGGCTGACCAGCTAACCGGCAACATACGGGCGTCACAAGGGGAGAGACCCAGTGCCTGGGGGACTGTCTAGCGAAGGGGAGGCACAGAGGCAGTGACCCACGCTCCCGCCATCCGGCGGTGCACACACTGGCTGGCGCCCCACGGCGGAAGCAGGTATCCCGGCGTATTCTCTTGGGCGGCTACACGGTGCGGAGATGGGAAAGAAAGACCCGGTGCCCAAACCCCCACGCCAGGGACCCATGGACAATTTCGCGGCGCCACGGCCCACGGCGGGCCATCCAGGCTCCCACACCGACACGGCCATGCTGCTGGAGGCCATCCAGGCGTCCAGAACGGATATCCAGGCATCGCGATCCGCCCTAGAGACCAAGATTGGCGAGGTGGGGGTCGAGGTGACGTTGCTGCGCCAGGACTTTCGGAACCTGACCGACAGAGTGACGGCAGCGGAGGACAAATTGAAAGAGGACGGGGAGGCGATCACTACGCTCAAGAAAGACATGGCGGAGCTACAGGTTGCGCACCGCCACCTCCAATGGAAGGTGGACGATGCAGAGAACAGGTCCAGGCGCAACAACCTCCGCTTTGTAGGTTTTAGGGAGGGGATTGAGAAAAAGGACATGGCCGCCTTCCTCCTAACATGGCTGAAATCCACATTCCCAACGGCGCCATTTTCCACATGCTTTATTATTGAAAGAGCACATAGGGCGCTTCTGGCCAAGCCACCTGAGGGCGCGAGACCAAGGCCGGTTATAGCGCGCTTCTTAAACTTTGCCGATCGGGACCTGATCCTGAGGGAGGCTAGGGCCCTGGGAGAGATCCGCCTGGAGAACACTACAATAATGATCTTCCCGGACTACAGCCAGGAGGTCTCGAAACAGCGCCGCTCCTTCGACGCTGTGAAGGCGAAACTGAGATCCCTGAACATTAAATACATGCTCCTCTTCCCGGCCAAGCTGAAGGTGATATATAAAGACAAGTCTATCTTTTTTGCTCACCCGGAAGACGCGTGGCAGTGGTTCGAGGAGCGCCCTATCTTGAACAGTAGGGAGACGGCCAGTCGAGACGCAATGGACAGAACAGTGAGGGAAGGATCGAGCTGGGAGCGGCCGAGGCCGCAGCGAAGGAGAATACGGAGGACCCAACACACAGTCTCGGCGACGCCATATAGGACTCGAGGTTCGGCGAACAACAGGGGGGGCAGATCGGACTCCCCAGGCAAAGACTCAGTGGCGGGCTCGAGGTTCAGCAGTCTGAGGAAAGGGATACGCTCCGAGGGAGACGACGTGGAGGGATCGGAAGGCCCCTCGTCCGGTGAGGAAGATATGGACCTTGTGGGCGAATCACTACACCCCTTGGTTAAGGAGATCCGTCAGATGGAACGGGACTCCTCGGGTCCAGACCCGATCGTAGACTCTCAGGACTCACATTCTTGAAGGCAGGACCGTGCAGCTCGGATGAGATGGCAGCTCGGCATAACGGAGCACGCAAGTTGGCACACCCCCTGCAGTTTGTTTCTTTTGTGTGTTTGACCTAAACACAGTTTAGACTGGGGAGGGATGTGTGGGAGGGCGACTGACCTGCTCCCATGGATGGTTTGGTCCCATGTTGGGGCGCAGCTGGAAGGGGAGGGAGGTGGGGAGGGGGATGGTAGGGAATGTTGGTACTGTTTTTGTCCCACGTTGGGGTGTTGGGGAGTTGGGGGGGGAAGGGGGGTGGTATCAGTGAGGCAGCAGAGTTCACCCTTGCTACTACCCTGGGCCCAGAGTCCGGTATTCGGTGGTCAGTGTGAAGTGCAATGGCAGGTACACTAACTGAAACAACCCGAGATGGCGCTGGGGTGAAGGCGCTAACCTGGAATGTAAATGGCTTGGGGTCCAAAATTAAGAGGGGCTTGGTTAATGCCTATATTAAACGCATGGCACCAGACATCATATTCCTCCAGGAAACACATTTGAGGGGGAACCATTGTGCTTTCTTAGCACGTGGGCCTTACATAGTCTTAGCGCACGCTGGATACACTAAGGACTCACGGGGCACAGCCATACTCATTAGGAAAACGACACCCTTCACAGTGACACGCACATGGTTGGACCCGCAGGGCACGTTTGCTGGGGTACAGGGGACATGGAAGAGGCGCAGGTACACGTTGCTGTCAGTATATGCTCCACCCAAACTACAAAACCGGACGATGCAGGAGATCACGAACATACTGCTTGACACGGCAGACACGGTGCAGATTATGGGTGGGGATTTCAACGATGTGATGTGCACGACTAGAGATAGATCTGGGAACTCCCGGGCAGTGGCTGCAGTGACTGCTTTGGCGCGCAGAATGGACACGATTGGCCTCACTGATGTGTGGCGGTGGCTTCATCCTGTGCAGGAAGCCTACTCCTTTTACTCTGGGGCCCACAAGGTTTTTTCTAGATTGGACTATATATTCACTACACGACAGGAACTCTCGACGGGGGACTCGGCCGACTATAAGGCGAGAGGTATCTCGGATCATTCCCCGCTGTTTGTACACATAGGATATGGCAGGGGGAGTGGACAGGCACAGTGGCGCATGTCGCCGTGGGACCTACAGACTCCTGGGATTCTAGGGGGCATTAGAGCGGACATCAAAGTCTTTGTGGCGGAAAACGAGGGGTCGGTGCAATCGGGAGTTACGCTATGGGAAGCCATGAAAACGGTGTTGAGGGACCGTTTCAACTCAAGGGTGGGGGAGGCCAGAAGGAAACGCACTGAGGAGGTAGCGCGAGTGGAGGCGAACATCTTGACTCAAGAAGCTGATTACCTCAAATCGAAGAGGGAGGGGCATCTGAGACTTCTGCTGGACACTCAGCGGCTATACAGGGAACTAACCACGGACGAGGCGCGCACACAGGCGCTGGCCACCCTCCTTCGCCTGTATGATGTAGGCGACAAATCCGGGAAACTCATGGCATGGCTGAGCAGGCGGGAGCAGGCAGCCAGATGGGTTGACGGGATTGGGATACCGGGACCGGCACGAGCGACGTCAGATGTCGCGATAGCAGAGGCCTTTGCGACCTATTTCGAAGAATTCTATAGGGCCAGGGACCTCGGAGACTGCGGGGTGGTGCAGTCGTTCCTGGGTAGCATGGAAGTGCCGCAGTTAACCCCCGAGGATAGCGAGGCGCTGGAAGCCGACCTATCCATGGATGAAATCGCGGAGGCAGTGGCTGTCCTGAAACCTGGGAAATCCCCGGGACCTAATGGTTTCCCGGTGGAGTTCTTCAAACGGACGGGGGACCTCCTGGCACGTCACTTGAAATCACTATATGCGGGTGCGTTTGACTCCGGTAGTCTACCGCCAGACCTGGCCCTAGCCACCATAGTCCCGATCCACAAGGAGGGCAAGCCCAGGGAGGACTGTTCTTCCTACCGCCCGATCTCCCTTCTGAACGTTGAGAACAAAATTCTCGCCACCATCCTGGCAAGGCGACTCCGACAGGTCATAACGGACCTAATACATCCAGACCAGTCCGGGTTCCTGCCGGACAGGGCCACCAAGCTTAACCTACGGCGCACACACAACTGGCTCCAGGAAGTCGGTGACAAAAGTGAGCCACACTGGTTCCTCTCGTTGGATGCTGAGAAGGCATTCGATGCGGTCCACTGGCCCTTCCTAATGGGCACTCTCGAACGTTTTGGGTTCGGGCCCAAGTTCCGACATTGGGTGAGTCTTCTATACTCGAGCCCTAGGGCGAGAGTGCGAGTGAATGGGCGAATGTCGAGAGAGTTCGCGGTAGAACGGGGGACCCGCCAGGGGTGCCCGCTGTCCCCACTCCTCTTTACCCTCACGATCGAGATCCTGGCGATCCGCATCCGGCTCAATCAAGAAGTGACTGGCTTTCACTGGGGGGACTCGGCAGCTGACCAGGAAAAGATCTCCCTGTACGCCGATGACGTGCTGCTATATGTGACGAACCCGGCTAGGACAATACCGGCCCTCTTCAGGGAACTAGGCGACTTTGGGGCAGTGGCCGGACACACTATAAATTGGCATAAGTCGATCCTCTACGACCCGCAAGGTGAGCCGCGGGGGGAGTGCCTGCCTGAGTTGCTCATTCATACTACGGAAGGCTTCCGGTATTTGGGGGTCTTTATCACCCGGGACAGGGGACGCTCCTACGCAGACAATGTGCTTCGGGTGTTGGGGGCAGCGAAGACGGAGATGGATAGATGGAGACCGCTGCCGCTCACCATGTTAGGCAGAGCCGCCCTGTATAAAATGATCCTGCTACCGAAGTTTTTATACGCCCTGCAAAATGAGTACTATCCCTTACCAGATGCGACACTGCGGACGATCCACGCTGATCTCCGCTCTTTCCTGTGGCTGGGGAAGCAATCCCGGGTGGCACTCACGACCCTGCAACGCCACCAATATAGTGGGGGAATCTCGCTGCCTAACCTGGAGGCCTATTACTGGGCAGAACACCTTGCCCCGATCAACGAGTGGCTACACGCCCCGGCTGACCATCCCACCTATGCTCTAGAGAGGTCCAAATGGGGCAATAAGACGGTACTACACTTCTTGTATGGCGGGAAAGGAGGCCGCCAGCTCCTACCTGCGACGAAGATTACCTTGATGGCGTGGCGCAGAGCGACAATTAGGATGGGCTGGCATGAACGGCTCACCAGACAGACACCCCTATGGTCGTGTAGGTGGCTGACAGAGCTGCATAAACTGAAGGGATTCCACAGGTGGGACGACATTGGCATCTCCACGGTGGGAGATGTCATAGCAAAGGGGGAACTTAAAACCTTCCAGAAGCTGCAGCAGGACTTTGGCCTCCACAACACCCAATACTATAAATACTTGCAGTTCAGACACGCGTGGGGAGCACAGCACATATCGCTTACCGACATACCCCAGTTTGCACCACTTGAGGGCCGATTACTCCAGGAGCAGATACAGAGGGGGGCAATATCCATGACATACAAAACATTGACGAATAATATGTTGGGAGACTTGCGGGCACTCAGGGCGAGGTGGGAGGCAGATGTGGGCACGATGGAGGACATGGATTGGGAACTCGCACTCATGCACCCGAGGGAAGTGGCCATAAAATCGAGGCTCCGCCTAATACAGTTTAAGGTCCTTCACCGGGCTTACTTTGACAGAGTGAGGCTCTCCAAGATGGGGAGGGTGACCGACACCTCATGCATACGATGCCAGCACCACACAGGCGACTTCTACCACATCATCTGGGGCTGCACTGTGCTACAGGAATATTGGGGCGAGGTACTTAGGGAATTGAGTATGGTATTGGAGATGGAGATTCCTAGGGATCCAAAACTGGCGCTTCTGGGACTGTCAACGGAGGTGGACATTACAAGATACCTACTCATTTTCCTGCAGCTGGCTTTGGTAGTAGCAAAAAGAGATATAGCACGAATGTGGGGGGCGCCTGGGAAACCCGACCTGGAGGAATGGAGGAGAGGTCTAGATATGTATATGGCGGCTGAAAGAGTGACCTACAAAGCTAGAGGGTGCCCACGAAAATTTCGAAAAATATGGACTAAGTGGAGGCACTACCACGGACTGGAGTAGGACTGTCCGGAGAGGAAGGTGGGTGGAAGGGAGGATAGCTGGGACACACGTTCGACGCTGATTCCAGCATAGTTGTCTACGGAGGATCCGGGTAGCTGGATGGTATATATTCTATGTCATGACTTAGAGGGGGAGGGAGGCTCGGGGGTCGGGGGGGGTGGCGGGGAAGGATGGTATGCTGCAGAGGGGGGGGGGGAGAAGGGGAGGGCGGGAAGGGGGGCTTTCGACGGAGGCCTCTCAGTTGATGACGTTTTCAGGAGTTCAGGGGGGCGGGTGGGAGTTTGGGGTGAAAATGAAAAACAAGTTTGTCATGCTCAAAGATATGTAACTGACTATTAAAAAGTTGCAGAATATCGGGAAGAGCGGAATGTTGACGCTCCCCCGAGTTGTTTTGTCTCCTGTACCCATGATCCGCCTGATGCAACAATAAAAACAAATTTAAAAAAAAAAAAAGAATGGCTTGGCCCATGATGTTAAGTCAATTATATTAGAGGATACCCGCGAGAGCGGAGCAGTAGGCAGTATAATAAAGTACAATAACCCACTTTCATGGAGTCCTGTGTTTCTATGTGTTGCAGGCTGTTCTAGGCCTGACCACAAAATAGGGCTCATCAGCTGCAAAGTGCTACCGGAAACCTTGCATCAATTTTTGTGCAGGCCAATTTGGTTTTTTTCTCTTTTACTTTACTGTGCTAAAATGGCGGTCAATGACATTGGAAAATAAAGCAAAAGAGCCAAAATGGCCTCCGACGCATCATGATGCATACATCATTATGCATGCATATGGCATCCATTTTGAAATGGATATAAACCATGTCCAAGAAGCTGAACTTGCCTGTGCATGCATGCACACGCATCCCAACGTATGCACATGTGTCGTGACAAACCAGCTGCTACTTTGGCTGTTTTACTTTACCGTTGTAACAAGACTGAAGGCAATACCAGGGAGGTTAAATTTAACAAGCATTAGCATAGCCAATCGGTTGACACTCACTTTTCAATGATGAGTAGTAATTGGCTTTGCCATTGCTTGTTTTGGACTACAGATAGCAGCACTCTATCTCCGTCACAAAGGTAGATTAGTATTCTTTTTCTTTTATACCCACCTCTGGATGTTCCTGTCCCTTCGTTTCTCAGCTTCAGCTTCTGCCAGCACTGGAAAGGAAAGCTGATCATTGCCTGTGGTGAACCTGCCCTCTATTTACATGGAGAATTGCACAGCACTGAATAGGTATTGTGTAACTGCTGCTTTGCTGTACTTTTCCTGTGTGTGATGAAAGCTTGCAATTATGCTGCCTGTTCTCTACCTAGTCTGTGTGCTATGGAAATCTGCGTTGATTCTGTCAATATTTTGCCATATCTATGTCTAAAGAAGCTTGCATTCCTGCTGCCCTGTGTTGTTTCTATGTGTGAAGGGAATCTGTACTTCTGCTGCTACACTGTGTCTGTGTGTCTGCGTGTGAGAGAACTGTGTACTGTCGATGTTGGACTTTTTCTGTGTTTGTTAGGGAGCTTGGGAAGGCTTTTCTTTATGCAAACGACAAAATGGAGGCTTGGTCGATGCGTGTGCTAATACTAAAAAGATTTAAGACAGACAAGGAAGGCCTCAGGTGAAACAGCAGTAATGTGTTGGCAGGAGCAGAGGTGATGTAGTAGCAACAGATGGTTTGTTTTGCAGGCATGCTATTTACATTCTGTTTGTTTGCTTTTATCGCACATTATATATGTTTTGTAGCTTCCTATTGTACATTATTTGTATTAATGAGCGAAGTTAAAGGAATACAGCCTTCCACAACTTCAGATGCTCTCTAAATACCAAAAAGCGATTCAATTGAAAAAAGAGGTTGTGTTGCCCTCAAAAAGTGATGTGGCTCTTACGTCATTGGATATAGCATCTTGTGACCTTCAGCAAAATATGTTTTTCTTTGAAAGATGACATCAGTGTTTCTGAAAAGAAGAGATACCTATCACTCGAGACTGATATCCAAAGTCCAGGTATGTTTATTTTCAAGCAGTCTGAAATGTGCAGTGAATGGTCACAGCACAACTTCTAGTGCAATATTAACTTCAGACAACTTGTGTGAGTTTGTAGTGGCCTATTCACAAAGGTAAATCTACATGTGTAGATTTACTACAAGTAAATTTACTCTTACACTTTTGAGTAACTTTACTACTTTTGTCTATTTACCATTCACGAATGTAAGTAACTGTAGCGGCGGGACTAGGAAAAGGCAGGAGTCGTGTCTTTGTTATGCCAGTATTTATTTGCTCATACAAGGAATCTGTGCATGTCTTTCGGGCCGCTCCTCTGCGGGGAGATCTGCTCCGCTCTCTTCGGGTCTTCCGGAGTACTCCCTCCTCCTTTCTGCGGACGGGGCTCCTCCTTCTGCGGGGCTCCGGAGGCTCCGTGCTGTCCACCCTCGCCGGCACCGAAAAGGGGAAACAGAAGAGAGGCGGGTATCAGATTGACAGGAGTGGCTTTCAATGTTTCACAGGGTAGGGGCCGTGGGGAAACACCCAGTGCTGTTACACCAGTCGGGGACACAACCTTAAGGCAACATGGAGGGGATGTGATTGTGTAGGTAACCCGGGTTCGTACAAGTGGACTTATCACTAACTAAGTTATGCGTCGTGCTCTCTTTTTAAACCAACCCAGGAAGCGGTCACGCACCTCTGCTAGCCGTACCCCTCCTGGCGTACGGCTGGGCGGATCGTGGTGTTGGCCTCCGGGCGTGTCCTTTTCGTCCTCTGCTCTCCCGTCTGGTCCTCCCGTCTGCTCTTGGATGTCCGTGGGATACCCAGCGTTCGGATATGCTCTCCGGTCCGGGGTCGGGGTTTCCTCCTCCTCCGCTAGGCTGACTTCGCTGATCCACCGTACGCTGTTGCTCCACTCCTTCCTCCCGTCTCCTCGTCCTCTGCTGCTCCACTCCTCCTCGCTGCTCTCCCGTCCTCCACTTCTCCGCTCGTTCTCGCTGCTTCCCGCCACTCCGCTCTGCTCCTCACTGACCACTCCTCCGGTGTAGTAACACACCTGGTGCTTATCGGATTCGCCTTTTATCCGAAGACCCGGCTCCTCCTCCTCCATCAAACCTTCGGTCCAGTTAAAGGGCCCGTCTTCTTCTTCGTCACAACTGAATCTTTCTTGTCCAGTCCATGTTGAGGAATGCGGGGGCTGTGGAGAGAAGAGGGGGGGGTCACACAAGGTCAGTTCGCGCCCTAGTGCGGGGCGCGCATGGGGGGCCCGGTTACAGTAACTTAACTACTTTTGCCTATTCACCATTCACAAATGTAAAGTTACTCAAAAGTGTAGACTTACATGTACTCACCCCTGAAATAGAGGGCAAAGTCAGTCAAAACGTCAAACATAACTTTTAAGTTAATAGTAATAGAGACTTTATGACTGTTTTTGACCTTCCGTGCACTTGGTAGAGACCTTGGAGCCGAGATCTCCATATAGTAAAGTATAAGAAAAATTTGAAAAGTTTATTAAACTTGAATAAAAAATTGAAACAAAATAATTTGAATCTTACATTTGAATGTACATAATAATTGTAAACATTAATTTTAAATGTAGAATACTACAAGGGCAAGGATGGCTGAAGGCAATGCAGCACACCAGAAACTCAAAACCGTGCAGCTATCAGACACAGGAGAATCACTTTTGTTGTTGAAGTTGTAGAAGGACAGAGTTATACAGCATGTAAACGCACAATTTCATGGTTATCCCCAAAGGTGGTCACACTCAAACACAAACACCCTGGTGCGTTGCGGCTATGTAGTTGCATGAGATTGCCTAACAAGGCAATCGAATTTAAGAGGCATTCATCATAAACCTTTAATGAAATCATGTCTGACCTTAATGGGCAGGAGTGGTTAGGGTGACATTGTGAATACTCAATGAAGCGGATATGTTGAGCAGAGTGATGCGTGATAACATCAGCTGACATAAGGTCTATAAAATATGCCTTCAGAAAATGGTTTCCTTTAGGCAGATGTTGAAAGAAGAATGGAGACTTACAACCACACCTAGTGAAAAGTGGGCATTTCTCTAGCGACTGCACAGGAGATGAATGGTGAAAGTGTAACCCCTAGCTTTGGACGCCTTCCTTGGTGGGAAGTAAAGTGCCCACATGTGTCAGATCCAAGCTGTACAAAAGGGAATGAGAGCCCCTAGGTGGCTTTTGTAGACAGGGCATGAACCTGTAAAATAAATCTTAGTACGGTGCCATCCTAGGGGATATGGGGGCACTTACACAAGATGGGATGTGCAAGGGAGTGTGCTGTATGATGGGAGTTAAATACAAAGATTTGCAAACATAATATAGTCCTGATGAAGTGGCAAACTTTGTGAGGAAGGAGGTATACCAGAGCAGACAATGGTTGGTCAGTTATTCAAGTGGAATAAAAGATGTCTATATTACATCAATCATTTTCAATGCTGTTAAAGACACAGAGGTGAGTCACATAGCCCACCAATAACCATATCGGCCACCCTTCAAATATGTCCAGCACCATCTCTCTGACTCTTTTTTCATGAATCCCAAAGTCTCGTCTGTCAACACTCAGCATCATTGTAGAACCAGGTACAACGTCAAAGTCCCAAACCAATGATTTCCAACTTCTAGACCCCGCAGCACAAAGTTTCCACGAAGTTTCCAATCAGGAAGAATAAAGGACAATGTTCACACACCACTTGAAAATAAAAAACACAGACTTCGGAAAACTTTGGCACCATAGTGAGAATTACTCCTGTTTTTGCTTTCTACCTAGGAAAAGATCATCAACCCATAAACCATGCTTCAACAAACATCAAAAACATTGTAGGAGAGGGCAAAATTGCATCAAGACATCACCAATTAGTAACTTGATATTAGGTATAAATAGGTGGGATAATCCTTGCCTCTGTGTCCTTAATAGAATAAAAACATAGAATTTAAAATTATTGAGGCATTAGCTAGAAAATGTTTTATTCTATGTCAGGATCGGTGCTCTGATTATGCTTGTTCAAAGCTACCCCACAGCAACAGAAGTCACATCAACAATAGATTTCTAATAAAAAGATTTACAGGTTGATTCTGATCACCAGCTGCCTCCCTGATAAAATCCTCCAACCTAGAACCTAAACTAAATGCTCTGGAAGCCATTGTCCCTCTAGCGGAATGAGCACCAAAAATAGTAGTCAATACCTGCTTCGTTCAAAAACTAACTCACCCATCTGACCAAAGTTGTAGATAATACTGGCTTTAAATGTTTCTGCAAGGCCATCAGCAGAATCCTGTCTGAACCTTCTGGCTTTAGGAGAAATTTGAAAAAATAAATTGTCATCATGAAATGTTTTAAGGATTTTAAGAAATTCGTAAGAGGAGATGTCACTATTCCTTTACATAGAGCGGAAGAGGCACCTCCTGAGGGTACTTCGGCTTACATTATGACAATCGAACGTGGTTTAAGTTCATGTTTGTGTCTTCGACAATGGAGTAGGATTACTGAAATTGAGGGTGCTTTGAGACTTCCTAGGTATGGGACATTTATTAACAGAATCCTAGATCATTTGAAGGGAAAATTGTACGAGATGAAGCCACCACCTTGGCCCATGCAGTATGAGGCTTTTAATGCTTGGGAAAAAGTTGCGAGAGAAAAGGTGAGGGAGAAATATCAGAGGAGGACAGGAAGAGTAATGCAGAATTATGCAAATGCTCAATGGGATGAGGAACAACGTAGATGGAGACATGGCTTTATAGGGTGCGAAGAGAATAAGGATATGATTAGCAAGAGGGAGATGAATCAGATACAGATCCGGGAGATGAGATATTAGAACAGATGTTGTCTTCCCAACCACCACCACCTACTAGTTTTTCTGACCCAGAAGAGTTATGTGCTAGTGCCAGACAGACCATAGCTTCTACTCCAGAGGATTCAGGTCAACTTCCAATTGAACAACCTTTACAAATTTTACAAATTGCTCCACCAGTTGTGAGACGACAACCAGCTGTAGTTCCCATTGAGAATATTCCTGTCGCACCGTGAGTGGCTTTAAGTGCTCCGCTCCAGGCAGAGAGAAGGCCTGAAGTCTTAATGACGCCAGTTGTTGGAAATATACAGACAACCCAGAACACACAGTTAGTTCTGTGGAGACCCCCACAAAATGTGCAGTCAGTAGTAGATGGAGGAGGGACCTTAGTCTTTATGACTCCCTTAGCTTCGTATTGGCTTAAGTGTCAATGAAGATGGATATTTACCAGCTTGGCTTGAATAGATTACTAGAGAGAAGAGAGCAGAGGTCACAGAGCCCCCCAAAGAATTAGAGACAAGAAAAGACAGACCATTGGATATTTCTAAATTGTAGACAGAATTAGATCTAATCAAGGATTGCCTGGAGTTTGATCATGTAGAAAAATACCATAGAAATGAGTTAATCTACCTGTGCAATGAGATTAGTCAAAGGGTTGCTATGGTACATGACAAATTAGCAGGGAAAACAAAGAAGTATGATGTGGATCTTACCAACTACGTGATTTTGTATCATAGCTATAGGGTTAAACTGGATGATCAGGCGATAGAGAATATGAGGATTACAGGAATGCGTTTGAACCTTATCGAACAGACAAAATGTATTTGCTGATGGAAAGATATGGAAAAGTTGGAATTTAGAAGGACAAAGAAACATGACAAGAAAAAGAGGGAAGACGGGATGAGCTAAATGAGGATGGGGCAGCATCCTATCCATTGAGGGAGGTAGCTGGAGGAACCTACGTACATGTACCATGGAATTGAGGTGATATGACAGCATTTACAAACAATTTTCCAAACTTGAGAGACAAGCCGCGGCAATTGTATGCACAAGTGGAAAGGTTCCTACAGATGTAGAAGATGTTTTGGATTTATTTGAATATCTTCTTTGATAATGCAATACCAGCTGACGTCTGGGCCGAATGTAAGAAAACAGCACAATAGCCAAAAGGAGGACCACCTAGAGAGAAAGGGACAAATGCACCGTCATCAGCGGTAATAGAGAAATATCAAATGGTTATTACCTTTTTGGAAGAAAAATACCTCTGAAAGACACTAATTGGTTAAAAATTTAAAGAACCAAACACAAGCCGAAAGAGACAGTCCATGAGTACTGTGAGAGATTATTGAAGATGTTTCAACAGCATAGTGGATATGAGTATCCTGGGAAAAAGGATATGGGTAATTTTGTGTCTCAGTTTGTGTTGGGATTGAAGCCTGAAATCAGTGCCCACATTACGCAAAGTGTGATCTGTTGACAAACCAAGTCGTTAGATGAAATCTTGCGATATGCAAAATACTGCAGTGATGAACTGAACATAAAGCAGAGGTAAATAAAGAAGAAATTCATGTTGGCTCAGACTATGTTAGCACAGAAAGGTTTTCAAAATCCATAGTTTGCAGGAAATCAGTGGACGATGCAAGGGGTTGTTGCTCCACAAGTAGGGTTTTTGGGAAATCATGGTGGAATCAATATGTCCCACGGCAGAGGTAGAGGTGTTCCCATGGGAATGGAATCTGGAATGTATATTGCTGCAATGAAAAGGGTTACTGCTTGTCACGTCTGTCATAGGATGAGGCATTGTGTTGTAAACGTATCTAGGACCCTAATCAAATATTCCCGATTCATGCCCTTATGTGGTTATAACAAATAATATCTTATAAAGGCATAAGAATCATACCCATATTTAGTCATAGCCAATGCAGTCCAAATATGGCAAGGCTACTCCCATAGACTCCTAGAAAGCACAACGCGTTCTTTAAACAAACCAAGCCTCCAGCAGCCCGGGAAATCCCCCTGCTTTTGTTTTGATTTGAACAAGAACTCCTGGAGTCCAGAAAGAACTGTAAGTTCTTAGTGACGTCTTATGTCCAACCTTACGTCAAACTCGGCACCTTCCAGGTATAAATATACCAACATTGCCTTAAGCAAACACACGGTGGTTTGGAGCAGAGCGGCTATTTACTTGCCCGAAGCCCAGCTGATGCGAGAGCCGAAGGAAGCCGACCCTCCCATTGATGCACTGAGAGAGACGCTGTCTTTTCTCCTGCCAAGAAATCCAGCCCCAGTGTTTCCAGTCATCCTTACGGGTTTCTGGGAGATCGAGTCCTGAGAAAGAGATACGAGACCTCCTTCATTCTATAACCAAGGTACGGAGCTGATTAGATCCTTAAGAGAATTCTTGATGCAGATTCTTGGCAAAAACTAACTTAACTTAAACTGCAGCTCACTTACTCCTTCCCACGTACTAGGCTTAGGTTAAGTACACCGGGGTAGGCGTATCTTAGAAGCACCAGTTGAGTACGTTTAGTCAATGATTTTATGTATGTATATATTTTATCAGTTTTAAAGTATCATATGGCTCAGAAACGATATCAATGATTTTACAGTATTATTTCATAATACTACTTTTACTGTACGCACTTTACTTTATAACAAGTATTGCAATTGTGGCAATTCACTTCTCTTGCATGAGAAAGAAGATTGCTCAATAAATAACAACTTTTATTGAAAACGCCCATCTCTCTATTTCTCTGCACTCTGGTGAGACTAAGCATGCACAATTGACTGAGTGAAATAGCTGTCTATTGTTTTCACACGACTCTGGAGATATACTCCTTATTCTGGGGGGAGCAAAGTTGTCATGTTAATGCGGTTGTCAGAAGCTAATCCCTTCTTGTCAAATCAGGAAAGTTAACTCCTTCCTGTTCATTTGAGAAAGTTTCTAGTGACCTCTGAGCTAGCTGGCATTCATAATTAAGTCTAACATATTCAATAGAGACCTAGATGACCTCAGTCCTACGTCTAAACTATTGTTTATGTTATTCCAACGCGCAGAGCCTATTGGGAATATAGGAACTACACTACATGGCGCCCAACGTTTGGTAAGGCGATAATCTAACGCAAGACACTAGAGTAACTCAGTCGTGCTTTTCACACAGACCCCTTTTTCCCGTAAAAACTCCAAAAGACGTCTGGAGTGGGTAAAAGGTTAAATCCGCCGGGACTTAGTAGCATGAGAATCCTATGTATTAGTTTTTGGTTTGGTCAACGTTGAAGGATACAGTGTTCCAAAATATTGTGCACCTAATCTTTGTTTCCTTGAAACTTGCTCTGCAAACAAAACTTTCTGTCAATAAAAATGGTGGAAAGTGACGATGAAAGGGAGAAAGCTAGAATAGCAGCTCAACTTTTAGTGGATGATACAAGTCTCCAAAATGATGACCCGAATGTTATAATCATTCCGGTAAACGTAAGAAGAACTATAACTCTTAAACTTATAGAAAATGGACTATCACCAAGAGGTGGTACAGTCATATTTGTGGTAGAGCCCCATGAATATCGCAGACAGAGGTATTCTAATCATCGATACATTTTCCAGCAGCACACGCTGTGACACACGATTTCCACTATTACAAAATAGAGGAATCTCCAGAGTAATACGCTCCTTTCGAGGACGTTGAAATTCCACTAACTTACCAAGAGCACCTGCTCTGGTTTAATGGCGCCCTAAAACATCAAAATCACATTACCAGGCTCGGTCCACTAGGTAGACCAGGAGCCACATGGCCTGTTCTAGCCAGCTACACACCACATCCCGACATTGAAAAAATTTCAGACCGAGAACTTTTAGCTCAGCTAAAACAACTCATTAAAATACATAGACAATTGGTCCAATATGTCATGCGGACTTCAACAGTCCAACCAGCAATATGAATTCCACAACACACCCCTCAACAGGGGAACACAAACAAAATCACACCACAGAATATACAATCAGCCATTGGCAAAATACCCGCAAAACGGGAACAAATTCCATTCTGGTTAGGTCAAAAGATCACTCAAATAGAAGCAGTATTTCCTGATACTACACCTCATGACAAACACAGAATTCTGACTATCTGCCTTCCAATGGGGATCGCACCATATGTGGAGGACTGTGACACTTGGGGCACAGTCTTTGCTTCCATATACACAAAAACACATAGTGTTCCGTCCATGGCGGTTATACCAGACGTACTAAGATAGATTCAAAATGAATACGGTCCAGAACCAGCTTTAACTCTAGGTATGAAATTACTGAAAGACTTTAAGCAGGTCTCAGCTATATTACTAGCGAACATAAAAGGAGAAGCAGCATCTGTGGCGATCCGCCAGAAATTGAAAGAAACAGATATAGCAGAACAACCTTTTAAACTTGCCAGAACCATAGAAAAATCCTATGAAGAATTAGGTAGAGATAGTTTGGGTTGGAAACCCCTAAAACCCCAACTAATTGAAAATCCTGAAAAAACGTTTATTAAAATAATAACAATACTTCGAAAAAGAAGTGTGAGGGTAACAAACAAACCACTCCCAGAGAAAAACAGTTTCAGTCCAGAGGAAGGTCTCCTCAACGGAGAGATAGATCTCCAGAACGAGGAGGCAAGTCTCCCCACAGGGAGCACTCTGAGAAAAGATACAACCTTAGAGATAGGGATAAATTGAGAAAACCTGACAGATATCAAGATATTGATTTCAGACTTCCTCACAGAAATCAGAAAGAAGGGGACGGTCAGAACAAAAAGAAGAGCACGTCAAGTACAAAGACAAGGAACCTGCTCATCAAAGTAAAAAATTACAATTTCCAAAGAAGAAGGTAGCTAGTATTAAAATAAAACATGCCGAGGATTTTGAGGACACAACTGAAAAACGGAGAGTGGGCCCAGACAATGCTAGACAGCGCAGCAGAAGTGACCATAGCTCGCAAGATCCTGATGAATCTTCTGGAGACAGTGGACACAAATGAATACATTCAGGTGGAAACTGCAGACACCAGAGTTAGCATACCCCATAAATTATATGAAATAACATTAGGTATAGATGGGGACAAAACTAGGAAAATAAAGGGTCTCTTTTGGGATAACCTTTCGAAAGGCTATGATATCCTTATAGCAGAGAAAGACTGGCCACCAGAGTTTGTCAGGGAGTGCCCACATGGCGAAGAAATGATTATGCCTGCCTTCTCAAATCAAATTCCAATTCATAAAAAATACACATTTGCAAGAAAATAGGCAGTAGCCCAAGCCCCTGCATTATATAAAAATCATGTAGGATGGGATGAGGATTCTCCTCACCATAAAATTCAGTTAAAAAATCAACCTACTGCACAGAAGCTGTATCCTGTTAAGCAAGAAGCTAAAAAACAAGTCAGGGAGATCTTAGATCAACTTGAATACCAGGGGGTGATTGAAACATGCACCTCACAAATGAACAATCCTTTGTTTCCTGTCTCCAAGCCAGACGATTCATATCGTCTAGTTTTGGACTACAGACACCTAAACTCTTGTTGCAAAACTTTTGCAGTACAAAACTCACACAGTGCAGCACTAATGAATAACATTGTACGCAAAAAATATAAAACGATATTAGATATCTCAAATGGCTTCTTTTGTCAAAACATAGCACCAGAAAGCAGGTATTTGACCGCTTTCTCCTGTATGGGGGCACAAAAACAATTTTGTCTTCTCCCACAGGGTTTCAAGAATAGCCCAGGATTATTCTCAGCCAGGGTAACAGAGTTACTACAAATGTATGATGATGAGGCATTATCTTATGTCGATGACATCTATCTTACAGACGACGACCTGGAGACACACTTGAAAAGAGTGAACACCATTATACTTGGGTTCGCATCTGAAGGGTATAAATTCAACTTTAAAAAGTCACGAATTGCCCATCTAACTGTCCTGTTTTTAGGATATGAATTATCAAGTGAAGGCAAAAGCCTAGCAGATAACTTCTTAGAGAAGTGTGCAGTACTCCAAGCTCCAAAAACGCTGAAAAACTTACAATCAATTCTAGGTTTCCTGATTTTCGGAAGAACATACATTCTAAATTATGCAGAGAGGGTTAAACCACTCTATGAATTAATAAAACCTGATTTCAAACCAATTAATTGGACTCAGAAACACACAGAAATTTTACGTACATTACAAACAGACAAGTTAACTAAAACAAAACTGCAAACACGCGCAAATGAACGCAACCTTGTAATCCGAGTCATCCCAGGAAGATGCGGATTTACATACCTGACCTCTAATGAGGGAGAAACTGTACCAATAGCTTATAAATCACACTTGTACACACAAGCTGAAATGAAATTCAGTTCTACTGAAAAAATTCTGACTGCGGTTCAAACTGCTGTAGCAAAAGAAAGAGCCCTCGCACAAGGTAAACGTATAATAATCGTTACATCGGTAACTCCCCTAGAAGCAGTAACAAGAGCAAGCATTCCGAATGCTAAAGCTTTACATCCGAGATGGATACAATGGGTTAATTCTCTTGCTGCATCAGACGTAGTATACAAATTCGATCCTAACTTAAAAACACAGGAATTTCTCCAATATGAATATGAATGTCCTCTGCCAACTGAAATCCTGCCTCTCGAACATTACGGTTGTATAATATATACAGACGGTTCAGCACAACCCGCAGTTGGGGGTAAACAAGCATACAGTGCTGCGTGCGAGATTGTTAAAGGTCGTTGGCACGAAGGAAAATTCAGACCACTGGTCACTAAAACTCAATATCTAGGAGATTGTACAGCTCAGCAAGCTGAATTACTGGCTTTTAAGATGGCGCTTGAAAATACTAATCGCGAATTCCCCACACCAATAGTGTGCGATTCATATTATTGCGTCCAGTCTTACAACGAATACTTGCAGAACTGGGTTCAAAACGGTTTCAAAGATGCAAAAGGTGGCACAATCAAGCATAAAATGCTTTGTGAACAAGTAGTTCTTTTACAGAAAGAACTACAAAGGACTCACGTGATACATACACTGAGTCATCAACGTGATGGCGTTCACGTTGTAGGGAATTCATTGGCTGATGAGGCCGCAAAGGCAGCTGTGCAAACGGCTTCCGTAGCTGCCGTCACCCCGTCAAAAACAAAAATAGACAGCGAGATAATGCTAGCTGTCAGTGCTTCAGTAATAGACAGTGGTAAAACATGCCCGAAAGGCTTTCCAGTAAAGTACTCATACAAAATTGATGCGAATAATGTTCCTTTTGCTCACATCCCTGGAGTGGGGGATAGAGTAATTCCAAACATGGAACACAGGGTAGGACTAATTTTAGCGGCAAACGAAGGGCTCGCTTCTGCACACGCTGGTGTTTTCGCCACAGTATCATTATTAAAACAGAGATATTGGTGGCCGCGCATGAGAAAACAAACTAGGAATTATGTTCTAGAATGTGAAATATGCCAAAGAATGAAAGTATCAACAGTGAAACGACCAGCACAGACGCCCCTTCTAATCTCAGATAAACCATTAGCATGTGTTTACCAGGACCACTGTGGTCCCTTACAAAGGGATGGCAACTATAAATATATCATGGTCGCAGTGGATTCCTGCACGAGATTCATTTGGATGTGGCCCCAGCGCTCGGCTGACGCCAGAACTATTATAAAAGATTTGCGAGTCTTTATCGGCACATACGCAATTGGCATGCTACATTCTGACCAGGGTCCTGCGTTTAGCTCTCGAGCTTACAAGGAGGCCATGACCATCATGGGCATTGCATTGCGGTACTCTAGTCCATTCCATCCTGAGGGAAAGGCGGTAGTGGAGAGAAAAAACCAGGACATAAAGCAATCTATAACGGCGAGGGTATTAGGTTCGGGTGATGGGTGGGTCAAACATCTAACAAGTGTCCAACGTAGTCTTAATAATCTGCCAAGAAATTCTCTAAAAGGTATCACTCCATATGAACTTTTGTTCGGCACTATAATGAAAATTCAGGACTTAGATTGTCAGACTTCAGTGGTGGAACAAAAATCCTTTGATATCAAAGATCGTTTGGCTGTTTTACAGGACTTAAATGAAACAAGAAGAAGACTAAGTAACACAAAGCTAAAGCCAACAACCACTGAAGAAAAACCACCTGTCCCAGCAAGACCTGTCTGGATTCCAAAGATTGGGGATCTAGTCAGAGAAAAGATCGCGGTGAAGAAGGAATTTGGGCATCTGGCTACTTCATCAATTTCGATGACTTTTCTGATAATCCAAGTATACATGAAGAAGCGCCAGGAACAAAAACTTTCAAAGAAAAAATGACTGAACTCTTTCATCAACTAAAGGAAAAATATCTGATTTCACCATGGATTGAATTTTCGATTGTGTTAGGTGTACTTTTCCTCCTACTCTGGCTCATTATGGTATTAAGCTTGGTAACATTTATTGATGGAAAATATAGTACAATGGACACAGCAAGCCAGAACATCAACTTGGCCCTAAAACCTCACAGATCTTCTCACATTGAAAAAAGAGAACTGCCATCAGTGAACATCACTGTCAATCCTATACCTGGGGGTGTAGCATGGGACAAAACAGATTACGAAATCTATGGCCCGGTTGAGCTCTTGAAATATCCACACCAGTTCAAGGTTTCATTAAGTGACTTTGTATCACCAAGTACTTTCTCTGATGATTGGGACTTTGAAAATATTAATAATATTATGTCAGATTTATAAATGTCAGCAAAATTCATAGAACATGATTATTTACAGGGTTCATCGAACTATGAAGAAATGTACTGTTTTAACCATTATGGTCATCGCTATTTGCATAAATCTGCTAATCCTAGAAATGTTTTTACTTATAATCAATGGGCACATTGTCCAACACCGCCAAAAGGCAGCTCGAAAATATTTCATGAGAAATTCCCATATTTCTCAGGGTCTAATACAACTGATCCAGAAACGTTTTATTTAAAAATGTTAAATAAGACAGGAATGAAAAACATGTTGACAAATACTAAATTAATTTATTCTTAAAAATTTTATGAAAAAATGTCTACATTTGGTTTTGAATTTTGGAAAACCAACATTGAAACAAAAACCATTTGGGGTACAAAAGACTGGCAGGTACAAGGTATAGAATCATTATTTAGAGCCTGCATGATCCCAGAACAAATAATATTCTTGAATGACACCATTCAACAAACAACCTGTCTTGGCCTAGCCAAGATTAAAGATTTAAACAAACCGTCTATTCCAAAGCCCATGCCTGATAGTAATAGCACTACAGATGTGGAGATAGACGTATCCCATATTTTACACCAAAACAGAACAAATCCTGATTGGAAAAAATGGTTGATCTGGCCCACAGACACTAATAACTGTCAAGATAGATTCCTGAACAAAAGACAGGGGTTCAAACAGAACAGGCCAGACCCAAGTTATTCCCAGAGACAACATCCAGGGATAGTTACAACATACAGTGGAGGGAAACTATGCCTCAAATGGCTACAGAAATCCACACTGCAGGAAATTAAGCAACCCTTGACTTTACTTAAAGAAGGTGCTGACTTGCGAGATTTCATATTGGGACCTCGCAAACAGCGTCAATAATGTTTCATATACGCCGGTATATAATCAGCTTACAATGAGGCTTGGAAAGTAATGCAAATTGAAACTGCAGAAAAAATACAAGAAATTGATCGTATTCATTTGGAAAAATCACTGTCTGCAGTGGATAATGGTTTAACGACTCTGTCCTCCAGAATATATTCACTGGACAGAATTGTATCATCTGCTATTGATATAATAGAACAGGACTTGCTAATGTTACAACATGGCCAGTCCCAATTGCGTTCTATTGTACAGCAAGGCTGGACGTTACAAAATCTGCGTTCAGGTCACATGCCATGGCGTCTAATCAATAAAACGTCATTTATTTTCTATCTTTAACCTTACTGATAAACAAATCAGGTTGGCACAAAAAGGAGCAGACTATACGATTCTGAGCATTGAAAAACTTGAGAGATTACCATTGACAATGTCAGAGAGACCTGTCATTGAATGGATAATACATGGTACAATTACAATTCCGATAACGACTTTTCAGTTTCAATTTTGCGTAAAGTATATACCAGCAGGCCTGTATGAAAGGTTGGGTAAAGGATACATCAAGTCAACCTGGAATTTACCTCTGGAATTTACCTTACACACATAAATGTTATAGTGAAGGGAAAAAATAAGTATTTCTTAGTGGCAACAACTGTAAAAATTTGCTAAGCGGTACACTTCTGTGTCAAGGTATTAAGTTGCATGGAGCCTGCGAAGGTTCATCAAACAACCTTTCATGTCACCTGCATGGCACTCCTGCAACACAGATAGAGCCTTTTTTCAGACAGCTTTCCAACGGCAGCTACGTTGTAATAAATGACCGCAGCTGTTGTGGCATGGTGCCAGGAAAAGCCTATCTCGTAACCGTTACGTCCAGGGTCATTTGCTGTATGCAAGTATTGTATCCAAACAGCAAACCAGACATGGAGGCAGCAATATGGCCTTCTTTGAATATCTCTTCTATTCAAATTGATACTTTAAGCAGAATGAAGTCTATTCTTTTACAGACAACTGTGCCTTTAACCTCATCCAAAGAGACGTATGATCTGCAAGTTGCAAGGACAGCGGCAGAGATACATTCCCTATTATCGACAAATTGCCCCGTACATTTCATAGAAATGTTAGGTCAAATTTTAAACATGTCTGATACCAGTGGCATCGCACATGTATTTAAGACCATTTTTTCGGGACTGTTAGCACCCTTTGAAACAGTTCTGGGCATCTTCCCGAATTTTGTGCATTCTGTATCCGGCGGACTGCCTCTTCTTTTGGGACTCGTAGCAGGAATTTTATTTTTGTTCCTCTTGCTCCGATATGGCAAGTCAAGGCACAGACAAGACTCAGGCTACAATGGAAGAAAACGATCGTGGCTATACGATACCGAGAACGGATCACTATAGTCCTCGGCTTTGCCCGGCTAAGAGATCTGAGTACTACCTGGTTTCTTTCGTTCAGACCAATCTGGCAAGATTGCATCTTACCTGTGCTTCGATGTCTGCTATGCGGAGAAGAATGCGTTTTGGATGTCTGTCTTACACTACCATCAGCAGTACCTATGGATATCGATACTTTGCTTGGTTCGGTAACGGCTCATGCAACGTGTTGTCCCCAGCGGCTACCTATTCTGATGACGACATTCGTTGAGACTTCACCATTACGATTAGGTGGCGTTGAAGTATGAGATGAAAACAGCACCACACAGGTACAACCTTCCGGGAGCATTGATGATCCAGACATCGATGATAGCAATGATTCTCACATATGTACTATTTCAGCTTTTTCGAACTTGGTCGAACTTTCACCGACTGTTGTAGACCAATTTTTCTCAAGCCTGTCTGATATGATGTTCTCTCCTAACAACGAGAATAACTTTTAAAAACGAGCACACAGCGTTCCCTGAACTCTGAATTCGGCCTTCAGTTTTGCTAAACAAGAATACTGAAAACAATTGGAACTATTTTTGCCCCTGAAAACAAAATTATTCTTCCATTTCCAAAATATTTACCTTTTTTTCTGGCACATGGTACTCTGCTTAAAGTTGAACTATTCTTAGAGAACAGAACTTCTATTTTGAAACTCTAGAGACAATATTTTGATTCAGCCTCTAGCACATGTACAGTATTGTATAAATATGTGATGAAATGGTCTCAACCTTCTTTTCTGTATCAAGAGCCATTTTTAAATGCAATTTTCGCAATTCATTCAGCCAATATTTATGTATGCATTATCTGAATGATACCACTGCTTGAAAACCGTACAGTACAAATACTCATTTTCGTGTATATACCATATACCATTTCAAATGCAATTTATGTATTTTGGGGTGGGTTGGAAAACACATGCATCGTTATATGTTTAGTATTGCTTAGTATTTTAGTAATGATTGACATAATACGTGGAGTGGGTGATGTAAACGTATCTAGGACCCTAATCAAATATTCCCGATTCATGCCCTTATGTGGCTATAACAAATAATATCCTTATAAAGGCATAAGAATCATACCCATATTTAGTCATAGCCAAAGCAGTCCAAATACGGCAAGGCTACTCCCATAGACTCCTAGAAAGCACAACGCGTTCTTTAAACAAACCAAGCCTCCAGCAGCCCGGGAAATCCCCCTGCTTTTGTTTTGATTTGAACAAGAACTCCTGGAGTCCAGAAAGAACTGTAAGTTCTTAGTGACGTCTTATGTCCAACCTTACGTCAAACTCGGCACCATCCAGGTATAAATATACCAACATTGCCTTAAGCAAACACACGGTGGGTTTGGAGCAGAGCGGCTATCTACTTGCCCGAAGCCAAGCTGATGCGAGAGCCGAAGGAAGCCGACCCTCCCATTGACGCACTGAGAGAGACGCTGTCTTTTCTCCTGCCGAGAAATTCAGCCCCAGTGTTTCCAGTCACCCTTGCGGGTTTCTGGGAGATCAAGTCCTGAGAAAGAGATACAAGACCTCCTTCATTCTATAACCAAGGTACAGAGCTGATTAGATCCTTAAGAGAATTCTTGATGCAGATTCTTGGCAAAAACTAACTTAACTTAAACTGCAGCTCACTTACTCCTTCCCATGTACTAGGCTTAGGTTAGGTACACCGGGGTAGGCGTATCTTAGAAGCACCAGTTGAGTACATTTAGTCAATGATTTTATGTATGTATATATTTTAACCGTTTTAAAGTATCATATGGCTCAGAAACCATATCAATGATTTTACAGTATTATTTCATAATACTACTTTTACTGTACCCACTTTACTTTATAACAAGTATTGCAATTGTGGCAATTCACTTCTCTTGCATGAGAAAGAAGACTGCTCAATATATAACAACTTTTATTGAAAACGCCCGTCTCTCTATATCTCTGCACTCTGGTGAGACTAAGCATGCACAATTGACTGAGTGAAATAGCTGTCTATTGTTTTCACACGACTCTGGAGATATACTCCTTATTCTGGGGGGAGCAAAGTTGTCATGTTAATGCAGTTGTCAGAAGCTAATCCCTTCTTGTCTAATCAGGAAAGTTAACTCCTTCCTGTTTATTTGAGAAAGTTTCTAGTGACCTCTGAGCTAGCTGGCATTCATAATTAAGTCTAACATATTCAATAGAGACCTAGATGACCTCAGTCCTACATCTAAACTATCGTTTATGTTATTCCAATGCGCAGAGCTTATTGGGAATATAGGAACTACACTACAATTGGAAACGAGATTCTTGATTTAATCCTGAAAATGCTGGAGAATTAATGCAGAATTCACAAGGTACACCTGTTCCAAGAATGCCTATGCAGCAAATGCAAACTTCCATGCAAAATAAAGGCCAAATGATGCCCCCCTGCTCCTGCACAAATGGGGAATCCCAGGTTTAGTTTAAATCAAATGCTGACTTTTAATGAACACCACTTCCAGAATGCTGTAGCACAGTTCCAAAATCAGAACCAGAATGCAACAATGCGCAGTTCCCTTTGTTCGAGACTGATGAATTTGCTTCAAATAATTCACAATGAAGGTGCCTCAGAGATGAGGAAGATTGTATTCTTGGAACAGTCTTAGAGGTAGATCAAAGAGACCCATATGTAGATGCAAATGTTTATGGTCACCATGTGTCGCCATTTCTGATCTACCCATTCCACTGCTAGAACAGTGGAAGTACCAGAGTTGCCTCTCTCAGGCAGACCGATCCAAGTAGTTGGGGTTACAAACAAGCACATGCTAAATCCAATTCCAGAAGAAGTTCCTATAAAAATAGGAACCTCTAAAGAGAAGCATTGATTTGTTGTCTGTGATACAAGCCCGTTAAATCTGTTAGGGAGAGATCTGTTGTGCATGTTAAATTGTACAATATACTGCACACCTGACAATGTGGCTTTCCAGTTTCCAGGCCCATGAAGAGGACGTGGACTTTAAGATGATGAGGCAAAATACTGAGGTGGGACTGTTCCCTTTATTGGCAATTTCTGAGTTACCTGAAGACCTGAGAGAGACCATAAATGCAAACGTTTGGAATTTCACAAGGAAAGATATTGGACTTATAAAAGGTGTAGAAACAGTCCAAATCAGATTAATGTCTAATGCTGATTACCTTAGAACACCATCTTATCCTTTGTCTCCAGAGACTATTGCAGGAATAAAGCTGGTGATAGAAGACATGCTTCTGAAAGGCATACTGAGAGAGTTGATTAAAAGCCCATGTAATTCACCTGTTATGGGTTTACAGAAACCTTTGTACCAAAACAGGACAAATTTCCGTGACAAATGGGCGCATGTATGTCGCCCACAGGACAGATACAGGAAGAAAAGAGAGGGTAGAACAGAGGAGAAAAAGAGTGAAAAGAGGTAGATGCTATTCCCCGGTTTCAAGGATACACTCCCGAAGGGGAAGGTCAAGTCTTGCCTCTCTTTCGCCCTCACACACCCCGAAGGATGTCATGCTTCATCATCGGGCTTTTTTGTGCTCCTCGTCAGACCGGCGCTGCAATATCTGACGGGCCCCCGAAGGGTCTCTTTAGCGGAGTTCTTTTAAAGAGAAAACGCCGTATGGTGTATGTAGGTGTGGGGGCAGAGATTGAAGATGGGAGGGTTTCTTTATAAGTGGCGGGTCGGTATTGACATCGTTGGGCCGTTGGACCCTCCGACCTCTGCGGGACATCGGTTCATTCTGGTGTTGGTGGACCACGCCACTCAGTACCCGGAGGCCATCCCTCTGAGGACCGTTACTGCACCTGTAGTGGCGCGGGCCCTGATGGGGATATTCACCCGAGTGGGATTCCCCAAGGTCGTGGTGTCGGACAGGGGCACAAATTTCATGTCGGCCTACATGCAGGCCATGTCGAAAGAGTGCGGAGTGACCTATCGGTTCTCCACTCCTTACCACCCCCAGACTAACGGGCTCGTAGAGCGCTTCAACAAGCCCTTGAAGGGGATGATTCGGAGCCTGCCAGAAGACTTGAGGCGGAAATGGGACGTCTTCCTCCCTTGCTTGTTGTTCTCGTATCGCGAGGTACCGCAGAAGGGAGTCGGGTTCAGCCCCTTCGAATTACTCTATGGCCATCCCGTTAGGGGACTCCTCAGTCTGGTCAAAGAGGGGTGGGAGAAGACTTCGAAGAAGCTTCCCCGTGATGTTGTCAGCTACATGCTGGCATTCCGCAGCCAGATGGCCAAGCTGTGGAAGGAAGCCTCCGACAACTTAGAGGCTAGCCAAGCCGTCATGAAGGAGTGGTATGACCGCAACGCTCGGACGGTAGAGTTGGACGCGGGACAGAAGGTGTGGGTCATGGAGCCTGGGGAGCTTAGTGCCCTCCAGGACCGGTGGACTGGTCCGTACGAGATTGTGGAGCATCGAGGCCAGACCACCTATGTCGTTGACTTGAAGACCCCCCGACAGCCCCACCAGGTGCTCCACGTCAACCGCCTGAAGCCTCATCATGAGCGATCGGAGCTTGCTCTCCTCATGGTGACGGATGGGAGCGAGGAGGAGGAAAGTGAGCCTCTTCCTGACCTTCTAGCGGCTCAGGAAAAGGATGGTTCAGTGGAGGGAGTTGTCCTCTCCCCATCCTTGACCCCAGAGCAACAGAGGGACTGCCGCCAGGTATTGGCGCAGCACGCCTCAGTGTTCTCCCTCACGCCTGGAATCACACATCTGTGTACCCATGATGTGGACACAGGGGACAGTCCGCCAGTGAAAACCAAGTCTTACCGGCTGTCCGAGAAGGTGAAGAACAGCATCCAGGGTGAGGTGACCAAGATGCTGGAGCTGGGAGTAATCGAGCCCTCCAGCAGCACGTGGGCTAGTCCGGTTGTGCTGGTGCCGAAAGCGGCTCCACCGGGCACCACACCAGAACTTCGGTTCTGTGTGGACTATCGGGGGTTAAACTCTGTCACCAAGACAGATGCTCACCCGATACCACGGGCAGACGAGCTGATTGACCGGCTGGGAGCAGCCAAGTACCTCAGCACCATCGACTTGACATCAGGGTACTGGCAGATTGCCATGGCCGATGGAGCAAAGGAGAAGACAGCGTTCTCCACCCCCGAGGGCCACTTCCAGTTTCGATTGATGCCCTTCGGGCTCAAGAATGCTCCGGCCACCTTCCAGCGGTTGGTGAACCAGGTATTGTCTGGCCTGGAGTCCTTCTCAGCTGCCTACCTGGATGACATAGCTGTCTTTAGTAGCACCTGGGAGGAGCATCTGCAGCATCTCCAGGAGGTGCTGCGGGCGTTACAACATGCTGGCTTGAACATCAAGGCTAGCAAGTGCCAGATTGGACAGGGATCTGTCGTGTACCTGGGACACTTGGTGGGCGGAGGTAAGGTGCAACCCCTCCAGGCCAAAATTGAGACCATCATGGCCTGGGAGCCCCCCAAAACGCAGACTGAGATCCGAGCTTTCCTCGGCCTCACTGGCTACTACCGCAGGTTCGTCAAGAGATACGGCACCATCGTGGCCCCCTTGACCGAGTTGACGTCCAAAAAGCAGCCACGCAAGGTCATCTGGACTGCTGCTTGCCAGGAGGCATTTGAAACCCTGAAGCGCGCGATGTGCACCGCTCCGGTGCTGGCTACTCCGGACTTCCAAAAAGAATTTATCGTGCAGACAGATGCCTCAGAGCATGGCGTAGGTGCCGTGCTGTCGCAACTCAATGATGATGGCCAAGACCAACCTGTGGCCTTCATCTCCCGGGAACAGCGATGGAGTACCATCGAGCGAGAAGCCTTCGCTGTGGTCTGGGCTTTGAAGAAGTTGAGGCCATACCTTTTTGGCTCTCACTTCCTAATTCAGACCGACCACCGACCCCTTCACTGGCTCATGCAAATGAGAGGCGAAAACCCCAAGTTGCTAAGGTGGTCCATTTCCCTACAGGGGATGGACATTAGGGTGGAACATCGGCCCGGAGCTGACCACGCCAATGCTGACGGTCTCTCCCGGTTTTTCCGCCTTAGCGACGAGAACTCCCTAGAGGTTGGGTAGTTCTCCCCTCTTTCGGCTGGGGGGGAGGCATGTTAGACCTGTCAGCCCTAGGGTGGTCTTTCCCTGTGTTTTTTCTGCCCTTGCCTCATTTTTCCCACCTTCTTTTGGTTGGCCCTTAGGTCTTCGGGCACCTTTTCATGGCTAATACATGTTAGGGTGCAGATGCTCTCTACTTCAAACATGGCTGCCACTGGTCCCTGCTACTGCAGCGTGGTCTTTTTAGTGTAGCACCCTAGCTGCCAGGAGCAGGCTGGATCCCCATACAATGTTGCAATGCCAGCCACCCCTCCCCTGTCCATAGGTAGAGTGGGGAAGCTCCTGGAACCTTCCAGAAGGAAGGCGGACCTGATTTTTGCCGCCTTAGAGAGTGGTCACCTGACCTGGGCATACTTAAGCAAGGGAGGGAACTTTTTTTAGTCAGTTGGGGCATCACTGACCTGGGGAACCCACGCAGGAGTTTTAGGCGGGAGGGCCTAGTTAGGAACCTATGCTACTGGGAGTGACAGGATTTAGGTGCTGCCTCTTAAGCTGGGTGAGGTGTCCTAGACTAGCCCCCTGATCTGGCCCAGTGGTAGGGAACCCCAGGGTCCATCTGCAGTGACTGAGGGAAACTCCATCAAGCCTTCAACTCACACCCCCCCCCCCTCTTCAACTTCAAGAAACTAACATCTAAGGGCGCAGAGCCATCCAAGCACCAAGAAGTCTACCTTTCTATGACCAGGTACTGGACTGTGCTGCCCTGCGCACCCCCTGCCTGCAGTGGGCCCACCTTGCCCCACTTGTCTCCCCCCTTGACTGAACTGCTTTGCTACCCATCCTGCCTGCAATCCTTGCCAAGTTGTGGGGAAAGCGCTATATCCAACTCCCCTGCCAGCACTGCCTGCCCTGAGCTATCTGTGCTCCCGTGGTTCCAGCGCTGTGATCCTGAGGCACTTTTCACCTCAGAACTCCTCCTGCCTGCAGTTGGCCCCGAGCGCTCTCCTGAGCTGACTGATTTACCCCCCCCCCACGAGTAGCGCTGCGGTGTCTGGCATCATCGCCACGAGGTGCTGTTATTATCCCCACTCACCGCCGCAGCCAGGGGCTGCCGTGCCGTCCGAGGCACACGAGGAGGCCTGGCGTTCATCGCGGCGTTTGCGCCGCCCACGTGACACCCCTGTGGCGACCTGCGCCAGCTTCAATTGCCCCCGCGGCGGTCCCCGTATGTGAGTAGAGGGCCGCCGCTCTCCACACGCTGGGCCGCGGTAGGCCCGAAGCCTAGCTGTACCCCTGTCACGTGACCGGGGAGCTCCTCCGCCCCGCCCTCGGGCGCCGCGCTGCCATTGGTCCAGGCAGGCGCGCCCTCGAGGCGGGTATACGCGGTTGGTTGGAGCCGCCCCGGCCACGATCCTCAGCGGCCCCGGCCTCAGAACCTGGCCGGTGGGCCCCGAGACGGCCCCTAAACAACGCAGAGGGGGCCGTGGAGCCTGAGTGCCCCCTCCTTTCAGCCCCACACGTCAGTCTCGCCCCGGTCCCGGCACAGGTGCCCAGAAACCGCCCTGCACCGCGCCGGGCCGAGCGAGGCCCCGGGAGGGTCGCGGACCCCTCCCTGAAAGCAGAGACTTCGCAAGGGCCCCGGAGGGCCGAAGAACACAAGGTAACCCCCGGGGAGGAGGGCGGTAGGCCGGAGAAGGCCCGAGGTCGCCCCTCCCCCGGGGTGAACTGAGACTGTCCCCGTTGGCCCCCCCCCTATTAATGTGCCTCGAGAATTAGGAGGTTTAGGGACAGACACTTACCCCCGATATCGTTGTGCATGCCAGCATCCGGCCTGAAATGTTGATGTTTTTGCCCTATTTACAAGCCTGCTAATGTAAGGGTGATCCTTTTCACGGTACTGAATTTCTTGCAGGGGCGGGCTTCTACAGTTCCTGATGGGGGCCGGATTGTGATACTTATTGAGTCATCCTAATGTTATTCTGATGATCTGAATTTGGTCGCAAGACTGTTGATATTTACAAGAGGAAATGCTTTTGATTGCTTCCCACAGGTTAATCCATAGTTTATGAAACTGCCTTCTAGCCTGCTGGATAGTTTAACGCGACAGGCTCTGTTCATTGAAGTTTACTGCTACATTGAGAGTACTTAATGTCATGGTTATCCTTTTACAGGAATTGCATTTTGAATGGTATTCATGAAATGTTTTAATGAGGTACTTTAATGCAATGCTGATGATTTGCTAATGCTTTATCTGCTCTGAACTAAAGCCTATATAAAAGAGCTTGATTTTCAAACACAGCTACTGGTGTGGTCTCCATTATTGCGTCCCACTTCGTGTCTCATTGGATGTGTGTGTTAAGTAGCTGCTTTACACATAAGCCCCTGGTAGCCTTCCTGCTCGAGCCAAGCTACCCCCCGGAGAACTGGTGGTCCCAGTTCTTACAGTTTTGTAAATAGATTAGCCTTGGTTCAGGCTGGATTGGCTTTTTACGATCTAGAAGTATATATTGTTCACTGCCCACCCTCTCTCACTTACCTTCACACTTGCACTTTGCAGCACATCTCCCTCCCTCCCCTCTGGGGCACCGCTTCATGATTGTATTCAACAAATGTGATGTTTTCGAACATGAGAGTCCAATATTCAGTGTGAATTAATATGTTTAACATGAACATTATCGTTGCAAATGATTTAACAGGTGTTGATGTTTATATGTCAATTCCGATGTTGTGTCCACTGGGGCCATTTTTTCTTATATCACATTTTTTGTACAACATGACATCCTAAACCTGCGTGCCCTCACATTTCTTGTATACTCACGATTGTGCCTCGCATGTCCCAGGCGATGGTTGGGATTCACGGCAGTTCCCGCTGAGTGGCGTCCTGACCAGCTGCTCTGGGCTCCTCGACTGGAATAAACTTCTTCATATGTACAACACCGTTTCCGTGTGGTCCATCACCACATGCCTGTTGCTCTGTTCCCTATTGGCACAGTCAGGAAGGAAAAAGAATGCTGTGCTAGTGTGCCTATCTCCGGCTGAAGCCCAAACTCATGCTTGCAAGACCTGCCATAGCTCTTTCCTTCGTGCAGCAGGTGCTAGTGTGCTCCCTGCTAGTGCTTTACATCGGCCTGCTCATTCCAATGATACTGGGACTGGAGGAAGCAGACCCACGCTTCTGTCCCCAATCGTCTCCAACAGCTGCTGCCCACAGGTAGCTAGGGACTAGGCAGGAGGGGAGTATGTTCCTAAAACAAGTCCATTCGCTGTAAGGAGAAATACAATTGCAGTCACTGATGGGCATATTATCAAGAACGGCGTTAAAAATTATCGTGGGTTTAGCGGCAGAAAACTGCTGCTAAAGCGTCGACAATGGGCTTGATAATATGCTCTTGAGAATTCCAATTGAAGTCCATGTTCTGGTGTGAACATGGGCTTCTATTGGAATTCTCCAGGGCATATTATCAAGCCCATTGTCGACGCTTTAGCAGCAGTTTTCTGCCGCTAAACCAGCGATAATTTTAACGCCGTTCTTGATAGTATGCCCCCAAGTGTTTATCAGCAGATGGAGCCGCAATGGCAGACCCAGCCGAATGCAGTATAAAAGTAATGTGCAGACTCAGGCCTCTGAATTAAGCTGCAATCCTTCGGGGCAAAACATTCCTTCTAAAATTTAAAGGCGATGACACTGTAGTAATTGGGGTAAGTTATATTTTTATCAAGCATGATAGAATGCACATATTATGATTTTTCTTTTTAGGCTGCATTTTTTACTTTCATTGGGCATGCCTGCATGATTTGTTTTGGGAACCCGGAGTGCAAGGAATCCACATTCTAACTTCTTTGATCAGAGAGAGGCGATGATGACAGTTTCTGCATTATTTATTATTCCTGGATGATGGTCAGTGGTGATGAGAACAGCTGTGCTAGCACCCCAATGCATCTGCATAATTGTGTTGCAGTTGCGTTAAACACGCTTTAAGGTAAGGCAGGCTGTGGAAATTATTATAATGGGCATGTGCTTTGATTGGTTCTCAGCTGCTGGACGGCGAGTGGTTTAATTGGTGTTTATTTAAGTGTTCATTGTGGCAGGTCAATGTGTGCCATGCAAGCTCTTTGAAAACGCACAGAATGTATATGGAGCCGGCAGTAACTCCACCGCCCACGTAACTCTGCGGAATCTGTCAGAGTGTTCTGGTAACTCTGCAGAATTCCACAGAGTAAAACTTTGCGAGCTCCGCCCAGGCCTATTCAGAGTTATAACAATGGGGCGACCCAAAAGCCACTGGGCCTAGGTAGATAATGGTACAAAAAGATTGTGTCCCAGTGGAGATCAAATGAAACAGAAAAACAAGCATTTACAATGCTATGGGTCTCGCATTATTTAAGTTTGAGCTATTGGCATTGCTAAATAATGCAACACCAATAGCTTAAACTTTAATAATGCGATACCTATTGCATTGCAAATGTTTTTTTTTTGTTTCTAGTTAATCACGTAAAGTGACACTGCCCATAAATTGCTAAATTATCGGGTGTGTTTGCTTAGAATCTCTCAAGCAAAACAGCTAGTGTTTCCCCAGCTTAGCATACTCGCAGCTTCTGAGAAACCAGGTAAGCCCGTTTCGTAGTGTCAGCACTTCTCGGAAGGCATGCTTGCTTTACACTGGCGGTGTTGGGTAAGCGGCGCGCACAAATAAAAAAAAGTTAAAGAGCGCCATGCGCGCGTTGCACGCCGTGAGCGGGTACATCAGCGTGGCCTGCGGCTCGCGCCCGTGGTGCAGAGGGAGTCCTGGCGCCAGAGAGGAAGTGCGGGAGCTGAAGTCCCGGGTCCCAGGAGGGGGCCCGGGTGAAGATCGTCCGATAGCAGTGCGGGGCTCCCATAACTGAGGAGAGAGCCCCGCATTGTGCTGGCCAAAGTACAGAGGAGCTGGAGTGCTCCGGAAGCGCGCCGCAGCCAGCCGCCTTCAGGAGGATTCCCCCCGCAGACCGGGTGAGTGGGGGAGTGTGATGTCCCAATGACTGCAATGACCGTGGCTGATGTGTCGATGGCAAATGTGTGTGCAAAGAAGACTTCATGGGTGAAGACTGTTCTGAATTGAGTTGCCCCAATGACTGCAACAACCACAGTCGATGTGTCAACGGCCAGTGCTTGTGTGACGAAGGCTTCATGGGTGAAGACTGTGGCGATATAAGGTGCCCTGGTGACTGTAACAACGGTGGCCGATGTGTCAATGGCCAATGCGTGTGCGATGAAGGCTTCCGAGGTGAGGATTGTGGTGAGCTCAGATGCTGAGATGACTGCAAGAACCGTGGTGTCTGTGTCAATGGTCAGTGCGTGTGCAACAAAGGCTTCATGGGAGAAAACTGTGGTGAACTGCGGTGTCCAAACGACTGCAAGAACCGTGGCTGGTGTGTCAATGGACAGTGCATTTGTGATGATGGCTTCAAAGGTGAAGACTGCAGTTAGCTCCGGAGTCCTGATGACTGCAATGATCGTGGACGGTGTGTCAATGGACAATGCATGCGAGCGCACGTGCGCATAAAAACAAAAGTGAAAGTTACATTGATGAGGCTTGCGACGACGGAAGGGAGACAGGAGGTGTGCACACCGCGTGGCTGTACCAGCGCGTCCACAGACTCCAATCGGCAAACGCGCGTGCCATCTCCTGTCCCACTTCCGAGGCAAGTCGGTGACAATAGATCTCGCTGGCGACAGCGCTTTCACACTGCGTCGCCAGGCGAGACCTAATCAATAGAGCATATTAATCAATAGTATCTAATCAAAGTCAGACACCACCATATATTCCTTCCAATGCTGGGTATGCTTTAATTGCATCATAGTATTTGAATTAATCAATTTAAACAATACAAAACAAATCCTAAACGGATACATTCTTTAAGAAACAGGTGCACAGAGGAGTGAGGTGATAGGTGTATGGGAAGGATCCTTCACTTCTCTGTGCACGTTTCTTAAAGAATATATTCATTTAGGATTTGTTTTGTATTGTTTAAATTGATTAATTCAAATACTATGATACGATTAAAGCATACCCATTATTGGAAGGAATATATGGTAGTGTCTGACTTTGAAAAGATACGATTGATTAATACGCTTTATTGATTTTTTTGTTTCATTTGATGTCCACTGGGGCACAATCTCTTTGTACCAGGCCTTTTCAGAAGCATAAGTGGTGAGCAGTCCTTCCACAACTTAGAGAGAATACAAGGAAGGCCATGATAAAGAGTTGAGCACCAGCATATGAGGACACCTACAGAAAATACACCAAACAGAATTTGAGCATCAGCTTACTAGGGCACCAACACATATAACAAAATAGAAAGACTCTGGGTACTAGCACCATGCTGGCAAAGGAGGCTACAGGCACAAGAAGGAGAAGCAAAGAGCGAGCCACCCCTCCCCTCAACCTCCACAGCTACATGAAGGGGCAGCACATGGCACTACCTATCAAAGGAAATGCAGCAAGCAGGAGCCAGGCCACCACTTTACTGGCATCATAAGGGAGGGTGCCCCAGTGGAGTAAGAGTGGCGTAGCCCAGCTAGGCCACAGCCTAAACAGAACCAACTCTACCTACGGTGTAGGCAGTGCGACACTTGAGGCTACTGATTGGCAGCATAGTATGGATACGGTGCCATCGAGGCACCGCAGTACCGGATGGTCCTTGCCGGCCGTGCCACAAACCTGAACGGAGCCAACTGCCCCCTGATGTTATGAGAGGATCAAGAGGAGAACAATCACATCCTGCCTACGCACAACAAAGAAGAGGTTGCATCACAGAAAGGCACCTGTATCACAAGTTGCAACCCTCCAAGTGACACCCACTAAGGAGACTGAGAACCCCAGAGACACAACACTGGATATCCATGCCGGCCAGATGGACACAATCCCAGGCAGGAGATGGTCCAAGGAAAGCGAGGCCAGACCACAAGGTGGACAGAAGCACACAACACTGTGACAGTGGTCCAGGCACAAGGACCACACCGTCCAGCAACCTCAAGGCATACCGTACCACACCCCACCAGACATGCCTTATGGCAGCGATGCCTCAAGGCACAGGTCCTTTGCCACCCAGAGAAAGTGGGACAGAATCACAGCTTCATACAGCCCATGGAAGGAGGTCCCGGAATAGGGAACAACGTGAAGTAGGAACTCCAAGAAGGTCCCTGAGGAGGAAATGTGCAACATGTGGCAACCACCACACCGACACAGAGAAGAAGACTGTCAGCAGCGGAATAACCCTCGGGACGGAGGGCCAGCCATACAAATCTACCCATGGAGTGGGAGCTTCAAGAAGGTCCCTGAAGAGGGAACACGTGGCCGGACACCACATAGGCCTGGAGAAGACTAGAACTGGATCAGCAACCATCCTGATCATCACCATACACTCGAGGCCAGTAACGGGACAACAGAGAAAGTCGAGCACTGTGAGGCCCTGTTGGCGGGTCCAAAGAAGGTGCATGCTGCTACACCCAGAGACACCCAGAGGGAGAAGAGACCCAAGCATTAAGAAGCCTCCCTGCCATAGTCCAGAAGATGGTGCATGCCGCTGCACCCAGAAGAGACTCTAGCAGTGAGAAGTCTCAAATGCAACATTCGAAGGAAGGTTCCTGGCCAAAGAATCAAGGAGAATGAATAATAGGAAGTGGAAGTGTTTTCTGCTGGTTCACACTGGAAAACCTGACGACTGACCCAGCCCAGAAGAAGAGAAGATCAAGAGTGGTCAGGCCTGAAAGGCACACTAGAGAAGATGCTGGCCATTGACAGAGCGTATCTATCCACATTAACAAGTCAAATGAGGTGAAGAAAGGACAATCTGGCACAGCGGGAACCGAGAGTAAGCTGCAAGAATGCACAAACCGAGTCTCGGCCCCACGCTTTCCAGCATAACCATCCAGACACAGTCACTGACGGCTCTGCTATCCAGAGCATTCATGCAAAAGGATGCAGATGCTTCCAAAAGAAAGAATGTAAGCACCTGGCCGCCATCACTCCATGATGTCAACGACCCAAGAAGGAATGCTTGTGATCACGAAGGCAAGTCGGCCCCACCTGTCGTACAGGTTCACACGACTGGCAAATCCAATCCTGCCAGCCGCTGTCTACTGTGTCATCACTACCCACACACAGAGTATCGAATTACCAAATTAGGCAGTGGCTCTTCGTTGGTCTTGAAGTGGCCAAGAAGTGGCCCACATGGCCCCTAACGCAGACCACACGCAGTCCTGTGGTAACCCATCCAAGGGTCCTTCACAAGTGAGAGAGGGACTTGACACTACCCCACCGACGGATTCCAGGAGGTAGCAAGACCTGGCAGCAGGGACCTCAACAGGTCGCAGACTGTTTTCAAATAGCTAAGCACCATCACCAAAGTAAGCTTTGTGATGGATATTTTGTGGTGGACTCTGACAACACTCCCGATGCACCATGTTTTAGAATCATGAACGCCAACCTGAAGTCTGCCTGAACATCAGCAGAATGGACCAACTCCAGACTATGGACATGGTTCCATTCTGTATGTTGCCAGAAGGTCCTGACATCTCTGAACTCAATTCCTCAAGGAGTCCGAGGGGTATTAGTATAGACCAGGTCAGCCCCCCACTCATTAGAACCAAAACACAATTGTGGACCTGGCCTAAGGACTAAAACCGCTACACGTAGACCTAATATGGAGGAGGAAAAAAGACGATACATCCTATGAGGACTATAGGAAACTGTTTCACGTCTATAAAAAATACATACAGGAAGCTAAGGCCTCTTTCTACGAGAAGCGGATTAATGAAGCAGACAATGTCCAAAAGGAAATTTTTAAGATACTCACTGAACTGACGAAGAGAGCTCAAGTTATAGACACTACTATCAGTTGTGATGTCTTTCTGACATACTTCTTGGATAAGGTTGACCTTATTTTAAAAGAGATAACAAATGCCACCCCAGGCCCTACAGGTCCACAGACATTCCAAACTCCAGTGGGAACCTATATGTCTAAATTCCCTCAACTAGATGCACTGGGCCTGGAAGTCTTGATGAGGAAAGTAAAGTCAGGATCTCCAGCAGATCCATGTCCCCCAAGTGTATTTCGCCTAGCTCGCCTTAGTCTAGAGGATCACATCCTAGCGATGTTGAACAAATCACTAGATACAGGCCGACTACCAGCCAGCTTTAAGGAAGCTAGGGTGAAACCACTATTAAAGAAAGCCGGGGCTGACCCCAAAGTGCTGAAAAATTATAGACCTATCTCCCAGCTGCCATACCTGTCCAAGGTCTTGGAACAACATGTGTTGACATCGCTGACCTCGTTTCTGGACACTAACCATCTTCTCCATGAGATGCAGGCAGGGTTCCGCGCACATCACAGCACCGAGTTAGTCATGCTCTCGGTGCTGGATGATTTAAGAATGATGGCTGACAGTAAAAAACCTAGCGCACTGATACTTTTAGACCTGTCAGCAGCGTTTGATACTGTCAGCCATCCCCTACTCTTGGACAGGCTGGCTGGCTTTGGGTTCAGAGACTCAGCATATGACTGGCTGGAATCCTTCCTGCTGGGGAGAACCCAGAGAATTCAGCTGGGAGATATGGTTTCAGGAGTGGGAGAACTTACCTGCGGGGTCCCTCAAGGCTCTGCATTGTCCCCCCTCCTATTCAACCTGTATCTACAACCCTTAATAAAAACTTTGACTGAGATGGGTTGCCGCGTATTTAATTACGCGGATGATACTCAGCTACTTTTAAGCATGGAGGACACAGAACGAGCCCAGCTACAAGCACAGGAGGTACTTCGATATACAGTCAAATGGATGTCAAGTAACCTCCTCAAGATCAACCCCGAGAAAACCGAGGTGTTGATCGTCTCATCTACTTGTTCGCCTTGGAGCGACCTGTATTGGCCACAGGAACTGGGCTCCACCCCTAAACCAGCCGACTCGGTAAAAAGCCTTGGCATCAAGATAGATAGTGCCCTATCAATGAAGTGCCAAGTCTCTACCGTGGTAGGAGTCTGCAATGGCCTTTTGAGACAGTTGCGTAAACTAGTCCCACTTTTGTCCCAATCCATGCTCCGTACCGTAGTCTCGGCTACCATACTCTCGAGACTCGATTACGGGAATGTTCTTTACCTGGGCCTACCAAAGACACTAACTAACAGACTGCAGGTGGTTCAAAATGATGCAGCACGACTCATCTTTAAATTGCCGCGGAACTCCCATGCCTCTCTGCTGCTACAGAACCTGCACTGGCTGCCAGTGATACAAAGGTCCATCTTTAAAAGTCTCTGCATAGCCCATAAATCCATCTATGGGCAAGCCCCTGCATATGTTAAGGAAAGGTTGGAGATCTATCGACCTGAAAGAAGACTGAGATCGGCAGAAGCACAACTGCTAGTATGCCCTCGGTTCAAACTAGCCACAAAAGGAGGCAGAGCATTTTCAGTTTTGCTGCCAAAAATCTGGAATGAATTACCTGAAGCCCTGCGCAGGGATGGTAACAGGCTTCACTTCAGGAAAACCCTAAAAACCATTCTGTTTAAGGCAGCGTTGAATTTAGTTTAGTCTGCTCCTCCCTCCAGAATGTTGATTAGGCTGTTATGTTTTTTATAGTCAAAGCGCCTTGAGACCTGTCGGTGAGTTGGCGCTATACAAGCACATATTAACAATAACAATAACAATAATATCAATCGATGACTGCCATAATATTATGTGCAGTGAAAGTGGTGTATTTTCCAATGTCTGTCTGAATAGGTCTCTGCTTCTATATGAAAATACTTAAAACATGTCCCCAAGGTGTGCAACCCTACGTGGACTGATCAGAAAAATTAATAGTGCCAGTGAGTCCCAAATAGTGATAGAAAAAAGTGTCCTTTTAATGTGAGCAAACCCACAGCAGACAATAAAGGTGGCTAGCTAGTGGTGGTTGTAGCTCGTTTTTAACACATAAAGGGGTCCCCAGACGAGAGGATCTTCTTTATGGGGTCAGTCTTAGTGTTCACAGTACCACTTTAGTACACGCAATCAGTATACTTACTTCTGATACTATTGCGCACGTGCACTTTGTTATCACTATTATAGATTGTTTGTTCAATTTTTCTTTCATGGTATGGATGTGCTGATGATGAGAACCTGAGTCCACTGTTGAGTACCAACCAGTTAGACTCCCATGGTGTTGTTTCTGTGAGGCACTCCATACCATTTCTCACATTTTTTCTATCACTATTTGGGACTCACTTGCACTATTAATTTTTCTGATCAGTCCACGTAGGGTTGCACACCTTGGGAACATGTTTTAAGTATTTTCATATAGAACCAGAGACCTATTCAGACAGACATTGGAAAATACACCACTTTCACTGCACATAATATTATGGCAGTCATCGATTGATATTAGGTCTACGTTTTTGTGGTTCTGGAGTTGGAATAGTAAATTAAACTATTCACTATCCAGCACCCCCAATAGCAATGCGTTGTAATGGCTTGCGTGGTAAAACGTGCGTTGTAACAGCATGTGTGGTAAAAGCATGCATTGTAACAACGTACATCCAACCCGAGGGCACCGGGGGTCGCATTATTACCAAGGTGCAGCGAGGGGAGGAAAACACAGGGCACCAGGCACCCCACGGCGACCACCCTATTTAAGGCCCTGCTAAAGCAAACCTTCAGGTGCTAAACATGTCAAAGCTTTGTAAGTTTCTGTATTAATTTTACTATTGTGAGTGGGGGGTTGCTAATCACGATGTCTTTAAATACACGGCATGGCATTGCATTTCAGCTACGTAGGTGCCCCTGTGTTAGTTTTATTGTTGATTCCTATGCATTATGTTGTGTTTGCCACAGAGGGGGGAGTAGGTGTGTGGCCAAGATGCAAGGAGCTGGATGCCGCTCTGTGTTTAAGGGCACGGGGTCTCCAAATGGTCCGCTCGAGTTTGAAATTCTAGCTTCAGCACAGTGGAGACAAGATGCGCAACAGCCCGTAAATGGTGTGTTTTTGTTTGACACTGACTGGACCTTGGCTCACATCCAGTTTCAAAGTTCCCAAAAGGAATTATCATTTATGTTAAAATCATGAAATAAAAATATGTCACATCTGAAGACCCAAGAATTGGAATGTACATAAGATCACAGTCGTATTAAAAAATCCGTCTAGTTTTACAGTTCCCGCACGACATTTTTTCAGCAGAAACAGTTCACCCGAATGTACACATGTTGTCAAAAATCATTACAACAAACACGCCACATCAGAAAACGCCAGAATCGGAATTTACAGAAGGTTAAACTCATGAAAACAGTGGACTGGCCTGAGCTAGCAATATGACATTAACTCAAACCCTGCGGAAAGAGGACAAATGAATGTGCCCTGCCCTATCAGCCAGCATTCTTCTCCCGACTTTAGAAAGTGCATGGAAAATACTCTGAGCAGGTATTTCATGTGGCGTTTGCATATGGGGGCATTTCTCGAGTATAATTTACTTGTACATGATCAACAAATGCATTAAGCTGCCATGTTGAGGACTTTTGTATTCAGGGTCCCACCTAGCTTACGATTTGCATGGAGTCAGCCACCCATGTGTGCCGAGCAGTGCATGCAATTTTCATGATTATATTTTTGAAAAATGCGTGGAAAAATTATAAACCATTGACGATTATATTATAGTTATAGGTACAGTCATTACAGTGTGGTGTAGCAAGTTGTACAAGATGTCCTGTTATATACCTCGTGGGGTGTTGTGTAGAAAAATCGTACATGAGCCTGGACCTTACCTGCTCACAACTGAGCCAGTCCTTCCTACTGCCCTACTCCGGACAGCAACCTAGCGGCCTGCAGTGTGGCAGGGGCAAGCAACCCCACGGACTAGCTGCTGCTGCTGGCAAAGGGACGAATCTGCTTCAGAACAACCTGCCTCCTGGCTCTCCGCTCTAATGAAGTCCAGTCCATCCGTCTCGAGTGATACAATAATGGCTGCCACTCCAACTGCCACAGTCACTGCAGACTCACGTGCGCGGGAAGCAGTCTGAGATCGAGTCTGCGCAGACTCGACTCCTTGGCTGCCCTTCCTCCACACCCTTTCCCAACTCGTCACAGGGTGGGTCATACCACTCCCTGTGACGGGTTGGGAAGGGGTGGGGTGACACTGTGACAAGCTCTCCTCCACTCTCTGATTGACATGGGGGATTTGTTATCCCGGGCTTGTATTTAAAACGCCCATGGCTAACTTTACCTCCACGCCATCAGGGAGTGGAGACTGGGCCTTGCAGCTAGGTCTTTGCCGAGCTGATGACATCACAGCCTTCAGGGCTGTGAGGTTGTCGGCCCGGCAAACACGTAGCGTAGCAGGCTTCTTTGGGCCCGGGAGCAAAGCAATCAGTCACGTGAGTGACAGTGACAATAGCAGAACTGCGGCGGTAAATGTGGGTCAGACTCACAGAGACAGACAGTGCCCCGTGTTTACAATGTCCCGTTTTCTTCTTTGGGAATTTATTTTCTATAAAATGAAATCTTAGTTGGGGGGATTTTATAACTTGAAATCACTTAAACAATGTAACCTGTGGCGGAGCCCCGACGCCCTCAAAGAGAAACCGCCACTGCATGGCATGTGTATTTCCCACTCCATGGTACCTCCCAGTCTGTCAACCTGCTCTTGTTTCTCCCTCTGCTGAGGTGTCCTGTGTTTATGTGCATCAAGACTTTGGTGGCCCTCGACAGACTCCTTGCAAGTATAACATAATCTGACGGGTGTGGTTAATAAAGTTTGCTGCGCAGCGTGTTCAGTTAAACGTTGCATTCTGAAGAATAAAGACATACACTACAGATCACAGTGTGTGGCATTGTCATTTCTATACTGTCTAATCAAGATGTTGGAAGCCAAGTTCAATCCAATGTCAAATGGAGACTATGAAAGATAGCAACCTGGTGAGACAATGGATGAGTTTGTTGAGAAACTTGATATGTTTATAAAGCACTGCAAATTTAGTTAATTCAACAATGAAGAAGCCATGTGTCTTAGAGTTATCGATGGTTGCCTCTTCGATTCATACCGACAGCGCATGCTGCCAGAAATGCACAAGTTTGGAGAAGGAGCTTGTAACATCCGCTTCACAGATGACCAGACACAGAAGCTCAGTGCTTAGATGAACATTTATTCAGGTTAGAGCAACTACAAGCATAAGCGACCTCAGCCACAGCAGTCGCCCCGGCGGGTGACACTTCACATTCAGTCAGGCGCTCGACCAACCTGACCAACTTGCCCTGCCAGTGGGTGTCCTGATCTTAATGTCATCACCTACTTGGAACCCGGCCTCCCGTGTAGAGTTAAGCCTGTCAAATCTTTCTTTCCTCTCCCCCATTGCTTTTTCCTGCCTCACTAACCCTTTCGCTTCTTTGGAGTGGTCTGACCAACCCTTACGCCACCCCATCCACCCTGGTGACAGTTTTGTGTTGGGAATCCTTCCTCGGAGCATTTCGAACGGGGTGACTCCCGTCGTCTGGTGCGGGGTGAACCTATATGCTTCTATGCGCCTCCATACTTCTTCCTTCCAATTCATGCCGCTGGCCTTGGCTAACTGGATACTCTCCTTGAGGGTCTTATTAAAACGCTCCACCATGCCATTTGTCTCTGGGTGGTACAGGGCACACCGCTTGTGTGTGATCTCTCTCTCCCCAAGGAAATCCTCCATCTCTTTTGAACACAGTTGTACTCCATTATCTGTGAGTAGACTGCTGGGTAATCCTTCCTTTTCAAACAGCCCTTGAAGGAACTCGATGACGATCTTAGTGGTGATTTCGCTCACCAATTTCACTTCTGGCCATCTGGAGTACAGATCCATGAGCACCAGGATATAAGGCGTGCACACCTCTCCTGTCAATGGACCGACGATATCCAATGCCAACTCTTCCCAGGGTCCTGATGGCGGTGGTCTGCTCACCATTGGAGGTGTCAATTGCCTCAGCAATTTGTCGCTGATGCTACACGGGATGCAGTCTCTCACCTTTCTTTCAATCGCCAGGTCCATGCTCAGCTACCAATAGTCTTCTCTCAGCCTTTGTTTGGTCTTGGTGATGCCCAGGTGGCCATCGTGAGCCATGTCAATGAGATTCTCTCTCACCGTCACGGGAGGTACCAACCTCGTTCCCCTGAACAGACATTCGTCGACCACGGACAACTCATCCTTTACAATCCAGAATGGCCGAAGAGCCTCCACACGTTTATCTTCATGTTTCCATCTGTCCATTACTCTCTTGCACACCTCATCCAAGACTCCGTCATCCTTTAATGCACACTTCCACGTTTCTTCACCTATTGCTCTCTGGATGGCACAAACATTTTCCATCTGGTGATTATCCAAATCATCTTCCGTTCTGTCATGCGCTTCATTCCCATCACATCCTTTCACCAGCCTCGATAAGCAGTCTGCCGCCTGATTACGAGCTCCAGGGACATACTCGACATTGAAGGTGTACTCCTGGAGGCCAACAACCCATCGCCTGATCCTACTGGAGATCGCATCCAGCCCCTTCTTACTGAAGACCTCCATCAATGGCTTGTGGTCAGTGCGAAGGATGAACGTCGTGCCCCACAGGAAGTCCCTAAATTTGCTCAACGCCCAGAACACTGCTAAGGCTTCTTTTTCGATCACGGAGTAGTTGTTTTCTGACTTCTGGAGGGATCTTGAGGCGAAAGCTATAGTTTCTTCTCCGTCTTTGCTTGCTTGTGTGAGCACCGCCCCTAGCCCCTTGGCACTTGCGTCCGTGGTGACTATTGTCGTACGATTTGGTATGTAAGACTTCAAACTGGGTGCTTCTGCAAGAGCATTCCTCACGTCCTCGAACTCACTCTGACACTCCTGACTCCAATTGAACACCATCTCCCTTTTCAACAACAGCCTGGTGGCATGCGTTCTCCCTGCGAGGTTCCGTATGAATTTTCCGTAAAACTCTAGCATTCCCATGAAGGATCTGATCTCTTCCTTGCTCTTCGGGGGTGCCAGATTTACAATGGTGTTTTGGAGCTCTGGCTTGGGACGGATTCCTTCTGCAGTCACTTTGTGTCCCAAGAAGTCCAGTTCAGCACACCTAAACACGCACTTCTCTCTCCTCACTGTCAGTCCTTGTGACCTAAACCTGGCTAGCACTTGTCTCAGTCTCTTGTCATGCTCTTCATGGTCTCTGGCGAACACTAGGACGTTGTCCTGGTAGCATACAACCCCAGGAATCTCCTTCAAGATGTTTCCCATGAGCCTCTGAAAGACGGCTGCCGCAGAAACCAGCCCGAACGGCATCCTTTTGAACTTGTATGCGCCCATGGGTGTCACGAACGCTGTGAGTTCTTGCCACTCTTCATGAAGCTTGATTTGAAAGTACGCTGAGGTAAGGTCAAGAGTGGAGAATACTCTTGCGCCCTCTAACATGCTCCATCTGGGTGATATTGGGCAGCGGGAAGCGGTCGACCACAACCTCCTTGTTCAAGGCCCTAAGGTCGATGCACAGCCGAACCGACCCATCCTTTTTCTGTGCAGCCACGATGGGTGCCAACCATTCTGTCGCTTCAACCGGTTCAATTACTCCTGCCTTGCACAATTTCTCAAGTTCAGTCTTCACTGCTTCTTGGATGGCAATGGGTAGCTTCCTGACCTTGGCTACTACCGGCTTCGCATTTTCTTTCAATCTGATCCTGTGGCAGTAGTTCTTCAAACATCCTAGCTCTTCTTTGAATACTTCCTTGAACTCCGTCACTAAACCCTCTTCCGGCTCTTGTACCTCTTGTATCAGAATTTGGGGATTGCTGTTAGGATTCAGGTATACCCCCAACTCCTTCTGTGCTTGCCAACCCAGGATGTTATCATCGACAGTGGACACATACACCTTGGACATTGTTGTTCTGCCTTTGTATTCTATTACGTCCCAGAAGTAACCTTTCATAGAGATAGGGCGACCCGCATATCCCCCAGGCCTCACATCCATTTTCTTCAAGATTATCTTCCCTTTGGATACACGTGAAAACTCTTTCGCACTGATAATAGTTATCCTTGAACAGGAATTGAACAGTGCTTCCAACTCGGTGCCTTTTACTTTTACAGTGTCTTTAGGGCTGCAGACCAGGCCTTCCTCCACTTGCACAACTATTTCATCACAAACCGTGTTTGTCCTGTCCTTACCCTGTCTAACTGAATCCCTGTCCGCTTTTGCAATACTGCCTGAAATGGCCCCTCTTTCCGCACTTGTTGCATGTGAACTTGAGGGCGGGGCACTCCTTATCATTGGCCATGTGCCCTTGCTTCCCACACCTGTAACAGGCACCCTTGAATGACCATCCTGGTTTGTCATCTTTATGTTCTTTGTTCACTATCTTCTGGCCCTTGATCACAGACACAGCCTCCAACTCAGTCACAACCTCACTTACTTTGGGTTTCTCTTCTCTTCTCCTCTCCCCACTATCCTGTTTTATTTCACTGACACACTGTAGCATGTGTTCTACCTGCTTGGCTACTATTAGGACCTCTCTTAGGGGTGGGTCATCCTTAAGCCACAATTCCTCCCGTACCGTTCCATCCTGCATGCCAACACGAACTGGTCCCTGATCCTTTCCTCACTTGCACCACCAAATTTGCATGTCACAGCTAGTTTCCTAAGGTCTGAGACAAAGTCCTCTATTGACTCCCCTTCCTTCTGTACTCTTTTCCCAAAACGATAACGCTCCATTATGGTGCTAGTCTTCGGGAGATAGTGCAAATCTAGTTTCTTCAAGCTTATTTCTAGTTCATTTAGACCCCTCGCTTCTTGTACACCTAGTTCTGGGAGGTGATCAAGAACCTCTTCCCCCTCTGCTCCCAGGTAATAATCCAACAGTGCCACTTTCCTCTCCAACCCAAGATTTGGGCCACACTCGGTAGCATAATTTAAGAATACCTTTTTCCACTGAATTGCAGGTTCCCCTGGGTTGGTCAAAAAGAATGGTGGGGGCGTTACGCTTTGTAGTGAGGGTTGTGAAATACACAGAGGAATAGAGTGAAAGGCTATCACAAACCAACACAGTACATACACATTACCCAGAAAATCTCTGGATGGAACACAGTTACTGCACTTTCACAGTTAATTTCAACCGATCCCCATAATAACCACTGGGTGGCACTGTGGTGTGCAAGTCTGTTAACTTTGAGGTGAATTCGAGCTTGACAATTGTCCAGTTGTTGTGCAAAAAAAACAGGATGTTGCTAGACTGAGGAAGATACCAAGCCGATACCCTCCTTACCACATCGGAGATTTCAAAAAGTTCTACTCCACAGAGCAGAAAACGAAGGATCGAAAGGGGTGGCCACAGGTGAGTTCTAGCGCTACACAGAGAGTGAGGGCTTCTCCTCCGATGTTGTTATCGTCCCGGTCACACAGTACGTTAGTGGAGTACCCTTTTATCAGCGCGCACTGGCACCACTCGACGCCTTGCATGCACACTAACCAGCCTAGGCTCGAGCGCTGAACAAGGACAGCTCTGGTACACGCTGTCAGGGCAGTGTTAAAGGAAATCTCGGCGCGAAAGATGCTAAAACCTCAACAAGTTATTATTTAATTTTTTTCTTCTGCTTCACGATGCCAGCACCTCCACTCTTTACTTTGTCAAGGCTCTTGCAGACCCTTCAGGCATTATAGTCTGCCCCCTTAAAGCGACCCTATTTTTTTTTCCTCCGGCGCTCCCACCTGTTGATACGAAACCTCCGCTATATTCACGTCAAGAATCCCCACTCATGTGATGTCTACCAGTTCATACACAGTCCGTCCTTTAAGCACAGGTGACAGCACAGTCCGTCCACATTCAGCTGACTTTACTCACAGTACGGAATTTCTCCCTCATTACTTGGTTACGCCGTTTGACAGCTGTCGACGCTGGTGTCAGTCAGCCGTCGCTCCTTTCATACTCGTCCGCAGCCCTTCAGTCTGCATTCACCGCCTTGGTAATATTCTCCTTTCCCAACTTCTTTTCATTACAAGCGTGTTGAGGTCGCTGTTAAAAGATGGTCCTCGTCGCCAGTGTAACATCCGCTTCACAGATGACCAGACACAGAAGCTCAGTGCTTAGATGAACATTTATTCAGGTTAGAGCAACTACAAGCATAAGCGACCTCAGCCACAGCAGTCACCCCGGCGGGTGACACTTCACATTCAGTCAGGCGCTCGACTTAGAACGCTGGTCGCGGTGAGATTCGGCATGACGTCACCGCGAGTCGTTCCAATGTCAGCTGAGTTGCCGGGGGAGAGAAGTAGTGGAAGATACCACAGAGCTCTTGGCTGCAAGAGCAGAGGAACGTGCAGACCAACAAGCTGCTGATATGGAGGAATAAAATATCACATGCTGGTGAAATATCATATTGTCAAATCAAGAAGACTTTGGAGGCCAAGTTTAATCCAAAGGGAGATGTCGACTATGAAAGGTACATTTTCAATCAAGCAAGACAGCAACCCGGTTAGATGCTGGATTCATTTGTTGAGAGACTTGATACGCTTTTAAAGCCCTGCAAATACAGTGAATTAAATAAGGAAGAAGCCATGCATCTTAGAGTTATCAATGGTTGCCTCTCCAATTCATTCCGACGATGCATGCTGAGAGAAACACTCAGTTTGGAGAAAGTGCTCATGGCTACAAGAGCGTAGGAACGTGTCGATCAGCTAGCTGCTGATATGGAGGCTGGAACAACACAAAACAAATCAGCATTGAGCATGAGGCTCACTGAGTGATGTCTCAGATGAAAAAAAAAACATTTCCGCCGTGGATTCTCCTTTCCACATGAAGCTAAATGTCCTGCTATCGGACAAGTATACAAAGGCTGTGGGAAGGAAAACCATTTCATAATGGTTTGAAAAGTGAATGAGAAAGCAAGTGCATCACAAAGAGACGAGAAGATGGACACCAGAAAGTTCCAGAAGCACTCTAGTGACTCCCACAAGGCCAAACGGCAATGTCGACTCAGGCAATTGGAAATTAAATGAAGTTGATGGTTATCAAATTTACCATCTAACGGTTCATTGACGTCATCATTGAGTGAGAATGAGGAAAATGGATGAGCGAGGGTGATGGTGATGTAAGTTGCAGATCAACATGCGCATTTAGGATTGGTCGCTTGCAAGGAAAGACCCAAGTCTGAAAAGAATCACCACAAGAAACAACGAAATTCATTTGGATATTGTCCTAAAATCACACTTACGGTGAATAGTTGCCCTACAATTTTAATTATAGACAGTGGTGTGCCAATAAACATCATGCCAGTAGCTACGTACAAAGAACTGTCCCCAATAGCACGTCTCACACCATCAAGAACCGAGATTTATATGTGGGAAGCTTCTGCATGCTAGCTCAGTAAGGGATCCTTTCTGGTGATCATGCGGCACAAGAAAGCAACAGTGCCAGCTCCGATTCACGTACTCCCTGGCACTTCGTTGACAGTGGCGTAGCTAGCGCTTTGGATGTCCGCGGCTGTCCCCTAGTTTGTCGCCCAGTGCAATAAGAGCGGGGCTGGTGACCGGCAGCCGAGAACAGGTGGGGGGAGGAGACGGAGGTGTTTGCCGATGAGAACAAAGTAAAAACAAAACATACCTTGCACTCGTGTTTCCTTGGGTGGACTGCCCCCCCCACCCCCCATCCGCCGCCTTAGCTACGCCACTGTTCATCAAGTGCATGCTTTTTACGTTTAGACACTGCTTCTGACATTGGACTGATTTCTATTACTTGCTGCTGCTAGTTTGGGAAGCACTGTAAGGCACAAAGCATCTTTTGGGTACATTTTGAAAATGAATTGAATGTGAATGTTATGACAGTCTTACTCATGTAGGCTGCATCTGTTTTAGCTGAAACTTTTAAAACGGAATTTTGCTGCATTCACTAATCTGCACTGAATGGAGTGACACTTGTTTTGACTCTTTTAACTTGCAAGGCTATTAAAAGTTTGTAATCCCTTTGCTGAGTTTTGAGGGCAATTGGACACTATTGGATAGTGGGGAGAAGGAAAACGGGATAACCAGAAGTACTGCGTTGATCGCGGGTTAAAGTCAGCAGTCTAGATATCAATTCAAAGTGAGCTTAAATATGAGGGCGCTGCACCGTCGTGCCCCTGGGGCACCAAAGGTGTGCCTAGAGCAAGCCCGTCTGCGCCCCTCCGGCCCGAACAGGGCCAGGACCCCTGTCAGTTGCAGCACAGAAAAGATGGTAAGAAAAAGCTATTCAAGAGAAACTCTGCTCGATATGAGAAAGACTCTGTTTGATAATCATCAGACCTCATGTTGTAAGGGCTGGTCAGGTAGGACTGAAGAACCGGTATCCTGCGCAAATTGCAAATGGGAAAGACGGTTAGAGTCTGAGTAACTTACACCTGTTTCTTCCTTTCGCCCTCCACTCTAGGTCTATGCCTAAACATAGCGTAAAAATATGGGGACATCATTACAATTAATAAACAGAATTTAGTTTTTGTGACAGAATCTTAACTCATTGATGTGGCCATGCTTGGGAGGCGCATATAGTGGGGGTACCTTCATTAGGGCGTGGAGGTGTTGCCCCCCTGTTTGTTTTGTTGCCCTCAGGACGATTCTTTTTTTGCCACAGTGCGTGGCAGGGCTCAGGCAAACTGAGTCAATGACAGAGGGCGGGCCGACGTGGGTGGGAGCCTCCTTGAATGCTTGACAGTGACACTGGTCAGCCGCCGGGCCTCCTTGGGTGAAGTGCGCATGTCAGGTTGGCAGGTGCCTTGCTCTGATCAGCCCGACATGCGCACTAGAACCCTCGCCTACCTGCGCAATGTAGGAGCCCTTGGTATTGCTGCCACAGCCCCAAGGCTCCTAATGAGTGTAATGCCCAGCACAAGTCAGCATTCTAGTGCTGAGCCTGTAACTACACTGAACACCCACCCACCACTGATGTCACTGGTCAGGTGACACAGCAGTAATAAAAGAGACCGAGCCCACGTGCTCTGAGCCAGTTGCACCGGACCTCTAGTGTATCCTGCGTCAGTGTATGTGTGCTTGCCAGCATGAGGGCCTAGGGCCCACCACAGCCCTTTACAATGGCGGGCGGGCAGGGAGAGTGAGTAACGGCCCAGCAACTCTGTGTGACCGGAGGAGACACCAGCAAAACACCCCGCAGCCGTGTAAGGAAAGGCCTGCTGTGAGGGGGCGGAGGACTCATTCTGACCAAGCGCGGCAAGCGCCGCTGAAGCGGCGAGTGCAAAACCCCCTATTGTGAGGCAGAAGCCAGCCCCATAGGGAGCGAGCGCGAGGACATAGAGAAAGAAATTAGAAGCCCGCAGCGTAGGTGAATCTGCTAGGGCTGATTGAGGTGCTGCAGTGCCTGTAACCGATGTGCAGCAAAAGTGCCTGAGCGTATGGTGCACCAGCCAGTATAGAACTCGATCTGTCCACATCCAACGGACATAAATGAAGAAGGCACCTACCTGGCAGTGAGCGCCCCGGGGTAACATAATGTGGACCAGCCGAGGTTGGAAAAGCCTGCTCCGGCATTTCTCCAAAGGCAGTAAAAGGCATTGGAAAAACTTGGTGAGGAACGAGCCGGGCACAGCGCAGGAACAATAAGCTCCACTGCCATCTAGTGGCCACAGTGCACTAGTGCAGCCCATGGGAAAGAAAAACAACAAGCACTGGCAGAGGAAAAGAAAACAGGATACTAGGGCTTAGTGGAGACGGTCAAGCAGGACAGCAGACTCCCTGCAAAGGACCCCCAGCAGCGAAGCGCCCGTACAGCCACGCAAGTCAGCAACACAGTGCCTGCGGAGGGCAGTTCCACAAGCGTGTTTGTGAGAAGAGCCAGCAACGCCAGAAAGCGCAAGGAAGACGCTCAGAGACGGATAGAGAATCACCTGCTGGCAGGTGGCTACTCCCGAGAAGAGAGGAACGCGTCACGTCAAAGGAAGGTTGCAACAGATCACGCAGCGGGAAGCAAATGACAGCACGCAGGTGTGCCAGAGTGAGACAGGGACGTCTCCCAGTCACAAGGAGGAAGGTAGAGGACAGACCACAACGCCACGCAGCAACGCAAAAGTGGCGCAGCAACGCCACCCGGCACCAAAGGAGTAAGAGGAGGATCTAGAGTGCGACACGGCCAGGAGCTGCGCAAGTGAAAAGACAGTGACAGTAGTTAAGCGCAGGAAAGCGCAGGTACTCTCCAGAAAGCGCAAGGAAGACGCCAGGAGACAGTGCAGGAACGCGACAGGAACTTTCCAGAAAAGCGCAAGGAAGACGCCAGGAGACAGCGCAGGAAAGCGCAGGAACCCTCCAGAAAGCGCAAGGAAGACGCCAGGAGACAGCGCAGAAAAGCACACGTACTCTCCAGAAAGCGCAAGGAAAATGCCAGGAGACAGCCCAGGAAAGCGCAGGTACTCTCCAGAAAGCGCAAGGAAGACGCCAGGAGACAGCGCAGGAACGCGACAGGAGTGCATGAATTCCACACCCGCACGACAGGACTGCGCAGCACTGCGCCCGAACGTGCCAGGAATCAGGAGCGCCAAAATGACGCGACGCGCCAACGCCAAAAACACCGTGATAGTGAATAGCGACCATGAAGAAGATAGCACAGCATGACGACTCATGCCGAAGGTGAAAGCCGACCACCCAGTATGGTCGCCAAGGAAAGAAAAGAAGCAACTGAGAAGATAGCGACAACCGGTCCAGTCACTAGAAGATAAGACCCATGTCTGAGAGCCATGCCCAGAACAGTGAGAACCAGGTGGAGTGCACGCTACCTGGAGAAGACTGGCTGGGAAGACCAAGGCAGTACAGTGACCAGATCACGTCGCAAGAAGGAACAGGGAGAAGAAGGGCGTGACGCCATAAAGAAAAGGAAGAAGGAACAGGAGAAAAGGTCGTGACGCTAACCCTGGAAGTGAATGACAAGAAGACAGTGTCCTAGGACTAGGACAAGACCAGGATGACACGTGCAGAGTGCGCGCACTGCATGAGGAAGCCTGGCCAGAGAAGATGAAGAAATGGGGACCAGGGTACGTCGCGAGAAGAGAAGAAGAAGGAAGAAAGAACAGAGTGGCCACCGCCACTAAGAAGAAAAGAAGAAGGGAGAAATCGGAATGGCATGCTGCCACTGCAAGAAGAAGCCGCCCCTGCGGAAAGAAGCAAGGTGACAGGCACTGGAACACCTGAGTGCAATGGAAGACAAGCCTGGCAAGAGCTCCGGCAGCGCAGAACAAGGACAACCACCTATGAGCCATCCATCCACATGGCGATCGCAGAAGAGAGCAAGCTAGACGGTTGGCGACATCTACCTCTGGGGTTTGAGCGGAAGATTGGATGACAAGACTACTCAGGACTCCAGAAGTTGAGGACCTGACCACCTCGCACTAGCCCGTGGCAAACCAGAATCAGAGGCCTCGAGGGACTCTGGTGGCAGCAAGTCCCGCACGGGAGACAGGTCTACAGAAGCGCGTCTGCAGGACCCAAGGGGATGAAAGCTTCGCGAGCAATGAAGAGAGTCGACAACTCAACCTTCAGGTGGAACTAGGACACGACGGTGAGGCTCATGGAGCGCCCCGCACACGGCCCGAAGGCTATGGTGGAGCAACACGACCGAAAACACCAGTCCAGTGGAAGCCTGGCAAAGAGGTCCTCCCGGATATCTGGTGAGAGAGGAATACCGGAGAGAGGGACATCCTAGTGAGAGGGATGTGTGTACCTACTCTATTCACCTGCCAAGAGTCAACACTAAAGCCTGCCCGGAAAACATCACAAAGCCAAAAGAGAGAACAAAACCAGAAGACAGTTGTCACCTGTGTCATCCAGTTATCTCTCATCACCAACGGAGCGAAGCAAAGGCAGGGCTGAGAACAGCGGACAGACAGCACAGACAAAGAAAGAACCCAACGAACAACTGCGAACCGTGCCACCGAGAACTGTTAGTCGGGGATACAAGAACTATACTGCCTGCGGTTTGCAAGCAGCCAAAGAGACTCATTTTGAAAGTGCAAGTCCAATGTTATTTTCTGTGTTTTCTTTCCCACACAGGTTCTTGGACTTTTTCTGTTTGGTTTCATTTTTTAACCAATTTGGGAAGGGATGTAATGTCCAGCACAAGTCAGCATTCTAGTGCTGAGCCTGTAACTACACTGAACACCCACCCACCACTGATGTCACTGGTCAGGTGACACAGCAGTAATAAAAGAGACCGAGCCCACGTGCTCTGGGCCAGTTGCACCAGACCTCTAGTGTGTCCTGCGTCAGTGTATGTGTGCTTGCCAGCATGAGGGCCTAGGGCCCACCACAGCCCTTTACAATGAGCACTGGCAGCGACTAACCGAGCCAATCCTCATGCTGCTCTCCAACATAAACAGCAATAGAGCAGCACGAGAATTGGCTCAGGAGTCACGGGGTGGGACGGGGACAAGAAAGGACCGGTGGTCACAATGCACACGGCACGCCTGGAGGCAAAGTCACGTAGGACTGTGAGTGTTTTAGGAATTTATTTTCAGGTCATCTTGACGTCTTTGAGTAATTAATTCGTGAATTTGGCCCTCTGAAAACGTTCGTCCAGCGTCATATATGTGAGTGAACGGCTTGCTTTGCTTGCACAAGTGCAGCTCCGGAGCCGTGCATGTAGAGGATGCATGTGAAAGGCTTTGCTCACGTGTTGGCCTTCCGAACTATGGAATAGAGCCAACAGTAAAATGTAAACTCATATGGGCCTCTAATGAACGCCTCTCTTATATACATTTTTCATGATAGTTCAATTTACTTTTTTTTTTTTAAAACAGCGAGACTAATAGCTTTAAATGTCACAATTAAAATGTTGGGATTATTGTAAGATTGTTAACCTGAAGGATAACATAGGAGTATACGATGGACGATTCTAGCTGCTCTGACTGAACCCATATATGAGCAGAGTTTTACTCTGGTGACGGATTTACACTTGAAGCCCCGCAGCCGGTTCGTGCGTGCTGTTCTAATCGGTTTGAAGTTCCTGACTAATGAAGAGAACAAACAAGGCTGTAAATATATATATATCCAGTAGATGGCGATCCAGTATTTCAGTCGATTCTGCTCTTTTAACGTGCCAATTGTGGGTGTAACATTCTATAAATATTGTTGAAAGGAAATGTGCAGCTTATCGCCCGTGAGGGTATCCAGGCGCTGTCCATAGGCACGGGGAGATTAGGTGATTTGCCCCAAATCACAGGATGTTGAGTCGACCTCAAACTCGAACCTGGATGGATCTCCAACTGCGAAGTGGGCAGCTATGGCCGTTAGGCCACATCCTCGCCCATATTCCTTACTGATGCATTAAAATAATAGTGTGTACGTTTGCTACTTTCCGGATAAGGAAGTTAAAAGATAGGAGATAAGATTAATTTTTATTCAATTTCAAGACGCATTCACGAAGGCCCGGGTTCCCCTCACATGGATATGCTTTGTGCTGATTCGAATATTGACAACTATGCTTATGGTGTTTGTTAGCACAGTATATACAGCTCTAACGTTCCCCCACTTTAACGGCGCTCAGTTTGACCGCAGGAATATCAGTTTACTTTCCAAACTCGAACTCGTGATCTTTACATCACTGCAGATGTCTGAGGCAAGAGTTAACGTCGGGAGGCATCTTTCATCACCCAGTATAATTGTTTACAGGCAGAGGTACTCTCACGATGTGTACTGTACAATGCTCGTCTCCTGCGCCCGGAATCCGAAGTGCAGCTCGAGAGCCTGGCCCCTGTGCTGCCCTGTCACACCGACCCTCCCTGCCGGTCACGGGGCCTGCAGCGAGCCCCTCTCGGAGCAGAGGCCTGCGGGTGTTTACAGCCTGACCTTTGCCACGACTCGTCCATCACCCCCTGCATTAAGTCATGCGCTCTCCTTCTCTAATAGCAACGTCCGTGGATGCTGTTTTTCCGGCTTAGGGATGTAATTATTTTAAATTTCATTTTACACTCGTTTCATATCCTGAATTCCCACCCTTACTAGCTGTAGAAGAAGTATACAAAACCGACTGAAAACCTTAACAAGGAAACTAAACTCTAAACAGATTTGTAATAAAATGTTACCTGGAGCCCTATCATGTAAAGTCAGGGGCGCAACTAGGTCTTAATTTCGGGGGGGGCTAACATGGCAAATGAAGGGGCGTGGCTAATGTTAATCAATGGGGCGGGGCTAAAATGTCAGATAAACGGGATCGATTAATGCTCAGGTCAAGTGGAGAAAACATGCAACCCTAAAATTACCCCCTCGCAACCCAAAACCCATTACCACCCTGAACCCTGAAATCATCCACCTAGAACCCCAAACCCACGCCGATCCCTAAAATTACACCCTTACCCCCCAAAACCCATACCCACCCTGAACCCTAAAATTACCTCTGGCTCCCCAAAACCCATACCCGCACTGATCCCTAAAATTACACCCTTGCCCCCCCAAATCCATTACCACCCTGAACCCCAAAATTACCCCCGGCACCCCAAAACCCATACCCACCCTGAACCCTAAAATTACCCCCTGGCACCCCAAAACCCATTACCACTCTGGACCCTAAAATCACCCCCTTGAAGCCCAGAAACTCATACCCGCGCTGATCCCTAAAATTACACCCTTGCCCCCCAAACCCATACCCACATTGAACCTTAAAATTACCCCTGGCACCCTAAAACCCATACCCATGCTGAACATTAAATTCTCCCCCTGGCACCCCAAAACCCTGTGGCGTCACTGGGGTTGGTGTCACCCGGTGCGGGTAACTCATGGTGTCACCCCCTCACGACTTACCGCATGGACCACCTCTGTCAGAAATGTACGGCGCTAGGTACTGTCTTACTCCCTCTAGCTCCTTCTCTCTGTCTAGCTCCCTCTCTCTGTCTTACTCCCTCTAGCTCCCTCTGGTTCCCTCTCTCTCTGTCTTACTCCCTCTAGCTCCCTCTCTCTCTCTCTTACTCCCTCTAGCCCCCTCTCTCTTACTCCCTCTAGCTCCCTCTCTCTCTCTCTTACTCCCTCTAGCTCCCTCTCCCTGTCTAGCGCCCTCTAGCTCTCTCTCACTCTGTCTTACTCCCTCTAGATCTCTCTCTCACTCTGTCTTACTCCCTCTAGATCTCTCTCTCTCTCTGTCTTGCTCCCTCTAGCTCCCTCTCTCTCTCTTACTCCCTCTAGCTCCCTCTCTCTGTCTAGCTCCATCTCTCTCTGTCTTACTCCCTCTAGCTCCCTCTGTCTCCCTCTCTCTCTTACTCCATCTGTCTTCCCTGGATTTGTATAAACAAGAGTGCGATCAACAGGTTGCACTGTAGTGAAAAGCAAGCTGAAATTTGGAACTGGTTCACTGAAAAACTGAAGACTGTGCAAGATACTGAAAAATAGGAAACCATGCACCCTCAGGTGAGCTAGGCTGCTATAGAGTTGCCTTGTGAGCAAAGAAAATTGTAGTCAAGAATTGCAGATCTCCTGCGAGACGCTGGCGAGTGTGAACAGCATGAGGAACAAGCTTGCACAGGGAGCGACAGTAAAGGTGAGAGCAGATGTGAGGCTGCAGTGCAGATTGGTGTCAGCCCATGTGTTGGTGTCACCCGGTGCGGTCCGCACTCCCCGCACCCACCTAGTGACGCCACTGCCAAAACCCATACCCACCCTGAACCCTAAAACTGCCCCCCTGCTCCCCTGACACTCGAAAACCCACACCCACCCTGAAACCTAAAATGTCCCCCCCTCACAAACCCAAAACCCATACCCGCACTGAACCCTAAAATGAACCCCATGGCACCCCAAAACCCATACCCACCCTGAATCCTAAAATTGCCCCCCTGACACCCGAAAACCCATACCCACCCTGAACCCTAAAATTAACTCCATAGCACCCCAAAACCCTTAACCACCCTAAACCTTAAAATTACACCCTGGCACCCCAAAACCCATACCCACCGTGAACCCTAAAATTGCCCCCTGACACCCGAAAACCACACCCACCCTAAACTCTAAAATGTCCACCCCCTCATACCCTAAAACTCATACCTGCCCTGAACCCTAACAACCCCATGGCCCCCTAAAACCCATTACCACCCTAAACCATGAAATTACCCCCTGGCACCCCAATTCCCATACCCACCCTGAACCCTAAAATTACCCCAGGAACCCCAAAACCCATGCCCTCCCTGAACACTAAAATTACACCTGGCACCCCAAAACCCATTACCACTCTGACCCCCAAAATTACCCCTGGAACCCTAAAATTACACCCTTGCCCAACAAAATCCATACCCACCCTGAACCCTAAAATTACCCCTGGCACCCCAAAACCCATACCCACGCTGCACCCTAATATTACCCCTGGTTCCCCAAAACCCATACCCACCCTGAAGCCTAAAATTACCCCTGGCACCCCAAAACCCACATCCACCCTGAACGCCTAAATTACCCCCTGGCCCCCATACCAGTCCTGAACCCTAAAATTGCCCCCTGGCACACCAAAACCCATTACTACCCTAAAATTATCCCTGGCACCCTAAAACCCATACCCACTCAGAATCCTACAATTACCCCCTGGCACCCCAATTCGTAACCCACCCTGAACCCTAAAATTACCCACTAGCACCCCAAAAAATGAACACTACAAACTTACACTACATATTCATATTCGGAGGGGACTCTCCTCTTTAGAGAAAGATACATGGCCCTGTTCACCATTTATCTGGTGAGGTGCGCTGTGGATGTGAATTCCCTACAAGTGCATGGACAGCAGGGGGAATGGGATGTCCAGTGCAAGTGAAGCTTTTCATTTGTAAATTAATTCCTTCTGGCGTCATAGCCCAGGGTTTGCGGTCTGTGCACTTGTATGGAATACACATCCATACAAGTGCACAGACAGCAAACCCTGGGATATGACACCAGCAGAAATTCCTTTACAAAGGAAAAGCGTCACCTGCACTGGCCAGCCCTTTCCCCCTGCTGTGTGCATCTTCCCACTCCCACCCCATGCTGAACACATCAAGTGCTTAGGTGAAATCCCTGCCTTCAGGCAAGGATATCACCTCGGCGCTAGTAAAGGAAAACAAGAGGGGGGGGCTGGGGGTTTACTTGATACTGTTCAGAGGCTGGCTGGCTCGGGCTGCCGGGCCTCTCAGAATGCATCAATAACAATGACATTCTCAGCTCCGATGCGCAGTCATCTCAGTGCGTGTCAATTAGCCCGGGCTGAAGAAGACGACGGGGGGGGCTGAAGCCCGGTGAGCCCAATGGGTGTTGCGCGCCTGTGTAAAGTACATGTAGAGGTGCGCCAGGTGCAAACAGGGGAAGTGCGCCCTATTACATGTAATGGGCTGCCCTAGGGCAATCACGAGCTCGCGCTGCCCCACGGCATTCCTGTGAAAAACGGAGTAGCTCCAGGGCTGGACTGGCTACCGGGCAGTTTGGAATGCTGCTGAGCAGGGGGCTGATTTCGTTAATGGGGACCTGCGTGAGCTAAACGAAATTCGTTTTGTATTCAGTATTTCGAAGCACGTTTTGCATTCAGTATTGCGAAGCACACGCAGGTCTCCATGGACGAAACCAGCCCCCAGTGCAGTAAAATCAGCCAGCAGCTCGGCAGCATTCCAAACTGCCCGGTAGCCAGTCCGGCCCAGAGCCTCTCTGTGTTTTCATTGTGCAGGCAGCAACCCCCCAGCACTTTTAAATGGGATTAGAGATCCCCTTGCAGGCAGGTGCAGTCAATGACTGCACCCGTCTGCAAGGGGATGTCTTGGGTTCCACGGGACCCCTTTCCCACCCCTCCAGAGCGCTACCATCAGGGGCACACTGACAGTGTGCCACCTTTTAGATGGCACGCTGTCAGTGAGCCTTCTGACCACTTCTTTCCCTCTGGGCCCACGTCTGTAATACTGAGCGGGCGCAGAGGCAAAGGATTCTCTTATTTTCATGGGGCACGTCCCTATGCATATGAGGGAACGCCCCCTGTAGATAGCTTTGGCTCTTTATGTGCGCCCGCGCTATCGGTATTACAGTAGGCGCCTCACAAGAGTCTGCAGGCTCTTCTGTAATACCAAAGTGCCCTTGGGACCTGCAAAGCAGACGCAAACGCCCGTTGTACCCTCGGGGCGGGAAACATCCTTTACAACGCAACTTTTACCACGCAGTGCCTTTACGACGCAACTTTTACAACGCAAACCATTACAACGCATTGCGCTGGGGGGCGCTCTAGGATAGGGAATAAGTTTAATTTACTGTCCAACACCTTCCCTAGTGTCCACGTGGACTGGAGTTGCAATAGTAAATTAAACTATTCACTATCCAGCACCCCAAAGCACTATGCGTTGAAAAGGTTTGCGTTGTAAAAACCGTGTTGTAAAGGTAAGCGATGTAAAAGCATGCGTTGTAATGTCATACATCCCCTCGGGGCACTTATGTAATATGGCCCCTGGTGAGGACACCCTCAGGAAGATCAGGAGGCAATAAATAAACACTACTGACACAGCGCTTTCATCTCTTCTGAGTTATTGGGTGCAAAACCTGCACACCATGAACCACTAAGTCCTCCTATGAGAAATATATTTGCACTATTACACCCACCATGAAAATAAACCCTGAAATCATGGATCCAAAAAACCCCACAAAAGTAAGTTTGCAAATGCATATGGATGGGACATGAATGGCCAGTGGACATTGATTCTGTAATAAATCCTGTGTAATTGGAAAGTCTGCGCTGCTGCTGGCAGTGCTGTGTTTGCAGAAGAGTCGCTGTATTTTATAATTCTTTTTTTTTTTTACACTCAACATCCTGTGATTCTGGGCAAATCATTTAATCTCCCCGTGCCTAATGAAAATGAATGTGTCCATCTGTAATGAAAAGGGTGCTTATGTAAAGCACTCTGATACCGGATATCCTCGGGTCTAGTTTGCGCTATATAATGCTCCAAATAATTTTTATTTTATTTAATAAAATACAGCTCCTCTTCTGCAAACACAGCACTGCCAGCAACAGCACAAACTGTCCAATTACACAGGATATATTACAGAATCAAAGTCCATCGATCATTCATGTCCCATTCATGTGCATTTGCAAACTGACTTTTGTGGATTTTATTTTGGTTAGTTGATCTGAGGGTTTGCTTTCATGGTGGGTGTAATAGTGCTAATATATTTATCATCGGAGGACTTAGTGTTTCATTGTGTGCAGGTTGACAAACTGCTGGTGTATTGGGGGATCATGGAGGTCATGGAGTTGCCACCAATTCTTGGGGGGGGGTCTTTTGTCGTGAGTACATAACACAAACATGACTTGGAGCTCGCTGTGACCTGAAAGGTGCATTCATTTGCTGTTGTGTCTCTTGCGGTTATCAGATTGTAAAAACATGACCTAAAGATTATGAGACCTGAAAGTACCATACTTTCAAGAAGGGCTGGTGTGAGCAGATGAGGAGGTGCCACCACTTTAGACTACTAAGGGGTGAAGGGTTTTGGTTACCTCATAACACTAACATGATTTGAAACTCATTGAGACCTCGAGATTTCACCATTTCCTGAGGGGTTCTTTTTTGCTCCAGGCTTGCAAAAACGTCAGAAAAAGCTGATGTCCCCGAGATGCTTCCAACATCTGAGTGATGGGGGAACCCTTCTCTCCCATAATACACAAACACACCATGAAGGGCATAGATGCCTTGCCATGCATCCATTTCCTGGGCAATATAGAGGACCCTAGCTCCCACATTAGACATGCATGGCATAGGGTTGATGGAAACCAGGAGGTGGGTCCATTCCCTGAGTGATATGGGGGACTGCTGCACACACATTACACACACATTATGAAGGTCAAAGAGACCTTGGAATGGCTCATTGAAATCTCTTTATTAATGTCATAACTACAATTTCACAATTGCTTTATTAAACTTCTTGCTTTCTCAAAATTCATTGAAAATGCACCCTTTGTCCATTCTTTTTTCAAAATGTTCCTGGGGCAAGAACCCCTCCAAACACCCTTCGCTACACTCGCTCACCACAGGGCACTCGTCACAAACTTTTACACCTCACCACTTTCGTATGTCACCAGCCACCACTGGTCACATTCCCTACCGGATATAAGACGTTAAAGTGTGATAGAATTGACCATAAGGTAGGGGAACTTCCATTTTCTTTAAAGAGTGCTACATATGTTCCATAGAGTATGCTGGCCTTCAAGATGAATATGAGATACTAGCTTTTAAGGTATCTGCTAAAGAGTGGAAACTGTTCGATGAAGGGGTTGTCTATAAACCACCTGGTTACCATCCTCAATTTAGTGTGTATTTACTCTGTCTAAAACTTTTTCACTGTCTAGTGATTACTGATTTCAACTTGCACTATGAAAAACCAGCAGACTCTCTTTGTAGACTATTAGAGAATGATATGCACATTCTGCATCTTAAACAATGGGTGCGGGAACCCACCCATATAGCAGGGCACACCTTGGATCTTCTTTTTAACATTGATTCTATTAACATTTTAGGAATTGATCATTTGACATGGACAGACCATTTCTTGATTTCATTTTGTTTTAATATGCCGGTAGGCAAAGATATTTGTGTCAGATCCTCTACCACTATGAGAAGCCCTTGGAGTCTCATACATTCAGATTCATTTACAAATCATTTTTCGCCACCCAGGAGATGTCATTAGCTGATCAGGTAGGAAAGTTAAATACAGCTATCACTATTTCCTTGGACCATTGTGCTCCTCAGAAGTCAACTAATTCAGCCAGAAGTTTGCCCTTGCAAAAATGGTACTGAACTTGGAACAATTAATAGAAAGTGTAAATCAATGGAATTTAGCTTGAGACAATCTAAAACACATCAGATAAGACAATATACTAGGAAGAGATGAATAAGTACCACAAAGCAATTAAACAAGCGAAAAAAATACACCATGAAAGGTATTGAGGAAAAAAGTAGCTCTTCGAAGGAACTATTTAGAATAGTGAAGGAGCTTGCCAATTTTACTTGTCTGTATCAGTCTCTCACTACCTCTGTAACCTATTGTGAAGAGGTCAGTAACGTCTTCAATGTTAACATTTCTGAAATTTACTCCACATTGGAAACACAACCATCACTAGTGGAGGCTAATTGGAAAGCTCTAGAACCCTACTTTGATGCCTTAGCTCACTTAGAGTCATTTGAGTTGATCTCGGAAGAGCAAGTGGAGAAATTGATGAGAGAAGTAAAATGAAAATCCCCGGTGGACCAGGTCCGCGTTTTATCTACTCATGCCTGGCATCCATATTGAGCCCATGCTTGACACAGATATTCAATGGCCTATTGTCTGAGACAACATATCCAGACTCCTGGAAACAAGCATTGGTCACACCCTTGGGCAAACAATATGGCATGGATGTCTCTATTCTTTCAAACTACTGGCCACTCTCTCAACTTCCTTACATGTCCAAAATCTTTGAGAAATTGATTAATGTACAGCTGACCCCTTTCCTGGAGAACAATGGTCTATTAAACTCTTCTCAAAAGGTTTCAGAGCCAAGAATAGTACAGAGTCCACTATGTTAGTCGTGCTTGATAACCTCAGATTACTAGTGGACTAGGGCAAAGCAGGCCCCTAATAATACCACTGATCTCTCGGCGGCTTTTGACAATGTGTCACACAGTTTACTAATGAAGAAACTGCATGAAATTGGACTCCATTTAAAAAAACATTTGTGTGGTTTAGTTCATTTCTGGGAAGTAGAACTAAAACAGAGCAGTTCGGTACTTTTAAGTCACATCCCCAGTTAAGGGTGGAGTCCCACAGGACTCCTCTTTGAGTCCAGCACTCTTTAATATTTATATGTCCTCCCTGGCAAAAATTGTGAAGAAACGGGGTTTTAACATATATTCCTATACTGATGATACACAGCTGGTGATATCAACAGGAGAAAGATGTCACAAGAAACAAACAAATAAATTGCCTATCAGAGAATGCAAATTGTATGTCAGCTTACTGCCTCAAAGTAAATGCAGGCAAGTCAGAGATTCTACTTTTCAGAGGTACTAACTTGACTTTGGATCCCTCAAGGTGGAGAACCTCTCTGGGAGTTACACCAGAGCCCAAAAAGGTAGTGAAAATCATCATTGATAACTCCTTATCTATGCAAGATCAAGTTAAAGCCACACGTAGCAATTGTTTTACCACTTTAAAACTACTAAGGAAACTCTTCAAAAGGATTCCAGTCAATTGGAGGAAAACAATAGTGCAGGCCCTTATAATAAGTAGGCTGGATTATGGAAACGCTCTGTATGTGGGCATGCCAGACTATCTGCTTACCTCACTTTAAGTAACACAAAATGCAGCAGCCAAATTGATATCTAATAAAGGTAGTTACACCTCTGCATCTGTTTCACTAGCAACGCTACATTGGTTGCCCGTGCATCAAAGAGTGATTTTCTAAATACTTTGCCACACGCACAAAGCACTGCTAAAGAAAGGTCCAGAAACTCTACAAACCAGATTGGAATTCTACACTACAACACATGATCTAAGATCTCACAATCTTGCATTGGCCAAATCAAAACGGATAAAAAGAGTTAGAGCCGGAGGTCACTTTTTTTTCTCATTTAGCGGCTGCTCAGTGGAATAGGTTACCTTTGGATCTGCATCTTACTGAAGATCATTTTAGTTTCAGGAAGAAGCTAAAACATGGCTGTTCACAACATAGGGACGAGGATTCTGTGCCTACAAATGCCTCTACAAACAATAGTATGCCATATTAGCGCTGTGATACCCATAGAGGATGATTGATGCGCTTTATAAAAACCCTAAATAATATTAACTACAATTTGAATGCCCATTCTGAAATAGTGAGCCAGTTCCTTACCTTGCTTCATGTACTTAGGAAACTTAAGACAATGAAGGTGAACATTAATGAAGATAATCACCCCTTTGCACAGTGACACTTTTAGGAAGCTGTTGAAAAAGAACTAGAAACACTTAATAGCTTGACATCAACAAGTGTTCTAATCGTCCAACACCGTAGGTTTCACTGATTGTGGTGGTGCCAAAGAAGGACAGGGGAGATTCAGTGTCCATTTGTGTTGATATACGTCTGGATTTGGGGGAATTGTCAGAACACCACCCAAAGGTGCAGGGTCACCATATCGTCCACGGGTCCGGAATACTAAACGAGAACAACACTGGAGCAGGAAGAGAAAAGGTATTCATTGCAACCTCATGAGAGAGAGCGCATCGGCAACAGACACCCATATATGTCTGAGGAGGCAATTGCTGAGTACTTTGGTTCCGCATCTTATATACCCTTCATCCCCACCCTGGGCGTGCAAGGAGAACAAACAAAAAACAATAATTTACACAACAAGCAGTGGTCAGTCTGATAAAATCAGCAGGTGATATCTGTTGGGCCCCTGCAGGGCATAGCCGAAAACCATAATTATACAACAAGCAGAGGTCAATCTTATAAGTCCGCAGATGGTAGCTGTGGGGCCCCTGCAGGATGTACATGAAAAGCACGATTACACAACACGTAGAGGCCAATCTGGTAAGTCCGCAGATGATAGCTGTTGGATCCCTGCATGGCGTAGGCGAAAAGCATGATTACACAACAAGTAGAGGTCAATCTAATAAGTCCGCAGATGGTAGCTGTTGGACGCCTGCAGGGCGTAGTGTGCAGGGTGAATACGATAAGAATCTGGGAAACTCCCTGTCTGACAGGTTGAGCCTGAGTTGGTCAGTTTGTGGCAGGCCAGGGCACAAACAAGGTATGGCGTTCGTGCAGGAATGGGGCAAGTCAAGAGTAAAGCCCCAGAGCATTCGTGATACAGAGAGAAGTTCAGTGATGAAGGGTGAATCACAAAATGACGGAGCGAATGGCAAGATAACAGACATACTTTTCCACAGTCCCTCCTTTTGCCATCAGTGAAACCATTTCTAGTCAATTACAATGTTCATCAATAGCTGTGTCTCACGTTCAGAGATTATTTTGTTGCTCTCAACATGTGCATTTACGGGGACGAGTTTGATAGCATTTGCGCATAGGCCGCAGAATGGGGGACCACATTGAAGGCAAAGACAGCAAAAGAAGATCAATGCAAGAGGTATTAGGATAATCATTAGGACCTTCCATCCCCATGTCAGTAGAAGTTGCATATCCAGGATCCAAGAGACCATGGGCTGGTGTCTTGATGGAGATCAGAGGCGATTTGATGAAGCGTGGAAATAGCCTGGTAGACAGACGAGGAATGATCCGGAACGTACACACAACAGCTGGTGCCGATGATGCGGCATGCTCCTCTGCGGTCAGCTAAGATGACAACAAGGACCATGCGGTTTTGTAGAGTGACAAGGCGCACCGCTTGGAGCTCCGCAGTGTTGTTGGCCAGAATACCAGCTATGATGTTTACAGTTGCTTCCATGACTCTGGTGAGGTGGCGAATGGCTCCACTGTTTTCCATCGGTCCCCAGAAGGGAAGGAGGCCCTTCATGGCATCCAGGAATTGTTGAGATTTTGTGTCTGTTTGTTCGACCACATCGTTACTGCAGCAGGCACAGTGATGAAGAGGAGAGGCAATATAGACAGGGAAAGGAGGAGAACTATGTAACATGTGCCTCCCAAGTTCTTGTGAAGCCAGGTGTATGCCTTTGTTCCACACACAAAGTAAGTGTTTGGGGAGGCAATAAGGGACGGTGGAGATGTTGTATTCAGAGTTGTTGTTATGGCACAAGAGCTGTCCCCAACATACTCAATACCTAAGCCTCTAATACATACTAGTCCAAGAATGCGAACAACAGCTAGCGGTGTGGTCCGCTTGGCGGCTGTCCTTGCTTTGAAGTTGGAGAAGCGAGGTCTATTGGTAGAGTCAAATACCAACATTTCCTACTTCTCGTCCTCAGACATGCGTGTAGAATTGTTATTTGGACAAACAGCATTGCCAGAACTCATCTTGCAATTGTTGGAGAGCAATATCGGCAAGGTCGCTGGACCGATGGGCGCCCATGACGAGCGACATCCAGGCAGCGCAGGAGGCGTGTATAGAGTAAGGGAGGAAGGGTATGTTATTCTCTGTGGAGTGAGGCAGGAGACCACAGACCCAACAGTTAGTTTTATTCAATACCACATTATGTTGATTCAACATTTGGATGAAGGTGTTGTTGCAAAACTCTTGTCGCCTATTTTGGAGATAAGAGGATAAGGAGACATGGGAGTGTTCAGGAGGCGTTGCATCAGTGGGCAATATGGTATCCTTGGCTGGTGCCCCTTCTTCTATGATCCAGAAGAGGATGCCGAAGATAATCGTAAGGAGAACTGTTGTCAAAGGTATTGACCTTTTATTATGCAGTTTGTTACAACACGCTATTTTCTTGTTGGAAATTTCCATTGTTTCGTCATTGGTCATAATCAGTCTTCATTTGGGCTCTACAGCTGTTGGAGAGAAAAGGTGAACCCTACGCGTCGCCAGTAGCTGATGGTTGCTTCCCTGGCTAGGCTTCTCAGTACCCCACTACAAGGTGTACTAACCCACCCTTCCAGATAATGCTAACACCCTGCGACTTTTGGCTCACCTCACCTGTCCGGTCGTTGGAGCTCCAGAGGCCGTGCGTGGGCGGAGGTTGTAGTATCTTTCTTTAGTTGGCACGGTGTTATCTTCGAATAATTCACGTTCTGGTTCCTGGAGGCCAAACACGGGGGGGTTGCACGTTAATACTTCTTAGTAGGTCGACAAGGTGGGGTCAGTTTGAGTGATGCTGGGGACCCTCCGGCAATGTACGGCATGTATCCAGGATTTCTTGTCCTCCACTCATAGAGCCGTTCTAGTCATTAGGAGGACTAGCAGGGGACCCTTTCACCGGGGTTCCAACGTCTTCTTGCGGGCAATGTTTTTTATCAGCATGTAGTTCCCGGCCCAGTGGATCGGTCAGGCAATGCCTCCTGGACCTGTTGATGAATGGAGGACAAAGTTCGTGTAAGTACAGACAAATAATCACTCAACAGTTCACAAGGGGAATGAGACAATGTGGTAGCAGGGGACGCGCCCCAGATGTTCATTGGGCGTCCAAAAACCACCTTGTATGGGGTCAACAAGGTGCGAGAATGCGGGACAGATTTTATTGATAGAAGGGCCAGTGGCAACGCATCTGGCCATCTGAGCCCAGTAGTTTCCACTATTTTGGCTAGTTTAAATTTGATCGTGGCATTGTATCTTTCCACCAGGCCTGCCAATTGGGGGTAGAAGATGGCATGAAATTTCTGTTGAACCCCCAATCCTGCTAAGATGTGCTTGACTACTTCTCCAATGAAGTGATTCCCGCTGTCATTCCAGAGGACTCGGAAAAGGCCATAGCTGGGAAAGAACTCTTTTAACAATATTTTGGCAGTAGTTAGGGCAGTGTTGTCTCTGACCGGGTAGGCCTCCACCCATTTGCTGAACGCGCAAACAACCACCAAAACATATTTAAGGTTGTTGCATTGTTCCATTTGGATATAATCCATCTGCAGGACTTCAAAGGGTGATGTAGGGATGGCATATCCTGCCCGTGGTACCCGAGTCCCTTTACCTACATTGTAGCAGAGACGAACCAAACATTGTTGGATCAGCCTGGTGACAGTAGACCGGAGTTGGTTGTTATCCCACACTTCTTGCAATATTTTAGTCATGGTGGCAGCATTGGTATGTGCTGGTAAATGAGTCATGTGCAACAATGGGAGGAGATAAGCATTAGGTAATTTCCAAAGTTTTGCATCTTTAGATCGCCAACAATTTTCTTCATCAAGCATGTCCTCCTTCTCCCAATTTTGAAGTTCTTCAGGGGTGGCAGTGGACTGGATGTCCTGGATCTGTTGTATAATGTCATGCCACTTCTCTGCTTGGGATTTTACTATGTACATAGGGGTACGTGTTCGTTCCTGTGCAGTGGTTCAGGCTGTCTCATCAGCAAAGGCATTTCCCAATACTATTTCATCTGTGACTTTCTTGTGTACATTGCTTTTAACAATAGCTAATGGTTTGAGTAGTGTCAAGGCTTGGAGCAATGCAGTGACTAAGTCACCATGGTGAATGAGCATACCATGTGACGTTACGAACCCTCTCTCCTTCCAGAGGATACCAAAACTGTGGGCTACTCCAAATGCGTACTGGCTGCCGGTATAGATGGTGACAGCGAGATCCTGGCTAAGGATACAAGCGCGGGTGATAGCTATAAGACCGCGGCCTGGGCCAATTTTTGAGGTGTGGGTGCAGCCTCAACAATGGTATTGGTAGTGGTGATGGCATAGGCAGCAGATGTGGTACTGTTTGATAGTTTAATACAAGACCCGTCCACCCACAATTACCCATCCTGTTCCGTGAGAGGGATGTCTTCAAATCCACCCGCCCCTTAGTCTGTTCTTCTGTTCGAAAAAGGCAGTCATGTGGAATGTCTGTGGCCTCTGAGTCTGGTGTGGGCAGGAGTGTGGCGGGTTTCAAGGTCGTACATCGTTTGGGACATGAGGTGCTAGCTACGTAAGTTCATATCCTGTCAGTCGTGTACTAGTGAGGTGTTGTGTCCTTGTCTGATTTAGTAATATATCAACTGCGTGGGGGACTAATACCGTCAGTTTGGATCCCAAGACAATTCCTTCACTTTTTCGAATAGAGACAGCTGCAGTCGCGACCGCTCTAAGAAAAGAGGGCAGACCTTGGGCCACAGGGTCTAGAGTGGCCGAAAAGTAAGTGCATGGGCGTTGCTTGGTGCCGTAAATTTGGGTCAAGACCGAGAGAGCGCATCCTGAGCACTCATGGGTATAGCGGCAGAAGGGTTTAGAGTAATCAGGTGTGCCCAGTACTGGTGAAGAGCAAAGAGCATGGCGTAAGTCTTGAAAGGCTTGGTCATGTTCATGTGTCCAAGGGAGAGGTGTGGGTGTGTCTTTTGTAAGTAAGGCAAGGAGTGGTTTAACTAAGAAGGGAAAATTTGGAATCGATTGACGACAAAAGGAAGTGAGACCAATTAGTGCACGAACATCTTTTTGGGTAGTAGGAGATGAAAAGCGTAGTATTGTTTGGATGCGGTCAGGTATAAGGGTACGTCCCTCCTTAGACAGTAGATGTCCTAGGTAGGTCACCTGCTGTCTACAATACTGTAGCTTATTCTTGGACACCTTATGGCCCTGTGATGCCAAGAAGTGTAAAGTGGTAAGAGAGGCAGTGCGAGCCAGGGCCGGAGTGTCCGCAGCCAAAAAAATGTCATCGACATACTGGATGAGGACAGCACCTAATGGTAACTGTATCTGGTCGAGCTGTTGTTTAAGGGCTTGGGTGTAGATGCTAGGACTTTCGGTATACCCTTGGGGAGCACAACAGAATCTGTAGGATCTGTTCTTTATGGTGAAACCAAAAAGATAGCGTGAATCAGGATGTATTAGTATAGAGAAAAGGCATTTTTTAGGTCTATGACTGTGAAGGTGGTAGCCATTGAGGGGACCATTGTTATGATAGTTGTTATGTCAGAGACCACAGGATATTGTGGGACCACTATTTTGTTAACTGCGCGGAGGTCAATGACAAAACGGTATATATTCTCAGAGGTGGATGTATGTTTCAAAACTGGAAGTAAAGGACTATTACAGATGTTGGACTGACTTCCTCAACTATCCCAGCTGTAATCATATCGTGCACAATAGTCATGAGGGCCTTTTCACCATCTGCAGATATTTTATACTGGGGGAGGTGAGGGAGTGGTGTATTCTGTTTTACTGTTATCTGAACAGGATCTATCACAATCTCCCCCACGTCGGTGTCCGTGATGGCCCACAGGGTGTCGGGTAACTGGGACAAATCCTGCTGTTCGGAATCAGTGAATCAGTTCTCGCTAATTTTAGAGTAGGTACTTTCTAAATGGAAACCTTGGAACATAGTCTGCTCTCTATTGCCACTAAACGTAGTATCGCGTCAACCGGGAGAGCTACATATTACATATTTAGCAGCCCAACATTCTTAGCCTTACCGATCACGATAGCGTTTTTAATTGTACATATTTATTTAGGAAATGTTTGTGCTCACACTTTGCAATAATGACACAATCTTTGGCCCTTATCACTAATTTTATAGTAGGAACTTTCGAAACGGAGATCTTCGGAGCATAGTCTGCTCTCTATTGCCACTAAACGTAGTATCAGGTAAACCGGCATAGCTGCATATTACAATTTACCATCCGGGTCATGTGACCCTACGGCGTTCCTGAGGCCAGTATGTGGAGAGATTGGCATTAGTGAGGAATATTTTTTGGCATCTCTAGGAGACAGTGATAGTTTAGAACAGAGGTAAGCGTGCGAGACAATCGACGAGCTGCACTTCGTGTATAGTATGAATACTGCAGTCTTTACAAGACGTTGAACTGCTGCTTGAAGTTTGTCCTTATTTGATATTTCAGGGCACGCTCATGAATAGGAGTGACCCGACTTTGGATAATTTTGTTCATTAATTGGCCCTCACATAGTGATTAAAAGAGGAGTTCTTCCCTTACCATCAGACCCACGTAAGTGAAGTTTGCGTTTTACATCAGAGGCTTTAGAGTCAATTTATGCAGTATTTGAGTTGGAGACTCATGATTTATTTTTTCCCCCCAGCCGCCAGGGTGCGTTTCCCGAACAGTTTCTCAAGATTGGTGAGCGCTCTTTGGGGCTGTTTGTTACACCAATGTGTGTGTGCACCTAGTGAGACTAAGGAATTCTTTAACATATCACAGGGATATAAGGTTTACTTGATTAGCATTGTCCCAATATAAAGAATAATTTGGACATTATTCAACGCAGGCAATAGGGCTATATTTATACATTAGCTGTGTGCTTCTTTTAGGTTGGAATTTCACTTTCCTTTTTCAGGTGCATTTATTTTACTTTATCTCGCCACTCCAGGAAGTTAAAGACATAATTTATAGAAACCTTTCTACATTGAATGTGCCTTTTCCTATATGTGTATATAATTGTATATATGTGTACCAAATCTAGTCTCATTCCCTATACCAATACAAATTAAGTATTTTTGATTCCATAAGTGGAATTGAAAAGTAGGCACTCAACTGCCCTAGTCCTGATGAGGCCAACAAGTAGAGTGGCTGAAACGCGTCGGCCTACATGTTAAGACACCATATAAAATTGAAATGAAATTTAAAATAAATAAGGAAAGCCTAATATAGGAAAAAGGGTTTGAATTAACAAAACCCTAAGGCTTTTCCAAGGATGGTGATCTAAAAGGAATGCACTGGATTTATAATGTGTGAGGTGCATCATAATATAGAATAAGGGCGAAGAGAGCAAGAAAGTTCTTCTCATTTGTGTTTGTGTTATATGTATACATGTAAATAAGTGTATATATATGTTGTATCAAAGTATTTGTGTGTATACTAATTTTGAAAATATGATGTTTTGTTCATAATGAAATATAATACAGATTAATCTGAACTGAAAATAGGTGTACGTATATTGTTTGTTCTTTTGACTACAGGAATTGGAAATATATGAGATTTATTGAGGAAGATTTATTTAGATAGGAAGAGTTAAAATTAATTTTCTCTTCATCTTACTGTTTAGTATTTCTATCAATCCCGAGGCATTGTTTTGTTCTTATTGTATATTTTTACCCAGATGCCTAAGGGTTAATTGGTTTACCCCCTGTGTTAAATAGGTTCGGAATCAGTGAGACAATAAAAACAGAATTGATAACTGAGAGGGCAATCATTGTCAAACAATATGACTCAGACATTTTGGGGAGAACAGCGAATGGTGGCTTTGTAATGTTTTAAGAGATAAATGCCCATCAAGTTATCTGCGCAATTTGGGGAGAGCAGAAAAGAGGCCATCACTGTATTTCCTTGTATGTCCAGGGCCTCCTGAGTAGAAAGGGGGTTGGTGGAGGGCGTGCCATCAAATCCTATGGATGTGACCGATAAGCCAGTCAGGGGTGCCCTAGGAATCAGCTTATGTGACAGGGCACTTCTAGAGGCCCCTGTGTCGACCAAGAATTTGCCCTGAGTTCCAACCACAGAAGCTGTGACATAGGGGCCGGATTGATCGACTGGAAGTTCCACTGGTTCCTTCCCCTGTCCCAGGCTGCCTCATGCAAATTCACTGTCGGGGAAGTGGTCAATTGTAAAATCATGTGCAAAAGCCTGTCTATTGTTATCGAAGACATTGGGGCATTGTCCATTGGAGGGTGGGACTCTTCCTCTACCTCTACTCAGTCCCCTTCCCCGACCCATTTTATTTCGCTGTAAAAGAGGACAATCTGCGTGCCAGTGGCCTGTCTCTGTACAATAGGCACATTGGTCCTGGGAGAGTTGACGTGGGGGTGGGTGTGTTCCAGCAGTCACAGGCATATAATTATTCTGTGGACCTCTACCGTTTCCTCTCCCTCTAGTGCTTATTTGGGAAAGCATTACCTTTTCTTTGAGTTATTTTCTTTTCTTATCTTTTTCCTCCTCTATTTTATTCTGCAGATGTTCATAATATTGTGCCGTACTCAAGATCTGTGTGGGTGTTGCAGCAGGCCACGTACTTTCGCTACTCTGTAACCTTGTGGAGATGGGTGGCAACAATCCTTTTACAAAAGTCTGAACTAGTAAGTGTCAGGCTGTCTCAGTCGTCGAGTCCTGTCCACTATAGTCAATAAACACCTGGCTGAGGCAGGAGAAGTAGTCAGATGTAGTTTCCTCAGATTTTTGTTTACAATAACCCTGGGGAAAGCACTACGCTACGCTCGCGTAGTTTGCGAAGTTTGCGCTACTTCACACTACACGAATTGCACGTTGCACAGTGCAAACACGCGTAGCTTAGTGTAGTGCAGAAGTAATTTTTTTCTTGCTCGCGGTCCTCAACGTCAAGTTGGCGACCGCGAGCAAGCAAAATGACATCCCGGCGAGACTTTTTCCTCGTTCGCGATCAGCAACATCAAGTTGCCGATCGCAAGCGTGAAAAATAAACCTCCCAGCGAGATTCTCAACGCGGGGAGGTCAGATTTCTTATTGCGAGTGGTCGCGTATGCTTGCATCCGCCCGCAATGAGAAACCAGGCCGCTTTGAGAAAGCTGCAGCTCGAGTAGAAATCTACTCGAGCGGCAGAAAATGACCTCTTGCACTGTGCAAGATGCAGTTTGCACTGATTGCACAGTGCGGACAAGCATCCGTCACTGCGCAATCAGTGCGAACAGCATTTTGCACAATGCACTATGCGGATGTATGTCATTACGACGCGGTGTTTACACCGTGCTACCATTACAATGCAGTTATCACAACACAAGTCGTTACAACGACTTGCGCTGTAGGTGCAGGACTTAGGAATAGTATGATTTACTATTGCAACTCCAGCCCACGTAACAGTAGAGAAGGTGTTGAAATAGTAAATCATACTATTCCTTAGTACATAGCGCCATCCAGCGCAAGTCGTTGTAACGACTTGCGTTGTGATGACCGAGTCATATGCTATGCTATGCCTAGCTCGCGTGGTGCACTTCACGTAGCTACGCGTAGCGCTACTTCACGAACTACGCCCAGGGTTAGTTTACAAGCAGTTGATGGCTGTCCAATCTACTTTCCTAGCTGGAATTGTGGCCTTCAATTTTTTTACTATGTTACCTGGCCGCTCTAAAATAGGTTCTGCAGGCCTTTCACCTGTCCCTATCCATTGTCGCCAAATCCTCTCACTTATGTTTGAACAAGGTCTCATTGTCAACTTTCCTTATGGGTCTCCAAATATCTGGGGCAGAATTAACCCAAAGAACTGATCTATGTTAGTCAGTATCATTGTATAAGTGGTAATAACCATGTCCAGCCCTTTGTAGAATTCCGTAGGATTCTTCCGGGGGTCAGGCAAGTCCTTTTTGAAAGCTAAGATGTCAGCTCGAAGCCACGGAGTGTACACCTAATTATATAATGTCCTACTTTTGGCATCTGGTCTATCCAATCTTTCAGCATTACCTGCCCGTCGAGCAGAGACAAAAACTGGAGCAGCTTCCCTTATTGGTGCCATACGACCTCCAGTCGCACCCTCCATTACTAGTGGCTTTTCCTCTTCCTTCTGGTCTCTCCTCAGACCCTCCATCATTTGAAGCATGAGACCTAACAAACTGTTGCTTTCCTCAGTACTTCCCCCCCACTGTCAACTTACGATACAACCCTCTAATATGGTCTGCTGGTGTCACTTCGTGGTGTTTCTCATAAAGAGAGAATACTTCATAAGCAAATTTTTGTAGGAAGTAGCCCTTTTGAGGTGGTGCATAGGCCTCATAAATAGCACAGATCTGGCTAGAGGTGAAAGGATCCTCCAGGCAGGTGCGAACTAGACCATCCAAGACCTGTTTCTGTGTAGATGTAATGCGGGGTGTGTGGGATCGAACAGAAGATGTTGTCTCGGGTCAGATGGAGTGGGAGGGCCAGTAGGATCGGGAGGTAGGGGTTAGGTGTTTTCGGGGGGTACATTCCCATCAGCCGGCCATGGGATAGGATGGGGAGGGACATGATATGGTGGTAGCAATAGGTGGAGGAGAAGCTCCTCTTCATTGGGGTCTGCTCGTGCTAGTGGTGTATGACGCACAGGATACTGACCAGACACATTCAACCCGTGTTCTCTGTCTGCATACGCAAGGTTGGACGCAACTTTTTCCTGTTGTAACTCTATTAACGTCTGTAGCTTCACCTGAGCCCTTCTTTCTCTTTCAGCTCCCTCCTTTTTCCATTGGCCTAGGGCGTCAAACCTAGCTTGTAGCAAACTTCGTCTATGGCGTTGTATTTCTACAGCCTCAATTTCTTGTGCTTCAAAAGAACCGGATATGGGCCACTGAGTCTCTATATTTTTGGACGTGTATTTATGCCATAATGAGTTGTACATTATGGGAGAAAAAACTTATTTTATGTACATGACCTTACTTGGGGTACCTTCTGGGGGGGCGGCTAACTATCTTCCAGCACCCTCGATCGAGATGTACAACAACAACACCATTGTGCAAATTTACTAAACGCTGGCATGTTTTTCTATATTATTTTACCAAAACGTCTCTACAAGTTTCTAGGCCGGACAAAAAGTCCACATTACCCGCTCAACTTCAATCTTTGCAAAGAGTGAACAATAACAAAAACCCAGACAATCAAATAAATAACAAAAAGATGTTGCAAACCAGCGACCCTACCAGAATCCTTTGTCTTGTTCTCCAGGCGGTCTCTTTACTGCAAGGATCATCCAAGTCTTTCGGGGGCCCGAGTCCGGACTTGAGCCACTTGCAGGGGTCTTTTCAGATGCAGTGAAGGTCAGGTGGTGGCTACGAGGACAAGGGTCTTTTTCGTGTAGGTATTCCCCACCACTGTCGGTGCAACTTCCTCGCCAGGACCCCTCGACCGGGCAGACGCGTGACTGATCGGGCCTCACATTTGGGCGCCAATTGTGGATTTGGGGGGCTTTTCAGAAGACCACCCAAAGGTTCAGGGTCACTCTATCGTCCATGGGTCCGGAATACAAAATGAGACCAACACTGGAGCACGGAGAAAAAAGATGTTTATTGCAATCTCATGAGAGAGAGCACATTGGCAACTGACAACCATAGATGTCTGAGGAGGCAATCTGCTGAGTACTTTGGTTCCGCATCTTATATACCCTTCATCCCCACCCTGTGCGTCCAAGGAGAACAAACAAAAAACAATAATTTACATAACAAACAGTGGTCAGTCTGATCAGCAGGTGATATCTGTTGGACCAGTGCATGGCATAGCCGAAAAGCATGATTACACAACAAGTAGAGGTCAATCTGATAAGTCCCCAGATTGTAGCTATTGGACGCCTGCAGGGCGTAGTGTTCAGTGTGAAGACGATTAGCATCTGGGAAACTCCCTGTCTAACTGGTTGAGTATGAGTTGGTCAGTTTGTGGCAGGCCAGGGCACAAACAAGGTATGGTGTCCGTGCAGGAAGGAGGCAAGTCAAGAGTGAATCCCCAGAGCGTTCGTGATACAGAGAGAAGGTCAGTGATGAAGGGTGAAGCACAAAATGGCAGAGTGAATAGCAAGATAACAGACATACTTTTCCACATACAACACACCAACAGAGCAATCGAAAGAGAAAAACATCGAAGGTCACACATTGCGGACATGATTACGCAGTTGAATGATGCCAAAGCCTTCTCTGCCTTGAACTGAACAAAGGTTAACATCAAATTAAACTGGAAGAAAACTGTAGGTAAATGACTACTTTTTCAACACATTGGTTTGTTCAGGAATAAAAGACTCAGTACTTGTGTGTCGTCAGGTGCAGAAATGTTTCAAGATGTTATTCGCCGAGTAATTCAGCCTGTCACACATGTTTTTAACTACAGTGATGATATACTGGTGTTTGGAGCTACACAAAAGGAACTTGAGAAAGAAATCACACAAGTATGCCATCTGCTTGCTGATGCAGGTCTCACAATAAATCCTGAGAAGTGTAAATTTCACATAAACAGACAAATTCTTTTGGCATATTATCTCTGAAAAGGGGATGACTCCTTACCCTGAAAAGGGGCAAGCATTGTCATCTGCTTGCCTTCCAGAAGATGTGACCATGCTGCAATTCTTCTTGGGCATGGCCACCTACTGCTCCAAGTATATTTGTGACTTTGCGACCATGAGTGCCCTTATAAGAGAACTAACAAAGCAAGATATTCCATTTGAATGGTCATCTGAATGTGACGAAATGTTCAAGAAAATAAAACAGGCAATTTAAAATTCAACTGAAATGGCTTACTTTGATCTTAAATTGCATACAAAAAGTGTGGAGGATGCAAGCCTGGTGGGGTTGGGGGCAATCCTTGCCCAATATAATGGACAACCCGATGCTCCGAGACACATTGTGGCCTATGCTAGCCGGAGTCTATCTCAGATTGAACATGCTTACTCTCAACTGGAGGAATATAATTACACTATTGTGCGCAAATCTGAATAAGATCAAAACCCAGCAGACTACTTTTCTTGAGCGCTGCAACAGCGTTATAGCACAACGTTCAAAGTGGCTGAGGCCTACATCAATTTCATAGTAAAGTGTGCTTGCAACTCTTTCTATTGAACAGATTCTAGCAGCTACTAATACTGACAAAGACATGCTTAAGCTCAAGGATATCATTACAACACAATCATGGAGAAGGCACACATGAACTCGTACAGATGATGTTGAATACCAGAAATTCAAATATTTTCATGACGAACTTTCTGTTATACATAATCGTGTCATACTAACAGGGGCAGGAATAGATATCCCTGAAAGCCTAAGGCAACAAGTTATTCAACTGGCACACAAAGGACATCATGGCAGTGCTGTAACTAACAGAGCCCTCAGGGATCGAGTGTTGTTCCCATGTCTTGACGAACAAGTTGAAAGAGAGCTTAAAGCTTGTAATCTTTGCAACTGCATGTCTTCCAAAACAGCTCCCCACCCATTAAACATGTCTGATGTAGATAAATAAGCTTGAGAGAGGATTGCTGTAGATTTCTTCGGACCACTTAACAACAGACACCATCTCATGTTTGTTGTCAATGAGTACTCAGGTTTTACTCTAGTGGAAGACATCATCAACCACACATGACAAAGCCACGAAAGGCTGGATGACATTTTCATAACATGAGGTATTCTCTCCATTCTCAAAGCTGGCAAAGGCCCACCCTTTAATAGCAGAGAGTTCAAAGACTTCCCTAACCGTTTGAACATCAAACATCAGAAAACGACACCTCTCTGACCACTGGTAAATGGCGTTATTGAAAAATTAATGAATACTCTGAAAAGAGTTGCTCAACGTGCTGCACTGGAAGGCATTGACATCAAGTCTGCTTTGCGCTCAGCCCTTTGTGCCTACTGTTCTAATCCTCATTCCATGGGCACCCTACCCCCCAAAGTCCACTCCCCCGGACAAAGATAGGTTACATCAACTTCACAAAATCATGAACAAAACAATTCGCCTGATGTCGCACAATTACAACACTTAACATGCATGTGTAGGCAGAAAAAGGAGAATCACTCATTCATCTTTTAATTACCAAACAAAACATTTTATTCAAATAAACTAAAAACAACTATCTGGAAGAGTCATGGCGGGTCTACTCAGGACAATCTGCAGGTCACAGCCTGCAAGACAAAACTCTAGATAAGAAGGTGTGTCATGCGCTCATCAAAGGACAGAGAGAGAGCGAGAGAGAGAGAGAAAGAGAGGGAGAGAGAGAGTGAAAGAGGGAAAGAGAGGGAAAAAGAGAGAGAGAGAGGGAGAGAGAGAGACAGTGAAAAGAAGAGAGAAAGAGAGAGTGCCGACACTGTGGACCCAGGCCTCACTGCTCACCAGCTGCAACCGGTGTGTCTATAACCACGTGCCGATATACACTGCAGTCCACCAGGTCCCCTATCTGAAACAGAGTCCAAATTTATGAATGGCAGAGTACATACAATTGCACATGCAATCATCACTTGCCCGTCCCTGCGCACACAGGCTGCTGCACCCCAGCCCCTCCCGCCGCCCAGCGGTGACTGTCCACCCCTGCGCACCCAGGCCTCACTGCTCACCTTCCACCACCAGCATGTCTCCAAGAGGACCCACCACGTGATGGTGCAAGCCCCAAGCCCGGGGCACACGAACATGGCACCCTCCACATCATGCAGTCCTGCTCCGAAGGCCACCGGGTCACACACTTGATTAAGGGTCTTGATTTTGCTATGGTATAGATCATATCAGTGCACACGGCATCATCGCAGGCTGCACACCCGCTCAGCCCTTCAGGTGCCACTAACTCTGTGACCCGCGAGACAACGCCACTTGGCGGTAGCCCAGCACTGCCCACTGGCTCAGGCCTACACTGCGGTCCAGCAGGGCTCGCACAAATCCTTACCAGTCTGGACCACCAGGACGGGGCATCATCGCAGGCTGCACACCCACTCAGCACTTAAGGTGCCCCTACCTCAGTGCACCGAATGTCAATGTCCCGTGGCCCTCTGCTGGCCGCAGTGTATCTGATGCCACCAAGTCTGTGCCCCGCAAGTCACAAACCCTTTTTGATTGAGTCTCGTGGTCCAGACGCCATCATGTCACATCCGGCACTGGGGAATGTAAAGTGGCAGGGCCCTATGCCCTCATACATGAATAATAACCACACGGATACACCCAGATAGAGAGTGAAAATGGCATCCAGTACGCGCGCCCAGTCCTTTTTATTGGCAGGGTCACATATCCTGTGATGCCTGTGCTGGATGGGTGTGGTGTGGGTGTAAACCAGCAGTGAGGGAGTGGCTGTGGCATGCTGACAACTAGACCTGTGATCAGCAGATCACTACAGGGAACACCTGGGGCATGTAGCATTGTCGCCCCCCCCCGTGAGCGTAAGTGGAGTGGGCTGGCCTGGCGTATGCCAGGCCAGCATAAGGGTGTGAACAATGACCCCCGGACTCTGGGCGTGCTTCTGTCCTAGGCAGGACAAGGAAGTAACTAATGGGTGTGTCCCAATTGTAGTGCCAGCGCCACACGGACCGCAATCATAAATGTACCACCCTGTGACCCAAGTCCCACAACATGAGCAACATGGATGTAAGGGGGAATCACTGACCCTACTTTCATCCATACTGCCACCCTGGAAAGATCATAGACATGACACATCTGTGTGAATATGAATGTTTAATGCACATTCAGTGGAGTGTTGTAACTGGAGCAGTACAGGGCCATGCAAACCCCATTTTACATTGTTGGCCTGTGGAGGGCCAGCCAGAGTCCTTCACGGAATGACAAGTTCAACGGAAGAGGAAGAGTTCAGTCCGCAATCTGAATGCTGTTTCATTGATAACCAAACAGAATATGGCAGTCCATGTCGAGGTCCAAGGCGAGTGTCGTAAAGTGTTTCGGGGGACAGTGAAAGGTGATGATGCAGAGAGCTGAACCAAGCAGAAACCGGCCATATGGCGGAGATGAATGTAACTGCTTCCTTCTTACCACAAAGGGAGATTCATCTGAATCTTCGTCCTCTGCTGTTTCATGTGCCTCACGTGTGCGTGGTGGTGTTCTGTCTCCAGCACTGTATGGCACTGATACTTTAGGGGGCGGAGATGTGGATGTAGTAGTAGCAGCAGCATTCATCAGCGCCAGGCCTTGTGGCAGCAATGAGGAGGGTCTTCAGAGCATTGAGGAACCCAGCTACCTCTCGCTGGTGTGCAGTCGTGGCAGCCGCTCTTTCTGCCTGGCGTCCGGTCTATGGTCTCCATGATCCTCCGCATGTGTCCCAACTCCCGACATCACTAGAGCCACTCTAACTAGACAGTTGTACTTGTCACTGAGTCAGGACACCGAGCGATGTCAACCATGGCTCCTTGGAGAGCATGGGTCTGCCTGTGGGTGTCTGTTAAGGACTATGAGTGGTCCCTGATGGGACTTAGACACCCACGTATGGCATCTAGGGCCAGATGTAGGAGCCAAAATACCGGTCGGTAACGGCCGATTGCTAATTTGTCTTCAAGAGACATGGTCCATAACAGAGCTCCACCTCTCGGGCTATAAAACTTATTAAATGGTCGATTGACCATCAATGGAAACCGAATCTACTAACTCTAATTTACCCCAGCTGACCCCTAAAATAAGAACGACCCCTAAAATAAGAACTCCCCTGGTAACTACTGAAGCCGCAGCGTCAATAGCTGATATGTTGCCCATCCCCACCCTCTTTTGGAACGTGGCGGGCTTACGCCCAAAGATCGAGGATGGGACGGCCCTGAAATTTTTGGAACCATGTAAAATAATTTGTCTTCAAGAGACATGGTCCATAACAGAGCTCCACCTCTTGGGCTATAAAACTTATTTTATCCCAGCCGTGCGTAGCTCAATAGGTAGGCCGAAGGGAGGGCTAATAACGTACATTGCAAATACCTTGAGCCATCTAAAAGTGTCCATTATCTATTCCGATTCAAACTGTCAAATTCTCTCTCTATTCTTTGCGAATAAGGAGTCTATTCTTTTGGTCAACTCTTATAACAACTTAGAGGAAGATGAATTCCTGACCCTTTTGCGTAACGTCCAGGAGAGATTAACTCAACTTTATCAGTTGAAGGATGGACACGGGGTAACCCATCTTTTATGGGGAGGGGACTTCAACGTGCATCCATGCCCACAGGCGAAATCACACTGCTGCGGGATAGTGGATGAATTCGAGGCCCCATTAGTGCACTTTGTACACTCCAAGGTGGGGAATGCCATGAATAATTTGCTCTCTGATTTGGACCTTGTAATAGCTAATCGTCCAAGTCCGGATCAAAACTCCCTCCATCCGATCTATGTGGGCAGAGGTCACCAAACGACAGTCGATTACATCTTCTTGTCTCCTGGATTACTAGATTTAGCTAAAGCTTTCCAGGTCATTGTCAATACACTGAGTGACCATTTTGCGCTGAGGATGGATCTCTATCTAACCGAGTATAAGCCTCAAAATATAGCAATAGCAAAAACCCTTGCCCAGAATAAGCTAGAGCTAGGAAAACAGAACGGTTACACAATAAAATGGGGAAAAATCAATCCAAATGAAATCACAAAAAAACTGATTGACGCGGCCTATCCCAATATAATTAAATGCTTGGATCTCTCGGTAAACCACGAAGAAGTACTAAATAATTTTAGACAAATTTTAGAGAAAATCAAGGGACTACTCACTGCAAAACCAATGCCCAAGAATCTTACAAAAAAAGGGTGGTTCAATCATAGCTGCACTATAGCCCTTTCCAAATTAAAACTCGCCCTACACAATAAACCCAGAGATGCGGGCCAGATCCAACTTCTCAGGCGCCAATATACTAGGGAACGCAAGCTAAGAACCCAAGAACTGAAACAGAAACTCTGGGAAGACCTACATACGAGCGCCGTCTCAAAAAATAGCGAGGCCTTTTGGCGAACCGTTAGATCGCCCTATCTTATTGATAATAATAGTCCTAAGATTGAAGTGGCCATAGACGAGGAAACATGGGTGGCCCACTTCACCAATATTTTTAAAAACACTTTAACCGCAGGTGGGTCTGTTAATACACCTCCAAAAGTACAATACCCAATTCCGCTCCTTTTTGACTTACCCGATTTATTAGTGGCTCTGGAAAAAAGCAAAACTGGGAAAGCCCCAGGCCCAGATGGGGTCCCAGTGGACCTTTTAAACACAATACGGACCTCTGGGCCCATATTCTTACCAGAGTGTGTATAGCCGCCGCAAACGTGGGAGTGTTAAATTCCTGAACTAAGTCTATAATGGTCCCCATTTTCAAAAAAGGGGAGCGTCAGGACGTGAAATGCTATCGCCCCATCTCATTGCTGGACTCGCTCGGCAAGGTTGTCGGAAGAGTAATCCTTGAGTGACTTCAGCAATGGGGTGAGGAGAGAGGCATTATCTCCGATCTCCAGTTTGGTTTTCGAGAGGGGTTCGGAACGGTAGAGCAGGCCCTTAACCTCAGCTTGATTATGGGAAAATATATACAGGCAAAGAAGAACATGGTCTATATGGTCTACGTAGACCTGTCCGCAGCTTTTGATTGCGTTTCGCATTCAAAACTGTGGACGGTCCTAAAGCAAATGGGAGTGGATTCCCCCCTCTTAGATTTTCTGAGGGAACTTTACTCCAGAGCCTCGGCAAGAGTGCGCTTTGGCCTGAATGGAGAGCTGACGGCATCTTTTGGAGTAGAGCATGGAGTCAGGCAAGGGTATGTCCTGGCCCCCTTTCTTTTCTCATTGTACACCAATGGCCTGGAGCCAGAGATGTTCAGGGGGGCCAAGGACCTCCCACGCGTAAAACAGCGCCTGATTCCCGCGCTGCTCTATGCGGATGATGCAGTCATCCTCGCGCGCACACCGCGCAAACTTCAGAACTCTCTGAACAGATATACGACTTTTATGGGCGGTCTGGATCTACAAGTGAACGTCAAAAAAACTTTGTCATGATTTCAGGTACTGGGAAAAAAAAGAGTAAAAGACATCTATCTCGACAACCAAAAACTCGAGGTAACTGCCCAGTACCCATACCTTGGAATCATGATAGACGAAAGACTGACATGGAAGCCAGCAGTAGAGACAAGATGCCATTTGTTCAGAAGATCCATGGCGGCACTGATGAGCTTCTCCCAGAGACTGGGGAGGAGGGCACCAGTGGAGCTATTGAAAATCTATAGTGCCAAGTGCCAGGCCATCGCCCTGTATGGAGCGGGAGTCTGGGGACACATGGATACTAGTGCCCTCCAGGTAGCAGAAAACACTTTCCTAAGATTTCTTTTAGCTACCCCGAGAGGCACTTCAACTTATGCCTCTCACTTGGAACTAGGAATTCCCTACCTAGAGGATTTGCTTAAGATCCAACCATTGATGCTGTGGCGGCGCATTTGGACTTCCGTCAAAAATGCGCTGACACAGTCAATTGTAGCTGATACAATGGCTCTTGATCAGTCCTCAAAAGTAAAGTGGCTCTGCTATATTAGAAACTTTTTTAAAGACCTTGGCCTTGAGAAATATTATCTCCAACCAGAGTCTATAGTTGACCTCCCAAACAGCGCTCTAAAGCAACAAGCCCTCTGTCATTTAGAGACATTGAGATTGATTTCCGAGTCATCAAAACCTTCGGTTCTCCATGCGAACCTGGTTCAGACAACTTACGGCATTCAGCCGTATTTAACCCTTCAGGTAACAACATATGAGAGAATGTTGATGACAAGATTCAGATTGGATACTTTTTTTAGACTGGTTGCTTTCCCCCCGAATAACAGCTGGGACTCAAGTCTTCCCCTATGTCCCTGTGATGGGGATTCTAACCAGTCTAATATACATGTTATCATGTTTTGTAAATTCTATCATCCACACAGGAAAATCTGGCTAATACCAATACTGAGGCGTTGGGGCCTAAGGCAATGTCGGCCTGCATTTCTTCGCCTCCAAATGCTGGAATCTGAATCTGTCTGTTACATTGTCCTTAATTTCTTAAAATTTATTACGAAGCATAGGAAAAACTTGTAAAAAGATCCTTGGAATTTTATCTCGATGAACTGAAATGCTTGGATATCTTTCTTTTAAAGTTATAAAATTGTCTTCGTATGAATTTCTTTGGAACTTATTTTTGTAACTTGTATTTTTGTGCAAATATGTAAATTGTACTTTTTAATGTTCCTTTTATGGTTTTCCTTTGTGAAAAGCCGAATAAAGAAATGTATTATTATAATACATTGGATTAGGTATGTTAGAGGATGTAGGTCAGTCATTAGGGAGGACATTCTCCGTGCAGTAAGGCTTACTTCTCAAGGAGATGCATATGATTGTATCAAATTAACCTTTAAAAACCCTATGATATTTGGAGAGTTACTAAACTTAGAATTTAGATCTTGTTCTCCGGATCATTCCAGGATCCAGATGAGATCAACTCCTCCCCTGAATTGGCTAACAGATAGCAGAAACTAGGATAAGGGCACCCACATGGCAAGCTCAAGCCTAGATTGTAATGACTGACTACAATCGCAAGTCCCTATAGTGATATATAGCGAGCAATCTAATGGTGAAATCACTGGGCAGGATTCAATTAGTGTCTTGGATGATTCCCTTAAAATGCCTCCCTTGTTGGCTCACATGTCCCCCATGTCTATCATCCCAGTCACTATCGTAGAGGAAGCTCATAATGATGGTACTGTGCCTACTATTGGCAAACCCGGATCGGTTCTCTCATGGAACATAGCTGGTTTGAAATCCAAAATAGAATCACCGGAGTGGGCAACATTTATTAGTCAGTATGAAATATGTTTATTCCAGGAAACCTGGTTATTAGATCCACTGCACTTTCCTGGCTATTTGAATTACAGTATCTCAGCAGAGAAGGGTGGGAGAGGCCGCCCATCTGGTGGTCTGACGATATGGGTCAGACAGGATCTTGCTATAAAAATCAAAGCCATATCTACCGATACCAGGGATCTGCAGGTTCTAAGACTTGACTTTTTAAATAAAGAGCCCATCCATATTTTCAATGTATATGCCCGCAGTACTGGGGGGAAGAAATCTGAAGTCATGGCACTTTTGGAAGATATGCTTGAATCCCACTCTGCCCATTCCAACTTAATTGTAGGGGGAGATTTTAATGTAACTTTCGAACCTCTTTTAAATGATAATTGGAACATATCGGACAAAGAAGACAGGGAGTGGGGAGTACCCATACTCGATCTCGAACCAATCAAAAGATGGACAGAAATAGTAATTCAAATTAATTCAATTTGTCTTAAAAAAGGACTAAGATCAACCAATGGCAGGACTGTTGGTGACAAGGACGGGGAAAATACTTTTAAGAATGGTCCCCGTGAGAGTAGAATCGACTACATCTTGGTCAGTTTGGGTCTATGGGGACATCTCCAAGATATGCTAATTATTGAAAGGGTAGAGAGCGATCACAACCCCCTGTGTATGACTCTCGCCTATTGGAAATCTCCAGACCAACCCGGGGAGGAGATGGGTGTCACTTCTTCCATTGATACTGTCGTATCAAACGACATGCGTCACGTCCGATGGTCCAAAGTTTTAATAAATCAAGAGAGTGTTGACTCTATATCTAGCAAGCTTGTTCAAGCAACATGTGACCTAGAGGCACTGCTTAAAGAGGATACATTGCCCTCATCAATAAATGAGGCAACTAGGATTCATGAGGCCTTTTTTGGTGATTTAAAAAGTTATTTTGTTAGGCCTTGTAAGCAAAATGGTTCCCGTATACCTCAACCACCAAGATGGTATTCAGGGGATTGTAGGCAGGCCCCCTTGGATCTGGGCAGAGCAAATAAAACCGGGTCAAGCCAGAATATTCGTCTGGCCAGGGTAACATACAAAAATGCCATCTTAAAAGCTAAACGCAAATGGGACGAGCAAAGGTGGAATGATTAAAGGAGGCAGGATCCCATAAAGATTCGCGAAGGTTCTGGAATGTCTATAAGTGGGGTGTGGATGGCAACCCGGACAAGCCGCAGAGCTGGGTTCCTCAGGACAAATGGGTATCATACTTTAAGTCACAATACGCGAAGGGTGATGCCACAAACTTACTTATGGAGGTACCTTTCACACCTTTCATGGAAGATGCATTTACATTGAAAGATGTGGAATGTGCCTTAGACCTAGTGGTCCCTGGTAGAGCGCCAGGTATTGATGGCATTCCCGCGGATCTATTCTTGCAGGACAGAGATTCTTGGGGTTCTTACATACTCCTTTTGTCAAACATGGTCGCCAAGGGTGCTCCTATACCGCATTCATGGAATGGGGCTGAAATCATACCTGTCTTTAAAAAAGGGGACAAATCTTTGCCCGGAAACTACCGTCCGATCAGCCTGATTGACACCTCCCCAAAAAATGTTGGTAGGCTGATCCATAACAAAATACTGGTATGGGAACAGGATCATAACATCTTGTCCAACCTGCAGGCAGGTTTCAGAACCTCCATTAGCACAGTCGGCCAGGTATTGCATTTTGCTATGCTGTACTGGAAGACTGTGATAATAGGACGTGGCAGCTTATACGCTGCGTTTATAGATTTAAGAGCGGCATTTGACTTGGTCCCTCGCTCTATCCTGTGGAATGTTCTTAAAGACATGGGTTTACCTGGGGCCCTTCTCTCACTAGTAAAAAAACTTCATGAGCAAAATTATGCTCAGATTAGGTGGGGAAGCCCCGGTAATGTTACTACCCGGTTTCCAGTTGAAACTGGAGTGTGACAGGGCTGTGTCCTGCTCCCAACTTTATTTTTCTTATATATCAATGACGTGGCCGGAATATTAATTGATTCCAACATTGACGCACCTATCCTTGGAGTAGCAAAACTCCCCACTTTAATGTTTGCTGACGATTGTCTCATAGTAGCAAAAACCCCTAGCGGGTTGCAGAAGGCGCTGGTGCTTTTTGACGAATTCTGCTCCGCTCGAGGTTTAGAAGTTAATGTACTGAAATCTAAGTTTATGTCTTTAATGCTTCAAAAGTTTTTAAGGGTACTGTCACCATGAATAAGCGTCCTCTGGAGAGGGTCCAGGCTTTTAGTTATCTGGGTGTGTGTATCCAGAACGATTTATGCTGGAAGCACCAGACCGAGCTGGCTACTTTGAAACACCGGCAGCTCACAGGAGCCCTGAGTCTGGAACACTCGAGGTCCCTTACTAAGCCGATAGCCCCCGTACTAACGGTTTATAAGGGCAAAGTGGTTAGCTCCGCCCTATATGGAGTGGAAATCTGGGGTTATGAGAATCTCAGGGGGATGTCAGTCTCAGAAAATTCGTTTCTAAGGAATCTAATAAAACTACCTCAGAGCACCCCTCTGAATCCCCTTTTCCAAGACCTTGGGTTGTCTCCAATAGCTCTTATCGCATCCCTACGCCCAGTTTTACAATGGAGGCGGATTTGGACCACGCCGGAATTGGCAACCTATACCAGGTGATTGTTGGATATAATTAGTAGCGGCTATTCCCATAAAATTAAGTGGCTGATGCACATCCGGGGTGTTCTGTGTGAACTAGGCCTATGGGAATTGTGGGAGGACCAAGTGAACGCCAGGTTTCCTCCCAAGAAGGCTCTCATGGACCTGTATTGGAAGTCTGTGGCCTCTAAACTCTTTAGGAATACGGATCCCTGTTCCTTGACTGGTATGTTTATGGACATCAAAGAGGGTCCAAACTTGGACGCTTTCTAGGATGTCATCGCAAAACCCCTGGACCACAAACTTTACTTCCAATTGAGAATTGGGAGTCTGCCGGTAAGGGCGTTTACTAACAGATGGTCTAGGGGGGTTAAAGCTTCTTGTCGGGGGCGTGGCCAAGATGGCGGGCTGAGAGGACGCTCTCCTTGTGTGCTCCCGAGACCCCGGAACCCCTGTGCCGCCTGGCACCGCTGATCTCCCCCAGATCGAGCGGCGAACACGGCCGGAGCGAGCAGACGAGCGACAGCCCAACTTTGAGCCCCGGTGTCTCCTTGTACATAGCGGCGCTGTGCCGGAGCGGCCCCCGGAGCTGGGTTGGCCTACCACGCGGCGGAGGGCTGTGGAGTCGGTGTCCGGATCCAGTCGGGGGTCCGGCGTGGAGCCCCGGTGACAACACGGGGCCAGGCGCATCAGAGACGCACCCTTTGCCAGCGGCCGGTGGGACGGTCGGACGGAGTTCACCAGCCGGTCAGAGACGCGCCGGCTCCCGGACGGAGGAGGCGGGTCCGGCGAGGAACAGCTACGACAGCCTGGGGACCGGGCGGAGCGCCACATTTAGTGCCTTCTTTCTGGAGCCCCGCAAGATCGGAGGTAGGCGAACCGCAGACCGGCGGTCCGGCGGAATCCCCGGTGGCCCCCTGGGCGCGGCGAGGTTGCACAGGAGCGGCCCCTGGGGCTGGGGTAGGCCACCGAGCCAGCAGAGATCGAGAGCGGCCGCGGACCGGGGCCCACCGGTGGTCGGAGGGGGGGCCCCGGCGACGCTAAGGAGGGCAGACAGGCTTGGTGTGCACTCGGCACACGCCGCCACCGCGGCTGTGAGACCAGAGACCCGGCGGGACAGCATCGCGCTAGCCGGCGACCCAGGGGGCTGGACCGGAGGGAAGCTCCTACGCCAGTCCGGGGATTGATTGGGCCGGAGGGCCTGTACCTACGCGCCGCCCTCGGTGCCTCCCCCCAGGGCCCCCCGTGACTGGGGGTGAAGAGAGGAGGTGGAGAGCAGCTCGGAAGAGCCTCGCTGTTTCTGCAGGCGACAAGTGACCCCCACCCCTGGCAAAATTCCGAAGAGATCCTTGCTGGGCCTGTAGCGTGGAGGTGGCGAGCGGCCTGTGGACCTGGCCAGGGGGGAGCCCCTGCCTCCTCGTCCTTCTCTACACGAGCACGGGGGCCGACTGCTGCACTGGGCGCCCCCTGGGGAGGCATCCCTGGAGAAGCAGGGCCCGCATAGCCCCTGCATCGTGTGCCTTTAGACTGTGGTGAGGTCCGCTGACCTCGTGGGGAACAGGCCCGCGACGCCTTTTACTGTGGTACGGTGGTGGCGATCTCGACCCCTACAGACGTGCTGTGCAGCGGACGCTGGCCCTGAGGTGAGGAGGGTGCCCTGACATCGTGGTGCATTGGTTCTGCTTGGAAGGGGCACATCACACAGTCTTCACCTGTGGACTTTTCCTTTGGCTTTACGGAGAAGGGGGGGTGCCCTGCGGCTGGAGAGGGACTGCTGCGCCCATCCTAGAGACGACGCTCCTGAGACACAGGTCGCTCTCTGACTAGGAGTTGACCGTCACGAGCCGCGGCGGACGGAGCCTTTGCGTGACTCTCGGTCATACAGCGTCCAGCCGTTCGGAATTCTATAGGTGCCCTCCCTGCTGCGGCAAGCACCCCCCCTCCGCGATGGCGGGCAACAGAGGGGGAAAGAAAGGAGACCGCACCTTGCCCGAGATGCTGAACAGGGGCGCCCAGAGGCAGGACAGATCCCAACCAGTACCGAGCCCCTCGACCGGCTCTCGTGGAGCAGAGGGAGGCGAGCCCCCAGTCACCAGGTCCTTTCTGGAGTCACTGTTTAGCACGCTCAGGGAGGACTTTCAGGCGCTGAAACAGGAGGTTGCCGGCGAGGTCCGAGAGGTGAGGAGGGAAGTCGATTCGCTTGGAGAACGGGTCGCCACCATTGAAGACACTCATCAGGCCAGGGACGAGGAGATCACGCAGCTGCAACAGGAAGTACTACGGCTCAGGGATCAACAGATCGACCTGCAGGCCCATGCCGAGGATCTCGAGAACCGGTCCAGGCGCAACAACATCAGGGTCAGAGGCGTTCCGTCCAACGAAGAAGGGGAGGACGTCGCGGCCTACCTGCGGGGTCTGTTTCGGGATATCCTTGGAGAAGCGGAGGACTTTCCGGTGAGGATTGACAGAGCGCATAGGGTTGGGCCGCCGCGCCGAGCTGCGGCGCCGCCTCCGGATATCTTGGCCTTTCTGCCGGACTTTCCTCTGAAGGGGAGGATCCTCCGTGAAGCACGTCAGAAACAACCGGTGAGCTTCGGAGGTCACCAAATTGCTTTATATCACGATCTGTCCACCATAACGTTGCAGAAACGCAAATCCTTCAAAATCGCAACGGATTTCCTGAGGGAGCATGGCACGCAGTACTCCTGGGGGCACCCCTTCCGGCTTATTTTCCGGTGGAACGGAGCGCTGCATCAAATGAGATCCCTCCAGGACACGTGTGGAGTGCTGGGTATCACCGCTACGGATGAAGACACACCAGCGCCTCGCCGACGCACTTCTAGAGAGGGCTGGCAGACAGTTCGTCGGCGCCGGACCACACCTCAACCATCTAGGCCGGACTCTCCTACGATCAGGGCGGACATGGACAGCGCCATCAGGGAGGTATCCGGCTCCACATCGCCTAGCGGAGTGGCCTTGACGGCCTGAGCAGCATCCGGGGGGAGATCATCTTGGCGTCACCGGCGCTGCAGGTTTGAGGGTTCCGGGGGGGGGGGCTCTGGGGGAGCATTGAAGGTGGCTGGACGTCCACTCGGACACTTCACCACAGACTTGCCCGTTAGGGGCTGGACTGGGACACTGGGGATTTCCGTGAAGTTGGGGTTGTTGTTGTGGGGAGTGGGGGGGGAACTGGGTAGGTCTGAGGGGGTGAGACGTAGGGAGTTGGGGTGTTTGGGGATGGTTTGGGGTGTGGGGATGAGGGGGGTTCGGGGTTCGGGTTGTGCCTCATTTGTCTCATGTTGTGCTACTTGTGCTCTTCTGCCGCTTCACAGGGGTGGGGGGGGGGTCCACTCGGGTGGGGATTCGGTCTGGAGGCTGGGTGCCCGCTGAGGTTCCATGTAGCTGTTACTGTCTTGTCCTTTCCACACTGGGCCGATGGGGGAGTTGGCGGGCTGGCTCTGCAGGGCTTTGGTCCCATCACGTGCTGCCTAGCTGGCTGGGACCTTCTGATGCTTCTGGCCCACCTGTCACCGACCTGTTGCTGCCCTTGATTGGTCCTCTGGGGCGCTTGTTTCGACCCGCTTTCCCGCCTTGTGAGGTGATAATGCATTCGGGCCCACTTACCGCTGTGACTCCACTATTTGTTCATGGCCCTGAGGATTGTGACCCTTAATGTAAAGGGGTTGAATAACCCGGTCAAACGCAGGGCGATACTGTCCCTCCTTGAAAGCACCCAGGCGGATATCTGCCTTTTGCAGGAGACTCATCTCTTGGCCCGTGACTGTCCCAGGTTGAGGTCTCCGAAGTTCCCGGTTCAGCTTTTTTCCTCTGGGGCGTCTAAAACAGCGGGGGTCGCCATCTTGGTGTCTGGGAAGTTCAAAGGGGAGGTACTGCACAAAGTGGCGGAGCAGAAGGGGAGGCTCCTGGCTTATAGGGTTAGGATGGGGGGTTTCTTTTTCACGGTGGGCTCAGCATATAGCACTAATGATCGCCAGGATTTGTTTTTGCAGTCTGCCTTAGCTGACATCGCGACTACCCCAGACAGGCACATACTTATTGGCGGCGACTTGAATATGGTCTTTAATTCATCTTTAGATAGGTCCGCGCAGCGTCACCCCCAAACTGGGGAATTCTCGCAGCTTAGCGCCTCACACTTGGGGGACCTGGACATGCACGATTTATGGAGACACCTACACCCCACTTCTAGAGCCTACTCCTACTACTCTCACGCACATAGGACTTACGCTCGACTGGACTACCTCCTAGTGTCGGGTCCGCTGGCTGCGCTGGCAACTGCTTCTGACATAGGGGTTCTCACGCTGTCGGACCATGCTCCGGTGTCGGGCTGCTTCCAGCTGCCACCGGTAGCTCCTTCACGCGGGGTCTGGCGCCTCCGAGATACCCTGTTACATAGGCGAGACGTACTGGCTAAGATTCGGACTGCGATTACTGGGTACCGGGAACACAACGAGAACGATGATACCTCCCTGGCGACGCAGTGGGCAGCCCTGAAGGCGGTGCTCCGGGGTGAGTTCATTTCTATCTCCTCGGCTGAGAATAGGGACAGACAGCGGAAGAGGGACGAGCTTACTACCTCGGTTCGGGAGCTAGAACTGGTGCACCAGAGGACGGGGGCCCCCAGAGTCTGGAGGCAACTCAAGGCGGCGCGGAAGCTTCTCTCTGCCCTGGACTTGGACAGGGCGGAATATGCTGCGCTACGCCTGAAACACGCATATTATACTGGTGGAGACCGCTGCGGCCGGTTGCTGGCGAATAAACTTCGAGTGCGACACCAGCTCCAGAAGGTCAAGGAACTGTCAGTGCCCGGGGGAGGGTTGGCCTCTGAGGACAGCCAGATTGCAGACGGCTTCCGCAGATACTATGAGGATCTATACGCCGGTGAGCCTCCCTCGGCCCAGGCCGAGACCGAATACCTCGCATCGGTCGACCTTCCTATACTCACGCCGGAACAGGCGGATCACCTGGAAAGGGATATCCGCCCGGAGGAGGTGATCGGGGCTATTTCCCGACTCAAACCTGGGAAGGCCCCGGGACCCGACGGTTATACTCCACTCTTCTACAAAACATTTTGCCAGGAACTATCCCCACTACTGACGCGACTTTTTAACTCCTTTGCAGACCCGGGGCTATCCCCCCGGACCTACTGGGGGCGACGGTTTCGGTTATCCCTAAACCGGGGAAGGACCGTACTGAATGCGCGTCCTATCGACCGATCTCGCTGCTCAATGTGGACCTCAAGCTCTACACGGGAATTCTGGCGGCGCGTTTGGCGCCTCATCTCCCGGGATTGGTGGACCCGGATCAGGCCGGGTTTGTCCCGGGTCGGCAGACGGTGGACAACACCAAGAGGGTGATCCACGTTTTGGAGAAGGCCTCCCGGGTCCCTGGGGAACGTATGCTGCTTTCGGTGGACGCGGAAAAGGCGTTCGACCGCGTGCACTGGCCCTACCTTGAGAAGGTGCTTTGCAAACTGGGGATGGGTGAGAAGTTCCGTACCCTCATCTTCAACTGTTACAAATCTCCTACTGCGACTGTGAGGGTCAACGGTTGCAACTCCGCCCGATTCGCAATAGAGCGGGGAACCAGGCAGGGGTGCCCTCTATCCCCACTGCTCTTTGCTCTGTACATGGAGCCGTTTGCTCAGAGGATTAGGCGAAACCTGGCAGTGACGGGTGTCCGGATGGGGGGTTACATTCACACCATCAGCCTGTATGCGGATGACGTGATCTTCATGTTGGACAACCCGAAAGACGCGCTCCCTGCTTGTCTTACTGAGCTGGACGTCTTTGCGGCAGTGGCGGGGTTCAAAATGAACATGAGCAAGTCTATGGCCCTTGACATCTCGCTGGCCTCCGCTACCAGGCTGGAACTACAAGAAAGATTCCCCATGCAGTGGTCTGGAGACCTGATCCCGTATCTGGGGGTACTGCTGGCGCCATCCCTACCTGCCATGGTCACCGCTAACTATGCGGCCCTAGGGAAGAAGCTAAAGGAGGAGTTGCTCCGTTGGAGCAAAGGTACGCTCTCGCTGTTGGGGCGCATCGCTGCTGTAAAAATGACTCTCCTACCGCAGGTGCTGTATCTATTTCGGGCCTTGCCGCTGCAACCGCCGAAAGGGTGGATACGGCAGACCCAGGCCGACGTCGCAAGATTTGTTTGGCAGGGTCGTAAGCCCAGACTCCGGAGAGCCCTTTCCACGCTGGCGCCTGAGTCTGGTGGCCTTGGCATCCCGGACTTGCACAAATACTTCCAGGCGGCGCAGCTGAGATACTTGGTAGAGTGGAGTAAATGGGAATCGGACAGACACTGGCTGTTTCAAGATCAGGCGGTGGCGGGTAGGACTCTACAGGAGATACCCTTCCTGCGCCAGACTCACCGGCCCCCTAATCTCTATGCGTCCTTGGTCACGCAGACCACGCTTCGGGTTTGGGATGTCGTGAGTGTTAGGAATGAGCTCACCACCTTCCCGTCGCCGCTCACGCCGTTGGCAGGGAACCCCGACTTCCGACCCGGGACGGAACCTGGAGCGTTTTCGCTCTGGCAAGCGGCCAGGTGCTGTGCATTGGTTCATATTTATGGCTCGGAGGGCGCTGTGCCGTTTGATGATCTGCGCAGGGAATACCATTTGCCCGAGACGGAACGTATGCGTTACATGCAGGTCCGCCATTGGGCGCTACAGCCGCAGGTGCGGGAGCTGGCCGATCGCAAACTCACTCCATATGAGATGTGGCTTGCGACACGTTCTTCGGACGCCAAGCTCATCTCGGACATCTATCGGCTCCTACAACCCCCCGCACACCACCTTTATAACCCCGGGAGGGCTCGCTGGGAACGTGAGCTGGGGAGGGCGTTGAGTCACAAGGAATGGGACGACATCTCCTATAGAGCACGGCACTCGGCATACCACACTGGTCTCACGGAGACCTTTACGAAGGTATCCACGTACTGGTATTACACGCCTCAAAGATTGCATGACATGAACCATAACATCCAAGACACGTGCTGGCGCGAATGTGGGCAAACAGGTACACTCACACACATTTTATGGGATTGCCCGTTGCTGGGTCCGTACTGGCAGGAGGTCTTGGATGAGCTGGACCAGTGCTTTGACATCGAACTGCCACGCCTTCCTGCCTATGTTCTACTGGGGTTACCCAATGGTTTGATGTACCCACTGCGTTCTAGAAGGGGGAGACACATTGCGATCGCTTTAGGCTCCGCGATCCAAAACATACTGATATTCTGGCGCACCACCACTCTTCCCACTATCACGGGCTGGCTGCACAGGTTGTGGCATGTTTTGGGGATGGAAAAGATGTCCCTCACGGTGGCGGGGGAGGTGGACAAATTTGACGACCTGTGGCAACCTTTTAGAGTCCTGTTACAATCAGAGTTCAAGGAGATCACTTGTCCACGATATCTCAGGCTGATGCGACTGACTGCCCCGATCCCGTGATTGGTGAGGGGGGGAGGATGGGATGAGGGCGGGGCTTCTTGGAGGATATGAAGGGCTATTGGACACTAGCACAGGCACGGGGAGGGTTGGGGGAGTTTGGGCAGGGGGGGAAGGGAGTTGGGGGGGTGTTTTCTACTTTAGGTTTGGGATGGGTACATCATGTCACTTTTGCTCCTGATGGGGCTCTGTGGGCGTATAGTTGGTCATATTTTATTGCTGATGGCGTCTCTGATGAGAGTCTTTGCTTTGCATTATCGTGATTACCGTATTCCTTGTATGTATTGTTTTTCTTTGTTGTGGAAACGATAATAAAATGCTTTAAACCTAAAGCTTCTTGTCCAGGCTGCCCGGCACCTTCGGAATCTATTGGCCACCTATTGTTTGAATGCCCAGCGTATGCGGCCCCCTGCTGGTTCTGGCTGCGTCCAATGTGTAGGTCATTGGGCACTAGCAGTGGACTGGCTGCAGTTAGAATAATTTGTACTTGTACAAATATGACTATGTATGTAGCTGTGGCAAAATGTTTGGGGTGGGCATGGACCATTAGAAGTAAACTGTTATCAGATTCATTTTATATCATGGATGTCAAAATTTCCCTGTTTAAATAATGTGCAATAGTACCTTTTAAGAGTATATCTGTAATGTTTTTATTAATTCTATTTTAGCCAATTTTAAGAATATTTAATCATTTTATACTCACTTATATGTACTGTATGCTTTTATGACAATCGTCGAATAAAGCTTGCTTGACTTGACTTGACTTGACACCCTGTTGCACCCCTGAAATTGATCTCTGCACATATGTTGCACACACACATGCCCTAAGGGCATGTGTGTGCGCAACATGAAACTTTGAAAAATGCACAAAAGTGCATTTTCAAAATCTTTGCAAATTACCATGAAGTTCAACTTCATGGTAATTTGCTACTCCTATTAGCAAAATCGTGAATTTTTTAACTTTCATGCATTGCATTTAAGAAACCTCAATTTGGGATTCCTTAAATGCAATCGCAATTTACGGAATCGCAATTTAGAGTTTACTTAAATTGTGATTTTTGCATTTGGGATGATGCATCCCAAATGCAAAAATACCGGTGGCAAAGGGGCGGATTCTGAGAATCTGCCCGTTTGCAACCGGTTTTTGGTTTGATGCATGGGGCCCTTTGTGCTTTCATTTGGACTGCCATTAACCTCTTGGTATTTTACCAAGCTAATTAAACCTGTAGTAGAGTTTCAGAGAGCATAATGAATTTGTCTAAATCAGCATAATTGTCTAATCCTTAATCCTTAATCTTGACAATATCTTGATTGTAGATCAAGACCAGGCTCTTTTGCTTCAACACCTTCAGTTGATTTTATTTTATTTTTTTAAATATTTTAAGACCTTTATTAGTCAACGTGCATGATACACAGCATTCAGCTTACAACCCATCCGGGCCAGCCGCGTACATCTTGAACTGTATCTCGTGTAGTAAATTAACACAGCCTCAAGGCCGACAACCCTGAGGTTTGGCGGCTTGAATTGTTCTATTTCAGCGCTGTACAATCATACAAACATTCGGTAACACAGAGGTATGGGTCTGTAGGGTTTTCTCTTTTTTTAATGCGAACCTGCAGTTACAGAGCTACGCTAGCACTCAACAACGTCTTCGGGTGGATAGTGGCCCGCTTTGACACATGTGGATCATGAGGAAGAATGTCAGTTAGGGTTGCCCTCCATGAGGGCGTGGGGCAACGGTAGTGGAAGATGAGGCTGCACGACATCCAAGGTGTGTCGGTGAGCTAGTATCTATACAGCTGAGCTACCCTGATGAGAGTGTCTGATGTTTGTATTGGCGTTCAGGTAGGATCACCTCGGCCATTGCAGCTACTCTCAAAGGCCCCGTGGTGTAGCGTGTACAGTAGCCAACTTTGAAGAGCCTGGTCTAAAGGGAGGCGGGACCAGTGCATCAATAAACTTCAAAACAGTAACATGGGAAATATATGTTAAAGGGAAGGGAATGGGGGTAGAGATAGCCATGTGTTCAGGGTAGGAAGTGTGGTGCCATTGTATCGGTAGCAGTCAAGTGGGCGGGTAGGCAGGAGATTATAGTGTGTGGCTCGCCTGCATGTCAAGTACATAAGGGGGGATCACCACCAGAAGGGCATGTCAAGTGTGGTAGTACAGCACTGTTCGTGAGGTAGCCCGTGGCAGGACCCCCGACAATAGTTGGATGTGTGGGGACATAGGCGCGGGAGGGGCAATGCACACGCCACTGTGGAACAGCCAGGCATGCAGCGTGTGCTGATCGAGACATGGGAGTCCTGCAGGCAGCGATCAGTGTAGTATATATGATGGCGCAATGATGTGTGGGCGTCGGGGAGGGGGGAAAAGGAAAATGAGTAGGGAAATCTGCTGGGTATAGATGTTCCTCACAGTAGCCACTGCAGGGAGGGGTACAGGGGGGTAGCATATATTGTCAGTCAAAAAGCTTTTATTCGATATGCAAGATATCTTATAAGCACACATGCAATACAAACATTTTCAATTATACAAAAAGCATCACTTAAAGAAGTCAGTATAAAAAGCACATTTAAAAGGGATAAAAGGACATAGATTGTCCGCTGATAAATTAGCTAAACAGAATTAAATCGCTACTGACAATCTCTTGCAACGAATAAGCCAAAACTGTTTTAAAAATTTTGCAGTTCCACATACAATCAGGGGGGATGTGTCCGTGGTTAGGATACGTAGAGCTGTTAAGTGGCTACGTGTGCCCATATTTCGGCAAAGGGGCTTCAACCAAGTGCCCCTAGGCCTTGCATAATCCGGGCATTCAAACAGTACATGCGCAACGGACTCTATCTTACTTGGGCAACAGGCACAATTCGGGGACTTACGGGCCGTGGAGCTCCAGTTAGATACCAGAGCACCAAGAGGTAGAGAACCAACTCTAAATTTAAAATAAAGGGCACGATCAAGGGGAAGAGTAATTAAATCCAAATAGGGTTCAAATGCCACGATGTCTTTAACAAGTAAAAAGGCGGCAGTAGATTTACAATGGTTCGAGTTTGTAATGAGTTGCTCCGCGACCCATTTCCAGAAAAGGGCCTTTACAACATCTTTCGGCGGAGCTGAACGCGATGACCAGTAGTCTCCCAAACCAATTTTCTCCATCAGGTTTTTGGTATCCCTTAGCCATCTTATCTTTGCCCAACCCCCCAGGCTCATAATTTCCCTCAGGCCGTCAGCATAGGATTTTAACTCCTCGCCCCTCCAGATTCGGGTCCATAAAAGAAGAGGGCGAAGCAGAGCTTGGTCCTTAATGCTTCTGCAGCCTGTGTCCAACAGCACAGGTACAGATGGGGTGCTCAGGGGGATGGCAATGATTGATTTCAGAAGCTTGGTCTCAGCTGTTACCAGAGTGTCCAATCGGGAGTGGCCCCACAATTCAGCCCCGTACAAGGCTGATGTCACTACCTTGGTCTTGTAAATTTCAATTACCGGGGTAAGCGATCTCCTCGGTGAGGCCCGGTACTCCCTCATAAGAGCTCCTCCTACTCTCTTATGGTTAAGGACCATTTTATCTATGTGATTTCCCCAGGACATTCTATCCGTGATCCGAATTCCGAGATAATCGAATTCGGATACTTTTTCTAGGGCAACAGAGTTAAGCATAGGTGGGCGGCCCAATTTCCGTGGGGGGTTTAGGACTAAGTATTTAGTTTTGTCCACGTTTATTATTAGCCCTTTTGCAGCACAAAACTCCTGGAAGCGCGTTAGGAGTTTCTGGAGGCCTTGGGGAGTCTTCGAGATCAAAAGCGTGTCATCCGCAAAAAGCAGGGTGGGGATCCGGACTCCTCCAAGACAGGGGGCGTCGGCTGGTTCTTGTTGGAGATATTCCACCACCCCATTTAGATAAAGTGAGAATAGGGTGGGCGCCAAGACGCAACCCTGTCTTACTCCCCTAGACACCGGTATTTTTTCAGTGACCTCTCCGTTTTTACCCCAACGAACCTGTGCATAGGTATTGGCATGGAGGCTAATGAGGAGGGACAAGATATAATCGGGCAATCCCAGTTTGTAAAGTACCCTCCATAGTTCTTCCCGGGGGACCAGGTCAAAGGCAGTCTTCAGGTCTATAAAGGCCAAGTAAAGACTACCCCTACCTAGATCCACCACCTTCCATCCCAATAGTGCCAACCTAAACACCTGCTCTATTGTCCCCATTCCTGCCCGGAAGCCTGCCTGGAAGTCTGATAGGATTTTATTTTCCTCCACCCAGTGGAGGATCCTTCCGAGAATAGCTTTACCAGCTATCTTTTGGGTGGAGTCTATCAAACTTATTGGGCGGTAGTTCCCCGGGGTTTCCCTACAGCCTTTTTTGTAAATTGGGACCACCACTGCCCCTTTCCAAGATTCTGGTACTGCTCCACCCATCATGATGTCATTGAGGAGAGCAGCTATCACCCTTCCCCATTCTACGGGATAAGCCTTCATTAAGTCCCCCGGGAGGCCATCTGGGCCCGCTGCCTTGCGGGGAGCTACCCACCCTATGACCCCCTCAATTTCTACAGGGGTGAAGAAATCATAGGACTGAGGTTCAATTACTAGTGAGAAGTTTACCCCCATGTTCATGTCCCCGTCTGGAGGGAGGTATAACGCCCCAAAATGATTTACCCAATTTTGGGGCGGAATATTACAGGGTCTCATAGTTTCAGCGGGTTTATTCCGTGAAGCTATAAGATTCCAGAAAGCCCTTGTGTCCCTACTTTTACTCGCTAAGAGCAGGTCTTCCCAGAACTTATCTTCCCACTCCCTCCTAGCATTTTTAAGGGCTTTATTATAGGTCTTCCTTGCGACCTGAATCTCACTGGGGGATTTAAACTTTACAGCCTCCACTAATTTTGACTTATACGCCCTACATGATTGGGTATACCATCCATCAGCGGGCTTTATAGATCTTTTATTGCCCGGCTTACTAGAGTATGGGGTAAACACATTAGTCAACGCCTCTATCAGGGCGACAAACAGCCCACTCGCTCTGCCCACTCCTTCAATAGGGGACCCAAGGGTTGCCACTGCGAGGTTTAGGAGAGATGAAATTTCCCCTACCCTTGCCTCAGAGAGGACCAATTTCGCCCATTTTATTCTTCTCCCACAAGGGGAGACTTCAGACTCGTCGGGAGGAGCAGGTACCGGGGTAATATATCCCTTTTCTCTAGGGCGCCACCACTGGTCCATTTTTAGGGAAAGCGAATTATGATCGCTTTCAGTCGCAGGGACCACCAGCATGTCCCTTACATGGGGCCATAGGTGTACGTCTATCAACAAATAATCGATCCTCGAGGTGTGCCCTGGTCTATTATAAGTGTGGGCCCCCACCCTGTCCGAATTTGTCCTCCCATTTGCTGCCCGTAAGTTTAATTCGAGACACAAGGAATATAGCTGGAGCGCCACTTCTGACCACCTCCTGATCGGAGAAATTTCCAATACAGGAATCCCCCTTCTAGCATCCTCCTCATCTTGGTCAAGGGCTACGTCCGAGCCCAAGGGCTCGAAAGTACAATTCATATCTCCTGCAACCAAAGTACGCATCTTGTGAGGAGTATTTTTTAGGATGGTCTCAAGAAGAGATATTACAGGAGACTTCCGTCCACCCTTGGTCCCACGAGCATAAACATTATAAATATTTAGGACCAGTCTCCCCCTTTGGTCTGTTAAGGTGATGTTTTGAATATCCGGGCAGCCTGTGGGGAACTCCTCTACTCTACAATCTAGAGAGGCAGCAACCCAGATAAGGAGGCCACCCAAGGGACGCCCTCTCCCTGTTTCCGAGGTTTGAGCGGGGACAGAATGGGAGGAGAATCCCACCCTATGTGCCGGGGCCAAACTCCATGTCTCTTGAAAAATACACACAGAGTGCTCATCAACCCAAGCAGCAAAATCCGGTTGGGCCAACTTTCTTGCAATCCCTGCGACATTCCAGCTGAAAACCTTAAAAGCCAGGTCCGTCACAGCTGGAATGTCTCTGGGTGCAAGAGTATTCTCGTCTATGGGCCTCGCCATGGATATCTTAGGGGAGCAGGGGCCATGGATGCTAGTTTTAGTGGCTAGCGTCCCGCTAGTCAAAAGGATTTGAGAGGGCAATTCTCCTGTTGGGTACGCTCTACTCCCAAGTTCCAGTCAGTTCGAGCTTGGCGCCCACACGTGATTAGCCCTCGTGCCTCCCATTTTCCCTGCCCAGGAAACCTCCCCAATGTGTCCCAGCCCAGGGGAGATTTGGCTTTCTCCAGTTAGTTTTACAACTTGCCTAGGGTAAAAATAAGATAAGTCTACCACTTTAATCCCTGGAGCCCCCATGTTTTTAATAGGAGAACAAATGGAGGGCACTACTCTAGGGTCTTGAAAATTTATAATTATACAGTCCCCTTCCTGTGTTTTTCTCCCCTGCCCTACCCACCCAACTCTACGAACGCTTAAAATAATCCCATCTACGTCCAAGGGAATAGGCTTATATGCCTTCAGCCAGTGGATACACTTGTTCTTAAGTGATTGGTGATTTTCCATCTGGCCTTCCTTTAGAGGGGGGACATTTACCATCACAGCAACAAAAGGTTGACAGTCTGGCGGGAGGTTTACAGGCGGGATCCGACGCACAGGATTTCTGGGGACCAATGGAGTGGGAGCCGGGACTGTAGACTTAACCCTAGATCTGGGAGTTTTCCCTATCACTGGGCCTTGAGTTTTATTACATGTACCAGCCACTTGTGGATCTTCCACTTTGCCTCTGGTTGTCAGTGGCTGCTTTTGTGGGATAGGGTTGGGTTTACTTGCGACATGCACAGAGCATGCTGGAGAGTCCTTACGGTTTAGCCCTACTTTGGGAGGAGGAGAAGTTTTAGAAGATGAAGTTATTATATTATTAGGATCAACCTTCTTTGAACAGTTTAGGGGCTTAGGGTCTCTCTGAGGAGGTGGTTCCTTCCCCTTTGCACCAATGTCCCGGTTTTCACCCACTCTAACTATTTGCTTAATTGTAGTTTTGAGTGAGTGGAGTCCGTCAAGGGTTGATTGCTCTAATTTGTCAATCCTCACCCCCAGGCCCTTAACCTGGGCTAAAAGAGGCCTCAGGAGACTATTTACCTTCTCTAGGATATTTTCAAGCGTTACAGGGTCAGCAAGGGCAGGAACGTTAGTAATATTGACATCTGTGCAAGTCCCCGTAGGGGAGTCCACAGCAGGCCCTTCTATGCCGCCCTCACTCTCTAACAGCCCAGCCTTTGTGATTCTCATACCTTGTCCAGTATGCCTTCTTACTCTTTGGTAAAGTGCGGCCTGCCTAACAAGCCTACCCTTTTTACGTTTTCTTGCCTTTTTACTTTTAGGACTATTGTCCTGCCTAGTTTCGGGAGATTGGAAGTTGACAGAAGCACCTTCTGGGACCCCGTCTAATGAGACTAGTGTGGGGGTAGGAGATTCTGGTGAAGAAGGGACACTAATAGCATCACTAAAGGATTTAAATATTACAGTTGGATACAGGGAATTAAGGTCACCATCTTCTACAGAAACAGAGGGGATGGACGTAGCCAGATTTTCCAACCTAGTTATATTTTGCCCTATTTCCTCCAACTGGGGCGTATCTATAGTGTCTATAGTAACACCTGAAGCACCGGGTAGGGGAACAGAGTGAGCCTTCTCACTAGTCGGTGTGAGCGACTGGGCAGCAGCCCCCAATGATGATCGTCTTGAGGGGAGATAGATCTCAGATAGGCGCCGCTCGGACATCGCTATCTCCTTTTCTATCACCGCTGCTACCCTGGTAATGAAGCGGTCCATTGTTCCAATCACAGGGCTCCCAGCAGTAGATCCTCTCTCGCCTTCACTCCTGATGAGTTTGCCAGAGCGGGTAGACATGGTTTGAGGATCGGTACAGGGCCTCACCCAGGCCGTGTGATGCACCGCCTTTGAGGGGCAAGGGACGTGGCCCAGCCCGGCCTCCTACGGCCCCGGACGGCCACAGACGGTCCCGCCCTTGTCCCGGGCTTCTCCCGGCGCGCTCCCGCACGCTCCCGCGTAGCGGCTACTACGCAGGCCAAAGTACACAGGGCCTGTTTGTTGGTTGGCTGATAGGCAGGGGGGCGTGGCCAGCGGGGAGAGCAGCCCAGGTGTCACTGATTGGGCGCGCAGGGGCTCCTGGATACTGGAGTCCCTGCTTGGCACTCGCAACCCCGCTGGTCCCAACGCCTCTCTCGCGCTCCTCCCAGCACTCTCAGCAGCCTGTGCCCAACCGCCTCCTCTGCCTCAGGCGCGCTGCGGGACCCGCGGAGCGGGTCCGGCGAGTTGTTCACGGAAGCCGCCTCCGCCCAGCAGACACACCAGAGCAGGGTGCACGACGTGGATCCTGAGAGCAAAACAGCAAGTAGCATATATCTCATCACGTGATCCCCTGTTCCACACATTTCTGTTGAAAGGATTGGAGAATGTCATCCCATTGCTGTGCAATTGGGAATTTCCTAAGGCCCGCTGTCTCCTCCTGCCACAGGACTGTGCTCTCTGCTCGCGCCCAGTTTGTGAGCGTTAGGCTCCAGTGTCGGATGTGTGGAGGTGTGTCGGCTTTCCACCGCTTGGTGAGCAGTCGCTTGGCCGTGATCAGCCCGAGATCCCAGTACCGGGCCTGGACTTTATTCAGCTGCGTGCGTTTGTATAGTCCCAGTATGTAGGCCTCCCAAGTCCTCGGCACGTGTTCTTTAGTGCAATGCGTAAGCAGCGCAGTCACCCCATCCCAGTAGTGTTGAAGGGCAGGACAGAGCCAGAGCATGTGGAGGAGGTCTGCTCCTACCAAGGAGCAGCGGCTGCAGGCCGTGTCCGTGACCAAAAAGTATCTGTTTATTTTGTCAGGGGTGAGGTATGCACGGTGTAGTATGTAGAGTTGTATAATTTTGAAGCGAGGGTTACGTGGGACGTTAACTGGGCCAACCAGGACCATCGCCCACTCCTTATCCGTCCAATCCCTCCCCCTGTCTGTCGCCCATTTCTCTCTCAGTTGCACGTTGGCGGGATGAGTGTGAAGGAGGAGAGCTTGTGCTAGCCAGTGAATTATGTGCGTGCCATTACTCATAACATGAAGGTATTGTATAAAATGATGTATGGGCAACTCATCAGATATGTCTCCCCAGGCGGCAGTCAGCGTGTGGGTGAGGGACGCGTGCAATAGGAATTGTCCTGCAGGAAGAGATGTGTCTTCCACAAGATTGGCGAAGGGGAGGAGGGCTCCATCGGAGTACAGATTCCCCAGTGTTTCTACTCCCGCAGTGGTCCAGCTATCAAGCTTCACAGCCGTCAGAGCCCCCGTCGCAGTCGGGGTGCCCAGTAAAGGGAGTATCGGGGCATATGGTATTGTCGTCCGGGTTAGGCGCAGGCATCGTAGGAAACATCTGCGCGCCACCGCAAGATACAGTTGTGAAGGGCGGGGAGTCTGGGTCAGCGGGTGAAACAGCACTTGAATCTGCAACTGGGACCAGACAGCGGTGTCCGTGGCGGTGTCTCCCAAGTTCTTACCACCTAGCCATCCCGACACCCACTGCATTTGCGCCGCCAGGTAATACAGCTCCAGATTGGGAACAGCTAGCCCTCCGCTTCAGTGGGCATATATAATTTCGTCAGCGCAATGCGCGGTCGACCCTTATTCCAAATCAGGTCGCGTAGTAGGACTTCAAGGTCTCGAAACACCCGGTTGGGGACATAGGATGGAATATTGGCAAAGTAGTACAGTAGCCGTGACAGGACTATAATTTTCGTCAGGGCTACGCGGCTAGGAACGTTCAGTGGCAGAGTTTTCCAGAACCCAACTTATGATCGGATGGATGCGATCGCTCGCATCAGGTTCCCCTCCAATATGTCTGCTGGGTCACGGTAAATGTGAATCCCAAGATATCTGAATGTCGTGGGATACCACTGTAGTCTCTCGCCACCGATGCGTATCTCACTCTCGGGAGCATTCGGGTCAAAGGAGTAGGCCCCTGATTTGGCCCAATTCTCTTTCAAACCCGACATTTCCTCAAAAAGGCAGAAAATGTCAGTGAGGGACGCCGGAACAGCGCTTAGATCTTTGATATAGAGGAGGAGATCGTCTGCATATAATGACACCGCATGAAGGCCATCCGCCATCGGTATACCCCACTCCGCTCCCCGGGACCTGAGCATCGCAGCCAGGGGTTCCACAGCTAAGGAGAATAGCAAGGGCGACAGGGGGCAGCCCTGTCTGGTGCCCCTCTGCACACGGATAGGGTCAGAAAGCAATGTACCAGTTCGGACGCGGACCATGGGTCTGCGGTACAAGAGGCCAACCATAGTCTCGTAGTCGTCCCCTAATTCAAATTTGTCCATGACTGCTCGTAGGTAAGGCCATTCCACCGAGTCAAACGCTTTCTCCAGGTCCAGCACCAGGCACCCGGCGCGCGGCCATTGTCGTGTGGCGTACTCTTGTATGCGGAAGAGACAGCGGATGTTATGGGACGTGTGGCGCGTCGGTACAAACCCGTTCTGGTCGTGATGCACCAGTGCGGGTACCATAGGGGCCAGTCTGCGGGCAAGCGTGGAGGCGAGGATTTTATAGTCCGTGTTGAGGAGGGCCAAGGGGCGGTAGGATCCCATCCGCTCGCTATCTCTGTCAGGTTTGAGCAGAGATACGAGGGTAGCCTCATTAAGCGTCGGGGCAGGGAGAAGTCGTCCGTGACTGCAGTGTACATTTTCACCAGGTGGAGAATAAGAATGTAAGAGGCGGCCTTGTAGAATTCGGCCGGCAAGCCATCCGGTCCCGGAGACTTGCCATTCGAAAGATTGAAAATGGTGTCGCAGAGTTCCTCAGGGTCCAGCGGTGCTCCGAGGTCATCTTGCTGCGCAGCCGTTAGGGTGGGCAGCTGTAAGGGTGAGAGATATTCGGCTATGTCAGACACTGGGACACGCAGCCGGGAGCGATACAACCCCGAGTAGTGCCCAGTAAATGCCCCGTGTATTTGGCGCTGGGTGTGAAGTAATCCACCTCCCTCTGCCTGTATTGCTGAAATGGGGGTCGAACGGTCCTCCCGTGCAATCAGCCAGATCAACAGTTTGCCAGGCCTATCACCCTGTCGATGCATGCGGGCAGAGTGTGCCGCGAAGTTAATGTTGCGTAAACGTTCCAAGAGGCGACCATGTTCCACTGTGGCCTCCGTCAGTCGATTGCTTGCATTTCCCTCCGCAGTGCGCTCAAGATCTAGCAGCTCAGTCTCCAGTCGCGTCAGAACGTCTTCAAGCTGTCGCCGCATGCGTCCCTGTGTTCCCAGACAGAGTCCCCGGGTCACCACTTTAAATGCGTCCCATTCGGTCTGGGGGGAGGATGCCGTGCCAGCATTGAGCTCAAAGTATTGAGCCGACTGTGTGAGTAGGGAGTCGCGGAAGGTCGCGTCCAGTAAGAGGTCTGGTTGGAGGCGCCAGGTGGGGATAGGTAGGTGGGGGTTTTCCCAAGCAATCGCCAGTGCGTGGGGGTTATGATCTGAGTGTGTGCGGCCCATATATTGTGTGTCCTTGACCAACGGGAGAAGATCAGTGGTGATCATGCAGCGGTCTAAGCGCACATGTAGGGCATGTGCACCTGACCAGTAGGAATATGTACGTGTTGTCGGGTTGCGTGTCCTCCATGCATCATGGAGATCCCACTGCATGGCCCAATTGAGGAGGGTTTTCGTGGTGGTGTGCGTCTGGGCATTGGCCGGGGGTGCAGAAGACCTGTCCAGATTCACATCCAGGACACAGTTGTAGTCGCCCCCAAGAATCCATGGGATGCCATGCCAGGACCCCAGTGTCGTGGAGAGGCCGTCAAAGAATTTGCCCTGGTTAGTGTTTGGGGGGTACAAAGATGCAAGTACGACAGGGCGCCCATCAAGTCTGCCTCGGGCTATCACGTATCTACCCTCTGTGTCTATCTGCGTGTCTATGACCGCCCACGGAGTGCCCGGTCGGATCCACATGAGTGTCCCGCGAGCAAAGGAAGAGTACTCCGTGGCGTAAAGCTGTCCGCGCCATCTGCGACGCAGTGTGTGTACCTCTGCCTTATTTAAGTGTGTTTCCTGTAACAGTGCTACGTGAAATTTGTGACGCTTTAGGTAAGAATAGATTTGGTAGCGCCTCGACGGTGTGTGCATGCCTCTGACATTCCACGTACATATCTTGATCTCAGCCATACTCACCGCTTCGGCAAGAAGTGCCCGCCCCACCCACCACCCGCCTCCCAGGCGAGAACTTCCACAGGTCCCCTGGCCTCTTCCCCCCACTCAGATCAGACATAGGCACCGGCACATGGAGGAATAGTCTAGGCAAATCTCCTAGGGTGAGGGCGGGATAAGAATCATAATGACCAAACAATGCAAAACAGTAACAAATACCAAAAGGTCGGCTTCGCAACATTTCGCCGTCCAAACACTCCAAAGAGGTAAAGAAACAATACTCAAGTTTAGGGGGTAACGTGTGCTAGTCACAGTCTCGGCGGCCTACGTATGCAAGTAAGGAAAGGAGATCGTGGGTCCTCCCCTGGGCCATATGTCGTGTACGCCATGTAGCCAAAGTCAGTGCTCGGGGATACAACGCCGCCCCCTGTTGCGGGGCCTCAGGTCGGCTAATCACGCAAGGGGAAAGGAAATCAGATCTCACTTCCCAAGTCTCTTGCATAGAAAGGTCTCTGGGCATTAGGGGCAGCGGGCAGGGGGGAGAGAAGGGGAAGAACTGCAGCGTGATTCCACCACCGCCTTACCTTCTCAGCGTCGATGTGGCTGGGGGGATACTCACTGTGTCAAGTTCACTCCATCCATCACCGGGGCGGTAGGAGACATCCCCGGCGATGGCCCGCACTCACAACGTCTCAGTGTCCATCCGGCCCCTAGCTCCGTCCCCGCCACCCCGGCTGGGTTCGTTAGGACTACTTGCGTGGGTTCAGTGGAGCAAGTCAGCCGTCTGTGGTGTGATATCCGGCAGGTCCACGGACAACTGGGAGTCCGGTATTCCGTAGATAGCGTCATCATCACTTGGAACTATCCGTGGGCTGGCGTCCTGTATGACGTCCGATGTTGGTGAATTGCTCAGCTGGGAGACCCTCCGGAGTGCATCCTGTTGTTCCTGGATCATTTGGTCTGCTGGCGGGGAGTGGCGCGTCGCTTCCTCTGGGCGGCGGGTCTGTAGGTCCCTGTTCCTGTGACGACGCCTCGGCCCACGTGTCCGTGGTCTCGCCTCATAGCCCTGTGTCTGCCTGGGTGTCGTGTCCGTACCGCTGTCGAGCCATTCGCTGACTTCTTCAGGAGTATTAAAGAAGTAGGTCTTGTCTCGTGCCACCACTGTTAGCTTTGCAGGAAAGAGTAGGGAATATTTGAGGCCTGCTGTGCGGTGTCTCCGTTTCACCTCCAAGAAATTGTGTCTTTGACGTTGCACCTGAATAGTGTAGTCCGGGAAGAACATCACGGTGGCATTATCTACACGAATCTCCCCGAGCCGTCTGGTCTCTCTCAAGATCGTGTCTCTGTCCCAATAGTTCAGTGCCTTGAAGAGCAGCGGCCTCGGGTTAGTGCCCGTGGTATGTGGTCTCGTGGGTACGCGGTGCGCCCGTTCCACCACGAAATAGGGCGAGAGTGTGTCTTCTGGTAGCATGTCTCTTAGCCAGTCCTCCACACGTTGGGCAGGATTATTGCCCTCCCATTTTTCCGGGACCCCCACGAGCCTGATGTTGTTGCGTCTCGCCCGCCCGCCCTTCCGCGTCCTCAGCGCGGTCTTCCAGGAACTCCATTCTGTTCAGGAGGTCTTGCACTTGTTTATCCGTTTGGGTGACTCTGGGTTTGAGCTCCGTCACAGTTCCCTCCAGAGTCTTGGTCCGATCAGCCAGTTTCCTGTGGTCGTCTCTCAGGTGGGTGAGATCTATGGTGACGCTGTCTATTTTGGATTCCAAGGATGTTCTGGTCAATTGGAGCGACTGCTCCATGCGTTCCATGGCGGCTAGCACGCTATCTAGTCTCGTGGTTACCTGATCGGCAGCCATATTTTTTAGCGATTTGTCAGTCTTCCCTTTCGGCGGGGCACCTCCAGTCCCAGTGCGAGTCCTTACCCCTCCGGACATGTGCAGGGTTACCTGGCTAACAGTCCAGCCTGATTTACAGAAGGATGAGGCGTCTTCTGGTTTGCGATACTGGCGACGTCCGAGATCGGCGGTGTGTTGTTGCTCGCGTTGGCTCCAGCGCGGCTGGCCGGTCGGTGTCCCACGCGTCGTCTGTGTCGGCCCCCAGAGCAGGCAGATGCAGCAATATTACGTAGCAGACGCCAATTAACAGCACTGAGAGTGCATGTACATACTGCAGGTAACTGGTCGTGTGGCAGCAAACTATCCAACTTCAGCGAGATCCACAGCGTCTCCGGGGCAGGTGGGGCTGGCAGGGCGTCCTCGTGGGTATTTTGGAGGATCCAGAGACACGGGACTGCAGCTTCATTGTCCCTCCGCGTGTCATTGGGAAGCCAGGCTCTCCCTGGTCGTGGGAGCCTGCGGTACAAGGCCTCTCCGTTCGCGCGTGGCTCTCCCCCCCTCGCTAGGGCCAAGGCCGTCGCTCAGTGTCTCACGCTCCCTTGATGGCGTCGATCCTCCGGCAGAAGTGTAGCTGGACGACTCCCGCTGGGGCCCCACAAGCCAGCCGATCCGGAGGAGTTTAGGGGAGCCCGCAGCGGCCGGAGCCAGGTAGCGTCCCCACCAGCGGAGTGTGCGCCCCACAATGGGGGTTCGGCTCCAGTGGGTTCTCGACGCTTTCCACGTGTGGGTTTCGGTGTCTGTTTCAGGCCCCCAGCAGCATCCGCCGCTCACTGCGGCATCGTATACGTGCGGGGAGGGGTCTCGCTGGGTGGTCACGGCCGCTTGGCAAGGCACGGTTTCCCAGCTGTACTAGTGCTTCGCTGGTAGCACTTCAGGGGTCGTAATGTCTCTGGGCGCGGTATCAGGCAGGCAAGTGGTTGTGCCCTCGGCCCGGGTCCTCACCGGTGTGGCGGCTGGATTCCGCAGGTCAGGTCCCCGCTCCCCTCAAGCTCAGGTCCTCCGCAGGTCTCCGGGAACAACGGGGAACTAGGGCCGGAGTGGTGAATGGGCTCTCAGGACCTGTGTCCGGTGGGCAGGGAGGCCGTGCAAGTTAGTCCGTGGGCCGCATGTGTAGGCCCAGGTGCCAGGCCCAAGCCGCGGTCTCTCTTGGCCTCCCTCGCCGGCCGAGCAGCAGCGAGTCCCACAGGAGGCCCTTAGGAAAGTTCGGTGCGGACAGGGTCGGCCTTCCGGTGCAAAAATTGGCTAGAATGCCGACATCAGTTCCGTAGTGGTCCGCCTGCAGTTTCAGGCGGCTGCAAGGAAATTTGACGGAGAATCGGCCCAGGGAAGGGGAGCTCGGCTCGGAGCTCTACCCGGTTGCGACCTCCGCCATTGCGTGCCTAGCCACGCCCCCCTTCAACACCTTCAGTTGATGATCTCTATCCTTCACAGATAGGTTTTTTTTAATCTACCAGAGCATGTCGCATCTTTCCATTGTCGAGTGTGCCAGGCTTTATGATAGACTTGGTAACTGTGTCCCTTTCCCTGCCAGAGTAGAAGATCAAAGCCATCAAAAAGAAAATTTGCAGAGTTCTAGCAAAAGACAAGTTTAGTTTAGGCTGAAGATACTGCATTTATGTAAGGTCCTTTCATATTCTCATACGATTTTACTATCTCAGCAGGTAAGACAAGCACTTCAGTAGTGATTAACCCTCCTGCAAGCTTGGAATGGCTGGGCAATATTCAGACTCGTACCCAATATTGTGATCAAGTCAGGTGCCAGTCGACTTGGCTGCCCAGCAAAATGCAGAGAGAAATTACCGAGAAGCAGATGATCCTAGGAGGAACTTCAGATACACAACTATCTTGAGCTCCCGGCAGACTTATTTGTAATCTGTTCTCTAGCCTGCAGGAATCTCATTGTTGTATTCTGGCAAGTATGGACAATGTGTCAACAGTGCAGTACATCAAGAGAGAATATGGGTGACTGTTGGTATGGCAATTGCAAAACGTAACAACGCAAGATTGTGGGGGACACAGGGTACACCGACCCATATGGAGTGGAAAAACGATCTGGGCAGTTGTATGTTGACAGAGAGAACTGTGTTTGAATCTAGGGGGTGTCCCAACAAGTGGTTGCAGATCTGGGAGAAGTGGAATAATTACAGGGGAGAAATATGCGAGCCTCGAGGCAGAGGTATGGGGATGTCCCATTGTAGACCTGCAAGTCAACTTGTTAAATGTATTTTCTGGAGGACGTAGTCAGGCTCTCTACGAGAAAAGTCAACAATGGATGCACTCTTGATTGCTACTGTTTGTAAAATGTATAAGATGTGTGAAACTGTCGTCAGTAAAAAGAAATATTCAAAAAAACAGTGCAGTACGTCAACACCCTTGGAGGGGATGAGATCTTACATTCTAGTACATATTGCCAATGAGTTTTGGTCGTTTTGTCGCACAACATATCAGGGTTTGCAGTTCCTCTTATCAGCAAGGATAAAGTGATAGTTCACTGAAACTCTCAATTTCTTCAGTAGTCCATCAAGTAGAATCTCCACTCTTCATTGTTAATGAGTCTGATAAAGAGAGAGGGACCCAACTAGATGGACCTTTTTGCTTCCAGATAGACTTTTTAGATACCATTATTTTACAGCTACAGACTGGATTTGTTAGTTTTGGCAATGGATACCTTACTCCATGAGAGGATAGGGCAGAACTATGTATTTGCACCTTTTCAATGACCGAAGCGGGCATTGTCACTTCCATTTTTGGAGCACATTCCATTAAAGATGCAATGATTTATAAGTACAACCCGTTAGGAACAAGATTGAAAGACATGATGATAAAGCTCATCATAGCTGTTTGGTCCTCAGGATCATTCTTCAAACAATTCTACCATAAACCTGCGAGTAAACCATTTCCATTTATACTTGAGGAGCTTTGAATTTTCATAATCAGAGTCTCTGGTCTTGTTATAGAATTAAATATGTTCTATCATTAGTGAATTGCAATGCTCAATGCTATTAAGAATACAGAGGCCAGATTTATCCCACTCAGGGTCAATGTACTGTGATGATGGTGACATTTGATGATATATTATGAATCTATTATATGCTTATTTGAGTTGTACAGTAGTGAAACCCAGTACTAGTAGCAAAAGGTTGCTGGATCAAGTTGAATGATTACTCTTTTCAAAATGGTTGCATATCACAAACAAGAGAAAGTCCCAAGAGACGTTGGGGTTTCTGGAAGGATTCTTCACAATCAAAAGAGGTCGTATTACAAAAAGCCGGAGTGTTTATTTAGTTACATGCAGGCCCGGACTGGCCGTTGCGGGCACCGGGCAATCCCCCGGTGGGCCGCACGGGTGGGGGCCTGGTTTGGGGACCCTGGGGGCAATTTTTGTTACAGGACCATTTTGGCCGTGTAACAAAATCGTCCGAAAACTGGCCCTGGCAAAGAGCGTGGCCGGCACCCCCTCCTCCCGGGGGAGGGGAGGGGATGCCGGCCGAGCACTTTGCCAGGGCCAGTTTTGGTTCCCAGTCCGGCCCTGGTTACATGGACTGTCATTTGTGGATAAGCAAGTTCAGACCAGCCAACCCGTATGGCGCCACTGTGTGACATGCAATGTCGGCTCTCTTCACACTGTTTCACCGTGAAGAGCAGATATCGCACTGAGGCACAAAAGATTACCTGGAAACCCTTTACAGAGTGAGTTTCTTGCTATGTTTGGAATCCCTGCAAAGCTAATGTTCATTATGGGGTGTAAAGCCTCCCCATGACATCTGAGGCAGGCTTAGAAGCTTTTGTTTTTCCTTTATTTTATTCTGTTTCAGTGGAAGAGTTGGGGTTGTGCCTTATGAGGTGCTCGGCACTAAACTCCAGTGAATTGTTTTAGGTTTCCCTGAGACAGCGCATGCACTGTTGCTTGTGAGACAATTTATTTACTTACAGGGGTCTTGGAGGCCATACAGTGCTTACCATTGGTTGGCTTTATTTTCACTCTCATTTTGTTGTTTTTTATAACTTAACTTGCACAGTATTCACATCTACTCTTGGGTTTGTTCCTCCCTGGAGCATGTTCCAAGTATGTGTGTTCTTCCACTGCTCCCTTAATCGAGTGCTACTTTTTTTTTGTCTAAGGACTAGAGTGCATGCCTTTTCCAGCAGTCTCTCTCCTGTACTCATCCTTCATGTTACTTTGGGCCCCTCCCCACCACCCTCCATGTTTCTTCACCGTCCAGGCCTTATGCCCCTGGCTATCTTTGCTGTCTCTTGCCCCCTCCTGCAGTCCATTATGATTCTTGCCCCCACCAGCTATCTTTGTTGTTGCTTGCCCCTCCTGTTGTCATGAAGGTGGAAGAGGTGTGGCACAGCGGCTGGGGCGACTGACTCCGAAACCCGGGGGCTCATGATTGTATCCCTGGTGCTGGCGGCAGATCAGCCCAGCACCATGTGACTCTGGGCAATAGCTTGCTTCATTTTCCAGACGGCCCTCAGTGCATTGACACCTTCGGGTAGTTGTTCGCGCTTTACAAATACTGGACATTTACATGTTGCTTGCCCCCTCCTGCTATCTGTGTTGTTATTTGGCCCCACCTGCTGCCTATGTTGTTGCTTGGCCCCTCCAGCTGGATGTGTTGCTGCTTGCCCCACCCACTATCCTTGTTGTTGCTCTCCCTTCGACCTCATCCCACCCCATCCACTGTTGGTGTTGTTGGTCTGCCTTCCTCCCCACTCACAATTGCTCTCCTGCCCCCTCTACCTCACAGAACTCTCATTGGTGGTGGCAGGACCAATTTGCACCAGACATAGTGGATTACATTGACGATGTGCCAAAGCCAGAGGATACATTCTGCTGCGATACCCAGGACGGCACAGCCTCAACTCGGGATCTCTTCACAAGGTGTGAGTTGGCAACACACAAGCCTTGATTCTATCTCTTCTCACAAGACTGGAGGCAGACCTATGCTGGCTATGTGCTGGTGGCCTTCTCTTCCAGTGCCTTTTGTGGTGCACAGGTGCCCCTGGTGGTCTGAAACCGCCCAATTTCCTCGGCATGTGGCTCTACCTCTCCCTCTTTCATTACAAATGGTGCTTGGGTGAGTCTGACGAGTGTGTCCCCAGCATGGTCTCTCTGCCTGGTCAACCACAAGGAGGACCACCCCATCACTCTCCTGCAACATAGCAATCACGTGCCTGCCCCCCTGCCATATTGATAATTTGAGCCTCATTCAAACAGTTTCCAAAAGACTTAGAAGCATAGAAACTAAAACAGGACTTGCTCCTTCCCTCCAGCTTCTAATATACAGAAAGAACTCTTGACCAATCCACCAAGACCTACACCAAGAATAGAAATAGTGACAGTCAATCCCAAGGTGGGAGCGTGGAAACAGAAGGAGGGCTTGCTCTGTTGCAAGGATTCTGCTCAGGAACAGAACTAGGCTTGGGACCATAGAACATCAGCATGTAGTGACTGAGTTTCCATGCCACCTCGGTATCTATGAACCCGAATCAGGCTAGCTCTAGTGCCTCACTTCCCCTCCTAACCTTTACAGAGAAACAAATGAGTTGGCACCCCAGAACACAACACTCTCGACCCGCTCAGGGATCGCGGTAACAGGAGAACCCTTTCGTTCTCTCACTCGTACTTGTCCACAATAAGATAAACAAGAGGCACGAAGCAAGTTTATAATATGTATTTAAACTATTGTGCTCCAAGATGCAGTATTTGTGCCACAATTAGACAACAAATGCATACAAAATATATCATTAGCATGGTTAATCCTTTCCGTGCGTCATACGGCTCGCCATTGGGGGCAATGTTTTTAGTTGTCTGCCCCCCTGGGGGGCAGATCTCACCATGTAATGTTATTTTAGATGCCCACTAGACCACCAGGGACTAAATGGGGGCAGATCTCGTCACTTAATTTTATTTTAAAAACCCATTAGACCACCAGGGACTAATCGTGGGAAGTGGCCCCTTGGGCAAGGGTCACTCCCCATTGGGGGCAATGTTTTTGGCTGTCTGCCCAGCTGGGGGTAAGATTTCACCATGTAATGTTATTTTATATGCCCACTAGACCACCAGGGACTAACTGTGGGGAGTGGCCCCTTGGACATGGGTTGCTCCCCTTTTACTGGGGTGAAAATTGTATTTATACTCTTAGGCCCACCTATCCCTTAGCTTGACTGGTGCATATTTGCATATGTGATTGAAATGTGTTTGTTCTCCTTTTTATTCTAGTGTAAAGCTTTTGATTCTTGTTTGCGGTTTCGGAAGTGGTTGTTCTGCAGTATTGCGTAGTTGCATTTATTTGGTAAGAAATTTTTTTTTGTTGTGTTTACTCCAAACGAGTATTATTGTCATGCATGAATGAATTTTTTTGTAAGTGGTGTGATAATGGCAGCATATTTAGTTAGTGTTTTGAGCATGAAATTCTTTGCGATGTGTTTTGCATTGTCTTTTGTGTAACTTTCTTTTTTCTTTTTCATTTTTAGTGGGATATTGTTGATCCTTACTGTGTCTGTGCAGAGTAGGCGGTGGTGAGTCTAGCTGCTTCTGGCAAGTGAGTGGTATAGTTTTGGAGTATTTATTTCTTTGTGATAAAGACTCATTTTGTTTATTACTTATTTTACAAGGTGTTTGTTGTTGGTGACTTGTTTGATCAGTTACCTTTATTATTAAGGATTATGGCTAGCCGCAGAATTACTGTTCAGCAGGTGGTTGGTATGCTTTTTGAATCTTCCTCTGACCATGATTATGAGACTGACAGTGAGTCTGAGGGAGAGGAGGGAGGGGAAGATTCAGGCAGTGAGTTTTCTCTCCACGTGGAATCATCGGATGATGAAGTTACTCTCAGTGTGGATGAAGCTATTCTCGATGTGGATGAAGCTACTCTCAGTGCTGATGAAGTGCCTGTTTTAGAGGAGAAAGCAATACCAAAGGGGATGATGGACCGAGCTTTTGAGCAAATCAGACACTCACCCCCAGTCAAATGATCTGGGTTTAATCTTCATCATTCTTTAGCTCACTCCACCACCCCAGTTCAGACATGGCCATATGCAAATCAGTCTGACCCTGTGCCTCATGGGAACAGTCCAGCCCGAACTGCCAAGCTATGTCTTCCCTGGACTGGAAACAAGCATCCTGGGACCAGTTTCGGGTTCATGACCTTTGTCAGTCAGGCTATCTTGAATCCGGTGGCAGAGTGAGCAAGGGACACACGTCTGGGCATACCATGCCAACTTAGGGTGAAAAAAGTGATACCAAAGGTTTTAGAGGAGGGCACTGATGTGCAGATGGTGCAAGAGGCATCTGGATTGCAGCCTGGGGCTGTAAGGCTTCCCATCGGTAGTGCTGGACTCTGGGTTGATCTGAACATGGTGCAGCCGGTGTTGCCTGCCGTTAGTGATGATGCAGGGTGTAGAGTGAATTGTGATTTTTTTTTGCCTATACAGTTTTTTCAGTTGTTTATGGATGATGTCTTTTTGGCTGAGATAGTTGAGCAGACTAATTTGTATGCTGAACAGTATTTGAGGGACAACAGGGCCAGACTTAGGCCCGCTCTAGAGCTGCCTGGTGGACACCCACAGATCTGGATGAGATGAAGACGTTTTTGGGTTTGACTTTTTTGATGGGCTTGATAAGGAAGCCGTCCCTGGCTTCATATTAGTCTACCAGTCCCTTGATGACAAGGGCCATATTTCCTGCAATTACGAGTCGTGATCGGTATTTACTTTTGCTTCGGATGCTGCATTTTGTTGATAATGCTTTGTCGTTGCCACTAAATCACCCTGACTGTGACCGTCTTTTTAAGATTCGGCCTGTTCTTGTCCACTTTGTACATCGATTTTCAGAGATCTATACTCCAGGCAAAGAAATATCTATTGATGAGTCTTTGGTCCTGTTCAAGGGCCGTTTGGTTTTTAGGCAGTATATCCCAGCAAGAGGGCACTTTATGGAATTAAGCTGTATATGTTGTCTGAGAGTAGGACAGGATATGTTTTTAAGTTCCGGGTGTACACTGGTAAGGATTCTACTATTGACCCCCCCTGGTTGTCCGTTCACTTTAGGAGTTTCAGAGAAAATTGTGTGGGAACTTGCTAGAGGACTGTTTAACAGAGGTCACCATTTGAACCTTGATAACTTCTACACTGCTGTGCCATTGTTTAAGGAATTGTTAAAAGTGGACACTTTTGCTTGTGGCACAATCCGCTCTAACCGTAAAGGTTACCCAAAAGAGCTTGTTTGCAAAAAGCTTCAGAGGGGACAGTGCAGTGCCCTGCGTAGAGAGGAACTGCTAGCTGTGAAATTTGTGGACAGGAGGGATGTGTACATGCTGCCTACCATACATGATGAGAGTACTTCACCTGTGGCTGTTTGGGGTCAGATTGCTGAAGTGTGTAAACCTGTGTGCATTGTAGACTACAATAAGCAAATGGGTGGTGTCGATAGAGTAGATCAGAGGTTGGAACCTTACACTGCTGTTGGTAAGGCTTACATTTGGTATAAGAAGTTGTCCGTCCATCTCTTCAATTTAGCAACTTTTAATGCTTTTGTTGTGTTCAAGGGGTGTTCTCCTGCATCAAAGATTACTTTTGTTCAATTTCAGGAGTCTGTAATAGGCAGCCTTGTTGTTGTGGAATAGGCAAGTGTTCCTAGAGTTGGAGTGGAGGAGGATGTGGCTAGATTGAAAGAGCGCGACTTTCCCGGTTTAATTCCTCCCACGCCCAAAAAAACCAATCCCTGTAAGAGATGTAGAGTCTGTTTGCAAAGAGGTATGCGGAAGGAGAGTTATATGCACTGTGCCGATTGTCCTTCTAATCCTGTGCTGTGTGTGCCCACATGTTTCAGATTGTATCACACTAGAAAGAGTTTTTGGGAGCAACTGTGAGTCTATTAGTGTACTGCCTGGTCTGTATGGTTTTATATAGTTGTTGTCCAGTTTCACTGTTGGCATTAGAACATTGTCTTTAGTTACTGCTGTTGTTTTTGTAGTTATAGTTTTGTATCTAGTTGCAATTTGTTTGTGTTTTTATTCTTGTTAAAAAAAATTCATGACGGTGTGCATGGACTGGGACTTGGCTGACTGTGTGCGTGGACTGACGCTTGGCTGACTGTGTGCGTGGACTGGCGCTTGGCTGACTGTGTGCGTGGACTATTGCTTGGCTGGCGGTGTGCATGGGCTGGTGCTTGGCTGGCGGTGTGCGTGGGCTAGCGCTTGGCTGGCGGTGTGCGTGGACTGGCACTTGGTTGGTGGTGTGCGTGGACTGGTGCTTGCCTGGCGGTGTACGTGGGCTGGTGTTTGGCTGGCGGTGTGCGTGGGCTGGTGCTTGGCTGGCAGTGTGCGTGGAATGGTGATTGGCTGGAGGAGGGTGGACTGGCGCTTGGCTGGCGGTGTGAGTTGGTTGGCGCTTGGCTGACAGTGTGCGTGGGCTGGCGCTTGGCTGGCAGTGTGCGTGCGCTTGGCTGGCGGTGTATGTGAACTGGCACTTGACTGACGGTGTGCGTGGACTGGCACTTGGCTGGTGGTGTACGTGAATGGGCGCTTGGCTGGCAATGTGTGAGTAGTGACTTGCTGCTGGTCACTACACACATTGCTACTCAAACACCACTCCATGCAATCCGTGAGCTGGAGTGATTGCTGTGTCAGGATTGTGGGTGTGTGAAAGTGATGGGCCCATGAATGGCCCTGTCTGCTGGTGTGAGTGTTGTAATGTGCTGGGCCGGTGGCTGGCGGTGTGAATGGTTTTGTATGTGTCAAACGTATGAAAGGTGTATGAATGACCTGTAAAGCGGCTGGTGCCTTGTTGTGGCTTTACAGCTCACGAGCTGTAAGTCAATGGTTCAGTTTCTCGTCCTTTCAATTGTTAACAGGGCATTTCATATTTGTGAAATCTCTGGTTAATACAACTGTATATACTGAACCATCACTCACCCTCGTGCCAAATCCAACTAGTATGTCTGTGTGCTTGAAGAGTAGGTGGTTGTGCAGAAATATTTGTCTTTTCTGTGTTTCTTAAGCAGGGTGTACCTTGTCCCTTTTTGTGAATGTTGTAATACGTTGGTTTCGTGCCTGGTGGTGTGAATGGTCTTGTGTGTATCAAGTATGAAAGGTGTGTGAATGGCCTGTGAAAAGGTTGGTGCCTTGCCGTGGCTTCACAGCTCACGAGCAGCGAGTCACTGGTTCAGTTTTTTGTCCTTTTAAATATTGACAGTGCATTTCATTTTTGTGAAATCTCTTGTTAATAAAATGTTATATACTGTTATATTACTCGCCCTCGTGCCAAATTCAACCAGTATGTCTGTGTGCTTGAGGAATAGATGGATTTGCAGTAATCTTTGTCTTTTAAGTCCCTCTGCCAAGGTGTACATTCCATCTAAGAATAACCTACCAACTGTAGATATTGTCGTAAACTAAACACCCATGGGAGTACATGGGGATGTCTCTCTTGTTGATACCAACACGTTATCTTACCCACAATGTCCTGCAAACCTCAAAATGTCTGTCACATTTTCCTTGCATTATTGTGCAACATTTTTCACGCTGCAGAAAGAAATAACAAATGTTCTACCTCCCGCCTTTCTCCAAGTATCCCAATGGAAATGGTAACTCACTTGTGTGGGAGGCCCAAGCACCTGCGACAGGCAAGGCCCCAAAACATATTGAGGCAACATCAAAATTGCCTATGACAACACAACCTGGTTTTGCAAGGAGGGGTCACCTGGGTTGTAGACCCCGTGCTCGGCGGCCAGCTAGGGAAACCTACCAAACCCCCACATTTCTGAAAACTAGACACCCGTGGGATTCCAGGGAGGTTTGGCTTGCATGTATACCCCAACGTTTCCTTGCCCAGAATCCCCTGCAAACCTCAAATTTAGCTGAAAAAAAAAACTGGGCTGACACAAATTTCCTACCACCCAGCATTTCCCCGGGTCTCCTGATAAAAATGGTGCCTCCCTCGTGTGGGAGGCCCAAGTACCCGCAACAGATTTATTTTCTGTTTTTTCAATTTTACTCTGGGTTGGGCTTCCCCTGACGTTGTTTTGGAATTTCTGGAAGCAGCGCCTTGATACCCTTGGGTTTAGAGCACTTTTTAAGTTTTACTTTCATTTAATTCCATTTCTCCAAAGAACTACCAGTAGCGGAGGACAAGAAGATTACACACAAGAAAAAACTTGTCATCACTTACTAACTGAAAAAATTATCTATCTCAATCTACAACAATGATAGGATAATGAGCCTGTCTACAGACGGCCTACTGGCACTCTTCGATTGCAAGTTTAGCTTGCTCCTTCACTCCACTACCTCTTGCTCCATCCCTACCCCCTTCTCTAGTGAGCCCCCTCATCTCCCATTCCCCCACCCTCTTCCATACACATCTCATCTCCACCTCCACACTTCCTCCCCTGCATGGGCACCTAAAAGCTGCACACTCGCTGCTGAAAATCACTCCCTCCACCTCATGCCCTTCATTTTCCCTAATTCCACCTTCCATCTTCCTCTCTGTCACAGGGGAGACATCTCTTCCTATGTCAACCCCTCAATAGAACAACCTCATGCCCGAAAGACTTTTCCCTTATGTCATGGACTCATATTCACTCTCACACAAATCTCAGATTTCTACTCCACCTACTGTAAAGTCTATCATGAAGGCAGATCCTCCCTAAGCTCCAATACCCACCTCCCATTATACTCTTCCTTCCACCCCTCTGACCCCCCTCTTGCCATCCAGAACAACCTATGCAACAATCTTCAACAAGACTGACTGCTTAAAAAACCCTGGTCTGCCACATACACATTCCTCTACCGTTGATCACAATGTCCTCACGGAAAAGCTGTACTCCATACTATCTGAGAGAAAATTCTTATCTTCCTTCAATCTTCAACTGCAAAATTCTCTGAATTCCCTGGGTATCTCTCTCAGCTCCTACCTCCTCCTCATGAACCCCTTAACTCCTCCGACAGACCCCATGATGACCGGTCTACGATCAACAAAATGGTCCTAATCGCGACGTCTCACAGTTAATTCCTTTTCTCACCCTGACGTAGATTCGGAGTGCCCGCACCCTACATGGTCTTACTTCACCACCACCCCAAGGAATGCCTCACTCCCACCAGTGCCACCCCCTTCCATTTCATTGGATGACAATCACCTCTTAGCCCCCTCAGTTATCGCCTCAACACCATATCACATTCTCCTGCCAGTCACTCTCCCTTAGCCATTTCCAATCTGAATTAATACCGACTCCCCACTACATGACTTAGAACTTCCCACTCAAAACCCTCAAAATCTTGCACATATACCATTCACCTTCTCACCCATCCACAAATCACATCCATCCTTATTTAAATGCCTGCTACACAACTACAGGTCAGCAGCCAACCACTTTATTGAAATTGCTGAGCTGATTCTTTCCCACAACCTCAACGTTATGGTTGTATGACGTTACAACGCATGCCTTTACTCCGAATGCCATTTCCCCGCATTTTTAGACCGCAAAAACGTTTACAACCCAGGGCTTTACAACGCAATCCATTACCACGCATTCCCCATTCCAACGCAATCACTATTCTAACTTCAGGGGGGGCGTTACCTTGGGGAACGGGTTGTAACAGTTTATGCTGTAAAGCCCGGCATTGTAAAAGTTTTTGCAGTGTAAAAAATGCGGGGTAATTGCATGTGGAGTAATTCATGCGTTGTAACAGTTGTTTCCCATACGTTATATGTTAAACTGAAACCTGGCTTTCTGACACCTCCCAGCATTTACTCTACTCTCTGATCCCCACTGGCTTCATCATCATTTGCCATGACTGAAATTATAAAATAGGTGGAGGAGTAGCACTTCTCCACAGATCCTCCCTTCAATATAAAAACCTAAAACAAGCACAAACTCTGAGTTTTGAGTGGCTATCGGTTGAACTGAAGACATCACACCAGAAGTCCATAATTCCCCACACAATTTATCACCTCTCCAGGAACAAATTTATACTTGTTGAATACCTAATCTGACTCAATGCCGAAAGTTCGACTAGCAACTCAAATAACAACTTTCTATGAGTTTTAAACTTAGACTTGAAGGACCAATATGACCTAGCAGTTTCCCTAGTCATTTCCTCAACAAGAACATCAAACAATTTTGCTCCTCGCCTACACATGTAAAAGTCTCCATCTTAGACCTCATCATCAGCAGTAAAGATATCATTAATTGTCTCCCTCCAATACCAGTGAACTGATCTGACCACTACCTGATCCCCTTCTGCAACCTCTGCACAAAAACCTCCTATTGTACCAACACAAGAAACTGAGGGCTTGGATCAGAGACTTTAAGAGCATCAACAAATCCATGTAAACCTACAAAATTACCTCAAATACAATCTAACACTAACTAGTGAACTAGTAGAGAACTACAATGCGTCCTTGTCTGAAGTAGCCAATGAACTTGCCGTGCTCAAACTAAAAAAAAACTACACAACTCCTTCTCAGTAAAATGGTTCTCTAAACAACACTTATAGGAGAGAAGAATATTCAAAATCTCTGAACATTTATGGTGATAAAACCCCTCAAAGGAATCCCTAGATGCTTTTCATAGTAAGTGCAGAGATTACAAACACTACATCCTCAAAGCAAAATTCTTCAGAAGAGAAATCACGCTGACCAAAAACAAACCCAAAAAACTGACATTGTCAGGGAATCTACGTCCCCTCGGCCTCTACCCAATCTGCCTAACAAAATAGAAACTTGCGACAATCTCTTCAACAAGGTTGACAAAATTGAGCTATCCAGCCCAAAAGCTGTGCTTTCTCATTCCCCTTAACAACTACATAAAGAAAAACAGCCTCTTTAATGACCACCCATCGGGCTTCAGATCTGGCTGCTGCACTGAGAGTGCTATGCTTCAAATAATCAATGACGCTCTCCCTATAAGGGTCAATGGAGACGCCTGTCTTCTAGTTCTATTGGATTTATCCTCAGCATTTGACACAGTCAGTCACTCATCCCTTCAAATAATCCTGAAGATCGAATGGTATCAAAGGTACTGTACTGAACTGGTTTGACTCCTGCTTAGCTAATCGCTCACAACAGGTCAAGATCTTAAACTCTCTCTCCCATCCCATGCCTCTGCGCCACTAAGCACCACAAGGCTTAATCGTATCTCCAATACTATTCGATCGTTATATGGAATTGTTCCAGCATTACTAGGCCCTTCTTTGTTTAAAATTTGTTTCTCTTTTCCTATCCCTTACTGTCATTCATTTCGTCCTCCGATGGACCTTTGTTTGTACGGATGAGGGGTTGGATATAAAGGATCCAGTCTCAGGCTATCGAAGGACAACCAACTTACAAACTAGTAATACAATTCATATATATGACACATAATACCAGGCTTTACAAGTAAAGAATTATCACTGCTAGTCCGAATATTCTGAAGAAATTTAGTCGAACAATAATCATACAAAAAAAAATTCTGTTAAGGCAATGCAAAACAATAACATTAGTACCTGGTGTTCGAAGGTTTCTCTATGCAGGTCTCTCCCTGTCATAAGTAAATCAATTAGAATGCACAATCAACTTCAGGAAACAAATCATGATGAGACAGAATCTATAATTTAGTTTAGGTTAGACGTTATCAAAGTATTCACGAGGAGCATTTAATACAGTCTAGTTAATGTGGGCTTCCCACAGGTAAAAAGAATCTCCGGAAGGTTCAGCTAGGACATGAGCCACGACAACTCGAAGGCAGAGTCCCATGAGAAAAAGAGTCCATGAATGGCGCACATCACAAATGCGTCAGTCCGAAAGGAAAGCACGTAAAGTCCTCAAAAGTTCTCAAAAGGCAGTCTCTGGGATCAGGGTTGGTTCGGCCTGGAAAAGTCTCACACACCCTTCTCCTTCAAATCAGAGTATATTATAATCTTCTAGTTCCAGTGGTGACACCTCTTTGGTCACCTCATCGTGTCAGACCACTCAGTCCATTGGTCAGTTCATGTGAGATGGTTGTTGTGAGACATAAAGAAGATACATATTATAGAAAGAGGTGGCACTGGTCACGTCAGATCATCTGGTATGCGTAAACTTTCAAACAATGCACAGCACATAAGTAAGTTCAAATAAACAGTTTCCCATAGCAAATGGTCCCAAAATAACGACTTAGTTGCAATTCACTCCTTGTAAGCGAGTGAGTTTTCTTCTAGTAAGACACAGTTTCACTTTGCATTGTAAGTTTATTAAACTTTCTTACACGTGTAAGGCAAGACGGAGTAAGAAAATGCTGGTCTATATTAAATTTGATTTAAAATTATGCCGCATATAAAGTAATGGAAACTTACATTTTGTAGGGGAAAATAAGATTCTAAAATACTTTCAACTTATAAGCACTCAGAAGATATAATTAGTTGCATTGCAAAACTCTCATGTAACTATGACATATTACTGCATTTTCAAAGTACCAACGGGTAAAATTATTTCTAATCATAAAATATTAATATTGCTTCAAATGATTTACAGTAGTATATAAATGAAGATTATAATTTGAAGGTTTTGTTTTGTTTGCATTCAATATGGCTATGCAGCATCACTTTCTCATTTCTCATTTAGTACACAATCTCCCATATGCAATGATGAAATTCAGAATGAAATCCTTCAATATTACACGTAAAAATAACCAAATTACATTGGATTTCATACGTACTTTACATACATTACTATTTCGATGAGGATGAGTAGGGATTTCATAACACGTGAATACATTATTTTAGCACTTTAGTACACAGTAACAGGCCTCGAAAAATCCTAAAATTGTTACTAGACCTGTAGGTCTAGTGACTTAAATAATCTACTCAACCTAATTATAATGCTCTTGACCTATAAACTGGTTTCAAATGATGTGATCCTGGGCAAGTATTTTACTTCACTGAGACGCCATTTTCTTCTTTATCACATATGAAAGCACCTTCAAATACACAAGTTCAGCACGTCAGCTGTATAGAAAACTCTTTTGATTTAATAAACTAAACATTAGCTCCATATAGAATACAAATCTTGCCACATATAGGATACACATGACCAATGACTTGCCTCTTAGTTCATTAACTGCATTGTTATCGGGGCGGGCAGGAATCTTTCTCAAATCATGTTTACAAACTATCACTTTTAATGAATACATAACTAAAGTATAAAGTAGCAGCACACTGTCATTTGCAAACAGCAGATTTTACATTGAAATGGCCACAGAAATTGTCACTTACAGGAGGTTTTAAAACTATATAGTGTACAATGTTTGGAAATGAAGTTTCTTCAAATATTTGTCATTTGCACATCACTAAGTAAAATGTTCTGATTAGTTCTGCTCCTATTTAAATCTTTGTTTGCATCACACTTCTGAATGACAAAAATAAATTATTTCATAATTCCTTATATATATTAAAATATGTTTGTACTATTCATTTACATGCTGTTTAAATGTTGTGTTAGTGAAAAAAAACCTCAAATGTTACATTCTTTTGTTTCCCAATTCTTGTCAGCTCACTTGACAAAAAGCATTAAGCTGTTATAAGAAAAAGAAAAGTAAAAACCATTTTCCAGGAACAGATAGGCAACAATTATTAAAAAGACAAACTGATATTTGACCTCTGTCCTTGTGCAGTGGCAAATGTGTAAAAAAAAACAAGATGTAAAGGACTCTTAATTGCTCATTTACTTCCTGAATGAAAAGAACACCTGTTTTTCCACCTTAAGTTTACTCACCAGCATGGATGAGTAAGTGCTAAAAATAGCTTGACCTGATAAAATTTACTCGCAATTGTGAGTGGGTGAGTGGACTTTTTGAGGCCTGATTAATATAATATACCATGGCTGGTTAATAATATTAGAACCTATATTATTTAATGAATACAATTTCACCTATTCTACTCTCATCTACATGCTTTTACGATGCAGTAACTAAATTATCTCACATTTATTTTCCATGTTTCTGTAATGTGTAATTTGTACACATTTATTTATAGATTACTCAAAATGTCTAAAATTGGTTTATGTGTCAAATAAAGGATGTACCAGCTTATCAGCTGCATTGGAATCCCTTTGCTTCCTACTGGAGAATGCAACAAACTCTTTTCATCTCTAAGAGGATGACACCCAACTATATCTAGGGTCTCTTTTCCAATGGATCTTGCTTACCTGTGATAAAGTCTTGCGGATCTTCAGTCATAGATGTTGCTCCGACACCTCAAACTCAATCCACAGAAGATGCAGTTCATCCTGTTCACTCCCCCGCAACCAACCCACAAAGTTCTAGACAGCCTCCACATATTTTCTTGGCTCTACCCCTCTACTTATAGACAAGGCTAAATCTGTATGCTTTACACTTGACACCAATCTGCATCTGCACGCACATACAATGCTATAGCAAAGAGTGCTCAATTCCAAATCAAGCTTCTCAAATGGAGCAAATAGCTAATCCCAGCCGATGACTTCAAAACGGTAGTTCAATCAACAGTTCTCTTGAAACTGGACTAGCATAACTCTTTACTTCCAGGCCTTCCTAGAACTCACCTTGCCCCCCTGAAGCCAGCCCTAAACTCTGCCGCTTGCCCAGTATCTGGCACACGATGTTCTGACCACATAATCTCTGTCCTGGCCACAATCAACCAGCTCCCCACTGAAGCAAGAAGTACCTTCAAATTGGCCAGTATCATCCATAAAACTCAACATGAAGGCTCACCAAACTAAGATTTGTGGGATTGGCACACCTCTTCCCTATTGTTCGATTAACTGACTATTGAGGTCGTACGTATTCGGACCACAGTCCTCCATTTGTACACCTGGGACGCACATACCTGTCATACCCATGTGGCGCCTTCAAGCCACAGCACTAGAGGAAATCATTGGGTGAGGCAACAGCAGCATATTTTTAGCTCAAAAGCAACTCAGCAAATCATGGGTTGATCATATGGGATGCCTTTAAATCAGAGGGCATTACTTGGGGCTGATTTGGAACACCTGCAAACATTTAGATGGTAATATCACGCAGATCGAATACACGCTGCTGAACCTTGAGTCATAATTGGTGGTGAACACGGAATGTGCCTGCCACTATGTGGACGAGAACCAGGACAAGGGGACCCTACTCACTAAGGAACCAGGGTAGGTAAATTATTATCAAAAACAGTGTTTCCTGTGGAATAATACAATCTATCTTGATAATAAGATGCGCAATCGCAATGAGAAGGGTTTGAGTAATGTCAGAGGGAGAAGAGACCACAGACACCAATTGTTTAGTATATCACAGTTAAAATGTATATTTAAAAAAAAAGGTATATTGGGGCGTGGCTAGGAGCGGAAGAACATGGCCGCAGCATAGAGAGGCTCCGGGCTCCCTAACCAGGGCCCAACCTATCCGTTAATCCGTTACCTTTCTGAACCCAAGGCTCCTAGGACTGTTGCGGAAGGTGAGCGGCATCGTCTGTGGCCGATTCCGGTGTCCCATCATCGTTCCTGCGGCCCGCGGGTGTGCACTGGCCGGAACCCACAGTGCGGAGAAGTGCCCAGTACCGGAAGCCTGCATGCCGGACTGGAGGAGGACGGAAGTGCCGGTAGTCCGAAAGCCTCTCCCACGTGCTGATTCTTTGGAGGCTGGCGAGCAAGTGTGACTTGTGACAGACCCAGCGGACCTGTGCGAAGCCTGGTAAAGTCCCCGATTTAATTTGCGGCAGGGGCGGGAACTGTGGAACCCCCCGGCCGCCATTACTGGAAGCACTGAGGCCGCCATTACTGGAAGCGCGGAGGATTGCGCGCCCTGTGTTGCTGGGGTGAAGGCTGCTGTTGGGGTAGTGACAGATTAGCTGAAGGCCAGCCCCGCAGGGAGCGGTTGTGTGAGGGAGCGGGGCGCTCCCCCTTCCCCCCCCGGTCCCCGTGGCTGTGGTGCGGGCAAATAGTGAGAGGCGGCCTGCCCGGTGCAGCACTGATGGCACTCAGACGACAGGGCCTGAGCATCACCGGTCATTGACCGGAGCGGCGAAGAGTTGGGCCCCCTTCCCCCCCGACCGCTATAGTGGCGCAGTGAGTGACTGCCTGCGGGCCAGACTGGGAGAACTCAAGAGAGCATTTGTGGAGAGTTGGGTGGAGTGGTCAGGGCCTCCTTGACGCTCTTCATTGTGGACTATCGGCGTAAATCACCTCTGAGCTGCCATATTGCCCCCCCCCCGGACTGCTGATCCATTCTGTGGCCTCCTTCTGCATGTTGTTTTGGCCTAGGGGCGTCAACCGTGTTGAGTGGGGGGCCCTCACGACGAGTCATCCACCTTGCCCACTGAAGAGACACGCCTCTGTCCTCCGCCGGGGGCCATTGGAGGGCTCCAACCTCTCTCCTGCACTGGACTTGCCGGTTTGAGGAATACAGTGCTCTGTCTTGTGGGCGCCTACTGTTTGAGTCCAATTCCACGTAGGGTCCTCCCATCAACTGCTACCATGAGAGGCAGGAACACGAAAGGGGCAAACCAGATCAAGTTGGACAAATTCGCCTTCACCAAATCGCAGGGTGAGGCGCAGGACAAGGAGATCTCTTCGTCAGCGGGGAATTCTGGGGGGGCCACACAAGAGGTCACTCTGCAGGATATTATGGCAATACTGAACAAGGTGGATTCCAGAATTGGGACCCGCGCGATTGACCTGGTGTTAATCCGAGTGGATTTCAACGAAATGTCCGCCAAGATATCGGACGTTCAGACCACAACAGAGGCTCTTTCCTCGGACACTTCAATCCTCAAGAAACAGGTACATCAACTGGAAGAGGATAACAAGTTTTTAAAGGCCCGCCTGGAGGATCAAGAAGGGCGCTCTAGACGAAATAACATTCGCCTAATTGGCGTGTCGGAGGGGATGGGGGAACCGGCCCTGGACCTCTTTGTGGAAGAACTGATGACGACCCATCTTCAACCGCGAGGGTTATCAAATTTATTTTCTGTGGAAAGAGCTCATAGGGTCCCGGGTGGATGACCGAAACCTGGGGCGCCCCCGCGCCCTGTTCTGGAGCGATTCTTCAACTTTCGAGACCCGGATGCCATCTTACAAGCGGCTCGGAAGGCTCCACCGATCCGAATTGACAATGCCGTCATTAACATCTTTCCAAACTACACTGCGGCAGTCTCGAAGCAACGCAGAGGGTTTGTAGAAGTGAAGAAGGCCCTAAGGGAGTGGGAGATAAAATACTCCATGTTATTTCCGGCCAAGTTGAGAGTGGAAGATGGTGGAAAGGTGTCTTTTTTCCTCAGACCTGAGAAGGCACAGGACTAGTTGGATGAAAGGTGGAAGGTGTCGAGGCGGGGTCGTAATGGTCATCGCGAATCACAAGGGAAGGAGCATCAATGCGACGTGGAGCAGGAGTAAGGACTGGTCCCTGGACTCTGGTACGCTGTGGATGAAGAGCCGACACTGTGATGGTTGAAAGGAACCGAAATCTGCTTATTTTCAAAAGACCTGCTTTGATAACTCTGGACGGTGGGCTACGAACAGATATAGTTATAGTCACGCTGAAAAGTCGCTCTATGGTACTTTTTTTCTGCTTAAATGTGTGGGGAAGTCTTGCTGAGACGCTAACTGTGGACATTTACAAGACTATTCCTTTTAAGCTTTCATCAATAAAGTCCGACCTGGGCTTTGGTTATTAGACAATGTTGAGGTAATGGGCTTGGTGGGAGCTGGAGCAGTTTTCTCTCCCCCCCTCATCGTTGAAGAATGGGAATGGGTACTAAGCACTCTGCTTTGTTGGGGTGGCGGGTTGCTGTATTTCCATCAAGCAGGGGAGCAGGGTGGGAGGTGGTTGGATTGGGCGGGTTTCTGCGGTTTATTCAAAGTTTAAAGGTTTTCTGTTTGGGGCAAAGACTGGAGGACGTTAAGCATGATAGCACTGTAGGGGTACGCTGCATTGGGAGAGGTGGGGTCAGATATATTGCTCATGGTGTTGGAGACAGTGTTAACAGGCTCTAGTACTGGTACTGATGTCCCCGTGGAGGCCCAGGTGTCTCCCTTAACATTGCTTACCTGGAATGTGCACGGCCTGGGGGATAGAATCAAACGAGGATTTGTGCTGCAACATCTGAGGCGTACTGCGCCTGCGGTGGCATTGTTACAAGAAACGCACCTGATGGGTTCGGCTTGTAAAGCCCTGGATCGTTGGGGGTACAAAATGGTTGTGCACTCTGAGTTCTCATCTGGCTCTAGAGGGGTTTGCATTCTGATTCGTAAACAATTCCCTCTGATAATACATAACACATGGACGGATACCCAGGGGAAGTTTGCAGCCATATCTTGTCAATGGGAGGGGAAGAGGTTTAATGTCGTGTCTGTGTATATCCCTCCTGCCCTGCACTCTGGGGCCTTTCAGGCACTTAGCACGTTTCTACTTAGCCTCCCGGAGGGAGAACTAATTATGGGGGGGCGATTTTAATGCAGTTGTGGATGGCGCCAGGGACCGCTACCCAAGTAGAACAGTGGGTGCAGGCAGCTCCCGTCTGATGGGGTTTCTTGACGCATTGGGTCTCCCTGACGCTTGGAGATACAGACACCCTACCGACCAACATTACACTTTCCAGTCAGGTGTGCACAATAGCCTCTCCCGTATAGATTATTTTCGCCTCTCTGCTGACAGCCTGTCCCACTTGACTGAGGTGGAGATACGTCCTCGGGGCATATCTGATCACTCACCTGTTACCCTGATCTACACAGTGCACGCAAAGGTGAGAAAGAGAATTTTCCCCATCGCTCCAGGATACCTACAGGTCCCGAAGATCCGCAAAGAAATCATTATGGCTACCAAACACTATTTTCAAGAAAATGAGAACTCTGTGCAGTCCCCTGGTGTTCTATGGGAGGCATACAAGACTGTGGTAAGGGGGCAGGCAATTGCCTCTATAGCGGGCCATAGGCGTGCGGCAAGAGGCGAGTTGAATACACTTGAGACTGTACTGGCCGAGCTCCAAGCGCAGCATGAGCAAAACCCATCTCCGGAGACAGTGCACTCTTTGCGTCTTAAACAGAGTACACTCAGGGAATGCCAGAGTGAACAGGTTAAACTTCGACTCCAGGCTACGCGACATAGGGTCTACGAGTTGGGAGACAAGGCAGGCAAGCGTTTGGCGTGGTTGGACAGGAGGGAAAGAGCGCAGAGAACAATAGCTCAGCTTCGTACCCTGGCTGGCACGGTCGTTACTGCTCCTGAAGACATAGTAGACGCCCTAGCTGATTATTTTACGCAGGTTTATACCTCCGACTCGCGCATGACGACGGAGGAGCCACAAACATACATTAAGGATATCCAAATGCCAACTCTGTCTGAGGAGGCGGCTGTGTCTCTAGAGGTGGACTTCACGACAGATGAGATACTGACGGCCATCCATTCTCTGCAGTCGGGAAAAGCAGTGGGGCCTAATGGGATACCCATTGAACTATATAAATATGCATCTGATTTAACAGCCCCACATCTTCTGGCGATGTATCTTGATAGCCTGGAAGCCGGGGAATTGCCGCGAGACCAGCGTATGGCTACTATAGTCGTACTGCCTAAACCGGGCAAACCCCTAGATGAATGTTCATCATACTGTCCAATATCCTTGCTCAACGCCGAAGCTAAGATCCTTGCTAAAATGATGGCCGTCCGATTGACCCCTCATCTCAGTACTCTGATCCACCCGGACCAATCTGGGTTTATGCCCAATAGGAACACCGCACTTAACCTGCGGAGGGTGCACGCAGTGTTAGCTCGCATGCTATGTATCCAAGAGCCCGCAGTACTCCTCGCTTTAGATGCCCGCATGGCATTTGATATGGTGGAATGGCCATATTTGTTTGCGGTCCTCAGACATTTGGGTTTCGGTCCCAAATTCTGTGCCTGGGTGATGCTGTTGTATTCGCATCCCCTTGCGCACAGGGTAGCCAATGGCCACATCTCTAGGGATTTCCAGTTGAGTCGTGGGACGCGCCTGGGCTGTCCGCTGTCTCCTTTGCTTTTTGCGTTGGCATTGGAGCCGCTGGCGGCCTGGGTCTGATGGACTCCCATGATTAGAGGGCTGAACTGGACGGCATCATTGGAGGACCGCATCTCTTTATATGCGGACAACGTACTTTTATATTTGACTTCCCCCAGGCGGTCTATAATTGTGCTATTGAATATCTGTGAAATTTTTGGACGGGCGTCTGGCTATGTCATCAATTGGTCCAAATCTGTCCTGTTTGTTTTGAAGGGCCCGCCCCGCTACTCCCGGCAGACTGCACCTTACGGGTTACAGAAGAATCTTTTAAATACCTGGGTGTGTGGGTGACACCTAATCCGGATGCTTTCCTTCTTAAAAACTTAGAACTCCCCCTAGAGCGGTTCCGAAATGATGTGCAGCACTGGCATAACCTGCCCCTGACACTACTGGGCAAGGCGGCCCTTTACAAAATGATGACACTTCCCCAATTGTTGTACATCTTGGAAAATGCCCCATTTCCGGTCCCCTTAAAATATTTTTAAAACATAGAAACATTGGTCTTGGCCTGCTCTGGGGTAGTAAACCAGCGCGTATATCACATGGCAAGTTAATCAGGAGTTGGTATGATGGAGGCATTCCTCTACCGGATATCCAGTTATATTACTGGGCTGCCCACTTAAAAATAATAAACCAATGGCTGCACGCACCCCAAACGGAACTGGCATTCCAGGTGGACAGGTATGAGCTGGGGGAGACAGGAGTTATTTCTGCGCTACATGACAAAAGAAGCACTTTATCCCTCCTGGGCCCTACGGCACACACAGTCGGTATTTGGTACAAAGCCCAGGGTCGCCTTAAATGCAAGGACATTATTTCCCAAATGACACCGCTTTGGTGCACACAACAGCTGGGTAAACTTCGCAACAGTAAGCGCTTCAAGGAGTGGGACATGATAGGTATCTCTACGGTGGGTGACCTATGGAAGAAAGGTACTGTAATATCATTTGATCAGCTCCAAGTCCAATATGATTTGGCACCCGCCGAGAGATTCAGATACCTCCAGATTAGTCATGCCCTGGTGTCTGTCATCCCACCAGGCACTGATGTGCCTGAAGCCACCCCATTAGAGGACCGACTACTAACTGAACACATGCCCAAAAGGGCGACCTCCTTCACATACCGTAAATTAATCAATAATTTGCCGGACCCAACACTAAAACTAAAACACAGTTGGTCTAACGATTTGGGAGACTTCGATGAGGCGGACTGGCAGACAGCACTGTCCTCCCCACGGGAGGTGGCCATACCCTCTAGATTACGTTTGGTTCAGCTGAAGATACTTCACAGGGTGTATTACAACAGGGTTACTTTACACATCATGGGGAGGGCGGAGCACCAGCCTTTGCTTGAGAGGTTGCGGGGAGGAAGGAACTTTTTTTCACACCATATGTCAGGAACTAGCAAGGCGCCTACCTAAACTGTTAAACTACATCTCCCAGAAGTCCTGGTAGTGGGAGTGGCGCAATAAAAGGAGGGGAGGGACCACCTGACATTGCTCGTGATTTTGTACTGTTGGTGTTCATGGAGAATCGGAGTCCGTTGGTTTGAGCTGCACTTCATGTTCTAGTTCCTGATATATATTACAGAGCTGCTTCTAGGCTGAAATACTGAGGCGAGAGAGAGAGAGCTCGCTACATTGTTACTTTAATTATCTGCAGTTAAGAAGCGGCTGGCGTCACTGTTACAAGCAGAGAGAGTGGAGCTCGATACTTTGTTACTCTAATTAACTGCAGTTAAGAAGCGGCTGGCGTCACTGTTACAAGCAGAGAGAGCGGAGCAAAGATGCATTCATAGAGAGGATTATTTACAGAGAACGCTGAGCTGACAAACTCTACCAGAGAGGAAACGGAGACAGTGAGTAGAAGCGGAGTTGTGTTACTAACATTTCCAGATATTCAAAGACAGCGCATGGGGTTTAATGCGTGTCTTGTGAAGTGCATTATAAGGTTATAGATTCTTTTTTCTTTGTGTGGGACTGAGCCTTTGGGTTTTATTGAACTGGCACGGCTGTGCAGTTTTACCTGGATTAAGGACAGCAGTAGAGCGGAGCGTAGTGGGAGGTCATTCCTACACGCTACCGTTCAGAAGAAGGTCACTAGTGTCCTGTTCTTTTCAGTGTCAAAGCGGAAGGTAGTGGGGCCCTACACCTTGCCGTATTTGGAGAGGAAAATAGAATCGGAATCTTGTGGAAACAAATTAAGAGAGCGGAGGACAGTGGTTGTATGCTACGTCTTACCGTGTCTATTTTGGAGATATTTTTGTGTGCCTTTATAAAAAGAACTTTTCGGTTTCACACTTCTTATTGATCTACACTTGGGGAATGCAGTGTGTCATGGAAGCAGCATAAGGATACCAATATATATACAAGGAGGGGTATGTTCCACCAAGATTCCAACAAATACTAGGTGGAGTTCTTTTCTGTTGTCAGAGTATAACCTGTTTTCTTGTGTTCTTTAGGAATCAGATGTACTGATACCCGTGAACTAAATACAAGGGAAAAGGAGGAGAATACCTCACTCACAAAGGTGAACTTGGTTGTCCTTTTAGCGAGAATGCAATGAGAGTAGGTTGAGTAGTGAATAACGTTAACCTGTGTGTTTCCTTTTCTTGTCTTTCAGCTGTCCCTTCCCTGCAGTCCCCTTCCGTCCCCTCCTTGTTCTATTTTTTTCCCTCGCCCTATCCCTCGAACACACTGTGCTTTTACCTCAGTGTGTTGGTGTGGTCGGGAGGTGGATCCCTATGTGCTACAATCGGATCCTGCAGCGTGGAGCCTGACACCATATGGCAGTGCCCTGGGATAGCGACATATTGGGCTCAGGTTATGAGAACATTGTCGCAGGTGGTGAAGGAGTCGGTGATCCCGGAGCCGAGACGCTGTCTTCTGAACATATGGGAACCAAACAACCTTACCCACCCAGCTCAGGATTGGGTGACACTGGGGGTAATGTACGCCAAACGAAATATAGCCAAATACTGGGGATCCGGGGAGGTGCCTGTGCTTACTGATTGGTGTAAGGATCTTGATGCAGCGATGCTGGCGGAGAGAGTGGTGTACTTAAACCAGGGGTGTCCCCAGAAATAGGACAACATCTGGGGGGCCCGGAATGAATATGGGGTTATCTGTGTGATCCACCACTGCCAGATGGGGAAAGTGATTATGATTAGGGGGAGGGAGGGTACGGGGGCATTGAGTTGTGTACCAACGTCCATGCAAGTCTGACGTTTTTATCATCGTAAAGTATGTAATGACACTGCTGATTAAAATGCACAGTCGTATCCACTATATGAACTTTATGTCGGTCATATGCCCTGCTAATGTTATTAATAAAAACAATTTTTAAAAAAAGAAGGGATATAAATGAAAAAGAGAAATGAAGAACATTTTTGTGTGATGTCTCCAATGAAAACAGGAACCTAAGGTATTAGTGACAAGTTTGTGACAGTTTTTTACAAGGTTTACACAATTATATGAAAGTCAACCATTATTAAATATATTCAGGGTAAACAGCGGCTATATCAGTGATATTTCACTCAGTGGAAGCACTCTGCGAACATACCTTGTAGCTAGAGCACTTGAGGTGCTTCAATTACACCGCACACTCATCTTGTACACATGCGTCCTCAGACCGTGCAGGCCGGTTGCTGTCGAGGCTGATAAGTAAGGAGCAACCCCATCACCCTATTCTCTCGTTGTGGACCCTTGGAGGGCAACAACTTCACACTCAGCACGAAATTCATGCCACTATACCTCCCTTTACCAATTGACCATGAGAATCGGGGCTGACCGATTAGCTGCATTCTTTTCCACAATTAGATTACCTGTTATCTCGCCTGAGCAACGGGAGGCGATAACACCTTTTGAAATCCGGGAAGCCATCAAGGCCCTAGCGACGGGTAAGACCCCAAGACCTGGCGGCCTGCCAGCTGAATGATACAAAGCCTATGCTCATACACTATCGCCCCACTTAAACGCCTTGTATAATGAGGCACGTGCTGCATCCAGTCTTCCTGTGTCGATGCACAAACCCCTACTCATCTCACTACCAATGCCAGACAGATATCATACTGCCCTGGGTTCCTATCACCCCTTGATGTTACTAAATACTGAATACAAAATACTTGCCAGGGTCTTCGCTGATTGTCTAGCTCCTTTAGTCTCATCTATGGTTCACCCAGACCAAAACATCGCTAAACTTGCGGTCTCTTCCGGGTCTCTAAATATTCAGCCCTTAAGTGGACACATTCTGGTTGGCTGGTACTGGACCTGGAGAAGGCTTTTGGTTCTCTAGAATGGGAATTTCTTTTTGATGCTTTACCTCGATATGGTCTTGGGTGTCGTTTCATCCAGCTGATTTGCATGCTCTATACTGCACCGACGGCCAGAGTGAAGACGGGCTCCTACATATCTGCCCCAATTACAATAGGCAGGGGTACCTGACAAGGTTGTCCACTGTCCCCACTGCTCTGTTTACTGCCCATAGAGTTGCTAGCTGCTGCTATCCGAGCACGGGGTGTGCACTAGGGTATCCCTCTGGGAGACTGGACGAAAACAAATTCACTGTATGCTCATGACCGTCTCCTGTATATTCAAGACATGCAGTCAGATCCCACTGAACTGGCCCAGACTCCTGACGAGAGTACCTGCAGGTCAACTGGGTCAAGTCATGTTTATTCCCATTTGCAGCAGAATGTCCAGATCCCTCTTTTACGCTCAAGGAAGTGTCCTAATATATGGCAGCTTAACATGTTCAGATATCTGGGGATTAGAAACTATCAAGACATCACGGAAGCCACTGACGAAGGAGGAAGCACTGAGGTGTGGGGGTTGATTGGACCCTCTGTACCCTTCGCCCAGCTTGGCTCATGGGGCATTGCCTCCTCATTTCAAAAGCTTATATCATCAGTATTTCTGACCTAGCTTTTTCACGTGTATCTATTAAGTCTATCTATACACATTGATAATACATAACACTCTCCATCTGTGGGAGCACATTAGTGAGTGACAGGGGGATCTATATACCCGGTCCTGACGAAGGGGCATGTCGCCCCGAAACATGTTGACCCACACAGGAGAGCAAGACTAGTAACCCGCTCTTGCCCTCCGCCTCACCCTTTTTAACGATACCAGCCAGTGCCTATTAAACAGTTTTTTCTAACACCAGGCCAGGTATCTTTTAAACTCACCTATATCACTCCTGACCCCACTGACACTCACCTCATTATCACTCACATAGCACTCACATCTAAAAGGTGCTCCGGCGTAGCCGCTTGTCGCAGCACTGCCCCGTCCCGCAGCGGGGGCGGGAAGACCCCGATGATGAAGCATGACACCAAGGGCCCTTTTGGTGTGTGAGGGGTATTTTAACACACTGAGTGTATTCCAACAACATCGGAATATCTACTGATTTATTTTCAGGTGGTCTTTGTTGATTACTCATACGATTAGAAACTATCACCAACCAGCAGACCTGTTAGCAGGCAACCTGTAGGAGAGTAGGGTCTGCTATCCTATGGTCACCCCAATTTTTGCTTTTTGCTTCACTGGTTTTCGACTTAATGTGGCTGTGGGCCTGCTAATCAGACCCCCAGCCTGCTGTTCTCTCTCTAAATTCACAGACATGTACTATAGGTACATAACCAATTTGGTACTGGACACCTTGTCAGCCCCTATCCAGTGCACCCTAGGTGCCAAGGGCATAGGTGCATCCAAGGCCTACCAGGGGCTGCAGCATATCTTTTGCCACCCCTGGCTGGTACTTAAATCGACACAACTGACTGTTCCCACAGCTGGGGCAAGGTGGTGTACTCACCCCTTGCTTAGATGTAGTATACCTATGTCTAAACCTATATCTGGACACATCTATACCTATCAGTCACTCCCATGGCAGGCCTTTACAGTCCTGGAGGCAGAGTGCTTGGTTTTATGTGAGATGGTGCTCTAGCATGAGCTGAGCCTGACTGCAGTGTTGGGACCAATTCCTTAATGCTGTTCCAGTGATACTGCCATACCATATACTCTTAAGTGCATTATAATCCTTACGGTTATTGCAACTCTGATTTGGCTTTATCAAAACATGTCATGTTTGGTGTCATACACATTGGAATACTATCCCCTTGCCAGTCCTGGTAATGGGGATAGCGTCCCACCCTTCTAGAGGGTGCAGGCATGTTACTTTACTAAAACGCGGTTAATCCTAACCAGAGCCCCAGCATCACAAAATGGATGCTGCTGCCACAGACACATGTCTGGCCTCCTGCTGCTGACCAAAACTCGGCAGAGGACGCCTGGACAAAGGGTTTCCTGTCACAGGGAGGTGTCACACCACCCCAGACAGGAGATAGTGGATTGTAGCAGGGAGGATTGAATGAAACTAGACACTGCCTGGGGCGCATAAGGTGTCCCTGGGCAGATTCCAGTCAAACCGGTTCTGGGGCCATCCTGCCCCAGTCCTGGCGTGAAACTGGACAAAGGGAAAGGGGTGTAACCACCCCCTTCCCAGGTCCCACCCATAGGAGGGACCTAGCAGGTAATCCAGCCCCTTGATTCGACTTAAAAGTAGGAGCTGTGCAGATGCACATCAGATTATCCTGACTGAAACTTATGAAACGAAACTCTGGACCCTTCGACCTCCCACTCCTCGTGGAAGACTGAAGAATCTCCCTTGTGGTCAAGGAGTGACCACCCTGTGCAAACAGGCACCATCCAGCACCTCGACGTTTGCTTTGTTGCAGTTCCCGCCGGAACTCGAGCGACAGAGATCAACAAGACCCAGCGTGCCTGCCTTCTAACAGCCCGATCCACAGTCCCTGCAGAGCTGATACCCGTGGAGGCAACCTGAAGCGTGGGAGCGGCCATCTTGGAGAAACAACGAAGCGCTGACCGTGCAGCATCCAAGGCCCCCTCGAAGCTGTGCATTAGAGTCCGAGAAGCTCCAGCCCCGAGCAGCTTGTGCACCGAAGCTCACTCCTCCACACTCAACGAGTGCTGCGTGGGGCCCTTTTGCACCTTTCTGCTTGATACGTTGGTCCAGTCACCTGCCCGTTGGCTAGTGGCCCCAGTACCGACGAAACCTTTAATTTACACAGCTGGTCTGGTTGCTCCAGACTGGCACCCGCTCCCCTGAAAAGGAGCACCCGCTCAGACCTTGCTGGTCCGAGTGTTAAGCCATCTTCGATTCCTGCGTGGGTTGCATTTGCCAAGGCCTGTTGACTCCGATCTTGAAGCTGACACTGCCGACAGCGAGAGCCTTTGTGGGACAGCTTGTGATTCACTTCAGGACATCCTCGGTGCCCCAGAGACCACGTGGCAGCGGAGAGAAGCTACATGACATCGACTTGATTGCGCCCAACATTGCCTGGTTCCTTCCTGGTTCCTTCCTGGTCACTGGCTAGTGACCCAGACTCTGTCCCCTCTGCTTTCAGGTACTCTACAACTTCGATCCACCCTTGGATCGCACCGGACACTTCTCTTCTGGACGCCTGCAGCATCTTCATCTCCAGGCACCCTAGATCTTCGTGACGAAACCCGACACACCTTTGCACCTGTGCACCCGCTTCATGTGGGTGAGGTAACTCTTGAACGCCGGTGCTCCTGTAGTGTTTTACACCTCTAGTGTCTAAGTCTAAAGTTTTGTCCTTCTAGGCCAGTCGGAAGACTCTTAAAACTGTAACTCGATAACTTTTACGCACCATTGACTTTGCATTGGTCCATGCCTTTGCTTTCTGCACTGCACCGAATTCCGCGGGCTACTCCCGCCCTAACTGCTGTTAGTGCATCATAGTCCAAGCGATTCCCAAGGCCCTAGGCCTTACCCCAGATCGATTAGTGATTGTTATACCACTTTATTGATATATGGTTTGAGTGGCCACCGGCCTCATCCAAAACGTGCAACTTGTCTATGTTTAACTGTGCTTTTATTTAAACGCTTGTGCTTCATTGCTCATAAAGAGTAGTGGGGATTATTCTAAGAATAAATACATATATTTTGATAATATATAACTTGTGTGGTGTCCTTTCATTTGATATTACAAGATTGTATATGGTAAAACAGCTCGCTTTACTCACCCTTTGAAGTTAAGCCTTTAAGGCTGCTTAGTCCATGCCACCCCAAGGATAGCTTATCTATAAGGTTGACTTACAACCACCACCATAAGGGATTGTTTGGACTGATATAAGGTGCCCCCAGAACTGGAGACATCATACATCAGGCCAACTTCTCACATTGGTGAGCAGCGGTACGGATTCGAGCTTTGCTGTTGTTTTACCTTTACAATCTTATATCAAATTGAAAGATCACATTAAGTACCATAGGTACATATAAATAAAAGCTTAGCATATTTAAGTTCTACTGAACTTAGTAGTTGTAGGTAGAAGGGCTTAGCACACCCTGACTACAACTCAAGCAAGGTACAGTAGGAAAACACTTAGTGTAGGTAGGTGCATCACTTACACCACACTAGAGTCATGTCTGGCACAGGTGAAGCTACAGGTATTCTACCTGTGACGGTTGACCCTCCACAGGCAACCTCCAACTATGACAAATTCAGCCATAGGGACTTGAGTGCCTTGTACACTGCAAGGAAGCTGAGAAAGGGTCACAACCCTACAATTCCTATCATGATAGCCATCCTAGAAAAGGATGACCTTGAGAAAGCTAGAGTAGCTCCCTCAGGATCAGGAGATGGAGTGAACCCCATAGACACTGAGATCCCCTCCTCAGAAGTAGAAAATGAGGAGGTAGACCCTGAATCAGAAGGTGAAGAGTCAGATCATGGTCAAGGGGATACCCAGGTACCAGTGGTAAGGCTTAGCCAAGCCAACTTGGACCTACATGGAAATGGAGAGGGCCAGCACCTCCCCAGAGTACATAACCGGATTCTCCCAGGCAATAGGAGAGAGAGAAGCCCTTCCAGGGATTCTCACATTTCTAGTGCCTCAAGAGAATCACAGAGAGGAATGACTTCCCCTCAAAGAAGAGAGCATAAGGCCAGGATGAGAGCAGTGAATCTCCAAATAGAAAGAGAGGAATTAGCCCTGGCCCAAGCTAGACTAGCTTTTGCAAGAGAGCAGAAGTTAAGTGGGGAGATCCCCACTGGTGGCAGCATTATCCCACGAGATAAAGACAGGTCCTATGATCATAAAAACCTGAGTAAGATTGTGCCCCCCCCCTATAGAGATGGGGATGATATCCACAAATGGATAACTGCTCTGGAGAGGGCTTGCATGGTACAGCAGGTCCCTCAAGAACAGTGGGCAGCAATCTTGTGGCTCTCCTTTTCTGAGAAAGGGAGAGATAAGCTCCTCACAGTTAGACCTGAGGATGCTAAAAACTACTCTGTCTTGAAGAGTGCTCTTATTGAAGGGTTTGGCCTAACCACTGAGCAATACAGGTTGTTGTTCAGAGACACCCAAAAAGCACAGACTCAAGACTGGACTGATTTTGTTGATTGTGCCACTAAGGCTCTGGAGGGTTGGTTGCAGGGAAGTAACGTTTCAGACTATACAGGATTGTACAATCTTATAATGAGAGAACAGATCCTTAATAACTGTACAAACCAGCTGTTGCATCAACACCTTGTAGACTCTAATCTGACCTCTCCCCAAGAATTGGGAAAGAAGGCAGACAAATGGGTCAGAACAAGGGTTAAGCAGAAACCCCAGAACCAAGGAGGTGATCAGAAGAAAGCAGACCAGAAGGGTGGAGATAAGAAAGAAAAAGACCTGAAGTCTTCTACAGGCCCCCAAAATAGTAATAAGGAGGGTGGTTCCCAGAATGGTAACAAGAAAAAGAAGAATGATGGCCCAAAGAAACCTTGGTGCAACTTTTGAAAGTCCACTTCTCATTGGGGAAGTGAATGCACCAAGAGAAATCCAGCCCCTACCACTGCAGTCCCTAAGACACCTGCACCCCCTAGTACAGTTAGCAGTGGTAGTGCACAACCCAAGGCTATAGTAGGGTTAACCCTGGGTACTGAGATGGAAACTGGCTTAGTCAGAGTCCCTACTCAGGCAGTTCTGATCTGTGAGGGGGACATAGCCATGTCCTCTGCTATAAGTCCTAATAACTTGGGCAAGTATAGGCAGATGCCTTTAATTAATGAGAAGCTGGCTCAGGCCTACAGGGACACTTGTGCCAGTGTCACTATGGTGACACCTAACTTTGTGGACCCTGAACAGCTGATACTAGGTGAGAATTACCTAGTGACCAACGCAAGCAATGCCACTACTACACATAGTGTGGCTGTTGTTAACTTCTCCTGGGGAGGGGTAACTGGCCTAAAGAAAGTTGTGGTTAGTGCAGACCTCCCAGTTGATTGTTTGTTGGGCAATGATCTTGAGGAATCCTTATGGTCAGAAGTGGAGTACAGGACTCATGCAGAAATGCTAGGGATTCCAGCCCATGCCCTTGCTGTAACCAGGTCCCAGGCCGAGAAGTGCCTACCTGAACCTGTGGTGGATCTTGAAACAATAGACCAACCACAACCCAAGAGAAGGTGCAAGAGGGTCAAGGCAGTGCCTTCCCACTTGCCCCAGGTTGAGGATCAGACCTCACAGGAGGGTGATTCTGTGATCCAAGAGGAGACTGTCTCTGAAGAGCTCGAACCTGATCAGGTTGAGTTTCTGGGGACAGGGTGACCCTCAAGGGCAGACCTGGGGCAGGCTCAGTTGACTTGCCCTTCACTTGAACCCCTCAGACAGCAAGCCGCTGCTGAGGCTGCTGGGAATGCTCAAGATACCCATAAAGTGTATTGGGATGATGGGCTCCTTTATTCAGAGGCTAGAGACCCCAAGCCTGGTGCAACCAGGAGGTTGGTTATACCTCTGCAATTTAGGGGCTTCCTTCTAACCTTGGCCCATGATATTCCCCTTGCAGGACACTTAGGCCAGAACAAGACTTGGGACAGGCGTGTCCCTCACTTTCACTGGCCTCACATGTCAGAAGATGCCAAGGAGTTTTGTCGCTCCTGTGTCACCTGCCAAGCCAGTGGCAAATCAGGTGGCACCACAAAGGCCCCCCTTATACCTCTACCTGTGGTGGGGGTGCCCTTTGAGAGAGTTGGGATTGACATTGTTGGACCAATGGATCCCCAAACAGCATCTGGGCACAGATTTATACTGGTGGTAGTGGATCATGCCACCAGGTACACAGAGGCAATTCCCCTGAGGACCACAACAGCTCCTGTTGTGGAAAGAGCCTTACTTGGAGTTTTCTCCAGAGTGGGCTTTCCAAAGGAGGTACTTTCAGATAGAGGTACTAACTTCATGTCTGGATACTTAAAAGCAATGTGGAAGGAGTGTGGTGTGAACTATAAGTTCACCACACCCTATCATCCTCGGTGCAATGGGCTTGTGGAGAGATTCAACAAGACCCTAAAGGGAATGATAAAAGGATTACCTGAAAAGCTCAGGCGTAGATGGGATATCCTTTTACCCTGCTTACTCTTTGCTTACAGAGAGGTCCCACAGAAGGGGGTTGGCTACAGCCCTTTTGAACTTTTGTTTGGCTACCCTGTGAGGGTCCATTGTGTCTTGTGAAGGAAGGATGGGAGTTACCTCTCAAAAAGCCTAAACTTGATATTGTGGACTATGTACTTGGTCTGCGCTCCCGGATGGCTGAATACATGGAGAAAGCATCCAAAAACCTGGAGGCCAGCCAAGAATTACAGAAAGCTTGGCATGACCAAAAGGCTGTTCTGACTGAGAACCAGCCAGGGCAGAAGGTGTGGGTGTTGGAGCCAGTGGGCCCAGCAGCTCTCCAGGACAAATGGTCTGGACCCTACACCATACTGGAAAAGAAGGGAGAGGTCACCTACTTGGTGGACCTTGAAACCCCTAGGAGCCCCCACAGGGTGCTCCATGTAAACAGGCTGAAAACATTTGTTGACAGGGAAAGCATGGGTTTACTCGTGGCTACAGATGGGGATCAGGAGGAAGAGAGTGACCCTCTCCCAGACCTGCTTTCCCAAAACTCTGATGATGGCTCAGTGGAAGGAGTAGCCTTGGCAGGCAGCCTCACTGACCAGCAACAGATGGACTGCAGACAGGTTCTGCAAGCCCATAGACACATGTTTTCACTTACACCCAGTCAAACTAACTGGTGCACCCATGTGGTGGATACTGGTGACAGTCTGCCTGTGAAGAACAAGATCTACAGGCAACCTGACCATGTCAGGGATTGTATAAAGGCTGAGGTGCAGAAAATGTTAGACCTTGGAGTGATTGAGCCATCAGAGAGCCCGTGGGCCAGCCCAGTAGTCCTTGTGCCAAAACCTCATACCAACGATGGAAAGAGAGAAATGAGATTTTGTGTGGACTATAGAGGTCTCAATGCTGTCACTAGAACAGATGCTCATCCCATTCCAAGGACAGAAGAGCTCATTGATAAGCTGGCTTCTGCCACATATCTGAGCACATTTGATTTGACAGCTGGCTATTGGCAAATCAGGTTAGCTGAGGAGTCTAAGGCCAAAACAGCATTCTCTACCCCCAGTGGACATTATCAGTTTGTGGTGATGCCCTTTGGTTTGAAGAATGCACCTGCCACCTTCCAAAGGTTGGTGAATCAAGTCCTTTCTGGGTTGGATGACTTTTGTGCAGCATATCTAGATGATATTGCTGTATTTAGCTCTACCTGGGAGGATCACCGGATCCACCTGAAGAAGGTTCTGGAGGCCCTGCAAAAGGCAGGCCTGACTATCAAGGCTACCAAGTGCCAGATAGGACAGAGCAAGGTTGTGTACTTGGGCCACCTAGTAGGTGGGGGTCAAGTTCAACCATTGGAGTGCAAGATCCAGGCCATACAGGACTGGGCTCCTCCAACTACCCAGACACAAGTCAGAGCCTTCTTGGGCCTGACTGGGTATTACAGGAAATTTGTAAAGAACTATGGGTCCATTGTGACACCATTGAATGATCTGACATCCAAGAAGATGCCCAAAAAGGTTCAGTGGACAGTTAGCTGTCAAAGGGCATTTGATGACCTGAAGAAGGCCATGTGCTCTGCACCAATCCTTAAGAGTCCTGACTACTCCAATCAGTTCATTGTTCAAACAGATGCTTCTGAGTTGGGGGTGGGAGCTGTGCTTTCACAACTTAATGTAAATGGTCTTGACCAGCCCATTGCTTTCATTAGCAGAAGGCTGACCCCCAGAGAGAAACGTTGGTCAGCCATTGAGAGGGAGGCCTTTGCTGTGGTTTGGGCCCTGAAGAATCTGAGGCCATACTTGTTTGGTACTCACTTCCTAATTCAGACAGACCATAAGCCCCACTTGTGGCTCAATCAGATGAAGGGTGAAAACCCCAAACTACTCAGGTGGTCCATTTCCCTACAGGGGATGGACTTTACAGTGGAGCACCGCCCAGGGACTGACCATGGTAATGCAGATGGTCTCTCCAGGTACTTCCACTTAGAACATGAAGACTTATCTGGTCAAGGTTAAGTTTAATGTCCCTGCGTTTGGGAGGGGGTTGTGTAAGAGAGTAGGGTCTGCTATCCTATGGTCACCCCAATTTTTGCTTTTTGCTTCACTGGTTTTCGACTTAATGTGGCTGTGAGCCTGCTAATCAGACCCCCAGCCTGCTGTTCTCTCTCTAAATTCACAGACATGTACTATAGGTACACAACCAATTTGGTACTGGACACCTTGTCAGCCCCTATCCAGTGCACCCTAGGTGCCAAGGGCATAGGTGCATCCAAGGCCTACCAGGGGCTGCAGCATATCTTTTGCCACCCCTGGCTGGTACTTAAATCGACACAACTGGCTGTTCCCACAGCTGGGGCAAGGTGGTGTACTCACCCCTTGCTTAGATGTAGTATACCTATGACTAAACCTATATCTGGACACATCTATACCTATCAGTCACTCCTATGGCAGGCCTTTACAGTCCTGGAGGCAGAGTGCTTGGTTTTATGTGAGATGGTGCTCTAGCATGAGCTGAGCCTGACTGCAGTGTTGGGACCAATTCCTTAATGCTGTTCCAGTGATACTGCCATACCATATACTCTTAAGTGCATTATAATCCTTACGGTTATTGCAACTCTGATTTGGCTTTATCAAAACATGTCGTGTTTGGTGTCATACACATTTCAATACTATCCCCTTGCCAGTCCTGGTAATGGGGATAGCATCCCACCCTTCTAGAGGGTGCAGGCATGTTACTTTACTAAAACGCGGTTAATCCTAACCAGAGCCCCAGCATCACAAAATGGATGCTGCTGCCACAGACACATGTCTGGCCTCCTGCTGCTGACCGAAACTCGGCAGAGGACGCCTGGATAAAGGGTTTCCTGTCACAGGGAGGTGTCACACCACCCCAGACAGGAGATAGTGGATTGTAGCAGGGAGGGTTGAATGAAACTAGACACTGCCTGGGGCGCACAAGGTGTCCCTGGGCAGATTCCAGTCAAACCGGTTCTGGGGCCATCCTGCCCCAGTCCTGGCGCGAAACTGGACAAAGGGAAAGGGGTGTAACCACCCCCTTCCCAGGTCCCACCCATAGGAGGGACCTAGCAGGTAATCCACCCCCTTGATTCGACTTAAAGGTAGGAGCTGTGCAGATGCACATCAGATTATCCTGACTGAAACTTATGAAACAAAACTCTGGACCCTTCGACCTCCCACTCCTCGTGGAAGACTGAAGAATCTCCCTTGTGGTCAAGGAGTGACCACCCTGTGCAAACAGGCACCATCCAGCACCTCGACGTTTGCTTTGTTGCAGTTCCCGCCGGAACTCGAGCAACAGAGATCGACAAGACCCAGCGTGCCTGCCTTCTAACAGCCTGATCCACAGTCCCTGCAGAGCTGAGACCCGTGGAGGTGACCTGAAGCGTGGGAGCGGCCATCTTGGAGAAACAACAAAGCGCTGACCGTGCAGCATCCGAGGCCCCCTCGAAGCTGTGCATTGGAGTCTGAGAAGCTCCAGCCCCGAGCAGCTTGTGCACCGAAGCTCACCCTTCCACACTCGACGAGTGCTGCGTGGGGCCCTTTTGCACCTTTCTGCTCGACGCGTTGGTCCGGTCACTTGCCCGTTGGCTAGTGGCCCCAGTACCGACAAAACCTTAAATTTAAACAGCTGGTCTGGTTGCTCCAGACTGGCACTCGCTCCCCTGAAAAGGAGCACCCGCTCAGACCTTGCTGGTCCGAGTGTTAAGCCATCTTTGATTCCTGCGTGGGTTGCATTTGCCAAGGCTTGTTGACTCCGATCTTGAAGCTGATACTGCCGACAACCACCACCATAAGGGATTGTTTGGACTGATATAAGGTGCCCCCAGAACTGGAGACATCATACATCAGGCCAACTTCTCACACAACCTCAGAAGAGCTACAATGGTTATCAGGTCACAGATGACATTCTGGTGCACACTCCCACTGTCTGTCATGGGCTGGGTGGCACTTCTCAAGATGGTGGTATTACCACGGCTATTATCTAGTTCACAATTTGCCTATCTACATTGCACTCCCCCTCCTCCGCAGACGTGAGAGTCCCATGAGGGAATTCATTTGGAAAAACTCTGGTTGCCAAGTGGCACTCTCTAAGCTATACCTACCAACCAATCAAGGCAGGCTGGCAGGTCCCAACATGGAATAATACTATCTTTCCTCCCAGCTTCAATTGGTGGTCAAATGGCAGGCCGGGAAGCACCACTCTGACACAGCCATGCTGTTACCAGCCTGGACACCCTTGACACTACTGCAACTATTCCATCCTTGAACTCATGGAGACAGCCAGTACCAGTGATCTCAGAAGTAGCATTCCATTGTTACCGCAGAAGCCTATACATCATGTGGGCTTCTATGTCATAAGCACCGGCGCTGCCCCTACTCGGCACGCCTAGAGGCTGTACTATCACAACATTTGCGGAACTCATTGTCTGGCAGGAAGCAGCCGTCCAAAGCCTAGGTGGCCTCAATCAAGAGACGGTGCCCTAATGCCTTATGACACGCTGATAGAAGAAAAGGGTCTTCCGCCAGGTCAATTCCTGCCCCATGCTTCACTAATAGCTGTGATAGGTGAGGAGAAATGTCAGAGGAGAAACAGACCCACTTAATGGTCCAATACCTGCATGTGCTAGGATCAGGTAAGCACCTCTCAAAATGGGTCACAGAATCGCTGAACCTGCACACAGAAACACTGCTTTTACCCTTGAGACAACGATGGAATACAGATCTGGCCTGTCCCTGCACCGACAAGGAACGGGTGGTCATAAAAGAAAGGCCAGCCCAAATCCTCACAATCCCTGCTTTTGCCTCATCCAATATTACATCACTCAAAGAGCCTACCTCACCCCAGCCAAAATAAATCGATCACCGTACGGATGCAGCCTACCCCAGATGCAAAACACCAGATGCTGATTTCCTACACATGATATGGGCGTGTCCACTCCTCATTGCCCATTGGCAAGGAGTCACGAACAAGCTATATGGTTGCGCAGGATGTACAGTGACACTTACAAATATGCATCTTTGGCCTGTTCTGTAGAAACAAGCAACTCAGAATTCCCAATCGGTTCTTGGACCTGGGCATACTAGTAGTGAAGAGCTTAATCATTAAGAGGTGGAAATCACCAGCACCCCCCCATTGGTAGTTTGGAGGCAATGGATGTTAGTCTGGGCCAAAGCCGAAAGCATTGTTACATAGGAAGATGTTAGATCTGGGGGTCTCTAGTTGGCAATGGTATACACCTGTGACCAAATAGGGACCCTTGCTTCTAAGTCAGGGAAAGAGGATTACATTACTGGATAACCCCTGCTCACCCCCTTGGTAGCTTGGCACATGCAGACAGGCTTATCTTAGAGGCAGTGATGTTGATGGATTCTTGACCAACTACGTCGACGATCGGCTCTGCGATGATGTCGGCTTCGGTGTTGATACAGCACAGCAGCAGGCGTCGGGCAGGTGTCGTAAGTTGGAGCTGCGCTCACGGCTATGGCAGACTTATGATGTCTTCGATGGCGTCGATGTGGCACGGCAGCCGGTGTCGGGTCTATGTTACAAGTCGGAGCGGCGCTCACGGCTTCTATGCAGATGACAACGTCGCTCGCCGGCATCGGTGTTGCAGAATTCCTTCTGTAGCAGCTATAACCGCAAGTTCCAGATGCAGGCAAACAGAAGGGGTGAAGTCTGGTAACCCTGAGACTTCAGTCAGGAGGCAAGCTCAAATTAAGCCCTTGGAGTAATATTCTGCAAGAAGATGAAAGTTCTTAAAAAGTCCCTTCTCCTTTCTTTGGCAATAAAGAAACCAATGCAGGCCAACCCAGCACACTGGCAGAGGGGCAGTCCAAACTCCTGCAGCTTCCTTGGTTTTTCTCCTTGGCAAAAGGTGTGTCTTGTTCCCAGAAGCGATCCAAAGTCTTGGGGTCTGGGTCCCCATATTTATACTCTTTTTCTCTTTGTTCTCTGAAGGCAGAGAGGCCTTTGCCCAGTACAAACCAGTTCTGGTCAGTCCTGGAGCACTTTGTTGACAAGACTCCTTCTTTCCTTTCGCAGTATAGGCCAGGGACATCAGACACGCCGCAGGAGGTGGAGCCAGCATTGTGGAGGGAAGGTACAGCCCTATTCAGGTCCCAGGTCCAACTCCTCCCACCCATCTACATGCAGATCTCTCTATTCAGCCCTGTGCTGACTCACCCTGTCTCCTGGAATCCCCCAGCCCCAGCCCCTGTCACTCAAACTCCAGACAAACAATATGCAACTTAGTAGAGGCAGGCTTGGATAGTTAGGCAAGAAAATACCTACTCTCTAAAAGTGGTATTTTCAAACACAGAATGTTAAAATCAACGTCACTAAAAGATGTATTTTATCATTTTGAGTTCAGGCATACTAAACTCAAATTTCTACATAGTTCTCTGAGTCAGTTAGGATTATAAGATGTTATAATCAAACTGCCCATCCTGGCCTATGGGGAACAGGTAGCCTTGCAATAGTGAAAACTGGAAATGGCTGTTATTCACTATTAGGACATGCCACACACACCAGGACATGTCCTACCTTATACTTACAATGCAACCTGCTCTTGTGCCTACCTTAGTGGAGTCTGATATGAAGAAAAGGGAAGGTTTAGGGACTGGCAAGTGGGTGCACTTACCAAGTCAACATGGCAGTACTACACTGCACACAGGCTCTGCAATGGCAGGCCTGAGACACACTTTACAACCTGCTTCTGTTGGTGGCACAACCAGTGCTGCAAGTCCACCAGCAGCATTTGATCTACAAGCCCTGGGCACACATGGTGCACTGTACTAGGGTCTGACAAGTAAATCAAATAACCCAATCATGGAGCCACTAATCAATACATCAATTTAACATAGGGAGCACTTGCAGTGTGGCACTGAAGAGCAGTGGCACAGTGCTCAAAGCATCTAACCAGCAAAACAGATCAAAAACAGAGGAGGCAATCAGTAAAAGATGGAAGGGAGACTCACGCCAATGATACTAGGTCTAACAGAAGGACACTCTGGGGCTCCACAAGATACCAATCGGCAACCATTGGGACAGAATCCTTTCCAACGCCCACAACACCAAGGAACTCTTCTCCATCATACAGGAATTTGCCAAACCCAACAGCGAAACAACAGACGTCCCTTCCTCCCAAGACCTCTGCATAGACTCAGCACCTTCTTTCACTTCAAGATCAAGACGCTCTACGACAACTTTGATGATCACGACCGCTGCACTACCCCAGCCCCCACCCCCAGCGATGCCACCCAACAGACCTTGCTTACGTGGACCCCACTCGGACATAAAGCACCATAAAGACCATGAAGAGCATCTACTCTGCTGCACCTTCTGACCCATGGCCACCTCACATCTTCCACAGGGCTGCCATAGCCATTGCATCTGAGCTATGCCGGACAATGAACTGCTCCTGTGAGACCGCCACTTTCCCCGACGACTGGAAACATGCCGAAGTCAACCCCCTCCTGAAAAAACCATCCGCGGACCGAACGGACCTCAAGAATTTCAGGCCCATCTCACTGCTTCCCTTTGCAGCCAAGGTCACCGAGAAGACCGTCAACACCCAGCTAACACACTTTACCGAAGCCAACAACACCTTAGACACCTCCCAATTCACACTCTGCAAAAACCACAGCACAGAGACCGCCCTCCTTGCTGCCACGGATGATATACGCACTCTCCTCGACTAAGGCCATACAGCACCCCTCATCCTCCTGGACCTCTCAGCAGCCTTCAACACTGTCTCCCACCGCACACTAGCCACCAGACTGCACAACCCGGACATCCAAGGAAAGGCCCTAGACTGGATATACTCATTTCTCACAGGCAGAACACAGAGAATAAGACTCCCACCCTTCCTCTCTGAAACAACAAAGACCAGATGCGGAGTACCCCAAGGATCCTCCCACAGCTCCACCCTCTTCAACATCTACATGGCCCTCCTCACAACCATCGCCAGAAACCATGAGCTCAACATCGTCTCCTACGCCGATGATACCCAACTCATCCTCTCCCTCACCAAGAAACCCAACATCACCAGGCATAACTTCCAAGAATGGGTGAAAGCCATCGCAACCTGGATGAAGAACAGCTGCCTGAAAATCAACTAAGAGAAAACAGAAGACCTCATCCTCGCCTCAGCATGGAATGACACCTAGTGGCCACCCGCCCTTAGAAACCAATTCACCCTGACAGACTATGCACCTAACCTCGGCATCATACTGGACTCATCACTTACAATAAATCAAACAGGCACCATCCAGCACCTCGACGTTTGCTTTGTTGCAGTTCCCGCCGGAACTCGAGCAACAGAGATCGACAAGACCCAGCGTGCCTGCCTTCTAACAGCCCGATCCACAGTCCCTGCAAAGCTGAGACCCGTGGAGGCGACCTGAAGCGTGGGAGCAGCCATCTTGGAGGAACAACGAAGCGCTGACCGTGCAGCACCCGAGGCTCCCTCGAAGCTGTGCATTGGAGTTTGAGAAGCTCCAGCCCCGAGCAGCTTGTGCACCGAAGCTCACCCCTCCACACTCGACGAGTGCTGTGTGGGGCCCTTTTGCATCTTCCTGCTCGACGCGTTGGTCTGGTCGCTTGCCCATTGGCTAGTGGCCCCAGAACCGACGAACCTAAGAATTTACACAGCTGGTCTGGTTGCTCCAGACTGGCCCTCACTACCCTGAAAAGGAGCACCCGCTCTGACCTTGCTGGTCCGAGTGTTAAGCCTTCTTCGAATCCTGCGTGGGTTGCCCTTGCCAAGGCTTGTTGACTCCAATCCGGAAGCCGACACCGCCGACAGTGAGAACCTTTGTGGTACAGCTTGTGATCCACTCCAGGACATCCTCGGTGCCCCAGAGTCCACGTGGCAGCGGAGACAAGGCACCCGACATCAACCTGATTGCGCCCGACATCGCCTCGTTCCTTCCTGGTTCCTTCCTGGTCACTGGCTAGAGACCCAGACTCTGTCCCCTCTGCTTTCAGGTACCCATCAACTTCGATCCACCCTTGGATCGCACCGGACACTTCTCTCCTGGACGCCTGCAGCAGCTTCATCCTCAGGCACCGTCGAACTGCGTGACAAAACCCGACACACATTGGCACCTGTGCACCCGCTTCCTGTGGGTGAGGTAACTTACTAGCGCCGGTGTTCCCACACTGGTACACACCTCTAGTGCCTAAGTCTAAAGTTTGGTAGTCCTAGTCCAGTCGGAAGACTCCTTTTGCAATAACTTTGTAACTTTTACGCACCATTGACTTTGCATTGGTGCAAGCCGTGCTTCCCGCACTGCACCCGAATCCCGCGGGCTACTCCCGTCCTAACTGCTGTTAGTCCAGTGTAGTCCCAGCGATTCCCAAGGCCCTAGGCCTTACCCCCCATCGATTAGTGATTGTTATACCACTTTTTTGATATATGGTTTGAGTGGCCACCGGCCTCATCCAAAACGTGCAACTTGTCTATGTTATACTGTGCTTTTATTTAAACGCTTGTGCTTCATTGCTCATAAAGAGTAGTGGGGATTATTCTAAGAATAAAAACATATATTTTGATAATATATAACTTGTGTGGTGTCCTTTCATTTGATATTACAGGATTGTATATGGTAAAACAGCTGGCTTCACATGTCCTTTGGAGTTAAGCCTTTAAGGCTGCTTAGTCCATGCTACCCCTAGGATAGCTTGTCTATAAGGTTGACTTACAACCACCACCATAAGGGATTGTTTGGACTGATACAGGGTGCCCACAGAACTGTGGACATCATATACCAGGCCAACTTCTCACATTGGTGAGCAGCGGTACAGATTTGAGCTTGCTGTTGTTTTACCTTTGCAATCTTTTTATCAAATTGGAAGATCACATTAAGTACCATAGGTACATATAAATAAAAGCTTAGCATATTTGAGTTCTACTGAACTTAGTGGTTGTAGGTAGAAGGGCTTAGCACACCCTGACTACAACTCACTAGTAAGGGACAGTAGGAAAACACTTAGTGTAGGTAGGTGCATCACTTACACCACACTAGAGTCATGTCTGGCAAAGGTGAAGCTGCAGGCTCTCTACCTGTGAGGGTTGGCCCTCCACAGGCAACCTCCAGTTATGACAACTTCAGCTACAAATACTTGAGTGCCCTGTGCACTGCGAGGAAGCTGAAAAAGGGTCACAACCCTACCATTCCTATCATGATAGCCATCCTAGAAAAGGATGACCTTGAGAAAGCTAGAGTAGCTCCCTCAGGATCAGGAGATGGAGTGAACCCCCTAGATACTGAGAACACCTCCCCAGAAGTAGAAAATGAGGAGGTAGACCCTGAATCAGAAGGTGAAGAGTCAGATCATGGTCAAGGGGATACCCAGCTCCCAGTGGCAAGGCTTAGCCAGGCCAACTTGGATGTACATGGAAATGGAGAGGGCCAGCACCTCCCCAGAGTACATAGCAGGATTCTCCCAGGCAATAGGAGAGAGAGAAGCCCTTCCAGGGATTCTCACATTTCTAGTGCCTCAAGAGAATCACAGAGAGGAAGGACTTCCCCTCAAAGAAGAGAGCATAAGGCCAGGATGAGAGCAGTTAATCTCCAAATAGAAAGAGAGGAATTAGCCCTGGCCCAAGCTAGACTTGCTCTTGCAAGAGAGCAGAGATTGAGTGGGGAGACTCCCACTGGTGGCAGCATTATCCCAAAGGATAAAGACAGGTCCTATGATCATAGAAACCTGAGTAGGATTGTGCCCCCTACAGAGATGGGGATGATATCCACAAGTGGATAACTGCTCTTGAGAGGGCTTGCATGGTACAGCAGGTCCCTGAAGATCAGTGGGCAGCAATCTTGTGGCTCTCCTTTTCTGAGAAAGGGAGAGATAAGCTCCTCACAGTTAGACCTGAGGATGCTAAAAACTACTCTGTCTTTAAGAGTGCTCTTATTGAAGGGTTTGGCCTAACCACTGAGCAATACAGGTTGTTGTTCAGAGACACCCAAAAAGCACAGACTCAAGACTGGACTGATTTCGTTGATTGTGCCACTAAGGCTCTGGAGGGTTGGTTGCAGGGAAGTAAAGTTTCAGACTATACAGGATTGTACAATCTTATAATGAGAGAGCAGATCCTTAATAACTGTACAAACCAGCTGTTGCATCAACACCTTGTAGACTCTGATCTGACCTCTCCCCAAGAATTGGGAAAGAAGGCAGACAAATGGGTCAGAACAAGGGTTAAGCAGAAACCCCAGAACCAAGGAGGTGATCCGAAGAAAGCAGACCAGAAGGGTGGTAATCAGAAAGATAAAGACCAGAAGTCTTCTCCAGGCCCCCAAACTAATAATAAGGAGGGTGGTTCCCAAAAAGGAAAAAAGATGAAGAATGATGGACTAAAGAAACCTTGGTGCAAACGTGTAAGTCCACTTCTCATTGGGAAAGTGAATGCACTAAAAGGAACCCAGTGGCTACTACTGCAGTCCCTAAGACACCTGCACCCCCTAGTACAGTTAGCAGTGGTAGTACACAACCCAAGGGGATAGTAGGGTTAACCCTGGGATCTGAGGGGGAGACTGGCTTAGTCAGGATCCCTACTCAGGCAGTTCTGATCTGTGAGGGGGACATAGCTATGTCCTCTACTGTGAGTCCTAGTAACCTGGGCAAGTTCAGGCAGACGCCTTTAATCAATGACAAAATGGCTCGGGCCTACAGGGACACTTGTGCCAGTGTCACTATGGTGACACCTAACTTTGTGGACCCTGAACAGATGATACTAGGTGAGAATTACCTAGTGACCAATGCCAGCAACACCACTACTACACATTGTGTGGCTGTTGTTAATTTCTCCTGGGGAGGGGTAACTCGCCTCAAAAGAGTTGTTGTTAGTGCAGACCTCCCAGTTGACTGTTTGTTGGGCAATGATCTGGAGGAATCATTATGGTCAGAAGTGGAGTACAGGACTCATGCAGAAATGCTAGGGATTTCAGCACATGTCCTTGCTGTAACCAGGTCCCAGGCCAAGAAGTGCCTACCTGAACCTGTGGTGGATCTTGAAACTATAGACCAACCACAACCCAAAAGAAGGAGCAAGAGGGTCAAGGCAGTGCCTTCCCACTTGCCCCAGGTTGAGGATCAGATCTCACAGGAGGGTGATTCTGTGATCCAAGAGGAGACTGTCTCTGAAGAGCTTGAACCTGATCAGGTTGAGTTTCTGGGGACAGGGGGACCCTCAAGGGCAGACCTGGGGCAGGCTCAGTTGACTTGCCCTTCACTTGAACCCCTCAGACAGCAGGCTGCTGCTGAGGCTGCAGGGAATGCTCAAGGTACCCATAAAGTGTATTGGGAGAATGGGCTCCTTTATTCAGAGGCTAGAGACCCCAAGCCTGGTACCACCAGGAGGGTGGTCATACCTTTGCGATTTAGGGGCTTCCTTCTAACCTTGGCCCATGATATTCCCCTTGCAGGACACTTAGGCCAGAACAAGACTTGGGATAGGCTTGTCCCTCACTTTCACTGGCCTCATATGTCAGAGGATGCCAAGGAGTTTTGTCGCTCCTGTGTCACCTGCCAAGCCAGTGGCAAATCAGGTGGCACCACAAAAGCCCCCCTTATACCACTACCGGTGGTGGGGGTGCCCTTTGAGAGAGTTGGGATTGACATTGTAGGACCAATGGATCCCCAAACAGCATCTGGGCACAGATTTATCTTGGTGGTAGTGGATCATGCCACCAGGCACCCAGAGGCAATTCCCCTGAGGACCACAACAGCTCCTGTTGTGGCAAGGGCCCTACTTGGAGTTTTCTCCAGAGTGGGCTTTCCAAAGGAGGTACTTTCAGACAGAGGTACAAACTTTATGTCTGGATACTTAAAGGCAATGTGGAAGGAGTGTGGAGTGAACTACAAGTTCACCACACCCTATCACCCACAGTGCAATGGGCTTGTTGAGAGATTCAACAAGACCCTCAAGGGAATGATAAAATGATTACCTGAAAAGCTCAGGCGTAGATGGGATATCCTTTTACCCTGCTTACTCTTTGCTTACAGAGAGGTCCCACAGAAGGGGGTTGGCTACAGCCCTTTTGAACTTTTGTTTGGCCACCCTGTGAGGGGTCCATTGTGTCTTGTGAGGGAAGGATGGGAGTTACCTCTCAAAAAGCCCAAACTTGATATTGTGGACTATGCACTTGGTCTCCGCTCCAGGATGGCTGAATACATGGAGAAAGCATCCAAAAACCTGGAGGCCAGCCAAGAATTACAGAAATCTTGGCATGACCAAAAGGCTGTTCTGACTGAGAACCAGCCAGGACAGAAGCTGTGGGTGTTGGAGCCAGTGGCCCCAGCAGCACTCCAGGACAAATGGTCTGGACCCTGCACCATAATGGAAAAGAAGGGGGAAGTCACCGACATGGTGGACTTTGAAACCCCTAGGAACCCCCACAGGGTGATCCATGTGAACAGACTGAAAGCATTTGTTGACAGGGAAAGCATGGGCTTGCTCATGGCTACAGATGGGGATCAGGAGGAAGAGAGTGACCCTCTCCCAGACCTGCTTTCCCAAAACCCTGATGATGGCTCAGTTGATGGAGTAGCCTTGGCAGGCAGCCTCACTGACCAGCAACAGATGGACTGCAGACAAGTTTTGCAAGCCCATAGACACATGTTTTCACTCACACCCAGTCAGACTACCTGGTGCACCCATGTGGTGGACACTGGTGATAGTCTACCTGTGAAGAATAAAATTTACAGGCAACCTGACCATGTCAGAGATTGTATCAAGGTTGAGGTACAGAAAATGTTAGAACTTGGAGTGATTGAGCCATCAGAGAGCCCCTGGGCCAGCCCAGTAATCCTTGTGCCAAAACCTCATACCCAAGATGGAACGAGAGAAATGAGATTTTGTGTGGACTATAGAGGTCTCAATGCTGTCACTAGGACAGATGCTCATCCCATTCCAAGGGCAGATGAGCTCATTGACAAATTGGCTTCTGCCAAGTTTCTGAGCACATTTGATCTGACAGCTGGCTATTGGCAAATCAGGTTAGCTGAAGAGTCAAAGGCCAAGACAGGATTCTCTACCCCCAGTCGGCATTATCAGTTTGTGGTGATGCCCTTTGGTTTGAAGAATGCACCTGCCAACTTCCAAATGTTGGTGAATCAAGTCCTTTCTGGGTTGGATGACTTTTGTGCAGCATATCTAGATGATATTGCTGTCTTTAGCTCTACCTGGGAGGATCACCTGATCCACCTGAAGAAGGTTCTGGAGGCCCTGCAAAAGGCAGGCTTGACTATCAAGGCTACCAAGTGCCAGATAGGGCAGAGCAAGGTTGTGTACTTGGGCCACCTAGTAGGTTGGGGTCAAGTTCAACCATTGGAGAGCAAGATCCAGGCCATACAGGACTGGGCTCCTCCAACTACCCAGACACAAGTCAGAGCCTTCTTGGGCCTGACTGGGTATTACAGAAAATTTGTAAAGAACTATGGGTCCATTGTGACACCATTAAATGACTTGACATCCAAGAAGATGCCCAAAAAGGTTCAGTGGACAGTTAGCTGTCAAAGGGCATTTGATGACCTGAAGAAGGCCATGTGCTCTGCACCAATCCTTAAGAGTCCTGACTACTCCAAACAGTTCATTGTTCAAACAGATGCTTCTGAGTTGGGGGTGGGAGCTGTGCTTTCACAACTTAATATAGATGGTCAAGACCAGCCCATAGCTTTCATTAGCAGAAGGCTGACCCCCAGAGAGAAACGTTGGTCAGCCATTGAGAGGGAGGCCTTTGCTGTGGTTTGGGCCCTGAAGAAGCCGAGGCCATACTTGTTTGGTACTCACTTTCTAATTCAGACAGACCATAAGCCCCTCTTGTGGCTTAATCAGATGAAGGGTGAAAACCCCAAACTACTCAGTTGGTCCATTTCCCTACAGGGGATGGACTTTACAGTGGAGCACCGCCCAGGGACTGACCATGGTAATGCAGATGGTCTCTCCAGGTACTTCCACTTAGAACATGAAGACTTTTCTGGTCAAGGTTAAGTTTAATGTCCCTGTGTTTGGGGGGGGGGGGGTTTGTAGGAGAGTAGGGTCTGCTATCCTATGGTCACCCCAATTTGTGCTTTTTGCTTCACTGGTTTTCGACTTAATGTGGCTGTGGGCCTGCTAATCAGACCCACAGCCTGCTGTTCTCTCTCTAAATTCACAGACATGTAACCTAGGTACATCACCAATTTGGTACTGGACACCTTTTCAGCCCTTGTACTATGCACTATAGGTGCCCAGGGCATAGGTGCGTCCAAGGCCTACCATGGGCTGCAGCATATCTTTTGCCACCCCTGGCTGGTACTTAAATGGACACAACTGGCTGTTCACACAGCTGGGGCAAGGTGGTGTAATCACCCCTTGCTTAGATATAGTATACCTATATCTAAACCTACATCTGGACACATATATACCTATCAGTCACTCCTATGGCAGGCCTTTACAATCCTGGAGGCAGAGTGCTTGGTTTTATGTGAGATGGTGCTCTAGCATGAGCTGAGCCTGTCTGCAGTGTTCGGAACCATTTCCTTACTGCTGTTCCAGTGATACTGCCATACCATATACTCTTAAGTGCATTATAATCCTCGCGGTTATTGCTAACTTTGGTTTGGCTTTATCAAAACATATCGTGTTTGGTGTCGTACACTTTGGAATACTACCCCCTCACCAGTTATGGCGACGGGGGTAGCATTCCACCCTTCTAGAGGGAGAAGACATGTTACTTTACTGAAAACGCGGTTCATCCTAACCAGAGCCCCAACATCACAAAATGGATGCTGCTGCCACAGACACATGTCTGACCTCCTGCTGCTGACCGAAACTTGGCTGAGGACGCCTGGACAAAGGGTTTCCTGTCACAGGGAGGTGTCACACCACCCCAGACAGGAGATAGTGGATTGTAGCAGGGAGGGTTGAAAGAAACTAGACACTGCCTGGGGCACACAAGGTGTCACTGGGCAGATTCCAGTCAAACCGGTTCTGGGGCACTCCAGCCCCAGTCTTGGCGGCAAACTGGACAAAGGAAAGGGGTGTAACCACCCCCTTCCTGGGTCCCACCCATAGGAGGGACCTAGCAGGTAATCCAGCCCCCAGATTTGGAATATAGGTGGGAGCAGTGCCAATGCACATCAGATTATCCTGACTGAAACTTATGAAACGAAACTCTGGACCCTTCGACATCCCACTCGACGTGGAAGACTGAAGAATCTCCCTTGTGGTCAAGGAGTGACCACCCTGTGCAAACAGGCACCATCCAGCACCTCGACGTTTGCTTTGTTGCAGTTCTCGCCAGAACTCGAGCAACAGAGATCGACAAGACCCAGAGTGCCTGCCTTCTAACAGCCCGATCCACAGTCCCTGCAAAGCTGAGACCCGTGGAGGCGACCCGAAGCGTGGGAGCGGCCATCTTGGAGGAACAATGAAGCGCTGACCGTGCAGCACCCGAGGCTCCCTCGAAGCTGTGCATTGGAGTTTGAGAAGCTCCAGCTCCGAGCAGCTTGTGCACCGAAGCTCACCCCTCTACACTCGACGATTGCTGCGTGGGGCCCTTTTGCATTTTCATGCTTGATGCGTTGGTCCGGTCGCTTGCCCGTTGGCTAGTGGCCCCAGAACCAACGAACCTAAGAATTTACACAGCTGGTCTGGTTGCTCCAGACTGGCCCTCGCTCCCCTGAAAAGGAGCACCCGCTCTGACCTTGCTGGTCCGAGTGTTAAGCCTTCTTTTGAATGCTGCGTGGGTTGCCCTTGCCAAGGCTTGTTGACTCGGATCCGGAAGCCGACACCGCCGACAGCGAGAACCTTCGTGGGACAGCTGGTGATCCACTCCAGGACATCCTCGGTGCCCCAGAGTCCACGTGGCAGCGGAGACAAGGCACCCAACATCAACCTGATTGCGCCCGACATCGCCTGGTTCCTTCCTGGTCACTGGCTAGTGACCCAGACTCTGTCCCCTCTGCTTTCAGGTACCCATCAACTTCGATCCACCCTTGGATCGCACCGGACACTTCTCTCCTGGACGCCTGCAGCATCTTCATCCTCAGGCACCATCGAACTGCGTGACGAAACCCGACACACATTGGCACCTGTGCACCCGCTTCCTGTGGGTGAGGTAACTTACTAGCGCTGGTGTTCCCACACTGGTACACACCTCTAGTGCCTAAGTCTAAAGTTTGGTAGTCCTAGTCCAGTCGGAAGACTCCTTTTGCAATAACTTTGTAACTTTTACGCACCATCGACTTTGCATTGGTGCAAGCCGTGCTTCCCGCACTGCACCCGAATCCCGCGGGCTACTCCCGTCCTAACTGCTGTTAGTCCAGTGTAGTCCCAGCGATTCCCAAGGCCCTAGGCCTTACCCCCCATCGATTAGTGATTGTTATACCACTTTTTTGATATATGGTTTGAGTGGCCACTGGCCTCATCCAAAACGTGCAACATTTTTCGATAATATATAACTTGTGTGGTGTCCTTTAATTTGATATTACAAGATTGTATATGGTAAAACAGCTGGCTTCACATGTCCTTTGGAGTTAAGCCTTTTAGGCTGGTTAGTCCATGCTACCCCTAGGATAGCTTGTCTATAAGGTTGACTTACAACCACCACCATAAGGGATTGTTTGGACTGATACAGGGTGCCCACAGAACTGTGGACATCATATACCAGGCCAACCTCCGTTTCTGATATAGAATTTACATTTCTTGTTCAAGAATACAATTTTTGTGGCTACCCGCGGTGCACACAGTGGGCCCTGTAAAAGGGTGGCCCTCTTAGTGCCACATTAGGCACCTCCTCGCAATGTTACTACTTACATTTTCGTCATGCCTGTTTGACTTTCACTAATTGAATTTTTTTTTGTGCTGCGTGTTTTTCTTTCATGCTCCTAAGTTGCTGTGAAAGTTCGTTGACAGTTGTTGCTGTGTTAACAGCAAAATCCTGATCAGCTGTAACGGTTTACAACGTCAGTTGCAGCTGTAACTGTTTATGTAATGACGTCTTGATCAACGTCTAAGCACGCATGCACGTTCGACGCTACGCGACTCCATTTTGAATCTCAATTATCGGCTAGTAAGTGCCGGTAGCACTTCCCTCAGTCAGTTTCATGCGATGTGGCGGAAATTCTTTCGAATCTCTGAAAACAAGGTAATTTTAAATCGATTCATTTCTTCAAAGAGATAAAACGTTCTGCTTTATAAATGTAATTTAACAGTGAGAATTCAGTGTTTTTCATATATTTTCAAAGACTTCTCCATTGATTTATTGCATTTCTTAAAACAACAGAAAGTTTCTTTCAAATTTGCATTTTGGAGGAGTTTAAAAAGGTAACAGAGTTGCATTTAAGCTTTTTCACCTAAGAACAGATAAGTTCTGAGGTGTTTATTATTTAGTCAAAATAGCTTTCACTATTAAAAAAGAAGAAGAGATTGAAAGCACAAAAATGTCTAGTAATTCCAACATAAATGCACCTGCAGCAATCTTAACTGAACCAGGAAAACCAGTCATGAAATGGAAAAACTGGTTAAGAGCATTTGAGAACTACTTAGTCTCGATAGATGGAAAAAAAGTATGAACCAGAAAGGAAAAAGGCAATTTTATTTGGGTTGTTAGGTGCTGAAGGCCAAGAAATTTTTGACAGTTTGCCGGAGTATGAGGTGCTTCCTGGTCAATTTATACTTATGGATGAGTACCAGGAAGCAATAAAACGTTTAGAGAAACAGAACCCAACATAATGATAGGCAGATATCGCTTCGCAATGCGCAAACAATTGTGAATTTAATGACATGGTTGATGTATATTAGAGACCAATTTGTTTTATATTGCTTGGAAAAAAAAATCCAGGAGAGGCAATTAGCTTGTAGAAACCCTTCTTTACAGGAAACTATAGACATAGCTAAGGGTATTGAAAGGTCGCTTGACACATCAAAAGAACTCTCATCTGATAAGAATTCACGGACTGATGTGTACTATGTATATGAGCATAAGAAAAATGTAACTTACTATGATAAAAAAAGAAAAGATGTTAAAAATGCAGATTCAAATGTTTTTATTTGTTTTAGATGTGGTTCAAAGAATCATAAGGCGGATTTTCCTGGTTGTCCAGCACAGGGGAGGAAGTGCACTTAATGCTTTAAGGTAGGACACTTTGCAGGTGTGTGCAATAATTTAAAACTGCAAAGATTGCAGAAGGTCAAAGTTAGTTTGGTAAATGATTTTGAAGAAGACGTGTTCTAATATTGTTTTGATAGTAGATGACCCATCTGATTCCATTAAAGGTCCACTTGGTGTTGCGCACATTGGTGAAGTTGAAATAAATATTATGGCGGATTCAGGTTAGCCTATTACCATTGTTTCTGATAAGAAATATGTAAAGCATTGGCCAAATACATATTTACTTGCTACGGTTGTCAACTCTAAGGTATTTGGAGATTTTGATATAAATATGTTGGGTTATTTTCAAGATAAGGTAGACATCAAAGGAAGAACAATTACTACTAAAGTATATGTGGTAGAGTGGGGCAGAGATATTGTAGGATGGAAAGATTTAGCACGTCTAGGCATACTTCTTAAACCAGGTGCAGATGATCCTATTGTTCTTTTTTTTTTTTTTTACCTTTTTATTATATAAAACAAAAGGAAACAACACATCAAACATACAATCAAGGCAATACAGCAATAATACAGCCAAGGAGGACGGGAGATATATGACAACAGGAGAAAATATTTTTTGAATACAGATGAGGGGAGGGTGTCAAAGGCAGAATTGCATATGAACAGCACAATATACCACAGCTAGAAGGAATGTAGGTCAGGGCGACTGGGAAGGACTAGGAATCGCAGTGAGTGGGGGCGTGCAGATATCTCCACGGTATGAGTTCCACTGGTTCCAAATCTTCCCCCATTTTTTGGGTCTGCCTCTTGCCATGTACACTGTCTTCTCTCTGAACATGCACCAGTCCAGACTCTCTTTCCAAGCAGTCACTGTAGGCTGCCTCGGGGACCCCCACAACTGTGCAATATCCCTCTTCGCAACCATATTGGCAAGAGTCACCCACCGAAGCTGCGACACGTCATAATCATTCGGTCCCCACACATTCAATAAACATTGTCGGGCTTCCGGCATCATCACAACACCCGTTACTTCATCCATCACCTCATGTATACGTTTCCAAAATCGCACCACTTCAGGGCATTCCCATATGATATGGAGATAGGTGCCAAGGAGACCACACCCACGCCTACACATGCCATCCGTGGAGTAGCCCATATGGATCAAACGGGGACCGGTGACATAGATTCTGTGGAGGATCTTGAGTTGGACCAGACGGAGGCGGGCCGGAATCGCCACCTCCCTGGGAGAGGACATCGCGGACTGCCAGTCCTCATCATCCAGTTCAATACCATCAGCAATCCAAGCTTCACGAAGGCGATCAAGCAGACTCGATCGGTCATTAATCATTTTCTTATAGAACAATGAGATAGTACTGTCTGGCACATAACCGTCTAGTATACGATCTTCGAGGGGGGAGGATTCCGGAATATCACTACCCACTGGCAACACAGAGTTCAGAGCATGGCGTACCTGGATATAACGAAATTTTTCCCTGTCACTCAGCTTATACTCTACTTGCAGATCCGAGAAGGTCTTCACCTCTCCTTTAACCCAGAGATCACGCACTTTACTAATACCGATCGTGTCCCATTTATCAAATCCCTTCGTCTTCCATAGGCCACCCAACTTCGCAGAGGCATAGAGCGGAGTTGCACCAGTTAGTTTATCACTCCAGCCCATAGCCGCCGTTGCGCTATGCCATACCCGCACGGCTATAGCGGTAGGTCCCGAGAGTTGTGAACGTGAGGGTCCCGAATAAAGCGTCCTGTAGTAATCACCACCCGGGAGCAGCCACTTATCCATTTCAAATGCTGGATTCAACGCCGGGCTATACATCCCGTGGTTGATGGCAGCAAGGTGGGAGACCCAATAATACCTACGAATATCCGGGAGCGCTATACCGCCATCATACCAGGGAAGTGTCAATTTTGGAAGAGCGATGCGTGAACGTCCGTCCCATATTAATTGCCTCTGCAACGATTCTACTTCCCGAAAATATTTCGACGGGATGGCATCAAAACTATTCTGAAGTGCGTATAGGAACCGCGGTAAGGACATCATTTTAAAAAGGGCCGCACGCCCTACGGGAGATAACGGTAATTTACGCCAATGCGCTACATCGGAGCGCAACCTTTGGAGTGGGGGGAGTAAATTGCGTTCATAGCGAACCGCCGGATCCAACGAGATAAACACACCCAAGTACTTAAAGCCAGACTGCGACAACTGGATGGGACAGCCCCGCGGCAAACGAGGGACATCACCGGCAAGTACATAAATGTAGGATTTCGACCAATTAATGATAAGGCCCGAGTTCTTCCCGAAGGAGTTAAGTACGTCAAACAATACGTTGAGCGATTTTTGGGGAGATGTAAGGTACAATAAAATATCATCCGCGTATAAGGAAATGCGATCTTCAAATTCCGGCGTCCAGCGTATACCCTTCATTGAAGGTTCCCACCGTAGCCAAGCGGCGAGTGGCTCCAACGCCAAAGCAAAGAGGAGTGGGGACAATGGACAACCCTGCCACGTGCCCCTCCCAAGAGTAAAAGGCACAGAGACACGACCATTAACCACCACCTGTGCCAGTGGCGTTTCATACAGGAGTTTGACCCAACCAATAAAACCAGCGCCGAATCCAAATTTGGCGAGTACCGCCCAGAGATAAGACCACTCGATTGTATCAAAGGCCATCATGGCATCCAAGGACGCCAAGATGGCCGGTTCACGCAGCGTCGGGGCCCTCGCGAGAACACCATGCAAACGTCGCAAATTTAATGCCGTGTTACGGTGCGGGATAAAACCCGATTGATCCGGATGAATCAGGTCGCCAATAACCGTAATCAGACGATTAGCAAGCAGTTTGGCAAGGATCTTAGGCTCCGCATTTAAGAGCGAAATGGGTCTATAAGACGAGCAGCGATCCCGTGGTTTACCCTCCTTATGGATCACCACAATGGTAGCAAGACGCTGATCTCTGGGGAGGGAGCCACTGTCTCGCGCAGCCAAAAACATATCACGGAGATAGGGAGCTAGAGTATCAGGGCATAATTTATACAGTTCAACAGGAAGGCCATTGGGACCCAGAGCCTTGCCGGAATGAATGGAGCGTAGCGCGAGAGCCACCTCATCCACCGAGGGCGTGGCATCCAAACAGTCCCGATCCGGTTCCGACAAACATGGAAGTGCTATATCTCAAAGCAACAACTGCGAATCCTCCTCGGGCCTGTCGGACACCGAGGTATAGACCTCTCGAAAATAAGATCCTATTGTTCTTGATGAAAATGTTGTTCATGCAGTCACTACTTCTAAATCATTGTCTTCTTTAGACAAGGTGGAATCTATACTAAGTAAATATGAGACTCTTTTTAAAGACAGAATTGGATGTGTCAAGGGGTTTGAACATGCTATTAAGTTGAAGAAAAATGCGATACCTTAAGGTAAGATCTGTACCTTTATCTGTAAAAGCTGATTTACAAAAACTTCTCAACAAGTTGGTTGATGAAGGCGTAATTGAACAGACCAATTCAGCAGAATGGGTTTCTGCCATAGTTTTGATTAAAAAAATGGCGAAGTACGCCTATGCGCAGATTTGAGGTCATTAAAAAAATATATCTTGGTTGACTGTTTCGCTTTACCAAAAATTCTGGAAATTCTAGCGGCCACTAAAGGTTCAAGATATATTTCGCTTATAGATCTCAAATCTGCATATCACCAAGTCCAACTCTCAGAGGAATCTAAAGATGTAACCACATTCATTACTCCTTTTGGTGCTTATAGATTTGTAGGACTCCCTTTCGGATTGGCTTTATCAGCCAGTGGTTTTCAGAAAATGATGGAATGTATTTTTAAGGGTGTTGTGGGAGTTCAGAAGTTTCAGGACGACATTCTTATTCATGCTAATTCTATTGAAGAACACAATGAGATTTTAGATACTGTACTTGACAGATTAAACAAAAGAGGTATGACAGTTGCTAAAAACAATTGTAAATTTCTCCAAACTGAAATAGAATACTTGGGCCATATTTTGAGTGGTAATGGTATCAAACCTAAACTCAACTTAGTCAAAGCCATTATTGATGCCCCTAAATCTAGTGATAAAGATACCCTGAGATCCTTTTTGGGGCTCAGTGAGTACTACTCACGTTTTGTAGAAAACTACTCAGAAAAAGTTGAGCCATTGCGCGTTTTACTACGCAAAGGAGATAAATAAATATGGTCTGAAGATCAAGATTTTGCATTTACAGAGATCAAGAATGCCATTGTGAAAGCCCCAACTTTGAAACCATATGACCCCGACGGTGCTAATGTCATCACTGTAGATGCAAGTTCGGTGGGCATAGGTGCGGTTTTCACTCAAAGAGTAGCAGGTAATGTACATACCATTGCTTTCATTTCTAGACGTTTACTTGATGCAGAGATTAACTACAGCACCATAGAGAGGGAAGCACTAGCCTGTGTATGGGCTATAGAGAAGCTCAAGATGTACCTATGGGGTAAATGTTTTGAGCGGATCGCAGATCATAAACCTTTGACTTTCTTAATGGATGGGTGTGGTAGGGCAAATTACAAGGTGTCTGCAAGGTTGGTCAGGTTGTTATCGAAACTGCAGGAGTATCATTTTTCAATAAAACACATTGCAGACAAAAGTAATATAAGAGCAGATTTTCTATCACGTCTTCCGTTAAACAGCTGTGAACCCAAAATGGAAGAAGACATTGAATGCGTAGTATCATATGTAAGTAGTTTTAACAAGTCAGCACAAGTCTGTAAAGAATCTGAAAGGTTTACTCTCTTAGACAAAGACCCTGTTTTAAGCAAAGTAAAAACATACATTTTAAGTAAATGGCCACCAATCAGAAACTAACTTATATGCTGATTTAAAAACATATGTGCATGTTGCAGATGAATTAAGCATTGAGAATGGTTTCGTGTTAAGAGGGGATCTTTTGATCCCACCTACCAAAGTAAGGAAACTCCTAATTGAATTAGCACACAACACCCATTTAGGGTCCACCATGACCAAGAAAGCATTGAAACAGTATTAATGGTGGCCAGGGTTGGACTGAGATGTTAATTCCTTTGTTGACACTTGTTCAATATGTTTGAAATCAGATAAACATTGGAAGCCGAGAGTGCAAGAAATGCAGTTAGTTGACATACCCAGTACATCTTGGAGTAAAAGTGCAATAGATTTTGCTGGCCCATTCCATGCCTTGGAACATAATTAAAAGTGTTTTGATTTCACAAATTTGTATTGGTAGTTTCCAGAACAAAGCAAGAATATACAAAAACATACAATAAAAAGGGAACATAGGCGACAAGTTAAGTTCAGACGGTCTGGCAGTGAAGATAATGGAAATGGAGGTAATACATCATCATATGCCTGCCACATTAAATAAATGGGGGAGGTTCAAAATAATACAGAAAGCGAAAAAGAATATACGCAACAACAGAAAGATATGCAATAGAAGTGATGGTGATATGATAGCGGACATTAGTTTTGTGCAAGGTATCTACCCAGGAGTGTTTGGCGTTGTTGCACATATCAGCCCTCCCCGTGCCAGGCCAACCAGAGCTGACAAGAGGCTACTGACTGAGCTTGGAGGTGAGTAAATTCAACCCCATAAGCCTGGCGGGCAGAGATTGCAAGTCGGGGAATCATGGGGGTTTGTGTAGGCTGAAGTAATTATCAAGAGACGTTCACATTTGCCGGCAGGGGGTCGCCATGGGGTGTTCTGGAGTGAGATGTTGTCAGCACCTCTCAGGTATGTGATCCAGTTTAGCCAGCATTTAAAGGAGGCCTTCCTAGTGTCTTTCCAGTTATTTAGGATAATTTTCACTCCTGCCATGAACTTGAGGTCGAGTACGGCCCCATCATTCTCCGAGAGTGGAGTAGCTCTGGTAAACCCAGTCACTAAGGTGGAGAACTCTCTGCATGGGGAGAAGATGAAAACCTTCGTGATGAAAGCAACTATTTTGTCCCAAAATATCTTAACACATGCACAGCTTAGTATTAGGTGTTCAAGGTCGCCATCTTTTTCGTTGCAGTCCCAACATTGGGCATTGTCCCTGATGTTATGTGTAAAGACACGTGCCGGCGTCCAGAAGGCTTTGTGGAGCAGCCCAAATTTCGTCTGGGAAAGTGTAGGACTTATTTTATGTCTTGTGGCAGATTCCCATGTTTTGGACCATTCCCCTTTTGAAATTGGTAACGATGAGTAAGCTTCCCAATACTGTTGGAGTTCTTTAGTGAGGTTAGAGTGCTGTGGGCAAAGCAATTTGTAGAGTCTGGAGACCTGGTGACCCAGCGTATTAAGGGAGGCTAAATCCTTAGGAAGGGATGGAGGATACTTGGACAGTTTTGCTTTGGTAACTGCCGTTTTAATATTCAGAAAGTAATAAAACTCTTCATTGTCCAGTTTATGGTGGAAGTGTTGGGATAAGGTGAGAGGGAGCATCATAATGAGATAGTTGACCAGGGGAGAGATCATCATTTAAATGGTCTCGGCCCTTCCCCACCAAGTTATAAAGCGGGGAGACCAGCCATCCAATTGTGTTTTCATTTTGTTTAGAGTGATGGATTCGTTGTGGTGAAGTGTTTCAAGAAGGGAGTTACCGAATTCGATTCCCAGATATTTAATGAAGCCAGTTTGCCATGTAAGGCCTGAGGAGCCTAGCATGTCTCTGGTGCCGTGGACGTTTAAGGGTTTTACTTCAGATTTATCGCGGTTTAATTTGTATCCCGAGTGTAGTGAATATCTTTCAATGGTATCCATAAGAGCTTCTATGGAGGTCTCTGGCTTCTCTGTGGCAATTAGAATGTCGTCAGCGTAAGTCCACTCGCGCTATATCTTTATTTTGTTTTATGTCTAATAGAAGAGGTTCAAGCGCTAGATGAAACAGGGCCAAAGAGAGAGGACATCCTTGTCTGGTGCCCTGTTTTGGTCGGAATGAGTCTGAAAGGGTACCATTGATGGCAATTCTGGCAGTCGGCAAAGAGTAAAGGGCCATAACCATGTTGATATAGGAGTTCCCCAGGTTAAAGGATGTCTTTCAATGATGTAAGAAGGACCAAGAGACCCTATCAAACGCTTTTTCAACGTCGAGGGTTATGGCTACCATTGGGGAGGGTGTTAACTTTGCTTTCTCAAGGATGTGGCAAAGGAGCCGTGTGTTATCGTTGGACATTCTGTGTTTTAAAAACCCTACCTGGGAGTCACTGATTAATTTGGGTAGAATGGCGTTTAATCTGTTCGCTAAAATTATTGCGTAGACTTTGCAGTCCAGATTTATGAGGTAGATGGGGCGGTAGTTTTTAGTTAGGAGGGGATCTTTACCTTCTTTCGGGATGACAATTATGGTGGCTTCGCTCATGGATTCCGAAACACTACCAGAGGGGGCTATCAAATTAAAGAGCTTTTGGAGCATGGGGGTTAGTGACTTGTCAAATGCTTTATAAAAATTTGCGGAGAACCCATCTGGACCCGGGGCTTTGTTGCTCTTAAGTGATTTGATAGAGGACAGGACTTCAGTGTCTGTAATGGGGGAGCCTAATGCAGTGTTCTCTTCTTCAGAGAGTTTGGGTAGATTCAAGGCCTCTAGGTATTCAGTGCAAGCTGCTGGGTCAAATGACATCTTATTCCTGTAAAGGTCTTTGTAAAAGGACTTGAAGGTGTCTACAATCTTCCCCTGCCTGGTGTGTGTGATATTAGACGAGTCCTTGATTGAGTTTATGGTAAGCAATTTCTGCTTGTGCTTGAGATAGGATGCCAGGAGTTTCCCAGCTTTATTCCCATCGCATAATTTCAGGGCTTTGAACTTGTTGACCCAGACGCCTGAGCGCCTACTGACAGCGGAGTTATATTCGTATTTCTTTCTGACCAGTTGTTCTAAAACAAGTTTGTTGTCTAAAACAAAACAAACATTAATACAAGAAAAATAAATATACATCCATGGAATGATGCCCAATCAGCAACCAAGAAAACGGATCAAAACAATCACAATATAGCTTAAATCCAGTCAGCTATAGGTGTCCAAATATTCACTCCCAAAGCCCTCTTTCTTCTTCCTTTAGTTTTGTATATAGCAATTTCTAAATTATACATAGCTAATACGCGAGCACGCCAACTGAGAAAAGAGGGCGGATCCGGATTGATCCAGTCATTTGTTATACATGCGCGTATCACAGCCTTACATATGAATACAAAATATTCGATGGTATCTGATCTAAGTTGGACAGACACTTCTGAGCTAACACCAATAATAACTAATTCAGCAGTTATAATTACTGGTATTCCCAGTATCAAATCTAAAAATTGCTCAATTGAAGCAAATAATACGGATAACTTAGGGCACAGAAAAAACATATGTATGTCGTCGGCAGAATAATGACCACATCTATTACATTTAGTCCCAACTGTAGTGCTCCATTTGGATACTATTTTCAGGGTATAGTACGGATCACAAATAACCATATAGTGCTGCGCACGCATCCTCCCTGTCAATAGTACCAGATTTGCTAACCTCAATGACTCAGCAATATTAACTTCCTCAACACCTAACTTAGTTACCCACATAAGCTGACGGCTCTCAAGATCATCTGGTAGTGCTGTAATAAGACAGGCATAATATTGACCAATAGAGGTCTTATTCCCCATACTTTCAACAAGGGGAAATTTCCTCAATTGCTGTTCTGATCCAGGGGCCAGAGACTGCAAGAAACTACGAATCTGAAGAAATTTTAAAACATCACGCCTTGCTAGGCCGTACTTCTTTTGCAGCTCACTAAACGAGGCTATTTGACCCTCTTGTACCAAATAACCTAAACAGAGGATCCCCCTAAACTTCCACCTACTAGCAATTTGATCTCGAAAACTGTATGGTAATATCTCAGCTGCAGTAAAGGGGGTATACCTATTTACTTTCGGAATCCCCATCAGACGTTTGATCGATTTCCATACCAAGTAAGCTGCATTTAGAATTTTTAATCTTGTTTTTTTAAAATAACTAGGTTCAATTATTGAAACCAAGCAGCCCTTAATTGATTCACACATACCAAATTCAAAAATAGATGGGGCATGACATGGCAAGATTCGAGCTCTTACACCCACAAATAACGGACTGATATATTGCAATACTGCAGACACATAGTAATAAAAAAAAATGCGGAATACCCCAACCTCCTCGCTCTTTCGGTAGCACTAGCTTTTTATACACTCTTCTTTGCCTCTTATACCCCCACAGAAATCTAGACGAGATCCTTTTCAAGTTTCTTAAACACACAGTGGGAAATGTAATAGGGATGCCCTCCTCATACCGGCCAATATCTCTGATAAATGCCGATAGCAAACTATATTCTAAAATTTTAGCGACAAGATTGTCGGGTATAATTACTTTACAAGTCTCTAAGTACCAGCATGGATTTATTCCTGAGCGAGATACTGCGGATCATGTTCGACGACTGATTGCTCTTATAGACTGGGCGCAAGCCACTAATTCCGTGAAGGTAGTTACCCTGTAGGATACCGAAAAGGCATTCGACAGGGTTTCCTGGTCCTATTTGTGGGACATTTTAGAACTAACGGGATTTGGGCCTGGAATACTACTTGCTTTGAAGGCTCTTTATCTGTCACCGACCGCTTGTATTCGGGTGGGTGGCTTAAAATCTGCTCAGCTCTCAATTTCTCACGGGACACGGCAAGAGTGTCCTTGCTCCCCACTTTTATTTGCTTTATATATTGATCTTTTTTTGAATAAGTTAAATGAAGATGATAATATTAAACCTATCTCTGTAAGCCATACAAACTACAGGGCTCTCGCTTATGCGGATGACATTGTTGTGGTTACCAGTGACATAGGTACCGCACTTCCCGCTATTAATGAACTGGCCTCTCGATTTGGCTCATTTTCAGGGTACAAGCTGAATATTTCAAAAACCCAAATCCTGTATGTTGGAAACACTCCTCCTGCTAATATAACCACTGTCCCAGAGGTGACTTACCTAGATTTCACTGCCGGTTTGTAATATCCCTGAAATAAATATGAATGCGGTCCTGACAAAAGTGAATACAACATTAGAGAGATTAGACCATCTGCACCTATCATTTTATGGCAGAGCGAATGTCTTAAAAATGTTGGTATTGCCAAAAATGTTGTACATGTTCCGCACAATCCCTAGATCCTGATTTAAATCCTTATTTGTTCTTGCTCTGATGCCTATGATTATCCCTCTAATTGTGGCCTTTAGTGCGTCCCAGACTGTGGAGGTGGGAATCTCAGGGGAGTAATTCATTGATATGTATTCAGTTATGGCGCTATCTATTAATTGTTTGTTTGCGGGGACCGATAGAATTTCATCATTAAAGCACCAGCGTCTTGGTGGTATGATCGAAATGGGAGCCCGCTAGCTTGACGCCAATGCAAGCATGATCGGAAATCAACTTTGGGGCAATATCAGTTTCCTCAATGAGGTGAGTGAAGGGGCTAGATATCAGGATATAGTCAATTCTGGAATATGAGTTGTGTGAGGCTGAGTAAAAGGTGTAGTCTTTCCCGTCAGGGTTTTGGAGCGGCCAGGAATCTTTTAATGGGAATTTATTGCATAGGCGCGTAAGTGAATCGTGGGATCTAGAAGGTTGGAATGGGCATTTTGAATTGTGGTCTAACAAGGGGTCCAAGGGAAGGTTGAAGCCTCCACCCACCACTAGGAGCTCATCCTGAGGGATGTTTTCTATCGCTTGGGAGACTGATTCCCAGAAGTCAGGCGTGTCGGAATTGGGGCCGTATATGTTCACCACATGGATTGGGTCATCGTCTCTCAACAAATGGGTAATTAGTAGTCTACCGTCCGTGTCGTGTGTATGCGAGGTGACCAATAGGTTAGATTTTTTTGAGATTAGGGTTATCACCCCTCCCTTCTTATGGTTTGCCGAGGAGCAGAGAGTGTGAGAGATCCCGTTAAGGTTGATAAAGCGCGTGTCTTCCTCTGAGAGCTTAGTCTCTTGAAGCAGAATGACATCCCCTTTTGATTTAGAGAGGTATTCGTCTTTTCACAGAGTGGTTAAGACCCTTAACATTCAGTGAGACTACAGTGAGGTTCTCTGATATGGAATTAGTCATAGCCATCTATCTAGGTGTTATCGCTAAGGGAGTTAGCCAATGCAAACCATTTGTTGTCGGATGTGGAATTTCTAACTGGATGTTTCCAAGTACAACTCTTGTGTGTGGACATTTGGGAGTGCATGGTTTGTGCATTATCATAGATGTGCCAACCTTCAAAACAAAAAAGAAGAAGCAAAAAAACAAAACAAGTGTAAACGACCGGTGAGGTGAAAAACCTCAATGTTTACCCCCTCCCCACCTCCCCCCCTTCTCATCTACCCTCTCCCCATCCCTTCCCTCCCACCCTCCCCAGTGTACGAGAGTTAGAGTGTGCGACAGCAGCACCGTCTGCTAGGAGAACAGAGGTTCTAAATGAGGCAATGGGACTTCAGGCTAGTCAGGCTATCTGAGGAGCCCACAATAGACTTCAAACAGGTAGTTATCGGCTTATTAGTAGCTAAAGAATGAGTAGGTTATAGAACAACATGGTGGCTATATTCGAACAATACAGGCAACCATAAACTGCGGATGCAACTAGCATATCTCTCAACATACTTAACATAGGGCCATATGCATAAAACAATCGGTATTACATGTCCTTAATAGCGAAAAATAAGGAATCGCTATTAAGGACATGCAAACCGCGATGCATCAATGATTTCGGTATTAATTACCGAATCGGTAAAAATCGCTATTAAATAGCGAAACAACGTCAGCGAGACTAGCAAATACCGATTTAGCAAATACCGATTCGGTATTAGTGAATCCGGTATTTGCGAAATCGGTAATAGCGAAAACGGCAAAAATACGCGACGCATCGGAAGCAGGCTGATGACATCACAACCAGGAAGTAGAACAGTCCATGCTCCATTCTGTGCCCGAGTAGCTCAGAGGAGGAGGCAGAGCACAGGAGCGGAGGAGCCAGACTGAACCAGCAGCAACCAGGACTAGGCAAGCAGGTCAAGATGGAGAAGGAGGCCCCCCAGCAGGGAAAGGACACACACAGAAAGAGGAAGCGCAAGTTCTCAGACAAGGAACTCGAAATCCTGATAGAGTGTGTGACCAGCAACAATGACAGACTGTTTGGGAAGTTGTCGCTGAAGGTGCCTGAGGCTGAAAAACGAAAGATGTGGCTGCGCATCAAGGACAAGGTCAATGCCTGCGGAGTCACCCACCGCAGCATCGACGATTTAAAAAAACACTGGTATGACCTGCGTAAAAGGGCCAAGGAGAGGATTGCGCAGAGGGTCAAGGATGCTGCTGGCACAGGTGGGGGCACATCCAATGTGACACCTAACACAGCCCTGGAGGACCTAGTGGAGTCTACCATAGAGCCGGAAGCTGTTGTGGGGGTCACCTATCTGGACACCTCTGGTGCTGCGGAAGGAGGAGAAGGTAAGATGCATGGTAGCGTAGCAATGCAGCGTGTAGTCAATCCCTGCCCACTCCCCCATGCCATGGCCAGTGCACATGTAGCCGTGCCTCAAACACATAGCCTCACCACAGTGTTGCACCATGGGAGTTGTAGTCAATACATGAATGAGTGCATGTCTGACCTCAGAGGTGAATGAAATGAATACAGCAGCAAAGGGCCAAATGTCTGTCCAAAAAACAGCTTTATTTTGAGACAACAATGCTATATCCACATACAATACTTTTATATTAACTATGCACTGTTTCACACACAGATGCATCCCCCATGGATTCTGACGGCAGTGACCGCCTCGTCATCTCGGAGTCACCAGTGTTGACCGATGCGGAGTGCTCACAGGCACATGAAGCCATGTCCTCCCCTTCACCACCACCGCGGACAACACCTCCACCATCCATGCGGAAAAAGACACCACCACCACCACCACCATACACACGGAAAAAGACACCACCACCACCGCCATCCTCGCGGGCAAAGACACCACCACCACCACCAGTGCGGTCAACTCCGCAGAGCCGCAGGGCAGATGTTCCCTCCCTGGTCGAGATGGAGTCGGAGCAGAGTTCAGCACCCCAAAATGTTCCACGCCAGGCTGTCGTCACTCCAACCACCCAAACTGCAGCACGTCAGCGGGTCAGACAGTGGGCTGTGCCCCTGGTTAGGGCAGCAGCAAGACAAGTGGATCCGTCCGAAGGGTACGGAGTTGTGGAGGCCCGGATGCTGCGTGTCCAGCACCTGCAGGGGAGACACATGGGTGCAATGAAACTCTCAATGACAAAACTGTGCAACAAAATTGGCAACATGACTGACGCTGTGCGTGAGCACACCACTGCTGTAGCTGTGGGCAACAATGAGATCAAGCTTTGCCTGCAGGAAATGACACGTGCCATAGTCACAGGCCAACAAAGTGAGCGCCGGCGTCACAAGCAGGTCATGCTCGCTTTGAATTCCACCAACAAGGCCATCAATAAGCTGTGCAACGGCACAGCTGTGCTGTCCCGCAGGCCCGTGTCCCTGCAAGTGGACCTAGGGCATTATTGGGGGGATGTGGCACAGGCCCTTGAGAGGGTGACCACTGCAGTGGAGCAACTGCAGCCTGGGTCAGCCAGTGTCAGCAGTGTGGGAGTGGATGAGGGGAGTGAGGCAGCCTCCAGTGTGAGCAGCGTCTCCCTGCCGGAGACTAGCGGGAGGAGGCGCAGTGTGCGCAGCGCAACTGCCACTGACACCCATCGTGGAGAAGCAGAGGAGTCACAGGACAAGAAACTGGGGGTACGCGGCAAACGCAAGTAGACATGTGGCAAAGTCAGACTATCCATGGTGACGTAACCATGGCCCAACTATAGTGCCACATGCATCACCCGTGTTGAGAAGGGACAATTTACGTTTAACTTCTACTGCAGCTGCATCATGTTTGAGTTACATATTTCTGCACCTGTCAGGTGTTCGTTTCCATTAAACCCTTCCAAATCAAATACTGTTGTCATGGCACTCACCTGTCTCAGAAATGATGCTGTGTGATGTATGTCCGCCTCCGTTGCCCTTCTGTTGTGTTGGGCACATGCGCCTGTTGGTGTTGGGGGGGGGGTTGCTGTGCACGTAGTTCATCCTCTCCGTCCACCTCTATGGGTATCTCCCTGCGGGTGGCGATGTTGTGTAGGATGGCACAGACTGCTATGATCTGGCAGCAGGTCACTGGGTCGTACTGCAAGGCACCTCCAGTCTTGTGCAGTATTCGGAAGCGACTTTTGAGGATGCCGAAAGTACGCTCGACCACATTCCGTGTGCTGATGTGTGCTCTGTTGTAGCGCTGCTCTTGCGGTGTAGCTGGGTTGAGGTAGGGAGTCAGTAGATATTCACGCAATGCGTAAGCGCTGTCACCTGCAGGATGGGGAGAGAAAGGTCATCAGCATGATTGCAATGATACATGTGGGGATGGAGTGAACGATGCTGCATCAATATGTACCTAGTAGGTGTCCCTCTCGAAATTCACCGTTGATCAGGCGCCTGTGGAGGCCACAGTGACGGAATATGTAAGCATTGTGTGTGCTCCCGGGGAATTGGGCTAAAAGGTCCGTAATTATGTACTTAGCATTGCACACAACCTGCACATTAATAGAATGATAAGACTTCGGGTTGCGGTATATGTATTCGGTGGCTGATGGAGGACAGATGGGGACATGCGTGCAGTCAACACACCCTATCACATGGGGGAATTGTGCCACCTGGTAGAATTCCCGTTTGGTGCGGGTCAGCTGCTGGGGGGTTGTGGGGAAGGTGATGTGGTGATTCATGAATGTCAGCATGGCCTCTAGGAACCGGTAGAAGAAGCGTGATAATGCGCTTTGCGACACGCCTCCAGTCTCAGCTATTACCCCCTGGAAGCTTCCAGATGCCAGCAGGTGCAGGCAGCATAGGACCTGGACATGGGCTGGTATGGCGTTGGTCCTACGGGTCTCATGCTGCAGTAATGGTTCCAGATCAGCTATCAGGCGCATGATCATGGCACGGTTGAGTGACTTATCGTACACCTGTTCCTTGGTCTGCCCCAGCAAAGTGATGCGCACCCTGAAGACCCTGTCCTGGATCATCCTCCTGCGCTGAGCCTGGATGTTGATCCTCCTCCTCCTAGCAAGCACGTAGAGGGCAGCCATTTTGGATGACTTGTGGGGTTTCCCAGGGCATATGTGAAGGCTTACTGATTTTCAGCACCTGCTGGGAATTTTTTTTCTTTTTTTTTCTTTCCTTCAAATAACTTTACCTCCTGATTCAGATTCCCCTTATTTTGCTCATGCTAAATAGCGATTTTTGCGTTTTTCGGTATTAGCGATTGTTCATGCATTCCATTGTGATTCTTTAATAGCGATTCGGTATTACCGAGGTCAGCTTTGGTGTTCGTTATTTCCGATTGTCTGATTAGCGATTCGGTAATTTACCGAGGGGATGTTGTTAGCGATTCTTTATTTTTTTCCGATTTTTGGTTGATGCATGGCATTTTCTGGTTTACCGTTCGGTAATGGCCTGTTTTACCGATTCGTTATTTTACCGGGAGGTATTTTGCTTGATGCATCTGCCAGTACGTGTGTTGCATAGTCGTAGTAACTCAAAAATACAAACGAAAGCCCCGCTGGGGGTGAAAAAGCACAGTAAATGCTGTAATTTGGTGACAGTCGAGCAGGTTAGTCGACAAGAAGAGAAGACAGCCAAAACGTTATAGCCAGTGTAGATAGTTAGACCTACGACTATATGACGATGAGCAAGTAGCAGGAGTTTTCAGGCATTTGGAGTGTCTTGGGAGTCTGTTTCCTTTTAATGGAGGAACCACTTGACAGGTCCATGTTCTGAGCTGGGCAACCTTCCAAGTAGCGTACTAGTTCACGTGTGTCAGAGAAGAAAAGTTGTTTGCCATTGACAGTGATTTTGAATTTGGACGGGCCAGCAAAGGAGAACAGGATACTTTTCGCTTTCAGTTTGTCTCTAAGTCGGAGAAATCCCTTGCATATTTCCACAGTTTCTTTGGAGAAATCATGGGTAAATATTATCTTCTGGCCTTCCCATGAGATCTGGTGATTCTTCCTTGCAAACTGCAAAATGGATTCGACGTGCTGGTATCTAAGCAGTTTGCATATCAGAGGACGAGGGCCTTTCCTACCCTGGGAATTGAAGGTAGGGATTCTATGCGCTCTATCTAGTTCGAATCCGTGCTGGAATTTTATCCCTGGGATCATTGGAATCCATGCTTCTAGGAATGCCACGCATGAACCAGCATCCGTTTCAGAGTTCTCCGGTACGCCAAAGATATGGATATTCCCTCTCATGTTGCGGTCCTCCAACACGGCATTTTGTCGTATAAGGTCATCTGTGGTATTTTGAAGGTGCTGGATAATTTTTGAAAATTGTGAGGTCTTGTCTTCCACGTCACTCAAGCGTTGCTCTGCCTCGTTGAAGCTTTTATTCATGTTGCTCATGTCCGCCCTGATCGCCGTGAGTTCCAACTTCATGGAGTCTGTGTTGCTCTTGGTAGACCTGGCAAGATCATGTACTTCAGCTAGTTTTTTGAGGATCATATCAATGGTGGCTGATAAGTCGGCTCTCGCTTTGATGGGGGATTCCGAGAATGAAGGCTCTGTCGCACTTTTTGGGTGTTGTTTCTGCCTTCCTTTCCGCCATTGTTAGACAGGTTAAGCTGGTTTGTAAGAGGTAAGGTATGGTGGACACAGTAGCTGGAGAGGCCCTCTTCTTGCTCACGAAAGCGCCTTAATGGTGTGATGGCATGGCGACCAGAGTTTTCGGATGGGGCTAAACCCACATGCAGGATGTATCGACTGCCAGGAGGATCTCTGTGAACACTATACTCCGGTGAGTAGCTGCCAAGTAGTGAGACGAGATCAAGCCATATCAGCCAGCACCATTGATATTTGTCACTTGGTTGGAGTAAGCGGGTAAGCTGCAGGAAGTTTGGAGTACCTCACGTTGGGGAATGTAAGCCCAGGCTGTAAGTCACAGGTGAGCAATCAGGTAAGTCACAGGTGAGCAATCAGGTGAGTTGCCAGCTATTTGTCTGATGTGAACCAAGAAATGTCATTGATCACATTAGAACCCATCTGAGTGAACACTGCTGCGGTGCGCAACCATCTGCCCCTCTCTCCTTATTCACGAGCTGCCTAGGGCACGGACCTGGTGCCCCACGTGGTGTCATTGATTGTGGTTCTGCGTGTAGAGTAGGTATAGATGAGGCGGAGCAGGACGGGCCCCCTCAGTCACATCGCCATTTTAGAGGTGCCGGCAATTGGTGAGGGCTATGACGAGGCTGTGGTGTAGGCAGGCTTGAAGCAGTAGGTCGTCCTTAGTGAGAAGTAGGAGGCAGCTGAGGTAGCTTACAAGCCTCAGCAGAGAACAGCAGAAACAGCTAAGGAGCATGAGGGATTGCACCAGTTATCAGGAGAGCCAACCGGGGGAACACTCTGCTATAATTATGCCAGTTTTAGCAGTGTGTCGCCATTTTGAGCGCGTGGTAGCAAAGGTCTGTGTGTGAGTCTCTGGGTAAATAATTATGTCCAGGGATAGTTGAGCGGTGAATCCTACTGGTGATCAAAGTGGCCGCATAGATCAGCGAGTCATGAGAGGAGATAGCCTGTGTTATTTTAAACAGCGCGGGCCAGCGCTGACTGAGGGTGTCTTCCGATCTTCCGATCGGCCATCTTGGGGTCAGGCATATCGCTATGAAAGCTAATCGATAAGACAACTGCGGCGACTTTAGGCACCCACCTCTTATATCAGAATCTCCATTAGGGGGACATCGCATCCGTGAGAGGAGCCAGCCAGCAGGGAACAAGTGGAGTCAGATACTGTGGAAACTCGGCAGGACGCATGCCGCTATCTCAGGGCTCCAGCTCGGGCGCCGCAGAGTGCCGAGTATCGCTCGGATTTAGGGCAAGATTGTGATGTTTTAGCCCCAAATCATCGCTCCGTGGAACGCATTCAGTACAGCAAGGTGGGACACGGTGTTTTGCCCCCGGTTGGTCGTGTCTGGAGCCTGAAAGAGGATTTTATCGCACCCCTGTCCTCTGAGCGACGCGATCAGGCAGCCATCTCCACTGCCGTCCAAGCCACGCCCCCATAATTAAAAGTTTTTAATTGTATTGTGTGACTATTATAGCAAATGGATATATTTCAAATTTGTGTCAACCATAGACTCTAGAGGTGTAATAGAATTTTTGGAGTCTCGTTTTTCTTTGGAAAGTTTTCCTCTAGTTTTAGTTTCAGACAATGGAAAACAACTTACCTCTGATGTAATTATCTCATTTTGAAGAAGAATGGAATCCGCCAGGAGAAAACTCCTTGTTACTCGCCCAAATCCAACGGACAGGTGGAAAGAGTCAACCAATTCCTTAAGGACGGTATTCAGATGGCACTTTCCGCTAACTTTCCAGTAGTGGAGTTTACTCAAGAAAGAGTTGATATGTATATCAGCACAATCAACAGTGTAACAGGATATTCACCTTTTTTCCTGATGAGAGGCAGACATGGTAACACAGCCATCACTCCCAAGTTTTCCATTCATCAGGAACTTAATAAAAATGTGACAATTTTGGATGACTCTCAGCGTAAAGTGAGAGATAGTATTCTGGAGCAACAACTAAAGTCAAAAGTTTACCACGACAAGATCCACAGGCTGTTGTCACGGACATCTGCAAGGGTGATTGGGTTATTGTCAAAAAGCCTTTTGTCAAGCAAAAAGGAGATTCCAAATGCTACGAACCTTGTGAAGTGGTGGAAGTCTCTAGAGTATCTGTGTGTTTGCCTACATTGGGGTGGAGTAACAAAAGTGACGTCATCAAACTCAAATGTGGGCAGAGAGAACTTATGACAAGTGCTCACAAGGACAATTCAGTCCCTGAACAAAATAATATCTGGTTTGATGAGGAGATTAATTAAAATGAAAATGTTAATTCATTTGATCACTCAGCCATGATCGAACCAAACAGTGATTGTACCATCACAAATGAGACATCAGAATTGCCTGTGCAGTTGGGTAATGAAAGTGACATGGCATTTAACAGTGAGAGGTTGTGTCCTTCAACTGTTCAGGAGGATCTTGCACCTAGTGTAGATGTTGCAGATATCACTCAAATTAATAGCGAGGAAGCATTTACCTCAAATGTTGTTAAGGCTCTTGCACCAGTTCTGGAAGGTTTTCGCATTTTCCAAACAAGTTCAGAGATTTTATTATGTATTAATGTTCTTGATTGTTTTAGAAAAGGGAGATGTTGTATACCCCACACTTTAATATCATCCCCACAATGTTTGCATGTGTAATCTCCACCTAGCTTTCCACCCAAGGTTTGTTCACCTTTGTATTCCCATTGGTCAGTTATTTCTCACGTCATGCAGAACTTTCTCCCTATTTAGCTCGCGTCACTGTTCGGCTGTCATCCTTCCTCCAGCTGTTCCCTCACAGTCACCACTGTTACCAGCTGACTGCGGGCCTTTGTAATTATATATAAATACTTGTTTAAAACTTTTTTGTGTTAGGTTATCATTTCTGATAACACTGCCACTTCAGGCAGCTTAGGTTAGTCACTGCTGCCTGCCCTCGGATCGCCCGTAAGTTAACTCACCAAGTTTGCATACCCCTTGTATGTAATAAACCTGCAGCAAACTGTTTTTCCAACATAACTTGTGTGGACTGTTTATTGGACTGTTTATTTTGTGCAGAGCAACTGATTATTGGTAAGCGTGGGCACTAAGAGTAGTGACTGGCAACAATGGATTAAATATTTTTCAAAAGTATATAATGGAGAGGAACATTTTGATGTGACAGGTAATATTGGTTTTATTAACAAGATTTAGGTTGGGGGGGGGGGGGTTCACAGACTTGGTACCCTTCCGAAAATGAACGACTGGGCTCAAGACCTTCAAATGTGTCCTTGTGACAACTACTCATCACAGTCTATGATACATGTCCTTCTTTTTTGCAGGTTTTACACTGATGTGAGGAGAGTTCGTATACTACCAGTTTTTAAAATCTCTGGAACTTCGCCAATGTCGACCTGCTCTTATTGCGTTACAACATTTGGACAATGAGCACAGTGTTTTTAGGATTGTATCTTTTTTAAAGCGTGTATTGAGTCAAAGGAAATGTATGTCTTTTTAATTCTTTTTTATTAGAAACTGGAACTATGATGATTCTATTATGTTTAAAATTTTATAATGAACTATGGATAATATTTTTTATTTGTATGGTATTTTAACTTATGAAATGATTGAGGTGTTTATTTGTATGTGCTTTTATTTTATCAGTTTGATATAGCAATCGAATAAAGGCTTTCTTTGACTTGATCGGCAAAACGTCATAACTTTCACACTTACGTATGGAATACTTTAGAGCCGATCATATTTGCTCAGACGCTTGTATCATCTTTTCAAATATATTGTTTGAAACTGTTAAAACGATGCTTTTCCTGATCTTAACATTGACAGCTTAGAGACACGCCCATTTGAGCCGTCAAACTTCAACATTCCATTTGTATTCGCTGTTTTGTCATTGGTTAGTTTAATAGCGAATAGGATTGCGTGGCGGCGCAGTCTGTCGGGTCACAAAACAATCTAACCATTCAATCACATCCTGGTTCAAAGTCACCCGGGCGCATGCGTAGGAACGACGATGAAACTATGCGCCGAACTCAGAAAATGAAAACCCTGACGTCACGGTGGACATTGTCACGTGAACAGAGGAAACAGCGGTTGACAGGTCGGCGGAAGGGTGGGGGCTTATTCGGTTGAGGTCAGGGTTCGAAACCAACATGGCTCCAGGAGACGGGTGCTGAGTAGCCCTAACAGGACCACGGGACCCTGACCCGTTATGGCGCAGTGCTTACAGTCCGTGCACGAGTTCCTGCAGGATGCCTTCGTCCCTGCTGTGGCGGCTCTGTGCAGCGAGGAAGCGGAACGACTCACTCGCAAGAACAACCTGAGCTTCTGTGAGCTGGTGCGGCCCTTCTGCCGTTTGACAAGTGAAGGTGCGTGTCCTGTGGGATGAAGGGGGTACCGGGGTATCTATTGGAGGGGCAGGTCCACATCACTGGGCATTGAGAGAGTCAGGAGGGCGAAAAGTTGCGAAGGTTTGTTTACTGTTTGAAAGCAATGTCCACACCTGACCGAAGCAAAGAATTGCCTAGGACCACGGATTGCGAAACCTCTACCTTTTTAACAGCGATGGGGAGCTCGAGTTCTGGATTGTCACATAAATACTGGGTGAGGCTTCTGAACACAGCGTTAAACGTTTCCACGAAAGTGGTGCACGCCGAAGCTCACTGTTCCTGCCTTGGATATCAAGTTTGTTTGGGCATACGGTTATGCAGGAATTTTCCCTACTTGGCTGATTTTTTCCGGCGAAGTTTAATTTCTAAGGTTGCAGGGGCCAGTTTATATGCTGTTATGGCTTGGATTTGTTGCTTTCGAAATTGCAGAGCTGTGCGTATTTCTTTGTCTCTTATGTCCAGGCTCATTTGTTGGCAGGTTGTGTTCTTAACTTCGCTGGGTGGTATTTGAATTGTTAACTCAGTTAATGCGGACCTGGAGTCCTTGCCTTGAACCGATATGCTTTGTAGACACATACCGGGGCATCCTATTTTTTCTAGTGAATGTGAAATACTCTTTATGTGCAGAGCTTTTAATTGAATTGGTGAGGAAGCTACCACTTGTAAAAAGCATTTCTCATGTGAAACTAACGCGTGTTTTTGGCTCTTGAATACATTTGTTTTTAGGGCTCGCCTGCTGGGCGCATGCGCCTAGCTGGCGAAGCTCTATTGGGGCTTAAACAGACTTTTAAACAGACTTTACCGAACTTGGCGATTTGGTGCTGTGCCCGTGGCTTTTAGGTCAATGCGCTTGCGCATTGACCTAAAATGCGCGTGCACATCACCAAATCGCCGTCTGTTCCCTCAGCCGCACTCCCCCCACACCTTTGAAGTGAAGCTTAGCTTCACTTCAAAGGTATCCGCTCCCCCCGCCCCCTGCTTCACACGTCTCACGGCCGGCAGGCCGTCTCGTATTTCTCCTCCCTCCCTCGCCTCCCTCCCTCAGCACGGGTACAGTCGGGACCACTCTGTGCGCTTGCTTTTGGATTTCGCAGCACTTTCCCAGTTGCCTTATTAGCCACCCGGGGTGTCACCAAAGTGCCTTGATTAATGTGGCAGTGGAGAGGGGTGCCCCTGCTGTCACAAAGTGAATCACATTTTTCAACTTCTCGCCCCAATAGTTCCGCTCCCCAGCCTCTCTCCTGCCCGTCACTTTCCACCCTCGTTGCACTAAAAGCGAAAGTAAGTAAAAGCGCCTCGTTTAACAAAGCCCTTTACTTCCTGACCAAGAGAATGCCCGAAAATACAGGTATTTCAATGCAGGCTAGTCATGTCTTGCTCCCAGCACACAGTGTGCTCCTAAACATACATCTCTTCTTTGCTGCTCCTAAGTGTCTATCAGCGTCTATACCCTATGTCTTTGCACCCCTCCCTCCCCTGCACACCATCCCACACGGTCCCCAACTACCCCCAAAACATTTTAACCTCAGTCTGCCACACTTCCTCTCTCTCTGAGCCTGTCTCTTCTGCTATCCCAGAACTCGCGAACAGGCTCCTCTCCCCATGAGTCTTTCCCACTGCCCTCCCTACTTGAGGCCCTCAGTTCATCTCTTCCTCTCCTCCTGCAAAACTTTCAGGTGAGTTGTATCTCCCCCTGCCATTTGCTCTGGCCCCTCCCACCTGTCCATCAACCTTCCGGTGCCCTGGTGCTGCAGTCATAGCTAACTCTTGCATCGGCTCTTGCTGGCTGTCGGCTTATTGCTAAATTAGCCACCTCTTTCTTCATTCAACCCTCAATTCCGTCATGATGTGGACCTGTTTCACCCTCACACAATCTGCCCTCTCTTGCCCTCGGTGCCTTTACGTTACTCTCAATGTCCCAGTCATTTAACTCCTTAACACATACGTAAAAATAATTGCCATTTATAACGCCAATAGCGCCAACAAATACAGACCTACGGCATAAGTAAAACACATTGACCTTTACAATGTAAATAGCTCCAACTCCAACAAATGCGAGACCTATTGCATTTCCAAAGTTGTGCCAGTGTGGGCTGTTGGCAGCTCTAGATGAAGTGTACTATTTTACAAACATTCGTGCACTTAGTCCCAGCATCTTTATCAAAGTCTAACCATTATCGCAGCTACAAGTTAGTAATAATTGTTAGTGTGGTAGCGGTTGGCTACTTCCATTAAATTAGGCATACACGTTTCATTGTCGGTCTTTTAAATTCAGTGTTTTACTGTATGCACAGCCACTGAAAATGAATTTGCATTATTTCTGCAAGTGTTTTTTTTATGCCGTTAGGAAATATTTATTTATATTTACGTTTCCAGGCCGTAGTTGGGTATAAGTTCCAGGAACCGAGCAGATACTAACTTTTAGTATTAACTTTCGATAAAGTACATCTGCTGCTTTGAAGTTTTTTTTTGTTGTTTTTTTTTTACCTGAGTCCAGTATTTTTTTTAAGCTTTCTGGTCGTGTCTCATATCCTGAAGAATACCACATTTTTCCAGTTGGTAATTTTTATTTAATGCGGTGTGATGGGAAGAATCATTTGTCTCTTTAATGAGTAAAGAGTGCCAGACCCATTTAAAGAAGTTATTGCCGAGTAGATATATTAATCAATTGGCTGTGAGCCTACAAAAACATGACATCCACCGCATCCACCACCACCGCATCCACCACCACCACCACACCCACCACCACCACCACACCCACCACCACTACATCCACCACCGCATCCACCGCATCATCCACCACCACATCCACCATCACATCCACCATCACATCCACCACCACCACCACATCCACCACCACATCCACCATCACCTCCACATCCACCATGACATCCACCGCCACATCCACCACCGCATCCACCACCACCGCCACCGCATCCACCACCTCATCCACCACCTCATCCACCACCTCATCCACCACCTCATCCACCACCTCATCCACCACCGCATCCACCACCACCACATACACCATCACTTCCACCACCACATCCACCACCACTTTCACCACATCCACCACCACTTTCACCACATCCACCACCACTTTCACCACATCCACCACCACTTTCACCACATCCACAACCACCACATCCACCACCACATCCACCACCACATTCACCACCACATCCACCACCACATCACCACCACATCCACCACCTCCACCACCCCCACATCCACCACCTCCACCACCCCCACATCCACCACATCCACCACCATCACCACCACATCCACCATCACCACCACCACATCCACCATCACCACCACCACATCCACCATCACCACCACCACATCCACCATCACCACCACCACATCCACCATCACCACCACATCCACCACCACCATATCCCCCAGATCCACCACCACCACATCTATATGTGTGTGGCTCTGTGTGTGTGTAGGTGCAAATGCAATGTTCTTGGATTTTCGTCACAATAAAATACACTGAACATAATCTTCACAAAAGTTATTTACAAACGTTTAAGCTATTGCCATCATAAATTACAATAACTTTTATTTAAGTATTAATTATTTACAAAATTAAAAGCCATTGTTATTTGTAATATCAATACATCTAAGTCACGTAAATACAACACACATTGCATTACAAATGCTATAGGTGTCACATTTGCAAAAGTTAAAACTATTGACATTGTAACTGACAAAGCTATTAATTTTGCTACTTTCAAAACCAACACATAAATAAAAAAAGTGTCATTTACAATACCAATAGCTCAAACTTTCCTAATGCGAGACCTATTGCATTTCCAATGCTTGTTATTCTCTGGTACCTTCCCTATGTATATACAATACAATATTTTTATTGTTGAATAAATAAAAATCCTTACAATAAGAAAAATAAGTTTAGCCAATATTCACATAACAAGTAACGTTAAAATTCAAAAGCAAGAACTAATGGGGAAGTTAAAAAAAAGGGTCAAACTTAAAACTCTTCGTCGGGTCCCCCCACTAGCAGCGTAGGGATTAATAAAGTGAGCATGAGAGCTCCAGCTTGGAAGGATGGGCCTCAGACAGTATATTGGATGATCGTCAACAGACCTGTAGCTTCTTTCTAATCTCAATCATAAATTTAAGTCCCCGACAAGTCAGGATTGGGGATGAACCTTCCAGCCAGATGATACCGGCCTGCCAACATGTTCTTATGTTCAATTTGATCAGTATGTCCCGTAAGAGCTGTCTTCTAGATACCATGAGGGCTGGGCACGCACAAAACAAACGAATTAGAGATTAATTTTGATATCCGCAGAGTCTGCTTTTTAGGCAATCTTCTTGGGGTTTCCAGGAAGGTTTTAAGTCCTTGGAATCGTGAAGGCCCATACGGAAGTCGATGAGGGTCTTTTTTAAATGTTGGCTAAAATGAGTTGCCAAATATGCCGGGGGTTGTTGAAGTGAGTAGGAAGAAATAACTGTCCAGGCATGACGTCAATGGGTCAGTATTTGTTTGTCTTCCAGTAATGACTTCCTTTTGGAGATGGAATTAACAATTTTGCAGAAACTGGCTTGGTCAATTTTTCTGTTCCATGCTTCTAACAGTTCGAGCTCCGTAAGGCAAGTTTGCAAGTGAATGGCCCAGGCCTGGGTGGATTCAACATTGATTATTAGCCAACAGAGATTATTTAAAGAGTCTGAGTCGGCAGCACGAAGTTTGTGGCAAAGTTTGACGAATCTTGACTTAGACCGAAAGATTTGATTTTGGAGTCCAAATTCTAATCCCACCTGGGCTGGTGAGGAGCATTTGGGTAATTTAAATACATCTTTGTAAATTTTATTTTGTAAGTTGTTTAGTAAACCGGCCTCCCCTCCAAGCCATGTAACCAGACCGTACGATAGAGTAGGTAAAATCTGAGCGGCCATTACTTTTAAAAGGTGGGTGTAGTTTGGGCCACCCAGTTTCTGTAAGAGTTGCCTATATCCATAAATTAGCGTCTGGGACATGGCTTTTAACACCGTAGAATGTTCTTTTTTAGAGTTGTCTTTGCCGAGGGTAACCCCCAGATACCGGTAATATGGCTGTTCCTCTATTGCAAGGTGGTTAGATGTCCAACTAAATTTGATAGACTTTCGCTCTATAAGACGTACTACTTTTGTCTTTTCTCTATTCAGTTCCAGATGTACTTCATCTAGGTAGAGTTGTAGAGCATTTATCAGCCTTTGCAGCCCAATTGGGGTTCTGCTTAGGAGGACAATGTCATCTGCAAACTGAATGATTGGCATTGGGGTGATACCAAGTTTCGGTGCATGGCTTACAATTTGACCGAGATATTTTCCTAAGTCGGCGAGGTATAAATCAAATAAGCATGGGGCCAGGACATAGCCCTGTTTTAGTCCATCCTCGGTTGGAATTTTCGATGTGAGGCTTGAACCCTGAGCTTGTTTAACCCTTGCCCAAGTGTCAGTGTAAAGGAGCATGACTGCGTTGAGAAGATTTTTTTGACAGCCCCCACTCCTTTAGTTTTCCCCAAAGTCTCCCCCTAATGACACGATCAAAAGCCGCTCTAATATCGATAAAGCAGCCAAATAACCAATTGTTCTTTAATTTGGCTCTTTCCATCAGGAGGGCTAGGGCTGTAAGGTTTGTTATGGTCCCCGTCCCGTTTCTAAAGCCTGTTTGGTAGCTGGGGATTAGGTTATTACCCACCCATTCCTGAATCTCCTCCAAGATGCAAGAGGCGTATAATTTGGCTTCCACATCTATTAATGATATCAGCCGATAGTTCCGTGGTGATCTCCTGTCTCCCTTTTTAAAAATCGGGTGGATGATGATTTCTTTCCACGATGGGGGCTGCTGATTACAAGCAAAGACTTGGTTAAACAGGGCAGAGAGATGGAGTGCCCAAAAATGGGCATTGTATTTATATACTGCGTTGGGGAGGCCATTAGGTCCTGGTGCGCCTTCAGTTTTGAGATTGTTTATGAGCCTTTTGACTTTGTCGCTGGAGAATAATTCCGGCTGTATCGTCAGATTATTGATCCTTCCGACGTCAGTGGGGCTTGTTAGCTTACCTGACGGTCCATACAAGTAGCTTGGTTTCGTGGATGTGTTGGGACAATGATTGTTTTCGGGAGAAGCAGAATCCCTTTTTAAGTAGAGATTTTTTACATAAGCTTCCCAGCTTTGTTTGCTAATGCCGGGGTCCTGAGACATTGCGTCGGCGTTGTTTAATTTATTAATGATGCCCCAGAAATCCCTAGTGTTTCGCTTTTTACTGGCTTCTAGCAATTTTAACCACGTCTCTTCCTTGTGTTTGGTCTTGGCTTTCCACACCATTTTACGATCATTTTTAGGTTTTGCCTAGCGAAAGCTGCGCTCTGCGCAGCTTTTTCGCGCAGGCGAAATCCTGTTGAGAACTGTAGGGTGCTTTGGGTCGGCCCTCGTCATTGATTGGCTGGCTCTGTAAACGGAGCCTTGCCATTGGACGAGGGGCCTGTCCGTCAATGCCGGACCAGACACGGGGGCGTTCCTGACATTCTTTCCCTTTTGCCGACGTCACGCGACGCCGGGAACGCCCCCGAGTCTGGTCCGGCATTGCCGGCACTACTGCGTCTCTTCTCCCCCGTTTCCCGCCCCGTGACTGGCCGGCCGGCCAATCCTAGCGCGGCCGGCCGGAAGTGCCCGCCCCCCGCAGCCCGGGGGAAGAAGGAAGACGGCAAGCAGTATGGCGGCGCCCGCGGGGCTCCCGTGGCCTGGAGGGAACCGCCGCCGTCGACGTTGCCGGTCTCCCATGCCGAAGAGGGAGACCGGAGAAGTGCCAGAGAGATTTTCGACGTTGCCGGTCTCCCATGCCGAAGAGGGAGACCGGAGAAGTGCCGCCGTCGCAAGGTGCAGGTGAGTCGATTTGTTTTTTTGTTTTTTTTTTCCCCTCCTCTCTTCCCCTGCCTTCCTGCCCCAACCTCTCTCCCCCTGTCTCCTACCTTCACTCGTCATGTCCTCCCCGCCTTCCTCGTCTCCGGCCGGGCTCCCGGCTGCTGCTCTGGAGGCCTGAGAGGTGGAGCCCTGTCCGGGGAGTTCCCTGCACCGGCATGTACGTGCAGACACGAGCCGGGCCTCGGGGGTCTGCTGGTCTCCGTTTCCGAAAGGGCTCGTGCTGACGAGAAGAGCACGTGGCTTCCTTGAAGCATATTGCATGTTTCACTATTGCTTCATTCAAGACATTCCAAACCCAGTTCTGACACAGTCCGTTGTCTTTGATTTTTGCCTGGTGAACAAGAAGGTTTCTGACAGGAAACGGCAGATGTGCAAGGTGCCGCGTGTACACTGAACACTTACAACACAGATGCGTACATCAGGGGGCGAGTCGTGCTGCCGGGGTCGAGGGGCACAGAGGAGTCGACTCAAACAGTACCCGACCTCGAGCGGAAGATAACTCGGGAAAGCCGACTGACCACAACAGGCTCCGAGTGCTGCGAGGGTGAAGCCGACGAGAAGGGGGTTGAGTGCTAGGCAGAGGCAGTGCTGCATGCACCGGGGGCTTGGCTTGTAGGGCAACATCAACCTACGCCCCCAGATGAAGGGACCGGTGAATTGCAGGGGGTTGCCCCTCCACCCCCCCTCCTCATAAATGATGTTGGGTTTGAACTAACAACTTTATTCGTACCAATCCAATGCAACATTAAGAATTCAGGTGATTAAAAAAACTCTCATTGTTATCCCGTTGCCATTATGCAGTGCAAAAGTCAGCAACACAGGCCAGGCATTCGTTCGGGCCTCTAAGCCCGTATGTGCATCCACCTGTGTTAGTGAGGGTTGGATGTATTCCAGGTATCCATCCACTAGCTCCAGACTATTAGTCAGATTTGTCATACATTTATTTATTTATCTCATTCTTCCATTGTGTACCGAAAGTAATCCTTTTCATTGTTTTGCGCTGCAGCAGGCTTTTCTTTTATTGCTTCGGCCAGTACTCAAGTGCTGCTGGTGTCAAGCCTGTGGCACTGCCTGTGCTTGTTTACGTTCTGTGAGTTTTCCAATTATTTCATGTCTCAGAAAGTGCCCTTATTTTCTCTGTAAATGTTGTGTGCAAATCTCTCTAGCCTATGCAGATAGCAGGTCTGACTTCCAAGTGCGGAAGCTGGTTTGATATTGTTTATTACCCCGATTAGTCCTCTTCCCTCCCTCCTTCCCTGGTTGCACAATTTAGCCACCAGCTTGGTAACAACACAGGAGCCGGCGAGGGGAGAAGAGTTTTTTTTTTAACTATAAAAAACAGTAAAAATAAAAGAAATACGTGCATGCTACGCCTGTTGGAGCGGGACATAGGCACATTATCTTTATTGCATATTATGTCCATGCTTGTAGCTCCTCCGCTTTTCTTTTTCTTCCTGACCCATCGATCTGTACTCCAGCGTTTCCCTCTTCTTTTCCCCTTTACTCCTTCCGCTGCTGTACCATTGTTCCATGCCTTCCCCTCTTTCCCCCGCCCCACTTCCTTCTTCTGCATTCACCACCCCTTGTTCTGTTGCCCTCCCTTCCTTCATTATCTCTCTACTCTATCCTCCCATCACCCCCACTTCTGGTCCCACTCACTCCTCTCACGCCCTCATACTCTTCTGCATCTCCCACCTTCTCCCTTACCTCCCTACTCTACCCACCTGCAGCTCTCGCTTCTACTGTCACCCACTTACCCTCCCACCTCTTATTCACTGCAGCTTCCAATGTCCTGATCCCCAGTCGCTCCTTTCTCTCTCGCACTCCACCCCTTCCTGCCCCTCTTTAGGCCTTTGCAGATGTATTCCCCCCCCCCCCTTAGCTCCTCCTGCATTCCTTTTCCCTCATCCCCTCTGTTCACCCGTTCTCTACTCTCTCCTTTCGTGCCTCCCTGTTCTGTCACTCACGTTCCCTCCCTCTGCTGCTACCACACTTTCTCCTCTCCAAACACTTTACTCAGACTCTCACTGCCCGCAACACTCCGGGTGTTCTGCCCTCCTCTTTTGTTCCCTCTCTCCGCAATCTTGTTTTTAATGATCAGTTCTGTGGTTCGCTCTGTTTCTGACCGCCGGGTCCGTGTTAACTGTGCCATCCCCTTTTATGTTCGGTGTAAAGTGCTCCCATGCCGCGAGATCAGAGCTGCGAGTGGGAGGTTGCCTGACAGGTGGCAGAGAGGGGACAGACCAAATGTAGTGCTCTAGGGCAGAGTCGGGTAGTTAAACCTGTACTTAGTGCCCAGGGTCATGATTGACCAGGAACACCTGTTGAGTGCCTAGACAAGGTCCCAGGAAGATTCATCTACACTAGCGTTCTCCAAAGTCGGTCCTGGAGGCCCAGATCAATGGCAGATTTTTTTCATATCCCCATTCAGAAAAAATGTAGTTATCTTAAAAATCTGGCATGGATCCGGCCCTCCAGGACCGACTTTGTTAGAACCCTGATCTACATCATTCAGTAACCGTAAATCAGGTATGATGTTTACGATTGACTGTGACATACATTATTAACATACGCAGTTGTTTATAATTATATCATTAACACAAGTTTAGATAATCAATACTATTTGTACTATGCCTGGCTAGAATCCACGTTTGTTTGAATGATTAATGCTGGTTTTCTTACACAGTAATAATAAGCTTAGGTCCCATATTGTCCCTACGATGTGTACAATTCTCACACTAGTTTCTCGTTACCTATTCTTTCCCAAGCACAACCTTGGAAATGTGAGAGAGTCTGATCACACTTTGTACTCTGGCCTGGATATGTGAGACAGTGAACTCATTCCTTTCCTCCCACTACCACCATCTATAAAAGCTGTGGGTTTTAGCAGATCGGAAGCCAGGGAGCACAGTGGCAGATCAGTGAGTGTCCTGTCCATGAACTGGAAAACAATTACTAACACTTGAGCTTTGTTCTCTACAGCTAGGTTGAGAAAATGTGTGAGGGTTTGAACTCAAACTGTGAGTTAGTATGCAGAGGCTCGGTGAGACCCATGTCTGCTTGTGCCTCCGTTTTCGTGCCCCTGTTGCCTGCTTGTGCCTCTGTGTGCCCCTGTTGCCTGCTTGTGCCTCTGTGTGCCCCTGTTGCCTGCTTGTGCCTCTGTGTGCCCCTGTTGCCTGCTTGTGCCTCCGTGTCCCCCTGTTGCCTGCTTGTGCTGTGTGGGTGTGTGTGGAGGGCTCTGTGTGGCTGTGTGTGTAGGAAGCTTTGTGTGGCTGTGTGTGTGGGGGGCTCTGTGTAGCTGTGTGTGTGGGGGGCTCTGTGTGTGTGGGGGGCTCTAAGTGGCTGTGTGTGAGGGGCTCTGTGTGGGGGTGTGTGTGGGGGGGCTCTGTGTGTGTTTGTGTGTCATTTGCGATAGATAAAGCTAGTGGCATTGTAAATGACAATGCCATTTATTTATGTTAAAAAAAACATAAATAAAAATAATGTCAAGAGCAATGCCAATAGCTCTAACTTTAACAAAGGCAAAACCATTGCATTGTAAATGCTTGTTTTCTCATACTCCTAACAAGAAGGTGGTTTGACATGGAGCCCTGGTTGTTGTTCCTTGTTGCCTTCCGTTGCTCCTGGGCAATTTTTCTCTTTTCCTGTCTTAATTTGTTGTTAAACCAGGGTTCCCGTAGGACTAATGGGCCATGGTGCTGGGCGAGGGGAGCCGAATGTTTAAGGGACAAATTCTCTAGCAGTTTTTCCCAAGTTGAAACCTGATCTTCAATTTGGTCATTTTCATATTTTGAAAAGAAGTTACTTGCAGTTTCGTAGATGACTTTCGTTCCGCTGCCCCTCCATCGCAATCTTCGTAAATTGAACTTCTCTGACTGATGAGAGAGGACAGTAAGCTGTGTAGACTCCGACACCCCTATATTGATCCATATAATTTGTATATAGAGATAACTCTAATCACTAGTATATGCAGTAGACCATTGTACTCTCTACCATTCCTATGTGACTCATAGAGTATATCCATTCTTATCCCTTCCCTATGTATATAGAGATAACTATAATCACCAGTCTCTTCTTTGTGTGACTTTAAATCTTGTACATTTGCCATTTTTTTCTGTGTGTATCTTTTATGTAACACATGTAATCCTAAGTCCTTATGTTTTGCAACTGGTTCTTATGTAAAGCGCTCTGACACCTTCGGGTAAAGTTCGCACTATATAAAATTGCATTAAATAAAAATTCAATGCAGGGCACATCAACCCTGTGCCGGCTTTAGCGTTGTTGGCGCCCGGTGCGACAGTTTTTGTTGGCGCCCCCTCAATTCAATTATTTTTATTATGATTTGGAGCTCCGAAGAGTTCCACATAAAAAACGTATACTAACAACTCCAGTTTACCAGATCACCGACACTTCGCAACAAGCTGCTAAAAACACAAAGCATCGGGAATTACAGTTTTTCATAAAATAGTACAAAATTCAAAGTTACATGTGAATTGCAAGGAGGTGCAATGTGAGCACAAATTCAATTTCGGAGTCCTTTCAAACATAAAGCTAACAGAGCCGGGCAAAGCAAGGTATACCATTAGATTCTTAAACGACTTCAGCTGTGCATTTACAATGATGCTAAATATATATTTATAAAAATACATTTAGTTCAACAAGAATTAAGATACAAAAGGATACAAAAAAATCTAAATTTCAGTACACACTAACTAGCTGCATAAAGAATGACAAAAAGGGCGAGTGCTCAAGCAAGGTAACAAATGCAAAAATCCTTAAAACAATTCTGATTTTTATTCAGTCTACATGCTCAAAGCCTAACCGATACAATTGTCCTGGTTAATAGATATTCAATTGTACATGACGGTTTTCATAGCAGCATACGAGGAGATGAAAGGGTAAGAGCAACAATTTAAAAAACCCTTAAAAGTGCAACCATAACGTATTCAATATAAACCATACCACACTCTAACAATTACAACCGTCTGATAAAAACAAACCGAAAGTACTAACTATCAAATTCATTACATTTTACTCCGAAGGAAACCTGTGCGGCCAACTACAACTAAACAGGGCAACATAGTCCTTCTCTAAAATATATTTAAAAAGCTAAGAGAATTTAAGCAAATTGGTTCGGGGGGCGGGGAAGAAGACAGTTTCAGGCCTTCAAAGCTGAAGCAATGTTATACTTTAGAAAGAAAGGTCTTGGATATCGATGTAGTGAAGGTTTTAGTAGACAAATAAGATGTGATTCAAGTCCTGCACACAAGTACCACATAGATGACTAAGACTATCCTGCCTAGGAAGACCCTCCTAAGCTCCTGTTAATTTTCGCAAGAGAAGCAAATTGAGCCGGAGCAACAAGCTAGTTCTGTGCACTCCATGGGGGAGGTTCCATATCCCATAGGGTTGGGGCTGTTTATAAATACCCTGCCCCTTCAAAAAACTTTCTTGCCAGGTTTCATCACTTTAGCTGTCTAACCATGACTTAGCTCTCTCGCGCGTATTTCATTTGTTTTATAATGCTACTATTACCAGTGTAGGGTGTCAGCGCTTTACATCACACATGCATTATACAGAAACAATGAATAAATGCGCGTGTAAATTAGTGTACAGGACATGTTAGATAAGACAAAGAGGACTACAAGGTGTAGGAGCCAAATGTCATCCATACTGGTAGGCTGTATATTGTAAGAGTGCAATGCTCTGGAGCAGCACAAACTAAGGATTTAAAACGTAGCACATTGTTTGGGGTTTGCTTTACTAATAAGAATGTATTTCTACCCAACCAAACCCCTTTTAGCAACATCAGGAAAATAAGACTGGGAAAGAAACCAAGTTCGCAACTCTTTCGTCTCTTTGCATGCAGCTCTTTACCCGCTCATAGCTCACTGTGCTATATTAGGATTGTTAGTCATGAACTGCTTGTAGCAACAGGAGCTCTGTGACAAAAAACAGTAACCCATCGAGCTATCTATATAAAATGCAATTCTGCTATCTGTGTGGTACACATTCTCTACAGTTTACACATTCTTTACAATTCTTTAATTTGCATGGAGTGAGAATTTGCTGTCGTGCTGTAATAGCATGTTTCAATGAGGGCTGTACTAGCGCCAGGACGCCCCTTTGCTGGGGCATCTGTGCGCTATATAAATCCGGATAACATAACATAACAAGATGAAGATATTTGTCACAAGTTGTAAACAAAATGCAACAAAAAACAACTTAAATGAATTTCAAGCCCACCATGTACTTTGCTGCCTCTACCAGTACTGAGAAATATTTCTGTTGACAAGTTTTTAAGAAGTCTCTTCAAATGCACTTTACGTCCTACGTGTAAAATTGTCGCTGGCACTGGTATTAAGATATCTCTCAATGACTTCCCAAGATACCTTTTAATTGTAATATTATGATAATTTTTAACAGTGCTCTTTTTTATATGCCTTGGTTTTTATTAACTATGCATTTCTGCTAAGTTTGAATTTGAAAAAAAAAGTATGTACATCAGACACATTAACCCTCTGTGCAAATTTATTATGAGTTAAAACTGCCACAAGACAGAACTCCATATCTCTCTCTCTCTCCAGCTGGTACATTGATCACCGGAATTATCTTAATATTGTTATTGTTGCCTGAAAATTGCTGGACACACAAGAAACTCTGCAACATGCGTTTTTAAAGAAATAAAATATTTAAAAAGACAGCAGCCCCAGGCCGGCGCCCAGTGTGGTGGCGCCGGTCTCACCGCTCTAAAGCCTGCCCTGCATCATTCACAGTGGTGTAAGTGCACCACCTAAATTGCACCACCTTCTAGGCCGAGGATGTGTTTGGGGGAATAGGGGTGACAGGTCATTAATTTTCCTATCTCTGTGTTTCTAGAGTTTTCTGACTGCTGCTGCTCTGCTCTTGTGCTGGTTTTCCAAGTAGTGTTAATGTTAGCCCAATAGCATTGAGATGCTCGCGTTTGCATCTGAAGGGCTCTCTCTTAGGCTTTTCTACTCACAGTTGTTAAATCCTTGATCGCATACAAAGGGGAAAAAAGCAGAAAGACAGGAGCTAAATTTTATTGCACATTTCACAACTCTGTGCTTTGGCATTATGACACTGGATGCCATCATCTATTTTTGTTTGCCAACTGCATGCTGCATTGGGAGGCTTGTAGTTTTGCGTTTAATAGTTTCACTATTGACTCAAAACTACAGAAAACCAAGCACTGTTGACTAATAACAGAATTGGTTGATGGTGTCCTACATAACTTTAAGACTCTTGTACGATATGTTTTGAAATTTTACAAAGTCGCGTACCCCATTTCAAAAGCTGCTTTTTTCACATATTTTGCATGGGGTTCGCTCTTTTTATGCCCTAACACAAGCATTGGCATTGTGCATCGTCTTTTCTTGTGTAGTGGAAAGTTTTCTACCAAGCTTCACAATGCAATCTAACAAAGGTACAATATGGAGCAAGTAAAATGTTATTGTATGATTAATTAAAATTTTACAATTAGAACGCTCTTTAACCGCTTCCGCGCTACCGCGAATTCCCGCTGTGCGCTGGAATTTCAAAAATGGCTTGTTTATGACAAAGCCAGCTCGTCATCCGCGTAGCGCAGGTAACGCCCATGACGAGCTGGCTTTGTCATTAGCGCGGAAGGGGTTAATACACACCCTTTAAAACATAGCAAATGAGTCTAAAATTCATAATAGTTGATTCATGCAATTTCCTCAAATACTAACACAGAAAAATACATCTTAAACCTCAATACAGTCCAAAGTTTTAATAAAACATTTAAGTAAAACATAATATTTTTACTAGCCTTTAAAACGTTGTTACTTATGTGCAAATTCATCTGTATAGTGCAACATTTTTATCCCTAGCTATTTAATACTTCCAAATATTACTGGGCTTAACTCACAGGCATCCAGTTTCCTTTTTTACAAGTATCACACATTTGGTAAAATTAGAGTTCATTATAATGTCCATTGGCCTAAAACAAACTACCATTGCATGTCTACATGTGCGAACACCTCTGTCAATGAAGTCATTTTTCCGATATTTGTTTCCTTCTGCCGCCATTGCTGCACATATGATATGCAAACCAAATAAATAGTGTTTTTTCCTTCCCTAAATTATATAATCTGCAGGGGGCCGGCATAAACAATATGGAGAACAGCGGTGGAGCCTTCCATAACACAAACAATAAGTTAAGGATATGTGGCAGTAGTAGAGATCGCAAGCATGTCATTTGTCGTGTTTCTCCTTTTCAGCCTTTAAGTATATGGATGAAGCAACATTGTGGTCTGTTAAACCAAACACGAGACATTATTGTACAGTGTGTATCCGGAACAAATTTTTTTCTAGGTGCTCTCAAATGTAATGATCATGGAAGAAGAGGCACAGGGAAGAAAAGTAATCACATAGGGTCATACATTTTGGTCAAGCCTGGAAGACATTGTGCAATTCAGATCCTGAATGGCTATCTCATTCTAGGCACAGCCCATTCCCTTTTTACGACAACGACTTAGTTACCCCATGGACCCCCTTGTCACCACTCACCCTACGTTTTGTATCCTACCCAGCCCTGATGAGTCACAGGACTTTTCCTAGTGACGAACCACGCGTCGGCTGGTTTTGTTTGTGATCAACAAAGTCGTTGCATCAATATAAAGAATTTTTCTAAATCATACTGGTGTCGACCACTGCATTTATATGAACACTTTAAGACTCAAGTCAACCTTGTAAATATCCTCACCACGTGTGCCCAGGACTGTGCCTACTTTACAGTGTTGATCTTGTTATTCACATACTCCCGGGGGTTATCGTGTTATTCCCCCGACCTGGCAGCATTCACACACTCCCGGGGGTTATCGTGTTATTCCCCCGACCTGGCAGCACCGTACCGACACAGGTTCACAGATAATACACGCAATAGCCTAAGCGCCATTTCTTCCTGACTTAACTAAAAACCCCACCTCTTACTCCGGCTATCACATTCTTTTCCCCTTCTTCCCTAATGATGATTTTATTAGTGGGCCAACAGGCAAGTCAGTTGTTTTGTGCATCCTATACAAGTGGTTTTATAGATGGAGCAACATTATGGTGCATTAACCGCTTCACTGTGGCCGAAATCCCCCCCCCCCCCCCGGTGGGGAGGAATTCTAAGCGTGCGCGGTTCGGACGGCCGTCCTCCGCACATGCCCACTGTGACGTCAGAAGGCCGTCCGACGCACGGAAGAGGTTATACCATATACAAGAGAGATTTTTGTACAGTTCACATCCTTAACTGATTTGTTTCAAGGTGCTCTGAAATTTGATGATCACTGAAAAGAAGTCGGAGGGAAAAATGTGGTTTCCCAGGTTCACACAGTTTGGTCAAGCAGGGTAGCTGTGATTGCAGGGCCCTGGCCCAGAGAGCCTGGTTTCAATTATTTTTTCCCTGGGTCCAACTAAAGCTTTTGACTGACCTGGATATTTCAAGCAAGTGCATTTTAAATTGCCTTTGTTTTTTTAATATGCTGGGACAACAGCAGGTGAAATACACCTCTTCATAGAGCAGTTAAACCTTTGGCAGAAACATGATTCTCTCACACATACAGGGCAGCTAATACACTAAAGAGTGAATGAGTAAGGGAGGAGCCAAGATGGCGATCGGAACGGTTGCATAAACGCTTGGCTCCGTGGGCCCTTCCTCCCCGCACGTATATCCTAAAGATAATCCTGAGCAAGGTTCGCTGATCTAAGTTGCTGAAGGGAAGCAATTACTTACCGTCTGTTTCTGGGGCTCCACCGTGCAGTAGATCCGAAGAACCGTCCCCGTCTGCTTGCCGGCCTTCGTGGCGCTGAAGCCGGGGCCTCGAGTGCAGAGGGTGCCCTGCAGTGATCGTAGCGTTGGCGGCCCTGGTCGGGATGAGAAGCCGGTCAGTGGGAGCCTGAGAGCCGCGAGCCGGGAGAGTTGGTATCAACCCACTCCCAATAGTGGGTTGCCCCGTGAACCCGAGATATTGCCGAGCCGGAGAGAGCCCATGTCGCCCAGTCCCCCTTGGGTGAGACGCCCAGCCATGTTGATAGTCCCGTCCGGGATCCAGCGGGTGGCTCCCGGCGAGCTGCGGGGAGCATGTCCGGCCTTTTGGTGACTCTCCTTTCTGCAGCAAGCGCCGACTGTAGAGATCCAGCCGTGGGGCCTGCTGACTCCAGTGGTCGGACGAGACTCTGAAGTGGAGGGGAAGAGGAAGAGAACGAGATGGCGGATGGCGCCTCGGGGTGCGCCCCTCCTGGGGACAGAGAAACTGCTGAACTTGAGACCCCCGGAGTTTGGCAATGTGGGGAAACGCTTACGCGTGGCCACGTATTGGCTGCACTGACAACCTTGCGGACTGCCCTGCTCCGGGGAGCCCGGGACTTGGAAGGAAGGATCGCCGCCATTGCTGACCCGCCATTTTGTAGCGGACTGGGTTGCTTTCGAGTTGGTGCCGATGCGTCTCCCTCTGCTACAGTGTTATATTCCCCGGACGAGTTTACAGACTTGGAGGCGCGAATAGATTTGGTTTCTGAGCTTCCTGTTGCCACACCTGTTCCGCAAGTGGTTGTCTCACCGGGTCCTTTTTCTGTCCAGCGAGTGGAGAAGCTACATCGATCCATGGTACATGAGGCCCGGACTGTGCTGCGGTGTTTCCCACCTCCTGTGCTTTCCGTTCCGTGCTTGGCGGACCTGTCTTTGGACTTGAGACTGTTGGTGGTCTGGGTATTGTTGCATTCCGACATCCGCCATGCATCGTCAGTTGTCTCTCGGTGGCTACGACCATGTTGGGCGGCTGCGCTACCTGGTCTGATTGGAACGATTGGACCTTTTGTACCGAATTGTATCTCGTCTGCAGGACTATTCATCATTGATACTATTGCCAGAAGCGGCCAGGGGTGACCTCGTTTGGGATTTGGAGGGACTTCTTGCTGGTTAATGGTGATTCAAGGGCACGTCTAGTGGGACTGTAATTGATTGCGTTTTATGTGCTTGCTGATACTTATACTTTTATACTGCTTCTGTTTATACGATTCTAGTATGCGGGGGTGGGAGGGAATGGGTAACCGAATCGCCGGCTCTTCTCCTCAATTTTCTTTCTTCTTTTCTCTTTCTTTTCTATATTTCGGGTCTCTCATTTAGGGCGACAGGCACGCTGCTGGGGGGGTAGGCCGTAGCCTTTTGCAGGGGTGCAGGGTGGGGGGTTGGGGGATGGGTTTGTTCTGTTCCTTTTTTTGTTGCTATGGCCCTTTGCCCTTTTCCTTCTTTGATGTCGTCGTCTTCATGTCTCCCATAGTACGTTCCCTTTCAGGGGTGGGGCTCGCATACCGTGCTTGGTACGTGACTATTGCATTTATCCTGACTTTGGTACTCTTCTCCTTTCCCATTCAATCTATGTTCATCATCGGAGTGATAATGTGTTCTAGCTGACTGTGTTGGGAGTGGGAATGACAATGCGATGTCGCTTTTCGATTTAATTTTTGGTTATTTAAAAGTGAACCGTTTCAAATCCTTGGTATCACGTATTATCTTGATTCTCTGCTGTACCCTGGATGTGGCTTTGTTTTTAAGCGCCGGATTGATGTGATGCTTCTTACTTAATTTCTGCTCGATTTAATTAGCGGCCGGCCACACTGGTTGTAGGCCCGTGTTTGTAATTTCATGCTAATTGAAATAAAGGTTCTTTTAAAAAAAAAAAAAAAGTGAATGAGTGGGAGGTTTTAAAGGACTGTCGCACGATTTCCATAAATAGACTTAAAGGTACAAGAAATACCAAACACTTGGAAGAAAAAGCGAAACCTCTTAAGGAATACCCATACATCCATGTAATTGTATAGGACCTTGATTACTCACCTATCTAATGTGGTATGCTTCATCTTTGGGTTCTGTACCTTCACTAGAAAGCATACAAGAGTACTACCGTTCACTGGTTGTACTGTCTCCTAGTTATTGGTTGTCTGGTTTAGGTGAGGTTATGTCATTTATGTCAACATTTATGTTCCTCCTTAGTTAATCTGTCAGACCCATATTAAAGTTGGATGTGGGTGAGGTAACACTTTATTTACTGGTGCTGCCATATCACAAGATTGAAAACAAGAGAGCTGAGCAGTGAACCCTGCTTCTATTTTCCATTGATATGTTTTAGTGCTCTGATATAGCTGACACTAAACATGGTCTTTTCCTTCAGTATAGGTATCTTGCATCAAATATTGTGAAGTAGTCCTGCTCTATATAGGGCATGTTCACCAGCTTCTGAAGGGGTGGTGGGAGGATGGGGTAAATTTCCTCCACAACCTCCTTCTACACTACAGGTACAAATTGGGCACCAGCAGAGCAACTTTATTTCATCACCGAACGCGAACAGCATGGTAGCATCAAAGCAAGCTCCTGTCATAGAAGGCATTAAGTGCAATCTTCACTTTCCGACAGAACAGATCTTGCTGGGCAGAAATGTATAAGCTTTCATCTCTCACAGAACATGTACAGTTGAGGCATGAGTGGTGTAGGTTATAGAAAGATATATGGAGCTGGTCTTTTAAGTTACTGAGAGGAATGCATAGGTGGATGAGTGAGTGAATATGCAAGTTCTGACTCCATTCTCACATAGGTGATAGTTACCTCCTGAAATTTCTGCTTCTGTCACTTTGAGACCTGCTGTTTGTGTTGATTCTTTGGTGTTCCATATATTGGGAAGACACCATTACCTAGTAAGTCATTGTTATTTGGAGAAGCCTTGCCACATTCTAATTTACTATGCACCAGACTGGAACACTGGTTCCAACTTCTTTGAAAAGGTTTTGAACCAGACCCTGTGCAATCCCACTCAGAGCTTCACATGTTCAGAATATTGAGGGCCTTCAGTGTTTCCATTGATAGTTCGCCTTCAGATCAAGACAACTGACTGTTTTCCTCTATGGCTTAGCGTAGCTTTTTGTCTTTTGAGTTGACTCCATGCTACTAGTTCAGAGTTTTTCTATATGTTTGAGAGTCTTTTGCAGCTCAGGTAGCATGTTGTAGTAACCCCTGCCCTGGCTAAGACTAGTTTCAATATTATCTTTATGCCACACTATTAAAGCAAAGACTCCAACTGCTTTCCCTTAAGCAAATCAGAACCTGGAACATTATTATCATGCCAGACATCATAGACTTCTAACAAACTTAACTCTACACGCATTTCCCTTCCTCCATCCAATACTAATAATTGAAAGTAATACATCATCGAGAAATACCAAAACCTAATTTACTTAACAGCCATGGTGTATGCCAATAGACCAGAAATTACTACAGTAAGGATATTGCATTGTATACTTTTGTAAATAACATCAGTGAATAATAACTTCTCATTCACAATAAAGTTCTTTGGTTTGTTACTAATACAACTTGGCCTACTTTCCCTTTAATTTCCAACACTTTCACTTCAAACAGACATGCTAGGAATACATTTCTTCACCTTTTTCTCTCTCGAACATTCAACCAGTCATATTTCCTTCTGTTTACAAGTAATTTACTTATTTTTCCTATACCTGGACCATATTTCCACATGCCACATCTAGCCATCGCCAACAAACCAAAATGGCAGCAAGTTAGGTTACAGTGCGTGATATCTGCATTGTGATGCGGTGCGTGTACTGTGTCACTCTCTGAAGTCAAAGGCTCCAACTGCTTTCTCATAAGCAATCCACACAACTTAAAATTGTTATTGTATGAAATGGAAGTTTTAGTTGAGGGGGGTGTAAGACCTTGCCACAAAAAATAACCACAAGTATTGTCCGGGTGAATCACTAAAGAAACTAAATAAACCTGAGCGTATCAATCTGGTAGCTTGGCACAAAGCAACCAGGCTTAATTTGGAGGCAAATGTGTAAAGTAGTTATGCTGTACTCCAACAGTAGTACAATGGAAATCCAACACAAGAAAAATTCCAAACCAAGTTAAAAACCTAGAGAATATTTCAATAAGTAAAATGACATAACAATGAGTAAACCACATTATAGATATTGATTAGTCTAGTGCAAATGTTACATTCAGCCTTAAAAATGTTTATGGAGAAAAAGTGGTCATTGACAAGATGTCTGTGGGGCAAGCTACACGTTTGATTCAAAGCAGGGCTCGAAGACAACTGGTGGCAGAAGAGTAGAATCCCAATATGGTTGTTGATGATGGTGGGGAAAGCTCTGAGTCTGCAAACTTTGTGCCCAGTAAGACCTCGACATTGAAGGGTTACTGCTCTGTGTCAGTCCCTATGAAGCCCTGTACGTTCGTACTTCGAAACATTTCTGGAAGTCAGATCTCTTTGAGCGGAGCAAGCTGAGGACAACTGGCAATTTGACAGTTGGCTTTGATGGCGATGCCTATCTCGGGCAGTTCTCCAGGAAGAAGGTTGCAAAAAGTTTCCAAGTCCCACTTTTTGCAAATTGACCCTACCCACTTTTGCAGCACTTCCGATGTGTTTTACTTTAAACAATCTCACAGTGCCCTTCTCTACCTTAATCCAACATGGCAGAACCTTGTCCGAGCTCGCTGTGCCCACCCTGAGGTGTGGTATTATAGCGGGCAATCCTTCCCTTTTGTTCACTTCAAACCAGTTTTATGGCAGTACTCACCTCCCACTGGGTTAGGAAGCAAACTGAGTAGCAAGACGGGAGGCAGGCCTAGGTATGAGGTACATCTGCTAATGACAGGATAGGCAATCCTGTGATGCTCAGAAGGAGGCTAGGCTCAAGCCCCAGGCCATCCTGCTCAAGAAAGAAAATACCTCCCACATCCAGTCCCTTTGACCATTGTCTAGGAGCAATCCATATCTCACCACATCCATCAGCAGTCGGGTGATGCTGGCAGAAATGCTCTTTTTGGTTTGGGCTGGAAAATGGCAAGTTTTAAAAAGTGTAATTGCAGTGTGTCTAATCTTGACTGTGTCATGCAATGTTAGTTTGTCATGCAATGTTGGTGTGAAGAGTTGTTTACTACACGTTGGTGGCGACTATCCTGACTAGGCAGATTACCCTTGTGTGCAAGTTTTGGCCACTTTCTGGAATTTATGCTTTTGTGTTGGCACTCACCGCTCTTCCATGTTGGTACCGAGTTTTTGTTGAGCTCTATGGTTTGGCTACTTTGTCTCTGGCACCACGGATTTATGACGCATTGGGTGATCCTGTGAGCCACTGAAGGACTGATGGCTCTGAAAAACGCAGCTCACACTTGAGGAGAGTATAGTACTAGGTGGTGCATGCATGCATGCATGAAAACCTTCAGAGTGTCTTACTGCGCACATGACTGCTGCTAGCCACCAATGGAAAGGCAGCTTTAAAAATACTGCTCATTCTCCTCGAAGTTCATTGGAGTGGTTATTGTGAGGCATCTGCGTTTTGAACACTGAAGAGCACCTTTCGAACGCCTTGAGTGTAATGTAATTGCTATGAGCTCTGTTTTATCCATTCCTTAATGTAAGTGGATGATTGCGCTTCCTGCTGACTGTGCTACTAAGTATTCCTTTTCTGAGGATCAGGCCATATTGTTTTCTGTACATTACTGCCTGCTGCCTTGCAAAATCATAGTTGATTTTTATTTTTCCTATGGTGTTGGCAATCTTCCTTGAGTGTTTGTCTGTTTTTAACTGACAACTATACTGTTGTTGTACCGTACATTTTACATCAGAACTCATTTCTTCATGGTTAGTGGTGAAGAACAGACTGAGTTAATCCTTAGAACTAGTCCATCCCACCATGGCTACCCCTATTATTATTTTTAATCCAGGTAAAGAGTTTTGATGTGTTCCTTGAGTTCCACCAGTGCCTTGGCTGCAGTGGAAAGAATATTTTTTTGAATTATATTGCCACAAATGACCACAGTGGAACATTAACTGCAGAAGGAAAAATAGTCTATTGTTATATTCATTTAGTCCGGAATGTCGTAGGATTCATTTTTTTCTCAATTTTTTTAAAATGTATTTATCGTCAGCAAACAGTCTTTATTACAGCTAAGCCCAACATTGATTTATATTAGGCAGTGCAAAAAAAAAATACATAAATTATTTCATTATAAGTCAACATAATCATCTCAAAGTTCAAATTGTGAAGTTCAAATCCATTTTTGTAGAGGAGCCCAAATTTTTAAACCAAATTTCTTCTTATTAACCCCCTTCGATTTATATACAGCGAGCTCCAGATAATAAGTAGATAATAATCTAGACAGCCAATTATTAAACATTGGCGGATCGGGGTCTAACCATTGCAAGGTAATACACAGTCGATAAATTGACATAAATATGAATAAAAAGCCTTCCTCTGCTATCGTTCTATTTTCAACTTGGTTAGTCTGGGTTCCTAAGATTACCATTTCTGCTGATAATTGCACACAGATGTTAACACTAGAATAAAAAAAAAAACTGAACATTCATAATAAATTGAGACAATTTAGTACAATTGGAAAACATATGCACGGCATCAGCCGCTATACACCCACACCGATTGCACTTAGAACCGCCTGAAGGGTTCCATTTTGCCAATTTGGCAGGAGTGTAATAAAGATTGAAAATATACATGAAATGTTGGCTTTTCAAAGACACATTAAACAAAACTTTAGATGATAAATCTATAACTCTAGTCGTATCTATTTTACGCGTTTCAAATTTAATCTGCCATTTACGTTCAACATTACATAGATCATCTTGCAATCTATTTAGCATCACTAGATAAACTAAACCAATTTTCCTTTCCAATCTAATAGCTTCCAATATATCAATCCTACTCAATACAGATGAACTATGAAGACCTTTATGATGCAAAAAGCTTCGTATTTGAAGATATTTAAAGAAGTCTGTCCTCGGCAAACTATATTTATCCTGCAAAGAGGTAAAAGAGTATTTGGTCGCCCTGGTATAGATCTCCTAAGATACGAACCCCGGCTAAGTACCATCTCAACATCACTCGATCTCTAAAGACTCCCGGGAGAGCACAACATTTAGTTACAGGTGTAAAGTAATTGAAGTCAGAGCTCAAACCAATTTTTTTTTAAACTGCTTCCAGATATGAAAAGCTAACATTTATAATTTTAAATTTCGTTTTTTATAGTAACTAGGCTTGATTTCTTTCAATAAACATTACCTAGCTTCCTCACCCAATACAATTTCGTAAATCGTGGGGCTTGCAAATTCTCTTATGCCTACATCTTGAAAAAGTATAATACCCATATATTTTAGCCAAACAACCCAATAGTACAACTTGAAATTTGGGATCCCCCATCCTCCTCTACCTCTAGGGAGGACACACCACTTCAAAGCTCTCCTGCTTCTATGATACCCCCAACAAAACCTGGAGCATATCCTGTCTATCTTAACAAAAAAGGAGGTAGGAAAGAGTAAAGGAATGGTACGAAATAGATATAAACATTTTGGGAATATAAACATTTTCAGAACATTCGTTCGGCCGTAGAGAGACGAGTGAAGATTGTTTATCCTTTGCAGTGTTCTATTTGCTGATTCCAATATAGGTTCGGCATTGAGCCGCACTATGTCATCAATTTTAGCAGATATTTTGATACCAAGATATAAGGCATCTGAAGAAAAAACGAAATCAGCTGGGCGACCTTTTTCTGAGTGGATCAGCTGGGTTTTTAGAAGGATTCAGTTTATAACCTGAATATCTCCCATATTCTTGCGCCAATTCGACTATCTTTGGTAGAGCCCGCTTGATATCCGAAGTTGTGATGGCAATGTCGTCTGCATAAGTAAACACTTTATAGTCCAATCGGTGTATCCTAACAGGCTTGATTTCCCTTTCTCTTTCCAATCTTTTTAAAAAAGGCTCGATATATAATGCAAATAACAAGGGGGAACAAGGACAACCTTGTCTCGTCTCCCTTGTGATTTCCAAACTATCTGAGTGGTCCCCTGAAATACGAATTGTAGCCTGTCGGGAATTTTATAGTGTCTGTACTGCAGTAATATGCTCTTTGGGGAATCCCATCCAAATTAAAACAAACCAAAGAAACCTCCATGAAACCCTGTCAAACGCTTTTTCAGCGTCTAACAGGGCAACAGCAACAGGAGATCCCATAGCTTGTGCCCAATGCAATAATGAAATGATTCTTTTCATGTGATCAGTTGTGCCTCTATTCAAAATAAATCCATGCTGTCTGAGTGAGACTAAGAAAGGCATAAGTTCATTAAGACGGTTGGCTAAGATTTTTGATAAAATTTTACTATCCGCATTTATCAGCGAAATAGGTCTATAAGAACCCAGTTCAATATCAGATTTCCCTTTTTTTTTTTTTTTAAAGATGGAATGTCGTAGGATTCATAACCAGTTGTATAAGGATGATAACATGGGGGCTGTCAATGAGGTTATTGGTCAGTTGGATACATATTGGTTGGCAAAAGTGTATATTGGTAATACGTGTTATAAGGTTCTAAGTTTTTCCATAGGAAAAAGGAAAAAACAGAATCTGTTATGAACCTATGGCGCCTTTGAGGAAATTGGCTCTTGATTGCAAATTTGGTATATTACAAGAGGAATTAATTAGAGACCAAGTGGTAATACATGCCAGTGATCCAGGAAAGGCTTTGGGTGAATGATGAAGCAAATTTGAAGGATGTGATGTCTATTGTACGAAAGGTGCAGTTGTCATGAAGGTGTGCCAAAGTACATAAGGAAAATAGTGCAGATGTTGAGTTTGAAGTTGTTGCCAAAGTTATGATGCATAATCCCACTGTAAGAGTGATTAAATCCAATAAGACGTCACAAAGTAATTATGTTAAATGTTTTAAGTGCGATAGTGCTAGCCATCTAGCTAAAAGCAGGAATTGTCCTGCTGTGAATCAAAAATTCAGCTCATGCGGTAAAGTGGGACATTGTGCACACCTGTAAATTAAAGTTGGGTAAGGTTGGGAGCGTGAAATGCATTGCTGAAAAGGAAGCAGATACTTATAGTGAAGGAGAATAAACTTATTATTCTGTGATATTGAATGTTCAAGACTAAGTAGTTATAAACATTTCTGGTACGAGTAATAAAAATAAACCAATATGTTTTATGGAGATTGATGGGGTAGGAATTCATATTTCAGCCGATTTTAAATTCCCATATAATATTGTGAAAAGTGTGTGAAAATATCATTTTGAGAGGAAATTGGGTCCTAATTTAAATTATTCTGATATTGCTCTGGAAAGTGTTACAGGTGAAACCATTGATATGTGTGATAGTTGTTCACAGAATAACTTCGCATAATGAAGCTGAAAGACCGAGTTTAATGAAGCACCCACAGAACAGGAATCTTCAATCTGACACTTTAAAATCTCCTCTCAGTTTAAACAATAGTACAAGCAACCAATGAAAACACTAAGGAACACCGTCAGTTAGAATTCTATTACAGCTCATTAATCAATCAATCAGTCAATCAATTAGTCTTTATTCGATAATCTTTCAATCATAAAAGACACAATACATCCTAAAAATGTCATTAAAGGGTAGCACCCTAAAAACATACAAACTTACAAAATTTAAAAGAAGCATTATCGAAAGATCCTGAGAATATTTCATAAAATAACTTTAAGAACATTTCCTAATAGAATATTTCATCAGAAAACTGCGAGAGACTAACTGCTGACCAATCTTGTCTTAAAGTAATAGTTCATGGAGGAGGGAGATTTTTCCTTCGCAGTGCCCATGCCAAGACATTTCGCAGTGGCTATGACAATGTCGGGTATTAGTTACCAATATACGTAGTGCTACCTTACCCGATCTCGTACCTAAGTTAGAGCAAAGCGGTCTCAGCCACTTGCGACGGGGGCTACTGTAGGCTGGACACACCAACAATACATGACTAATCGACTCGTCCTGTGATAAACACAGGGGACAGTTAGTGTCTGGAGCATTGTTCCAGTTTGCCATAAACAATCTTAGCGGAAGAGTGCCCACTCTGAATTGGTGATAGAATTTCCTGTCGCCAGGTTTCATAATCTGAATCCAGTAGGCCTCTGCTTCTACTACCAGCTTATGTTCCATAAAGATACCTATGAGCGTATTACTGTCCACCATCGACAGGGTCTGCTTAGTGATCATATCCCTATAGAGTGCTTTGTAATAATTTTTACTGGGAAATGTATTCCCTTTCTGGTCATCCCACAGATGTCTAAGCCCCATGTCAAACAAGTAACACTTAAGCTTCTGGAGCCATTGATTTTTTTTTTTTTTTTGTATTTCTTTTTATTGAAACTTTTAACAGCATAAACAAGAAAAAATAACAAGGCAGTACAATAAATCAAACTGCGAAGCGTCCTGCGGGGAGGAAAGCATAAGATCATAATACAATCATGGACATTGCAGGATGGGAGGATTGAGGGATGCAGCAAGTCCGGAGACAAGCCAAGCACTACAATAGCAGGAATGTCGGGTCAAGGGGAGGGAGGATCCGCCACCAAGTTTGTGAAGGGAGGTGTACATATTTCTCCCCGGTAGGAGTTCCATTGACCCCAAATCTTACCCCACTTGCTAGGCCTGCCACGTGCTACATACACCGTCTTCTCCCTGAACATGCACCAGTCCATATTCTCCTTCCATGCCAGAACTGTAGGCGGCCTCTGAGAGCCCCACAACTGGGCGATATCCCTCTTAGCGATCATATTGCCAAGGGTCACCCACTGAGTCTGTGCCAAATAATAATCATTTGGTTCCCAAACATTCAACAAACATCGTTTAGCTTCAGGCAACAACGCAACACCCGTGACCTCTTCCATTACTGCATGCACTCTACTCCAGAAACGAACAACCACCGGGCACTCCCAGAGTACGTGGAGGAAAGTGCCTGAGAGGCCGCAACCACGCCTGCACTGCCCATCTGAAGCATAACCCATGCTGACCAAGCGTGGACCGGTAGCATAGATCCTGTGGAGAATCTTAAGCTGTACAAACCGGAGGCGGGCCGCAATTGCAACCTCTTTCGGCGAGGATATGGCCGACTGCCAGTCCTCGTCATCTAACTCCAAACCATCGCCGGTCCAAGCTTCCCTGACGCGCTGTAGAAGGTCGGTCCTATTGTTTAATAACCAAGTGATGTACAAAGTTCCCCAGAAGGTAACGTTTATATGGCTGAGGACGTCTCTCTCTCTCTGAATGGATGTGTGCAAAAGCGTCAGGGAATAAAGGTAATCCCTTATCGGAACTTAGGATGCCTCACACAACTAATCAGCTTGACGACTGTTGTCATCCTGCCAAATGGTTGTTTCGTCTCAATTCAAGGTTGACTGGTGCCAGGTGTCATGGAAATGTACCAAAGACTTACTTTTCCTAATAACCCAAACGGCGAAACGACTATCTGATGCCTTACTGGAAAAAATTTCTGCATTAGAAGCCACAATGAAGAGTACTGTCAACAAGAACAACAAAGCTGCGTTCACCACCAAGTTAGCTGAAATTAATCAGGAGATGGCAGACCATCATGAATACCTCTTGAAACAAAAAACAACAAAACTTCAAAAAGACATCTCAAAGTTTGAAAAAGAGAAGGTATATCCTTACCTAAGAGATGGTTTCAAAGGGAAAAAGACCAACTATTCCTCTGATGACAACTCGGATGATAACAATGGACGAGGCTCCACGAGTAGTGACTCCAGTGGAGGCTACCCCCCTAAAAACAACCGGCTCCCACAACGCCCCAATTGGCAACAAGGCTACCAACAAGGTCCAATGTTTCATGGCCTGCCACATATGACACCTCCATGGCAGTACCCCTTCTTTCCACAGGGCCCACCGCAATTTTACCCTTTGAACCCGCCACCTTTTCAAGGCAGAGGTTGGGGCAGAGGAAGAGGGCGAAAGCGAGGCGGACAGAAAGGGGTGCAGTGGCAAGACCAGCCTACACCGCAGACCATGATGGAGACCAGGAGCACCACCACCAGGGGGAGAAGAGTCTAATTGTCAACCTTTCGAAAGCAGTTTTGATCCCAACGGAAAAAAGCGTCTTAGAAAAGGGACTGGGGTTTGTCCCCACCCCCACCCCAGATAGTGTCCAAGAAATGATCGAAATCAGACAACTCTTCAGAAAGATACGCTTGCGTGCTTTCTTTGATGACAAACCCGAGCCAACGAGCCAAGACACTGGATTAAGGAAACCTTCCACCTTTACCCCAACGGATGGAATGGTCCCCCCAGAGATCCTAACATTCGAGCGGGTGGTCCTTGCCAGTCTTAAGAAAAAACCTCATGTCAACCAATATCAGAACCTGACGAATGCGGACAGGCCTCTATCGCTTTAGGCAATAATGACACCATTGTCATCAAACAAGCAGATAAGGGGGGTGCCACGGTCATTCAAGACTATGATGACTATGACCAAGAATGCAGACGACAACTGTCCAACATCACCCACTACAGACCTCTCACCGTAGCTCCAACGAAACGTCTGACGACTACCATTATGAGTCTGGTGATCGAGGCCGAAACAAATGAATGGATAACCTAGAAGGAGGCTGACTTTCTCATTACAACGGAACCAGTTACACCCTACTTCTATACCCTTCCTAAAATTCATAAGGGTACCACCCCTGTTCCCGGAAGACCTATTGTCTCCGGAATAGGGTCTCTACTGGAACCATTGTCCCAATTTTGTGATGTTTTTTTACAACCAGTAGTGAAGAAAATCCCATCCTACCTCCAGGACACCAGAGACGTCCTCCGCTTGATTAACGACGTGGACGGCAGAGAGGATGTTGACATCCTACTGACCTTAGACGTGGAAGCCTTGTACACGAACATCCCACAACAGGCAACCCTGGAGGCAGTTGAGTCCACCTTGAGGTCGGAAGAATGGTCTTCCCTGACCCCTATCTCCTTCATTATGGAACTGGCTAACATAGCCCTAACGGAGAATTTCTTCAAATATGAGTCACAGCTATACCACCAGATCCGTGGAACATCTATGGGATCGACTTTCGCACCGAGCTTGGCCTGCATTTACATGGCCACTTTCGAGAAATACTTCATCTGATCACAACCCGTTCCTGGAAAACCTCACCTTATGGCGTCGCTATATTGACGATATTCTGTTTTTTTGGAAAGGTGACCGGACTAGCTGTGATGCCTTCTGCACATGGATTAATCTCCAGGATCCATTTCTAAAATTCACGGGTACTATATCTGAACACTCATTACCCTTTTTGGATCTAACTATCCAGCTGACACCCACAGAAATCACTACTACCCTCTACAAAAAAGAGACCGACAGAAACAGCCTCCTGCTATATAACAGCCACCACACTAGGGCCCTGAGGGACAACCTGCCGTTCGGCCAATTTCTTAGGCTCCGCAGAAACTGCACCACGGTAATGGACTACAAACGAGAGGCAACTACCCTGCAACATAAACTCCAGGACAGGGGTTACCCGACAAGACTACTAAAACAATCAGTGAAGAGAGCACTCAATAATAACAGAGAATCTCTCCTGGAAACACACACCAAGGAGACAGAGGATATCATCACCTGTGTTACCTCCTATACGAAAAACTCCACGTTTATTAAAAAAACAGTGAACTCTCACTGGGGTATCTTGAACTCAGCGGGTTGGGACATCCCCCGCCCCCGGTTTGCCTTTAAAAGAACAACCAATCTCAAAGACACACTGATCCACACTCGACCAAAGAAGACGAGTACTCGCCCTCAGAACACTCTCTGGGATCTGCCCCCAGTTGTGGGCCACTTCCGATGTGGTATGTGTGTTGTATGTCCCTAGTCGACACAAGGTAAATCCATGGTACTATCTGACACCTTTACTTGGCATCTAAACAAACACACGAATTGTAATAGCTGCAAGTGCATCTATATGCTGACCTGTCCGTGTAGGTTAAAATACATCGGAATGACAATGCGTACTGTTAAATTGCGCATTATGGAACACAACAGTAACATCCGCTGTATGAAGACACATACACGTCTATATGAACATTGTAAGCAACAAGGCCATCATGCAGAAAGCATACAATGGACTGTTCTAGAATGCCATCCTTCAATCAATCAACAAGCCCTATACAGAATCGAACAGAGATGGGTGCATCGTTTGCAAACAGACACACAGGGACTGAATGATTCTGTCCCCTGGAATATGCTAACCAAATAAATCAAATTTGTGTGTCCTCGCCACAAGTATAAAGTATACTATATCACTTCCCTGAGTATCAATCCTACCAATACCACACGCCATACCCCCCGGTTTCTTGATCAGTCTCCTGATCAATCCCCTATAACATTACACTGTTCCAAGATGGCGTCCATGTGGGACACTCATGTAGGCAGCCCGACCTACTGGCCTGACGATCCAAGACACTATGTGCCTCTATCTGGGTACTCTGGCCTTCTTCGCTTATACACAGGCCCTGCGGGTCTTGCTTACCCAAGAGAGAAAAAATAAATTAATCTTTATCCCAATAATTTTCGATGGTTACCAAGCCCGTTATTAACAATTGGGTCTACGTGATCGACCCATCACGTCCCTGATCGAGGAGACAAGGGCGACCGATGTACACAATCCCCACAGAAAGTGTTAAATAGATCCTGAATAAACGGTACTGTCTCCACCCGTCTCCATAGTACCGGCCCCGTTCCAACATGGCGCGCAATCACGGCGCGAGGGAGCGTCATCACCCGGATCCCTCCCCTGCCCGCCACCGAACCTGATTGGCCTCGTTGCCTGGCAACGAACCCTTGGTCACGCCCACATACAGCGGCCCTGGGTGCCCACATTTAACAGCGAGCATTCCCGCTGAACGCTGCCAGCTGTCCTGCGTGCCCAGTCTCGCCGCGGTGTGGGGGTAGATGCCTATAGGCAACGGCCTCGAGCAAACCAGGTAAGGTGTTGTGGTGGGCTGTACTGAATTGTCTTCCGCCCCTCGGAGCGTCCATCGAGGTCGTTTTGGTCTCAATCACCGACCACCCGGGGCTACTTGGGGGCTACTCTTGCCCCGGTTTGCGGCGCGGGTGTGACCCGCTTGGCACGGTCGGGCTGTGGGCTTCCGCGGTGCCTCTTTGGCAGCATCACGTTGATCTAGCTGCCGCGACCATTACGGGGAGATTACCTCCAGTGGGTTGGATCGTGTTGCGCTCTGAGTGACGCACGGCGCTGTTGTTCGGGGCCCGACTGGTGCCCGCGGCGCTTTCCCATCCGCCGCTGCCTGACCCGGGTGGCGTACCTCCCGGGCGCCCACGGTTGGCGGGACTAGACCACATACGGTTTGTTGGCCGGCTCTCCCCACCACCCCTCCCTTGTGTCGTGATGGTCGTGATGTTCGGGACTGTCTAACCTTGTCCTCTTTCACTTTTCCCCGCTCCCATATCCTTCCAGGTATTACCCAGCAGCTCAGGCCCCACAAGGACAGTCTGTGGGGACCGTTATCAGGGACTGAGGGTAAGATATTAACCTCCAAATACCACTAACTTGGGGATTCCTTCCCCCCCCTCCCCTCTCCCGATTCTGACGGCGTTCATGGCCCCTCATTCTTTACACAACCAACCCATTGAATCTGACATATGAATCAGTAGCAGTAAATTGGTTGTTGACAAAATGTATAGACAATTGTTTTCAATTAAGCATGTTAAATCTGGCACTTATGTCTCTCTCTCACGGTTCATTCACAAGACCCCCATGAGCGAAGATCTATGCTTGGGTTAAGGGTCTTTTCTTTTCATATACAGCACTGACCAGCACAGCAAATATGGGGCTGCGGAGAATAATTACTTTTTTATTTTCCTTCTAGGGGGGAATTCCACGCAGGATACCTTCCTGCCATGGTAATTGACCGCGCAGGTTGTATATAACATACCTTTTAGCCCGGATGGGCTTATCACGAGTTTATGAGCACATTTAGGTCCTGAAGAATTGCCTTTAAGGCATGAAACATGTTGACCATACTATAGGTGAGGGTTGAACGAAGCCAAACTACCTCATTTTTGAGTTTCGGTACCCCTCCCTTCACCATTTTAATAAGGCAGTTAGCCACATGAATAAAGTTGTCTGAGTGGACTATACTTACCTTTTTTTTTTTTTTTTCCACAACCGTGTTTATTAGAAGTTTAAGCAGATCATAGGTACAATCCTCCAAAAACAGGAGAATACGTCAGTGGTTTACACACAATATAAGACATGCATAGCTTAAGCGTTTAACTGGCCCCCCTCCCACACCTTTGTCCCCCCCCAACAACCCTAAAATTCCCCACTACCCACCCCTTATCCCGCCCTAACCCGATGCACGTGATCACAATCAGCTGCAGTATACAGATTAAAGCAAAAACAGGCGTCTTGGAGCCACGTAGGCCCCGAGGTCTCTATCAGCAGACAGTCCATCATCCATGTCAATGGGAGGCTCCAAGGTTAGGTCTCTGTAGTCTGCCCACCGCTTCCAGATCTTATAATGTTTCCGGGGGCAACCCCTGGCCTCAAACACTGGCAATTCTAGCCCCATAAGGAAATCTAAGCCCGCCCTCCAGGCTCCAAGTGGGGGAGCGCGGTCACTCTTCCATGCCCTCGCCAGATCCCTCTTGGCCACAACGAGGCCCAGCAGAAGGAGATGACGCTTATAGATGTTGCCACCTACTTGATCTAGGATATGAAGTAGACCCAATCTGGGCGTACGAGGGAGATCCCATCCCAGCACCTCCGACAGGCAATCCCACACCCCATTCCAGAACCGGGCCAGGCCCACACACGACCACACAGTATGCACCAACGTGCCTCTCTCAGTCCCGCAACGCAGGCAGTCTGGGGTAGCAATAAGGCCGGCCTTCCACAGTCTCTCTCTGGTGTAATAGGCCCGATGCAGGTACTTAAACTGTATGAACCGTAATCTCACTGCTATCGCCGCCCCCCTGGGGGACTCTAGTGCCTCCCTCCAGTCATCCTCATCCAACGGACCAACATCCACCTCCCAGGAGGTCTTCAACGACAGAAGGGAAGAGGAGCAGTGGGTGACCAGCGTCTGGTAGATTTTGGAGACTTTTTTATCCCCCAGATCTCCCATGAAAAGCTTAGCCTCCACGTGGCTAAACTCCGGAAGCCGGTCCAGCCCTACCAGACTCGGCGCAAGAGCATGGCGGAGCTGTAGGTATCGAAAAAATTGGGTCTTGGGCATGTCAAATTCAGTGCTAAGAGTTTGAAAGGATTTGAGGGTAGTCCCGGTAAGGACATGGCCAAGTGACGAGATCCCTATGGAGTCCCAGCCACCAAACCCCCGCAGCGAAGCCAACGCAAGGAGCTGTCCGTTGTTCCAAAGTGGAGTTTCGGCCGTCAGTCGACCCCACCAGCCCATGCGACGCAGTACCTGTCTCCAAATCAGGAAGACTACCTGAGTAGCCCTCGGCAGTTTCTTCCGCTGCCCGGCCGAATACAAGAGTGTATGAAGCGTGGCATCTCCCATCAGAAAATGCTCCAGGGCGTATGCCGGATCGCCATGCCCACCGTACCACCACTCGTTTAGGACCAACAAATGGGAGGCTTGGTAGTAGAACAAGATGTCTGACGTCGCGAGACCTCCGCAGTACGTGGATAAAAAGCAAGTCCGCAGTGCCACTCTCGAAGCGCCCCCAGCCCATAAAAACCGGCCAAGCACTGAATTCACACGACGGAACCACTGCGGGTCCACTCTGTGTGGATGGTTTTGCAGTTGGTATAATAGTCTAGGAAGGGCTACCATCTTGAAAATGGCAGATCTGCCATAAATGTTAAGAGGCATACGCGACCACGTTTTGACGTCCGATTGAACCTTGTCCCACACCGGCTGTATGTTACGCTCCCATGCAATTGCAGCAGACTCCGACAGGAAAACTCCCAAATATTTCAGTCCACCAATCGCTACTTGCAGATCCACGGCCCAAGGAGACACCTCGGACTGTCCCCCGAGCACCCAAAGAGTCGATTTGCGCGGGTTGAGGTAGAGTCCCGATACGTCACCAAAAATGCGCAGTATTTCCAAGATTCGAGGGCCTGAACGATCAAGGTCTGTCAAAAAGAAAAGGACATCATCCGCATAAAGCGCGATCCTGTCTGAGAGTCCCGCTCCCCATACAAAGCCACGAAGCTGCGCATCAATGCGACCCACGCAGCCAGGGGCTCCATGATCAGCGCAAAGAGGTACGGGGACAGGGGGCACCCCTGCCGGGTCCCCCTAGCAACCGGAAACCTTTCCGATATGGCTCCCGAAATACGCACTGAGGCGGTGATGTCCGTGTATAGCAGTCTGACGTAGGAGATAAAAACCGGACCCAGATTGAGGCGCGGTAAAAGAGCAAAAAGGTAAGTCCAGCTGACAGAGTCAAACGCTCTGTCAATGTCTGCAAGCAGGAGTGCCGCCCGCTCCCCAGTCGCCCCTATCGCATCCACCGCTACTTGTGCACGTCTGATATTATGCCTCGTCGCTCTACCCGGCATAAAGCCCGCTTGATCCGGGTGGACCAAGTCCACTATATACGGGAGGAGACGGTTCGCCAACGCTTTAGCCAACAATTTGGCTTCAAAGTTAATGAGAGAGATTGGGCGATACGACTCGTGTCTGTCGGGGGGCCTGCCTGGTTTCTGGAATACCACAATCTCAGCCTGACGCCAGTCTACTGGCAAGCTACCGCACTCTCGCGCTGCTTCCAGAGCCCGCCGATAGTGTGGTCCCAGCTGCAAGTGAAATTTCTTGTAGAATTCACTGGGAAATCCGCTCGGTCCGGGCGCCTTACCAGAGTTTAATTGTCCCAGTGCATCGCCCAGTTCCTCCGCTGTCAGGGGAAGGTCTAGGGCCGTCCTGGCCTCATCCGATATCGCTCGAGGGGGGAGGTCGGCTATGAATTTGTCAATTGCCTCCGGTGGGAGACTGTCCCTTGGGGCGTATTGCACCGCATAGTAGCCGGCAAAGCTCGCCGCAAGGGCAGCAGGATCTGTCATGGCAATCCCCTCTCCGTCCGTGAGGCCCGGAAGAGTGATCGGCTGTAGAGTTTGTTGACACAACCGGTGGAGCATGGTGCAGGACTTGTCGCCCCATTGGTAAACCCTTCTCCGTGTGGCCAGCCAGGCCTGTCGAGCCTCGTCCAGTAGGACTGATGCATAGGATTGCTGCGCCTGCAGGAGCAGTCTTAACGCCACATCACCAGTGTCTTCCCGACACCGATTCTCCAATACTCCTACCCTAGCCGCAGCTGCCACCGTGGCCTCTTGACGCTTTCGACGGGCTGCAACACACCAGGCGATATCTACACCTCTCAGCGTGGGCTTCATGGCCTCCCAGACCGTCACGCTATCTACACCCTCAGTCGAGTTTTCCTGCCAGTAATGGGCTATTGCTCCACGCATGTGCGACGTATAATCTGCCTGTTGGAGATGCCACGAAGACATCCGCCACCGGAATGGCTGGCGTGACTTGCGCAGCTCGATCCGTACCACGACCGGGGAGTGGTCAGACAGCCCTCGAGGCTGAATCGCGGCCTGCTTCACCCTATCCAGGAAGGCCCCTGGTACAAACACACAGTCCAGCCGGGAGAAGGAGCCATGCACTGCTGATACATACGTGTATTCACGCTTCCTGACATGCAAATGTCTCCAAACATCCGCCCAGCCCATCCCATCAATCATTGCCTTCAGATGTGTAGGGGAGGTTGCCATTGCGGCTCCTTGTACTCTCTGCCTGTCCAGACCTACATCCACCACATCGTTCCAGTCGCCTCCTATCACAGCCAAGCAGTCCGGGATCTCAGCCCACAATTCAAACAGGCGCTCTGCCAAGGACCATTGTAGAGGCGGGGGAGCATACACACTGCCAAACACCACAGGTTCCATGCCAATCATACCCTTAACAAACACATAACGACCCTGAGGGTCGAGCCAATGGCGTTCGTGAGTATAAGATAGTCTTCGATGAATGAGGATGGCCACCCCCCTAGATCTCCTGGTAAAGCCTGCATGGAACACCTGGGTATATCCAAACCGTTGTAAACTCAGGACCTTCGTTCCCAACATATGTGTCTGTAATAGCATAACATCTGCCGATTCCCTCTTACCCCAGCGCAGCACAGCCCCACGCTTAATTTTGTCCAGCATTCCCCTGACATTCCAACTGAGGATTCGCATGGAGCCACCAGTAGGCGCCTTCTCTGGGAAATCACCCATAGTCTCGATGGGAAAGCTTCTGAAAGTCCCAGGACCTAGCCCAAGCGCCCTGTACTACGGAAATCCTGACAGCAAAAATCACGTGCATCCCTGTCCAACCACCCCTATCCCCCCTCCCCCACCCCTATACCTCATGGAACACTGAAGTATCTGTCGCGGCATGAGGAGCTTCAGGCCCAAAACAGAGCGCCCAAAGCCACTCATACCAATGGATCCCACTACTCTCCCCAACTAACAGTACCTCCCCTTAGGGCCCCCCCTCGAACGTGAGAGGACTAGGCCGCCCACGGGTCAGTACCCCGAGCCCCATTGAACCACATGTGTCCCACCGCTCTAACGGAGCGAGGTAGTTCTACAACATTTAATACGCCCCTCCTGTGTCAAGCCATGTCCCAGATCTCGCCACACCAGGCGCCAGGCAGACGATCAGCGAGGCAACCACTCAGGGCCACCAGCATAGACCAGTGATGAAGTGTTGCCTGGGAAGCAAGAAAGAGGCCGCACGGCCTTCAGGTCCCAGTCCCGGATTGGGCAGTGTCAGACTGTGCACCATCTAGCGGGCCACCCCCGGATCGGGAGCGTCGCCGTGATCGAGACTTCCTGTGTCTTTTGCCTCTGATGGAAGACTCGCTTCTCTCCTGTGACGACCCACGCGATGCTCCGGGGTTCAAGCCCGGCTGGGCATTCGGCCGGATCCTGACCGTCTCATCCGTCCAGCTAAACACTGCCTCCGGGGTATCAAAATAATGGGTCTTGGATTGGAAGACAACTCGGAGGCGAGCCGGGTACAACAGTGAGTACTGAATTTTCAGACCGCGCAGTTTGGCCTTCGCATCTTGAAAGGATCGGCGTTGCTGCTGCACCAGCTTAGTATAGTCTGGGAAAATCATAATTCTGTGACCCTCGAACAGTAGATCCTCCTTGGCTCTCGCTTCTCGGAGTATAGTGTCCCTGTCGTGGAAGTTAAGGATTTTAGCGATGACCGGACGTGGCCGCTCTCCCACTGGCGGTTTCTGCATCAGGGCCCTATGGGCGCGCTCCACCACAAAGCAGCGCGACAGGACGTCCGGGGGAAGCCAGCTTTCTAACCAGTGTGTCAGGAACGCATCCATGAACCCCTTCTCACAGTCCTCTGGAAAGCCCACAAATCGCAGATTGTTCCTTCGCGCTCGCCCCTCCGCATCTTCGACGCGAAGTGCCAGCCCCTTTTGGATCCTGGCCATGTCTTCCACCTTCTTCTTCAGGGCCACTACATCATCTTCCACCCCTGTGATCCGAGTTTCGGTTTCTGTGATGCGGGCAACAGCGTTACGGAGGTCCTGGCGCAGCAGCATGACATCGGCCCCAACCGCACCTATCTTGGCATCAAGCATGTCTCTGGATTGTGTAATGGCGGCCATCAGGGCCGCGTTGTCAGGACCCGTGCCCTGGCTGCCCCCGGAGGCCCCGGATCCCCCACTGGGTCCAGTGAATTTATCGATCGGTCCTTGTTTGGTGGAACCAGTGCCGCCCCCACCTCTCGTCATGGTTGGCAGGAATGGAGCGGACCGCTCCGCACCTGCGATGGGCCCTTCCCCAACAGCAATTCAAATGTAGAGTCCACTCGGGGGGCCAAAGGAGACCACCGTCTACGCCTGGAAGCCGTCTCCAGTGAGCACCCCTAGGTACCAGGCACCACAGCCAAGCTCCGGGCGGCGAGCCCCGGCAAAAGATGTCCGGCCCCACCAGTAGTGTAAAACAGGTCCGTCTCTTCACTCGCTCAGGGTCTCCAAGGTCTAGGTCCGGATCCCCACCCGGACCTGTGAACCGGGGCACGTACAGCGGAGACCCAATTCGCTGACAAGCCCAGCTACGTTGGTCCTCTTGGCCCCCCTTTACCCCACTCGGGTCCCAGTGCAGCACATGCAGGGCAGGCATCCGATTCCTCCAACCGACCAGCACAGACCACCCCTCGGGCCACAAGTCTCTTCACTGCGCCACATAAGCAGGTCCGCCAGAGGGGAAGGGGGAGGGGGGGCACTCACAGTTCGTCGCGGGCAATCCGTGCATCGGCTCCCGGTCGCCACCAGAGTAGTAGGCGCGTCTCTCCAGGCGCGTATGTGGGCCCCACTGGACAGCACTATATAGCGTCAGTCCTCCAAGTCTGAAGAGGCGCCCAATCCTCCAGCACTCCCGGTCGCACAGTGCTCGCTCCCCCGTCCAGGAGCCAATGAGGATGTTGCCTGGCGGGGACTGCTAAACTCGAGGCCCCGGCGTCTCCAGGGCCAGGCGGGCCGCAGTCACCCACTGACGTCCCCAGAGCCTGAAGCAGAATCTAGCCGGGATGTCCCCTGTCACGCCGCTGGTTCCAAGCGGCCCCGGGTCCAGGCAGGGAAAAGCACGCCCCAGGACTCACACCATCAGCAAAGTCTGGCCCATCGGGCAGTCGGGCCCCAGTTGTTGTCTGCCCCTACGGGCTCCCCCACACTTGTCCAGCGGATTCCGGGCACTGCAGCTGCCCCACCAACACCAGGGGCGAGCCGCGGCGACTCACCGTCATCTAGGTCCGGGCCAACCCGGGGTCGCCAAACTCGAGGCCCCGGCTGCTTGGGGTCCGCACAGGCCGCAGCGCCTCTGCGCCGTCCCGGGGTCGCCTCAATGCACCTGGCCGCTCCACTGGGCCCTACCGTGGCACCTTCGAGCTCCGGTGTTGCTGTCCCCGGCCAGGGAATCACCCGACCAGCCCGACCACCAGCCGTCGGCTGCCGACCTCGAAAATCGAGGCCCCGGCTCCGCTCGCGGACTCCAGGCCGCACCACGCTGCTAATGTTCTCGGTGCACCGGAGCGGCAGAGGGAGCGAGTCAGCACACCGGAGGGATCCGGGCACCACCAGGGACACCCTCCACACAAGTAAGGTAGTTAGCGGGCTCGGGGGCCAGGATAAATAGCAGATTGTGTCTGGGCCGGCGGGAGCTCCTCTAAGCTGCGACCGCCATCTTCGCCCTCCAAGCCACGCCCCCCTATACGTACCTTTTTTAAACACATCTTCACGCTCACTATCTCACCTTTTAGGCCCCTCACACGCACTCAACCGACGGCCAGGAACAAAAGAACTCCACAAAAGTGTAGCACTCCGTGCTACCCGGCAGGCATTGCAGCGCCAGCCTGTCGTTGGAGCAGGAGGCCGATGATGAGACGAAACAACCATTTGGCAGGATGACAACAGTCGTCAAGCTGATTAGTTGTGTGAGGCATCCTAAGTTCCGATAAGGGATTACCTTTATTCCCTGACGCTTTTGCACACATCCATTCAGAGAGAGAGAGACGTCCTCAGCCATATAAACTTTACCTTCTGGGGAACTTTGTACATCACTTGGTTATTAGTTTATAGGACACGTACACTGGACCCCCATAAATATTGTCCCTTTTTTGTCCCTCTGTGTTGTTGAATAAAACGGTCCTATTGTTTATCAATTTTTGTAAATAAGCGAAATCGTACTGTCGGGAACGTGCCCATCCAGCACCCGGTCTTCAAGTGGCGACGCCTCCGGAACAGTAGTACCCGGAGGGAAAACCGCCATCGGCGCGTGTCGGATCTGAGCATATCTAAAAAAACTCCTTGCCACTCAAGTCATACTCCAATCTCAACTCCTCGAAGGTTTTGACCCTATCCCTAGTCCATACATCATTCACCCTGCATATACCAATCACGTCCCACCTATCAAAACCTTTCGTCTTCCATAGGGAGCCCAGCCTCTCGGAAGCGTAAAGAGGGGCCGCGCGTGTAAGTCTATTCTTCCATCCCATTGCATCATTCGCACGATGCCAAACTTGCACCGCTATCTTGGTAGGGCCAGTGAGCATCCTCCCAGCGGATTTCGTATAGAGCGCCCTATTGTAGTCTCCACCAGGCAGCAACCATCTGTCCATTTCGAACGCGGGGTTCGACGTGGGATCGTACGTGCGGTGGTTAATCGCCCCCAGTTGGGAGGCCCAGTAGTAGCGCTTAATATCTGGGAGAGCGATTCCACCGTCATACCAAGGAAGTGTCAACTTGGCAAGGGCTATGCGGGACCGCCCACCCCATGAGCCATTGATTTTTGAAGACAAATCAGCATTCCTAATGTACATTAGAGCCTGTGCGTAAGTTACCAATTCTGGAGTGGTCCATAGCCTCCTCCAGTAAGCTAGGGGTCTGAATCCCGCCACCTCATCAAAGGAAGTACAGCCTAAATCTAATAACAGAGGCTTGGTAGGGGTGGATTGAGGGAGGGCGGTCAATGATCTCAGCAACTTGTTTTGTGCCCTAACTAGGGGTGATACATTTTCGAACCCCCAAAGTTCAGCACCATTGTTGGACCTAGATTACCCAAGCCTACATATGGTAGCTTGGCACAGTAGTGGTCTACAGCTAACTCCAGGCGTTGGCTAAGTACTTACAAAGCTTACCCACAGTAACACATTGATGAACCACTAAAATAAAGACACAACACCTTTGTTTGCAAAAATACCGTTACCTTTTATAAAAATAATATGGCTCTTTGGATTTGAAAGCATACAGGTTATCACATCAATTGCTTTTAGGAATAAACATTGCACTTTTACTAGAGAAAATAGTTTTCACTCCTCCAGCTGTGGAAAAAGCAGTAAATCATATACTTCTATCAGAATTCAGCAGTACATTCAGAGAACTTCTTGGATAATTAATTGAAGCTCCTAGACTTCACACTCTACAGGGGTATTTTGCATTAATACACAATGACATCAATAACTCTTTACTACAGCCTACCAATTCATTGGTTATGTTAACATATCTAGGGTTACGTTGCCTAACCCCTTCTCTCCTTTGTCACAGAATGAATCTCCAGGGAAGTAGAAAGGTCAAGGCCCTTTTCTCTGCTTATGGACCTGTTTAAAATAGCTGTCAACCTTTTATCCCTTTTTACCCAACACTTCCCTCTTCACACTCCCACTCTCCTTACTGTCTGGGTGGCAGATATGCCACAGTCCATAGGCCTTCAGCTGGTACCCGCCTCTCAAGCTCCCCCGATCAGCTGCTTCCCTGCACTGACGTGGGAAGAGCCTTGCCGGCCTCCTCAGCCCAAGCGCGCGTTCTCCTGTCAGCGCTGGCTAGGGGGCCTCGTTTCAGGCTTAACGCGGTGATTTCCTGCGTCTGCGGATCACCAGGGGTTAGATGGGCGGTCGGTTGCCCAAGCGCTAGTTCCTCCAGCAAACGCTCACAAGTAGGGGGTTCCGCTGTCAACGCGGCGCTCCGGAAAGTCGTCTGGCGCCACCTCAGGCAACCCGATGGACGCGCTGATCTCTGGGGCATGCGCGTTCCTCGCAATGGCTCCACCTCTCAGGTCGCGCTGCTCGTCGGCGCCTGCGTGTTCCTCCCCGGACCTCGTCACGCAGGGAACACTGCACCCCTGGGCCTGCTCGACCCTAGGCCCCTCCTGCTGAAAGAAGCGGTCGCGCTACTGGCTTGCGCGGAAGCGTTTCCTCGCTTCTCCTGACGCGCCTGGTGCCCCCGGGGTCCCGCAGACGGACCACACTGCGCCGCTCCTCACACGCTGCTGCTTTCCTCCCCCGGCTCCAGAAGAAGTACCTCACAGATCGGGCACTCGCTCCTCCAGGTGCTCCAGGCTCCACAGTTCCCCAACCACCTCAAGGCGCTCCAAGGGGACCACAAATGACTCGCTACCCTGGTAGGTGCAGCGCTGGGCAGGGCATATAAGACTGAGTTTCAGAAAGCAGATCCTGTCAGTTTCTACAGGAATGCTGATCCAGAAGGGTTTTTCTTCTCACGAAGCTTGTTTTCTTGGTCAATAACTGTTGTCTTGAGAGAGGGATCGGTCAAGGGCTAAAGGGGGAACAATCCTCTGAAGTAACTGTCAGCCTCAAATGACAACTAGCTGCTCTCAGTGTGTCCACCTCCTCTCACCACTGCCTCACTCCTCTACTCTGGGGTCAGCACAAAATGGCTGCTGGTCACTGGCCTTATATAGGGTGGCCTGAGACCTGCAGAATTCTCTAGGGTATTCTAGAAAGTTCCCTAATGTTAACCTATGGACCTGTCCTCCAGTGGTGTCCGTTATGGCAGTTGGTGGACACCATCTTAGGTTTCTTGAGATCCCTAGATTTTCAAGGGGGCTGATTAGGCCTCACAGGTTATGAGGGAAAAATGGCGTCATCGCCAAGGAGCACCTAGCCTCCTGACAGCATTAAAAAAATTCCTGATGGACATATGTAAAAATAAAAATAGAAAGTCTGGGAGGCTAAGGGGGACAAAAATAAATCATGGTGGTTAGAGTCTTCCCAGAAGCAGACAGGTCTAACACGCGTCCCCCCCAGCTGAAAGTGGGGAGAACTACCCAACCCCTTGGGAGTCCTCATCACTAAGGCGGAAATACCTGGATAGACCGTCTGCATTGGCATGGTCTGCCCCAGGTCGATGTTCCACCCTGAAGTCCATTCCCTGTAGGGAGATGGACCACCTTAGCAACTTGGGATTCTCCCCCTTCATTTGCATCAGCCAACGAAGGGGGCGATGGTCAGTCTGAACTAGGAAGTGCGAACCAAACAGGTATGGTCGCAGCTTCTTCAGAGCCCAAACCACCGCAAAGGCTTCTCTCTCAATTGTACTCCACCTCCTTTCCCTGGGGAGTAGTCTCCTGGACAGGAAGACCACGGGTTGATCCAAGCCCTCATCATTTAGCTGCGATAACACTGCCCCAATGCCATGTTCTGACGCATCTGTTTGGACAATGAATTCTCTAGCAAAATTAGGGGCCTTGAGAATGGGAGCGGAACACAATGCTTGTTTCAAGGTCAGGAAGGCTCGCTGGCAAGCCTCCGTCCAGACTACCCGTCGGGGTTGCTTCTTGGAAGTAAGCTCAGTGAGAGGGGCCACAATAGTGCCATACCCCTTCACGAAGCGACGGTAATATCCAGTGAGGCCCAGGAAGGCTCGGACCTCTGTTTGAGTCTTGGGGGGCTCCCAGGCGATGATAGCCTCAATCTTTGCCTGGAGGGGCTGCACCGTCCCTCTGCCCACCAAGTGACCTAGGTACACCACCGACCCTTGTCCGATCTGACACTTGCTGGCCTTGATGGTCAAGCCAGCCTGTTGCAGGGCATGAAGAACAGCTTGCAGGTGCTGCAAATGGTCCTCCCAGCTGCTGCTGAAGACAGCAATGTCGTCCAGGTATGCAGCAGAAAAAGCTTCCATTCCCGAAAGGACCCTGTTCACCAGCCTCTGAAAAGTGGCAGGGGCATTCTTGAGCCCAAAGGGCATCACACGAAATTGGTAGTGTCCCTCAGGTGTAGAGAAGGCTGACCTTTCCTTCGCCTCCTCAGTAAGGGAAATCTGCCAGTACCCTGAAGTTAGGTCAAAGGTACTTAAGTATTGGGCAGCTCCCAGCCGGTCAATAAGCTCATCCGCCCGTGGGATAGGATGTGCATCAGTTTTAGTCACTGAGTTCAAGCCTCGGTAGTCCACACAGAATCTCAATTCAGGTGTGGTGCCTGGTGGGGCAGCTTTTGGTACCAAAACCACCGGGCTAGACCAAGGGCTACCAGAAGGTTCAATCACCCCTAGCTCCAGCATCTTGGCGACTTCACTTTTGATGTTGGCCTTCACCTTGTCCGACAGCCGGTAGATTTTAGATTTCACAGGTGGGCTGTCTCCTGTGTCCACGTCATGGGTACACAGGTGGGTCCTACCTGGGACAAGGGAGAACAGGGGAGAAAATTGCTCCAGGATCTGGCGGCAATCACTTTGCTGTTCAGAAGTCAGGGATGGCGAGAGAATCACTCCCTCCACTGATCCATCTTTTTCTTTGTACGAGAGAAGATCAGGGAGAGGTTCACTTTCTTCTTCCTCTGCTCCATCGGTCACCAGCATTAAGACAACCTCGGGCCTCTCATGATGTGGCTTGAGACGATTGGCATGCAGCACCCTGAGGGGCTGCCTTGGGGTCTTAAGATCCACCAAATAGGTAGACTTCCCCTTTTTCTCTAAAACCTCAAAGGGGCCTGTCCAACGGTCCTGGAGGGCATTCAGCTCTCCAGGTTCCATTACCCACACTTTCTGTCCAGGCTCCAGTTCCACTGGGTGAGCGTTGTGGTCATACCACTCTTTCATAACTGTTTGGCTGGCCTCCAAGTTGTCTGAAGCCTGCTTCCACAACTTAGCCATTTGGCTCCGGAAGGCCAGCATGTAGCTCACCACGTCCTGGGGAAGCTTCCTGGGAGTCTGTTCCCATCCGTCTTTCACCAGGCTGAGAGGTCCCCTTACAGGGTGCCCATACAAAAGTTCGAAGGGGCTGAAGCCCACTCCCTTCTGTGGCACTTCCCTGTAGGAAAACAAGAGACAGGGTAGGAGGGTGTCCCATTTCTTTCGTAGGCTCTCAGGAAGACTCCGTATCATACCTTTCAAGGTTTTGTTAAACCTTTCCACAAGACCATTGGTTTGTGGGTGATAGGGAGTAGTAAACCGATAGGTAACACCGCACTCCTTCCACATGGCCCGCATGTATGCTGAAAGGAAGTTAGTCCCCCTGTCGGAAATGACCTCCTTGGGGAAACCCACTCTGGTGAAAATCCCCATCAGGGCCCTTGCCACTGCAGGTGCAGTGATGGTCCTCAGAGGTATTGCCTCTGGGTACCGGGTGGCATGATCCACCAAAACCAGTATGAACCGATGTCCAGCTGAAGTTGGTGGATCCAATGGCCCTACAATGTCGATGCCCACCCTCTCAAAGGGGGTGCTAACGACGGGTAGTGGTTCCAGGGGAGCTTTTAGCTTCACCCCAGTTTTCCCACTGGCTTGGCAAGACACACACGTCCGACAATATGTATCCGACGCCACTTTCATTCGAGGCCAGTAGAAATGGGGGACAAGCCGGGCAAAGGTCTTGTCCTGTCCTAGGTGTCCTGCCAATGGTATCTCATGAGCCAGTTCCAGTAGAAAGGCTCTAAAGCATTGAGGGACCACCAAGGCTCTGGCTGAACCGTGGCCAGGTGTCTTGGGCTCACTGTAGAGGAGTCCATCCTCCCAGTAAATCTGGTAGCTCCCCTCAATGTTTCCCGCTGCCTGGGCGTTGGCCTGTTGCCGCAGCCCCTCGAGAGTAGGACACTCTTTCTGAGCTTTGCAGAACTCTTCCCGGGAAGGACCTCCCTCCACATGCCATTCAGTGGGGATGGGTAGGTTTTCCAGGGAAGCAACATTCTCCCCGGTGGACTCCAGATCCACCTCCGCAGGTGGTCCAGTTGTCTCACGAGGTGGAGATGTCGAGGCAGGGTCCTCCGGCCTCCTGTCCTTCTCCTCTCTGGCAGCCGGCTGGGCCATTGTTCCAGGCTCCAGCGTCAATGAACTCCCCCTTCGGGCAGTCGCGGACCTTGTGCTGACACAAGTCCAGTCAGGGGGTCCCAGCATCTCAGAGTGAGTCTGGTACTCCACCCTCCTCCAAGCATTGTGCTCCATATCATTCCCTAACAGGCAGTCAACAGGCACGGCAGGGCTTACGGCAACTCGAAGTGGACCTGCAACCCCTCCCCACTCAAAGGGAACCTGAGCCACAGGATAGTGGCCCAATCTGCCGTCAGCCATTACGGCGGGATGGAGTACATCTGGGATGACCTGCTCTGGAGACACCAGCTGACTCCTTACCATAGTCATGCTGGCTCCTGTGTCTCTCAGAGCCTCCCCTCTTCGGCCATTGATGGTGACCCACTGCTCATACTTAGTAGTATTAGAGGGCAGCTGGGTCTTGGGAACCATCTCTTTGTCTCCCAGGGACACTAAGGTGACACCCGCCCGCTCCCCTCCATTAACCAAAGGTATCTCCTCCCCGAGCACTACACTAGTGATTCCCGGGGCTTTTCCTCCAGTGGGAGGGGGTGGTCTTTTTGGGCACCTCACATCTCCTTTATAGTGTCCCACACCACCACACTCAAAACAATGAACAACCCTTGGCTGCTGGCTTTGGCCAGGGGTAGGGTTGCGAGGGGGGTTACTCTTGGGGATGAATCCTCTGCCCCTTCCTTGCGAAGTATTTTGTGGCCCTTTTGAGAACTCCCTCTTAGTTTCCCCTCCCTCTTTCCTCTGGGGGGCGCCCTGTCCTTGCTTCTGGGAATTCCCTCCAGTCCCCTTAGTCGACACCCGGGTACTAACCCAGATGTCCGCCTCCTCAGCAAGCTTCCTGGGGCTGGTCAGCTTGCTGTCCACCAGATGCTGTCTTAGCTCGGGAAGACACTTCTCGAGTAGGTGTTCCTTGAGTATGAGGTCATATAGTCCCTCATAGTCCCCTACATCGCTGCCTCTTACCCAACCCTCCAGGGCCTTCCTGGAGTAGTCCAAGAAATCTACCCAGTTTTGCGTGCCCAGCTTGTAGCTGCCCCGGAACTTTTGCCTATATTTCTCAGGGGTCAACCCAAACTTCTTGAGCAGCGCTGATTTCATAGCCGGATAGTAGGTCTGTTCACTCTGGTCAAGAGCCAACAAAGTATCCCTGCCAGTGGGGGGCATGTATTTGTATAACCCACCTCCCCAGTGGACTTCCAGAATCCCATGGGCCCTTAGCGAGACCTCGTAGGCGGCTAGCCATTTAGCAATGTCGTCACTGGGTACATAACAAGCCATAATATCTTTTGGTAGGTACGGTCTAGGTTCTTTGATGTTGGTCTGGGTATCGCTGCCACCATTCTCTGATTTGGGGGATCCTCGGTTTAGGGCTTGTAAATCCATCTCTTTGATGGTTCGCTCATGTGCCAACCTCCTATCCTCCCTTTCCATGTCCATCCTGGCTAGTTCTATTTTCAACCTCCTCTCCTCCCTCCTATCTTCCAGCTCGGCTTCGGTTAAGCCCCTGTCTGAAACACTGCTGCTTGCCCTTGAAGGTAACCTGGGACCTGTCAGAAGATTCCCTCTCCCCATTTGGTTCAGCAATGCAGCCTCAGTAACAGTGTCCCCATCACCCACTTCCATTTCTGGTTCCTCCCTTAGGCGAGCTTCTAACCATGCCCTTATGCTTGTCAGCAACTCTCCTTTCTTGGCACCTTTATTGAAAAATACCCCGTTCTGCTGACACCAATCCCTGAGTTGGGCCACAGTATTGGCTTCCAACTCTTTAAGATTCACCTCCAGCTTTGCCATGGTATAAAATTACTCACAGGAGAAACCCACGAAGTGACTTGAGGTTAACCTCCACCCACCACCAGAAGTAAATTTAGAAAAATCAAAAATATAAATTAGGAGGGCCGCAGGGAGAAAACTCCAGGTGGGGTCTCGTGGTTGTCACTGTGTTACTAATAAGTGAGTGTAAGTACAAATCCGTGATCCCACCGCTGAAACACCAATTATGTTGGACCTAGATTACCCAAGCCTACATATGGTAGCTTGGCACAGTAGTGGTCTACAGCTAACTCCAGGCGTTGGCTAAGTACTTACAAAGCTTACCCACAGTAACACATTGATGAACCACTAAAATAAAGACACAACACCTTTGTTTGCAAAAATACCGTTACCTTTTATAAAAATAATATGGCTCTTTGGATTTGAAAGCATACAGGTTATCACATCAATTGCTTTTAGGAATAAACATTGCACTTTTACTAGAGAAAATAGTTTTCACTCCTCCAGCTGTGGAAAAAGCAGTAAATCATATACTTCTATCAGAATTCAGCAGTACATTCAGAGAACTTCTTGGATAATTAATTGAAGCTCCTAGACTTCACACTCTACAGGGGTATTTTGCATTAATACACAATGACATCAATAACTCTTTACTACAGCCTACCAATTCATTGGTTATGTTAACATATCTAGGGTTACGTTGCCTAACCCCTTCTCTCCTTTGTCACAGAATGAATCTCCAGGGAAGTAGAAAGGTCAAGGCCCTTTTCTCTGCTTATGGACCTGTTTAAAATAGCTGTCAACCTTTTATCCCTTTTTACCCAACACTTCCCTCTTCACACTCCCACTCTCCTTACTGTCTGGGTGGCAGATATGCCACAGTCCATAGGCCTTCAGCTGGTACCCGCCTCTCAAGCTCCCCCGATCAGCTGCTTCCCTGCACTGACGTGGGAAGAGCCTTGCCGGCCTCCTCAGCCCAAGCGCGCGTTCTCCTGTCAGCGCTGGCTAGGGGGCCTCGTTTCAGGCTTAACGCGGTGATTTCCTGCGTCTGCGGATCACCAGGGGTTAGATGGGCGGTCGGTTGCCCAAGCGCTAGTTCCTCCAGCAAACGCTCACAAGTAGGGGGTTCCGCTGTCAACGCGGCGCTCCGGAAAGTCGTCTGGCGCCACCTCAGGCAACCCGATGGACGCGCTGATCTCTGGGGCATGCGCGTTCCTCGCAATGGCTCCACCTCTCAGGTCGCGCTGCTCGTCGGCGCCTGCGTGTTCCTCCCCGGACCTCGTCACGCAGGGAACACTGCACCCCTGGGCCTGCTCGACCCTAGGCCCCTCCTGCTGAAAGAAGCGGTCGCGCTACTGGCTTGCGCGGAAGCGTTTCCTCGCTTCTCCTGACGCGCCTGGTGCCCCCGGGGTCCCGCAGACGGACCACACTGCGCCGCTCCTCACACGCTGCTGCTTTCCTCCCCCGGCTCCAGAAGAAGTACCTCACAGATCGGGCACTCGCTCCTCCAGGTGCTCCAGGCTCCACAGTTCCCCAACCACCTCAAGGCGCTCCAAGGGGACCACAAATGACTCGCTACCCTGGTAGGTGCAGCGCTGGGCAGGGCATATAAGACTGAGTTTCAGAAAGCAGATCCTGTCAGTTTCTACAGGAATGCTGATCCAGAAGGGTTTTTCTTCTCACGAAGCTTGTTTTCTTGGTCAATAACTGTTGTCTTGAGAGAGGGATCGGTCAAGGGCTAAAGGGGGAACAATCCTCTGAAGTAACTGTCAGCCTCAAATGACAACTAGCTGCTCTCAGTGTGTCCACCTCCTCTCACCACTGCCTCACTCCTCTACTCTGGGGTCAGCACAAAATGGCTGCTGGTCACTGGCCTTATATAGGGTGGCCTGAGACCTGCAGAATTCTCTAGGGTATTCTAGAAAGTTCCCTAATGTTAACCTATGGACCTGTCCTCCAGTGGTGTCCGTTATGGCAGTTGGTGGACACCATCTTAGGTTTCTTGAGATCCCTAGATTTTCAAGGGGGCTGATTAGGCCTCACAGGTTATGAGGGAAAAATGGCGTCATCGCCAAGGAGCACCTAGCCTCCTGACAGCATTAAAAAAATTCCTGATGGACATATGTAAAAATAAAAATAGAAAGTCTGGGAGGCTAAGGGGGACAAAAATAAATCATGGTGGTTAGAGTCTTCCCAGAAGCAGACAGGTCTAACAACCATATATTATAGAAGCTCTTATTTTCCCATTATAAATTGATATAGCTGGCCCCACCGGTTTAGTAATTGAAAGACGGTGTTCTTTTAATAGTGCACCCGCTAACTGGTTGTGCCTTTAAAACTAGAACGTCTAACTGTGGTGACCAGTTCATCCTCCTACCCATGGTCACACCTAAGTATGTAAAGGTATCAGTTTGTTCCAAAGGTGCTTTATGCAACTCTACTCAACCTTTAACAGATTTATGTTTATGCAACACCATGAACTTTGTTTTGTCAACGTTTACCATTAGATCGTGGTTGTTGCAAAAACAATAAATCTGTCTAGGGCACGTTTCAGACCCGATTTTGAGTTTTAGATAAGATTAAAGTATCTTCTGCAAACATTAAGATAGCAGCCCTTGAACCGGCTATAGTTGGTGCATTGGTTGGAAAATTAGTGTAATAACTGACTACCTTGTTTATGAACAGAAAGAATAGGGTAGGGGCAAGGACACACCCTTGCCGCACTCCCTTGTTGACTGGGAATCGATCAGTTAGTTCGCCCTGCTGTACCCACCTTACCTGGGCGTAATTCGCCTAGTGTAGTTTGATAATAAAGCCTAAGATTTCAAGCGGCATCCCTGCCTCCTTTAGCGAGGCCCATAACTTATGACGTGGCACTAAATCGAATGCTGATTTTTAAATCAACAAAGGCTGCATACAGGGTCCCCCCTGCAAGAATCGCTGTATTCCAATATATCATTGTGAATCTAAAAACTTGGTCTATAGTGCTGACATGGGGTCTGACTCCCGCTTGGTAGGTCGATAGAATATTCTGATCTATTACCCATTCATTAACCCTACCGAGCACAAGTCTAGCCACAATTTTCTGTAGTGTGTCAATTAGGCTTATCGGCCTGTAATTCCTTTTTTGTATATGGGGATGATTTCAGCCCCACGCCATGTGTCTGGGATTGACGCACCTCTGGCAATCGCATTTATGATGATAAAAATATATTTAGTCCAGTTCTTCCTGTCCAATTTATAAATATCGGCCGGGATACAATCTGGGCCGGGGGTCCTCCCTGCCGGGAGACCCTCCAGGACACTTTCTATCTCCCTTTTGCTGAATGTGAGGATAACCTCACAGATAAACACAGGGTAAACTATTACATTACTGTTTGGGGAGGCAAATCGAGCATGATAGTGCTCCACCCAAAGTTCTGGAGCTACATTGTTTGCAGGCGTAATGTCAGTCACACCACTGCCCCACTTTACTATTTGACAATACTTGGTCCAGTTCTTCCCCTTACTTGCATTGGATAGGCTCACCCATCTATCCTCGTCAAAGGCCTTCTTCGCCTGCATTTGGGCTTTGTTGTAATTTGCCCTTGCAATATTGACCTCATTGGGATGCTCCTATTTTGATTGTGTTCGAGAGATGCTTAAACGCAGCTCCGCATGCCTCATCGTACCATTTGGCCGATTTTTTTTTCTTTATGGTGTGCCTAAGAGGTCTTCTACTTTTTGTGAACAGGGACTTTAATTTGGCAAATAACTCCTCGTGAATCTCGATGAGGTCTGGGGGAGGGTTATCCTGGAAATGTCTAGAGCCAAGCCGTAATAAGGTTTCTTCAATTGTCGACCTAATCTGCTTTAGTGCACTCTCGTCTTCAGAGACTACGGCCCATTTCAGCCGTCCGGAATCTTGAGTCATGATTACATCTCCTAAATCAGTTTCCAATGCAGCCTTAGGGTGGGCCATATCCTTCCTAGCTAAAGTTAATACGAGAGGGTCGTGATCCCTTTCCGGTCTGTTGTAAACCCGCATATCTACAAATCTGGGCCACAGCTCCAAACTGAGCAGGATGTAATCAATTCTACTACCCCTATTCCCATTAGAAAAGGTATTAATTAATACCTTCAGTATCTGAGGGAGCTCTCCTGTTAGCAGCCCTTAACCCCCTCCCCAGGGATAAACATTTTTGCTGCAGCGCTGCCTCAGTCCATTTATTAAAAGGTGGCAGCGATACGGACGGTATCCCCCAGTTCTGATCTTCTTCCATACTGATGCTATGGTCATCTGGGCCTAAGGGCTCAAATGTGCAGTTTAGGTCGCCTGCAATAACGAAGACATTTAAACTAACCAGATCACCTATAAAAGTGTCCAGGAGGGCAATAGTTGGAGAGGCTTTCCCACCCGCAATCCCTCTTGCATACACTAAGTAATATGAAATCTGGCTCTCCCTCTAAGCTGATCTTAATAGCAAGAATGTCTGGGCTATCTATTGATAGTTCCTCTATTTAGATCGTTGACTGTTGTTTAACCCAGGTTAACAATCCCCCGAAGGTCTCCCCCTGGGATTTGCAATTGCTGCTTTACCAAAGGCCAAGTATCCTGGACGGTAGATCATATCTACCGACCAAGTTTCTTGGAAGGCAATAACGTCATGGCCCTCAATAAAACTTGACCATTCGGGAGACATTGTCTTAGATAATAACCCGGCAATATTCCAAGTTACCAAGGAGATCTGTGTTGGTTGCATACCCTGGGAGTTTGTGGTAGTTAGTGGGAGCCCAATGTAATCTTGACACTTAACCTCCATTTGGTGCAAGTCCTTTTTAGAGCGATGGTTGAGGTTGCACAGCTATCAGAGTGCCCTGCCAGATTCAATGTGCATGAGGATAGTCAGTCACATTGGTCTAAGTCAGATAATGGGGCAAATCTGTTAGACAGAGGGACCTCTTTTGAACTTTGCGTTAGTCTACGGGTAGCCCATTTTTGCCTAACCATCCCTTGACGTTCCATTACATCGGGGAAACGGGTCCCGGTTTGTAAAAGTACCCTAATGGTAATATGTGCACTCTATCAGATTGTCTTCCCGACATCCCTCCCAGATTGTCCAGCAAAAACCTTGTTATGTGTACATTGTTAAAATTTACAACCAAACACCATTCCATTCTTTCCTAGAGGGCCCTATCCACGGTATTCGTCTAGCCATAATCATATGCTGATCAATACCTTCCTCCCATATCCCAGCGTCTTTGAGACGAGTGCTAAACCAATGCAGCGCTTTAAATAGTAATTGTTCAGTGGATTCAATCTGTGCTGCCTGTAAGGGTGGAACGTTCATTAACACAACCACTAAGGATGCAGCTTCCGGGGGAAGGTTAAAAACAGTAAGGTTCGATTTCACAGCATTATGTTCCAGAACCCTGATCCCCTGTGGGCCTGTAGCTATGCTAGCTTGTCTATCCAAGGAATAATTTTTACAGTTATTGGTTTTTATTGGAGCTGTTGCTGTTAGCACTTTACCATCGCCCGGAGTACTCACAATCGATTGTGCATATTCTCCTGATAAATTCCCTACATGGGCGTCGTTCTCGTGCAAAGAAATTATTTCCTTACGTGGTGCAGAAACTGCGGTTGAAGGCGCCCTAGGGACTTGATGTTTCGTTGCTTCTAAACACAGAGGCTTTGGTTTAGCTGTAGCCGAGTCTGGGACCTTATGCCCCGTATTTCAAGATATGTTCACAGCTACAGATTTCGATTGGGCCAGGAGGGCCTCTTGAGCAGAGAAACCTGCCTTAACCTGAAATTCAGTGTTTATTAGGCGTTCCTCAATTCCGCTCAGTCTATAGGTAATCGGGGTCAGTAGGGTTACTAATAGATTTTCCAGTCTTCTCCACATTTCGTCACTTGAGCTCGGGCGAGGCCACCCATAGAAGCAAAGTTAAAGTCCAGGCGAGAAGTATCAGTGCCAACTTGTACATACATTGCACTCATCAGGTCGAAATCGGCTTCCATTTTTATTAATCCTTGGCGCTTAAGTGGTCACTGGCCTCTGTGGCCTGCTTCCCCTTTTCCGCTGCTGGGTCGGGGGTCGATTGGTTTGTTAACTTTTTATTTTTAGCAATAGATCTGGCTGACGTTCGTGGGGGCACATTAGAAGCAGTTTTGGTTGCAGCTGCAAGTGATTTTGCGGCATCCTCCAGTGGCCCAATTGGGGGTATCACAAGACAGTTCTCCTCATCGATACGCATATGAGTATTAAGGTTAGCAGCAGAATGGACTGGTGAACAGGCTGTAGCAATTGTACTTAGGGAGGATCTGTTGGTTTGTTGTGGATCCAGGGATAGGCGTCGCTCTGTTATAGCTATTTCTTTTTTCAGAACCGACGTGGCCCTTAATATGAATTGATCTAGGGTCTCCGGCACGCTACTACCAGTAAGTATGCCAATCCTCTTCCCCTTGTGTTTAGACATCTTGTATCAATGACAGCCCCCACAGACACTGACACTATACTCAAGGGTTTGAAGGAATGTTTCACAAACTGACCTTGTGATGAAGTTAGCGTTAGAGGGGGGGGCCCGGCCTCGTCCGCTCTCAGACGGGCCCGCCCTTGGCCCGGGCTTTGCCCGGCGCTACCCGCGCAAGTCCCATGAGCTAGGGAGTCCTTTTGTGCACCTCCTGGCGCTTGGTTGCCGCTTTGGCGGCGTGCGTGCCGCAAGTGGTGCCGGGAATCGTAGTCCTGGGGGTCCGCGATCTTTCACTGGCGGTGTCGGCCCCCCAAGGTAGCAGAGAGCAATGGCAGCACTGGTCAGGGCAATGGTGGACACAGGTATCCTCAAAACAGCATGAGCTCCCCAACTTCTCACACCCCTCTCCCCCCACTTCAAGGGACCTGTGAGGGACCAGTGAGGGGTCCGGTAGACGGGCAGGATTTGATGTCTCTGGTGTCGCTGTTGGTCCTGCTGATCCTATGCTGCATTATTTGCAGCAGCTTTAGCGCTCCAAATCAGGGCAAGGAGGGCAAAATAATCGGGTGGGGCAAAGTTAAGGCGACCCAGGCCTGCTCAGTTCCTCACTGCTCTGCACTTGCTGCAGTCAGCAATCGGGCAGGTCTGTGGCAAGTCTGCAGGTCCGCGAGTCCGTACTCACGTTAGTAGATTCCGGGCAGTGGCTAAACAATTCTGAGCAGCTCCGCACGCCTTCCTTCTCCATCACGGCGTCACAACCGCTCACGGCGTTTCCTGTTCTCGTCTCCTCTCTGTGCCGCACACCACCGCACGCTGCCCCTTGAAACGCACAGCTTTGACCCCACACCCCTCAGCGCTCCTCCGGGAGCCAGAAGGCCAAGGGCAAAAAGCTGCGAGGCGTGAACCGGCTGCTAGGGGCTGGGAGCCAGGGCCGAGAGCCGGGAGAAGGGTGCAACAGTCTCGGTGTCCAGCTGAAAGACAGAGTTTAAAGAAGCACCCACAGAACAGGAATCTTCAATCTGACACTTTAAAATCTCCTTTCAGTTTAAACAATAGTATAAGCAACCAATGAAAAAACAGGGAACACCGTCAGTTAGAATTCTATTACAGCTCATTAACAATCCAATACGCCTACATTACAATAAGTCTAAAGTGGTACAATATGTTAGGTTACAGGAGTCTTATCTTCAAATTTAAAAACAGGAAATCTCTTGCCAAGTTGTATGTTGCCAAAAAAGGTCCTTCAGTGTTAGGGATGGAAGGATCAAAGAAGTCTGAACATTGTCTTTGATCCTGACAGTGAGGAACGCATTTTAATACTTGATGATAGAGAAGTGGTAGGAAACAATGTGTGAGGAATTTCCCAGTGTATTTAGTGGAGGTATAGGGAAATTAGATGGGTTTCAGCATACAACTGTGCTGAAGGAGAATGCTGTTCCTAAAGTTCACAAATAAAGAAACGTGTCCTGTCTGTGAGAGGAAATTGAATGATCACGCCTGGTTAATAATGGGATTATAGAACATATTGAGTCATTGGAGTGGTTTGCTCTATTGGTGGTGGCCAGGAAAGCTAATGGGAAGATCAGGATATGTGTTGATCTTCGCTATCATAATGGCAATATTATATTTGATCGTTTCGCTTTTCCTAGAACCAATGACATGTTAACAAAAACCAGGGTTACAGAAGTAAACTGTAGACTTATCTACTGCGTATCATCCGATTCCTTTCAGTGAAGACAGTACAAGTACATGTGGGTTGTTATCAATTTAAAAGAATGCCATTTGGTTTGGTGTCTGTCACTGCTGTATTTCAACAGCTAATATGGCCTTAGAGTCCGCCATTAAAGGCTTGCTCCAGCGTTAAAGACCTGAGCCTAAGGCGATGTTCTTTAACAAGGAAACAGACTTTTAATGGCTGGTAGAGCCTGCTATGGAGGTCTCTAAGGCTATTGGAACAACCCCCCCGAGGGCAGAATGTTCTCATTTGTTTGTAACGAGCCAGAGATGGGTAGAAATTCTCTGAGGCTCAGTGAGCCCTTTCTTCACAGCAACAGCTGTGATCAAACATTGGATTGTGTGATGCTCCGAGCTTCTTTCAGCCATTATAAGTCTGTAGCTTTCCATGGTCTTTAATGGAGTGCTCAACATTCCAGTGTTTTAATGTTTAATATTTTTGATAAGATGAACAGCATTTTAGTTTTCCAGGGCGATATTCTGGTATGTGAAATAAGGATGATCACTATCACTAACTTAAGGAAGTGTTAAGTTTGTTAGACAAGTATAGTTCAACAGTCGAGTACTCAAAATGCAATTTCTCCAAAACACGCACGACTTATTTAGGCCATGAAATAAGCTCCAAGGGTATTCAACTGAAGACTAAATTGTTAGAAGCTATTAGAGAGGCTCCCTGTCCGTGAAACAAAAAGGAGATGATGTCCTTTTTAGGACTGGTAGATTTTGTTTCTCAAAATTTGTTAAAAAAACAAATTCTATGAGAACTTTTAAAATCTGACAATTTTTGAAGTCAACTTTAAAATTTGTGCGGTGTGAAGAGTGTGGTATGGAATTTAAAGAAGGTAAGGATTCAATTTGTGCTACTTCAGCTCTGCAAGGATTTGATCCCATAGGTGTGAGCGTGGTAACTACTGATGCCAGTAGTGAAGATCTCAGTGCTGTGTTACCACAATATAGGGAGAAGGGAGAAGTGGTTGTGGCATATGCGTCAAGATTGTTATCACCAGCTGAAGAGCAGTTTGTGGTGATCGGAAGGGAAGCCATAGGCCTGTGCTCTGGCACTAGAAGATTTCTGTTCATTTATGTGGGGAAGGGAGATTACTGTTAAATGTGACCATAAACCTCCATTAAAAGTGTTAACCAATTTTTGAATGACTAATGTTTAATCTAGACTAGCCTGCATTTCAATGAGATTGCTAGATTTTATTAGCAAAATGTTATATGTCCCTGGGAAGAGAAATGCGGTGGCTGATTTGTTTGTTGCGTATTCCAGTACAAATTATAAAAAGTCAGAATGATTTACTGCAGGATGTCAATATGGCATTTGCTTGGGACAGTGGGTTGCGATTCTTGAAGATGGAGGGGTGGGAGGAAGAATGTGAGAAGGTTGTTTTTAAGAAAATACTAGAGTCCATCAAGAGTTGATGGACTTTAAAAAGTGAATTGATTTAGGTCCTTTATGGGGTTGGGGGGGGGGGGGGTTGGGGGAGAAATTAGCTTACTTGTAATGAATCATCTGTGAAGAAAGTGGACAGATTTGTTGTTTCCTGTTCATTATGGAAGGTAATTGTTTCCATGTGTCATGAGGAACATTTGGCAATAGTGAAAACTAAAGCTACAGTTAAGAGTTTACTGGCGGGGGGCGTGGCCAGCAACATGGCCGGGTAAGACGTGTGCCTGTGTTGCTCCGGCTACCTACAATGATCCAACGTACTTACTGGCGGCCTGAAGTCCTGGAAATTGAAGTTTTGTAGCCCCTGGGCGTCCCTGCTCCTCCCGGAGAGCAGCGAGTCTCGCTTGAGGACTGTGGTAGCCCGTTTACGGGAGAGGCGGGGATCTGATCGGAGGCCCGGACTGCGACCCAAGATGGCGCCGACGAGGAGTTGGAGGTGATCGAAGCCTGCTGGTGATGCCGCTGATCGCTGGGCCCATCATTGCCGTAGAGGTGCTTCCCCGCCTGCCTGCTTGAGACCGCGGGGGCAGACTGCGGCGTCGGCGGGACGCTGCATCGGTCCCGGAGCCGGTGGGGGTCCGGGAGAGGAGTAGACGCAGGACTTAGCCCGTTGGCCCATCTGCGACCTGCCGTGTTGAAGGAGGCGGCCTGGCATTGAGGTGAGAGGCGCGATCTAAGGAGGCCCACGGGGAGCTGTGGCTGAGACTGGCTCTGGTCTGCCGGGGCCGCCGCGTTGGCCTTTCTGTGTGAGGAGCGGAGCTGCAGACGAGGCCCTAATCAATGACTGTGGCCGAAATGTCCCCTGGGGCCGCGTGGTGAGGGGGGGACCCTGGAGGACCGGCGTCTTCGGACGGGAGGATGCCAGGAGGTGAATAAGCAGAGGCGCTCCTTTGACTCGGTCAAGCTAAGCTGAGAGACCTCCGAATCCAGTACCTGTTGCTATTTCCGGCAAAGCTGAAGGTGATGTACAAGGAGAAAACGTATTTCTTTCAATCTCCGGAGGAGGCATGGCAGTGGCTGGAGTAACGCCCTGCTCTGTCGCGACAACAGTCTGGGCTGACCGACTGTGGACTTTGTGGCCAGGAGCATGCAAGTTGTACACCCCCCTTTTATTTGTTTGCTTTGTTTTAATTGATCTCAGTATTCTTTTCTTTTTTATTTATTTGGGCCTCTGCCTTTAAATGTTTCTCCTCTAGGGTTGAGGTTGGGTGGGTGACAGACCTCCTTCACCTGAACAGCTATATCTCTGTCTCTAGGATGGCGACGGGTCTGGAGGGGAGAGGGAGGTGGGGAGGGGGGGAGTTACTGGGGGGACTATGCATGGATGTTGGGGAAGGGAAGGGAAGGGGGGGGGGGGAGTTTGGGTTGAATGTTGGGGTGGTTTCACGGTTACCGTTTTAAAGCATGTCGCAGACAGAAATGCTCCATACACCTGCACATCCTACACCCGATGCCTGCCGGCGCATGAGCTGACCGGGACTGATGTTTTCTGAAGTGGTGGATGGTCTCGGGACAGAGGCGCAAAATAATGGTACTGTCAAAATCCTTACGTGGAACGTGAATGGCCTGGGCAATAAGATAAAACGGGGGTTGGTTATGGCCTTTGTCAGGAGGGCTGCCCCAGACCTAGTCCTGCTCCAGGAGACCCATTTACATGGTAAGCGCTGTGGGTTCTTGGCCAGGGGGCCATATAAGGTGCTGGCTCATTCGGGGTACACGTCGGGTTCTAGAGGGGTAGCCATTTTGATTAAGAAGTCCCCCCCCCTTAGGTGTCACACGAACATGGACAGATCCCCAAGGTACTTATGTCAGGATTACGGGAACATGGAGACGCCAGAAGATCACAATAGTTTCTGTTTACGCACCCCCCCAAGCTACCGGCTAGAACCCTAGCGGGAGTACCTGATATCCTTTTGAACACACCTGACACACTACAGGTGGTGGGAGGGGATTTTAATGATGTTATGTTCCCCCCTTTGGACAGATCGGGGGTTTGGTCGGACACCTTGGCATCGTCCCCTTTGGCGAGGTTCATTGACACAGTAAGGCTGACGGATGTCTGGAGATGGGTCCATTCGGATGCTAGGACTTACTCTTACTTCTCTGGGGCCCATAAGGTGTATTCTCGGTTGGACTATGTCTTCCTTCCCCGTCATGCTCTCAGCACTGAGTCGGGCAGAATATCAGGTGCGGGGTGTATCGGACCACTCACCGCTGTTAGTGACAATAGGGACGAGGCATAGGAAAAGGGGCGGGAGTTGGCGACTGGCGGCATGGGATCTTCAGAATAAGGACTTGTTGCGGGGATTTAGGGCAGATGTGAAGGTGTACTTTGCCGAAAATCTGGGTTCAGTACATTCAGGGGATACCCTCTGGGAAGCTTTTAAGACAGTCATGAGGGATAGAGCCTAGAATAGAATAGCTGGGGAGAAGAGGAGATTGCAGGGAGACCTAAATGACCTTGAGACTCGTATCTTAGAACTAGAGCGTCGACATGTGGTGGATGGAGCGACGCAGTCACTTAGACTATTACTGGATGCACAGCAGCAATACAAGGCTCTGATGACTGACGAGGCCAAAACACAGGCACAGGCGACCTTGCATAGACTGTATGATGTGGGGGATAAGTCTGGAAAACTTCTGGCGTGGCTGAATCGTAGAGAACAGGAGGCGAGGTGGGTGAAACAGGTGTCAGACGCCCAGGGGCGTACCAGACGAACGGATGTCCAGATAGCACAGGCATCTGGATACTGTCCTATCTCCGCCTCGACGGCGGAGATAGGACAGTATCTGGATAGCATTGAGACCCCCATCTTGGCTGAGGAGGCTCAAGTGAGTCTGGAGGAAGAGATAACAATCACGGAGGTTTCGGAGGCTATAGCTAGACTCCGCCCGGGGAAATCTCCTAGTCCGAACAGGTTTCCCACAGAATTTTTTTTTTAAACGGCGGACCTACTCGCTATTCACCTGCTGACCTTGTTCGACGGGGCGGTGCAGGCGGGCTCGTTACCGCCGGATCTTCCTATGGCCACAATTATACCAATCTATAAACAGGGTAAGCCGCCAGGGGAGTGTGCGTCTTATCGCCCCATCTCCCTGTTGAACATGGAGGTTAAACTCCTGGCGACAACTCTGGCGTTGCGACTGAGAAGGGTGATTCCAGATCTGGTGCACCTGGATCAGACTGGCTTCCTTCCGGACCGGGCGACTAGGCACAACTTGAGGAGGACCCACAACTGGTTGATGGCAGTGTGTGATCGTAGAGAGTCCCATGTGTTTTTGTCTCTAGACGCCAAAAAAGTGTTTGACGCAATACACTGGCCCTTCATGGACAGAGTGCTGATTAAGTTTGGCTTCGGCCCCAAGTTTCGTAAAAGGGTGAACCTTCTCTATACTGACCCACGAGCGAGGGTTAAGGTCAATGGGGTGTTATCAAGAGACTTTCCCATAAGGAGAGGGACCTGACAGGGGTGCCCTTTGTCACCGCTATTGTTTGCCCTTACTATAGAAATAGTGGCGTGTGAAATACGACAGGACAGACGGATACAAGGGTTTAAAACTGACTGGAGCGATGAAGTCGAGGAAAAACCTTCGCTATACGCAGATGACATCCTCCTATACGTCACCCAACCAGAGGTCTCGGTCCCGTATTTATTTACCCCGTTGGGCCGATATGGCTCTCATTCAGACTATACAATTAATTGGCATAAGTCGGTCCTATACAGCCCCAAGGGGAAAAGTGGGGGTCTGACCTGCGTGCCGCACTCCGGGTAACGGATGAGGGGTTTACATACCTGGGGATATACATGAAGAAGGATCGCTCACTCTCGTATCACAGGAACATCCAGCGGGTTCTTGCAAACTTCGTTGGCAACACGGCCAGATGGAAGACCCTCCCCCTCACGATTCTAGGTCGTTCGGCAATGTATAAGATGGTAACCTTGCCGCGGTTTCTATACGCATTGCAAAATGAGTATTTCCCCCTCCCCCGACAGGTGTTTAAAGAGATAAATGAGCTACGGGCGCTGCTTTGGCTGGGGAAACAACCCAGGATAGCCCTGGAGACACTACAGAGGAACCAATACAATGGGGGGGATCTCCTTACCTAACATTGAGGCATACTACTGGGCGGAACATTTATCGCCAAGAAATGACTGGCTTCATGCCCCAGCGGACCATCCCTCATACAGACTGGAGAGGGTGACAATGGCACATGGGACGTGTCTGCACTACATATATGGCGGTAGGGGAAAAGAAAGACTACTCTCTGCGACGCGTGCGACTGTGGAGCTGTGGGAAAGGGCAACAAGGAGGATAGGCTGGGCCCACAAAACGTCGAGACAAACCCCATTCTGGCATTGTGCATGGCTTAAGGAGCTACATAAACTGAAAGGGTTTAAAAGATGGGATGACATTGGTTTTTCAGTTTTGGGTGACCTGCTGAAACAGGGAGCACTGAAGTCTTTCCAGGCACTGAGGGTGGAATATGGATTACACCACACTCAGTACCTGAAATATGTGCAGGTACGTCATGCCTAGAGGGCGGAGGCGACGCTCTCAGGGCAGTTGCGGGAGCAGGCTTCGCTTGAGGGGCGTCTGTTGCAGGAGCATGTCCCAACTAAACTAGTCTCCTTGACCTATAAAACTCTGATCAATAACATGCCAGCGGGACTAGTGAAACTGAAAGATACGTGGGAATCAAATCTGGGGGAGATGTACACACTTGACTGGAAGACGGCCCTGATGCACCCTAGGGACGTTGCGATAAAGTCCCGACTTCGACTCCTAAAATTTAAAATCCTCCATAGGGTCTATTATGACAGATATTGCTTACATCAGATGGGGCGAGCCAGCGACCCTAGTTGCCTGCGCTGTGGGTGTGTGGAGGGAAACTTTTATCCTACTATCTGGGAATGCAGGGTTATACAGGAGTACTGTGCCACGATACTGGGGGAGCTCAGTTACACACTGGAAACAACCCTCCCGGTGGAGCCTAAATTGGTTCTATTGGGCATAACTAATGAGGTGGATCTGACTCACCCACACTTGATTTTCCTAATGCTGGCTTTAGTGGTGGCCAAGAGGGATGTGGCTCGGGCCTGGGGCGCTCCTATCCCCCCCAAGACTAGATGATTGGAGGAGGGGCATGGATATCTACATGGCACCGGAGAGGGTCACATATAAAGCTAGAGGTTGCCCCAAGAAGTTTAGTAGAATGTGGGGGAAATGGAGACGATACTATGGTCTAGACGGGGGGCTATGATAGGGAGAGAAATGTCCTCCTTGCTCTCAACACATGAGGGGGGATGTGGACGACTATGTGTAATACAGTGTTGGGTGGTACATCACTGTATCCACGAGAAGTGTTATGTTCTGTGAAACTCTGGGGAGGGTGGGCAGTGGGTGGAGGAGGGGCAGGGTATGGTGGACGATCTTATGTGACATGCTTGATATGTTTATATGGTTCTATAATGCAAATAAAAATAATTAAACAAAAAATAAAGTTTACTGGCGGCCAGGCATTGATGTGGAAGTGCAAAGATAAGTAAGAGAGTGTGATGTGTGTTTTTCAGCTGACAGCAGGACCCCTTAATACTTTAAGAACACCAATGAGTGGTTTTATGTGCCTGGAGTCGCCTTGGAAATGTGTGGCAGTTGACATCTTGTTCGGGGAAGTACATTATAACCCTGATGGATTTATTTTTAAAATGGCCACATGTCAAGATTATCAAGAAATTGGATACTGACAAGGTCCTTATGTTTTTGTTGAAGTGTTTTTAAATGAGGATACCCCTTGGTATGATGATTAATGATAATGGAGTGCAAATTGCATGATTGAAATGTATCATGAGAAATGTGGTATTTTGCACAGGACTACATCAGTGTAAAATCCTAGTGGTAATGGAATGGTAGAACATTTCAAAAGAGTTCTTAAGTGTGCCATTCAACAGATGTACATGATTTATTTGCATGGGAAGGGCAGGTTCTCAAAACTTTGTGAACTTACAGGGTTACTGAGGTAGGTGCCACTAGGCCTTCTCTTTTCGAATTTGTGAGGGACAGAATCCTAGATTAAGTGAAATCCGGGTTAGTTAGTTTCATCAAGGAGTATGGAATGGTCAACAAAGGTTGGAGAGAAAAGCCATATGCAGAAACGTGATAAATAACAAAAAAAATATTATGATGATAGAGGTGGAACTAACTCTACAATTGTCAAAATTGAACATTGGATGAGAATTAAGAAACCTGGCTAAAATTCCCAAGGGGGTTAGTGCATTTTGTGAACCTCAATATGGGATTCAAGTTATGAAGAATTCTGAACGTATGGATGATGGAAAGTAATGGCATTTAAAGAGTGGTTATTTGGTCTCATGGGGATCCAGGTATACATGCGGAGGTGGATAATAAGATGAAAAAATGGTTTTGTGTGGTTGATGTGTTGTATCTTACTCTTCAGTTTAACGTTATTATTATTACTATTAGTCTATAGTGTACTGGACATAATTATATATTTTATGTATATATGGTTATAGTGGTACATCCTGTCCCCCCCCCCTGTTATCATGCCCTTTCTGTCACCCTTGGAATGTTGGAGTTGGAATCAAACTGATGTCAGTTGGAGTCAACCTTTTGTGGAGAGGTGCTATGGACGTCTTTTCTGCATACATTTTTGCATTTGCTACCTATCTACTAATTTTTCTAAATTACAACACTGGTGATGACTAATTGTGCTGTGGACAACTTCGGAATGACATTCACCCTGAGGCACTTGCCTTTCATCAATCCCCAGGGTTTATGAGGATGAACACTCATAATTCAGCCTGATGGTGTGGAGTTCAGCATTTTATACAAAGTGCATATTGCAGGAACGTTGCATTGCTGATACATCTGGACGAATTTGTAAGTGTCTCAATCTTACCTTCTCCGTCTCTTTTCTCTTACTGAGGTCAGTTTGTTGGGTGTTTGAGTGGTGCATTATGCCATAAAGAACGACTTCATGAAACAATCCGCGAGATCGGCCACTAGAAGTTTCTGTCAGTAATTTTTACATCTTTCATCAACTTTAGTATATTGAGCGGCCCATCGATTGTTACAACCACTGAAAGTTGCTGACATGGTCTTCGGGCTGCCCATCGTGTGCATCGAAAATAAAATAAAGCTAAAAGATAATGCCAAACCTGTTGTTCATAAATGGCGAACAATACCGCTCATGATGAAAGAAACATTATTTCAAGAATTGCAATGATTTACCATGAAAGGGGTTAAGGAACTTGTAGTGTGCAAATGAGTATCACCAATTATTATAGCATCCAAATCCAAAGGCACTTCTTTTCGCTTTTGTACAGATTTGAGGGACCCCATTGCTAACATTTGGGTAGATCGGCATCCGCTACCCATTATTAATGAAATGCTAATTATGACCGGTAAAGCAGAATTGTTTGGAGCTGCACCCATTAAATAAACCCTTTCCTTCATTTGTAACACCTTTCGGAACCTACAGGTTTTGGAGGAAGCCTTTTGGTCTTGCATCTGCGGCGGCATTTTTCCAAAAGGAGATGCAGCAAATTTTAAACAGAGTTGAAAATGTATTATGTTTTCAGGATGATTTATTAATTCATGTAGACACAGAAGAGAACCACAACAGAGTACTCAGAACATTACTTAATAAATTAATAGAGGCTGGACTTGCGTTAATAAAGGAGAAATGCCATAAAGGAGTAAGAGCAGTTATATACTTTGGGCATGTGATATCAAAGGAAGGTATAACATCTAAACATGATTTAGTTTAAGCCATAAGATTAGCTACTTCTCCTAACAGCAAAGAGGAAGTCGTGTCATTTTTAAGACTCTGAATATTATTCGAAATTTGTAAAGAATGTTGCTGATCTAACTTATTCTTTGAGAAGATTGTTCAAGAAAAATAAAAAAATGTGTGTGGAACACACATTGTCGAGAAGCTTTTTGCGTTGTAAAAAAAAGGAAATCATTAATGCCCCTTTTCTTGGTCATTTTGATTGCAAAAGAAACATCATACTGACTACTGATGCTAGCACTAGAGGGATAGGAGCTACCCGAAGTCAGTTAGTTGATGGGGAAGAAAGAATCATTGCATTTGCCACGAGCATTGCCATATGCGGAGTCTAGGTATTCTGTTGTGGAACGAGAGGCTCTGGCATGTTTTTGAGCAGTGAATCACTTCAAATGTTTTCTTTTGGGCATCCTTTTTATTATATTAGATACAGACCACAAATCTTAGATATCAGACTTTTCCATCAAAAGCATTGAAATAACCCCACCTAGGATCTCCAGATGGTTCTTAGGGTTGGAGGGATTTCATGTAAAAAATGTATACATACCTGGTGTAAAGAATCTAGCTGCAGACTGTTTTCTCGATTGCCTCTTCTTCATAAGTGTGGAAAAAATAATTTTGCAGAAGAATTTGGGGTGGCATCAATCACTGATGGTGTCAAAGGATGGCAGTATAATATGGAATTAGATACATTTTTGTGTATGGTCATAGAGTTAGTAGTAAAAGGATAGCCGACAAGATGTTCTTGAGCCAGGAGGTCCTGCCCTCCGTTTATAGGCTCTGTATTTAATAAATACACACTAGTCTCATCCAAGGACACCTCTCCCTGGTTGAGACAACTCTCAACTCCTTCAACCTTTCCTGGCGCCCAGTGTGTATTCACAGGTTTGAACCCCTTTTGAGAGACTTTGACGCATGGACATCGAGCACGTACTCCATTTGTTCTCAGAGGAGTATCACCGGTTGAGATTGTACCTCAACTTATTTACTGCTAGCATACTAATTTGCTTCTGGGGATCCTCCCTAGTTGAAGATCTACATTGGTACTTGCACAACTGGTATACACACATTTGTCCACAAAACTTTCCCCAAAGTTTTCAGAATCGTCTCAACAAGTTCTTTTAGTAACCAAAACAGTTGTGGAAGTAGCTGTCCCAACGTTGCGAGTATAATTTAACGTAAATCCCTGATCCCTGCTTTCTGTGTCATGAATTTCCACTCTCTCCAGTTGCTGGTTTAAGTTATGGTTTTATAAAAATGTTTTGATTAAAAGTGAAAGGCTTGTTGCCTGATGAGGTTGCATGGTAATCTGATATCCTGGCCAAAGTAACAGGTAACCTAGTAACCAGACCGAGGTTAATTTAGTATATTGCTTCTAATACAAAGTAATTACAAATGCATATTAGTAGACATTGAAGAGTGGATTATTAGTAGTGATAAGTAGGGACCTACCACTTGTAATAAGACTACACTTAAATTAAAAGGTCCAGTCAAGATCTCAATAAATTATTCCCTTGCTCAACCCTTGGTTAGCTGGCTACGAGCAGGCTGGCTTAACTTAAGAGACAGGTGTGTAAAGCAACACCAATACATTAAATAAGTAATACACAACACACAATACAAATCCAACTCCAGTTTATAGAAATAGATTATATTTTTATGAACAAATATACACCAATACAACAAAAATCCAATGTAGGGATACAGAGATATGATTGTTGTAAAGATTGTAAGTAAAACTAGTGCTTTGAAGCAAATAATGCTCAAAGGATTAAAAAAAAAAGGTCCTACTGGACCAGGATAAAGTCAAGAGTTCATTACACATAATAATATTAATAATAATAGGCCGATTTATAAAGCGCCTGGTTACACTAGGCTAGTGTGTCCCCGCGCTGCGGTACAAGGCCTACAGCATCCTTGCTGATGGAGAAGAAACATGCCCTGCTCAAGTAAGACCCCCGTAAATCTACTCTGAGGGGAAGTGGAGGGATTTCAGCTCCTTACGGAAGGTCATCTCTGACACCTCCGTCCAGAGCCCCCACGGGAGTTTGTGCCATTGTTGTGCCGCTGCAAAACGAAAAGAGCGACCTCCCATCCTTGCTCTCCTGATGAGAGGTATACTGACTCGCCCCTTCCCGCTAGATCTCAACTGACGGGTAGGGGCGTAAGGAGTTAGAAGGTTGTGAAGATAGGAGGGCCCCTTCCTCTATAGAATCCGATGGCTCACATAGAGCGCTTTGAACAGAATTCGTTCCTTAATTGGAAGCCAATGCAAGGTGGCCAGAGCCCTCTTAGAAGGGGCTCTCTTGGGCAGCATCAGAACCAGGCGTGCTGCCGCATTCTGGATGCGTTGTAGCCTCTGAATGCATTTGGCATTAGCACCCAGGTAAAGGACATTCCAATAGTCCAGCCTCGATATCACCTAGGCATGGACCATGGTGTTTCATGATGCAGGAAAGTGGTCTTCAGCACGAGCCAACGGTTCAGATGCTCTGGCTTGCCTCTTGGTGTCTGGGACTACATCTCCTACAGTGCACCTGGTCAGCTTATGGAACTTTTTACAAAAGTTAATCCAAACTTCTGGAACGTCTTCCAGAAGGTCTCCTTGAGGGTTCAAAGTGTCTACAACACCAATCCAGGGGCATAGAAGCTCTGAGATTTACCATGGGATGGTGGAACTACAATTCCCACAATGTACCTGCCAAATCCTTATAAGTCCACTGTATGCACTCCAGGATGGGGACTTCTTGGTGGAGATGATGCAGGTGGGCTCTGTTAACATGTAGCTTGCAGGTAGTCCACTTCTTAATCCTTCTTGAAGCATAGCAAAGTCCATAAACTGTAGTCCCAGAATGTGCAGCCCTTCAGACGGCAGACCTTTGGGGTGCAGATCAGGTTTCCAGCAGGTCAGTCCTTCTCCTTGTAGTTTCAGGCAGCAGATCCCTTGTAGCTCTTTAGCACCTGTTGCTTTCAGGGAGTCCCGCCTTAATCCCTTTAAAGCAAGTCAAAGTCCTTAGGCCAGTAGTTCCAAGTGTGCAGCAGGTGTAATCCTTATGAAGGCAGTCCTCTTGGGGTGCAGACAAGGGGTTTCATCAGGGCAGTCCTCCTTCTCTTGATGTTTCCAAGCAGAGATCGGAGTTGCTGGGCAACTCTTCCATATTTATTCAGTGTTCTAGGTGTCAAGCAAGGGGCCACCTCTGACTAATGAGTTGCAGGTTGCCACCCTCAGGTATTACCACTTCCTCCAAAGTGTGGCATATTCTGGTCTCAGAAAGCACTATTCTTCCAAAATCCAACATGGAGAAATTCTCTCCTTGAAAGTTAGATCAGGCTAAGCCAGCCAACTGGCTTGGATAAGATTCCCTAACATTCCTCTTCTATCCCTCTCCCTAATCTAATTACAGGGGTTGCTGTGTGGCTTGGGATGCAGGATATGGGGGCGAGCTTGTGCTGTCCTAAAGTGCCCTTCTTCCTGTGAAGACCAGTGGCCACCCCTCACTCATCCTGCCCTTTGCTTCTCCAGCTGCAGTTCTCCTCCACATGAAATCCATGGTCTCTCTAGCATGCCATTTCACACCTTTGCTCAGCCTGGGATAGGGCAGCGGGAAGGCTAGATTTTGGTTTACAGACTTGGTCTGTGATAGTTATTATAAATCTAACAGTGGCAAGTTGTCTGATTTACCATAACTATCATTTTGAATCCTTGAATTATATTTACCTTGCTCCTGTCCATATTTATACTTAAGTAAAAATTCCCATGTTAGCCTATGGAGCTAGTTTCCTACAATGGGGACAAACAAAATTGGCAGTTTTTCCCTCGCCAAGGCTTATACAACCTATTTTATAATGTCCCTGCTAATAGTTACAAGGTACCCTACCCCTGGGGCACCTAGTGGAGACCTTAGGGGTGATTTATATATAAAAATAAGATAGTTTGAGAATTTGGAAGTACCTTTAATTCCAAAGTCGAATTTGCTTATAATTTCAATTGAAAAGCAGCCTGCAAGGCAGGGCTGGCTTTTAAAATGACAGCAGGCCCCACAGTAGTTGGTGAACACTTAAGTGCATTAAATCTACTGGGCCTCTAAACCTACATGCTCTACCATATACTAGGGACTTGCAGGTAGGTTGTCAGTACCAACTGTAATTATACCAAAATACCATGTACCTGTAATCAGAGCACAGACCCTGTGTCTGGTTAGCAGAGCTGAGGAGGGGCCCAAAACCAGTTGGGATACTGCTGTTCACCGGAGGCCAGCACTTTCAATGCTGTGGGGATGCCTCCTGCTCTTATCTGCTCCCCCACTTAGGGGATTGCCGTTGGTCGCTGCAGCTGTCCCTCCAGACACTGTAGGACCACATCAGGGGTCATCCCATCCCTTGCACTGACTCCTGCCACCTATGGGAAGGGGGCGATAGTGGACCACGCAGCGGACAGTACCTGGGGCCTAGGTCTGACACCCTGGACAGTGCACCTAGTTATCTACCATATGCTGTCCATGGGGACCTACTGGGGCGGGTGCACCTGCTCCACGGCCTTTGGGGTCCCTGTTGCACTCAGACCACTCCTGCGCACCTGGTCCATTTTCTTGCCTACTTTGCGACTGTTAGACCTGGCATCTTTGGCGTGGTTTCCACTATCTTTTTGCCTCTGCCTCCTGTATTTTTGATGCTGTGCTGGATTTCGTTTTTGCTTGTTTAGATGCTTTGGACACTCTGCCACTGCTGATCAGTGGCAGAGTGTAAGTGCTCCCTATGTAAATTGCTATTCTGCTTGGATATACATGTTTGGCATATTTGTATCACCATGAAGTCCCTAGTAAAGCGCACTGGGTGTGCCAATGCTGGTGATGACAAATGCTACTAGTGGGCCTGCAGCACTGATTGTGCCACCCACAGGAGTAGCCCTAAAATGATGTCTCAGGCCTGACACTGCAGTGCCTGTGTGCAGTTTAGAACTGCCATGTCCTCCTGGTCAGTGTCCCCACTGACCAGGCCTAACCCTTCCCTTTTTGTGCACGTCAGTCACCCCTATGGAAGGCCCAAGGTACCCCCCTGGGCAGGGTGCAGTGTATGTAAAAGGCAGAGCATGTACTAGTGCAGGTGACATGCTCTGGTAGTGGATGGCAGCCATTTTTGTTGTTCACTACTGCAAGGCTATCTTGCTCCATAGATTAACATGGGGGATGCTGGCTACAGTGGTTAACAGCATTTCTTCCCATAGGAATAAGATAGGACATAAGTATCTAGTATCCCTGAACTCAGAATTTAATAACACATCTTTTAGGAAAGGTTGTTTTTAAATCCTGTGTTTGAGAACAACACTTTTAGAAAGTTGCTGTTCTCTTGTCTGACCCTTCTGTGTACCTGGGCCTGTTTGTGTATTGACTGTCTGGTTTGAGAGTGACAGGGGCTGGGGAATTCCCCAGCAGGATGGATGAGTCAGCCCTAGGCTGAATGACTGCATTTGCAACTGGAGTGGTGGGAGGAGTTACCACCTGGGCCTGAATAGGGCTGTGCCTGGCTCCACCTCCTGCTGGGTGGCTGACGACCCTGCCCCATACTCTGAAAGGAAGGAAGAAGACAGCAAAACAAAGTACTCAGGAAACACCCAGAATTGGTTTAGACCGGGCTCAGGGCCCACATGCACAGAGAGAACAAAGCCTTTAGGGGTATAAGTACAGGACCCCTGACAACAGAAAATTAGATCATCCTGTAATCAAGAAGGAACCCCTGCCAAGGAGAAAGCTGAAACTGAAGAAGGAAGACTGTCCTGCTGTTGCTCTGCTGGACTGACCTGTTGCTTTGCTGCCAAGGAGAGGGGAAGGACTTTGCTGCTGAGCTGTGTCCCCTGTCTTGAAGGAATCTCCAAGGGCCTGAGTAGAGCTGGCTCCCTGTTCTGAAGTCCCAGGAACAAAAGGACTTCACCCCCAGCTTCCCTGTACTCTGCTGAGAGAGTTCTGTCCTTCCTAGAGTGCTTGATCCAGTTGTGGGGCCTCTGGAAGTTGTACCTGTGCTGGGAAGCTTGAAACGAAGCTTGAGAGACTTTTGAAACTGAAAAGTGTTGCATCGCTCGCTTGCGGAGCGCATCCCCGACAGTGCGAGAAGTTTCCCGCCGCTACGGAGGTCGAGATCGTCGCAGCGACGTCGCACCCTTCGTTTGCGGGGCGCACCAGACCGGTGCGGGAAAGTCGAACATCGCTGCGAGTGTCGTCGCAGAGGCTGTCGTCGCTGGGTGAGATCGCCGCACCGCTTGCTTGCGGACCTCATCACGTCGCTGCGAGCATCGTCGCAGAACCATCGCATCGAGGAGCTGCGAGAGAAAGGATCACCGCTGGATCGCGCATCGCAGCCCCGGAGATCATCGCAGCCCCGGAGATCATCGCAGCCCCTACGAGATCGTCGCATCGTGCCTTTGCGAGAACAAACTTCCTACGGAACCTACGCACCGGAATCCATACAAGTGGCCTTCCTCCCCATACAGACCGGATTCGTCGCATCACGCCCGCTGCTGCAGCGGGGCTGTCGCAAACGCCTCCCCAGGGTCTCAGGAGCAACGCATCTCTTGTTTTCCACCGCACCAGCTTCTGCTTTTGGAACTTTGTTGCAACTAAAAGGTACTGTGAGTAAACGTGACGCAACTGTGAACTTTTCACGCATCTGTAGAGAATTCTAACGCAAACCTTAAGAACTCTTTTGAAACCATATTCTTGAACTGTGTATGTTGGATTTTTGTCGTTTTGGTTTTGTGTAGTTTAGATTAAAATACCTTTATTTTTCTAAACTGTTGTGGAGTCAGTTTGTGGTGTTTTCACTGTGTTACTGTGAGTGTTGGTACAAATACTTTACGCATTGCCTCTCATTAGCCTAGACTGCTCGTGCCAAGCTACCTAGAGGGTGAGCAGGGGTTATCTCAGAGTGTTATCTCCTTGCCCTGACTAGAAGCAAGGGTCCCTATTTGGACAGTGGTACCTACCTCTGCCAACTAGAGACCCCCAGTTCTAACAGCGACCATGCTACTGATCCCAGTTTCTGGATACTTCAGTCTCAGGGGGCTCTGAAACATTGTTTCTAGAGGTCTCCCATTAACAGACACGTTCCGGACTGCTAATGTTAGCACTTAGAGGTTTGTTACCTACGACTGTGCTCCTCAGGCGGATCTCACTGGTCTCTCTGTAGGAGCCCCTAGCTTTGCCCTTACCGGCGGTCCTGTCTGCTTCCTGTTTCTAGACCCCGCACTTGTGGATCTCCTAGACAGGACGGATATAGATCACAGAAGCCAGCCAAACCTCAAGGCACTGGGACTCCTCACGTGCTGATCCCCAACCTGGCCCTTCACCAGATAATAATAAATTGAATCAGATTTTGTTTGCGATTGAAGCTACAAATCAGTCCTACAGGCCTATAAAAACATACTCGCCCATTAGTTATGGCGAGCCAGATTTTATCAGGTCGAGTTATATTTAGGACTTACACGCCTTTTCTGGCGAGTTGACACAGAACAGGTGTTCTGTTCAGTCAGAAAGTGAAGGAGCATTAAAGATGCCTTTAAATCTTGTTATTGATATGGTCACATTTGCTCTGTGAACAGAGACCGGGTTCACAAGTCCATTTACAACTACTTTTCCTTCTGTGACTGCAGAGTTTCAGGATTTTGTAAAGTGAACTATCTGACCTGCTGTACGTAGTGTCAAATGAAAGACTGTAGGCTATCAGGATTTTCCTAATTCCCATTCAAATAGCTAGTAAGTCAAATAACCAAACATTTCAAAATATTGCAGTATTTGTGAAAGCCCATCTTTAGGTCGAGCCTAGCTCTGCGCGCAACGCTGCTCTAGGAGATGCCCTTTTGGAATCGGTCTGCACTTTTGAAACACTCGTGCTTGTGGCGGCATCCAGCTTGCGGCAGCGAGCAGCAGCGCGCAGGGGTTATCTGTTTCCAATTAGTGTGGCCGCGTGCGCTGTGGGCCATCTGTTCGATTTCCTATTTCAAAGGTTCGCGTTCACTTTGCGGCCGCGCACTGTTTTGTTTAATTGCTTTTGTCCTGCCTGACACGCTCTTCGGCTAAGCGCTTTGTGTTGTTGTGTTTGTCCCCACCCGTGTAAAGCAAGAGAATTTTCACCTATTCGAACCCAGTCCAGGGGCAACCTACGGGCATATGTTTTCTCTGATAGTTTACATTTTTCAAAAGGTGTCTATGCCCAAGGCGAACTTAAATGTTTACTCCTCTCGGCTGAGTTTTATGCAGTGGCCCTGCAGAGAAGCACAAGGGTTGTTTTCTGCCATCCAATTCTTGCCTACAAACACATTTGCAGAACGCTCCGTTGATCTTTCCAAAGTTTGCTGCAAACAATTCCTTTCAGCTTCGCACACCCGGTGCAGGACCTGCCGCATAGCTGTGTGCACACTTCTTCTGGGCTCTGCTCCAGGACAGGCCACTGGTTTACAGTTAGCCCCACCCTCTGCTGAGTCTCCCTGCCCTCTCTGCCCTCTCTGTCCCAGTGCCTAAATACAGCACCTCACGAAACGAAGGCATTCCAGGAATGACCAGTAAAACCCGCTGGATCAACCCGCCACTCAAGCACACCGCATCCCCTTCCCCCCCCTCGCCTCCCCATCTTGCAGTTTCTGTTTTGATGATTTCAAGGGATGGGGGAGGGGCCTAAACATAAAACCAAAATATTAACGGAAGATCTCTTGATGAACCACCACTGAAGGTTTAAGGCCCTTACTTGATTACATTAATAATCAGATAGTCGCTGCATTGCGCTTTAATTGACAAAATTAATAGCCAATCGCATTGCTTTCGTCGGCCTCAGACAAATGAAAGGACTTTAACTCATTCCTGGATGAACACCTTGACAGGTCCTACCCTCCTCACAAGTTAGATGGTTTCAAATGTCAAGATTCTACATTTGTGGTTACAAAATCTTTCTCTCTTGGATGTCTGGTCGATGCAACATACAATCCACAGGCTCTAATTTTTTTTAGTCCCTGGTCTACATCCTCTATGTAATACTGTATCGAGTGGTTTGTTCTTTGTCACTTTGCCCTCGCATCTTACTGATAGATTATTTAGGCTGGGAGATCTCGGAACACGGTTCATTAATTTGGATGCTTGAATGGGAAGGATCTTGTCCAGTGGTCCTGAGCTTGCGACTCTTCACCCAAATGCTTCAGGATAGACTCCTGCAAGAGACCCTAACCACTTGACTAGCAGACTATTTTGATCAAAGCAAAGATAACTCCTCTTTAGGAGCCCTAGAATGAAAGACTATGAAAGTGGTTGTCCGTGGCCATTGTATTAAGGAAAGAGCGCTCCTTTGTGGAGCGAAAATTATTCAGAGTGGAGCAAACTTATTTGGATGCGGAGCAACCAGATCGGATTTTTCCAACCGTCGTAAAGAGGAGCTGGCCATCACCGAAAAGCTCTGATACTCCGATTGGGAAGCTGATGCAGCTAGAAACCAATAAGTCAGACTGGTTGTTGGCCTGAATACTCTTAGGACCTTTGTCAACACCCCATCCCGACGATCCGAGACAAACAGGGCATTTCTGTATAGACCCAAAAGGACATTTGTAAAACTTTTTTCTGCTTTTTTGACTAACTCTTTGGAACTTCTGCACTCAAGTCTCCAGGAAATCCAATCTTTCTTGGTAGGGACTGAGCTTCCTTGACTCCCATCCGATCTCAGAGAAGAGCTGGAGGGCCCTAGTACCCTGCAGGAAATAAGAGTGACACTCCGGACCTAGCCTCAGAGAAGCCTAGATGGCCTGCCTATTGAATTCTAAGAAAACCTATGCTATGACTGTTGCTCCCATGCTTTCCCCATCTGTACCATGAAGGGTTGGAATCTGGATTGATCCCCTCTATCCCTTAGGGAAGCCGTCCTAGTCCCTTTCCTAAAACCCCACAAGAACCCGCTGGATCCCACCTCAGAGGCAGATCGCATTATTGAATGCAGTCTATGAACTACTTAGTAAAGTCTTAGCTGATCGACTTTATGGTGTCGTCTCTAACCTGGTCCATCCGGACCACAATGGTTTCATACCGACCAGGCTGACCTTCCTGAATATCAGAAGGTTAATCAGGACTATGAACACAGTTCTGGGATGGTAGCCCTTCTCAGTGGCTCTAATTCTTAATCTTGAAAAAGCGTTTGATTCGCTGGACTGGTTCTACCTCTTTAAAGTACTTAAATTCGGACTTGAACCCAAGTCACCCTTAATGGTTTGTCTCTTTTTTACACAGGCCTAGTGGCAAGTATTAGACTAGAGGGCACCTTCTCTGACCCACTTGCAATCGGAAGAGGTACCTGGCAGGGTTGCCCCTCTCTTTTTTGCTATTTGTATTGGCTACAGAGCCTCTGGCTTCCAGAATGCGGTGCAAGGGCTGGTATTTGGGCATTCCTCTCCAGGATGGCCTGCAGGTCATCTCCCTCTACGCCGATTATGTCCTAGTCTTTGTTTGAGACATTAGAGAGGGATTTGAATCAATAGCCCGGGTGCTTGAGGCCTTTGGGAGGGCCTTGTGATTAACCAGGGTAAAACCTGACTATTTATTCGATGTCTGGATTCATCCTCGGTTGTCCTTTCCCTGGGTGCCAACCAACTTGGATAAGAGGGCATCCCTTTTTAGGTCTCGACTACAGCATTGCTTTAGCAATGCTTGTTTGTCGAGATTATAGTAAGGCTTTCAAAAGTCTACCCAAACTGCGAATCGGGTACAGTTCATGTGAGCCAGGCTTGTGCACATCGCCAGCCACATCGCACACCATATGTCTGAGCCTCGGCATCAGACTTCAAAGGGATCCGCTCCCTGCCCCCCATCAGACTTCAAAGGAATCCTCTCCCCCGCGCCACGAAATGCCAAGAGCTCGTTTTCTCCAGCTTCACCACTAACTCTCGTTTCGCACCCTCATTTTACCTGCTCCCTCATCCCTCTTAATTTGCTCTTCACCCCACCTCCTTTCATCACTGTGTCCTCTCTGCCACCACTCGTGTCATCTCCCTCTTTGCGCGCTCCTCTTCCTATCCACTCCACTCTTCCCCTACGTTCTGCGTCTCTTCTCTTCCATCTCAGGCTGTTTTGCAACCAGTCCCATCTCTCCTTCACCCAACAATGTCTCTCATCCGGTCCCACCTCCTTCTGCTCACCTCTCTTCCCCTTCCCCCACCTGGCTCGTGTGCCCTCCCCTTGTCACATCAGGCTTACTCTGCCCCTTCTCTTCCCCTCTTTTACTGATACTGTTGCTGCCACCCCATCCATCCGGAATTCTCTCCACCGGCTGTTCTCCGTAAAGCCCCTACCCCCGCCTGCTATTATACCGCCTCCCTCAGGGTTCCGAGCCGTGATGCTCACCTCCAGTCCCTGACGCTGCAGACACCGCTCTTGAATGACTTGTTCTCTTAGTTTCCTTCTCTTCAAGCAGAGTGGTGTGTGTGCATATCTTTGCCCCAAGGCTGTGTGCACAAGTGGAGAACCGCGTCGGACCGTGAGATGGTGCACCCAATTGTCGCCAGCCTCTGTCAGGTTGTTGTGTGACCATTACACTGCCTGACTGTCTGATAAAACTTTGATGCCCTTTGTTGTAAGCGAGCATCCAAGAAGCAGTGTGCTCTGCTAGACGGCACCGTGTTTAAGTGGACAACTGCGTCGTAGTACTTTGGCAGAGTTCGAGACTACTTTGGCATTTTTTTATAAGCGATTTTTCAGAAGCGCTGCCATTTATCATAAGGGCACTTTTCACGACTTTCAAAGATGTGCCCCGCCCTCACTGACTTCTTGTGCATGCTACACTGCTCCTCCCTTGCTGTGTCACTTCTGCCATTACAGCCCCCATGCAGTGTCTGCACGTCGAATCGAAGGCGGCTCAGCCCGTGACTTTTTTTAGGTTTCGCCTGGCGTTTACTGCGCAAGCAGTATCGCGCAGGCGAAAACTTTTGTAAACAAGTATGGGGCTTCGTTCCGCCTCTCTGTCCCATTGGCTAGCTCCATAAATGGAGGCTAGCCATTGGAACAGAGATGCGTCACTCATTCCCCAAGCAGATTCGTGGGCGTTCCCACGATTTTTACTCATCCCGCCCATTTTCGTGCGTCAGTGCGTCAGTGCGGCGGTGGGCGGGGTTTATTTTTTTTGCTCGTCGAGGTTTCACTTGGTCATTCCCCGTCCGACCGCCGCCGGAGGAAGTCCAGGTGAGTGCCTTTCTTTCAGCATCCGTGTCTCCTTTCCCGCCCCCCCTCCCGCTGTCCGTGTCTCCTTTCCCGCCCCCCCTCCCGCTGACCGTGTCTCCTTTCCCCGTCTCCTTTCCCGCCCCCCCTCCCGCTGACCGTGTCTCCTTTCCCGCCCCCCCTCCCGCTGACCGTGCCCCCCCTCCCGCTGTCCGTGTCTCCTTTCCCGCCACCCCCCACCCCCGCTGACCGTGTCTCCTTTCCCGCAGTCTCCTTTCCTTTCCCGGAATTTGTTTTGTGTAAAGGCACGCTTTAAAATTATTGTGTAGTTTATCTAATCTCATCTTGTTCAAATATTTTCATCACATAACCTTGAAGCCTGAAGACACAGTCTGTGATAATCTGTGCAAACTGCCTTTGTGGTTATCGCAGAGAAAAGACACGCTTAAAAAAAAGAGAGAACGCTCATGCAAAGCCGCCTTTTAAGTCGCGCTGCAGCCGCGGTTCAATCAGAGCCGCATTATTCGCACTCATCAGACGGAAAGTGTTCCCCAGCAGTGGGGGTATTGACTTTAAAAATTCACTGGCGAGGCGTTTAGAGCCTGCAGGAATGTCAAAACTCCAAGCTGCATTCTGATGTTTTCGCCTCAGGTTAGCCTTGACTGACATGCTCGGAGCGCCCATGTTTGTGCTCGGGCATCCATTAACTGTCCTTGACTCAATGTTAGGCGGCCCTAACGGTCACCTCTGCGCCTAACGGCGCCACAAGGCGCGAGGACAGCAGTACATACGCCTCACTTTAGGAGATCACATTGGCCGTTCGCGGCTTCATTAAGGGAATGGCGTTTGATCCCAAATTAATGAGAACCTGTTAATTGAAGACGGCTCAGATGACTTTGTGCGCGCAATATCTTTCATGTGGTTTCTTTGCCTTTGATTGATCTGGTACTCCGGCCGCCTGTACGTGGTAACAGTTTGTGGTGATTGACGTGTTATGCCGAGCGCGCCCCCTGCGCGCCCCTGTTGTCAGTCATGCTTGCCTCCTGCGTGCCCCCTGCGCGCCCATGTTGTCAGTCATGCTTGCCCCCTGCGTGCCCATGTTGTCAGTCCTGCTTGCCTCCTGCGTGCTCATGTTGTCAGTCATGCTTGCCTCCTGCGCGCCCATGTTGTCAGTCATGCTTGCCTCCTGCGCGCACGTGTGTGTGTGTGTGTGTGTGTGTGTGTGTGTGTGTGTGTGTTTGTGCTCTGTGTGTGTGTGCAAATGCAATAGGTCTCGCATTTGTGAGAGATTAAGCTATTGGCATTGTAAATGACAATGCCATTTATTTATCTGTTTTCAAAACCAACCCGTAAATACAAAATTTGTCATTTACAATGCCAATATCTCTAACTTTTACAAAGGCGAAACCGTTGCATTGTAAATGCTTGTTATGCTGTGTGTCCCTTCTGCCACTTAGCATCCCTGCCCTCTCCTGCTCAGTGTGTTGTGGCTGTCGTGGTTTCACTTACCCCACCTCCCAACCCAGTTGGCTCTGTTATTGCAGCCCCCGTTCTGTGTGTGGGCTTGGTCAGGTAGGCGTTACTGAGGAGCTTCCACTTAGGATTCCCTTGTTTGCCCAAACTCTGTCCCAGGCAGCTGCAGTTTCAAGTTGAATATGTGTGTTCCTCATACCCAGCAGATGCCGAGATGCGAGATGTCCATCAAACTAATTAATGTTCTCTAATCATAACTGATTGGCACATGCAGTGGTAGTTCGGCAGACTCCAGGCAAGCAGAGATGCAATATTAATGGATGTGGTTTTCATTCTGTTAGTGTCACAGCGCAAGTAATAAAACCGCTATAACGTCCATGTACCGGGTCATTGTAGGTGACGCAACGCTGCCTGTTTATTTTTTCAGTTCCTGGGGCACGTTCGCATCAAAGAGTCAGTTAGGGTTGCATTGATACTGCCAGGACATTCTTGACACGACGGTTGTTCTGAATGGACAGATGACGCATTCCTCCCTTGAGTGCAGAAGTCATTTTGCGGCAATTCCCACAGCTTTATTAGTTTCCCCGATGAACTGATTCATTGTACCAGGCACAAGTGACCCCAGAGTGCCTGCCATTGGTGGTTTAGGGATCATGATGGAAGACTCGTTCAGAAGGGGTAAAGGTTCCACTCTGTTTATCAATAGTTTTGATTGCAATTACCGGACTACCAGGCATTGCCACCTCTTTCAAGCTATGCATCCTTCTTACTAACCTGTGGCTGATTGCAGATTTGGTGCAAATGCAAATTCCTCTCTCTATTTTTCTCTCAATCTATTATTTCTTTTCACCTCTCTATTCTATCTTCCGTCTCGTTCCTCGCATCTCTGCCTCCCTTCTCTGTTCTTTTCTCTGTTCTCTCTTTTTCTCCCGCTCCACATTTCCTTGCTTCATTTCTCTGTCCGTTTCCTCTCCTACTCTGCTCTCTCACCTTCTCTATCATTAACACATAGTCCAGTCCTCGGATTTTCCCGTCTCTTCAAGTCCACACCCTCGTTAGCATATGCTGTCATCTTCTCTCCTCCAAGCCCCCCACCACCCCCATCACATATCACCGGTGCGGGTTTATACGTCCTGAAAACTTGTTTCAATTTCGTCTATCCATGACATGAACCTATTTACATACCACTCTATACAGTCGTAGGACTTATTTTTCCATACTATGTTACTAGCTACCAATTGGTAGACCAACCTTTCATCCTTCCTTTTCTGGTAAAAGGAGTCCTAACTCTTATGGGCAAAGTAACGCTAAGTGTTTGTGGTATAGTGCTAGTTATTGGCACGTTTCAGAAATATGTTGTTGCAGAAATAATAATATTAACCTATCTACTGATGGGGCTGTTTTAGCTTGAGAAAGTAAAAAAAAAATAAGTTTTTACATTTTGCCTTAACAAAGGAAGTTTCTGTGTCCACCACAGCTGGAGTTAGCATATGAGGGGAACGTAACCAAACACAAACACGCAGTTTAACACATACTTAGTAACACACAGAAAGCACAGACACTCGCACATATAAAACCACACATAGAAACAGGTATAGAAGACACACAAACACAATACATACCCAAGCACCAAAGATACACAGGCACACAATGGTACGCAATATATTTATATATACAATAAACACAAGTATGCAAGAACACAAGCACCTATACGGACACACAAGCACGCATACAAGACTCAGGCACACAGAACGGCACCAAAACGCAGGTCAACACACACACATGCTACCACATTCACAGTATGGGCATATAAATATTCCCCGCGTTTCTCTTTAGCACCAGGACGCACAGCACCCAAGCAAGTGCAGTGTGTATCCCTGCCCAGCTCCCTGGATGCGGCAGGACGCACTGCATCCAAGCTAGTCCAAGCCACAACAAGCATTGGCATAGCCAATACGTCTCGCCTTTGGGACCTTATAAGTGTTTAGCCATACAACGGTTGATGTTGCACCAAGGATATTGTTCTGCATAACTAAATACTTATAAGGTCCCAAAAGCAAGACCTATTGGCTATGCCAATGCAGAACCGGTTTCTAAACCCAAATAATCAACAACAAACAACTGATGGAGCAGCCGGCAGCTCTGGTGTGTAAACACAACTATTGTTGCGTGAAGGGGCCAGTCCCCTCTGACCATTGGGCACCACCACATCCACCAACACCGCATCCACCACCACTGCGTCCACCACTTCCACCACCTCCACCACGTCCACCACCACCACGTCCACCACCACCACGTCCACCACCACCACGTCCACCACCACCACGCCACCACCACCACGTCCACCACCACCACGTCCACCACCACCACGTCCACCACCACCACGTCCACCACCACCACGTCCACCACCACGTCCACCACCACGTCCACCACCACCACGACGTCCACCACCACCTCCACCATCACCACCACCATCACCACCACCATCACCACCACCATCACCACCACCTCCACCACCACCTCCACCTCCACCATCACCACCACTTCCACCTCCACCACCACGTCCACCACCACCACCACTTCCACGTCCACCACCACGTCCACCACCACCACGTCCACCACCACCACGTCCACCACCACCACGTCCACCACCACCACGTCCACCACCACCACGTCCACCACCACCACGTCCACCACCACCACGTCCACCACCACCACGTCCACCACCACCATGTCCACAACCACAATGTCAACCACGATTTTCACAACCACCATGTCCACCACCACCATGTCCACCATCACCACCACAAGGCCACTACCACGTCCACTACCACCACCACGTCCACCACTGCATCCACCACCACCACCACCACACCGCACCCACCTCCACCTCCACCACCACACCCACCTCCACGTCCACCACCACCACGTCCACCACCACCACGTCCACCACCACCACGTCCACCACCACAAGGCCACTACCATGTCCACCACCATGTCTACCTCCACCACGTCCACCACCACAAGGCCACTACCATGTCCACCACCATGTCTACCTCCACCACATCCACCACCACCACCAAGTCCACCACTGCGTTCACCACCACCATGTCCACCACCACCACCACCACCACACCCACCTCCACCACACCCACCACCACCACCCCGTCTACCACCACCCCGTCCACCACCCCCCGTCCACCACCCCCCCGTCCACCACCCCCCCGTCCACCACCCCCCGTCCACCCCCCCGTCCACCCCCCCGTCCACCCCCCCGTCCACCCCCCCCGTCCACCCCCCACGTCCACCACCACCACGTCCACCACCACCACGTCCACCACGTCCACCACCACCACGTCCACCACGTCCACCACCACCACGTCCACCACCACCACGTCCACCACGTCCACCACCACCACGTCCACCACGTCCACCACCACCACGTCCACCATGTCCACCACCACCATGTCCACCACGTCCACCACCACCACGTCCACCACCACCACCACCACGTCCACCACCACCACCACCACCATGTCCACCACCACCATGTCCACCACCACCATGTCCACCACCACCACGTCCACCACCACCACGTCCACCACCACCACGTCCACCACCACCACGTCCACCACCACCACGTCCACCACCACCACGTCCACCACCACCATGTCCATAACCACCACCACGTCCACCACCACCATGTCCATAACCACCACCACGTCCATCACCACCACGTCCACCACCACCCCCACGTCCACCACCACCCCCACGTCCACCACCACCCCCATGTCCACCACCACCCCCACGTCCACCACCACCCCCACGTCCACCACCACCGGCCCCACGTCCACCACCACCGGCCCCACGTCCACCACCACCGGCCCCACGTCCACCACCACCGGCCCCACGTCCACCACCACCGGCCCCACGTCCACCACCACCGGCCCCACGTCCACCACCACCGGCCCCACGTCCACCACCACCGGCCCCACGTCCACCACCACCGGCCCCACGTCCACCACCACCGGCCCCACGTCCACCACCACCGGCCCCACGTCCACCACCACCGGCCCCACGTCCACCACCACCGGCCCCACGTCCACCACCACCGGCCCCACGTCCACCACCACCGGCCCCACGTCCACCACCACCGGCCCCACGTCCACCACCACCGGCCCCACGTCCACCACCACCGGCCCCACGTCCACCACCACCACGTCCACCACCACCGGCCCCACGTCCACCACCACCACGTCCACCACCACCGGCCCCACGTCCACCACCACCGGCCCCACGTCCACCACCACCGGCCCCACGTCCACCACCACCGGCCCCACGTCCACCACCACCGGCCCCACGTCCACCACCACCCCCACGTCCACCACCACCACGTCCACCACCACCACGTCCACCACCACCCCCACGTCCGCCACATCCACCACCACCACGTCCGCCACGTCCACCACGTCCGCCACGTCCACCACCACCACGTCCGCCACGTCCGCCACATCCACCACCACCACGTCCGCCACATCCACCACCACCACGTCCGCCACATCCACCACCACCACGTCCGCCACATCCACCACCACCACGTCCGCCACATCCACCACCACCACGTCCGCCACCTCCACGTCCACCACGTGGCCACCTCACTCTATCTATCTGTCGCCCTCCCTCCCTCTATCTATCTATCTATCGCCCTCCCTCCCTCCCTCCCTCTATCTATCGCCCTCCCTCCCTCTATCTATCGCCCTCACTCTAGCTATCTATCTATCGCCCTCACTCTAGCTATCTATCTATCGCCCTCACTCTAGCTATCTATCTATCGCCCTCACTCTAGCTATCGCACTCACTTTATCGCATCACCACAGCATCACTCAGCGCCACCACAACATCACTCAGCGCCACCACAACATCACTCAGCGCCACCACAGCATCAATCTGTGCAACCATTCAACAACTGGTTCAAATATGTTCTCTCATGTTTCAAGCTTTATTACAAATGTCACAAAAAGATGTTAATATATCACTTCTGTTCTTGGATTTTTGTCACTATAAAATACACTGAACATAATCTTCACAAAAGTTATTCACAAAAGTTTAAGCTATTGCCATTTTAAATTACAATAGCTTTTATTTAAGTATTAATTATTAAAAAAAATTTAAAGCCATTGTTATTTGTAATATCAATACATCAAAGTCACGTAAATACAACACATATTGCATTTCAAATGCCATAGGTGTCACATTTACGAAAGTTAAAGCTATTGGCATTGTAAATGACAAAGCTATTAATTGAGCTATTTTCAAAACGCATAAATACAAAATTTGTCATTTACAATACCAATAGCTCAAACTTTCCTAATGCGAGACCTATTGCATTGTAAATGCTTGTTGCTACTTGGGATCAAATGTTTTCCATAGAGAGGAAGACTTTCGAGATGAAAATCTTACGATGGTGGTGACGACTCTAAGGGCTAATGTGGCTTTCTGGAGGAAGCTTCCGTTGTCAATCAAGGGTCCTATCGACATACTTGAAATGGTGATGTTACTTTGTTAATCACCCTTTAATTCCAGTATGATGCTTCTTCTGCGAGCTGGATCCTCTGTTGGGTGACCTCACATGGTCAAGCGGTCGTCGTAGAGTAGTCTTATCAGTCTTATGACTCCCGCCCATCCAGGGAGGGGTGGGTGGGACTCACTCTGAGGCCTACTACCTGGCGGCCTAGGTGGCTGGCGGGAGCAGCACTAGAGGAGACCCGGGCGACATTTACTGCCCCTCACCCAACCCAAGATAAGCCATTTAGTCCTTCCTGCGACATTAATCCCTAGGGGCCTTCCTCTAATTTTCGAGGTGGCACTGCGCTCACTGATCAGACTCTGTGCTCTGACCAGATGTACATTTTCTTGTGCTCCCACCGTTTCATTGCTGGGGCTAAGACTCTCCCCTAGATGCAATGTGACTGGCGTCTTGGATCAGAGCGGGGATCGACATCTTTGGGGATCTCTTTGATAACCATTGTTTCCAATCCTTGCAAGAACTCCAAGAAAACCATTCACTGCATGGAGGACAATTCTTGACTTGACGTCTTCTCACACACACCCTTAGAACCACGTGGGCAATAGTTGAGGAGAGACCCCCCCCCCAGTCCATATGCCAACCCACACCTTGTATATGAGAATTAGTAGAGACACTGCATGAAGCTATACCATTTGCAATGCTCCTACCCACATGCTCCGTTGGAACTTCTCCGGGAAACATTGGAGACTAAATTCCAATGGGTCCTGCATGACAAGTAATTGCCTAGATGGGATCTGAACCATATGGGACCTGGCAGTGTGGACTGAAACCCTGCTCCTCTCCTTCCTGGGAACACCCAACGTGCCAGTCAGTGATGCCCTCCCTATCCCCCACACTGGGCCCATGACTTTTAGCTTGCTGGCTTTGGTACATTTAGTTCCTCTCCCACATTAGTTGGACTCGCAAGTCACATGTTTCTTTTGTATGATAATGACTTCCCACAATACTGCATCCACAACACACACACACACACACTACTTGTTTCTCACTGCCTTTTGTGATTCTCTGAACACGGGATTATCTATTAGAATCGATCAGCTCAGTACTGATATCGATCTGTGCTATTCCTTTGTCACTACATATACCTTTTGTAACCGTGCTTGCAGAATCTGCCTTGTTCTTCTAACACTGTTTTGTTATAACAAAAAGCCTCAATAAAAATTAATTAAAAAATTTCAAGTAATCGCAGAATAAAAAATTAAAATCTAAAACAGTCTTATAGGAGCAAAAAATAAAACTGGTAAAAAACATGTAAAATTAGACTAACAAATGAAGAGAAACCTAAGTCCTCTAAATATTTAGAGCACCCTTTTCTCTTCTTTTAAAGGACAGTCTTTTCCTGAAAATCATGGTATTTTAAGATAAGGAAGCACATATTGCTGATGAGCATGATTAAAATATTTACAAAACAAAGAAAATGCATAGTTGTTTGAACTGAGTGGGATAGAGGCCCAACCCCTGGGAAAACGTAAGCGTAGATGCACAATTCCCAGTCAAACACGAGTCTGTCACTAATGCACATCATAGGTTTATTCAAAGCTGAGACAGTATCCTGTATGAGACAGTTTTTACTAAGGTCAACAAAAAGGAGGGGAGAGTGGGGATCGTTATGATCCAGAGGGCTTAGATTACCACTCAAAAGGTGAGCGGAAGGTCCAGCCACAGTCGGAGCCCAAGGTAATGAAGCAAGCAAAAGGAGACTTGGCTGTTCCTAAAGGGTCAGATGGTCACTAAGGTGCAGGGGGGGGGGGGGGAGTGCTCAGTGGAGAACTACCCCAGGGTATCCATTGTGTTGGATATAATGGCCTCACACACCCTTGCGAGTGTCATGCTTCATCATAGGCAATGCTCCTCGTTGGATAGGCTGTGCAATTCCCTACGGGCAACACCTCTAAGCGGGGCTCTTTGGCGGAGATCTTTTTATCCAACTGCCTATGGGTGAAGTGGGGGTGTGGGGCCAGGAAAGTGTAGACGGTGTAAGTGAGGGTAAGTGAGGGTAAAATGAAGCAAAAGGTACCAGAAAACAACTTTATTCAGGTGGTCCTTTGCCTCAATTAAAAACAAGGTTAGTCTGTACTCGCTGGAGCTTAGGTTTCCACAAACGAGACAGTACTAAAGTGTAAGGGAGATGGTCAACATGTTTCTCGCTAAACGTTCATTGACATGCGATTCTTCAGGACCTAAAATGAAGCAGTACTACTGTCTACAAAACATGACCTAAATAAGTGTCAGTTTACCAAAGTACAAAAATTGTACTACCTGTTGAACACCTGTTCTTGCCTAAAATGGGAGACAAAAGAGGCCGTTACTACAGGTAAGTGACAAATTGCATTCATCAAAGTGACCGTGAGTTACATAGTACAGGGTAGTATACTCGTGGATGTGCAGCTAGTATGTGAATAAGACCAACAGTGGATACTCATAGCATGAGTATCTATAAAAAAATTAATAATCAAAATAAAAAATATATGTTTAAAAACATTTGCTAGCAGCAGCATTCGTGCAGGGCAGAGTCCTAGACCATCCAGCGAGAACAAAATATGATTAAACTCACCTAATAGTCAGAGTTTATAAGTGTCAACAGTGCCCAGCGGGTCAGACATCCGGGGTGAAGCCGCCTAGCTAGGGCTAAAGAGAGGTAGAAAGATGTTGAAAACCTCAAGGTATGAGTCCGGAACCGGGGTTAAGTAAGTCAACAATAGTACAAAGGAGGTTATCTAATTAACTGGATACTGTAGAAACATCACTGGTGGTCTCAAGGAATCACACACAGTGTAAGGTACTCTTAGAAATAAGTTAGACTACCAGTAAACATTCAGTGTGCGTACAATGTGTGCCCGTTATAAAGCACGAGTTGTACCGATCTCTTAAAGATAGGTTAAAGTGTCAGTATGCAATCAATATGTTTACAGCATGTGCCACTCGTGGGGTACGAGTTGTGCCGAGCTATTAGAGATAGGTTAAAGTATCAGTATGCAATCAATATGTGTACAGCATGTGCCACTCGTGAGGTACGAGTTGTGCCGGTGTCAGCTCGCATCACCGAATAAGGTGGCACGTCCCCAGAAACTATCAGCGGTTTAGGTAAATCCTCCCTAGAAGTCGCCTCTCAAAAGATGATAGTGGTGGCCCCTCTGAGTTAAAAAGTCAGTCGGGTGCAAGTAGTACCAGACAGAGGTATCAAGTAACAACATAAGATTTAAGCTAAGGCGCTTTGGTGTGCGCCGGAAAACAAGCAGCGTCATGCAAAGCCTAGTGTATCCCGGGAAGCGTGGAGAACCCTCCCCATTTAACTACATTCGGAGGCACTTACTTCATCCGCCTGTGTCTGTTCCTTGTAGCCAACCCCTCACCGCCGGGCCCGGATAGTGAGGAACCGGCAAGGCGGCCATTGAGATAAAGGGAAAGGTGGGGGCGGGGCCGTGGCAGTGTTCTCATCCGGAAACCCGTACGTCACGTGACAACGGTTGCGGGTGGAGCGGCCATTACAGAGTGGAGCCAGTATGTTAGCTACTTCTGTGCCCTGTCTATGTAATCAGTGATGTGACCACCGGTAACAATCATATGGGCCAAATAAGCAAGGTACCTTATAGTTTTAAAGAAATATCGTATATGTTAGTAAAAAACCAACATTAATTTAAACATTAATTTAAGAGTCAAGTCAAGTGAAGGGAGGGGTTTGTTTCAATATATCATCAGTCAACTCATTAATCTGTAAGCACAGAGAGACCCCTAGGTAGGTTGCCATAGCTCAATATTATGATGTTGGGGGTGTAGTTAGCGCTGGGGAAAGATGTCCCAGGATGGTATTGTACACAGTCATCAGAGTGCGTTCCATGGGATGTCCTCATTCAGCCCCCGGTTATCTGTTGCTAGTCTGTGTACCCACCTCTGTTCCTTAAGGAATAGGTTGTGTTTGGATTTATCAGCAGTAGCTTCCAATACTAGCCATGATAGGGAGTCAGCCGTATGGTTCTGTTCCACGAAGTGTCTGCACATTTTAGTATGTCTTTTTGCAACGGAAGTTGCTCCTGTGCTCAGAGACGCGGGTCTTAATGGGGCGAGTGGTCATGCCCACATATTGTAGTCCACAAGGGCACCGCAGCAGATATATACAATGAGATGTATTACAATTGGTGTGCCCCCGTAGTTCCCATGTAAAGGTATCCGTAAGTTGGATCGTCTTGTGTATTGACGTAAACTGGCATGCACTGCATGTGCCACATGGGTAGTGTCCCTGCACTGGTGGTAATTGCCACAAGGTTGTCTGCTTGGTTGCGACCACTCTTTTGGGTCTAGTCTGGACTAAGATGTCCTTAATATTCCTGGACCTCTTAAATGCAAATCTGGGTATTTCTAGATTTAGTACTCCTGTGTTAAGAATCTACCAGTACCGTTTGATGATCTTCTTGACCTCATTGGAAGCTGGCGTGAAAGTAGTGACACAGGTTATTTGGCCTTGCCTCTGCGAGTTAGGAGTATTGTACTCAAGTAGGGCTCCCCTATGGTTATTCTGGGCACGTTTACGGGCCTTGGAAACCTCCCTGCTGGGGTAACCCCTATCCATAAGGTTCCTGGACAGTATGGTGGATTCTGCCTTATAATCTGCCAGGTTGGTGCAGTTGCGCCTAACCCTCAGGAATTGCCCAAAGGGTAGGTTCAGCCTTAGTGCTTTCGGATGGTGGCTCGTGAAGTGGAGCAGGCTGTTACGGTCAGTTTGTTTCCGGTACATGGTGGTGTCCACTTTACCTCCTGTGAGCCTAATGGTCGGTCCAAAAAGGCGATGTTAGTGGCGGAGGCAGTCATGGTGAAGTTAAGGTAGGTGTTAAGGTTGTTAATTCAATCAAAGAACTCTTTATAGGAATCAGAGCTGCCTGCCCAGAGAATCAAGATATCATCGATGAATCTCCTCCAAAGTTTGATGTTAGAGTGGTAGGGATTCACTAGTCAGTTGATGTGTGTCTCTTCGAAAGCGGCCATGTACAAACAGGCCACCGAAGGGGCAAACGTACTCCCCATAGAGGTCCCCTGGGTCTGATGATAGTATTGCCCTTTGAATTCAAAATAATTCTCAGTCAGGGCTAGGGTGGCACACTCCATTATGAATGCCGATGGTGTAGGGGAGGTCCACTCCTCTGCACTAAGGATCCTCTATCACCCCCAGTGTGGCCCTCTGTGGGATGTTGGTGTAGAGGGCCTCCACATCGAGGGTGATTAAGAAGTCCACCTGGATTCCATCCTGTAGGTGGTCCAAGAGACGTAAAACATCAGTGGTATCCTGGACATAGGAAGGGATACGTTTGACCAAAGGCTGATGGAAGTGATCACAGAATTGTGAAAGGGGCTCCAGCACAGAGTCAATACCAGACACTATGGGGCGTCCTGGTACAGGGGTGGTCTCCTTATGAATTTTGGGGAGGATATAAAAATAAGGAACCCTTGGTTCTCTCTTAATGAGGAATTCCGCCTCCTTTTTGCTTATCCACTCCTGGCACTCAGCAGATTCAACTAGGCCAGTGATGGTTCTCTTCAGGCACTCGGTAGGGTTGGAAGGGATGGGAGTGTAGTATTGCCTATCCCCCAATTGCCTCAGACATTCAATGTCATAATCAGAAGTGTTCATGAGGACGGTGGCCACGCCTTTGTCTGCCTGCTTGATCGTAATGGATTGGTCGTTAGCTAAAGAGTCCTAACATCTGCATCTCGGACTTAGAGATATTCAGATGTTTCTGGTGTGGTATCATAGCCCCAATGTCTTTGAGCACTGCCTGCTCATATGTCAGAACTTCATTCGGGACCATCCAGCTATGGGGAGTGAAGTTAGAAGGGTTATGGAGGCCTGAGTCCTCAGAAGTCTCCTGTGGTCTCCCAGCAAAGAAAGCCCTCAACCTGATTTTATGGAAGAATTTTTGAACTTCGCAAGTCTGTTGGAAGTGATCTACCTTAGGGGTTGGAACAAAACCGAGCCCTTTCTGTAGCACTTTTCCCTCTCCTTCTGTGAGTTGGCGTGAGGATAAATTCACTACCAAACTCACTTGCGGGTCGTTTTGCTCCTGGTATCCATCCCCTGGACCTGTGTGTCCTCCCACTGCACTCTTTTGTCCGGCGCGTTTCCTCGCTCGCGCCCGCGCCCTCTGCCCCAACCTCTGTCTAAAAAAGGCCGTTGATTAACTCCATGTGGGGCAAACTGAGGTGGAAACTGGGGCGCGTAAAGTGGTATCACCTGCGGGAACTGTGGGTATTGCCAAAGGGGAGGGCCCTGGTAAGGAGGGTATGGATAAAACTGTTGACCACGTCTCCCCCCTCTCTTCCCCCGTCGGGGTTGTGTCGGCCAGTCATCTCCGCTCGAGTTACTGTCGCTATTGGAACCTTTTCTTGACGAGGTTGTACTAGAGTCTGAGAGGTAGCCTGTCCCTGGTGGGACATAGTCTTCTTTAAGATATGGGTAGAATTTTTCCTTTGAAAAGCGTTGAATATCTTTCTGCAATTTGGTCACCTTTTGTTTCATCAGATACTCTTTGTGTTCTGCGAGTTCCTTGTTCAACTCAACTAGCTTAGTTTTTAAACCTGGATTCGGCACGGCACTTTTAAGTGTGCTCTCTGCAATCTGAATGCGGCTGAGTAGTTCGTCAGCTAACCGTTTGGCTGTGTTGACAATCAACATCAGGAGATTATGTGTACATTTCCATGAAATTTGCGACCATTCGATCTTAAATTGGCCATCCTCCCAGAATATTCTAGGGAAGTTTTTTACAATCAGTCCATTAGGAGCAATTTTGGCTTTGAAGTACTCGGCCAGAAGTGCCCCATGGAGAGTGATCCTTACCCACTCCCTCTTCATATCTGAAAGGTTTTTCCAGTCCGCTGAATTGCTTCCTGTGGCTGCATCTGTTTCAATTCCAAGGATTGATGGTATCCTAAGAATGGCTGCTGCGTCATCGTCACCGAAACTCAAACCCTGTCTATTCATTTTGCGGTGGTCAGGGAAAGAGAGGTGTGATGGAAGAGTTTTTTTTAAAAAAGTGGAAGGGTTATGGGTGCACCAATCCAGGTGTGGAGATACATGCAATACCCTCAGTACTGTGTAGAGGGTAGACAAGTAGGGGGGGATTGAACCAATCTTACCCACCACGAGGAAGAAACTCCCACGGTAGTTAGCCGTGCTTGAAGGTCAACAAAAATGAGGGGAGAGTGGGGATCGTTATGATCCAGAGGGCTTAGATTACCACTCAAAAGGTGAGCGGAAGGTCCAGCCACAGGCTGAGCCCAAGGTAATGAAGCAAGCAAAAGGAGCATGACATGGGCTCTTACGGAGGGCTTGGAGAGTTCAACCTCCTCCCTCCACATTTGTATTATGAAAAGAAAGGCAGAATTAACCCAATGCCTATCAGATTTGTGGTCAAGTCAAGGAGGCTCTTATGTGTAGCCGCAGGTCGTTCTACACTTTAGGAACAATTGAGGAGATGGCTTATCCAACAGAGCTGGTTTAACGTATGTGTGGGATTTGTTCAGTCGAGCTGTTGTGTCCGGATGATTTGTGAAAGCAGATGTGATTGTTGAGGTATGCTGGGCCAGTGTTATGCAGTGCCTACATATTGTGGTTGAAGAGTTTGAATTGTGCTTGTTAGTGAATGGAGATCCAGGGGAGCTCCTTCATGTGTGATGCGAGTGCGGCGTGAGACGTTGAGTGTTTCGGGCTGTAGAGTTCAGAATGGTCTGCAGCCTTCTGGTGAGTTTTTGGTTGATCCCGGCAGAGATGGCTTTTCCATCGTCCAGCTTGCTTGTCACCATGGATGCCCTTCGACCATGGCTGAATACCAGTGGTCTAAGTACCATGCTTTCCAATTCGTTAAAAGTACTATTCCATACGAAATGAAGATGTTAACATCTCTTCTACCTTTATTTCTATGTCATTTCATGTGATTTTTGATAAGTTTGTGGTACGATGTAACTGTACTGTAAAGGCCACAAAATAATATACTAGTTTTTTCAACCTATTAGGGGTGCGAGGGCAGGAATAGAACAGAATCCTACTTTATCAAATCCTCTCCTGACCTAATAGATAAGGGTTTGTGCATCCCCCCTTCTCCCCTCTCAAAACCCATATCTGACCTTGGCCGAGAGATTATTATGGTGTTAATTTAAAAAGCTGCTTAGAAACAGATCCTCATCGAGCATTAGGTTCCAGAGATTGAGCCTGTTCACAGAGTCAAAGGCTGAGCTCAAGTTCATGAAGGCTTACTTTAATGTTCAATGATACCAGGGCATGCAACTTTAAGTTCAGAGTCAATTAATGATATTGGCCGATAACATCTCTGGTCATCTTCCGCTCCTTTTTTTGTTGCAAAAAAAACAGGACAATTATGGAGTTTGTCCAAGAAGGGAGAGGAGAAAAATTAGTGGCCTTATTGAAGACATTAGTAATGAGCAGATCCAATAAAACTGGATGATGTCAGTAAATATCCATTGGTATACTGTCTGGCCAAGGAGCCTTCCCATTGGGACTGTCCGCAGTAGCAGTTTGAACTGACCTTCGTGGAGTGTAGATGTAAGATTTGAGGAATACGAAAAATTGCTTACAGTGAGAGTGATGTTCACTTCTGAGGAGGCTGAATGTAGGTTAGTAAAATGTGTTTCCCAGATATCTGGCTATAGTAGTGCTTCACCAGAATGCTTCGATTTACTCCACAGAAAGGGATAATTAATTGTCTTCCAAAATGCACAGTGACCCTTCAGTGCACTAGATTTTCTGTACATTTTTCCATGCTCCATTTTTAAGGCAATATTCCCTGTGATTAGGGCTTTTTATACAAATGTCTGATGCACCTTACTTTTAAGGCGTATAATAAGTTGTTGTGAGAGCTGGTACAAGATCGGTCAAACTACTTTGTTTGCTTAGTCAATATCCTAGTGCAAATCACAGTTAAGAACTGCCTGATTGAAAAACAAATATCTTTAAAGACAGTTAGGATTACAAGGGAATCTGCCCCACATTCAAGACAATTTAAAACGTCTACTGACAATTTAAAATGTCTAAGTTATAATTGAACCCAGCAAGATCAGTGGTAGACCATTTCAATCTTAATCCATTATTCTTTAAAGAATCATTATTAGTAAACAGAAAAGCTGGCTTGACATCATCAAAAGACAGTGATAGGAAAAGTGGGTTAGGATAATTGAAAGATATCACTATAGGCAGTGAAGTAATAACCTGTTTGCTGATGTTCTGGAGATGTAACAGCGATCAACAATACTCTGTGAACCCCTGCCTGTAAAATTTGGAGAAGTTGGGGAGTCTGAGCCAGATAAATCATGCATGTTTAATTCAATTTAAAAGGAGAGTTAACTCTTTTATGGTTTTACCTTGCTGGCCGTGTCTATAAAAGTCCAATTAACCGGTATTATCAGTATATAAACTTCGCCATGATTGGAACATAAGTAAAAGTTAAAATTGCCCAAGATATTTATTGAAAAGAAAAGCCCTTGTAGCAAACTTTCCGATTTCTACTGTATAACCACAAAGATTTTTAAAGTTGCATTGGTTATATCCATATGATTTCTCATTGTAAAAGTTAGTCAAAAACACATATTAATGTGTTTTTTAGGTCTAGCGCTGCAGCGCGCATCCTCTGCTCGCTCTGTGAGACATATTGTGGTAGAGGAGATTTCAGAAGGGGACTTGAAGCCCCGCCCATCATTTTCATTGGCTGGCGTGATCGTTTACGCTAAACGGTGGCCTACAATTGAAAATGAGATGTCTTGGTTACCTTCCTGTCTCCTTTTGGGACGGCCCATCCATACTGGATCGTTTGCTTAACGGCTGTCGTGAGGGTATTTCTTATCTAAAGACGGCTTTTAGTGACGGATCATGTTTCCGAAGTCTTTCTTCTAAATGTGATTGTCTGCCAGTGACGACAAAACAGCACCGCGCACAGTCTGCACCAAAATAAATTGTTCGCGCTACTGTATTTTTCCTCACCCTAAATCTAATGTTTAGTTTAGACAGATTTCTGTGCTGATATACATACACCATCTTCCACCTCTTCCTCCAGAGCACACATGTCCACCATCTCTGAAACCAGTCACTGCTCAACATCAGAGTCCAGCCTTCCTTTGTTGTTTATTGAGGTCTCAAGATGCCCCTTCACGCCCAAGGGGCTCCTTTCGCTTGGCCTTGCTGTAGTGATGTTCTAACAGTAAAGAGGTGTGAGATCACCATCACTGCAGAAATAGGTGTGAGATCACTATCACTGCAGATATTGGTGTGAGATCACCATCACTGCAGATATTGGTGTGAGATCACCATCACTGCAGATATTGGTGTGAGATCACCATCACTGCAGATATTGGTGTGAGATCACCATCATTGCAGATATTGGTGTGAGATCACCATCATTGCAGATATTGGTGTGAGATCACCATCACTGCAGATATTGGTGTGAGATCACCATCACTGCAGATATTGGTGTGAGATCACCATCACTGCAGATATTGGTGTGAGATCACCATCACTGCAGATATTGGTGTGAGATCACCATCACTGCAGATATTGGTGTGAGATCGCCATCACTGCAGATATAGGTGTGAGATCACCATCACTGCAGATATAGGTGTGAGATCACTGCAGATATAGGTGTGAGATCACTATCACTGCAGATATAGGTGTGAGATCACTATCACTGCAGATATAGGTGTGAGATCACTATCACTGCAGATATAGGTGTGAGATCACCATCACTGCAGATATAGGTGTGAGATCACTGCAGATATAGGTGTGAGATCACTATCACTGCAGATATAGGTGTGAGATCACTATCACTGCAGATATAGGTGTGAGATCACTATCACTGCAGATATAGGTGTGAGATCACCATCACTGCAGATATAGGTGTGAGATCACCATCACTGCAGATATAGGTGTGAGATCACCATCACTGCATATATAGGTGTGAGATCACCATCACTGCAGATATAGGTGTGAGATCACCATTACTTCAGATTTAGGTGTGAGATCACCATTACTTCAGATTTAGGTGTGAGATCACCATTACTTCAGATTTAAGTGTGAGATCACCATTACTTCAGACATAGGTGTGAGATCACCATCACTGCAGATATTGGTGCGAGATCACTATCACTGCAGATATAGGTGTGAGATCACCATCACTGCAGATATAGGTGTGAGATCACTGCAGATATAGGTGTGAGATCACTATCACTGCAGATATAGGTGTGAGATCACTATCACTGCAGATATAGGTGTGAGATCACTATCACTGCAGATATAGGTGTGAGATCACCATCACTGCAGATATAGGTGTGAGATCACCATCACTGCAGATATAGGTGTGAGATCACCATCACTGCATATATAGGTGTGAGATCACCATCACTGCAGATATAGGTGTGAGATCACCATTACTTCAGATTTAGGTGTGAGATCACCATTACTTCAGATTTAGGTGTGAGATCACCATTACTTCAGATTTAAGTGTGAGATCACCATTACTTCAGACATAGGTGTGAGATCACCATCACTGCAGATATTGGTGCGAGATCACTATCACTGCAGATATAGGTGTGAGATCACTATCACTGCAGATATAAGTGTGAGATCACCATCACTGCAGATATAGGTGAAATCACCATCACTGCAGATATTGGTGCGAGATCACTATCACTGAATATATAGGTGTGAGATCACTATCACTGCAGGTAAAGGTGTGAGATCACTATCACTGCAGATACAGGTGTGAGATCACTATCTGCAGATATAGGTGTGAGATCACTATCTGCAGCAGATATTAAGAATACCTACGTGTTCGGTATACGAGAATTTAAGCGATTGGCATTGTGAATGACAATGCTTTTTAAGTATGTTTTAAAAATGGAAACAAAAATAAAAGGCATTGGCATTCACAATGTCAATATCTCAAACTGGTGTAAATGCGACACCTATTGCATTGCAAAGGCTTGTTACAGTATACCAGGAAGGCTTGAAGGTTGAGCAGGATTTTGATCTTGAAATTTAGGTTGACAACCTCAACAATTGTAATCCATCTTTAGCACTACCAGCACGAGAAGTGATTGCTGGAATGGCAAGTGTGGAGTAGTGATCAGGAAAAAGGCATTTGTTGTGGCCCAAGTCTCTTGTAACTAAATAATATTGATTTGTTTCACAAACGTCAACCACTCTTGATTGCAAAACTTACTTTGTTGTCCCACAGTGTTCCAAGAGAGGAATTTTAAATTACCTTGAGGAACATTGGGTTCTTCAGCATACAGAGTATCATGTCATGAGTATTAGCAGATATATCTGCAGTAAGATGCCTGAGCACGACAGGGGAACAATGAGTTGTTTAAGACAAAGCAGACAAGACGTTTATCCTACTATGGGGAGAGTGAGAGTGCATAACATTGAAAACATATTGCCAGCTGTATTAACCAGTTTAAAATTAACTACAATGTAATTACCTGACCAGTGTTTCTCACCATTGCCACCCCACACCACCCTTCTGGCAATTACAATATTGTTATACATTGACAGCCAGCATCCAGGCTCTTACCAAGCCCATTAACAAATGTATTTAATTGAATATGGTTCACTTTGAGTTAAGTTTTAGTGAAGAAACATTAGCCAAAACAGTAATGTAAGGGGTGGACTCGTGGAAGATTGATTATGGGTAAAGGGTTAGGAAGAGAAGCAAGTTTAGGGTCATCAACCATGACACGGGAATGCTTAGAAGAAGCAGCACTTCTAGCTGGAGCGAAGTAAGACCTTCGCTTTGATGACTTAAAGGGCCCTGTCATTTGGGGATAGATCAGGAGATGTTTAACCGAATTCAGAGAAAGGTCATTAATATCAGTGTCAGTAGATGTGCAACAATTGGAGGATATAATTGAGGCCATAGTATATTCAACTAATTTTCTAAGAGCTTTTTCCATACCTGTATGCTTAGAATGAGCATAATCAAAAATGCTTTTGAATATTGTTTCTAATTTAGATAATCACAGTCTAAAGTAAAGAGCCAGAATTGGATTAGTTGTCAAGATTATTAGTGTTCAAAATCAAAAAACAAGGGTAGTAAGAGCGAACCCTCCTGATGCAATAGTGAACCTACAAAATCAGAGTTATCGGATAGGGAACTAGCTGGGAAAATGGATTTTCGCTCAATTGGAGTTGGAAAATCCATCAGGAAGGAAAGATTTCCTTTCTTGAGTCCCTCACTCACCAGGGTTTCCCACCGGTGACCTGCTTCATCATTGGGGGCCATCTCAACCCGCTGCGGGTTGAGGCGTGCTACGACTTGCGATGAGACGTAGGAGCACTATATAGTGAGGAGCTATGTGTAGTGCAGTGGTATACATGTGCATTCTTACCTACCCCAAATGGGGGGGCTGTGATTCTTAACAATGTTTGGAATTTCATAAAATATCTACTTGTACCAGCTACAGGATGCTTCGTAAATCTACTTGTCCTATTAAACATTCACTTGTCTCTTTTTGTGCCATTCAGTAAGGTTACTGTTGGACTTGGTTCCTTTTTGGCTAAAGTTGCCCAAACTTTCTTGCCTTCCCGCTAGACCTTTTGTCTGACATGGTGTTGCCAATTTAGATGTTTTTGGCACTTTGCCACTTCAGTGTCAAAGTGCAAGTGCTCCCTGTGTAAAGTGTAATGGTAATTGGTTGTCCATGATTGGTATGTTTGCCTTACTAGTAAAGGCCCAAGTAAAGTGCACTATGTGTGCCAGGGCTAGTAATGCAAATGCTACTAGTGGGCCTGCAGCACTAATTGTGCCACCCACACAAGTAGCCCTAAAGAGAGAACTCAGACCTGTCACTGCAGTGCCTGCGCACAGTTTGTTAAACTGCCTTGTTGTCCTGACAAGTGCACCCACTTGCCAGCCTTACCCTTCCCTTTTTAAGCACATCAGATACCTGTGGTAGGTCCAGGGTACCCCCTGGGCAGGTTGCAGTGTATGTGCAAGGTAAGACATTTACTGAGGTGTATACCATATCCTGACAGTGAAATACTCTCCATTTAGTTTTTCACTGCTGCAAGGCCATCTTGCCCATAGGACAGAATGGGGAAGGCTGTGTATTATGTTTCCAGCCTATCTTCCCATAGGCTTAAGATGGATAGGTGAAGTTTAGTGTGTCTGAACTCACAATTTAATAACACATCTTTTTGTGAAGGTGGTTTTTGAATTGTGTGTTTAGAACCCATGCTTTTAGAAGTGACTGTTTTTTTTGTTCTAACAAGTCTGTGTGTCTCTCCCTGTTTGTGGATTGACTATCTGGATTTGAATGTGATGGGATCTAGGGAATGTCTTGACCCAGGGGAGGAGATGAGACCGCACCAGGCTGACCTGCTTCTGAAGTGTAGGGGAGAGGAGTAGCCCCTGGAGGTGAAGAGGCCTGGGCTGCTGCTATAAAACAATGCCTCCATCTCCTGCTGAGTGATTGAGGATCCAGACCCCCACTAATCAAAGGAAGAAGGTGCCACTGGCAGGGAGACACCCAGAACTGGTTTCGACAAGAGTCCGTGCCCCTGAACACAAAGACTTCAAAGACATTTAGGGGTATAACTATGAGCGCTGAAACCCCTGAACGTTGGACTGATCAAGACTGAAAAGGATTGACAACTACTTTGTGGTCAAGAGGAACCTCTGCCAAGGAAGAACAGCTGAAGAGACTGACGAGAAAGACTGACCCTTGCTGTGTGTTCTGGGGCTGGCCTGTAATTTGCTGATTTAACCAAGGAGCGGCCAAGAGACTTTGCGGTGTGCTGTGTTCCCCTGCTTGAAAGGACTTTGCTGTGTTCCCCTGCTTGAAAGGTCTTTGCTGTGTCCTGAAGTAACTTGTCCCCAAGTGCCTGAGCAGAGCTGGCTCCCTGTTGTGGAAACTCAGGAACATAAGTTTCCAAGTGTGTCTCGGCGACGCTGTGTGCATGTGCTTTTTGCAGCCTGGTATATATATATATATATATATATATATATATATATATATATATATATATATATATATATATATATATATATATATATATATATATATATATATATATATATATATATATATATATATCTATCTATCTATCTATCTATCTATCTATCTATCTATCTATCTATCTATCTATCTATCTATCTATCTATCTATCTATCTATCTATCTATCTATCTATCTATCTATCTATCTATCTATCTATCTATCTATCTATCTATCTATCTATCTATCTATCTATCTATCTATCTATCTATCTATCTATCTATCTATCTATCTATCTATCTATCTATCTATCTATCTATCTATCTATCTATCTATCTATCTATCTATCTATCTATCTATCTATCTATCTATCTATCTATCTATCTATCTATCTATCTATCTATCTATCTATCTATCTATCTATCTATCTATCTATCTATCTATCTATCTATCTATCTATCTATCTATCTATCTATCTATCTATCTATCTATCTATCTATCTATCTATCTATCTATCTATCTATCTATCTATCTATCTATCTATCTATCTATCTATCTATCTATCTATCTATCTATCTATCTATCTATCTATCTATCTATCTATCTATCTATCTATCTATCTATCTATCTATCTATCTATCTATCTATCTATCTATCTATCTATCTATCTATCTATCTATCTATCTATCTATCTATCTATCTATCTATCTATCTATCTATCTATCTATCTATCTATCTATCTATCTATCTATCTATCTATCTATCTATCTATCTATCTATCTATCTATCTATCTATCTATCTATCTATCTATCTATCTATCTATCTATCTATCTATCTATCTATCTATCTATCTATCTATCTATCTATCTATCTATCTATCTATCTATCTATCTATCTATCTATCTATCTATCTATCTATCTATCTATCTATCTATCTATCTATCTATCTATCTATCTATCTATCTATCTATCTATCTATCTATCTATCTATCTATCTATCTATCTATCTATCTATCTATCTATCTATCTATCTATCTATCTATCTATCTATCTATCTATCTATCTATCTATCTATCTATCTATCTATCTATCTATCTATCTATCTATCTATCTATCTATCTATCTATCTATCTATCTATCTATCTATCTATCTATCTATCTATCTATCTATCTATCTATCTATCTATCTATCTATCTATCTATCTATCTATCTATCTATCTATCTATCTATCTATCTATCTATCTATCTATCTATCTATCTATCTATCTATCTATCTATCTATCTATCTATCTATCTATCTATCTATCTATCTATCTATCTATCTATCTATCTATCTATCTATCTATCTATCTATCTATCTATCTATCTATCTATCTATCTATCTATCTATCTATCTATCTATCTATCTATCTATCTATCTATCTATCTATCTATCTATCTATCTATCTATCTATCTATCTATCTATCTATCTATCTATCTATCTATCTATCTATCTATCTATCTATCTATCTATCTATCTATCTATCTATCTATCTATCTATCTATCTATCTATCTATCTATCTATCTATCTATCTATCTATCTATCTATCTATCTATCTATCTATCTATCTATCTATCTATCTATCTATCTATCTATCTATCTATCTATCTATCTATCTATCTATCTATCTATCTATCTATCTATCTATCTATCTATCTATCTATCTATCTATCTATCTATCTATCTATCTATCTATCTATCTATCTATCTATCTATCTATCTATCTATCTATCTATCTATCTATCTATCTATCTATCTATCTATCTATCTATCTATCTATCTATCTATCTATCTATCTATCTATCTATCTATCTATCTATCTATCTATCTATCTATCTATCTATCTATCTATCTATCTATCTATCTATCTATCTATCTATCTATCTATCTATCTATCTATCTATCTATCTATCTATCTATCTATCTATCTATCTATCTATCTATCTATCTATCTATCTATCTATCTATCTATCTATCTATCTATCTATCTATCTATCTATCTATCTATCTATCTATCTATCTATCTATCTATCTATCTATCTATCTATCTATCTATCTATCTATCTATCTATCTATCTATCTATCTATCTATCTATCTATCTATCTATCTATCTATCTATCTATCTATCTATCTATCTATCTATCTATCTATCTATCTATCTATCTATCTATCTATCTATCTATCTATCTATCTATCTATCTATCTATCTATCTATCTATCTATCTATCTATCTATCTATCTATCTATCTATCTATCTATCTATCTATCTATCTATCTATCTATCTATCTATCTATCTATCTATCTATCTATCTATCTATCTATCTATCTATCTATCTATCTATCTATCTATCTATCTATCTATCTATCTATCTATCTATCTATCTATCTATCTATCTATCTATCTATCTATCTATCTATCTATCTATCTATCTATCTATCTATCTATCTATCTATCTATCTATCTATCTATCTATCTATCTATCTATCTATCTATCTATCTATCTATCTATCTATCTATCTATCTATCTATCTATCTATCTATCTATCTATCTATCTATCTATCTATCTATCTATCTATCTATCTATCTATCTATCTATCTATCTATCTATCTATCTATCTATCTATCTATCTATCTATCTATCTATCTATCTATCTATCTATCTATCTATCTATCTATCTATCTATCTATCTATCTATCTATCTATCTATCTATCTATCTATCTATCTATCTATCTATCTATCTATCTATCTATCTATCTATCTATCTATCTATCTATCTATCTATCTATCTATCTATCTATCTATCTATCTATCTATCTATCTATCTATCTATCTATCTATCTATCTATCTATCTATCTATCTATCTATCTATCTATCTATCTATCTATCTATCTATCTATCTATCTATCTATCTATCTATCTATCTATCTATCTATCTATCTATCTATCTATCTATCTATCTATCTATCTATCTATCTATCTATCTATCTATCTATCTATCTATCTATCTATCTATCTATCTATCTATCTATCTATCTATCTATCTATCTATCTATCTATCTATCTATCTATCTATCTATCTATCTATCTATCTATCTATCTATCTATCTATCTATCTATCTATCTATCTATCTATCTATCTATCTATCTATCTATCTATCTATCTATCTATCTATCTATCTATCTATCTATCTATCTATCTATCTATCTATCTATCTATCTATCTATCTATCTATCTATCTATCTATCTATCTATCTATCTATCTATCTATCTATCTATCTATCTATCTATCTATCTATCTATCTATCTATCTATCTATCTATCTATCTATCTATCTATCTATCTATCTATCTATCTATCTATCTATCTATCTATCTATCTATCTATCTATCTATCTATCTATCTATCTATCTATCTATCTATCTATCTATCTAGTGTGTGTGTGTGTGTGTTCTCGTGTGTGTGTGTTCTCGTGCAGCCTGAGACCTTTGTGAGAAATTGCCCCGTGACTGTGTGCAGTCTTGTTCTCTGCTTCGATCGACAGCTTGACCAGAAGTGCTGCGATCGTCTTTCCCATCGGCGTGGACCGGCATCCCAACAGGAGCTGTGGGAGTTCACCGGCCCAAGCCTGCCTTTGCCTAGGAGAGACCTCAAACCATCACAGTCGAGGGTCCGAGTTCCACTGCCCCGATGAATGAAGTCACATCGGCGGCCCGAGAGGAGAGTGAGATGGTGTCCCCCAGGTAACGCTCGGCGTGTGTCGCCGCCTGGGATGTAGTATGTGCTACGAAAGAAACGCGATCAGCTTTTCCCTCTTTGCATCGCGACCCTCCGCTCAAGCCTGTATCGCTGTTGGGTAAACAATCTCAAGAGCATAATTTAACTTTGATACCAAGGAACACAAACATAAAGCCAAACGATTGTGCAAAAAAATTCCACTTCATCAAACGTTGGTTTCACTTTTTACTCAAAATTGCAATCCGAATGTTTGTTTTAACTTTTAAGGCTGTCAAGACAAAAAGTGACATATATTACAGTGAAGTAAGTGCTCAGTGACTGTAGTGATGTTAATGCATTGGATACAGGTAAAAAGTGAAACCAACGTTTGAAGTGGAATTTTTTGCACAATTGTTTGGCTTTAGGTTTGTGTTCCTTGGTATCAAAGTTATATGATACTCTTGAGATTGTTTGTGCCTTAGTTAAGAAATCAGTTGTTTACCCAACAGAACCACTGTAGCCTTTCTGATAAATACCCAGGTTCTGAGGGACACAGGGTCACCCCATTGCCTTTGTACAACTAAAAGCCAGTATCGCGGCCCATACTTGCCGAGGAGTGGCAGTACCAGGGCCGGAGGGTGGAGCTGCATTTTGTTTTCCATCGTAACAGTGTTGGGGCATATTTTGGCAGTAACTGACCGCGAGTCAGTAAGAGTGGCATAGAGACCGTCCAGTGCACCGCAATCGGTGCCGGAGTACATTGTTGTTGTGTTACGAATTGCATTATTTTTGCATTACGAACTGCCTGATTTGTAATGTTTTGCAAGCATGTGTACACATGTTTATATTGGGTTCATTGTCAGTAGTGCAAACGGAGCTCAGAGTTAACTGCTTTTTCTTACAGCAACTAAAGAAGATCCATGTAGTGATTGGGCCTTGCGCCTACAAAAGAAATCGAAGCCGATCAGACTATACCCAGAAGTAAGCTGGGGGAAAACAACGCACAAATACCAAAGCTTTGAAAAGAAGTGAGCAAAACGAAGATGTTACTTAACAAGACCTTAAGAATACCACCACCAATAAATGGCACAGAAATAAAGGACACTGGATAAGAAGGTACTATAGGAAACTGCTATATGAGAAAAGATAGGAGGAGGAGATGGCCAACAAATGGGCACAAGCACATTAGATCTAACAACCAGCGACATTTCTGAGTGTGGATAAATGGCATGGAAGGAACCACAGCCCAAAAAGGAGTGGCAGACATCACACCAGGGCAGTGGGAAGCCCATATAAAGCGCCTTCTCCCCCCCCCCCCCCACTCGACACCATATATCAACATCCATATTATATCTATCAGAGCTCATATCAAGAAAGAATACATTTATACAGCATAAACAAGAAAGAGCAACCTAGTTTAACATTACATCGTACTTGGAAAGGAAGTAATAGAATGAGAGAAAAAAAGTAATAAAAAGCAAAGAGCAAAAAATAGAGAACCTTTAGTGCAGATAACGGTCTCTATCTGCCGGACCAGCTATTTTATCAGATAGAGATTTAAACTTGTACCCCTTCTATCCAGTTAATTAGACGTTCCCAGACCAACAATCCTGTTTTTTTGACCTGCTTGCCTTTTTTCCCATAGATAGCTATTTCTAGTTTGCAGGTCGCTAGTAGCCTAGCTTGCCATTGTGCAAATGATGGGGGATTCTGATTTTTCTAATTGGCTGCAATGCAGATCCTATAGATAGTCATTGCTACAAAAATCAAGGGGCCTCCGATCCGATTAGTATCATCAAGCCCCAATATGATGCTTGTCGGTGTCAGTTGAATGCCCTGTCCCAAGACCACCCAGATAAAGTGTTGTATTTGTCCTACAAGTGGCCTTAGGTTCGGACAGGTGGCAAACATGTGAACCTGGTCAGCTGAAATTTCAAGGTATCTGGGGCATAAGGTTCCCCTTCCAGTTCCCCACTTTGCTATTTTGTTAGGTGTTATATACAAAAAAAACAGTTTTATAGAATTGGGCCTGTAACTTAGTAGATAATAAATATTTATGGGATAACTTCAGGGCCTTGCAAAAGAGGTTCTGGCTAATATTCAGTTTAGTCTGCCATTTTGCATCGATTTTTTTTTTTTCCAGGTCGTCGGGCATTCTAGCATTCAGGTTGGCATAAATCACTCCGATCCGGGGTGTCTTCCGTTCCTGTGTTCTGTCTATAATATCTACTTTTATAAAGCCAGCTGGGCCACCAGTCTTACGGGTTAAAAAGTCCTCTCGTGACTCCTGCACTATGCCATTTCTGGAAGTATGAATTGCCAAATATTAAAGGGAGCATTGAGTTCTTTTTTATAGGGGTATAATAGTTCAGTCTGCCCAGTCTGAACAATTTTCGGGAGTTGGTAAAGACCCGGTATGCGTTCCTCAATGTCTTGAACCAAACACGTTTATAGTACCCAAACTCGAGTTGTCTCCATAAACATCCCTTGTTGTCTTCCCCCAGTAAAGCTGTGTACGGGGAGGGTAGCCCTGGAGGGGTCTGCCCCGTGTTCTCGTGTAGCAAAAACGAGCTATACTGTAAGACAGCAGCCCAGTAGTATAGCTTAAGATTTGGCAGCGCCCAGCCTCCTCTCTCTTTGGGCAAAGAGAGTAGTTTATAGGATCTCCTTGTGTTTGAGTAGGCCCATATGAATTGACAAAATATTTGTTCAAATAGATGAAGGATTGAGTTATTAAATTCCAGGGGGATTGTTCTAAAGTAATATAATAGCTTCGGGAAGTAGGTCCTCTTTATTACATTACAACGGCCTATTATAGTTAAATGTAGGCTGTCAATATTTTTAAGTGCTTTCTTCATGTCTAATGATAGTGGGATCAGATTTTCCTCTACGATTAGTTCTATGTTGGCCATAATGTTCACACCTAGATACTTAGCTTTGGGGACAACCAATCTATCTACCCAGGTTATGTTTTCATTCAATATTATCTGTGTCTTTGTTTTATTTAGAGCATTTCCCCGATATTTTCTCAACTGTCTAAGCTTCACTTTCCAAAGCCTTGATGGCTTTCTTGGGGTCAGGAGTCACAATAGCTAAATCATCAGCATAAGCCATGATCTTAGTGCTTTATTCCATGTCTGACGGCTGCTGGTATCTGTGCGTTTGCCTCTATTTTATTGATGAGTGGATTAATAAAAAAGGCAGTGGGGAGCATGGGCATCCCTGTCTAGTCCCGCGTGAAATTTCTATTGGTTCAGTAAGGTTTCCATTAACCATAATTCTGGCTCTAGAGGTTCTATACAGTGCTTGGATTGCCTGCAGCATATTGGGGCCAAAACCTGCCCTCTTCAGAACCTCCCAGAGAAAGTGCCAGGAGACCCGATCGAATGCCTTTTCGGCATCTAGCAATATTTAGGTGATCGGGTCTCCGGCTATTTTGGCGGCGTCAAACAGCATAATTGTTCTTCGCACATGTTCTGTGGTACCTTTTTTAGGGATAAAACCATGTTGCCAGTCTGAGACTAAGCCTTGTATGTTTTGAGAGATTCTACTGGCCAGTATTTTAGAAAATATTTTTGAGTCCGTATTGATCAGTGTTATAGGCCTGTAGGATGACATTTCAAGCGGGGATTTGTCTTTCTTTGCAAAGATTACTATCTTCGCAAGGGACTATAAGGGGAGAGGGGGGCGCCCCCAAATATTGAAAGGACCACTGCTGCAAAAGTTTCTTTAATTTGTGTTTCAAAGGTTTTATAGAACTCAGCAGGGATGCAGTCCATACCGGTTGCCTTGCCGTTCGGCAGGCTCTTAATTGCGTTGTCTATCTCTTCCCAGGTGGGGGGGTGCTCCATTTGTTCTTGTATTTCTGGGCAGAGTCTGCTCATGGGTGTAGTATCTAAATAGTCTGCTATGTCAATACTCCTGGCCTCCAAGGGCCTATCATCTGTCTCAGCATAGAGATTCGTGTAAAACCTTTCAAAGGCTTTATGTATTTTCCCCGGGTCTTTTTTAGCCCCCTTCGATTCTGTATTTATTGTGTTTAGAGTTGACTGCTGCCTAATTGCTAACGCTAGATGGTGTCCTATTTGCTCCCCACATTCATACATCTTCCCGCGTGTCGCAGCCCACTTTGCCGCTGTTCTCTCTGACAAAACTGAGCCTATCTCTGCCTTCAGCGCTGCTATCGCATGTTGGACTGTCTCAGCTTCCCCTCCTGCTTTTATTGACTGTGCTAATTTAGTTTCTTCTGCCATTAATTTTTCCTGGAGTTTCTGCACCTGTTTTCTTTCTATTTTATTCCTCCTCTTCGAAAAGCTGAGCGTCTCACCCCTAACCCCGGCCTTGAATGTGTTCCAAACTATCATAAGAGGGGCAGATCCCAAATTTACCTAAACAAATTCCAGTATCCAACCCTGCATATGTGCTTTATATTTGTCATCATACAATAGTGCTTTTTCAAAAGTCCAGGTTATATTTGGGTTTTCTGGCCTTAGGTCCTTCAAGGTTAACAACAGTGGATTGTGGTCTTACATAAACCGGGGTGAGATTTCAATGTGAGAGGAGTTGATCAGATTAGAAGAAATGAAAAAAGAATCCAGTCTTGCAAGTGACCCATGAGGCGCTGAAAAGAAAGTATAACCGTCTTGCTTTGGTCTCAGGTCTGCCCACACATCTACCAGTCCGTGTGTCTCAATCAAGTTTAGCATAGCTTGATATACCCTTGGTTTTCTCCCAGTGTATTTCCAATTCCTTTCTGTCTGCCAGCAACTTGGTAAATTTAGGTTCAGATCCCCACATAATACAATAGGTGTTTGCCAATGCGCCAGTTCCTCTGTTATTCAATTAATTACTCCGGGGTCATCTAGGTTGCTCCCGTAAATGGAGCATAATGTGAAAGTGTGCTGAGGTGATCGAGAGCAGCTGACAATTACCCATCGTCCTAGACTATCTGACTTGACCCTATCTATATTTATCGGAAGCCTCTAATTTATTAAAATTCCAACCCCTTTCACTCTTTCCCCCTGTGTTGTTGCCCCAATTAGTTTATATCCCAGTGTATTAAAAAGTTGTTTTTGAGCCCCTTCAACGTGTGTCTCTTGTAAATATATTATGTCCGGACCTAATGTCCGTAAACCTAGTGCGACTTTCTGTCTTTTCCTCAAGTCATTGAGCCCACAAATGTTCACAGACACTATTTTCAATGTATTTGTTCCACTCACCTTATACTAGTAGGTCTCCCATCTTTCCAACCTTCCTGCTTACTTCTTTTCCTAGCTTGATACATTCGAGAAGAAGAAAAAAAGAATTCTTGTATACTGTAGCCTCTTTCAAACTGACCCTTTGTGCTCTCCTCATTACAACCTTTAGGTGTCTCCCCACACCCGTATTGAGCAGTCAAGATTACCTTGTATGATGGAAGTCAAGTGTAAGTTCCAGCCACCCTGTCACCCTATAATAGAAGAAAAGAAAAAAATACAACAAAAGAGCTGGGTATCTTAATGTCTAAATCTTAGGACATGAGTCTTGTACATGAGTCAGTTCAGACGTCTCCGTTCCGTGATTTCCTTTAGGAATTCTCCAGCTTTGATTTCTGAAAGGAAGACTCGTGTTTTACCCTCGAGCAGTACTTTTAGTCTGGCCGGGTTCATGAGGAAAACTTGAGCCCCTTGCTGTTGGAGTGGGGAATATAATTGACGCAGCCTCCATCGACGTTCAACTGTACGTGGCAAAAATCTGGTTTAGCAAAAAACTTAACCCCATTAACATTTCTGTGCATTCGGTCTTGCCTTATCGTAAATCATCTGCCTCAGTAAAAAATTCCCTAAAAAGACTCTAGGTTTTTCACTGGTGTGGGCCTCTCCCCGTCTTGCCTTGATGTTGAATGGGAATCTATGGGCTCTTTGTACCTCCAACTCCCAGTTCCAATTAGTCTCTGCCGGGAACGCGGCTTGCAGCAGTTTGACTACATACCCTCTGGGGTCTTCACCTTCCACCCCCTCTGGGATTCCCAGTAGTTTTAAATTGTTACGGCGTTGCCTGTTTTCCTGATCCTCTAGTTTAGTCATTACGTCAACCAGGCATGCTTCATGTGAGTTTCCCTGCTCTTTAGCCTTTGCAGCCTCCACTTCCAGTATCTCCGTCCTGGCCTCCACCATCGCCACCCAGTCCCCAATAGCCGTACATACTTTAAGTTTTCTCATGCCACTTTGCAATTTCTTAGCAGCATTTCTCGCTGTGAGGCTATCAGATCGCACCTCCTCTTGAAATTGCTTAATGGAGTTCAATATTGAGTCAAGCGAGGTTACTTCCACCTCCGGGGCTGATGGCGCCACAAGTTGCTGTGCACTCGCAGTATCTCCGAGAGAGATTAGGCTAGGGGAGTCAGTATAATCCAAATTCAACTGGTTTGGCTTTCTCTTAGATTGCCTCTTCTTTAGGACTGTGTTGCCGTTTTATTTTGCGCGGCCTCTTCTTCACTACAACCCTCGTCTGACAGGGGGTCTTCCGATCGAGAGGAGCTTTCTTTGTCATTTTCAGTATCAGACCCATCGGATACAGAGTAAAAATGCTCGGTACTAGGGTCCGGAGTCTGTGGCGGTAGGTTCCCGGGATTGGTTAAGGCTTTCTGGGTCTCTCCCCTTTTTTTGTCACCCTCCATGGTCTCATTAATTGTGGGTATCAATAGCTCATTTTCTCCTGGTTCGGTTTGCAACGCCTCCACTTCTAGGCCTAAGTTTTGTGAGTTCAGTGGCGGTTGGATCCCCTCCTCTGAAGAGGGATCTTGGGGGCTATTGTTCGGATGATTTTGACTGCCCGCATTGTCCTCCCTAGCACTAGCAGTAGTGGCAGTAGTAGATATGGTTCATAATATAGGGAAGTGCTGGCTAATTGAAGAAGGGCGGCCGGAGTTGTCCGAGGCAGCCTCCTTTGTGAGGTTAGTTTTTACCACAGTTTTTTTAATTGCCCCCAAGTCCCTTTTACCTTTCGTCGACAGATCTGGCTTTTCCCCTTCGGTCTGCATCACGCTCAGTTTAGTTTTCTGTTGTCTCGTTGTCATCCTCTTCACCTTTGATCCGCCGCTCCCGTCTGATTGCCAAAGCTTCCGCTTCACTGCCGCCGGTATCCGTATACCTAGGGCCGTGGAGAACGCTGCAGACAAACCGCTCCGGTGCCGGGGTGCGATACCGATGACCAAGCAAAGTACTGTACAGCCCTCAGATCTCACCCGAGATGTATGATTAACCTTGGATGCGTGCATGAGCCGTTTTCCGGATCGCTGCTTGCTCGCTGCTTCCTCGCTACCACGGCTGCTCTATGTCTGTCAAGCTGTCGGCCCGCGCGGTGATTGCCGAGCTTCAGGATTCTCCCAGCGACGAAGTGGCTGGATCGCGGCTCCTCCTCACACAGGCTCCATCACTGCTCGACGAAACAGCAGAGAGGAGCCGACCACAAGGAAATACTGCAACCTACAGCAGCAGCTCCTGTCTTCAGCTCCATACGTCAGCACAAACTCGATTGAAACAAACCAAAACCCATAAAGCGCCTTTTTAATGGCCCAGCACCAAGCATCCTTCTATCTAATAATCTCAATAAGGGGACATTCAAGCAAACACTTAAAACCACTACAGCCCGTTTATAAAAAAAGGGGCTTGCCCCTCCGCTCAGAAATTGGGCGCCTGGACCCAATGACTGCCCAGTTGTCATATGTACAGTTGCACCCAAGAAATGGGCTGAGGCAATTTCTCCCATCTTCCAATCTTGCAGCGAGATCAGAAAATTGGAGAGGCCAAATTTTAGTGCCAATTCACACAAAAAAGGAGATCATACAAACCCTGTTAACTTTAGGCTAATTGCCTTGCTGGACATTGAGGGAAATGCTACGCAAATCTATTAAACAAGGAACTGGAAAAATGGGCCTAGGAAAAAAAGCTGATCCCACTATGTCAAACAGGCTTCAGAAAAAAGTCTGCCACGTCGAGTACAATCTGTTCTGTATTTCCCACCTGATAAAAAAAAAAAAAAAATGTGCTGGCAAAAATCGATTTATGCCACAGCATTCTATTTTGTCTCATGAGCAAACTAATCCACGCTAAACAGGTGAGGGTTTCCAGCCCTTCTACTCAATGCTGTAAAAGCATTATACTCAAACACATAGGTTAAAATAAAAGTGACTGCAGGCAGGACGACACCTGCAAAGTTGGACACCAATAAGGGTCTAAAACATGTCTGCACATAAGCGCCCCTGCTGTTACACCTGTACTTGGCAGATCTTCCGTAACATCTAGAAAAAACAACACTAAATACAGCTACTGTAGTATGCTGATTCGTGCTAATTGAACAGACGTAAACAGGGCTCCAGAGACTGTTCAATTCTTAAGCTGGATACTGTAAAAAAATCTTAGCTAAGTATCAACACAGCATAAACACAAGTGATGATTGTCAACTAGAAAATAATTAAGAGTGGAGCATGGGTTTGCAGTGGGAAAAGGATTGAGAACGTCCTGTCATACAAATATTTACCCGTGTGGCTGAATAGCCAGGGCCACCATACTGCACAGATTTCCACACAGCAGGCAGCTGCCGACACGCTAACTTGGTCATTCTGTAAACTGAAAAATCCATCCGGAGCTCACGTTCAAAAGCGTTGCTAAAAGTAGTGTTCAACAAGCTTCTACCCACCATTTATTAGTGCACGATAGTGTTATGAGGCAAAATGGCCAAATGACTTGACAGAGCCCAAATGAGCTGCTACAGGAAACATTTTATTCTAGCAAATTGAACAACATATTCACAAGTACACCTAGAATTCAATCAAACCTCAAATCAGCTAATGCTGAACACAAGGTATTTGATTTACTGCCTGAAATTAAAGCAGTCGCCCTCCGGCACCTTACAACACATCCTTTGGCCAGCTATAAACCGGGGCAACTGGCAAGAGTATCTGGCAAGCTCACTGAAAGACCTAGAAGCAGAACATAAATGGACCATCAACTTTCTGGCCAGACACATCTCAAAACTGTTTGTTAAGCAAGCAAAATCTCTGGACCAAGACATGCAGCAGAGAACAGTCCAGCCAGAACTGCCAGGCTAGGTCCTTACTGGACTGGAAACAAGCATCCTAGGATTGGTTTCGGGCTTTCAGCCCTCAAAAGCCAGGATAGCTTGACTACAGTGGCATGGAGAGCACAAGACTCACGTCTGAGCATACCCGTCCCACTCGGGGTGTCAAATGCAAAAAGAACAATTGAGGGACAGAATGCATAACAATGTCATACATTCACCCCAGTACAGAGTGTCTTTTGCTTTCTCGTCCTGAAAAGCAAGGCCCACAATAGCTAGGCCCCTAACTTATATGAGGCAGGAGCTTTGCCAGTCTATTTATCCCAATTACTGACCCAGGTTTTTAGGTTTAAATCCGTTTTTGTCACAACCTGAGCTCAATACAATAATTCTTTAATACTGGAGGCAGACCCCCACTGAAGGCTCCATTATAGAGCGTACCGGTAGCTATATAGACATGCAGTACCAAGGGTCCTGAAACTGAATCCCTCATTGAGTACCCTCCTTTTCCTCATCGAGGGCCAGGTCGGAGAATTTTAATAATCGCAAGTAGAGGGGACAGGTCAGCTCTCTGAATTCCTGAGATAGTAGGGCTATAAACGGTTGCCAGAGAGTTCTGTATGTGTCTCCCTGGGCTGAGAGCGGGAGGGTGAGCTATTTCAATGCTAGATGTATTATAGGCAGAGTGTCTTGCTCTGTGGAAGACGTCGTGCCATTCCTTCTGGGAGAGTTGGCGGTCCAGTTCTGTTTCCCAGCGCCGCTGGGCAGGGAATTTGTCCTCTGTCTGTGCAGGCCGAAGCAGGACATCCACTTCGGTGATGAGTGTTTGCCTAGGAGCCATTTTTCATATGGCGTCAGTGGTCGCTGCGCTCCCCCTCTGACTGATGGATGCAGTAACCAATATCTAATTTGCAGATAGAGGAATCGTTCACCCTCAGGGATGGAATAGTCCATCTTTAGATTATTGAAGGGCATCGGTCCTCTTGGTCAAAGAAATGCCCCGCCGCTCTGCAGGCCGCACTGCGCCACACCCGAAAGGACAACCCAGTTCCGGGCGTGAAGGTGGGGTTGTCAACGACTGGCGTCAGAGGAGAGGGAAAGGTGGTTAACCTCCTTTTCCTGGGTGCATGAGCCTCATATACACATAAGGGGGGTCTGAGGAGATTTAATGGACCAGCGAGGACACACTCCAATTATACACTCAATATCACACAAAGAGCCCTCGGGTCCGGGGTCCCGCTGGGTTAGTGCAGAGGTGGGAACAACTATGCTGAAAGGGGGATTTCCTTTATAACGACTGTCTGAGGCAAAACCTGAAACAGAGAGAGTATTTTAGGAAGGGTGGCCATCTTTAGAGCTGCAATGCGGCCCAGCAGGGACAGCGGGTATTGCCGCCAATGATCCGACCCTGCCCGTATTCGCCTTGTCAGTTCTCTGTAGCAACAGTGAAGCCTGGTGTAGTCCAATCCTCCCAGGTAATAATCAAGAGTCTGGCTTTCCTCAGTGCAGGAGTACTGTGCAGGTTATAAGCGCTGTGGGCACGCCTCCTTCACTGACCTCCTCCTCTGCCTCCTGAATAGCAGCACTGCCGGCTGGGAGTTGTAGTCCCTTCCTCCCAGGCAGTAATAAAGAATGTGGTGTCCTGCGCTGCAGGAGTACTGCATGCACTATAAGCTCCGAGAACACTGAGGGCACTCCTCCTCTTCTGCCAACTGAGCAGCTGGGAAAAATTGAGGTAGTTAGCAACTTAGCAGACGCAACGTTTAAGGGTTAGGCACAAATTCCTCGGGTAAAAGTTTGCTTTTGAGCGAGTTTCAAGTGTATAATGGAAGGAATTCACAAGTGTTAACCCTACGTATCCAGATTCACAAAGGAAATTCTGAAATCGAAGAAAACGTTTTTTGTACCTATATGTACACCAAGGGATTATTTATTAAAGTCATTAGTATTGAAGATCCCCACCCACATGCAAGATCATGAAGCACTGATTGAAAATATAATAGTATTTAAAAACTTCGCTAGAAATACCAAGCCGTGAAAATAAAGATTTCTTTCAAAAACCTGTTTAGAGACTAATATGGCTAATTATATATATATTTGTTAAAAACAAAGTTAAATCTACATAACTGTTCTTTATAGTTTTCTCATGTCTAGAGAGTGTAGTAACCTTTCGGTAAGGGGGAGAGAAGGATTTTGAAAAAAGCTTGGTATGGTAATATGGAATTTTGACACGAACTTTGAAGGAAAACTCGGGTGTCACATTCTTCTTGTGATGTATATAGGGTTCATGACAGTGTAATGCTTGTATTTCATAAGCAATTGCTGCAAAGCAGCTTGTTTTTGATCTCTAGAGGATTGGTCCGAACTGAGGGCCATGAGCTTTGAGCAAACTATGTTTAACTCTCAGACAAGGGAATCAAATTCTGATCCTAAGTTAAAGTTCAAGTTCAGGCATTTATAAAGCGCACTACTCACCCAGAGGGTCTCAAGGCGCTAGAGGGAGGGGTTCATTGTTTGTCGAATATCCATGTTTTCAGTTCTTTTCTGAAGGAGGTGTGATTATGAGTAAGGCGGAGGTGGGTGGGGAGTGAGTTCCAGGTCTTGGCAGCCAGGAAGGAGAAGGATCTGCCACCCATGGTGGTTTTTCGGATGCGCGGGACTGCGGCGAGGGCTTGATTGGATGATCTTAGTTGGCGGGTGGGATGGTAGAAGGACAGTCGGGAGTTGAGGCATTCGGGTCCTAGATTATAAAGGGCCTTGTGTGTGTGGGTAAGAAGGCGGAAAGTAATTCTTTTGTTGACGGGAAGCCAGTGGAGGTTTTTTAAGTGACCGGTGATGTGCTCTTGGCGCGGGATGTCTAATATGAGTCTCGCTGATGCGTTTTGGATGCGTTGGAGCTTTTTCAGCAATTTTGTTTTGATTCCGGCGTAGAGTGTGTTGCCATAGTCCAGTCGGCTCGTGACCAGTGCATGGGTGACAGTTTTTCTCGTTTCGAGGGGGATCCAGCGGAAGATCTTTTTGAGAATGCGAAGGACGTTAAAGCAGGAGGACGATACGGCGTTGACTTGTCTGGACATTGAGAGAGAGGAGTCTAGAATGAAGCCAAGGTTACGTGCATGGTCTGTGGGTGAGGGCGCTGATCCCAAAGCGGAAGGCCACCAGGAGTCGTCCCAAGCTGAGGGGAAGGATCCTAGGATGAGCACCTCCGTTTTGTCTGAGTTGAGTTTTAAGCGGCTCTGTTCCATCCATTCGGCTACTTCTTTCATACCTTCGTGAAGGTTGTTTTTGGCGGTGTTGGGGTCTTTGGTGAGGGAAAGGATTAGCTGGGTGTCGTCGGCGTAGGAGATGATGTTGAGGTTGTGTTGACGTGCGATGGAGGCGAGGGGACTCATGTAGACGTTGAAGAGGGTGGGACTGAGTGAGGAGCCTTGAGGTACGCCGCAGATGACTTCGGTGGGCTCTGAGTAGAAAGGGGGGAGTCGGACTCTCTGGGTTCTCCCGGCTAGGAATGAGATGATCCAGTCCAAGGCTTTACCTTGAATGCCGATGTTGTTGAGGCGTTGTATGAGGGTGTTATGACAGACAGTGTCGAAGGCGGCGGAGAGGTCGAGTAGGATGAGGGCCACTGTTTCACCGTTGTCCAGGAGTGCTCGGATGTCGTCGGTCGCCGCAATGAGGGCGGTTTCGGTGCTGTGTTTGGCTCGAAAGCCGTTCTGTGAGGGATCCAGGGAGTTGTTGGATTCAAGGAAGGCTGTGAGTTGGCTATTGACGGCTTTCTCGATGACTTTGGCCGGGAAAGGGAGGAGGGAAATGGGTCGGTAGTTTTTCAGTTCTGAGGGGTCTGCTGTTGGTTTTTTCAGAAGGGCGCTGAGTTCAGCGTGTTTCCATATTTCTGGAAAGGTGGCGGAGTTGAAGGAGCAGTTGATGACATCGCGGAGATGGGGGGCGATGATGGAGTCAGCTTTGTTGAAGATGTAGTGGGGACAGGGGTCAGAAGGTGAGCCAGAGTGGATTGAGTTCATGAGGCGAATGGTGTCTTCAGTGGTGACTGGATTCCAAGAGTTAAGGTGGTTAGTTGGAAGGGTGGGATCTGAAGGGGGTGGGATGAGTTGTTCATTGGGAGTATTCTTGAAGCTGTTGTGGATGTCGGCAATTTTGTTGTAGAAGAAGGAGGATAGCGCATCGCAGAGGTCTTGGGAGTTAGTGATGTCGTTGGATGCTGCGGGAGGGTTGGTGAATTCTTTGACGATATTGAAGAGTTCCTTGCTGTTATGAGAATTGTTGTCGAGACGGTCCTTAAATGCTGATTTCTTGGCGGATCGAATTAGTTGGTGGTGTTTGCGGGTGGCTGTCTTGAGGGAGGTCATGTTGTCTGAGGTTGGTTCTTTTCTCCAATTCTTCTCCAGGGTGCGGCATGTCTTCTTGGATTTTTTAAGGTCATCATTGAACCAGGGAGCCTTCTTGCTGGATGATTTCAACTGGTGTTTTTTCAGGGGTGCTAGTTCGTCTGCACTGTGGGTAATCCACTGCCTGAGGTTGGTGGCCGCTTGGTCTGGGTCCGTTGCAGGGGTGGGAGTATTTAGGCTGAGTGATGTGAGGAGTTGGTCGGTGGTGATTTTGTTCCATTTTCTTCGGGGAATGGGTTGTGGACGGTTGTGGGTCAGGGTTGTTTTGTAGCTGAAGTGAACACAGCTGTGATCCGTCCAGTGGAGAGCTGTAGTGAGATCGAAGGAGATGTGTTTGCTGGAGGTGAAAATAGGGTCGAGCGTGTGTCCGGCTGTGTGAGTGGGGGTGTTAACAAGTTGTTTGAGTCCGAGATTGGCCATGTTGTCCAGGAGGGTGGTGGTGTTGTTGTCGAGAATGTTGTCAAGGTGGTATTTGAAGTCTCCTAGAAGAATGTAGTTCTCTGAGGCGAGGGCGTGCGGGGTGATGAAGTCAGTGATGATGTCGCTGAATTGAGATCGGGAGCCTGGGGGTCTGTAAATGAGGGTTCCTCTAAGTGTGGTCCTGGGGTCGGTGTGGATCTGAAAGTGGAGGTGTTCGGCGGATGCAAGATTGTCGTCAGAGCAGGTTGTAATTTTGATGGTGTTTCTATGGACGATGGCGATGCCTCCTCCAGTTTGATCGGTGCGGTCTTTCCGAATGATCTTGTAAGAGTCCGGTATGGCTATGGCGATGTCAGGGGCAGAGGATGCATTCATCTATGTTTCAGTGAGGAAAGCGATGTCAGGTGACGCGGTGTCCATTAGGTCCCAGAGTTCGGTTGCATGTCTGTGGACCGAGCGGGTGTTCAGTAGGATGCATTTCAAGTCGTTGGGTTCGGAGCTGAGTGTGGAGGAAGTGTGTTTGGTGAGGGTCCTGAAGCAGTTGAACTTACAGGAGAGGCAAGAGAATGGGCCGTGGGTACGTCCTGGGGTTGCAGCGCAGCAAAGTGGGGTGCGTCCGGGGTTGAGGGCGAGGAGAGTAGCGGCATCATAAGTTACTCTGGGGGGTTGGGAGCGGCATAGAGCAGGGGGACGGGCGCTGGGTGCGGTCCAGGCGCGGACGGGCGTAGACGGGCTTACCTTTGGCGCACCTTCGGCGTGGCCGCTGCGCGTTGGGACATCTGACATAAATGGAGAGTGGAGGGGGGCGGAGCGTGGGAGGGGCAGCTGGGAGGCGGGATCTAGGAGGAGCCACGGGCTGCCGAGGGTAATCAGAACAGAAACTGAGACACAGCCGGAGTGGGCAACACGCTAGAAAATACAGTGAAATGCCCCTACACAATCGTCTTTTCCCTCACCAACTAGCAGCAATGTGCAGCAGGAAAACAACACTGAGCAAGCAGGCAGATATGACCAAGCGCCGAATGCAGCAATAAGTAAATAAACTGCAAAACGATAACAAGCGCTGAGTGCGCTCCAACAGCAGGCAGGCAGGCGCGAAAACAGTCCGCAGTGGGTGCAGCGTCTGCGGGAGGCAGAGGGCGAAGGGAGCGACCGCACAGGACAGTGTCCACTCGGTCACAGCTGGTGGGAGGCCGTGATGCGTTAGCTGTGCTTGTGGGTGGGAGGGGCAGCTGGGAGGCGGGATCTAGGAGGAGCCACGGGCTGCCGAGGGTAATCAGAACCGAAACTGAGACACAGCCGGAGTGGGCAACACGCTAGAAAATACAGTGAAATGCCCCTACACAATCGTCTTTTCCCTCACCAACTAGCAGCAATGTGCAGCAGGAAAACAACACTGAGCAAGCAGGCAGATATGACCAAGCGCCGAATGCAGCAATAAGTAAATAAACTGCAAAACGATACCAAGCGCTGAGTGCGCTCCAACAGCAGGCAGGCAGGCAGGCAGGCGCGAAAACAGTCCGCAGTGGGTGCAGTGTCTGGGGGAGGCAGAGGGCGAAGGGAGCGACCGCACAGGACAGTGTCCACTCTAAAATGTATTAATGACTGGGACTTCGAAAAAAGAGGATTGTGGAGAACATCTCCTTTAAGCAGTACCAGTTGCAATATGTACCTTCATAGAAGAAAATCGGACCTGGCCAGGTATGAAAAATAAGTCTGCATCTCTTCCTCTTGGCACTTGGTATGGCCAATATTCTTTATGCATAATCTCTTCCGTTTTATTGCACACAAAGGTGTGGTGGATAGATGCTTTACTTTTAAGATGTCCATTTAGTCCTGTGGGAGATTCACATGCCCATATTAGATGAGATTAGGAGCCATGCCACTGAGCTCAGCGATCAAAAATCGGGGTTCAGGTTCTGACCCCCAATATTGAACATGGAATCTGGTCTATACAGCCTTCTCTTGTGTCTTTTCTGAGGCTGTAACATGTTCATGTATCACTAGATCTATTGACGTCACTCCCCAGATATAGAGATCACCTGGCCTTTGGAGTTGCTAACATGATGATGGAAGTCTAGTTTCAAGGGGATCAGAGGAAATGTATACAGAAACCTTCCTTACCTATCCATCAGTAGATCAAAAGGGTATGCCCCATTATCCATTTGTGGTACTATCTGGATGTAAAGTGTGAAAGGTTTTTACTTGAGAAGAGATATGTTTGCAGGGAACCACATTTGCTGAATATATTGTGTAGCACTGATCATTTAGTTCTCATGCACTTTTGGAACACCTGCCACTGGTGTCTGGATCTTGTTTCCCCATGTTTGTTCATATAATAAATTGTTCTTGTATTGTCCATTTGGACCAAACAGCCGTTGGTTTGGAACGCTGGCAGAAATTATTTTAGAATCGGGTGTAACTTTGAGTTCTGGGTGTTTGAAGTGGTATGTTTACTCCTTTCTCCGTGCACAGTGGTCCTAAAGACGATCCATGTACACTCCCTTTATCATTAGGAAGGTGATCCTTGTGCACTACCTGTTCCACTAGTTGGACACCTGTGACGATCGCCTCAATTATCCTGATGAAACTGGGTACCTCCACCAAGTTCTATGTTTGGCATCACATACTAAAGGGCATTGTTGGTTCATGGCTTGGAAAGAATCAGATTGTCTTCACAATTTCTAGAAAATTGGTAACCTTGATTGTCGAAGTTCTGGTCTTGTATGTATAAGAGTGGGAGGTGTCAGGAAACTACAGGGACTCATGGTTCATGTAACAGAGGAGATCCGGTGTTCTGAATGCATGGTAGTCTTTGAAGCAGTGTGACTTTTCAGACAGATGCAAGTGTCTCCCACGAAGTAAAAACTCTTGCATTTTTAGTCTCTAAAATAGCTCCCACTTGATGGATTGAACTATGGAGGATGTGGACGTGGCTTGCTTGAATTGTAATCTAAAACTTTTGGGAATGCATACTTTCAATTTGTAATGATGTGAGCCTGCTGTAGAAGCAATATGTTGATGAGCCAGTCCTTGAGCTACAGATAAACAAATGTCCAATTATTTCTCAGATGACCAACTCCACTGTCATACTTAAAAAGAAAAAGTGCTGGGTATTAATTTAAGCCAGAAAAGTATGCCCTTGTATTTGAAGTGATTATTTCATGCCGTAAACCGCGGAAACCTATGATGTTTCTAAGATACTGCTTTATAAAATCAGAAACTTGAGGTCTATGGTTTGGAACTGTCCCATTAATGAAGTTGTGGGTAGATCTGATGAAGGGCCTTGGTCTTGAACTTGTCTTTCCTTATCAATTTGTTTGCTGATTTCATATCCAAAAAGGGTTTCTTCCCGTGCTTAGACTCTCTCATGTGGACCAGAAAATAACAGGAATGAGGTCCCTGTCCTTTTTGTGATGCTGGTACCTTCTTCCATGGCTTGACATTTTTATGTAGCCAATCTTTGTTACTGGGACAACATCTTTGGGCTAATCACCAGTAAATGTGACATGAACCTGACCAAATATCTGTTTTGTACAACAATGAGCTCCCACCTATTTTCTTTTATGATTTTCCACTTTAAAGGATTCAATATGCATGTTTTCCCTGAGAGGCAGAAGAATAGAAGGGAAAAAGGCTAGTCACTATTCTTTACCTGTGGGAAGTTTGCCTGCAGCCACAGAAAATTAACTTGCTTTCTATTGTTCTGTAGTCTCTGCTGGAATTGCTGCTATGCTATTGATGCAATTGGGATTGAGGCCATGGAGGTGGTTGAACCCTCTGTTCTAAGTGAATTATTTTATGCACCCTGTACTGGTGTTCTCTGTACTTTGTTTCTTTTCCAGTACTACAACTCTAATAATATTACCTTATGTCTTCCTCTGGTGCATTTCTTTGTCAGAATGCCTTTCAAACAAGGTGCCTCCCGAAAAAGACAGGTTGAGCATGTGCGTCTGACTTTAAACCTGTAAGACAAAGCCAGGAAGACTTTCTGATGGTAAGACCATGGCAAGAACTGTAAGTGGCTGTGCAGGGTCTCTCACAGATAAGATGATATGATTTGAGACCTCTTATGAATTTACTGGAAATCCTCCTGCTTACCAATTCGCCTCTGCTACCACAAAATGCTGCTGACAATCCCCCAGGGGGTGGTTCTATTTCTTTAAAAGGACAGTAGTCCTTGCGGTCTTCATTGATACAGCTGATGGGCCACAGACTTTGCTCCCTGCTGAGACTAGTCTTTTGCTATTATTTGTTCACTGGCACTATGGAGGCGGGAGTAGTAGAACGCAGACTTTTTGCCACTGCCTGTCTCAAATGATCTGTTTGGATGTCTTTTCTCATAAACAGCGGGTGCTGTAAAGCAATTTTGTTATTGTTCTGTAGGGTACCTTTAATGGTAGACAAACTCTGCGAAGCTGTCACAGAATTAAGGATAACATGAACTGGTGATTAAGTATTTCAAAATAAGATCTGTCGACAATGGTATTGTTAGTATTAGAATTGAAAGCTTGCCCAGCTTGCGAGCACCTACATGAGGATCAGAGAAACACATGAAGTTGATGACTCTGTAAGCCTTAGAGAATACCTTCTGACACTTGATAACCTGAAAGAAGTTGCTCCTGGTGTACATCCTGTGAAATCCCCTTTTTCTTTTTTGCTTGATCTTGAATATTGAGAGATTTTTTTGATGAGAATGAGGTCCTGGGTGCATTTCTGAAACATGCACATACTCCATCCAGATGTTCTAAAATAACTTGAGGGAGTTGGGGAAGGTATGGGAATGACAGACAGGTGGCATATACAATTGGAACATGACTTTTATGGTTATTTCTTTGTGGAGAATACTCCTGTGCATTTTAGAGAGCGCCCGCCAGAGACATTCTGATTGTCTGCAAGTGGTTGTACAGAGATTGATCTCCTGTTGTGTCTGATATAGATGCTGGAGCACAGCTTAGAGTCTTGAATAGTGGTGTCGGTTCTTGAGATTAGCCCGTGGGTGCCCTCAGAAGACTGATCAATGATTCAAATGGTCTGAGTGAACAAGTTGCCGCAAGAGAATTCTCAGGGTGTAATGCTCAGTGGTGATGTAAATGGCAGCATTGAGGACAGGAGGTTTCCAGAATTCGGAATTCTCACTAACCTTCCTCACACAATTTGATGGAGGGGCGGTGAAGGAGGTCGCCCAGGTTTCTAAAGTTCCTCTGGATCCACTTAGAGAAAGCTTTGGGGTCCAGAGTCGGTGAAAAGCCTGGGGTGTGCATGCCAGGTGGTGGTAGGTTAGGGGAAAGTGGTGAATCTGCTCTTGACTCCAAGATGGTTCTAGATATCCAGGACCGTTCTCAAGGGTGTTGTTATGGATGCAGTCTTGAAGGGACTGCATTTGTGGAGCAAACCCAAGTCCCATAATGACCTGCACGCCACTGCGTGATCCAGATGTTGCATTGATTTTTCTCTTTGCCAGACCACCCACTCAGAGATGTAGCATAGGTGGGTCGCCCAGGCTGGGGCAGGAGAGACCTCCTTGCGAAGGAGGCAGCATCAGTAGTTTATTGGAAATGCAGCACTTTGCGCCTTCCCAGAAAAAGTTAATGATTTCGGATTCAGGGATAGCCAGGGGTGGGCATAGACCAAAACAGCTAGAGTACTCTAGGGTAGTGCTTTATGGAAATATAGAAGTGCAGGTACCCACTGTTTAGAGTAGCTGTTTGCTCCTGAGAAATGCAGGTACTTCTTTTCAAATAGAAGAAGGGCAGGTACGCTGTACCGGACAGTACCTGCCCATTTAAAGCACTGCTCTGGGGAATATTTCATTTTCACCAGAATGTAACTGTTTTTATAGAAAAACGAACAAAAAACTGTCCAACATAGCCTGTAGCTAGAGTTTCAGAATTACTGTTTGTCGTCTCAATTTGTTAGATTTTTTCTAATTTCTTTTTTTAAATTGCTCTTTACCTTGAGCGCGGCTATTCAGTGCCTTATGACTATTAAAAAAGATAATCTGGAAAAGAATGCTGTTTTAATTTAGTACAGAGACATTGGTGTTTGTTAGACTTTGCCAGTGTCGGGTATTAATCCTCCTGAAAAAATAAGTTGGGATGAAAGTGTTGTAGTGTGGTTCCTATATTCCCAATAGGCTCTGCGCATTGGAATAACGATGATGATGATGATGAAACAAGCTTTATTTCGATACTTTGCACATATCTTAAAAAGCATTACAGACAAACAAAATTTAAAAAGATGAGTACATATAAAAACAATTCAAATTCATACTTTATATCATTTGCATGGAGCTGCTAAGGGCAGTAAAACAGAATGTGCAACTTGCTAATTATGTACAGTTTTTAGCTTAAGAGACCTGATCCGCCAAGCCCATGCTAAGAATTTGGCTAGGCAGAAAGCAAACAAAGGGCGGGGGTCAGATCTTAGGATACGAAGAGCCTCGAGGTGAGATCTAGTTCCAAGACTCCTACACAAGGGCTTTAGCCAGGAACGACGCGGGGCAATATAGGCTGGACACTCAAAGAGAAGGTGGGGCACAGATTCTGGCCTGCTGGTGCAAAACGGGCAAAATAAGGATAAATGCAATGATGACCTCCAGCTAGCAATCAATTTACCCACTGGCAACAGACCCAACCTGAATTTGATGTAAAGTGCCCTGTCCCATGGTTTGCTAATCTGGTCCAGGTAAGATTCGTAGCAAGGGACGTCCTTCAGCAAAAGAAATTCAACAGTGGTTCTGCAAAGGAAGGGATTGCAATTCCTGGCATTCGTCACGCATGACCAATACAATGTCTTGAGTGTCTGTTTGGGCGGAGCTGATCTGCTGTCCCAAGCATCCTTAAGACCTAATGCAATAAGAAGACGCTTGATTTCTTTAAGCCAACGGATTTTGGTCCAGCCTGGTGTCAGGAGCAGTTCTTTTAGCCCGTCGGCATAACTAGATAGTTCGGGTACCCTCCAGATGCGTGCCCAAAGAAGGGGACGCAACCTTGCCTGATCGCCTATCGGGCGAGTACCTGCGTCAAGTAGGATTGGGGGGGCAGGAGTACTGTACGGCAGTCCCATGAGGTCTCTGTGGAATTTATTTTCCACTCTAGTTAAGATGTCTGTGTTCTGGAAACCCCAAAGTTCTGATCCGTAAAGGGCTGCACTCACCCCCCTTGCCCTATTAATGTCCAAAACAGGACCAATCGGTTTGAGGATAGAGGCCCGTTGTTCTTTCATAAGTGCCCCTACCACCTTCCTATGGGCCAACGATACCTTTTGTTGGTGGGGTTGCCAGCTCATTGAGTCACTGAGACGAATGCCCAAATAGTCAAATTCCTTTACTCTTTCAAGTGGAACAGAATCCAGGAATGGTGGACTGACAAATTTCTTCCGGGAATTCATTACCAAGAACTTGGTTTTGCTAACGTTTATAGAAAGACCCCTCACGTCGCAAAAGTCTTTAAAGCCGGTGAGTAGACGTTGCAGGCCTGCATGTGTTTTTGAGATCAGGAGGGTGTCGTCTGCGAAGAGGAGAGTAGGAATTTTCCTACCAGCCAGGGTAGGTGCATCAGCCGGATGTTTAAGAAGGTGCTCCACCACTCCATTAACATATAGAGAGAATAGAGTGGGGGCAAGGACACAACCCTGGCAGACTCCCCTATTCACAGGGATGCGAGATGTTTTTTGGCCCTGGTCCCCCCACCTGATCTGAGCAAAGTTGTCCTCGTGCAGTTGGATAAGCATGTGTAGTAAGTATTGGGGAATACCCAACGTGCCCAGTACACGCCACAGTTGGTCTCGTGGAACTAAGTCAAATGCGGTGCGTAGGTCTATAAACGCAAGGTACAGGCTACTTTTGCCCAGGACAACTACTTTCCAAAGTATCATGAGGAGCCGGAATGTTTGCTCAATTGTGCCGGTGCCAGTTCTGAATCCCGCCTGGAAATCCGAGAGGATTTTTTCATCCTCCATCCACTGCTGGATCCTTCCTAGAACTACTTTGCCAGCAATCTTCTGCGTAGAGTCGAGCAAGCTGATTGGGCGATAATTTGTGGGGTCGTCCCGGGTCCCTTTCTTAAAAATAGGGACAACCTCCGCTCCCTTCCATGAGGCCGGGAGTTCTCCACCCCTCAATACAGCATTCAAAAGTGCGGCAATTAGGCTGCTCCATTCTCGTGTATTGATCCTTATGAGGTCGCCTGGGATTCCATCGGGCCCCGCAGCTTTATTTGGAACCAAGCATTTGATTGCCCCCTCGACTTGCTTGGTGGTAAAAAGGTCAGCCTTAGTGTAAGATATGCTGTTGGGGTGGGAGCAAAGGCCGGGCAATTGGATCGTATGGTTGGATAAAGAACCCCCAGATGAAGAGTAGAGCTGGGAGAAATGGGCAAACCACACCTCCCCAGTAATATTGCACGTGAAGAGGGAGGCAACGGGTTTAGTCTTTAATCTCACCAGATCCCAAAAGCCCTTTGAGTCTTTCTTGGAACTAGCCTCTTTTAGGTTGGACCAAAATTGCGTTTCGTACTCGACCCTGGCCATAGATAGTGTCTTCCGGTATCTTTTCCTTGCTAATTTTATGATATTAGCATCCTTAGATTTCACTGCTCTGATGAGGTCGCATTTTGCAGAGCGACAGGCAGGGGTGAACCAGGAGTCACCACTTTTGTTAGTGCTTTTTCCCTTCCGTCTCCCATCTACTGGAGCGATAGTGAACAGATCTCCCAAAGCTTTAGTTGTTTCAATGAAAAGTTGCAAAGCGTCCGCATTGCCAGGGCACCTAGCGTCAAGCCCTGCATTGGCTTTAGACATTATTGAGTTTACTATTGCCAATTTCCCTTCATCCGTGGCAACTTTGCTCCATTTAAGCCTCCTACCACAGTTTGAAGGGCAAACTTCATGGGTTGACTTCCATGCGTGGGGGGGGGAATTTGGCTTCAAGCCCCTCCAGGGGGAAGACAGTGATAATGCTAGGAGATTGTGATCGCTATTAGCCGTTGTTATAACTTCCATGTCGAACAGATAGGCCCAAAGCTTAAAGTTCAGAAGGATATAATCGATCCGAGAGGTGTGGCCAGCCCTATTGAAGGTATGGGCCCCATTGGGATCGAATTTGGATCTGCCGTTCACTGCCCTTAGGCCAAATTCCATGCAAAGGGCATTAAGATCTAAGGCCCCCTGTGTCCATTTTTTGATAGGATCGAGTGTTAATACAGGGATACCTCTCCTAGTGTCTTCCTCCCAAGTGTCTAAAATGTCCTCGCTGGCAAGAGGCTCAAAGGAGCAATTAAAATCCCCAGCAAGAAGGACAAGAGAGTTGGCGTTGCAGGTTCCGAGTTCTTCTTCTAGGCCTAATTGTGACAACATGGTTACGCCACCCCTTGCCCCCCTAAGGTAGATGTTAAATATTTCCACATTTTTCCCCCCCAGACCTTTAACTAATAATCTCTGCAGGTCAGGGGAGTTTGTGGGAAGGTGTCTGATGGAAAGGCCCAGAGAGATTCTGACCCATATTAAAAGGCCGCCTGAAGGGCGACCTTTGGAACCAAAGGATTGAAGAGCTGGGACGAAATATGTGGTATAACCCACCTTATGCCGGGGTTCAACACACCAGGTTTCTTGCAGTAAGCAAATCCCGAAGGATTCTACAAGGAGATTCCAGTCGGGGATGGTAAGATTGCGTGCAAGGCCTGCTACGTTCCAGCTCAGGATCCGAAGCGCAGTGCCCGGAACAATGTTCCCAATAGCCTTCATTCCTGGAGATGTGCAAGGTTCTAATGTATTAGACTCAGGTTGCCTGCCTGGGGGTAACAGGATAACATCCCCTGTGGGGTTGTCCACTTTAGGGTGTACCCCCACCCTGACTAAAGATTTAGCTTCGGTGGGAGCTGATACAAGAGAAGCTGATGCTGGAGTTACCCTGTCACTACAAGTTTGGGATAGCGCAGGTGAAAGTGACCGTGGTGGTGAATCGGAAAAGGTCGAGATTGTAAATCGCTGAGCTACCTCGTGAGTGGCATTGCACGTCCGCCCAGCATCTGCTGCGACATATAAGTTGTGGTGATCAAAAGGGTGGCTAATGGAGGGGTGAAAAGGTGTGGTGCTGGGTAGTAGCCTAGCAAGTTTTCCCAGTTCATTCGAAGTAGAGCTACACCGCGCTAGACTGCTCTCAGGAATTGCTAAATCCAAAGTTACTGGTGACGATTTATTCTTAACATCGTGGGCTACACAGGGGGGCAGGGAGAGTCAATCGACCTCTTCTAAACAACCGAATCTGTTTGAGGTTGTTACTCCCTGCCACCTCCTATTAGAATATAGCCGGCCCCCGCTCTCCCCTCTATGGGCCGGATAACGGGGATTTGACCACTCGCCCACATGGTTTTGGACATGAGGGGGGGGGGTAAAAGAAGGTTAAAGATCTAGCAACAATGGAAGAGTTGTCCTCTCCAGAGTTCCAAGAACAAATATATTCTGCCGTCTGGGGTTACACGAAGGAGACTACTATGCAGTCACCTGGGATAGATTTGCGTGTCGGTCCTACCCAGGGGACTCTACGCACCATTAGGACTTTGCTTCTCAGGTGCCTTGGGGTCTGCCTATTAGTATTTAACCAGTGGATGACCTTGTTTTTGAGGGACCAATAGTTCTCTTGGATGGATCTCCCCAGAACAGGAACACCCGTTAATACTACCACAAAGGGCCTTGCTTCAGGGGGAAGGTCTATATACCCCCGCGAAAATTTTCGGCGTTCTGTGATCCCTGTTTGGTAGGATGATTGTAATTAGTGGCATTAGCCCTTTGAACAACAGCCTCTTTAATAGGTTTAGGAGGCTGTTGTAAAGGCTGTGGAAGTGGCTTAGTGGGGGGATTGATGAGTTTGGGATCAAGGCCTTTAGTACGTGGTTTGGGTAGTGGCTTAGGTATAGGCTTGCTGGGGGACGGTACGACTGGCATAATATGGGTTGTGTCTTCCTGGATTATGGAAGGCCCGTTGTTGTTTTGAAAAGCGAGGCTTGCTAAATTTAAAATACTCTTTTCCATCTCTAAAAGGTGGTTTTCAATTCGAGAAAGTCTAAGATCTAGCGGGGTAAGAAGCTTTTTTAGTGAGTTCCAGACTAATTCTAGGAACTCACCGTCGCTACCCCCAAGCGCGCTTGGATCCCCCCCAGTATTCGCCAGTGTGGTGGCAGTAGCAATTGAACACAGGCTTGGGCAATTCCCAGGAACATTTGGGGGGTCCGAGTCTAAGGCGACAAGACACGGTGCTGTTCGCTGGACAAATGAATTAACAATAGATGGACAGTGTATCCTAACAATTTTTGCCTTCTTCCGCGAGAAAGCAGACATTGTGGTGCGTTTCCTTTTTTTGAAGTGGGCCTTTCTGGTGGAGACCCTGTAGGGAAACATACTCCTCGGTGGTGGTAGGAGTTGTCAGATTGGGGGTTGGGTCTGTGTCAATATCTACACTCCTGTCACTAGCATACAGAAGGGAAGTATCCCTATTTTGTAGATGGGAGGAACTGGGAAACAGGGAGAGCCTTGGAGATAGGGGAGGGGTTTGGTGAACCTCGACCTGGGTTGTGATTAGTCGGGTATTAGGTAAATGTTCAGGGCTCTTAGCTGTTGCTATGTGACCTAAGGAAGATTTCTTGGATGATACAAAGGCTTCAGAGAGTCTTCTAGCAGCTTCTAGGTCCAGGGATACGCGTTTTTGCATTTTCGTAATTTCGTGGTCCATGGCTACGTTTGTTCTGGTGATAGTCATCCAAAGTTCCATTGACCAGCCTCCTGCCCTTAGCGGTTTTACTACGGGTAACCCGTGTGGACATGGTGGTGAATTAGTGCTTTATGTGGCTTGCTAAAGGGAAGGAAGGTGTGAATGAAGAGTGCACTGACTGGGGAGGATAAGAGCCAAGGGTTTAGGGTCCAGTCCAGTCTCTCCGGTCCTCGAACGGCCTCAAACGGCCCGCTCTTAGCCCGGTCTTCGCCCGAGCTGCGTCCCGCGCTGCAGGAGATTTGGACTGGTATATAGTAACCGTAGTGGGCGGGGGGCGGGACAACAGGGAGAGCGGACCGGAAGGTGTCACCCGGTCACGCAGGGACTCCTGGGATATGGAGTCCCTGCAACGCTCGCAGCCCCGCTGTCAGCCTCCGTCCAGTGCCCAGGCTACTTCCTCCCAAACGAAGATTCAGCCCCTCTCGGTCCTGGCGCTGCGGCACCCGCGAAGCGGGTGCGGCGAGGTTCGTGCTTTAAGGTCCGGTGCTAGGGCAGCCAAGTCCTCACATCCACAGAGCCCCGCTAAGCTCCTCACGGTAAGAAACTTTTAAAAGCTGGTCCCACAGGAAGCAAGGGAGTAGGGGTTTAAAAAGGTCCTCCAGAGGGCGGGGGGCGGGACAACAGGGAGAGCGGACCAGAAGGTGTCACCCGGTCACGCAGGGACTCCTGGGATATGGAGTCCCTGCAAGGCTCGCAGCCCCGCTGTCAGCCTCCGTCCAGTGCCCAGGCTACTTCCTCCCAAACGAAGATTCAGCCCCTCTCGGTCCTGGCGCTGCGGCACCCGCGAAGCGGGTGCGGCGAGGTTCGTGCTTGAAGGTCTGGTGCTAGGGCGGCCAAGTCCTCACATGCACAGAGCCCCGCTAAGCTCCTCACGGTAAGAAACTTTTAAAAGCTGGTCCCACAGGAAGCAAGGGAGTAGGGGTTTAAAAAGGTCCTCCAGAGGGCGGGGGGCGGGACAACAGGGAGAGCGGACCGGAAGGTGTCACCCGGTCACGCAGGGACTCCTGGGATATGGAGTCCCTGCAACGCTCGCAGCCCCGCTGTCAGCCTCCGTCCAGTGCCCAGGCTACTTCCTCCCAAACAAAGATTCAGCCCCTCTCGGTCCTGGCGCTGCGGCACCCGCGAAGCGGGTGCGGCGAGGTTCGTGCTTGAAGGTCCGGTGCTAGGGCGGCCAAGTCCTCACATCCACAGAGCCCCGCTAAGCTCCTCACGGTAAGAAACTTTTAAAAGCTGGTCCCACAGGAAGCAAGGAAGTAGGGGTTTAAAAAGGTCCTCCAGAGGGCGGGGGGCGGGACAACAGGGAGAGCGGACCGGAAGGTGTCACCCGGTCACGCAGGGACTCCTGGGATATGGAGTCCCTGCAACGCTCGCAGCCCCGCTGTCAGCCTCCGTCCAGTGCCCAGGCTACTTCCTCCCAAACAAAGATTCAGCCCCTCTCGGTCCTGGCGCTGCGGCACCCGCGAAGCGGGTGCGGCGAGGTTCGTGCTTGAAGGTCCGGTGCTAGGGCGGCCAAGTCCTCACATCCACAGAGCCCCGCTAAGCTCCTCATGGTAAGAAACTTTTAAAAGCTGGAATAACATAAACGATAGTTTAGACGTAGGACTGAGGTCGACTAGGTCTCTATTGAATATGTTAGACTTAATTATGAATGCCAGCTAGCTCAGAGGTCACTAGAAACTTTCTCGAGTAAACAGGAAGGTGTTTAACTTTCCTGAATAGACAAGAAGGGATTAGTTTTTGACAACCGCATAAACATCACAACTTTGCTCCCTCTAGAATAAGGAGTATATCTCCAGAGTCGCGGAAACAATAGATAACTATTTCACTCAGTCAATCGTGCATGCTTAGTTTCACCAGAAGCGCAGAGAAATAGAGAGACGGGCGTTTTCAATAAAAGTGGTTATTTATTGAACAGTCTTCTTTCTCATGCAAGAGAAGTGTGTTGCCACAATTTCAATACTTGTCATAAAGTAAAGTGCGTACAGTAAAAGGAGTATTATGAAATAATACTGTAAAAGCATGGTACAGTTTCTAAGCCATACCGTGTTTAAAATAGATAAAATATATACATACATAAAATCATTGACTAAACGTACTCAACTGGTGCTTCTAAGATACGCCTACCCCGGTGTACCTAACCTAAGCCTAGTACGTGGGAAGGAGTAAGTGAGCTGCAGTTTAAGATAGTTTTTGCCAAGAATCTGAATCAAGAATTCTCTAAGGATCTAATCAGCTCCGTACCTTGGTTATATAATGAAGGAGGTCTTGTATCTCGTTATCAGGACTCGATCTCCCAGTAACCCGCAAGGGTGACTGGAAACACTGGAGCTGGATTTCTCGGCAGGAGAAAAGACAGCGTCTCTCTCAGTACGTCAATGGGAGGGTTGGCTTCCTTCGGCACTTGCTATAGCGAGGCGCGTCAGGCAAGTAGATAGTCGATCTGCTCCAAACCACTGTGTGTTTGTTAGGGCAGCTGTTGGTATATTTGTACCTGGAAGGTGCCGGGTTTGACGTAAGGTTGGACATAAGACGTCACTAAGAACTTACAGTTCTTTTAGGGCTCCAGTAGTTCTTGGACAAATCAAAACAGAAGCAGGGGAAATTCCCGGGCTGCTGGAGGCTTGGTTTGTTTAAAGAACGCGTTGTACTTTCTAGGAGTCTATGGGAGTAGCCTTGCCGTATTTGGACTGCATTGGCTATGACTAAATATGGATATAATTCTTATGCCTTTATAATGATATGATTTGTTTATAACCACATAAGGGCAAAAATCGGGAATATTTAAATAGGGTCCTAGATACGTTCACAACAGTGTTATTGACTGTTGAAGTTGTTAGTGAGACCAATAATTCGTCAGGAGATCAAAGTGTGAGTAATGGTTATGATTGCATAGATACTGATACTGATTGGCATTTGCTAAACTAAATGGAATTGTGTCCTTATTGTCGCAAATATTGAATGGAGTACATCTAGTTAAGCTTGATGTACATCTCGAATGTTTGCTGGCTAGACCAGGTGTCCTAAACCCTGCAGAAAATACATGCACATACTAGAAAACTATGTTGCTATGCCCGTTCTGGCACACACACAAATAACAATGAGAAGGCTTGACCCTCACATGCATTGGTTTGTTTATTCAAAGAATCAATTATGTTTAACCTAATCAGAAAAGCTGTACCTCATACTTGGTGCATTCATATTGTTTGATGAATTCTCCCTCTAACTGCTGTGAGGTATTGTATGATAAATTTGTTTCCTGATCCAATAATGGATTATAGCGAGCACCTTGCAGCCCTTATGGGTGGCTTGGACACTCGATGTTCTGTTGTGGATGCTATTTTAATCGAGAATCTGCGAGTGTGAATTCTCATAGGATATATGGGGAATCGCTGAAGTACAAGAGATGTAAAAAAATGTAAGATCCTGAAAAACATCTTGGGGAAATTGCTTGGCTGTGCTGAAACGAAATACCCCACTTAATTAAATGATTGATTGCTCTGCTCAACCAACTTCATCATCATCATCATGTTCTTTATTCGGCATTTCATTAACACCATAAAAGTACACTGTTAAAAATATTCAAACATTCCTTAAAAGTGACATCCTCTATAATACATCTCACTTAGTTCATCAGTCATATATTAAAAACAATATTTTAAATCAAGGTATTATAATGTCATTTCTCATGTTTCGATCGTAGCCCTTAGTCTAACTGAGGTTCTTAAAAAATTAGTAACACAAAATAGAGTCAGGGGATGTCTAGACACTTTTAAAAATACAAGAGCATCTTTCACTAATCTAAGGTTGGCCTTTTTTAAAAGATCTACTAAAAAACGACGCCTGGGCATTTGATAAAATGGGCATAATAATACAAAATGAAGGGTGTCCTGCGGAGATCGGTGATCGCAGCCGCTGGGACCCTTTGACTCAACTGAATTAGTGAAACCCGCAGGCTCAGCTAATAAATGATGGAAAAGGTTGAGCCTAAAACGTGTTAATAAAAACCTATCCTGAGTTTTATATACAAGGGCAAGGTAGGGCTCCAACCCGCTGCAGGACTTCACTACAGCGTGTGCCTGAACTGAATGCTTATTTCTCACATCCACTTCCCTTGCTGTGGCTTTATGTTTACGGAGGGTCTCATTTATTCTGACTTGATCCTGTTTAGTAATACACAGTGGGTTTGAGAGATCTACACAGCCAATACTCTCAAGGCCCACCTTCACATATTTCAGCCACGGAATAGACATTCCTTGCTCCCTACCCATACAGTCTATAATTATCTGCTGAGTCAGGTTTGCTTCCTGATTTACCCATATCTTTAACCAGGCCACAAGGGGCCTGTTCCTCACCCTGTCCTCCAGATACTTGCAGCCTAATTCCTCATGTACTATATATGATGATACACATTGAGGAACTTTAAGGAGCCTCCTCAGGTATTTGTTTTCCTCTATCTGTAATTTGGTAACATCCGCCATCCCCCACAGTTCTGCCCCATATGAAACTTTGGTGGAAGTGATAGAGTTATACATAGTCAGCATTTGCTCAGGGGACCATCGTCCCAATCTGCGGCCAAAATTCATTACAGCTCCTGAGCTAGCTGCTAACTTATTACAGTGTTCCTTGATCAAAGGTTTAAAACTCAAATTCCTATCAAATAGGATGCCCAAATATAAAAAGGTCTGTACCTTTGCCAAGCTTGCAGAGCCTATTCTATAGTTAAAATTTTTCCCAGAATATTTTGGACCCACCTCCATGACATATGATTTTGTCAGATTGGCAGATAAGTCTAAACTGTTCATAAACTCTACGAACCCATCTATCAGACGTTGCAGTCCCAATGGTGTGCGTTCCAACAGGACCGCGTCGTCCGTGTAGAGCAGGAAGGGGACTGATCTGCTTCCAATTCTAGGTGAGTCCACTTTTAAATTAGTTAAAAAGCTTTCTAAACCATTAATATAAATGGAGAACAGGAAGGGTGCCAATATGCATCCTTGCCTGAACCCACTCGTGCATTTAAAAGACTTCGTTTGCCCTCCCTCCAAGTTATACCTCACTTTTGCAGTTGTATTTTGGTGAAGGGCTCTCAAGATATTTATGAGACCAACACCGACCCCAAGACCAGACATTATGGCCTACAGCTTTGTTCTGTTTACACAATCGAATGCTGCTGCCAGGTCCATAAAAGCTTGATATACTTTTTCATTACTAGCTACTGTATACTTCGTGACCAATAGATATAGATTTAAGCACTGGTCTGTCGTGGATCTACCAGCCCGGAAACCATACTGAACATCTGTAAGGATATGGTTTTCCTCTTCCCAGCTCATGAGACTGTTCAGGATGGCCCTACCCATTACTTTAGCTGTTACATCTATCAGAGAAATGGGCCTATAACATTGAGGGCTATCCCTACTGCCCTTCTTAAATATTGGTACTATTGTGGCCGTCGACCATGAGCGGGGTAGGCCCGAGACTGTGGCCGCATTTATTACTCTAGTCAGTACTGGACCCCATAAATCTACACCACTTAAAAAAGGTCTGGCGGGATCCCGTCTGGACCAGGGGCTTTGTTTCGGTTGAGGCCCTTAATACCCCCCTCAATCTCCTTTAGTGTAAATACTGTCGCCTCTGAGCCAAACTCCCTGCTTACACCCTGTTCCCCATCCGTCTGGGTCCCTCTGTTATATAGACCACCAAAATGTTCCACCCACTGTTCTGGGAGTACATTTGATGCTATATTAGGGATATTTCCGTCTTGGAAGCACGGTCTATTGATTATTGACCAAAAAGTGGAGAGATCCCTTCTTTCTGCTGCCTCTCGTAGGTCTTCCCACGTTTGAATTTGGAGGGCTTTCTTCCGGCGTCTTACTTCTTGTTTGTACTGTAGACTCCAGTGAATGACCCTTAGATCGTCTCTGGGTTTATGTTTAAGGGCCGCTCTAAGATTTCTTTGGGCTAGGGAGCATCTTTCATCAAACCATTTGGGGTTAGTTATTTTCTTTCCTTTCCCTGTCGTGTGCATTAGGCTATCTACTAGCCGTCCTATTTCTTCAAATGCCTCGACCAGCGGGGTCCCATTTATTTCTACGTTTAGGCACACCTCTAGGTGTTGTTTCCCCTCTACCAGTAGTGATTTATAAAAGCGATCTCCATCCAATTTTGCCCATTTTAGACGCCGGCCCTGGTCCGTTACCATCTCCCTAACATCTAATGTTCTCATCCTTGTTTCAGTGATCACCCGTGACACTGCCACTGTCACTGTTAGGGGGTTATGGTCACTGAAACCACTGCAGTCAATATTTAATCCCAGAATACGTTGTCTTAGCAGATAAGAAACAATTACAAAATCAATGTAGGAACAATACCCTCTTCCTTTAAAGCTAGGGTTGACCTCTCCGTTGGCATTAAAAGATAACAGGTCCATAGAATTTTCCAAATCAAACATTTTCATCATCATGCTGAGTTTGACCCCTTGTACCGTGTGGTCAAAATGGGCTCCCTCTTCTATATTACAAGAAGACCACTTTTCCGTGAAAGGTATCAACTGAGGGCACAAATGACAATTAAAATCCCCTGCAATTAAAATCAATGGAGCCGAAGCATCCTTCCCCCGCTCTCTGTGTCCCTAATCTTTCCTCCAGCTCCCCCACTCTGCAACCACCCGTGTTATAAAAATTAACTATAATCAGATTTAGGTCCTTAGTTTTATACTGTACCGCTAACATACAGTCTGACTTCCAGTTAAGATCCTTCCAGGTCCAGCCGCGGTGCGTCCATTGGGGCGTGGGGGCGTAGCCCCCCCGCCCGCAGCTCCCTCGGCGTTTGAACTTAAGTAAACTGAATCAGTTTACTTAAGTTCAAAGACGCCGAGGGAGGGAGAACTGACAATCATGTCAGTCAGCATGACGTCGGACCTCCCACCCCCTTCAGAGACTAAAAGGGGTGGGCGGTCTGGCGTCATGTTGATTGACGTGATTGTCACCAGCAGCAACACAAGTGCGCATGAGTGGGGACGGAGGGTGAATTTTCGCACCGTGCCCACTCATGCGCACTTGTGTTTTTCCTTGTTTGCGCATGCCCATTGGGCTCCCAATGGGCGTGCTGCGGGCGAAAATTAGCCGTGCCCTTTGCCATGCCTGGCGCTGCTGACAGCGCCAGGATTGGCTGGGAGAGGCTGCCACTCCACTCCAGGGCCGGCCCGTTCGTGAAGGCGCCAAGGCAGGGGAGCTGCAGCAGAGGTGGCGCGGACCAGCTTAGGTAAGTTTTCTGTTTGATTATTTAATTCCCCGCTCCCCCCACGATCCCCCAAACCCCCGCAAGCCGCGACTGCGAGTGGATGATAGTGGTTTTGCCAGGTGTTCATCATTGCCTTCGTGAAAGCGCTGCAACAGCTTGGTGGGTCTCTTAGGCGTGGAGGTGGAGGAATGAGAAACGTGGCGAGAGACCCAATTTTTTCATCCGTGTTTAACATCTATGCTGGGCTTGCCTACGTTGCAACTTGCGAGAGTTAAAAAGTGAGGGGTACATCATGCCGCAGTTTTGATTTACTCTTCACACGAGGTGGCAAAAGTACCACCATTTATGTATTCACTCGTATGGCGGTGATACTAGAAGTGATAAATTTACTGAAATGAAAAGCGTGATGATTTTATCATATGCATGCTGCTCAGTCAGAACCAACATCTTTTTTTGAGTGAATAACGCCACATTTGCCCGTTATTTTAAGTATTGGAATGGAGTGGATGAATTTTTGGATTCTTCGCCTAATATTTGACGGTCTCTGTATTTTAAATATTCTTAAATATGCTTGGACTGCCACTTCCAAAACTACTCAAAGCAGTGAAATACCACAGTAGCGCCCAATTAATTGTAAATGGCATTTTATTGTGTGGAAATGTTATCTGGTGTGTGTATTGCATGCTGGATTGTTTTGATTTAGATATGTGCTAACTTTTGCCACATGACTTTTCATAGTATGCTGTGCACTACTTTTCGCTAACTGCACCAGGCCAAATATACACCATTCGATAGTTGATTATAGGGAGACGACCGTGTTTGGCGTTTTGATCAGGTGATCGCCTGTGCGTCCAGTGCAGTGTTTATATCAGCATTACATTTGAGATTCATACCGAGATTTGGTATGGTATGTGAAGTGTGCGTTTCATTGTAAATGTGCAATTACTGCGTCACAGTAAATTATGCAGATTAGCGCGCACGATGTTGTCCAGAGTTAAATTGGCGATCAGTCTCTGTATGCTTGTTAGGAGAGCATTACATTTAACTGTGTGTTAGAACAACTTTAAAGTTTCAGACGTACCCACATTATACGAAATGCACGCGCACATGTGAAAGGTTTAGTCGACAACTACATTTTTCTGTGCTGCTTTATTTTTCCAATGACATTTGAGGTTTCCGCTCATTTTTATGGCAAGTGACAGTGTTGAAACTTCCTTGTGGGGAGTAAACCTTAACCTATTCAAAGCTGCCTATCTCACGCATCACATTTTGTCTGCACGTTTGCATCCCTCACACTCCTGCCTGCCTGCCTGCTTGCTCCTCTTCAAAATGTATGTGTCTTGTAAAGCGCACTGCTGCCCTGAGGCGTCGTGGCGCTGTAGACCACTGGGGCACCTGTCCTGGCTATCCCTGTGAGATGGTCCCTACTGGGTATCTCCAAGGTGAAACCAGGCATCCCCGGCGAATGTGGGGGGCCATTGTAGAGATGAGGCAATCTAATGCCCAGAGTTGCCGAGTGTGATCCCTGGTTAGAGTAGGCACTGAGGCGAGAATTATCGAGTCCGCTGACCCTGGTCAACGACCCTGCCGCGTCGGGAATTGAACCCTGGTCCCGGGCCGTTCTCTGCTTCCGGGTCTGCCGCCTCTAACCAGTGAGCCACACCACTCCACCAAGCGTCCTATTGTCTGCCTGCTCCTGTTTTTGTTGAAGAGGCGTTCAATAGTTTCTCTGGCGAGGTAAGGTTGGGTATAAGGGAGAAAGTGTGTGGTGGTTAAGGTGGCTGATGCAATGGTCCTCCACAGAAAGCGGAGCGGGGGGGGGGTGGGGGGGGTTCAGGGTCATATGTGTTTCATGGTGGAAGAGTGCGGAGCTGACAAGTTTCACACTTCTAGGCACGCACACAGTCTAAATTTAGTCTTTTCATTCTGGGACTTGTAGTCCCGGTTAATTAGAGATACAGGAATACATAATCCACATGATGAAGGAGATGTTTGAAGATAGAGTGCTGTGGGATATGGGTGCAATTTTGGCAGATAGAAACGGTTAGCAGCCCCTTAGTATGATGGTTTTATTTAAGTTTTCTGGAGAGGTGCATGAGTGCACAGGGAGAGAACGGAGACAGATTATTATAAGGTCCCAAGTAGAGCAAGGGACAGAGCGATGGATACGAGATAAAGTTAAAGGCAAAAGTGGAACAGATGGGAGAGGGAAAGACACAGCCACTGATGCAGAAGGGGCACAGAGCAAAGGATCTAGGAGTAGTGGATAAAGGCAAAGGGGGTTGGGAGGGATGGGCACAGGGAAAAGAAAATGTACAGAGGAGTGATCAGTAAGGGCATGTGGAGAGGCAAAGAAGACACAGAGGAGTGATATGTAAGGGCACAGGGAGAGCAAAGACACATATACTGAATAAGCAGCTACCTATTGTATATGATATCTCTTTATTAATGTAATAACTTCACTTTCACAATTGTTTTATTAACCTTCCTGCTTGAGAATAATTTTACGCCTCACCACTTTCAAATGTCACCAGCCGCCCCTGTCCAGGTCCCTTCCAGATTCAGACGGACCCACAAAAGGAGGCCCCCTTTAGCTCTACCTGCCGTAGATCTAACAGCTGGGATTCCGAACATTTTATAACCGACCAAATTGAAATTAGTCGGTTAGATTTCCCAGGTTTCTTGGGCACAAATTACATTATATTTATTTATATATTCCAGCCACTCAGTGTTTCGAAATTTGGCTGAAAGCCCCGCTACGTTCCAGGACAGTAATTCCAAGGTGTTCCAATCGCTCATCGCTATAGAACCTGTGGCAGAGGTCGGTCCATTAACTATATTAATGTCGCTTACTTTCCCTCCTAGTATATTGCCGTGTGCCCCCTGTTTCATATTTGGGAGCACTCCATTTATTATCTCATTATCATTTTTCCTTATCTGTGGGTCACTTTCCTTAGCTGTTATAGTCTTGGGTAGTCAATCCACTTCGCTCATGTGTGAACCCCAACTCAGTGGAGCATATTTGTTATATAGTGAAATGGCACAACCTTCCCTTTTTTGGGCTTCCCAACTCTCAAGTGTCTGTAGTCCTTTGGTTTGATAAGCCGGTTTCTCATTCCTAGCTCTGTGTATCCAGCCCCTCCCTCTATTAGATTGCTGTGACCACTCCTCGGAGTTTCCCCATTGCCCTCCGGTGGTCCCGGGCTGATAAGACTTATAGAAATAACTTAGGTCTTGCACTTCTATACTAGTACGCATATCTTTCTGTTGGGCGGTAGTAGCATGCTGGACTGCCCTAGGATCATCAAAGTTTACCACAATACAATCACCAACTTTATTTTTCTTGTTATTTCCCACCCAGCCCACTCTCCTTACGTGAAAGATCTTACATTTTGCTTCTTGGGGCAGAGGCCTATTACAGTTTAACCAATGTATTGTTTTATTTTTTAATTGGTCATAGGATTCCTCCACTTCTGCATTCAGTTCCGGGACCCCCACTAGGACCGCAATGTATGGGGCACAATCTGGGGGTAAATTTAAATTGGGGTGTGATTTCTTTACACTGGTCTTTCCTAGCCCTTCCTTACCGGGGCCCTTCTGTGAGCCATTTTCATCAGTGTTCAATCTCTTACCTTCCACCAGCCCCCCCTTTTTTATCCTTCAGTGGAGTTTTTACTGCAATGGGGGGTCTAGGTATTTCATTAAGAGTTCGGTCTATTTCTCCCTCTCTTACATTCCCTCTCCCTATATTTTTCAGAGGGTCACCCCTTATTAACTTATCATTTAAACATCCTAAGGTGTCCTTTATCACCTCCTCAGACTTCCCAAGTCTATATTCAATAGCTTTAAGTCTGTCCCCCAACGGTTCTAAGTGAGCTAAAAGAACAGCCTCCAGCTTTCTCCAGAATGAGTCCTCCTTTCCCGCAGAGGTCTCCACTGTCTCTAGAGCAGTCCCTTCATCTAGTATAGCCTGCAGATTGTCCCCAGGTCCATTGTCCTCAATAACTGTTTCTTTCTGGGTACTTTTCCGGCCTTTTTTCGTCTTTTTCCCTTTCTGGTCGGGACCTACTCGGGCAGCTCCACGCTTTCTTTTACTAGTTGCCCCCCCGCAAACGCTCAACTAGTAATTCTGGTTCCTCAAGGGTTGCTTCCTCCTGCAATGATAAATTTGCGTCCCAACTCTGAGGAGTTTCAAGGTCCCGAGCGGTCTGGGTGACTATATTCTCCTCTTGCGGGGCGGTTATTGTATCACTTTGTCCTTGTTTGACCGGTGTACAGGCACGCTCGATGGCCCCCAAAGAAGATCTTTTTGTAAAAATTGGGTCCATTGAGAGACGACGCTCTGTCAGCTCAATCTTGTGCGCAAGGACTGAGGAAGCTCTAAGAATGAATTGATCAAGGGTCCCTGCAACACTTCCTGTTGTTATGCCCCTCCCCAATACCAGTCCTCAGCGGCATGTTACCCAGGGATTTTCTCAATACCACACCAACAATAATAGTAAAGCCAACAGTCAAATCTACATACCCGATACCAAGGGTTTGGGGGGGGCAGCCCTGCCTCGACCTGGCTCAAACAGGCTTAAACGGGCCCGCCCTTGCCCCGGGCTTCGCCCGGCGCTCGTCCCGCGTTTCACGGGCGTGGTCTAGATTTATAGGCGGCAGGCAGATGGAGGAGGAGCCCAGGTGCTGAAGGGCTGAGGGCGCTTGGTAAATGCAGTCCTCGGTTCGCAGGTCCCAAAAGTCAATCACCGCTTCCGCTGCGAGCGGCACTTGCAGGTGTGGCTCCTCATTTTCCAGACCCGATTTGTGGCTCCTAGTGATCCAGACAGGATTATATTTGCTTAGATTTGGATGTGGAACTACATTCCTTTTTTGTGTATAATTTGTGGCCTGTATTGAAGGAGAAAGCATTCATCTGTCACTCTTACTGGTGCTGGGCAGTAACCTTCAATAGATAGGGAATGAGTAATGTAAGGAAAGGCACTTATGGAAGTGGTGGTGGAAGAAATTTGAGTTTCTGGAAGAAAATGAAAGTTGAACATTGTAAACAAGTACATTTATCAAGAAACTACAGCATTACCTAGAGTTGACCATGCTCGAGCAGGAACTTATGAATAAGAGTGATGTACACCATTATGGAGTCATACTCTCGACATTTCTCATTCTTAACTGCTATGAGCTATAACCACCACATTTTGAAACGCATTGCTTCGAGTTTGAGTTCCAGGGCAAAAAGTAGCTCTAAAAGGCATATCGGGCAAATCAGCAACTCCGATTGAAACCTGAGGCTGTGAAGAAGAAAATAAATAACAATGTAACTCTGGCATTAAATGCCAGAGGGGATTGCACGAAAGGATGACTTGAGATCTGAAGACTTTTACTCTAAGGAAATACAAATCAATAGCATATGACTCTGTTATTATCCCAGAGTTAATATGAAGGGAGAGTTGGGATGCCACTTTAGGTTTAAATCTTTTTATTGATTTGAACGACGGAAATGAGAAAAAACAATGCACCAGCAATGATGCCCATTACACGGGCAGTAGGCAGTTGAAAAGCTACAGGATGTAATAAAAAAACTCAAAAGGGAACTACCCAACCAACCGCCACCATTAACCCCTCCAATCTCCCCTTCCCCCCCCACCGCAGATATTGCCAAGGAGGTATCTGGGGCCAACAACCATCAAACGACTGGCCTTGATATTGAGTGGAGTCTTGCGATAGTGCCGTAAGTTGCAAGAGGCGCATGTACCTAGGGCATGTGAGTTCGCGGAATTCAGAGCATAGAAGGCAGATAAAAGGGCACCACAGATCTGGGAAAGATGCCAGTCGCCCTGGAGAGAAAAGGAAATGTGCTCCATGCCTACATGTACCAAAGCCTGTGCATCCACCCCTGTATCGTAGGTGTCCTATCAGAACCCCACGTTGAGAGTATATTCTGCAAAGCCGCCCCTAAAGTGATAGCTATCTGCTTCCCTTTACGCGATTTAAGGGTAAAGGTAAGTCTATCAGTGACGCCCAGGATGATGTATTCTGGAAATCGTAAGATAGTAATGTTGAAGTGGAGGTCTATGTCGTTAAAGACTTGAGTCCAGTAGGGCTTGAGAATGGGGAATTCCCACAGTATATGCAGCAGGGTGCCGTCAGCTCTGCACCCCCTCCAGCAGCTCGGGGAGCAATCGGGGTGTCCGTTGTGCAGCCTATGGGGGGCTAAGGTACCAATATGTCACTATTTTAGTAGTAGACTCTACACTAGAGATGTTGTGTGCTGAATGTCCGGCCCTGTAATGAATGTCGCTCCACTCCCTCTGAGTCAATGTCCGCCCCAGCTCTACTTCCTACCTTTTCTGACCTTCGGATCTGATCTCTGTTTACGGGGGGCGTAAGATGTGATAAAGTTCTGTTATGAGACGTTTGGGAACCTTTTTGGATAGTAAACATCGTTCATCTGTGGCAAGCCTTCTCTCAGCTCCTTGACGCACCCGAGACTGCATCACCCAGTGCCGTATTTGTTGGTAGTGATATCTTTCTGATTCGGGCATTGCAAAGTCCGCTCTAAAATCTTCAAAAGACATGGGTCCCTTCTCAGTAAAAGAGTGTCCTATGGATCTGCGGCCGTCATTCTCCCAATGGGAAAAGGCTGCCTGGTCAAAGCCCCGGGTGGAGTTGGTGTTGCTCGTGATAGGAGTGAGGGGCGATGGGAATGTGGTGAGGCTGTTGCGTGTAGCCGTGGAGTCCCAAGCAGTAAGCTTAGCTCGCCCTATCGGGGAGCCATAGAGACCTGAGGCCTGGAGGCTTTTCGGAGAAAAGGGATCCTCCACAGAGGCTGCCCAGCCAGCGCTCACATCATAAAGAGCCAATGTTTCTCGGACTCTAGCTGAGCCCACTCCAACACAAAGCGAATCTGAGATGCCTTGTAATAATAGTCCAGATTGGGCATTCCCGAACCACCCTCCCCAGGAGATCTGAAAAACATGTCTCTGCTTATCTGTGGTTTCCTGTCTGCCCAGACAAAGGAAGAGAACTCTGCTTGAAGCTGCTTCAGCATGCCCAGGGGCGGCTCCACAGGCAGTGTTTGAAGGAGGTAAAGAATTTTGGGGCGTATATTCATTTTAAGAGCTGATACCCGACCCAGCCACTAGAGGCCGAATGGGCGTCAGCGCTGCACGTCACGCCGTATCTGTGTTAGTATACGCATGTCGTTTAATGAGACTGCCCCGCAGTCGAGGTTGCCAGCATTATACCCAGGTAGGGATGTTTTTTGGATCCCACCGAATGGGACACGCCTGGGCGAGGGTGTCCATAGTTGGAGGCTGCAAGTAGAAACCCAAGGCCTGCGATTTAGAGACATTTACATGAAATCTAGAGGCGTTGCAGAACTTCTCCAGCACTGCGAGGAAAGCCGGGACAGACAACCTGGGAGATTCAAGCGTGGCGATGATGTCATTTGCATAGAGGCTGATGGTGTGCCTCCCCCCAAGAACCAAGCTGATTCACTGGTTTCCCCTAATCCTCTGGACCAGCGGATCCATATAGAGGCAAACAAAAGTGGGGAGAGCGGGCAGCCTTGTCATGTGCCTCTGGCTATCGGAAAGGGATCAGACGTGCAGCCATTCACTCGGACGATGGCCGAGGGATAGCTATACCCACAAAGCACCCACCTGCGGAATCAATGTCCTATTCCAAACCGCTCCATCATGGTCTTGAGGAAGGGCCAGTGCACCTGTTGAATGCCTTGTTCAGCGTCAACAGAAAGCACCACTCTTCACTGTTTGGTGGTGTGCCTTGTCTATGAGGTGAAGCAACCTCCTAGTGTTGTCGCTGCACTGTGTCGTTGCCACAAATCTGGCTCGGTCTGGTTCTATTAGTCCAAGCATCAATGGGCTCAGTCTATTCACCAATATCCCTGTGAAGATCTTGAAGCCATTGTTTAACAGGGAGATAGGCCTGTACGAGGCGCAGTACATGCCGTCCTTACCGAGCTTGGGCAAGACAACCACTGATGCCATGAGCATTGTGGGATATATATTTACAACAAGGGGTGGTGATGGACAGAGTCTCTGAATTAAGCAGAGTACTCTCACCCAGTCAAGAGATCAGGGCTAGATCCAACACCGTTTTTTAGCTCATTGCACCATCCCAGTTTCAGAACCTGGCTGTATGCAAATTAGTCTGTCCCCGGCCCAGTGCATCATGGGAACAGGGCAGACCAGACTACAAAAGCCAATTCTTACACTGGGAAGGAAACAAGCTTCCGGGGACCGGTTTCTGGCATTTCAGCCGTCTTCGGCCCGGCTTGCTTGAATCCTGATGGTGCAATGAGCAAGGGACTCACATCTGAGTATACCCTTCCACGCTTAGGGTGGACAAAAATATTTACAACAAGGGGTGGTGATGGACAGAGTCTCTGAATTAAGCAGAGTACTCTCACCCAGTCAAGAGATCAGGGCTAGATCCAACACCGTTTTTTAGCTCATTGCACCATCCCAGTTTCAGAACCTGGCTGTATGCAAATTAGTCTGTCCCTGGCCCAGTGCATCATGGGAACAGGGCAGACCAGACTACAAAAGCCAATTCTTACACTGGGAAGGAAACAAGCTTCCGGGGACCGGTTTCTGGCATTTCAGCCGTCTTCGGCCCGGCTTGCTTGAATCCTGATGGTGCAATGAGCAAGGGACTCACATCTGAGTATACCCTTCCACGCTTAGGGTGGACAAAAATATTTACAACAAGGGGTGGTGATGGACAGAGTCTCTGAATTAAGCAGAGTACTCTCACCCAGTCAAGAGATCAGGGCTAGATCCAACACCGTTTTTTAGCTCATTGCACCATCCCAGTTTCAGAACCTGGCTGTATGCAAATTAGTCTGTCCCTGGCCCAGTGCATCATGGGAACAGGGCAGACCAGACTACAAAAGCCAATTCTTACACTGGGAAGGAAACAAGCTTCCGGGGACCGGTTTCTGGCATTTCAGCCGTCTTCGGCCCGGCTTGCTTGAATCCTGATGGTGCAATGAGCAAGGGACTCACATCTGAGTATACCCTTCCACGCTTAGGGTGGACAAAAATATTTACAACAAGGGGTGGTGATGGACAGAGTCTCTGAATTAAGCAGAGTACTCTCACCCAGTCAAGAGATCAGGGCTAGATCCAACACCGTTTTTTAGCTCATTGCACCATCCCAGTTTCAGAACCTGGCTGTATGCAAATTAGTCTGTCCCTGGCCCAGTGCATCATGGGAACAGGGCAGACCAGACTACAAAAGCCAATTCTTACACTGGGAAGGAAACAAGCTTCCGGGGACCGGTTTCTGGCATTTCAGCCGTCTTCGGCCCGGCTTGCTTGAATCCTGATGGTGCAATGAGCAAGGGACTCACATCTGAGTATACCCTTCCACGCTTAGGGTGGACAAAAATATTTACAACAAGGGGTGGTAATGGACAGAGTCTCTGAATTAAGCAGAGTACTCTCACCCAGTCAAGAGATCAGGGCTAGATCCAACACCGTTTTTTAGCTCATTGCACCATCCCAGTTTCAGAACCTGGCTGTATGCAAATTAGTCTGTCCCTGGCCCAGTGCATCATGGGAACAGGGCAGACCAGACTACAAAAGCCAATTCTTACACTTTTCTGTATCGTTTTTGGCCACTATAGGTGTGGTAGGGTATACTCAGACATGAGTCCCTTTCTCACTGCTCCATCAGGATTCAAGCAAGCCGGGCCGAAGAGGCTGAAATGCCAGAAACCGGTCCCCGGTAGCTTGTCTCCTTTCTGGTGAAGAATTGGCTTGGTAGTTTGGTCTGCCCTGTTCCCATGATGCACTGGGCCAGGGACAGACTGATTTGCATATAGCCAGGTTCTGAGCTGGGATGGGGCAGTGAGATAAATAACGGTGATGGATCAAGCCCTGATCTTTGGACTGGGTAAGAGTGGTCTGCTTAATTCAGACACTCTGTTCATCACCACCCCCTTTTCTGTATCATGAGCATTGTGGGAGGCATCACTGAAGCATCACCTATGGCGTTGAATAGTCGTGTAAAAATTGGGGCTACGACTGAGCAAAAAGGTTTATAAAAAATGGCTTGAGGAGCTTAAGCCTTGCGATGGCTGAGATTACCTCCCCTATTTGGATCGGTCCATCTAATGTGGCGCCCTGGTTGGGAGATGAGCGGGAGTGTGTTATGTGCCTGAAATATGCCGAGAAGTTTTGCTCCGGGATTTGTTGTGCCGATTAAAGATTGCCATAAAAGTCCCTGAAGGCGCGGGAAATGTCCGCCTCCCGAGTCAGTTCAGAGCCCCCCTCATCTGTGATTGTGGAAACCGCCGCCTGACGTTGCACGCAAAGTTTGTTCGCTAATAAGCAGATGCATCTGTCTCCCCCAGTGTAAAACATGTGTTTGAGTGGGAGGGCTGCGTATTCCATCCGGTCAAGATCCAAGCTAGCTAATTGGGCTCTTGCAGCTTTGATTTGCCTCCATACTCTCGGGGCACCTGTTCTTTTGTGAATCCCCTCTAGTTCGGAGACCTGCCGGGAAAGCTCCTCCTTTTTCTCCCTGCGAGTTTGTTGTCTGCAGATGATGTAGCTCTTAGGTCTCTCCTGGCCACCAGTTTAAGTGTTTCCCATAAGGATACTATAGATGTGTCGGGAGTATCATTCACGGTCAGATAGTCTTTTAACGTCTTGGTGAGGTGGGTAATAACTTTGGGGCGATGGAGTAGTGTGTCCCCAAGCCTTCACGAGAAGGATGGACGAGAGGCAGGTGGATACAGCAGAGCCATGGTCAGTGCTGCGTGATAGGACAGCGACTGCGGATCAATAACCGAGTTCTGCAGTAAAGGGAGGTGGATCAGGACCAGAAGAAATAATGTAGGCGAGCATAAGTTCCGCGAGAGTGGGAGTAAAAGGTGTAGTCGTTTGTGTCCTGATGAAAGTGACGCCACACATCGAATAACCCCAGGTCTTCAAACCACTGCCTCGTGCTATCTGATAGGGCTCCAGTCTGTCCCTGCCTCTGCGCTGAGCGGTCTCGCTGGCCATCAAAGACAATATTCAAATTGCCCCCTATAAGTATTTGTCTGTCTGTTGGAGGAGGATGTCAGGTCGGCCACCGCTTTGCGTAGGAACTCCTCCTGGCCCTCATTGGGAGCGTAAATGGTAGCTAGTGTGATCGTGTGTGAACCCACAGTGAATGAAAGCGCCAAGAGTCTTCCCCGAATTTCCAACACTTTCGCCCCTACCTCCCCAGGGTAAGAGCGCGGAATGAGAATTACAAAATTGGGCTTTTTGTGTGGGAGAGAGGAAAAGGAGTGCTGGGGAAAGGCCCTAGAGCGAAGCCTATGTGTATTGCTGCGCAGTAGGTTGGTCTCCTGTAGCAAGCAAACGTGGGCTTTGAAGTTTTCCATATATGACAGGATGGCTTTGTGTTTGGTAGGGTTGTTAGGCTCTTTCACGTTAAGGGTCAAGATTTTAATACTCAGCCGAGCAAGTAAAGGGGGCGCATTGCGATATGGTTGCTATGGAGCGTATCGTGCATACCCCGTTCGGGCCAGTGTACTGCAGCATCCATGGGCGCTCTAACTGAGCAAAAGTCGCAAACATGCTGGCAGACCAAGCAATGTGCGTGGGCAAGGGGGGTGGGGAACCCATACAGGCGAGTAAAACACCCCAACAAAATGAGAACATTAAGGACGAGAAATTACAAACATTCAATGTCCAGGACGTACTGCTCCCAGGAATTGGAGATTAGGGTAAATGTGGTCGGCAGCTCCCAGCTCACCCCAGGCAGCTCACATTGTAGTGAAGACTATGTCCTACGGCCGGCAAAGGTGATAACTTCACATTACAGAGCATCTGTCTTGGCATGTCGATTCACTCCGAGTGCGCCCCTGATATGGACGCCAGGACTGCCCAGCGTTCTATGCCATAGTGTCAGGATCAGGGTGTGCTGACAGGCTGGGAGGTTTGATAGTAGTCCACCCATGTCCACTGCAGCAGCTACGCGGTAGGTTGTCCTTTGGTGATGTCTCCACTGTAGGATCCTCGATGCCCAATAGGTTACACGCCACTGACAAAGATCGGATTTGTCTCAGTTCTCCCTTAAATTGAGTCTAGGGGGGTTCCCCCAAGAATATTTGATCCCAGCATCTCTGAGGATGTGATCGGGCAGGAGGCTTTGCATTTGAGTAGGGTGGAGGCCACCAGGACCTGTTTCAGTGTAGGCTTTGAACCCTCATAGGTGAAGTCCGAACAACGCCTGGCCTCCCTGAGGATCCGCACCTTTAGTTGAAAATCATGTACGCACTTCAGGATATTTGCCGACGGGGCCGGCGCCTTCCTCCTGAGGCCCACTCTGAGTGCAATCTAACTTGAAGGGAAACTCAGGGGGTGTCCCCCAGAATGGAGCGAAAGAGGCCCGACACCAGTGCCTCAATTTCGCCGTTCCCCTCAACCTGAGCCATATCACGAATGCGGATGTTATTCCGGCAGGACCGGTTCTCCAAATTCTCCGTGTGGGCCTGGAGGTCCAAGTTATTTTGTTGTAGTTGAAGGATTTCTTGCTGGAGGTGCTAGAGTTCTTCATCCTGACCCGCTTTGCGTTCCTTCAACGTATTTATTCGTTCACCCGGAACGTCCACATCGCGCCGGACCTCTCAAGTCCGCTGAAAGCTCGTGCTTCATGGTGGACAGGTCCTCTCGGAGCAAGGAAAATGGCGACTCTATGAAGGATTGGCTGATCGGATCCTCTGGTGCACCGCCGTCTGCCGCCTCATCCGAGTGCTTTGCCGGTAATGTGCCTTTCGTCTGCTGAGCCACCGACTTAAGGAGCAAGTCTTTAACCAACCTGTCTTTTTTGCCTTTTGGTGCCGCCATCACACTGATTCTGTAGGGCCTTCCAGTGTGGGCGCTGCCCCGGGGCAAGCTGCTCACTGGGAAGGGCGATGTAAGTGAACTCAGATGCGCCGAGATGCCTGGGCTCTCTCCGCCCTCTCCTCTACAAATGCCGTGGGAGATATACTCGCCACGCCACCGGGGGCTCTTCTTAACGGTCTCTCTGCGTCAGGTCCGATGGGGACAGCTGCAAGGGTGTATGGCTAGTAGTGAACCTTGGGGCTTATCAGAACGAGTGAGATCAGGCCCTGCAGCCAGTCGTGTTTACTTGTGCCCTGGAGGGGAGGCCACTATGGCCAAACAATGTCCGCAGGTTGCAAGTCTCCGACCCCTCGGTTAAGTGCTGGTGCTGGGGAGGCCCTGCCAAGCCATCAGCCCGTAATTCCCGGCGTAGTGCACAGACCGGGCTCACCCCCAAGGCCTCTAAAGCGTAGTCGTGCTGTTGCCGCTGGGGGCGCTGCCTGGTGAGATATGTGGTGGTGGCTTCCCCTGTATGCACATCCGGGGGGTACCGCAGGAAGACCCTTGATGTCCAACGAGAGAACGTTTATTTGCAGCGGGCCCCTATATGCCAGACTCTGTTGGCCACCCCTTCAGGCTGATCCTGCAGCGGAGAAGGCCCGGACAGGCCGACCAGGCCACCAGCCCCAGGAATGGCACACAGCCCAGGCTCACCTCCTCTGTCTCTGGTGTGTGCTCAGATCAGTGCAGCCTGGCATGTTGCTGGAGGGTGGCCTTAGTATGCTGATGGCGGCCCCCATCGCCACTCCAGGGTCCGCCATAAGTTCAGCCATGGCGTTGTAAGGGGCCCGCTCTAGGCAGTCAAAAGCGCAGGCTCCCCCTCCTGCAGTGAGTAATCAACTGATGTCCCAACATTCCTTGGCCCGACCAGGCCCGCGAGCTGGAGCCCCGCACAGGCTGCTCTTCCTGAGCCCTCGCCATCCGCCTCTGGTGTGTCGGCTGAATGTGTGTCTGGTGTGTCGGCTGAATGCCACCAGGAGCTCTGTGCGGTGGCAGCTGCTTTATGGCATCAGCGGCCCCCCAATACTGCTCCGGGGGGCTGTGTTAAACACGCACAAAGGATCGAGGGTGCGGACCCTCCACCGCAGCCTCTCTAGGAGCTCTGGCGCGCTCCTGGCCGCTCTGCCACAGGCTCTCTGTGGCCTTGCTCCCGAAGGAATAGGATTCCGCATCTTCCCCGGATGTGCAGCGGCTCTCCCAGCACCACCCGGACAGGTTCTGGCACGCTTACACCGCTGGAAGTGCGGTAAAGGGCCCAGTGGGAGTGGAGAGCTGACAAACCGCGTCCTAACGAGATGCCATCTTGTCCACGCCCCTGGGTTGCCACTATATAAACCATGAACATTAGATCCTGAGCTAGAGAAAAGTAGTTCAATCAAGATATCAAGTCCCAATTTTTGTAAGTTTTTCCGTTTTATTCTTCTTTGGTCTTTTAGTAGAGTTAATCCAATCTTCACACGTACAAAAACAACCGCTGCCAACACGTGTTTCGTCAAGGTCATCAAAACCAAATGACTTCGTCAGGGCCTGGAGATTTCATGAGACTGTTATGTAGAAGTCCAGAAATAATAACTCCCAATTCACAATCTGCAACAAAATTAGACATGCAACATATGACGTATTAGTCAGTTTCAAAGGTGTCCTGTCCGTCCAAACACAGAAAAAGCAGTTCTTGTCCCAAATATCCAGGGACTAAGTCGCTCAATATTTTCACGATAGAAAAGTTACCTCCGAGTGCAGAGATCAAACAGAAACAAGTTCCCCAATGTAAACCGGCGTGCAGCTGCACGCCGGTTTACATTGGGGAACTTGTTTCTGTTTGATCTCTGCACTCGGAGGTAACTTTTCTATCGTGAAAATATTGAGCGACTTAGTCCCTGGATATTTGGGACAAGAACTGCTTTTTCTGTGTTTGGACGGACAGGACACCTTTGAAACTGACTAATACGTCATATGTTGCATGTCTAATTTTGTTGCAGATTGTGAATTGGGAGTTATTATTTCTGGACTTCTACATAACAGTTTCATGAAATCTCCAGGCCCTGACGAAGTCATTTGGTTTTGATGACCTTGACGAAACACGTGTTGGCAGCGGTTGTTTTTGTACGTGTGAAGATTGGATTAACTCTACTAAAAGACCAAAGAAGAATAAAACGGAAAAACTTACAAAAATTGGGACTTGATATCTTGATTGAACTACTTTTCTCTAGCTCAGGATCTAATGTTCATGGTTTAAATTGTACAAACGTGGCCCCTTTGGAGTCACATTTTGTCTGATCCTGGTTGGGTGACCAGTATCTGATCCTTTTTGAGCTTACCAAATAGTGTTTTGCATTAATAATTTTTTCTTTCCAGCGCAAACTTTCCCCACTCACCCGTTCTCCTTTGTGTTGTACGGTTGCCACTATAGAGCAGCAAAAAAGGTGTGATTGTTGCAGCTCTAATTTTTAATACCTGTTCATATATGTTCTTCTAAGTCTGTTGTGTTGAAGCCTGATAGATTGCTGATTATGTGCAAAAGTAATTTTTGATATTTTATACACACACTGAAAGTTGGTTGATTGATCCAGATGACATTGCTAAACAGTGTCTAAAATTTCATAGTTAATGGTGGATATATGCCTTCTAACGGATTTTTATAGAGGCTGTGAGTTTATGATTAATTTCTGGTAAGTGGAATTTTAACGTTATCACTGCGAGTTGTAAATTAGGGCCCTCTTACAGAAACTAAACCAAATGGGTTAATTTCTGTACAGTACACCCCTGGCAAAGCATTGAAATGTATTGCTAATATCCCTTCAGGTATGGGTTTGCAGAACCATGTATGGAGCTCGGCTCCAAACTTCACACACAGTGCACTAAACATTTTCCACTGGAGACATATTTACAATCGGCGTCCTATTACGCACACATCCACATCCAAATGGCACCCAGAAGTTCATGAAAGCGGGATCTCATGACACATTTTAAATCCTAAAATATAATACATTGCAGTACATTGCTGGGATATCTGTTAATTTTGCTTGAATAGAGCCTTCACTGTTCCTGGGTGGGCCCAATTGGCCCTCTATTGACCGTTTTCTTGGGGTTCCTCTTTCCTGGTTTCTGGGGGACCCCAAACCATTTTTAGGTCTCGCCTAGGCAGCGCGCATGTGCTGCTCTAGGAGGGCCTTTAGCCATCGGTCTTCACTTTACAGGCACTGCACTCGTACTTGTGGCGGCATCCACCTTGCAGGAGCGAGCAGCGGCGTGGGCACGCTAATTACAAACATATGGCCGCTGCTCGCTCCCGCAAGGTGGATGCCGCCACAGTGCGAGTGCTTGAAAAGTGAAGACTGTGAAGACCGATTTTTTTTTAGTTGATACTTCCTGCCTTGAGGACGGTTCTACGTTATACTAAAACCGCAATCGCTTAATAAAGTCCTTTCCCCGCTCCTCTGCACAATATTGTAATGCTTAGTAATCCGTAGTGCTCCCGTAGTGGCCTGTACCTTTAAATTGCCGCTTCCTCTTGGATTTGTAGGCGGGTCACGGGTGACGCTCATTCTCTCCTGCCTCCGATAGACTACCCGGGGGCAGCAATGATGCCGGTCTTAATCAAAGTTGGGCCCCTGGTAGGTGTAGACTTCCTCCTTTGCAGGAGTGCCCTATAATGCCAGTCTTTATTCGCAGGCGGATGCCGCCCATTGTCTCACAAAGGTCCCTGGCTGCAGCAGTGATGCTGGTCTTCACACTCCGTGGGCGGGCCCCTGAGGTAACTCTCAGCCGCCCATTGTCTCACCTCTGGTCAGTGGTCGAAGCCCACATTAGTAAAGTCAATCCACTGCCTCTCTTGACACGATCACCTCCTGCCCAACTGTGTGCGTAAGCCAGATGCCCCATGAACACTCTCCTCAATTTACCCTGGGTTGCGGCAACGACTCTGCTGATCTTCTTCTTTGGCACAGGTACAGCTTCTTATCTCAATGTCTCTGCAGTGAAAGTAACAAAATGGTACTGGCCACAGTTGCCCCCTGCCTTTAATATGGTTACATGACCTGGGGTGCATTTTCAAATCCTGCTATGGAACCGACATTGCGCTGCCTGTTGTGTGAGTGAAGCTTGCACTGCTTTGTGTGTGTGTGAAGCTTGCATGTGTGTGTGTGTGTGTGTGTGTGTGTGTGTTTGTGAGAAGCTTGTCCTACTGCTGCCCATACTGCATTCAGTCAGTGTCTCTGCGAGGGAACCTGCATTGCGCTGCCTGTTGTGTGTGTGTGAGTGAAGCTTGCACTGCTTTGTGTGTGTGTGTGTGTGAAGCTTGCATTGCGCTGCCTGTTGTGTGTGTGAGTGAAGCTTGCACTGCTTTGTGTGTGAGTGAAGCTTGCCCTGCTGCTGCCCATACTGCATTCAGTCAGTGTCTCTGCGAGGGAACCTGCACTGCGCTGCCTGTTGTGTGTGTGTGTGTGAAGCTTGCACTGCTGAGTGTCTGTGTGAGTGAATATTGCACTGCTGTGTTTGTGTGTGAAGCTTGCACTGCTGAGTATCTGTCTGTCTGTCTGTCTGTCTTGCACTGCTGCTGCCCATACTGCATTCAGTCGGCGTCCCTGTGTGCTAATGCACTTTTTTAAAAAGTGCATTAGCTCTGGCTGCTTCGTGTGTCCATAAATGTTTCCTGAATCACTTTGCATGACCCAGTGTGCAGTAATTGCATAGCTCTTCAATCCCTGGCAGCACAACACCCAGGATAATGTGCTGCATGGCTAAAGGCTTAGAAGGTCCCAAAAGCGAGACCTATTGGCAATGCCAATGCTTGTTATTGAGTTTTCTTTGGTTTGGATATCTGTCACTGCTGGGTGAACCCCCATGGTTCTTTCACTGACATGTCTGTGGAATCCTTATTTTGTGCATTCATCTTGGTGCTACTGCATGATTCCAAGCAGTATATTGTCTGGTTGCTTAACAGTGTTTTGAGAGTGTGGATTTCTGTTGCTTCTCGGGGGACTTGTATAGTATTCACAGTGCTTCCATAGGCTTGGCTTCTGTTGCTCCTGGTTTGAGTCCATATAGTACACTGTTATTTTACGGTATCTCTAGGTTGGGGCCTGTGTTGCACCTGGGTGTACTTCATATAGTACCCCAATGGTGGACATAAAATTATACATCAGTGACCGTATATTGTTTAGGAAGTAGTCCTAAGATGGTAACTATGCGCATGAGCGATTTTGTGTATTCTGTCTTTGCAACTCTTCATGCTCATCGGTGTGATATCATCATATCTGTTTTGTAATACCTCTACTTTGTAAGGAAGAACTGTTTGGATTGGTTCTTGCCTCAAAACTTGAATAATAGCATTGAAATACTTGCAAGATCCAGTGCAAGTAATATCGACCAAGCTGTTGAGAAAACGGATAAATCCGTTGTGCATTTCAGAAAATAAGGAAAAAACACTGTGGCATGTTTTTTAATTAAAGCCAGGATTCCGTTTGTGCTGATCTTCCCTTCTCTTAGATGGTGGTTGTTAAAACCTGTACAAAGGACAAAACCTTTTGCAGCCTTTATGTAAAAGAAGAATGGTTGCCAGGGAGCAAAATTTTGAATTTTTCTGTTTGGGCATGAAATCCAAAGATGCTTCAAGCATTTTAAGGTAAATGCCTGCTAGGTTTATGAATTATTTATACAGCCCACAATGACCCTAAGGCAGTAGTCTTCAAACGTTTAATGCCACACTCCCCACCGTCCCCCAGTGGAAGAAAAATCATTGGGTCCCCCTCAGAATTTTTCATAATTATTCTATTAAATTGGCAATGTTCAAATATGTCTAGACTTATTTAAACATTGTAGTTCAGTTCTGTTGTCATTTTAAAAATCAATCAAATACATGATTGTCAAACATACTATTCTGGTCAGGAAGACCTTATTAACGTGTAAAAGTATCCACAGTGTGATTTATTAGAAATTGGGGTCGTGGATGGTTGTGGAGTTTAATAGAATATCTACTCGTCCTGTAATAAAATCCACTTGTCCCTTTGGTGCCATGCATTGTGGTGACAAATTATGGCAGCAATCTCATTATATAAAACCTCTGATAATTGCCTCTCGGATTATGCCAGGGCGCATGCTATAGTAGAGTTTGATTACTAGTAATTTCCTTGCTGTTACCTTTCCACAGACCTACATACTGAGGCTGGAAGTAGCGGTAAGCAATAGTTTCAGGTTTCAAATGCCTTTTTGGATCTGTGCAAACTAAGGGACTTGCATGTTTTAGGGGTTTTCAGTAGTTCTTCTCTAATCTTTTCCCATACTGATAAATGTTAGAAACTTACTCCTGACAAGGGCAGAAGTAAAACTTCTTTTTTTCAGGGTTGGGGGAAAAAAGTGGTTGGATGTAAAGTTAGCTTGTAAACTTGCAACTGATTGTCACATGAGCAAGTCATTACATGCATATTAGTTCGTGCTAAAATGCCGTTCACAAATATTTTCTAGGAGTACAATTTCCTGGCCTGCTAATGTAAATTCTTGTGAAATCATGAAAGCTGTAAATTGAACTAATGAAAGGGACATAAACCGTGGCTGCACCTTTGTGACTTTCTTTAAGAATTGTGCTCCTAATTAGGTCTGGTATTAACCAAGCCCTTTTCTTTTTATTAAATTCTATCTCTCTAGCTCTCTGATGGCTTCACTGTGAGTAACCGCATTCTGCTCTTTCACAAGGAGCATATTGGCACACAAAGTAGTTTTGTTCAGTGCCAGTGACTACTGTGGCAATGTGTGCTTTCTGAAACCCAAAAATATTTTTGCTTTTTGCCAAAGTTTGTTATAATGGCGAGGCCCCAGCAGCTCCCACAGCAATAACGTTTTACAAAAACCATGTCAAAACAAGATACGCTCTGACAAAGCCGAAAGGCTGACCACCAATGTCAGACCAATTGACTTTGCCAATGCTGGTTTGTTTCCATGTTTCCCATACTCTTGTTGAAACTGTTTACACTGATTTCCCATTATGAATATTTTTGGGAAATACTAGCATGCATAAACTAATTTTAGTAAATGGTGCTTCAAAGAAATGGTTCCTAAAATGTCACAGTAGTTTAGCAATGTTTTTTCCCCAGTTGCCTTTTTGTGTGAACATTTTATCTTAAAGGCAAAGAGCTTTCGAGCTTCGCCAAACATTTGCAGCTAACCAGAGAGCATTTTGGGAGAATTTTACATAGCCTCATATTGTTTTATACTAGAATCGCTGTCAGTAGTGCAGTCCAAGCTTACAACATTTCCTTAGTGCGCTCACCCTAATAATAAAGGCTTTGCATTAAAGAACCATAGATACAAGTTGGAACACCATTAAGATATGGACACAAATATTACCTTAACTGTACACAATCTCTTTCCCGGATTCTAGTGTGGTACTGTAGACTAGCAGCCAAAGGGTTTGTGCTGCAGAGGGTTGGGCCTACTTTTCCCAAGGACATCATAAACATGAAACCTTGTTGTCCTTGACCCCAAACAATATGTCCTGGGCGTCTGGCTACCGGAATTCCACACCCCTGCTGTTTTGAAGAATATTTGGAGTCCCTTCCCATTTGACACGTACGCACAGCCTGGTATATTAAACATAAATGACAAAAGATGTTAATGATGGCCAATTACAGAGCGACCTACTGCTGCTCATTTTTTTCTACTTAAAACAAAGTACGATTATCAGCATAATGCTTCTTCTGGCCAGAGCCTATACTCCTCCTGGGATCACTTGAGGCCCCATAGGAGGGCCCGACCCACAGTTTGAATTCTCCAGCCCTTAGGATTGGTGATCACAGAAACTACGCTAGTCTGGATCCTCTAGCTACTCTAAAACATGCTATATTTATGAGATTGGTACCAGTCGATGAATCCAAGATGTTGGATAGGAATCACAGCAATGTATAAATGCTGGTCTGACCTTATCACAAGTTAGCACCACATTTCTAGCTGAGTGGGAAGATAAGTCACTGGTGTATCCAGAATTGCAGAACTCGCCCACATAAATGAATTAGAGTCAACTAAAATAGAGTGAGGTTGCTTCTCGTTGGCGCAAAAAGTGCTGTTGAAGAAATATACATGATAATATTCAAGAAGAAATAGGTAGAGAACAACATCAAACCTACTACTTACCTATATCTAAGGCCATACCTGAGAAATCAGCCAAATTGTTGTGAAAACTACATGTCTTTCTTTTACTTTTGTAAATGCAGCCATTCGCCACTGATTTACAGCCTTGTGATCAGCATGTACTGCGGTAAACTGCAAAGTTACTGCAGTATACCGCAGACCAATATATAACTAAGCGCTTTGTCATGTATTACTTTAATAGTACTTACCCAATTTAGAACAAATACCAATAATTACCGCTCTACTGCACGCCGCTCTACTGCATGCCCCTCTACTGCATGCCCCTCCACTCTACGCCACTCTGTGCCCCTCGAATGTAAGCCACTGTATGCCATTCCATTCTATTCCACTCCACTCTGCTATTCTACAGTATGCCACTCCACTTTAAGCCACTCTGCTGGACGCTACTTCCCTCTACACCACTCCACTCTAAAACACTCCAGTTTAAGCCACTCTATTGTACACCTCTCCACTTCACGCTACTCCATTCTACGTCACTTAACTCCTCTCCTTTATATGCTACTACACTCTATGCCACTTGACTGTACGCCTCTCCACTCTACGTCTCGCCGCTCTATGCTGTTGCATTCTATGCCACTCTATCCAGGTCCACTTTACCAGCTCCACTCCACCCAACTCTGTGCCACTCCACTCTGCAATTCCACCCCACTTGACTCTACTCCACTCAAATCTATGCCGACAGTACGCCACTCCACTTTTCGGTATTCCTCTCTGCGGCTCTCCACTCTACTCCATGCTATTCTACTTTACTTCACTCCACTTAACACCACTATACTGTGCACCACTCCACTCTACTTTTTTCCCTCTTCCCCCCTCCATTCTATGCCACTCCCTCTACGCTGTTCTACCCTAGGCCCCGCCACTCAATTCTCCTCCACTCTGTGCTCCTCCATAATATTGATATGTTTATATATGTATATTTTTTAAGTTCTCGGAGCACCATAGTACCACCTAGGAAGTACTATAGTGCTTAAAAAATAATTTAAAAACAAATGGTACAAAGTTACAAATGCGCTGTACTACACTATATTTCACAAGTATAGTGTAGTCCAGTTTATTTTCATTTTTTTCCATATTTACTTTATAATAAAATTAATGACTGCACTACCGTGGTACTACCTAGAAAGTACGGTGCTTAGAATTTAAAAAAAAATTATTCGGAATAAAAATATTGCATTGTGCTACACAATATTTCTCAAAGTATACTACGGCGTATTCTTGTTTTATATTTTACATATTTTTTTTTAATTTTCAGGTATCTACCTCTGTACTTTGTAAGTACTAGCGTGGTACTGCATAAACTTAAAAAAAATATATAGAAAAATATAAATACATTTCCCTACCCATTACTACTTTAATAAAGTGGAAATGGGAAGGGAACAAAACTGCCACTCCACTATGTTGCAGGGATTCTGCTCATACACAGACCCAGGACCTCAGTGAATTGTGGTGGACCAAAAAACTCATCTCAGTACCTACAACCCCTAACCGACTAGCATCAGTGTCACATTAGCAGCTCTTCGTCCTATCGCAAAGGAACCAATGATTAGACAACCCAGAACATGCAACTTAGGTTACTCTCAGGAATGGTGGGAATCAAGAACACTCTTTTGTTTGTTATTCTCATACCAGTCCACAACGTGAGTGAATAGACACCGAAAAGTTTAAAATTTTTATTTTTTTGCGTGCTCCAAGATGCAGTATTATTGCTAACATAAGCAGCAGGCATATGATTAAAAATAATACGATCAGCATTGTTGCAATTCCATAAAACACCAAGGGAGAAATCATCTTATAATTATTGTGGAAACAGGTCCTATAGTGCCTTATATACCACTCTCCCTAGCTAGGAACTATGTTTTATATAATAATAGAAGGTCTCTTAGACTTGAATGTGGAACCCCATACCTCCAAGATCAGTAGAGATGAATCACATCAGGATCTGCAAAAGCTCTCTCTTTCTGGAAACAGATTTTGTCCAAGTGCTCAAATCATGCATGCAGTGCAATATTAAAGGCGCCAGAATTTTAATTAGCTGCAGCTGCGTGCATGTTGTGTCTTAGCGTGGGCCGATCAGCCCGAATAACAGCTAACATTGTTATGATAACCTTGGAGGCTTCAGCACTCATTATGCAGACTAAGGTTCCGATGTAAGTCTAGGGATGTTGAAAACAAGCCATTCTCATGTGAAGAAATTCACGCAGCCTAACTTACAACTACAGTTACATACATTGTTGTGTGCAAAAGCAGCAAAAAGGTAAAATGGCATTTAAACTTCTAAAAAGCCTATGCTAACATAGCAATGTGTGCCAGCAGGGCCCTGCCTTCACTACAACTACACCCTGTTCCACTCTACACTACTCTTCTTTATGCCTCATCACTGTACGCCGCCTCATTGTAAACCACTCTACTCTATACCGGTCCACTTTATCCAGCTGCATGCCACTTTACTCTACGACACTGTATGCCACACAACTGTTTCACACTACGCCACTCCACTGTATGACACTGTCCTCAATTGTACTCTGTCTCCCCACTTAACGTCACTCCACTTAACAACAGTACACTCTACGATTTGAAACACTTATTAATAAAAAAATAAAAACTATTGAAATTCAATGAAAAAACAGCATAGGTTTAAACTTGGTTATAACTAGGAAAATTGTATTTATTGTTTTTATACAAACAAACTTAAACTATACAAACATTAGAAATTATAAAGTTGTAGGTATATTGTAAATTGATAATTTACGCACCACCTTCAAAGTATGATAGCTGGCGCACCTCCATACACTGTGTAGTGAATTTGGTAGCCACAACACAGTAGACCTTTTCATATTACACAACTTATACCATCTGAAATCATAAAATTCTTAATAACACTTAAAACATCGTAAATCTCATAATTTGTGAGACCACAATGCATGATAGAGTGGCGAGTTATAATTAATGTAATGTGGCCACAGACTTCACTACACTTTGTATGAAGGTGTGCAAATTCAAATTATTCGAAGGATGTGCGTAAATTATACATTTAAGGTAGAACTATAACTTTTTAGACTTTCTAATGTTTGTGTAGTTTTAGTTTGGTTTGTGTAGAAACAACAAATAATGTTTTCCTAGCTAGAACTATGTTTAAACCTTTGGTTTTTGAAACACACCTCTGCGCGCACACACTCACACTCCCACAAAACCACTTGCACACCTACTCAGACCCATACAGCCACTCACAAACCCATTTTCGCACCCACACAGTTACTAACAGAGCTACTCATTCAGTCATACAGCCACTCACCATTTTATTTATTCATCCACAGAACCACTTACATACCCATTCACACATCAATAGTCACATGCGCGCCCGCTCATTCATGTGTGCAGCCACTCACACAAAAAATTACTGTGCAAAACAGCCACTCACACACTCACCCACTTACCCAAACATCCACTTACCCACCCAGTCACTCACCCATAGAGCCATTCACACAGCCACCTTGGTCACCGATACAGAGAGACACTCTCGCTCTCACCCACTCAGACACCCTTATAAAACCACTCAGACACCCACCCAGACACTTATACACATAGTCACAGTGTCACTCAGATGATGTATATTAGATACAGTATCACTCAGGTGATGTATATTAGACACAGTATCACTCAGGTGTATATTAGATACAGTATCACTCAGAGGATGTATATTAGAAACTGTATCACTCAGTCGTACAAAAAGAATAGTTATGCTGTAGCTTAATATATATATTTAACTCTCAGAAACTTTTAGGAAACACTCCCAACTCACTGGATAATATAATCAGTGACATCATTTGAGATGTCTCGAGTGATGTAACTGACCATGTCATGAGTGATGTAATATGCGAGGTCATAAGTGGTGCATTGCTGGAACAGAAGTTATATTTGGCTTTAGTAACTATAACTGCTGAAATTCACTGTACGAGTGAAATCTGAGCCGAACTATAGCTTTTTGTAATCCACTTGTGATAATATATTGTCAACGTATACTAAATGCATTTTGGTTAAGGGTTGTTATGGCTATCTTTTAATCAGTGCAGTGAAAAGTGACTTATGCTTCTTTGCCAAATAATCACTCGAAGCCCACATGTAGAGTCGGCACTGTGTATCAAATTTATTTGCTAAACAGAAACTATTACAGGGGATAGATAAGCCCACTTTTCTCAGCTGGTCGTATTTGAAACATAATTAACTATTCAAGTCGATCCACAAACCACAGTTCAGTCACCTCTAAGTATTTTTCTACCTGTCTCAAACTTAAAAAATGAATTTACAAAAATCCAAACAAACATGCCCTTGGCATAAACACTATGCCAATTTTTGTTCTAGTGAAAAAACGAGATACAGTATTTGAATAGGCAGTCCAACGTTTGGTACCCATTTATATTTCACTCCCCTTAACAAACTGCTTACAATTTTGCAGACTCAAACCTTTATGCATCTATAGTTTTTTTTTAACAAATTTCATGCACAATTTGACTTATTTTTTTAAAGGTTTCTTTTAGCAGTCAATACCGTTTGCTTCTTTTTCCTACCTGTCTGTACCTTAAGCATAAAGGTATTTCGACCTCATTTGCAAAATAAACCTATAACTCCACATGTTTATTTGTATGTGTAACTACTGTCCACTTATAACTTTCCTGTTAAGGGGGAAACTCAGTCTTGTAAAATGTTTGTCTATCCCAAACACATTCTTACAGTTGTGTGTTTATATTTCCTTTTCCAGTTCATATGAGAGATCCCAACAATCAACTTCATGTGATAAAAAACCTGAAAATAGCTATTAACAACATTGTCACGCAGTCACCCCAGCCTGGATCCATACGGAAACTTCTGAATGATGTGGTTTCTACTAGCCAGCCACCGGATGGATTAGTAGCTAATGTGATTACTGCAGGCGATTATGATCTCAATATCAGTGGTATGTATTTCCATTACACAGTCTGCATTGTACAATTGTTATAGTTATTTATTGTTTGGATTTTAGCTTTTGTAAAACAATTAGACCACATTGCTCATGCTTTCAGGCACGATTTAAAAGATTTGTATAGGAAAATACTTTTTTAATTTTCTCAGAGTTTTCATCGCCCACCTTGCTGATCATGTTGCATTGATTGGAGCCTTTATGTTTACACTTTGATTTCTGCCACCCTGGTTACGAATGCGTGAAGTACTGCATTTGACTATGTCTTGTCCCTTCATCTCGTAATAAAGGCATTTGAAAACTTTTAGCTTACAGCTCCAGATATGATTTTAACGTGGGAGTGAGTGTCTGTCCACATTTTTTAACTTTTGACTAAAACTATCTTTTAGGGCATAAAAAAGTGACTCTAATTCCTGATAAGAGTATTTTTCAGTAAGAAAAAAGTAGATAATTTGCTTATTTTTTTCTTTCCAAATTTGTTTTATTAGTTGTTCGGGTTTGCAAGCGAGTAATATATTACACATCAATTTTGATCATGTTTTGTATGCCGGGTTATTGTTACAATATAGTAGTACCATCAGCTAGTAATCATACACTAACATATACATGTTCTAACATAGAATGACAACTCACATACTTACCAACGATCCTCTGTCCAATCAATTGTCAACATTACATTTTTAAATAAACTTTTGGTCCGACCCCTCTAACTCCCTCCCACATTAGTCCCCTCCCCAAAAACATTCCCTGAACTCTGCCGCTATGAATTAATCTGACCTGTTCCACAATGTTTCCTGCTAGGGCAAAAGTCCCAACAAAGAAAAAAGGGAGGGGGGGGGGGGAGGGGAATAGGCACACTGACTCAATCCGTGGTATAGTTGGAATCTAGCACTTCATGGAGAATTATGTGGTGTATCCAAACAATCGTTGGCTTCCCCCACCCGTCTCAGATTTAAACTGTTTTATCAAATGAGCCTAATAATTTGTTTATTTAAGGACACAGTGGTACGCATGTCATACAACGTATGGATTTTTTGTAAATGGGAGTTCGGAGTAAACGAAAATATGTATTTTTCATCATAAAGTGACTGAGGATCATTCTGGACAACTAGGGGAGCATCCTTTTGTCAAATGTCATTGATACGGACACATTACTAGGAGAGCGCAGGTGCAAGCTTGTTTAGAGGTTCCTGTGTCATTCACTCAAGCATGCTTTCCCACTGTTCACGATTCAGAAAAGGGGGTGGTGATGAACAGAGTGTCTGAATTAAGCAGACCACTCTTACCCAGTCCAAAGATCAGGGCTTGATCCATCACCGTTATTATTCTCCTCACTGCCCCATCCCAGCTCAGAACCTGGCTATATGCAAATTAGTCTGTCCCTGGCCCAGTGCATCATGGGAACAGGGCAGACCAAACTACCAAGCCAATTCTTCACCAGAAAGGAGACAAGCTACCGGGGACCGGTTTCTGGCATTTCAGCCTCTTCGGCCCGGCTTGCTTGAATCCTGATGGAGCAGTGAGAAAGGGACTCATGTCTGAGTATACCCTGCCACACCTATAGTGGCCAAAAACGATTCAGAAAAGGGGGTGGTGATGAACAGAGTGTCTGAATTAAGCAGACCACTCTTACCCAGTCCAAAGATCAGGGCTTGATCCATCACCGTTATTTATCTCACTGCCCCATCCCAGCTCAGAACCTGGCTATATGCAAATTAGTCTGTCCCTGGCCCAGTGCATCATGGGAACAGGGCAGACCAAACTACCAAGCCAATTCTTCACCAGAAAGGAGACAAGCTACCGGGGACCGGTTTCTGGCATTTCAGCCTCTTCGGCCCGGCTTGCTTGAATCCTGATGGAGCAGTGAGCCAGGTTCTGAAACTGGGATGGTGCAATGAGCTAAAAAACGGTGTTGGATCTAGCCCTGATCTCTTGACTGGGTGAGAGTACTCTGCTTAATTCAGAGACTCTGTCCATCACCACCCCTTGTTGTAAATAATTTTGTCCACCCTAAGCGTGGAAGGGTATACTCAGATGTGAGTCCCTTGCTCATTGCACCATCAGGATTCAAGCAAGCCGGGCCGAAGACGCCTGAAATGGCAGAAACCGGTCCCCGGAAGCTTGTTTCCTTTCCAGTGTAAGAATTGGCTTTTGTAGTCTGGTCTGCCCTGTTCCCATGATGCACTGGGCCAGGGACAGACTAATTTGCATACAGCCAGGTTCTGAAACTGGGATGGTGCAATGAGCTAAAAAACGGTGTTGGATCTAGCCCTGATCTCTTGACTGGGTGAGAGTACTCTGCTTAATTGAGAGACTCTGTCCATCACCACCCCTTGTTGTAAATAATTTTGTCCACCCTAAGCGTGGAAGGGTATACTTAGATGTGAGTCCCTTGCTCATTGCACCATCAGGATTCAAGCAAGCCGGGCCGAAGACGCCTGAAATGGCAGAAACCGGTCCCCGGAAGCTTGTTTCCTTCCCAGTGTAAGAATTGGCTTTTGTAGTCTGGTCTGCCCTGTTCCCATGATGCACTGGGCCAGGGACAGACTAATTTGCATACAGCCAGGTTCTGAAACTGGGATGGTGCAATGAGCTAAAAAACGGTGTTGGATCTAGCCCTGATCTCTTGACTGGGTGAGAGTACTCTGCTTAATTCAGAGACTCTGTCCATCACCACCCCTTGTTGTAAATAATTTTGTCCACCCTAAGCGTGGAAGGGTATACTCAGATGTGAGTCCCTTGCTCATTGCACCATCAGGATTCAAGCAAGCCGGGCCGAAGACGCCTGAAATGGCAGAAATCGGTCCCCGGAAGCTTGTTTCCTTCCCAGTGTAAGAATTGGCTTTTGTAGTCTGGTCTGCCCTGTTCCCATGATGCACTGGGCCAGGGACAGACTAATTTGCATACAGCCAGGTTCTGAAACTGGGATGGTGCAATGAGCTAAAAAACGGTGTTGGATCTAGCCCTGATCTCTTGACTGGGTGAGAGTACTCTGCTTAATTCAGAGACTCTGTCCATCACCACCCCTTGTTGTAAATAATTTTGTCCACCCTAAGCGTGGAAGGGTATACTCAGATGTGAGTCCCTTGCTCATTGCACCATCAGGATTCAAGCAAGCCGGGCCGAAGACGCCTGAAATGGCAGAAACCGGTCCCCGGAAGCTTGTTTCCTTCCCAGTGTAAGAATTGGCTTTTGTAGTCTGGTCTGCCCTGTTCCCATGATGCACTGGGCCAGGGACAGACTAATTTGCATACAGCCAGGTTCTGAAACTGGGATGGTGCAATGAGCTAAAAAACGGTGTTGGATCTAGCCCTGATCTCTTGACTGGGTGAGAGTACTCTGCTTAATTCAGAGACTCTGTCCATCACCACCCCTTGTTGTAAATAATTTTGTCCACCCTAAGCGTGGAAGGGTATACTCAGATGTGAGTCCCTTGCTCATTGCACCATCAGGATTCAAGCAAGCCGGGCCGAAGACGCCTGAAATGGCAGAAACCGGTCCCCGGTAGCTTGTTTCCTTCCCAGTGTAAGAATTGGCTTTTGTAGTCTGGTCTGCCCTGTTCCCATGATGCACTGGGCCAGGGACAGACTAATTTGCATACAGCCAGGTTCTGAAACTGGGATGGTGCAATGAGCTAAAAAACGGTGTTGGATCTAGCCCTGATCTCTTGACTGGGTGAGAGTACTCTGCTTAATTCAGAGACTCTGTCCATCACCACCCCTTGTTGTAAATTATTCCCACTGTTCAGGCTTATATGGTTACAGGCGAAAAAACTACTTGTATGGTATTCATCCGTGTCCTGATTTCGCTTCCAAGTATTGCTGCTGAATCTCAGATCAGTACTGATGCAGCTATTTTTTCCTAATTATTTTCATTTCTATTAAATGAGCAGTAGACGTTCTCGGTGAATCATTTTCTGAACAGGTTTGTATTTTGCGCGATAGCAGTACCTTTAGAAACCTAAACACAATCCACAACATGTATTTATTGTTCAAAACTAAAACTTTTTTTGGGAACACTGGTAGAGGCTTTACAAGTGACAAGGTGTTTACGCACTTGAGATGCTTCCCATCACTGTTATTGTTCTTTGCTGTGTCATGAGCGAAGGCCAAGTACATGCAAATTACTCCACTTCACTCCAGCAGGAGCAAGGTGATGTGACACAACAGACCATGTACCTTACAAACAGGCAGCGCCAAACATTTTCTGTCCCTTTGAGTTTAAGTTGGTGTCAGCCATTGAAAACTGTAGCCCAATCATGCCACTTGAGTAACTGTCTATTTCAAGGAGATGTGAAGATTGTTTTACTCATGTAGGTAAATCCACAATGTGAATTCATGGTGTGCCTGGAGCTTAACTGTACATCTTCAAGACTTAATTCCCCAGTTTTCATATCGATGGCTTGTGTAGTTAGTTGAACGATTCAGCAGTGTTGGATACTAGTGATTACTTGAATATGAACAGACATCAAATTACTGATTCTTTTGTTGCTGGATTTTACAATCCATATTTTGCTGTAAATTAAATAATATTGCTTTTTTGCCATAGTCGATCCCTAATCAATGAGAAAAAAACCATCTATGTAGGCTTTCTAGAAACTTGTCCCTGTTTCTGATATCACAGTCAGGGTGACAACAAATTTGCTTTCGGTGAAATGCTAATTGAAAGACTGATGCGCATTTCAGCTGTTTGTGGTCTGCCCAAACTGGCATGGCGTGTTACACAGCATGATTGTGCCTGCTGGTTTCATTGTAGGTAAAGTCTTATTATTCAGTATCTTGCCCTGCTCTTTATTCATGCCAAGATCTTGATCACACCCGGAAGGTTTTTTTTTGCCCCCATAGTCCACTATCATGCCCATGGGTTCCTGCAGAGCAAAAAAAACGGACTGTTGTTCCACAGCCTCTCCTCTCAGATAATACTAGAAGGAAGAACTCTTTATAAAGTTAGAAATATGCCTCCAGATAACTTGGCAGTATTTGTAAAAAGGGCTCCCCACTCCCCCTAACTTAGTGCACACTTGCCCTTACCAAGCTTTATGTAAGTCTTTTAATGAACTAACCTAGTATAAGGCAAGTGTTTCAAAATAAAATCATTGATCAGACTTAAATTGGCAATGACCTTCATTAAAAATGGATGTGCGTTACAAGTATGCCATAATGAAAAGTGTAACACCAGACTTCCATAAATCTGCCAGGCTGAAAAAAGTCTTTTCTCAGAGTAGCCCTTGAATGCGCATCTGCTGCTTGCAGAAAAGATGTCCTTTGCAACCCCACGACTTAAACGATGATCCTCTCTTCTCCTTAGTTCTATAGTATCCTTTTGAGTCTCTCTCACAATGTGAAAAAAACTAAACATCGCTGTTCCTTCTGACATGCTTGAGAATGTGGTGGGAAATACACACTTGTTGGATATTGATAGCCTAATAACCATGCCTTATAATGCATTGTGTGTAGAAGCGACATTCATCTTGTGTGCTCATAGAAATGATTATGCACTAAGAAACCTTTGTTACAAAGAAACATTTCATATGTAGCATAATTGTGTTAATAGGATCAACTTAACCCCTTCGCCACTGGCGGGATTCCCCCGCTGAGCTGGGGGGCGCGTACAGCGCCACATGCTCATGACGAGGTCAGCTCGTCATGACCACGCCCGTTCCAATGGAACGTTCAGCACAGCAGGGGAATCAGCCCAGCGTGCGAGCGTTCCAAGTAACGGGCGTGGTCATGACGAGCTCAGCTCATCATGAGCACTGGAGCGCCGTGGCTCATGACGAGCTGACCTCGTCATGAGCGCTGAAGAGGTTAACATTAGGTTATAGGATAGCTATAACATTATGTCCCCTGGGAGTAAGAAATGTTTCAACAGATGGATCCTTTCCATCGTCACATGACTGTATACTACCCAGGATCCAGATTCACAACGGATGTTGGCTGTTTTTTACCTTTTCCTTTTTCTTAACCAAGAATAAATTGCTAAGAGTTTTAGGATGTTCAGTGGGTTTCATTACTGCTCTCTCCTTGCAAGGTTCTCAGCTTCCTTGTCTATGATCTTCCTTCCTGCAAGGGAAAAGTGGAGTAGCTGGGGGTGAATCCTCTACAGTGGAGAATCAAATTGGAGAGTGTGGACGCGTAACACACAAACAGAACACCTCATGGCTTGGTGCTTGTTTGAGAGGGCCATTCACATTTTCTGAGCTAGGTACCAGTGAAGTGTGGTTGGGAGATTGTGTAGGTTCAGTTTCATGATCGCTCTTGTCTGTCTTCAAGAACACCCCTGTCAACATTTGTCCCCACTCTGCCAGGTCTCTCTCTGCGTTCTCATCCACTGTCACTGCCCTGAGGCGTCTCTCTACGGCCACAACCCACTCACCTATATCATCTCTTCATTTATCCAGCATAGGGGGTGTAGAGAGGATCCAATATATGGCAATCCGCCATTTTGCCAGAACCAGGCCCAGCATTGCAAACTTATACCGTATCCGTGTCCCTTTTTTCAGCGTTGGAAGGACACCCAATAAGCACTGCTTTACGGAGACTTCTATTCGCACTGCTATTGCGGTGTGAAGAGTCTGTGCAACCTGATTCCAGTACGTTTGCAGTCGTATGCAATTCCAGGTTATGTGTAGGAATGTGGCCAGGTCCATGCCGCAACGTGGACAGGATGGGATTAGCCTTGGAGTGAACCGCGCCTGACGCTGTTGGGGCAGATATGTATGGTGCAAGTAATAGAATTGGGTGAGCTTGAACCTAGCATTACTTGTTGCTTTAGCCTCCTGCGCTTGTGCTCTTTTCCATTCCCCGTCCATCAATGGGAGCGGTATGTCCTCCTCCCATTTCCCTCTGACCGCCGATAAGTCACCCCTACGGTCCTCCTTCAGTATCTTTATAGATGGAGAGAAGTCCCCTGCTGGACCTTGGGTCCAGCAGTGTTATCAACGTGTGCGACTCCCGTCGCTCCTCTGGAAATGTGGTCCATATCTCACGGACCGTACTCGAAATCTTTGCGTATTGTAAGAATCGACCTACTGGTATATGGAACCATTCTTGGGCCTCATCGAATGTCAGAAAGGTACCATTCAGGTACAGGTCTCCTGTCATTACACATCCCCCCTCGTATCATTTCGTGATGTCCATGGTTGTCTGAATATTTTGGAATCCCTGTAGCCACTGAAGTGGGAGCGCATTTGCATGAGGAGGTCTCTGGAGAACCAATGTGACTACCTGTTTCCTGGCTTCTGCCACTTGCCGTACTATATGTGGCAAGTCCATGGGGACCCTCAAACCCATCATGAGGAACCTCTGCAGCCCTGACTCACCATTCAACTCCCCCAGTAGTTCTTTCTCCTACGTTCGTTCTTCCATGCACCACTGTGCTGCGTACTACAGCAATCCCGCTATGTAATATAGTCTCAAATCTGGGAGACCTAGACCCCGACATCCATATCCAATTTAAGCATCTCGAGTTTAACTCTACTCTGTCCCTTGGCCCACACCAGTGAGACTAGGAGGCAGTTCAGCATGTCAAACGTGGACCACAGGATTTTACAAAAGGAATTCTGCAGGATATACAGACAGCGGGCAGCATTACCATTTTTGCTATGGCCACTCTCCCTATAACCGAAAGGGGAAGCTTATTCCAAAATGTAGTCGCTTTTAATCCTATGAGAACTTTGCCCATGTTAAACTCTTATTGAGCTTCTAAATGGTGGGCTACCTGAATGCCCAAGTATCTGAAATGGTTACTTTCCCAATCTAATCCTACCTTAGGAAGATCCTGCGGTGCTCCTCGCGCAAGGGCCGCTCGTGGGAATAGTATTGATTTCTGACTGTTAATATGGAGGCCGGATGCCGTACCAAAGGAGACAAGTGTCTCCAGGAGCACTGGGATTCCCTCTTCTGGCTGTCTAATGTATGGTAGTGCGTCGTCCGCATACAATGAGATCACATGTGAGCGGCCATCTAATGTTCTACCCCATGGTGCCATATCCCTCCTCAGTCTTACCGCTAGTGGTTCCATCACAAACGTGAAAAGTCATGGGATAGTGAGCACCCCTGCCGTGGGCCCCTTATAATCTTTATACCCTCTGATACCTGACCCCCATTCTGCACTCTGGCTCTCGGTTGGTGATAGAGCAGTCTGACCCAGGTGACATATTCCCTGCCGAATCCCATTCTCCTCAGTACCTCCCACAAATATTCCCACCGTAAAGTTTTTGAAAGCTTTTTTGATATCTAGGGCAATAACCGCAGCCCAGAATTCACTATCGGCCACTGAATGTAGGACATGAGACAGCCGCCATATATTCCTGTGTGTTCCCCTCCCAGTTATGAACCTGCACTGGTCTTTATGTACCAGGGAGGTCACAACTCTACTCAATCTCATGTCCAAGACCGTAGCAAGTAATTTAGTATCTACTCCTAGCATGAACAAATATATGCGCCTGGGTCTTCTGCATTTCTGCCAAGCTTAGAGAGCATAGCTATCTTCGCCTCCCATAAGTATTGCGCCAGGCATCCTGCCCCTTTTGCCTCCTGCAGGATCTTTAGTAGGCGTTGGAGCAAGACATCAGCATATGTCTGGTAGAATTCTACTGGAATTCCAACCGGGGCCCGGTGATTTAGAGCGCGCCATACTTCGTAGTGCTTCCTGTAATTCCTCTAGTTGGAGTGCTACCTTCAATTCTCCAGTATTAGGGTGTCTTTCATAGATTCACATGCCTGAATCATTCCCCGTCGTTGGAGTGGGAGTCCCACGGTATATAAAAAAGCAATAATATGCTATAATAACATTGGAAAAACCAATAAATACCAACCAGGAAGTAAAGTAGCCCAAGCTACAGTAGAAAAAACTTCCACACTAATGACTATCCTAGTCATTTTGTATAGTCCAAACTACAGCCAATCAGGCGACAGCACCCACCAGAATGTTCTCCCCAGAGGCTCAGGCTCTCAGATTTTCTACCGCACGTCGTGTGAAGGGAGTCTCCCTGAGCTCTGCTCAGTTTTCTTCAATTTTCATAGTTTTTTCTCAATTTTTTCTTCAAAATATCAGTTTTGTAATGTCTTCTTACATGAAGTCTACCTTCAGGCCCTGCGTGACTTGTGGAAAGCTGAGACTTTTTCTGTGAACCCTCATGAAGAGTATATGGACCAGCACTCTGCCTGTCTCTGATATGATAGGAAGAGAAGGGGTTGTTCTTGTGCTTAGACTATACCCCCCTTCTGATGTGGGAGGATTTTTTTGTTTGTCCTGCACGTTAAGATGTTAAGAGATGCTTCTCCTCTACTTCACCAGCTGAAGTAACATCACAATTAAGGGGTCTCTGGCCTTCTTTGAGTCTGTGCCTCCCACATCTACGCCCACGAGATTTACTCTCAGGCATCTAGACTCACTCTGCGCACTCTTCTACGTAAAAATGTGCCAGCTTGTCGACGATACGGTCGATTTACTCTCAGAGGACAATCTCTGCCGTCACTGGTGCTCTGCAACGACACCGCCTCCAGGCTTTCGTCGACGACAGTGAGGACAGTGCCCTCTTGTCGACTGCAGGCTCGTCGACCACTGGGAGTTTTGTCGATGTAAATGTCTTTGACAGTTGGCCTCGTCGTCGGTAGGCTCGTCGACGGCAGGCTCGTCGACGGCAGGCTCGTCGACGGCAGGCTCGTCGACGGCAGGCTCGTCGTCGGCAGGCTCGTCGACGGCAGGCTCGTCGACGGCAGGCTCGTCGACGGCAGGCTCGTCGACGGCAGGCTCGTCGACGGCAGGCTCGTCGACGGCAGGCTCGTCGACGGCAGGCTCGTCGACGGCAGGCTCGTCGACGGCAGGCTCGTCTACGGCGGCCTCGTCGACGGTGGCCCCGTCGACGGTGGGCTCGTCGACGGTAGGCTCGTCGACGGTAGTCTCGTCCATAGACGGTGACCTCCGTGGATGTTGAGCTCCGTAGACGGTGAGCTCCGTAGACGGTGAGCTCCGTAGACGGCGAGCTCCGTAGACGGCGAGCTCCGTAGACGGCGAGCTCCGTAGACGGCGAGCTCCGTAGACGGCGAGCTCCGTAGACGGCTGGCTCCGTAGACGGCGGGCTCCGTAGACTGTGGGCTCCGTAGACTGTGGGCTCCGTAGACTGTGGGCTCCGTAGACTGTGGGCTCCGTAGACTGTGGGCTCCGTAGACTGTGGGCTCCGTAGACTGTGGGCTCCGTAGACTGTGGGCTCCGTAGACTGTGGGCTCCGTAGACTGTGGGCTCCGTAGACTGTGGGCTCCGTAGACTGTGGGCTCCGTAGACGGTGGGCTCCGGAGACGGTGGGCTCCGTAGACGGTGGGCTCTGTAGACGGTGGGCTCTGTAGACGGTGGGCTCTGTAGACGGTGGGCTCTGTAGACGGTGGGCTCTGTAGACGGTGGGCTCTGTAGACGGTGGGCTCTGTAGACGGTGGGCTCTGTAGACGGTGGGCTCTGTAGACGGTGGGCTCTGTAGACGGTGGGCTCTGTAGACGGTGGGCTCTGTAGACGGTGGGCTCTGTAGACGGTGAGCTCTGTAGACGGTGAGCTCCGTCAACATTCAGCTTCGACGCCAGTTGACTTCGTTAACAGATGACCCTGTCAACTGTTGACGTTTGAGCCCGTTGACAGTTGGTTTCACACACTATTGACTTTTATGCACAGTGCTTTTGTAGACGATTTATTTCGTCGACAGCAGCTGTCCGCTACATCCACGTGATGGCGTGATGGCTTTTTACTTCCGCCATTATTCTTCTTGGAGAATATTGGAGGTTTTCCCCTCCTTATTAAGAGAGCGGCGAATCGGTTTTCCCCTTTCCCCTCGTCCTGGGGAAGCCACAGATGCAAGTTCGTTCACTTCCTATCATAGAATTTATTAGGAAGACGGTGTTAAACTCATGCAGGGGCCAAACTCTGTGCCAGCGTTTTTCCCACGCCTTGACAAGACGTGTGAAGCTCGCCACTATTCACCTGTTTTTCTAGTCTCTCAGCCTACCCTGACTCAGCCATTACTCAGGCGGTTCAGCGATTATCTTGCAAGCCAGTGGGCAGGTATGCCGCCAGATGTGCTCTGACATGTTGGCGCTAGTAGAACGTATTCCAGAATCCTCCAAGCCTCACACTTTGAAGATCCTGCAGGAGGGAGAGAGAGAGAGTAGTGCATCATTAATAATACACTGTGCAGCGGACATTGCGTGTACAAGTTTTTCGACAGCTCGCAAGAGGGGCAGCATGGCGAAGACATTTTTGCTTCAATGCTACGTCTTTCGCAAGGAGGTTCCAACTTCAATACTTCACTTGCCTTTTGATTGAGCATCCCTTCTGGCCAGCACACAGATACTGCCCACACCCTCTGGATATAGAATCGCAGCCTTTTCGGGGTGCCGAGGACGTAGATCCACGTCCTTTTTTCAAGGGAGTTCCATCCAGTATTGGCTCCTACAATCAAAACCAACTGCGTCACTCAAATCAAACACAGTCATATGGGCAAAGTACCAACAGTTCCTACATAGAAAATCATCGTACAGCCGAGGCAACTCTTCTAAGAAACAATGGATTACCTTGAACCCACCTTTATTCCCTCCAAAAAACGTCGGAGGTCTAATGTCTCACTTTTATTCCAATTTGTCAAAGATGACAGAGGACCGTTGGGTTTTTAAACGTCATGCCCAAGGGCACACTCTAGAATTTGTCAAATTTCCCTTTTTCTACACCTCCAAAGGGACCTCCATCGTTCTCATCTACGGGAGTCGTTTGCACAAGTGTCTATATGGATACAAACAGGGACCGTCGGAGTGGTTCCGAATCTCCAACAGCGTTAGGGTTTACTCTCAGTTCCTCCTCAACAAGCAAATCAGGAAAGTAGCGCATGATTTTAGATCTTTGCGCAAACTTTACCAATGTTGTACCTCAAGAAGCTCCTAAGGTTCTTATGCCAGAACGACTTTATAACTACATTCAACCTCCAAGATGTCTATTTTGATGTGCCAATTCTTCCTAAGCACAGGAAGTGGCTACACTTTACAATAGGTACAAAACATTTTCAATTAAAGTCCTACCTTTTGGACTTAGGTCGGCTTCACGTGTCTTCATGTAGATCCGGGCACCAGTGGCACCCTATCTATGTCTGCAAGGCATACAAATTCATCACTACTGAGACCACTGTATAATAGGTGCTCGCTCTTATTTACAAGCATTCCAGCACACCCAGACTTGTCAGTCACTGTTTCAAAACCTGGTTTTCAATAAATCATGACAAGTCCCAACTAGTACTAACTCCAATATGAACGTTTCTCGGAGCATCAATCCGTACAAACCTAGCAAAGGTGTTTGTCTCACACGAACGACGGGCCTGCAGCTCCCACTTGGTGGTGCTTCTACAGATTACACATGATAAAATTGTTAGAGGAGCTAGACAAGAAGTGGTTGCAGGTCTCCAGTTCAACCGAAGATATCATTCTACTCACTCCTCGGATGCAAGAGGCCTTTCTTGTTTGGCGGGTCCAAGAAAGAAATTTGTATAAGGTGTGTGCGTTTCCTTCAAGAAGCGCCAAAATTACACAATCACTACAGACGCATCCCTCGAGGGTTGGGAAGCATGTCTTCGAGGGCTGAAAGTCAGCGGGAAATGGAACCCTCAACAAAAGGCTTGGCACATCAATCTGCTAGAGCTAGGTGCCATCTTCTTAGCCCTCAAATCCTTTCGTGCAATCATTCAAGGGGCCACAGTATTGGTTCGCTCAGACAATACTTCAAGTATGCATTACTTAAACATACAGGGAAGAACGAGGTTGGTTCTTCTATCTTATGAAGCCCAAGAGGTATGGGCTTGGGCGATACGACACAGGATCAACCTCTTGGCTGTTCATGTGCCGTGAGTTGCAAATGTGCTGGCGGACACCATCAGCAGGTCAACGATGTCCAACAACGAATATGAATTACATCAGCCAACAGCGGATTGAATCTTCCAGCAGTGGGGTCATCCCGTTCTGGACCGCTTTGCGATGAAAAAGAACAGCTAATGCCTGTTTCTTTGCAAGCTGGCTTACCCACAGGGACTCGCAAGGGAAGGCATTTTTCGATAACTTGGTCTCAAATATATGCTTACGCCTTTCCTCCGATACTGTTGGTTCCGGGAGTTTCTCTGGAAGATGAAGAAAGAGCCATGTCGCTTTATTCTCTTCGCCCCCAGGTGGCTTCGCCAATTCTGGTCCACCGAACTTCTTCTCCTCTCTGAGTGCGATCCAATACAGTTTCGACCAATACCGAATCTCCTCTCCATTCAGAATGGTCAGATGTGCCATCCGGATCCGGCCTCTCTAAAATTAGCAGCTTGGCGTTCTGAGCACCTTGAATTAGCTCATCTGAAAATCTTGACGGATTGTAAGGAGGTACTGGCTTACGCGAAAGCACCTGCTAAATTAAAGACATACAGACTTTAATGGTAAAGAATCTGCATTTGGTGTTAATCTGCTGGGGTTCACCCATTTCATGCAACGCTGGACCAGATATTACCTTTTTTTTCTTGCACTTGGCAAGATCAGGCTTATCTCATGCAACGTTGAAGGTCTTTTTGGCAACCATTTCAAGGTGACGTCAGGATGGGTCCACCTCTCTTTATTCTTCAAGAATACAACAGTTCTTTAAGGGACTATTCAGAATGTTTCCTCCTGTACGTCGTCCGCCTCCATCGTGGCATTTTAATGTAGTTTTAGCGCAGCTCATGCGCCACCCATTTGAGCCAATTCACAGGGTGTATTTCAAATTCCTAACATGGAATGTTTATTTTTTGGTAGCATTAACTTCATCTAGAAGAGTCAGTGATGTTCAAGCTGACACCGTCAATTCACCTTTCTGGCAATTCACGTCCAATTCTATGGTGGTACTACAAACCCAAGGTTTATGCCTAAGGTGCCTTCGTTTTTTCACCTGAACTAACCAGTCATCTTAAAGACGTTTTTTCCTAATCCGCAATCCCCTACGGAGAGGGCATTACATACCCTTGACATCAGAAGATGTCTAAAATTCTATTTGCAAAGGACCTCTGCCATTCGCAAATCTGATCAACTGTTTATTGCCTATGGAAAGATAAGGCAAGGACAAGCAGTGTCTAAACAAACCATAGCTAGATGGATTTCTGCAGCTATTGACTTTTGCCATCTTGAAGCTGGAAGACCTTTACAGACAATTCCAAGAGCTCACTCTGCAAGAGCTGTTTCTTCCTCGACTGCTCTTTTCTCTGGAGTTCCTCGTCAGCAAATCTGCAGAGCAGCGACTTTATCCAACAGACATACTGTCACCAGGCATTATTGTTCGGATGCTGCCAGCGAGGCTGATACGTCAGTGGGTCAAGCGGTTCTACGCAATCTTTTCAGATAAGATGAGCCTCTGTTTTTCCCACCTCCTCTGTACTGCTTTCCAGACGCTTATTCCATGCCTACTATGGATGCATTCTCATGTGCTTGCAAGTTTTTTCATGCATATATGAATGTTGGCATTTTATTATGTAAATGTATATACTTGCTATGTACAAATTTGTTACAAAAAGCGTCTTCCAAGCATTATTTCGGTACTGCTATCTACTCTGATTCAGGCATGTGAATCTATGAAAGACACCCTAATACTGGAGAAGAACAATAGTTACTTACCTGTAATCTGTGGTTCTCCAGTATTGGTGTCTTTCATAGATTCACATGCAACCCGCCCACCTCCCCTCTGAGGCTCTTTAGGCTAGGATGTTTTTAGTTTCACTCCTGTGCGAGAAAATCTGAGAGCCTGAGCCTCTGGGGAGAACATTCTGGTGGGTGCTGTCGCCTGATTGGCTGTAGTTTGGACTATACAAAATGACTAGGATAGTCATGAGTGTGGAAGTTTTTTCTACTGTAGCTTGGGCTACTTTACTTCCTGGTTGGTATTTATTGGTTTTTCCAATGTTATTATAGCATATTATTGCTTTTTTATATACAGTGGGACTCCCACTCCGACGACGGGGAATGATTCAGGCATGTGAATCTATGAAAGACACCAATACTGGAGAACCACAGATTACAGGTAAGTAACTATTGTTCTTCCTTCCTCTGCTCCTCTGTGAGATTTGGGAGGGGAATATCCAGAAGATACTCCCCCGTCCCCTCCCCCTCTTCAGGCGACTCCACCTCCGGAACCTCACGGTATATTTCACCTAGGTGGTTGAACAGTACTGTGTTGACACCAGCCTGCGTGGTGGCTATTGTTCCATCAGGACGTGGTAATGTTTTTTTAAACCTTTAAATCTTTTTTATTGGTACTTAAACAATGATCAATACATACAAATAGCAATGTTTATTGTCATCATTTCTTGTGTGTTCCCAGTCCTATTCATTATAGGATTTGCTACAATCTTAACTAATTGCAAACATGTTACTTCACAGTATCCATTCTGTAAGTCTCGATATGTCTGCCCTGCCCCCAAATGTTCTCTCCTTTCTTAGGGCACCTCTACTCTTGTATATCGTAACTTCGCCTGCCAGCAGGACATCTCAATGTTAGTATAAGCGGGGGTGGGCATTCCTGCTTCAACAGCCACGCTAATAACCTTCCAGATCTGTCACCCTCCCTATGGAACAGTTGACGATACTCACAACGGACCAGGCAATCCAATGTATCCCATTTCTCCCCAACTCGGCATTGCTCTTGGAGGAGTGAATCATGGCCTGGCTCTGACTCCTGTCTCTTAGTTCCTCTCTAAATATCAAATCACGTAGCATTGAGGCTGCAAACGCCACAGAGGGACCCTTGGCCTGCGTCTCTCAGGTCCCCCTCCAGCAATACCGGAGCATGATCCGATAAAATCCGGCCAAGCAATTTAGTCTGTGATACAGCACCACACGCCTCCCGAGAGAGCAGCAAACGGTCGAGCCTACTATACTGACCTCACGGGCCGGAGTGTATCTGCTATAATCCCGTTCACCCACATGTGTTTTACACCAGATATCCATACAGTGTAGCCTGCTCATCACCTCACTCAGATCCGTCAACATGTGAGGTTTAGTGTGCTGTTTCGGCGGGTGTCTATCAAGTGTGCCATCCAGCACGCAGTTAAAATCTCCTGCCATATTAATGGCATCTAAATGTATGGGAAGAGTAACCTCTCTGATGCCTAAGAACTCACCATCGTCTGTGTTTGGGGCATAGACATTCGCCAAGCATACCTCTACACCATCGAGCTCACCATGTACTATCACATATCTGCCTTCCACATCTGCCTCATATTTCCGTAATTTAAATGGGACCTGTGGGGCCACCCATATAGACACACCTCTAGCATAGGTAGAGTAGGCAGATGCAAATAACTGTCCTCTCCATTTCTTATGAAGTTGTCTGTGTCTGTGTCTAACAAGTGTCTACTGTAGCATAGCAACATGAGTGCCTTGTTGCAGCGGATATGTTTGTACTCTATAGCGTTTCCCAAACAACTGTAGCCCCCTCAAGTTCCATGTTATGATTTTGTACTGTCCCATATCTCCCAGTCTGTGCCTGCCCTGCCCATTGTATGTACGGCCTGTGTGCTGCCGTCCGTATCATGTCCAAGCTCCCCTAAATGTTGCTCCTGTCCATGATTCACTCAGGGGCCTCTTAGCTGAGGAGTGTCCTCGACAATGTTGCCCATGCTTACATCGGAGCCTGTGGCTGTTACAACTTCGACTAAGGCCTTTACGGCCTCTCGTTCAGCGTGTTGTGTCACTTGATCTATTCTGGGGGACCTCCTGCCTTCACTGCCAGAGTCTGTTCTTTCCAAGTACAGGGATCTGTCCCCTCGTACTACCACTCGCTGTGTTGATGTGGAGGATTTGTTTTACCTTCTGTTGTGGCTACTGCTCCCCCCACACCCCTCTTTGGGGGATAGTTGAGGGTCTCCCCCGCTCTCTCCTATGTAGTATCCCCTCATCTCCATGGACCTCCAACCAATCCCAGGCTGCCTCTGGGGTTGTAAAGAAATCTGCCTGATCTGCTTGGAGAACCATCAACTTTGCAGGATAGAGCAAAAGTTCAGTTGTGGAGAGAGCATCCTTGTTCCATTGTTCTAGGAAGAGTTCCGGTTCTTTTCCCTCTGCACCCTCCGGGAATCCTACAAACCGAAAGCTGCACCTTCGGGAGCTCACCCTCCTCATCTTTGGCCAGGTGCTCCAGAGCCGCTGTTTTTGTGCAGTAGCTTGGTTAATGTTGCTTTTAATGTAGTATTCTTTCTGCAGCTCACCAACCGTTTGTTCTGTAGCTATAGAGCGTTCCGCAACAGTGCGAAGGTCAGTTCATAGCAGTTCGACATCCAATGACACTGCATCTGGTTTTGCGTGGACGGTTGCACTGGAAGCTTCGATAACTGCGATGATTTGAGCTCCCGTAGGTTACGGCTTTACTGTCATCCCCCAATGATTCCGCACGTGATGCGTCTGGTCTCCGGGGTATCCCCTGAGTTGTGTGGTGATCCGTTTTCATTTGTTGCACCCCTCTCTGAGTTCTGTCTTTGCCCATGGTTTAACTCTTCGCCGGGACGAGTGGCGTTCCCTCTGACCCCACACTGCTATTTATATGTAGTCCAGGCAACTATGCTTCTACCTGTATCTGGGGGGGCCGCACAGTCTGTCCATGATTCCCGGTAAATACTGTGAAATGCCAGTAGTACCAGTAACGACAATGCCCAGGTGAATATGTTAAGATTCCGTGTGTCGCCTTACTTGTAAGCCTATAGTAAGGTGGGGGGTGCCTCGTTCTAGCTAGTGTGGTATCTCAGCTTCTCTCACTATATGGGTTCCTGACACCTAGTCCCACAACCCCAGAGGGAGGAGGAGCGGATGCCCGTCCCTGCTTGTGCGATCCTGGTGAAGCCCCCATGAGTCGTTGTAAAACAAATCAACTGGGCTATGTATTGGTTGTTAGCTTCCTCGGTGAGGGGGGTGGGGGGTTTACAGGCTACTGTGATTTAGTCTGTGTGGGTGTACAGCTGCCGGTACACCACTTCCCAGGACCCACTCCGCTCACCTTTGACACTGAAAACACTTAAGTCCTCCACTCGCCCCTCAAGTGGTTAACTGTCTCATGCACCAGCAATCCCGATGCGGCAGGGCCCGCAACCCCCGTGCTGGGGCCAGCAGGATCGTGGGTCGCCTACTCTGTGTATTGGCTTGTGCCCACCGTGTCACCCAGATCCGTGTCATATGGGACTCCTGGTTGCCCCATTCCGTTAGGGAAAGGGCCCCGGTGGGAAGGACACCCCGGTTATTCACTCTGCCAGGAGGGGGCCGACGGGGCGCCACTACAGATGAGGGGGCGGGGGTAGGTTGACCAACTGGCATAGGTGCAAATTCAGGACGGTGAGTGCAAAAATTCAGGACAAAGGGACTAAATTCAGGACAAAGGTCAAAATTCAGGAGAAAACTTCGGGACAAAAGGTACGTTTTACAGACACTTCAGAGGTGGTCGTGCAATATTATATAAGTAAGTAAATAAACAACCACCGAAGTACAAGTCAAAATAAGTTTATATTAGGTTGAGACAATCGTGCACTTCATGGTTCTACAGTATAGCAGCAGCTTGCTACCTGAGACGATTCAAAATTCGCATCTCCCTCCAGCAGGTACATTAGTCACCAGACAATGGTGAACCACACCTGAATAAAAGTGAGGCCGCTTTTATTGTTGATTGAAAACTACTGGATATTTAAGGAACTTTGCAGTGCCAGCCCTAAGTAACAACCCCCCCCCCCCCTCCTTTCCAGCCTCCCAGGGAAACACCCGATGCCCGGTCCGGCCAGTCCGGCCTTGCCACCACCCTCCAATGGCATCCATACCTCAGCTTCACTTAGACTGTCTCTCATGTGTATTTAATTTCTTTTATAGTGTTACTCATCCCAAGTATGTAGGGCAGGGTGTCGGAGTACGTTACATCACACACACATTTTATAGAGACAATGACTCATATTAACGTGAAAGTCAATTTAAAGGAAATGTTACTTAAGATAATGGGTGCTACAAGGTGTAATCATTCTTTCATCCATCATTCAGTCTTTCACCATTCATTCTGTCCTTCCATCTATCCAAACATATTCAACCATTTGCAAACCTATCCACCATATATCCTTCCATCTACCATTTCCATCTACCATTTCACTCATCCATCCCTCCATCCACTCATTCATCCATTATTCATCTACCCACCCTTTCACCCCATCCATCCGTATAGTCATCCATCCACGCTTCCACCCATCCATCTATTCACTCACCCATCCAGCCTTTTACCCATCCACCCATCCATTCACTTACTCATCCATCCACCCATCCATTCACTTACTCATCCATCCACCCAGTCACTTATCCTTCCATTCACCCTTTCAGTCATTCATCCTCCCTTTCTCTCTCCAACCCCTTTCACTTATCCACCCATCCGTCCACCCATTCATGGATCCATCCATTGATCCTATTACTCATCCATCCCTTCACTCATCCATCCACCATTTCACTTCACTCATCTATCCATCCTTTTGTCCATCCACCCCCCTTTCACTCACTCGTCAATCCTTACATCCACCCATTCACTCATCCATTCACCCCTTCACTTATCAATTCACCAATCCATCCATCCCTTTCACTCACCCATCCACCCGCCCATCATCTACCCTTTCACTCATCCATCCTTTCACACACCCATCCACCCTTTTACCCATCCATCTACCCTTCCACTTATACATCCATCTATTTACCTTTTCTCTCATCCATACTTTCACTCATCCATCCATCCTTTTTTTCATTATCTATCCATTCACCCTTTCATTCATCAATTCATCCTTTCAGTAATCCATCCAGCCATTCACACATTCCTTCACTTATTTACTCACCCACCTTTTCACATTATGAGCTGAGCCTTTGTCTGCAGAGTTGCAGACAGAAGAGGCCCATCAAGAACTTCACCTTGCTATAGTTCCTAAAGCACGGGGTGGGGTGCGGTGGGGGAGAGTTCACTATGCCCCTGCACATAGGCAGTCTAAAAACGTAGAAGTCATGAGTCATGCATGATGCAGGATGTGAGGTGACTGTGACATGGTGTTGTTTCCAGGGCTTTACCTGGTGTAAAAAAAACTGTGGGGTCTCTTCAAAGGGGGTGTTTGATGTAATTAAGAGCTTGGTTTAAAACACGTAGGCTAAAAATCTGCGCTTTGCATAGTGTACCGCCTGACTGGTATTATGGTTTTTCTGTCATTCCATCCAGATATATAATACAGCAAGTGTCATTACTCCAACAGCAAGCCAGGACTATTGGCTTTGTTAATGGTGGTTAGTTCCTTAAAATAAAAAAAGCAGCAACCATGGCGTTGTTGAATATAATATTGAAAATACTTCAGTTCTAAAATGACGAGTGAAAGAACGATAAACCGTTCTTTTTAACTTGTTTTGCAGGCTTCTTTAAATGAACCGTTCTCTAACGTTGCAGCATTGACGTTTTACCTTTTATCTAACAGATTGCCCTGCTGTACCCTGAGCAAGGAGGAGGCCTCCACATGCTGTCACACCCCAGACTGCCCCATTGACATTCTATATGTGGCAATTACCCGGCATACAGAATGACAATGGGCAGGTAGGGCTGCTCTTGTGCTCCAGGAGGAGTGTGAGGTGGCCCCATCAGCGGGGGTGAGGCCTCTCACAAGGGAGCAGTGCTGCTCCCTGTGATGGCCAAAATTACGGACAAAAGGCGTCCGTAAGTGAGATCCTCACGGACAACGGACGTGAGGTCCCAATTACGGACGGTCCGTGAAATTTACGGACGGTTGGTCACCCTCACCCTGATCTGCTTGGAGACTGATGTGGTGTGCCTCCTCCGATTCAGGCTCACCTCTCTGGCTCCAAGCCCAACTGCTCTATTTCTCGGGGGAGGAAATCCACTCCGGCAGAGGCCCCGCGTCGGAGCCGCAGGCTCATTTTCCCCTCTCCTCCTGGGCTCATGTCACTGCCGCCCTCTCCCTCGGGTGCCGCCGGGGATCACCTCGCCGCCCACTGGACCAAAGAGCCTCACCTCAGTTGTTCGGACTTGGGGGCAGGCCTAGGCTGGCTCTTCCGTTTCGTGTGCGCTCCTGCTCAGTGCCACGCCCCAGCCGCTCCACCTCCTTAGAAGCGCTCACTCCGGCCAGGCCCCGACGCCGAGACCGCAGGGCCCGCCACCTCCGCACCACTCAACGCCAGCGTCAGACTCCTTGTGGTAGTGGAACATCGACCTTCCTCCAAGGCTTCTTGACGCTCGGGCCACGCCAGGCCTCGGCGCCACTCACCAGGCCGGGCCCGCCGGCTGCGACGCCCCCGCTCTCCACGACCAGAGCTCCAGAGCCAGGGGGCGCAAAGGCAAGGCCTCTTACTTTTTCTATCCGGGATATCAGGTTGAGGGGTCGGCCGCTGTCCCAGTGTTCAGATCAGTCATATCAACGGCCTCCAAGAGACTCTAGGTCCACACTTCACCGGGGCACGGCAGGCCCAGTCTGCCCAAGAATGCGGCCCTGGGTAGCAGGAATGTTCACAACCCTCCAACTTCAGCTTCACCACTCCTTGTAAAGGAACAGAGGGCTTGGATGGGCAGGATTATTTAGGCTGCGTCCGCTCCGGTCACTATCTTGGCCACGCCCCTTCTGCAACATTTTTAAATTGGAATTTCATCAAAGCCTCTCTCGCACTTGTCCAGGATATCAGCCCAACCCTCTGCCTCATATTCCATCTGGAGTGCTCCTGCCACTTGCTTGCGACTGGGAGTAGAAGTGATGGATCAGGACATCAGGCCCTTGGATTGTCCCCGGCATTAATTTAGTACAGGAGAGGGAGGGATGTTTCAGGGATGGGTGCATAGTCTGCAATTGAGACAATGGTGTAATTGTGTGTATTTCCACTGTTGGTTGGGGATGGTCGGTATTCCTGTCCAAGTGTCTCACAGGATTTGAGTGTCCCTGAGATATTATTTGATTCAGGATGAGGAACCTGGCCTTGCACCAAAGTCCCCAATTGAGCATTTTCCCTACAACATAGATACTGGCATTTTGCTGTATTGGCACCTTACCATGGAGGTTTGCGTCCACCGATAGGAGCCTATGGGCTTGTGTCTATGTTTTGGACTGGGCCTAGATTATTAGGTTTACTGACCTGGAGTGCAAGTGTTGTTTGCATATAGCCAGTTCAGCCCTGGTGGTCTCCCTGTTATGCTCTTTTTTGTTGCGATCCACAAAGAGGGGTCCTGGGGGAGGGGTTGCATATAAGCCAGTTTTGTCAGATGCAGGGCTGTGCAGTAGTGTTCAACGGAGGGGAGGCCTTGGTCTCCACAAGATCTGTGGTCTGTGACTTTTCCAATGGCTAGTCGGGGTCACATCCCCCGATAAAATTTTTGATCCTCTTGTGTACTTCTCGCTGTATCTTTAGGGGTGCTATCATGGGAGAATTCCCAAAACGTTGGTAAATCTCGGGAGGGTTACCATTTTTACTGCCTGTGATCTACCCCATACTGAGAGGTTCAGCAGTGACCATTTCTCATAATCAAGCCTCTAACTCTCCAAGAACGGCTCTGAGTTCAGGGCTCGAAAAATCTTAAAAATATTACTAGACCTGCAGGTCTAGTGAGTAGAATTATCTACTCGACCTAACAGCAATACACTCGACCCACAAACTGGTTTTATGTATACATAATATAGCATTACTAAGAAAACAAAGTAAATAACAGAGCAGGAGTTACATATACTTTGGCCAATCAAGTAGCCAATGAGTAGATATGTTGCAGCATTGTCAATGAAGTAGCATAATCTGTGGCTATTGAAGTCCATATGAGACTAGTGTGTCTCAACACCATGGCGTGAGCAAAACCCTGGAATACCGGTTTACGAGGGTGTCGAGAGGAGCAGGGAGGCCGACTTGTACACAGAAGATCCGGATGAAACACGGATGTAAAAGTATTTTTAAACGGACGACTGTTCGGTGACGGACACTGCAATTGATAAAGCTGTTGTCAAGAGCATCCATTCTTATGTTCTTCTACTCCTAAATGAACATCCATCTCTCAAAGAAACTCCGAAGAAAATAAAACGGTGGCTCCCTCGATCCTCAGATGTTAGGATTGTATATAATAAAACAAAGATCTCCTTACACTTTGTATTGATACAAGTGTATAATTTGAATGGCCCGAGACAACTGACTACCTCGAATTGATTAAAGAGGACTCCTGGCTATTCCCTTTCTTGATAATCACAAGAAAACTGTCCTGATGAAGGTGTAAAAATAAAACCGAAACGCTGCGTCGACTTGTGTGCAACAACTATTGCTGCTTTTTAACTGACCCATGTGACTTGTGTGCAACAACTACTGTTGTTTTTTAATTTGACCTATGTGCAATAATTATTGCTGTTCTTCTAACTGGTGTAAACCAACAATTGTTGTTAGTAATTGTAATACTATTATTTTTGCTCTTCTATCAAATGTGTTCTTTTTGTTTCATTTTTTAAATACTGTGAGCACTAATGTGCTAAAGAAAATATGATATTTTTAATAAACTGTACAAACAGGTTTAATTTTATATAATGGTGTATTTGCATTATTGAAGTAACTGTTGATGATACATATGTGGGTTCTGTGTGCTTCTAAAAGAGTGGTACTGACATAAATACTCCCACATTCGTGGAACATAGGGACTCCCTCCTTTTGCTTTGCACAGTCAAAGAACACCAATGCCCTAGGCATGCCATGCCAAGGAGTCTGTAGGATAATATGTTACTGGACATGGTGGACATGTTAGTTAATTATTTGGCTTGAGAAGGATAGTAGCATACTACTAGCAGCAGCAACCCTGAAGGCCTGAACACCACCCTCATGCGATTTTATTCACATTAGAAGTTATGAACATCATCCAGCTATAGAAGCTATCCTGGCATATGATTCATCACCCTAACATATAAGAGTGCCAGTTCTGGTGTTCTTGCATTTGCTAGCTAATAGTTGTGTTTTTATCTGACACAGGTACAGTGATTGGCAGTATGTTGCAGCACAGTATCTACAGGTGTTTCTTCTCCAACAATAGGAATTTTAATGACCACTTTTAAAATGGAGTTTATTCTATAGGAATGGTGTAGTGTTTCTTGCGGCAAAAATATTTGCCCACTGTGCCTGGAGTATTTTATATAACGCATAAACATTTAATATAAACACATGTAAAAATTACTGCTGTGAAAAAATGTAGCTCGTAGTTAGTGGGCCGAGACGTTAAATTATTGAATTAACTCCCATTAAGAACTTTTTGAAAAAGCTATGTTTCTCAGCCAGAATATTTAGGAAAATCCTGTAAAATGCAATTTTAAGTCGCAATTTGTTTTCAGAAATGTTCTTGGAAGTCAACTCCCACTCCCACATCATCTTAGTGAGGGTTCGTTTGCCAATGGCTCTGTGAAGAGTGAGCTCACCCGGGACGGTATCCTCGGTATTTTGATAAACAGCCCACAGCTAGTCTTAAGGAACTGGCAAGAATTATAAAAGAGAATGTAAAATAAACAGAAGAGTGCAGCATGCTGATGCAAAGCAGGGAAAGGAGCGCCAATGATGACATCGTGATTACAGAAATGTTCAGCAGAAAGCCCTGTGTTTCTCCATCAGCATATGCCCTATTTGCCCTTTAACATTTATCGTCAAATCAAATTTGCATCTTCAAACAAATAAATGAAAAATAACAGAAATTGCGGGTCCACGCCTCACAAAATGAACTATACAGCCTCAAAATTAGTGTGATAAATTACCATACACAGGCAGTGTTACTTGGTCATAACTACTGTAAGTATATGACATGTAACTAATGTTTTTTTAAACAATAGCGATTTCTGGAATGTATTTTATGGCATTACATCATTAAGAAATGTATGCAAGCAGTACCTAGCCAGGATGCCGTCACCTTGGTTCAAGCAAGAAAAAAGCATCCTCAGACAGGTGTTGAGGGTGGCGTAAAACACAGTATTGGGTGGTTCAATCGGCCCTCAGAGTTCTGGGTCCCCACCTGCTGCTCCAGTAGTAGCTACGCCCCACTGCAGACACAATTGTGCACGCACTGCGGTGAAAATACCCATGACATGCCCTAGGAGATTTGCTGAAGTAAAGAGAGGCGACGCTGAAAACTGCCTCTTGAAAGTTAGTGGGTAAAATATATACCATACTCATTGGCAGTCCTATCCACTTGTCTCTTGACACCCTCCCTCTCTGGCAGCACACCTCACCCCCCAACACACGCAGCCCAGGTACGTCAAGGGTGACGGCAGGACATTTTTGTTCCTTAATATTATGTGAAAGTTTGCACATACTGTAGTGTAGTTCCTATTATCCCAATAGGCTCTGCGCATTGGAATAATATCTTCAATAGTATAGACCTAGGGCAGAGGTTAACTAGGTCTTCTACTGACGATATTAGACTTAAAGTTTTTGGTTTTGCCAGCTAGCTCAGAGTTCACTAGAAACTTTCTCGAATAGGCAAGGAGGAGTTTAACCTCCCTGGATAGACAAGAAGGGATTTAGTTTCTGACAACCATAGAACATGACAACTTTGCTCTCCCCTAATCAAGAGTGTATCTCTAGAGTCGTGTGAAAACAAAAGACAACTTATTTCACTCAGTCAGTACGTGCATTCTTAGTTTCACCAGATTGTAGAGAAAAGGAAGAGACAGGCGTGTTCAATAAAAGATGGTATTTATTGATCAGTCTCTTTTCTCGTACAAGAGAAATGAATCGATATTATTGCGATACTTATGGTTAAGTAAAGTGCATACAATAAAAGCAGGAGTATAAAATAATACTGCAGAAGCATTGATATGGTTTCTAAGCCATATGATATTTAAAACTGATAAAATAGATACATACATATATACATTTGACTAATCGTACTCAACTGGTGCTTCTAACCACGCCTACCCCAGTGTACCTGACCTAAGCCTAATACGTGGGCGGGAGTAGATAAGTAGCAGTTTAAGTTAAGTGTGTTTTGCCAAGGGACTGACTCAAGAATTCTCTGCAAGGGGTTGTTCAGTTCTGTACCTGAGGTCTAGAATGGTTGAGGGCTGGTATCTCTCATCTCTGGTCTTGATATTCCAGCTGCCTGCGAGGGCTGCTTGGAAGCGCCGGAGCTGGATTTCTCGGTAGGAGAAAAGCAGCGTCTCGTTCTCAGCGCGTCAGGAAGGCGGGGCAGCGCGTGTGGGCTTCGCTCTCTGCTGGGCTCCTCAGCACGTCTCGCTGCTCCGATCTCGTCACCACCGCGTGCGTTTGCTTAAGGCAATGTCGGTAATATTTATACCTGTAAGGTGCCGAGATTGACGTAAGGATGGACATGGATACGTCAATAAGGATGTCATACGAACGGGCTTGTTCGCACATTCTTTTGCTGAAGTTCTCGGTGAAATCAAAACAATGGCCGCAGGGATTTTCCCAGGTTGTCATAGGTTTGATTTGTTTTGAGAACTCCGTATGCCTTATCAGGGGCTGGAGGAATAGTGCTTGCCTAATTAGATGGCAAGCGTTATGACCTAATCAGATAACGCGTTCCTGTGCCGTGGTGTGGCTTAATCAGATAACGGTTTTTTGTACCGTGGGATGGCTGCTAGTTAATTATTAACCAGAACAGAGTCAGGAATAGGGGGATCGATACAGAACCTAAAGGAATACATCACACCCACTCCACGCAGACTATGTCCATATTTACAAATCTAGGCATAGTAAATATACTAGTAGAGCATGTGTATACCGTACCACCCCAAAATACATTCATATGCATTTTGAAACCATGAAGTATACTAAAAGATAAATATATGCATTATATGCACTCAAGCAGTAGAAAAATGCTAAATTAATCACGCATATTCATACATCATTATTAATAAAATATTGAAAAATAACACATGAAATGGCTCTTAATACAGAAGAAAAAAATGCGAGACCATTTCATCACAAAATAAAATATTTATGAACATGCCAGAGGGCAGCTAATGTCTCTAAAGTTCCTAAAATAGAAATTTAGTTCCCTAAGAATAGTTTCTACTTTAAGCAAAAGATAAGTGTCCCGAAAAACTGCAAAATATTTTGGGGCCGCTGAAAAAATTATGTTCCGCTGTCCGTAAACTGGAAAAAATTGTTCATGATACTTTATTATCAAAGTTGAAGGCCAAATTCAGGGTGTTGGGAACGCCGTGTGCTAGCCTGCTCAAAAGTCATTATTTCTGCTCTGGTGAGAACATCATATCATTTAGACTCTCGAAAAAACTGTCAACAGCTTCCTGCGAAAGTTCCATTAACTCGGAAAAAGATGTTACCATGCATTCATGAGCATGATTTCCTTCATTGATGTTTTGATCAGCATAGCTGACAGAAGGTCGTACCTGATCGATGCTGCTTTCATCTTGAACCTCACTACCCCTCAATCGTAGTGGTGAAGTCTCCACGAATGCCGTCATCAGGATTGGTAGCCGCAGGGGACAGCACAATGCATGAGCCGTGACCGGACCCAACAAAGTTTCTGCATCCATTGGCGCATCCGATTGTAGCGTCAGACAGGTGTCTAACACGCATTCTTCTCCGCATAGCAAGCACCTTAATACAGGTAAAACACAGCTTTGCCACATTGGTCTAAATGAAAGAAACCAAGTCATGTTTAGGTCTCTAAGCCGGGACATTTCAAGGATTTTAGATATCCGGTCCCGGTATCCAATGGCTAGGATTGTTTCTTCCCTTGTCGCAGGTGTTTTGTCTGTGACACGGTTTGCCATAGCGAAATAACAGAATCAAAAATAGGATTCCTGCCACTAGTCCCAAAAGGAGAGGAAGTCCACCAAAGATGGAATGGACAAAGTCCGGAAAAATACCCAGAATGGCTTTAAATGGTGTTAAAGCCCCCGAAAACACTGTCTTAAATACATTTGAGACTCCACTGGTATCAGAAATATTTAAGATTTCGTTCAGGATTTCTGCTAAATGTATGGGGGAATTAGTTGATAACAATGAATGAATCTCTGCCGTTGTACTTGCAACTTGGAGATCATACGTTTCTTTTGATGACGTGAGCCTGGTCGGCGTCTGAAGGAGCACTGTTTTCATTCTGCTTAAAGTATCAACTCGAATGGAAGCAATTTTCAAATTCGGCCATAATTTTGCCTCCCTGTCTGGCATTGCGCTGGGGAACAATAGTCGTTCACAGCACATAACCTTCGCAGTCGTAGTTATGAGATAAGCTATTCCGGGCACCAAGCTACAACATCTGCGGTCTACGATTATAATGTAACTCCCGTTCGATAGTCTCCTAAAGAATGGTTCTATTTGCGTCGCAGGTGTGCCTAGCTGGTGACATGAAAGGTTATTTGAGGACCCTTCACAGGCTCCGTGTAAACTAATACCTTTACACAGAAGTGTACCGCTTAGTGACATGGCACAATTATTGCCACTAAGAAACACTTTCCGGCCTTTATTACTGACACAAGCATGTGAATAGGGCAAGTTCCATGTTGACTTAATGTACCCTTTACCCAATTTTTCGTACATGCCAGCCTGTATATATTTTTGGCAATATTGAAACCTGAAAGTAGATATTGGAATATTAATTATTCCATGTATTATCCATTCACTGACAGGTCGTTCTGACATTGTCAATGGTAATCTCTCGAGTTTCTCAATAATCAGGATTGTATAATCGGCACCCTTCTGTGCCATACTGATTTGTTTATCAGTAAGGTTAAAGATATTGAACAGTGACGTTGTGTTGATTAAACGCCAAGGCACATAGCCTGAACGCAGATTTTGTAACGTCCAGCCAAGTTGTACAATAGAAAGCAATTGAGACTGACCGTGTTGTAACAACAGTAAGTCTATCGATATTATGTCGATTGCTGAAGACACAATGCTGTCCAAAGAGTATATTCTGGAGGACAGAGTCATTAACCCATTGTCCACTACAGAAAGTGATTTTTCCAAATTAATACGGTCAATTTCCCGTATTCTCTCTGATGTTTCAATTTGAGTTATTTTCCAGGCTTCGTTATAAGCTGCATATACAGAGGCTGCTATGAAGCGTTTTTGACGCTGTTTGCGCGGTCCCATAATGAAATCACGCAAGTCAGCACCATCAGTAAGTAAAGTCAGGTGTTGCTTAATTTCTGCCAGTGTGGATGTTTGTAGCCATTGAAGGCAGAGCTTGCCCACACTGTACGTGGTAATTATCCCTGGGTGTTGTCTTTGGGAATATCTAGGGTCTGGCCTGGTCAATGTGAACCCTTGGATTTTGTTCAGGAATCTGTCTTGACAGTTATTTGTATCTGTGGGCCAGATCAACCACTGTTTCCAATCAGGATGTGTTCTGTTTTGGCTTAATATATGGTTTACGTCTATCTCCTCATCTAAAGATATATTACCGTTCATTGATGGCTTTGGAATAGACGGTTTGTTTAAGTCTTTGATTTTGGCTAGGCCAAGACAGGTAGTTTGTTGAACAGTGTCATTCAAAAATATAATTTGTTCTGGGATCATGCAGGCTCTAAACAATGATTCTATACCTTGTACTTGCCATTCCTTTGTACCCCAAACACTTTTTACTTCAACATTTTTGTCCCAGTAATCAAAACCAAATGTACTCATTTGCTCAAAAAACGAGTCTGAATATATCAATTTAGTGTTTGTAAGCATGGTCTTTGTACCTGTCTTATTTGATAATTTGAAATAAAATGTTTCTGCATTGCTTGTGTTGAACCCTGAAAAATATGAATATTTGTCATAAAAAGTTCTTGAGCTACCTTTTGGAGGGGTTGCACAGTGTTCCCATTGATTATAATTCAAAACATTTCTAGGTTGTGCAGATTTATGCAGATAATGATTACTATAGTGATTATAGCAGAACATTTGATCATAATTAGACGAACCCTGCAAATAATCATGTTTTGTAAATTTAGCAGACATCACTAGGTCAGACATCATATTATTAATGCTTCCAACGTCCCAATCATCAGCAACTGAGCTTGGTTTTACAAAGTCACTCAATGAGATCTTGATTTGATGTGGATACTTCAGGATTTCAACCGGACCATAGATTTCATAATCCGTATTGTCCCATGCTACCCCACCGGGTATAGGATTGGCTGTGAAGTTGACTGAAGAAAGTTCTCTTTTCTCGACGTGTGAAGACGTGTGTGGTTTGAGGACCAAGTTGATTTTCTGGCTTGCTGTGTCCATTTTAGCATATTTTCCCTCAATGAAGTGTCCCAAACATAGTACCATGATGAGCCAAAGTATGAGGATTATTGCACCTAAGGCCACCCAGAATTCAATCCATGGAGAAATCAGATAGGTTTCTTTCAGATGTTGAAAAAGTTCCTTAGCTTTATCTTTAAAGGTTTTTGTTGATGTTTGTTCCTTTGATTCACTCAGGTCTTCAGATGAATCACTGAAGTTGATGAAGTAACCGGATGCCGTTCTGTCTATTGTTCCTATTGTTTCAGGATTGCTGTTTGCTTTATTAGTGTGTTTTGTTGCAGCAGCATAGTCATTTGTTACTTCATTGTAGATTGGTGTGTCTCTGCTAAATGTTTTTATTTGGGTTTTTAGAGGTTTAAGTTCCATAGCATTGTTGCATAGTCCTTGTTGTTGTTCTGTTGGCATTTCAAATGTGAGTAGCCTCTTAGATTGAACCTCTGTGTTTGTAGCAAACCTTGGTGTTCTACAACTTATCGGGAGTCCACTTGGCCTACTGTTTGTTATCGGCCACATGACTGTGGTTTTATCAGGTCGATTGATACAACCCTGTTCTCCTTTTTACCAGCAAGGGGCAGTAGTACTGCTGATCTTGTCCCGTTGATAGACAAGACAGGAACTGCTTTTCTGTAAGAAGGCCCAAATTCCTTCTTTACCGCGATCTTTTCTCTGACTAGATCCCCGACTTTTGGAATCCAGACAGGTCTTGCTGGGACAGGTGGTATTTCTCCAGTGGTCGTTGGCTGTTGTTTCAACTTTATGTTGCTCAGGTCTTTCCTTGTTTCGTTTAAGTCCTGTAAAATAGCCAAACGATCTTTGATATCAAAGCTTTTTTCTTTAACCACTGAAGTCTGACTGTCAAGATCTAAGACCATCATTCTAGTTCCAAACAATAATTCGTACGGACTGAATCCCCTCAGAGAATTTCTTGGCAGGTTATTTAGACTACGTTGGACACTTATTAGATGTTTGACCCACCCAGCTCCCCAACCTAATACCTTCGCTGTTATAGATTGTTTTATGTCACGGTTTTTTCTTTCTACGATTCCGTTTCCCTCGGGATGAAATGGACAAGAGTACCGCAATGCAATGCCCATGCTGGTCATGGCCTCCTTATAAGCTCTAGAGCTAAAAGCAGGACCCTGGTCAGAATACAGCATGCCAATTGCGTATGTGCAGATAAAGACTCGCAAATCTTTTATAACAGTTCTGGCGTCAGCCGATCGCTGGGGCCACATCCATATGAATCTCGTGCATGAATCCACTGCAACCAAGATATATTTATAGTTACCATCCCTTTGTAAGGGACCGCAGTGGTCCAGGTAAACACAGGCTAATGGTTTATCCGAGATTAGAAGGGGCGTCTGCGCTGGTCGTCTCACTGTTGATACTTTCATTTTTTGACATATTTCACATTCTAGAACATAGTTCCGTGTTTGTCTTCTCATTTGTGGCCACCAGTATCTCTGTTTTAATAACGATACTGTGGCTGAGACGCCAGCATGTACAGAAGCAAGTCCTTCGTGTGCCGCTATTATTAGTCCTAACCTATGTTCCATGTTTGGAATTGCCCTATCCCCCACTCCAGGGATTCGAGCAAACGGAACATTGTTTGTATCAGTTATATATGAGTACTTCACTGGAAAGCCTTTCGGGAGTGTTTCTATCGAATCTTTTTCTGTAGCGCTGACAGCTTGCAATATATCGCTGTCTATTTTTGTTTTTGACCGTGTGATGGCAGCTACGGAAGCCGTTTGCACAGCTGCCTTCGCGGCCTCATCAGCCAATGAATTCCCTGCAACGTGAACGCCCTCACGTTGATGACTCAGTGTATGTATCACGTGAGTCTTTGGTAGTTCTTTTTGCAAATGAACTACTTGTTCCCAAAGCATTTTATGCTTGATTGTGCCTCCTTTTGCATCCTTAGAACCATTCTGAAGCCAGATCTGCAAGTATTCATTGTAAGACTGAACGCAATAATACGAATCGCACACTATGAGTGTGGGGAATTCTCGATCCGTATTTTCAAGCGCCATCTTGAATGCCAGTAGTTCAGCTCGCTGAGCTGTACAATCTCCTAGAGATTGTGTTTTAGTGACCGCTGATTTAAATTTCCCTTCGTGCCAGCGACCTTTAACAATCGCGCACGCAGCACTGTAAGCTTGTTTACCCCCTACTGCGGGTTGTGCTGACCCGTCTGTATATATTATACAGCCGTACTATTCTAGAGGCAGAATTTCGATTGGCGGAGGACATTCAAATTCGTATTGGAGAAATTCTTGTGTTTTTAAGTTGGGATCAAATTCGTATACCACGTCTGTTGCAGCAAGAGAATTAGCCCACTGTATCCACCTTGGATGGAGTGCTTTAGCATTCGGAATGCTTGCCTTTGTTACCGCCTCCAGGGCTGGTATCGGTGTCACGATGATTATTCGTTTACCTTGTGCTAGGGCCCGCTCCTTTGCTACAGCAGTCTGTACCGCTGTCAGAATTTTTTCCGTTGGACTAAATTTCATTTCAGCCTTTGTGTACAAGTGTGATTTGTATGCAATTGGTACCTTTTCTCCCTCATTAGAGGTCAGGTATGTGAATCCGCATCTTCCTGGGATGACTCGAATCACAAGATTGCGTGTGTTGTCACGTGTTTCTAATTTTGTTTTAATTAACATGTCTGTTTGTAAAGATCTCAAAATTTCTGTGTGTTTTTGAGTCCAATTGATTCTTTTAAAATCTGGTTTTATTAGATCATAAAGGGGTTTAACCCTTTCTGCGTAATTTGCAATGTATGTTCTTCCGAAGTTTAGGAAGCCTAGAATTGATTGTAAGTTTTTTTAGTGTTCTAGGAGCCTGGAGTACAGCACATTTCTCTAGGAAATTGTCAGCCAGGCTTTTGCCTTCACTTGATAATTCATATCCTAAAAACAGGACTGTTAGATGGGCAATTCTTGATTTTTTAAAGTTGAATTTGTAACCCTCTGCTGCGAACCCAAGTATTATGGTGTTCACTCTCTTCAAGTGAGTATCCAAGTCATCATCTGTTAGGTAAATGTCGTCGACATATGATAATGCCTCGTCATCGTATGTTTGTAGTAATTCTGTTACTCTCTTTGAGAATAATCCTGGGCTGTTCTTGTGCCCCTGGGGTAAACGGCAGAAACTTTTTTGCGAGCCATTTACCGAGAACGCAGTCAAATATCTGCTCTCTGGTGCTATATTTTGACAAAAGAATCCATTAGAGATGTCTAATGTTGTTTTGTATTTTTTGCGCACTATGTTATTCATTAGTGCAGCACTATGCGAGTTTTGCACGGCAAAGGTTTTGCAACATGAGTTAAGGTGTCTGTAATCCAAAACTAGACGATATGAGTTGTCTGGTTTGGAGACAGGAAACCAAGGATTGTTCATTTGTGAGGTGCAAGTTTCAATCACCCCCTGGTATTCAAGTTGATCTAGGATCTCTTTTACCTGTTTTTTAGCTTCTTGCTTAATTGGGTACTGCCTCTGTGCAGTAGGTTGTGATTTTAACTGGATTTTGTGAGGAGGAGAGTCCTCATCCCATCCTACATGATTTTTATATAAAGCAGGAGCTTGCGCTACTGCCCACTTTCTAGCAAGTGTATATTTTTTATGAATTGGAATATGATTTGAGAAGGCAGGCATAATTATTTCTTCGCCATGAGGACACTCCCTGACAAACTCTGGTGGCCAGTCTTTCTCAGCTAGAAGGATGTCATAGCCCTGGGAGAGATTATCCCAAAATAGTCCCCTTATTTTTCTAGTCTTATCCCCTTCTATACGTAATGTTATTTCATATATTTTATGAGGTTTGCTAACTCTGGTATCTGCAGTTTCCACCTGAATGTATTCATTCGTGTCCACTGTCTCCAGATGATTCATAAGGACTTTGCGAGCTATGCTCACTTCTGCTGCGCTGTCTAGCATTGTCTGAGCCCATTCTCCGTTTTTCAGCTGTGTTCTCAGTATTCTCGGCATCTTTGATTACTTTAATACTGGCTACCTTCTTTTTTGGAAATTGTAACTTTTTATTTGGATGAGCAGGTTCCTTGTCTTTGGACTTGACGTGCTCTTCCCTGTGTTCTGATCGTCCTCTTCTTTCCGATTTCTGCGAGGAAGTCTGAAAAGATTGAGAGGGACGTGTATCATTATCTTGATATCTATCAGGTTTCTTTATATTATCCCTATTTCTAAGGTTGTATTTTTTCACAGAGGGCTGACTTTGGGGAGACCTGCGTCCTTGGTTCGGAGATCTTTCTCTCCGCCGAGGAGACCTTCCTCTGGACTGGAATCTTTTTTCTTTAGGATTGGATTGTTTGTTTCCATCCCAGCTCTTTTTTTGAGTGTTTAAATTATTTTTAATAAATACCTTTTCAGGACTTTCAATCAGTTGAGGTTTTACCGGTATTCCACCCAGACTATCTCTTCCTAGTTCTTCATAGGATTTCTCTATGATTCTGGCAATTTCAGTTTGTTGGTCCGCTATATCGGTCTCTTTTAACCTTTGGCGGATCGCCACGTTTGCTGCTTCTCCCTTTATGTTGGCTAATAATATAGCCGAGACCTGCTTGAAGTCTTTCAGTAATTTCATACCAAGAGTTAAAGCGGGTTCTGGACCATATTCATCTTGAATCTGTTTTAGCACATCTGGTATTACTGACATGGATGGTACACCATGTGTATTTGTGTATATGGAAGCAAAGACTGTACCCCAAGTGTCACAGTCCTCCACGTGTGGTGCGATTCCCATTGGAAGACAGATAGTCAGAATCCTGTGTTTCTCTACCGGGGTGGTGTCTGGAAACACCGCCTCTATTTGAGTGATTTATTGTGCTAGCCAGAAAGGTATTTGTTCCCGTTTCGCGGGTACTTTATCCAGACAGGACTGTATGTTCTGTGGTGTAATTTTATTTGTGTTCCCCTGATGAGGGGTCAGCTGTGGAATTTTACTTGCTGGTTGGACTGTTGAAGTCCGCATTACATATTGGACTAATTGTCTATGTATTTTGATTAGTTGTTTTAGCTGTATTAAAAGATCTGGTGCAGGCATTTCTTCAATGTCTGGATGTGGTGTATATCCGGCTAGGACCGGCCACGTTGCTCCTGGTCTACCTAGTGGACCGAGCCTGGTGATGTGATTATTATGTTTTAGGGCGCCTTTAAACAAGAGCAGGTGCTCTTGGAATTTAAGTGGTACTTCCACCTCCTCGAAAGGAGTGTAGGTATCCGGTGGTTCCTCTATTTTATAATAGTGGAACTCTTTTGTTACAGCGTTTTCTGCTGGAAAGTTTATCCATGAATAGAATACCTCTGTCTGCCGATATTCGTGTGCCTCAATTACGAATATGACTGTACCACCTCTCGATGTCAGTCCATTTTCTATAAGTTTTAAGGTTATAGATTTTCTTATGTTGACCGGGATGAGTATAATATCCGGGTCATTTTGTAGCCGTGTAGTATCAGCTGCTATTAGTTCAGCTGCTAGTCTAACTGTCTCCCTTTCATCATCACTGTCTACCATTTTTCCGACAGGAAGGTTATTCTGTTTGTTTGCAGATCAGGTTTCTATGGAAACAAAGATTAGATGCACAATATTTTGGAACAGTGTATCCTTCAACGTTGACTAAACCAAGAACCATACATAGGAGTCTCCTCCTGCGAGGTTTGGCGGATATGACCTTTCACCCACTCCAGACGTCTTTGGAGTATTATGGGAAAAAAAGGGGTTCTGTGTGAAAAAGCACGACTGAGTTACTCTTATGTCTTGCGTTAGTTTTATCGCCTATCCAATCGTTGGGCGCCATGTAGTGTAGTTCCTATTATCCCAATAGGCTCTGCGCATTGGAATAATATCTTCAATAGTATAGACCTAGGGCAGAGGTTAACTAGGTCTTCTACTGACGATATTCGACTTAAAGTGTTTGGTTTTGCCAGCTAGCTCAGAGTTCACTAGAAACTTTCTCGAATAGGCAAGGAGGAGTTTAACCTCCCTGGATAGACAAGAAGGGATTTAGTTTCTGACAACCATAGAACATGACAACTTTGCTCTCCCCTAATCAAGAGTGTATCTCTAGAGTCGTGTGAAAACAAAAGACAACTTATTTCACTCAGTCAGTACGTGCATTCTTAGTTTCACCAGATTGTAGAGAAAAGGAAGAGACGGGCGTGTTCAATAAAAGATGGTATTTATTGATCAGTCTCTTTTCTCGTACAAGAGAAATGAATCGATATTATTGCGATACGTATGGTTAAGTAAAGTGCATACAATAAAAGCAGGAGTATAAAATAATACTGCAGAAGCATTGATATGGTTTCTAAGCCATATGATATTTAAAACTGATAAAATAGATACATACATATATACATTTGACTAATCGTACTCAACTGGTGCTTCTAACCACGCCTACCCCAGTGTACCTGACCTAAGCCTAATACGTGGGCGGGAGTAGATAAGTAGCAGTTTAAGTTAAGTTTACTGACTCAAGAATTCTCTGCAAGGGGTTGTTCAGTTCTGTACCTGAGGTCTAGAATGATTGAGGGCTGGTATCTCTCGTCTCTGGTCTTGATATTCCAGCTGCCTGCGAGGGCTGCTTGGAAGCGCCGGAGCTGGATTTCTCGGTAGGAGAAAAGCAGCGTCTCGTTCTCAGCGCGCCAGGAAGGCGGGGCAGCGCGTGTGGGCTTCGCTCTCTGCTGGGCTCCTCAGCACGTCTCGCTGCTCCGATCTCGTCACCACCGCGTGTGTTTGCTTAAGGCAATGTCAGTAATATTTATACCTGTAAGGTGCCGAGATTGACGTAAGGATGGACATGGATACGTCAATAAGGATGTCATACGAACGGGCTTGTTCGCACATTCTTTTGCTGAAGTTCTCGGTGAAATCAAAACAATGGCCGCAGGGATTTTCCCAGGTTGTCATAGGTTTGATTTGTTTTGAGAACTCCGTATGCCTTATCAGGGGCTGGAGGAATAGTGCTTGCCTAATTAGATGGCAAGCGTTATGACCTAATCAGATAACGCGTTCCTGTGCCGTGGTGTGGCTTAATCAGATAACGTTTTTTTGTACCGTGGGATGGCTGCTAGTTAATTATTAACCAGAACAGGGTCAGGAATAGGGGGATCGATACAGAACCTGTAGGAAATACATCACAATACCTGCAGCTGAACAGTGTCTCAGAGGACGACAGTAGCTGCACACGTTGTTTTGGTGATGTGAGGCAGGAAATCTATCGGCGTGGGCTAGAAGTCAAGCATGCCACCAGCTTCCCTGAGATATTAGATGTTATTTACCAGGCTGCTGTACACCACGCTAGTATTCTCATTTCTACTGTGCCCAGCCAGTTCGCTGCCAACATAAATATTTTTCTGCAATGAAAACACCCAGACAGGGGCTGGCAAAGGCAGTTTACGAGTTTCTCAAACTGTATATCCCGCCGTGGCTTGTCAATCAGCCAATTAGAAGCCTGTAAACATGTCTATACTTTTATATCGATGAAGGAGAGCACAACTTAGCTGCCATCTGATAAGTTGATTGCATCTAAGCCTCAGTATTTCGAGCCGCGTTGCAATCAGCCAATGAACACCTTTGCTTTCACACAGTTTTAGACACATTCTCAATTATTTCCCCTTGCTGCCCCCCAGAGCCTCGTACTGGCACTGCACTAAACTCGGATTAGAACAGCAGCAGAGCTCACTCGCCAGGCCGGTCAAGTAGGCCTGAAAACTGGCTCGCCCTGGAGGAAATCAACTCGAAAATGCGAGTGGGCGAGTACATTTTTCGAGCCCTGGAGTTGCCCACTATAATTCGTTCCAATCCCTGGTTGACATAGATTCCCAGGTACTTGAGACGTAAACATTTCCACTTGAATGGATAGCCATCTATGGCGGCTCTCGTAATCTTTCTCGAGAGCAGCAGGGCTTTGCTCTTCCCCCAATTAATCTTGTACCTGGATATAGCTGTGAAGGCGGAGAGAACATCCAGCAGTGCTGGGATGGAGGTGTAGCAGAACGTCAGCCACTTAGTGTCGACGGGCCTCCCAGGATGGGGATTCCTTCTGTCTGCTCCGATTGGCACAGGGTGGCTGCCAGGGGTTCCATGACTAGGAGGAAGAGTAAGGGTGAAAGCAGGTACCCCTATTGCGTCCCCCTGCAGCCTGGGAAATGGTCCTTTAAGAAAGCCGCCACCATTTAAAATTCCTCCTCAGCGAAGGTCAAGCCAGCGGGCCTTTGAGATGAAGTCTACGACTAGGCCAAAATTGTGGAGCGTTGGAAAGAGATAGGGCCATTATTTTCTGTCGAAGGCCTTCTTGACGTCGAGCGATAGGGCAGTGGTTCTTCCCGGCAGATCTTTGGCTAGCCACAGCATTGAGCCAGTGGGCGAAGATGGTTCCGGGACGATTGTCCTGGGTGGGTGGGGTAGCCCAGAGCAGGGATGACACATTTAATACGGGCTGCCAGGATTCCGGCTAGCATCTTAATGTCTCTATTGTGGAGGGAGATGGGCCGTGTTGAGGGGGGGAGAGGTCCTTTCCAGGTTTGGGATGGACTGTAATAAAATCCCTATTTGAGAGGGGGCGAGGTATCTCGTTTGGTCAGCTTCTGTGAAAATGTGACATAGAGATTCTACTACTTCTGCCTTTCTCCATTTGTAGAACTTGGCTGGGAAGTTGTCCTCCCCAGGGGCCTTATGATGTGGGAGTTTGGAGATGGCTTGTACTATCTCCTGCTTAGTGAATTCTTCCTGAATAGTCCCTACCTGTCTCGTTGAGGGCGTGTAAGTGTATTTTGCTGAACAAGGTGTCTATCTTTATAGGGTCTGTGATCACTTCGGGTGTGTAGAAATCTCCGTAGTAGTTTGCGAATGCTTTCACAATTTCCTGTGGAAGCCTGACAATGGATCCGGACTCCTTTTTAATGGCAAGGAAGGCCCGCCTTCTCCCTGTGCCTTTAGTAGCAGTACTTCAATTTATGTACCGTGTATTGTGCCTTGGAGGTGAAGAGAGTATTGAGATTTACATGCTTTCTCAAGGTGTGGCCTGGTGACAACATAATGATGGGCCGTGAGGTCAGCTATGTGTCTCTGCAATGTTCTCTACTGTTCTGCTTTTTGTTTGATTACAGCAGCATCTCTCATCAGCTGTGTCCCTAATAGTTGCCGTAGCCACAGCCCATGAGTTTTGAGCCAAGGTCACTGACCCTTTTTTGTGTTCAAAGTAGGTGAGGAAATGGTATTTAGGCCGGTCCTTGCCTGTGGGCTTGTTAAAGCGGGAGAGGTTGAGGCGCCAGGGTTTACTGATCTGTGTTGCAAGTGCCAGGTCAGCTGACAAATGAATCGGTGAGTGATCTGATATCTCCTTCAAGTACAATAGTGACATTTGTAATGGGAATCCTAGGCTGGGAGGAGAGAAAGTAATACAGCTATAATCCACATTTTGTGAAGCGCGAACAATCACCCGTAAGGGTCTCAAGGCGCTGGGGGCTGTCGGGAAGATTAAGCAAGCTATTGCCCAGAGTCACATGGTGCTGGGCTAATCTGCCGCTGGAACCGTGGTCCCCAGATTCCAGCGTCCGTTGCCCTGGCCGTGGTGCCACACCTCTCCCTATGATTGAGTGCCATGCTCTGGGGAGATATAGATATATTCTTTGTCTTCGGGATAGAGGAGGCGGCAAACTTCAAGGAAGCTGCCATCTACAAGAATGTCGTCCAAGTCACCCCTCCCCCGTGAGCATATGGGTGGCATCTATCTCAGTCAGCAATGATTAAGGCATAAGAGAAACACACTTTTTGGCCCCATCACTACATATATTACGCCTACACTGAGCACTGAGATGCTAATCTGCTACAAATTTGAGCATTATGGATTAACTTGCTCTCCCAGTCATGCCAGAGTTTTTCCTCCTCAGTGCTTGGGAGGTGAGTTTCCTAGAGTGAGGCTATGTCGCCATGTTTAGAGTTAAGGTACACGTGAGCACCTTCTCATAGTTTATATAGTGCGTGAGGCCGTTAACATTCTAAGATATGATGTGCAGTGCCCTCAGCTGTGGCATCCCGTGTGCCATATCGGTGGGTAGAAGTGGCAGAATGAGGGAAGGGATATGCTCGTCTTGCTGTATGTGGTGTGAAGTCTACTGCTGGTGAGGAACAGGGAGGAATGGGAGATGCAGTGAACAAGTGATAAAGGGCAATAGGGATGTGGGGGAGAAGGGGAACAGAGGAAGGCTCCCTTTCAGGAGGTGTGTACTGATCCAGGAGTCTCTTCGGGCTGTACCAGTTTTTTCACCTGTGGATCGGGTGTGGGGGACACGGAAGTGTGGAGTTAGAGGGAGTGCTGAGCAGAGGGTGGGGCGAGCAAATCAGGAGGAAGAAAACCTGGCAATGTAGGCTATGGCCCGGAACCAAGCAAAGCAAGAGCTTTAGTCCGCAGATATAGACCTGCGGGTCCGCTGAGCCCGGGGAGGCCCGAAGGGAGTGAAAGTAACTAGTGCAAATCCTTATAATGGTACTTGCAGCGGGGGCAGGGGTAGTCGTGGAAGCCCCTCTCAGGTAGGGGGTGGGGGAGGTTGCCGAAGGCCTCTGGTGGCAGACCGGGCAAACGAGGGGGTGATGTTGCTCTGCCAGAGCCTTTCAGAGGGCGAGGGAAAGGAAGGGTTGCGAAGGTCCAGAGTGCTCTGCTGTGGCTGGGGCGGGTAGCAGTGGATGTATGCATGGCAGGTGTGTGATGATGTCCGATGGGACCATAGAGGGAAGGTAGAGGCTTAATGCTAGTAGGCAAACGTCATTGTCACGGTTGTGGGTGAGGCCGTTGCCCCCTGGTGAAGGTCTCCGAATGACAAGCCTGGGGCTAGCGGGGCATGGGGTACTCGCCTGCTCTCAGTCATGCCATTTTAGGCAGTGGCTAACCATGCCTGCTCGGAGGGCACCGCATGATGACTGTTGAGTCTGACAGCACGTTTTGTCCTTGATGAGTAACTGTGATAACTACATCAAACAGTCACATAAAACATTAAACAGGCAGTCAATACTCCTCTGCCAGTGACAAAGATAAATATACAATGACGCAGCAACTGTCTCTGGGCATATTAGTAATTAGTTGGCCAATCTTCAGCAGTGAGCGGGATTTGTCGCGGCCCCTGTCCTGTGTGTGCTCCACCACTGCCCTGATCGCCTTCTCCTTTTCTGCAATTGGGGCAATCTGTCCTGATACCTACCCCTTCTTGGCTGCAAGTTCTCAGTCCTGAACATGGGTGTGGTTGTGGCTAGTGTGGCCAAAATGGGGTGTAATTGAAAACGTGTCTATGCTCCAGTCATGTAGTCCTTCTAAGAAAGATTGCAGTTCCTCTGGGTCATGAAAGTCTTTGTACTTGCCATCTGTTCTGATCACATGCGCGCAGGTTCAAAAAGTCCATAGTTAATATCCCATTTGCGCAATTGAGATCCGAGGAACAAGGTCTTCCGCTTCTTGTTTGTCTCCCAAGAGAAGTAGGCTTATATGTGAATCTCTTGGCCTTCGTAGTGATGCGGTCCCTGCGACCGTGCCGTTGTGCGTATTTTTCATGCCTGTTCATGGCAAAGGAAACATGCTATGATGAGTCCTGCCCCTCCTGATGCGGTTTGTCTTGTGGTCATATTCTGTGAGCACTTTGTATTTCCAGTGGGGGGTGGAAGACAAGCCCCAAGAGGTTGGGAAGCAGGTCTTTGAGGAAGCCGCAGATCTTGGAAGAAGCCGCAGATCTTGGAGGATGCTGTGGACATAGGCCCCCTCCACCTTTATCAGGACACCACAGAAATGGACGTTGTCACAGCAGATCCTGTTTTCGAGGTCGTTAATCTTGTTATCCAGTCACCAGAGCCTCTGTCCAAGATGTTATTGATTCTTGCTTCCCTTGCTGTCAAGCGTTAGTCCAGCCCCTCCACTTTGTTGCGAAAGCCGTGGATATCCGCCTGGATGAACTTTGTTTTCTCTGTGAGGTCTGTCATTTTTGTGTCCATGACCTCCAATCTGTGATTTTCTTGAGGATCAGGTCTGTTGTGTATTCTGAAGAGCCTGTGGTTGGGGCGGACATGGCTTTGGCATGCAAAACAACTTCTGTGAAGAGAAGCTGTCTTATTGACTTCCCAGAGGCCATTGCATTTAGCACGGAGGGCCGTTGGCCCTTTGGTGTCCCGGGTGTGTATGTTAGCTCTTGGCAGCCGGCTTGTCATTCCCTCCAGGCAGGCAAATGCGTAATAGGATGGGGAGGGGCCTTAGTTGTCCCCTCAGTGGTGACCCTTGATGTGATAGCCAATGTCCGTAGGGTCTCTCACAGTGCCTATTTACCACTCTGGTGGGGGATTCCATGTCGAAGAGAATTACAAGGGGGGGGGCGGGGTTTGGGAAGAGTTGAAAAGTAAAAGAAGTCCCATGTAAGGTCGGCCACGCAGTCTATGGTCTGCAGGGCGATTGTAGGTCTCAGGCAATCTCGGCCCTCTCCCTGTGGGCCATGCAGTCCACCCACGGAGCGTATGGAGATGTGCAGTCTACCGGGCCACGGGGTGCTCTATAGTCAGATGGGAGCGAGTGGCAGCCTGAGCCCACTCCACGCACCTAATGATCCTGTGTAGGGGAGGTGTCTACCTGGTCCAGCCTCTGGCGGTTCCCACTGCCGCGAGTCCTGCAGGGCATGTGCAGGCACTTTTAATCACGGGTGGGGCAGCCATCCTCTCGTGCCTTCCCCGATTGGGCAGTAGTCCTTGAATTTGCCGACTCTGCAAGACCCGCAGGCCAAGGCCACACCGTGATTGAGTTGCGCTGTTACCTCGGGCCACTGCTTCTCCTTTGTCCCGCGCGCCGATGCTATGCCCTGGCCAACCACGCCAGGTCACTGCCCTGGAGGGAAGATGCAGGGAGGCCGCCAATTAGGCCCTCAATGGCTCTGGGGTCTCTTTCCGTCCCTCAGGCATCAGTATTTTGCCACAGCGGAGCCTCCAAGCCAGTCAGCCATCTCTGTCGGTGGCCAGATTCCGCGCCGCTCATATTGTGATCTTTACCACATCTACTCTATGTGCGCTGTAGACTGTGGCTGTCTTTTTCTCCAGCACACTTTTCAGTGTATCATTACCGGCATGTTCTTGAAACAAGCCTAAGTACCTGTAGCTGACTCTTGCAGCCTTCAGTATTGTGAATGCCTTCCAGAAATCAGGCATACTACAAAACTGGTCCATTCGTAAGCTGCAACACCCCATTTCCTCACATGGATTTTTTTCTTTGAGATCTACCATGTATCTCTTACATTGAGGGTGGCCTCTGTTGTTTCCTTCCACCTGTCTTTTGCCAACTGTCTTTTGCTCCTGGAATTTACTTGGAATGAAGTGTCAACTCAGTGCCTGTTCATCACTGTAAGAGAGGCCTCCAGTCACAAGGCCTTTCAAAGGAGCAAAAACGGTAGAACCTGTTCTGCTTCTGCATATGTGAAATGTGTCACTTTCAGAGCCCACTCTAAACCAACAGCTGGTACAGAGCCCCATATTCCTACCTGCCCTGCTAAAAAAAATACTAGGGTAAGACTACCTTTTGTGGATCTTGTGCTTCACCCAGGAATGTAAATACATCTGCACAAACTTAGTCAGCTTCCTCACTAATGGGTAACTAAACAGCTGACCATTTTGTGCTAGGCCTTCTCCTGCAGAAATGAGCTCCAAGAGTTTAAGATCCACTTGCATGCAAATAAATGTGCACCTCTCTGCTGAAAATGCACAATTAGCATTCACTGTTTTCACCTGGTTAATATTGTCGTGTCCATCTTCTGCCCTGCTAGTAAGGCCCTCTTCACCAGTCTGAGGCTCTTAATCTGGCCGCCGCCAGGTTAATTCCTTGCCTTGCCAGACCTTCCAGGATGGGTCAGTCCCTTGTTTTTATCTTATGTGCATATGCCCATGAAAGTGTTCATGATTCAAGGATTGCCTACCTTTCACATCATCCTCCACATTCGACCTTGAATATTCTGCTTTGAGGCTCCTTCAAAAGTGACTTTTTAGCCTATCACCCACATAGTTTGATACACTGGGTATGTGGGGATGAATACCCATTCCGTGGAACGTTAGTGTCTTAAGTCCTCATGATGTAACATGGGCCCTCTGCTGTGTTTCAAACCATGACTGAATTTACTTAGTGTTGCACTAGATCATTGGACATTGATTGGTTGGGAATGTAAAAAAATAGAACCCCTCTCACATCACACAAAGAGCATCCCACCATGCATTATACTCATGATTGTTCTAACCCCCTCCCCCTTTAGATATGTGTGGCTACCAAAATGGTGTGCTCTGTTTTGCCTCTTCATTCTCGCCGAATTTGAATAGCATTGTAGGATCTTTTGTGACGTACTCAACTTGTGACCCACCCAGTGAATGCTACAGACCCCAGGGCAATTCCCTTGTATCATAAATCATTTGGTTTGGGTGGATGTCGCAACAGAGTCACTGACACTATTTCTGGAAAGTCATGCAAGTGTTCATCTTGCACTTCCACAGCTGTACAGTCCTCCACTTATGGCTCAGTTATTCCCTTGTTGCCCCTTTCTCTTTTGAGCTACATCATGCAAGGGTTTGTTCTCGGGACATCACTCGGGTAACCTCACTCCTCCAATAGTGCAATCTTCCTACTTCTCCACTATGAACTGTGGCAAACCATTCATACTGTGTAGAGACTTTGCATACCTCTAATTTCTTGTTATTTACAACAAGGGGTGGTGATGGACAGAGTCTCTGAATTAAGCAGAATACTCTCACCCAGTCAAGAGATCAGGGCTAGATCCAACACCGTTTTTTAGCTCATTGCACCATCCCAGTTTCAGAACCTGGCTGTATGCAAATTAGCCTGTCCCTGGCCCAGTGCATCATGGGAACAGGGCAGACCAGACTACAAAAGCCAATTCTTACACTGGGAAGGAAACAAGCTTCCGGGGACCGGTTTCTGGCATTTCAGCCGTCTTCGGCCCGGCTTGCTTGAATCCTGATGGTGCAATGAGCAAGGGACTCACATCTGAGTATACCCTTCCACGCTTAGGGTGGACAAAAATATTTACAACAAGGGGTGGTGATGGACAGAGTCTCTGAATTAAGCAGAATACTCTCACCCAGTCAAGAGAACAGGGCTAGATCCAACACCGTTTTTTAGCTCATTGCACCATCCCAGTTTCAGAACCTGGCTGTATGCAAATTAGCCTGTCCCTGCTGGTCTGCTTAATTCAGACACTCTGTTCATCACCACCCCCTTTTCTGTATCGTTTTTGGCCACTATAGGTGTGGCAGGGTATACTCAGACATGAGTCCCTTTCTCACTGCTCCATCAGGATTCAAGCAAGCAGGGCCGAAGAGGCTGAAATGCCAGAAACCGGTCCCCGGTAGCTTGTCTCCTTTCTGGTGAAGAATTGGCTTTGTAGTTTGGTCTGCCCTGTTCCCATGATGCACTGGGCCAGGGATAGACTAATTTGCATATAGCCAGGTTCTGAGCTGGGATGGGCAGTGAGATAAATAACGGTGATGGATCAAGCCCTGATCTTTGGACTGGGTAAGAGTGGTCTGCTTAATTCAGACACTCTGTTCATCACCACCCCCTTTTCTGTATCGTTTTTGGCCACTATAGGTGTGGCAGGGTATACTCAGACATGAGTCCCTTTCTCACTGCTCCATCAGGATTCAAGCAAGCCGGGCCGAAGAGGCTGAAATGCCAGAAACCGGTCCCCGGTAGCTTGTCTCCTTTCTGGTGAAGAATTGGCTTTGTAGTTTGGTCTGCCCTGTTCCCATGATGCACTGGGCCAGGGATAGACTAATTTGCATATAGCCAGGTTCTGAGCTGGGATGGGCAGTGAGATAAATAACGGTGATGGATCAAGCCCTGATCTTTGGACTGGGTAAGAGTGGTCTGCTTAATTCAGACACTCTGTTCATCACCACCCCCTTTTCTGTATCGTCTAATTTCTTGTTGTCTATTGTGACTGTACTTCCACGTCAGTCTCCGATTCAGCCACAACGCATTGCTGTAGTCTACGATCCAAACCTCCCACCTATGCAGTGTGTAGTCCAAAGTATGTTCTCGCTCTCAAAACTGACAAAACTAGCGCCAGCCATGAGGTATTAGTCTCATTCTGCGTAAGGGTTCAAGGAGGAGTGCACCTTCAGATTCTTCAATCAGGTCAGCGGCCTTGCCTTCATCTCTCCAACCATATATGCTCTCTTGTAAGTAACTTGATTGAAAACAGAAAAAAAATCAGGATTGGGTCTCTCCGCTGCAATGTCAGAAGTATCTCCTCCTTTCCCCTCCGCATGAGCGCATGTGAATGTCGTATCCTCCAGCGGCATCGAGGGAACATGTTTCCATCTGCGGACAAATGCTGTGAAGCCTTCATGAATTGTCATCTGTGCGCACTGTGCCGGTGTGGTAGTTGATAGCAACCCAGATGTACTACAGGAGGCTAGATTGCAGGCATCGTCAACTCTCGGAGCCTTTTGTACATCAGCTGACCCTCTCCCTTTGTGGGCTTAGTACTGGCAGAATCTGTGCAAGTCAATAGGACACAATTCTTCCAACTCATCCTCCCCTGCTACAGCAGCACTAAATCCACTCTGGTGTGATCCCAGTGACTCATGCTGAGCTTGTAGGAGGCCAGATTCAATGGTTCCTCTCTAGCTGGATATCCATCATGTCTAATAGATGGGCCATACAAATCATTTGAAAGGACTATGCCTTGCATTTTACTTCCACTACACCACATCTTCTCCCAACACCACACTGCATTTCGAAAAAACACTCCGGCTACTTTCTGCTCCTGAAGAAGCCGCAGGCCTGTTCTTTTTCTTTGCCAATTGATTACCTTTTTGTAAAAGGGCACGTTCAAGCTGCCCATGCTGGTCCAGATTATTCCTGCACTGGAACCAGAAGATTTGGTGGTGCCTTTGGATTTGTATGCTGGTGGTCATGCAAGTGGTTGCGGCAATCTTTGGAGGTCAGAAATTCATCTATTCCTGTACCTCGATGACTTTCTCCTGCAGGTGGGCTCGAAGGAGTCCGTTGTGAGTCACCTCCAGTCAGTGTCATGTGGACTATCAACAAGTCCAAAGTCGTACCTGGGCGCCAAGCGAAGGATCCCATTTATTGGGGCAATCCAAAACCCAGTGCCGTTCATTGCTTTCCCTCTGCGGCAGCAAGCCTGTGACATTCAGGATATAGTCAGAATATTTTGGGATTAGTCCTGGTCTCGGTGGGGGTGCCTCTGAGGGTTGTTGGTCTCCTGGCCTCACACATGCCCCACGTTCTGAATGGCAGGTGGCACATGACTGACCTGAGGCAGGTTACACTCCCTTCCCCACCCAGGGCTTACAGTTGTGACAGATGCATCGCAGCTGGGCTAGGGCGGTCATCTGAGAGGGGGTGTAGTTTAGAGGCATCTGGAAACGCCAGCCAATGTGCATCTTTCTTTTACTCTACACACACGTAATCCTGAAACTTTAGGACTCATAAAACTGATTAAATAAAAACATATTAAAGGATTATCCGAAAATTAATATTAACCAAGTAAGGCTTCAAACTGTGCACTGTTTATAACATAGTATGAATTAAACTAGAAAGCATTGGAGATCAGGGTCCCAAGCTTTTATGATATTTGTTCATGTTATGATTGATTGCCTTACGTTCTGATAGTGCCATGCTGCAATATTATTTAGTTTTGAGAAGAGAACAATGGAAAAAAGCAATTTTATAATCAAGAAATGGATATACAGCCCCGAGGAAGTGACTGAATTATCTTCTTTGTTGTTAAAATGTGTTTGCTTGGTTTTGCCTTTATCCTATTAAAGTCCATTTCTCTTTTTATATTTAAAGTTTTCCATCTTGTTACAATTTTCAGTGGAGGCCTCAACCCAGTCTATTTGTATTTAAGATATGCATTTGATTTAATGCAAAGTGAGATTTCGTAGCTGGTCCTCTTTGGGCGTGCTTTCCTTCAGGCTTTGAATAAAAATAAAAACCTCTGTCTATGTCAACCTGAAGAACTGATCAAACAACAAAAGGAACCCCACTTCGTACCTTATCCATACTCTCACACTCTGGACTAATACAAATATTTCTGCATAAACAGGGCACCCATTCCCTTCTTGATCAAGAAGGACAAACTGGTGCAGCTCTCTTGTTCATATGCGTCTTAGCATTGGATCTATGCCCATTCCAAACTCAAGAAGCTGAAATATAGTCATTGCTTTCATATAAAAAATAAACCACTTGCCCAAAAACACCTGCAACCTCCAAAGTTAAATTATTAGAATATTACTGTTTCTTTGAACTTGAAACCGTTTATATGTATTTATTTATTTATTGTAGTTTTATATGGTGCAAACTCTTCATTTTGTATGAGCACCAGTCACATTATTCAAGGTCATATTCATTTTGTATGTAGGCAGAGGGGGATTAAGTGATTTGCCCGGAATCACAGGATGTTGAGCCTACGCCGGGACTCTTCCTTGTTCCAGAATCGGCAGCTGTGGCCAGAATGCTACATCTAAGGACTAAGACATGTGCTAGGGACAGTGCTGTGGAAGGCCTAGCAGGAAATAATTGTTTTGATGTAGTTCTTTTCACAGATTCCTTGCCTTGTGAATTTCCCCCAGGGGTCGGACTGATTCTGGATACATTCATGCAATATCCTTGCGTTTCTGTTAATGTTGTGCGGCTCCATGCTGGGTCCTTCCTGTCGGAGTTGTGAAATCTGGGCCATTATTTCTGCATCACCTCCACATGCTGACGTCTAGTCCATTCCTTTCTTTCCATGCCTGCTGACGCGGATCTTGAGCTTTTTGATTACAACATTTTTCCCTCCAATATACTTTAGTGTACAGATGTCAACCTGTATTTAAACTGTGCCGTGACTGTAACTGACATGTGTCTGTGATAGCACCCTTTGATGTCTGTAAATGGTGCCTTGGTTCCAAGCACAACTCCGCGTCGTATGCGTGCTATGCCGAGATGAGCAAGAAGGCCATCCACGACCGGAAAGCAAAAATCGCCATTGCCGAACTCCGTAAGTTGATGAAGCAATCCCAGTTGAAGTTGAGAGTGCATGTCCTCTTCCGAGGTCGCTCCCACAACCTGCCGTCATTGAGGTCTCTGAGTTCAGGTAAAATAAAGTCCCACAAAGTGTAGAAACATGGGTCTCCCTCAGCCTGGCACTTCCACTACTTGGAGTTGATATGTTCTAGGCACTGCTAGGCCACAGTCATTCTCACTCTGTGGAACTAATTCCAACAGCAGTTCTGCTTCGGCTCTACCCCAATTAACAATGACACCACAACCTCTCCCGCAGCTAAAAGTGGCAATGGACCAAATCTTTGGTACCTCCCCAGATCCCCCTAAACACCGTCGGATCCCATGGAGCCTCCAGTTAGTTTATAGTCTGATCTGTCCTCAATGCCAGCTGTGCCTTTCGACCTTGGACAGAAGCCACCCTCTTTTCTGGCTTTGGCGCCGCTGGCTCCAGTCTTGGCATCACAATGTCTCTCTCTTGGCGCTACACTTAATGCTACCTCTGGCACCACAATTGACACCACCGGTTTAAATGTTGATGTAATTCAGACTTCACCTTTGCTGGAAACTGATCTGATAGTTATTTTGGACTCAGTTGCCTATGCCTTTCTGTCCAGTATTCCTATTCAGAACCTGGTACCTATGCCCCACAATATAATGTTGATTTAATGATGATGACCAATATGGCGACTGCAGTCTCTTTGACCTCTAGGAGACCAGTGGTCTGGACTGTTCCCCAGACATTGACCTTTCCTTACCAAATCCAACTATGGCCACTGAAGAGTCCACCTCCTTTTCTACGGTCGTACGAAGATTGGCAGAGATCCTTTACCTCACCTTTGCCGCCAAAGAAGTCATGACTAATGTTCTTAAAGAATATCATTAACCCACCACAATCCAGCCAGAAACCTCTTCAATCATTAAATGAGATCGTGGCTGAGATGCTGGTGGTCACCTGGGCAAGGCCAGTACCTTGCCCTCTAGTTATTAGTCAGGTGGCAAGATGACACAGCCCTGCTCCTGGAGACTCCAGACTTCCTGCTGCAACACTCCACTGTTGAGTACTTTATGGTCCATGGATCCACTAATCACATGAACCCCATGAACCCCAAAGCATTTCCTGCCACTCCTCCTGACTGGGGTTCCAAAATAATGGAAAGTTTGCTAAACAAATCTTCTCCTTCGCCCACCTTACCCCTAGATCTTTGAAAACAACATGCCTCCTGGGCAGATATTAACCTACACGATCGGGCAAAGTGTCAGACATCTTGCCAGTTTTCCCAGAGGGCGTCTTTCCAAGCTTATAGCTGTTGATCTTAGATGGGCAACATGGAGTGAACTATTCTATAAAATCTGGTCTGGACACTACTTACTGTCTTGGTAGGGCAGTCGGCACCAGTGTGGTGCTTAGGTGCCATGCCTAAATTCACTTCCCAGGCTTCAGCAGACCCTCATGGACATATATTTTGAGGGCTCCAGTCTGTTCAGAGCAAAGGTGGACTCTGCCCTCGAACTGTTTAAAGAGAGTAAGTCCAGTATCCACTCTTGGTGCTTACCTCCCACGGTTCAGCAGTTCCCCCAGAGCAGCACCCCTTTCGAAGCAAAAACAATATGTGCCTCAGCAGCAGCATGCCTCCAACACCTTTTGGTGTAGAGGCTGGGGCGCACACTGAAAACGTCAATACCACAAGGGGCAACAAACTAACCAAACTCCAACCTCTCCCACCCACCCGCCGCAAAATCTCTTTAAGACACACTTGGCAGCTCACGATCACCCAATAGGAGATCGCAGTAGTTTTCATCTGCCCGGATAGAGGAGAATCATGTCCGATTAAGGAGTTCTCCAGATCATGCAACACCAATAATCTCTACTTTTCTCTATCCGTGGACATACCACCCATACTACAACAATTCCCATTGGACCACTTGTCCATACTCCATGGAAATGTTCAGACTCTCTTGGCCAAGAGAGCTATAAAGAGGGTGCTGGCAACAGAGATCAGACTGGTTGTTTTTCCTGATATTTCCTTGTGCCAAAAAACAGACTGAGCCCTTCTTCCCATTCTCAGTCTGCGCCCTCTGTACTTCTTCCTCTGGAAGCAAAAGCTCAAGATGCTCAGAATAGCCCACGCACTGTCGGCCCTGGATCCAGTAGACTGGACGGTAGTGTTGGACTTGCAGGACTTATATTTTCACATTCCAATCCTACAGTTTCAGAGAAGTTGCCTGTAATTTCAGGTATACCTAGAGCACTTTCAGTTCTCCGTGCTCCTCTGTGGCCTTACCAGTGCACATCTGGTCTCCACAAAGGTGGTGATTATTGCAGCTCATCTGCAGAGGTTGTGAATACAGTTGTAAGTGCTGAGCGAGAGCCTAGAGGTACTAGAGCCTTACATCAGACACCTCCTCGAACTAGTTTACCTCAGGAACAGTCCCAAAAAGATGGAAGGAGGCGATCGTCCTCCCCTTAAAAAAGGAGCTGAATGATGGTATGAGTAAACTGGAGAATTTGCGTCCTACCTCACTGCTGCCTTACTTTGCCAAAATAGCAGAGAAGGTGGTCAATACCCAATTGACAGCTCATATCAGTAAACACAGGTTACTTCACCCCACTCAATGAGGTGTTCGTGCAACCTACTTTACTGAATCAGCTCTGCTCCTAGTGACAGAAATCATCTGCAACCTCGTAGATGAAGGCCTTAGTCCTTCTAGACCTCAGTGCCGCATTCAACACTGTATCCCATCAAACACTACTTCAGCGCCTTAGGAAAGGAGGTCTGGCTGTACGAGCCATGAAATGGCTAGGGTCTTTTCTACACAACTGCAGTTTCCAGGTGTCTCAACAACCTTACAACTCCAAAAGTATCAAGCTGGACCAATGGGTCCCACAGGGCTCTACACTTAGCCCCACCCTTTTTAATCTCTACATCACCCCACTGGCAGAGATTATCGAAAAAAATTGGCGTCCGTGTTGTCATATGCTGATGACACACAACTGGTGGTGTCTCTAACACAAGTTCACGATAAGGCAGCCAGCAATTTCCCGACGTGCCTACAAGAACTGGCTTCCTGGATGGCTGACAACTGCCTAAAACTTAATGGTGAGAAAACAGAAGTACTAGTGATAGGCAAAGCACCTTCGATCTGGTCCTAATCATGGTGGCCTCAGACCTTGGGACCCACCCCCTCCCCTAGTGAACAGGTTAAGAACCTAGGGATGTGATTGGATACCAAACTATCCTTCGAGAACCACACTAGGCGAGTGGCGGCAAAATGTTTTGGGGTACTGCGAGGACTTTGGAAGACCCTTGATGTACTACCTGTTAAGCGAGGAAAACTATGACCCACGCTCTGGTGACGTCACACTTGGATTATGGGAACACCCTCTATTTGGGAGTAAATATCAAATGTGTGCAAAGACTCCAATGCATTCAGAATGCAGCGGCTCGTCACGTTCTAATGTTGCCCAGGAGAGCTCCCTCTAACAAGGCCCTTTCTTCCCTTCACTGGCTTCCGGTAAGGGAACAAATTCTTGTTAAAGCCCTGTGTGTCAGCCACCGCATTCTTCAGAGGAAAGGGCCCAGCTATCTGCATGGCCTACTCACCCCCTACTCTCCGAGTCACAACCTGAGATCAAGTGGGACAGGGAAGGTTAGCATTCCAACCATCAGAAGAGTAAGGATGGGTGGCCGCTCCTTCCATTTTCTAGCGGCCAAACCCTGGAAGAAACTCCCCCTGGGGTTCCGGCTGGAGTCTTCGGAGACAATTTTTCCGAAAAAACGAAAGACCTGGCTTTTTCCATCTTTAAGCGCTCGCGTCCAATTTCTCCCATTCTTTCACTTCACTGCTCGAAGATGGTCTAATCTGCCGCAGCGCGCGGACACACTAGCTAGTGTAACCATGCGCTTTACAAACTTGTTTATTATTACTAAGCCACCTCCAGATGACCACCAACCTGTTGACATCACTGGGTTTTCCATCAATGTGCTGAAGTCACTCCGGACTCCTTCACAACTGCTTCCCTTCATTGGAGCCATCCTAGACATGGTGCTCTTCCAAGCTCTTCCACCACCTCAACGAGTTTAGGACATTCAGGTTATGATTCTCAATGTTTCAACCATTGTGCTGCGCCTCAGTGAGAGTGGCTCTGATGCTTCTTAGACTCTTGGCCTCCTGCATCCTGTTTCAGTGGGCTCAGCACCAAGGCAACCTGTCAGATTTCACCCAGGTGTGAAAGGAGACTCCGAGATCTGCAGTGTTTGCTACTCAACTGCAATTGGACTGGTGGCAGATCCTGCTCCTTACCCCACCCAGAGCTGACAGTCATGACAGTTGCAATGTTGCTGGGTTGGGGAGGTCATCTGGGAGTGGTGGAAATGAGGACACTTGTCTCCGGTGAAAGCTCACCTCCACATCAACTTGTGGGAGCTGCAAGTGGTCAGCTTGCCACTAATGATGTTCCTCTCGACCATCAAGGGGAGGAACTGGTATATTTTCTTACAGACAACACAACTCTCATGTGGTACTACAACAAATAGGGTGGCATGTGGTCATGGGTTTTTGCCGGAAGGCTCGCTATGGTAGTGCATGAATGCTCGTGGCATCACCCTGATTGCCCAACGTCGATCAGGAGCTTTAAATGCCACAACATTGCCTAGCGGATCACAAATGATGATTTCACTCGGTGGTGCTACAGGATATCTTTCAACAGTGGGGTGAACCCTAGCTCGATTTATTTGCCATGACAGAGAATGAATGTGTCAAAACTGTTTTGCATTAGAGTTCCCAAGGCAGTTCTTCAAAGATTCCTTCTGCCAGCATTGAGGGTCTGACTCCAGTATTCCTTTATGCCGCTCTCTCCTGCCCAAAGTGCTGAAAAATATGAAGAGAGACTGGGCCTATGTCATCCAAGTGGCTCCAGGGGGGCCACGAGAATGTGTTACCAGGAACTTCTGGCAATGAGCATGTACTCTCCGAAAAGGATGCCACTTCAGGAGAATCTCCTTTTTGCAGCAGCAGGGCCAAGTCTGACATCCAAGCTTGCACACATGCCCCTCTGTGTGGACATTGAATGGGGACAGTTGATTACTTTCGATCTTCCTGCCCCAAAATGATCAGCGTCATCCTAACAACCATGCACCCCTCTAATAAATCTATTTACACAGGACGTTGGGAGAAGTTTCTTTTCTGGAGTTCCCCCGAGACATCCAGTCTCTGAATACACAGTTATCGGATCTTCTTCAGTTTTGTTTGTCCTTAGTCCATCAAGGCCTTGTTGTTGCAACGGTAAGAGTTACCTTTTGACCCTTGCAGCCTTATTATACTTACCGGAGCAGCCATCCACCTTCAGGTCACCTGATGTAACACATTTTTTTAAGTGGCTTGTTGGAACTGGCACTTTTTGGTTGGCGGAGGCGGTGCCCTAGCCAGCCAGAACCTACCACTCCCACCCTTTGGTATTTTGATACTGAGCAGTCAGGCTTATCACAGAGGCAGTTGGTAAAGCATTGGGACAGCACTCGCACACAATATACACACTGAACATCACAAACCAAACTCCACATGTGGTGTATGTAAATAAAGTTTGTATATATTGCTAGCAGTAGTAGACCCAACCGTGTTAAAATGACATCAGTAGTATGCACACTTGGGAAAGATCCTACCTTACCCCCGCACCCTTATGCGGTGGCCCAAGCTGTCCTCCACCTTTCAGCTAACCCCAACTACCCTACGCCCGCAGGTTGGAGATAAACCACCCTACCCCCCTGATACTAGGCCAATTCCAGCCGGAGTCAGACTTGGTCAGGGTCCCTGGGAAGAAGGTGGGAGTAGGTAGCAGGGCTAATTAGAAGGGTGTCGACAAATGGGGGCTTGGCCCCTACTCGGGAAGTCAACCCTGAGGGTGATAGACATTCAATCAAAATATTCCACAAAATGACCTCCGGCACCAGCCCAGTTCTGTGAAAAACAAGGTGGGGTGTCACGCAGTCTCTTGACCCGCTTCCCGAAGCTCTCCTCAGCCCATTCAGTTACTCTCCACCACCCAGGCGCGATCTGGGCAATACTACCTGGGAACACTAAATCATCTGGGCAAGGTGAGGAGAGGGCAGTTGATCTGCCGCACAGGGGGCACAAAAGGAACAATTGAATGGGGGATGAAGGAGGGAAGTCTCTAGGCAGGAGGCATCTAGTCAGACATATGTCGATCAAAGTATCACCCAGGCAATCCCAGTTCAACTGGACACAAATCCGCTCCTCCCTGGAAATGAGGCACAGCGTCTAATGCACATTGATCCAAATCGCACCAGACCGTCCCAGTCACAGGAAATGAAGAATTGCAAATTCCGTACCTCCATGGAAAGGATGCACCCCGCCTTGTAGCGTGTTGATACGGGTTGCATTAGACAATACTGATCTCACACACACACACATATGAGTGCACGTTTAGCAGTGCTGCACGAGGTAGAATGAGGCACTACTACAGGTTCGCCCTCCCTCCGGAGTCACAACCTGTGAACCGGATAGTGCATGCAGTCGGCAGGTCCCACTAGAGAGAGGCAACACAATCGACAAAGCGGGCCAAGCTGGATCCCGCAACCAGTGAATCCGCTCACTACCAACAAGACACTCATGCGTGTTGAGGCCCTCACAATGCAGATGCCACACTCCTTCGATGCGGGCAATCCTTTTGTGGCTCCGCACAAGGCAATCCAGTCTCCAGGAACAATACTTAGTTCCACACTCACGCCACGCCACCAGCTGGGATCCAGCAGACTATGTGGGTACTTAAGAGGGCACCACTCTCCAAATCTGACAAGTAGACAGTGTGGGTCCCTCGCTGTAGTTCTTTTGATGTCCTTGAGATCTCCATAAGAGAACAAGAGAAAGCCAACAAGCCCTTGGAGAGCACCCTTCAGGGTAGTCTGCACAGCAGCAGGAAGTCTGCCGAGGCCAGCCAATGTTCAGGAAGGGTGCACGATTCCTTCCAATGGCAGAAATACTCCATGTGCACAACAGATTCCTCTGGCCATGTGCACCACACAGTTCCAGGATGTCTGGTCTCGTGTCCCCACAAGTGTATCTCAGCCTTGCTGAGGTATGGCCCTAATAGTTCTACTGTAGTGTGCCTTTAAAGTAGGGTGTGGTTCAGAGGGCTCCTTTAGAACCGCACATGTCCTCACTAAATTGCAATCATGTCTGCCGAGGGGTGTAGAATGTAGATCTTAATCTTTAGTGGGGCCATGATATGGCTTCCCAGAGGCCCTGTGGCAAAACCTTTGCCTTCAGTCTATCCAGGCAGGGCCACAAATAGCAGAGGTCTGTCGTTTAAGTTGCATGCCCACTGTTTATGGCTGTCGCTAGGGATTGCACAGATGTGCTCCCCCAGCCTCCATTGTGGACTGAAGTCAAATTAAAAGCCACACAAACCATTTTAGTGCAGAGAAAGGTCTACTTTCTTGAAGTGGAATTTCTAAGCTATTAATGACAAATCCACATTTACCACAGGAGAGAGTTTGTCATTGTGAATCCAATGATAGGAAACATTATGAGGCTGCTCCACTGCAAGCCACTATTGCTGCTTGAAGTAATTTCAACCATTCCCTCATGTTAACCTATGAGAAGAGCAAACCTCATAGGTAGTGAAAACTCACATGGGTATTCTTCACTACATGGGCAGGGAGCACAATTGTCTACCTGCCCTGCCTTTCACCTACCACTTGCTTTACCCCTCAAGACTTACCCTAGGAGTGCTCCAGTGGTAGTGAAAGGTCCCCTCAGGAGTGGTCAGAGGTTTAGAAATGCCAAAACGTGCAGAAGTGCAAGTGTGCACCCACAGGCCTGCAAAGGCAGGCTTGAGTCATCTTTAAAAACATCAGGTAAGCACCACTTCCCAACACGTGTAGGAAGGGCGCGAGGCTTTCACACTACATTTACAGTGGAGTGGATAAGTGCCCAGAGCCCTAAGGCTACTAGAAGAGAATCCGCAAAACCCCGGTGTTGTCCCATGGGGAGAGGCAAACTCCTAGGTGAGGAAAACCCCCAAGGGGGTTCTTCATTACCTTGGCATGGAACACCTATGTGTACGTGCCCTGTCTTTCGCCTACTACCTTCTCTGCCCCTCAGGGCTTACCCTAGGGGTGCCCCAGTGGTAGTGGAAGGCCCTCTCAGAGTTGGCAAATGAGTTAGAAATGCTAACCTGAGCATAAGCGCAACTGCACACCCACAGGCCTGCAATGGCAAGCTTGATGCATGTTTGAAAGGCTATTCTGGTGTGTGGCACAATCAGGGCTGCTTCCCACTATTAGCCAGTGCAGTACCTCACCTGGGTATGTGTTGTACCTTTTTACAAGACACTCACAGGTACAACTCCTAAGCCAGTCAAGTAAGCACCACTTTCTAGCGTATATAGGAAGAGCACACGTGCTTTCGCTCTCTGTTACATTGGGAAAGTGCAGTGCCCAAAATCTCAGGGCCACGAAAAGAGAATCCGCAAAAACCAGGAATAAAAAAAGCTAAAAGTTTTAGGGAAATCCCCCGAGAAGGGCCATGTCCAACAGGCCTGATACAGATGTTCCCACCAACACAGTTTGTGATGCCGCAGTGGAACCTTAATTTGGTAATCACTGAATGTACACTCCCTTCGAACAATGCACACTTTTTTATCTTTCTTTATTATTTAGAACCAATGAACAGTTGCCCCCTTTTGTCTACTAATAATCAAGACGGTATTACTCTTTACCTCAACATTGGGCAGGAGAGTGAGTTAACTTCAGGCATTTTCCATGATGCCATCATACACCTTTTTCTTCCTGGACAGCTTAGTCCTCCGGACAGAAGCACATTACTGCCCAAGGTACTCACTCCCTTCCACATAAGGCACCTTCCGACTTTCTATGCACCACCTCATCCCTCCAAAGAAGAAGAGCACCTCCATCGCCTGGACTCTAAGAGGGCCCTCAGTTTATATGTTGATCGGAGCAGAGAGTAAAGATAGGATGACCATTTTCAACCATTTCTCTGAGCTAGGAAAGGTGTAAAGCAGTCCAAAAAAACAGTTTCCTGATGGATTGTGTTATGCATCGAGATCTGCTGTGGCCTTGTTGAATAGCAACTCCTAGAAGGCTTGCATGCCTATTCCACCAGAGCAATCAATCAACCAATCAAACATAACATTTGTAAAACGCACTACTTACCCATGAGGGTCTCAATGCGCTGGGGGGTGGGGGATGCTGCTACTGCTAGAAAAGCCAGGTCTTGAGGAGTCTTCTGAAGGTCAGCAGGTCTTGGGTCTGCCGTAGATGGGTGGGGAGGTTGTTCCAGGTCTTGGCGGCAAGGTGGGAGAACGATCTGCCTCCGGAGGTCCCTCTTCGTATGCGGGGGACTGTGGCGAGGTCGGCGGAGCGGAGCAGGCGGGTGGGGGTGTAGAAGCTGAGTCTTCTGTTGAGGTAAGCTGGTTCGGTGTTGTGGAGTGCTTTGTGTGCATGGGTGAGGAGCTTGAAGGTTATCCTCTTGTTGACGGGGAGCCAGTGCAGGTCTCTCAGGTGGGGTGTGATGTGGCTGCAGCGAGGGATGTGGAGGATCAGACGTGCAGAGGCGTTCTGGATGCATTGCAGCCGTCTCAGGAGTTTGGCCGAGGCTCCTGCGTAGAGGGCGTTTCCGTAGTCCAGTCTGCTGCTGACGAGGGCCTGGGTGACCGTTCTTCTTGTTTCGGTGGGGATCCACTTGTAGATCCAGCGAAGCATGCGGAGGGTGTTGAAGCACGATGAAGAGACGGATATGACCTGCTTAGTCATGGAGAGGGTGAAGTCGAGGATGACCCCTAGGTTGCTTGCATGGGCGTTGGGGCTGTTCTCAGTGTGGTCGGCCACCAGGAATCATCCCAGGCCGAGGGGGTGGATCCGCTATGCTAGAGCGTGGTGTGCCAGTTAAGGACATCTGTCAGGCCGCTACTTGGGCGTCTGTCCTTACCTTCATGAAGCACTGCTACCTGGATAGCCACGTCCTTTGGCATGGGCACTTCGTCAGATCTGTTCTGCCTGACTTCCTGGTCTGAGCCATTTCACATACCCACCACCTTGGGCGGTGCTGCTTTGACATCTGTTCACAAGGTTAATTTCATATGCCCTTTTATTGAATCCAGTATCAACTCAGCTGATTTCTCAGTATTGGGGGATTTACATTTTCTTTTGGAAAAACTGGAGGACAGTGATACAGCTTCTTTACTTGACACTATCACTAGTTTTGCCTTGAGACAGGTAGTTGAGCATTCCACCCATGCGGTGGGCCATATCTTAGATGGTATATTCACATTGAACCCAACTGTTTCAGAAGTGCAGCCTATAACTTGGTCAGACCAGAAAGCAATAATGTTCACAGTTAGTACTTATCAGCCCTCTCTGGGATCTCTCAACCCTGTGTAGTAACTAGTGGCAGTGACTGGAAGAATATTGACCCCCTTGCACTACAAATATCTGTATCCAACTCAAAGCCTGACCTCTGACGCTGATACTGCAGCCCGCAGGTTCTCATCTTGGATCAAAGCAACGATCAATCCATTAGCTCCCGAAAAGACCTTGCCGACCGGGCGGAAAACCACTTCAGAGCCCTGGTTCACAGATAGATTGAGAGCTCAGAAACAAATCTGTAGAAGTAAAGAGAGGCAGTGGAGTGCAAATTATGATCCATTAGAAAAGACAAAATACACACTGTCCCTTTCTGACTACAAAAAATAACAATGGAGGAATAAAGCAAGTACTTCTCAGCAAGAATTCTGCAGGCGAATAATTCCAGTAAAGAGCTGTTCCAGACAGTAAAATGCTTAGCCAAAATTCCAGAGCCCTGTATTATTGACAATAGTGAGGAATTCTGTAACTCCCTTGCTCAGATTTTTAGGAATAAAGTGGAGGTACTCTATAAATCTTTTATTGACAGCGATCTAAACGTAAATGGAAATCAGTCAGAATACCTTCCCTATCCAATTCTTTTGTGTCTTTTTCCCCGTTGAACTAAGAACAGATTATTCAGTTGGTAAAGACAGCCAAATCCGGAGCTCCAACAGACCCATGCCCCCCAAAAATAGTTCACCTTGCTTCTGAAATTATTAGTGAGCAATTGATGGTCGTATTCAAGGAGATTATTAGTTCTGGCTCTTTTCCTGGTGTTTGGAAAATAGCCTTGGTCCTTCCAGTCATGAAGAAACCTAATTCAGACCCCTCTTAACCCAGTAGCTGTAGACCAATCTGTAGATTACCCTTCCCGACAAAGGTAATTGGAAAAGGCGTTCAATATACAACTTATGTCTTTCATTTTTTCCAACGAATCACTAGATCCATCTCAATATAGATTCAGGGAAGGACATAGCACGGAGACTGCTCTGGTCATGGCCTCTGAAGAACTAAGATCAATCTTGGACATAGGAGGTAAGGCTGCCCTGATTCTATTGGATCTGTCGGCAGCTTTCGACATGATGAATCATGAAATACTAGTTAACTGGCTATCAGATTTAGGGACAAAAGGACACCGTTAAGTTGCTTAAGTCATTTCTCTCTAACAGGGTTCAATCTGTAGAGATGGGATCCTTTTCAGCCTACCTTGTGGGGGTACCATAGGGCTCATCATTAAGCCCTACATTTTTCAATCTTTGTTACCCCTCTGGCTAAAATATTAGGGATTTTGGCTTTTTAGCTGTCGCTTATGCTGATGACACTCAGCTTATGGTCTCAGTCTTTAGTAATCCTTAAGAAACCGCAGATCGATTTAACAAATGTATGACTCCGGTAAATCAGTGGATGAGTTCCAGCTGTTTAAAACTGAACTGCGGAAAAACAGAGGTTCTCCTCTCTGGTGCAGACACCTCCTTCTTGTCACCTAAATGGTGGCCATCAACCTTGGGCGAACTTCCATCACCAGTGAGGAAGGTGAAAAATGTAGGCTTCATCTTTGATGATAAACTGCCTTTTAAAGATCAGATCAGCACCCATACCTTCACAATTTTTTTTCATCCTAAAGATGATTCGAAAAATGTGCTCTTTCATACCTTCAGACCTGCAAAAGACACTTGTGACCGCATTGGCCTTATCCAGACTGGACTAGGGAAACGCTCTTTATGTGAATATCCAAACACAGTACCTACAAAAGTTACAGCGGCTCCAAAATGTAGCAGCATGTTTGTTGTTTGATATCCCAAAATATCAGCCAGTTGCCCATAGTCTAAGAACACTACACTGGTTCCAGTCGGAAAAAATATCACATTTAAATCCCTATGCTTAGAATATAAGGCACTGCATCGTGCCCGTCCATATAGTTTGAAGGCCCATCTGATTTGGTACTCGCATTCTAGACACTTAAGGTCTTCTCACAGTGAACTTTTACAGACCCCCAGATTTAACAAAGCACACTGGGGAGGAAGGAGCTTCATTTAGGTACTGTCAAAACATTGAACTCACTCCCGGCAGATTTAAAGAACAGTCCAAATTTACTAACCTTCAGAAAATATATATATTTTTTAAATTGGCTTTTTACTAATTAAAGTGCTCACCATTTCTCTCATTGGCAGCTTTCTGGTTCTCGCTGGCAACAGCGCCAAGACACCCTTAGGCATTTGAGCTCTATAAAAATCCCACATCAAAATCTAATAAAAAAGCAAGGTGAAGAATCTGCATATAACAATTTCTATCAGAAGGACAAGTTACTTATTTTAGTTTAACACCTTTTCTTGTAGACTTTAACAGCTGATTCCTCAACTGTCCACCCTCCTTCCCTTTCTGAGGAAGGACTCTTCCCGTCTATTAATAAGCTCTCACTGTGAAAGTCTGCACCCTGCCATATTCTAATCTTAATGGCATTGTGTCTGTCAGCGCAGACCGAGATCAGAAAGAAACTGACTTAAGTGCGCGGAGGTGGTGCAGCTACAGTGGTCCTGACATCGCTTAGGGGGTGGGACAAACCGCATGATGGGCAAGGGCATTGTGTGAAATATTCTGGTTCCAGACTAGCGCCTGGGGGGAATTCACAAGATGAGAAATCTGCAGTTAAAGTCTCTGCCAGAAAAGGCGTTACTGAAGGTAAGTAACTTTGTTCTTCAGCAACTTGTGAAGAGAGAAGTGTGGCTCAATGGTTAGAGCGGCAGACCCTGATGCAGAGGTCTAGCCCGGGACCAGGGTTCAATTTCCCGCCTAGGCGGGTCTTGGGCTAAAAAATTCCACGGACCTGATAATTCTCGCCTCGGTGCCTATTCCAATCATGGAGTCCCACTCTGCAACTCTGTCAATAGCTTGCTTAATCTCCACAACGGCCCCCACAATGCTAAGGATGCCTGGCCTCCACCTTGGGGGTGCCCAGGAGTGGACACCTCACAGGTAAAGCCAGGATGGGTTCCACAGCGGTATTCGTACAAGCGCCTTGAGACCCTTGCGGGTGAGTAGTGCGCTATACAAGTATCAATTTACATTTTTTACTTGGCTGCATATTCACAGACTCCAGTATGCGCAAAATCAAGTGACTATATTAGGACACAATCTGAAATGGGACCTTCTAAATCCTGCTTTAATAAGCCTTCTTTTGTTCCGTGTGCAAGCTAAGATCACATTCAAATGTATTTCTCTAATAAAGTTAAATAACTACTACCACAGAGGCTCGGTGTGTCCCTAAAAGATGTGCCCCTAGTGTACAGACCTACCAGAGTCATTAGTTCAACTAATCAGAGTTAAAACATTAGAAATTGCGTTGGGAGCAGAGAATCTGTGAAAAATGAGATCCAAAGCAGTAGAATGATTTGAGCTCCAAACTGAAAGTGGAACCGTATTTGATTCAGGACACTTGGGGAAACCACTGTTGTGGGAAAGCTTTAGGCCAACTTTGTACAGTGCTGATAGGACCCAATAGATGAGGGACCAAGGAGTAGAGCTGTGCTGGTTACGCTAATCTTATCTTTCTTGTTTTACACCATAATCCATAGGAGTCGTTTTTAGAAACTATGGGGTGAGCTTGGAGTCAGTACCCTTATTTGACCTCCTTTGTTTCTTTCCTGGACAGCAGAGGATGATCTGGGACTCTGCATCGTTTATGTGCTATCTTTAACTGCTGTGGTCTCCATGGCTCAGCATTTTCCTTGACACAGTTCAACATTTCACTATATTGTTTCCGTTTTACAAATGGAAGCTATACAATAAAACATAAATTACAGCAACATGTAAAATTACAATAACCCGTATCCATTTTGTCAAATCAACTCGTGGCACATGCTCAATCATTTGTCAGTCTAAAAATATTGCAATTTTAACCATGTTATCGGCTTCCTTTTGCATTTTACATTTTATATCCTCTAGCCAGCAGGGCTAACCAGATTATTAAACTAACACAAAATTAAAATGACAAGCATTTTAAAATGGAAGAAAGTTGCATCTCTTCCTCGTCCACATACACCATTCTTGTGCCGACAGAGGCGACTAAGATTGTAATGTAATGCAACACTGCCCCTTAGGTAAAATTATGCAATTAAGCAGGGAATTGAATCACAGAGTCACAAAGTGCTTGTGTTATACAAAAAGATTGTTGTGCAAATAATCTGATATAATGAGCTGTTCAACACTTTGTTACAACCACTAAAGAACACCTTTCGGCCTATAGGAGGCAGCTTTCAGTGATAAGCAAAATGTCCCAGATTAGAGAGCCTACTCTGAGCAGGCACTCATCCTCAGCATGGTGGAATTTGTGCTAAGAAAATAATTCAATTGAAAAAGAAGAGAACGGGGAATGGCGTCAAGCGCAATTGCACCTATCCTGGATACTGTATAGTGAGGTGATTATTTTAGGTGCCACGGACCGGAGATTCACAAGCCCCTAAATCTCCCAAGACAGATGCCTTGCTCACAATTCTATGGTACACAATGGCCCAGCACACTAGAGCATTCCAATTGTTCAGCAAAAAACAACAATAGCAATTCTCCAAATGACGGAAGCAGCAGTTCAGCGGAGTTCGTTTGTAGTATGTTCTTTATTTCTTCAATTTAAAAACACTGTAGCCAGCGCGTTTCGTCCTTCATGGACTTCTTCAGGGCGGAAAGCATAAATAATAATTTTGGTTCCCTTGGAAAAATATCCTAAGTCACTCCCCAATGGCATCCAGCTCGAACTTGAGAATGCCTTTAAAACTGTTTTTTTGTCTTTATTTTTTATCAAAAGAGGTGTGACAGCGGTGCTTCAGTATCCAAACAGTTAGTCTTTATCGAAAAGTATCAAAGCCGGCTCAGTGGCGTGGCGTCCTCCATACTCGAGAGCTCTTTTTAAAGGCATTCTCGAGTTCGAGCTGGGTGCCATTGGGGAGTGATTTAGGATATTTTTCCAAGGGAACCAAAATTATTATTTATGCTTTCCGCCCTGAAGAAGTCCATGAAGGACGAAACGCGTTGGCTACAGTGTTTTTAAATTGAAGAAATAAAGAACATACTACAAACGAACTCCGCTGAACTGCTGCTTCCATCATTTGGAGAATTGCTATTGTTGTTTTTTGCTGAACATCTGGAATGCTCTAGTGTGCTGGGCCATTGTGTACCATAAGAAAACAATTCAAATAACTCTTAATAATTGTTGCATGTCCTCCTCGTAATCCAGATGAAATACTAAACTGCCAAATCTACATAGAACATGCTGCTCACCCTACAAAAAGTCCATTAACGTAGAGAGATCTATCTCATACGCATAGTGTCATTACTTTAACTTCTGCCCAGTCCAGATGAAAGCACTAAGCAGAGTCTCCTCTCTTTTGCAGTAGCTGTATTTTTAACTCATTTGTTTGATCTCACTTGGCTGGACTATGGTCGTGGCCTCTATTGATCTCCTAAAAAAAAAAAAATGGATAGAGTTGAAAGCTGTCCGCAGTAAATATGATTCTCGATCGATTACGTAGAATTAGTACAACTCCTAACCTACTTATTCTTTTCAAAACACAAGATGCTAGTCAGTTTTAGAATCAGCGATGCTATTGTTCTCCTGACCTTCCGAGGCAAGCTCACTAAAAAAAGACAAACTCCGTTTCTTCAAGAAGAAAGCTGGTCTAATCTGAAGCATAGAAACGCTGCACTAATGAAAACAGCTGCCACAGAGACACCAAGTCCGTTTGTTCTCCTAAGACTCCAAGTAGTATTTTCTCTTGCTTGCTGTAGCTCTCATTACTCAATTATTCTACAAAGGACGTCCAATTATTTACATATGCCCTGTTAGTGTTTGCTTTCTAATGTGTTTTCTTGCGGTGTATAATGTGGTGATTGTGATTATTCTAATATTGGTTTTATGTGAAATGCAAATACAACGCATTAAGTGAAAAAGATGGAATTGAAGAATGCCAGTGCAAAAAGGGACATTTTTACTATTTCTGATAGCGACCAGCAATCTCTTTTGTGAATCCAAATAGTTTAATAGTTGCTTTTTTATTAACTATGGAAGCCGAATTGGCAGCTAACAGTGTTGTGTTTTTGTCATGATTAGATTATCGAGGTGTATGTACAACCCAGATAATAACCTCGTTAAATATTAAGATATTTTCTGTTCCCATAGTGTTTGATAAACTTTCTTAACATCTTAAGCATTTACATGTCCGGTGTTCACATGTGTAGATTAATGGTGCCATGTTTTCTCTATCAGATCGCACACTTAAAGCTAGCGTTCCTTGGTACGGTAATTGGAAAGACACTCTGATGGAACTGAACACATCCAAGTTTTATTCAGGTATTTTTGTGGTTGGTGAAACTTATCCGGAGTGCCCTTTCACCCTACTTTTTCCTTTTCAAAAATTCATCTCTCCTTATTACATTCATTAGACTTTCTAGTAGTCTGTTGAGCAAGATATGTGTTCCTCCTTTCCACTTAAATTAATAATGGTGGTGGTTTTGTGGCTCACTTTACTTCTGTACTTTCCTTCTAAAATCTAACAAATAGATGAACTTATAGCCTCTACAGGGTTTGTTATATTATTTTGTACTCACTTGTGTTTTTTTTTTTCTTAAAATGGCCAAACAAGTAATGTTTTGCAGACTCTTGTAATTTCTTCATTGGAATTCATCTGAGGTTGTTGAAAAAATCCCAAGACAAGGCTGATACTAAAGGGGATCCTGGACCTTGTAGTTTGCAGATTGGCAAGGGCAGCGTGAGCACCTAGGACCGGTGCTTTGGTATACCCGGGCTACCCTTGATTTGATAGGAGCGCAGTTTATAGTAAGACTTTCCCCTTCAAGATCAGTACCACTGTTAGCACTAGAGCATTGTTTGGGAGAATCTTTTCAGGTAAAATAGATAAGATAAAAAGTTGAGAAGCATAAGAAAGAAGCTGGATTGATTTTCTTACTTGAAGAGCACCAATTACTTGGATGCCAGTGTAACACATTGTACACCGTCTTTGAGATGGTAGTTTCCATACAACCTTTATACATACCATAGAGTCTTTAAATATTTCCTGCATGAGGAATTTCATGAAACTAATTTCTAAGCAGCACCTATGTTTGAATTATTCAACACCTGTAAGAGACGATCTTATGTAGTGGCATTACAGTTCTCATTATACAGAGCGTTTCCTCATTTGGACACAGTTCTCCCTTTTCAAGACTGGACTATCATCCTATTCCATGGTTTTGGGCAAGCATCACCTGTAATATTAATGAATGTTCAGGTACCCAGACCAGTGAGGTTTACCATTTATCAGCATTTGTTGGCCACCATGCCATCACTCCCTTTGTTACCCACAGCACCACCTAGAATGAGTATGGATAGAGCTAAGACCCTAATGTCTACTTTAGAGCAGAAGCAAATGGAATTTCCTGCTGCATTTTCAAGAAATATCAAATAAGCAGTATAGATCAATATCTTGATGGCCTGACCACTTGAATGAAGGCAAAAACACCTTGCCCGAGTGGCACATTCTGCATTTGCTATTGTTTAGTATAGGCTAGTGCCATCTTTAAATGGAGATGAACTCCGTTATCACCAAAGAAATAAAAAGTTCATATCTGCATTCACTCTTTTGTTTATGGTGTTGAGCTGGGACCGTTACACACTATTACACATTTCCAAGTAGCTGTTTTTGATGCTTTGGGAATGTTGTCTTTACCTCCTCCTATGATTGATTTCTTCTGGATTTTGTTCAAGGTGAGCCACCTGTGTACCAGAGCATGCAGTGGTTAGCATGGAGGCTTCACGCAATTAGACATCAGCTTGGTACAGACCTGACAGGACCCATTTGTATGTGGATCTCTGGCTTCAAGATACAAGACACGCAAACAATAATCCTTTTTTGGTGCATTGAATCCAATCTGCAGTAATTTTTGCAGACTCTGGAAAGATGTCCATTATTGCTTATTTTGATTTATACGTCAAAATCTCAACAAATTTGTAAAGTTCCTCCCTTGTGAATCCACAAAAAGAGAGAGACTGAGAGGGAAAGAGGAAAATAAATGTCTAGGAGGAACATGCAATCAGCTAATCATTCTGACGTCCCCACTAAAGTTGCAGAAATCATTACCAGAGCCTTTGGACGAAATTTGGAAAAAAAAGTCTTATATGGGCAATCAAGCTACTTTTGGGGATCGAAATTATCTGGAGTTTTACTCTAGGTTTTTAGTTGTCACCAAGAATGCAAGGGGCATTAGACTGATATTCAATTTTTTTTACATTCATTTGATTCTCCTTGTGCAATTTTTCCACATGAACATGCTGGCATTGGCCTTTGAGGATGCAGTTGGGCATTAAATGATAGCTGTAGATCTCCAAGACATGTACTTGCACTAGTCAATGTAAAGCATAATTGAGTTTTAAGATGTAGTTTTGATAACCAATACTTGGTACATCTCCCAGTATGTTCACAAAGGTGTGTACAGTAGTAGTAGTAGCCTATGTGTTAAGTAGATCCACGCACCTCCTCCAATTCCATCTGTGTTTTTCAATTGAAGAGAAGTATCCTCTATTTCCACTGCAATGGTGTCAGAGTAGAAGAGTAGGTATAGGCTAGGTATAGTAGGTAAGTGAAGCATTCTCAGTCCATAGAAAATAGGATCTCTTCTAAGTAAGCAGTAGAACATTTCCAAACGTTCTATGATTTCAGTATGGTAATTCAAGTGACTCTTGCGTTGAATGGCCTTGTGAAAGTGCATGGGTTTCTTGGCTCAACTGCGAATGCAAGTTCTGCTATGCCATCTGCATAAAAAACGGAATTAGCATCTCAACTCGCTGATGAACTTTGTAATCCAAGCTCATTGAGAGGCTGGTTTTCAAGCTCCCACTCGTAATGTCTCTTTGAACCACAACCTCTTCTCAGAAGGAAGGCCCGTCAGACACATGCCATTTGGAATCTCCACCAAAATATCTACACATGAACCACATGCATCTTAGGCTGTTTTTCTTAGCCTGAAGTTGTTCTTTGCTCTTCTGTAGGTGAGAGGTGTTACTGTCTTCATAGACAGCTTAAACGCTGTGTTCTATTTAGAGAAGCAGGGGGAATTCATTCTCACTTTTTCTCTAAGTGGTCCCTCATCAACAATCTTCAGTATTTTCCCGTGTTAAGTGGATGAAAAAGCTTGAGTAAGAGTTTCTCCAAAGATGACATTGTGAAATACACTAATGGAAATCCTGATGGGACATTTTTAAACCAGGTGCATTCCCCTCCACTATGCTGTTCACTACAGAGAGAAGCAATCAGTGCCTGGAGTTTGCATCTTCGTTTTTGGGTTGATTGGTGATACTTTCTCCTCCCACATCCCCTGGTTCTCTAGACTCCTATGAAATTCAAATGGTCCTGCAACTTCATATTAATGCAAATAGCTCGCCTTTTCTAATATGGTTCACATAAAGCCTTATCTTTTCAAAGAAAAAAACACTTTACTGTCTTCCCCAGGTTACAGATTTGTTAGTCCAGCAGGGAGGGCTGACCTCGTAGGATTTTACCTGCCTCCCATTGCTGAATGTTGTTGCCTGGTTGTTAAAAAATTGTTGTATGAACATTTAAACATATTGGAAGAAAACCTACTTGCAATGTGTGTGACTAATTAGGACTCTACCAGGGGCTCTTTAAGGGAAGATTGGTAATATTTTGTCATTGGGCTTTAGACACCTCAATGAAATGCTAAAGACCTGTTTAAATTACATTGTGTCTTTCATTCCTTACTGTGCTACTTCAGGGATTAAGATAGAGTCCTGTCAGCGTTGCTGTAACCATTGCTACATACCTACATGCATTTTTTGAAGCCCTCGCTGTAAAAATGACGGTAAGAGGTACCATTTTGATGGTCGGCTTCATCTTTATCCTTTTCTTAAGGTCTATGTCCTTCAGTGGGATTTGAATTTGGTTTTGCCCTCACTCATGCATGTATCTAGTTAATCATTGGTCTCCTGTGACATAGACTTGTAATATACTTTTTATGTGGCTATCATCTTTGCTAGAATAATGGTGAGCTTCACACTCTTTGTTCCTAATAGCATACATATATCTTTTCCTGCAGGGGCAAGTTGTTCCTGGGGTGGTGTCTTCACTCGTTCTGAAGGGCTTTCCTGAACTCTGCTGATTTTGATTGCAACCACATCAGTGCTTAATCTCATATGATTATTGTTCCTTTTACTCCTACTGCATCTACTGCTTTCACTGTTCTTGATACTTTCTCTGTCTTTCAGCTGACAATTTGCAGGACAGTGATGTATAACTTCCACAATTCGTCTCACTCTCTCTCACTCAGTCAAGCATACACTCACTCTTGCATTGACCTCAAGGGTCTACAACTCCTGCGCCCACTCTAGCTAGATCATGCTTGCACATGCACGTCCATAGAGGCTGAGGGGAATCCGGCTTTTCTGTTGATGGATCACTACAGACTGCCCCTCTCATTCTCTCTGGTAATCCTTTGCCTCTTGGAATACCTACTTATTTCCATATTTGCACTTCACACATCACATATAATGGTAGTCTATTGGCCGCGCATGTCCATTCAATCTTTCTTCGTTGACCTCATCTTCATGGGAGTATGAAGCTCAACCTCCAAGACCAAACACAACTCTACTCTTGCTGTTTCTTTCTAATCAGAACCTCACCCAGCACTCAAACCTCCCAGCTAGTTGACAAAGCATTCCTCTGGACCAAATAGATATCTCACACTCTCACAACTGCTTGCAGTCTTATTTTCTCCCACGCCCCTCAGGCCACACCCATATCTGTACGGCCCTAGAACTACCACCCCACATTCATTTAACACCAATGCTTTAGTGTCTAAATGGAAAATTCATGTTAATCCCATTTCTTTTTTGTAAAGTCCCTAGCAACCTCATCCTAATTCTTCATGCTCTGCAAGGAGCCTACTGACTCCTTATGTTCTGTCCCCATCTCTGTATTCACTGCTTCAACCTTCCTCTAGCCCTGGAGAGCCCCAACTTATGACTGAAGTTGTGAAGATTTTGACTTCTGGATGCAAGTACGTCACACCATTACAGTTGCCCTGAAAGTAGCCCTGAAGGTAGCTAAAACTACCTAGCAGTTTTAATTACATAACTTCATTCTCATCCAAAATCATGCTGTTGCTTCACTTCTTCCTAACGCTACTATTTTTTTCAATTTTATCTCCATATCGGTTGACTTTCTCAACTGTTACCATGCAGACATCGAACACCGCAGGAACCGTCTTCTCTTTGTTCACAGCCCTATCTACTTTCCCATTGCCCATAGATGAATACCATTTTACATCCAGCTCCTCAAATGAAATTATCCACTTATTTAAATCTCCTGACCTGTCAGGCTTCCCCTGCAATCTCTTGCTTTAAAAACATCAAACCTTTTAGTGCTTACATCATGTATCCTACTATCCCTTTCCCATACATGCAGTCTCTTCAGTACTTCATATCTACCATTGTGCAACTACTCTTGTGAGAAGCAACAGCAGACCCCTCATCTCCTTCCAATTATTGTTGTTTTTCCATCACTTTTTTGTCAAAGTGCCTAACTAACGGGTGCTCAACAGAATTCAGATTTCACCCGTCCAAATTAACTATCTGAATTTTTCTAGTCTGGTTTCCATGCCCTTCACCTTCTTTCTCGCATGTAACCATGTTCCTTCTGCCGAGCTCAAACATTATTTAACTACATTCACCTTCCTAAATGAGTTTGCTGGATTTGACACCATCGACTGCTCTATGTATTGAGTTTTTCTATCTATAAACCTCCTTCCTGGGTGACATAATTTCTTAATTAAGTCCTCCTACTACATCTTTGCGGCACCAAAATAGTTCTGTTCTGCTTCTTCATTCCTCAGTCCAATCCGTACATTTTCAGATCCACATAGCAAGTGCAGATCGTGCTTAAGATTGGAGCATGGTGCTACAACCTGCGATTCGTGTGCCTCCATGCACCCAAAGGCCATGAAGAAGTGGGCGAACTAGTTGGTTTTGGTTAAAGCACGGAGGGAGACATGCAAGTGAACTCCTTTACCCACACGTAAGTGATTTGTAAGGGCTCGAGTTGCTGAAAAACACAAAGGTGCTGTAGGAAGGAGCTGTCCACTTATTTCTAGAGGAAACAGTACTGTTCCCGGGACTGTTGATAGTCTGCATGCCATTCCCTATACTGCCCTCTTCTTCATCAGATAAGATCCAGATATTGAAAATGATGAGACTAGAGTTTCCAAATCCTTATGCTGACTCTTCACAGTTTGAAGCTTTACTTCTTGCTATGCTGGAACTGTTTCAGATGGCTCCTGAACCATTTTGACCAGCTCCCAAGGGAGAGTACGTTCCTGTGGGTTTACGCAGCACCAAGCAGCTGGGTCTTAGAAGACTTCACTACCAGGGCTAGTCACAGAATTAATACAGTATATTGCCCACCTCAAGTGGCCTGCTGCTTGTAGACCACGAAAAAAATCACAAACTAGTTAGATGAGAGTGCTGTTATTCGTCTTTTATTTTCAGCTGTGCAAAGTATGCCGATGATGCAATCAGCCAACGCGTTTCACCCATAATGGGCTTCTTCAGGGCAAAGAAATTTGGTGATGAAAGTAATCCTTCAATTGTAGTCAATATTGCGGCGAGAATTGATACTTCTGATTAAAAAAATTGAGAAGCTCTCTGGTAGGAGGGGGATTCTCTCAGAGTGTAACCGGAATCCCGTGTGTACCGCAACGTGTCTGTGGAGCCGTGTCCGAAGCCAGTCTTTCAGGCAGTAAATCTGGTGCCAGAATCCCCCTCCTACTTTGCACAGCGGAAAATAAAAGACGAATAACAGCACTTGAATATGTCGTCTCGTAGAATGTTTACACGTTACTCTGTTCTTATATGTTGCCTTTCATCTAACTAGTTTACATTCCTGTGGGCTTGGCAACAATGGCTGCTCTTACACAGATGCCTTCTGATAACATGTCTTCACTGTTTACAATCCTGGCACTTAGGAAGTAAAAGCAGTCAAGGTTGCTGTTCCCCAATCGATTGAAGCACTCTTCAGTGCCGACACAGAAGCCTTCCACGAAGCGGACTTTGGTATCGATCTCGAAGACATCTGAGGGAGTTATCTGTGTGACCATGGAAAAAGTTAAGGCAAACTTTGACAAGGTTTCCTTTGAAGAGCACCTCCAGGGGGCGTGGCCAAGATGGCAGCGAGATAGAACGTGCTTCCCTATCCCTCAGGCGCCGCCTGCCATAAGCCTTGTTATATCCTCCCTTCTGGTGCCCATCCGCACTTATCGAGTGTAGAGGTGCCCGCTGCTGCCCTTGCACCGGTGGTGAGCTTCTTTGTTGGTCCTTTGGTGGCTCTTGTGGTCTGCCCGGCCCCGGCCTTGCTGCGGCCCGGCGTGCCTGGCAGGACTCTGCTTCCGGCGTGGAGACTCAACTTCGCTGCGACCTCGATCGCCTAGAGAGGTGGTCTGGAGCCTGATCGGAGCAGCTATGTGGCCGGACGAGAGGGGACACTGAGCGCGGTGACCGCCGGCAAGAGACCTAAGGGAGCCCCGTGCGGCAGCCGCCATTTTGTTGAACCGGAGGAGGTGGCCTGTCTGCGGCGGGCCGAGACCCTAGAGGTGGTGGGGTCCGGCGTTGGAGTCCCCGAGCGAACCTCTCTGCGGACACAGCTGCGGGCGGACCTCCAGCGACCACCCGCACACTTCTATACCTTTGCTGCTCGGGGCCCAGGCGACCGGGGCCCAGGCGTACAGAGGTGAGGGGAGGCGGGGCGGCAGCCGGCCTCTAGATGTGTGGCTCGGGCCGCATATCGGCGGACGGCGCGGCGCTGGTGATGGTCTCGGGAGGCCCCTGCATCCTGTGAATGGTGGGCGATATTGGACTTTGCGTACCCCCCCCCCCCCCACCACCCCCTGCTGAAATAGGGGCCTTGTGCTCTGTGGTGGCAACTGACTGGCTCTTGATCTGATGCGTTTGTTGGCGGTGTCGATGGGTTTTGAGGAGCAGCTTGTGGCCTTGGGCTGGCCCCGGCTGTAGGGGACGCATACCGTGATCTACCTGTGGTGGTGGTGCTAGGGAGGCAGCGACGGGTGTGGGGACCCGCCCCCCACCCCCTTGCGACCTCTTTTAGGCCTTATCTTTGCTTAGGAGGTCTCGTGGACTTGCTTTGCTGCGCTTTGGTGAGCGGGAGGCCTGCCCTCTGCTTGCGGATCGGCGGGTGGTGGTCCCCTAAGCCTGCCTTTGCAAACTATCTCGCGGCCCGGTGGGGCCACTGGCTCTGCGTAATCGACCTGAGGAGACCTTAATGCTCCACTGAAGGCCTCACTGTGTGCCCTGCTGGGGGGTGACAGTTGGCTATGTCGCTCCCCCGCATTGGCTATTTGACTTCCCCTCTGACACCCGGGAGGCGACAGTGAATATTATCAATGCAACAACGATCAGGCCATAGACCCCTTAGTCTTGGTGTCGCCCCGGCGGCCCGCACCCCCAGTCCTGTGTTCTGGTCCTCCATTGGTGGGCGGAATGTTCGAGAGGGGCTGAAGACTTATAGACAACCGCCTGGGCTACGCAACCTTGACCTACCACACTTGGCCCTGAACCGCGCTGCCACACCGAATCTACCACCGCTCGCCCTCTCTCTTGAGCTGCGGCCTGGCTTGCCCTGCGGGAGTCGGATTCTTACGCGTGTTCGACAATACCTGCTGCTGTCATGCTCTGAGAGCGTACGACAGCGCACAGACACCTGATTGCTGCACCATGTCAAAGGCCAGAGGTAGAAAGGACAAACCCCTGAAGGATGTCCTGCAAAAAACGTTGGGCCAATCTGCCTCCCAGTCTGAAACCAAGACTGAGCAACTTCACGAAGACGATGCGCCAGCAGCGAAGGCTTGCATGGTCGAATTGTTCACGGCATTCAAAGCAGATACACAGGAGCTGCGCTCCCAGCTTTCCTCCGACCCGAGAGAAGTCTGGCGTCATGTTGAAACCATTGATGAGGAACACGATTTGGGAAGGAGACTATCTACACCAGCTCCAGCAGGATATGGTATGCTTCAAGGAACATGATCTTAATCTTCAGGCTCACGCAGAGGACTTGGAGGACTTAGAGAACCGCTCCAGACGTAATAACATCAGAATCCGAGCGGTCACTTGGAAGGAAGAAGGAGATGACCTCCGAGGACGGGGATCAGGAAATACAAAGTGACGAGTTCATCGTGTGGAACTTCTGCAAGGTGGTAAAGCACCCCCCCCACCAACACCCTCGTCTGTGTACATGATTTTCAACTCAAAGAACGAATCCTTCGCAAGGCCAGAGATCTCAACCCAGTGCAATTCTGCGGTCATCAGCCCGCACTTTACCAAGACCTGGCAGCCTCCACGTTGATCAAGCGCATGGAGTTAAAACCCATCACTAACCATCTTCGGGACCAAGGCATCCCCTACTCTTGGGGCCATCCGTTTCGCATCATCTTCAAGCACCAGGGCAAACTTTTACAGATCCTCTCTTTGGAGGCCGCTTATAATATCCTGGGATTGGATCAGCCCCCTGCCACGCCTGGGAACGACAGACCTACTTCTCGCCGGCGCTCTTCCGAGTGGCAGCGAGTTGGAAGATCGCCTCCTGCCTCGAAACCAGACACGTCCAATAGAAAGCTAGAGAGAGAGGCGGCCCTTACATCAGTGGCACAGGTGACGGACAATGCAGACATACCTTTATCTTCAAGTAGTTCGGTATCCAGTTGGGCTTATTTTTTGTAGCGCAAGGAAGGGAGCAGTCTGATGGTGAGCAGTGTCCTCGCTCCCCATCATACAAGGGATTGCTCTGTACTACATGGCTCGAACTGGGAGTGTGCCGTGTCCCCCTGAACATATGAACTATGAGACAAACTTTTGTCACTCCATTGGATTTTCTGTGTTTTATCTTTGGTTTTGTTCTATTTTGCTAGTGACTCTGGGTTTTTGGGATTGTTTATGGGGCTCCACATCACTTCTTAGACAAGATTGGCAGTTACCTGGACCAAGGGAAATGACCTACTCTGGTTGTGGCTCTGTCGCGCTTGGGCAGCTATATGACCTTCTTTCCCTCCCTCGATCCGATGGGTGGGGACTTTGTAAGCTTGAATGTCCGAGGGTTAAATAACTCGGTTAAGCACTCTGTAATACTTACTCTCTTAAAAAACGCTGAGAGTGATGTATGTTTGCTTCAGGAAACCCATCTTCTACCTAAATATACTAAGCGGATGAGAGATAAGCGTTTCCCACTGCAGCTGTGGTCCTCTGGTCCGGCTAAGAAAAATGGGGTTGCAATCCTTGGGGAGAGGAGTTGGCCTAACGGCTAGGGCGCTCGACCTCGGACCTGGAGGAACTGGGTTCGAGTCTCGGTAACGACGCCAAACATCCTGTGATTCTGGGCAAATCACTTAATCTCCCCGTGCCTAACAAAAAAAAATAAAAAAATTAATGTGTGTCCTCATGTAACGTAACTGGTGCTATGTAAAGCGCTCTGATACCCGATTCGGTTCGGGTCTAGTTCGCGCTATATAAAACTCTGCAAAAAAAATAAGAAAAATCCTTTTTAGTGCACGATCACAATGAAAAGTAATTTCCACGGTGGCGGATATCAAAGGCAGGTTCTTAGCACTCCGAGTACAATGGGGGGGACACACTAATGACAATAGGGTCCTTTTATACCCCGAATGAATGGCAAGAACACTTCTTACGTCTAGCCCTCTCTGAAGTTCTTGCCTCTCCGGATGCGGGGCTTTTAGTGGGAGGAGACCTGAATGTGGTGATGGACCCAGGGATGGATAGATCGGAGCAAAGGTCGAATCCAACAGGGGCGCTGTCGCAGGGAGGGAAGCAGTGGTTAGCCGACTGTGGACTGAGTGATGTGTGGTGTATCTAGCTCCCTAATGAGCGCGATTACACTTACTACTCAGCAGCACACAAAACGTATGCACATTTGGATACATTTTTTTGCCTCCCCCTCTCTCCTTTCTAACTTGCACTCAGCAGATATCACTCCCCGTTCCCTCTCGGACCATGCCCTCATATCAGTACTACTCACTTCACAAGGCAAGCGTTCGACACCACCGGGCTGGCGCCTCCGTGACTCCCTTCTTCACTCGGAGAAAGTCATCACTTGAATCCGGAATACAATAATACACTACCTCTCGGAGAATGACCAAGCGGGCACTCCTCGTGGCGGTATGGGATGCTCTGAAGCTAGTGGTGCGGGGCAAATTTATCACGATAGCAGCATTCTTTGCACGGTTGCGCAAAGAAAAGCGTGCGGAATTGGAAAGGGAGGTGGGAGAACTTGAAGCACTTCATAAACGGACCGGAGCCCCAATAGTTTGGAGAGAACTGGAAACTAGGCGACGCATGCTGAAACACCTAGACATGGACGGGGCTGACTATGCCCTTCTGAACCTACGGCATACATTTTATCTCATTGGGGACAAGGGAGGGAAGATGTTAGCACATAGACTGCGGGCGCAAACTTAGATGTCAGCGATCCAATCTGTCCGAGATCTGAATGCAGTGGAACATAACACAGACACCCTTATTGTCGACACCTTCCGTCAGTTTTATCACCGCCTTTACACGAGGGGGGATGCTCGCTCACATGACACAGGGGACTACTTAAATTCTTGCGATATCACTCCTTTGCTTCAATCATCGGCTGACCCCTTGGACTCAGCCATTCAAATAGAGGAAGTCATCTCAGCTATAGCACGATTGAAAGTGGCTAAATCCCCGGGTCCAGATGGCTTTCCAGCACTGTTTTATAAAACATTCTTCATGGAGCTGGCTCCCCTTTTAACAAGGCTTTTTAACTCTTTCCTCGATACTGGGGAGGTGACTCCCTCAATGTCAGAGGCGGCAATTTCTGTTATTCTTAAACCTGGAAAAAACCCTAAAGAGTGCGGGTAGTACCGGCCAATTTCACTCGTTAACCTCAACGCGAAGTTATTCGCGAGTATCTTAGCCGCACAACTTAGTCCCTTAATGGATGGCCTTATAGACCCGGACTAATTCGGCTTTGTCCCAACGCAGCTAGGAGGGGATAACACCAAGCGACTCCTCCACTTCATAGATTTAGTACACCGCTCCCGCACTCAGGCCTTCTAACTTTCGATCGACGTGGAGATGGCCTTTGACCGCGTCGACTGTGAATATTTTTTCGCAGTCTTGCGTGCATTAGGATTTGGCGATAACTTTGTACGATGGGTACGTTGCCTGTACGCCTCCCCCAAGGCGGTGGTGCGGGTGAATGGATGTAAATCGACCCTTTTCCCCATTGCCTGGGGAACGCGGCAGGGTTGTCCCCTGTCCCCGCTGTTATTCGTGCTCTATATGGAGCCTTTTGCCCAACGTATTTGATCCACCCCTTACATTGTAGGTATCAAATTTGGCGCTGATGCACAAAATTAGTATGTATGCGATTGATGTCATCCTCTCACTCCCACAACCCCAGTCCACACTGTGGCATCTGTCGAGAGAGCTTATTGCTTTTGGAGATATCGCAGGGTTCAAAGTCAACTTTACGAAATCGCAAATTCTTAACTTCTCTATATCCGAAGCTGAGGTCCTGGACCTGCAATAGGATTTCGCCTTCCAATGGGTGCACACGGACATCACATATTTGGGTATTCGGTTGACCTTGTCTATCGCTTAGACATCTGCCCTCAACTATAAATTATTGTTGGGACAAACGACCAAGGCGTTGTCTGCCTGGTCCCGTCTTAACCTGGCATGGTACGGGAGGGTAGCAGCAGTGAAAATGACGGTGCTCCTGCACATCCTATACATCTTCCAAATGCTTGCTGTGAGTCCACCGCCGGGCACTCTTTGGAAATTACAAGAGCTCCTTAACAAGTTTTTGTGGGATAATAAGAAACCGCGGCTCGCATTACCACTAGTCACCTTTCCGAAAGCCTGTGGTGGGCTTGGCTTCCCGCTCGTGGGTGCTTATTACCAAGCATCTTGCGTCCGCTACATCACGGAATGGAACAGGCCCTTGTCCAGTAAACACTGGAACTTTTTGGACCAAACGGTGGCCGGCTGTATTATCTGGCGCGAACTGTGGCTTCCACGCAGACATAGAGCTTGGGGCCTATAGGGGAGGGAGGAGGGTTGTAAAAGAGTAGGCTCTTTTTTTGATCTAGATGGTTTGATTCCCTTTCCCCAACTGCGCAAGGATTATGATCTACCAGCGACAGATGCTTTCCATTATTCGCAGCTCGTACATTGGGTGACAGTTTCCAAACTTTGCTCTCATGTCTCACCCCATGACAACTTTTGAAAAGTGGCTTGTCTGTAAAAAGGACGACCGTAAACTTGTATCTGAACTTTTAGCTATGATTACTGCACGCCCTAAGAAACAACGCACAAAGGCAAAGGTCCGTTGGGAGACTAAACTGGGAGGCCCCTAACGCAGACAGAATGGGAACACATCTTTTATCAGTCACATAACACCGCTTCCAACTCAGCTGGTGCGGAGTTTGCTTATAAAGTAGTCACTTACTGGTATTATACCCCAGAGCGCATCAAAAAGTGGGACAGAACTAAGTCAGACCTCTGCTGGCGGGGGTGTGGTCTTACTGGCACTCTGGTTCATTTACTGTGGCAGTGTCCGAAATTGGTGCGTTATTGGACAGCAATCCTCGATGACATTGATACTGCATTTCAGATTACATTACCACGAGAGCCTGTGCACACGTTACTGGGACTTCCCCGCCCTGGGTCCTTCCCTTTGAAATCACTAAGGGGTAAGCAGATAGCTCTCGCACTGCTTGCGGCAAGACAGGTACTGCTAGTGCATTGGGGGTCTTCATTAGTTCCAGACCCTGGAGAATGGGTTCAGAAGCTCTGGCACTTCTTAGCAATGGAGCGCCTTTCGCTCAGTGTAGAGGGGTAGGGCAAGAAATATGCGAAAATATAGGCTCATTCTTGCAACTCCTTACCAAAGACATGAGGGAAGTAACATGCTCGAAATACCTGCAAATCCTACAACGCATACCACTAGAACCACCTGGTGCCTCCGCTAATTAATCTGAAGGGTACTAACCAGAGCTTGACTGCTAGAGAGAGGCAGAAGTGATGGTCATGAACTGATGCGGAGGGGGGGGGTGGGGTGGGTACGGTGGGGAGAGGCAGGGTGGGGGGAGGCAGTGTTGTTTGCTTATTTCTCTGTTTCTTTTGTTACATAATACCACAATATCTGCGCTTCAGGAAGCAGTTAAAGACTCATCTCTTTCCCTAATCATATCTGTCTGCCCTCTCCTTATTCTGTATCTTTGTCCCTCCCCACCTCCTTCTTTTTCTCTTGGTCCTTGGCCCACCGTACTTCAGAATTAGGGTCCCTAGCGCTGGGATACCTCTGGGTGACTACGCGCTTTACAAAAATAAAATAATAATAATAATAACATAAAAGTGGTATCTTAGCCAGGTGCCTTATAATTGTGCTGTGTATTGACTTTATCGCAGGGTCGCCCTCGGGGATGTAGACCTAAACGCGGTGTAATGTCTTTCAGATTTCGCTCTGCCGGCGCCCTGATGTAGGCAGCTAAGCTGTGTACTTATGATCTTTTACCTCGCAATAAAAAAAAATTGATTCTGAAGAGCACTTCCAAGTGGCTGAGAATTGCCTTAGTAGAGCAGATTGTAATCGCAGAAGCCCTTTAAGGTTCCCATAAAGCCTTATATCTGAGCACCTTCCATATTACAAAACGGATGTTGGCTTATAGCTGGACCTACAAAATGCGAGTAGCTTGGGCATTCCATCAGATGGAAGCTTCCAATTTTTTTATTTTTTTTAAACATATTTTATTGCTTTTTGTATTCAACATTACATCTGTAATGCCAGCAATATATTTACATATTCCAGTCACTTTGTCCCCCTCTCTTAGTGCATACTGCATAGTACACCCATGAACTTAAACAAGATATGAAAATTAGTCTTCGAGCCGCTGCCTAGTCTACTTCTGTATAGGCATTATCCCCCCCTCACAGCCTTTCCCCACCACCCCCCCTCTCCCCTGCCCTGCTGTTTCCTATGATATCATGCTACGTCTTTGAGTTGCACTGTGATCATATAGCCTGTACATCCGTAGGATGGGGCCCTCCCTGTCGATCTTGGAGAACCTTTCCATTATGGGCTCCTCCCTTCCAGCTCTTTCACCATTCCCTCGTCCTGCTCCCGTCTCCCAGGGCTTCCCTGTCTGGATACCCACCGGAGGTGGCAGATTCCACTTCTTGGTCAGAGTTTTTCATGTTTTCCAGTAATACCGCCCAAGCTCGTGCTCTCTCAATCCTTCCTCTGCCTCATTTTGCATTCCTGAGCAGAATTCTACCTTCTCTGCTTGCCCATTTCTCCAGCTCTTACTTCCATCTATGGAGACTGGGGCCATTCGGTGCTTCCCATTAACTGGTTATCTCTCTTTTTGCCAATATAAATTCAAGGTCTTGAAATGTATCAGTGACTTTAGTCTTAGCTGTGTGTGGGAACCTGTTTAGTAAGACGTTCTGGTGTGCGTGGTATCTCCTGCTCTATAATCCCCGCCACTTCCCTTGTCACTTCCTGCCATTAGTTCTCTAGAGATGGGCAACTCCACATCGTGTGCATCAAATTTGCTCCCTTTTCTCTGCATCTTGTTCATTCCGCATCTTCCCTGTGGAAGAACCGGTTGATTCTATCTGGGGTAAAGTATGCCCTATGTAGTATGTAAAAGCCAATCCGGTTGAATCACACGTTGCAAGAGACTATAGTGGCTTGTTGTAATATGTTTTCCCAGTCTTCGCCCTCTAATGGTCTGCCCAGGTCTTCCACCCATTTAGTCCGTAGTTTCTCGAGCGGGTGCGTAGAGTCCCATCTAATGTCCCTGTATTAGCATGTGACCGATTTTATGGTTCCCCCGCCGGTACTATGTATTCACAGGTAGCATGTGTCGGTGGCTCTGTCGTCCCTACCCCCAATGTCTTCGCAACGCTCCTATGACTGCTCCATAGAGCAGGAAATGCCCCTGTGGGATATCCCATTCTGTGCTGAAGTCCTCCAAGGTGAGTAATTCCCCATCTCTGTATAAATCCCCAATCTTTGTCACCCCTGCCTGTTCCCACTCCTCTATACTCCTCCACTGCCCTCCATGCGGGTGCACTTATATCAGTGCAAGCAACAGCTCTGGTGAGTACAGGCGTTTTGTCTTAGTCTTTTGCAGACCTCTGCTCCAACAACGCTGGATCACCCTGTGTTCATTAGTGTGCACATGTCGCTGCTTAAGTGTTCCCATCAGGGTGCCGAGCACCTCCGCCTTCTCCGGGGCGAAGGGGAGCCTCCCTCTCTCTGGCACAAGATTTCCCGCCACCCACTGCATGAATCTCTTAAGCTGCCCTACTAAGTAGTACGTCTCCATGTCTGGGACTGCCAGTCCTCCCTCTGATTGCGATCTTTTTAACGTGGATAAAGCTACCTTCCTTCTGCTCATGCCCCATATAAAGGCTGAGATGCACGAGTCCAGATCTCAGAACCATGCTCCCGGTATCCACACTGGGAGTGTGGTAAAGTAATAGAGCAACCTAGGAATAGACACCATTTTTAACAAGGAGATCCTTCCTGTTAACGATAGAGGTAGTCCCCCCCCCCCCTCCCCCACCCCCTCCAAGGTCATATTGCCTTTCAGTGATCTAATCGCTCCTGCCACGTTTCCTTCGTGTACATCCCGCATCGAGTGGAAGATCTTCACTCCCAGATATCTAAAGCATTGGGGTTCCCACTGCAGTTCTCCCATCTCCACTGGAGGTGGAGTGCTCTCCGTCACCAGGAATAGCCGAGATTTCTGCCTATTGACCCTTAATCCTGAGAGTATACCAAACTCTTCCATCATGAATTAGCCCCGCTCAGTTCCTCCTCTTTATCCTTTAAAAAGATCAGTAGATCATCAGCGTATAGTGCTATATGGTGTGTTAGTCCTCCCGCCTGCAGGCCTCTGTACTCTCTCGCGGAACTCGCCCTGCACGCCAGTGGCTCCATGGCCAGGCTAAACAATAGTGGGGAGAGGGTGCACCCCCGGCGTGTGCCCCTCTACCCGATACTGTGCCGAGATTGCGCGGACCCTGGCCATTGGATCCAGGGGTGTGGAATTTAATAAAATATCTACTTTTCCATGGGACAGGTAGCTTCATAAATCTACTTGTCCTGTAACTAAATCCACTTGTCCCTTTGGTGCCATGTAGTGCACTGTCAAATAATGGCAGCACTCTCATCATAAAAGAGCTCGGATAATAGCCTCTGTGGTTATGTCAGGCTCATAATATAGAATGTTACGAATACTAGTGATTTATTTATTTTGCCTCTTTTTTGCAGATCTACCCATTCATCCTTTCATTCACCCACTGATATCTAGCATTTCACCTTTACATTGGCATCCATTCATTCTTTCATCAGACTTTCCCCATTTTGTTTGTCCATCCATCCATACCCCCATCCATATTCAAACCTACCCATCCATCCCCAACCATATCCATCCATCTCGGCCATTGGTCCATCCTTCCGCTCACCTATCCTTCCGCTCATCCATCAATGTACCCTTTCACTCATCCACCTTTTAGCTTACTAATCAATCCACCCTACAACCCATCTATCTTTTCACCCTTCCCTTCATCAAGACATCCATCCACCATCCCCGTCACTCATTCATCCATCTAGCAAGCCATGCTTACACTCACATCTATCCACCCTTTCACCCATACATCCATCCATTCATCCTTTCACTCACTCACCATTACACGTTCATTATGGGCCTTTGACTGCTGAGCTGCAGACAGATGAGGCCCATCAAGAGCTCCACCCCCACTGTAGCTGCTAAACAGAGGGGTTCACGATGCCCCTGGCCAAACCTATCCTTCCATCTCTAAATCTGTCATTCAAACTCATCCATCCCTCCTTCGTTCCTTCCACTCATCCATCCATATTTTCGCTCATCCATCCATCCACTTTCACCCCCTCCATCCACTCTTTCAATCCTACCTATCCTTTCACCCATCCCTCCATCCATCCTTTTGCTCTTACATCTTTCACCCCACCATTGTGCTTTTTACTCATATCCATCCACCCTTTCATTCATACCTCCATTCACCGTTTCACTCAACTATAGACCTTTCTACCCATCAATCTATCCATCCTTCCAGCCAGTCGTCCATCCATTCAACCATTCACTCATCCATCCACTTTCACCCCATCCATTCATTCACCCTTGCACTCACCCATTCATTCTTTCAGTCATTCATCCTTACACTCATTCATCCATGTATATATCCTTTCATGTCAATTATGAACCTTTGTCTGGACCTGCAGAAAGAATAGGCCCATCAAGAACTCTACAGCTGCTGTAGCTGCTACAGTAGCGTGTTCAGATGCCCCTGGTGCACGCATGAAGTGAGACGAGAGGCCCAGTGCAAGGACAGACATGAGGGTGTGCCTGAGGACTGCATGTTTTCCCCATGGGGAAACTATTGAGTGTTATTGTAAGCCCTGGATGATGTAGGATATGCAAGGCCAAAGCGGGCGGATCTGGGCAGTCAGAGGGGGCAGCAGAGTGGGGTGGGGTGGGATTAGCAAATTCAAGCACCAGGTGAAACATAAGATGCACAGTAAAGGCAAAGTGCAAAGGATGGTTGTGCAAAAGCTGCGTGAGAAGGGAAAGCATGGCGCTTTACTGTAGGCCTCCCGGAGTCGAGGTTGAGGAGTTTGGGTCGATTGAGGCCCAAGGGTGTAGCACAGAATAAAAAGCAGGAGGTCACAAGGTTCAAGTCAGAGCAGGAACCAAGCGGCTGATAACATTACATTCCAGTGATGCGAGTGTTCTGGAGCTGCAGAAGCCCCATGTTCGTTTAGTGCTCGAAGAAAATGAAAGTACCAGGGGAGGGCCTGGAAGCCACATATGAGCCTCAGGGAGAAAGCAAAAAGACTCCAGTGCTGTGGATGTTTTATACAGAGCTGCAACTTTGAGCTCAGCTCCATCATGTTGTTTCTATGCTCTTGAGAAATTAAAGTGCAGCTCCCCAGCTTTTGAATTGACCCTTTCACTGCCAATAAACTTTGCAGAGCTACTTATTAACTGGCTGTGACCAACAGGGTTGAACAGCCGTGTATCAGATTACCGTAAGACTGTCTACTTGTCCTTTGGACAAAATAGAAATTAAAACCTCTTGCCCTTGTAAGAAATCTAGATGTCTCAGGCGTCGGGAGATAGGGATTCCCCACCCCTGCTGGATCCGAGTATAACAGCCGTTCCCACTTTATAAAACCCTGCCGATCCCCATTTTTGCCAATACGGCATACAGGAATTCCCATTCCAGGCTATCAAATGCCACCTCTATATCTATTGCGAATACCGCTCCATCTGGGTCCTCTTTATTACTCAGTTCCAGTATAGCAAGAAGGCGCCGTATGTTCAGAGTCGTGTTCCTGTTGGGAATAAACTCCGCCTGATCTTGCTGGACCAGGGAGGTCATGTGATGGAGCAACCCTGTGGCCAGTAGTTAATATTTTAAAGCCCAGGTTTAACATTGACATGGGCCTATATTCTGTGCACTCTAGCGGGGGCTTATCTGGCTTGAGCAGTGGGATCACCACTGCTTCCCGAGTGATCTGTGGCAGGGTACCTCTTTCTCAAACTTCTGCATATAGCTCTACAAATCTAGGGGCTAACTCCGTCACATAAGCAGCATAAAACTCCTTGGGAAGCCCATCTGTACCCGGAGTCATTCCCCCAGCTAAGCCCTTTATGGCCACCCATACTTCATGCTCAGAGATTTCCGCCCCCAATTGGTCTGCATCCTCCTCCGATAGGGTATGGAGTGGGAGTTCCGCCAGGTACTCCTCTATCTCTCCCGCCTCTCTGGGGCCACTACTCTTGTAAAGCCGTTCATAGTAGTCTTGAAATCTGGTGTTTATTTCATCCTGCCTACACAACGAGCGCCCTGCCTGGTCCGCAATTTCTATAATGGTATTCCCTCTTCTGGTCGGGTCTGCAAGCCATGTTAGCAATCTTCCTGCTTTATACCTCTCTGCATGAGTCCTATCCGTGTATGCCGTGAAGTCAAAGCACCTTAGCCTTTCTTCCTGAACTGCCACCTCCTCTTTCGCTTCTAACAACTTATGTCTCAAATCAGGATGCTCAGGCCGTCTAAGTACTAATTCCCTAGGCTCTCGTCTGCCCTCTCCACGTCTGTAATCTGTGTCCTTCGTACCCCAATAGATGTTGCCATGCACCTCCCTCTGATGACAGACTTAATTGCCTAATAGAAACTTGGAAGGCAGTTGCACTCACAAAGTATTTAGATTGTTAATGACACGGGGTGAATGATAGTAGTAATCTTATAGGTGCTCAGGATGATCACCTCCTGGTCCGTGAGGTGCTGGAACAATACTGAAGACGAGGCCTTACTGCGAGCAAGGACAATCATCGAGCACTCTTAAAAGCGTTGTAGGCGCGTGCAGCTTAATTTGTAAAAAAAGAAGTGCAGGTGCTGAAAATTGTGCCAAGGAGGCCACAGCTCACTTCTTTCTCTGGTGAGCACCACTTTCAACACTCTCACAGCCTCAGTCTCTATCTTCTAACCTTGATCTGTTGTCTGTCCCCTAAGTCTTTGCTCTAAGAGTCTATCCTCTCAACTCTCTAATTGTTTTCTATCATCTTTGTCACACCTGGTGTGTTACCTTATTTCCTGTAATTCTGATTTGCCCTCTATTCATGTTAGCCCTGCCCTTTTTCCTCGTCACTTTTATCAATGCTCTGCTCTCTCTCCTCTCGATCTAGGCTCTTTACTATCACTCTTCTAGCAGTGATTAGCTGTGTCTCCGTTTTATCATTTGTCTGCCTTTTTTCCTCTGTCCTGTCCTCCTCATCCTTTCATTCTATATTCTCTCTTCTTAATGCTCTCTTCTTCACATCATGGTTACTTTCTCTTTGTATCTGATTTGCTCTCCTTTTCTTCTGCTTAGCTATGTCTTATCTCTCTCCTCTCCTGTTGTTTCTTTCTTCTCTTTACTCCTGCTCTCCTCTCTCTCTCATCTATAACACTGCTGCTGCCTGTAACCCCTGTCGTCAGCCTGTACATGTCCCTGCAGTTTTAAACTCTGCATTTTCCTGTTGTCATTCCTAAAGAAGTGGAAGGTGGGGTGTTTTACTTTCTTACCTACACAGAGGGCAAAAAGAAAATGTACACCAAATAAAAATGCTTTTTTTGCATATATTGATCAGTGCGGTATGACTGGGTTTATAGCGGAACAGATGGCTGCTCGAGCACAGCAGGTGATGTCACTGCTAGTGCTGCCTGTAATTAGTAGGTCCAGGGATTTTGACGGCATCAGCATCGACTGCTCAGCTTGCTGTGACCCTGCCTGCTACAACACAGGCATTGTCCCGAGCCGTAATGCTGCCAATGCTGGTAAGTATGGCTGTGGTGCCTACTGGACTCATGCACGCTCAGCAGTTACGATGCTGCGGTGCAGCACACAGATTCTACAGGTGACGCTATGTCTTACAAAAGTTGTGTTGGCCCACAGCCGCATCGAGTACGTTGAGGATAGCAGCAACGCAGGGCTGCAGGTTATGCTACTCTGGCTACGCAGCAAATGGAAAGTCCACACTTACTTTTGTTTATTCTTCCTCAAGAGCCCTCACTCCCAAGTTCCAAATGCGTCCTCGCAGCTTCCTTGCCTCAACTCCGTCATGAGCCAGCCCCAGTTATAATTATCCAATGGGAGGCTTAGGCTCAGGCAGTGGCAGAGTGCAGCAGACTCTGGGAATATAATGCAAGCCATAGTTTGTCGATGACTTCTTGGATTTGTGATCGGCGTGATGACATCATCACTAATGGGGTGATACACAATCATGCCTGCCTGGACAGGCGTATGCTGGCCTATCTATGAACATTTACTAGCCAGTCACCATGCAATGTATGTTTTTATTTTTATTTTGAATTTGAACAATTAATATTGAGACCACCACCTGCAGGGTCAGAAATTGTAGCCCCGGCCCTGTGAAAGAAGTGCCGGTGCTGAGCACCTGAAAGCACCTGCTCAAATTAAGCACTGCACGTGAAGTAATTACTCGAGATGTAGTAAATCAAAAAGTCATATTTAATTTGTAGTTCATAAATTCATTAATTTCTTCGTGTTTTGAATTTGGATATATCAGTTCATCATATTACATCATATGAATCCAATTATATGAAGTTGACCAAAAATCCAACATGTGGCATATTCAAAAAACTCCGTGATGATATTATCCCCAATGCATTTCCTGCGATGCACTTCGTCAGGGGGAATCTAATAAATAGAATATAAGAACATATATATGTAACGCTGAGTCAAGAAGAGCAGGAAAACAACAACTAGATTTATAATATTCACCAAGCGTAACCCCCACTTTGTGAGCAATGTGATAAAAAATAATAGAACTCATGTGAAGAAAAGATTAATAGAAAATGTAGCTCGAAACAGGTAACGGTAAAGAAAGGGTAGGTGCAAAAAATATATAAGTGCACGGTAGTCTAAACGCTGAGAAACGACAATATGCTGAAAAAAAGTAAACACACTAATAGAGGATGCGTAAAAATGTGATAGTACATGCGAATGGCAGTCGGAAAATGGAAAAATGCGGATAATAGTTAGGGTGCTCAGGATGATAGATAAGGTACTCAGAAAGCGGAACCCGGTGTACAGCCAATAGTACCCACAGACATGAGAAATCTACAAGCATAATCGAATGTAGATAGTGCACGAAGTAACCCAAAATAACGACCTGGCTAGACAGTGCGCGTAAGATTAGGGTAGCCCGACATAGTAGCAAGTCATAGCATCGGTTGTGTCAGAGAATATACAAGTATACACAAGGCAGTTGTACACTTACCAACTACGGAGCGAAGAGTGTCCCGTAAACGGGATGAGTGACCGGTTCCAATGAATGTAAACCTGGAAGACGCTGTACGAGGTGCGCATGCTCTATTACAAACCCCCAGGTGTGGATATAGAAAGAGAACAGAGAAGCATGTACATAGTGAACTAGGAAAACGGAGTGACTAAGTACGTGAATAAATGTGTAAAAACAGGGTAAAGAAGTTCAATAAAGTTTAGAAAAACAGAGAAAAAAGGCGCTGGGAAAAACATAATACCATGGGAACTGCCGGACCACAGAAATATGTCCGTCGTTTCCATAAGTGATAATAGTCGGTGTCGGCAACAGATAAGGGCGAATACAAATAAATCCAAATAAATATGTGCGTAAAAATGTCAATGGAAAAGGTGACAATTGTATTCAAGGTAAAGTACATGAAAGAAATGTAAAGGAGGTTGCTCTTAAGGGTAGAGGATGTTCTAAAATCAAGCATCACAAAAATAACAATGTAAACTAGAGGAATAAGGGCCAGCCTCGGAGGACAAACACTAGAAAAATCAACATCCATAATAAATCATCAATTAAGTAGAATCATTGTCAGATAGTAAATGAGACCACAAACAAGCTTACAAATGACAACTAAATTTCAGTCTTTCATTGAGCCCTTTAGGCTGGAGGGCATGTAAACGTGGTATCCAGTATATTTCTCGTTGCAACAGGTATTTGTTGTTATCCCTGTGCGGTACTTTTTCAATGACTTCTAGAATCAAAAAACTGATTTGGCTGCGGTTGTGGGAATTTTGAACATAATGAGCTGCAATGCATGACTTCAAATTCTTTGTGCGAACATTACTGCGATGTTCTGTGAGTCTTGTTTTAATTTTTCGCTCAGTTTTTCCCACGTATGGTAGGCCACATGGGCACTTCAGTAGGTAAATCACATTAGTGGTATCACAAGTAGCGTTAACTTGGAGATGAATGGGAGTACCTTGTGAGGGATGGGATACAGTATTTCCTTTGATGATACTACTACAGTGACCGCAATTGTGGCATGGTAAAGTACCTCTAAAAACTTTGCAACTTGAAGAACAGTTTTTTTTAAAAAGAGTGTGGATGTTTTTAGAACGCTGGTATGCAAAAGTGGGAAAGTTGTCAAAAATATGATTGAAATCGGTTTCAGATTGTAGTAGAGGCCAATGTTTACGAATCGACTGATTCTTAAGGAATGTGTGCCATTTGCGTGAGGTATCTTTGTCAATGATTTTGGTACTGTTATCAGTGTAAAGCTCATTGAGGAAGTAATTATTTTTACTCGTAGCCCTACTCACAATTCTTACGAGTAAAAAGAATTACTTCCTCAATGGAGTTTTACACTGATAACAGTACCAAAATCATTGACAAATTCCACCAGCGTGGTTACCCAAGATACTTCACGCAAATGGCAGAAGACCGAGTTGCTATGAAAACCAGAGAAGAATTACTCAAACCCAAAGACAAACCTTCGGAACAAGAGACTCGTTCAGTATTTGTGTCTAAATATTCCACACATTCCTTAAGAATCAAAGTCGATTCGTAAACATTGGCCTCTACTATAATCTGAAACCGATTTCAATCATATTTTTGACAACTTTCCCACTTTTGCATACCAGCGTTCTAAAAACATCCAAGCTCTTTAAAAAAACAAAAACAGTTCTTCAAGTTGCAAAGTTTTTAGAGGTACTTTACCATGCCACAATTGCGGTCACTGTAGTAGTATCATCAAAGGAAATACTGTATCCCATCCCTCACAAGGTACTCCCATTCATCTCCAAGTTAACGCTACTTGTGATACCACTAATGAGATTTACCTACTGAAGTGCCCATGTGGCCTACCATACGTGGGAAAAACTGAGCGAAAAATTAAAACAAGACTCACAGAACATCGCAGTAATGCTCGCACAAAGAATTTGAAGTCCTGCATTGCAGCTAATTATATTCAAAATTCCCACATCCGCAGCCAAATCCGTTTTCTGATACTAGAAGTCATTGAAAAAGTACCGCACAGGGATAACAACAAATACCTGTTGCAACGAGAATTATACTGGATACACCGTTTACATGCCCTCCAGCCTAAAGGGCTCAATGAAAGACTGGAATTTAGTTGTCATTTGTAAGCTTGTTTGTGGTCTCATTTACTATCTGACAAGGATTCTACTTAATTGATGATTTATTATGGATGTTGATTTGTCTAGTGTTTGTCCTCCGGGGCTGGCCCTTATTCCTCTAGTTTACATTGTTATTTTTTGATGCTTGATTTTAGAACATCCTCTACCCTTAAGAGCAACCTCCTTTAGATTTCTTTCATGTACTTTACCTTGAATACAATTGTCACCTTTTCCATTGACATTTTTACGCACATATTTATTTGGATTTATTTGTATTCGCCCTTATCTGTTGCCGACACTGACTATTATCACTTATGGAAACGACGGACATATTTCTGTGGTCCGGCAGTTCCCATGGTATTATGGTTTTCCCAGCGCCTTTTTTCTCTGTTTTTCTAAACTTTATTGAACTTCTTTACCCTGTTTTTACACATTTATTCACATACTTAGTCACTCCGTTTTCCGAGTTCACTAAGTACACGCTTCGCTGTTCTCTTTCTATATCCACACCTGGGGATTTGTAATAGAGCATGAGCACCTCGTACAGCGTCTTCCGGGTTTACATCCATTGGAACCGGTCACTCATTCCGTTTACGGGACACTCTTCGCTCCGTAGTTGGTAAGTGTACAACTGCCTTGTCTATACTTATATATTCTCTGACACAACTGATGCTATGACTTGCTACTATGTCGGCTACCCTAATCTTACGCGCACTGTCTAGCCAGGTCGTTATTTTGGGTTACTTCGTGCACTATCTACATTCGATTTTGCTTGTAGATTTCTCATGACTGTGGGTACTGTTGGCTGTACACCGGGTTCCGCTTCCTGAGTACCTTATTTATCATCCTGAGCACCCTAACTATTATCCGCATTTTCCCATTTTCCGACTGCCATTCGCATGTACTATCTCATTTTTACGCATCCTCTATTAGTGTGTTTACTTTTTTTCAGCATATTGTCGTTTCTTCACGTTTAGACTACCGTACACTTATATATTTTTTTGCACCTACCCTTATTTTACCGTTACCTGTTTCGAGCTACATTTTCTATTAATTTTTTCTTCACATGAGTTCTATTATTTTTTATCACATTGCTCACACAGTGGGGGTTATGCTTGGTGAATATTATAAATCAAGTTGTTGTTTTCCTGCTCTTCTTGACTCAGCGTTACATATATATGTTCTTATATTCTGTTTATTAGATTCCCCCTGACGAAGTGCATCGCACAAAATGCATTGGGCATAATGTCATCACAGAGTTTTTCGAATATGCCACATGTTGGATTTTTGGTCAACTTCATATAATTGGATTCATATGAAGTAATATGATGAACTGATATATCCAAATTCAAAACACGAAGAAATGAATGAATTTATGAACTACAAATTAAATATGACTTTTTGATTTACTACATCTCGAGTAATTACTTCACGCGCCTATGACGCTTTTAAGAGTGCTCAGTGATTGTCCTTGCTCGCAGTAAGGCCTCGTCTTCAGACTTAAATGCTTCCCATTCCTTTCCCCTAGAGCCAGTAGAGAAGGCATTATCAGCAAAAGGGCGCTAAGACTCAGGACATCCGCTCCAAAAAGCTACTCTGGTCTACATTCGGCCCATATATATTAATTAGCGTAATGTCTTGTCCATCCAGCCTCCCCGAAACTATCACGTATCGACCCTCTGGGTCTACCTTGTGCCCGATGTGCTGACAGGGGACCCCCGCTCTTATCCAGATGAGTATTCCCCTTGCAAACGACGTGTATGACGTATAATATGCTTACCCTCTTCCATCTCCGGTGGAGCGCATCTCCTTCTGAGGCCAGTGTATGGGTCTCCTGCTATATGGATCCCCTCCTATTTAATTGAGAGAATATTTTGTATCCCTTATGCATGGAGTGCATGTCCCTAACGTTCCACCATAACACGTTATAGGCTGTCTTTTTCGCCATTGCGGTTTCTCTTCACTCCCCCTCCCTGCTCCTCATGGGGCAGGCCTTCAATGCCTTCCTCAGAATTCTGTAGACTTTGCTGCCATATTTCATTTCCTTCTTTGGTTAACAGCAGCGCCCCCGTTACAAACTACAAAACAGTTTTAATACCCCAACTCCCATTCCCCAGGACAAGTGAGACACTTTCTCCCATCCAAACTAAGCCCTCTGGTAGCGGTGAAGCCAGTGTACACACAGAGGAGAGCCGTGCCCCCGCCGGGTTCCTCCCCCACCCAGTGCATGCTACATTTCTCATTTAATTCCAAGTGTCGGGCCCCTTCCGCCTCGTGCTAGTATCCTCCCGGTGTACTGTGGACTCCCTTCCATCACCACCCCCCATGTATACTTGCGTGTCCTAAAAGCCTTCAGGCAATATCATTCGCCATTCTGGAAGTTATTTCAGGGAGATTCTGACTGGTTTCGCCCGTTGTGCTGGTACTAGTGTCCGAGTCTGAGTCTCTCGGGTCTTCCCCCGACACTGAGGACAAGCTCTTCATCCCCTGCTTGCTCAGGGAAGCTATTGCTGCTACAACATTCTCTCTGTCTCGTCGTAATTCTTCTGCTGTGGGTAAGCTCCTGGGTTTTCCTTCACCTCCTCCTGCAGACCGCGTGTTATCTCGTCCTAATGTCTCATGTCTCATGTTTCTCTTTTTGCCTCTCCTGTGGTGCTTGTGCATCAACCCAGTACCACACGTCCGGTGGGGTATTGAAGAATTTGGTTTCTCCCGCAGAGACCATCCTGAGCTTAGCCAGGAATATCATGGAGCATTGTACTCCCATTTGTCGTAGTTTCCTTTTGACTGTGGTGTAAGATGCTCTTTGCTTTTGTACTTCCTTTGAGAAGTCCGGGAAAATTCGAACAATGCTGTTTTCAATTCGGAGTTGACTTTTAATTCGGGCTTTGCTTTTAATTCGGGCTTGGCTCAACACATGATCCCTGTCTTTATAGAAGAGTAGTCTGGCTACTACTGGCCTCGGTGGCCTTCCAGGTAGGAGCGTTCTAGTAGGGACTCTGTGTGCCCGCTCCAGAACAAAGTATTGTGACAGGCCTTCCTCTGCCACCTCTGTTCAGATCCAATTTTCCAAGTAGGCCACCATGTCATTTCCTTCAATTTTCTCTGGCAGACCTATAATTAGCAGGTTATTCTGTCTCGCTCTATTTTCAGCGTCTTCCGCTCTGAGGTCCAGCACTTGGATTCCAGAAGGAAGCTTCCTTTATCCCTCTTGTCTTGCTACAGAGGAAGTTTTCTCCTTCACGTCTGCAGTACAAAAACCTGCTGATGCCTTGGTATTGACCTTGTCCTCTGCGGAGGCGAATTCTAATGTTTTGACTGATATCTCTCAACCATCCACCTTATTGGCGGAGCCATTGCTTCTATTCAGTGATGCCCTACTGGATCCTGTCATGTTTGTTTCTGGGGTTAAAAACTTTGAGTCCATCAGTCCTCATATCGCCAAATGTCAGCTGTTACAAGTGATCCCCAATTTTTGCTCTCTCAGCCATCCATGGAAAGTCTGGTTGTCCAAACGTCTTCCTCGAAGAAACCCCTTAATGCCATCTGTATGTCGCCTTCTAATATGGCATAGGTGAAAAATGGCTGTTGGGAACAAAAAGTCTTTGCTTCTGTTAGTCTGGCCCCTATGCACTGCTATTGCCTGAGTGGCAGAGGGCGGTGTCATTTTTCATCACTAGGGAGATGACTGCTGTTTTATCAAGCTAATCAGTCCAGGCTTTGCACAACCCTTCCTGTCTCTCTCTCCTTTCTGGGCTGCCGTTTTCCACCAGGATGTGCTCTCCAACACATGCCTCCATATTGGAGATAAAAACCCTTGCTATTTTGAACAAAGCTTTGGTTCTGGTCAGGTAACACTTGAGAGAACAATGTATTTCCTCTTTGACTTGGGTTTTTCCATCTTCTGTCCTGCTCGCATGAGGACCTTCACTGGGGTGATAGTGGATACTGTAGTATGTTTATCTAGGGACCTGTATCGATACTCCTATTTCTGACCCTTGTCCGGTTATAATTCACTAATATCCATACAACGGCACAGAATCCCGTTTTCAGATTAAGGCATAGCGCATGCTGTCACATTAAGCAAGCCCTATTCCTCCAGCCCCCTAGAAAGCACACCGAGTTCTCAAAACAAACCAAACCTCCAGCAGACCTGGGAAATCCCCCGTAGCTATTGTTTGATTTCGTTCGAGAACTCCTGTAAAGAATGCAAGAACGACCAGTTCTTATGACATCCTTACTGACGTATTATGTCCATCCTTACGTCAAACACGGCACCTTTCAGGTATAAATATACCAACGCTGCCCTAAGCAAAGACACGGTGGTGATGAGCTTGGAGCAGTGACTACTTGCCGGAGAGCCCAGCTGATGCAGGAAGCCCACGGACGCTGCCCCTCCCTTTTTGACGCGCTGAGAGAGACGCTGCCTTTTCTCCTGCCGAGAAATCCAGCTTCCAGCGTTTCCAGCCCACCTTCGCGGGTGACTGGGATATCGAGTCCTGAGAGAGAGATACCAGCCCTCCTGCCTTCTAAATCCCAGGTACTGAACTGACTAACCCCTTACAGAGAATTCTTGAGTCAGATTCTTGGCCAAACAAACTTAACTTACTTAAACTGCTACTTACTTACTCCCTCCCACGTATTAGGCTTAGGTCAGGTACACCGGGGTAGGCGTAGTTAGAAGCACCAGTTGAGTACGATTAGTCAATGTATATATGTATGTATATCTTTTATCCATTTTAAAGTATCATATGGCTAAGAAACCATATCAATGCTTTTACAGTATTATTTTATAATCCTGCTTTTACTGTATGCACTTTACTTAACCTTAAGTATTGCAACTGTAGCGATTCATTTCTCTTGTATGAGAAAAAGAGACTGATCAATAAATAACACCTTTTATTGAACACGCCCATCTCTTCTTTCTCTACAAACTGGTGGAACTAAGTATGCACGTACTGACTGAGTAAAATAGTTGTCTTTTGTTTTCACACGACTCTGGAGATGTACTCTTGATCAGGGAGAGCAAAGTTGTCATGTTCTATGGTTGTCAGAAACTAAATCCCTTCTTGTCTATCCAGGGAGGTTAAACTCCTCCTCGCCTATTCGAGAAAGTTTCTAGTGAACTCTGAGCTAGCTGGCACACAAAACTTAGTCTAATATCGTCAGTAGAAGACCTAGTTAACCTCTGTCCTACGTCTATACTATTGAAGATATTATTCCAATGCGCAGAGCCTATTGGGATAATAGGAACTACACTACAATACAACATGCCTTTCATCCCGTTCCTCGAATAGCAGATATTATGTAGACGATTCAAAAATGTTGAACTCAATCTCTGATCCTACATCTGCAGTCTTGTGTGTGCTTGGCCTTCTGGCCTTGTGCATCCTGTTGGTGCCACAAGCTAGATGGCAGGTGATGACCCTTCACTGGTGTCTGAGGTCATAGTGGCTCCAGCACCAGGAAAGTTTCACGGCTCAGGTGCTGATCTTCCACTATGTTCGTCTAGAACTCCGCTGGTGGATGGACCTCTCCAATCTTCTGCTTCGTTGTCATTTTGGAGCTCCTCTTATTGAGGCCACCATGGTTCTCAATGCCTTCCAGTTATGCTGGGATGCTCTTTTAGGTAACCTAACAGCATGCGATCATTAGTTGTCATCAGAACAGCACCTGCATGTAAATATGCTTGATCTGAAGGAGGGTCATCTTGTTATGAAGTTGTATCTTTTTTTTCATCTCAGAGCAACATTCAGATCATTACAGAAAATACCAACAATGTCCATTAGGTCAACAAACTTTGTGGTACGGAGTGGCGGACCCTAAATTGGAAGGAGTTTCACCTGATGAAGTGGATCTAGTGTTGGAGAATATTCCCAGCAGCAGCTCAACTTGCATGCTCCCTCAACATTCGTGTACCTCTTCACCCAGTACAGGAAGCTTCCTGTGTTTTGTTCCACACATCCTTTTTGAATGGTTCCCTTAGAGATGCCTTCAGGTTCCGCTGATCTCAGGGCCTGTCCGATGCGTTCCCACTGATTCAGCTTTTCTCAAAAGTACTGACGAAGTTGTGGAATTAATGAGCACAGCTGATTCTGGTTGCCCCAAATTGGGCACGGAGAAGCTGGAATGCCAATCTCTTAGCATTTAGCAGTCTGCTGCCACTTCGTGTCCTATGCAGAGCAAACCAGTCTTTCAGCATCTCATTTTCGTGATGTCTTGAGATTTGTATTGTCCCTTACACAGCAGGGACTGGTAGGAACTACAGATACGGGCTATATGACATCCCCTGTCTGCTTTTATGTGTCTGCCTGATCAATTCTTTCTGTTGTAGATCGCTTTCCATGGCATTTTCTAAAAGCTTTGTTTTTATTTTTTTCCTCCCACACCTTTTTAATTTTTTTGAAGGCATCACAATTCTAGCTGATGAACAGTTGCCTAGTTCGATTTGTCATCTAAAATCCTATTTTGTTAGTGGCAATAACCTCAGTCTGCAGGACCGGAGAACTTTAGGCCCTGCCAGTTTGTCTACTTTTCACAGTTTTCTACCCAGATGAGTTAGTTCTTCGCACCTGTCTGTTCTTCTTACTCATGGTTGTTTGTGCATTTTGTGTGGGCTGGTGTATTACACATCCATTCTTCTTGCTTTCTCCACATCTAACTGTGAAGGCAGAGGAACCCCGTAGACTAGACCTCAGAAGTGCATGGTCTTACAACATTGACTGCTCTCATTAGGACAAAGTGGATAACCTGCTCTTTGTGGGCTATGCTGCTGTAAAGGAGGGAATGGCTCTGCCCATTTATTTTCCACTGGGTCCTCCTTTGTAGCGAGATCTGCTGAACCTTTGACAAAAAAGGGCCTTTCAGGAGAGCAATTAGGCCCATTCCACGAGAGCCACCACTGCCTCAATGGCTCTCTGCAGATGCATCCCAGTTTCTGACATCTGCCAGGAGGCTACATGTCCATCGTTGCATACTTTTGTCAAGCACTACTGCCACTCTATTTGTCACTGTTGTTGATGTCTCAGTTCCAATCTACACACCATTATGGGGTGACAAAAAAGTTGAGAAAGTGACGCTAAAGTGCTGGTTGGTGCCTAATATACTCTGGTATCGTCAGACTGGAGATGTTTTGTTCCACCTAGTGGTCCTGGATATTATTGCTCTGAAATGGGTTTCTGGACCAGCCCGAAACCTGGAAGGGATAATATTAATGTTAGAAGTCTACAGGAATATTTTGTTTCCGCCAGAAGTATTCTTTCTGAAGGTAAGTATATTTATTTTTTGTCTGTGCAGTCTGTGCCTCGCTCCTAGTAGGTGTATTTATTTGTTTAATCTGACATGCTAACCCCAAAGCTATTGATCAACGAATAATTCCAATATTATTTTGCTTCTGCTTGTCTATAATGCTACGTGTGTATGTAATAGAAAAAAAACATATATATATATATATATATATATATAATCACTGAAAAAAGAACGCTAATGGCACTGTAGTTGGGTATGATAATACAATTTCAGCTAATGTAAAAAATCAAACAGCTGAAGTTCACTGATAAAAACAAAAGCTTTAAAGTGACTTTATAGTTAGGTATTGCAGTAACTCAAACGTATGTTTATTTAGTGAACTCTAACTTTTCACCACTGCCATGCACTCATGACATACTAAAGGACATTGCTGACATCCTGATGACACCGTAGTCCTATATCAAAGTGCTTTGAATTATTCTCAGCCACCGGTAAGCACTTGCGCCTGCATCACAGTCCATAGTTATTTTGCAAACCATGGCATGTCAGTTTGGACCCAACCATATGCAAATCAGTCTTGATCCAGCTCCAACAAAAACAGTCCAGCTTGACCTGCTAGGCCAGCTCCTCCCTGAACCTGAATACAAGCAACACAGGATTGGTTTTGTCCTAGTTAGGGCTCATTCGCCAAGTAAGGCTTGGTTCCAGTGACACAGGGTACGATTCACAAAGGGCCTCTGCACTTGCATCAGAGGCCCGCAGTCGTGGCAGGACCTCGCAGGACCTCCACACTGCAGTTACACATTGCAGAGGTCCTGCCATGAGTGTGGGACCTCTGCCCCGAGTGCGGAGACCCTTTGTGAAACACGCCCAACGTTTGCACATGATCCACATCTGGGCGTACCTGTCCCATTTATGGCACACAGTAAAGTATTAAAAAAAAGTGGTGGAATAAATGCTTGACTTAATCTCACCACTGGAAATCACTTGAGGCTGCATCCCAGACAATAGTTATTTTCCACAACTTGCCCCCTCCTTTTGGGAGGACCCGGCAGTTAATGATTGACTGTTTCCCATTGGAACAGGGCGAAGACTGATTTGCATATGGCTGGTTCCAAACTGAGGCTGCATAGACTGTAAAATAACGAGGCACTTGGATGTTGCCCGAGTAATTTCCAGTGGCTGAGATTAATGCAAGCATTCCATCCATCACTTTTATGTGTACTTTAGTGTGCTGACCTAAATGGGACAGGTATGCCCAATGTAGGTCTAATGCACACTGTGCCTCTGGAACCAAGCCGTACCTGGCTAATAAGCCCTATCAAGGGCGAAACCGATCCTGGGTTGCTTTTGTTGCCATTCAGGGAGGACATGGTCTGGCAGTTCGTGTTGGACATTTGAACATGGTAAAGGCTGATTTGCGTATGGCTGGGTCCAAACTGAGATGGCATGGTGTGCAAATAACAATGGACTGGGATGCTTCCCAAGTGATTACCAGTGACTGAGATTAATTCAAGCATTTCATCCATCACTTTTTTGTATGCCATAGTCCTAAACAGCATAGAGTTAGAGTTACTGTGTGAACACATGTGGTTTTATATCATGGAAATAGCATAAGTCCCTGAGGCCAGTTTAGTTGTGCATGTTCAAAAGTCGATGGAGGAGCATTTGCAAATCCCTAAAGCTTAGGGTGCAATTAGTACTCCATATTAAACAAGGTGCAGGCTCAGCACACATGATGTGTGATGCATAGTAGTGTTTGAAAGTAGAATCTTTTTAATGCCTAAGCTTGAAATCTGTGAGCAAGTGTATATTTGGGCACATACCTGGGTTTGTCATACATTGCTATAGACAGTCTATATAACCAGGATGATTATAAGATGTGTGTTAAAAATGTGGTATCTAGTTGGCAGTTGTTTGCACCGTGTCCAAGTAGGGACCCTCACTCTGGTCCTGGTAAGGGAGTCACATAGCTACGATAACCGCTGCTCACCCCCCCCTTGGTAGTTTGGCACGAGCAGTCAAGCTTTTCTCAGAGTCCATGTGTAAAGAATTTTTACATATACTCACACAGACCAAAAGGACAAAAATCCAACATACACAAGTAAAGAAATCACTTTTCAAAGGTTAAATAAGTTAAATCTATAGAAATCAATGGATGCATTTCTTTTAGATCAAAGTACCTTGGTTGTGTCGAAACTCAAAGACGATGCGAGGCACATGGGTGGTGAAGCGCCGGAAAAGCAAGTAAAGCGATGTGTCTGTTACTTGCTCCCAAGGGAGGTGATGTGTTGGTTCCTTACTATCAGGGAAGGTGATGTGTCGGTTCCTTACTGTCAGGGGAGGTGATGTGTTGGTTCCTTACTGTCGGTGGAGGTGATGCGTCGGTTCCTTACTGTCAGTGGAGGTGATGTGTCGGTTCCTTACTATCAGTGGAGGTGATGCGTCGGTTTCTTACAGTCAGGGGAGGTGATGTGTCTGTCCCTTACTGTCAGGGGAGGTGATGTGTCTGTCCCTTACTGTCAGGGGAGGTGATGTGTCTGTCCCTTACTGTCAGGGGAGGTGATGTGTCTGTCCCTTACTGTCAGGGGAGGTGATGTGTCTGTCCCTTACTGTCAGGGGAGGTGATGTGTCTGTTCCTTACTGGAAGGGGAGGTCATGTGTCAATCTCCGGACATGCGACCTCGGTTACTTGCTGCTGGGCAACATCAATGAAGAAATTGGTGAGTAGGGACAATGTGTCTATTCCACAGCTGCTAAGCAGGCGCTGCGTCAGAGTTGGAGCGGTGCTTCACAGGCTTTGGTGATGTGGTGCTAGAAACTCATGCTGTGGCTTTTGTTCTGACATGCTACGACTGAAAGCTTGGGCCTGTGGTGAAAGCAGTGTGTTGATGCACCGATTGGAAACCACGCTCTCTGGTTCTGGCAGCCACGCTCTCTGGTTCTGGCAGCCACGCTCTCTGGTTCTGGCAGCCACGCTCTCTGGTTCTGGCAGCCACGCTCTCTGGTTCTGGCAGCCACGCTCTCTGGTTCTGGCAGCCACGCTCTCTGGTGCTGTCAGCCACGCTCTGGTGCTGACTGTGGCTGTGTGTCGAAGTTTGCAGCCATGCAGGAGAAAAATGCTGGGGTCAGTGCATCAATTTTCTCCTTCAGTTCACCAGATTCTACTTTCGAGGGCCCCGGAACTGGATTTGGCTCGACTTGGCAAGTGTGGACTCTCAGCAGAAGAGCCCAGACAATGGTAGGTGAAGTCTTTGATGGCCCTGAGACTTCTTAACAAGAGGCAAGCATACACGCACTTGGGGAACCTTGGAAGCAGGATAGAGAAAGCAAAGTCCAGTTCCTTCACTTCCAGGACAGAAGCAGCAAGCAGAAGGCCAGCACAACAAAGCAACAGGCATAGTGTCAGTTCCTCCTACAGCATCCAGCTCTTCTTCCGGACAGAATGTCTTTTAGTCAAAAAGTGTTCTGATTTGAGTATAATAGGTCCAATTCATATACCCCTTTCTTCCCTTGAAGTAGGCAAACATCAAAGGAAAGTCTTTGTAGTGCATAAGACCCTGCCTTTCCCTGACCCGGCTCCAGACACACTACTACAGGATGTTTGAGACAGCTTTGTGTGAAGACAGAAACACCCCTATTCAGGTGTCGGTGACTGCTCCTCCCACCACTGTAGCTCAGGGAAACCCATCAGCTTGATGATGGCCTATCAGGATATTCAAGGCACACCTAAACTCCCTTTGTGTGACTGTCTGGAGTATATGGACAAGAGCCCAACTGTCATCCTAATCCATGTGGAATCTACAGACCGGCAGAGGCACAGAATGGTTAAGCAAGAAAATGCCTATTTTCTGAAAGTGTTTTCAAACACGCAATTTAAAAACCAACTTCACCAAAAGATGTACTTTTAAATTCTGAGTTCAGAGACCCCAAACACCAAATCTATCATCTCCCAATGGGAAATTACACTTCAAAGATATTTCAAGGCAATTCCCATGTTATCCTACGGGAGAGATAGTCCTTGCAATATTTGAAAACAAAATTCGCAGTATTTCACTATTTGGACATGTAAAACACACCAGTACATGTCCTACCTTTTAAATACACTACATTCTGCCCCTGGGGCTCGCTTAGGTCTACCTTAGCGGTGACGTACATGAAGTAACTGTAAGGTTGGAACAATCAGTACAGCAGGCCCACTAGTAGCATTTGATTTACAGGCCCTGGGCATACCTGGTGCACTTTACTTGGGACTTAATAGTAAATCAGATATGCCAATCGTGGATAAACCAATCACCACTACAATTTACACAAGGAGAACTTACCCTTTAGCACTGGTCCTAAAACCAGCAAAAACAAAATGTAGCACAGAGTCAAAAACAGGAGGTCAGAAACAGAAAAAGGGTTGTCATTTTGAGATGGCTTATCTTACGCTGGGGCTGTAAACATGACTCTAAAGTTATAGGCCATTGTACCAACATTTAGAATGTGTGTGGTCCATTTTTACCAACCTAGGAGGGCCGTTCAAAGGGCTTGATAGAAAGTGTCTTTTCAGTAGCAGATGTGTACCTATCAAGCTCTTGAATTAAAATTGCAGGCCACGTGAAGCCTCTAGGATGGTCATCCTGTTAAAGTGAACAGAATACAAATTCATTTTTGCACGACGTTCAAGAATATAAAAAAGGCAGTGACCACATTAATCCCTAGAGACATTTTGTTACTTAGCTGGATGAATACAGGTAAAAAAGATAAGTCACCAAATGTGGATTTGCTGTGTGTGCAGCATGTGCTCAAAGGTTATATCTATTACACGTGATTGGTGATAGGAAATTGGTCATAGCTAAACTGTGGTGAATTACTTCAATTCCATTAACCTTTATAGGAAGTGGTCAGAATCACTGTTTGATGTCATTCGTGATCTTGTCAATTATGTTATTTGAGATGTTTATATTAATGTTATCAATGACGTCATTCAGCATATCACGAGGGAGTAATACATTAGGTCATGAGCAGTGCACTGTGGGGGCACAAGTTATATTTAGGTCAGTAAAGCATAGCTGGTGAATTTCTGAGTTTTCTGGGGGATTTTAAGCATTAGTTGTTTTGACATTTCAACACCTAATTTTATCGTCACTTCAACCTTTGGTATTTTTAGTGAATTGCTATTGCCTCGGACCAACCTGGTGGATGGTGCCAGCCCCTCTCTGCGCACATCCAAAGGCTGTACGCAGCGGGTGGTGGGCTGCAGGAACTCCCCTCTGGCCAGTATCTGTGCCCAACCCCCAGATGACAGACCACACTTGAGGCTCACGGCCTTTGGCTGTCTGTGCAGTGCTGTTGGCCGCATGCACCACCCAACAACACAACAGGTGTCTGACCCTCTCTAAACACCCCCACAAATCTCGAACCCACATTTCATTTGCAATTTCTTTTTTTTTTTCTTTTTTTTTTACATTTTCTCACTGATACTCCAGTAATCCGGTGGTACTGACTCTCAAGCTTCTCCCCCATGGTACCTCGGTACAGTGCAAACTTCCCCTGGTGAAGCTTGAGAGGTGGCTCCCGTAAGATTACTGCAGTAACTCGTAGGAAGGTCTCGCTGGGTTCTGTGGGACTTCTGCAGTACTCACAGCATTAATTAATTTTCTTACATTTTTGTCCCCTTTCGGGTAGTGGTCCTTTTGCTCCCCCACCCCCGTTTTACTCACACACAAGTGCCAGGGGATCATGGGCTCCCTACCGTACCCCCTTATTCTAAGTTAAAAAAATATATATATATTCAGGACACTGATACAGAGACTGAGAGCCCTGTAATGGAGGCAGCAATATTTGCAGCCGGCCGGTCAGATTGATCGGTCCTGCGGTACCAAAAAGAAAAAAAAAAGAAGAAAAAAATATCGGAAGCAACTAACCAGATAAACATATTTTGTAACACAGTCATAACTACCCCAAGAATCCTCTTAAATACATATGGATTTACAGCAACTAATGACAAGCACACTTTCTGATCACATGTATAACTTTATGAAAATGTGGAGTAATTCAGTTGAGCCAGTTTTTCCTGTACCTGTGACAGATGGTCACTACGGCAGTTAGCATGGGTAATCAACATTTTGTGGCGCACACCCTTTTCTTGCCCCTGTGATGGTTCATCATAAACCTTTCCAGCAAGGAGATTAGATAGTTGAAAAACATTTTTTTCTTGGAAAGTTTTTGTGGATTCGTCAAACACTACACTTATTCACAAACCCTTTTCCTATGAAAACTCTGACCTAACTATAGCTACACAGTGGCGATTGCCACTGTGTTATACACATTTATGATTGTGTGTGAAACCGAGGTTGAAATGTGTCTGCGCTTTTAGTAAGCAGTGGCCTGTAGATAGAAGTAAGGGGTGGATTGAGTCCAAAAAACACATGGTTCTGTTGGTGTACCGGTTCCCATCAAAAAGATTCCATATTAGCCCAAACCCACATCTTTGCACTGAAGGCCTCCATAGTGCTGTGTTCCCTTTCTGAGGTCTGGAATTCTTGGAATCCTCTAACGGGGACGTACACTGAGAACTGTTCCGTCTAATTTTGCTTTCACCTGAGTAACTGTCAAAATTAGGCTACCTCAGATACATATTTTTTGTAATTATAACCTTCTGCTTCAGAGCAGTAGAGATCCTCTTAAACTGCATATTTCAAAGAACAAAGCCCAAGACCAGATAAAGGCTTCCCGATGTGCTCCTCTCAAAGATTTCAAAAACAGAAGATTAAGACACATACACATAATTGCATTTATGAAAGTTTAGTTAAATCAATTATAAGTAAGTCACAAACAACATTCTTATTTACACATTGTATCAAACTCTTAGCTCCACAAATGGCTAAAGTGATAAAGGTGAGTGTTCAGAGAATGTGCTTGTGTGGATAAGGAATAGAAAAAGGATAAGAAAAACAGAGGGGGTCCGTTAGAACTTTAAAAAAATCATATTATTGTACATGGAATCCTGTCCGGTATACAATTTGTATATAACAAATGTTGCATCTAGAAGTGGTCCAGTTGTTAAGTTACTATTGACACTCTGCAAAGTTATCCAAACGTTCCAGGCTTAATGAAAGAGCGTCGATGTTTTGACCCGACAACTGGGAAGGTGAAGGAGCGACCTATAGAGAAATCAGGAGTTATCTCTTAGAGTATAGAAAAGTATTGTGTCAATTAAAAAATCCTATAGCTGGTTAAAAACAGATAATAAATCCAAGCTGTCCATACCTGGTTGCTGAAATCATCCAACTGAGAAAATAGACCTGCATAATTCCATGAAGCAGAAGGGCCCAAAGGCTCCACTCGGATGGGTGAACAATCTCCACTTTCATATATGGTCGTAACAGTGACCATAATGGGGAGAACACAAGCCTTCAAATTCAGCTTAGCCACATGGTCCAGCCTAAAAATCCCCAAAAAGGGAGCACTGTAATTGCTGCATATTGACATGAATTGTAGAATTAAAGGTTGGAGTCTCTTGCAAAACTAAACTTGCTTCCACTCAATTGGCTATGGCTAGGAAAAAATCCACAAATGGAGTCTGGGGCACCTACAATGGAGTTAATCACACAGGTCCTATGAGAAGGGGGAAGAAGGGACAGGTAACTGCACTGTCTCAAACAAAAAACAAAACGCAGAGCAAGGATTTACCTTTTGACCGTAATATTACTAAAGTGTAAAAAGGAACAAAGCTAATCTCACGTGATACTGTTCGTTGCAATAAAAATAAATAATAAATAAATAATTAATCCACATTTGTAAAGCGCACAATCACCCGTAAGGGTCTCTAGGCGCTGGGGGCCGTCGGGAAGATTAAGCAAGCTATTGCCCAGAGTCACATGGTGCTGGGCTAACCTGCCGCCGGAGCCGGGGATCGAACCGTGATCCCCAGATTCCAGCGTCAGTCGCCCTGGCCGCGGCGCCACAAAAGGCAACAGTGCTCAAACTGTTAGCAGAGAGGTTTGAAACTAATCGCAGAACAAGGATTCACCCTTTGACAGTAACATTACTAAAGTATAACGAGCATTGGCATAGCCACTAGGTCTTGCTTTTGGGACCTTCTAAGTATTTAGTTATGCAGCACAATATCCTTGGTGCAACCAAATCAACTGTTGCGTGGCTAAACACTTATAAGGTCCCAAATGCGAGACCTATTGCCTATGCCAATGCTTGGTGTGGTTGTGTGTGTGTGGTTGTGTGTGTGTGTGTTGGTGCGGGTGTGGTTGTGGGTGGTTGTGGTTGTGTGTGTGTGTGTGGTTGTGTGTGTGTGGTTGTGTGTGTGTGGTTGTGTGTATGGTTGTGTGTGTGACAGTAATACTAAAAGCATTTCAAAATAAAGGAACACAAACATCGAGTTTGTGGAAAGAGAAAGCACATTGTAAGTCAAACGGGTGCAGCAAAGCATTAACACAACAACATGTTCTTTGATGTTTGATGTTCTTTGAACGAGAACATCAAAGGGGTGCTGCTAAAGTGATCGCGGGCGAAAGTGATCTCGGGCGTTTAATGAGTATGACAAGGTTTGCCATTTGGCGCCTCGGCTCCTAAGCGTGCACCCGTGCACATGCACTGTAGCTCTAGGCTTGCCAGGCTGGCCATGGTAGTATTTTTTGAGCCCTCACTAAATGTCTCGCCAGACCAGCGCTTGCGCTGGGTCAGGCGAGACCTAAAAAGGAGCAAAACTAATCTCAAATTATACTGTTCTGTGCGATGACTAGAATTTAAAAAAAAAAGGCAGCATTGCTCAAACTGTAAACAGAAAAGTTTGAAACCGGAGCATTGCTCCCCGGATAACTGCATCCACCATGTACAGGCCTCTGCTGCCCTTTGGCTAGGTTAGCAGTACAGAAATACCATATACATACATGAAGACTTTCGATTTATTTTTGTCTCCTTTGATACCACCTTTCTTAATCCAATCTAGTTTTCTGTGGTAATTTGCATTTGCACAGCTGTTATCTCATAGCTAGCAATTTGGGATAGTCTTGCTCTGTCGGCTAAAATCTCACTGTTTAATGAACCCTGATGGTCTTTGGTTTCTGAGTAGTGGTTAGCAAAGCCCTGATGGTCATTTTGATTATTTACTCCACTAAATGAGACCTATTCCCTTTTTTTTATTTTTTTTTAAACACACACAGCTTGTATATTAGATTGGGTGTTCTGCCTTGAATAGCCTCATTATCTGGGTGGGTGCCGTGTGAGGGGGCAGGGGTGGTATTTGACAGAACAGTACCAGGTATGTCATTCTTGAATTAGAGGCTCATCTGGACTATGCAGAGTTTCTTTGATGGCCGGAACACTAGGTGTCTTCTGCCTCCAGGGAGTTCTGTGCTAGGCTTTAAGAGACACATCCTCAAGGTAACCAAGTATAATAGCTAGTACTTCATTGGCTAAAACTAGAGTAAGCTTGTGGTGGTTGTAGTAGGAGACTTGAATCCCTAGCTATGTGCCATGGTCGGTGACAGTAACACAGGTGATTTCTTTACATTAGTGGTTTCTGTTCATGAATACAAATAATGAATAGAGACTGTCAAATCTGTTATAAATTAGGGAATGGAAATTAGTGTTAACTACACTTCTAGTTTTTCAGAGCTGTAACTGTTGCAGTCTTAATTAAATATTCTGTTAATATTTTATTCTTGTAGTATAATCAGTATTTTACTCTAATTTGTAGTTGATGTTTAATCTTCTCCCTTTTTAAATTCTGTTTTCTGGTGCAGTCATACAGTGGTTGTGGTGCACATGCATGCTTTATCAATATGATTACAAGAAAATCCAGTACACACAAAATAAGTGCTGCAACAGTTTGTATTGGAGAAATAGTAAATGAAGTGTTGTTGGTAAAGTGCATGAAAATCAAATTTGAAATTGTAAGATTATATATTTTGATTACATGCCCAATAATGTCAATGTTTAATGTGTATTTTGATGTTATTGTAATATTGTAATAGTATTTACATTTCTCATGTTTTAGCCACTACTCCATGGTTTGAGTCCTACAGAGAAAACTTCCTCCAGTCCATGCCTGCATCAGATCATGAATTTTTAAACCACTTTTTAGCATGTATCCTTTGAACAATGACATGAATTATGTAAACATATCCTAATGATGCCCATATATTTTTGCCTGACTTGATTTGAAGAATTCTTTTTTTGTTTCTGTTAAAATACTGTGTATTTAGGTGTCTGGCGCCTCATTAATCTGTTGGCAAATATCATATTATATAGAATTCTATGTCAGGGCTGAAGATGAGAATTGTGCTTATAACTTTCATTGTTTTATGTTTCAAAAGCCAGACAAGCAGTATTTGAAAAAGTACAGCTACTAGGAGCGCCCAAATAAAATGGGATTCTCATTTAGTCAAGAGATCAATCAATCGAAACCACCAATCAACCATTCTCCAGTCCACATAAAGTTCCTAGGCACTCATTATTTTTAATAAAATCTTTTTTATTGATAAATACAATACAATAACATTTGACGTCAAATTAGTTTCCTAGGCTCTCTTGGTCCTTCCTCTTTCTTTGCTTCTTGGTGGCCAGGTTAGGTGCCTTTCTTTGTTTGAAAGGGGGTGGTGATGGATGGAGCATCTGAACCAATCAAACACTCGCACCCAGTCAAAATATCTGGGTTTGATCCATCACCGTTCTTTAACCCACTCTGCCACCCCAGTTCAGACATGGCATATGCAAATCAGTCTGACCCTGTGCCTCATGGGAACAGTCCAGCCCGAACTGCCAGGCCATGCCTTCTCTGGACCGGAAACAAGCTTCCGAGGACCGGTTTCTGGCATTACAGCCGTCTTCAGCCCGGCTTGCTTGAATCCAGTGGCAAAGTGAGCAAGGGACTCACGTCTGAGCATACCCTGCCACACTTATGGCGGCCAATGCGGGACAAAAGGGGGTGGTGATGGACGGAGCATCTGAACCAATCAAACACTCACACCCAGTCAAAATATCTGGGTTTGATCCATCACCGTTCTTTAGCCCACTCTGCCACCCCAGTTCAGACATGGCTATATGCAAATCAGTCTGACCCTGTGCCTCATGGGAACAGTCCAGCCCGAACTGCCAGGCCATGCCTTCCATGGACCATCCATTGTTGTTTTTGCGTTTGTCACCTCGAGTGGGATGGGTATGCTCAGACGTGAGTCCCATGCTCTCCACACCACTGGGGTCAAGCTATCCAGGCTGATGAAGGCTGATAGCCAGCAACCGGTCCTTGGATGCTTGATTCCGGTCCAGGAAAGACATGACTTGGCAGTTCGGGCTGGACTGTTCCCATGAGGCACAGGGTCAAGGCTGATTTGCATATGGCCTTGTCTGACCTGGGGTGGTGTGGAGTGCAAAAAAACGATGGATTTAGGCCCAGATCTCTGTACTGGGGTGAATGTATGACATTGTTCTGCATTCTGTCCATCAATTGTTGTTTTTGCATTTCTTTGTTTGAAGACGTGTCCGGCGTGTCAGCTGAGTTTATCTGTTTAGAGCTTTGTGTTGCGTGGTGTCCTCGCACCCAGCAGATTACTGGGCAATGGTGCACCATCTATGAGGAAAGAAGTGCTTGAAGCCTAATAGATTACTGATTTGCAGAGCAGTTGAAGATAAGTATGCTGCTTTTGGTCATATCGACCGGGTGTTGCTGCCTATTTCTGCAGATAAGAAGGGCTATTCCCTCTGCACAAGCTTCTGGACGTCAAAATCCTCTACCTTGTTTCACACAGCAGCTGTCATTTTGGGGGTCCAGAGCTGTGTGGCATTCCGTTACGGTCTTCTCTCCATTTCTCCGTAATATACATGTTTAACTGATTAGCACTGCACCAGTAACCCAGAAGAAGCAGTCTGCATGGCAGGCCATTTGAAATGTAGCTGACATGGGGGAAGTCCTTACTAGGGGCCTAGATCAACGGGCAAAGTGCACCTGTTGAAAGTTGGACACTAAATTTCCGTAGGAAGATGAGATCAACCCTTCTTGGCAAGATGTATAAAAAGGGCTGTGGATGAGATCCTGGGAGAGGAGCTGTTTTCTGTGTGTCTAATTGAGGCGGTTGACTCAGTTCTGAAGACAGTGGCCACCACCTTGAAGTCCCTGGGAAAGAGATTAGCTAAATTGCCCATCCCATAAATACCCTATTTTTCGAAGGAAGGTACATTAATGGCTCCATGCAGCAAGAACAAATAGAACGCCTGGCAGGACTACGGTGAGCATGGTGTCTCCCCTGGGAACTTTCTTGAAAAACACTATGTGAAGAGGGTTTGGAAGATCTGGCAGAGCAAAGCACAAAAGATGACCATAGGCCATCAGAGAATATTTTTCACCTAGATGAGCTGTATCACCTGAGATCGGTGGAGTGGGTTCCTGCTGAGAGAGTGTGCAGTATATGCAGTCTAAGCTGCAGAAACCGATCGACAGGTAAGTGCATAACTGCCTTAGAGTGGAGTGTCCACTCCTTTTGGTGTGGGGTAAAATGGCTCTGACTGCAAAGTTTGGCCCACGAATGGTGACATTACTGGGGACATTCTCCAAGGCTCTCACAAAAGGGATTGGTAGGTCCTGATGCACGTCAGGATGAACGGCTGCATATGGTGGGACCACTGACAAAAATCATGGAGGCAGTGAAAACAGCTAGGGAATGTAGAACTTTGGTGGACCTACAGATTCCATCAGATTGAATCCAACGCTACATTTTCATGCTTTGGAATGCAAATAGTGATCTTAGTGAGGAGGAGACCCTTGCTGCTGTTAAGGATTGATCTTAAGCTTGTGAAATTAGCCTCTTTGTAGATGGATCCAGTGGTCCAAGGGTGGCTGTATAGCGGTCATTTAAAAAAATCACCACTACATTCACTGCATTGTATAAAGGACCCAACTTTGTACAGAAAATCTTTGGCTAAAGTGTTTTGGCCAGTTGCGTTGGTGGACGCTCATTCGGCTGCATACATGTAACTGTTCCCTGGAAAAGTCAAAGCTTCCGTGGAGGGCGCTTCACTTAAGACAAGTGCAGATCCAGGAGAGGTCAGACCGCTTCCAAAGAGGGACCTCCCAAGATCAAGGAGGCTACACCAACAGAGGTGCAATGGTCCCTTATCTGTAATTCTTATTTTCCTATGCCACAGAATATTTCTGTCCCTCTACAAATGGTGAAAACTGGCTTGATGTGTGGATCGTGCAAACAGTGCAGGGCTTTTGGCTGGAGTTTTCTGATGAAACATCTGCCAGTGGATTCCTCACCTTGTGAATATTCCCCTGCGTCAGCAACATTTGGAAATTCTTCTGTAGCTCTTCACGCCGACGTGGACGACGTCACAGAAGCACGTCATTGCGCGCGGCTCCGCTGACGTCACCGACTCCATAAAGGGCCTACGTCGGCGTGATGACATCAGTTCCCTTTTTTCCACGTCGTCGTCGCTAACGGTTTCTTTAGGGATCCTCGATAGCTCTATTGTTACTGTGTTACTGTCGAGAGTTTTCAGTGTTTTCTTGTAACTTCTTCAAGATGTCGTCGAAGAAGACCGGATTCAAGCCCTGTGGAGAGTGCGGTAAAATGATGACTATCACGGATCCGCATGAAGATTGCGTTTGGTGCTTGTCATCTGACCACGACGTCCAGGGTTGTCCAAGTTGCAGAAAAATGAACTTGAAGGCTTCGCGAGAGAGAGATGCTAAACTTCTGATTGCGAAGTTAAAAGGCAAGAAGGAGAAGAAAAGATCGAAGTCTCGCTCCAGGCGTTTGAGGTCTCAGTCGAGGTCGGCTTTGAGGTCTCGGTCGAGGTCGGCTTCGAGGTCGTCTTCGGGGCATGCTTCTAGGTCACAAAAGAAGCATAAGAAGAAGCATGGGTCTCGGCGTCATTCGGAGAAGGAGTCGGACCCGAAGTCGCCAAGTCGTCGACATCGGAAGGATTATGTTTCTCCTTCACCTGCTACACTGGATACGGAAGGTGAGCAATCGCCTGTTGGTTCACCGGAGCAGTCACCAGCTCGAGTATCGAATCAGTCACCGACGTCGATTCATTCTCCAGCTCAAGAGGAGGAAGAGGTTCCCTCCCCTGAGGTTTCGTCGACTCCGGTTCCTCGTGCCGAAGAACAGGTTGAGCCAAATCCGGTGCCTCCTCAGGAGCAGCCGGTGGGTCCATACCCTCCATTTCCGGGCCCGGGACAAGACCCTTCGCATTATTTAAATGCGATGTATGGGGTGTTCTCGAGAGCCATGTACCCCTCGGGAGCACCTGTTGGTTTGATGGCTTATAATCTTGGAGTTCCACAAACGTATGCTCCGGCTCCGTTCATGCCGACTCCGGCTCTGGCTTGGCATCTCCCGGCGCCGCCGAGGTCTTCGACGCAGATACCTTCGTCACCGGCGCCAGTTCCTGTTCGACCACCTCATTCGCTACAGCCTGGTCCTTCAGCGCCGAGTTCGACGCCGGCAGCGGCTCCGTCGGAGTCGGTTGCAGATCCGCCGACACCGATCCCGAAGGAGAGGTCGAGAAGGGAGGCTCAGTGGCTTCTGGAGGAACGGAGATACAGAGAGATGGAGATGGAAGAAGGTGAGTTGCAGGAATCTGAGGATTTCTTTGATGATCTGAGGGAAGCTAGTGGCTTGGAACTTTCTCCAGATTGGGAGTTATCTTCTGTTCTAGATGCCCCGTCAAAAGATGTGGCTCCATATCATGTGGTCATAAAGAAAGCAGCTGAACTTTTGAATTTAAATCTTCCCACTGCGGAATTTAAATCTAATATTTTAACAGAAGTTCTCCACTCTCCGTCTTCAGTGATAGAGCCTATGCTTCCTTTCAATGAGGCGTTGACAGAGCCAATCTTGGAAGTGTGGCGTAAGCCTCTTACAGCTCCAGCGGTTTCGAAAGCTGTCGCGAGGCGATATAGGGTGGCTCCTGGTGACCCGGACTTCTTATCTTCTCATCCTTTGCCCGAGAGCTTGGTGGTACAGGCAGCATGCTCCAAGAAATCTGCAGGTGCCTTTCCGCAGGTGCCTGGGGACAAAAAGTCTATAAAGCAAGATCAGTCGGCAAAGAAAATCTTTTCTTCAGCCAGCATGCCAATTGTCTCTTAGGGCGTTACATCCATGCTTTGATGGACTCTGTAAAGCAATTGGCCCCTATGATTCCGGAGGAGGATAGGCAGAATTTTAATGAGGTACCTGTTGACACTCAGGCTGCTGCTCGCCAAGTCATCCAGAGTGGCTTCCGTTTAGACTTACTACTGCGCCTCGAGTCTTCACCAAGGTGATGGCAGTGGTTGCAGTACATCTCAGAAGGTTAAGGATACCAGCATTCCCTTATCTGGATGACTGGCTGATCAAAGCAGCGTTGCCAGAGAAGGTGCTCCATCATCTGCAAGTCACAACTCAGTTATTGTACAGATTGGGCTTTTTAATAAACGTACCCAAATCTCACCTGGTGCCCTCTCAGCGCAACCTGTTCATAGGTGCAGTACTGAATACTGCTGTGTGTCGGGCATTCCCTCCTCCTCAAAAGATTCTCGACATACAAGAAATTATTTCTTTATTTTACAATGGAGCGGTCGTTCCAGTCCTGAAGGTCGTTCGTCTGCTCGGTCTGATGGCTTCCTGCATTCTGTTGGTCAACCGTGCACGCTGGCACATGAGGGCACTCCAGTGGTGCCTCCGCAGGCAGTGGTATCAACACAATGGGGATCTAAGGGAGTCTGTGAGGATCTCGAGAGAAGCTGCAGCGAATTTGACTTGGTGGAGCGTGGAGAGCAATCTGTCTCAAGGAAAGCCCTTCCATCTGCCTCCATCGGTTGCCACAGTGATAACGGATGCGTCCATTCTAGGGTGGGGTGCTCATCTTGGGGGATCTGGAGATCAGGGGTCTTTGGTCTCCAGAGGAAAGGTTGCTTCACATCAACCTTTTAGAATTGCGGGCAATACGTCTGGCGCTCAAGGCCTTCCTCCTTTCCCTTCGCGGTCAGTCGGTTCAAGCCCTGACGGACACGTTTCAGTTGAGTTGGGGCTCACAACTCCTTTACTCGTTTCCTCCCATACCCTTGAATCCTCGGGTTCTGAGGAAGATTCACCAAGACCAGCCCCGTGTCATATTGATCGCCCAGGATTGGCCAAGAAGGGTGTGGTACACAGATCTTCTCCACCTCTCCTCATGCCGGCTGCTCCGTCTCCCTCTCAGGGCAGACCTCCTCTCGCAGTCGCAGGGGCAGGTTCTACACCCCCCCTTCCAGACCTTACACCTTCATGCCTGGAGATTGAACGGGGCAACCTGAATTCTTTTTCTCTCCCACATGACGTGGTGGATGCCATTTTGTCAGCCAGGCGTCATTCCACCAAGTCGATCTACTCTTGTAGGTGGTCCAAATTTGTTTCATGGTGTGGGGAGAAATCCGTTGATCCTTTGAAGGCTCGATTGTCTGACATTCTACAGTTTGCACTTTCTTTGGCACAGCAAGGGATGGCTGTAGTTGCAGTCAAAGGTTATCTTTTGCCATTGTCGGCATTTCTTTGCCTGCCGGATCAGCCGTCATTATTCAAATCTATTGTTTTAAGGTTTTTGAAGGGCCTTACAAATACATTTCCTCCTACTCCTTTTATTATGCCTCAATAGGACTTGAATCTTGTGCTTACTTTTTTAATGGATTCACCTTTTGAGCCTTTGCATAGGTGTCCCTTGAGACTTTTGTCTTTTAAAACGGTCTTTCTGATTTGCGATCACCTCGGCAAGGAGGGGGAGTGAGCTTCAAGCTCTCAGTTCGAAGCCCCCATTCTTGACCATTCATGCTGAAAGAATGGTACTTAGGACCGGGGCTGCTTTTCTGCCTAAAGTGGTAACCCCTTTCCATTTGGGAAACATACTACACTGGGAATCAAAGCAAAGTGCCTGCATAAGTTTAAGACGTCCCTTATCTATATTTACACAAACCCAGAGGTGCAGCGAGGGCTGGGGGCACAATTCCCTATACCTCCTCAATTCAGAACCTGATTCAGAGAACCTAGCATTCCTCAAATGTACATAAATACGTTAGCCCAGCACACTCAATAAACAGTAATCAAGAGGTGAACAGTCAGTAATGTAGACATTTTTCGAAGGCGAGTCGATGTTGTGTTTCAATTCTTTCTTTATTTTTCATTCTTTAAAACACTTTTGAAACCGCCAACGCGTTTCGTCCCTTCCAGGGACTTCTTCAGGGCTACAAAAGTACATATAAAAAACACTATTTACAATTTGTATATTGTCACTCATCACAAGAAACATCGACTTAAAATATCACAATTTATACATCAAAGAACTTTTATTTTATCATCAATTGCTTTGTCCCAAACTTTTGTCACCTAAGTGTAACACGCAAAACTCATATCAAGTGAACAGACCTACAACTATGAAGTGGAGAAGGGAGGAACAACTCCATCTATCATAACCGGGTATGTATGATGAAACATTAAAAACAATAACATACCTTGAAATATAAAGTGCGCGTATTTCAATAATTAATTTCTCATAGAGTCAGGGCAGAGGATTCTACATTCTACAGTTTGCACTTTCTTTGGCACAGCAAGGGATGGCTGTAGCTACAGTCAAAGGTTATCTTTTGCCATTGTTGGCATTTCTTTGCCTGCCGGATCAGCCGTCATTATTCAAATCTATTGTTTTAAGGTTTTTGAAGGGCCTTACAAATACATTTCCTCCTACTCCTTTTATTATGCCTCAATAGGACTTGAATCTTGTGCTTACTTTTTTAATGAATTCACCTTTTGAGCCTTTGCATAGGTGTCCCTTGAGACTTTTGTCTTTTAAAACGGTCTTTCTGATTGCGATCACCTCGGCAAGGAGGGTGACTGAGCTTCAAGCTCTCAGTTCAAAGCCCCCATTCTTGACCATTCATGCTGAAAGAATGGTACTTAGGACCGGGGCTGCTTTTCTGCCTATAGTGGTAACCCCTTTCCATTTGGGGCAGTCTATTACCCTCCCTTCCTTTTTATCCTCCCATTCACCCTTCCAAGGAGGAGGAGAGACTTCACTGTTTGGACCCTAATAGAGCGGTGAGCTTCTACTTGGACAGAACCAGAGAGTTCAGAGTTGAGGACCAGCTCTTTGTGGTCTTCGTTGGCGCCAGAAGAGGCAAAATGGTGCACAAGCGCACGCTTTCAAGGTGGATTGTCTTGTGTATCAAGATATGCTACTCTCTGGCGGGTAAGGAACCTCCTGAAGGTTTGAGAGCTCATTCTACTAGAGCAAGGTCTGCTACATCTGCTTTGTCTAGAGGTGTGCCTGTAGAGGACATTTGTAGACCGGCAACTTGGGCCTCCCTCCACACTTTCGCGAAGCATTGCTGCTTAGATTCCGAAGTGAGGAGGAACTGTTTTTTTTTTTTTTTTTTTAACAGTATCTGCCTGTAGATTTCTCACATGCCCACCCACCTCCCCGTTGTCCACTCTTCTATACTTGCATTAGTGACATTGTTTTAATGTATATATTTTATTGTAAAAAGAAATGCGTTGTTCAAATTGCTTTCCAGCATTGACCACACACTCTGTGTGTATTACTTTGATTATTTGGTACTGTGTACTTTGTGTATATATATCTACTGTTGTTAGTCCGTCCGTGTGCCTCGAAGGCATGGAAAAAAGGGCGGAACTGATGTCATCACGCCGACTTAGGCCCTTTATGGAGTCAGTGACGTCAGCGGAGCCGCGCGCGGTGCCGTGCTCCTGTGACATCGTCCACGTCGGCGTGAAGAGCTACAGAAGAATTTTCGAATGTTGCTGACGCAGGGGGATATTCACAAGGTGAGGAATCCACAGGCCGATACTGTATCCACCACAAAAAGAGTTACAGAAGGTATGTAACTTGTTCATTTGGCTCACCCGACTGAGATAGATAAATTTTTCCTTGATCGAACAGATGTTTATCTCCACAGTGGTAGAAGAGCTGGAGCACAAGGGGGGCATTTGCAGGTCTGTGCTGAAGCACCAGGGTTTACTCAGCTATGTATATCTGATAGAGACTTCTAGCTGCAGATTCCTTACCTTTGAATTCCCCAGGTGTCAGGCTAGATCTGGAAACTTTTCCTGAGCATTACCCCTTGCGCGTGACTCCATTCGGCTCCGCGTGATGTCGTCGCCTGTAGCGTCAGTTATGACGGAGCGGAGCCTATGTTGGTGCCACACCGGCACGCAGACGTCAGTTCTTTTCCTTCCGCGCCAGTAAAGCGCCAACCCTGAAGAGCTATCCCTTTGCCGCTTTTTGGCAGGTTTTTTTCTCGACTTTTTTTTAAGTCTTTGGATTGACTTCGTGTGCGAGGGATGTCTTCGAGGAAGACCAGTTTCAAATCATGCAGGACTTGTTGGGGGGTTGATGGTGTTGGGGGATTTCAATCTGTACTCAGATGGCTCAATGAAGTCGGCCCACGAAGATCTGGTAGAAGCCTGTATTAACATCGAGTTACATCAACTAGTATCATCTAAAACCCATGCAAAGGGGCATATACTTGACCTTCTTTTTGCGGAGCCCGGGACGACCTCTATCCGGGATGTTCTACCGCAGTGCTGGACGGACCATGCTCTTGTCCAGTTCTCCCATGTGTGCACTAGCATCCCTCTGGAAAGGGTGAGTGTGACGGGCACGAGAACGGGGAGACTGTGGTCCAGGCTCCTTAGACAAGCTGCTGCCAGATGGCTTTGTGTTGGGAGCGAGTGTGGACGAGAGTTATGAGACTCTCTGCCAGAAAATGTCCACATCGCTGGACTCCGTGGCCCCGAAAAGGAAAATTAAAGATAGACCCAATCTTGTTATGCCATGGTACTCGGAAGATCTCCGGCAGCTCAAGCTACAATGTAAACGGGCTGAGCGTACCTGGAGGAAACAGTACCTGGAATCGCATAGGGTCCTCTTTAGGCAAGTTTTGGCACGCTATAAGACCAAGATCAAGCAGGCTAAAGCCAGTTTTCTAGAAAGCTCCCTGCTGGCAGCGGCCAATAAATCCCAGGCCTTATCTAAGATCGTGAAGGACCTGGCTCACCCCGGATGTACTAAAAACACCATTCCGGCCTCACAAGATCTTTGCGATCAACTAGCACTAGCCTTTGAGGAGAAGATCACCTGCATTTTAAACAACCTCCCTTCTTCAACTGGGAGTACTTCACATGATCTCCTCTTGCCCGAGAATGAGAAGGAGCGCACTACATCGGCAGAGCTAAGCACGTTCCCGCTTCCATCGTTTGAGGACTTTTGTTCGCTGGCTGACGGGGTGTCCTCTGGTTCATCTTTGGACCCTTTACCACCCAGATTCTGGAAACATTGCTGTGAGGAGCTGTTTCCACCACTGTTTCTTACATGCTGTCAGTCGCTCACCACGGCACGGGTACCAGACTGTTGGAAATTGGCGGTGGTTTCCCCACTGCTAAAAAAGGAGAACCTGGATCCCACATGTCCAGCTAATTTCAGGCCCATCTCCCTCCTGCCATTTCCCATCAAGATTCTAGAGAAACTGGCCACAAAACACCTATCCAACTTTCTTGAGCAGAACGATCGCTTGGATGTGGCTCAGTTTGGGTTTCGGCCGGCACACGGGACAGAGTCAGCTTTGGTGTCCGTTCTTGACGATCTTCGGACGCGGGCCGACATGGGTCAGGCAACCTTTCTTGTGTTGCTTGACATGTCGGCCGCGTTCGACACGGTCAACCATGTGACGTTGATCAGGAGACTATCAGAGGCGGGGGTGTCAGGGACGGCCCTTGAATGGTTGGTGTCTTACCTTGAGCAAAGACACCAGGTAGTTGCACTACCACCCTACCAATCTAACATCAAGAGGGTAGGTCAGGGAGTTCCCCAGGGCTCGGCCATCAGCCCCATTCTTTTTAATCTGTACCTCCGTCCGTTAATTACACTGATCAAGTCCTTTGGCATCACGGTCACAAACTATGCTGACGACACCCAGCTTATCTTCTCGCTTGAGGGTAAGGGGGGGGGGTCACAGGAGGTGTTCCATCATTGTATGAGGGCCACGGCAGTTTGGTTAGGAAATAATTCCCTTCAATTTAACTGTTTGAAAACAGAGGTCCTACACTGCTCCTTGGATCGGGCGCCCAGACCTCTCCCCCATGGTTTCTGGCCGCCTGACTTCCGGGGCGCAAATCTGCCAGCTGATTGGTTCGGAATCTGGGGGTGATGTTCAGCTCCGACTTACAACTGGGCACCGCAGTAAACAAGACTGTGGCTACGTGCATGGGTCTACTTGGATCCCTGAGAAAGATCTTACCTCTACTTCCAGCACCGGTAAGACCAGAAGTAGTGCGGAGCATTATCCTCAGTCGTCTGGACTATTGCAACGCACTGCTTCTGGGGGCTCCAAATACCGTGCTCGGGAAACTTCAGCGGATTCAGAACTGTGCCGCTAAGTTAGCGCTCTCACGGCGCCGCTCGGACTCCTCTAGTAAGGCACTCAGGGACCTTCACTGTCTCCCAATTTCCCAGCGAGTGAACTTCAAGGCTCTGTGTATTGTTTTTAAGGCTCTGCATCATCAAGGCCCGGTCCCTTTACAAGACCTATTCTCCTGGTACACCCCCGTAAGATTCCTACGGTCGGCCTCGGCCTTTTTGGTGGTGGTACCCAGGTTTCGGAGGACCAGGATGGGAGGTCGTTCCTTCAGGACGGCTGCGGCGCGACTATGGAACTCCTTACCATTGAACCTTAGGAGCCTGGAAGCTCTTTCCATCTTTAAAAAGGAGTTAAAAACTCACCTGTTCCCTAGGACAATGTAGTAAGTGTAGAAGTTGGTAATATCTCGCTTTGTGTCAGAAACAGTCGTAGCGCCAGGATGCCCGGCGGGTGACAGTGATAGCGCTTTATAAGAACGCCTATACATACATACATACATGTTGGTCACCGATCCCCACCGTGTGTCAGTGGTGTCTTAAACTCGACCACGATTCAAAGTCTTGTTCAGTTGATCGGGTGATGGCCCCAAAGAACTTGAGGGAGCGAGCGATGAAGTTGCTTGCGGCCTGGCAGTCGACACCGTCAAGCAAGACTCCGAGGAGGTCACGGTCCCGTTCGAAAAAGATGCAGTGGGACCGCTCACGGAGCCCTAAATCCTCTTTCTCCCATTCATGATCCTCTATACACTCTGGGAGGAGGCATAAGAAGTAGAAAACCAAGCAGACTTAGATTTCACCTCAACTGGCATCCGCTGTTGAGAAAGGTAAGGAGCACCGACGCTCTAGGCACGTTTCCCCACTCAACCAGGGGAAAGGCTGCTACTACGGCCTGGGCTCGGGTGTCCCAGTCCAAGACATCTGTCAGGCAGCAATGGGGCTTCATTGCACACACACATTCACAAAAATTATTGCCTTGATAGTCAAGTGTTCAGGGATGTGCATTTTGCCAGTTCAGTCCTGCAAGACTTTTTAGTTTAGGTCATGTGTCTGCAACCCACCCACGGGATGGTATGGCTTGGGTATCTGATTCAAAGGTAATTTCCCAGGAGTGAGGTTGGATCCGGAAACCTTTGCTGAGCAATATCCTTTGCATGCTACGTCGGGTGGCTCCTTTCAGCTCCGCATGACATAGTCGTCGTCGGTTATGACGTGTCGTTGCATTGCCATTATAGGTGCCACCCAGGTGCGCAGAAGTCAGTACGTTTTGGTTTTTTCCATGCCAGAAGCGCAGAGCCATGAAGTAACTGACATAGTCCTGTGCAAAACTAGGGCCCTGAAAGGAGGAAAAAACAACCCTAGTCCAAATTCCACAGTCCGCAAAGAGGGGAGGCATTGGTGGGGCTGTAAGGAATCTGCAGCTAGATAGTCTCTATAAGATAATGTATTACCGAAGGTAAGTAACTTGTTCATCTGATAGAGATTTCTAGCTGCAGATTCCTTACCTTTGAATCAGATACCCGAGCCATACCATCCTGGCGGTGGGTTGCAGACTCATATTGTAGACTATTATGATGGTGAGCTTAAACCTTAAGGACGCCTATTTACCAGTTCTGATATTCAAACCCCACAGGCAATTTCTCCAGTTTGAATGGCAAAGACAGATCTTTGAATTTACTTTGTTTCTGTTCGGTCTGTTTTCAATGGGATTCAAACAACTACAGATGCCAATAATCAAGTCATGCAATTACAAGTACGTATATTTGTCAGGGAGGCTTATACATAACAGTACTATGAGCTTATTTATTTATTTAACTTATAAAGCGCACTACCACCAAAAAGGCATCCTGGCGCTGTTGACTCGAAATAAGGAAGGACACGAAAATGAGCAGGGGCCAGACAACCGACTAAGTTTTAGGAAACAACCAGGTTTTAAGTCTTCTTCTGAAGACACACAAATCACTAAGTTGTCTTAACTCCAAAGGGAGTTAGTTCCAGAGTTTGGCAGCAGCGTACTCAAAGGTTCGCCCACCTGCCCTGACTTTCCTCAATCTCGGCATTACTACAAGTTTTGCCGCAGAGGAGCGAAGACATCTCGCAGGCACATACCACTCAAACTTTCTCTGCATAGACACAGGACCCATCCTATGCAGAGCTTTCGCTATTCTCACTGACGGACCCTCTCTCGTTAGTATTTTAGTCACTGTTTTCACTCACATTCACATCTGCAGTTAAGAGATCCCTACATAGTTCTCTCCACATGCTAATGTCTTCTTCCAATTTCTCATCTTTCCTGCACGCCTTCATGTGAACCTCCTCCGCATGCTACTACTCACGCATATCCTTTAACAAACTGTCTAGTGAGGGGGAGTGTTTGCTCATCCATACTATGGCTACCCTTTGTCTTGCTAAAACCAGGGTTAATTGCAGCAATTTATATGCCATGTTATGCTTTTTGGCTCTCAGTACTTGTCCCAACAGGCAATGTATGGGGGTAGCCTCCATTCGAAGGCCAGTTCCCACCCTCGCTCGTTCAATCACGTAACCAGTATTGGTGTACCTCTGTGCACCCCCATGCTAAATGCAGAAAATCCACACCTTCCCTGTTACATCTGGGACAATCATGGGAACGGTTCGGGTCAATACTATTCAGTCTCGCTGGGATCAGATACACACAATGCAGGAAATTGAAGTGTATTAGCTTGAGGCGAGCATTACAGGACACTGTGTGTGTTAGGGTGCATGCTTCTTTCCAAGTCTTCCCTACCAGGGAAGTCTGTAGATCTCCATCCTAGGTGGCGCGTGTGCCCTAGGATGAATCCGCCCTCATGCCTTTATACAACAATGAAATCAGTCGACGCCCACTCTCGCAAGTAAGCAAGACATCAAGTGTTCTGGTTGTCTGAGGAGCATTAGGGTATGTAGGCCACTTTGCACTGGCCAAATCTGTACGGCCTGCATACTGCAGATACTGTCCATGCCCCAAGCCAAAACCTTCACAAGCCCATTCATATGTGACAAAGGCTTCATTGGGTACAGGTCTGCCAACACCTGGCAACCACCCTCTCTCCAGACCTGAAATGTCATATTTTACACCATTTTATGCAATGGGGCTAAGATCCAGATATTCAATTCCTGGCGAAATGGTGCATGCCTGAGTATTCGCTCCACAAACGTTTGCTAGAGATATGCGGTCTGTTTAACCACGCACAGTAAATCTGTAGGTGCACACACCCCTCCATCAAAATTGCCGGTAAGCTGTCCGGCTGTACACGCCCTCCGAGCAGATGATTCTCCCAATTGTCTCCCTCATCCAACCACCGGGCTGCATGTTGGAGCTGCGCCGCAAAGTAGTATAGGTCTAGTTTGGGTGCTTCTAAACCCCCCTCCTCATATAGCCTTATTAGTACCTGCAAGTTCACCCTACTGCGCTTGCCTGCCCATTATAAGGACCCCAGCACTGAGTTCATCTGCCTAAATACCGTCATGGATATGCCACATAACGAGTTCTGAAGTGCATATAGGCAACTGGGCAGGACAACCATTCTGGCCACTGGAATTCTGCCCAGGAGGGATAGTGGCAAGGTGTTCCAGAAGGTCACCGAACGCTTCAGGGATTCAAGTACTCTCGTCTCATTCAAGTGTAATAATTGCGTGTCCCCCTGTGCTTCTTGTATATCTAAATATTGGCAGTGACCTGTCTCCCAGCGCAGCCCAAGTCTCTGCAGGTCTTCCGGTGGTCGTGCAGCCAGCCCTGGCAACGGAAAAATCAAAGACTTATGCCTGTTAAGGTGTAGACCAGAGTAATCAGCGACCTCTTCTAACAGCTGCAGGAGTTTAGGAATCGCTATTTGGGTGGAAGCTACATAGAACAATGCACTGTCTGCATTCATTGATACTAGATTGGTGCCGCCCCCACCCGTTTTCCCCATTGCGCAAGATCCCGTCTGACCCACACCACCATGGTCTCAAAGGCCAGGGCAAATAGCGGCGAGAGGGGGTTTCCGTGTCGAGTACCTCGCTCCAGTGTCCAATTTACTGATCGACTTCGGCATACCCAAAACCGGACATTCGGGTTTGTATATAGAAGTTTGACCCCGCTGCAGAGTCGCGGTCCGAACCCAGACGCCCTTAACACGTCCTGAAGATGTCCCCAATCTACGGTAGCACAAATAATATTAGTAGCTGTCAATGCGTTTTATTGTACATAAGTAGCTCTCAATACAGGAAAGGTTGTAGACCCCCTAATGCTTTTTCAAGGTCGATGGAGACTAACGCCATTTCATCTTTTCCAATTCGTGTTTTGTGTATGATGTGTGATAAGCACTGTATATTCATGCCCATGCTGCAGCCTGGTATAGAACCACACTGGTCTTCATGAACAAGATATTTCATATGTGGGGCTAGGCGCTTTGCCAGTACCTTGCATAATATTTCAACATCAGTGTTTTTTTTGTAAGACGTTTATTAGTAGTCATCAGAGCAGTACACATAGCTAAGCCTACAACCCAAAGGGCCGGCTGCAACATTACGATGTATTGTAAGAGTAGAGAGATACAAAAGAAGGGTGTACTTGTCCCTCAACCGTAACCCTAGGATATAAGTCATTAGTTGTATCCTTCGTATCACGTGCGCTCATAGTTTAATCGTGCAGGTAAATGACGTCTTGTTTTATCTTTTTATAAGGAAACAGTGTAACTCTGTAAACTGAACAGTTCTCATCGGTGTGTCCCAAATTGTTGGCTGTGTCGTCAAGTAACATTCCAGTGTCCACTGCACTGAAACCCATTAAGTTCACGGACAAACCTCGGATACGTGTCAATGGAATAGGGGTATCCAATACACGCGCTCGGTCTATCCTCGCCGCGATGCACGCCATCCATTCAGGACGGCAGAGCCCCACGGACTACCGATGTATTGTGTGTTGTGCCAAATGGATAAATGATATAGCCTGACTGCATGTTGAGGAGGCGCGACTTGCGTCAGACCTTGTGGCCGGTCGGGCTTCTAGGTGTGCTTCCCGGGTGGGGTGTTTGAGGAAGAAGTGGCTATATGTGGGAGACAAGAATCCAAAACAGATGAACGGGGGGATTAATGCGGGAGGGGGGTGGGGTGGGAGAGTGTACTTGAGGGAGCGACGCCGCGAAAGGGGGGCGGGAAGATAGTGTAACATGACATGGACTAAATGTTTCTCCGTGTGGGTGGCTGTCCGGATCCTCGTCCAGCGTGTCGGACCCGTGGTATAGTCATTTGTCAGGGCGGCTGGGGGGGAGGCAAGCTTCCTCCGGCCTGTAAGCACCACATCCCCAGCGCTCCGGGTGTGTGAGGGTCGTGAGGGGGGAGTACTGTCTGCGTCCTCAGTGTCACCACATCTACTCCATCTGTGTCACTCTGCTTGCGGCGATCCCTATATGAACCCTCTGGCCGTGCCCTCCTTCTGGAGGGATCTCATGATATCATCCCAAAGTTGTGCAATTGGGAATTGTCTTAAGCCCGCTATCTCCTCTCTGTGTAGTGCCACGCTTTCTGCCCTAGCCCAGTTGGTGAAGGAAGCATACCAATGTTTAGGGATCAGTGGTTCCCTCCTTTTCCAGTGCTTGGTGAGTAGCCGCTTGGCTGTGATGAGGCCTAGATCCCAGAACCTGGCTTGTGTCTTATTTAGCTTATTTCTTTTATATAATCCTAGAATGCAAGCCTCCCATGTGTATGGCAGCCCTGGGCCAGCACCTCGTGTCAGGAGAGACGAATATTTCAACATCAGTGTTTATCATTCTAAGCGGGCGATACTCTGCAGAGTGCCGACTGTCACCTCCTGGTTTTAGGAGCATGCACATTTCTGACATTACACACCCCTATCAAACGCTTCATTAAATGTTTGCAGTAGTGGCTGCACCAGATTTTCTGGGTAAGCCTGATAGAACTTGATCGGGAACCTATCTCCCCCGGGACTTTGGCTCTAGGTATTTTGGCTAGCGTATCTGAACCTCCTCTGCTGTTAGCTGCGTCTTCAATTCCCTCTGGGCCTCCAGAGGGAGCCTAGTCAGTTGGAGCCCTCCAGGAACGGGGTATAACGATCCTCCTGGACTGCTGGGTCCGTGGAATATACCTTCTGTAGGTGCCGTTCGAGCACTTAAGTATTCCGGCTCTGGAGTACACCATGTCTCCCACTTGGTTACGTATGCATGTCGTCATAGGGGCTGGGGCCTGTTCCCTGCATAAAATCCAGGCCAGCAGGTGCCTGGCCTTATCACCTTCGGTGTGTAGCCGCTCACTTTAGCGAGTAAGTGTATATTTGTCCAGCCTGTCCCAAGTATCACTGATCTGCTCACGCAGCGTGTGTTCTTGAACATGGGTATCGGTATGTCCATGAGAATTTCTGCTATTAATGCATCCTCCCTGTCACGCTGCTCTCGCTCCATTTGTCACCGTACTCCGCAGGTTACTCCCATTCTCACCCCACGTACAACCGCCTTCATAGCTTCCCATTCTGTCCCTCTGCTGTCTGTAGTGTTCCAGTTGAATGTCATGTAATCTGAAAGCAACTGAGCCCCTGTTCTTAAGTATGCCACTGCACTATGCAGCACACTGGGGAATGGTCAGGCAAGAATCTAGCCAGGTGGGTTATCTTAGTAGCCAGTAGGGCGGGCCTCTCTGTCACTACGATCGTGTCTAACCTGCTATGCGTGTTGTGTGTGGGTGAATAACATGTAGAGCCTCTGGGCCGGTGTCGCACACGCCAGACTTCCTGTTGCCCCAACTCCCTCATCATGATCTGCAATTATTTGTCATGCGTTATTTAGTGCCTGCTCTGGGTGGGTGTCGGTCCAGGGTGGGGTCAATTATACAATTAAAGTCCCCCGACCATATGAGCGGTACATCCAGATCTGCCGTTATAAGGTCTTGCATTGCTAGGTAAGAGGCTGGCTTGTCTGCATTCAGGGCATTAGTGTTTAGGATAGCGATGTCTCTGCCATCCAGTTGACTTCGTAGACTCATATAGCGTCCCCCCACTTCCGCTTCCATGTACTGGAGTGTGAACGGAGTACTGGGGGCCACCCAAATCAGCGCACCCCTAGCATAAGTACAAGAGGAGGAATGGAATGCCTGGCCTCACCACTTTTTGGCTTCCTTTGCTGCCCCCGCGCCATGTGCATTTCTTCTAAACAAGTAAACATTATATTGTGTCTTTTCAGGAAGGAGAGGACCCTATGTTGTTTAGTACAGGTGCCTAGCCCCCTGACATTCCAGCTATGAAACTTAACCTCCTGTGCCATGGTGTCGCCATTCATTTCTCGCACAGCTTGTGCTGCAGCAAGTGTTGCCCAACAGACCCCCCACCACACATCCATACAACTTGTATCGATCAGTGAGCAAAACAATAAAACTCCGCACCCACGGACAACACATGCACAACATCACAGTCGATATTGCCCACCTCATGCCGTTGTGTTCCCCATCTGCCCACCTCAATACAGACCAGCAGTTTCACTTCAATTCTGGGGTGCCACCTGATCCCCACTCAGACACCCCACTCAGACACCCGCTGCATGCCTCCCCATACCCCTCCCCACAGATGCAAGGATGCATGGAGACGGTTCCTTTCCCACTGATTCCCACTCTTCCCAATAAAGCATTTCTGCTTAAACTAACAAGACCCTCTTCTCAGTTACACTGAACCGACCCAAGGACCTCAGCTCGGTCATTGCTTGCTTCATTCATTCATTCACTCCCCAGTTCAGGACCTCATCAATCAGCGTCTCAGGCACAGTGTCCGCAGTTGGGCCCAAAGCCTGAGCCACCAGCTCCAGTTCAGGGGGGGCGACCATGAGCAGAGGATCCGGGGTTCCAGCGACTACAGTAGCATCCAGCTGCAACGAACCGTCCTCTCCCACCACGATCCTGTGCTCCGTTTGGATGGCTGGGTCCTGTCCGGCCCGATCGCTGTTAAGGCCTCATACCCGATCGTGAACTCTATCCCTGCTTCTGTCCATGTGGCTCCCGCAGAGGGAGTCCATCTCCTCCGATTTAAAGCCACCTCCAGACTTCCTCTGGTGATTCAAAGAAGTGTACCTTGCCCTGTGCTAAGGCTTTCAACTTGGCTGGGTATTGGAGCATATATTGTAGCTTTAGTTCATGTAGCTTTCGCTTATGTAGCTTTCGCTTGACCCCAAACTAGGATTTCTGGAGCCTAGTGTAGTCTAGGTATATAGTAACTTCACAGCGTTGTATACTGAGTTATGGTGTTGGAATATGCTGCCTTCGCTGTCTGGTCCTTGCCCACGTTTACTGCCGCGTGGATGATCTACTGCGTGTGCCTGATTGATCAGGAGACTCCCTCCTAAGCGTCCAGAAGTTGGTTCAATTGGTCCCAGATCCCAAATTGGGATCCTCTGACGCCCTTTCCCTGACCTCACGCACCACATCAAAAAGGGGTCCCCACTGCAAGGGATTCTCCTCTTACTCTGTGTCAGAAATGGGATTACCAATTCTACAGGGGGTAGCATGGAGCAAAGCGGGCAGGCCAAACTTCAGAGGACTTGTGTGAAGCTTTCACGCAGTATCAGACGACGCACCAGGCACACCACAAAAGAGACACGACACTGCTTCTGGTTGGAAAAGGAATAAGGTTTGTATTATCTCCAACCTGCAAAGGTAAACACAATAATAGCAGTAATCACAAAAAGGGCGCTAACTGGCGCCAGGGCAATGAATGCAAGGGGGGATTATTTACATGGGAAATGGGAAAAGAATAAAAGGTGATTCCATGGGTGTCCAGCTGAAATAAAAAGAATGTCAGGAAATACACAAAATATATGATTGATATTGCCGGGCAAACTCAGACCTTCATCCTTGGCCTCACCTAGAAGTAAGCTTTAGGCATAAACTCAGGCATGAGACATAAGATACACATTAGGTATGAAAGCAACATCTGCATCCACTGCAACAAAAGGAACATTGAGCATAAAACATTACATCAGGCCCAGAAAGGCATATTCACATTTACCATGGACACCAATAACTCTTCGGAGCACCTTGGGGCAAGTAAGTACACCATCAAATCAACATTAGGTGCAAAACCTTAACATCAGGCTCCATCACATAGAAAGAACACAGAAGCCTAACTTTGGCATTTACATGGGGCATCAACCTGAGCACCCGGGCATAGGCACATTAGTATGTAGGTGTCACCATTATCTAGGCCCACATTCTTTAAAACACATGGGCTACAGGCTACCTCAGGGATCTAAACAGTGGTAATGGGCGCAGTCCCAAAAGGAGGGGGTCTCTAGATTCAATGTCCCCTTCCAGCGGTAGCCCCTCAACACTCTGGGCCCCTTCTGTCACAGGGTACTCAAGGGGTCTCACACAGGGGTAACTATAGCAGTCTCCTCCTGTATCGACTGACCCTTTGTTGCAGGTGCCCACTGCCAGACGGGGCACCTGGAAGGCAACACTGTCCCTGGGGGCGGGCACAGACACACCCCTCAACTCCAGCACCCGCCCCACTCACCGGCTCCTCCTTGTGGTCTGGGGCAGGCCGAGGGGGCCCTCGCTCTTCCGCAGCTCCCCTCGCTGAGGTCCTGGCTGATTCGGTCCCTGCTGGACGACTGCTGGTTCTGTGGGGCTCTCCCCTCCTCCTGGGGGGCTCTGCAGGCTCTTCCCGGCAGCTTCACCCGGGTCTTCTGTCTTCCGCGGCAGGTGGGGCCTCAGACCGGCGGGGTGGGCTCCCGCTCCGGTCGCTTTGGTTAACGCGGGGCTCCCTCTTGGTCATGGGAGCCCCCGCAACACCTCCCTCAGGCTTCCTCTAGCTCCCGGCAACCTCTTCTTCTGGCTGCCCGGCCCGCAGCCAATCGCTGCGCGGCTTTCAGTGGGTGCGGCCGCTTTGGCCAATCCGTGCGCGGCGGGCTGGGGGCGCGGCTGGTGACGTCACCGGCGCCCCAGCCACGTGATGCTGGCCTTTCCGGCTTCAGGGCCTAGCACGGCCCTCTCCTCACTCTGACGGCCCTCTCCTGGTACCAGGGGCCTCCGCGACGACACCCACAACAGCGAAGGCCTCCCCAATGTAGCGCTGGGCCGCGGCGGTGATTACAGCAGCTTACAACCGGCGCGAGGCAGCGCCAACACTCCCCGGGCTGCGGCGGTGAGATCGGCAGCGATAAGGGGTGGGCTCCCTTTTCATAAGGCTCAAAAGCGCACTAAAACGCGGGGTAGGCACCCGCGGCGCTATTCAGGTCCACAGTTCCTTTTGGGGTCACACAATCCTTCCAACACGGCGCTCTGGGAAATAAAAGCGCTTAGAGTACACAAAGTCGCTTGGGGGGGGGCAGGCATATAGCACTTCCCCAGCGCTTCAAAGTTATAGCGTTTAACAGGCAGCTCCTCACAGCACAGCGCATCCAAAGGGGTCACAGCTTCACGAGGATAGCGCTTGACAGATATAGCGCTCCCAGGCTATAGCACTTAGCAGGTACAGCGCTTGGCAGGCACACATCGCAAGGGGGGGCGGACAGCCCCAGCAGCAGGCCCAGGGTAACTTCTCACCTCCTGGGGGGGGGGGGGTTTCCAGTCCACAGCACTCCTTCCCTTTTTGGGCGCTTCTTCGCACAGCGCTTGCGTGGTGCAAGGTCCCAACAGCTTCAGGGACCTAGGGGGGCCCTCCTTCTTCAGGGGCCCTGGGGACAGAGCAGTAGACACTACTGGGCCAGGTCAGCAGGTAGTGGGGGCATCATCAAAACAGGGTGGTAGGCTTTCACCATCCCCACTGCAGCGTGGCCCGCCTCCTACACGGCAGCCTAAATTTCTGAAGTGTGGCTTCACAAGCCCTGGGGACAGTAGGGGGGTTCTGGATGGGTTCAGGGTCCAGCACACAGGCCCAAGTGGCGGTATCCCCTGGCAGCAGGTCCCCTCTCATTCCTGTCCCAGCTCTGTCTCTCTGCACATGATGGCACATCCCCCTTACTTATACCCTCCTCCCAGACAGTGCCAGAGCCTTCTAGAATTCTGTGGCAAACTGGTCTACACTGGCTCAGGGGGAGGAGTAGAGCACCCTGGGTGCCAGGCTTCCCTCCAAATGGAGGGATGGCTGGGTACCTAACAACTAGACTGCTAACCACCTGCAGTCAGGTGGCACAAAGCATAGCCTTGGCAGCCATTTTAAATGCAAAACATAAATGCAGCATTTCACCAGGGTACATGTTTACAATGGGGGAAAATAAGTGTACACACCATTGCATTGCATTTAACATTACAGATTAACATGGCGTCTCACACCACCCATGGCCTATAAAGTAACCTTACCATGGGGGAGACATCCTACAATAGGGGGTAAAAAGCGAAAAAAATTGGGAAAAGGGGCTAAGTACAACACTCTTGTCTTCAAACGATCGGGTTGGCGCCCCTGTTCAAGTTGGCAAAAAGTCCCCGATGCAAGAGACCCCTGCAGCTCCGCATACTCAAGTGTGTCCTGTTCTTTCCAGTTGAGGGAGGGGCAGTGATCCAACATCACCACAATTCTCAGGGTGTGTCTCCACTTATCTGAAGAGCTGCCCGCGTGTCATGTCCTGGTTATCACCCGCACATCTCAGTAATAACTCAGGTATATACATTGCGTGGTGTACTCAGTTAATGGGCTCCACCTGTACTGTTGCCTTTTTTCCATACACTATACCACTGCAGGCCAGGAGATGAGGAGAGCTAGGCAACGCGGCTGCCTCCGTCTACCTCTGTGTCTCAGTTCAGCTCGTCACCTGGAGCAATCAACCATCTCTCTGCGCACCCTGCAGGGGAAAATCTATCGGTTCAAGCCCTCTTCCGCAGTTGGGACCGCCTTCGGGGCCAAGGCTTTCACATCGGCCCTGCCTTCCGAGGATCCTTCAGGACCCGGAGCGGCCGTACAGGCAATCTGCGCGCCCTCTTGCGCATTTTTTAAGGTATCCAGCGGTGCCTTCTCCAAGCTCTCCTACGATGCTCCGCTCTCGGGTTGCGCACCTCCGGTCCAGCGTCCGGCGGTCTGTGGTTTCTGCCGCTACTGCAGCTCAGTCTCCCTCAGTGGGGAGGAAGGAGGCCAAGTCCCCCATGGTTCTTCGGTGCAGCCAATGCAGGGCACCCGCCTCTCCAGCTATTTCGGCGACAGTGACCGCCCCAGGCCTTGCCCTCACAGGCCTGAGCAGTCGCGCCTCGTTACGGCATAGGCAGCGATGCCAGGATCAGCCCTGTATTTTGCACCAAGCGCCCTTGAAGGAGCTCTGTGTCGGCAGGGGACCGACACGGTTCAGCAACACTCTTTTTTTTCCTCTGGTTTGAGGATATGGCATCAGGATTATGCAGGATTTATGGGCAGACGGAGTGGAAGCTCAAGAGGCTGATGTCCTGTCGGCCATGTTGCTGGGCCCCACCAAGGCCAGCTCCTTTGTGTACTGCTAACTCTGCAGATGCTGCACCTCTGGAGGGGGTCTTGCTTATTTAGTGCCTGTCTCTCTTATGCAATAGGTGTGGATGGAGATTTAATAGTGGCTACAACATGATGCCTGGAACAGCGGAGCCATTTTCGACCTCAGTTGACATATAGTAATTGTGCAAGCCCAGCAGGTTAGGCATAACTGAGGTGCCTGTTGCAGGATGACTGTACAGGAGGGAAGTGATTAGAGAAGGAATTGGATGTTTGCATCAATTGCCTGGAGCTGCTGTCAGTCAGTGGCCATAAGAGCACAGGTGAAGTACAAGGTCAATGGTTCCAGTCTGCCACAAATTTATAATTTGTCCGCTGTGAGGTTAATAAATACCTTGGCGGAACACGAGGTCCATACATCTAGAGGACCTCGCAAAAGAGCTTTGACACTAATGCCTAGATCACCAGATTTCAGTGATGGCAAAACACCTTCCTGGGTTGTCTAATGCGGTGGCATAACTTTGTGATTTTAGGGACTTTAGGCTAAATCAAAAATTGGCGGCAGGATGCCAAATGGGGGCCATATGCAGTAGCCTTATTCTCTGCTCAGCACCCCAAATTCTACAGCTGGAGAGAGGATCTAGAGTCTTTAGCAACAGTTGCCTTTCTCTAGTATTAGGGTCATCATGTACAGTATGCCTTGGGATGGGCCGTGCCGGTAAGGAAGACTGTTAGCAAATTTGATCTTGATAATACCAATTTTATTTATAAAGTTTTATATATCGCGAACTTGATCCCGAAGGATATCAGAGTGCTTTACAATTTGAGGGAAAGGAAGGTAACAGATCAAAACATGAGTCAAATTGGGACTCCTATAGGCATTGAATCAAATAGTGCACACATAACAGATAATTTATAAACCTGGGTGAACGAAGAATGGGCTAGACGATGGAGACTAATGACATAAGGGGAGTAAATACAAGAATCATATACATGAATAATATGTAGAGATTGCAAGAGTGGTTTCCATTTCTTTTAGTATTTATGATTCTCCACTCACTCTGCCATTAGCTCTTCGGATTTGATGGGCCCATGGGGGATATTACACCTGTTCGTGGAGGAAGGGACCCTGACATTGACGGCATGGAGGAATTCACAGGGTGCTGGGAGGCCTCGAAGTTTTGGGAAAGAAGAACATGGGAATTCACAAGCACCATTTGTCAGCCTGGACAGATGGTTTCTTTGGTGCCTGGGAATGAAATTGGATCCACTGATGGAGGTAGTTCTCCTCAGCTGTGTTTGGCTGGCGAAGGGCCGGCATACAGGGCAATGGATACTTTTAGGTCTGTGATATGGACACAGAACTTAATATGGGGGCTCTGGTTTTATCAGGGTAACAAGTATCCCCTCTTGTGTATTTAGGAGATTAATAGTAATCTCCCCCTTCCCCTCTCCCAAAAAAGAACTCATGGTATTCTAAGCACTGAAACCTAAGCCGAGACAATAGCCTTTTAGGGTAGAGGCTTGGTGAGGTGCCTTAGGGCGCATGAGGAACGTTACGCGTTAACTGAGCCTATTTTGGATGTTTGGCAGAAGCCAGTTTCCTCCCCTGCAGTTTCCAGGACAGTGGCTAGAAGCTACAAAGTAGCTCCTGGGGATACGTCTTTTCTGTCTTCACATCCTTCACTGGAAAGCCTAGCGGTCCAGGGTTCTTGTTCTTCTAAGTTATCATCGGGCTATTTTCCATCCATGTCTGCTGATATGAAATTGAAGGGAATGGAGCAGTTGGCCCAAAAGGTTTTTTAGTCTGAGAGTATGGCCTTCAAATCTACGAAGGCCACTTCTCTTGGGAAATTACATTCATGCCCTCATGGATACTTCTTAGGAGGTTGTTCCAAAATTGCCTACAGAGGTGCAGGGGCATTTTTCAGAACTACTGACGTATGCTCAGGCTGCTGCACGTCAAGTAATCCAATCTGGGCTGGACACGTCAGACTCTGTAGCCAGAGCAATGGGTTCGGCTGTTATAACGAGAAGGCATGCCTGGATGTGGGGTTCGGGCTTTTCGCCTAATGGTCAAGCTATGTCACTGGACTTGCCTTTTGATGTGGCCCACTTGTTTGGAACTAAGGCAGGATCTGCGCTGCAGCACTTTAAGGATAGCAAGGCAACAACAAGGTCCTTAGGGCTTCAGACCCAGCCCAGGGACTATAGGCAGTTCTGCAGGTATCGTGGCTTTTCGAAGAACTTGTCCTTTCGCGGTAGACGACAGCCACAGTAGCAGGCAAATCCTCTGTACAGGTCCTACAGAGGAAGGGGCAAAGGTCGCCTGCGGGGTTCTGCCCGGCAACAAGCCTCCTTTTCTTCTGCCTGTCTAACCGTTGTTGCAAAGAAGCAGCTCTAGCTCCACCATCTTAGAGCACGCTTGTACCTTGGGAGGACGGGTGGCCTATTTTCTTCCTCATTGAAGGTCTGTAACTACTGACCTCCGGGTTTAAAACATCGTAGAAAATGGATGAATGTATGTTACAATGCATACATTTACAACGCATGCACTTACAACACAGTTTTTACACCGCAACATCCACTACAACGTATTCCATTACATCGCATGACACTACATCGCATTTTTAAAAACTATCTTTACAACGCATACCATTACATTGCAGTTAAGGTAAGTATTGGATAGTATAGGGGTAAAAATTACTATTCTAACTCCAAGGAGTGCACTAGTAGGGTAAGTGTTGTATAGTGTAGGGGTTAAAATTACTATTCTAACTCCAGGGGGTGCAACAGTAGGGAAAGTGTTGGATAGTGTAGGGGTACTATGCGTTGTAATGGTATGCGTTGTAATGCCTGCGTTGTAGTGGCATGAATTGTAGTGACATGCGTTGTAGTGACATGCGATGTAGTTTCATGCGTTGTAATGGTATGCGTTGTAATGCCTGTGTTGTAGTGACATGCGTTGTAAAGGATGTTGCGATGTAATGACTGTGTTGTAAGTGTAGTGCAATGTAATGACTGCGTTGTGAAGGTTGTTTCCCAAAATGGGTATGCCCTACCCTTCCTGTCAGTGCCTTTGCTTGGAAGAGTATATTCTGCTTCTCCAGCAGGAAGTACTTTCATAACTGCAAAAGGGTGCCAACAAGGTAATTCCAGGGTAGGAAATATGTCAGGGGTGATACTCCTGGTACTTCCTGATTGCCAAAAAGGATGTTGGTGTACGGCCAATTCTTGACCTTGTGATTTTTAATTTGTTTTTAAGTCCAAAATGTTGACCCTTGCCCAGGTTCTTCTCGTGCTTGAGAAGAAATACTGGATGGTGTCGTTCAATTTACTGGATGCATATTTTTACTTTCCCATTCTGAAGTCTCATTGGCAGTATCTCTGTGTTACTGTGGGGTCTCAACATTACCAGTTTGCAGTCCTTCCGTTCGGCCTTACTTCCACACCTCGGGTCTTCACAAAGGTGAAGGCGGTGGTGGCAGCACATCTCAGAAGGTCTGGGATTCCTGTGTTTCCCTATCTAGATGACTAGCTTTTCAAAGCAAAGTTGCCAGAGATAGTGCTGCATGGTTTGCAGGTAGCAACGCAGCTGTTGTTCAGTTTGGGTTTGGCGATTAATGTACCCAAATGTCACCTGGTGCCTTCTGAGCACAACCAGTTTATATGGGCAGTACTGGACACTACTGTGAGATGTGCCTTCTCGCCTCCAATGAGGATTAAAGGCGTCCAGGATACGATTCCACTTTTTCTGAATTGAGCTTCTGTTCCAGTCCTAAAGGTCTTGCACCTGCTCTGTCTGGTTTATTTCTACATTCTGATGGTCCGCCATGCACGTTGGCATATGAGGGCCCTCCAGTGGTGCCTCCGCAGGCAGTGTTTTCAACATAACGCAGACCTCGAGGAGGTGAGCAGAATCTTTAGAAACGCTGCAGCAGATCTCAAATGGTGGTGTGTTCCAGGCAACCTGTCTCAAGGGAAGCTGCTTCACCCTCATTCTCCGGTGCCAACAGTTTTAGCTGATGCCGACACTCTAGGGTGGGGAGCTCATCTGGGGCATCTGGAGATCAAAGGTCTTTGGTCCTTAGAGGAAAGATTGTTTCAAGCCAATCTTTTGGAAATGTAGGCGATAAGTTTGGCTCTTGAGGCCTTCCTCCCATCCCTTTGTGGTGAGTCGGTTCAGGTCTTAGCAGACAACACTACTGCGATGTGGTACATCAACAAACAGCTAGTAGAAGAGGCTCCTGCAACTCTGGTCTTGGGCTCAGGACAACCAGATTTGCGTGTTTACAAATCATTGGCCGGAGTGTTGAACGTGCGTGCGGACAGTCTCAGTTGTCAATTTTCGGTCAATCACGAGTGGCGTCTCCATCCGGAGGTGGCTCTTCACATTTTCAGGAGGTGGTGGTGGTTTCCTCAATTGGACATGTTTGCCACTCACACGAATGCGCACTGCCCTTCATTCTGCAGTCTCCAGTATCTTATGCAGGGAGTGTTTGGGGACGTGCTTCCATTAGATTGTGGCTCACAGCTTCTTTACTTGTTTCCCCCATCTCCTTGATTCCTCGAGTTCAGAGGAAGATTCACCAAGCCGGGCCTAAGTCATATTGATCACCCAGGATTGGCCGCGATGGGTGTGGTACACAGACCTCCTTTACCTCTCATTGCACCCTCCGGTCCGTCTCCCTCTCAGGGCAGACCTCGTCTCGCAGGGGCAGGTTTTACACCCTAACCTCCAGAGCCTGCACCTTCATGCCTGCAGATTGAACGGGGCAACCCGAGTTCTTTCTCTCCCCCACTGGATGTGGTGGACGTTATTTTATCAGCCAGAAGACACTCCACCAAATCTGTTCACACTGGTAGGTGGGCTAAATTTGTGAAATGGTGTGAAGATAAATCAATTGATCCTTTAAACGCCCATTTATCTGATGATCCTAGTTTTTTTCTTGCCTTGGCGCAACAGGGTTGTGCACTGGCACTGTTACTCTTCTGCCTTGTCGGCATTTCGTTGTTTGCCTGATCATCCCTTTTTGTTTAAATCTCGTATAGTTATGAGATTCATTAAGGGTCTCACTAATAGTTTTCCGCCCACTCCCTTTATTATGCCTCAGTGGGATTTGAATCTAGTTTCTACATTTTTGATGGGTTCGCCCTTTGAAACTTTGCATAGTTGTCCTTTAAGGTTTCTCACATTTAAAACCTACATTTTTGGTGGCAATCATTAGCTAGGAGGGTGAGTGAATTGCAGGCTCTTAGTTCCAAGCCTCCTTTAACATCATGCCATGAAGATAAGATGGTTCTTAGGACCAGAGCTGCTTTCCTGCCTAAGGTGTTCCCTCCTTTCCACTTGGGGCAGTCCACCACCTTACCTGCTTTCTACCCTCCTCTTCACCCTTCTAAGGAGGAGACTTCATTGCCTGGATCCCAAGAGGGCAGTGAGCTTCTACTTGGACAGAACCAAGGACTTCAGGCTGGATGATCAACTCTTGTAGGATACGTGGACAAGATGAAGGGCAATGCTATCCACAGGAGAAAGCTGTTCAGGTGGCTAATCCTGTGCATTATGTTCTGCCACGCCTTAGCCAAGAAGGAGCCTCCTGAAGGTATCCATGCTTTTTCTACTAGAGCTAAATCTTCTTCTGTAGTAGGGGGTCTCTGTGTAGAGTCATAATCTAGTGAGTAGTCCCGCTCATGTGCGGGGACCCCGGAGCAATCAAAAATAATCTCTTAAGCTGTCTTAATGTGCAGTCCTGCATAGACACTTAAGAGAGAATTTAAAGACAAATAATGCAGTCTATCCTTATCAGGCTACACTGTTCAGTACTTCAACTAGATATTCCACCAACATTAAATTCAGCACAGCCTGCCAAGTTTCTCTCACAGAAAAACTTCCCCTTCTACCAAGAAAGCCTCTGGAAGATAGAGAGGAAGGGTGGACAGACAAGCCCCATAGGCTGCCATTATGTGGCTCAAAAAGGGATACTGTGCCTTTAAGGAAACTTTCCAGAACTCTCAGTATCGCAAAATGCACAGCAGGTCCCCTCCACTTTCAGTTCTTTTTTCCGGCTCCTGCTAGCAGGACCCTGGGGCATTGAGCTCTCCCTTTTTAGGGTTTATTTCAATTTCTTTGCACTTTTAAAGTGTTAGAGTGTGTTCACTCGACGTGTTTTTGAGTCTTCTTTAATTACTGGTGTTTTTCTGGTAATTCTGAGCCCTCATTTATCACATATGCCTGCCTTATTTGATAAATGCCCTGAGTGCTCTAGGAAGAAGGCCAAGTCCTATCCACACGAGGTGTGTATCCTGTGTCTCCCTTCTACACATGTTCCTGAGGAGTGTGAGATCTGCCAGACTTTCACATCCAGGACCCTGAAGGACAGACAGAAGATCAGGCTCCAAGGACTGGAGCAAAGAAAACATCAAGGTCAGGGTGGCTCTGGGCATGCTGGATCTGCTTCATCTGCCCGTGCTGAGGCCTCTGGGGGGCACCCCAGTGAGAAGGAGGCCAGAAAACGCCACCGGTCTCCGTCGACGTTGATAGCCTCGGCGTCGAGTGGAATGACCACGGTCTGTTCCCCGTCTCCCCAGTCGAAGCGGCTTCGACGTCGAGGGGACTGACGTAGAGACCTCCGTCGAGGTCGGCGTCGGATACAGATTCGATGTCGTCGTCGAGAGAAGTCACGACGGCGCTGGCGCTCGCCGTCGAGGCGACACCGCCGTTGCCTAGGCGTTCGACGTCGAAGAGGAGATCGTCGACGTCAAGACGATCTTCGACGTCGTGAAGGAGAAGTCCGACGTCGAGACATAGATCATCGACGTCGAGACGCCCTTCATCGACGCCGAAGACGCGCTCTACGTTTAAGAGGAAGGCTTCGTCATCCAGGAGGCGTTCTGGCGCCAGAAGCTCCGCCAGATCATCGGGGGAACGGCGGCGACGTCGTTCACCGACAGGGGGCACGGCCTCTCGGTCTCCCCAGTCGGGTCAGGCCAGGAAGAAGAGGAGAGAGGAGTCTCCGGGCTCGGTGTACTCTGTGGTGTACTCGCCCCCTAAACCGAGGTTGACTCCACCGCCTCAGTTGCCAAAGGATGTGGCCCCTCGGATTCAGACGCCACCCCCTCCGCCGCCACCTCCTCCTCAACATCCTCCTCCCCCACCGTCTCGTGGTCTGCCACCGACTCCACTTCCGCCACCTCAATGGCGTCCACCTGTTAAACCGAGGTCGGCCTTGTTACCACGCTTTCCGACTCCGCCTACAGGGCCTCTTCTCCCGAGGCTTCCGGTCAGGCCGCTAGAACTTCCTCCGCTGAAACCTGCAGAACGACCAAGGCCGAGAAGGTCCAGATTCCGCTCCGGACGGAGAGGGAGATCCAGGAGTCGCCGTCGTTCGTCTACTAGATCTAGACGGCGCCACAGGAGTGGCAGGTCTCGATCGCGTACGGATTCGTCCAGCGCCAGGGACTACTCACCTACCCTGTCGGGGTCCCCTCGGACAAGGGTGTCGCCTGTAGACGACATTATATCCTTCCAGGATGTACTGCTGAGAGGGGCGAACAAGCTGGGCATAACGCTTACTGTGCCCACGCCGACGACCTCAGTCATTTTTGAGACCCTTCATAAGAAACAACTGTCTTGACCTCTGTTGCCGTTGGTTCCGGGATTGGAGGAGCCTGCCATGGAGTTGTTCCTCACTACGAAATCAGCCCCCTCCAGGCTCCAAAAGAAGTACAGGGCTCCTGACTCAGACCCGGCATTTCTCAGAGTGGATCCAGCACTGGATTCGGTGATCGTGACAGCGGCACAGAAACAACATGCCACCACCCCGTCATCTACAGTGCCTCCAGACAAGGAGAGCCGCTGGATGGATTCGGCAGGCAGGAAGATCTGCGGGACGTCCGCCACCTCCATGAAGGCCGCGAGTGCCTCGGGGCTGTTGGGGAGGTACGATCGGGCTCTGTGGGAGTCCCTCCAACAGTTGGTTGACCTCCATCCCAAGGAGAAGGAGGATTTCGTGGAGATCCTGAACGAGGGGCTGCTGGTCTCTAACCAACTGGTCAGCGCAGCTGCGGATTCATCGCTCCTGGCAGCCCACGGGTACTGCCATGGAGTCAACCAGAGACGTCATGCCTGGTTGCGGCTTACGTCTTTGAAACCTGAGGCCCAACAGAGGGTGGCCAACTTACCCTTTCCGGGTTAGACCCTCTTTGGAAAGCACGCTGACGATGAAATGGCCAGGATGAAGGCTGAGGCTGAAACCCTGACGGCTGTCGGGTTGGAGAAGCCCAAGGAACAAAAGAAGACCTACCGCCCGTTCCAGAGACGGTACGGGGCGCAGGGCAGGGGGCGAGGCCAGCAAACTGGACAGCAACAACAACAGAATTTCCAGAGGAGGCACTTGCAAAAACGTCAGAAGTGCCGGGGTGGGCAGCAATCTGCCACCGCGACCAAGGGCCCGGACGGGTCTAGGCCCTGAGCTGTTACTTCCCCGTCCTCCGTTACCAGGACAAGTGGGTGCTGAATATTGTTAGCAATGGATACAGTCTTCGGTTCATCAGCCCGCCTCCAGCAATTCCACCGGTTTGCTCGCAGTTTCAGCTGCGCGAGCTCCAGGCGGAGGCCGATACCCTGTTAAGAAATAGGGCGATAGAAGATGTCCCTCTGTCTCAAAGTGGAAGTGGTCTATACTCACGGTTCCTTCAGGTTCGCAAGAAAGATGAGAATGAGTTCAGGCCCATTCTGGATTTGCGGCATGCAAACAAATGGATTCACAGGGAAAAGTTTTGCTTTCTGTCTTTGCACCAGATTTACCCTCAACTGCAAAGGGGAGACTGGCTGTGCGCGATAGACCTACAAGATGCATACTTCCATGTGCCCATTGCGCAGAAACACCGGAAGTTCCTGCGATTCCAAGTCGGTGCCAATCACTATCAATACACAGTTCTACCGCTCGCGCTAAAATCTGCGCCCAGGACCTTTTCAAAATGCATGGCAGTGGTAGCGGCACACCTGAGAAAGAACAAGGTGTTTGTCTACCCGTACCTGGATGATTGGTTGATCAAGGCATCCTCCTTCGCGGAAGCTCAATCGCACTTCCAGAAGACGTCCGTTCTCTTGAACAGGCTGAGATTGCCCATCAACATGTCCAAGTCTGTCCTGATTCCAGTCCACTGCCTCCAGTACTTGGGAGCCTCCATCAATACGCTGTCAGCAAGCGTGTCTCCTTCGGAGGAGAGACGCTTATCACTCCTTCGGAAGGCTCAGGCTCTTATGACCGCTCCATCTACAACAGCGAGGACGGTGTCTTCTCTACTGGGGTCGATGGCCTCCTGTATCTTCCTCACGCCACACGCACGGCTGCACATGAGACCGCTGCAGGAGTGTCCGGAGGATCAGTGGGACCAGAGGCGAGGGAACTGGGACAAGATACGACTGTCTCTGTAGGCTCTACAGTCTCTGAAATGGTGGTGTTCAGCGGAGAACCTCCTCAAAGGGGTTCCCTTCCACAAGGACATTCCCACTCAGACCATCGTGACGGATGCTTCTCTCCACGGCTGGGGAGCGCATTCCGGAGAGTTACAGATACAAGGAACGTGGTCCCCGACGGAGTCCACGTATCATATCAATTACCTGGAACTCAGAGTGGTTCACTTGGCACTGAAGGCCTTTCATCCGTCCTTCCAGTCCAACTCTCTGCTTGTACAGACGGACAATACGACCACGATGTATTACCTCAACAAGCAGGGGGGGTTCGAGATCGCGCACTCTGTCGCAAGAGGCACAGGTGATCTGGCACTGGCTGCTTGCCAGAGGACTGACGTTAACGGCTACCCATCTGCCAGGTGTGCAGAATGTTCAGTGATATCAACAAGGTGGTCCCAAGTACTAACAATAGATATTATCTTGAAAATGTTTTTAAAATAGAAATATCACAGCATTGTTTTTAATCACAACGTGTACAGTAGAACAAAATTCATAAAATACATCAATAATAAATCACAATTGAATGCCCCTAAAGGAAAGGGAAGGGAAGGTGGTGAGTGGATAGTGAGGAAACTATACAATAATGAAACACTGGTCATTACGACCACAATAAAACCACTAATAATTGATGATAACAAACTAAAAATAGCAATTCCTACAACAGTTGTTTCAATAAACACATGCCTCATAAGAGTAGAGTCATGAATGATATGTCAAAATAGAGGCTGGGAGAATGCAAAGAGTGTCGACGTTTCGACCCAAATTAATGCAGGTGTACGGTAGAACCTTGCTAGAGGGTCTTCATCAGGACAAAGACAGGCGAGGGGCAGATGATCTGTACAAAAAATTATTTAGAATTAATAATGGTCCAGCCGATCCATAATCAATATAAAACAGTCATTCAGCACATATGTGAGACTCGGGGCCATTCGAGGAATAAGGTGTGCAGAATGTTCAGGCAGAGGCGCTGAGCAGACCGATTCAGGAAAACCACGAATGGGTCATAAACGACGAAGTACTCAGAGACGTCTTCGCCAGGTGGGGCACTCCAGACATGGATCTGTTCACCACCGCCGAAAACAGCAAATGCCGAGACTTCGCGTCCAGGTATTACCAGCAGGGGACGCTGGGGAATGCGCTATGGATCAACTGGTCGAACAGCTTTCTGTACGCTTTTCCACCCATTCCCCTGAATCCGGCGGTGCTCATCAAACTGTCCCAGTCCAGGGCGCGGATGATCCTAATTGCCTCGGAATGGCCCACACAGTGGTGGTTCACGGACCTGCTTCACCGGTTTCTTCTTCCTCACTTACGGATGCCGTGCCGGCCGGACCTTCTCACGAAGTTCGGGGGACAGATGGTACACCCCAACCTCTCGTCTTTGAGTTTGGCGGCATGGCTCCTGAGATAGTGAAATATGGCCATTTGAATCTCCCTGCAGATTGTATGGACATACTGAAGGAGGCTAAGAGACCTTCCACTAGGACTTCCTAAGCTTACAAGTGGAAGAGATTCTGCATCTGGTGCAATTTCAAGAACTATGATCCGACGACATGTAAGGAAGATGTCATCCTTCCGTACCTTTTGCATTTGGCGCAGTCTGGCCTTAACTTTCATTCAATTAAGGTCCATCTAGCTGCGCTGACTGCCTACAGGAAATGCCCTTCATAGACTTCCTTTTTCCAAGTTCCTGTGATAAAGGACTTTTTGGAAGGCTTGAAGAAAGTGTTTCCTCCTGTTCGTCTTCTTTCGCCTTCATGGGAATTGAATGTGGTGCTGTCCAGATTGAGGAAGGAACCTTTTGGCGGCGTTCCTCGTGGCCATTACATCGGCCCGCAGGGTGAGTGAAATTCAGGCATTGTTTTGCCAAGAACCTTATACTGTATTTCATGCTGCTAAGGTTGTAATGCGTACTCACCCTAAGTTTCTTCCCAAGGTTATTTCTGATTTCCATGTTAACCAGACTATAACGTTACCTACATTTTTTCAGAATCCTTCCACTCCAGCGGAAAGATCTCTTAATTCCCTAGATGTCAGAAGGGTGTTGAAGTTTTATCTGGATAAAACCAAGGATATTCGTAGGTCAGACCAATTGTTTATCAACTATGGGTCAGTCAGGACTGGTCTTGCTACCTCTAAACATTCCATCTCGAGGTGGATTGTGTCCTGTATACAATTGTGTTATCAAAAGGCTAATAAGACCTTAGGGGGTAAGCCTAAGGCTCATTCCACCAGGGGCAAAACGGCCTCGACCGCTTTGCTCCGTAATGTTCCCATTGCAGAGATCTGCAGGGCTGCCACTTGGAAGTCGGTCCATACCTTTGCTAAGCATTACTGTCTGTACCCTGATGTCTAGGCAGATGCTCGGGTTGGGCAAGCTTCGCTGCGAAATCTGTTCGCACAGTAGTGGTGTTGTATTTCTTCTTCTCCACCGCCGCTTTGGTGTTGGGGATGGGCTTGCCATTCTATTCACTAGATTATGACTATACACAGAGATCCCCTACTACAGAAGGAGTAGTTTCTTACCTCTAACTCCAGTTCTGTAGTAGGGGTATCTCTGTTATAGTCATAAGCGCCCGCCCTCCTCCCCGGTAAAGAAAGGTTTTCATGTACTGAATGCTACAGGTCTAGCTTTATACGCCTCCAAAAAGAACTGAAAGTGGAGGGGACATGCTGTGCATTCTGGGATACTGAGAGTTCCGGAAAGTTTCCTTAAAGGCACAGTATCCCTTTTTGAGCCACATAATGGCAGCCTATGGGGCTTGTCTGTCCACCCCTTCCTCTCTATCTTCGAGGCTTTCTTGGTAGAAGGGGAAGTTTTTCTATGAGAGAAACTTGGCAGGCTTTGCTGAATTTAATGTTGGTGGAATATCTAGTTGAAGTACTGGACAGTGTAGCCTGATAAGGATAGGCTGCATTATTTGTCTTTAAATTCTCTCTTAAGTGTCTATGCAGGACTGCACATTAAGACAGCTTAAGAGATTATTTTTGATTGCTCCGGGGTCCCCGCACATGAGCGGGACTATTCACTAGATTATGACTATAACAGAGATACGCCACTACAGAACTGGAGTTACAGGTAAGAAACTACTCCTTCGGCTTTGGCAAGAGGTGTCCTTGTGGTAGACCTCTGCAAAGTAGCAACTTGGGCCTCCCTCCACACTTTTGCAAAGCTCTATTGTTTCGATTCGAAAGTGAGGAGGGTCGGACATTTTGCTTGTTCTGTGTCGCAGGATTTTTTGGTATAGGCAGGCCGGCACCCTCCTCCGAGAGTGGGACTGCTTGGGGATTCATTTAAAAAGTTGAGTAATCCACAGCAGATGTATCCATCGGAAGAACAAGTTAATTTCCTTCGATAACGCTTTTCTGGTGGATACAGTATCTGCCTGTATATTCCTCACTGACCCAACTGCATCCCCATTGCCTGTCTGCTTATACAGAAAATTAACTAATCAATGTTTTTTGTGATTTCTTGTTTGAATCATGAGGTTGCTTCAATTTGGGAAATATCTGATGTATTGTTTCCATATTTGGATGTGTTTTGTATATTATGTATACTTTTGAGAAGGTTGTTGGTTCACCCGTTTTGCCTCTAAGGCATGGACAAAATTGGTGGAACTGACGTCAGGATGCCGGTGAGGTTTTCTTATGCCTCCGATGGCATCACACGGAGTCGCATGCGGAGCCGTTCCTTTGTGACGTCTTCGTCGACGTAGGGGATCTGAGGAGAAAAGTTACCACGGAATGCTGCGCATTGGGATAATTCAAAAGGTGAGGATTCCACAGGCAGATACTGTATCCACCAGAACAAGCGTTACTGATGGTAAGTAACTTGTTCTTTTGAAGTATGTCCACACATATCCAACCAATGGCACTGCAACACCCTCCTGTACAAAATAATGGAGATAGGGACTTACTAATAATGTGTAATTTACTTTCTAAATAATGCCAAGTTAGTCTGGTGAGGTGCCGATAATGAGAGCAAGAAATAGGGTTAATTTTGGAAAACAATCCTCATTGTTGGTGACTAATGGTAATTCAGGTGCTGTGATGAGTGAGATGTTGGATTAGTACATTTTTTGAACTAGAACGTTTTAGGGCTTGTTTATTATTAGATTTTTCTGCCTTATATTTGTAGAGAAGAATTTATATCTATTACTTTTGTATTTATTTGACAATTTATTTGGTATTTTTCTTTTCAGTCTAAGGATATTGGAGTATCATGTCGCCATATCCCTGGTGATAGTTCACACTCTCCCACCTTCAAATTTCTGCGGTTAGATCTGTGCAGATCCTGAGATTGAATTAATTTACCCACATCAAGTCCATGCTCAGTTTGGAATTAACCGACAACATTTCATGTCAATCCTTATCTTTGCCCTATTGAGCTCTTCAAGGTCCCTATCCTCTTAGGAGTAGGAAGAGTACTATGTACACAAGGAAAACCTTTTTGCAGGTAAACAAGAGCCTTTCTAGTATAATAGATTACCTTCCTCTGTGTTTGCGTCCTTCTGTTCTCTGCCATTTTGAGAACAGCAGAAATTGTCTGCTGACGAGTCTTGCATTAGTTTTACCAAAGCCTGGATGTATCTCGGAGGCCTCATTAGTAAACTGTTCTGATATCATCAGTGGAACTAGATGATTAATTTATTTGTACTCAAACATTCTTTGCTTACTGGAACTTAAGAAACCTTCCGATTTAATAGAATCTAAGCCAGGTTTCAAGAAGGGCTTGCAGTTGGTTGTCTCGAAGGAAAATCAGGAGTTGGTATTGCAAAGCTACTCATTGTTTGAGCTGCTCTCATGATACTTATATTGTTGTTTGTTGATGTTTAAATGGAAGTTCACCCCAAACGAAGCATGGTTTTAGGCAGGGGCGGATTGGCGCTGCGGGCACTCGGGCTTGGGCCGAAGGGCCGGTGTCTCAGTGCACTCTGTGGGTCGTTTTTTTCCCCTTTCCCAGTTTACAGAGAGCACTGACAGAGAGAGGAAAGCAGCTTCGCTGGTTGGCCGTTAGGCGATTATCAGTTGTGGTCTCTCCTTGATCCTCTGCCAAGCAATCACTCTGATGGTGGGCTGGGCAGGGGTGATTGTGTGCAAGAATCTTCCTCCCAGGGGGCTCAGGCCATTGAGCCATTTTCACCTCAGCCCCCCTGGGGCCGACGCAGCCCTGAACAGTGTTTGCATTAACACCTCGCCCACAACCCTTCTCATTCAGAGCATAGTGGGCGAGGAAGAATGGGTCTCACTGTGGGGGCCAGGTGATGTTGGGAACTCGCACCATCTTCAGCCTAGCCCCTCCCCCCCACCCTCTTCCCACTCCCACTCCCATGGATGGCCCAGCAGCTGCTTTTTGTTTTACTTTATCCCCTCTCCTGCAAGGCCATTGCCCTAAGGCAGTGAAGGGCTGAGTAATTTACAAATAGCTGGGGCCTCACTGGTTTTCAGGTGTTGCTGCGCTGGAGGGCTGGGCAATCATTTTTTAATAGAAGGGGCGTCACTGTTTTTCTGGTGCTCCTGCGCTAGAGGACTGGGGAATAATTTTGTAATGGAAAGGGGCCTTGCTGTTTTCAGATGCTCCTGCGCTGGACGGCTGGGGAATAATTTTGTAATAGAAAGGGGCCTCGCTGTTTTCAGATGCCACCGACGGGCCCCGACGCCATACGAACACGGATCGCGCTTCGCTCGCTTAAAGAACTACCCCCTGCCTCTGACACGGACCATCGCTGCAGAGACAGAATCACTTGACCACGGAATCCAATATGCACCTTTGTCCTCAAGCCCTGAAGAAGCCCATGTTTGGGCGAAACACGTTGGCTGTGCATTTATGAAAACCCAGCATTCCTGCAATAAAGACACACCAAGGCTACAAATAGCGACGTGGATTCATTTTTTCAATACAGAGACCTTGTAACTTACTGTCTAACATGTTGCTTCTCATAGCCCCTGTATGATTGTTTTCAGATGCTCCTGCCCTGGAGGGCTGGGGAATAATTTTGTAATGGAAAGGTGCCTCAATGCTTTTCGGGTGCTCCTGCGCTGGAAGGCTGGGGAATCATTTTTTAATAGAAAGGGGCCTCGCTGTTTTTTAGTTGCTCAGCTTGTAAGCCATTGTTACCTTTGCCCTGTGTCTTTCCCAAGAACAATATCGTCCCACTTACATTCCTTGTGTATTTCATGAAAGGGCCTGCCGCGAATGTGGGCCATGCCCTGCGAATGTGGGCCACGCCCTGAGAATATGGATCACACCCCGCGAATGTAGGCCACATTTTTTGTTCGTGCCCGGGCCAAATTGTGATCCCAATCCGACCCTGGTTTTAGGCAAAGTCAAATGTCGTAGCTGTTCGAAGACATATGCATCTTGTGGAGATATTTTGAGTTGCAACTAGATATTTTCAAACACTTCAGGAACATTCTAATACTGTAAATAATATGGCTGCATCCTAGTGTGGTTTGTCTTTTTACACATTCTGATAATTTTGGCTTTCGGTTAGAGTAATTTTGTACGAAAGAGGAATTCGCTGATTACACTGCAGCAATAGTGCTTCTTATTGTTGGTTTTACAGGATCCAAATGACTTTTATTTCAAAACGCTTGCCCTCTTGACTTGGTTAGTAACTTTACTTCAGTAAACACAGTAGTGGCCATGACTTGAGGCATCATCACATACTGGCACTTGCAAGGATGAGAAACGTGGGCATTTGTCTTTTTAATTCCACATTCATCAAGCACAAAATTCCCAAGCCATGACAACTTTACCGACTCAGTTTTTGCTTTTGTGTGGCCCGTATTCATCCAGCAGATATCAGTTACTATTTCGGATGAGAATTAGGACTCTGTCACCTGAAGTCAGAAGATTTGTTAATGATTTGAAATATTATTCTCTAGCTGTTGCCCAAAAGGATTGCTGAATAGTAACTGAGTAATGGGCTGAGAGACCATGGTTACGATTGTGGAATAACTGTATATCAATAAGTTTATTATTAACAGCACTTCTAAGCTTATACCTATGTGTGGTCACAATAAAGTTGCTTTCTGAGCCTCTTGTTATGCCAGCTATAATTCCCATATGTTTAAAAAGGTTTTGATTCAGTTTAATATAGGAATAAATCCCAATATTTTTGCTAGCAGTGTCCGGATTCAATTGTGCAAACGGTAGTTGACATTGGGATATGTTTTTCCGTTACTAATTTGATCATATTCGTTGGCAGAAAACACATTTCTTTTTAAAAAGTCAGATGTTAAATGAAGAGTAACTGATACATCTAGCAATCGGATTTTCCCTTCCAGCAGCATGCTTAAATCACTTTAACACTGTGAGTCCCGCACCTCTTGTGAAGTTAATGATGCGGAAGGTACAGTAATGCTCAGTTCTATTGTGATACATTAATTAATTGCATTCTACCAGTACTATTTATATACTTGCATGGTATTTCCGTTCACCACCTAATCTTGGTTAGAATCCCAGCATGTGCCTTTGTGGTAGACCTTGTTTCCAATAGGTCTTAACTCACTTTTCTCAAGTTTTGTTGAATTTGTATTTGGAGCGAGAATGTTCTTTGATTCCATTCTGTGCTTACAAAATGAAAGAGCATTAAGCTTACAGATTTAGTTGGGTTTCATATTACTCTTGGTATTGCCCTTAATTTGCACCAGGCATGCTTGTCGTTTCTTCTAGTGAACCAGAACCCGTCGAGCAGTTTTTAAAGCTGTCACAAGAACAACATAGAATTCAACACAGCAGTGATTACTCCTATCCAAAATGGTTTATACCAAACACGCTCAAATATTACGTTTTGCTGCATGATGTTGGCTCGGGAGAAGAACAGAGGTAAGATTTTATTTGGCCGTTGTAAATGTTTGCCTTTCTTGTAACTGTTTTTTGATATTGAGCCCTCCTGGTATTGTCAGTGTTCATGTTTGGTGACATGGCAGAACAAATGCCTCTTAGTTTAAAAAAAATGTTGCCAACTTAAGTTATTAGGGGAGTTTTTTTGATATGGTCAGACGAGACGCTGTTATTTGCAGGTTATATATAATGTATATGTAATGCTAAATTTGGCAAGTTCTTTGGCTTGTATATTGGCATAACTGTTTGTCAAGAAAGGTTGTGTTGGGATGCCACTATGACATACATAAATGTCTTGATCATGACAACAAGGGTTTAAATGTGTCTGGCAGCCATTTTATTTAATATTTTATTTTATCAAAATGTATATATTTGTTTGTCGCAGTCTCATAAAGCACACACTTGGCTTAAAGGCTTTGAAGTGCTTTACATGAACACCAGATTGCCTTACACATTTGTTTTTTTAGGCGCAGGGAGATAAAGTGATTTACAAGGCTGGGACTAAAACCTGAGTTCCAATGTCGGCAGCCCTTGCACTTAACGCATACTTCTTTTTTTAGGTCGAGCTGGTGTAGCAGTAGGAAGCACTGGTCCAGCGAAGCATCTATTGTCGTGGACTTCCTGGGAATGTGAGACAGGGGATGTGCACGCGCAGGAGATTCCCCCATGTGAGCGCGCACGTTCACTCACACGCCGTGCACATCTCCTGTCCAACATTGCCAGGAAGCCGATAACACATACACACATACACACATACACACAGACACACACACATGCGTGCGCGCACACAGACAGACAGACAGACAGACAGACACACGCACAGACAGACACACGCACAGACAGACACACGCACACACGCACAGACAGACACACGCACACACGCGCGCGCACACATTCCCCACCCCCCACTCACCGGGCTCTTTTCGCGTGTCCCTCTCTCCCTCGGCAGCCAACGGTCAGTCTCGGCATGGGAGCCCCGCAGCGCTGGTCTTCACCCGGGCCCCCTCCTGGGACCCGGGACTTCAGCTGCCGGCGCCCCCTCTTCATAACACATAGCGCGCATGCGCGGGCGGCCCCCGCCCTCTCAGTCACAGCCCGGTTTGTGTTTCACTGTCTTCCGTGTTCGTTGCCAATATTTTCTGTTGTACGATACTCCCTTGTATGCATGCAGTCGCGTGGGAGGTTTGCACGTGCAACCTAATTTTTTTCTTTTTCTATTTAAATGACAAGTCAGCTTTGTAAGTGTATTTTCCAATTAGTTGCTGTCATTTCCGATGCCGTGTCTGGCTCAGCCAATAAAGAGTTAGCATGATTTTCCCTTTGCATCCAAGTTCTGTCAGAGGCTGTTTATCTGCAGCCCTGTGTTACCAGATGACGTCTTCTCCTCCCGCAGCACTGGCTGGACGACTGATAGTCTTTCAGCACTAGTTCTAAAGGGCAGTCACTGGTAGCTGCGCGCGCGGCTTGGAGCGCTGAAGGGGCTCGTGCCGAGGGCAGGCATTCGCACTTGTGCGCGAGGCTTGGATCTCGCAAAGGGCTCTGAGCGAGGCAGGGCTCACGTATCTGTGCGCGCGGCTCGGAGCTCGTGATGGGACTTGTGGCCAGGCACCGAGATGTTCTACTCGGGCATGCTGACGGACTCTGGGAGGAAGGAGGCTGAGATCAGGGAGGCAGCAGCTCTCCGGCAACAGAGGAGGATGAAGCAGTCGGTGCAGTTCATGCACAAGCACTCGGCAGACCTGCTGCCCTTGGACGGGCTGAAGAAACTGGGGACTTCGAAGGACACTGTGAGCATCCACTAATTACACCCGTCCCTCACCCTTACTTTCATCTAAGAAGATCTAATTTTAGAAATGTTGTGACTGGAGGGGAGGGGGGAGAAGGAAGTGTGTTCAGGGTGCGTGAGCACGCGATGATTATATATACAGAGAGAGAAGATGTAGTAGCATCCTATATGAAAGGCGGCTTACACATGGTTTCATGAAACACCGCTCGATAGCAGGTGGCCCGTGCATAGTTTTAGCGATCCATATTGCAGTATCGGGCTAGATACGTGTTAGAAAGGTGTCGCGCATGGTTTGGGAGTGGTGAGTGAATATTGCACACTAGCAAGAGGCCGGTTTCTCTTCTGGGATCAGCTGCAGTGTTGTCTACCTCTATGGCTGGCCCTCAATAGGGCCTTCCTTGACTAAGGGGTTCAATTGCCACCGCATTGGCTGCACACATCCTCTGCTGTGGTTAGTGGGAGGGGGGAAGAGGAGGAGGGGGGGGGGGGTAAGTAAGGATGCGATCCTAGTTCGCGCCCAAAGTGTCAGTAGACTATTTCTGTATCCCATTTAGAAGTGTCCCTATATTCACATCCCAACACAATAAGGTTATGTTGTTGCACGTCCCTCCAAGAGCACTGGTGGATTTTCGAAGGCGTTATGCAGGGGCGTAGCTTTCATATGTGCAATAGGTGCAGTGGCACCGGGGTCCAGAGGCCTGAAGGACCCATTGAACCCCTGCTTATTTTGCATTTTTGGCATTTCCTCTCTTGCACTCTGGCCCATGACACACTGGCTAGCTACTGGTGTTGTGATGCTGTGTAATACACCCTCATGTCCTCTCTCACCCTTCCATCAAAAGGCTAACCACTACAACGAGTAGCCTGGACAGTAGCAGGAGAGATGTATCTGTTGGACACATTAGCATGCAATATTTTCTCAACTCAAGGCAGCATACACCTTCTGTGGGAGGCCGAGTAACGGGCTTTGCAGATTCACGTGGCGCTATGTAAAAGGTGAAACAAAATTAAATGTGATCTATAAAGATTGCGTTTTGACTAAATGCTTTCAGGGTTTAGACTATTTTATGAAGCTGATCATATTTTTGTTGCTCTGATCTCTTGAAAATCCATAAAATCTATTTTTTTTTTTGTAAAAACATTTTTTATTGGCAAGTAAATCCAAAAAATGGTACATTTAGCAATATGCTGTCAGTTATTGATAATCCAGGATGATATCACATTTCGTAATTTATGCCATTTATAGAACAATCCCCACAAAATTCCCTGCCCTCCCCCCTTCCCACCCCTGTCAGTGCGCCCTCAGTCTACCCCCAGTGAGCATAATATCAGTGGAACTTCTCCCTCCAGTATTGCTGCCAGATATAGTCTAACGCAATGGGGAGACCGACACCCCAGTTTCCACGCCGTGTATGCGTTAGTCATGTGTTTTCTTCGGAAGCAGGCTACCCTCTAAGGTGTCAATCCTACGCTGCCGCCCCTTCCTCTTCCTCACTTGAACTACCCTCAGGACGCTGGAGCGCCACCAATAAGGCCTCCCATGCTCTGGCTACATCCAAGGCTTTGTCGTTGTCTAAGCGCCTGGCCTGTTGCATTCTAAGTGTGCACTCAGCCCTCGCCCAGCGCTGAAGAGTGGCCCTCCACCGCAAGTAGCTGCGACCCTGGCTGGATTTCCAGTGCATGGTGATCTCCCTTTTAGCTAAAATCAGACCCAAATCATAGAACTTGCTAGTGACCCTTGTTCGGGGGGTGTGAGGGAACCACAGCAACAAGCAGGTGCCCATATCCACCGCTATCTGCCGGTCCATGACAGCATTCAGGCAAGCCAGCACCGCCCCCCAGTAACTAGTCAACCCACCACAGGACCAAAACATATGTGCGAAGTCAGCCCCGGCCGTCCCACATCGCGGACAGAGCGATGATGCGCCCGCAAAATATTGCGAAATCTTATCGGGCGTCAGGTACGCGTGGTGCAGCGTAAAGAACTGGACCAACTGGAACCTGGCATTTCTAGTGCCCTTCCAGGCGCGGCGCACCAACTGCGGCCATGTTGTCTCGGGGATCGGTCGCCCAATATCATGTTCCCATTTGGTTCGTAGTCCATCCATGGGCAGTAGGGTTTCAGTCGAGAGCCTCCGATAGAGGCAAGTGATGGCCTTGAACGTACCGGCCGCCATGACCACATACTGGCAGCCCGCAGATGTCGGTGGCTCAGTGAGCCCCCCCTCCAGTGTTTCTGAATGCTGGCCACCAGGGCGGCGTGCAGCAAATAATCTCCTCTCTGGAGGTCATAAGTGTCTTGCAACTCTTGGAACGTGAGTAGCGCACCGTCATTGTAAAGATCTCCAATCATATGCAGTCCCAGTTCCTCCCAGGTTGCCAGCGCCGACCAATCACCCCCATCTGGGAGGGCCGTGCACATCCCCAAACGAATTTCAGGGGCATACGGGCGAGCGGTACCCGAGCGCCAGTGGCAACGAAGCCAACAGCTACGGAGAGTACGCTCCTCAAGTGTGAGCTGAGTCAGGTCCAGCTTCTGGCCCAGGATTATAAAAGAGATGATATGCCTGGGAAACAGCCTGCCCTGCATCCCCTCTGGTCCCCGGAATTCCCGAGCCACCGCCTGGGTAAGCCACTGTAGTTGCGCCGCTAGGTAATACCATTCGAAATCCGGGACCGCAAGCCCCCCATCCACCCTAGGGCGAATCAAAGTGGCCAAAGCAACGCGACGCCTGCCCAATCCCCAGACAAACCCGGAGGTTAAAGATCGGAGTCTGCGAAAAACCGTCGCGGGAAACCAGACTGGCAGGGTGCGGAACAGATACAACAAGCGGGGGAGCGCTACCATTTTCAGTAATGCCACCCACCCCGCGACCGACAAGGGCAGTGTCCGCCAGAATCCCATGGAGCCCTGCAAATTTCTGATCGCTCTATTAATGTTAACCTCCAAGAGAGCTAGTGAAGAGTGATAGATATGCGTGCCCAGGTAGGGGAGGCAACGGTATTCCCAGCGAAGGTCCCCCTCCAGCTGGGATTCGTCCTCCTTCGGTGTTATCAGGAAAAGGCCAGACTTTCCCCAGTTGACTCGCAGTCCCGAGAGGCGGCCAAAGTCAAGGAGCAAGCGCCTGGCACCACGAAGTGAACTGCCGGTATTCGCCAAGAACATCAACAAGTCGTCCGCATAGAGGGAAATGTAATGGGAATCACCCCTCAGCGATAGACCTTCATAAGCCCGGCCCATCCGGACATGAGCCGCAAGTGGTTCAATGGCCAGCGCGAACAATAGAGGGGACAAGGAGCATCCCGGTCGCGTCCCACGACCAACCCGGTACGCGGCCGAGATCGTAGCACCCATCTTGACTAGAGCTGTGGCTGCAGTATAAAGCAAGGCAGTCCACTTCACAAACCGCTCACCTAGTCCAAATGCCTCCAGTACACGGAGCAGGTATGGCCACTCCACGCTGTCAAAGACCTTCTTGATGTCAATCGAAAGTACAGCGGCCGCCGGGAGGCCTCCAACATCGCCCCCCATGACCCGAAGCAGCCGACACACACAGGTGGCAGTGGTGCGTTGGGGAATGAAGCCCGCCTGATCGGGATGTACCAAAGCCCACATATGAGCAAGAAGCCGCACCTGGCGCTGTCGAGTCCACTGGACAACCACCAAGCAAGGGTTATGGTCAGATATCGTTTTAGCCAAGTATTCGCTGTGGCGGATCAAACACTGAGCGTCCGGCGAGCAGAGAATGCTGTCAAGTCGGACATGCAGAGCATGCGGGGGGGGAGTAAAAGGTCTAATCCCTCTCAGCAGGGTGTTGTGTGCGCCATGCATCGACCAGGCCTCATCTACCTTGCCACTCTCGCCTGCTATTCGCCAGTCTATGAGCCGCAGACTGCCCTAATGGTGGGTGTGATCAGTCTAATTCCACATCTAACACTGAATTAAAATCCCCTCCAAGCAAGACCGTGTTCGCTAAGACTGCCGCCAGTTTCCCCGATAATCGCGTGAAGAAGGCGGGATGCTCTACATTCGGGGCGTAAACACTGCAAAGCGTCAAATCCCTCCCATCTAGTCGGCCCTGCACAGCCACAAATCTCCCCTCAGGATCTACCACCGTCACCAAGGGCTGAAATGGAACCCCTGCTCTTACCCAGATTAAAACCCCCCCGTGCAAAGGCCGAGTACGTGGTATAAAACAGCTGGCCTCGCCACCTATGCTGCAAAGCCCGCCCCTCCGTCTGGTCAATATGCGTTTCCTGCAGGAAAGCTACTTGGACCCCTCTGCGAACAAGATAGGCATGCACTTTATGACGTTTCAGCATGGAGTTCAGTCCCCGTATATTCCAAGTTACACATTTCAGTTCAGATAGGGTCCCCATTCAAAATAGCAGATACAGTACGAGTTAGTGAGAAAGCTCCAGGCGCACTGACAGTACCCCAAAACCTGAGTCCCGAAACAACCCAACAAACCCTCTTCCCACCCACCCCCAGAATAGGCACTAAACCACAGAAACCCATCCAAATGCAGAATTCCCAATGAAAACAGCCCCTGGTAACTACCAGAGTCTCACAATAAGTGTGAGATCGGGGGGGGGGGGGGGCACCCCATCACACGGACAGTGAACTCGCAAATGTCGTTAGCCCAGCCTCCCCCATTTACTCCCCAGGTGTCCCATACCCCCACTGTGTCAGTGGCAGGAGCCACGGAGTATACGAGGCATCAGCCCAACAACCCTCAGCCAGCCCGGGGTAGACATTCCCGTTCCCGTCCCATAGCATGAATCATACCAGCATTTACAATACCACATCAAGGGGGTACAGGGGTCATTCGTCAAGCAGGCCATCTGCAGTCCCAGGTGTGACATGAGGTGGCGCAGGGCCACCACCGCCAGAACCCTCCGACATCCCATCCTCAGAGCCTCTGTGGGAGCCCGACTCCACCGCCGACATCGACTCCGCCGTTCTGGAAATAGTAGAGACCGCCCTGAGGGCCTCCTTGCGTTCCAGTTCAGTTTGCGACATGGAGGGGATCCGAGTAGCCGTCGGCCGCCTCCTGGCTCTCCTGTTTCGTCGAGGCTTCGGCGCGGCGTCCCGCATCTTCCCAGATGTCAGATGAGCGTCCGCACCGGCCCTGTACAGTTCCAGCCAGTCCCACACCTCTTCAGGAGAATTGTAGAAGGAGGAGTTGCCCTCCATCATGACCCGCAGTCGGGCCGGGAACAAAAGATAGTAACGGATACCTTCCTCACGGAGAGCCTTCTTGACCGCCAGGAAGGTGGAGCGCAGCCTCTGGACCTCAAGGGAATAATCCGGGTAGATGGAAACACGGGCATTGTCCACTTGGTAGGGCCCCAGTGCCCGCGCTCTCTGCAAAATAATGTCCCGGTCTCTGAAGGGCAAGAGGCGCGCCACAACCGGCCGAGGAGGTCGACCAACAGCAGGAGGGCGGGCCGGCACGCTGTGAGCTCGCTCCAGCGTGTAAAATTGCGTCAGGCCCTCCGGGACAACAAGTTTCAAGGTAGCCCAGCATGTCAGTACCTTCAATTTTTTCAGGCAGGCCCACCACGTGTATATTGTTGCGGCGATTGCGTCCTTCTGCATCCTCTGCCCTCTTTTCAAGCAATTGTACCCGCTGCTGCAGATCTCCCAGGGACGCCTCCGACGCCTTGTGAGAGGGCTCCAGCGTATCCAACCGAGCCTCAGTTTGTTTGACCCGGTCTGCTAGTTTGCCGTGGTCCGCCCGTAGGATCCCTAAGTTCGTGGACACCTGAGCGATGTCGTGATGCAAGGCCTCTCTTGTGTCGGTGATGGCTTTCAGGATCTGATCCAGTTGGCTTTGTGGAAGGCCCACCGCCGAGTCACCGGACGGGGCAGGGTCCCAACTTCCCGATGAGTCCTCCGCAGGGTCGGGAGGCGGCTTCTGGCGCTGCTTCCCCATGATGGCAGCCGTCTTGCAGCGCTCGGCCAGCAGGCGTGGGGCACTCCCCAAGTTAGATCCACAGGGGCCCCCACCGAGCCGGTGGTCAGGAGCTCAGTCACACGAACCAAGGTCCGCTTCTTGGGTCGTGCACGTGCCAGCGCTGCCGCGGACCTTCAGGTTAAGGACTCCACTCCCAGATCCGACCAGTTGCGCCGTGCAGCCCAGGGCAGACGCCACAAGAAAGTTCCAAGGCCGAGCTGCCCCCGTGCAGAATCGGGGGCGACCGGGTGTGCGGCGGCAGGCGCGTCCGCCACAGCGCTACTGTCCCAGTGGCAGACGCCACCCGCCCCAGTTAGTAGGCGCCAGTACCCTCACTCCTCGACAATCGGCCGCCCCCACGACCAGGTCTCGCCAGGCCCCCGGGCACCCCACCGGAGCTCCAACGTCTCCCGTTAACAGCAGCCGGCAAGTCTACACCGCAGCCTCAAAGCCAGAGAGGAGCGCGGCTCCGCAGGCCGCGGCAGATGGTCCACGCCACCACAGGGGCCCGCAACGCCGTCCCTCCAGGCCCTCCGTGGCCGCCACGGCCCACCAGTGTCTCAGTCCAGCCAATCACCTCCACAAAGTCACGGCAGAGCCAGGTAGGTCCGGGGATGCACCCAACCTCTAGGTCTCAGATGGTGGCTCGCCGAGGAGCACAAGTGGCAAAGCGTCGAGTGCGCTGCCCCACCGTGGCCGTGGCCGCCGGGTCTCCGAAGCAACAGGAGGTGCGAGGGCCCCTCCTCTGATTGCACGCCCCACCGGGCACTACGTGGGTCCTCCACTGGATCGTCCCGCCGCCTATCGCCGACGGCTGGATACGAAGCCGGGGCACCGACCCCCCACCACAACTGGAGACCGGCCGGCCCTCACTGCAAGGCGGCCAGCCAACCAATCGAGGCCGGGGATGAGGCCGGGCGCACAGGCCCCAGAAAGATGGCCGGCGCCGCCCACGGGAGTCAGTTCGCGGCGCGCTGTATCACTGCCTTAAGCTGGCCCCGCTGCTCCGGGATGATCCTCGATGCCCACGGCTGGGTAAGTGAACAGTCTTAGTCCGTTAGAGACACCAGGATAAGGATAAACAGGATAAAGGGGGAAGGCGGGTACGGAGCGTAGGGCTCACACGTCCATTGTCGTTGGTGGCCAAGCCACGCCCCAAAAAAATCCATAAAATCTAAATCGTAATCAAGTTACATCTCTCCTCGTTCAGTGTTCCAAAGTGTTGTTCTAGATCCACGAGATGTACGTTCTAATGGCAGCTCTATCGCCTGATCACAGTGTGTGATTCTGGACACATAGCTTCACCTCGTGCCCCATTTCCCCATACTTTCCAAAACAGAGACGGCTTGGACACTTACTGAACGTGCATATAAAGCGCTGTATAAATAAGTGGGCGCTGCACGGCTTTACGCTTTCTGCAATTTCCTATATTGCGGGCATTCAAAGCACATAGCCCCGGCCCCCCTTGCTGTGGATGTATACACAACTCCTCCACTATGAGCTTTGAGGACGCAGCCCGGCCCCTCCATGGGACTTAGAAACTTCATCACTTGTGCCCAGAGGCCACATACCCCAAGAATGGAGGTCCCTCCTGCTGGGGACTACACAACTGGCAGAACTGAAGGCATTACAGTCCATATTCTCTGCAGGCCTTGTAAGAGCTCTGCTCAACTATTTTGGAGCTGGCCTCACTGTTTCATAGAGATAGCCAACAATCATTATATTGCAGTTAAATTCTGCTGCCTATTTAAAAAAATGTCCAGACACAGCATCAGTTTTGATTTATGATATGCTATGGGTCGCAGCAAAGATGCACGCTCCTCCAGGTACCTTGAGCTGGATGACAATGCGCCCTACATCACTCATTATAAGCCACAGCCTGTCCCTGATTTAAGCAGCTTACAAGACTACTTTTCTACCTCTGCTCCAGGATTAAGCCACAAAAAGTGTCAGATTGTCATCAACCGCTCTACTTTCTGACTTGTTCACCCGAATAATAGAATCTACCCGTACAGGATATTTTTGACTGTGCATGGCACCATGTCAGACGAAAAACTAGCACCAACAGGAACGTGGAATTTTGAGGCAGAACCAAGGTACTGGCTTAAGTCACTGAGGCAGAATACGCTGAACGAATTTGCAATACAATAGGTATCGCATTTGCGAGAGTTTAAGCTATTGTAAATGAAAATGCCTTTTCTTTGTCATTTACGATGCCAATAGCTCAAACTTTTGTAAATGCGAGACCTATTGCATTGCAAATGCTTGTTTTTTTTTGCCTCATTGCCAATAGGGGACATATTTTTGTGGGTGTGGTGAGCAGTTGGTCAGTGCCCTATCCCTTCTGAGCACACGCAAACTCCTGAATGAGGGCCCCAGAGCTCATTTCCGAGCCATCCCCGGTTTCTTGACCTCAAAGATTCTTTGTATAATAAAACTTCAAAAGCTTGATATTTGAACAGCTTTCCAATTGAATAGCCTGTAACCCAGGTTTCAGGAAGTGCTTTAAGTTGTCTTTCTGGATTGGTGATAAGGAATTAGTACTCTTAAGCTACTATTCATATGATAGGTTGCTGTTGTGATTCTTTATATTGTAATATGTTCATGTTTAAGTGCAAGTCCACTCCAGAGGGCTCAAAGTTTTAAGCCAAGCCAAACCTTGCAGATGTTCTGATACACATGCATCTTGTGGAGATATTTTGAGTTGCAACTGGGTGTTTTCCCACAATAATTTAATTATATCATTTCTTTGTATGTATCCTAGTTTGGTCATTCTTTTTTACATATTCTGATAAGTATGCCTATTTCCATTGCTGCAATTACAAAATATTTTTTAGGATTCTGTTAAAAGAATTTTGATCTGTTGGAAAAATCTTATAGTAATCAGGAACATTTTGATTACACTGCACCAGTAGTGCTTCTTTTTGATGTTTTACAGCATTCACATGGCTCTCATTTGAAAACTATTAAACTTCAGGTTCGATGTGTGTCACGTCATAAATGATAGACTCATATCTGATGAACCAAGTGGGGCTACAGACGACTGGCAGCTCGATGTATGTTTTCTGTTTGGATACACGGGGATATATATATATATATATATATATATATAAGTGTTTTGGGCCCATAGGGACACATAGATTGTATAAGATTCAGAAATATAATGAATCTAAAAAAGACATGATTAACAGAATTACGCTGTTTTTAATCTTTATTTATGGTAACCTTTTCTATTTATAAAGATTATCTTTTTAATGTCCCAGGGCTTTGAGTGTTAAACAAAATGTCTTATTTATTCATATTTATTCAACTATATATATATATTTTTCAACAAATGGTTAATCAAGAAATACTCCATTTAGTTTTTCTTTTATACCTATTGCCGAAATTGAATCCACTAATTGCACTTGTCACTTTAAAAGGAGGGTCCGCATATAAGAGTGTTGTCATGTGATCACGGTCTTTGGACTGAAACGCGTAATGGCCGACTTGGATTAAAAGAAATTTCAAGCACATATTTGATGGTCCGTGCCTGCTTTTCATCGTTTCAAGAATTTTGCATTCGGCAGGTTTTCTGGATATATATATATATATATCTCTTGTGTCTCTCTCTCTCGCTCTCGCTCGCGCTCTCTCGTGCTCACACACACACGCGCTCACACACACGCGCTCACACACTTTCTCGCGCTCTCATGAGAAGAATAGAAAAAGACACATTTTTCTGTCCGGTATAAAACCGTTTTTAATTGAATATCGAAATGTTCACTTGTAATAAAGCATTATACTGCTCAAAAACCATAACAGTTTGATTACATTAAAAAATAACATGGACATATATAGATTATAGGTAGGGAGGATAAGTGAACACGTACATAATATTTAAAAAACAAAATGAAAGCATACAATTAGAAAAAACAAAAAGAAAGAAGAAAAAAGGCAGTATATTGAGGAAAAAATCAAGGAACAAACACATGGAAAATTTCAACAGATCTCTTCGGAGACAGTAACATCTATCTAAATGTCGGGAAAACATGGCGGCCGCTGGTTAGGGCGGTGCGCGCGTGTGTGACAGACCTCTCCCAGCCCCGCTGCAGTTTCTTGTTGCCGGCATTCCTGGTCGCATCGGAGTCGTGTAGAATGCGGTAGGAGGGGCAAAGTGAAGTTTTGATCCCCCGGAGCTCTGCCGCTGTGTTTTTGGTCGGATTCGGCCCCGCATTGCCCCGGCGTCGATGTGTGTTGGAGTGGGCTTGGGACCCCTCCCCCCGCTTCTCTCCCGCGGTGGAAGCAGGCAGCCGTGGAGCTGAGGCACGGCCGCAGGGTCGCGGCTCGTGGGCTCCTCAGAGGGAGTGTATGCGGAGAGAGTGGAGGAGGGGGGGGCGACGGCCCATCCAGCATTTTCTATTTTTCGTCTCACAGAGCCCGAGAGAGGCATCGAGGGAGGCGCGGCGGCGAAGAAAAAGGAGAAGGACGCAGCAGGGGTAGCCCGTGGACTCCCCGCATCACCTGGTAGTGAAACAGCTGAAAGTGGAAGTAAGGTGGGGGCACGGGTTGGAGGCACAAAAGGTGCTGAGTTTGTGAAGCCCAAAAAGACCAATAAGTGTTCATCTGAAAAGCGGGGGGCAACAAGTAGAAGGCGGGGGAAGGGCCCCAGAAGTAGCACTTCCACGGAGAGTCAAGGGGAGGAAGGCAGGAAGGCAGGAAAGAGGACCTGAACCGTGCCCCAGAGAGAGAAAGTGAAGTGGGGGCTGAGGCTGAGGCTGACTCTGTGGAGGTGCACAAGGGAGTGGTTGAGGTTGACAGTCAGGGATAGAGCTGGGGTGAACCAGGGGTCCAAAGTAAGAGGAGGGACTAAGCGCTCCAAAGCTAGTACCAGTTCCCAGAAAGGGGGCAAAGGTAGAAACAAGTGCCCACCAAGCAGTGTAACCCCGTATTACACCCTCTCTGCGTTCCTATTTTAAAGCATTGCCCCAGGTATTGGATATTTTTCCAATTACAGCGGCTGTCAGTGGCACCCCCAAAGGGAACATGATTGAGTTTTCCCCCCCACCTTTAAGTGAGTCTAACATTGCTCAGGAGACTGAGATTATTAACTCGGTGGACACAATGGAGGTCTCGCGGCCAGTAGTCGATCTCGGGGAGGCCAGCTATCTTGAGGAGGTCACTGAGGAAGCCAAATCGGCCAGTGGAGGCCCAACGGTTGGAGAGAAGGGGGAGGTGGCCCAATTGAGGCACTTTTGACAGCTATGAGGGAGGAGATAAGGAGTGCTTTCATGGTATCAAAAATTAACCAGAATGAGATCAGGGCTGCATTTGAAACCCTTGAGAAGAAGGTAGATGGCCTCTACGAAAGAACAGAGTCCTTGGAGGGCTCGGTGGGGGCGCTAAAAGCAAGTTCAGCAGAGACTAAGATTCAATGCCTACGGAGAGAGGGGGACGCCATGAAGGAAAGGGTTGAGTCTTTGGAAAATTTCTCACGAAGGAAAAATCTCCGACTTTTGAAGATCCCAGAGGGGAAGGAGGGTGGAGAAATTAAGGCGTTTGTGGAGTCACTACTAAAGAATGCCATGAATCTGGATGAAACAGCGGAAGTGCTAGAGAGGGATATCCAGAGGATACATAGAGAACCCTTCCGCCTCAACCCCGGGAGAGTGAAACCGAGAAAGATCTCGGTCAACTTCCTTACATACACTTTAAAGGAAAAAAATTCTGAACCTCGCACTGAAGGCAAAGTCGCTAAAGGCCCCAGATTTTTCTTTTGAAGTCCAGTCTGATCTATCTAAGTCCACCTTGGATCGACAGTGGGAGCTCGGCCAGAAAATGGAGAAGTCTAGAGTTGTGGGGGCAACAGTACAGATGCGGTTCCCCGCTTTCTTGAGGGTGATGTATAACAATAAAATGTATAGCATCCGATCCCCTCTTGAGGCCGATGACTTAATAGAATCCATCAGCGAACGCTCGCGGGGGGGGGGGGGGGGGGGAAGCTAATATGTTTTTGCCTCTAGTTTGATACTGTGATATGGAGGGGCACGATAGAAATTCAGACCTCCCAATGTATCGGGTTGGACCCCAAACTCTCTTTGGAGGTGTCTAGTGTTTATTGAAAAAGGTTCTACAAACACATAATTAAATAAGGAAAAAAAAAGAAAAGAGATATGAAATAAAAAGGATCTTGTAAAAAAAAAAAAAAGGGGGTTCTTAACTAAACTAAAAGTTAGAAAAAGGAAGAAAAAAAAAGGGAGGGTGGAACACAAATACATCACAAAACCACATTTTTCACATTAGGGGGAGATCGGATTCCCTTTCCCACTACACCTACGCTTTTTCAGGAGCCACTCAGCCCTGAATGTCAGCTGGCATTCTTATACAGGTTAGGCGGTGCAGGAGGGGGGGGTGGGGTCTGTCTGAAGACGCAAACCTGGCTTTCCATCTGGCCAGTGTGAATGAGGGAGGGTTTTCTAGGGGAGGGGGGAGGAGGGGGGGGGGGCACGAGGTGGGGGGAAAAAAAGTAAATTGTCCTCCTAAGTCTGTTCTCGTTAAGTTTGTCATGTCCAATAAGTTCCCTAAAAGTTCTACTAGTGATTATTTCCAGGCTAAGAGATGTCAGCAGTTACACTCAAGGGTTGTTGGCCTTTTAGGTGGGTGGGTGGGAGGGGGTAGGATACTGATATGACCTTGTTGCAGGTCTTATCCTGGAATGTCAATGGCCTGCATGTGAGGGGTAGGAAACATAGGATTCTACAATATTTGAGAGACTCCCCCGCACAGGTCATCGTCATCTAGGAGACGCACCTACTCAAAAATGAAGTAAATGACATGCTGAAAAAGCAGAAGTGGGTGGACAAGTTCTTATGTACTGACCATAACGCCAAAATAAGAGGGATCCTTATTATTTTTAAAAAGCAGGCCAATGTTCAGATTTTGGAGCATAAGGAGGACATAAGTGGAAGATGGCTCTTGACAAAAATTGAGGCAGATGGCTGGACTTACATTTTAGTGGGTTATTACGGCCCGAATCAAGACGATCCACTATACTTGAACAGGATCCAGAACCATCTGATTACATCTCAAGACCCGGTTATCTGGGTTTGAGATTTCAATATAGTCCTAAATCCCAAGCTTGACAAGTCACCTAACTCCAGAGCAATGACACCATCCAAATCAAGGCAAACCCTGATATCGATAATGACAACCTTGGGTTTAGCAGACTTATGGAGGGAGAGGGCGGGTAATAAACTGGGTGTCTCCTTTCAGAATTTTAAATATAAACATAAGTCGAGAATAGATTATGCACTCTTCAGCTATAACCTTAAAGACTCATTGAAGGAGTTGGTATACCTTCCCTCTCACCTGTCCGACCACTCAGTCATCCTTTTTACTTTAAAACAGGGTCAGCAGATCAGACATATCTCTTGGTCCTTTGACCGGACGATTCTGCTAAAAGAAGAGGAGATAAGCTTTTTGGTAGCCGAGTCTACTTCATTTCTGGAAATCAATTTAAACTCTGCTACCACAGTGACTGTGTGGGAAGCATTTAAAGCCTACCTAAGAGAATGTATAACCAACAGAGCCTCATACAGAGGGAAGGTATATAGAGAGACAATCAAAAATTTAGAGCAGGAATTGCATCTTTTAGACCAGAAGTGTGGTCCCGCTATAGGATCTGTAGAAGACCAAGAGAAGTGGGCCGAGCTGAAAAAACATCTGGAAAACATATTACAGGAAAGGGTTGCCAAGAGATGGGAGGCGAGTAAGATATCCCGCTTCGAGTATGGGGAAGCTGCAGGCAAGGTACTGGCCTGGAAAATAAAATCAGATCAAGCAAAAAAATACATTGGGGAAATAAAACTGGAAGGGGAAGCTACATCTAGGACCTCCAACTCGGAAATCGGGAGTGCATTTCAGGAGTTCTTCCAGACCATATACAAGGAGGAGATCATAAATGACCCCACGGCTAGGGAGTCTTGGTTAAATAAGGTCCTTTTGCCAACCCTCTCAACAGCACAGAGTAACCATCTGGAGAGGGAAATATCAGAAGCTGAAGTTAGTAAAGCTATTGGACAACTAAAGCGAGGGAAGGCGGCCGGTCCGATGGTTTACCAGGGGAGTTGTATCGTGTATTAAGTGCAGCTATAGTTCCAACATTGACTGCCCTTTTTAATGTTATTTTTTTCAATGGTGAGGCGCCACCAGAGTCGTGGAGTGAAGCAACCATTGTTCTGATCCCCATACCTGGTAAGGACCCGACTGACTGCGGGTCCTAGTGGCCGATTTCGCTCCTCAACAACGATTATAAGATCTTTGCAGCTATTTTGTCGGCTCGGTTGGGGACCGAGATCGGCTCAATTATCCATCAAGACCAGAAGGGATTCATAATGGGGCGTCAGTTGGCAGACCTTACCCATGACCTGGTGGGTGCTATCGACATCGCTTCCACCTTTTCTCTCCCCCTGACCACCCTCACTTTGGATGCCACCAAAGCATTTGATAGGGTCAATTGGCCCTATCTGGCCGCGGTAATGAGAAGGTTCAATGGGATCAACTTCTGTCGAGTTATTGATCTCCTGTATAGGGCCCCCAGGGCTAGACTGTTGGTTAATGGCGCCCTGACACAGCCCTTTAAAATCACGAGGGGTACTAGGCAGGGCTGCCCGCTTTCCCCCATCCTATTTAATTTGTATATTGAGCCTTTTGCGCGAATCTTGAGAGAAGAGCATAACATCCCCTCTTTTGAGTTTGGAGGATGGGTAAAGCGGGTAGGCCTCTATGCAGACGACATCCATATTTATACAACTGATCCTGTTCAATCTTTTCCCATAGTCGTCAAAAGGGTGGAGGAATTTGGGCAGATTTCGGGGTACGAAATGAACGCAGGGAAAACCGAGATAATGACTTGGAACATCGTTCACACACTTCTTGCAGTGACCCCCTTTATGCGCTATCTGGGAATACGGATCACTCAGGAAATCGGCAATATTGCACAGGCTAATTTAGATCTGGTCTTTAAAGAATGTCGGAAGCTATTAAAATCTTGGACCTTTCTCCCACTGACTATACTAGGGAGAATAAGCTTAGTAAAAATGTCCATCCTACCCAAATTCACGTTCATTTTCAACACCATCCCACTCGCCTTTGACTCTAAACAACTTGAAAAGTGTCAGCGGGAAATCAATTCTTTTGTCTGGAATTACAAGGCAACCAGGTTGGCCTGGAAGAAACTGAGAAGGAGGAGGGAAAAGGGAGGGCTTGCATTGCCAGATTTACAATATTACGCATGGGCGTTAAAGTTGTCACATTCCAGGATGTTGTTGAAAACCCCATCAAGCTCATCTAATGGGATAATGTTTAAGGCCATGTTAATTGTGGCGGATTTGCCAATTGATGGATTCTTATTTAAGTTCGGGGACCAGAAGTTTTAAAAAAAGGTGAGGTTAAAGATTCTACAATCGCTGGCAAGAGCCTGGGTGCAGATAAAAACAAGAATAGGGTTGGCCTATTTTTCAAATTTTGCCCCTAATTGGGACTCCCCTGGGCTCCCTCCTTGTTTTAAGGACAGTCTTGCAGTCCCCGTGAAGGATGCAGGGATTGTAAGATGGGGTGAGCTGTTAGCAGGAGGGTCAATGGTAGAATGGGAGGAGCTTTATGACAGGGTAGGTCAGGCTTTATCCAGATTCAAATATATACAGCTTGTTAGCTGGTCCCGGGCTATGATCAGGAAAAGGGTCCAATTGGGGAAGATCACTATTTTGGAACAACAGCTGGTAGAGAGGCAAGCGGGGGGTGAAGAGGTAGACATTTGGTACTGGACCATTTTGGAGGATGTGGACGGGGAGTTCACTCACCGCTATCTTGGGGGAATACCTGGGTAGCGCACTAGTTGATCGCTGCCTCCCGCCCTCCGGGGTATTTAAATCGCGCCCAGGCGCGCGCTTAGATTCTGTGTACTTACTCTCCCCTGAGGCGGAAAGCCGGGGGCTCTAGGCTGCCAATATACATTTTAAACTGTGATTGTATTAACTTTTGTGTGTTTACTTTTTTGGATTCTTAATTCATTTAATTGTATTTTTAACTCACTTCACTCTTGTTACACCGCAAACCGCAAACCCTGCTCCCCACTAGGAGGAATCAGCGCTGACGTGCTCGCAGAGAGGGTACCGCCAACTTGGGGGGGGTTACCTGGGTAGCGCACTAGTTGATCGCTGCCTCCCACCCTCCTCCTGTACTATAAAATGAACCCCCCCCCCCCCCCGGCGGCGCAGCGGACGGGCGCAGCGGGCGCGCCAAAGGCAAGCCCGTCTGCGCCAAAGGCAAGCCCGTCTGCGCCCGTCCGCGCCAAGTCCGCGACGGGCGGGGGCCACGCTGGACAACTCCAACCCACGCGCATTTATAATGGAAATGACCTGTTTGCGTTGGATGTTAATGGTAAATGTTCTGGTTGTCCTCGCATGGAGCAGATATGGGGGCCTTTCTCGTGTAGAACTTGTAAATGGACCACACCTTGGCCATGTCCTGAGCCCATACTAGGTGCAGATACCGCGAGGTCAGGTTCTCCTAAATTTAAGGGCGGCCTGATTAATGCACGTTCCATGGGTTGCCATAGCCAGGATATCAGGGATTTGATCCTCGATTAGGATCTGGACTTTTTTTTTGTGACTGAGACTTGGCTCAATGACACTAGTAACCCTGACCTGGTGACTGCCCTTCCATCGGGCTTTACTATTTTCAGGCAGGATAGACCGAGTGGAAGAGGTGGAGGGGTTGCTGTAATCCTCTGAAGCTCCCTCAAGTGTTATACTTTTAATCTAGACCCTCTTAAAGGAGCAGAAGGAATCGGCTTTTCGATCATGCTGAACGCATCCGCCTCTTTCTCAGAGGTTTGGTCTATCGCCCCCCAGGCAATGCTACTACATTTCTTCACTCACTTGGTGATGGTTTAGGCCAGCTTCTACTGTGCTACCCTCACTTTACACTTATGGGGGAATTCAACCTCCAGTTGGAATCTAAAATTGATGCACAAGCGACCAATTTTTACCAGATCCTAGATATCTTTGGTCTGCATCAATCTGTGTTGCTACCCACCCACTCCGCCGGGCATACCCTGGATGGTGTTTGTTCTAATTTTCCTTCATTGGAAACACACACCCCGATTCCGCAAATTTGGACAGACCATAGTTTGATTCCCTTCAAGGTCTGTGTCTCCGGCCCGGTAAAAGTTTTGTGGACTAGCCAGCAGCCTACCATTGATTTCAATTGGAAGAGGGTGGCTGAAAGTATCAAATCTAATCCTCCCCGACAGTCTCAAGCCCCTAGATTGTCTGGGGTCGTGACCCAGGATTCTAGAGATTTTCACTCTTGGATGCGTCAAGTCATTGCTCAACGTGTCCCGCTTAAAGGCCGCCCCACCAAGGGCATTATGGGAAAATCTAATGCCGCCTGGTACTCGCAGGTGCTAGCAGAAAGTCATTTACTATGTAGAAAGAGTGAAAGGAAATGGAGAAAAACCTATGATCAATCAGCCAAAACTCTTTATGTACAGCAAAGGAAATCCTATCTGGCCAGTATTAAGCTGGCCAAAAACGAATACTACATCAATGCCATTAAAGAGGCAGAGCAGAAGCAAAGAACGGTCTTCTCCATAGTGAAGTCCTTCACGCACCCTAAAGCCCTACAGCCGCAAATTCCACCATCGGCAGCTTTCTGCAACCAGATTGCCGACTATTTCGAGGAGAAAATTGAGCTTATACAGAGAGATTTTCCAGTCCCTCCTTCTCCCTCCGATACCAGCCATCTGGGGTCGGGGGAGAACAAGCCATATACTCTGAGTGCCTTTCAATCGGCCTCTCTCATGCAAACCCGTGAAGTCATTCTGGCCTGTAAATCAGGAGCTCCTTCTGATTCGTGCCCTCCCCAAATATTTCATCAGATAATCGATGTAGTTAACCCTACTATCAATGCGATAGTTAATGCCTCGCTCAGCTCTGGAGTGGTCCCTCTTGAATGGAAAAAAGCAATTGTGAAGCCTCTAATGAAAAAATCTAACAAATCTACCACAGACCTATCTAATCTTCGACCAATATCCCTCCTCCCTGTCTTGTGTAAAATAACTGAGCAGATGGTATACCAAGAATTAAAAAATTTTGTCGATACACATAATTTCTTACATCCTCAACAGTCAGGTTTCCGACCTAAACATTCGACTGAAACTGCCCTCATCGAACTTACTGATTCTATTAAATTCTTGCAGGATGAGGGTAAAAACGCTGTCTTGATTTTGTTGGACCTCACGGCAGCGTTCGACACCATCTCTCACGAAATCCTGATTGACAGGCGGAGAGGTATAGGCATAACAGAAGTTGCCTTGTCATGGATAATATCCTTTTTGACTGATAGATCCCAAACAGTCTCCTTGGGCCCTTTTCTATCCAACGAAAAAGTTTCATCTGGGGTCCCGCAGGGCTCCATCTTAAGCCCTTTATTGTTTAACATTTACATGGTCCCCGTTAGTGGTCTCTATGGATAAAAATTCCATCAATATGGAACAAAACTTTAAGAGCTGTCTGACGGAGGTTTTCCGATGGATGAACACCAACCATTTAAAATGTAATGCCAATAAAACAGATTTTACCTCTGGGTAAGAGGTTCATTTCCGTCCTAAGGACTGGTGGCCTGAGGACTCACCTGACCCCAGTCAGTGGAAACCGCGAGAAATTTAGGGGTTCTATTTGACTCTGCTTTCTCCTTCGACCAGCACGTAAGGAATACGGCAGGAAGCTGCTTTAGTATCATTAAATCTTTAAAGAGGTTTTTCGAGTTCCTGCCCACTGATTCCAGAAAGACTGTGGCAGTGGCCTTGATACTATCGTGCTTAGACTATTGCAACGGCTTGATGGCCGGGGGTGAAAAAATCCACGCTAAAAAAACTTCAGAGTGTGCAATACGCAGCAGCGAGACTGGTACTTAAATTACCCAGAAGATCCTCGGCTACCACTGCGCTTCAGACCTTACACTGGCTGCCGCTACATAAGAGGATCTTATTTAAGATCTTTTTGACCTCTTTTAGAGCTCTAAATAAGACAGGTCCAAAGTATCTCGCGAGACGTTTTGCTCGCTATAACCCTCCAAGGTGCCTGAGGTCGGCAGGCGGCAACCTAATCAACATCCCTAGATTCAATTATAAAACCAAGGGAGGTAAGACCCTTACCGTACTGGCCTCCAAGGCATGGAAGGCCATGCCTAAAGACCTTGGACTTCTGGTTCAGGAGAATGCCTTCAGGAAGCAATTAAAAACTTGGATCTACAGTTTGTCGGACGGTTTTGTAATGGCTGCCATCTAGGTCTTACTATTGTATTGTACACTGTTTCAACGCCAGAATGCTCCTTTCGGAGCGACAGTTAGCGCTCTATAAATACCCTATACAAATACTCTCCCCGACGAGCAGTGGGGAGGTGACACGGGCCTTCAATGTGAGGACTTATGCATAAGATCTTTCACTCTCTTGTATAAAACTGCCAAACCAGCTTGGTTGAGATGAAAACACCTGTTCATGCTACATCGAGCCTACCTCTCCCCTCTAAGGCTATCCAAATTCCAGCCAGGAAAATGCTGTAATAAGTGTAATTTCACCGCAGCCTCTGATGTTCATATGTTTATGGAATGTCCCCTCATTAGTTCTTTTTGGGAAGAAGTAAAGGCTTCATTGGACTCGATACTTAATACTTCGTTATCTTTTACGTTGCCGTTAATAATTTTTGGGTTAGACGAGAGCGTCACCGGGCCGGCAAAGACCTTCCTGTTCTACGCAATTCTCCTTGCGAGACGGCAGATTTGCAAATTCTGGGTTCACACCAAGGCACCATCGCACGCAGGCTGACTAACATCATTATATGATACATCAAAGGTGGATTTGGCCAGATCCTGCAGCAAATGTAATCTATCCTTCTGGAATTTGTTGGTTCAGTGGAGCTAGGATTTCCGTTTTTTTTTCCCCAGGTCCGATGATTATGCCTAATATACTCCATGGACCTTTGGTGGTTCCGCCCGACAACGTATTTGGTCCGATAGGCTGAAATATGCCTTGATGGAGTATTTGTGGGTCCACACTCCACCCTATCTCTCCTCCCTCCAGGTATTCCTGGTTTTCGTCTCCCGCCACTCAGGTACCTGTGTCCGGGTGTGGGAGAGGATCAAGATCTTTCTCTTTGGCTAAGGACACGTAAGGTGGTTGGCGTTTTCTTTGGAACGAGGATCAGGCAAATGAGGACAAAAAAATATAAAAAATCTATCTAAATGTCAAAGATGCGGCAGTGGACATCAGATCTACCTAGACTGTAAATCGTTCAAAGTAGTAAGCATCCATAGTAGATTGCCACATATGCTGGCGTGCTGACTAATTCATGCGCATCCAAGCATTTTGCAGAAACACTCTGTAGAAAAGTGTAATTTCTTTTAATCAAGAGTTGTAAAAGAAAAAAGCAAAAGGAGAAAATTAGGCCACCAATGATGGCAGAAAAATTATCAACTAACAGGACTACAATTTATCTCATAACCATCAATCAAAGTGAAAGAGGGAGCTAAGTACTTTGATACAACAAAACCTAAAATGTAAGAGTAAGGGGAACAGTAAGTTTAAACATCCAACCAAGAAAGAAAAACAAAAAAGGGAAAAGCAAATTACTTTATCGGGAGCAATCCCGCAAACATTTGATAAATAGACTGCTTCAAAGAAACCAAAACTTAGGAAGGTATGTACACAGAGGCCCGAGTTCATGGAAACGACAAAAACACATTGGGTACCTGGTGTGTATGAATAAACTTAAATGAAGAGGTAAGTGAAATGTATTAAGGCCACCATTAAGTGGACCTAGTGAGTTCAACACGAAAATGTCCCACAAGTAATACTCACAAGTGTAACAGCGCATTCCCGCAACTTTGATCACATCTAAGCACGTCCATCAGAATGGACAAACCAAGGTACTTAAATACCTGATCATTGACTCCTCAAAGTCATTCCACCCTACGTGGGAGTTCATGATTCGTTCTTTTGAATTTAAATTAAAAAAAAAAATAGAAATCAAATGTAGGTAAGAAAACCTTACATCGACCAGAACATCAATAGGGAAGCGGGAGCATCAGGATAGAATCAAGCAATTATATCCCTGATAGAGAAATATTTTTGTGGATTTCAAAACGGTCTACACAGTCAATGGAAACATGACGAGAAATTTAAGCAACCCCAAATGTACTGGAAAGTTAGTAGGCACTCCTGGCAGTACAGAAAACAAATTCATGAGAAACTATTTTATGTACTAATTATATAAGCGGAGTAGGACACCCGTCAAGTATCATGAAAGCTGCATTACACTTGCAGTTAGGCTAACCCAGTCCCAGTCGTCAGGCTGAACGTTTTAGAGCACCTGGCATATTCCGTATTAAGTAATTAAACCCAAAGGCTGCCCAGTGTAAAAGCTATTCTACAAAAGGTAGTGTGGTTCTTATGGACCATTTCGAATTATGAAGAAGCTTTGTGACTGCTCAATATGCCATTGGACTATGAAAGATGTTCTTGTGAATCCTATGTCAGAGCAGTTAAACAATGTCTTTATGTGCTAAGTAAATGGTACAAGGAGGGTTTTTTATGTTGAAGAATACAGGTTCTCGGTTGTCAGTGATCCTATTATTCCTACATCTACTACCTCCCCAAAATACACAAAATGGGCATCAACCCCCCATGCAAACCTATCATATCTGGTAAAGGTTCCTGGACCGAGAAAATGTCTGAATACATAGATATCCACTCGGCACCCATGATAAAGGATTACCTTCATATATTCTCTATACTAAATACCTGTTAGGCGAACTATATGGTATCCCATGGGAGCCAACTTACCTCCCAATACAAAGTTACTACTTATTAAAGGCAATAAGGTAACCCACTGTTAATCAATGGGAAAGATAGCCCTTACAACAGCAAACAGTGACTTTAGGTGTTTTTCCCTTCCGGGACATGTAAAACAAAAGCACGTATGGCCTACTCTTTTAAATACAGTGCACCCTGCCCTACAAGCCTTAGGGGTGTCTTCTAAGTATTAATAAGGAAGCTTGTGCTCAAATGGGCGTGAACCTAGTTCTTTGGGTTCCTTCTTAGCTCAAGGCCTGGCTAAAGGTTTGCTTTGCACTCCAAAATTGTGGTTCAAAACTAAACTACAGGCTGCAGTGTCATGCCTGATAAATGCTTTAAAATACTACTTTAGTGGGTGGCACAATATGTGTGGCAGGCTCACTATTAGCATTTAATTTAGAGGCACTCTACATTTAGTTCCATTTTCTAGTGACTTGTAAGTAAATTAAATGTCCCAATTGAGTGTAGGCCAACTTTGCCATGTTTGAAGGCGAGAGCACAACCACTTTATCACTAGTTAGCAGCAAAATGAGTCCGAAAGCCAACACAAATTATTTCTGCAAGAATTGTGAAGGCGAAAGTTTGAGGGAATACCACGCCAAGGATTTTAGATCTAACCAATATGTCCTCAAATGAGCAATGGACCATATTCAGTAATTCTGCCCCAAGTTAGTGATCTGTGCTAATATCACAAATATGAGTGTGCAGACTAAAGTTCCAAGGACAACCTACACATATTTGGTATTTCTAGACTCCAGACATTCAGAACCACGTTTCCTTTCTTAGCGTTCAGGGATTTCAGATTTTTCATATGCGAAATGCATCAAAACATTGAACACATTTGTTTAAGAAAGTAAAATATTTCCACATTGTCATTTTATCTTGATGCTGGAATGAGATAGTAATGCAGGGTTTGCACCAAAACATATTCCTGCATGTGCTAACAACAATATTGTTTTTATGGAGCACAAGGTCTACTTCCACTTTGAATTTACCCTCATGGAAATAGTTGATTTCATCTGCATAGCTATTATCTCAGTCTTGGAATCACACTTCAACAAAAAAATGTCCAAAAGAAAATGTAGCCCACAAATATCACCAAAATTGAAAGTACATCTATTAAAACTGTGTCATAAAACCGAAATTGTAATAAAGGAAGCAGACAAAGAGTGCAACATAATCCTAGTACATCCAGATGACTATATCAAGGAAGGGGAATGACCGCTCTCCGATATTACAAGTTACCTGAAACTGGCCCACCTCTGAAATACAGGTGGCTTTAAAACATAAATTGGATTGATGCCATTCGAAAAGACTTTGTGAAGAAAAACATTTGCTTTTGGACCACCGAAGAGTGGCTACATTGTTTCTGTGGCTTAAATAAATTAAGTTGTCTTCCCGCTGCCAGGACCCCCATATTATCAGACATCACCTGTTTGCCAAACTTGACAAATACATAGACTCATCTCCAGCCGCTAACGAAGGCTATGGCATGTTACATACATGACACCAGATAAATGTTTTCAAAACTTCATAATATTGAATGTCAATATCTGAAAGAAACACGTTAGTGTTAAATTACTTATCTTAGAATATCCCCAGGCGTCAGACTGGATCCGGAAAGTTTTTGTCACCAGTACCCCTGCGCGTCGGTAGGCATAGTCTGTGGCTCCGCGTCCCTCGTCGGCGTCGTTGGAGTAATTAGCCGCCACCCTCGCGCGCTGACGTCCTTTCTTCTTTTTTCCACGCCAGCAAGCGCAGATCTGGGAAGAGCTTACCCTTAGTCATTTTTGACTAACTTTTGGGACATTTCTGTCTATCTTTTTCGAGTCGACTTCGACTCCTGGTGCCAGTAGGGATGCCCAGTTTCAAGCCGTGTGACGCCTGTCACGACTGATGTCGCTTACTGACTCCCACCACCGGTGTCTCTACTGTTTGGGGGCCGACGACTATGACAAGTCGTGCCCGACTGCAGGGCCTTGACGTCGAAAGCTAGGCGGGAGCGTTCCCGTAAGCTACTCGAGCTCTGGCAGTCTGCTCTGCGCTGCTCGAGGTCCCGGTCGAGGAGGAAGTAGAGGGACCGGTCGCGGAGCCGCAGTCATCACCGATCGTCCGGATCGAAGTCCTCGCACTCGGATAAGTCGAGACATGGGAAAAAGAAGTCAAAGAAGCACATTCGTTCTTCTACTTCCCCTAGCTGGTCGCGCCGCTCGGCCGAGGGTTCGGGTGGCACTTCCCACGCGGCTCTGGCTGGGACCCGTGCCGTTGCATCCAGCGCCACACCCTTCGTTCCCTGGGCTCGATGCGACTCCGGAGCAGATCAGAGACTTCCTTGTGGCCATGAGGAGTCCTTTCCCGCCGTCGAGACCTGCCGGCGCATCTTCGGGCCCCGCGGGTCCCACTGGGGGGCCTTTCCCCGTGGTGCCGGCGTCTTCGGCCTTGGCGCCGCCGGCGACTTCGGTCCCGGCGCCGCAGGACCCCGTGGGATCCAGGCCTGGATCCCGGTTGACGCCAGTTAACCTTACGACTCCTCCGCTCGCGCCGACCCCCTCAGTGCCACCTCTGGCGCCGTCTTCGGACGACGCCGTCCCCGGTTTTGGCGTTGGACCAGCGCCAATCGGCGCCGTCTCCGATACCAACAGGTGAGCTTTTCACCTATGCCCTGGCTCCGTCATTTTTGACTGTTTATCAGGACACGGATTAAGGGGAGGAGTGGGAGGGGTCTGAGGACCCTCTGGCACAGCAGTGCCAGTTAAGTTAGGACTGGGTAGATGAGCTAGGGGAAGCCAGTGGTCTAGACACTTCGCCTGACACTGGTTTTCTCTCTCCTCCTTCCGTGGCTACGGAGGAGAGAGCAACTTATGCTGTGGTGCTGCGCAAGGCAGCCAAGGCCTTGGGACTTGAGCTCCCTGCAGCGGCCGTGAGGACTAACCTCCTCCTGAGGTGCTTCAACCGCCAGTAATCTCTTCGGAGCCTCTACTGCAGTTTAATGAGGCCCTCACTGACGTTCTGATGGGCACTTGGTCCAAGCCCACCACAGTTCCTCCTGTGGATCGGAACGTGGCCCGGCACCACCGCCCAGCTCCGGGCGACCCCTGCTTTCTGTCCACCCACCCCACCCCTGAGAGTCTGGTTATCCAGGCCTCAATGTCCCAAACCGCACCCCCGGACCGGGAATCCAAAAGGCTAGAGCAGTTTGGCAAGAAACTGTTTTCCTCGGTCATTCTACCCTGAGTGCCATTAATACGCCATGCCTTTTGGGCTGTTACACCCACTCTCTGTGGGATACGGTGGCGGACGTGCTGCCTCAGTGTCCAGGGACCAAGACACGGCTTGCCAGGGCTCTTGCTGAGGGGCGAGATGCAACACGGTATTCCATTCGATGTGGACTTGACACCACAGACTCGCTGGGCAGAGCGATTGCAACGCCTTGTTGAGGTCCACCAATTTTTCAGAAGATGTCCAGAGCACTCTCATGGACATGCCTTTTGATGGCCGTCGCCTCTTTGGTGACAAGGCATATATAGCGCGCTGGAGCGCTTTAAGGACTCCTGGGCTACGGCCACGTCCTTGGGCCTGTCGGCCCAGCGCCAGCAGACTTCTGCCTTTCGCTCCTTTTGTGGCCACAGAAGGGGCGCCCCCGCACGTTCGTCCAGCCACAGGCCGCAGACTCAGCCTCAATGCGGACGTGCCTTCCGCCCTGGCGGTACAGGGGGCCAGAGAGCCGGTCAGTCCACATCCGCAGCATCTGCCTCAAAGCTTTCCTAATGATTCAGAAAAGGGGGTGGTGATGAACAGAGTGCCTGAATTAAGCAGACCACTCTTACCCAGTCCAAAGATCAGGGCTTGATCCATCACCGTTTTTTAGCTCACTGCACCATCCCAGCTCAGAACTTGGCTATATGCAAATTAGTCTGTTCCTGTCCCAGTGCATGATGGGAACAGGGCAAACCAAACTACCAAGCCAATTCTTGTACTGGGAAGGAAACAAGCTTCCGGGGACCGGTTTCTGCCATTTCAGGCGTCGTCGGCCCGGCTTGCTTGAATCCTGATGGTGCAATGAGCAAGGGACTCACATCTGAGTATACCCTTCCACGCTTATGGTGGACAAAATGATTCAGAAAAGGGGGTGGTGATGAACAGAGTGCCTGAATTAAGCAGACCACTCTTACCCAGTCCAAAGATCAGGGCTTGATCCATCACCGTTTTTTAGCTCACTGCACCATCCCAGCTCAGAACTTGGCTATATGCAAATTAGTCTGTTCCTGTCCCAGTGCATGATGGGAACAGGGCAAACCAAACTACCAAGCCAATTCTTGTACTGGGAAAGAAACAAGCTTCCGGGGACCGGTTTCTGCCATTTCAGGCGTCGTCGGCCCGGCTTGCTTGAATCCTGATGGTGCAATGAGCAAGGGATTCACATCTGAGTATACCCTTCCACGCTTATGGTGGACAAAATGATTCAGAAAAGGGGGTGGTGATGAACAGAGTGCCTGAATTAAGCAGACCACTCTTACCCAGTCCAAAGATCAGGGCTTGATCCATCACCGTTTTTTAGCTCACTGCACCATCCCAGCTCAGAACTTGGCTATATGCAAATTAGTCTGTTCCTGTCCCAGTGCATGATGGGAACAGGGCAAACCAAACTACCAAGCCAATTCTTGTACTGGGAAGGAAACAAGCTTCCGGGGACCGGTTTCTGCCATTTCAGGCGTCGTCTCCTTTCTGGTGAAGAATTGGCTTGGTAGTTTGGTCTTCCCTGTTCCCATGATGCACTGGGCCAGGGACAGACTAATTTGCATATAGCCAGGTTCTGAGCTGGGATGGGGCAGTGAGCTAAATAACGGTGATGGATCAAGCCCTGATCTTTGGACTGGGTAAGAGAGGTCTGCTTAATTCAGACACTCTGTTCATCACCACCCCCTTTTCTGAATCGTTTTTGGCCACTATAGGTGTGGCAGGGTATACTCAGACATGAGTCCCTTGCTCACTGCTCCATCAGGATTCAAGCAAGCCGGGCCGATGACGCCTGAAATGGCAGAAACCGGTCCCCGGAAGCTTGTCTCCTTTCTGGTGAAGAATTGGCTTGGTAGTTTGGTCTGCCCTGTTCCCATGATGCACTGGGCCAGGGACAGACTAATTTGCATATAGCCAGGTTCTGAGCTGGGATGGTGCAGTGAGCTAAATAACGGTGATGGATCAAGCCCTGATCTTTGGACTGGGTAACAGTGGTCTGCTTAATTCAGACACTCTGTTCATCACCACCCCCTTTTCTGAATCGTTTTTGGCCACTATAGGTGTAGCAGGGTATACTCAGACATGAGTCCCTTGCTCACTGCTCCATCAGGATTCAAGCAAGCCGGGCCGACGACGCCTGAAATGGCAGAAACCAGTCCCCGGAAGCTTGTCTCCTTTCTGGTGAAGAATTGGCTTGGTAGTTTGGTCTGCCCTGTTCCCATGATGCACTGGGCCAGGGACAGACTAATTTGCATATAGCCAGGTTCTGAGCTGGGATGGGGCAGTGAGCTAAATAACGGTGATGGATCAAGCCCTGATCTTTGGACTGGGTAAGAGTGGGCTGCTTAATTCAGACACTCTGTTCATCACCACCCCCTTTTCTGAATCAAAGCTTTCCTAGTCCGAGCTTTCAGGCCCATTCCATGCCAGTCGGAGGCAGAGTTCGCCATCACCTGCTCCACTGGCGTACCATCACTTCGGACAGGTGGGTGCTGCAAATCGTCCGAAGGGGCTACTCCCTCCCCTTCAAGACGACCCCTCCAGCCATGCCACCGCAGTATCACCGCATGTCGGGGGATCACTTGCAACTTCTGCAGGAGGAAGTTACGGCCCTCTTGGCCAAGGGGGCCATCAATCGCGTTCCTGGCCCAGAAGTAGGGCGGGGTTGTTACACTCACTACTTTCTGGTTCCCAAGAAGGACAAAGGGGGCCTGCACCCTATCTTGGACCTCAGGAGCGTCAACGTCTTCCTCCGGAAGGAGAAGTTCAAGATGCTGACTTTAGCTCCGGTTCTGGCTGCCCTCAACCCTGGAGATTGGATGGTAGCGTCGGACTTGCAGGACGCCTATTTCCATATTCCTGTCCTGCCGGCCCACCGTCGTTACCTGCGGTTCACGGTGGGCTACGAGCACTTTCAGTTTACCGTGCTCCCCTTCGTCCTCACCAGTGCCCCTTGGGTGTTCATGAAGGTGATGGCGGTGGTCGCAGCTCATCTGCGCAGATCAGGGGTTCCAGTCTTCCCCATCTCGACGACTGGTAGTTGAAGGCGGGCTCACCCCAAACAGTCGTCTCCCACCTCCAGAGCTACGGCCCACCTCCTGCATTTGCTGGGGTTCTCCATGAATGTGCCGAAGTCACACCTGAGTCCCTCCCAGAAGCTCCTCTTCATCGGAGCGATTCTGGACCCGGCGCAGTTTCGGGTTTTTCCTCCCGAGCAGCGGCCTCTGGTCTCCGGCGGAGTCCCTGCTCCATATCAATCTTCTGGAGCTGCGGGTGATCCAACTTGCACTGAAGGCATTCCTTCCCTCTGTCCAGGGAAGTGTAGTGCAGGTGTTCATGGACAACACCACCGCCATGTGGTATTACAACAAACAAGGCGGGGTGGGGTCGTGGACCCTTTGTCAGGAGGCTCTGTGCCTCTGGACATGACTGGAAGATCAGGGCATCACCCTGGTTGTTCAACACCTGGCAGGTTCGCTATTCGCCAGGGCGGACAAACTTAGCCGACGGTGCATGATGGATCACGAGTGGCGTCTGAACTTGGACGTGGCGCAAGGTCTCTTTCAGCAGTGGGGAGAGCCTTGGTTAGATCTATTCGCCACGGAAGAGAACGCGCAATGTCAGCAATGGAGTTGCGGTGTGTTATACCCCTTTCCGCCTATACCACTTCTACCCAGAGTGCTGAAGAAGATCAGGCGCGACCGGGCCCAGGTCATCCTTGTCCTTCTTTTCAACCCAAGGTGGTTACTGCCTTTCACATCGGCCAGACCATTACATTGCACACCTTCTTTCCACCTCCCCATCCCTCAAAAGAGAAGGAAAGGCTCCACCGTCTGGACCCAAAAACGTGCGCTCTCTTTTTACCTGAACCACACACAACAGTTCTGGGTGGACGACCAACTTTTTGTTGGCTACGTGGGCGCTAAGAAGGGACGGGTGGTGCACAAACGGACGATCTCTCGATGGGTTGTTTTGTTTATCAAGATCTGTTATTCCTTGGCTAAAAAGGAACCTCCTGAGGGGTTGCGCGCCCATTCCACTCGGGCCACGGCGGCTACTACTGCTTTGGGATGGGGAGTCACTTTGCAGGACAATTGTCGGGCAGCTACGTGGGCCTCGCTGCACACGTTTGCCAAACATTACTGCCTGGACAGCCAAGTCCGGAGAGACCGCTTCTTTGGCCGTTCAGTTCTCCAGGAGTTTCTGGTGTGTATAACCAATCCTGTATTGCAACCGTTTCAGAAAGCAGGCACCGACTCCGTGGGATTCGTAATCAAGGGTCTTTAATGTCAAGAAAGACGACCAGACGCGTTTCGGTGGACAAGTCCGCCTTGCTCACTACATCTGGTTTCACCAACAATGTGCGCCGTATTTATAGTGATACATGATAACCCATTGGTTATGACAAAACTGACATGTGATGCATTTACTAGACATAGAAGTTTAAACCATAATTTTTGCAAGTCATGCACAATAAATGTTCCCAAAAAAAATAATGCCAATACTTTTTCAATTTGTACTTCTAATCCCTTCTTAGTCTAGATGCTTCTCAGTGCCCCAAATTATTGTTATTGCCTCTGGGATTCTATGCTGTGCGCTCTTTTGGCTCCGTTTGATTTCTTTCACAATGCCTGTTACTGTAGACATGGAAGAACACCTCTGTTCGGTATATATTCTTACTGCGCATGAGCATTCTGTAAGGTTCGGACATATGTGTGTGCTTTTCCACGTGTTTTTTCGGCTCTAAGCAAGGTGAGTGTGTCCTGATTAAGACCAAGGCTATCACTAATCTCGCTATTGATTTACGTATTATGATGTTGTTATCCCTCCCATTTACTGTGAATACGAACTTCATTGGTGTGTTTGGCAAGGTTCAGGCGGTGTGTTCGGGTGCGGGCCTTTAAGTTTGTCTCTGTGTGATGTTTAGATATCTGATGTGGCTGTTTGTGTTTTTTCTACCGCTTGGGTGGGTCGCGGTTTGACTGATATATTTGTCTATGTGGTTTTAGCCGTCAGTCGATAATGTTGTCTCCGTATCTATATGTGTGTATCCTACTTGGATTTAATGTAACCAGAACAGTATTGGGTGTTTGTATCAGACCTTGACACAAATTGTACTCCTGGTGCATGGTACGGAGAGTCATCTTTGCCAGACCGGCGCTAGATTCGTGTTTCAAAAAATGTGGCCCATGTGGGCAGGGTTATCTACCGGGACATTGTTGTTCGAACACCCTGTAATTCTTATGGGTCAGCCATGAGTCCTTGGTTTTACCCGCCCAGTGTTTGGTCTGGGTCTGTTGTCCCACTTCACCTTTGCCATGAATTGCAAGATAGAGGGACGGTGGGGGGGGAGGAGGGGGTGTTTGGGGACTCCCTATTTTGCTCCTGTTAGGTAATTTAGGCAAAATTTCTGGTGCTTTCGGAGCCTTATGCTGTGAACTGTCCTAATGTCGTGAGGTGAGGTGATGGCAGATATTTACAGGTGCTTTTGTGTTGTTTGTGGGTTAAAATCAATTGGGATGGTGAAGCTAGATGTTTATACACCCTTCCCAGCTGTTGTGTAATAGGATTACAGAAAGCATCTAAACAGCGTTCCATAGGAATACAATTGTTCTCATGCTTTAATGTCCGAACAGATTTAATGCCCACGCAGGTGATTCTCAGGAATCCGCAGCTAGTCATCATAAATAGCTTCTCAGAATGCAAGAGGGTGTTAAGGCCCTTCTTCCGATTTACCGTGTGGTATGTGATTGGTCTTGGGCAAATATACTCAACATAGTTACAGTCCAGCAATATCTCCTCCATGTCTTTAATACTTGCTAAACACATGTCTTCAAGACTAATATGGCCGGCTGGGTGGCAAGGTAATTTTGTGTTGTGTTCATTTCACTGTCTTGAGGCAACCTCTAAATATTTCAGGTCATTCATCTTGCTGCTTATCATAGTGATCAGGGGTCAGTTGCCCCCCATGCACTTGGCTGACCAACTTCTTTCAGGGGAGTTTCAAGCAGCAGCGAGATTCCTTTAGAGTCCAAGTCTGATTCAAAGCCTTGAGGGGGAAAAGGGGCAACTTGTAGAATGTTGTTCCTGATCAGATGTTCGGGTTTCTGCAGAAACCAAGATGAATACAGCAAACTAGCTAACAGGGTGCCGGTGTTTAGCTAACATTTTGGACACTGGAGAAAAGCAATGGGCAATGAAGTTGAGGGTCTAGATTAAAAGCTCACCACTGCAGCCAGCCAAGGAAGACAGTACATTTGCATGCTTTCTTCTTTGATTTTTACATGAGAATGGGGTGGTCACAGCTGATCTTAAAATTACAAAATTGCTGGGAACAAGTCAAAATGCTGTGTATTGAAATCAAGACCGTTCTTATCTAGAAGGCCACAGGATTTGAATTGTGCTCTACTCAAACCAGGCACCCTGTGTGAGGGTCGGTTCATCTCTGGCAAGAGCTGTAGATCTTTCTCTGTGCAGAAGAACCACAATTTTTAACTGCATTCTATATTGCCAATTGAAAACACCAGTCGTAAAGCAATTTCTCTCCATGCCCACAGCACATGAGAACCTCACCCAAGCATTTTATGCAGTATCTAGCCCACTACATTTACAGACCCATTTATGTGACAGATTTTAATATATTAGTCTCTTCAAGTAAATGTAACAACTGTGCCTTGAAAATATTCTACCTCCACTGGTTCAGATGACAATGATGAGTATGTTTAGCTACCCTCTACTACAGATATTGGTACCTTTTGGATGCACACAGTGGCCCACCGAGTTATTTGGGGTGCCAACAGTCTGCTCTGTTTGTTGAGCACGGTAGGAAGGCACAGATGTCTCCACAGTCATGAGGCTTTAGTACCTGTATCGGGCAAACAAATGGTATTAATTTTTAATAAAGACAGATTAAAAGGCTAGCATTAATTATAATATTTATTCATCCTAAATCATTAACTGCAGTACATGAATAACTTGAACCTATGGAATACTCTTGGCTCCCATATTTTAGTTATTTATTTTCTGGCTTTTATTAAGCACTCCTAACTACCCACTAGAGGGCTTGTTGTGTAAATCCCACTAATCCGTAGGATCTGCGCATTTGTTGGACAACAAACTTTGGGTAAGGTACCTAGATTGATTCCAAGCACCCTGCAGGATATGTTGGCCTAGTGACCAGCTAGCTCACAGTGCCACCACCAGCCCCCCTAACCTGATCAGGGAGCAAATGATTTCTGGCAACCACTGAACATGACAGCCCTGCCCCCACATGGATCGTGGTAACAGATCTAGAACCTTTCCGCCCAGTCACTCATGCTCTTTTGTTCTCTGAGGAATATACACAGAATACACAATGAGACGTTTTCAATATATTCATTGAACCAATGTTATTCTTGTATAAAATACATGAGCTGCAATAAACAGTAGACAGACGCAGATGAAAGTGATTACAAGCACCAAAAGAGTAAATACCAAATACAGTTCTACCATAGTGCTAAGACAGTGTATATATGCAGGCATATAGTGCAAGGTAGTAATTGGGTGTACTCCTACTATACAAACCCTACTCTGTGTGTGTCTAGAATGTGTGTAGCTGTAGAGCCAAGAATCCCCCCAAGGGATGATCCAACCCCATTACCTGCAGGGAGAGAATGTGGGACCCATTCCTGGTCACAAACTGGATACCCCTCAAGGACATGTCAGACTGTAGCGTGGTGTATCAGCATGCAGGGACCCTCCGTGTTAGCTGAAGTGACTCCTCTGTTAATCCTCTGAAATGTTTAATATTTATAATAAAAAGCATTCTTGCCACGTATGTATAGATTAGCAATGTTATGGATATGTAGATAGCCCTGTCCCCCCGTGAATGAAGATAGAACAACATTTTAACATTGTGCATACAAGACACATACATTGCACTTGGTGTTCGAGGCATTATGATAACAGTATGCGAAGCCTGATGTGTAAACAAAAGTATTTTCAGAGAAACGAATCGAACATTGTCACACACGCGAATATGTGCAAAAGGGCACAGCAATTATGTTGTTGTGCAAAAAAGAGACTAATGTAAGAAAATGTGCAGCTTTGTTACATGGACCTATACCGGGCACATAACACCCACTCCTCATACTAAGGGTTGATATATAAAAAGATTTCTAAAAAGGAAGCAGGCCATATAAAAACAAACTATCAAAAAGTCTAAAACTATTTTAAGATCATTTAAAAGCAAGGTTCCCTTGTAAAATACTCTAAAAGTCATTATACTGTTTGAAATCCCAAACGCTCAGAAAGCCACTGTACCTAGAAAAAGCAGAAAAATATTGTTTTGATTTGTTTTTTTGAAGAAAAAAAACCAGCCCATATAGTACCCACCACACAGAAAAGCCAATTGTTTGTGTTACGAGTGGTAGTCGCAACATTGCTGTCACTGGCAACCACAGACTGTGTTCCCAGAGGCGGACCTCAAAGCAGGTTTATGGAGCAAAGCCGGTTCCATCCATTTCCCACAGCAGCTGCTGAGGGAGGAACTGCATCCTGTAAGCGTTCCGCAGAGCCGGTATCCAGTTCACCAGGAGCCAAAGCATCCCAGATTGATTTTAAGAATGTATTCATAAGCAATGGAATACGCTGGGGGCGACAATACCCATGGGCCTTTAAGGGGTCCATTAGTACCTCAATGACCAGTTGTGATCTGAGACAGAATTCCAATATGCATTCAGGTTGCAAAGCAGGCAGCGGAATACAGGTTGTACGCAGTGAAGCCAAACCTACCTGAACAACAAGAACCAGAGCTCATTCAGTTCTCAAAGCCGAGGTATGCTGATGCAGTGTATCATAGACTTGCGGCATCACAGAGCAGCCAGCGCTGTCTCCTTTCTGGTTTGAACTGGGATGGCCATTGTGGAGCAAGAAAATTCAAATCAAAATTCCAGCCACCAATAGCAGGACAAGTGGTAGCCCGCCAAAAAGACTTCCCAACAGAGTGTATGAAAGATGGTATAACTCAGAAATTCGTCTGAAAGGTGCTAACCAGTCCAGAGCCAGTACATTTAAAAAAAAGTGTGCTATTCCCTTCGTATCAGACATGTTAAAGATAAATGCAGTGCGAAGTTAGTATGAAGTAGCGTCTCTATCTCTGTATAGGACCTTGTGACCTAGAGATCAAACATCTCTCTGGCGGATGTGAAGGCTACATCCTTATGAAAAAGCATGGCTTTGTTTGCTCAGATAATCAAAGCGGAAAGTTGGAAACATTTATTGAAGGCCATAGCGATGCCTCCCTAACTGTGTGGGCAGGTGGAAACAGTACTTGTGTGCAACAAGTAACTGTGGAATTAACTGTCACCAGATAAGTGATTCCTGGTTCCATCCCACAGCCGCCTTGATCGTTCAGCATCAAGTAACTCCCATTAGAGATAACAAGACAAGTTCTCAACTGAAGCGTTACAAGCCCCATGAAGTGAAATGTCCTTGCATACTGAGGACCCACTCCAAGCATACTCACTGTCTGAACCGCTAAGAAAAACTTTGATGTCCCCATTCCTGCATTTAAACCCGAATGGAAATTCTCATTATTCATGCACATAACCTTTCAACTAGAGCTTCATATCTGTCTACTTGGTGGTACTGCAGATAACATTGGAATTAGAAATTCGAGACCGGCAGGGTAATGTAACCATGGATTATCAAGTCTGTGGATGGTGTCTCAGCCACTGTAAAAGGTAATTCATCTAATTTTTCAGTGTACAACATGGTATACTTTGCATCTTTTCGTGCCATCAATATCTGTCTTTCAGTTAGGACATATTCAGAAAACAAACTAGTGCTGTTGATTTAACACCACGGCACGTGGCCAGAAAGTAATATTTCAAGTGTCCAGTTTGATAATACAATGGACCATAGTTGTGATTTGTCCATGCAGTAAAATAGACCTATCCTGTTGCATTATATCAATTGCAAAATATACTATGTTTCACAGTGAATATATCCTGGAGCCAAAGCATTTTCAAAAAATAACCCCATCAATCTTGCGTGGTCTCTCAGCAGCTTCCTGATGAGAAACCTTACACAGCTCATTGTATATTGCATGCAGGAAGGGATTTTGACGTGGGTTCCGGGGACCTAACAAGAAATACCTGAGATCCATGTCATCAGAAAGAAGGGATAAGTGTTGCTTCACCTGACAGTGTTTAAGTTTTTAGCCAATCGAGGCACAATTTCCCAACACGATTTGATGTCACCACCCGAGTGTTCGAATGTACATATCGTTGATAAGTCCTATTGATCTTAAATCCTTTGGTCTTACTCATAAATCAGACTGATGCACAATAGTGTCCCAAGGCCAGACCAACCATCCCTTCCAGTTGGGTTCTGACGAATTGCAAGAACCATTTTGTATCATGGCATCTAGTGGATCCTCACTGGAATGTGTGAAATGCTACCAGTTCTCAAACGGTGAGAATGCAGGAATACAGATTTTGTATCCTTTATGTATTTCCAAAAGTTGAAACCCTCTACAGACAGCTGGGAAAGAAAAGGAGCAGAGTATATCAGATTGGTGTTTGTTAGCATATTTTTCTATGCAGCTGTAGGTGCAAACTTAAAATAAGTGTCCAGGTCTGAAAAAAATGAAAAATGAGCAAACTTGTGGGCTAATGTTTTTGAACTACCTTTTGGTGGTGTTGGGCAGTGTTTTCATTGGGTCAAATTATAAACAGCACACGGGATACTTGCTTTGTGTGAAAAATGTAACCATAATGTTGAGAACATAACATATCACCGTAATTAGATGTACCATCATACAATTCATCAGAAAAAAACCACAGTTGACTGCTCTAGATCTGCTAGCATGTTATATACTGTATCAATGTCTCAATCATCATAGAAAGTACTAGAGGTGATGATATAATTTAAGGATATTTAAAACAAATATGGTATTTGTAAAAGTTCAGTTAGACCGTACACATCATATGATACCCTGTCCCACACTATTCCTTCCAGAACTGGAACTGCTGTAATGTTCATCAGGGGCATTTCCCTTTGGTCAATGTGCCATGATACATGTTGCTACGTTCACAAGTTGAACTTGTTCAAAAGTCCGTTCAAAAGTAGGGAAAAGACATTCATCAAACCAATCCAGAGGACCAGGAAAAGTAATCGGATTGTAATACAGAGGTGTAACCAAGGAGTAACTAGGTATGTCTTTTGCATCCAAAGATGGAGAGCATACACTTGTAGCTTGAATGGAAGAGGTGGTGGCGATGGCATCTTGGGTTCAATTAAATCTGATGAGAAATAGCCATAGTTCACGAAGTAGCCTGATGCTGTTCGGTCTATTTTTTGCAGCTCAGCAGGTTTTAAGAACTGGGAGAGGACTCGCTCCATGGCATATTCACGTAAATGTTGTTAATTTTTCAAATTGAAATTTGTGTTTTTGTACTAGTTGACTGTATAGTTGAAGTTGTTTCTACAGGAAGGAGAATTACTTCATTCTCGTTTACTGTTTCCAGTTGGATAGTGGAATCTTCTTTAGTAATAAAAGCTTCCATCTGAACTTCCTGAACGGCAGCGAGAGGAGTGTGGTAGCTATCCCAGGAGCCCTCGCAGCCTACTGTTGAGAATCGGCCACATAGTGTGGTTTGATCACATCAATTGAGATATTCCTTTTGTCACGTCGACCAGCAAGAGGTGGAATAAGTACAGTTCTGGTACCTTAGACAGCCAGGACAGGACAGCCCAAATTCTTTTTCGTCCTCAATTTTCTCCCTGACCTGATTCCCAATCTTCTGATCCCAGCCAGGTCCTGCTGGTACAACCTTCACTTCTCCAGTCGCAGTGCCTTTTATTTGGATGTTGCTTAGTGTGTCCCGGAATTCCTTTAGTTAGTATAAAACAGCCAAATGTTCATTGATGTCATGCGTTGTCTGCCGCCAGTGTGCTGTAATCGAGGTCTGGGACCCACATTCTCACGCCAAGATTTCATAGGGATTTTCTTGGCATATTATTGAGTTACTTCTGGACCCCATGTAGTTGATGGACCCAACTGATACCTGAACCTAGTAAACTTGCTGTTAAGGGTTGCTTTATGTCTCGGTTTTCCCTCAACTACAGAATTTACCTCAGGATGATGAGGGAGGAGTACCGCAGGGTCACACCCAAACTTCCCATGGCTTCTTTGTAAGCAGGAGAGCTAAATGCTCGTTGGAATGTAGTGTGCCAATTGTGTATTTCCTGATAAAGACTCGCAAATCCAGAATCAGTTCGAGCATCAACCGACCGCTGTGGCCATACCCACAGGAATCAAGAGCACGAATCTACTGTCACCAAGATGTACTTGTAAGCCCCATCATATTGTAAGCGACTGCAGTGATCCAAAGAAACTTAAGCCAAAGGCTTGTTTGAGACCAATACAGGTGTCTGTGGCGGACATGCTACGGAGGATCCCTTCATCTGCTGGCAGATGTCAAATTTGAGGACAAAGTCCTTGGTCTGTTTTGTAAGACCAGGCCACCTATAGCGTTGCTTCAGTAATGAAACTGTAGCAGTAATCTCTGTATGTGCTGACCCCAGACCCTCATGCACAGCTAGTATCAACCCCAATTTGCGATCAGTGTTTGGTATAACTCTATCCCCCACTCTTGTAATCTGAACATTCGGAATGTCTTGTGCATCTAATTTGTAGGATTACTTGAGTGGAAAGCCCTTAGACAAGTGCGTCTCATTGCACGCAGCATTAACAGCCACCATGAAGACTCCGTGTGCGAATAACATGAGCCAGTGGCAAGTATTCTTTCAGGTTGGCCACCTGTTCCCAAAGCATTTTATGCTTGATTGTGTAATCCTTGGAATCTCAATCCATTCTGGCCCCAATAATTAAAATATTCATTATATGACATGAGACAGTTATACGAATCACACACTATAAGTGTGGGGAATCCATGATTCGTATTTTGTAGTACCAGTATGAGGGCCTTTTGCTCTGCCAGCTGCGCTGTACAGTCTCTTAGGGATTGCATCTCAGTTTTTTAGGACTGAATTTTCCAACATGCAAGCGCCCCTTTATGATTGCGTATGCCATGGAATATTGGTGTCTTGTCCCTACGGCAGGCTGAGCAGACCCTTCAGTGTAGACAATGTAATTATATCGTTCTAGAGGCATTATTCCATTCGACAAAGGATATTCTTGTCCATACTACAAAAATGCCTGTGTTTGTAATGTAGAATCAAATCTGTAGTCCAAATCTGTTGCAATGAGAGAGTTAGCCCATTGTATCCATCCTAGATGTAATGTTTTAGCATTTGGAACGCTCGCTTAGGTGATTGCCTCTAAGGTCGGTACCAGGGTAATGACAATAATGTGTTTTCCCTGAGCTAGTTTCCTCCTACTCTCTCTCTCGCTCTCCTCCTCTCCTCCCCTCTCTCTCTCGCAGTCTGTACCGCTGTGAGAATTCTCTCAGTGGGTGCAAAACGCCTTTCAGCTTTTGTGTAAAAATTTGTATGCTATAGGTACTGTATCACATTCGTTGAACGTGATGTATGTATACCCAGTTGGTTCAGCAACTACGCGGATCACCAGGTTAGTCCTGTTTACACATACGTCTAAATGCTTGGAAGCTATCATGTCTGCTTGTACAGAACGTAAAATGTTTGTATGTTCCTGTGTCCAATGTATTATTGAAAAGTCAGATCTAATTAAATCGTAGAATGGTTTTTCCCATTCTGCGTAATCCAAAATATATGTTCTGCCAAAATTAAAAAATCCTAAAATGGATTGTAGTGTTTTCAGAGTCGTCTACAGTTGAAGCAATGCAAGTTTTTCTAAAAAAATATGCCACCAGGTTTTTGACTTCACTTGACAGCTCGTATCCAAAAAATAGGATATTGAGAAGGTCGATTTTAGATTTTTTTAAATTATATTTGTAGCCCAGGTGAGCAAACTGTAGAATTATACAGTCTACTCTGTCCAGGTGTTCCATCAATTCATCGTCCGGCAGGCAGATATCATCTACATAGGAAAACGCCTCCTCATCAAAATTTTGAAGTAACTCTGTCACTTTGTCTGAAACCAGCCCAGGGCTATTCTTACACCCTTGAGGTAAATGGCAATATTACCTCTGTGAAGTTAGCGCTGAAATTGCTGCCAAATATTGACTTTTAGACAATATATTCTGGCAGAAAAATCAATTGGAGATATCTAGTGTTTTGCATTTTTTCCGCACAAAGTTAGTCAGTAGTGCAGCACTGTGTGCATTTGGTATTGCAAATGTGCGAGTAGATGTGTTTAAATGTCTGTAATCTAATACTAGATGGTATGAATTATCTGGTTTCATTACAAGACACAAAGGATTATTCATTGATGAGGTGCAGTTTTCTATCACCTCCTGGTATTTAAGTTGTTGTAGGATTTCCCAGACTTGTTTTTTAGCTTCATGTTCAATTGGGTACTGTCTCTGGTGTTGAGGAACTGATTTTAATGGGACCTTGTGATGAGGTGGCTCATCAACCCAACCAGCATGATTGCGGTAAAGTTCAGGAGCTAGCGCCAACACCTCCTCCTTGGTGTATGAATGTTTATTAGATTCTGGAACAAGGTCAGAGAAGGCAGGTAAAATTCCTGTTTCCCCATTGGGCATTCTATTACAAACCCAGGTTGCCAGTCTTTTTCAGCCAAAAGAGTATCATAACCATATCTCGGGTTCACCCAAAAGAGAGCCTTGATGTTTCTGGGGATGTCCCCCTCCAATTGTATTGTTAACTGATATAAAACATAGGGAACACTTACCCTAGTATCAAGTGTTTCCACCGTAATATGCTCGCTCAGCTCTACCGCTGCCAGATAATCCATCAGGTTCTGGCAGCTATTGTGACTTCTGCTGTGCTGCCCAGCATCCGTTCCCTGTTCAGAAGCAGTCTTCAGTAGACTGGGCATGTCTTATTTTAATCCCAGCTACTTTTTTTTATTCAGGTTTAGTATTCTTTGGTTTGTCTTCTTTTTTAATGATGTAGTCTTATGAGAGTTGTGATTGCTACCTTGGTTTCAGGCGCTCTTCTGATTTGTGCTCTGACTGTCCACCTCTCTCCGAATGTGTAGTGGATGACTCCTGAAAGGAATGAGAGGAACGTGTATCAGTATCACGATACACATCAGGCTTTCTAATGTTATCACTGTTTCTAAATTTGTATTTCTTTTCAGTGGCCTCCTGTCGAGGAGACCCACCCCGTGATTGTGTTTTGTTTTAAATTTTTTGTTTGTCTCATTTCTTCTTTGAAAAATCAGGTACTTGCTTAGTTATCCTTTTCAGAATTGCTCTTATAGTTGTGGTTTCCAAGGTCTGACTCCCGCACTAGCTCTACCTAGCATAGCATAGTTCTCTTCGATAATTTTAAGTAATTCCTGCTCCTGTTGTGCAGGAGTGAACTCCGTCAGACGTTGGTGTATAGCTAATGCTGCTGCCTCACCCTTTATGTTACCTAATATAATGGCTGATTCTGCTGCATCAGGCAAGAAAGCCAGTGAAGGGGTACCATGGGTTCCGATATAAACAGCAGCGAAGACTGTATCCCAAGTTGCACAGTCTTCCACCGGAGGAGCCATCCCCATTGGCAAGCAAATAGTTAACATTCTGTGTTTTTACTGCAGGTCCGTATAGGGTAATACTGCTTCAAGCTGGTGCAGGGCCGTATGGTAGTGTTTGTGGGCTGATAACTGTGGTAGCCAATTGTGGTTGTGTGACTTGAGCAGTCCAGGCGGGGTTAACTGTTATGTTCTCATTATGAACTGTGAAAGATTTCTGTAAATCTTTACTAAATCTCTGTATAGTGTGCACATTTCCGCTTCAGTTAGCAGTGTTACGCTGCGGTGTGTATCTGAAAGAAACAGGTTAGTGTTAGATTTCTTACCTTAGAATATCCCCAGGCGTCGGGCTGGATCCGGAAAGTTTTCGCCAGCAGTACTCTTGCGCGTCGGTAGGCGTCGTCTGCGGCTCTGCGTCTGTCGTCGTGATCACCGGGATGACGTAGTCGGAGTACTTAGATGCCACCTTCGCACGCTGACGTCAGTCCTTATTTTTTCCGCGCCAGCTAGCGCAGATCCGGGAAGAGCATTACTCTTAGTCATTTTATGACTAACTTTTTGATCTATTTTGGATCTCTTTTTCGAGTAGACTACGACTCCTGGTGCCGTAGGGATGCCTGGCTTCAAGCCGTGCGACCCCTGTCACCGCCTGATGTCAGTGACTGACCCCCACCATCGGTGTCTCTACTGCCTCTGTGCTGACCACGACGACAAGTCGTGCCCAGACTGCCGGGCCTTGACTTCGAAAGCTAGGCGCGAGTGGTCCCGCAAGCTACTTGAGATCCGGCAGTCGGTTCCGCACCGCTCGAGGTCCCGGTCGAGGAGGAGATCGAGGGACCGGTCGCGGAGCCGCAGTCGTCGCTCATCGAGTCATCGCCAGCACTCGTTGGGCTTCAAGTCCTCCGGTAAGTCGAGACACTCAAAGAAGAAGTCGAAGAGGCAACATCGCTCTTCAGACTCCCCTCGCGCGATGCGGCTGAGGGTTCAGGCGACAACGCCCGTGCGACTCCGTCGGAGCCGCAGGGGCCGCCTCCAGGCCCATACCCTCCGGTCCCTGGCCTGCGAGCGACTCCGGAGGAGATTCGGGATTTCCTCATTGCCATGAGGACTCCCTTCCCTCCGTTGAGGGTTGCCGGCGTGCCTTCGGGTCCCGCAGACCCAAGTTGGGGCCTAGGCGGGCCGGAGGGTCCGGCCGCGCGTTGCGGGTGCTTCGGCCCCGGTGTAGTCGTCATCTTTGGTCCCGACGCCGCCGGCCCCCGTGGGATCCGTCCCTGGATCCCGGTCGACGCCAGTTGACCTTACGACCCCTCCGCTGGCGCCGACCCCCATGGTGTCGCTCCCGGGGCCGTCCTCAGACGACATTGGCCCCGGTCCGGGTCCGGCGTTGCTCGGCGCCATCTCCGGCGTCGATGGGTGAGGCCTTCACCTACGACCCGGCTCGGTCATTCCAGCCTGTTTACCAGGACACGGATAAAGGGGAGGACTGGGAGGGCTCTGAGGAGCCTCTGGCACAGCAGTGCCAGTTGAGCCAGGACTGGGCAGACGAGCTAGGGGAGGCCAAGTGGTCTAGACACTTCGCCCGACACTGGATTCATCTCTCCTCCCTCCGTGGCTAAGGAGGAGGGTGCCACTTATGGTGTGGTGTTGCACAGGGCAGCCAAGGCATTGGCTCTTGAGCTCCCTGCTGCAGCCGTGAGGACTAATCTCCTCACTGAGGTGCTTCAGCCGCCAGTAAGCTCCTCGGAGCCTCTGCTGCCATTCACTGAGGCCCTCACAGACGTTCTGTTGGGCACCTGGTTCAAGCCCTCCACAGTGCCCCCTGTGGATCGGAACGTGGCCCGACGCCATCGCCTGGCTCCGGGCGACCCTAGCTTTCTGTCCGTGCACCCCACCCCCGAGAGCCTGATGATCCAGGCCTCTACGTCCCAGACCGCATTCCCGAACGCTCCCCCGGATCGGGAATCCAAAAGGTTTGACTAGTTTGGGAAGAAACGGTTCTCCTAATTGAGTTTGGGGTTGTGGTCTATCAACACCGCATGCCTTTTGTGCCGTTATTGCGGACGTGCTGCCCCAGTGCCCGGAGGAGGCCCGAACCCGGCTCGTCCAAGCCCTTGCGGAGGGGCAGGATTCGGCGCGTTATTCCATCAGGTGTGGACTGGATACCACGGACTTGCTGGGAAGGGCGATTTCCACGACGGTGGCGGTTTGCCGCCACGCCTGGCTGAGCTCCGCCAATTTCTCGGGCGATGTCCAGGCCACGCTCATGGACATGCCCTTCGATGGGCGTCGCCTTTTTGGCAACAAAATAGACAGTGCGCTTGAGCGTTTCAAGTACTCCAGGGCTACGGCCAAGTCGTTAGGCCTGTCGGGCCAGCACCAGCAAACTTCTGCTTTTCGCCTCTTTTGTGGTCAAGGAAGAGGCACCCCCACAAGTCCTGCCAGCAACAACCTGCAGAACCAGCCTCAACGCGGCCGTGGACGTGGTAACCGTCGTGGCGGTGCCGGAGAACAATGGGAAGGTCAGTCCACATCCTCTACCGCAGCCTCTGCCTCAAAGCCTTCCTAGTCCGACCTTTCAGGCCCATTTGACGCCAGTGGGGGGCAGGGTCCGCCATCACCTCCTCCACTGGCGCTCCATTACGTCGGACAGGTGGGTGCTGCAGATCGTCCCAAGGGGCTACTCCCTCCCCTTCGAGGTGACCCCTCCTGCCATGCCACCGCAATGCCACCACATGTCGGGGGATCACTTGCAACTTCTGAAGGAGTAAGTGAGGAAGTTTTGGCCCTCTTGTCCAAGGGGGCCATCGAGCGCGTCCTGGGCCAGAAGTAGGATGTGGTTAATACTCCCACTACTTTCTGGTACCCAAGAAGGGCAAAGGAGCCCTACACCCTATCTTGGACCTCCGGAGCGTCAACGGCTTCCTCCAGAAGGAGAGGTTCAAGATGCTGACTTTAGCTCAGGTCCTAGCTGTCCTAGACCCTGGAGACTGGATGGTAGCATTGGACTTGCAGGACGCATATTTCCACATCCCTGTCTTGCCGGCCCACCGGCGTTACCTGCGGTTCACGGTAGGCCACAAGCACTTTCAGTTTACCAGGCTCCACTTCGGCCTTACCAGCGCCCCTCGGGTGTTCACGAAAGTAATGGCGGTGGTCGCAGCTCATCTGCGCAGACCAGGGGTTTCAGTCTTCCCCTATCTCGACGACTGGTTGTTGAAGACGGGCTCGCCCCAAACCGTTGTTTCCCACATCCAGACTATGGCCGACCTCCTGCACTCGCTGGGGTTCTCCATCAATGTGCCTAAGTCGCACCTGTGTCCCTCTCAGAAGATCCTTTTCATCGGAGCGGTCCTGGACTCAGCACAGTTTCGGGTTAATCCACCCGAACAGCGGGTTTGGGATATTCAGGCTCTGATTCATATCTTTCGGCCTTTATTCCGAGTTTCGGTCAGCTTGACGCTGGTGCTCCTGGGGCTGATGGCCTCCTGCATCCTTCTGGTGCATCACGCCAGGTGGCGGATGTGGGCTCTGCAGTGGGACCTGAAGTTTCGGTGGGCACAGCATCAAGGCAACCTATCCGACCATGTCCTGGTCTCGGAGGGCACTGCGAGTCAGTTGCAGTGGTGGGTCAGGAACCGTGATTGGGTCAGCTGCAGATCCCTCTCCCTACCCCAACCGGAGCACGTAGTTGTGACTGATGTGTCCCTCCTAGGATGGGGGGGGGGGCACATGGGAGAGGCGGAGATCAGAGGACTCTGGTCTCCATATCAACCTTCTGGAGCTGCGGGCGATCCGTTTTGCTCTGAAGGCATTTCTTCTCTCTGTCCGGGGAAGTGTAGTGCAGGTGTTCACGGACAACACCACCGCCATGTGGTACTGCAGCAAACAAGGCGGGGTGGGGTCGTGGGCCCTTTGTCAGGAGGCTCTGCGCATCTGGACATGGCTGGAACACCAGGGCGTCACCCTGGTGGTTCAACACCTGGCAGGTTCCCTGAACGCCAGGGCGGACAAACTCAGCTGCCAGTGCATGATGGATCACGAATGGCGTCTGAACTCATAAGTGGCGCAAGGTCTCTTTTGGCAGTGGGGAGGGTCTTGGTTATATCTATTCGCCACCGAAGAGAACGTGCAATGTCATCAGATCTGCGCGTTGGAATTTCCAAGGCGGCACTCGCTCAGAGACGCTTTACGTCGAGAGTGGAGCTGCGGTCTGTTGTACGCCTTTCCGTCTATACCACTTCTGCCCAGAGTGCTGAAGAATATGAGGCGAGACCGGGCCCAAGTCATCCTTGTGACTCCGGACTGGGCACGAAGATACTGGTATCCTGAACTACTCAGCATTTGTCGATTTCCCCCGATTTGTCTGCCTCTTCAGGATGACCTTCTGTCGCAGTAGCAGAGGACGGTCCTCCACCCGAACCTGTCCAGTCTCCACCTACATGCGTGGAGATTGAGCGGCGACAGTTGAGGCCATTTGACTTGCCTCCTGAAGTCTGTGAAGTGATTCTGGCAGGCAGGCGTCCCTCCACAAAATCGGTATACGACTGCAGGTGGAACAAAATTGTGGCATGGTGCACAGCAAAGGCTGTAGATCCACTCTCTGCCCCCCTTTCAGAGGTTCTCCTCTTTCTTCTCTTTCTTGCCCAGCAGGGCTCTGCTCTGGGCACTATCAAGGGCTACCTCTCGGTCATATAAGCCTTCTTGAGGCTTCCTGATCAGCCTTCCCTTTTCAAGTCCCCTGTTGTAAATTGATCCTTGAAAGGCATCACACACGTTTCCTCCTGTTCCTTTCGTGATGCCTCCGTGGGACTTAAACCTTGTACTGACTTATCTGATGTGTGCTCCCTTTGAGCCACTTCATAACTGTCCTCTATGTCTTCTGACTCTTAAAACTGCATTTCTGGTTGCCATTTCCTCTGCCAGGAGAGTGAGTGAGCTCCAGGCTCTATCTTCTAAACCTCCTTTCCTCTCTGTCCGTCCGTACAAGGTTGTTCTGAGGACTCGTCCTGCTTTCCTGCCCAAGGTGGTTACAGCCTTTCATATCAGGCAGTCCATCACCTTGCCCACCTTCTTTCCGCATCCCTCGAAAGAGGAAGAGAGGCTCCACCGTCTGGACCCAAAACGTGCGCTCTCCCTCTATCTCAACCGCACACGCCAGTTCCGGGTGGACGACCAGCTCTTTGTTGGTTACGTGGGCGCTAAGAAGGGACGGGCGGTACACAAGCGGACCATCTCTCGGTGGGTCGTTTTGTGCATCAAGGTCTATTTATCCTTGGCGAAAAAGGAGCCTCCTGTGGGGCTGCGCACCCATTCCACTCTGGCCACGGCGGCAACTACTGCCCTGGGTCGGGGAGTCCCCTTGCATGACATCTGTCAGGCAGCCACGTGGGCCTCGCTGCACACGTTTGCTAGGCACCACTGCCTGGACAGCCAAGTCTGTAGAGATGGCTTTTCCGGCCGTTCTGTTGTCCAGGACTTTCTGGTGTGATCTTGGTTTGCAGACCCACCACCGGAGTTGGTATTGCTGGGGTATCTATTCTAAGTTAAGGAATCTAACACTAACCTGTTACTTTCAGATGAACAAGTTACTTACCTTCGGCAACGATATATCTGTAAGAAACAGTAGTTAATGTTAGATTCCTTACCGCCCACCCATCCTCACCGTTCTGTGAACCGATATCTAGGGTTAAGATATCTCCCTTTGAGGGCCCTAGTTTCATGACACCAGTATTTGTTTCTATCATGGCTCTGCGTTCCTGGTGCGGAAAGCTATGTACACAACTGACGTCAGCGCGCGAGGGCGGCGTCTAAGTACTCAGACTACATCATCCCGGCGATCATGACGCCAACGACGGACGCGGAGCCGCAGACGACACCTACCGTCGCGCAAGGGTAGTGTTGACAAAAACTTTCCGCATCCAGCCTGACTCCTGGGGATATTCTAAGGTAAGGAATCTACTGTTTATTACAGATATATTGTTACCGAAGGTAAGTAACTTGTGCATTCAGCTCAGCCCTGCCATGTCGCTCCTTCTTTGCTGGGCGTACCGAGTCTCACGTTTTCTGTAGTGTGGGGGAGGGTGCCTTTAAAGCAATTAATGTGTTCTTCATACGTGAGATGAATTTCTATTTCTGCGTATGGAGTGTATTCCTCTGATGTTTCATCTTCAATGTAGGTATGAAATATTTGTGTAAGTACATTTGCATCTTGGAATTTAACCCATGAATAGAATACTACTGTTCTGAATGCTTGGTGTGCCTCAACCACGACTGTAACGTCTCCACCCGTTGGCTGGAAACCATACTGAAATAATTTTAGAGTAACCGCATGTCTGCAGTTTTCTGCTATATTTAGTGCTCCTTCTTCCTCAATGTTTTCTCCAATGTCAGACATGGTTCTAAAGCAGAAGGGAAATTAGTAGATTAATTTATGGAGATAGGGTAGGCACAGTTTGGGAAATTTTTATCCTACAAGCTTGAATAACCTACAGCCAATTCATAGGGTATACCTACTCAGCTGAGGCGGATTTCCCTACCACCAGAGACTTCTCCAGTTTGGAAGGAAGTAGAAGTCTCTGAGAAAGCACAACTGAACTACTCTGGTAGACCTTTAAATAAGAACCCAACCAACATTGGCGGCACTATTTGTGTAGTTCCATCTAATGCCTAGACTCATTCCAGGGTATGTTGGCTTAGAGACCAGCTAGATCACAGTTCCACCTCCAACCCCCCCTAACCCGAGCAGTGAGCAAATGGTTTCTTGCAACCACTGAACAGGACAGCACTGACACCTCCGGGATCGTGGTAACAGATCTAGAACCTTTCCACTCAGTCACATGTGCTCTTTTGTTCTCACAGGAATATACAGGGATTACACAATGGGACGTTTTCAATATATTTATCGAACCAACTTTGCAATAATCAGTAAACCGAAGCAGATGAAAGTGATTACAAGCACCAAAAGAGTAAATATCAGATAGTTCCACCATGGTGCTAAGACAGTGTAAATATTCAGGCATATAATACAAGGTAGAAATTGGGCGTACTCCTACTATGCAAACCCTGCTTTATGTGTGTCTAGAGTGTGTGTAGGTATAGAGCCAAGAATGCCCCCAAGGGATAATCCAATCCTATTACCTGCTGGGAGAGAATATAGGACACAGTGCTAGCCGCGAACTGGGTACCACTCATGGAGTTGTCCGACTGTTTCGTGGTGAAGTCTGAACATGCAGGGACCCTTGGTGTCAGCTGAAGTGCCTTTTCTGCTAATCCTCTGAGTTGCTTATTATTTATAATAAAAAGCATCCTTGCGATGTACGTATAAATAAGCAATGTTATGGATATGTAGAAGGCCCTGTCGCCCCGTGGATCAAGATAGAACAACATTTGTACATTGTGTGTAAAAACCTTGTACTTGGTGTTTGAGGCATCGTGATAATGTTATGGTAAGCCCAACGTGTAAACAGAAGTAGTTTCAGAGAAACTAATCCAACATTGTGATGCACGTGAATGTGTAAAAGGTCACAGCAGTAATATTATTGTGCAAAAAAGAAGATAATTTAGAACATGTGCAGCTTCACTACTTTGGTCTAACCAACAGTCTCAGAGCTTTCTAAGAGTAGGAGCAAAGTGAGTGTGCGGGAAGGCACCAGAGATAAGAAGTCCCAATCCATCCTTACAAATCACCTGTTGTGATATGATTTCTGAAAGGTTTGGTGCACATTTCTGCCAAAGGCCTTCCTTGTTCCTCAGTGGGACCATTACTTTGACCCGATGTTTCTGATCGGTACATGTTTTGAGCACATGTTTCCTATGACTTCCCTACATCAAGTTTTTCTAGTTGCAGCAACTTCTGTGAATAATGTTTTTATCTTGACACATTTGCTAACTGCTCAAGGTCAAATGTAAGATCGACTTTTACTAATTGTTTCCTTTCTATTCTTGGAGAATGGTTTTAACTTTTCTTTCAATTATTTATCAGTTAATGGTTTTTGTCAAGTGAGCTGACAAGAATTGTAAAATAGAAGGATGTAAAATGTCAGTTTTTTTTTTCTCCAACAACATTTAAACTGCTTGTAAATGAATAGGAAAAGTATTTCAAAATATAACTGGAATTATGAAATTACTTTGTTTTATAATTCAGAAGTGTGATGCAAACAAAGATTTAAATAGGAGCAAAGCAAATCAGAATACTTTACTTGATGATGTGGAAATGACAAATATTGCCGACACTTTATTTCCAAACATTGTACACTATATCGTTTTAAAACCACATGTCCGTGACACATTCTGTGGTCATTTCATTGTAAAATCTGCTGAATGCAGATTACAGTGTGCTGCTACTTTATGTTTTAGTTATCTATTTATTAAAAGTGATAGTTTTTACTCGATTTGAGAAACATTCCTGCCCCCACCCTGATGACATTGCAGTTAATAAACTAAGAAGCAAGTCAGTGGTCATGTGTATCCTTTGTGGCTAAACTTGTATTCTATATGGAGGTAATGTTTACTTTATTAAATCAAACAAAATAGTTTTCTGTACAGCAGACGTGCTGAACTTGTGTATTTAAAGGTGCTCTCACATGTGATAAAGAAGAAAATGGTGTCTCAGTGAATTAAAATACTTGTCCAGGATCACATAATTTGAAACCAGTTTATGGATCAAGAGCATTATAATTAGGTTGAGAAGATTATTTAAATCATTAGACCTGCAGGTCTAGTAACGTTTCTAGGATTTTTCGAGGCCTGTTGATAAACAATCAATATAAGAGAGTTGGCGGCATCGTAATTATTTACTGCAACTATATTAAGACTACCAATTAATCCTTTTCACATTTGAACTGTGAAGCCCTTGTGTTCAATTTAAAAATCCATAACACCTATTCCTTCAATAGCCTTCTGATTTATCGCCCCCCCCCCAGGAGCAAGGGAGAATCATATTTAATCCCTATTGGGATTTATGGAATCCTGTGTAGATTTCCCTAACTTTAATATCCATGGTGATTTCTATTTAGAATGTGTGGACGAAAGAGACACAGAGCATTTAACTGACAATGTCTAGGGCTTTGACCTCCTACAACAGGTAAAACTACCAACCCACGTGGCCAATCATACGCTAGACTGATAATCCAGATTTAGTGGTTGGGAAAGTCTCACCTTTAGCCTGAGCTGATCATAAGGCCATTATGTTCAAGTTAATTAGTGCCACTTTAAATGCCTCGACATTGAATATATCAGCAGCGATAAAATGCCACTCTTGGAAGAAAATGGACAATCTTAAACTAAACCTGTTTTGTGAATCCCCGGCTAGACTCAGACTGTGTTGAGCAAGCAGTGGGCAAGTGTGCTATGTGGGTTCACGCAGCAGTCTTCCAACTTGCCCCTATGAAACTCAGGCCTAATTGTAGGTCCTCACAATCGGTGCACTTGTACTCTCTTGAGTTGAGAGAACTTAAAAGAAAATGCAGGCACCAAGAGGAATTTGGAGGCGTAACTACTGCCCAGAGGAAAATTACAAAGTATAAATTTATGATAAAAGAATACAAAGCCAAAATTCACGTAATTAAACACATTTTTTCATGAGCAAAATTAAGGTAGCTGGCAACTCCGGCAAGGCTTTTTTTAAAAGTAAAGTCACTATCTAATTTTTGCAATAAAAACGCTGGGACACCGGCTCAACAGTTATGTGACAAAATATCCAATTTCTTTTTCATGTTATGTTACTGCACTTATATAGCGCATGGCTACCTGGAGGTCTCCCAGCGCTATCAGTGCGAAACATCTCTTCTGAAATCTCAGAAAGGGCTATTCTGAAATAGCCAGGTCTTTAGTAGTTTGCAGAACAAGAGTTCCTGTGTGGATGATCTCAGGAGGAGGGGGAGGGAGTTCCACAGCTTGCCAACATTAAACTGAAAAGACAATCCTTCCCATCTCAATCATCTGATAGACGGGCATTTGTCAAGGAGGACATTAGGGGAGCAAAGAGTTTGCTCACACAAGTAGGGAGAAATCGGGGAACGGGTGATCAGTGGCCCGGTGTTAAGAAAGGCACTGTGGGAAATGCAGAGTACTTTAAACTTAAAACGTTCAGCTACCGGAAGCCAATGCAGAGATTTCTAACTAGGTGGGTGGAGTGATGTTTGTGGACATTCTAAAGAACATGAGCCGCTGCATTCAATACTACTTGTTGTTTCCTCAGGGTCCTTTTGGGGGCAACCAAATAGAGGGAATTTCCGTAGTCCAGGCGAGAGAGTATGAGGGCCTGGACCACTAGTCTCCTAGGGAGTGGTGGAAGCAAAGAAATTATTTTTCTGAGCATCCTTAGGATGCCAAGGCACAATGCTGCAAACTTGATTGCCTGGGCCTTCAAATTTAAGGAATAGTCCAGCCATATACCCTGGCTTTTTATGGCCTTTTTAGGAGTAGGTGCAGGTCTTAGGCAGTTTCGTCAACCTAGCTCCATCGGAGGTTTAGAATTATTGCCAAGAATTAGGAGCTCACTTTTGTTTCCATTCAACTTTAAACAGGAGTTATTAATCCAGGCGTCGACCTTCGTATTGCACGACATTAGTCAGTTGTCGCATATATAAGTTAGAGTGTAGGGCTCAACGAGGTGCCCTGAGGAACACCATATTTAGGCAGGAAAGAGACAGAAGTACAGCCACCCTCAAAGATCTGGAAGAATCTGTCCCCTAAAAAGGATTTGAGCCATGCGAGGGCCCGACCCAAAATTCCCACGTCATTTATTTGTTTAATGAGGACATCATGATTAACAATATTGTATGCTGCGCTGCGACTCAGGAGGATGATGAATACCATCCCTCCTCGATCCAGTCGTTCTTTAGCATCCTCTACCATTGCCAGGAGGGCAGTCTCTGTGCCAAGGTGCGGATGAAGTCCTTACAGAATGTGGCAGCAAGACTGCTTTTGAACATCCCCAAAGGATAACCAACTTCAGCAGGTTTTAAATCACTGCACTGGCTTCCTATCCAGCAGCCTGTTCCACAAAGCACTTCTCGGTGGTGGTGCCGAGGAAATTTCAAGAATGTTGTCACCCTACATCCCTCCGCGTGCTCTTAGATCTGCCAACTTACGTCTACTTCAGATTACTAAGATTAGGCGGGCAAGATGGGGAGGAAGGACATTATCGAATGGCACAGAAAAATTATGGAACAAATTGCCAAAGGCCATGAGAGTCCAAGCAAATCGGCAGCTTTTTAGGAAAGATCTGAAAACATGGCTTTTCTCATCCATCTAGTTCTTCTGGCAATATAAGCCTTTTCCTCTGACATACACTAGCGCCAAGACGCCACTGCAGTTGAGCGCTTTATAAACATACATCCTATCCTATCCTATCCTATGAAATCTGGTTGGGTGTGATGAAGAATGCCATGGCTTTCTAGGAAATCAACTAGCGTGGAATTGACCTGATTCTCCAGGAGCTTCTCATAACTGAGAGAAGGGAGATAGGTCTGTAGTTTCTCAAGTCCAGGGGGCAAAGTTGGATTTTTTTCAGCAGAGCCTTCACCATGGCCTGCTTCTAGGTTGGATGAACAATACCATTAGCAAAAGGTTTAGTAAGTCTAACAGGGTGGGATGAATTTCCTATGCCGACTTACCTAAAATACAGGGAGAGGTGGAATCCGTGGGTGAGTCTGATTTAACTGTGGCTAAGATGTCCCAGAATTTGTCTAACCTGAGGTTGAGGAATGCAGTAAGACCGTGGGAAAGGAGTGTTGATTGGTCCTCCAAGTTGAAAGCTTCTTTGGGAGGTTGGAGCGCCGAATAGATGTCCTGGACTTTCTTCTGGAAGAATAGAGCAAGGTCATTGCACTGGGAACGTGAAGGTAGAGGGGCAGGACCTTTGGAGGAAGGCCCAAATAATGTTTTTACTACATGGAATATTTCCCTTGCAGAATTAGAGGCGAGCTTAATTCTTTCCTCATAATGTGCTGCTTAGGCTTGTCTATTCCCAGCTGATAAATTTGCATCTTTTCCTGGTATTTCGGTTTGCTAGTTTTGCTATTTTCTTTCCTCCAGCACTTTTCTATTTTTTTGCAGTCTTATTTTAGGGTACGAAGGGTGGGGTTTACCATGATGCAAACTTATCTTTGGTCCTTTTGGTGCGCATTTAATGGGGATCACCTGATTAAGGGCTGAGGTAAACCACTGTGATACTTTTTCATTGGCTATTACCGAGTCGGAGACCAGGGTAGGTCTGGTATTCTTAAGGACCTGTATTCAGGCGTTAGTGGGTTGTTTCAGCTAGAACCGATCTTTATATGTAGTGGGTTCGGGGCATGGGGTAATAGAGCTTTTTTTTTTTAAGTAAAAGCGATCAGAAGATGGTCATACCAATAACAGGATGGGAATGCCAACTTTTAAATAACTGCTATTTGAAAAAATAGGGTCCTGAAGATGGCCTTTTTCATGTGTGACCCCCTCACATTCTATTAGAGTTGTAGGACTTGATGATCTTGAAGTAGGCTGGAGGCCTGAGCGCCCGCTGGCTCTACCAAATGTACATTACAATCCCCTAATAAGGAAAAATTAGCTTTGGTGCATGCAAACGATGCCAAAGTTTCACGTGGGGACTGGAGAAAATTTCCGCATTGACCTGGGGGCCAGTATAGTAGGACTTCTGGGAATGTGGTAGTAGCGGAGAAGGAGACAGAGAATAAAACACAGTATTCTAAAGGTAAGAAGTGTGCAAATAGAGATATCCATCAGAAAAATAGGCTGCTTACCTTCTGTAACACTTTTTTTGGTGAATAGACACCTAACCACAGATTACCAACGGTCCCCAGCCTCCCCATTTTACATATCTTAAAAAGATTCAAAGTTAGTTATGTAGTAGGGGATCTCTGTGTATAGTCATAATCTAGTGAATAGTCCCGCCCATGTGCGAGGACCCTGGCAATCAAAAATAATCTCTTAAATTGTCAAAAAATTGCAGAACTGCAAAGACACTTAAGAGAAAATTTAAAGACAAATAATGCAGCCTATATCCACAGGCTACACTGTCCAGTACTTCATCTAGAAAATTCCACCAAAAATCCACAAACAGCAAAGCCTGTCCAGATTTCCCTTGCTTTTACTGCAAAAACCCCTCAAAAATGATAGAGAGGAAGGCATGGACAGACAAGCCCCATAGGCTGCCATTATGTGGCTTAAATAGGATACTGTGCCTTCAAGAGAACCTTCCAGAACTTTCTCCCAGTATCCCAGAATGCATAGCAGGTCCAACTTACTTTCAGTTCTTTTTTCCGGCTCCTGCTTACAGGACCCTGTGCATTGAGCTCTCCCTTTTTCAAGGGTTTATTGGATTTGTTACACTTTTTGGATTTAAAAGTGTTCTCATTTGATTCTTGGTGTTTCCTTTTCACTTCTGTGTGTTTGTTCAGGCTTTTAGGGATCTAAAATGCCTGCTTTATTCGACAAGTGCCCAGCATGTGGAAGGAAGAAGGCCAAGACTGATCCACACGACGTCTGCATTATTTGCCCTCCTGATGAACATGTCCCTGAAGGTTGTGACATCTGCCAGGCCTTTTCTACAAGGACCCTGAGGGAAAGGCAGAAGATTAGGCTCCAAGGCCTGGAAGAAAGGCGACTGCAGGCTGCAGGTGGGTCTAGGCAGGCTGGGAAGGCTCCCTCTGCCCCTGCTGAGGCCTCTGGGGGGCTCCCCAGAGGCAGGAAGACCAGCAAAAGGTCCCGGTCTCCGTCGACGTCGATAGCATCGACGACGACGACGAGAGGGATGACGACGGTGTGTTCCCCTTCTCCCCGGGGCTCCGTGTTGAGACAGCGTGGAAGATAGACGTCGAGAGGCCTGGCTAGGCCGCCGTCGAAGTCACCGCCGACGTCGACGTCGAGGCATCGTCGACGTCGAGGCATCGCCGTCGACGAAGACACCGGCGCTCGCCGTCGAAGCGACACCGCCGGTCGCCGTCGACCAGTTCGACGTCGAGGGGATCCTCGGCGTCGAGGACCGTGAGGAAACGGTCATCGAGGAGAAAGAGTCGACGCTCGCCGTCAAGGTCTGACCGGTCGTCGTCGAGGGGGCGACGATCGGCGTCGAGGAAGAAACACTCGACGTCGAGGAGACGGCGTTCGACGCCAGAGTCGAGGGATCGCCGTTCCACGCCTGAAAAACGACGCTCGACGTCGAGCAGGAAGAGATCAGCGTCACCAAGGTTCTCAACCTCCTCTAAGAGGCGCAGGAGGGATTCTGGCGCCAAAAGTCACGCTGGATCTGGTGAAGGACGTAGGAGGCGTCGCTCACGCTCTGGAGGGTCTGGATCACAGGCCCCTCCCTCGAAGAAGTCATCGGGCACGGTGTACTCGGTGGTATATACACCGCCAAGGCCTATGACCCCTCCTCCTCTACCGAAGGAGGCTCCTCCGGCTAAGCCGCCGCTCCCCTCCCTACCTCCGCCGTCTCCTGCGGGGCAGCCTCCACTGCCGGTCCCTCCTCATAGGCCACCGAGGTCGGTGTCACTGCCTCTGCTTCCGACACCTCCTAAGGGTACGCCTACCCCGAAGCCCCAGGATGAGCCAAGGAAGACGCCCCCACGGAAAACGGTGGAGCGCCCACGTGCTGGGAGGTCGCGCTCCCGCTCCAGGAGAAGGGAACGTTCGCGTCACAGATCTTTCACACGATCTAGACGGCGCCACAGGAGACACAGGTCTCGTTCACGGACCAGGTCGTCTGGGACCAGGGACTACTCCCCGACCTTGTCAGATTCGCCGGACACGAGGGTTTCACCGGTCGACGATCTGGTGTCCTTCCAGGACGTGCTGTTAAGGGGTGCGGCGAAATTGGGCATTACTTTGACGGTACCCACCCCAAAGACTTCGGTCATCTTCGAGACGCTCCATCAGAAGCATTTGTCTCGGCCGTTACTGCCGCTGGTGCCGGGCCTGGAAGAACCGGCCCTGGATCTTTTCCTCACTCCAGCGGTGACTAAGGCGGCACCTTCCAGACTGCAGAAGAAGTACCGGGCTCCGGACTCGGACCCGGCCTTTCTAAGGCTGGAGCCCCCTCCAGACTCGGTGATTGTGACGGCGGCGCGCAAACAGCATGCCACCACGCCTTTCTCCACAGTTCCGCCAGATAAGGAATCTAGGTGGTTGGATTCATCTGGGAGAAGAGTTTGTGGGACCTCGGCGACCTCAATGAAGGCAGCTAGTGTCACTGCCTTGTTGGGTCGGTATGACAGAGCCCTCTGGGAATCCCTTCAACAATTTGTGGAACTCCTTCCGCGGGACAAGCGGGAAGACTTCCAGGAGGTGCTTAACGAAGGAATGTTGGTGGCGAATCAAGTCATCAACGCTGCAGCCGACTCTTCTCTTCTGGCGGCGCATGGTTTCTGCCACGGAATAAACCAGCGACGACATGCATGGCTCCGTCTTACCTCTCTGGCAACCCTCTGCTGAGCGTCCGGTTTCAATCTGCCATTCTCTGGCGACACCCTGTTCGGGAAGCACGCTGATGACGAAATGGCCCGCATGAAGGCGGAAGCTGAAACGCTCACAGCGGTGGGTTTGGAGAAGCCCAAGGAGACCAAGAAGACGTACCGTCCGTTCCAACGCCGGTTCGGTGGTCAAGGCAGAGGGCGTGGCCAGTCTTCTGGACAACAGCAGCAACAACAACAGCAGCAGTTCAGAAGACCATTCCAGAAGCGCCAGAGGGGCAGAGGCGGCCATCAGTCGACACCAGCGACTAAGGGCCAGGCCGGGTCTAGGCCCTGAGCACTTACTTCCCCGACAACTGTTACCCGCTCCGGTGGGGGGAAGCATTCAATCTTTTCTGGCAGAGTGGAGAAAAATTACTCAGGACAAGTGGGTGCTGAATATTGTTTGCAATGGATACAGTCTTCGGTTCACCAGCCCTCCTCCATCGATCCCTCCGGTCGGCTCGCAGTATCAGCTGCGCGAGCTCCAGGCGGAGGCCGATATCCTGTTAAGGAAAAGGGCGATGGAAGTCGTACCTCTGTCTCAAAGGGGAAGAGGTCTGTACTCCCGGTTCTTTCTGGTTTGAAAAAAGGACAAGAACGAGTTCAGGCCCATTCTGGATTTGCGACAAGCAAACAAGTGGATTCGCAGAGAAAAGTTTCGCATGCTGTCGTTGCATCAGATTTATCCTCAGCTGCAACGGGGAGACTGGCTGTGTGCCATCGACCTCCAGGATGCTTACTTCCATGTGCCCATTGCACACAAACACAGGAATTTCCTGCGGTTCCAAGTCGGCGCCAATCACTATCAATACACAGTACTGCCATTCGGACTGAAGTCTGCGCCGAGAACATTCTCAAAGTGCATGGCGGTGGTAGCAGCACACCTAAGGAAGAACAAGGTGTTTGTCTACCCGTACCTGGACGACTGGTTGATCAAGGCCTCCTCCTTCACGGAAGCGCAAGCACACTTCCAGAAGACGTGCGTTCTCTTGAACAAGCTGGGGTTGCACATCAACATGTCCGAGTCGGTTCCGACTCCAGTCCAGTTCATTCAGTACTTGGGAGCCTCCATCGATACGCTGTCAGCAAGCGTGTCTCCTTCGGAGGAGCGACGATTATCACTGCTTCGGAAGGCTCGGGCTCTCATGACCGCTCCATCCACGACAGTGAGGACGGTGTCTTCTCTACTGGGATCGATGGCCTCCTGTATCTTCCTGACGCCACATGCACGGCTGCACATGAGACCGTTGCAAGAGTGCTTGGAGGATCAGTGGGATCAGAGGAGAGGATCTTGGGACGACAAGATACGTCTATCTCTGCATGCTCTTCAGTCTCTGAAGTGGTGGTGTTCAGCGGAGAATCTCCTCAGAGGGGTTCCCTTCCACAAGGACATTCCCACTCAGGTTATCGTGACGGATTCTTCTCTCCAGGGCTGGGGAGCGCATTCCGGAGACCTTCAGATTCAGGGGACGTGGTCCCCGATGGAGTCCACGTACCACATCAATTTCCTGGAACTCAGAGCTGTTCACTTGGCACTGAAGGCCTTTCACCCGTCCTTCCAGACCGACTCTCTACTTGTGCAAACGGACAATACGACCACGATGTATTACCTCAACAAGCAGGGAGGATCGAGGTCACGCACCCTGTCGCAGGCGATCTGGCGCTGGCTTCTGGCTCGAGGACTGGCGATAACGGCTACCCATCTGCCAGGTGTGCAGAATGTTCAGGCAGACTCAGTGAGCAGACTGATTCAGGAAAACCACGAATGGGTCATAAACGACGAAGTACTAGGAGAAGTCTTCGCAAGGTGGGGGACTCCAGACGTAGATCTGTTCGCCACCGCCGAAAACAGCAAATGCCGAGGCTTCGCCTCCAGGTACTACCAGCCGGGGACGCTGGGGAATGCGTTATGGATCGACTGGTCGAACAGCTTTCTGTACGCTTTTCCACCCATTCCCCTGATTCCGACGGTTCTCATCAAGCTGTCCCGGTCCAGGGCGCGGATGATACTGATTGCCCCGGAATGGCCCAGACAGTGGTGGTTCGCGGACCTGCTTCACCGGTCTCTCCTTTCTCACATTCGGCTGCCGTGCAGGCCGGACCTTCTCACGAAGTTCGGGGGGCTGATGTTGCACCCCAACCTCTCGTCTTTGAGTTTGGCAGCATGGCTCCTGAGTTAGTACAATATGGTCATCTGAATCTTCCTGCAGAGTGTATGGACATACTGAAGGAGTCTAAGACACCTTCCACTAGGACTTCCTATGCTTACAAGTGGAAGAGATTTTGTATCTGGTGCAAGTCTAAGAACTATGATCCGACGACTTGTAAGGAAGATGTCATCCTTCCTTATTGTCTACAGTTGGCGCAGTCTGGCCTTAATGTCCATTCTAGTAAGGTTCATCTTGCTGCTTTGACTGCCTACAGGAAATGCCCTTCGCAGACGTCCTTCTTCCAGATCCCTGTGATCAAAGATTTCTTGGAAGGCTTGAAGAAAGTGTTCCCTCCTGTCAGGCTCCCTTCGCCTTCATGGGAATTGAATGTGGTGCTGTCCAGGTTGATGAAGGAGCCTTTTGAACCTATTCATAAGGCTTCGTTACAGCACCTGTCCTGGAAGGCGGCGATCCTCGTGGCCATTACATCGGCCCGCAGGGTGAGTGAAATTCAGGCGTTGTGTTGCCAAGAACCTTATACTGTATTTCATGCTGCTAAGGTTGTTATGCGTACTCACCCTAAATTTCTTCCCAAGGTTATTTCTGATTTTCATGTCAACCAGACCATAATTTTGCCTACGTTTTTTCAGAATCCTTCATCTCCAGCGGAAAGGTTGTTACATTCCCTGGATGTTAGGAGGGTCTTGAAATTTTATCTGGATAAGACCAAAGATATTCGTAGGTCTGACCAATTGTTTATCAATTATGGATCTGTCAGGACGGGTCTTGCGACCTTTAAGCAGTCTATCTCTAGGTGGATTGTTTCCTGCATACAGTTATGTTACCAAAAAGCTAATAAGACCTTAGGAGGTAAGCCTAAGGCTCATTCCACCAGGGGCAAAGCTGCCACGACAGCTTTGCTCTGTAATGTTCCAATTGCAGAAATCTGCAAGGCGGCCACTTGGAAGTCGGTTCATACCTTTGCTAAGCATTACTGCCTGGACACTGATGCCAGGGCAGACGCTCAGGTTGGGCAGGCTTCGCTGCGGAATCTGTTCGCACAATAGTGGCGTTAATTCTCTGTTCTCCACCGCCACTTTGGTGTGGGGATGGGCTTGCCATTCTATTCACTAGATTATGACTATACACAGAGATCCCCTACTACAGAAGGAGTAGTTTCTGTCCTGTAACTCCAGTTCTGTAGTAGGGGTATCTCTGTTATAGTCATAAGCGCCCTCCCGCCTCCCCGGTGGAGAGAGAAATGTTCCTTTAAGGAATGCGACCGGTCTGGCGTGTTACGCCTTCAAAAAGAACTGAAAGTAAGTTGGACCTGCTATGCATTCTGGGATAATGGGAGAAAGTTCTGGAAAGTTCTCTTAAAGGCACAGTATCCTATTTAAGCCACATAATGGCAGCCTATGGGGCTTGTCTGTCCATGCCTTCCTCTCTATCATTTTTGAGGGGTTTTTGCAGTAAAAGCAAGGGAAATCTGGACAGGCTTTGCTGTTTGTGGATTTTTGGTGGAATTTTCTAGATGAAGTACTGGACAGTGTAGCCTGTGGATATAGGCTGCATTATTTGTCTTTAAATTTTCTCTTAAGTGTCTTTGCAGTTCTGCAATTTTTTGACAACTTAAGAGATTATTTTTGATTGCCGGGGTCCTCGCACATGGGCGGGACTATTCACTAGATTATGACTATAACAGAGATACCCCTACTACAGAACTGGAGTTACAGGACAGAAACTACTCCTTTTTGGCACACTATCTCCTCCAATTTGTCACAATTGATCTGCATCTGAGTGTGCAGAAAAGAAAGGTCTGGATAGAAACTGGCCTTAGTACACAGTGGTGGTGCCTATATATGGCTTGAATTGGTCACTTCTGGGTGCAAGGTCGTCTTGGAGTCTCAAAGAGCCACCTGTTGGTATGCAATATCAGTTGCTTAAAAGATTCCGGATTCAGTCATTTCTACCTGCAAAGTTGGTGAGCTACAGGTTATTTCTGTTTCTGTTTCAGAGCTGCACACTGATTGGGGAGCAGGGGCCCTAGATATCCATGAAACTTTGGAGATACTGCTCACATCCTTAACATGCAGAGTTCTTTTTGGAAAATGTTCTTATGAGTTAACTGATCATTTTAAGACCAGTCTCCTTGATGGTATAGAAACGAAAAGTTCTGATTTCACAGATACCCAAATTTGCCCCAGGTGACAGTGTGTGCACATTTACACTTTAAGTGAGGCCAGTGATGGTAGTCTACCATGCATGCCTCCAACCTAAATGAGATGGAGTGTCTCAAAGAGTGCTGTTGACAGTGGAATAGACAAATGTAGACAAAAAGAGCTTCATGTACAGTGCCCACAGTATAACCAGGACCGCGACTTTTGGGGACAGGTAAAGGAATACTTTTAGAGGGTTGCAATAGAAATTGTTTGAGTAATCCATGTGAACTCTATGAGTGTGGCTCCCTGGGCCCTCACCAATGCTAGCCCTCTGACTGCACATGTTTGGACCTTGTTTGGTGCCTATCCTGTCTCTGTGATCCCTCTGGGTGTCTTACTTGAGTGGATGGTCCAAACTCTGCAGTAGGGTCACTAAACAGTGGAGGTTTAGCTACCAAAGTTCTTAATCTGCCAACTGGAAATATTGCTGAGAAATAGTGGAGCGTGTCAGACTTGAACGGGCTGTCTTCCATTATGTACTGGGCTGTCTATATACTGAAGCTGCACAAACAATGTCTGATGTAGGACAACATGAAGGGAAGGACCCATCTTAGAGTGGTGGGTGTTGTGTTGAAAGTTCCCTTCTAGATACGTGCAGCTAATGTGGATAAAGTGTTGGTGGCTGTAACACAACACCCCAGAAGTATATCGGAGGTAAGAAACTAGAGGTGTGGGGTGTCTAAGTTGAGCCCAGCCTCCAATACAGTTTTTTTTTTTTGAACGGCCACCGAAGTTAACTGCGGGAGAGCACCTGAAGAACTCCATCTGGGGCTACAACACAGTTTCTATCTGCAAGCTTTTAACCGTCCATTTTAATACCAAGTGGTACTCCACCATGTAACATCCATACCAGTTTACCACACTGGTTGTTTACCTGTATAGCTGATCCCTAGCTCCATAAGAGCTTACAAAGTGCCTCCTTGCCTTGTGCAGGCCCACTCCATCAAACCTGGGTTTTGGAGAGCGTGAGGTTGTCCAACGATGAAGCATGACTCCTGGTAGGGGTTTGGGGACATCCCATCAACCTTTGTGCATGTGCCAAAAAGTGGTGAAACATACTCCGGGTGCTCTCCAACAGTAAACTTGGGGCGCCTTTTGTGCAAAATAAAGAGTTGGTGGCCCTATTAGATCTTCAGTGAGCATGTGAACTTCAAAAGGTGTGTACAATGTACAGTCTTTAAGAAGAATCAGATAAAGGACGTAGTGTTGGGTGTAATAGTCTTGGAAAACTCAAATCTGGGAATAAACAATCTGGGAATTGCCAAAGATGGCTAAAAACGGCTGTGATGACCGTTGGTACTTTTCCCTGATATGAGTTCTGAAACCTTGATGCGTTGGAGGACAGTTCTGAAAGTGCAATGGCTAAATATGGACCTATCACCCCCAGTCGTCTTTCTTGGTTAACAGGAGATGGACAATGGAAAGAAGCAGTATATAAATATTGAAGCTTCGTCTACCAGCATCTTTTTAGACACCTGAACACAGAGCCAGAGCTGAACAAACTCTGTGAGCTGTGTTGGATGTAGCCAGTGAGTTGGGAAGTCCTTAATGGGGCACAAGGACTTTGGAGAGCCTGCTCCTACGTGAATAAACGTTCACCATTTCACTTTTTTGCTTTCCTTCTTTACCCTTCGTCACTTCCTTGATTTGTTTTAAATTATTTTTTGTATTTATAAATAGAATTGATGCACAATAAATTCAGACATATTTGCAATTTTATATAAATATTAGCAGGTTTTTGTCTCTGATATTTTAGTATTTGTGTCTTGTAGGGGAACATTGCCTGAACTCTAGTTTATGGTTGGTTATTCCAGTTTTCTGTAACATTTATGCATGTAGGTAATATATAGAGAGCGCAGCTGTTACTCTGAGGAGTGTCCTGGCGCTATAGTGATGGAGCTGTCTGCATGGAGAAAAACAGAAGAGCCTAAGCTGAGGAAAAGAGCCAAGTCTAAATTTTTTTGCGGAACATCAATATTTCCTTTATTGCCTTGATTGGTAGTGACTGCTCATTCTAGACAGAGGCCCCAGAAATGAGAAGGATCTGCCCCCGTGCTAGCCTTCTTAATCCGAGGGACTATGGCCAGACAGAGATTTCCAGAGCAAAGGCTCCTCTGGGGAGTGTAAGGCTTAATTATCCAGTATTGGGGTGTCTTTCATAGATTCACATGCCTGAATCATTCCCCGTCGTCGGAGTGGGAGTCCCACGGTACATAAAAAGCAATAATTTGTATATAAGAAAATCAAAACCCTTGGTAATACCAACCAGGAAGTAAAGTAGCCCTAAGCTACAATGGAAAAAACGTCCACACTCATGACTATCCTAGTCATTTTGTGTAGCCCAAACTACAGCCAATCAGGTGCCAGCACCCACTAGAATGCTCTCCCCAGAGACTCAGGCTCTCAGATTTTCTACCGCACGTCGTGTGAAAGGGAATCTCCCTGAGCTCTGCTCAGTACTCTGCTCAGTACTTCTCAACCTGACTGGTGTTTCTCCTATTTTTGGAATGCCTTCTTCAAAAGATGATCCTCTATTTGAGGTAGGAAGTTTGGCTTTGGGGTCTTATATAATTTCCAGAAAGAGAAAGATTGAGGAAGAGGTATCTTCTCCTAGGCAATGTGTCTAAACAGTCTACCTTGCACTGTACACTATTTTGTAGATTCTTTTCTGTGCCAAGAAAGAGATTCTTGCTTCCTTTGTTAAAGTATTGGGGTTTAAGGCACTGCAGGGCCGCCTTGCTGAAACTGCAAATGCTAGAAGACGAATTAATTATGCATCTTGTCTCATAATTTTTAAAGTCTGTAATCAAATCTAGGAAAACAATGAATTAACTATTTTTAAGATGTAATTGACATTTATAACTCCCCTTTTATAATTTTTCTTTTTTAATGTATTGTTTGTGCTTTTAGGATTGTTTCTTATCAAATCGAATAAAGCTGTTTTTGACTTTGACTTTTGACTCAGGCTCTCAGATTTTCTACCACACGTCGTGTGAAAGGGAATCTCCCTGAGCTCTGCTCAGTACTTCTCAACCTGACTGTTTTCTCTCCTATTTTTGGTATGTCTTCTTCAAAAGATGATCCTCTATCTGAGGTAGGGAGTTTGGCTTTGGGGTCTTCTATAACTTCCAGAAAGAGAAAGATTGAGGAAGAGGTATCTTCTCCTGGGGCAAAGGTGTTGAGAAAAGCTAAGGATTCTAGCTTGCCTTCCTCTTCTACTGCAAAAAAGGCTTCTCCACCTTCTAAATCCGGACCTAAAACGCCCCCAAGAAAGTCTGCTAAGTCTTTGCCATCTAAAAGACTGTCAGAGAAAAAATTACCTCAGAAAAAGCCCTAGTAGACGACCTCATCGTCGACGGATGCTCCGTCGACGGGTCCCTTCTACAGTGTTTCCTCCACGTCGACTGTTACTTTCTCTTCGCCAAAGCCTCAGATGGTGATGTCATCGGCTTCTTCACCGTCGACGATGGTCTTGGTTTCAGTGAGACCCATCTCGTTGACGAGTACAACGTCGACGAAGATTAGCCCGTCGACGAAAATCATCCCGTCGACGGGTCCCTCGTCGACGAAAGCAGCTTTGCCGTCGGCGACCACATCGTTGACGAGAAGTCCATCGTCGTCTACTTCGTCGTCGAAGATTCCACCGTCGTAGTCCAGTCCCTCGTCGACGAAAGTTCTACTGTCGTCTTCAGCTTTGTCGTCGACGAAGTCAACATCGTCGTCGAACGCTTCGTCGACGAAACTAACCTCGTCGTTGACAACATCGTCAACATTGAAAGCCCCGTCAACGAAGCATGCAATATCTCCGTCGACGATACCGTCGACGATGGGTCCGTCGACGCCTCTTCTGTCATCATGAAAGGATCTGCAGGTTTGGTCCGCTGCTCCGCCTGCTGCCTCTTTCATTTTACCGTTGACGGGGGCTTCATTATTACAAAAAAGAGGGTCTACTCTACCGCCTCTTTTACCCCTAAAGTTGCCTGAACAGCTTCTGGATTCAGAGGAAGATGACAATCAGGAGCAATCTGATCAGGACGACAGTTTCCGAGAGACCAGAAGTCCGTCAGAACTATTAATAAAGACGCAGGAGGATGATCACGAAGAGGAACAGTTTTTTCCTGCACCAGTTGCTCAAGCCCCTGCAGCAGTACCAACAGCACAGATGCCATTCGACCTTCTTACAAATTTACAATACATGTTAAATGACTATTCCTGCCGGTTCCCTCCGTCTGAGTCGGCAGACTCGCTTCCGGCGACACCCATGACTCAAGCCCCTGCCTCAGCCTTGAGAGTCCCAAAACAGCCTCCTTTGACACCAGTACCTGAGGTACAATCTTCTAATCCACCTTCTCCAGCACAATCCCACCATACGTGTGACACCACTGATGATGACAGAGAGGAAGAAGAGGTGGACGACCAATCAGTAATGTCGGAGTGGGATAATTATCAGACGCAGACCCCATCACCTACTGCTCCTCATACGGCGGACTCTCCAACTGTCGATATTGGAGGATTCCATCTAGTAATGGAAAGAGCAACAAAAAGGTTTCAGATTTCTATGAAAGCTAAACAGCAGGATTGTTTTTTATATGACTTTAAAGATCAGCCACACAAGCAAGTGAGGACAATCCGGATAATAGATTTCATTTGGAAGGAGGGCCTGAAGGTCATGTCCACTCCAAATTCTTTACCAGCAGTCTTCCCTCAAATTGTCAAAAAGTACAAGGCCCCCATTACATCACCTGCATGCCTTTTCGGACATACTAAGACAGAGTCCGTTGTCACTCAAGCGGCACAGAATAAAGCCAGAAACCCGTCCTCACAAGTGATCGCCCCACCTGACAGAGATGGAAGACGACTCGACTCCATCGGGTAAAAGGTATCAACAATAGCTATGACTACTATCCGAGCAGCAAATTCCCTAGCAATACTAGGAAGATATGATAGACAGATGTGGTCAGACATAACTCCATATCTCGAAAAGCTTCCGGAACCGGAGAGGTCAGAAGCAAAGAAAGTGTTACATGAAGGGGAGTGCGTCTCTGCAGAGATGATTGACGCAGCTGTGGATGTGGCAACCATAGGCTTCCGACAATTGGCGGGCGCGGCAGTCTTAAGGAGACAAGGTTGGCTGAAGTCAACCTCCTTCCGGCAAGACGTCCAGGCAAAGATAATAGATATGCCTTACGATGGAGAATATCTATTTGGCCAGCACATTGACGAGGCCTTGCAGACTGTAAAGAAAGATACAGACACCGCAAGGTCGCTGGGAAACCTGCAATTTCGCAAATCGTCCTTTCGTGGTGCCAAAGGACGTGGGTCCTATTTAAATAGAGGAGGATATTCTCAGCAGCGCTCGTACCATTCATCACAAGGTAATCAGCGATATCAACTGTATAAACAACAGACATACGGACAGCGAAGCAACATCTTTTCGCAAGGAAAAAGAAAATCCTCCTATCTGGGACGAGATTCTGCTAAAAGGCAATGAGAACTGCCACCGCTGCCAGTACCAAAGTCAAAAGTTGGAGGAAGAATATCCCATTACTTATCAAATTGGTCCAAGATTACTACGGACAAGTGGGTCCTGGATGTAGTAGCCAGAGGACACGCTTTAGAATTTGTAAAAATCACTCCACATTCACCTCCAAAAGGTCCACCACCAGCTCACCTAAAGGAGCTTCTGTCCCAAATAAATATAATGATTCGGAAAGGTGCAATCAAGAAGGTTCCTCAATTACAAAGAGGAAGAGGATTCTATCTGAGATTCTTCCTCATACGAAAGAAAACAGGAGAGTGGCGCCCCATTCTCGACCTACGTGCCCTCAACAAATACCTCAAGAAGATGTCCTTCCGGATGTTAACACTTCAAGAAATCCTCCAGCTTCTTTCCCACGGTGATTACATGGCTACCCTAGATCTTCAAGATGCCTACTTTCATGTGCCCATTCTCCCCAGGCACAGGAAATTCCTGAGGTTCAGAGAGGCTGGCAGGGACTTTCAATTCAAGGTTCTCCCGTTTGGGCTTCGTTCAGCGCCCCGAGTATTCACGAAAGTATTCGCCCCAGTGGCGGCACATCTTCGCTTGGAAGGCATTCAAATCTTCCCGTATTTAGACGATTGCCTTATCAAGGCCAGTTCTCTAGGAGCAGCAAGAGTACATGTCCAAAGATGCCTCTCGCTCTTTCAGTCTCTGGGACTTTCAATCAATTTCGAGAAATCCCATCTTGTTCCGTCACAAAGGATATTGTTTTTGGGGGCAACATTAGACTCACCCAACCCTTTGTCTCAAAAGAAAGACAACTCAAGATTTGCAAGATGGCCCTCAACTTACGTCAAAAAGAGTACATTTCAGTACGAATGTACAAGTCATTCCTAGGGATGCTTTCATCCTGCATCCCTCTCATACCCAACTGCCGTCTCCGGATGAGACCTTTCCAAGAAGAACTCAGTCTACAATGGGTTCAAGTGTCAGGGTCATTCGACGACAGGATCGCCATAACCCACAGTATGAAAAAGGCTTTTCTATTGTGGACCCGAAAAGAGAATCTGCAAAAAGGGCGTTCATTCCTGACGGAGATACCAAGTTACACTATCACCACGGACGCTTCCCTGGAAGGATGGGGGGCACACCTACAGGGAATGACGGTCAATGGGAAATGGAATGCACATCAAAAGAAGTGATACATCATCCTTCTAGAGTTGAGAGCAATTTTTCTGTCCCTCAAATCTTTTCGAACGGTAATACACGGATCCACAGTTTTAATCAGAACAGACAATACAACAAGTATGCATTACTTGAACAAACAAGGGGGCACAACATCGGCCCTTCTTTCTCAGGAGGCCCAGGAGATTTGGAGTTGGGCTCTAGATCACAGGATAAATCTGTCAGCAACACACGTTCCGGGGATGTCCAATGTCCTTGCCGATTCTCTCAGCAGAGCGACAGTGACAAATCACGAATGGGAACTTCATCAGCCGACTCTGAACAGAGTTTTTCAGAAGAGGGGTCATCCCGACCTGGACTTATTTGCGACGAAGCAGAACCACAAATGCCCATACTTTGCAAGTTGGATTCCCCACAAGGATTCATGCAGAGAAGCACTTTTGATGAATTGGTCTAAAATATTTGCATACGCTTTTCCGCCGATTCCTTTGGTTCCCAGGGTCATCCGGAAAATGAAACAGCAGCCATGCTGCCTCATCCTCATCGCGCCCAGGTGGCCTCGCCAGCATTGGTTCACCGAGCCCCTACTTCTCTCGCAGTGCAATCCCATACAACTTCAAGCACTACCAAATCTTCTAACAATGCAGGAGGGTCAAATTTGTCATCCGGGCCCAGCTTCCTTGAAATTAGCAGCTTGGCTCCTCAACACGTTGAATTCGCCCATCTAAATATCCCAGAGGATTGTAAAGAGGTTTTAGCCAACGCTCGAGCGCCTGATACTATTAAGACTTACAAACTTAAATGGAAAAGGTTTTGTGCCTGGTGTCTCGCGGCCAACTTACATCCACTCCATGCGAAACCAGAATAAATCTTACCGTTCTTTCTTCAATTGGCCAAGTCTGGCTTGTCTCATTCCACACTGAAAGTGTTATGTGCTCAGGTTTTCACAAGGAGGATGAGGTCCATATACTATTCTTTTGCCAAGCCTATACTAAAGCAAGAAAAAGGTGGATAAAACCCTTGTGTAACCTTCTAGGAATAAGATCTTGCGCTATGGCATATAGAATTATTAAAACAAACACTTCCCAATCTATTATATTCAGCATTAGTAGATTTCTTTATTCTGTGTATATTGCTCGCAGGAAGACTGGTCAATCACTTTGAGCTGTTAAACTTTTGTTGGTTTATAGCGTCATAGCTGCTTTTTATGATGGGTGTATGATTTTTCTTTCTATTATGGTATATGTCCTGACCTTAGATGTTAACTGTGATGAAGTTATGTATTTTAAAGCATTTATGTGCGTATTTCTTGTTGAGGATGATTTATGACTCCTATAATTCATGGATAGTTTTTAACTGCTTTTAGACTTGTATGTATAAAATGATATGGTTCTGTGTTTTTATGCATGTATCTTTTATGGCTAAAGTAGCCAAAATAAAGATTTAATTGAATTGAATTGAAAGTGTTTTTAGCGTCCATTTCTAGATTCCGTCAAGATGGATCTAATTCCTTGTATTCCACTAGAATAATTCAGCAATTCTTCAAAGGCCTTTTTCGAATGTTCCCGCCTGTTCGGCGTCCACCTCCTTCCTGGTACTTGAATGTGGTACTCTCTCAGCTCATTCGTCACCCCTTTGAGCCTATTCATAAAGTGGATCTCAAATTCCTTTCCTGGAAAGTTTCTCTCCTTCTAGCTCTAACATCGGCACGTAGAGTCAGTGGCATTCAAGCATTCACCATCAAAGCTCCGTTTTTACAGTTCACTTCAAATTCGTGGTGCTACGTACCAATCCAAGCTACATGCCTAAAGTTCCATCCGACTTTCATCTTAATGAGCCGGTCCTTTTAAAGACATTCTTTCCTAATCCACAAACGAGAGCGGAGAAGGCCTTGCATTCCCTGGACATCAGGAGATGTCTTAAATTTGACCTCCAACGAACTGCTACATTGCGTAAAATAGATCAGCTCTTTGCAGCATACAGAAGGATACGTCAAGGATACGCTGTATCTAAGCAGACGATAGCCCGTTGGGTGTCCTCATCAATTAGTCTCTGTCACCAACAAGCAGGAAGACCATTGCAGTTATTGCCAAGAGCGCATTCTACGAGAGCGGTCTCCTCCTCAACAGCCCTCTTCGCTGGAGTGCCTCTTCATCATATCTGCAGAGCGTCAACCTGGACCAGCACGCATACCTTCACCAAGCACTATTGCTTGGATGCTTCCAGCGATGCAGATACTTCAGTGGGACGAGCAGTGCTACGCAATCTTTTTAAATAAGGTGAGCCTCTGTTTTCCCTCCTCCTCTATGCTCTTCTAGACGCTTATGTTTCATGTAATATTGTTTGCAAAATGTACATATGCATAGGAATGCAAAAAAGTGTCTATGAGCAGGATGGTGTGTACTGCTATTTACTCTGATTCAGGCATGTGAATCTATGAAAGACACCCCTATACTGGAGAAGAACAATAGTTACTTACCTCTAATCTGTGGTTCTCCAGTATTGGTGTTTTTCATAGATTCACATGCACCCGCCCACCTCCCCTCAGAGGCTCCTCAGGCAATATTATTACTTTCACTCCTGTGCGAGAAAATCTGAGAGCCTGAGTCTCTGGGGAGAGCATTCTAGTGGGTGCTGGCGCCTGATTGGCTGTAGTTTAGTCTATACAAAATGACTAGGATAGTCATGAGTGTGGAAGTTTTTTCCATTGTAGCTTAGAGCTGCTTTACTTCCTGGTTGGTATTACCAAGGGTTTTGGTTTTCTTATATACAAATTATTGCTTTTTTTATGTACCGTGGGACTCCCACTCCGACGACGGGGAATGATTCAGGCATGTGAATCTATGAAAGACACCAATACTGGAGAACCACAGATTACAGGTAAGTAACTATTGTTCTTTCATCTTGAAGATACCCAGAACTTGTCCCGTAAAGCGATTTCTGGGTTAAAAGCAGTATTTTGTACATAATTCAAAACATTTCTACATATCTAATCATTTTCATACACCATTGTTCATAAATTGTCTTTCATTTTATAATCATCCAAATACATTGCTACAAATGATCTAACTATTCTACAAAACTATGTAATTCACATGGCATGTAGTCTCCCTGTGTCTATAAGTTCAATTAGGTAGGTGTCTGTGTTTTGGTCCTGGTTCAAAAATGGAAGTCATTGTGTTATTTTGCTGGTTCCATGTTATTTAGTTCTTATTGTAATACACCCTGTAGCTGCCGTCCTATTTCAGCCAGAGTGCCACAACACTCAGTCCTTCAGAAGACATGGTAACAGAGTTTTGGAGCCACACCTACTAGCAGCAGTGTGCTTTAAGGAAGGACAGTAACAAGGACTTTACGTATAACATGTCAGGTGTCATCACATGACACGTCACGTATGTTGCGATATGTACTCAGATTCACAGCTGCACACATTGAAGCAAAAACATTGGTATAACATGACCCCCACGAAGCCTAACGTTCCGACAAAGAACTACATTAGTCACACACACCCTGAAGAAGGGCTTGTTAATAGCCAAAATGTTCTGGGAGTATGAAATATCAGTATTCGATAAGTGGACTTTGGCACGAAGAAATATTTATAGTGAGAATTTGTTAAGACTGATGTACTTTGAACTTGATTGCAATAAAGAAAATTGGCATGCAGTGCAACGAACACAATCTGTTTTCATTGTTGTACAAATGGAAATCCCCAAGGAATATTAATTATTAGTCATTAACACTGAATTGGCCTGTCCACACACAGGATCCAGGAGCACATTTTACAAAGCATATATACATACATGTATATAAGCTTTCATTTTGAAAAAAATGCAAATTTTCTAAGAAAATGAAATGATTTAGAACAGCCATAGAAAATACCTATACCTAGAAAACTCTTTCTCAAACCTTTTTTAAGCGAAGGGTGAGTGAAAATAGCCACTATTAGACTAAAGCTTTAACTGCTCAGAAAACTGTTGCTCTTTTAAGTGTTAGCATGCCAACAGTACCCCTTCATGTACTTGAAGTAGCAGTTGAACAGTTGAGCCAGCTCGCTCTCTCTCTTTTTTTTTTTTCTCGCAAAGATCAACGATCATGGTAGAACAGGAGAATTCCATTTGCTCTCTTTCCAAGGAGAAGGGAGTATTGGATAGTTATCACGAAGATTCCCTTGGAGGAAAACTGGGATTACCGGTAATTAACTATTATTTCTAATCCAGGGACCTTATTTATTAGACATAAGCAGTGCCACTGGAATTATGCAGTTCTTCTGCCCTTTTTAGATAAGTATTGATTTGTCACACTTGCCACGGAGATGATCTTCTGCAAAATTTGCAGATTTTAACACCAACGAAAAAACTACTTTTAGCTCAAACTTCTGAGTAAAGGAGCATCTCAATGAAAATAGGGTTGTGAAGACCATAAATACAAGTGTTCCAAAGGCAGTAACTTAGAGAAAGTTTGATGTTTTTGCAGGGCTTATCCTGCATTTGGAACATTGTTGTGTTAATGGCCCTTAGCTCAAACCTATCAACAGTCCCTAAAATCTCTAGCATGCGTACTGCTGACCAGTTGCAGACCTTTTGTTGCTCAGAGTCAGTTGCTGACTGCTGTATCTTGGTGTTGAAGGCATGTTAGTGAAGTGAAACCTTTGCCCATACAGCGTTAACATGTGTAAAATAGTGAAGTAAAACCACTTCAAAATGTGCTCCATCATGCTGCCTAAATTGCCTTTTCTTGCTGCATAATATACACATCTCTAATGCATGATTTGTTCCTACCTTGCCACATAATTGAAGTGGCCCTATTCATAAATCCTGAATTGAATAGTAAGCCCTTCCTTTACAAAGACTTGAGATCAATAGGTTAACCCCTTCCGTGCTCATTACGGCTCCCCGCTGTCATGAGTCACAGGCAGCGTGTGCTCATGACGGCGTGGAGCCATCATGCCTCTGCCGCTCCGCCCACGCAGCACTAATTCCCCGCCTGTGCGGGCGAATTAATGAGCGGGCGGGGTCATGACGGCACCACGCCGTCATGAGCACACGCCGCCGGTGACTCATGACGTGGAGAAGGCCACACTAAGGAAGGATAAACCTTAAGACCTTTAAAAAAAAAACAAGAAATTCTAACACTGATATTGATAAAGAAGTTTGTGACGTTTGTTTCCCCTGTAAGCAGTTATGGTGACTAAATGTACCTTTTTATAGAAGAAAACTGCCGCCTAGACTTCTGCAAATAACAAAGGTAGGGAATTGCCTTCTTGACTTCTGGTCGCAAATAGTTTTGTTGGCTCTAGATGCAGAAGTTCTTCCCTTTACAGGAATAGATCATTCTTGTGTAAGGAAGGCTAGCTTCTCTCAAGATGTTTATGCAATCTTCTTCATGTTCTAAATGACAATACTGCAAGAGCTCAGGAGCCAGTCTGCCAAGTTAAGTGATGGAATGTTGGTCTGTAGAATCTGGCTACCGAAACTGAATAGGAGATCCGGTCTGCATGGCAGCCTCTTTTATGGTCAGTCAAGTATAGTTGTAGAACTTTGATGTACCACCACTGCCATGTTTTATATTATGTGTGAGCAAAATTGAAGCTGCTGTTCAAGAAATCTCATTTGTGTTACTGCATCAGTAGTGTTATTGTGTTGTCTGTGATTTCATGTGAGGCAGTTCTCTGAATTTGTTGTCATAGTTACATTGATGTATCTGGAGAATGTGATACTTTCTTAAATTTGAGATCATTACCACATCACCAATTTGGCTGGAGTTTTATGGGTCATGCAGATGTATTTCACCCTTAATGTCCTTTCCTTTTTAGGGCTGATTCTATTTATGAAGAAATGAAACAGAAATATGGAACTCAGGGCTGTTATTTACTCAAAATTAATTCTCGAATTACTACTAACAGAGGAACAGATGAGCAGATACCCGACCCCTGGAGCCAGTATCTCCAGAAAAATAGTATTCAAAACCAGGTACTTAGTTTTTGAGCTGTGGTTGTGACATACACTTGCATATTTGTTTATGGAATGCATGGTTTGTGTAAAAAACATTCCCAATAGCAATTTCCGGTGCATATTCTCAAATGATCCCTTTTGTGCTACGGTGAGCCCCATTAGCAATTTAGCAGTCTTAAGTAAAAGGGGGTACACTTCTATCATGAGCAACATCCTGGTTATCTCTAAAAAAAAACAACTTTTAACATAGTTCTGATAATGTTGTTGGCTGCCTGCAACTAAGGAAGAATTATCTGGTTCTGAGATTACCTCTTTTCAACCCGAATAATTCACACCTTCTCATGCACAACCTTCCATAAGGCTTCAACGTTGCTTATGTTTGAGACACAAACTGCTCAGTTAACTTGCAAGGAATGCTTTTCTGAACAGTACAATATTACTACCCAATTTATACCTCAAATTTAATCTGTTACTGTTAAACGTGTTTTGATAATTTTTATATGGGGCCTAGTTGCCTCTTGCCATGTGATTACATCTACGTGATGTTTGGGGGGAATAACAAGTTGACAAATAAGATTGATAGGCAACTCATCCTCTCATTTAAGGCTCATCAAATCCTTTCGTCTTTGAGAAATTTTTAAGCTGCACAACACTTATCTCAAAAAGGAAATAATAAAAGCCTTGAGGAAGTTACTTTCTAGTAACGAAACACGTGTCGGTTGCCTGTTGTGTTTCTCTCTGGGATATATGTACAGAAGAACCCCTAACAACAAGCTGTATAACATGTATCAACGATACGAGATTGTATAGACAATGATTGTGTAAAATATGATATTAAAACAACAAAGACATTTCATGTTTTGGATGTTCTCTATATACAGTTGAATATTGGATGTGTATTTGAATCATCAAAAGTCGTGACTCCCTAAGAAGGTCGGGACGGGGAACTATCGCCCTTAGAAGCAATTGCTTCTTTGTAAAACTAATATTTGAGTGCTGAGGTACAATAACTGTTTAGCTAGCTTCTTACAACTGATTTTCTACCTTTACCTTATTGAAAAGTATTTGGACTGACTAAATTAATTATAACAAAATCCCGCAAAAATCTTAAGATTGGAAGTGCGACAATCTATACCACCACTAACTATGCTGTATCATTGTAAAACCTATGAAGTCTCCACTGGCTCCCCGTGGAGAAAAGAGTCACTTTCAAAATCCTCACTCACGCCTACAAATACCTACATTACAACGTACCCAAATACCTCAATGACAGAATCAGCTTCCACGTACCCAAAAGAAACCTCCGATCTTCCAACCTCGCACTGGTCGAAACCCAGCGCATCCACAGAGCCAGAGCAGGCGGAAGATCCTTCTCTCACATTGCAGCCAAGACCTGGAACGAGCTACCGCCAGCCATCAGAAGCGCCCCCTCCCTGAACACCTTCAGGAAGACCCTCAAGACCTGGCTCTTAGGCAAAACAGATCTGCGGATCCCTCCACCTCAGCGCCTTAAGACCCTCACGGGTGAGTGGCGCGCTTACAATTCTCTGATTGATTGAAAGGTATATGAAAGTTGTCATATTAAGTAGCGTTTGACTAGAGATTTGGGATTTCTTCTCAAAGATAAAGTGGTGCTTAGATCTTGCCCCTGCAAATTCAGTTTTGCCATCTAGCTTCTCACCTTAGTCAAACTAAGAGCAGTATCAAAATACAGAAATAGATTTGGTTGACTAACTGTGCCCTTTAGATAACACCTCTGACGTGTCCTCCCAAGAAAGAAGTGTAGTGAGATCATTATTTCACAGAGAGGTTACAGGTTGCCTTACTAATAGCCTGTTTCCTTCACGCCATGCACACCTCTTTCCCTCCCTGCCTTTCGTGTATTAACTCACTTATTTTCTTTTTATCATTAGTGTTCTCCCTCCTCCTTTTGTTGTTCTTTTTTTGTGCCTTTTTTTAATAGTCGCACTTGCATCCTTCCACTAAGTGTTAAAGACTTGTCTTGGGCCAAGCTCCCACCTTGGGAATGTTGCACTAGGAGACTCTGCTTGGCTCCTGGTGATGTTTCGGTTGGCATTCTGATATCACTGGGCTTTTTCCCCCTCTCCTCCTTTCATCCAATGCTGGTTGGGTCTCAACCTCAAAAAACATCTTTGCTAGCACCAGGGATATTGTGGTGGTACGCCATTGAGGTGTTTTTTGTGGTTGAGACTTTCTGATCTCAAATCAGTCACAGCAAATATTTTTAAATGTGCCATCCTCCTGAAATATCTTATTTAGCAGCCATACAGATAACAAAATAGCTTGAATGAAGTCTGAGATGAAGATGCTGAAGGCGGTTGGCTTAGAAGAGAAGAAAGACTATAGAAATCATACATACAGTCATTATGACTGCTGTATTTCCTGCAGAAGGTTCAAGCCACTCAGGATCAGCAGCAGCAACAACAGAGACCTCAACACCAAAGGTGAGTCCAGAGGGAAAGGAGGTCCTCATGCACCAGCAGCTGCAGTTAACCTCTTGCAGAGGGGTAGCAGTGACTTGCTGGCCTTCCTCCTCTTCTGTTTCCAACTTCAATTGGGTGGGGATCCGAGGCAATGTCCATGAAGGGCAACTAGGAAAACAGGGAATAAACTGTTCCCTGGAGAATGACCTCCTGAAAAGCCAATAGAAGGCGAGGCCCCAACCAACTCCGTAACACTCCTGCCATATTAGTTTATTTTTAGCGTTTGCTTTTTATATGTTTTTTTTCTCTTTTGTCCTTTGCATGCAAAATAAGATTTTGAAGTTAAAACCCTGCATGATCGCTTCTTATGATACAGACTACGAACTGTCATCCTAAGCCTATGGATCATAAGTGCATTAAAGACGCTCCACATTTAAACAGAAATTGTGATCTATTATACCAGCTTTATTTGCTACACAAAGACCCATTATTAGAGAAGAGCAAGTTGGTTTTCCCATTGTGCGCTTGTCAAACACTCCTACCAGTAAGGTGGTGCTGGTACTTCAAACCTGTAAGGTCTTTATTGATAGTGATAACGGGTAGCATAACTCCCAGCTGCATCCGGGGACCCCAGAACCCCTGAAATGTAATATTTGCTCACACTGGGACATCCAGGTGAGATTAGGCTGAGCTTGGCCAAATCTACGGAGGGTACGACTATCTACCTTCATGGTGAAGGTTCCCAGATGATGTAGGGTGGTACAGGTCGGTAATCTGATGGGAATATTTTCCTACAGAGAAAGTACCCTAGGTATGATTTCTGTTCAACATCAACAGTTGAGGTCACGTACTTACAGATACAGACACAGTAGTTCTTCTCTTGACCCATTGCTACATTGTGTTGGTAGTTATATATGTATAGGGGCAGTAGCAATGTCTGGTCAATAAACATCCCCTAGGACCCCCCTTCCTTCTTATAGTTATGTTCACATACACCCTGCATCTGATAGAGACTTTTAGCCGCAAATTCCTTACCTTAGAATATTCCCCATTTGTCAGACTGTATCCGGAAACATTTGTTGATCAGTACACCTGTGCCATGGTAGTTGGCATCCTCCACGCTGAAAGTGACATGCACTGTGCCTACATAGGCACCATTCCAGTATGCTGACGTCAGATCTATTCATTCCATGCCAGTCAGCGCAGATCTGGAGAAAGGCTTCCCCCAGTCACTTTCTGACTGACCTTTTTTTGACCTTTTGTTGGTAGATTTTTTGAGACTGTCTCCTGGTGTGCTGAATGTCCACCAGAAAGGCAGGTTTTAAACCATGCGACTCCTGTCACTGACAGGTATTGGTGACTGGCCTGCATTTACTTTGCCTCCGGTGTGTTGTTGAGACCACGATGCCAAAACATACGAAGACTGTCGCGCCATGCACCCTTAAGAGGCTGATAAGAGCTTACTTAAGCTGCTCGCTGGCCGACATCGATCAACTCCACAATGTTCTAGATCTCTGTTGCGAGGATGGTCTTGAGATACTTTTTGAAGTTGTACCCATTGATCGTCGTCTCACTCCCAAGTCGTCAGGGAAGTCTGGTAAGTCCCACAAGAAGATAAAGAAGTTGAACAGGTCTTCAATCGGCACTCGAAGCCTAGCTCTGCAGTGGAGCCTATACCTGGGCTTTCTCCATGCCTCCCTGATTTTCTGGGAGCCGGAACGACCTCCTCCCAACTTTAAGAATTTTACAAGGACATACAACTCATTTTTGGGTGGCCTGACCCCTCTGGAGCGCCCTCAGGCCCCATGGATCTTGGAGTAACCCCTACTGATCTTTGGCTGGCAGGTACGCCCTTGGAGGCAGTTGGGGCTTAAGGACCCATTGACTGATCTGGAGTGGCGCCGGTCATGCAACCTCAACCTTCCCCTGCCAGAGCCCACCTCCATGCTAAGGCCCCCTGAGACACTGATTCCCAGCAGTGGCGCTGCCCCCTCATCATTACCGACTCTGATACAGAGCCGGATGGGTGTCCCCATATCTGAGCAATGGCCTCGTTTATATGAAAGGTCTGAAATGGGTGATGATTGTGAGGGGTCTGCAGACCCTTATGGATATCAGGCATTAGAAGATCCAGAGAACTGGTTCGAGGATGTGGTGGATGCCAGTGGATTAGTATCTCCCCCTGCCATGGCTGTGGAGAAGGGTGCCTCATTCGCAATGGTAGTGTGGATGGCATCTGAGATCCTGGACTTTACCCTCCTTTCCCGTCAACGCAAATGTATTGACGGAGGTGCTGGTCCAGGCCTTATACAGGGGCTACTGTGCCTTGAACAATTGCCTTCCCCCATCTCCCCGCTCCAGGATACCCCAATTACCTCACCCTGCACCCTACCCTGGGGAACTTGGTGGTCCAGGCCTTCACCTCCAAAATCAACTTTGGCACATTCCTTACCACTCCAGCAGATAGGGAATCCAAAAGGCTGGATACCTTTGTGAAGATGATGTTCTATTCTGGCAGTCGTGCACTGTGAATGGTGATCACTGCTTGCCTCTTGCACCGATACTCCCATAAGTTCTGCGACTCTGTGGCGCAAGTGCTGCCCATGTTCTCGGAGGAGGCCCGGGCCATACTCTCTCAAGCAATTGCTGACAAGAAGAATGCAGCCAAGTTCATCATAAGATATGGGCTGGACAGGACAGACTCGCTTGGAAGAGCGGTTTCATAGTCAGTGGCCCTTAGTCGCCTTTTTGAGAACCACTGGCTTTTCAGAAGATGTCCAAGCTTTGCTCATGGACATGCCCTTTGATGGCTCTTGTTTGCTCAGAGAGAAAACAGACACTGCGCTTGAGCACTCTAAAGACAACCGGGCTACGGCCAGTTCCTTGGGCTATTCCATGGCCCCTCACCAACCACATTCCGCCCACTGTCCCTTTCGTGGCCACTTAAGGGACATTCAGTTGTGTCTCTACACACACAGCCAGCAAATAGCTCAATCTTTTTGTGGCCGAGGACGTGGTTCTCACCCCTTCCTAGCAGCTGCAGCCTCCAAACCCCTTTAGCTTGCCCTCCGACCATCATGGGCATCCAGTGGCGAGCAGGATACTTCATCACCCGCACCACTGGATCTTATTAACACACTGGATCTCATTAACATCCAACAGTTGGGTTTTGAAGCTCGTCCAAAGGGGCTACTCCCTTCCCTATTGTGAACATGCCACTTACTTATGACAAGCTGACAGAGGACCATCTCCCCTTGCTCCTTCAGGAAGTGTTTGCTCTCTAGGCCAAGATGCTATAGAGAAGGCATCCACAAGCCCTTGTTGTTGCTATTCCCTCTGTACTTTATGGTGCCCAAGAAGAGCAGAGACTTCGTCCTATTCTAGAACTGTGCCTCCTTAATCTCTTCTTGAACAAGCATTGGAAATGCAATAGGTCTCGCCTTTGTTTTTAATTTAAAGCAATTTGCTTTGCTAATGGTATTCTTTCATATATGTGATTTAATTAGTGTATGTTTGCAATAGGTCGCTCATTTCCTTGAGTTAGAGCTATTGGTGTTGTAAATGACAACATCTTTTACCTTTGTGTTATGGAGTGTATGTGTGATGTATAGTGGAATTATGTGGTTTGATTAGAATTATGTGGCATGGTGTGCAGTGGAATTATGTGAATAGTAATTATGTAGTATTGAGTTACTTGAATTTTGTGGAGTCGGATTGTGTGTTATAGAGTGTAATTTTGTGGAAGAGCATTTTCTGTTGTGTAGTGATATGTAGTGGAGTTTAGTTATGTGGTGTGCTGTTAATGTTTGTGCCATGATGTGGAATTTTGTGGTGTGCTGTGTAATTGTGTTGTTGAATTGAACTATGTGGTTTGGAGTTGTAGTATGTGGTGGAGATTGGAAATGTGTGTAGTTGAATTGTGTGGCATGGAACTGTGTGGATAGCATTGACTTTCTTGTGACTAAAAGAAAAACAGATAGGTAGGAGCTAAGCTGTAGATGGTGTATTTGGGTGTTAAAAAAGAGATGGTGTGGGAGCTTGGGGCACTATGTAAGCACATACACAAATACACACTAATAAGATAAAAAACAAGAGAACAAAGCTGAGAAATAATAACATTAAAGCAAAGGAGCAAATTGATTTATCTGCACAATGCAGTTTGAAGTAGAGAAACAATGCAGAATTGGGCTGTTAAAGGGGATGAATGATGGTGCATGCTTGGCTTTTGCAATTACCGAGGAACGATAACTTTAGAAACCTACTTTAGTCGCTGGCAAGGAATGAAACCCCGCTCCCATTGTGTGGTTCAAACTTCGCACTCTATGCCCGTGTTGAGCTATCCGACACCGACACATGTAAATTGAAAACGACTAGACTTCTGTTGAAATCATGATAAAATAAAGCATGTCAAATGTAAGCAGGAGCAACATGCCTCCCTTAACGTACTGGAACCTGTTTAGATGTGTGTTGTTAAAAGTCACATTCCTTGAAATAAGAGAAGAGGGGAGGAGTAGGCAGCGGAGGACGGAAGTGAGTGTCATTAAAAGGTGCACAGTCTTAAAATAATCTAAAGCAAACCGATTTTAGTCTCCGTCAAGGGATAAAACACTGCTCCCGTTGTGTGGTTCAAAGTTTCCACTCTCCACCAGTCTGAAGGGGGTAGAACATGTGGGCCAGAAGTGCAAGAATCCAACGCCGATACATGTAAAGAGAAAGCACTGTGTGCCACTCTGATCTGCATAACCAAATTAAAGCGGGTGGCCTCCATATTCATGCAAGGATGAGGTAAGGGGTGAGGCGATAATGAGCCCAGCACTGCAGCGTGTCTGGAGCCCTCGGGGACCGCGCGGACTGTTACTAAAAACAAGATTAATTAAAGCATGTGAAATGTAAGCAGGAACAACGCGGTTACCTTAACACACTGGCAGCTAGCAATAGTACAATTAATGACAGACTAGTGGTCGAGGGAGGGCACTCCACGGGGAGATACACCGTCCGTTGCAGCACGTTTCGCTTTTGCGAGCGTTTTCGGTTGTTTACGTCTCTTTTCTCCTTTTGGAGAGGTGTGGGGGGGGGGGATAAGCAGAGAACCCCGTGTCCCCAAGTTTCAAGTTCCTATTTTTTAACCGCTTGCATCTGCTGCGAAGTGAAATCCTGCGGTGCGGCGCAGACAAGGAAATCACCCGGGTTCCAGAGGCACTTCTGGAGGCATCTGCAGACAAGAGAACACCGGGAAAATAAATACTCGTGGCAGGCTACACAGTTGCGAAAAACATGCCTTTGTGCCAATCAATGACCCAGGACACACAAACCATGATGTAAAAGGGTGAATGATAAACTAGAAAGGGGGTTGAGGACAAGGTGGAAGGGAAGACAGCACAGTTTTAGAATGTGACGTAAGCGCCGCGTGTCCTGCAAAAGACAGAGATTAGAGACCAAAACGCGGAACACGCACACAATATGAAAACAAGCTGCTCGAATTTTGTTGTCAAGGGAGGAATAGAAGTAACATTTTAAAAATGTGTTGCTCTACTCCCCCAGCAGCGCCCCGTTAGCAATGACCCATTCTTAATGAGTTTACAGCAGAGGCTGGAAGGAATGTGCCGCAGCCTCTGGCTCACAGCACTCAGACAGCCCCAGCTTCCACGGGGGGAGGGAGAGGGTGCATGGAAGAGCATGCGAAGGGCAGAGTGTTTACAGCTGAAGGAATGGAGATGAAGCAGTGTACCGAGCCCGGGAGGCAGCAGAGCTCGGGTGGGCGGGGGCGGAGGAGGGGCAGGCGGTGATATCACCACAGCGGCTCTCTCCTCATAAACAGAGGCGCGTTCCATCTCCTGCCCAAAACAGCCCCTTCTGCCACATTTCCTAACAGCCCCCATTCTTAGCTTCCAAGCGGGCTTGCGAATTATGACATCTTAAGTTAAACCTAGCTTTAAGGACAATAGCACCTGTTCTATGCTGGACTAGGAACACATAGTGAAAACCTAAACTACAAATACCAGAATGCAAAGGGTGGCCGATTTGAAGGCCATGATTGGTAAAAGGTTTCAAACCTGCATGAGGGAAGTCGCAAATTACACTTTACTGCCCCTTTCCTCTACAGCCTGTATCTGCCCCTACCACTTTACTCTCTGTTCCGCCCCTCCATTATCACCATCTGCGTTCCCACGCTTCTGCAGTTAACTCTGGCCTCCCCCGTCATATCCCGAGTCAGACCTGAGGAAGCCCTGCAGATACCCCAGGAGTGGAGCCCTCGGGCCGCAGCACCGGACTGTCGCTGCCATCTCTGCCGCGCTCCCCCGGTAGCAGTAGAACGCGGAAGCCGGGGACTCAAAATACAGCCAGGCCGCGGTTCTGGCCTCTGGTCCAGGCTGGAAGGGAGGTGGCACACATGTGCCGCCCTCTACTCCGGCCCGGCTGCCTTTGGACGACGTTCCTCTGGCAGGAGTTTTGAGTAGAGGCGGCGCCTCCTCCAGGGTGAACGAATGCAGCTGTTGCAATACCTCCCATCCTGCCACGCCAGACGTGAGTAGCGGAACCACACACGATTCACGTTGCATTCAGAATTTGTAGTGCATCTTTTACATTTATATAGTAGAAAAAACCAAACCTTCAAGCATGTAATGCAATTTTAAATCCAGCACTGGATACAGAAATCATGCTTAACATTGAACAATCTGAGAGTTGTGTTTTTTGCCAAATCCATGTGTTACTCAATTAGGGAACGCCATCAAAAATTAAAATCTCTGTGTACAGCTGCCTCAACCCTACTCATTATGTACGCTGGGAGCCGGGTGGCTGTCTGGTGTACCTGATCAGGTGAGTAGATAAGATTTGCTCAGGAGTGTGTCGCTTGATTTGCAACATTGCTTTACCCATACATATCGACCTCTTGAATTAATAAGCGATCGCCAGGCAGCCGCGGCACCGCACTTTACTTGTAACATTAAAAGTAAAGCGCGGGTGCCGCGATTATACCAAAAGTAAAGAAATAGATGTTTTTTCCATTTCTTTACTTTTGGTATAATCACGACACCCACGCTTTACATATAACATTAAAAGTAAAGCACGGGTGCCGCTATAGTTCGCCACAACGTAGACTTTTCTGCCGTCCCACTTGGACGGACTCGGCCTGACTTCCTGCTGGGGTAAAAGGTTTATTATCTTTTTTATGGGGCCATCTGTTGGGACCCATAAAGAAGATAACAAACCTTTTACGCCAGCAGTAAGTCAGTGCAGTCAGTCCAAGTGGGACAGACAAAAAAGAGGAAAGTGTACGTCAGAGGACGCTCTTTCCCAATGACTGGCCACCGTTTAGCATGAACGGCGACGCCGTCCAATAGGAAAGAGGGGCGGGGCTTAAAGCCCGCTTGTCAAACCTTCTTATTCGCATTAGATCTTGCCAGCGAGACTGCGCATGCGCAGCCATCGCAGGCGAAACCTAAACAGGAGAAATTCAAAATGCTCACCCAAGTCCTGTCTGCCTTGGACCCAGGAGACTGAATGGTATCGTTGGACTTTCAGGACGCATATTTTCACAACCTTGTCCTGCCTGCCCACAGGCTTTATGTGTTGTTCGTGGTTTGCCAAGAGCACTTTCAGTTTGCCATGTTCCCCTTTGGCCTTACCAGTGCCCTTCAGGTGTTCATGAAAATGATGACGGTGGTCGCAGCTCACCTCCAGAGGTTCCAGGATTCTCTTATCTCGACGATTGGCTGTTAATGGCATGCTCGCCACAGGCAGTTCTCTACCAACTCCTGACTACGGCGAACCTTCTGCATTCTCTGGGGTTCACTATCAAAGTGCCAAAGTCACATCTGGTTCCACCCAAGACGCCCCCTTTCATCAGAGCTATTCTGAACATAGTGCAGTGTGGGGCTTATACTCCAGAGAGGCGAGTCCAGGATATTCAGGCTATGATACCGATGTTCCAGCTTCAAGTGTGGATTTTGGCGAGACTCACTCTGAGGCTGCTAGGCCTCATGGCCTCCTGTATCTTGCTAGTGACACATGCCTATTAGCATATGCGGTTTCTGCTTTGCGAATCTGAAGTTGTAGTGGGTGCAGCATCAGGGGAATATCTCCAACATGGTCCAAATCTCAAAGGGATCTGTGAAAGACTTGCAGGGGTGGCTAACAAACTGCAATTGGGTCAGTGGCAGACCCCTCTCCCGTCCCCAACCAGAGCAGTCTGTAGTGACAGTTGCTTCACTCATGCATTATGGCAGCCTTCTAGGAGAGGTGGAGATCAAAGTTGTCTGGTCTCTGTCAAAATCCAGACTCCAAATCTATCTTTTGGGGCTTCAGGCAATCCGATTGGCATTGAAAGCCTTTCTTCCTTCAATCAGAGGAAGGCTGGTACAGGTGTTGACGGACAAAACCACCACTTTGTGCTATTGCAACATAATATAACCTGTATTTGTAAAGTGCATGTTCACCACAAAGAGTATCTTGCCACTGAATAACAGATATTTATTGTTACCAAACTCAATGGTACACATTTTATCGACCTCAGAAGGATGAAAGGCTGAGTGGACCGTCTGGAATTTGAACCTGTGACCATGAGGTCAAACACAGGCCCCTGCAGTGGAAGCATTAGTCCACTAAGCCACCAGACCTGGCAACAAAACGAGTGGTGTGGGGTCGTGAACCCTTTGTCAAGAGGCTTTACTCCTCTGGACTTGGCTGGAACACCAAGGCATATCTTTTGTGGTTGAACATCTGGCAGGCTCAGTGAACACCAGAGTAGCATCTCTCATTCTACTCTCTGGCCACTCCGGCTTCTCACTATCATATCGGTTTTCCTTGTTGCAATAATATCTGTTAGTTACAGGCCCTTTCTGCACATCCTCCGTACCTTAACGTCTACTCAAACAAGCTTGTCCTTTGAACTAGAGCATTGTTTTTACTGAAGATGGTAATTCCCTTTCCCGTAGGCCAATCCATTACTCGGCCTACCTTTTATGCTCTTCCTCATCCCTCTAAAGAAGAAGAGAAACTCCATCAAATGGACCTAAAAGGAGTGTTGTCATCCTACTTTGACTGCACAAAAGAATTCCAAGTCGACTATCAACTCTTTGTGGGGTATGTTGGAGCAAAGAAAGGGAAGATGGTGCAGAAACGGACCCTCTCACGATGGATAGCACTCTGCATCAAGATCTGCTGCACATTGGTCAAAAAGCAACCTCCTGAAAGCTTACGAGCTCATTCTACCATAACCAAGCTTGTGACCACTGCATTAGCTCGCAAAGTTCCCATCCTGAATAGCTGTCGGGCACTAGCGCGGGCCTCCTTGAACAAGTTTAAGAAGCTTTACTGCCTTTACTGCCACAGTCAGGTTCTGTGTGACGGTCACTTGATCTTTTGGTCCCAAAGTACTTCTTAGTTTGATCCGTATCGCAGCCCCACCTCCACAGAGGTAGTGCTTGATATCTATTCGAAAGTAAGGAATCTGTGGCTAGAAGTCTCTATCAGATGAACAAGTTACTTGCATTCGGTGACGCACTATCTGGTACAGAATCTGTCTAGTTGCAGATTTCTTACTGACCTCCCCTTCCTACCCAAACCGATTTTAGAGTAAACTGTTTGCTCCCTCATTAAGAACCCTAGATTAGCACACCAGTGGTCAGTGTTCCTCTAGGCTCTGCGCTTCTAGCGTGGAAAGTCAAGAAAAGAAACTGTCAGTACGCCTGGGTGGCACCTATGTAAGCACTTTGAATATCAGTTCCGGTGCGGATGACTCGGATGCCGCTATGCAGATCCAAGCAACGCCCACCTACCAGCGCATAGGAGTACTGCTCACCCAAGGTTTCTGGATCCAGTCTGCCGCCAGGGGAATATTCTTAGTTAAGGAATCTGCGTCTAGATAGTCTGAAGCAGAGAAGGAGTTATCGAAGGTAAGTAACTTGTCCTTTTAACATAATCCATTCGGCATCTACAATCTATTCATAAAGACAGGACTCTCCTTCTGTGATGCCTAAGTCAAATCTTAGTTTCTCTGTTAACACCTTTAAAAAGACTGAGACTGTGTGACGAAGAGGCACCACGGCCACTAGGTGTACCATGTTACGTGATTCCATTGGAAGACAGATTACAAAATTTCTTTCACTAAATCTGCCTCCTGTGCCGCTACCTCACACTGTCCCATTACCGGTACCTATTGCAAAACCAAGAATGATGTCAAAGCTGTAGTGTAGTTCCTATATTCCCAATAGGCTCTGCACATTGGAATAACATAAACAATAGTTTAGACGTAGGACTTAGGTCGACTAGGTCTCTATTGAATATGTTAGACTTAATTATAAATGCCAGCTAGCTCAGAGGTCACTAGAGGGATTAGTTTCTGACAACCGCATAAACATGACAAATTTGCTCCCCTAGAACAAGGAGTGTAACTCCAGAGTCGCGGAAACAATAGATAGCTATTTTACTCAGTCAATCGTGCATGCTTAGTTTCACCAGAAGCGCAGAGAAATAGAGAGACGGGCGTTTTCAATAAAAGAGGTTATTTATTGAATAGTCTTCTTTCTCATGCAAGAGAAGTGAGTTGCTATAATTGCAATACTTGTCATAAAGTAAAGTGCGTACAGTAAAAGGAGTATTATGAAATAATACTGTAAAAGCATGGTATGGTTTCTAAGCCATACGGTGTTTAAAATAGATAAAATATATACATTGATAAAATCATGACTAAACGTACTCAACTGGTGCTTCTAAGATACGCCTACCCCGGTGTACCTAACCTAAGCCTAGTACGTGAGAAGGAGTAAGTGAGCTGCAGTTTGAGTTAAGATAGTTTCTGCCAAGAATCTGAATCAAGAATTCTCTAAGGGTCTAGTCAGCTCCGTACCTTGGTTATAGAATGAAGGAGGTCTTGTATCTCTCTCTCAGGACTCGATCTCCCAGCAACCCGCAAGGGTGACAGGGAAACACTGGAGCTGGGTTTCTCGGCAGGAGAAAAGACAGCGTCTCTCTCAGTGCGTCAATGGGAGGGTCGGCTTCCTTCGGCACTCGCTACAGCAGGGCGTCGGGCAAGTAGATAGCTGATCTGCTCCAAACCACCGTGTGTTTTGCTAGGGCAGATGTTGGTATATTTATACCTGGAAGGTGCGGAGTTTGATGTAAGGTTGGACATAAGAAGTCACTAAGAACTCGCAGTTCTTTCAGGACTCCAGGTGTTCTAGGACAAATCAATACAAAAGCAGGGGGAATTCCCGGGCTGCTTGAGGCTTGGTTTGTTTAAGAACGCGTTGTGCTTTCTAGGAGTCTATGGGAGTAGCCTTGCCGTATTTGGACTGCATTGGCTATGACTTAATATGGGTATGATTCTTATGCTTTTATAAGGATATGATTTGATATAACCACATAAGGGCATACATCGGGAATATTTAAATAGGGTCCTAGATACGTTTACAACACCCACTCCACGTATAATGTCCATCATTGCTAAATACTAAGCAATTTTAAACATATAACTATGCATGTGTTTTCCATCCCACCCCAAAATGCACAAAATGCATTCGAAATGGTATATACACGAAAAATTAGTATTATACTTTACGTTTTCAAGCATTGGTATCATTCAGATAATGCACATATTGTACATTGGAATGTTGACTGAATGAATCACGTAAATTACATTTATGAAATGGCTCTTAATACAGAAGAGAAGGTCGAGACCATTTCATCACAGATTTTTACAAGACTGTACATGTGCTAGAGGCTAAGTCAAAATATTGTCTCGAGTTTCAAAAATAGAAATCTTGTTCTCTGAGAATAGTTCTACTTTAAGCAGAGTATCATGTGCCAAAAAGGTAAATATTTTGGGAACGGGGAAAAAATAATTTCGCTTTCAGGGAAAAAATAGTTCCACAGTTTTTTAGAAGTTCTGTTTTTCAAAACTGAAGGTCGAATTCAGAGTTCAAGAAACGCTGTGTGCTCGTGTTTTTCAAAAGTTATTCTCGTTGTTAGGAGAGAACATTAACTCAGATATGCTGGCAAAGAATTCGTCTAAAACAGTAGGTGAAAGTTGGACCATGTCTGAAAAAGTAGAAATAGTGCATATGTGAGATGCATTGCCGTTATTGGTTTCTAGATCAGCAATGGTCACAGAAGGTTGTACCTGTGTGCCGCTTTCATCTCGTACCTCACCGCCACCTAATCGTAAAGGTGAGGTCTCCACGAATGCTGTCATCAGTATAGGTAGCCGCTGGGGACAGCACGTTGCATGAGCCATTACCGAACCAAGCAAAGTATCGATATCCATAGGTACTGCTGATGGTAGCGTGAGACAGAAGTCTAACACGCATTCTTCTCCGCAGAGCAGGCATCGTAGAACAGGTAGGATGCAATCTTGCCAGATTGGTCTGAATGAAAGAAACCAGGTAGTATTCAGATCCCTTAGCCAAGCCGAGGACTTTAGTAATCCGGTCTCGGTATCTCATTGCTAGGAGCGTTTCTTCCATGGTAGCCTGAGTTGTGTTTGTGGCTGGACTTGCCATATCGGAGCAGAAGGAACAAAAATAAGATTCCTGCTACGAGTCCCAAGATGAGAGGCAGGCCGCTGAACACAGAGTGCACGAAATTCGAGAAGATGCTCAGGACTGCTTCAAAGGGTGCTAATAGTCCCGAAAAAACTGTCTTAAATACATGTGCGATGCCACTGGTATCAGACATGTTTAAGATTTGACTTAACATTTCTACGAAATGCACGGGCAATTTGTCGATAATAATGCATGTATCTCTGCTGCTGACCTTGCAACTTGCAGATCATACGTTTCTCTAGACGAGGTTAAAGGCACAGTTGTTTGTAAAAGAATGGATTTCATTCTGCTTAAAATATCAATTCGAATAGAAGAGATATTCAGAGAAGGCCATATCGTTGCCTCCTTGTCTGGTTTGCTGTTTGGATACAATACTTGCATACAGCAAGTGACCCTGGAAGTTACACTGACGAGATAGGCCATTCCTGGCACCATGCCACAACAGCTGCGGTCACTTATTATAACGTAACTGCCGTTGGAAAGTTGTCTGAAAAAAGGCTCTATTTGTGTAGCAGGGGTGCCGTGCAGGTGGCTTGAAAGGTTATTTGATGAACCTTCGCAGGCTCCATGCAAGTTAATTCCTTGACACAGAACTGTACCGCTTAGTGAATTTTTACAGTTGTTACCACTAAGAAACACCTCTTTTTTCCCCCCACTGTAACATCTATGTGTATAAGGTAGATTCCAGGTTGACTTGATGTAAACTTTACCCAACCTTTCATACAGGCCTGCTGGTATGTGGTTTTGGCAATATTGAAACTGAAAAGTCGTTATCGGAATTGTAATTGTGCCATGTATTATCCATTTAATGACAGGTCTTTTCGGAGAGTGTCAATGGCAATCTTTCTAGTTTTTCAATGCTCAGCACCGCATAGTCTGCTCCTTTTTGTGCCAAAGAGATTTGTTTATCAGTAAGGTTAAAGATAGAAAATAATGACGTTGTGTTGATAAGACGCCATGGCACGTAGCCTGAACTGAGGTTTTGTAACGTCCAGCCTAACTGTACAATAGAACGTAATTAGGACTGGCCATGTTGTAACATTAGCATATCCTGTTCTATTATATCAATAGCAGATGATACAATGCTGTCCAGTGAATAAATTCTGGAGGACAGAGTCATTGACCCATTGTCCACTACAGACAGTGTTTTTTCCAAATTAATACGATCAATTTCTCGTATTTTTTCAGCAGTTTCAATTTGCGTTACTTTCCAAGCTTCGTTGTAAGCAGCGTATATACCGGTGTATATGAATCGTTTGTGACGCTGTTTGCGAGGTCCCAATAAGAAATCTCGCAAGTCAGCACCTTCTTTAAGTAAAATCAAGTGTTGCTTAATTTCAGGCAGTGTGGATTTCTGTAGCCATTCGAGGCATAGTTTTCCTACACTGTATGTTGTAATTATCCCTGGATGTTGTCTCTGGGAATATCTTGGGTCTGGCCTGTTCTGTTTGAACCCCTGTGTTTTATTCAGGAATCTATCTTGACAGTTATTAGTGTCTGTGGGCCAGATCAATCATTTTCTCCAATCAGGATTAGTTCTGTTTTGGTGTAAAATATGGGATAAGTCTATTTCCGCATCTGTAGTGCTATTACTATCAGGTATGGGCTTTGGTATAGACTGTTTAAGTCCTTTATCTTGCCCAGGCCGAGACAGGTTGTTTGTTGAATGGTGTCATTCAGGAACATTATTTGTTCTGGGATCATGCAGGCTCTGAATAAGGATTCTAACCCATGTACCTGCCATTCTTTTGTACCCCAGACTGTTTTTGTCTCAATGTTGTTTTTCCAAAATTCAAAACCAAATGTAGACATTTTTTCATAATATTTTGTAGAATATATCAATTTAGTATTTGTCAACATGTTTTTCATTCTTGTCTTATTTAAAATCTTAAAATAAAACGTTTCTGGATCAGTCTTGTTAAATCCTGAGAAGTATGGGAATTTCTCATAAAATGTTTTCGAGCTGCCTTTTGGCGGTATTTGACAATGTTCCCATTGATTATAAGCAAAAACATTTCTAGGATTAGCAGATTTATGCAAATAGTGATGCCCATAATGATTAAAGCAATACATTTCTTCATAATCTGATGAACCTTCTAAATAATCATCTTCTGTAAATTTTGCTGACATTTCTAAATCTGACATCATATCATTAATATTTTCAAAGTCCCAATCATCAGAGAAAGTACTTAAAGAAACCTCGAACTGGTGTGGATATTTCAAGAGTTCAACCGGGCCATATATGTCGTATTCAGTAGCGTCCCATGCTACACCACCAGGTATAGGAACGACTGTGATGTTTACTGATGTTAGTTCTCTTTTTTCAATGTGATAAGATCTGTGAGGCTTTAGAACCAAGTTGATGTTCTGACTTGCTGTGTCCATGGTACTGTATTTTCGATCAATAATTCTTCCCAAGCTTAAAACCAAAATTAGCCAGAGTAGGAGGAAAAGTACACTTAACACAATCCACTATTCAATAGATGGTGAAATCAGATATGTTTCTCCAAGTTGATGAAAGAGTTCAGTTATTTTTTCTTTGAAAGTTTTATTTGCTGGCTTTTCTTCATGTTCACTTGGATCTTCAGAAAAGTCATCGAAATTGATGAAGGTGCCAGACGCAGTTCTGTCGATTGTTGGAATTGCTTCCGGATTTTCATTAATCTTTGGATTTGTATAGTCAGAGGCTACATCATTGTAGATTGGTGTTTCTTGATGAACTGTTGCAATTTGGGTTTCAAGAGGCACAAGTTTCATGGCTTTGTTGCATAGTCCTTCTTTATTCACTGCAGGTTTATCAAATATGATTAGTCTCTCAGTTTGAACCTCTTGAATTGTAGCAAGGTTTGGTCTTCTGCTACTTCTTGGGAGTCCACTGGGCCTACTACTTATTATTGGCCACATGATTGTGGTTTTATCAGGTCGATTGATACAACTCTGTTCTCCTTTTTACCAGCAAGGGGTGGTAGTACTACTGATCTTGTTCCGCTGATAGATAAGACAGGTACTGCTTTTCTGTAAGAAGGCCCACATTCCTTCTTCATCGCGATCTTTTCTCTGACCAGATCCCCAATCTTTGGAATCCAGAGAGGGCTTGCTGGGACAGGTGGTTTTTCTACAGTGGCCGTTGGCTTTAGCTTTGTGTTACTTAGACTTCTTCTTGTTTCATTGAAGTCCTGTAAAACAGCCAAACTATCTTTGATATCGAAGGTTTTTTGTTCCACCACTGAAGTCTGACTATCGAGGTCTTCGATTATCATTCTAGTACCAAACAAAAGTTCATGCGGAGTGATTCCACCCAGAGAATGTCTTGGCAGATTATTAAGACTACGTTAGACACTTATTAGATGTTTGACCCACCCATCACCCGAACCTAATACCCTCGCTGTTATAGATTGCTTTATGTCACGTTTTTTTCTTTCCACTACCGCATTTCCCTCAGGATGGAATGGACTAGAGTACCGCAATGCAATGCCCAGGCTGGCCATGGCCTCCTTGTAAGCTCGAGAGCTAAACGCAGGACCCTGGTCAGAATGTAGCATGCCAATTGTGTATGTGCCGATAAAGACTCGCAAATCTTTTATAACAGTTCTGGCGTCAGCCGAGCGCTGGGGCCACATCCAAATGAATCTCGTCTTAATATTTATGGGATCGCATTTTTCCGTGTGGACGTCTGCGTGTAGATAGCTTAATGCTGTCTAATAGAGGTGTCTGGGCTGGTATCTGGTCCGGTTCACAACTGCGATCTCTATTGCAGTCCTGACAATCCATTGCAAAGTTATACATTTGCACGCTCATCCCTGGCCACCAGTATTGTGATTGCAATTCTATTAGAGATTTCAAGATCTCTTGGTGCCTCAGACCCATTCCCATGTGTGCTTCTTGAATCAAGTAAGCCCTCCGGTTCGTGTTTGGAATTACTCTGTCCCCCATTCCACAGATTCGAGCAAACGGAACGGAGTTCGTATCAATTATGTATGTATTATCGAGTGGATAATTTAGAGGTAATGCCCCATAGTCGCCTTTTAATGAGGCTTTTACTGCCAGCATGGTTTCTCCATCTATTTGTTTTTTAGAACGCTTTTTTGTAGCTACGGAAGCCGGTTGAACAGCTGCCGTTGTCTTTGTTAGCCAATGAATTCCCTGCAACGTGAACGCCATCACGTCGAAGACTCTGCGTATGTATCACGTGAGTCTTTCGTAGTTCTTTCTGAAAAAGAACTACTTGTTCCCATAGTTTTTTATGCTTTATTGTGACACCAGTCTCATCTTTGTAACCGTTATCAATCCAGGTCTGCATGAAATTATTATAAGAATGGACGCAATAATACGAATCGCATACTATTAGTGTGGGGAATTGGCGATCGGCATTCTCAAGCGCCATCTTTAAAACTCGTAGTTCAGCTCGCTGAGCTGTACAGTTTCTGAGTGATTCAGTTTTAGTTATCATTGGTCTGAATTTACCTATGCGCCAGCGACCTTTAACAATCGCGCATGCTGCATTGTAAACTTGTTTATCCACAACGTAGTGTTGCGCAGATACGTCTGTGTAGATTACACAGGTGTACTGTTCGAGAGGCAGAATTTTGATTGACAGAGGACATTCATGTTCGTATTCTAGCTTTTTCATTTTGGGATCAAATGCGTGTATCACGTCTGTTGCAGCAAGAGAATTTTCCCTTTGTATCCATTTTGGATCTAATGCCATAGCATTTGGAATGCTCGGCTTGTTACTGCCTCAAGGGCTGATACTGCTGTTAAAACAGATATACTCTTCCCTTGGGCTAGGGCTCTTTCTTTTGCTACAGCAGTTTGGACCGCAGTCAGAATTTTTTCAGTAGAACTGAATTTCATTTAAGCTTGTGTGTACAAGTGTGATTTATAAACTATTGGTACCGTTTCTCCCTTATTAGAGGTCAGGTACGTAAATCCGCATCTTCCTGGGATGACTCGGATTACAAGGTTGCGTTCGTTTGCGCGTGTTTGCAGTTTTGTTTTAGTTAACATGTCTGTTTGTATTGATCGTAAAATTTTTGTGTGTTTCTGAGTCCAATTAATTGGTTTGAAATCAGGTTTTATTAATTTGTAGAGAGGTTTAACCATCTCTGCGTAGTTTAGAATGTAAGTTCTTTCAAAATTTAGGAAACCTAGAATTGATTGTAAGTTTTTCAGCGTTTTTGGAGCTTGGAGTACTGCACACTTCTCTAAGAAGTTGTCTGCTAGGCTTTTGCCTTCACTCGATAACTCATATCCTGAAAATAGGACAGTGAGGTGGGCAATTCGTGATTTTTTAAAGTTGAATTTGTACCCTTCAGATGCGAACCCAAGTATTTTGGTGTTCACTCTTTTCAAATGTGTCTCCAGGTCTGTAAGATAGATGTCATCGACATAAGATAATGCCTCATCATCATACATTTGTAGTAATTCTGTTACCCTGGCTGAAAATAATCCTGGGCTGTTCTTGAATCCCTGGGGGAGACGACAAAATTGCCCTTTGGGCCCACATACTGGAGAAAGCGGTCAAATACCTGCTTTCTGGTGCAATATTATGACAGAAGAAACCATTTTAAATATCTAATGTCGTGTTATACTTTTTTGCGCACGATGTTATTCATAAGTGCTGCACTGTGTGAGTTTTGTACTGCAAATGTTTTGCAACAAGAGTTTAAGTGGCTGTAGTCCAAAACTAGACGATATGAATCGTCTGGTTCGGAGACAGGAAACAAAGGATTGTTCATTTGTGAGGTGCATGTTTCAATCACCCCCTGGTATTCAAGTTGGTCTAAGATCTCCCTGACTTGTTTTTTATCTTCTTGCTTAACAGGATACTGCCTCTGTGCAGTAGGTTGATTTTCTTAACAGAATTTTATGGTGAGGAGAATCCTCATCCCATCCTACATGATTTTTGTGTAATGCAGGGGTTTGGGCCACTGCCCATTTTCTAGCATATGTGTATTTTTTATGAATTGGAATGTGATTTGAGAAGGCGGGCATAATCATTTCTTCGCCATGTGGGCACCCCCTGACAAACTCTGGTGGACAGTCTTTCTCTGCTAGCAGGATATCATAGCCTTTATATAGTTTCTCCCAAAAGAGATCTCTTATTGTTCTAGTTTTGTCCCCTTCTATACGTAATGTTATTTCATATAATTTATGGGGTACACTAACTCTGGTGTCTACAGTTTCCACTTGAATGTATTCATTCGTGTCCACTGTCTCCAGAAGGATCATAGAGATCTTGCGAGCTATGGTCACTTCTGCAGCGCTGTCTAGCATTGTCTGGGCCCATTCTCCGTTCTTGAGTTGTGTCCTCAGAATCCTCGGCATGTTTTATTTTAATACTAGCTACCTTCTTTTTAGGAAATTGTAATTTTTTACTTTGATGAGCAGGTTCCTTGTCTTTGGACTTAACCCTTCTATAATCGATATACTGTATGAACTAACCGATAAACTGTACAAACAATCGTTTACCTTCACACTATGGACCAAGGTGCCAATCTGACCAGGCCCAACAAGCCTTGTGCCTGACAAGAGATATGCCCTGATGCCTTTACCATTTTTCTGCTAATCCTATACTAAGTAAAATGCAATTTACACCATGTCACTGCGCCGTATACAAATTAATAATTACTGTTTTTCAACAAGTACGTTGTTATTATGGCCCCCCACTTAACAGCGAGTTCACAAGCATGGTACACCCACATGCGTCACTATTTATTTATTTCTTAAAATGTAATGCACTTGCATGTGTATAACACTTTATTAGGACTCCCTCACCACTCTAAGATGGCCGCCTAAGTGCCCCTGTGATTCAGTGTCATCTCGGTCTGACACGTGATACTGTCACCTGACACGATCACACATTAACGTAAACCATGATGGCCCCCGTTCGTCTCAGGCACCCCATTCGGCGAGGAACCCACAGCCAGATCGGCTTGCATCGGGACACTGTTCCCAAATTCGGTAAGTCTAAATTCCCTTGACCTGCCGCCCTGAGTATCGCACCGCCAATATAACTAATTTAGGTTGCCTCTCCCGCCAGCGGATCGATCGAATGTTATCGACCGTCAACCCTTGACTCCCTATTCCTTGAGGGACCTCGAGCACGACCATTGTGCAATCTGCCAATTGGTAAGTTTTTTCCCCCCCATTATTCCATCGGCCTGGCGGCCCCCACCACACGGGGCACTATGTTAATCTTGATGCCCCTCTTCTTCTCAGCGGATCGACTTTACCAATTTGACTGCCACCCAACCGGAAACTCTTTTCCGCTTTACCAGATGAATAGGACATACGTGTGCCCAAACTACACGTACATGCCTCCGGGTATGCCCGCTATTCCTCCCCATTTTTGATTGTTATCCCCTATGGACAACAAGAACCCATAATTATTTCTCACCCCAACTAGTGCCCGTGGCAGCCTCCCACGCCTCAATTGGGAGCACCACACAGCGCCCGAAGAATACATCGTGTTCAAGAGCACCCAGAGGCTACGACTAGCCCTCACTAAGGTAAATCCGTTATTCCCACGGCCCACTTTTTAAGGGGCACACCGGCACAATCGCATTCAAATCCCATAAGACGCACCAATGGACACTCTCCTCCACTTCACCCTTGGGTTCTAAGTTTAATTTTAATTTTATTCTCACTTCCACGATGGAGGTGGATGTAGCACACAGAGTCTGTACTCCTTCCGTGTCAAAGAGCACTACGGGCACGTTCTAGTTCACAGCATGATGTGTTAAATTCATCACAATTCATCACCACGAATCTGAATGTATAAATTTCGCAATGCCTGATATTCTTCACTGCGATTTCGAATGTAAAAATATGGCTGAGCAGACTACCCCGTATTTTAAACTAATTTAAACTGTTTATTCTTTGTTCTTCTCCCTGTTTTTCCCTAACAGTCACATTTAGTGTTTTATCCAGGCAATTATTTTGTTAAAGTCCTGATGATGATTGCATTTTATTAGAGCGCGGGATCGAAACGTCGACCTTTCTTAGTAGACTTACTGTTGACCATTGTTATTATTGTATATATGTTCTGCTCTGGGAAACACTGTTATTTTTTGATCTTTACAGTGCCCAGACTGCTCACTTCTCTGTTGCCTGAAGCATTTCTCTCTTATTTCTTTTATTTCTTTTCCCTCTCTATTTTCAACCCTTTATGAACGGCGCAGGATTGTGCCTCACAACGAAAATTGTTTGTTGTAAAAATGTATTTAAAAACCAAAAACACTTGAAATTACTTATAATACAATTCCCTGCCTGGGTGGGCAAGGAAAACGTATAGTAGCCTATTGTGGTCTATACAATTGAATTTTGCTATTCCTTTAAGCTTCGGACCTTTTGTTTTTTGTAATTTGTGCATATGTGGCGCACACACATGCCCTAAGGGCATGTTTATGCGCCACATGGCACTTGGAAAAATGCAATTTTGCTCATTTTTGTAAGGATTTGCAAATTACCACCAAGGATTTGCAAATTACCACCAATTTGAAGTTGGTGGTAATTTGCGATTCCTTAATGCAAAGTCGCATTCTGAGAATGCTTCTTGCATTGCATTTAGGGAATCGCAAATTGCGGTTCCCTAACTGCATTAGCAAAATAGGTAAACGCAAAAATTGCGATTACCTATTTAGCGAATGCCCTTTGTGATGATACATTCCAAAATGCTTATTACCGTTCCACAATCTGCCCGTTTGCGACCGGTAAAAGCCTTGATACATCTGGGCCAATGTGTTTTCCTTTCCTCATTAAAAGAGGACAACCCCTTGTTTCAGATAGACACCACAACAACGATGCACTACCTGAACAAGCAGGGAGGTAAGAGATAAAAACACTATCCCTAGAGGTCTCAAGATTTAGCTGTGAGTTGTAGTGAGCGGTCTGACTTTGAAGAAAGTGCATAGTACATGCACTCTCACTCTGCAAGCAGTTTTGCTTAGTTGGATTTAAGAGAATAGTTAGGAATGGGTCCTGGACAATGCAGCTGTGCAAGAAATTATTGTGCACGTAGGAACCCCATAATTGGATCTGTTTGCGAAAGCTTGGAAAAAAAATGCTTAGACTTGGCGTCCACAGTTTCAGAACCGAGATCAGTAGGGAATGCTCTTTTAATAGTGATTTCTCTGCACTTTTCCACTGATTCCTCTCATTCCAACAGTGATGTTGAAATTACCAAAAACTCCAGACTGGTAGACCGTGGTGATCTAGAGACCTTCTTCAGTATTCAGTCAGATCTCACACGAGATTACCATACAAACCCAAACTTCTCTCCTTAATTCAACACCCAACTTTAACATCATTGAATGGCCCTGAAGTCAAGACATTATGGGCATTTAAACCTACCATATGCTTGCATGGAGATTCTAATGTACCAGCATTACATTTTTTTTTGTTTAAATCTTTTTATTAGGGTTTTACATTTCAGGTTCCCATGTGGGACAGCCAATCGATCACAGATTAGTAAATACACAGGTATGGGTTATACATTGTTTTTGAACATAATACATCTTCAGCATTTGAATACCAGTCCAGTGGAAGGGACCACTCGTCATCACACATGAACTTACTGGTATGTCAGCTCGTTACCCGTCGCTGCGTCTCTTTGGGGCTGGTCCCCAGGGCCAGACGATGGCGAGGGCTAGTGTGACTGTCCCCTTCTTGGTTGTGTATACAATCCCTCGTTATGTAGTCAGTCATTAATATTCTATTGAAAGGCCGGTGTCCAAACTACCGACTGGAACTTAGCTAGAAACTGTGGGGAAAAACTTTTTCCAAGATAACAAGGAAAAGGGAGTGGAAGGGGGGGGTGAGTTGGTGAGTGGTGACGGCAAATGGGATATGTATTGGCTAGTGGTCTAGTGGGTCGTGGCGCAGAGGCCTCGAGGGGGGGGGATGGAGGCAATCTGTTGATGGGGCAGGTGATATTCCCAGTGAGGTTGGCCGCCCGTCTCGTGTCATCTACCCACAGGGGGGTCTCACTCCCCTAACGTCGGGCCCTGCGGGCCGGGGCGCTGGGAGGGGCTACGGGGCTGGTGCTGGTGCCTCCCCTGCCGTTGCCTCTTGTTTAAATTGTAGTAACAGTTGCGCCCATTCTAGGGAGATTGGATGTTTGCGTGTACCCTTCACCTCCTCCTTCCTCGGGGTCTCTTCCTCCGCTGCCCCCATTTGGTTACTGCTCCTATCCAAGCTGCTTCTGGGGGGACCAGGGGAGCCCTCCAGTACATGGCAATAGCTCGCTTTGCTAGGAGTAGAGCGAGGGATGCACACCGCCACTGCAGTTTTTCAGTTTTTTTTCCTTCTGTAGGTCTCCAAGGCACAAACCTCCCACGTGTGGATGTGTGCTAGGTTGACTATTGCAAGAAGTGTTTGGTGTATCTTTGACCAGTATTGGTGCAAGGATGGGCAATCCCAGAACATATGTTGGAGGTTCGCCTCCACTGCCTGACATCGGGAACATTTGAATTGTGTGTCTGGATAGTATCCATGTAATTTATCTGGCGTGAGATATGCGCGGTGCAGTATGTTATATGTATGTTCTTGAATGGCGTGTTTCTGGACACCTTTTTGGGGTATTCCAGAGCGTGTGCCCACTCCTTGTCGTGGAATACCCTTCCCACATCGTCCTCCCATGTTTGCCTCAAGCTGTCTAAAGAAACATTAGCCAGTTCCCTGAGTGCCTTGTAATGCCATGTTACTAGGTGTCTACCTGTCCCCCATATGGAGTATCATGTGAAGCACCGGGTGTGTTAGGGGCTCTCCGTCCCGTAGGTCCCAGCACCGGCGAGCACTATCCAGGAGCTCACCTCACCTACCCCCCACTTCTTTTCTCTTTCCTTTCTCTCCTCTCCTAATGTATTGCTGATTGTTTGATGTAATGTGTAATTGTTGATCTTTTTCTGTTATACTGTTAAACCACATTGTTGCACTTCCTTTCGTCCCTCCTGCCATCTCCTCCCGCATCCTCCCTCTATTTATGTCTCTCCTTCTCCCCTCTCTCAATGTATTGAGACTGAACTTTTTTGTCTGATGCCCGATGGAGCTACCTGGTTTAGCGATAGGTGAGATGGGCCGTAGATTCCCTCCTTGGTCATCACCTACCCAGTCGGTCTTTAGACAGACTTCTTTTCGTCTCTCCGTATTGTCTCTTCCCTTATCCTCCCTTTCTGACCTCCCCTGCCCCCTCCATACTTTTCTCTCTCCTTTCTCTCCTCTCCTAATTGTATTGCCTATTTTTTGGGATTCATTGTGTAATTGTTGACCTTTTTCTGTTACATTGTTGATTCTCATGTAAAGCGCTCAGATACCTCCGGGTCTAGCCAGCGATATATAAGACTCTTTAAATAAATAAATAAATAAATATGCATTAAAAATTGCCCTTGTGGGAGGTCATACTATTCAATAAGTTGGTCATATGTTTTTAGTTGCCCCTCGTGAAGTAATGCTTCGATCTCAGTCACGTCATGATCTGTCCATGTCTGTAGAGTTCCCGCAGTGTAATATTTTTCCCCCCCGAGGGAGACCCACCAAGGGAAGCAGTGGGGAGTATAGTGGTCGCTCTTTTGACATTCTGTGGACTCGCATCATGCATTTGCGAGCTATCGAGACCTGTATCGGGTGCGTGCGGTTCGCTTTGGTGCCCGACAGGAGCATTCTCCTGATAACGGAAAGAGGTAGCCTGCCGGCTTCAGTGATTGATTGTTTCTCCCACATATTTCTCCGCTGTCCAATGCGAGAGCCACTGGAGCTGCGCGGCCAGGAAATATGATTCAAAGACGGGGCTCCTAGACCTCCGCCAGTGGTGGATAAATATAATGTACGCAACGCTACTCTGCGGCGGCCATTCCCCCATATCAATGTCGTAAGAAGGGCGTCTAGTTCCCGGAAGAAAGACCTAGGTGGAATCACCGGGAGATTTGCAAAGTGATACAGCAGTCTGGGCACATGATCATTTTAGCTATGGCCACCCGACCTATGGGTGCCAGGGGTAGTATCTTCCAGAAATTCATCGCTGATCGGAGGCCCGCCAGCACCTTCCGGTGGTTGCCTTTGTAGAGATCTGCCGAGGAATGGTAGAGCCGCACTCCCAAATATCTGGAGGCCGCTTCGCTCCATTTTAAGGTCTGGGCACCCATCCCGAGGACTTGCGGTGCTTGGTGAGGATTGAGTGGGTAGACCGTCGACTTCTCCCAGTTGACTTTGAGACCAGTGTTGTCTCAGAACTCCTGCAGGGCAGCCCATATCGAGGTTAGATCTCGCGCTATGTCTCGGACATAGATCAGCAGATCGTCTGCGTATAGTGATACGCAGTGCATCCGCAACCGGAATGCCCCATGCCACCCCCTTGCGCTGCGGTCGTATGGCCATGGGTTCCACTGCCAACGCGAACAGGAGGGGGGAAAGGGGGCACCCTTGGCGAGTCCCCCCTCTCCACTGGGAATGGAGCGGAAATGAGTTTGCCAATTCGTACCCCGGAGGTAAGACCCCCGTACAGGAGCTGTGTATATGCCAGCAATGTGGAGCCAATATTCAGCTTCTGGAGGACTGCAAACAAATGGGGCCAGGTCAGGGTATCGAATGCCTTCTCAAGATCTAAGATCAGGCACGCCGCACTTGGGAATCTGTCCTGTACCCTGTCTTGGATATGAAACAGCCTACGCAAATTATGCGAGGTGTTGCGTCTGGGCACGAACCCGCATTGGTCTGGGTAAACCAGGGCAGAGAGAATTTGACTGTAACGGTCGGCCAATATCTCTCCCAGAATTTTCCAGTCTGCGTTCACGAGTGTGATTGGTCTATACGAGGACGGGAGTGTGGAGTCTCTGAGGTTTTAGAAACGACACCACCAGCGATTCGCGGAAGGACGCGGGCAGTATGTTTCTAGCCAAGGCTTCATCATATGTAGGCGCTAACTGTGGTATTCTAAGGGGAACCCGTCCATCCCCGGCACTTTTTTCCTCGCTAGTGATCTGATGGCATGCTTTATCTCTGAGGGCGTGATCTTGCCGTCTAGGTCCTTTCTATCTGCAGGAGAGATTGTGGGTAGGGGCGACTCACCTAGAAAGTGTGTCAGTTTGCATGGCGTCCCTGGTGCTGGGTTGCGGTATACACCTGCGTAGTAGTTACGGAAGATGTGTAGGATGTCAATTTGGGAATGGTGGAGATGCCCTGTCTCGTCCGCCAGCTCTTTAAGGGATGTGACGTCGTGTCTTGTTTGACCACCCAGGCTAATAATGCGCCTGCTCTATTGTACTTCGTGTTGCATATGCGCGAAAGTTGTATTTGCGCAGGTCTCGCATTGCTTTGCATGCGAGAGTTTCGCCGCTGAAAGTTGGTAGACTATGACCCTCCCCTGATCCGTACCTCGTGACAGGTCCGCCAACACTGTCTCTGCACTAACCAGTGCCTGTTCCAATGTCCTCTGCACCCACACCACCTGTTGGATACAGTGTCCCCGGGCGCCAACCTTACATGCATCCCATTCTATCGCCCTAGAGGATGTGGAGCCAGTGTTGTGCATGAAGTACTCTCAGATGTATTCCCCGGGTATTTGGCGAAAGGCCTGATCTGTGAGGCACTCTTGGGGAAGTTTCCATGTTGGGACAGGGGGGTGAGGTGGTCTCCATTGCAGTGTCGCTACGTGGGCGTCGTGGTCTGATACTATTCGCCCCAGGTAGTCAGTGTATTATAGTTTAGGTAGGATATCGGCGGAACATAGGAATCGGTCAAGTCTCACTTGCAGGTCATGGGGGATGGAGTGAAAGGAGTACAGTCTGGTATCCGGGTTCTGCAACCTCCAAGCGTCTACCAGTGGCCAGTGGTCTACCCATCTGCGGAAGCGTTCCGTCAGCCTGTGCGCTGGGGAATGTGTTGGAGGGGGATGCGACCTTTCTAAATGTAAATCCAGTACACAATTGTAGTCATCCCCTAGGAGCCAAGGTATTGTCGTGTGGTGGGCTAGTACAGTGGTCAATTTGTCCCAGTATTGGTCTTGATCTGTATTGGGGGCGTACACACAACCCAATAGTATTGGTTGGCCCTCCAATAGGCCAGTTATAATTGCATACCGCCCTGCTTTATCTACCAAGCGAGTTTGCTCCTTAAAGGGCACCCCGGGCCTAATCCATATAAGTGTGCCTCTGGCGTAGGCCGAATATGTTGTGGCACAAACTACGCCATGCCATTTTTTGTGAAGGCGGCCCACCTCCTGCTCGGTTAGGTTTGTCTCCTGTAGGAGGGCCACCTGTGCCTGTTGTCGCTTAATGTAAGCATAGACGGAATACCTCTTCGTCGCTGTGTGCATACCCCTAACGTTCAATGTCACAAATTGTAGGTCTGTGTTTGGCGTTTTGGATGCCATGAGTCAGCTTGACAGTCCGTGGCCCTCACTGGGTGTCCATGTCCCCATATCTGGCCCATCCTGTCGGTCCCCCTTCCCCCAGAGGATGTTCATTGTGGCCAGTCTCTGCTCCCATCACCCGCCCTAGGATATCGAAGAGGTTAAGGACATGAAAGAGGATAAACTGTAACTCTGGGGAACATTCCCAACTTGGGAGACCTATTGCCCGGGGCAATACGTCCAAACTGGTTAGAATTTGGAGTCTTTAGTCCGTTAATGCGGGGGTGGTGGCTGGTCCTCTCCCCGGCTATCGCCGGCGCCTCCACAGATTTAGACGAAACTTCAAACATGTGCCCCTGTGTGTTGGATTTATTCATGGTCATTGACCCAGATTTGGCGTGGCGCCGTGTAGCATGGCCTCTGTAGTGGATACTGGGCGGTGGCGTTGTGCATTCGGGCATTTGGGAGGAAGCAGCATTACATTTAACATGAATTTATTATGCAGTGTGGTGGAAAAGATTCTATATATGATGCCTAAAACAGCCATGATCCTATCCCATGCCTAAAGAATGTCTTCATTCCTTACCTCTTCCACCTGCAGCTATTTTGGACTCTTTTGCTACATTCAATGCTTATAGGAAGACACCAGATCAAATGTTTTATTTTCAAGATTTCTTTTAGTAAAATATTCTTGGAAGGTCTAAAGAAAGTGTTCCTTCCAATACAAAAGTCAATACCGCTTTGGGAACGAAATCTAGTCTTATCTAGATTAACATGTTCTCCTTTTGAACTAATTCACAAGACCAGTACAGCATTTGTTGTAGGAAATGCATTTTAAATGGCAGTAACATCTGGTAAGAGTGAAATTCAAGCTCCATCAGTTGAAGAGCCATTCACTGTATTCCATGCAAATAGGGTAGCCTTGAAGACGCATCCCTCTTTCATGCCCAAAGTGGTTTCAACATTTAAGATCAAACAATCATGTTGCCGTTATATTTTCCTGGTCTGTCAACACCAGCTGAAATGTTCTTATATTTGTTATTTGGAGAGCACTGTACCAAGAAAAACAAAACCACTCAGAAAATCGAAACAACTTTTTATCCAGTATTGGGGTATCTTTCATAGATTCACATGCCTGAATCATTCCCCGTCGCCGAGGCGGGATTCCCACGGTATATAAAAAAGCAGTGCCAAAGGTAAATTATAATAGTAGGCCTAAGAGAAGGGCCTGAGGCCTAAACTGTAGTAGCCTATCTACCTGATTATGCCAAAAGGACCAAAGATTTTGTACCAACCGATCAGCTTACAGCACTCTCTAGAGCCAGCTCTCCTCAGATTTGCACCGCACGTCATGTGGAAGAGTCTCCCTGAGGTCCTACTCAGTTTTGTTTTCTTCAGGATGTCTGACAAGAAGGCCTTGTTTAGACCTTGCAGAACATGCGACAAGAAGAGAGTCCATGTTGATGACCAACATAAGGACTGTATTTTTTGCCTCTACCCAAAGCATGAGACAAAAAATTGTAAGATTGGCCACACCTTCCCTCCTAAAACCTTCAGGGATAGTGAGGCCAGAGTCCTTTTATGGCTCAAATCTTCTTCTGCTGAAGATGATGACAGAACTTCCACCTCCAGCAAGAGAGCAAGATCTCAAGATGGTTCGTCAAGTGAGGGGAGAAAACATATCAAAACCTCCCACTCCACTTCTGGTCCTTCTCAGATCTCCATCATCTTTCTCTGAAGCTTCAGCTCTCAAGGACTCTAAGAAGCATAAAACTGTGAGTAAAAGTTCCTCTGTCTCTTCAGCTTTTCCTATGACGACTATCTCTGTCACGTCTTCAGCTCCTTTGTCGATGGCGACAATTTCTACTACAGCTATCACCTCTCCTATCCTGTCAACCAGGATTTCCATTGTGACGAAGAAAACCATCATCGAAGATCCGTCGACGACAGCCTCGTCGTCGAAGTCAAAACACTCGTCAACGAAGGTACCGTCGACGAAGCCTCCGTCGTCGACGAAGACCTCTACGGGGCCGTCGTCGTCAACGAAGGTACCGTCGACGAAGCCTCCGTCGTCGACGAAGACCTCTACGGGGCCGTCGACGACTGTCCCGTCGACAAAGAAGTCAAGTCCGTCGACAATGAGTTAGTCGACGACAGTCCCGTCGTCGACGATTCCATCGACGATTCCATCGACGATGATCCCATCGACGTCTAGTCCGTCGACGAGAGTCCAGTCGACGTCGACGTCGAGTCCGTCGACGAGAGTCCAGTCGATGATGGTTCCGTCGACGATGCCAGCAGCGACGACTACCAGCAAGAGCCCTTTGACAGCCACTCTGTCTCCACTGCCACCATTGTCTACCATACCATCTACGACAATGGATACTGCTTCTACAAAGCCTTTAGTAGCAATACAAGCATTTTCTACGCCTGTCTCCTCGAAGGCTTTCCAACTAAGATCTTTCCAAAGACAAGACTGTTCTTATATTTCACCGCTTACGCCATCTCACCTCCTCAAGACTTATGCTCATGAAGAGGAGGATGACTATGATGATGATGACAACAAAGGAGCTTTTGGGATAGCTCCCCATCCTTCGGAATTAAACATCAAGTGTCAAGATGATGAGGAGGATGACGATTACACTGAACATTACTATCAAGACGACATTGTTGTTCCTCATCGTTCAGAATATCAGAGGCAGTCTCGGGCTTCAGAGTCCAGCCATCTGCCACCGAACCTCATCCAGGACTTACAGGCCATGTTGGCAGATTATAGACAACGTTTTCCACCACAGCAGGGCATTTCTCCACCTCCGCCTGCGGCAGTTCCAGACCCTATTCCTCAGCCTGAGATTTCAGCACCTATGTCTCCGGTCACGGAACCTCAGCAGCCTTTTTTGCCTACTCAAACTCCGGATACATCTTAAGATGAAGAAGGCGAATGACCAGAAAATCCTCCTTTGGATCCGTGGGATTCTTATGTTACCCCCATGCCGTCTCCACCAACTCCACAACCATCTGTAATGACCTGCTTTTCTGTATATTTTGGTGCTTCTGTCAATCACCAGGCCATTACTTACCACATCCTTTCTCAGTATCCAGAAAGACACCACATTTCACAATACTTACCCGAGAAAGGAATAAACACTAACAACATATAAGACCATTGCCGAGGAGCTCGCAAATAACAAGTCACAACACCTCCCCATCCGAGAGGGTACACAGCGAATCACACCACCTCCCCATCTGAGAGGGTACACAGCGCCTGCTCCTCCTAGCAATGTATTGGATAGAATAATTAGAATTTAGACATCCCTGCTGGGAGCCGATTTCCCTCCCGTATCAACAAATACCCATTAAGGGGATTCGCCCATCCCTCTGTTAGTACTTGGTAAAAAAGTGGCCCGACCTTCCCTCACAAGGAATAAGGACAAATGATATGCTCTAAGGATCTTTTATTACATGATAATAGGATGACGAGGAAGAAGAAATAACTAAATATCACAGTAAACATTTATAGCAATCACCAACACATACATATACATAAAACATGAAAATAAAAGGCATAGTTAGATAAAGTTAGATATACATGGAACACCTCACCATAATCTTGGGCATCTTTACATCTGAAGAAGGGTCCGTCTCTCTTTCCCTCTCTGGTTGGGTCAGGACTCTCTGTTCCACAAACACGTCTGCACGTCTGCACCGGGATGTATCATCAGACCGCCAAACCACCAGACCAACATCTCACCCTCTCTCGGACCCCCTTTCTCTAATATAGAATGCAGCTCTCCATCAAATTTTCTAGCAAACTCCGCCTACAGTTCTCACTGGATTCCTGTACCACCTCGTAACAAGAGAGCACAACAAGCAGCTGGCCAAGCGTTTTGCTATGACTCCGGCATCGAGTAAGCACTTCCTCTGATAAGAACCGGTCCTCTCTGGGTCACTGCTGGTGAACAACACATGGAAACTAAAATATAACCTCTCACCTAAAGAGGCTCAGAAGATGGCTGCAATTTGAATATGGAGTTGCTCAAGCATAGGCCTTAACTCCTGCAAAGAGCCAAAATTAGTATGCAAGAAGGCAAAAGATCATGCCAAAACCAAAATGGCAAGCCCTGCCATTAAGCAAGATGAAGTCAGAAACATAAAGAAACATAATCAAACCCTTCTTTGTAGCTTCAGGTCTACACATCACTATGTATATGTGATGATATGAATTGCAAAGCAAGTTAACATGAAAGCATGTCAAAGGCAATAGTCAGCACTGCCATAAAACAAGGTAAAGTCAGAAACAGATGGTGGTGGGCAGCGGTCATAACCAACCCAATTATTGAAAATACCTTGGTCACTACACCATCGGACTCACCACCAGAAGACATAGGTGGGTTTCATAACCTTATGCAGCGAGCTGCGGGTAGGTTTCATCTACCAGTAACAGTGGAATAATCGGAGTGTTTTCTTCACGATTTTAAAGAAGAAACTAGAAAGTTGTCCAGAGCAATTTCAATAATAGACTACATATGGAAGGAGGGCATCAAGATAATGAAAAATCCTGCTTCTGTGCCTGCCGTGCTTCCACGGATTGATAAAAAAATATCGTGCTCCGATCAATAGCCCCTCCTGCCTTATTGGACACCCACGGCCAGATTCGTTCATTTCTCAGGCTGCACAACAAAGATTAAAAAAAAACAGCCACTCCCATCACTACGCCACCAGATAAAGAGGGACGTCGTCTGGACCTTATTGGTAAGAAATTCTCTGCCACGGCTGACGCCTCAATCAGGGCAGCAAATTCTTTTGCGATCATAGGACGTTATGATCGCCAAATGTGGTCAGACATGGCTGGTCTGATTGATCTAATCCCAGAGGATAAACGTCAAGAGGCTCGGAAGATCTTGATGGAGGGAGAGCGCGCAGCTGCAGAAACTATCGACTGCGCCTTGGATATTGCGAACACAAATTTTAGGCAACTAGCTGGGGCTGCAGTTCTCAGGCGTCAGGGCTGGCTAAAGGCTACCACCTTCCGGTCTGAGGTTCAACTAAAGATTTTGGATATGGCCTACGATGGCGACTCTTTATTTGGAAAACATATAGACGAAGCCCTCCAGGCAATTAAAACGGACACTGATACCGCAAGATCTTTGGGTTCTCTGCAGTACAAGCGAGGGTCTTTTAGAGGTGCTAGAGGGTATGGCTACTCCTCTAGAGGGCATGGCTACTCCTCTAGAGGAATTTACTATCAACAAAGCAGACTATATCCGCCTCAATACCGGCAAAATTATCAATCTTCATACTGCCAATCTAGTACGGCTGGTTTCTCTCGCCAAGGAGGTCAAACGCTCCAACAATCAAGGGCAAGATACTCACAGAAAGCAGTGAGATCAGCCGTGCGGCATCCATATTTCCTCCCCTCCCTGTGGGCGAGAAAATATCTTGTTTCCTACACCAGTGGCAACAGATTACTTCCGACCAATGGGTGCTAGACCTCGTTCAACATGGACCCCCTCCCCCTCGTCTTCACTTATTGTTCAAGGAGGTTCCATCAATGTTCCTCAAGAACGCTATAGAAAAAGTCCCAGTTCATCAGAGGTGGACAGGCTTCTATTCCCGTTTTTTCTCCTCATAAAGAAGAAATCAGGGGAATGAAGACCGATCCTGGACCTGCGCAGCCTCAACAGTTATCTCAAGAAACAGGGGTTTCGCACGGTCACCCTTTCAGAGATTCTAAGCTGCCTGAACGAGGGAGATTTTATGGCTTCCTTGGACATGGAAGACCTATACTTTCACATCCCAATCCATCCAAAACATCGAAAGTACCTCCGAATCACTGTGGCTGGTGCCCACTATCACGTCAAAGTGCTCCCATTTGGCCTCAAATCTTCTCCAAGGATTTTTACAAAGTGCCTGGCTCCGGTAGCGGCAACGTTGCATTCTTGGGGAATCCAGGTCTTCCCGTACTTAGACGATTGGCTAATCAAGGGTCCTTCAAAGAACAGTGTACAGAACGACATGACAACGTGTCGCAATCTCTTTGCATCCCTGGGTCGCACTGTGAACACAAACAAATCTCAATTACTTCCGAAAAGGATCCTGCCTTTCTTGGGCGCTCGTCTAGACACAATGCAATACAAAGCATTCTTGTCTCAAGAAAGACAACTCCGCCTGCAGAAGTTAGCAATTCAAGTGTCAAAAACAAAGTCACTTTCTGTTCGCCAGTACGCTTCACTCCTGGGAATGTGTTCCTCAGCCATTAATCTCATCCCACTGGCGCGTCTTAAAATGCGGCCTTTACAGGAAGAACTACATCTTCAGTGGGAACAAGCGACAGGCTCCTTCGACAACATCATTAAAGTCACACCACGCATGGAGGATGCTCTTCAATGGTGGGCGCAACTGCACAATCTGAAGCAAGGGCTCACGTTCATTCAAATTCCTCCGGACTTCGTTCTGACAACGGATGCGTCCGTGGAAGGATGGGGAGGTCATCTCCAAGATTTACAAGTACAAGGCAAATGGTCTCAGAAATACAGACGTCACATCAACAGTCTGGAATTGAGAGCCATCTTTCTATCCTTGCAGGCGTTCCTTCCCAGAATCGCAAGATCTTCAGTCCTGGTCCGCACAGATAATACCACCAGCATGTTTTATTTGAACAAGCAAGGAGGAACAAGATCAGCTACGCTATCAAAGGAAGCTCAGGAGTTATGGGCATGGCTAACACTTCACAACATAACTCTCAAAGCAGAACATGTCAAGGGCCTTCACAATACTCTAGCGGACAAGCTCAGCAGATCCCTATCAGACTGCCACGAGTGGGAATTAGACAACATTCAATTAAACAGTGTTCCAGGCATGGGGCAAACCAACGTTGGACTTGTTTGCAACACAGCAGAATAAGAAATGCCGGTATTATGCCAGCAGATACCCTCAACAGGGATCAAGAGGGAATCCTCTGTCCATGCAATGGTCAGGGATTTGTGCTTACGCTTTTCCTCCGATCCCGTTGATTCCAAGAGTGTTGCGCAAGATGAAGCTGGAGAGCTGCCGTCTCATCCTGATTGCCCCCAGGTGGCCGCGCCAGTATTGGTTCCAGGAGCTCATGTTACTATCCCAGGAGCCTCCAATCCGTCTTCTTCCGGCTCCAACACTGCTATTGTGCAACGAGGGTCAGATACTTCACCCAGGTCCTCAATCTCTGAAATTACACGCATGGCTCCTGACTTCTTAGAATTTCAAGACCTTCAAATTCCTCAGGATTGCCATGACATTTTGAAAAAGGCGCGAGCCCAAAGCGCATTAAAGACTTAACGTCTTAAATGTAAGCGATTTTGCTCTTGGTGTATCTCAAACACTTATAGGAGGAAACAAGGACCCCCTGGTAAAGTAATGAACTTCTAGGACAGGGTAGACCACTATGTGGGTATCTTCCTAGACAGTCAAAAATTTGCTATGCATCAATGATTGGTTGGTCATTCAAGTACTTGCGAGTATATAGTGTCAAGCAGGCAGAAGTTATCTAAAAAATCGTTTTTATTAAAAGATGAGGAAATAAAAACACAATAAATTGAAAACAAATACTTTTAAACAAACCGTGTACAATACATCAAAATCACAGTTTAAAATGAGGGGAAATCATTGTATAATCCAATCATTTGTGTTACAAGATTGAGATTAATTCAAAACAAATGATTTTGGACAGACAATATACAATACATCAAAATCACAGTTTAAGATAAGGGCAAATCTTTGTATAATCCAATCGTTAGATATGTGGCAGGACTGAAATTAATTCGGCGTGTGTTTCGGCACTATGGCGGCGCCTTCTTCAGGAAATCAGGCCACAGATTCCTAAAGATGATGAAGACATAGTCTATGTTAAAATAACTGAGCATGCTTGACAAAATGGGACATCTATTACAACAAACTCGGTTTCATAATCATGAGACCGTCAGTATTAAAATAGAATGACAATAATAACAAAAATATACTTTATGTAGTGCCTTCACAGAGGACCATAGTTAAACATAGGTATATTACAAAAAGCAGCCATCATGAACGTGCCCAGTTTCTATGTACTGATGAGGGACTCCATGAGTCACGATAGAAAATGCTATATTACTAGTTTAAGTCATAGCTAACAACGTTATAGAGCTTATGTACTCATGTAGGTAAAGAACAAGGGATAAAAAAGATCGTGAGCAGAAGTTGAAAGGAAATGTATGTGCATTTAAGAAAAGGCAAAACAATGATATATAGAGTGCCGAAGGAATATCAAGAAGAATACAGGGTGTGTATTCACGAGAAAAGTGAATGATGAAGTCCAAACGTCCCAACTAAATAGACTGTAAAACACAAGATGAAGATGACTGGGGTAAATGCAAAGAGGAATACCTGTATCTATGGAGACTGTAGATCTATAGGATGAAGAACTGATACTTCTTATCTTTTATGATGATCTTTACACTACTGAAATGATTAAAAAAGAGTGTCATGAGTAATGTTAGTGGCTTCTTGATATTGATGACTTTAAGGAAGGAAAAGGTAAGGATGTTGGTTCTAACCTTGTCGTGTGTCGGGGCTTGGATGTGACGTATTAATAGTCGTCACTATTCTTGATGAATTGTCCCTTTAGATGAGGGTCTGCACTTCTATTGTTTGACGATGGAGAAGAACTATAGGTAACATAAGAATCGTGATCAATCTATAAAATAACAGAGTGGATCACCTAGTAAGTAGATTGCAGTCAAATACCTTTATTATGACTAAGTAACAGTATGATAGGGTCTTAGTGACTTTAGTTGGTGTTAAGTTGTTTTAGCTGGGAGAGGCCTCTTATGTGTCATTAGTTCTCCCAGAGGTTCAAATTAATATCTTGGAGTATTCAATGTTGCTAATACATCATGCAAAGCGTATTTGGTGCATACAGCTGATCTGTGACAAGGCAAGTAAGATGTAATATTAAGGGGGACGCGATGAAATATCTATGAGTGTCTATATAGATGCGAGATATTACCTTATCTATCACTTTAAAAGGTTTGGCACCAGACGGTCCTTCTGTAGACACGGCTTGATCTAGTGGCCAAATGGTATAAGGAATGGCTAGTAATAGTACTCCTATTAATGAAGTGATACATAAATTTCAATAGTAGTGAGGAGCGAATGCTGAAGTGTGAACCTAATATAGATATTCGTAGTATGGCATCATTGTGCGGAATGTTTATTTCTACGGTGAATGCATAAATCTTTAGTTTACTTATATCGATGGGGGCCTACTGGGTGTTAAAGGTATGTCATGTGATAACAGGTGTCTGAACGAGTGGCCAGAGATAGTGAGCGTTTCATAGAGCAACAGCGTGATATGGAGATTACATTGTACGGTAGTAATTGCATTAAATTAAGAATACAGCTATCGCAAAATATATGGTAGCATAGGTGAGAAAAAGATCATCTAGAATAGTGCACATGTGAGGGAAACAGGGAAGGTATCTTTCGCGTTAACCAGTTTGTACTTTTTGTGATCTAGAGAATTGGTCGTTTGTGTAGTGATTCTGCCTATAAAAGTCTGCATGTAAATATGAATAAGTGTGTTCTATAGTACTGAACGTTTTGTCTTTGGCTAGTTTGTCTGTCTTTCTTTTTTGAAGATACTCTGTGAATGATGCAAGTTCTTTATTACAATCTTCTATCTTTTTTAGTGCTTCTTCAACATTACTATCTTTTTTGATTTTATCTTCTAATTCTTGGAGTTCTAGTTTGTATGGCTGCGAGGTCTCTGGCCGTTTCTATTATTAAAATCCTGAGATCGCGGGAGCATCGACTAGCAATCTTGTATTGCACGAACAGTCCAGGTACATTACGTACTCTGAGACCTTGGGGGATGATTCCTGCTTTGAAGTAATATACCCAAGCATAAATTCTCCATGGGCTTCTATTGTGGCAAGTTTTTTCTTGAGGTCTAGAAGTTTGTTGATGTCTTCATTGTTATGGCTGTTAGTCTTGGAACTACTGCCAAATGAGTTACTCGTACCTACCAGTAATGCGAAGTCTTCATCTGAAAACCCAAAAGTTTTTAGTTGGGCCATAGATATATGGGATACAGGGCAAATGAAAGATAAGAATGTTAGAGGTAGTGTGAAGAATGAGGAAAGAAAGATGAAGGAAAAGTAAATACTGATACGGTAAAGGACAGATATTTTACACTGTTGTGGTAAATAAATAATTAATTACCGGTACTATTTTTGACTACAATTAATAAACGGTTAGCTCAATAAATAAGAGTCAAGATACGAGGTAGCTGGAGTATACAGGCTTTAATGAGGCATAAAAGGACTGGAACAGGACAGCCTGCATGGGGATGGGATGGCAGCTGCCTGGGGCAGGGACAAAGGAGCTCGCTAGCTTTAATAACAGCATACAACATATATATATACTAAAACAATTGCATTACATTCAGTGTAGTAGGCGTAGCAGTGGGCGGAGTTCGTAGCAGTCGCGAAAGATAAGGCATAAAGTAGGTGTAACAAGAGGTGTGTACAGGGCGTATACATAGACATGTGATGTAAACGTAACAGAATATGTCATAAATGGGGCGGAAACATGGAGGGGGCTACCTAAGGAGCCGGGACCTCTAACCTAGTGGTGCGCGCAAGCTGGCAATGACGTGATACCAGGAGGAACTGGGGGCTATGACTTCTGCACTAGAAGAGGAGACGAAAGTCTGGAGTCAGAGCGACATGTACCCAAACACTATCTAGTATCTGATGTTTAGAGAACATGTTGATAGAATCCAAAAGTTATCAGGGCAAAGGCTAACAGACTCTAAGACTGGTGCATGCATTATTCTTCATGTAGTGCGTGTTGAGGAATATTAAATGACCATTAATACAGTATTTCTCTTACATGGAGACGTAAAGGCTAGACTATGACTGAAACTATTGATGCGATTCAGTAGCTTAGGAATGCAGAGAAGGAGAGCTGGACTGATAACTAGAATCATAACATACTCTTGGCAGACTGGCAGGCAGAGCCAGGCCGAGCCGGGCACTGTGAGGCAGGAAGTAAGTGAAGGGTCAGGGATGCAGGTGGGGGCTGTATCGCTCCTCAGCGAGGGTTCAGGAGACAGGAGCTGAATCTGGTGTCCGGGCCCTTTTGAGGCCTAGAAACGGGGACTTTTACTGAATTAACGTGCACACTGTGAAACGTGGCAACGTAGCTTTACATAGGCCTGATATTCGTTGTATTCACGAAGACTGGAAACTGGCATACTAGAGATGGACACAACTGTAATTGCGTCTTTAATCGATCATAGGGGAATACATATGCATATTAATCATGCACATATAACATAAGATGGGGAACACGTAGGGACACAGAACATGGCAAAATTTACTTTTCCACATTCCCTCCTTGTCACTACGTTTCCATCAGGAAACATCAATATTCATGATACCATCTATCATTTCATACAGTATCATTTGCTCGTCTCGAATTGTCTTGGAACGGGACTTAGGACTAGGACTTGGAATACAGGATGTAGCACAAATGCCGCAAATCGCAGGGCCACATTGTAAACAGAGGCAGCAACTGAAAATGATCATTACTGCTATACCTAGGAATGACAATACTTTCCATCCCCAGGCAGAAATTATACTCCAGAGCCAACCGGACCATGTCCAGGTGCCTGGATTCTGGTGTAACTGATGGGCAATTTTATGAAGTCTGGTTATAGCTGAATAAACAGACGGCGCGTTATTAGGAATGAAAATGCAGCAACTAGATCCGATGACTCTACATGCTCCTCCTCTATCGGCCAGTATGACGTCAAGAACGAGACGATTTTGGAGCACAACAAATCTCATAGCAGATTGCTCTTCAGTTAAGTTACCTAGAGCAGAAGTAGTCTCATTCACTACTGCTTCAAGGGTTCTGGTTAACCTACGGATTAGCTTACTATTCTGGACAGGGCCTATAAAGAAGAAGAATCCTTTATTAAAATCTTGATACTGTTCTAGAGCGGTTTCAGTTTGATCGACAATCGGGGACTCGATCTCCCTTCTATGTCTAATGTGTACTAGATGTGTGTTTCTATGATAATCGGATGGGGCTAGGAAAACTGGTGGCAGTAGGAAGGCAATGTAACATGTTCCATCCCAATCGAGGGGCAGACGAACATATGCGGTCTGACCACAAACAAAATAAGAATGACGTGAGGCTTTGAAAATAGATTTCCCACTGCCACTATACTTGACAATAGTAGTACAATCACTATGTCCTACATGTGCGGAACCATTCTTTCGGACACATAATTCGCCTTTGACTGGTAGTACTGAAATAGCAGGTAAATCTGGAGTGGTATCAGACTGAACATTCAGGACCATAAAATTCGAAGAATAATTACCTAAATTATACACTTCATTTTCTAGATCTAACCCGGTTCTATGGGTGAGACCTTGCTTGTCTGGAAAACATGTACTGTTCAGAAGGGACATATCGGTTGAGGATGACGTTAACGTGGACCATGCTCCACACGAACCATTATGTGTAAACGGATAAGGAAAGAGTGGCAGAACTCCCTTCGGTGTCTGGAAAGGGGGGAGTCGACCACACACCCAACAATTAGTGGCATTGCTGGTCTGGTGTGAATAGTGTAGCATTCTGATAAATGTGTTATTGCGCATAGCAAGACGATAGGATAGCTCGTGAGGAGGCAGATCACTAAATGTGTGCTCTACTGTAGCATTAGAAAACTTATTTACATGAGAAATTGAAAAACATAAATGCAATGCATAACTTGTGCAGGTAATCATCAAACTCAAAAATATAAGAAAACATAAAATAACGATACATCTGATGGAGTTTTGACTAACTCTCTCACTATGGGGGTCTATCTCATACATGTCAGAAACCTGTCTAACCGTTTCACCCGAGGGGGACTTAGACAATTAAACTGGCTGACTTATTTTACTAGACCGGAGCTTCTGTTTATACTCCTGCTGCGGAGTTTCCTCTAACAGGGGAAGCTTGGAATCAAAGTTTGTAGCGGGACAGTCCTTGAGAATAGGGCAGTTTGTAGAATTCTGGCAGTCCTTAAAAATGTTCTTGGCAAAAGTCTTTTCTCTGAGTCCATGAAACTTCTTGACGTGAGACAGGTGGACCCACCCCTTGCGGCCTTCTAGCTTTACGGCCGTGCGGGTGGTCAGAAGGACCAGTTGAGGCTGCTTCCAGCGGGGCTCCAGCGGACTTGAACGATCAAAATTCCGGACAAGGACCAGACTTCCTGGAACGATTTCATGCGGTTTCACCTCGGTATTGTCTGGAAATGCGGCGGCAACCTGTGAACGACAAGAGTGGAGGGCAGACATCAAGGAAGCTAGGTAATCTGTCAGCATATTACTGGAAACATCTGTAATACTTCGGGGTCTAGGTGTACCCCACATGTTCGGGGGCGGCCGAATACGACCTCATAAGGGGACAGACCTGATCTGGAATGTGCGACCATGCGCATATAGAATAGGGCGACTGGCAGAGCTACTAGCCAGTCTACACCTTTCTCTTTACATACTTTGGCGATGTGGATTTTTAGGGTCTGGTTATGTCTCTCTACGAGACCTGCTGCTTCAGGATGGCGTACACAATGAAACTTCCACTGGTACCCTAACAGAAGGGACACATGCTTCATTAACTCAGATGAGAATGGCTGGCCGTTGTCTGAATACACGACCCTAGGGAGTCCATAACGAGGGAAAAATTCACGAACCAACTGCTTGGCAGTGGTCGCGGCTGTGTAATCTGGAACTGGATATGCCTCTGTCCACCTGGACAAAGCGCATACAACTACAAGGACATACTTGAAACCTCGACATCGCTCCATCTGAATATAATCCATCTGGAGGACCTCAAAAGGGTGGTCAGGAGGCTGGAATCCCCCTTGTTCCACCGGGACACTTTTACCTGGATTGAACTGACAACATATCATACAGGTACGGACTTTCTGCTTGGCTGCAGCTCGTAAATGCTTGTTAAACCAAATGTTCTGGATACTGTCTAACATGGCTTTTTCTCCTAAATGTGCAGGACTATGTGTGGTATTGATAATGACTTGAACCATTGAGTCGGGGAGAAACCATGTGGCTTTTCCCTTCGTCAACCATCCCTGGTCTGTCTGGACCCCTCCTTGTTCGGACCATTTCTTAATTTCATCGGGAGTAGCATGTGACTGGATATCGATGACATCTTGAGTGGGGTCCTTAACTGTCATACATGTAGTCGGACCTGGAGTGTGTGTCTGTGTCATGTTAACTGGAATGTCTGGAGTCTGAGCTGTAAACTTGGCTGTTCGATCTGCTAGATCGTTACCTTGGGAAATGATATCAGTGACTTTCGTGTGTGCTTTGCACTTCATGATAGCGATAGCTGTCGGTAAATGTATTGCATCTAACAGAGCTTGAATCAGGAGACCATGCTGAATCTTGGTTCCATGAGAAGTCATAAAACCTCTTTCTTGCCAGAGCACTCCAAAGTCGTGTACAACTCCGAATGCATAACGTGAATCTGTGTAAATGTTAACTTTCAGGTTCTTGGCACGTATGCAGGCTTGGGTCAGAGCGACTAGCTCTGCTGCTTGAGCGGACAGAGTGTCAATACGGTGTGTCTCTATAACTTCAGTGTCAGTAGTCACTGCATACGCGGCTACTAGTTCTCCTGTACTTGTTCTCATACATGAACCATCCACATAAAGTGTCAGGTCGGGATCTGGTAATGGAATATCTGTCAGGTCTTGTCTTGGCTTAGTCATAGTGTTAACAACTTCCACACAGTCATGTGTGGCAGGATTTGAAGTAACTGACGGTAACAGTGTAGCAGGATTTAGAACGTTGCAGCGTCTGATTTCTATGTGTGGCTGGAACAGTGTCAATTCATAACCTGTTAAACGTGCAATTGTCAAGTGCTGAGTCTGTGTTCGGTTTAAAAGAACTTCCACGGAGTGTGGAACTTGTACTGTCAGGGAGTGTCCTAATACTATGGAATCACTTTGTCTGATAGCTAGAGCTGTGGCTGCAACTGACTTGAGGCACGCAGGCAGAGCCTGGGCTACTGGATCTAATGTGCTAGAAAAATAAGCACAGGGCTTGTATTGTCCTGCTTGATCTTGTGTGAGAACAGATAATGCTGTACCATCACGTTCTGTGACAAAAAGTGTAAAAGGCTTACTGTAGTTCGGTGTAGCTAGAACAGGAGCTTGACATAAGGCTTTCTTTAACTCATTAAAAGCAAGTGTATGTTCAGATGTCCAAGGGAGGACAGTCGATACGGCTGCCTCCTGTGTCGTTAACTGTATCAGTGGTTTGGCTAGAAATGCATACTGAGGAATCCATTGTCTACAATAGGAAGTGAGGCCGATAAAAGCTCGTACCTCTTTCTGGGTCTTGGGCTGAGGAAGACTTGCTATTAACTGGATACGGTCAGGTGTCAACTGCCTACCCCTCTTGGACAGTAAGTGGCCTAAGTAGATCACTTGCTGGACACAGAATTGAAGCTTCGAAGGGGACACCTTGTGCCCCATCTCGGCTAGGAAATACAGAACTGTAAGTGACGCTCGCTCGCAGTCACGTTCAGAACGGGCTGTGATCAGTAGATCATCGACATACTGGAGCAGGGCAGTGTCAGTTGGCATGTGAATATTGTCTAGTTGTCTCTTGAGTGCTTGACTGTAAATACTAGGACTTTCTGTGAAACCTTGAGGAGCTCGTGTAAATTTATAGCTCCTTCCATTTAAACAGAATCCGAAAAGGAACTGGCTGTCTGGATGAATGGGAACACTGAAAAATGCGTTCTTGAGGTCGATGACAGTAAAGAACGTGGCTTCGGAATCAATGGCTGTCAATAGGGATGAAATATCTGGGACTACTGGATACTGGGGTATGATACATTTATTAAGTTCTCGAAGGTCAATCACTAATCGATATACTGGAGGTGCATTTGGATCAGTACGTTTCATGACTGGAATGATAGGAGAATTACATACGTTGGAGTCAGTTTCTACAACCACTCCTTGAGCAATGAGCTCGTCAATAATTTTGGATAAGGCTGCTACAGCCTCAGGTGGCAATCTGTACTGTCTGATTCGTGGTAACACTACACCTGGTTTCAGAGTCACACGATGGGGTGTGATTTGCATAAAACCAACATCAGTTGGACCTTGTGCCCATAGATGCTGCGGGACATTCAGTAATCTTGGATCAAAATCACGTAATACATAGTGACCCTTAAAGTCACGTAAAAACAAACGTATTCCTTCTGGGGAGCAGCAAATAACTGCACCTAATTCTTTTAATGTCTTAATGCCTAACAAATTTTCTGGACATGACTTCGTAAGTAGTAAATCAGTAGTTCGGGACAATGGACCTACTTCTAGAGTAACTGGTTTGGAAATCTCGTTAACTATTGGTTTTCCTGAAAATCCAAGGGAAACATTTCTTGAGCCTGAGAGCGGAGCCCCTGGAACCTCGTCATGACTGATAGTAGTCCTACTTGCCCCTGTATCAATCAGAAACTTTCTGTCTTTCCCTAATACTTGACTGTGAACATAGGGACCCTCTTGATCTACAGGTATCTCGATGAGAGGCAAGCCTACCTCCCTCTCTAGGCTGTTTCATGAATACTGCTGGTACTCTGGATACTCGGACTGTGCATACTGGTACATCTGCTGTGTAACATGCTGTGTAGCAGCAATAGGCTGCGGTACTGTAACTGTCTGTTGTGCATTCTGTGGTGTCTGAGAAGTCTGTGAAACTTGTTCTTGTCTAGGCGGACGTGGTCTTTCTTTAGTCTTACCGGTAGCTATGTTGTGTTTCAGAACTGCACACTCGTTTATAAAATGACCTGGTTGTTTACAATAATTGCAGGTCCCTTTAACAGGAACTGCAGGATGACTGGCTTGATTCGGACCCCTCTTCTGACTGTCTTGTGGAACAGTTTGTGCAACTAATACTTTCATTTTCGTGTCTTTCATACGTTTCCTTTCGTGTTCTTGCTCTTCTCTGATTCTATTCTGGTGATACTGAAGCATCTGAAGCATTTGGGACGGAGTATTAGCTTGCCAGGTACTCTCGACCTTTAAAACTCGGTTTTTAACTTGTGGACTTGAATTCTCGACTAGTTTAGTAACAAAAAGATGAGGGTATGACTCACTACTCGTCTTGAGACCACTGTTGATACTAAAACATTTCTCGAATCTAGAATAAAAATCACTAGTATCTTCGTCTGGTTTCTGTTTACAGGCTGAGATTGCATCCCAGTCTTCCTTTTTCGTGGCTAGTAATCTTGGTAAAACTTGTATTAACAGTTCAGGTAATTCTTTACATTTATCTCCTAGACCGGTACCTGGTACACGTGTATTTTCTTCAGCTTCTAGAGCTGCCCAATCTATCTTTTTCTCTCCCACCTCCCATTCTTTTTCCTTGAGTTTTTCATATGTGCCCGCAGGCAACAGGACCTTTAACATTTTAATGATATCTGGATACGTGTATTCTCCCATACGGAGCATGTCTTTTAATTCACGGTGGAACCCTGCTGGATCTTTATCGTGACAGGGAATTAACTTTTTCATCTCTAAGAGTTCCATCTTTGTAATCGGGGTGTAAACAAATACTCGTTGCATTTCACCAGCCTGTGTCCTAACTGGGTGTACTTCTCGTAGCGGATGCTGTCTATGTAAAACGGTTTACTTTCTGGGGGTGAGACATGAACAAAATGCGGGTTCAGAAACGTTCTATATTTGTGGCGCTGTTCTAGAATGATACTAATTAAATCGGTACCTAGACCTCTCCATCTATACTGTAGTAACTCGTTCAGAACATCATGTAACGGACCTGGATCAGAATGTTGACCCTCATACAGAGTGATGAGGTGCTGGATCATATACATACCCACCAGTCGCTGCTCGGCTGGGGGCAGTTTCAGAAACATTTGTGCCACTATTTCGTCTGGAAAAGTGGTAGAATCAGTAGCCCATCGGACTGCTGATCGGGCTAGTTCTTGTTCATGCATAGTACTAAGTTCACTATAACCGATTCGTGATTTCAGAATGTGATCGGTAGCTTGAAATACTTGTTCTAGAGAACCTTGTTCTGGTGCTGGATGATGAAAGACTTTCTTGTGTTCCAGACATGGATGTCGGTCGGGAAGTCTAGATTTACCTACATACGCTATTCTGGTGGGATTCTCGTCTTCTATTTCCTCAGTATCAGAGTTACTTTCTTTCTCGCTTACTAGTGCTTCTTTGCGTTGTTCGTGTAACCTTATTATTTCTTTACGTATTTTCTTGTACATACTCTCTATACTACTGATGGTCCTGTGTTTACCCTCGGCTATATTATCACTCCACCTTGTCAGGACTTTCATTTCAGTCGGATCTTTAGTCGGATAATCTTGTTCCCTTATTAAACAATTGATTAGAAACTTTAATAACATAAGCTGGGTCTCAGCTTTCCTTAAAGACATGGCTTCGCCAATACTTTCTGGATCTTCTCCTGTACGGATGAAACGATATATTCTGTCTAGATCTTCTTTCATATTCGGTAGGGTGTCCAAATACTCGGTCACCCGTCTTACACGCAATGAATATATAACCATACTATCATCACCTGGGACTGGATCATAACGGCATTCGGTAAGAGCTCGCCTGATATCTGCAACGGACTGATATTTGGGCGTACGCTGTAACGCACGTTCATGTAACTCGACTGACGTTACACGTTTGTGTGGCGGCGGGGTACCAGGAGGACCTCCCCCCGCGGCCCCTAAACTGGAATCGTCGACTGATACTCTTCGTGCTGGCAGAGTGACCGATGTAGCGGGTACTTGTACTGTAGGCTGGACCGGGGGTACCGTAACAGGTGCTGTAACAGGTGCCCCGGTGGCTGGAGGAACAGAAATTACATTATTTACAGGAGCTGGCGGAGCAGGATTTGCATATTCTGGGACTGTGTCGTCCAAATAGGACGAGAGAAAAATATCAGCTGCGGTCGGTTTGTGACGTAGCTTAGTCGGAACTAATGGTGGCGGAAAATTACTGGATGCCTCCGGGGTTGCCTTTGGCAAGCCCTCGGCAAGAAGAGGGTACATACCCTTAATAAGGGCATTCCTCTGTCTGTCTGACTGTTCGGCTTTAACTCGTTCACCTATTTCGATTAATTCTCTTTCTTGGGCTCTTTCTGTGGATTCTCTACTTAATTCTGACTTTCTGATTTCTTTTTCGGTTCTTTTATGAGATTCTTTGCGCAATAACTCGATGGCATCTTTCTGTGACTGTCTGGCTTTCTTTTTCCATAATGCTTCTTCTACTCGCATGATGCACTCGGCATCCCATGTGCCTGATACAGGCCATCTATATTTCTCTTCTAGATCTTTAGTATACTCGACCCATAAGTCTAGATATAATATGGCACTTATGCCATGCTTATGATACATAAAATGACCCGGACTGTCCCTAGGCGGGACAGGAACTGCTTCCTCGAGCAGACCTTTTCTAGTTCTTAACTGACGTAACTTGGAAAACAGAGGCATGACTATACTGAGATCTAGAGACACTACAATACACAATGAACACAATAATGACGGAGAAAACAACTCATTCATACCACGACATTGAAAACACATTGAAATGACATTTTAAAATAACAGTTCGGACAGAAACATTACCTGGAATACTGAGAACAGAAATACATGAATTTCTCGAGAACGGAACTTACTAGAATCAATAGATGCACTGCTGAAACAGTACGAAACATACCGGTCTCATAAAGAGACACGTCAGGACCCGCATCCACCTAGGTGGACTCTTCGTGTTGGATTTGCGTACCCAAACCCACGGACCAGAGACAAATTAATTGACCCTGTCTAGATACTACCCCAGCAACGGTACTCACCGGGCAGCAAGAACGGAATGCCTCGGACTGGACTGGACTGCTACGACGACGGACTACGAACTTCGGACTTCAGTTACGGGTGGGCCTCCGGATACCTCGGACCTTGTACTCTCGGCTTGGGCTCTGGTCGGGACTCGCCGCGTTCCTCCACCGCCTCGTCTGGATGCTGGACCGCAACCTCCGTCTCCTCCGTGGGCCTGAGGGATACTTGAAGCAGAAATATCTGCACGTGCACGGTATGGTTCCGTCACGGCTGCAGAGGGTCAGGGGGCTTGCGTGGCTTCTCCGGCGCGTGGGGAAAGGGCAAGTCCCTATTCGGGCGCCATTATGTGGTAAATAAATAATTAATTACCGGTACTATTTTTGACTACAATTAATAAATGGTTAGCTCAATAAATAAGAGTCAAGATACGAGGTAGCTGGAGTATACAGGCTTTAATGAGGCATAAAAGGACTAGAACAGGACAGCCTGCATGGGGATGGGATGGCAGCTGCCTGGGGCAGGGACAAAGGAGCTCGCTAGCTTTAATAACAGCATACAACATATATATACTAAAACAATTGCATTACATTCAGTGTAGTAGGCGTAGCAGTGGGCGGAGTTCGTAGCAGTCGCGAAAGATAAGGCATAAAGTAGGTGTAACAAGAGGTGTGTACAGGGCGTATACATAGACATGTGATGTAAACGTAACAGAATATGTCATAAATGGGGCGGAAACATGGAGGGGGCTACCTAAGGAGCCGGGACCTCTAACCTAGTGGTGCGCGCAAGCTGGCAATGACGTGATACCAGGAGGAACTGGGGGCTATGACTTCTGCACTAGAAGAGGAGACGAAAGTCTGGAGTCAGAGCGACATGTACCCAAACACTATCTAGTATCTGATGTTTAGAGAACATGTTGATAGAATCCAAAAGTTATCAGGGCAAAGGCTAACAGACTCTAAGACTGGTGCATGCATTATTCTTCATGTAGTGCGTGTTGAGGAATATTAAATGACCATTAATACAGTATTTCTCTTACATGGAGACGTAAAGGCTAGACTATGACTGAAACTATTGATGCGATTCAGTAGCTTAGGAATGCAGAGAAGGAGAGCTGGACTGATAACTAGAATCATAACATACTCTTGGCAGACTGGCAGGCAGAGCCAGGCCGAGCCGGGCACTGTGAGGCAGGAAGTAAGTGAAGGGTCAGGGATGCAGGTGGGGGCTGTATCGCTCCTCAGCGAGGGTTCAGGAGACAGGAGCTGAATCTGGTGTCCGGGCCCTTTTGAGGCCTAGAAACGGGGACTTTTACTGAATTAACGTGCACACTGTGAAACGTGGCAACGTAGCTTTACATAGGCCTGATATTCGTTGTATTCACGAAGACTGGAAACTGGCATACTAGAGATGGACACAACTGTAATTGCGTCTTTAATCGATCATAGGGGAATACATATGCATATTAATCATGCACATATAACATAAGATGGGGAACACGTAGGGACACAGAACATGGCAAAATTTACTTTTCCACACTGTGAAGGCAGAACAAACAATATGTGAACAGACTGGCAAATAAGTCTTATTGTTGATGTGAATATGCAAATCAGTCTTGACCCTGTGCCTCATTGGAACAGTGTAGCCCGAACTGCCAAGCCATGTCTTCCCTGGACCGGAATCAAGCATCCTAGGACCGGTTTCTGGCTATCAGCCGTCTTCAGCCAGGATAGCTTGACTCCTGTGGCTTAGTGAGCACGGGACCCACGTCTGGGCATACCCTTCCCACAAAGGGTGAACAGCAAAACACACAAGATGATGGACGGAATGTTGCACAATGGCAAAACATTCACTCCCAGTCACAGATCTGGGTTTAATCCATCGTTATTTTGCTCACCAAGCCACCCCAGTTCAGACATGTCCATCAATTGTTGTTTTTGCATTTGTCACCCCGAGTGGGATGGGCATGCTCAGACGGGAGTCCCATGCTCTCCACACCACTGGAGTCAAGCTATCCTGGCTGAAGACGGCTGATAGCCAGAAACCAGTCCTAGGATGCTTGATTCCGGTCCAGGAAAGACATGGCTTGGCAGTTCAGGCTGGACTGTTCCCATGAGGCACAGGGTCAAGGCTGATTTGCATATAGCCATGTCTGAACTGGGTTGGTGTGGAGTGCCAAAAAAAAGATGGATTTAGGCCCAGATCTCTGTACTGGGGTGAATGTATGACATTGTTCTGCATTCTGTCCATCAATTGTTGTCTTTGCATGCGACATGGAAGAATGTCCACACGTTTACAAGACATTACTGCCTGCAATCGATAAGTCAAGAAGATGCGACAGTTGGTCAAGCGGTCTTACGTCATCTATTTTCGTAAGAACAACTCAGGGAACCAGTGTACCTTCATTTTGTGGTTAAAATATGCTTTTCAATATATCTGTGTATTATGAGTATATAGACATGTTTCAATTTGCCTACTTATTATGTGTAATGTTACTCTTACTGGTTAATATTCTATGACTACTCTTTTTGAATCTAGTCATGTTTTATCTTTAACAATGTACTTACTTCACACTTGTTGGTTGTTAAATATAATGTTTCTGGGAATGTATCAGTATAAGCCTCCCACCATCCACGACCTGGCATACTGCTTGCTACTCTGATTCAGGCATGTGAATCTATGAAAGATACCCCAATACTGGATAAGAAACCAAGCTACTTACCTGTAACTTCAGTTATCCAGTTTTGGTATCTGTCATAGATTCACATGCACCCACCCTCCACCCCGGAAAGTCAGTTCTCTAATTTTGGGATACTCATTTCCCACTTGTGCTAACAAAAATCTGAGGAGAGCTGGCTCTGCAGAGAGGGTTCTAGAGGGTGCTGTAAGCTGATTTGTTGGTACAAAATATTTTGTCCTTTTGGCATAATGAGGTAGATAGGCTACTACAGTTTAGGCCTCCGGCCTTTCTCTTAGGCCTACTACTATAATTTACCTTTGGCACTGCTTTTTTATATACCGTGGAACTCCCACCTCGGCGACGGGGAATGATTCAGGCATGTGAATCTCTGAAAGATACCAATACTGGATAACTGAAGTTACAGGTAAGTAACTTGTTTTCTTATTAATTATGGACATACATGTTTGGGGTTAGGCACATCCAAGCAATCTATTTTCAGCGGGATTGTGGCATGTCTTTAATTAAGTTGCCAATTGTCAGAGAAATCTCCCCCAATAAGACCAAAAACCCATTCAACTAGAAGGAAAGCTGCAACTACAGCTTGGCATAGAAGTACCCCCTTATGAGATCTCTGCAAAGCTGTCACTTGGAAATCAGTGGACACCTGCACAAAGCACTATTGCTTAGATTCCGATACATACAATTATGCTAAATAATTTGGCTAATAACGAGCTACAAGAAAACACGTCATGTTTTTAACTCGTATTCTCATGAGCTGCTTAAAGTCAACTGCTCTTAGCTTGTTACTCCTATTTTAATGTTTATAGCCATCAGAGAAAATAGTATGCCGCAGGAGAAATTGTTACGTAATTGTTGTCCTGGTTCTGCATTGTAGGAATCTTCATTGAAGTAATAAAGAAAGCTGTTGCCTCCCAGGATTGGTTATCTTGGGCATTCAAAATTCAAGTAATATACTTTTATCACTCCATTCCTATACTTTCTCCCTGTAAAAAAGACTGCCGGAGGGAGACAACTCCCCTTATTGTACAGTGCATCATGTGTAGTGGAAACTCCTGGGTCCTTAAAGGGAGAGCAGTCAATTTTCACATCTCTGCAGTCTAAGCTGATCAGGCTGCTCTTTTCCATCAGTGACAGACATATTATACCCATTTTTTCAGTTGTTCAGTAAAAAAGTTGTAAGAATTGTCTGAAAAAAAAGCAAAACGTTATGGATTCAAAACAAATCAAAACATTTTATGCATTGAGACTATTAAACTGGAATCTGTGGCAAGGGGACAACCTCCTTCAAAAGTATAGATGAGCATTTACCTTGTTTTGGTGGGGGGGTGGGGGTGGTCTAGTAATTGATTTTTAGGATTCGGGGAATTATAGTGTAAGGAGCTGGTATGATTCCTGGATTGGCAGTGATAAGGAGTAATTAGGGGCTTGTAAGGTTCAGGGAAGGGTAGTATTCAGGGGCGGTTCATGTTTTTTGGGTTCAGGGTTGGGTAGTGTAAAAGTATGGTTTGTTTTTTTATGGTTTATAGAAGGGTAGTATTAAGGAGTAGTACGTTTTTTTACAATAAGGCAAGTGTAACATTAAGGGATAGTTAAGGGCTTCAAGGGCTATAGATGGTAAGCTTTAAGGTGTTATTAGGGTACACTTATATACATTATAAATGAATGTAATAAAAACTCATTTTAAAATGTAACTTATTTGCTGTTGTCATAGGTAATAATGTCTAATACGATATTATTACCTCAACAGTTTTTACTCAACTTTAACTTAGTGAACCTTTTCGAAATCAACTCTATTATGTTCAACCATTTTTGCATTTTAGAAGCTGCAATGTAGTTTTGCAGGGATTGGTTTAAGCATACATCAGTCTACATTACGGAAAAACCCTGCCTTGGGTGGACTTCTAAAGAGCGATGCTTCCCATGTGGAATGTGGGACTCTGTGTATTTAACTCTGTGGAAAAATATTGAATTTGAGGTGTTTAGAGGTCCACACGTGCAGTGAGAAATTATTGTCACATTTATGACTTTAATGAAGATTCCTACAATACAGAATCAGTAAGTAACCATTTATTTGTTTAAATAAGTCAATTACAGATTTTTTTCCCCTGAATGTAAATGGCCATGGTCGAAAAATCATAAAATTGTTACTAGACCCGCGGGTGTAGTAACTTAAAAAATCTACTCAACCTAACTGTAATGCAATTGACTTCTGTCTCACAAAGCTGAGCAAATGTGACAAATTAACAAGATTTAAAGACATTTTTATTGCTTACTCACTTTGTGAGCAATAAAGATGCCTCTAAATCTTGCTATCTTGTCACATTTGCTCTGCATTCAGAGACAGAGGTGAAAAGTTAGTTTGTCTTCTTACTAGCCAGAAAGTGTGAGTAAGACCTAAAAATAGCTTGTCCTAATAAAATCTGGCTCACAAATGCAAGAGGATTTTCCGAGCCCTGAAGGCATTAACCATCAAATGAAAAAGAAGAAAATAGATCACGTAAACGGATTAAGAGGTGCATTGTATGATTTCAGGAAAATGAATTGGACATACAAGAGTTAAATATATTTAACGTGGTTAGATTGGGAAAATATTTCAAACATATTCTTCTTCCAAGAAGAATAGTTTTTTATGATTGATGGTTTTGAGAGTATTTCTTGGAGACTGATTTCTATGGCAGATGAATTCTATCCTATTACTGCACTACCTACATGCTACAAAAAAACAACATGCCATTTCCACACGATCAAATATAATAGGGAGATTTTTAAACCTATTCTGACCTTCAGGAATCTACTTGGCCTGTATCGATATCCACTTATTCCATTTAATACCGTGTTTGAGGTTAAAAATTATGGCAGCATTCTCGTTATATCACAGCTCTGATAAACCCTCTATCAGTTATGTCAGAGGTCATATGTCAGGGTTAGAATTTTAGCAAGGCTCTCTTTAAAATCAGACCCCCCCCCACCCCCAAAGAAAATAAAACAAATTGAAAAGTAAAGTATTGGGAAACGAGTGTGTCCATATGAGAAACTATTTGTCCCTGTAGAGAAAAGTTTTAATAAGTGGATTTAAATTTGCTCTGCAGGTGTTTGCATTAGCTATTATGATTTGCTCATGCAACAATGGAATTGAAAGAATTTTACTTAAAATATAGTTTTCAGGCTGTAAATCTGCACCCAAACCAACGTCCTGGGCCAGTATGCATCAAACACTTTTTATAAAGTGAGGCCTTTGCTAAATGTTGTCCTTGAAATTTTTTTTTTAACTGCCTGTAATCCTCATCTGTTTTCCTTTTTAGGTCGAGCCTAGCGTTGCAGTGCATACGTTGCTCGCTTTGTGAGGCATGCAGTATTCAGTATAGTGTGGAAGCTCTGCCCACTCTCCGCACATCTTTTTCATTGGCTCAGGCCCTAAATGCTGCCTTCCGATTGGTTTTAGGCTTGTTAGTCCCTCCTCATCACGACCATGTCGTCATTTGTATCCTTCCAAGGCTACCGGCCCCTTTACTTGGAGTGTTGCACGGTAACTATTTTCTTCCCGCCCGTGCCTTCTCCCCAACCGCCCCACTCCCGCAGTTTGTTCGTTCTCACGCCCCTCTCGTTGTTCGTGCCTTCTCGCCCTCCGCCCGCACTCCTGTTTTCAATGCAATAGGTCTCGCGTAAATGCGAGTCCTGTTGCATTTCAAATGCTTGTTATCTGCGGATCGACTCTTTATTATATTTTTACATCCCCTCGGGCTGAGAAGGAAGAGGGAAAAGGGAATCTGCGTGTATTAAATACAAGGTGCCGCACGTTTATTCGGGTATCTTACAGCCGGCTGCCAGGACAGCTTAACTGTGTTTACAAACCTTGATGAGGTCAAGTGGCGGCTTTTCTCATCTTTTCCCGGAAACCGCCGCAACAGAGGGCAAAGGGTTGTATTCTATTCAAGAGTGGCACCTCTCCTTACAAATGACTGTAATTACAAATGGACCAACACCATGAAGATGTAAACAGGTCGGTGCCCGTGTCGGAAGGATGCTTCTTGTAGAAAGTGCTCCTGCTTTTTGACAGACTGCAAGGTGAACAGAGGGCACAACCAAACCTACACATTATTGGGGAAACCACAGGGCAGAGACCCCAAGCACGTGAAGTCTCTCCCCTCAATTGCTCAACTCTCTGAGCTATGTATTGAAGCATATTGTACTGGTTTCCATCCATTTCGAGTTTTTAGGTTTAAAGCATTTTATTGCAGTTTTATGAACAAGGGAAACAATATATACAATGAATACAGTCGCCGTAAGGATGTAGTGCAAAGTCTCTGCTCCAGGAGCGCCATCAGTATTCCAGACATTACAATAAGAACCCTTTGTAGAGCTTCAGGCTGGGTGTGAGTGCAGTGACGAAAAGTTCCAGAACCAACAACCCCACCCTCCCCCCAACTCCCCCCTCCCTACCCCCCTGCAAAACCCCCCTCCCCCCTGTGCTGAGTGAAAGTTTTACACCTCCATCACCTCTGCGATGGAGCCACACCTCTCATCATGTTCTCCATGCATACCAACTAGGTAAGCTGGCTAGTCAGGGATGTTAGCCGCATTAGTCTGAGATATCGGGGACAAGTGATTTCTTTGAATTCCGACAGTAGTAAGGTGTGGAAAGGTTGCCACAGGTCCTCAAACCTATCCACCTCTCCTGCCACTGTGAGGGACAGTTTCTCCATTCCCAGAACGTGCCATAACCTGTGTAACCAGCCCGTAGTGGTGGGAAGGTTGGTGGTGCGCCAATATATGAGTATGTTCTGAATCGCCGAGCCTAAAGCGATCGCTATCTGCCCACCCCTCCTAGACCTTAGAGGATACATCAAGCCGTTAGGTAATCCCAGCAGGACATAGGCTGGGAAGCGAGGCAATTCAATGTTAAAGCACTGGTCTATATCATCTAAGATCTCCTTCCAGTAAGGACTCAGTAACGGACAGTCCCACAAAATGTGTGTAAGTGTGCCAGTCTGCCCACATTCGCGCCAGCAAGTGTTCGGGATGTTACGGTTCATTTCATGCAGCCTCTGAGGCGTGTAGTACCAGTAAGTGGATATCTTAGTGAAGGTTTCAGTGAGCCCAGTGTGATATGCTGAATGACGCGCCCGGTAGGAAATGTTGTCCCAGTCTTTGTGGCTCAGTTCCCTCCCCAGCTCCCGTTCCCAGCGATCCCGTCCGGGGTTGTGGATGTGGAAAGGGGGGGGGGGGGGCTGTAAGAGTCGGTAAATGTCCGAGATGAGCCTGGCGTCCGAGGAGCGTGTCGCCAGCCACATCTCATATGGAGTGAGTTTCCGGTCGGCTAGGTCCCGCACTTGCGGTTGAAGCGCCCAATGGCGTACCTGCAGATACCGCATACGTTCAGTCTCGGGTAGGTGGTAGTCCCGTTGAGGTCTTGAAATGACACGGCTCCCTCCGGACCGTATATGTGAAACAAAGCGCAGCATCTGGCAGCCCGCCAGAGCGAGAATGCACCAGGTTCCATCCCGGGTTGAAAGTCGGGGTTCCCAATCAGTGGTGTAAGTGGTGACGGGAAGGTGGTGAGCTCATGCGTAACATTTACGACATCCCATACTCGGAGCGGAACTTGTGTGATAAAGGACGCATAGAGATTGGGGGGGCGGTGAGCTCTGCGCATGAAGGGTATCTCCTGTAGGGTCCTGCCCGCCACCGCCTGGTCCTGAAACAGCCAGTGTCTGTCAGATTCCCACTTGCTCCACTCCACTAAATACCGCAATTGCGCCGCCTGAAAGTACTTGTGTAGATCCGGTACGCCAAGTCCACCGGACTCAGGTGCCAGTGTGGACAGGGCTCTCCTGAGTCCGGGCTTGTGGCCCTGCCAGACAAAGCGTGCGATGTCGGCCTGAGCCTGTCGGATCCACCCCTTCGGTGGCTGAAGCGGTAGGACCCGAAACAAATATAGTACCTGCGGCAAGAGAGTCATCTTCACTGCGGCAATCCGACCCAGCAACGACAACGTACCTCTGCTCCAGCGGGACAGCTCCTCCTTAATTTTCTTGCCTAAGGCTGCGTAATTGGCCGTCACCATGGCAGGCAAAGAGGGTGCCAGTAGTATGCCCAAGTATGGGACCAGATCCTTAGACCAACGCATGGGGAAGCGTCCTTGTAAATCAAGTCTCATTGCAGTGGTTAGCGAGATGTCTAGGGCTGATGACTTTCTCATATTCATTTTGAAACCCGCTACCGTGGCGAAGGCGTCCAGCTAGGCAATGCAAGCGGGGAGCGCCTCCCTCGGATTATCAAGCATTAAGATCACATCATCCGCATACAAACTAATGGTGTGAACGTAGCCCCCCATCCGGACGCCAGTCACCTCCGGGTTCCGACGAATCCTCTGAGCAAATGGCTCCATGTAGAGAGCGAAGAGAAGTGGTGACAATGGGCACCCTTGTCTGGTCCCCCTCTCTATCGCGAATCGGCTGGAGCTGCACCCATTCACCCGCACCATCGCGGAAGGGGATCTGTAACAGTTAAATATGAAGGTGCGGAATTTCTCACCTATACCTAGTTTGCAGAGAACTTTCTCAAGGTAAGACCAATGCACTCGGTCGAACGCTTTCTCCGCGTCAACCGAGAGCAGCATGCGTTCCCTGGGAATACGGGAGGCCTTGTCTAGGATGTGGATAACCCTCTTAGTGTTGTCCACCGTATGCAGATCGGGGACAAACCTGGCCTGATCTGGGTCCGCTAGCCCCGGCAGATGGGGCGCCAAACGGGTTGTAGGATCCCCGTGTAGAGCTTGAGGTCCACATTCAATAGCGAGATCGGCCGGTAGGAGTCGCATTCAGTCCGGTCCTTCCCCGGCTTGGGGATAACCGACACCGTTGCCTGGAGCATGTCTGGAGGGATAGCTCCTGGTTCAGAAAAGGAGTTAAAGAGCCGCATTAACAGTGGCGCCAGTTCCTGGCAGAACGTTTTGTAGAAAAGTGGGGTGTAGCCGTCGGGACCCGGGGCTTTCCCATGCCGGGATATAGCCGCAATCACCTCCTCTGGTCGAATGTCCCGCTCCAGGTGTTCTGCCTGCTCCGGGGCGAGGGTGGGGAGTTCGACCGATGCGAGGTAATCCGCCTCGGCCGATGCCGAGGGGGGTTCGCCCGCGTATAAGGCGGCGTAATAGCGACAGAACCTGTCCGCTATTTGGTGGTCCTCTGTAGCCGTCGTACCGCTGGGAATCGACAGTTCTTTAACCCGCTGGTGTTGGTGTTTTACCCGAAGTTTGTTAGCGAGTAATCGCCCGCACCTGTCGCCGCCAGTGTAATACGCGTGCTTCAGGCGTAGCGCTGCATACTCCGCCCTGTCCATGTCCAGTGCGGATAGGAGTTTCCGGGCAGCCTTGAGTTGCCTCCAGACTCTGGGGGCCCCCGTCCTCTGATGCACCTGTTCCAGTTCCCGCACCGTAGCCGTAAGTTCGTCCCTTTTTTGTTGTCGTTCTCTATTCTCCGCGGAGGAAATGGCGATAAACTCACCACGGAGCACCGCCTTCAAGGCGGCCCACTGCGTCGCTCGGGTGGTATCTCCATTATCATTATGTTTCTGATACTCAGCGATCGTGTCTCGCACCTGTTTTACTACCGTCTGCCTATGTAACAGGGTATCCCGAAGGCGCCAGACCCCTCTTGAGGGAGACACCGGCGGCAGTTGGAAAGAGCCCGATACCGGGGCGTGATCTGACAACGTAAGAACCCCTATATCGGAAGCCGTCGCCAGTTCGGCCACCGGTCCTGTAACCAGGAGATGGTCCAGTCTCGCGTACGTCTTGTGCGCGTGGGAGTAGTAGGAATAGGCCTGGGTGGTGGGGTGTAGGCGTCTCCACAAATCATGCATATCGAGATCACCTAAGCGGGAATTGCTCAGCTGTGAGAACTCCCCAGTATTTGGGCGTCTCTGCGCAGATCTATCTAAGGATGAGTTAAAGACCATATTCAAGTCCCCTCCAATGATTATGTGCCTGTCCGGGGTAGTCGCAATGTCTTCTAGGGCCGAGTGCAAAAACAGGTCTTGGCGGTCGTTAGGGCTATATATTGAACCCACAGTAAACAAAAATCCCCCCAACTTGACCCTGTAAGCCAGGAGCCTCCCCCTCTGCTCCGCTACCTTGTGCAGGACCTCACCCTTAAACTTTCTAGACACCAAGAGTGCAACCCCCGCCGTCTTGGTAGCCTCTGAGGAAAAGAGCTGTACCAAGAATTTCGGTGACCTCATCCTGTGGCAATCTCGGGCTAGGAGGTGAGTTTCCTGTAAAAGACAGATGTCTGCCTGGGTGTTTTCAAGTAGGGACAACATAGCTCTACGCTTGACCGGGTTGTTCAGCCCCTTCACATTAAGGGTAACTATCTTAAGGGTCATGAATGATCATCGTGAGGATGGAGCTCAATGAACCAGAGTCAGCAGCGACTGCAGTGTGGTATGGTGGTGTGGGACGTAAAAAATGCAATAACCAACTAGCACGACACCCGTAACACTGTACCTGTGGTGGGAGGTCAAGGCATGAGCAACAGCAAAACACGACAGCACAGCACAAACCACGGATCTCCCCCCAAACTTCCCCCAACCAGCCCAACTCCCCGCCTCCCCTCACCCCAACTGGAGGCCCACCCACCCCCCTCCCCGCCCCCCTCAAGCCCAACTGTTCAAAGAACACCATTGTCCCAGTCTGGTCCGGAACGGACAAGCCCGTGGAAAGTTATTCGGGTGGACGTCCAGCCACCACCTATGCCCTCCCGCTGCCCCCCTCCCCCCCGGAGCCCTCGCACCTGCAATGATGACGATGCCAAGAAGATCTGCCCCGGGAGCATGCTCAGGCCGTCAAGGCCACATCACCAGATGAGGTGTCTCTGGACACCTCCCGTATCGCGGCGTCCATTTCTGCTCGGATCGTGGGCGAGTCAGGTCGCAGAGGCAAGTTTGTGGAGCGTCGCCTTCTAGTTGTCTGCCAACCCTCCCTGGTGTTGCGTCGGCGGGTAGGCGTGGGAGCATCTTCATCCGTCGCGGTGATTCCCAACACTCCACAGGCGTCCTGAAGGGACCGTAGCTGATGCAAAGTCCCGTTCCAACGGAAAATGAGCCTGAAGGGGTGGCCCCAGGAGTATTGCGTGTCATGTTCTCTCAAAAAGTCTGTGGCAATCTTGAAGGATTTGCGTTTCTGCAATGTGATCGTTGACAAATCCTGGTAAAGGGCCACCTGATGTCCTCGGAAGCTCACCGGCTGCCGCCGCCTTGCCTCGCATAGAATTCGCTCTTTCAAAGGGAAGTCCGGTAGGAAGGCCAGGATGTCTGGTGGTTGCGCGGGAGGCCCACTCTGTGCGCCCTATCAATTCTCACCGGGAAATCGCTGGGTTCGTCCAAAATGTCGCGGAACCGGTCTCTCAGGAAGGCGGCTACGTCGTCCCCCTCCGCGTTAGATGGAACGCCTCGGACCCTGATGTTGTTGCGCCTGGACCTGTTCTCGAGATCCTCGGCGTGGGCCTGGAGGTCAATCTGTTGATCTCTGAGTCTTAAGACCTCTTGCTGTAAAGTGCGCGATCTCCTCATCACGGGAGTGGCCGCTTTCCTCCATGGTGGACACACGCTCTCCAAGGGAGTCGACTTCTCTCCTTACTTCACGGATCTCCCCGGCCACCTCCTGTTTCAGTGATTGAAAGTCCTCCCTGAGGGTGCCGAACAGCGATTCCAGGAAAGATCGAGTTACTGGGGGTTCCCCTCCTTCAGCACCTCGAGAGCTAGTCGGGGGGCTCGGGACCGGCTGAGTCCTATCATGTCTTGGGGCCCCTCTGCCCAGCATTTCTGGCAAGGTGCTGTCTCCTTTCTTCCCCCCCCTATTGCCTGACATCGTGGAGGGAGGGGTGCGCTGCAAAAGTTCTGAATGACTGGATGACGTAGGGGCTGGGATTCACGCAAAGGCTCCCCCTGTTGGGTCTCGTTTCGGCGAAGTCCCAGCCGGGGAGCGTCCCGCACCCCAGGAATGTCGCCTCTAGGACGGGCGGGGTAGTCCCCCCTCAGCTGCAGGGCACCCCCCTGCGTCGCGAAGTACAAGGGAATGTCTATAGGTTGAGACTGTGGGGTGTCCCCCTTCCTAGCCAAAAACAAAGTACCTCGTCGTCAGGGCTCCGTCCACACCTTTGGGACGATGTCCGTGGCACAGCTCGTCTGCAGGAGTCGGGATCACCTCCACCGTGCCCCAGTGATAGGCTTCGCGGGCAGACCCCCGCGGGGTCAGCGCTCGGCTCCGTAGTCCGAGGCGCGTGATGCGGGGGCTAGGCGGTCTCTGCTTCTCCAAGGAGGCCACCCTCGATCGAGCCCAGTGTAGCGGCCGAGCTCCGGTCCAATGTAGAGGAGGACGACGAGGCAGAGGCCCTCCTCCGGCCAGGCCCGCAGGATCTGCGTCACCTCCGCGCAATAGGCCCAGCAAGGACCTCCTCAGAATTGTGGCGGGGGTCCCTCGTCGTGTGTGGGACCAGCGAGTCTCTTCCGGGTGTCTCCCCACCTCCGCTCGCCACCTCTAGGCCTGTGGGGCCCCGGGGGGTGGGGGCACCGAGGATGGCGCGCAAATACAGGCCTCTCGGCCTACTCAAGCCCGGGCTGTCGTAGTTGCCTCCCGCCGTCCCCGTCCCCTGGGCCGTTGGACGGCGCGTTGTCGTATCACCGGGGCCTCTGCTCCCTTAGCCACCCTGGCGGCGTGTGCTGAGTGCGTCCCAAGGCTGTCGGTCCCCTTCAGAGTCGTCGCTGCTACACTTCTGGCCACCGGCGGGTCCCAGTCTTCGGCCCCCTCGGTCTCCGCCGGCTCGGCGGCCAACCCCCCGCTCCGGGGTACGCTCCTGTGTGACGCCGCGGCGCTTAGGGAGTCACTGGGGCACCAGCTGAAATGCAGCCCGCCTACCCCCGAGCTTGTGGGGTTTTCGGAAAGGAGGCGCGAAGGTCGGGCGCAGAACCAGGCCTCCGGGCCCTCCGGATCTCCGGGCCGTCGTAGCTGTGCCCCGCCGGATCCGCCCCCTCTGCCGGCGGCCGGCGCGTCATCGACCGGCTGGAGAACTCTGTCTGTCCGCCTCACCGGGCACCCGTGGTGGGAGTGTCTCCGATGCGCTGTGCCTCGCAGCGTCGTCTAGGCTATACACCGGACTCCCGGCGGGCCCCGGTCACTGGCTCCACTGTTCTCCGTCGCGTTGCAGGCCAACCCAGCTCCGGGGGCCGCTCCGACACAGCGTCTCGATGAACGAGGAGTCACCGGGGCTCAAAGCTGGACTGGTGCTCGTCCTTTCGCTTCGGCCGCGGTTTCCGCGCAATCTGGGGGAGATCAGCGGTATTAGGCGGCACAAGGGCTCCGGGTCCTCGGGAGCACACGAAGAGAGCGTCCTCTCAGCCCGCCATCTTGGCCACGCCCCCATTTCGAGTTTTTAAAACAGAAGAGCACTCAGTTATTTTTTTTACTTGAGGAACAGAAAATGTTTTTTTTAAAAGATGAGTTTTTAATTTGGGGGAGGGGCGGCCGTAAAAAGACTTACTGCAAACTACATAGAAAAGCGTTCTTTTGATTGCAAGAAAAGCAGGGGCTGTAGCGCTTTAAAAAACAGAAATGGAGTATTTGCAGCAGTTTCCCTTTCGAAAACGTTTCTGCTAAAAGCACCGTGCTCGAACAGTTAGAAATACAGTATGTTCTGAATACACATTTTAGCGCGGCTGCCGGGTAATATTTAAGCATATGATGTTGCATGTACGTTGGGTTTTCCCCCAGACTATGGGACTCATTTAAAGTGCATCGAAGACGCCTTTAAAGGACGCTCATGTTGGATAAACGCACACTTATTATATTTATGCAAATGCAGGGCCCCGCTAAGACGTGGAATCCGCACGTGTGGAGGGAGCCAATATTGTTTAACCCCTTCCATTCTGATGACGGCCCCCAGCCGTCATGCATCACGGTGGGAGTGAGCTGATGACGGCTGGGGGGCCGCCATGAACCCGCCCACTCATTAAAACGGCCGCACAGGCGCAGAATCGCGGCCGCGCCCAAGGGGTTAAACACTCTGCGGATAGACACGTATTAAACCCATTACAGCTATTCCCCTTGCTGCTGTGCGGCTGCTCTTTACGGGCTGTTACAACAAACCGGGCTTGTGATTATCACAGCTTGTTCCTTTTTTAATGAAACTCCACGTCGACATTTGGGAAATGCTCCTATCTTGCCATGTTCAGTGCTTGCATGTTTATAACATGGCCTGTGACCTGAGATTCCCACCCCACACGGTCATGTGATGGGAGGGGCTGCATGATCAGATTTGAGACCAATGCGGCCTAGCACACTGTGTATTGTGATCTGGGGGGGCCCGCACACTGTGGATTGTGACCTGGGGAGTCTGCCCTGAATATTGTGTCAAGCGGGGCCCCCGCATGCTGTGCGTAACAAGTAGTGGGCCCGCATACCTTGTATGGTGACCTGCTGTGGCCCGCCCTGTGTATTGGGATCAGTGGGCACCTCATACATCGTGTGGAGACCATAGGGGCCAGCACACTGTGTTTCACAGTCGGAAGGGCCGGCATCTGCTTGTTAGGGTCTCTCCAGAGACTGGCAGGCCCTGCCCACTGTCTGGCAGGGACTTGTTTGCCGAGGGCCCTGTACACCATGTTTTATGACTACTGTGCCCCGTGCACTTTGTATTGTGAACGAAATGGTCCACTCTTTTTATGATCAGCCGGGGCCCCACACACCGATTATTGTAACCAAAGGGGCCCCACATACTGTGTTTGAAGACCAGAGAGACCCACACGCAGAGGCTGGCATCTGCATGTCTAGAGTTTGCGCAATGGCTGAATGGGGTGACTGGTGAGCCCCACACACAGGTTTGCCGGGGCCCGCACACCCAAGTACTGTGACCTCTGTGGGGGAAACAGCCTGAACAACGAATTCTTAACAAAAAAATTCTTACCTCATAATTCTGTAGTCCTGTACACCGTGTATTGTGACCATAGGTACCCACACAGTGTGTCTGGCTGGACCTAGCTACTGGAGACACCACCCAATGTACCTGGTTGGATATGACCAGTTTAGGGCCACTCCTTCTGTGCGGCTGGACCAGTCTCCCTCAGGGGTCCGCACACTGTGTCACCGGACCTGGTGACCCTCGGGCCGCTCACATCGTGTCTGGCTGGACGTGGTCAGCTGAGGGTCCCACGCGCTTGCCTTGTGCCCATGTGTTTAGGTCATCTGAAATGACTGGGGCGGTCACCAGAGGGAACTCAGACTTTTTTGCCTGTCTGGACGTTGTGGCAAAAGTTCCACACAGTGTCTTGTGACAGCCTGCACACTGTGTTTGTGTAAACTTGGTGATTAAAATCTCGCAGTGTCTCTTGACCCGAGGGGCACCGACTCGTTATCTGTCTGGACGAGGTGACCACAGGGACCCCGCATCCTATGTCTGGATTTGGTGATTTGGCAGGGCCACACTGTGTCTTGTGACCGGAAGGCCACCCGCTGTGTCTGTGAGCCCCCCTGTGTCTTGTGACTCTGAAGCGCCCTACGCATCTGCCGCATTTTCATGTCCTTTCCAGCAAACAACCTGCTTTACAAGCCCCTCTCTTTTTCACTACCTTTCTTGCGTCCTCTTTGTTGGCTGTTTTTGCCTCGTCTTATGTACCACCATTTCGATTCACTTTCAGTAACTTACACTTTGCAGCTCTATTGCGACATTTTTAACTGAGTTTTAGGTGTGCCTTCCTTTACCACCATGCACAATTGTGTGATTGCCTCAGTCAGTATGTGTAATTTTGTGGAGATCTTGACCTTGCAAATTCTTGCATAATGTAGGAACTTCTGGCTGCTACCCCAAATACCTTCTGAGCCTCTCCATTAGAGTGTCTTGATTGATCAATATGTCCCCTCTACAGTTCATTCTGTCTTCCAACCTTCAATGCTCTGCCGGATTCCATAAAGATTCCTCTTGTGCATATGAGTGTGAATCATGCTGCAAAATAGTTTCCACTGCTTCCTTGCCAAATTAACCATGCACATATCCGTGGCCACCTCTTCATCTTTAAACAACAGACTTATAAGGTTACATTTCCATGCATAGCTTTCAGTATCTTTTTGTCAAGACAATCACAGTCTGCAAACCTGGTTATCGCATATAGCAAGGCTAGGTAGTATTTTTCTGTGCCTAGGAATTGCAGCCACCTCTCCTCCTTTTCAGAGCATCCAAGCTAACCTCTTACCTCCTGACATCAAGCCTCTCATTATTTTGTCTAATGTTTTGAAAATTCCTTCCTGGTAGGTGACCATACAGTCCTTGAAAATGCTGACATTTTGTAAGAACAGTCATCTTCACCAATGCTGACTTCCCTCTCAGTGTCCACTAGAAGTTTACCATTTTTTGAGGCGTCTATGATTTTCTCTGATTAACGTGCATCTCAATGCTTTATTCATGCCAAAATTGTTCCCTATGCCATCTTACAAGAAATTGTATTGATATTATTGATTGTATATGTTTCATGCTACCTTGAGGGTTTATATACAGATTTTCCCCATTTATGTTTCCGTCTTTATAATGATCCAAATTTGACACCACATTGCATCATTATTTCCATTGAAGTCTCAGGTAGACTGAAGTATACAATCTTCTTGTCTAATCTAATTTTGCCATCAGGGAACAATACTGTAACCGTACCCATTTCATAAATTGTGCTCAAATTAAAGATTTTGTAATTTTTATAATACAAACCCACAGGTTAGCCAACGAACCAGTGGGTTGACAATTGGATACAACCACACATATGTGAACGCCTAAGTGGGCATACCAAATAGACTGCAAGTTGTTACATAATATATTCCGTTCTTGCCAGACACAGTGACGTGTATGCAGTGGGAAAGAACATCAACCATAAAAAAATAATACTGCTCCCAGGGGGAGTGGACAGAAGGGTCCATGTCTTAGCTATTCGTGTCAAGGATTTAGGGGGGGGGGGGTCTTCGTCGGAAAAATACAGGGCCTAAGTTTAGGGGAATTAAAACATAGAAATTCGAGTTTGGGCAAATAATTAATCTGTGGAACCAAGTCGCTATTAGTGGAGGTTTGACCTTCTTCTAAAATAGTGCTATGAGCTGTTCGGCTGCCCCAGTCTTGACGAGTCAGTTCCCAGTCTGCTTGGGTAATACCTTCTAGAACAGTGGGTTTGCGCCCAAGAAGCAAAGTAGAGGGATCTGCTGGCAAGGGGTATCTTTGCGTGCCTTTTATCTGACCCAGCTTTTTTTCCAGTTTGTTTGGATTACTGAGCATGACTGCCAAACCTGCCCATTTCTTTGTGACAATGCTAACCAATCAATCAATCAGGTCATTTGTAGAGCGCACTACTCACCCGTAGGGTCTCAAGGCGCTGGGAGGGGGGGGGGTGCCGCTACTGCTCGAACAGCCAGGTCTTGAGCTTCTTCCTGAAGGAGAGGTGGTCTTGGGTCAGGCGCAGATTGGTCGGAAGTGAGTTCCAGGTCTTGGCTGCCAGGTAGGAGAAGGATCTTCCTCCTGTTGTCGTTCTTCGGATGCGGGGGACGGCGGCGAGGGCGTGGTTGGTTGATCTGAGGAGGCGCTTGGGAGTGTAGAAGCTGATCCGGTTGTTGAGGTAGCTCGGGCCTTGGTCGTGTAGGGCTTTGTGCGCGTGGGTGAGGAGCCGGAAGGTGATTCTCTTGTTGACCGGGAGCCAGTGCAGATCTCTCAGGTGTCCGGTGATGTGGCTACGTCGGGGGATGTCGAGGATGAGTCTCGCCGAGGCGTTCTGGATCCGCTGGAGTCTCTTCTGGAGTTTGGCCGTGGTTCCGGCGTAGAGGGCGTTGCCGTAGTCCAGTCGGCTGGTGACGAGGGCTTGGGTGACCGTCTTCCTCGTCTCGGTGGGGATCCACCGGAAGATCTTGCGTAGCATGCGCAGGATGTTGAAGCATGACGAGGAGACGGCGTTGACTTGTCTAGTCATGGAGAGGGAGGAGTCCAGGATGAAGCCCAGGTTGCGTGCGTGGTCTGTCGGTTTGGGTGCGGTGCCCAGGGCGGGGGGCCACCAGGAGTCGTCCCAGGCGGAGGGCGTGGAGCCCAGGATGAGGACCTCCGTCTTGTCTGAGTTCAGTTTCAGGCGGCTGGTCGTCATCCATTCGGCTACGTCTCTCATCCCTTCGTGCAGGTTGGCTCTGGCGGTGGCGGGGTCGTTGGTCAGGGAGAGGATCAGCTGGGTGTCGTCGGCGTAGGAGATGATGTTCAGGTTGTGTTGGCGTGCGATGGCCGCGAGGGGGCTCATGTAGACGTTGAAGAGGGTTGGGCTCAGCGAGGATCCTTGGGGTACGCCGCAGATGACTTTGGTGGCCTCTGACTTGTACGGTGGTAGGCGGACTCTTTGTGTTCTTCCGTCGAGGAAGGAGGTGATCCATTCCAGTGCCTTCTCCTGGATTCCGATGTTGCTGAGGCGCTGTACTAGGGTGCGGTGGCAGACAGTGTCGAAGGCCGCGGAGAGGTCCAGGAGGATGAGGGCCGCTGTTTCTCCGTTGTCCATCAGAGTTCGAAGGTCGTCGGTGGCGGCGATGAGGGCGGTCTCCGTGCTGTGGTTCGCTCGGAAGCCGGACTGTGAGGGGTCGAGGGATCCATTCGTCTCGAGGAAGGCGGCCAGCTGTTTGTTGACGGTCTTCTCGATGACTTTGGCCGGGAACGGGAGGAGCGAGATGGGACGGTAGTTCTTGAGGTCGGTGGGGTCTGCTGTGGGTTTCTTGAGGAGAGCGCTGATTTCGGCGTGCTTCCAGCTCTCAGGGAAGGTGGCGGAGTCGAAGGAGGTGTTGATGATGTCCCGCAGGTGGGGTGCGAGGACAGCGTCGGCCTTGTTGAAGACGTGGTGAGGGCAGGGGTCAGTCGGAGATCCGGAATGGATGGAGTTCATGGTGCGGATGGTGTCTTCGGTGCTGATCGGGGTCCAGGTGCGGAGGGTGGTGGATGGTGGCGTCGTTGCGGTTGTGGCTTGCGTTGGTTGGTTGTTGAAGCTGTTGTGTATGTCCGTGATCTTGTTGTGGAAGTAGGACGCGAGGGAGTTGCAGAGGTCTTGCGACGGGGTGATGTCGTTGTTTCCGGCGTTGGGGTTGGAGAGCTCTTTCACGATGTTGAAGAGTTCCTTGCAGTTGTGTGCGTTGTTGTCCAGCCGGTCCTTGTATGCATTTTTCTTGGTGGCGCGGATCAGCTGGTGGTGTTTCCGGGTGGCGAGTTTGAGGGTGGCCATGTTGTCCGTCGTAGGTTCCCTTCTCCAGGCTTTCTCGAGGGCTCGACAGTTCTTCTTGGAGCACTTGAGTTCGTCGGTGAACCATGGTGTTTTTCTGCTGCAGGATCTGCTGGGCGGGGTCCTCAGAGGGGCGAGTTCGTCCGCGCAGTTGCTGATCCACTTCGTGAGGTTGGTCTAACATGTCTTGGGTGTGGTGGAGTACATGAGGGAAACTCTGTCGGGAGTCAAATACCACTGGAAAAATCATTTTTAATGCTGATAATGTGTTACAAACTCTCCCACCTCAATACACGATACAGAGGCTGGACCGAGACACTGGTCGGGGAGGGGGCATTGCCATTATCTATCTCGAATAACCCCATCCTTAACTGTGAAAGTATGCTGTTTTCGATGTGGGTATCCCCTGTCACCACCCTTTCGGGTATTTTACTCTACCGTCCCCCAGGTCCTATTGGTCCTTTCTGTCAGGTCTTGATAGAAAACGTAGCCAATCTGGCCAGCTCCCTACCTAATTTCACAGTATTGGGCGACTTTAACATTCACTGTGATAAAGCTCAACTCTCCCAAACAGTGGATCTCGTTGAGGGGCTAGCAACCTTTCAGTTTAGTCAAAAAGTCCCAGGGCCAACATACAATAAAAGTCCTATTTTCTCTAATATTCAATCTTTGATTGCTTCTCAACCTATTCCTCTACCCTGGTCCGATAATTTCATGCTCCCATTTTAGTGGGTTAGGCAGGAAGTAAGCCTCCCGGCCAAGAAAATAAATAAACTTATTCGGACTTGGTCTACCCTTCCATGGAATGTGTGGGAGGACGAATTGGACACTACAAGACCTACACCCCACCCTAATCCCATAATTGCCAATGACTCCTTTAATAACTGGCTAGAGTCTTCATTAAATAATATCCTCCCAAAAATGAGATACAGCTAAAAACTGGAACCAAGAAAAACCCATGGTACTCCTCGGGACTTCCGAAGATTAAGCAAGAGTGTAAGGGAGTGTAAGGTACTGGAAAGAAAGTGGAGAAAAGATTTTTCACTATGTAATAAAGCTAAATACAGAGAAGCTATCAAACTTTACAAATTCGAGATAAAAGCTGCACAAAGCCGCTTGTATCAGGAGAAAACAGTATCTGAAACAGACTTGTTAGTGATAGATTCCTTACCTTAGAATATCCCCAGGCGTCAGACTGGATCCGGAAAATTTTGCGTAACAATACCCCTGCGCGCCGGCAGGCGGCTCCACGTCCGTCGTCGGCGTCGTTAGCGCCGGAATGACGTCGTCGGAGGTCAGTTCTTCTTTTTTCCGCGCCAGCAAGCGCAGACCTGGAGAAGCTCTACCTAACTTTTTGATCTTTTTGATCATTTCTCTACTCGAGTCTTCGACTCCGACGGTGCCGGTAGGGATGCCCGGGTTTAAACCCTTTTCCAAGTCGACCGACTGATGTCGGTTACCGACCCCCATCGCCGGTGTCTCAAGTGTTTAGACCTCGACCGAGGGACCGGTCACGGGGTCGGAGCCCTCGCAGCTCCGGGAGTGGACATCGATCGTCAGGATCCAAGTCCTCAGGTAAGAGGCATGAGAGGTGGGAGAGACGTCATCGTTCCTCCAAACCACCACCACCACCACCACCACCACCACCACCCCCACCCCCCCCACCCCCGCGATGCGGCCGGGGGTTCGGGTGACACCACCCATGCGGCTCCGACGGAGTCTCGGATGTCGCCGCCTGCCCTAGGGGTCCCTGGGCATGACGCGACGTCAGAGGAGGTCGAGCGGTACCTCATGGCCATGAGGTCCCTCCCTCCTCAGCCCGGTTCCGTGGCGCCTCCGGGCCCAACGGCCCCGGCTGGAGGGCCTAACGGGTCGGGTGCTTCGGCCCCGCCGCCGACTTCGGTCCCGGCGCCGCAGGCCCTCACTGGATCCACTTCCGGATCCGGGTCGTCGCCGGTCGACCTCACCGGCGCCGGCCCTTCGGGTGTCGCCCTCGGCGCCTGCTATGGACGCCGTCCCTGATCCTACCCTTGATCCGGTTCCGGAGCGGCGCCACTGGGCGCCGCTCTCGACGTCGTTTGGAGATTTCTATTTCCACGAACCGGCCCCCTCTGTTGACCCTGAAATGCAGGAGATGGGTGACGAGGGTGATTAGGAGGGGTCTGTGGACCCTCTGGCACAGGAGTGCCAGTCTCAACAGGACTGGACATATGAGCTTGAGGAGGCCAGTGGACTTGACACTTTGCCAGACACTGGATTTGTCTCCCCTCCCACTGTGGCTACGGAGGAGGGGGCTGCTTACAGTGTAGTGTTGACGCAGGCAGCCAAGGCCTTACACCTTGAACTCCCCGTCGCGGCCGTGAGGACTAACCTCCTCACTGAGGTCCTTAAACCGCAGGCAAGCTCCACTGAGCCTCTGCTGCCGTTTAATGAGGCCTTGTGTGACGTTCTTGTGGGCACTTGGTCCAAGCCCTATTGTATTGTAGAGCGCAGTGTCCGTAAAGCGCGAGCTGCGCTCACCAATAAAGTAAAAAAAATTCAAATAACCAGAGCGTGTTGTCCCTGAAGTGGGCGCCGCGCTGTCCCTGAAGTGGGCGCCGCGCTCACCAATAAAGTAAAAAAAAAAAAAAAGAAACAGAGCGCGGTGTCCCTAAAGCAAGTGCCACACTCAGCATGCAAATTTATGAAAAGAAAAAAAAAAGGTGATATTGCCATTGTGCATTGAGTGCTGTGGGAGTAGGGGGTGGCCACTTAAAAGTTAGAGCGCCATGGCGCTCTATACGAAAAGCAGCCACCATTTTCCTGTGTGGGTGCTGCAAATACGAAAAAAAGAAGAAAAAAGCATTTGCAATGCAGTAGGTCTCGCAGTTACGAGAGTTTCAGCTATTGGCAATAACAATGCCTTTTATTTATGTTTTTAAAACAAAAACAAAAATAAAAGGCATTATTATTTGCAATTTTAATAGCTCAAACTTGCGCAAATGCGAGACCTATTGCACTGCAAATGCTTGTTTTTGTGTTGGAAGGGATTACTTTCGGCACAAAAATCATGCTTACAATAACACACATTCCAGTGCAGTATGGTGCAAGAGTGTCTGTGCTGGCACATGGCAGTTAAAAGTGTATCAGTGCAGGGAGAGAGCAGAACAGCGCCACATCTTAGTAGATACAGGGCTGTTCTGCTCTCTCAGGTTCTCACAACACAGCGCAGTGACTTTACTTGCTGTGCTGCGTTGCGTGATATCTTTGGTAAATCTGGAACCAACTTTTTAGGAGGGAGACATACAGTAAAAGCAAGATAGGCAGGAAGAGAAACAAAGATGCGGAGAAAGGTGGAGGATGAAGGAGAGTGAGTGTGGCATAAGAAACGATAGCAAAAGAAAGTGAGAGATTGTGGGCGAAAAATAGATTAAAAAAAAGTGATGAGGGATGTAGAAAGAAAAGAGCAAAGAAAGAAAAATAGAATCCGAAAGGAATAGAGGATCCATTGAAAGAGAGACAAGCAGAAAGAGAAGGAGGAAAATAGCGAGAGAGGGAAAGAGGAAGGACGAGGCAGATGTGATGTGGAAGAAGAGAAAGTGAGAGATTACATACGTGGCGGAGTTTGCCCTAGTTTCGTTCGTGTTGTGGCTCTGTCCCATGCTAGACCCCCGTCTTGGCACTAGCTCGGGGTTACCCCTGACATCTCTGGCCTGCCCACCTCTCTGTTATCATAACTAAACTTACACAGTCACTGCCGCTCCCACATATGTAGCAGCCCCTCGTGGGGAGGGCTCCATCAGACATGCTAAGCACAGCTCCTTGGCTGCTTTTCATGTGAACGCCTCCATGGGATATACTTTAGTACCTTGGTATGTTATAATTTCTCACCACAAGAGCGCGCCAGAGACCACTACAGAATACAAACACTACAGAATACAAACATTTTAGGAAGGCGAACAAGACCTGGGCGGGCTGGGAGTACGAGTTTAAATAATTCTGGAGGAATGCCGAGGTTAAAGTAACATCTGATATTGGATTCAAGGTAAGCCACTGTAACGGATTTATGTGAGCCTTTTTTCGGTATACTGTGCCTGGTCAGTGATTGGATGCGCTGTAGTTATTCACTCAGGGATAAAACCGCTGGAGGGTGACACCGTAAATATTACCACAGTGCACGGTGAACTGAATAAACTCTCATATTTACATAACAGATACTGCTATTAGCAGCTGAAGGTGTGTCAGTCTACGTGTTCTGCAAAAGGGAAAAAGGGAAATTGCAGTTTATAGATAGATGACAAAAAAAGAGGCTGACCCATCGAGCTCTGTCACTTTAAACAAACTACCTCCATCCGCACTCTTCTTTTAAAACAAGTAAAATGAACATATGGCTTGGAAGCGCCCCGCTGGCGCAGTGACATGTCTCGCTGTTGCAGTGACATGTCTCGCTGTTGCAGTTTGATTAGCTAGTAATGCTGATATTTTGAAGTACATAAAGGAAAAACACACTGCTGGCACTGCAAACATGTGTTTGCTGGCCCAGGAGTGGTGTGTGTGTGTGTGTGTGTGTGTGTGTGTGTGTGTGTGTGTCTGCGCACGCAGTCTGCTCTTTTTCGAAGCACATACTCGTGCTTTTGGCACGCTCCCACAAGGTTGAGGCCGCCCCAAGCACCTGTATGTCCTTCAAAAAAGAACGTCAGCTAAAGGTCTACTGCATAGGCGAGACCTAAAAAAGGGGCCATAAGCCAAATTTGCCAAAATATGCCGGGACCACTGGTGAAAAAATGGAACTATACTGGCAAATCCAGGGCTCTTGGTGTAACCCTATCCAGACATAGAGTTTGCGGGCACTACAAAGATTGTGCATTAGTTTGTGCTGTGGGAGTCATAAATTTACATGATGAATGTCCATCTAAAATTGCATCCATGGGTAAGTTAAAATTTCCAATACAGATTATATGAGTGTTAGATGGCAGGGGAGGCACTTTGTAATTTAGAGTGTGACAACATTGAGAGCAATTAGCATTTCGTGCATAAATAATTATTGCGTAGAGTTCAATGTACCCATTTTTGAGTCTGGTTATAGGCCATCTGCCATCCTTATCTTGTTCTGATGTGATGATTGTAATCTCGGATGTTTTTGAGATCAAAATGATGACATCCGTTTTTTTGCAACAGCGTCTGAAACAAATATGTTGCCAATCCAACCAGATCGCATAGATAGTGCTTCCTAGTACCATATTTTGATTTGCTGTAGGAAGACTGTGCCTACTTTAGTTTGTTACAATATTCTGTGATTGTCCTCCTCTTGATTGGGTGATTGAGGCCTTTGGTGTTAAGGGAGATACTCTTGATGTAAGTCATGGTGGAGCTGCTATTTATGTAGGGTGAAAGCTGGTGTTCGATATAATGAGCAGTATTATACAGGGAAAAGTAGAGCAGAGAGAAAGAAAAAGTAAGTTTACATCCAAGATGAAAACAAAAACCTACAATAAACCCATCAGTCCCATATCGATACCCCAACTGAGGGATGTCTTAAAGAGACTAGGTCTACACAAAGGAATTATAGGGAAGTCCCAGGCAAGAGGCACATCAACCTCCCTGAGAAACCTTCTTAGTTACAAGTTGACAGAAAAGCACAGCCAGCAATGAATAATCAAGAATATCCATGACCTGTACAGCCTTAACAAGAATGTATAAAGTCAGATGGTGAACTAGAGAGAAGTCCAGGGCTAGTCTCTTTATCCACATTGCATTAGTCTATAATGTACATGCGTAGATGTGCATGAGCAAGAATGAACATAACTTATTGGCTAAAGGGCTAATGGTTGGTACGTCCAGAGAGCCTTGCGTGGAGCTAAAGTGAGCTATTATAGTGATGTAGAAATTATGACCTAAAGTCGTGAATAATGGGTGGGTAAAGAAAGTTAGTGGACAGTGTCCTCCGGTTAATTGTGATGGTGGTTCCGTACACTTCTATTGTGATTGTTGTGGTGTTCTGGGGAGTATTGTAAAATGCAGGCTAGAAGAAAAGCTGTTTATTTTCGTTTTTGTTCGAACATATTTTTTTGTGGGGGTGTGTAGTAGATTGTTTTCTTGTAGAGGTTTGAAAGCAGAAGAGGCCATCTGTGACAGAGGGTGTGGCAGTGTTAGAGAGAGTTGGTGATTTTGCGGTTAGTCGGTCGGGTCTGAGTATGTGAAGTCAACTGTTTGTGAATAGTGGATGCAGTGATGTCATTTGCAAAGTAGAGTGTGCTCCATGTAGTGTTTGAGGTACCAGATGAGATAAGTTACGTAGTTTAGGTAGGATTAGGATTCTCTCCCAAACCTGGATACATTATGCTAAAGATAAATCTAGTATGGGGTAGGTTAAGCTTCCATGCCAGATTCAGAGTTGTTAATGAATGTCTTCTAGTGGAATTGTTCAATAACATCAAGTTTGGCCTTATAAAGATGATTTTGATTCTGGATGGGCCAGTGAAGAAATGTTGGATGGACATCTGTCAGGCTGATGGAAAGGGCAAGAAAACCTCTCCTCCTGGCCACAGTGTATTTGGCAAACTCTTGTGTGATTGATATTTTGACCCCTGTTCTTTTACTTTCCTCATATAGGCTAGACTTAGATCGGAATGTTGTGTTGAAATGTTTTAAAGATCAATGGCCTTGGTGAGGAACAGTTCTTAAGTCTAAATGTTGGGATGCGAATGTGCCTATTCTGTCTTGAAGTCTCTGGCCAAGTTGATGTTTAGGGTTGAAGGAATCCAGGGCTCAATGAAGGCAATGATTGAGTGGGCAGAATTCTCTGTACCTTCCGATAGACCAAAGATCCTCAGATTGCTCCTCCTGTTGCGGTCCTCTTAAGTCAGTGATATCACATTTAAGAGTAGAAATTAGCCTTTTGAACTTTTGGAGGTATTTTGACTGGAGGTGGTTGGCTTCCAGGGCAGCTGTTCTTAAACTTTTAACTTCAAAGAATCACCACTAGAAGCCAGGAAACCCTTCCTAAGCAATTTCTACAATTCATATAAATTATATTTAATGCACGAACCATGTACATAAAAGGCAACATTTTAATTTAATAGGAAGGTTGAAGTTTTTAAAGTGTGGTTTTATTTTTATTTTTTTATATATTTTTTAAATGCAACAGTACAAAAGAAAGGAAATAAAGAAAACCACACAGCATCTCGATTAATTAAGTTGTGTTTACATCACAATATCTATCCGGAATTAACAGGTGCCATGTGATTCTTAATTTAATATACCGCCAAATGCAAACTAAACATTTGGTAGCGACAGTCTGGTAGAGGTGATACATTGAAGAGGGGAATCTGCCTCCATTGTCTGTAGAAGATGACAGCGGAATAAAGCCCAGCGACAGTCTGGTAGAGGTGATACATTGAAGAGGGGAATCTGCCTCCATTGTCTGTAGAAGATGACAGCGGAATAAAGCCCAGATGTCCTTTGGGTGGGCCGGAGGTGTATATGCTTTGCATATTGCTCTACGATATTACGACAATAGGACATATCCTGGAGACAAAATGTAGACAAAAGTGATCTCTTTTCATCCTCACCATTGCGACCCACCTTTTTTGGTAGCACCAGAGTGATGGATGCTAGTTGTGAATGACCGATTAGTAAGGCCGATGTGTCACAGAACAGAGCCATTTGGGACGAGTGGTCAAGAGGTGATTTTAAGATATCTGAAAGAGTGTAGTATTATTTCCAAAAGATAAAAAATATATGGTCAACCGTATCATATCACTTTTTGCTCCCAATGAATGCGTTCTATCTGTTAGTACATGTTGGTGCTTCAATTGAGGCCTCCACTCGTCCATACTAGATTCTGATTACTGTACTTGGTGACTTGATTAGTGCTGTTACTAGAGTCTAATAGTTGCACTCGCAGATGGTTGGTCTTTTATGGTGAAGAAGGTGTTTTTAGGCCTTTTCAAAGCGAACTGTGTTAAAAATCTTACCCCTTGTGTATTCACGGTCTCCCTGTTAGATTGTGGAGCATTTTGGTGTGAATAACGGGAGAACTACTTAGGACGAGAGAAGGGCTTGTCAGAGTTCACACAGTAACCATCTTGTCCTGGCTTCAAGCCACACCTCATCTAGGACCTCTGACAGATAAAGATGTCTGGTTTAAGAAGGCTTCTCACTACCATAGTTCCTCATGGAACTCGGGTCAGTGCATCTAGCTTTAGAAACCTTCCTTGGTGGATGTCAGTAATAACTCTGGATGCCTCAATGAAAGGATGGGTGATGCCTATCTTCAAGAACTATGTTTAAGTCCACACAAGAAAAGAAATTGCGCACAGTTTTACGAGGATTAAAAGCGGTCACCTTGGACCAATGGGTCTTCAGTGTAGTTCAGCCTAGCAATGCGTACAACAACGACCTCGTAACCCTTCCTCAAAATAGGTTCATTAATTTATTGAAGGATTACAAAAGGAAATCTAAATGATAATGCCTAAATGAGCGATAGAGAGCATTCTAGAGTTTGAGCTTACTCAAAGGACTTGAATTCATATACTTTCTCATGGGGAAAAAGCAAAAGGTGATAGCTTTCCAAAATGTAATATCTTTACTTGGTGGAAAAGACTGTATGGCTTTCATTAATCTTGAAAGTGAGAACTTCCATGTTCTAATTAATTCACACCACAGAAAGTACCTCCAAATTTGTGAAAATGGTCAAAATTATCAATTCAGATTGCTGCAGTTCGGTCCCAAATTAGCACGAGTAACATTTACCAAGTGCAAGTCACTGGCGACTGTGCGGCTTCAATGAGAAGATCATTCTCTTACTTTGTTTATTAGCCACTGAAAGCCTCCTCCACTTCAAAGAAAGGCATTAATGCAAAATCTACAGCTGCCAGTCTAGAGAAGTATAAAATGGAGTTTGAAAGAGGGGGTTATTGTACTAATGAAGGGGAATTAAACATACTCTTTAATAAAGTCTCTTGATATTATTCTTAATATTTTGTAATGCGGATCACAAGTTTATTTAATTTATTCATTTTTTTTTTTACTTTCTTAAATTGCACTATGAAACATATGTATTAAAATGTTGTTAATTAGTAGAAATAATGTCCGACCCATTTGTAAATTGTGGCCCTATCTGTCTTCCATGAAGGGACACTAAGCACCTTAGTCACAGGACATCATTGAATCCTTTTAAGAATGATGAAGTTTGCTGTAACTTCGTAAGTGTGTGTGGGAGACTTAACCTTCCATAAACTTCAGGATTTCTGATCTTGTGTGATCATTGTTTCTTGATCTCATTGGTAATTGGTGTAAAAGAATGTAAGTAGTACGTCCTCCCACCCACTCATTTAAAAACATGGAAGCCTTTTACTGTGACTTTGTATAAAAAAGAAAAAATAGTTGCACATATGGTGAGACCCAGGTGCCATATATTTTTAAAACAACCATCTCCTACCACGATCTCCTGTGAATCCTCACAACAGGTCTCTCGTGTGGGAACATAATGTTCCTGCTAATGCCTGTGATCATCTTACAGCTAGTCCATGGCAGTGCACATACATGGACTTCCTACCAAACAAGTGCTCTAATGTCTGGTACAAAAGAAAGCAGCAAAAGCTATCAGAAACCCAACCAAGAAACACGTTTTAGTCCAACTGTAGACTTGTTGTCTATGCTGTTTTATAGAAGTCTAAATCCACCTGCTTTGAAATGGACACATTACTACTAAAGCACATTCTCATATTCTTTATGCTTTACAGACTGACCACTATACTACGAATGCCCTTTGGTTCGTGAATACGTTGAATTATTTGCAGCCGAGACCTCTTCTTTCAGTTCGGTCAAATTAGTTCTCCAATTCAGCCTTCAATGTTTACATGGTTGAACATTTGTTATCTGAAAGGGCAGCATTCAGAAGCACACTTTTTTCCACAATAAAGCTCAAGGAAGACAATGTTAGATTAAGGAAAATTATTACAAAAAGTGTTTTCCAGAGAGCAGTTGGGTGTGGTAGGCGGGCGGTGGCTTAATGGGCTTTCTAGCAAATTCTAAGCCACAGCACCTATATTTCTAAAACAAAAGGTTTTCGTGATGGTGGGCTCACAATAAATAAAACTGTTAATATAAAATTTAAAATGCTAACTGGAGCACTCCAGTAAATCTGTACTAAATTAAGCTCATGCAATGCTAGATATGCAGTGTCAGATATATATGGCATTCATGAATGAACTATTGATGCTCTGGATTATTTTCTATCACCTAAACATGGTTGCTTGTCAACAGTTTACCTATTTTAATATTTGTATTTTATGTCTACACTGTTGACGAGTGCCAACTGCCTTTCTATTTACAAATGGATATAATTCAGTAAAATTAGCAAACCATTGCTGTGCTAATATTGTTTGTGCATATTAAGAAGTGGTCACTAGTGACCCGAGAAAGGGATGAGAGTAAAATACCAGCCCCAAATTGCAGAGAACTAAAATGTACCTCTACATGCTTCAGGAAGAGTGGTTCCCTCCCTCCCTCCCCACCTCCTAACCCTTAGAAAAGTCAGAAATTATTCCAGGGCCAAATGGTCCAATTTGCAGCACAATTTGCTTCACTGAAATCTGTTCTTTTTGACTCTTTTAGATCTCCCATAATGGCCATTATCTAAGCAGAAAAAGTTATAACTGACCCGATCTAGTTTTGCATTCCATTTCACTATGGCACCCTCTAAACCCGCACTGAGACGGGAATGCAAAGCAGCGTGCTCACATCCTCCATCTATAATTACGCAATAGTCGGTGACCCTGACCTACCACAGTAATGCAAACTACAAAAATAATAGACTGGCGGGGTTATCTCTGGGTGCCCTGGATAATGTGATGAACAGGATAGAATTCTGCAATAGCATTGCCTTTTGGCTACCAAATGCTCAGTAGCATTGGTTCACATACAATATCATTATTATACAAGAGCTCACATTCAGTTTGCATGGAGAAAGTAGAAGTTTTGAATAAATCTACAGGGCAGTGATCGACTACTGATCTCTGTACATTTGTGCCCTGCAGGTTAAATATACTTGACCTATTGATACACTAAATAATATGGAATTGATTTTGAAAGAGTTCCCAATGGAGAGTTAGCGAGGACTATTGAACTTGACCAAGACGTTTGTGCTATCCTTGTTTGTGATCGTGAACTGTAACCTTGTCAAATGTTTAAATATTGAGGGAGGAAAGCTTCTATGTGGTATAGGCTTTGATGATCGTCTTTGGGAGGAGATGGTTTGTGTTGTGTGGTAATGATTAATTTCTAGGGTCAAATGTAGAAAATCTTTTTATATCCTGGTCCCACAAAAGAAATGTCTGCTGTCTTTCTCAAACTTAAAACTGAGAGCAAAAACAATCAGTTATGTGAGGAGTTTTTTCAAATGTTCCTATTGCTAATTTAGCTAAAATTGGATCAACATTGCTGCTGCCTCTTCTTCAGATGCTTTGATACGTTATCACAGTAACTTTGGTGTTCTTTTTCCATTCTTGGACCGTAGAATTTAATGCAACTCCTAGGTCTTGATGCCTCCTTGACTGGCGACCCTAAAATTCTGTTACATCTCTCAATATTCTGATTGAAATTGGCATATTCTACTTTACAAATCCCTCCTTAACTTCTGGCCTGGTTGCACTGTCTGTGAAACCAGTATCATTTATTTTCCTGTAGAAATGAATTCTCTTCCAGTTGCTTTATATGGGTAATCTTAGGGATGTACATGACTGCTCACCTAGCTATTTTATCTAGGTTAACATATTACTGAACATCTACCAGACTGGTTTTAGGCCATTCATTACATAGAGTTGGCAGTCTGATCTGTTTTGAATTCTATGTCAGGACTGGAGGCGAGGATTATGCCTTCTTTCTTCACTTTCTTCTCATTAGCAGCATTGAGATTAACAAAGTCTACGTTTCCCATGAACCACAGGGAAAGGTAGCAAAGAAAACAACATAGCAACAACCAATCCCAAACAGTTATCAGGTCCAATCAGAGGCCATTAAGCCCAACATAGTCTTTTTTTTTTTTTGTCCTGATCTCACCATAGAGCGACTGCAAATAGACGCGAGAAGCCATCAATCCGACCGGGGCACCCGGGGCTTCTGCAGTTGCATTGGCTCTAGGCCTGACCCGGCCAGCTTCTTCTTCATTGGACTTAGGGGTTTCGGATTAGTCTAATTTCTCTAGCCCATACCAGGAACTCCGACCATATGTTACAGCCATCGTCGACCCTGTTACCCAAGTCCAAACGTGCCATACCCAATACAGCCCTCATCCAATTCTCATACGACGGGGGCGTGGATCTTTCCAGAGCTTACAAATCTCCCTCCTAGCGATTAGGATCAGATACATAGTCAGACCTTTTTGTAGAGCCGACAAGGAATTAATCAAGATGTTATCGGTGCCAAATATCACAATTGGAAGATTCAAATTAAACTTAAATTTAAAAATAGCTCCAAGAGTAGATTCCACATTCTGCCAAAATTGTTTTAACTCTTCACATTGAAAGAATATATGGACATCGTCTGCTTGAGAAAAATCGCATCTCTGGCATTTTTCAAAGAGGCGGGTTTAATTGATTTATACAAAATCTGGAGAGAGGGCTCGTAGAGTTCGATGGCGTCGGCTTGCAGGTCTGACATATTCCAAATTAGGTGCTGTGGGGGACATTTTATATCCTCAGCCTCGACGAGCTACATATACCAAAATCTCACCTCCTTCTTGATGGTATTTGTATTCTGGCACCGTGACTCAATTTCCCAATTTCCTCCTATAGAATCTTTCTCTGCTATAAACCAAGAGCTTAATTGTAAATACTTAAATCTTGAGAAAGAGTCCCCGATTTTTGATTTTAACACTTCCCGGGGTGAATACCATCAATGGATAGAAGGTCCGACCAGGTTGTAATGCCCGCATTCTTGATGGGTGAGGCGAGGCTATCCTTTAAACATGCAGGTAGGCCGGGGGAGTCCCATATCGGGGCAAAATCTGAATAATATCCAATCCCCCATTGTTTCCTGACTCTATACCATAGATTTAAAGCGGACTTTAAAACTTTCAACCAAACCCTTTTAAAAAACTTCGGAGCACCGAATTTATAAAGAAAACCTACTCCCCCCGCTCTCTAAGAAAGTCATCTCAGTTAACAGCCTCCCCCAATTAGAATCTCCTGTATTGCCCAGTAGTGACCGAATGTTTTTAAACTGGAAGGCAAGTATATCGGGGAGTGCTAAACCTCCTTTCAGGAGCCTACGCCTTAGTTTTTTCCATGTGAGCCTTGCATTTTTATTCGCCCAAATAAAACGTCCAACTTTCCCTTGGATTAAACTCAACTCTATCTGGAAAGTCAAGGGGGCTTGTACTAAAAAGATAGGTCAGTTTAGGCAAAATGACCATTTTGACCGGGTTTACCCTGCCATACATTGTTAAGGGCAGATGTTTCCATCTTAAAAAGAGGCGATCGATCTCTTTAGAAACCTTTCTAAGGTTGATTTTAGGTATATCCTCTATGTTCTTAACTATTGTTATCCCAAGATACCTAAATTCTTTACTTACTTTCCCACTCCAATTGTCAACATGCCAAGACATTATCTCTGTCTTGGAGGAATAAGCCAGATATACAGAATATAGACCGAATTCCTCCAATAGTGCCTCCACCTAAGGGAGAACTTCTGCTGGATTGCCTGTATAGAGGAGGAGGTCGTCGGCGTATAGAGCTAATTTACAATTGTAATGATTAGAGATAAAAGGTGTAATTAATTCATTAAGTCTCATAGATTGAGCTAAAGGCTCCATATATAGATCGAACAGCAAGGGCGAGATGGGACAACCCTGCCTTGTTCCTCTCATTATATTGAAGCTAGATGTTAACACTCCATTAAGGAGAATCGTTGCTGATGCTCCCTGATAGCAGTTGATCAGTGTCTGTACAAACGTAGGGCCAAATCCCATTATCCTTCTGGTCGGTGTGAACCAACTGAGGAACCAGCTTAACCAATCTCCCTGCCAAAATGCTCATAAAGATTTTATAGTCTGCATTTAGCAGGGAGATAGGCCTATAGGAGTCAGCATTAATTGGGTCCTTTCCTGATTTTAAAATAAGGATAATCGTTGCCTCCTTCCAAGAATTTGGGACTCTCCCATCAGGACTATAAATATAATTAAATAGATCACACAGCCTAGGAATTAATTCGTCCTGGAGAGATTCATATATCTCGCCTGGGAGGGCATCGGTCCCTGCAGCCTTGTTGTTCTTAACCTTATTGATGTAGATTTTTACCTTGCTTTCTGTAAAGGGAGCATCAAGCAAGGCACGACCTCCTTCCGCTAAAACTGGAAGATTTTTAGACTTCAGCCAGTTTTTAATAGACTCTGGGTCAGAGGTATTCTCTTCTCTATAAAGATTGGAAAACAAGGCTATGAGACAACTTTGTATATCAGCCTGCTTATATGATGTTACCCCATTGTCGTCAATAATTAACTTGCTGATGTTGTTCTTGGAGCGCTCAGCCCGCGCCTTCCAAGCTAAAAGAGCTCCAGCTTTTTCGCCATATTCAAAATGTTGCATATTGTTTGATTGCCACTGAGCTTTAACTTTTGTTTCCAGTTTGCCCCTATATTCTTGACGCAGACGATCCAGATCTGCATTTAGTTGGGTAAGTCTATCACTAGAGACCTGAGGACTGCTTAGCCTCTCATTCTCCAACCTACCTATCTCCTGTTCTAAATTTTTAAATTCCAGTAACTCCTCCCGATTCTTTGCGCAGGTCAGGCTATGGATCTGGCCTCGTAGGCTTGCTTTATAAGCATCCCAGACGAAGTCAGGGGTTGTTGAGCCACTATTAAAAGAAAAATACTCTGAAGTTGAATTTTTTAATACCCTAATAGTATCCTCATTAGGGAGCATTGATCTTTTCAAGGTCCATCTAGATCTAAGGCTTTGCCTGCCCCCCGAATACGAAACGAAAATTGGGGCATGATCGGAGATAGTACAAGGTTGTACAGAGATGTTACCGACTTTCTCTAGCCTCAGTCTATCTATTAAAATGTAGTCTATCAGTGAGGAGTGAGCATATTTTTTTACTAAAAAAGGTGAAACCAGGTTTATCCCCCATCTTGGCCCTCCAGAGGTCTGCTAGCCCAAGGTCATAGATCATATTAACTAATGCTCTACAAACACGTGGGGCTGACTATGGTTAGACCTGTCTCGTACCGGATCAAAGAGAACATTAAAGTCGCCTCCGATAACTATTGGAGTGTTGGTTCTGATCAGATTGGATTGCATATTACAGAGATGTGTTGGATCATCAACATTTGGGCCGTAGAAGGAGACGACAGTAAGCTCAGTCCCCCCTATATTGACCAATGCTATTATCCACCTCCCTGACTGATCCGAGGTAACAGATTTAATACTACCATTTGCCCCTGATCTGATCAAAATCGCCACCCCCTTATTATGTGTAGACTGCTCAGAGGTACAAAAAGACTCAACCCAACGATATTTACCAAATGTCGACCTGGACTCCGAATAACTCAAATGTGTTTCCTGGAGCATAAACACCTGCGCGGAAGACTGTTCCAGATACTCATGATCAACCGTTCCCTACGTGGACATCTAAGCCCATTGATGTTCCAGGAGATACATTTAATTGAACTACTCATTCAAACAGCCTATTTCCCTAGGGTACCCAAAAAAAAAAACCTTCTAATGATGGCTTCAAGGTTATAGATGTGAGACTAAGGATATTTTTTTGAGTTTTTTCCCACTGCGACCCCACCCGTGCTCCCCCCCCCCCTCCACCCATACCATCCCCTGTGCCCCCTCTTCCCATCCCAGGGGAACCCCCCCTATTATACCAGGCAAAAGCCCTATGGGCGAGACCCCCCCCTAAATGTCTATCGGACCATTCTACATCCAAACTGTTAGACCCCTACATAGAATGTCGGCTAGGTGATTCAATAGTGACTCTGACTTTTAAGTTTGCCTCCGCATACTACACCTCATTTTTATTTTTAATTTCTTCTATGAGGGTATCTACCTCTTCAACTTGGCGGATATTGTACATGTGGTTGTTCCACATTATTCGAAGCGAGGCTGGGAATCTTAATTGTACCTTAGCCTCCAGTGAGCTCAGGATTGCCATCCTTTTGCCCAACTCCCGCTGACTTGACGCTGTGATGCGTGAGACATCCGACCTGATGGAAAAGGAAAATTGGCTAGCAGAAGATGTACGTTTGACCGTGCCTGCCTTCAATGCAAGGGTTAAGATTTTCTCCTTTAGTGAGTATGTTAAGAAATTCACTAAGATCTTCCTTGGCTTGGGGTTTGTTGAACTCCTCTTATATGGATCTCGGTGGACACGCTGAATGTCGCTAGCTAAATTAACTTCTGGGAAGTCTTTAAGGATTGTATCTTTAAGAAGAGTAATCACAAAGTTTTTAATGTCACCCCCTTCCAAGTCCTCGGGGACATTCAGAATCTTCAGATTGTTCTTTCTGGCATGGTTCTCGAGGCGCTCGATATCATCCTTCAGATCTCTATTCTGGAGAACTAATTTGTCTATTTTTGCGGAGGAGCTGTGTAATGATTCCTTTATATTCGGAATTTCAAGTTCTAAGGCATCAGTTCTTTGTGAGATTTCTTCTACTTTTTTAGTTAACACCTCACATGAAGATTTAATTTCAGCTTTGTTGGATTCGGAGATAGTAAATCTTCTTCTAATGTCGTCCTTTAATGCCATTAAGATGTCTGCTAGGGAGCCAATTCCAGCTCCACCACCCTCTGCATTTAAGGGATCCTTTTTTTTGCACGTCTTGGATTCCTGGAAGGCCGGTTTTAGCCAGGGTTAAGCGGGATAGAACCTCAACTGCATCATCCTTTTCCATTGGTTGTAGAAGGTCGGGCTCCAGACCTTGATCTTCTTGACTCTCAAGGGCCGAATATCGATTAGAGATGTCTTTAGAAGGGTGGACAACGACAGGTTGTTTTATGGATGTGCCCGGGCCATCTATTCCCCCAATGGGAGGTGGAATCAGGGTTGTTAGCAAGGTGGTCTCCTTCTGCAGAGGGAGGCCCTGTAGGTGCGCCACCAGGGCAGTAGAAGTTGACATGTTACTCCCCTTTTTATTTTTATCTAAAGGAGTAGTTAAGACCTTATAGAAGGTCTTCAACGAGGGAGTCATTTTTACTTTGGAAGACAGGGTTTTTTTGACCTTGCCTTTCCCTCTTGTTCCACCCGGTGTGCTGCTCTCCGTGGTGTCTTCTTTCTCGCACCGCCTAGCTGTGAATTTTACCTCCGTAACGGAGGGCAAGACCCCCAGGTCCACAGCAGTGTCTATCTTCACTGCTCTGTTTCATAGTCTATACCGACACACAGTTGGTCTTAGGCTTTGCTGACTTTTAGCACTACTATGGGCACGATTCAAAATATTCTGCCCACCCTTCTCCATGCAGCTCCGATAACTCCCCTGCTGTGAAGGCCAGAGCTCCTCCTCCAAACACCGCTGAATTGTCAAATGCCTCGCCTTCCTCAACCTCAGTCTCAGAAACAGAGTCACAAGCCCCAGTCAAGCAAGGAAAAGCTAACAACCCCCTCTGCTCATCAAGTGAATACCACTTAACCCCGTCTCTCACCGCCTCGGGCCCCGAAAACACACAGTCTACAGCAACACTTTGTCCGACTGATTTCACGGTCGAACCGCCTCTCGAATCTTGGCAGACTAATCCGTCGCCGGAATGACAGGTGCTGACTCTGCCGCCATGAGCCCGGATCCACAGCCAAAGAATGCGTTGCCGCCTCAGCTCCTGTGCTGCACTTGCAACCCGCGGCGGTGACACTCCAGAGAGCACAGCAGACACCCCCCCAACACCATCCGGTCCCAGGGGTGCTCCACCAGGTAAATTACTGGGGAGAAAAAAACGGCTGCCAATGAAGACACCGGGAGGCGGGAAAGGCGGGGTACGCTGGACGCGAAACAAACTGGGATGCTCACAAAACGAAGTGTGAAGGCAGCGGGTAGTTTCAAAGTGCGCAGATATTAAAATGCAAGGTCAGTAGTCCAAAATACAATATCACAATCCTGCCGATCTTTTTAAGAAACAAGAAAGCCTACTGCAATAGATTGCAAGGGTCCGGCGTAGATTCCATGGTAGACATCAAAGGAGGAACTCGCCCGCAGCCGTTTAGCTTCCGGCCGCCATGTTCCCCCCGCCGAGCCCAACATAGTCCTTTGCTAGTGTCCCCTCTTCCTTCGCTGCTCCACAGCTAGATAAGTGCCCTTCAGTTATTTTACTGTTTAGTGCTTTGCATGCGATTTGACTGTTCTAAGCTTGTCTATGTTAATTCTACTTGCCATTTGTGCGCGCTTGTGTTGGGTTTTCACCCGTTGTGTTCAGTTCCATTAAGCGCGACCGTGTTATCATCAGTCTGTTTTCCTAGATCCGTTTTGGATCGCGCCGTTTCCCCTGATTTCTGTTTCTTTTACAGCATGTATCTGCGCTTATAATCTGTGTGGCACCGCTGGAACAGGGATTTCCTGTCTCTATGCGACGCCTTGCTGGCTTGCGCTCTGCAGACCTCCCCCCCGCTAGGAGGCGCAGGAGGCTGTTTCCAGCGTGTTGCAGTGTTTGATCTCCTCAGGAATTCAAACACCTTGCGCGCTTGCAACTGAGCCCTGGTCGGAAGAGAACGCCTGGTTTTGGGTCTGTAAACTGCGGCGGCGGATATAATTCCCCACGGACCGCTGGTTTGCATATTACGCTCTGTTTCCCCGCCAGACTGTTTTGAAAGGGGATTCGGAGTCCATATTTGGTTTTCTGTACGCCTCGTGGAGGTCTTGCATGTGCCTGTGACGGCCTTAAAGGGGACCCGGCCCAGACCAGCTATATTCCCCTCAAGTATTGGGGTTTTATTTTTTGGAAGTTCTCTACATTGGCTGGGGCTAGAAGCCCGTATAATTTGTGGTTTCCATCCGCCCAAAGTGTAGGCTGACACCCAGCCCTTAACATCTTAGGCCTTATTGTCGGCCTGGTGGGTCGCCACTTAAATAATCAGTTTCTCCATTTCATTGGTGCCATGGAATACTATGATGACTTCCCAGAGGAGGAGGACTCCCTCGCAGAGATGCCTTGGGGCGGATGCCTTTTACGAGGCAGTAGATTCTTCTATCTACCAGACGGTGGGCCAAGCTATCACCCCCTTGAAGGATAGGCTTTCACGGCAGATCGATCTGGCATTTGCACGCCTTGAGCAGCGGATGGCTGAGACCCCTTTAACCACGGTCCCTACGAACCCCAATACCATTGGCTCCCCGTCACCTAAACGCCCCCACGGTTCTGGGGTAGATTCGGACGCTTTTGAGCGTTTGAGGCAGGCTTTTGTGGCTAGGCAAGTAGCGCTGCCTGCAGGGAATCCTCCACCTCCCCCTCCAGCCCTCCTGTCTACCGACCCAGACACGGCTGGTGATCTTGACTCAAACCCCGGCCCTTCGTGGCCTTGGCTCCCCGCCCGCCCTTCCGTCCCTCCCCAAATCACTTCTGATGTGCTGGATCCTAATGATATAGTACACCCACGCTCCTCGGAGTGGGCCCCGGCAGAGAAGGTTGATGCATATGTGGCGGAACACATCCGCTGTCCTCTAGAGAAGGAGGCCCGCAACTGCCTACGGGCTGAGTGTCCCTGCCCTTCTTTGGAGTGGAAGGTGGGCCTTACCCCAGAAATTGACCCCCACTTGTCCACCTTCCTCCAGAAGTTTATTAGAGATCCCAAAAAGGGATCAATAGGTCCTGGAGGGCTTGCCAGGACAAGTTCCTGTATGCCCTTGGTCTCTTTACGAAAATCCTCGATATGGCAGAGGAGGCCAAAGTATCCGGCTCCATTATTTCCCCGGAAGCCCTATCCAGCTGGGCGCAGAGTGTGGTTATATTTTTGGGCAATGCGAACTGTGCCCTCTCCACCGAGCGCTGCCGGTCCCTCCTCATAAAGATCGACCCAAAATTAGGGGACCTGGCGGACTCTGAAGCGGGCGCCATTGCACAACGGGGTTTGTTTGGCGAGTCGTTTGTGAAGGAGCTCTGCAAATTTGTTTATACTTTCACGTTCCTAGATAAGGCTCAGTCCACGATAAAAAAGGTTTTTCCCCCGTGTTTTTCCCCAGGGCCGGCCAAGGCAGGGGCCACTTGGCCGGTCGACAATTCCATCAGGGTACCCAGAGAGGCTCAGTCAGTACCAGGACCAGTCCCGTTTCGGGAACTTCTACCCCACTAGAGGACGCGGCGGCAAAGGAAAAGGATTAATAGGAGGATCCTCTGCCTCAAACACCGGTGAGTGTTCACTCTTCTTCCCCATTAAAAAAACGGGGGCGACTCACAAGTTGTTACCAGGCTTGGTTGTCTCTAACGCACGATGCATGGGTACTCCAAACAGTGCAAGGGTTTCATATAGAGTTCATGGGACTCCCAGTTCAAAGATCCAAACCCCGGCCCATTCAGTTTTCCGCTCAAGACACGGCCCTGGTGGATGAGGAAGTCGCATCCCTCCTCCCCAAGGGCGCTATCTCCCTTACCTCCCTTCACCCTAGGGGCTTTTTGAGCAATATTTTCTTGATGGACAAGACAGATGGCGGCAAGAGGCCAGTCATAAATGTAAGTGATTTCAACGAAAGTCTAGTTTATCGCCATTTCAAAATGGAAGGAATTAATCTCCTGCGGTCGTTCTTCGCCATCATGATTGGATGGTCTGCCTAGACCTCAAGGACGCCTATTTGCTGATCCTGATTTTTACCCCTCACAGGCGGTTTCTTCAGTTTGCCTGGCAGCACCTCATGTACGAGTTTACGGCTCTTCCGTTCGGGCTCTCCTCTGCCCCCTGATGCTTCACCAAGGTGCTCTAGCTGGTGGTGGAGTTTTTGAGAGCTCGGGGGTTAGGACGATCGTATATTTAGACGATCTCCTGATGGCTTTTTGCCCCCGTCAGCTGAGTGCTCCGCTTCGGATGGCAGTGTCTCTCCTTCAGGACCTCGGCTTCCTGATCAAATCTTTATTACAGCCAGCCCAGTCAGTTACCTTCTTGGGGTTTGTAATTGGCTCCACAACAAAATCAGCATAATCCGTCACGAGTTACGTCGCCTTCTTTCCAAACAACAAGTCTCTCTCTCCGTCAGCTGGCCCAGGTGGTGGGCCTCCTGCCAGCTTCAATTCAAGCCATCTTCCCGGTCTTGCTTCACTACAGGGCCCTTCAGTGCCTCAAAGTGTACTTCCTCCGCACAGGGTATCCATACTCTCACAAGGTCTCATTGACTCCCGTAGCTAAGGCCGTGATTCAATGGTGGTTGGAACACATGGAGGCCTGGAACGGCCGAGTGATCTTCGGTTCAGCCCCGGATCTGCTGTTCGAATTAGACGCCAGCAGACTTGGCTGGGGTGCCAGGTGTGGGGATCTACAGGGTTGTGGTCACCCTGGGAACAAAAGTTACATATAAATTGTCTGGAACTTTTGGCGGGCTCTTTTGCCGTACTTTCCTGTACAAGAGACTCGGTGCAGTTGTGTGTTCTTTTAAAAATGGGCAATGTCTCTACGGTCTGGTATGTGAAGCACCTGGGAGGCACCAGGTCGAAAGCCCTCTCGGATCAGGCGGCGAATTTCTGGCAGTATTACCAGGACAGCCAGATCTCGGTCACAGCAGAGTACCTGCCGGGACGAGACAACTTGGAAGCGGATTTTCAATCATGTCACTTCCGAGATTCCAGCTTATGGAAATTGGACCGGTCCATTTTTGCGATACTGAACGACCACTATGGTCCCGACTGGATCATAAGATCCCTCGGTTCTTCAGTTGGAGGCCGGACTCCTTGGCAACGGCCACAGATGCATTCCTCCAGGACTGGAGTTTGGAGCAGGGATACGCGTTCCTCCCTTCGCGATGATCACACAGACTTTGGCACAGGTCCGCAGGCAGTCAGTGGATTTGGTGCTGGTTACTCCGCTTTGGAAGTCGCAAGTCTGGTTTCCAGTTCTTCTGAAACTTTCTTGGGATTTTCCAATCCTACTTCCCCACTTACCGACCCACCTCACAAATCCCGAGGGGACTCCTCATCCACTAGTGTCGGCGGGCTCACTATTTATCATTGCGTGGCGGATTTCTGGGGCAGATGGAAAGCCCCAGGACTTTTGCGGGAAGCTGGGAGTCTCATCTCCAAAGCTTGGGCGGACAGTACGGTCAAGAGATACAAGACTCCGCGGGGCAGATGGGCCCATTGGTGTCTGCGACGGGGTTTTGATCCCTTGGTCGCAGACTTTGTTCACGTTGTGAATTTTCTGGTGCAACTCTCTTCCGACGGGCTAGCATACAGGTCCATCAACACCTTCAGGTCGGCTATTTCATCTGGCCATGTTCCAGTTAATAGAGCGCCTATGGGCGAGCACCCCTTTGTTTGCCGATTACTTCGGGGTATTCGACTTTCTTTGCCTCCAGAGCCGCGCTACTCCGTGCTTTTGGATGTTATCAGGTTCTCAACCTATTTCTACCTCGGCAACCTAACCGGTTCCTCTCCAGAAAGGAGCTTTCCGCGAAGCTGGTCATGCTCCTCTGCCTAATCTCTTGCAGACTGGTCTCGGATGTCCAGGCCTTGGATATCTCCGGGAGGATGTTTACCCCGGGGGGAGGGGTGACTTTCGCACTACTATGTCGTACGAAATGCCATATTAGGGTTATTTCATACCCGGAGTTTCCTGACTCCCCGAAACTGTGCGTTGTCAGATGTCTCAAGGCATATGAAGAAATGACGGATGAGTTTCGCTCTCCAGGACAGCGTCAACTCCTTATTGTGCTCCGGAAACCCTTTAAAGTGGTTTCCTCGCCCACCATCGCTAGATGGGTTCGTTGGGTGATGCAAGAGGCTGGCATAAGCCTTCATCACTTTGGGGCGCATTTATCTCGGGGGGGGGGGGGGGGCTATGGCCTCTAAAGCTTTTGGCTAGGGTGCACGGTTGGAGGATATCCTCAACGCGGCTGATTGGTCTAAGGACTCCACCTTTAATAGGTTCTACTTTAAGCCAGTGCTTAATATGGCTCAGCTGGTTGTGGGCAAGCTTTAAGCAAGCATAATCCTCGCCTCCAGTCCTGACATAGAATGAAAAATTTCCTAGTTAACGTAACAGGAAGGTTCAATTCTATTACGGACTCAGAGGCGAGGATTATCTCGCCCAATGCTCCAGGAGGAGATCCCTCCCCGTACTGCAGTAAGTACTTGGATTTTAGTTTGATTGTATGTACTACTATGCTGAGTTTTGAGTAACTGCTCCATGCTCTTTTACAGGCTTTAGCAGTGTATTTTCTTTGGGTAATGTGTCCCTGTCATTTTCAAGTTCTGATGCTCAAAATAAGATGTCTGAAGAGTGCAGGACGGCTGACTTTGCACTCCGAAAGAGGAAGAGGGGACACTTGCAAAGGACTATGTTGGGCTCAATGGCCCCTGATTGGACACTGATACCTGTTTGTGATTGGTTGTTGCTATGTTGTTTTCTTTGCTACCTGTCCCTGTGGTTCATGGGAAACGTAGTCTTTGTTAATCTCAACGCTGCTAATGAGAATAAAGTGAAGAAAGAAGGCATAATCCGCGCCTCCGAGTCCTTAATAGAATTGAAACTTTCCGTTACGTTAGCTAGGAAATTTTTCATTCCTGCAGACTTGATTTTGAAAGCAGCAGTGTTGTCATTTTTTGTTTAAAGTCTATTGGCAGAAGTCACCTCATAATTATCCTCATAATTATCCTTTAATGTCTGGTTTTCAAGACTTCTAGTAGCTGGTACTATATGATATGCTGTACCTTAATGCCTTCCCTCATAAGGTGCTAGCCTTCAATATATTCATTTTATGACAACTTGATTGTGGGAAATATTTATTTAGGTGAACTGATAGATCCATCTTCTGGCAGTCCATCTCTTGCTCAGTGTCCCCATATTTATCCCCTCTTCATTACACTGCCTAAAATATCAGTTGTCTAAAACGTAATGTACTTTACCTTACTTGCTTCAGTGATCATGCAGTTTGTAGAATTGGCATTTAACAATAAAACTTGTAATATCACTAATTAAATAGTTACTTATTTGCACAGAGATACAAAATAAGGAATAACTTCAGAATTTCTCGAGTGACTCTAGGACAACCTTATAATCTCAGAGGCGTATGAAAATATGTCAACATATTGCATTTTCTGTCAATGACAACATTTTAGAGGACTTAACAGCATGCTTAAGAGTCTACTCCAGAAAACAATTTTATCTTGTGCTTCCTTATCTGCTTCATGCCAGAAGTTTGTTTATTGTGCTATTTTTCAAGCTGTTAATGATGCCTTTTAATTTCTTCTTATAGGACTCCTTTGAAGATGGACCATATCCAGTCATTAATACTAAAAATACAGAAAATCATATGATCTCACTGGATGGATTAGAGCACCCAGCGAAAGGTTATAAAACTTAGAATAGTCTTATTTCAATAAAAGTTGAATCTGAAGGTTATTTTATTTTTCGAAGCCTTTACTGCTGTCACTTTAAGTGTTTATGTAGTAATGTATGATGAGAATAATTTAGATGCAGAGCTGGTTTTCAATTTGCTTACTATATCATTTAACACATAGGCACGCTTGTCTTCAGGACGATCTCCCAAACCAAGTATAGATAAGCAGCTGCTTAGTGCGTTCTAGTTGCATTTATAAACTTGTTAACTCCAAAGTAGGACCTTTGCCAACTCAGTGGTTTATATATTTAATCCCTATTTATTTGTGTTTTTTTAGCGTAAACAACCTTTTCTGTTTTATCACCTCTACAAAACAAAGATTTTCATATTTGTGTTCTATGTAATGAATGTGAATATGTACCATCATTCATGCCATAAGGTGGCCTGCAGCTAACGTGAAATTTACATGTATTTGAAAGCTGTGGTTTTTTTCCTATTTCTTCTTGATTCAGTTGGACATACAAATTGTATGAGTTCCATCTTGCACAAGCCACTGCCAGAAGAAGTATTCTTATGGATGTCATTCTATTCCCAGCTATAGCTGTAGAGCCCTAAACTACTTCTCAGATTGTACCCCGCCTTTACATCTACTCTACATAATCTCTGAGTAACATCTGTTTACTCCCACTTTCTAGTTATTATGTTGACTTATTGTAAGTGAGATCAGATTTGTGGCTCTATTTAACTACTCTTCCCGGATTGGGCCCTACAATAAGGGCATTTTTTAGCTGTGGAATGCCCGTAGGTGTAAGCTACTGTAATGGTATAGAGTGACAACTAGGCAGGGTTCCTTACTCTGCAAAACAGTGTTTTACTTGCTATGCATCATGTTGCAGTGCATAACTCGGTAAGCATGGCATAGCAACTTTGTTTTGTGCAAACTGCTGAATTGCATTGCTGGAACAATATCTCTTAGTTCCTGGCAAATTACATGAAACAAGTCTTTACATTCATGGATCTTTCAGTACACTAATGACGGTTCTAGTTTCATAATCTCCCCTTCAGTTTAGAGCCTAATCAAATTGAACATGTTCTGGCTGGAGATGCTGTGTTTTGTATCATAGGTTTCTTTTGTTGGTGCATACTTCATGGACTGGTGTGTTCATAATGATGTAATTGATGATATCAGAGGTGAAATTATGCATCACCAAAAGTCTCTTTAAATATGTAATATCTGATTTCATCTTTAGTGTCATAAATGAGTTCATCAGTAGTACATTGGTGGCATGTAACTGTTTTCCTAAGGGAATTTCTTAAAAGGTTTCATTGAGTGATTAAAAATGCTCTTGCATGGCATGTAGGAGGTCCCCGTAACTCGCTGCACACAGCCTCTCTTGCCCCTCCCCATGTCAAAACTGCAGACGACTGCGGACACAGCTGCCATGCAGCTAGTCAGAGAGGAGTTTTGACCGCGGGTGTGGAGCCAATAGCCCATAATCTGCGGCAGCAGGCTTGCCTTGCTGTGATCGGCAGTCCACACAGCCAACAGTAGCCTTTCTTTGTTTAATGGCTGAGGCTCTAGCTTGCAAGCCTGGAGACATTCATAGGGGCAGGAAACATTGCCTTAATGCTTAGTGCTTCCTAACTATGGGCGGAATAACCTTCCACCGGAATCGTTGAAAGTGCCGAATGTTCCTGGTGCCCTGCAAGGGGTTCTATGTACGATTCTGGAGGAAATAACATAAATAAAGATTTCACAGCAAATAATTGCTAAGCAAATAGAAAATTGCATAGTCCATTTAGAGGGGAAAATTTTGCAGGCACTGGATAAAATGGAAGAGATGGAGCAAGGCCTCTCAGATTGTGAGGATTAACTGTCCGCGACCTCAATGACTGTGTATCAGATTGAAAAATAGCTGACAGTATTAAGGATGAAACTGGAAGAATTGGAAAATCACTCTAGAACTTCAAATCTTAGAATCACAGGCATCCAGGAGCACAAGGAGGATGCAGAGGGTGCAATTATTTTCATGTGAATAACTTGATTAAAAAATATGTACTTCTGGATTTCCCGCAGGATTTAACTATTATGCATGCACACCAGATACCTGCCCAACTTCGTGCTAATGTTCCCTTTCACATTAAAGAAAAGGTGTTAAGGAAGGCAATCCAGGAGAAAGCATTTGAGGTGAACAATGAGTTCTCAGTGAGAGTTTTTTTCGGACATGATGGTGGAATCCATTCGGAGGAGGAAGGACTTCAAAGCGTTACTTTCAGGTTTTCATCAAGCGGGGGCACAGGCTACCCTCATCTACCCGCGAAGATGAAAATTCTACACAAAGGGCGATTTCTTTGAAGTGCCATGGTAGAGGAAGCACAAAATGTCCGAAAGGAACTTTTTGAGAGTGTATACATTTTCGGCAGACTGTGGACTCATTCTTAAATTTCTTTGTCAGGATCTCGCACAAAAGAGCTCCTAAAGGAACTTTCTGAGTCTATAATTTTTTTTTAAGAGCTTAGGAAAGTAAGACGGTTAATGCAGGACTATTACTATGAGAGAGCCTATGTTGCCAATAGTGCCTATCTTAAAAAGGTGTATGAAGAGAGTGAATATGCGGGTAGGTTTTTTGCCTGGAAGGCTCGGGAGAAGAAGACCCTGAATAATCTTTTGGCTCTCTACAATGAGGAGACTAAGACTGATTACTGATTCAGGGCCGATTCAGGCCTAGTTCCGGAAACACTGAACAGAGTTCTACTACAAGGCAGGAAACCGATGTTGAGCATCTTGGTAGATTCCTTATTAGACTCCCTCTCCTCAGGCTAAAACAAAATCAGATACAGGGCTTGATACCTTCGGTCACTTCAGAGGAGGTGGCCGAAGTCATCAAGTGTTTAGCCAATGCAAAGGTTTGTGGGGAAGACGGCATACCAGTCAAATTTTAATATATAAAATTCTGCCCTTGTTGAAATGTAAAATAGCGCAACTCGCCAATCTTATTTTGCAGGGTGGCACAATTCCTTCATCCTTTAACACTGCTATCGTAGACCGTTTAAGAAAAAAAAAATAGAAAAGAATCCCTAAAACATTAACTAATAGCCTCCTCAATGCAGATTATAAAATAGCAGTGAAGCTACTGGCCAATCGAATTAATAAAGTAGTAGGAGCGCTTATCCACCCAGATCAGTATGGTACTATTCTAGCTAAGCAACTTTCATCAAACACAAACCTGTTAGTCGAAGCTTTAGACTATTTTAAACATAAAAGGATTCCAACACAGGTGTTGCTACTAGATGCAGGGAAGGCTTTTGACATGGTCTGTTGGAAGGGCCTTTTTATTATCCTTGAAGTTTTATTTTCCTACAAATTTGATTCGGGCCATTTCCAAAACCTACAAGGGGGCCAATGCGCGACTCATTATAAATTCGGATGACATTGGCACCTGTAAGATATAAACCGAGGCATCAGATAGGGTCGCCCTCTGTTACCGCTGTTATTTGCTTTTTTTCTGGAACCTTTAGCAATTGGTATTCAAAATTATAGTGTCTAACCATCTCTGAGGGGTATGTCAAAATCAAGCTATATGCTGATGACATGGCAGTCAGTGGGAGGTTAAAAGATAAATAGGTCAAAAAGGAGATACTTCTGTTCAGCTGCTTAACTGATTCTCTACCCCAAGAGTTCCGCCCACTGGTGAATTTGAAACCCAAGAGATATGTAGGCATTTTTATGACAGAAAATATTTATGATTTATTTATTTTGATTTATCTACCCTTCCTAAGAAAATTAGAGCACTCTTCTCCAGGTGGTCAGGCCTACCGAGATCTCTAATGGGCCCAGTTGCGCTGATTCGTTGGTCTATATTGCCTCTGTTAAGTTTTTTGCCGCACTCCCTTGTGCATTGCAGATAAAGTTTTTTTAAGGAAATCGAGGGAGTGTTGTCTACTTTTATGTGGGCTAGAAAATTTCCACAGATTGCTCTATGTACTTGATACACGTCGACAACAGAAGGCGGCCTGGCACTCCCAAACATAAGAGAATATTATTTTACTACCTTTGTGCACTTTTCATCCCGATTTTCCCGCCTCCTGGGTCCTGGCAAACCGATTGATTTTTACATTTCATCATGCAAGAGTATAAAATTGAGGATTTTTTATGCTTGACAAGATCCCCTAAAAAAGTTATAAACATTCGCAATGGCTTTTAAAACGCAAAGAACCGTTATTTAAATATTTTTATATGCCCGCTATTAGTTGCTTCACACAACTCACTGACGTTTTTAAACGATCACATGCCATTTTTAACAGGTGCTCTTCACAGAAATAGGAGTTACATGGCTATCAGAAAGTTTTTTAGGTCTCGCGACCTGTGTTGCACTGCGCAGCAGTGCATGCGCAGGACGCGAGACCTTTAGTAAGTGAAAAACGGGGTTTCGGAGGTAGCCTAGGAATCGCACACGCTCGTGCGTGTGCTTTTCCTATTGTGCTACCCCATTGGCCTTTGCGTGCGTCTTATTCTAAAAGACTGCACGCAATTGGCCAGAGGCAGACGCATGGCCTTTTGGTGTCTATTTTGCGCACACCATTAGGCCATGGCTCGCAGTGGCGCGTGCTCGCACCACTCACGGGTTTCTGGTTTTTTTTCAATCGGAAGTGAAAGCGAACGCTTTCTCAGCCGCTCGTTGTTTCTGCCATTAGTTCTTGTCAAGTATACTCTGCTGCTCTGGCATTACTGCTGTAAAATGCAAGCTACCAAGCTGCTTTCTGTTTTGGAGTTTACAAAACTATTTCCAGTAATGTAAGTGTTTTTCTGTGACAGACAACGTGACAACATGTGCTGTTAAAACTCGTATTAACAAGATATGATCCCTGGTGTATTTAACTTGTTATTGTCAAAGGAGTTTGACGGCTGCCGGCTGCTCCTCTCCCTCCCGCCAAGTGTGAACCCCGTGTGACCGTGTAGCAACACTAATCCACGCAGAACTTGACTCGGCCTGCGCATCACCAATATTGATTACCTACATACAAATAAAGGTTAGCATCGGACGTCAACCCTCACTTCAATTGCGTGCAGCATGAGAGTTGTCATAACAGGGACAACCCCTGGAGCCACAGCAGGTAAATAACAGAGATACTGAGCTACCGCTTTCTGTACATGGTGATCTCAGGAAGGGTGCCCGTCCTGTCGGATGGCAGAACACTTCTCTCAGGTGCCGACCCACCCGCCCACTGAGAGACCAGGGCAGCTGTTGTGCCACAGCAGTTGCTGCTACCGGACACGTCACTCTTGCAGTGACTCCAACATTTCTTTGCAGTGAGACCAATAGCAAATGTATCGGCCATGCTTGGAGGCACTCCCGAAACCTGTTTTTTGTAGAGACAACGTTAAAAAAGCTAAATACGTTTTGTTGAATGGGGGCCTTTACCTACTCAAATGTCCCGCTTAAAATGCCTCCCAACTGTTCATTTTGATGTGAATGAACGCGCGCTTGCTTTCTATATTCTGTTCTTTTTAGTCTTTATTTTAAAACGTGGTTGGTCAGTTTAGTACTGAACACATTAAAATAGTACTAGGCGTAGAATGATCGGGCACTTGTATTTAATATTTTTTAAAGTGTTTAAAATGTACTCTTTTTTTGTGCCAAAGTATTATTGAGCACGTCCTCTTAGTGAAAAGTCGACTGCAGTTTCCTGTTTATACTTGTAACTCTCGGCTTTGGGGGAGACACTTTGGCAGCAATGCTGATTTTCAACGCATGTCTCCAGTATCAATAAGCTTTACTCTAATACAAGTCACTGATGGCCCCCAGGGGAAAAGCACGTTGCAGACTTGTCTTTCCCCAGGGGAATTCGTGCACAAAAGTGGACATTGGTGGGGATAAGTTTTGGGGTGAAGGGGAAATCATATTAGGGTCTGGAGAGGCGTGATCTTTACTATTCCAGTTGCGCTGAGCCTCTGTGTAAATTACATTATTTAATGCGGTCCTGGAACGTATTATATGTTTGCTGCTCGCAGCGTAAGTCAGCCTAATATATCACTTAAGTTCCGATATATTATTTGTTTTCTAATGCAAATGGAAGGGGAGAGGATGTGGTCCGTCGGCTTAACTGCGGACTTTGGTGCTGGAAACCAGGGTTCGAGCCTCAAGTTCGTGCTATGCAAGTATGCCACCCAAAAAAATGCATTCTCACAAATATTACTTTTCATGCCTTTTTCCAACGTAGACTGTAGTCGCCAATTAGAGTGTTCAGAATCAAAAAAACGTAAAATACATTAATATTAATTGGAAACCGAACCCTGTTGTGGGTTTTAATGGGAGTCCTTGGAAGAAAATGCCCTGGGGATACAAACCGTGGGTGAAATGGATGCAAACTGTGAGAGCTATTGTGCTTTTTTGATGCGTATGCAAACACTGGCATTGTCATCATCTTTTCGACACAACTGTGGAGTCTGCAGGGCTGCACTGTGTAGTACAACATTGTACACCGAGGGTTGGTGCAATATACAGTGGAACTTAAAATAAAAGATAACGAGTCTTAAAATGGCCGGCTGCATCGAATTGTCATGCTTCTCCTTCACGTTCTTGTGTGCTGTGCCTCTCGCCAGCTGCCGTGCACTCCATTTTGCGAGCTCATGTGCAGATTATAGTGTTTCATCCCTGCAGTTTGGCGCGTCCCATTTTCTCACGGCTGGAAGCTCTGGATCTAAGTGGTTTACTCAATGTCGACAAGTGAGTCAGAGTTTCAGCTAGTGCAGTCATAGGTTTTCTCTTTTTCTAGCCAACGCACGCTGCATATATAAAACAGTATTGTAGAGCAGAACAGTTATTTACTTATTCTGATTGGTCGAGAACCTCATGGTTACTGTCTTTGTAGAATGCTGTAAAAGACTTCATCCCCTTGCTCCTCCCTCTCTGGACCAAAATCATCAACAGCTCCCTGCAACAAGGCCTCATTCCGGACTCCCTCAAGGTGGGGCAAGTCACGCCTATACTCAAGAAACCTACAGCTGATCCGTCTGACCTAAACAATTACCGGCCCATCACCAATATCCCCACCCTGGCCAAACTGCTGGAAAAATGTGTCCAACTACAACTAACTAAACACATTGACCAATTTGACCTCCTCAACCCTCATCAATCAGGCTTCCGAGCGAAACAGAGCACGGAAACAGCTATGACACACATAATTGATGACGCCCTCCAAATTCTTGATCGTAATGAGTCCTGCCTCCTCGTCCTTCTTGACCTCTCGTCAGCATTTGACACGGTCAAACGTGAGAACTTGCTGGAGCTGCTAGGCACTAGAATGGGACTATCGGGAACCGTTCTCAAATGGTTTTCGTCCTTCCTTCACAACCGGTCACAGAAGTTCAAGATCGACAATGTGCTATCAACACCTGTGCCTGCAGATCTAGGTGTTCCACAAGGATCCTCCCTCTCCCCCACACTGTTCAACCTCGTCATGGAACCGCTCGCCACCTTGCTCCAAGCTTCCAATGTCCAATTCCATATGTACGCCGACGACACACAACTCTACCTAAAGCTACAATCCCCGGAAGATATCAAACATCTGAACTCCACGCTTATTAACACTCAATCTTGGCTGGCAGATAATCACCTCAAACTAAATGCTCTGAAAACCGAGTTCCTACTCATCTCACCCCCGGCGAAAATATCCATCACCCAAACATGGCTCAATAACCTAACAGCACTCAATGTCCAACCTACCATCGTGGACTCGGCGAAATCCCTAGGCATCACACTCGACGCCAAGCTCAACATGCAGCAGCACGTTAGCAAAGCCACAAAAGCAGCTAATTTCCAAATCGACACATTGAGGAAAATTAAACCCTTCCTCCCTCCCAAAGACTTCCAAACTGCTGTACAATCTCTAGTCATCCCTCGAATAGACTACGGAATTGTGGCCCTCAGCGGACTCCCGCTATCCACAACTGCACCCTTAAGAGCCTCCCTGAACGCTGCAGCAAGACTCATTACTGGCTCAAGAAAACATTCGCATATATCCCCAGACTTAAAGTCTCTAAAATGGCTGCCTTTTGAAGCCAGAATACAGCTAAAAATTGCAGTTATGACACACGCGGCCGTGCACCACAATGCACCCAACTACCTCGCTCAAAAGTTGTCTATCTCAGGAGGTTCGAGGTCCAATAGAAGTACAAAAAACCTACTCCTGAAACCGCATAGATTCCGGAAAGAGAAAACATACAAACGCTCCTTCTCTGGAATGGCACCCAGGATTTGGAACGCGCTCCCGCCTGAAACTAGGCTGATCTCCTCCACTGCACTCTTCAAGAAAGAGGTGAAAACCATCCTTCTTGCCAAGATCTCCTGAACATGAGTGGTACTGTATCAGAGACTCTGCATTGCTTTGTATCACTGTTCACCTTGTCCTCTGGCACTTTACCTCTAACTTGATGTTGTCACTACCAATATATGACACACGCTGATTCACTCTCCAGATGCCCCCACTCAGTGTTCTCGCTTCACTAAGACTTTGGTATAAGCCATCCACACACCCAAGGTGCACCTCTATAGTGGGGTCAATGACTTGTACCGTCTTATATTGCTTGTTTACCTGATTGTATATTGATATGTTTTATGTATGTTACTATTATCCCACCATGTTATTGACTACCATACGCATTGTGCCAGTACCCATTATCTCTGTTCACCCCCACTGCCCCTACCCTGTCTTTGTGAAGCGCTCTGATATCTGTAAGGATCTTGTTCGCGCTATATAAAACTTTGAATAAATAAATAAATAAACACCACTATGTCACTAGATTCTCAAAGAATATCATGAGTCATTTCATGGATCTCTCTTGGAAGAGACAATCTGGAAAAAAACAATGCACTGGGGAAAAAAATAATGCACTGGATGTGGCCAGAAGTGATTTCCGGTTGCTTAGACTTATCGAAGCATTCCACATATAAGCCTTGTGTTTCCCGAGTGTGATGCTCGAAGTGCAGTGGTATGCCCGATACTGTTCTTGAGCCATATCCCTGACGAGGCCTGGAACCGAACCCTTTTCGGTTGCTTGTGTTCCCTTCAGAGGAGGTACTTGCCTGGACGGTCGTGGGGATTTTTCCGTTTGGAGCAGGGTATAGGCTGATTTGCACATGCCTGGTGTGTGTTTATAGTCCGTGCTTGAAATGGAAAAATAGAAGTGCAGGTACCCTATACCAGAGCCCCTGTTTGTTTCTAAGAAGTGCAATACTCTCCGATTAAATGTATTACGTCACTCTTGAAAGGTGCAGGTACTCTCCCTCTCAAAATAAACAAGCATTTGCAATGCAATAAGTCTCTGAAAGTTTGAGCTATTGGCTTGCAAATAATAATGCAACACAAATAACTCAAACGTTTAGTAATGCAAGACCTATTGCATTGCAAATCCTTGTAATGTGTTTTGAAAACCTGGAAGTGGTGCGTAAATAAGTCCTTGCTTACGACACGCAAGTTTGACCGTAAACGAGGCGCAGTTGCTGCCAGCCTTGGTTCTCGTAAGCAACGACTATAAGTAGAAAAGTGCGTGTTTACGACAGCTTGTTTTTATAGATGAAGAATTGTGCTCATTTTATCGACCTCTGAAGGATGAACATCTTAGTGCTGCTAAGTAATTTTAGCGCTCTATCAAGTAAACAGCAGCCCAGTGCTGCTGTTCAAAGTGGGACCGCATATTAAGGTCAGTAGGGCTAAAAGTGACCCCCCGGGCCATACTTTGAGAATCCAAGTTATATAACAAGCATTCTCAAACAAGTATTTGCAATGCAATATGTCTCGCATTATTAAAGTTTGAGCTATTGGTGTTGCATTATTTAGCAATGCCAATAGCTCAAACTATAATAATGCGAGACCTGTTGCATTGTAAATGCTTATTTTTTTTTAGAAAAGATGTTTGGAAAGAGTGGCCTGATATAGAACCGGATATCAGGCCTTGGAAGAAAGCCCATCTGTGGTCCTTTATTCGTGTCAGATATTTGTGAAAGGAATTGGACTTGACGAAAAGCAAGACCAGGTCTGACTTGGTGGAAGTACTGATTGAATCTAGCATCCACAGACCAGTCAGTTACTGGATTGCTACATTTCTAATCGATAAAGAGGGAGACCTGTTTAATAAAGCTAGACAGAAATTACAGTCAAGGAAGGGAATGCTGATTTCAGTTGAGGTTTGGAATAAGATTAATAATTTTAATGTCTCTTTGCCAAATTGTGCCAACCTCCGCGGGATGCAATTCTATATGAAGTGGCTATTAAATAGAACTCCAGATTTCTTGCATAAGATCCACCCCCCCTGATACGGACTAATTGTTTTTAGATGCTTAAAAGGATGAAGGGAGCTGATGCCATATTATACGTGATTGTCCAAAAATGTGTTAATTTCTGGGTTTCCATTAATCAATTCTCAATCAATCAATCAGGTCATTTGTAGAGCGCACTACTCACCCGTAGGGTCTCAAGGCGCTGGGAGGGGGGGGGGGGTGCCGCTACTGCTCGAACAGCCAGGTCTTGAGCTTCTTCCTGAAGGAGAGGTGGTCTTGGGTCAGGCGTAGATTGGTCGGAAGTGAGTTCCAGGTCTTGGCGGCCAGGTAGGAGAAGGATCTTCCTCCTGTTGTCGCTCTTCGGATGCGGGGGACGGCGGCGAGGGCGTGGTTGGTTGATCTGAGGAGGCGCTTGGGAGTGTAGAAGTTGATCCGGTTGTTGAGGTAGCTCGGGCCTTGGTCGTGTAGGGCTTTGTGCGCGTGGGTGAGGAGCCGGAAGGTGATTCTCTTGCTGACCGGGAGCCAGTGCAGATCTCTCAGGTGTCCGGAGATGTGGCTGCGACGGGGGATGTCGAGTATGAGTCTCGCCGAGGCGTTCTGGATCCGCTGGAGTCTCTTCTGGAGTTTGGCAGTGGTTCCGGCGTAGAGGGCGTTGCCGTAGTCCAGTCGGCTGGTGACGAGGGCTTGGGTGACCGTCTTCCTCGTCTCGGTGGGGATCCATCGGAAGATCTTACGTAGCATGCGCAGGATGTTGAAGCATGACGAGGAGACGGCGTTGACTTGTCTGGTCATGGAGAGGGAGGAGTCCAGGATGAAGCCCAGGTTGCGTGCGTGGTCCGTCGGTTTGGGTGCGGTGCCCAGGGCGGGGGGCCACCAGGAGTTGTCCCAGGCGGAGGGCGTGGGGCCCAGGATGAGGACCTCCGTCTTGTCTGAGTTCAGTTTCAGGCGGCTGGTCGTCATCCATTCGGCTACGTCTCTCATCCCTTCGTGCAGGTTGGCTCTGGCGGTGGCGGGGTCGTTGGTCAGGGAGAGGATCAGCTGGGTGTCGTCGGCGTAGGAGATGATGTTCAGGTTGTGTTGGCGTGCGATGGCCGCGAGGGGGCTCATGTAGACGTTGAAGAGGGTTGGGCTCAGCGAGGATCCTTGGGGTACGCCGCAGATGACTTTGGTGGCCTCTGACTTGTACGGTGGTAGGCGGACTCTTTGTGTTCTTCCGTCGAGGAAGGAGGTGATCCATTCCAGTGCCTTCTCCTGGATTCCGATGTTGCTGAGGCGCTGTACTAGGGTGCGGTGGCAGACAGTGTCGAAAGCCGCGGAGAGGTCCAGGAGGATGAGGGCCGCTGTTTCTCCGTTGTCCATCAGAGTTCGAAGGTCGTCGGTGGCGGCGATGAGGGCGGTCTCGGTGCTGTGGTTCGCTCGGAAGCCGGACTGTGAGGGGTCGAGGGATCCATTCATCTCGAGGAAGGCGGCCAGCTGTTTGTTGACGGTCTTCTCGATGACTTTGGCCGGGAACGGGAGGAGCGAGATGGGACGGTAGTTCTTGAGGTCGGTGGGGTCTGCTGTGGGTTTCTTGAGGAGAGCGCTGAGTTCGGCGTGCTTCCAGCTCTCAGGGAAGGTGGCGGAGTCGAAGGAGGTGTTGATGATGTCCCGCAGGTGGGGTGCGAGGACGGCGTCGGCCTTGTTGAAGACGTGGTGAGGGCAGGGGTCAGTTGGAGATCCGGAATGGATGGAGTTCATGGTGCGGATGGTGTCTTCGGTGCTGATCGGGGTCCAGGTGCGGAGGGTGGTGGATGGTGGCGTCGTTGCGGTTGTGGCTTGCGTTGGTTGGTTGTTGAAGCTGTTGTGTATGTCCGTGATCTTGTTGTGGAAGTAGGACGCGAGGGAGTTGCAGAGGTCTTGCGACGGTGTGATGTCGTTGTTTCCGGCGTTGGGGTTGGAGAGCTCTTTCACGATGTTGAAGAGTTCCTTGCAGTTGTGTGCGTTGTTGTCCAGCCGGTCCTTGTATGCATTTTTCTTGGTGGCGCGGATCAGTTGGTGGTGTTTCCGGGTGGCGAGCTTGAGGGTGGTCATGTTGTCCGTCGTTGGTTCCCTTCTCCAGGCTTTCTCGAGGGCTCGACATTTCTTCTTGGAGCACTTGAGTTCGTCGGTGAACCATGGTGTTTTTCTGCTGCAGGATCTGCTGGGCGGGGTCCTCAGAGGGGCGAGTTCGTCCGCGCAGTTGCTGATCCACTTCGTGAGGTTGTCGGCGGCCTGGCTGGGGTTCGCTGAGTTGGCGGGAGGGTGCTGGCTCAGGGAGGCGGTGAGCTGGTCGGCTGTGATCTTGTTCCAGCTTCTTCGAGCAACCTGTTGCTGGAGGTGGTGGATCGTCGTTCTTCTGAAGGTGAAGTGGACGCAGCTGTGGTCCGTCCAGTGGAGTCCTGTTGCGTGGCTGAAGGTGACGTCTTTGCTGGACGAGAAGACGGCGTCGAGTGTGTGTCCGGCGAGGTGGGTGGGGGTGGTCACCAGTTGCTTGAGTCCGAGGTTGTCGAGGTTGTCGAGCAGGGTGATGGTGTTGCGGTCGTTGTTGTTCTCCAGGTGGAAGTTGAGGTCCCCCAGGAGGATGTAGTCAGCGGAGGGGAGAGCGTGCGGGCTGACGAAGTCGGCGATGTCCTCGCTGAATCGTGTGCGCGGTCCCGGGGGTCGGTAGATCAGGGTGCCTCTGAGGGTGGTCTTCGGGTTGGTGTGGATCTGGAAGTGCAGGTGTTCAGCGGTGGTGAGGGTGTCATCGGTGTTGGTCGTGATGCGGATGGTGTCTCTGTGGATGATGGCGATGCCTCCTCCGGTCTGGTTGTCGCGGTCCCTCCGGGTGATCTTGTAGCCCTCTGGGATGGCGATGGCGATGTCTGGGGCTGAGGAGGCGTTCATCCAGGTCTCGGTGAGGAAGGCAACGTCAGGGGCGGTTGTGTCGAGGAGGTTCCAGAGTTCTACGGCGTGTCTGTGGATGGAGCGGGTGTTGAGCAGGATGCACTTGAGGTAGGTGCTGCTGGAGTTCGGTTTGTCGGGTGCAGGGAAGGTCCGGATGCAGGTGAACTTGCAGGCGTGGCAGCTGAAGGGTCCGTGGGTGTGCTTCGGGGCGGCTTGGTGACATCCTGGGATGTGGCCGGTGTTGAGTGCGGTGAGGTCGGCGGCGCTGTAGGTTCGTCGGGTCGGCTTCCGTCGGTGGGGGCCAGGGGTCCTGGCGCTGGTCGCGATCCGGTCGCGGACGGGCGCAGACGGGCTTACCTTTGGCGCGCCCGCTGCGCGTGACCGCTGCGCGTTCGCACGGTCGCCATTTAAGGCGAAGTGCGCGGGTGGGCGGGGCAGCTGGGAGGCGGGAGCGGGGAGGGAACAGAAGGAAAGAAGGGGCGGGGTCGGCGGTGGTGGCGGGAAGCGGGGGCGGCGAGGGAGGCGGGAAACAGGCCGGAGGACGGCCGGAGACTTAAGAACAAGCACAAGTTACAGGCAAAGACGCTAAACACGGGAAAAGGCTAAGGAAACAGAAAACAAGCACAAATTACAGGCACAAAAATGCTAAACACGGGGAGAGACTAAGAAACCAGAAAACAAGCACAAATTACCGTCAGAAATTGCTAACACGGGCAAAGATTGAGAAAACAGAAAAACAAGCACAAATTACCGTCAGAAATTGCTAACACGGGCAAAGATTGAGAAAACAGAAAAACAAGCACCAATGAATGGCAAAAACAGCAGGGTGAGGCAGGCAGCGAGGCAGGGCGCAGCAGAGGGGCACACGCAGCAGCTGGTGGCCGTGCGGCGCGGGGGTGTCCCACAAGTGGGTCACACTTACCTGTGTCGCACGGTCGCCTTTTAAGGCCAAGTGCGCGGGTGGGCGGGGCAGCTGGGAGGCGGGAGCGGGGAGGGAACAGAAGGAAAGAAGGGGCGGGGTCGGCGGTGGTGGCGGGAAGCGGGGGCGGCGAGGGAGGCGGGAAACAGGCCGGAGGACGGCCGGAGACTTAAGAACAAGCACAAGTTACAGGCAAAGACGCTAAACACGGGAAAAGGCTAAGGAAACAGAAAACAAGCACAAATTACAGGCACAAAAATGCTAAACACGGGGAGAGACTAAGAAACCAGAAAACAAGCACAAATTACCGTCAGAAATTGCTAACACGGGCAAAGATTGAGAAAACAGAAAAACAAGCACAAATTACCGTCAGAAATTCTGCATCCGTACGCTCAATATTCATTTCGCCCAGAATAGTCCAGCCATTTTTTGGGGGTATTCTTCAGACACTAGTATCCGGATCGAGGATAAAAGAAGCTCTTGGTCACTTTAATAGATCTCTAATTAGACAAAACTGAAAGTATGAGACACCACCCACCTTTGAGCACTGACTAGCTAAAACGTCAAAGATAAAAGGCTTAGAACTTTGCTATGCACTACGCTCAGGCGCATATAACAAATGTCTTAAACTTTGGGAGGAACTATAAGCAGGCCAAATCTGTTCATATGAGTAACTTTGACATTTCTGAGGGTGTTACTGGACTGCTCAGGGACTGGCCTGCTTGGTGTATTTGTATATTTATTTCATTGTAATGAGCTGATTCTATGGCAGTATGATGTATCTATATGAACTCTTCTAATAGAAAATAAAAAAATCCTTTTAATGTCATTAATCATATACTGCATCCAACTCCTATGTCTTTATGCGGCCATATTCAACTCTGCATTGCCAACATCTACCAGGCACAACCTTTGGCTGGTAGTTTTATCTGGGCTTCTAAGGGCTCTTGCACATCTTGCAAAAGGTTAAGGAGGAGACTGGAGAGGGGTGGGCTGGCTCTAGCAGATCTGATGATATTTGGGCATGCTTTTTTCTTTAAGAATTTTCGGATGCTTCTAAATAAAGTTGACAGTTCTGCCATAGGAATTCTCTTCGGGGCACTGCTTGGTGAACTGAGGGAGCGCCAAGATCAATTCCTGTTTAAGTTTGGGGACCCAAAGTTCTTCAAAAAAGTAAGATTGAAGATTTTATTGAGGCATTTGAAGGCATGGGTCCTAATCCGGAATACATTAGGAATTTCCTATTATTCATCTAGGGCCCTGATTTGGGAATCCCCAGGGACCCCTGAGTGTCTGAATGATTCACTTAACCTCCCATTCAGGAACACAGGTATTTCTTGTTGGGGAGATTTGAAGCAGAGTACTGTGTTAGTAGAGCGGAAAACATTGAATTTAATTACAGAGGGCCTACTAACCAGGTTTAAATACTATCAGCTCTCTGTGTGGTGGGGGTCACAAGATTGGAATGAAGAGGAGGACAATACCTGGTTAGATCAAGCTATAAAAACTAGTACTGTCAAGAAGGAGTTATCTCTATGGTATCATACTTTGATTAACGCAGAAAACGACCTAGACAGAAATATCCAGAGGCTCCTGGGGAGATGAAATGTGGAATATAAATCTGAAGGAAGCTTGGATATTTTCCTTTACAATGCTCAGAGAAACTGTCAAACCTGTTTATCTAAAACTCAATCACCTCTTCACTGCTTATAGGGTGTATTGGTCCCCAGCAAGATTAGATAAACTCTTAGGGACACTGTGAATGCCCAAGATGTAGAGACCCCGCAGCCGACGATCTTCATATGTTTTTAACATGCCCAGCTATTGTGAAGTTTTGGTCTGAGGTGTGTGAATTTCTTACTGAAGTCACAGGTATTACAGTGAGGGAAAGCCCAGTCTTGGTGTTTTTTGGAATTTGGCAAAATAATGATATTGTGATTAGCAGGTTAGATGCAAGATTTATTTTCTACGTAATTCTGTTAGGAAGACGAGAAATATGTAAATCATGGAAGTCGGACTTTCCATCTCACTCTCTGGAATGCAAAAAATGCGTTCTATATATAAGTAAACAGGACCTGTTATGTGATCCTAGCAGTCGAGAGAAAGTATGGGTTACGCTGGTGGATTGGATCCAAAAGCTTGAGGTCCAATGATTAAGTCAATGTTTAGCCGTCGGACCTGTTCCCTTCCGTGTTACGGGAACTCCAGGGAAGGGTGGAAGTGTAAACTGCTTTTCTCTCTTGAGTGGAATGACTCCAACCTGGCCTGGTTTACCAGAGAAGGAAGGGAGTATAGCCAACAAGTGAATTGGCAGAACGAGAACGAAATAAAAATAAAAAAATAAATTCTGTGGAATATAGTTTTATAATGATCAAGCATCTTAAATATAACAAAATGCTGGATAGTTATCCAATACCACATCATTTGTAGTCATCAAAAGATTCGCCCAAACAAAGGATTTTCAGAGAAACAACCTTGGATCTATCACATGCCACTACTATACTAATGGGGCCAAAACATAAATTGTGTATTACAGGCATTTACAAAATACATTAGCTGTTTGGGATACCCATCACGTTTGGTTCCTCTTATTGGAGCCAAAGGAAGGTCTAAAGTAAGTTTACCCCTGCCATCTACCTGCCTGATGTAAAGCAGCATTCCATTCTGTTGAAGATTGAACTCTCTGATAAGAGATTGAACGGCTGCCAATAAATTCTGGATTTGATACATATTGTAGTCAAATGTCTCTTGCAACTTTTGTCATCTCATCATGCTAAGGGCAGGTTGCACTTCTATTAACTTTACCTTCTTTTTGTGAGAAAGGGGTGATAAGGGCGACTTCCCTTGGGAGCTTCACCACTGTCTTCCTGATTCACTAAGTGGAAAATGAAAAGACGCTAAGTAAGGCACCAGTGAGGTTATGCAGCATAACAAAAGGCACAGAAGACTACCTCAGAGAGCAATTCACTATTAAATGCAACAATTTAACATCCTAAGTCTCAAAGGCTATTCCCTTCTGTAAGGGCACATAGAAACTGCTGTCAAGAGAGAGAGACGGCAGTGATAATGTAGCAGATATTGAACAAATATATGCTACGAGAAGCTATGACCAACATACAATACAAAAAGCAAGTAAAAGGCAAATTGACAGAGTATAAAGGTTGCATGAGAGAAATAAAAATATGTAACGTGATGCACAAAGAGTTAGATTGATTACAAATTACTCCTTCAATGTAAGTAAACTAAGCAGAATCTTAAACACTGTCAACTTCTGACCTCGGATCCTATGTTGAGGACCTATATACCCCACACCCTAGTTTGACCTATTGTAAAGGGCGGACTCTAAGGAATTTTGTTATTTCTTGTTACCCTAGATCTATAACATAAAGACCTTGGTTAACATTCCTATCAAAACGCTTCTACAAATGTGGACATTGTAACCTGTAGGTTGGTGGTTGATCAAAAGAGAAGTTTAAGCTATAATGGTAGCAAGAAGTATAAGATTAACACCAGCATTAACTGTGGTACTACATTTGTTGTATATGTGCTGCTATGTAAGAGTTTTAAAATGTACATTGAAAGTACGATAAAGCCACTCCATGAAAGAATTGTAGAACATTTTAGTGGCCTTTAGAGGATATTTCAGAATTTCCTTTGGCTTGCATTCTACTGAAGGTGAGTTACAATAACAATCTTTGAGTTTTTCATTTCATGGAATAGAAATCATACCTGTAGATCTAAGGGGAAGGAACAGTGAGTGACACTCAAACGATGTTAGGTGATGTGGCTTGTGAAATTTAATGAGTTGAAAAGGGATTGAACATTGATAATGAAACGCAATATTTTCGGGTGGTTGAATTAATTGATTTTGTAAGTGACGCATTAATATCTTGTTCTGTTCAAATTTATTTTGAAGAGCATGGGGGAAGAGTTTTGGATATGACATACTTAAGAGTTGTGATGAGGCCTCACCACTCAACATTATTACTTTTTTTTAGATAAGATAATGGATTTTTTCTTTCATTTTTCCATGTCGTTATTTATATAATCTAGATGTGGTTATAGTTGATATGATATATTGAAATACATCCTTCCCTATGCATACCAGAGGCCAGGCCTGCCATATATGATGCGGTGACATGCTTCTGTTTGAGATGGTTATATAACTTGACAATTTATATAATTTCATTTGGATTTAAATAGTGGCAGCTGGTAATCTTCCATTCAGCTAATTGTCAATATTTTCCTTTGGAGTCTGTGATACTCTAGTACTCTTAAACATATTTCTTTGTATTGGAATTTAGAGCACTGTGATTGGTTCTTCTGATTTTGTGTAGGACATTATTATATTCCATCTTTTGGATTATAACAATTGGAGAGACTCCTATATTGTGGAAATTGAGTGCTGTTTAACGACTGTCTGTACAGATGATTAAGGGTGATTTAATATACGTTATAGGTTTCTTTTTCTATGGATAATGGGTTCTGTTAGGTGATGTTTCTTTGAACTATGGATTGACACAGTTTATATTTACAATGAGATCATGACAATTGTTCAATAGACTTTAATATGGCTGTGAAAGTTCTTTAACTTGTCATCTGCAGTAGTGAGAATGGCTCACATACAGCCAATGCTAAGATGGCACCTGAGTCAGAAGCTTTATCCGAAGATGTGTACTCAAACTTGCGCTGTTTAGTAAGTTTGTACTCTTGACATTAATATGTGCTTGGTTTGATTTTTGCCAGTAATTTGGATTTGAAAGATTGAAGAGTGTATATATTTTGTACAAGAGGACAGCCTGATACATTTCCAGTACAAGACGATAATAATGTAATAGTTTTAAGATGACTGCACTATGTCTGTAACTAGTATTGTGCAGTAGTGTCCTCTTTTTTTGCCTGTGGATAACCAATCACTAACAAGAATATGGGGCCGAAGTTAGATGCTGCATGCGGGACCTGAATTCGAAGGAGCCCTCTCCTTAGTATGTTTGTGTTGGCTGAACACATTGGTTTGAATTTTTTGCAAGAATTTAGGACAGGAACGAGTGTAGAGAGATTATGATGTGTTCTTATGTACGGATTTACTATAGTTCTGGTGCTAGACTGTGTATGTGGAGAGACGCACTGAATTAGTTCTCTCCAGAGTAAGTCTGACCACTTTACAATCATTGTTTGTCTGATTCTTTTCAAATAGCATGGGAGCTGTGTATTCACAGATGTATTCATGATGTGCGACACTGGTCTACAGACCTCTATGTAGGAATCTTGCTGTATGAAAACTACCATATTTAGTTTTTCTTATACTTGTTGTACTAACATGTAGAGGCTGTTTTAGATGCATAAAAGGACACTCACTTCCTATAGGGTTAATATTGTGGACGTTATACAAGCTTATTACAATACTTAGGGTAAGTTGGATGGCTATTAGAATTTTACACCTGGCTTGGAGTTTAGGACACCAGAGTCTAACATTTTTTTAATACGCTTCATGTTAGGCAACCTTTGAAAGAAACACGTTTTCCCCACTTTAATTTTTGAACTCTTATATTTAGAAGTAGAGTGAGATTTCTGGCCTATATGAGTATTACTTTTATATTTGATTTGATTGTCTTTTAGTTTTCAATTTTGACTGCAGAAGGGCAAATTATATTGTGACACATTTAGGTGCAATCTGTTCTTTTTGTGGCTGTCTAGTACAGTTAGTAACTTTTCATATTACTTACTCAGAGTAAAAATAATTTTGACGGTTAACCAAGGTGTCACACCTTTCTCTTGTAAGATCCACAAGGTGTGACACCTTGATGAAGGACTATTAAGATTTGGTGTAATATTTTTAAAGCTTGGTTCATACCTGTCTATCCTTTTAGAAGTTGTTGGCATACCAGAGACAAAACATGAGTTGGCTAGAAAACCAATGTGCATTTGTTCAAGAATAAAAAACAACGCAAGGACCAACATGTAACTCTATAAGTTGCCCACTCCTCCCTTCTTTAGCACCAACTTATTGATGTATTTATTATATCAAATGTGTAGTGAATTTGTGTACTAAATCTAGACCCAGCCACCTTTACTTCTACTTAGTTTTAGTTTGGCCAACCCATCCAGCAGAGAATGTAGATCTGGGAGCAGAATGGATTGCTATAGGCAGTAGTTGAACAAATACATTAGCAAGCATTTACAATGCAATGGTCTCTGCATTATTAAAGGTAGACATTTTTTTTTAAAATCATAAATAAATGGCATTGTCATTTACATTGCCGGTAGCTTAATCGTTTGCATATGCAAGACCTATTGCATTAGCACCCACACACAGGGGGCAGGGGCAGGAGAGCAAGCACAACGAACGAGGGGGCAGGGGCAGTCCAGCATGTGTACTTTGCATCTGGAGTGCGGGGGGATTCAAGAGTTGGCCCAGTCTGGCACCACACACTTGTCTGTCCCACGTGCATGCCTTAGGTGTGTCACGCTGGCTCCGATCCCCACGACTATCCCACGGATACATTTGTTCCGAGTGGGAAACTGTTCCACAATCTGCCCACGGCCATGTCTTCCAAGATCCCACGTGTCTCCCCCTCAAGCACACAGCCTGTCACTGTCCCCCACAGCCCGGGCTGCTCTGCCCGCACAGGTCCCACGCACGCACGCACCTGGGCCCAGGGCTGGCCAGGCCCGTGCTCACTTACACTTCACGGCAGGGGATGGAGCCAGGAGGGGACTGACTGAGATCACACTATGAGTCAGATGTTCCTTCGCTCGGCGTCTGATTACATCAAGGGAGGAAGCACGTTAAGAGCGTCGGCTGAGAGTGGATGCCACTGGCGGCGGCGAGCGGCTCGGGCAACCTGCGAGCCAGGGGCCATCTTAAAGTTTGTACAACACTCTGGAGGGGAGATGCTGCTGCCCCTGCAGCCTGTGCCCCTGCTAGGACAGGGCACGTGTACCACCGAGACGGCCACATAGCATATGGCACTGCCAGGGTACATGTACAACTGAGAGCTGCCCCTGTGGCACTGCCAGGGCACATGTAAGTAATTAAGTAAGTATACTTGTAAAGCGCACTGTTACTCCATCTCGGAGTGTCCTAACGCTGTATACCACTGGGGAACCCGTCCTGGCTTTCCCTGTAAGATGGTCCCTCCTGGGCACCTCCAAGTGCCCGGACCAGAGAAAAGGATACGTGAAGACCATGGGTGGGCACCAACCAGCAGACACCTGGTCGGTCAAGGATAGAAGGTCTCAACAGTACAAGGCGGGTCACGGGACAACATCTTGGTCTAACAGCTGAAAAGAAACGGGCAGCTGAGAAAGTCACTGGTCTCCTTGATTGCCTTCGGTGAACAAGTCTTGACTTTCCAGGAGCGAGCCCGGGCCGGCGTGCACGGTCGATCCCCGTCTATGAGTTGGAGTGGACCCTGATTGACGCCATCCCTCGATCCAGTCCCAGACTTCTCCAGGGGATATGAAGAACCAAGTCTTGTCTTCCGATTCCACACGCAGTTTAGCGGGAAACAACATGGCGTATTTTATGCCCTTGGCACGGAGTGCTTTTTTTACTTCAAGGAAACTGCGCCGACGACCCTGGACTTTCGCTGTGAAGTCTGGAAATAACGTGATCTGAGCGTTCTCCAGGCGCAGGGGAGGTGCCGCTCGTGCCTTTTGAAGTATGACATCACGGTAACGGAAGTTGAATACCCGAGCAATTATGGGGCGGGGGGGGTGCCCGGTTTCGGTCTGCCCCCCGGGACCCTGTGCGCCCGCTCAATGGAGAAGTAGTTGTTTTGGCTGGAGATGTTTCAGGATTAAATTCTCGACAAAGAGATCGGTAGTCGGCCCCTCCATTCGTTCCGGAACCCCCAGGATGCGGATGTTATTGCGCCTTGCGCGTCCTTCATAGTCGTTGAGGAGCTCTCCCATTTGCAGCTGTTGTCTCTGTAATTGGGTCACTTGTTGCTGGAGGGTGGAGGTGTCGTCTATGAGTGCTGCGGTTTTAACTTCTATGTCACGTACCTTGGAGTCCATTTTGCGGCGGTCTGCTCGCAGCAGGGTGACCTCTATGTTCACCGAGTCTATTCGGGTCTCCAGCGATGAGCGGACCCCGGCTATTGCCTCCATCACATCTTCCAGTGTGGGGGTCCGAGTTGTCGGAGGAGGGGTTGCAGTTTTAGGCACAGACTCAGGGTTCACCTCCTTGGTCTCTCCCTTAGATCCCCAAGTGAGTTTATTGATCTGCCTTTGATTAGATGGCCTGTTGTTTTTATTGGAAGCCATTGTGAAAGCCAATATGCACAATGTAGTCCAGTGGAGCGGGTCTCTCCCAGCCCGGGCCGTCCAGTGGAGCGGGTCTCTCCCAGCCCGGGCCGCCCGTCACCACCTCCCCTAGGTCGGTGCAGCCAAAGAGTTGAGGGTTCCGGCAGGAGCGGGGGAAAAGGAGCAGATCAACAGTGGTGTGTGGGGGAGTGTGAAAGCGCCCGCACCTTGAAGCAGGTAACCGGTTGTGAGTAATAGCACCCCACACCGGAGAGAGTCCAGCCAGGCAGTCCAGGAGGAGAGTGAGGAGGGGGCGCCCCGGGACCCGGTCACGTTCTGGATATCTGCAAGTGGGGGCAGGGCTCCAGCCGTTCGTGTGTGGCGCAGCAGAGCGTCAAAGTGGCCCTCCAGTGTGAGCACTGGCCAAGGTTGAAGCAGCAATCCTCCGTTACTCGGCCGTGGCTTGCAGGAAAACACCTTCAGGGCAAGGAGGCCGGGCTCTCGTCAGAGCAATCCACTCCAGCCTCCGCACTGTACGGAGTTCAGGATGCACTGAGTCAGTTCACGTGGGCTCGGGGAATCATGTCGCTGGAGCCCCCCCCCCGCTGCTACAAGAGCGGGTGACAGTCTGCGCTGCTCCACACAGTCGGGGCGGCCCCAAGGAGCACTACTTTGGCAAGTGCGGCCCCCGCCGCACCCCACGGGGGCTGAGGGTAAGCCAAGCGGGTGTTCCGGCGGGCGACACTTAGCAGGTGCAGGCAGGGCAATGGCAGGCAGCACTGAGCGGTCCCCGGCAGCAGGCCCAAAGCCGGGGACTCGCGTAGAATGCACCCCGGGTAGCAGGGGGGCCTACTGTCGGCAGTACAGGTCGGCACTCACCGGGGCCCGCAGGTCAGGACCTCCTCGGGGTAATTAGCAATCGCCTCCTCCGGCTCCCACACGGTCGGCACCTCGTCACAGCGGCACCTAGGCTCTAGAATCAGGCCTGGAGTCGGGCCCTGCAGCAGTCAGCGACCTCTGCCGCCATCTTAAGGCCCAGGGGCAGCGGAGTCCGGTGGACCAGTCGCGACCATCTGGGCCCGGAGGCGATCAGGAAGCAGGCAGCAGCGTCCAGTCGGTCGCACGAGCAATACCCCTTAGCGTCGGGGGATTCAGGTGCACTGGCTAAGGATTAGTGGCTGAGAAATCAGCGAGGGCCGAGGAGCCGCTTTAGAACGCTGCCATTCCCTTCGGCTGCAGAACAATGATCAAATGTTTGACAGTTAATTACAATTGTAGTAGAAGGCAGTGTGTAGAATGTTTTCAATATCCTAATGATGTGGAAATGGAGACCCTTTTTTCCCAAAATTGCAAATTTGAATTTTCTCAGTGGAATAATAGAACCATTGCTTGAATTTTCTTTAAAAATAAACCAATAGCTTCAATTGTCTGTTTCTTTAAGTTAGAAGCCCATTTTGCTCAAGGTAGACTAAGGTGTCTATTAATCGTGATAGTTTATGTGCAAATAATTTTGCTAACGTCTTGTTGTCTCTATCCATTAGCGTAATGGGTCTGTAACTTGCTGTTTCTTATGAAGTTTCCCAGATTTTAGAACACTGAACAAAACCCCTGATTGCAAAGATGGAGGTATATTCCCTTCCTCTATAGATGGTTAAACAATATTCAGAGAGGTGAAATTAATTGATGTTTAGATTACTTTTGGAAATCTTATGGAAGGCGTTCTTCACAGCAGGCCTTCCCATTCAGAAGCTCTTCTGAAGTTTTTTCCGCTATCTCATTTAGTATTTCACACCCCAACTGTTTTTATGAAGCTAAGTGCTTTTATCTGTATTTTTGTGTCAGTGGACCTTTTCTCCCCAGATATAGCTTTTTCCCCCCCCGATATTGCTCTATGGTTTCAAGGATACACCGGATAGTGTGAAGGAGCTATTAATGCTGTTAGCCACAATTAACACTTTAGCTTCTTGAGTTGTTTTAACCACTGAGTGCTTCCCACCATAGTTTATATTGTTTTTAATCCATTTTGGTTATTTGAGGGTTAGTTCCACTTTTTCCTTTTTTTTCTTCCTTGCCTAAAAGGGTCTTCTAAGCTGCTTTTGATTATTGACTCTGGTTTTTTTTGCCATTGATTTTGCATTTCTTGTGTACTTTACTTACTGTGGTAATGCTGGTGGTAATCTTTGCTGGTTGTAAACAACAGGTTCTCTGTGCTACTGGGTCTGCTGGGAGAAATGCATTTATGGTTCCTAAGGTTTTACTTGCTTTTGAAGTTGATCTGGATTTATACCAATTTTAGGTACTGTTTTTTACACATGGGTTCTCCAATCGTGCTATGTTGCAAACTGTTTCTGGGCCTGTCCAACATACTGTAGACTTCCACCATTAAGCATGCGCCATTGCCAATTTTCCCTGACTTTGACAATTCCCGATTTATCACATCTTTTTAAAAAAAAGTATATAGGAGTTTGCAGCTCTGAAAATATGGCTATAGTTGCAAAATTGATTTTGGACTTTGATTTCTCGCCACACATCTTTCCCTTTATTTGTCAAGCTCGTTTTGTGAAGAAAGGTGGTAGCAGCACTAGAGCTCAATATATACAAACTCATTCAATAAGATTTCAAAGTCACTTTTTAGGCAACAGCCTTCCCTAGTATTTTGAAGATTTCCCACAACTTACTCCGCAGGCAGATATGTCTGTTTATTGTTTTAGTTAGTGAAATAATCAATATTGCCCCCAGTTGTCACTGCTGTTACTGGAGTTGAGATTTTCAAGCTGACTTAAATCCAAAGCAGACCAGACCAAAGCTTTCAGCTGGCCTGACATGAGCACGCGCAGCAGCTTTTAACTGATTAAGTGAGGGACTCTTCTGCACTAGACTACAGTAGAATGACATCACTTCTCTTCTCATTTCATAGAAGTATTCTAATTTGATTCCTATGACAGACAGTGGGTACACGTAGTGTGGACAGTTAGTCCCCATAGTGCTGATAGTCCTTAGGGGCAGGGCCAGTGGTTTTACTGTGCACCGAAAAACATCACTGTCATTTTATTCGTATCTGTGGGCGACCTTATGCTCCTTTAGACTTCCATTTCTTTTATGCAAAATGTGTTCCACCACGAGGGATGTTAACCCACCAAGGTTTTTTTTTCCCCTGCAGTAGCAAGATGAGGAGAAGATGTCTCCTACCCCTGTCCAAGTCCTCCAGTAGTAATTGACAGGAGAAGATGCACTGGTGAAATTGGCACCTGCCTCTTTGCCATACAGTGCTTTTGTTGCCACAGGCATTGTGGCTATTGCCGACAAAATGGGGATGTTTGTTGCTCCTTCGTGGAATCTGTATTGACAAACGTAAGCAATGAAAAGTCTCGCACACTATTGATCCTGAAGCACTCTTTGGAAAAATATAATTTTGACTTATTTAGAAAAGCAATTTATGATATAAAACATACATTTTTGGCTGCCTAGATAAAGGCTATATTGGTCATGTATTATTGGAATTAGATTTTTTTTATTTAAATCTAAATCCAAAAAGTTTCCTGCAGAACTAGGGACACGTGAATAAATAAACCTGCTTCACAAACCTTTTTAAACGAAAATGAAGGACAATTTGGGGTTATGCATTGTAAGTATTGTCAGTGATGCATTCGCTTTTATATTGACATACTTTGAGTTCCAGTTCCCCCACCACACCATCAGCAGGTACTAGACTAAAGTTGTGGCGTATTGCCGTATCCTGCACCCTATTTCACTTTTCCTGTAACATGAGTTTTAATTATGGCATGAGAGTACTGGGATCTTGGCTTGGCATTTGTCCACATCCTGGGGTCACCCTTCAAGCTGAACACATTCTTCTATATTATATTACCCCCTGGGATTAGCTGGGCACAGAATGCACCTCTTTGTCTTGCTCTGCGGTCTGTTTCCTAGCAATTACTCCTACACAAGCGCTTAATTTCCCCGGAGACTTCCAAATGGACAGTGTGGTTTTTTTTTTACTCAGAGATATCTTTATTAACTGTCTCCGTATAGAAAAATCGCAATAAAAAAGCATTGCTCCTTAGATACAACAAGGTTGCGGTATCCCATTACATTACACCACAAAGGCCACCTGCCATAATATGGCTGTTTTACATTCCTGTTGTTATTGCTGGGTCGCCAAGGGACTCCGGGACCTTGTGATCAATCAATTCAACATGATCAGAAATATAAATTCTCCAAAACAGAATAAAGAAAACAATAACGCACAGGAATAAGAAAAATTAGATTGTAGGTTAAAGATAGTCATCTGTTGCAGGTAGTGATCCCAAGAGGACCTATATAAGGGAAGAGCGTGAGGCAAGGAGCAGAGACAAGCCACTAGGCCTGAGCATGGAGGCTCAGTCAAAAAGCTGAAGGACCTTGTGCCTGGGAGGTGTGAAGCAGGAGTGTTCCAGTCTCGAAAAATATAGTGAGAGGTTGCCAAATGTGGGTGAATTTCCCTTCTGTATGAGTAATTCTATGAGATACGATTTCTATGGTGAGTACCTACCACATGGGTGTGTACCATTAGAGGCATTGAAGAGGCGTGTGTTTTTTTCCAGAACAGGGCTACTAGTTGCTTGGTAGCCCCTAACATGCGACTAATTATGTACCATTCTGTGTGAGTCATGGCATGCAAGGGCGAGGTTGAAACACCTAGAATGAGAGTGGAGTAAGAATCTGGAAGCGGGAAACCCACTTTCTTGTTAATGTGGCGAAGAATTTCTTTCCAAACGGTTGTGATAATGGGGCAGGATCACCATATGTGTTTGAATTCTCCCGGAGACGTTATACAGCGCCAGCAGAGTGCTGAGGAGGAAGGGAAAATAGAGTGTAGGTGATTCAATGAGAGATACCAGCGTATAATTACCTTGTAAGCTGATTCGAGCTGTGTAATGCTTTTGTGTATACGAGAAATATCTCGCCGAAGTTGTTCCCGTTGCTTCGTGGTTAGCTCTTAACCAACTTCTACATGCCATTGTGTTTGATAAGGATGTGGGTTGGGTGGGGTAGAATGCTGGAGAACCTGGTACGTGTAAGAGATTAGCCCTTGAGTTCTGTCAAAAGACCGGACTAGGGTCTCGAAGGCAGTGAACTGGCGAGTGGCTTCCTGAGCGTTGGATGGGAGAGGGCCCAGTGGCGCAGTTGAATATAAGGTAGCTCAGTGGTTGCAGGAAGACAAAATTATTGCCGACATCAGTCAAAAGTTCTAAAGGATTCGCCCTCGAACAAATCCCTAAGGGTGCGGCATTCCCCTTCCCTCCAATAATGAAAAGAGTGTGGCTGTAAGGCTGGAGCAAAGTCCTGTTCCAAGCCAGGGGGATGTTGGGTGAGGGGAAGGGGGTAAGGCCTAGTTTCAGAGCCGCCATATCCCATATTTCCAAAATATTTTTGTAGGGATGGCAATATATGAGCTGCGCGGCCTCTCGTGTTTAGTGAGCCACGTCAGATCCGAGAGGAGTCGACAAGCCACGGCCCAGTCCCTGTGGAACCAGTACTCGTTGTTTTCCCTCGCAACCCACTCGGATATAAATAAAAAGTAGGCTGCCCAATAGTACTTGATGAGGTTAAGACAATCCAGACTGCCTCTTTCTCGGGGTAGCATCACCAGCATGTTAGAGAAGTGAGGACGCTTACGCCTCCAAGTGACGGAATGTATATCGCACTGAAGGCGCATAATCTAATTTTGAAGGATCACAGGGGGCATGGCCTGGAAGATGTATAGGATTTTGGGGAGGAGGGATATCTTTACTGTGTTTAGGCAAGCAAGCCAGAAAACCTGAAGTGGTTTGCAGTGGCGAAGATCCTGCAGAATAGCTTTTAGATATTCCGGCCAATTGGCTAAGGAGGGCGTGAGATTGAGGCCCAAGTATCCAATAGAGCGAGAGGCCCATTGGAAAGGCGTAAGAGACTGTATCGCTGATAGGGCGATGGAAGAGATGGTTAGATTTAGGGCTTGGGAGTTAGACCTATTGATTTTGAACCCCGAAACCTTTTCAAATGTGCTCAGTGTCTACTAATGCCAGGAGGGATGACTCAGGCTGGGCAATGGCCTATATGAGGTCATCTGCGAACAGGGCGATTTTTGTGTGTTTGCCCCCCATAAAGTATGCCCACAATATCCTCTGATTGTCAAATGGCAGAGGTTCTACTATAAGGGCAAATAAGAGGGGCAAGAGGGAGCAGCCCTGCCTTGTGCCCCTCCATAGATGGATTATTTGGGACAAGCCACCGTTCACATGGATCCTGGTGCTGGGAGAGGTATAGGAGGCCATTTTTCTTGTAATCATCGAGAGGCCCAGTCCTATCTTGCAGAGGATCGCCTTTAGAAAGGGCCAACTAACTGTTGAATACTGCTCTGCATCAAGGGAGAGAAGGCAAGACAGAATAACGAGACGGTGCGATTTCTCCACCAGGTGAGCCAGTGGGCGAACATTATTTGCTCCATGTCTACTACGAATAAAGCCGACCCTATCTGGGTCTTTCGGACTGGGAGGAAAGGTTTGCTAAGATTTTTCTATAAACCTTGGCATCTGTGTTTAAAAGCGCAATGGGATGGTAAAAGGCGCAAGAGGAGGAGTCCTTGCCTGGTTTCGGAATTAACGTAATTTCGGCCTCTGAACTAGTGGGAGTAAGACTCGAAGTGGCTGTAAAAGTGTTTAACAGTAGATGCTCCAGTAGTTGGGGTAGAAATTTTGATTAAAAGACCACCAGGCCTGGGGTGTTGCCCAGGGGAGACCCTTCAGGTGTGTGTTGTACCGTTCGTTTCAAATACCGACCTTCTCTGTCTCAAAAAACCTGCAAGATCCCACAACAGAAAGAGGCCTTACAAAGGACCGCAACTCCAGCTTTTGTGGTGGAGGCATATGCCCAATAGCGGAGGGGGATAGTGTGTGCCATGCGAGGAGTGTTTTGTCGGAGTAGACTGGTCTCTTGGAGAAAACTAACATCAGCGTTCTGCTGATGTAGATATCGCCATATCATTTTTGTCTTTTTTGGCGCGTTGAGTCCTTGCACATTGAAGATAAGGAGTTTAACCACAGAGTTGGTGGTCATAGGTGTGAAATAAAAAATTTGCCCATATTGCGGACATGTAGAGTGTCAGTGGGGCAGCAAGAGGTAGTGAGTGTGCAAGAAGTGGCCCCTAGTCGGCCCACCATCCCAGCAGAAATCAGGGAGTGATCAAGTGGGAGAGCCAAGCCATGTACAGTGTGTCTGAAGAGCATGTGGTGTGTATGCTGAGGTAAGTATAAAGGTGGGTAGAGAGGATGGTCCCCAGGGATACCCAGTAATCTAAAGAAAGAAAAATGTGCGTTAAAGTGAACAAGAGTCGGAGGCCAACCAGGCCAAAACAGTTTACCCAGAATTAGGAAGAGCCTACGCAAAACAGTGCCAGCCATACAGGGGATGTCACTGCCCAGAAGTCTAAAACCGTGGGACAGGTCGATGGCAGCTGGGTTCCCAAGGCCATCCAGACCCCAGGGTCCATAATTGTCAGAGCCAGCAATATGTCATTTTATCTAAATCGGTGACTGCAGGGAAGGTGCAAGGGGAATAAGATAGAGCAGTGCAGGCTATGACGCGCCCATTCCAGGTGAGGTCCAGCTATGTCCCATCCAGGAACACAGAAGGCTCATCGATGAAGGCGCCCAGCAGTGGCATGTCTATTAAACACATGACCTGTTAATGAAGGGAGAGGTAACGTAAGGCAGCAACAAACCTCTGTGGATTCGTACGGTTCTGCGTTTCAGTTTGACTCCTATGTCGGAGGAGGAGGGGTATAGGTCTTCTCCAGGTTGTGAAGATGTTGAATGTCTCTCATGGCTTCACAAGACAGAAGATCCCTGTTGTGTTTTGAAGCGTTTTTAGGAGCCATAGTAGTCCACGTGGGACACAACTCTCTGTAGACAGGAGAGCTAGGAGAAGGTTGTGTGGTCTCCCCAGAAGCTGCTGATTGTTCAAAAGGCGCAGGGCTTCCCTCAGCGATCCTTTAGTTTTGCGTTTGCCCTCCCATTCAAACATAATAGCAAAGGGGTGTCCCCATTGGTAACGGATGTCGAGCTTGCTAGTGACGGGCCGGAATTGCCTGCTATGTCGGAGGGTGGTAGGTGCAAGGCCCTCAAACAACTGGATGGTTTGGCACTTGTATACCAGGTCTGCCTTCTTCCGAGAAGCCTGCAGTAATGTCTCTTTCTCAACAAAGTAGTGCACTTGTGTGAGGATGTCAGGAGGAAAGTCCGGACGACCTGGGATTCCAGCCACTCGATGTGCCCTGTCCAGTGCAGTGGGAGAGACTTCCGGGTCCCCTAGGATGGCGTAGAGGAGATCTGGTGAAAAGGCCATAATATCTCAGCCCTCCATGCTCTCTGGGACGCCTTTGATACAAATATTGTTTCTCTGGCTGTGATTTTCAGTATCTTCCTACTTTAGCTGGAGGTTGATTTGCTGGTCTTCTAGGGTCACCATCCGATGCCACAGGGCATCGATGCCTTCTGTGCAGGAGTCCAGTGTTTGTTCCATTTCGTTGACTCGTTCACCAACCTTTTTCACATCTCTCAGAATCTCATGTACGCAGGGACTTTAATTCAGACTTGAGGGAGCGCAATCTCCGTACGAAATTCCTGGATAAAGTTATCCATAAATGCTTGGGTAAGGGGAGCAGATGGTGTTGTCTCCAAAGAGAACTCGGTTCCAGTTGTTGCGGGCTCCATTGACAGAATATTCTCTTTACTCCATAGGGAGGTGACTGGTAGGTCTTTAGCTGCAGTACAAGATCTTGGATCTGACACCGGGCATTGCAGGGAGCTAAGGATATGGCAGAATGTCTGTGCCGCTGCAGGTCAAGAGTTCAAATGCAGTATCCAAGAGGAAAGAGTAGGCTAAGGCATGTTGGAAAACATGAGGGGGGGCTCCAGGCATGGAACATTGGTCCCCTAGGTGCATTATTGGACGCAATTGACAGAGGACATGGTGGTGTGGTCCCCAAGCTTTAAAGAAAGAGCCTCTCCGGGAAGGTGTAACAAGTGTTCTCTAATTGGAATGCAGGTATACCCAGGGGTGGAAGAAGGGAGTCTCATTCCTCACTCGGGGGGGGGCTTTGGTCACGATACCCAGTTTGCAGGAGGCTGCAACAACGGGCCTGGAGACCCCAGACTCCGTCCGCAGTAAAGCACAGCAGCAGAGGGTCTTTATGTCTGAGGGTGGAGGTCGCCTTTCCGGGGTTTAAACCACCATATCCATGGCAGGCTTCTTCAGGTGGTCCAAAATATAAAGTGCACCACGGTTCACCCAGGAGGAGAATGAATTGCAGAAGCACACTAACTGGAGCTAACAACATCCACCTGATCTCTCCTCACCCCCCATGCTCGCCTCCAGTGCGAACCACTCAGCTCTCCAGGGCTCTCTCTGAGCCATCCCGTTGTAATCACCGTCCCAGGTTCTGGCTGTAAACCTCTCGGTCCTACCAAAGCAGCCCGGGGGTAAGGCCAGCAAGCGACGAGCAAAAAGAAGACGCAGGGTCCAAATAGTGATGTAGCTGCAGCAGTCTCCACCTCGCCATAGGGGGTTGGGGCCGCCACTTGTCTGTGAGTCTTCAGGCACGATGATCGTGTGTCCCCAGCATCTGCATTACTGTAAGGCAGCAACCAGCCACTAGTCCACCTCTGAAGGCCTCCAAGTCATCAAACGGTGCAGGATGAGGCCGGCATCATCATAAGCCCGCCGGCGCTCTTACCTCTACAGGTAGGATAAAGATCTCGGTCGTCAGCTCAATGCGGCCGCTTTCCCCCAGGGTCACCGCCAGGCCTGCCTCTCGCTCCCCTCCGCAGACCATTATCACTGGGGTGGGGGAGCTTTCACCGTACAGGGCTCGGTCTACAGGGCTGATGGGCTGATGCCCCCACCCCCCCCAGGGTCTGCTTCCCAGATGGCAGTGCCTCCACATCGGTTGTCCGACAATGGCTCGGTCAGCAATGCCTAAGTGAGTCTCGTGGGCATCTACCGCGTCCAGGCAGAGAACAAGTGTAGTAGGGTGTTTAAGGTATCTGGAATGGTACACCATGCCAGCTCCGATGCAGTAGATGGCGATGAATTGCCCTCTGGGGTCCGAAGCTCAGGCCATGCCCCATCCCCTTCCTGGACACCAACTGCACCCTTACAAGAGACTTGTGGATGCAAATTTCTTTCTGTGCCGTGTGCACTATGTGGAATTCTGCTGCACCTAGTCAGCCCACAGACAAAATTTACTAATGTGTGGTTGCACCTATCCCTCGAATGGTACCTATGTTAAATTATGCACATTTTTCTTTTCTCCTTACTGCCAGTGCTTATGGGGTGTGACACCCACTTCCCGCAGTAGCCAATGTTATATTTTACAGCTCATGTGCTTCTGACCTTCATGTGGCCCCCATATGCACCTTCTTCTAAGAATACTGCAGCACTGCTTGGACCATACCATACTTTTCCTTATCCTGGCACTCTGCTACCTGGCGTGTGTAGAAGACTGATACTTCTTCTACTCTTCTGGTTCCTGCTATTCTGTATCTCAGAAGAGTAAATGTGTTTTTCATGCTCAGCTGATGTTCCAATTGCAATGCCGTGTGGAAAGGTCCATGGGTTCCATGGGATACGGAGAAAACGTCTGGGCAGTGACCCCACCTCTTGAACAGGGATATTTATTTTAAATATTCACAGGCTTGTGGCACTATCTGTAAAGAGATCCAAGTCTTCCAGGTAGCCTATTAAGCCTTCGAACATTTGCCCTAAGGATATTAGTGAGTCTGAGGTTACCCTGGGCGCTAGGCCACGAGTGGCATATTGAAATGTCGCGCACAAGCTTTCTCCGTTTGCCAGTAATCTCAAAATCTTATGGACAGTTTCTAGCTGGTGGTTTGGGTTTGGTGGTGCATGTTCTTGCCTCTGGGACAGTCTCTAGGGCCCTCCTCCCCTATAACAGATTAAGGATTTCCTGCAGTCTTTTAATCCTCTATGGCTTTCTCCTTAAAAGCAGCTCAGTAGTAGGGGCCTGGTCCTGCTCTCCTGACCTGGGGAATTACTGGCAGCAGTCTCATGGTCTTACCCACAGATCACTAATCCTGCCTGTGCTTCTAGGCTAGGTGGGCCTTCTGCCGCTGGCAGGCTAGCTGTGCATAACTATAAGAGTCTGCAGAACCAAAACAGGACCAGACCAGGTCCAGGGGGACACCCTCCCTCAGGGTCCCAGTAAGTCCAACTTCTACTAGTTCTGAGAGGGAGTAAGACAGCGAATATGAGTAACCATGGAGAGTGTCCACATACTCCAGACTCCTGACATGGTTTTATCTGCCAAGTTGGTCCTTCCTCTAGTCTTCCAGGATTCATCTCCGATTTCTGATACTCTACGTTAACCTAAAGAGAGTGGTGGAGTTTCCTGAGATTGTATGGGCACCCACTCAATGTAGCGGTGCCACAGCAACCTTCTACCCCTTAGTTCCTAGCAGGAAGGAGCCCACTGCCTGTCCCACCCCTATACTATATGATTGGCGCGAGTAAAGATGACAACTATTTCCGAATCTGAGGCATCACCTTCTGAGTCAATCTCCTTCCACCCTGGCCTACCAGCTCCTTCCTAAGCACATAAGACTCCCACCGATGAAATGCAGACACAAAAGACTGGGCCTTACAGTTATTGCGCTGTGGGAAAATTCAACTACTAGATTAGCATGTAAGTGTAGGATGATGGCTGTGGAGATTCTAACCCACCCATTTCCTCTTGGAGGAGTTGCTTAATCCTCCTGTAATTATCCTGTAGTTTCCAGGAGTCTTTGATCTGCTAACTGGTTTGGCACAGTAATCAACTTGCAGAGAAAGTCATATCAAAGCACCAATCTTACTAATGACTGGTGCAGAGAAATAGGCCAGAAATAAGCCAAGTCATAAAGTATGTATAGGAATCAATATGTATCAAAACTGGCATATTTGGATTCCTTTTCCTTCTAATATTTCTATACAGTGCAGTGACGACATATGAAACATGGATCTGGAGATGCATACCAGTCACAATTTCACATATAAAGTGAAAACATTACATGCTACACCTTATCAGGAGGGATGGTCTAGTTGCTCTATGACTCCCATTTGGATCATACAACTGTAATCTGGGCCAATCTGTATCAGCACCGTTTGTGCACAGGTGCTAGGATGTGTCGGACAACAATATTCCTTTCTCACCTTACACATATTCACACAAGTGTACATGTTCATGTACGACCTGCTCAGAACCTCTTATCCCACCTGAATACAACAGATGTCCTTATTTTAAAAGGTGGCACTGGAAGTTACAGCTCAAACCATTTTACCAGTGCATTATAGTGGATTGGACTTCATTATAGGGCCTCATGCCATAGCTGAGGTCCAAAGATATGGTGAGCCTCAGCTGTCCATTTTCCAGCTAGTGTGCCTTTTCTCCCAGTATAGCAGAGTTCCACCTTTGTGTCTGTGAGACCACTCGAGAGGGAGTCCAGGCAGGTGCTTGCTTTCATCCACTTGGCTTTATTGGGCTTCAATTATCCTGTGTTCGCTGTCAATTTGAATTAACGTGTGGCATGACTATTAGAGACCACAACAGATGATGGATGGAGTGCTGAAACTTTTCAACCACTCACTTGCAGTCAAGACATCTGGGTTTGATCCACTGTTCTTTTGCTCACTATGCCGCCACAGTTTGGAACCAGCCATAGGCACATCAGTCTTGACCCTACTCCTCATGGGAAAAGTCCAGTTGGAACGGCCAGGCCAGGTCCTCCCTGGACCGGATATGAGGGCTGGACTGTTCCCATGGGGAGCAGGGTCAAGGCTGTTTTTGCATATGGCTGGGTCCAAACTGGGGTGGCTTAGTGAGCAGAACAATGGTGATGGATTCAACCCAGATCTGTGACTGGTTGTGAGTGTATGAAAAGTTTCAGCAGTCCGTCCATCATCTTCTTGTGTTTACTTTGTTTACTGGAGAACCCAGCACCTAGACACAGACCCATGGACCTGTCCAATCTTCCATTCATAATTGAACTGTATTGCCACCACGATCTGGTATTGGATGGTAATTTGTTGTTGTGCCCAGATAAGTTCCTGGCAGGCTGTGCAGGATTCATTCTGCCTATGACCTGAAGAGCAGAAGACCAGTGGACAGCATTCCCCAAGCATCGCTGGAGTCATGTTAATCTTCACTATCCTGTGTTGGCAAGCCATTCTAATTTGAGCGGCTTTCATGCATGTGCAGTTGAGCGGTGGGGCTGGCAGAGCACATATGCATGCGTAGAACGAGATGTGCCCCCTCATTAATGAACCAGTGAGATCAGAGTTTTAGAAACTTAAAGAGACTGGCACATGCAAGGTCTAGAAGGTAGTTGGGCAGTCCAGAGTCCACACAAGAGGTTGCTACTGAAGATATGTCCTCTTGCCTTAGCCAAGCGAACCACAAGTCCAAAGTGCACTGGGACCGAATAAGCACAAGCTTGAAGTGAGTCTGAGTGGAGCCTGTTTGCACAGAAGCACAAAATGCATCTTGCCGTATAGAAGTGTTTGACCGACATTAACAAGAAACTTTTCTTTTCCCTTCTTTAACTGTAATTATTTTAGTCTGTTATCTAATGTGTAGCATTTCGCTTCATTGATTGCTTATGTGTTACTGAACTTGGTCTGAGTTCTGAATCTGTAACCCCACACCACTGTACCCCTGAATAATCCTTGAACTGCTCTGCTACGCTACCCTGAAACTCAAGTGCTAAAAAGATATACTTGGTGATCAGTCATTAGTTCATTAGTAGGTAAGGTCCCTGGACAAGTAGCGTTGACACAATTGGAGCCCAGTGGCCCCTCTCTTCAGTGACTCCTTGAACCATGTTCAACAGAAGCCAGTGAACCTTAAACATGTTTTCAAGAATTCAGCTATATTAGTGGAAAGTGACAGACTGCTCTCCTTCCTTGCATTTGAGCTGCCAGTCCCCTTTAGAAAGCCATAGAGCAAAGTCAATCCAACATTAAGTATTCTTTGCGAGTGTTATAAGGAACCTATGGTGTATCCAACCAGACCGTTGTGGAGATTTTAATGTAAACATGAAGAATTAAGGTGTGATCCTACTCGTCCTATTCTAACTTTAGAAAATTATTTCGAAAACTATAATAATTTAAGGTTTATTTGCTTATGTGAGGTTTGGTATTGTATTTATAGTGTGGATTTTTCTAATTCGAGTAGCCAATGTATTCAATGGTACTCTAATTGCGAAGTATTGTTTTTTTAAAGGTTTGATTTTTTGTTTTCTTTGCAGATGGTTTTCCAAATAATTTTAAGAATCACCCACTTCAAATGGATCACCTTGTGGATTCCACTGAAAATTTTGATGTTTTAGAAGGTGTGAAACCTCCTGTCTTAATGAATGAGGTGAAAAAGTTAAATGCTTGTACCCCTCATGGGGGATGCTTAGCCCTCTCTGACCATGATCGAATTAGACAGTTCATCCAGGAGTTCACATTCAGAGGTCTTTTACCACATATAGAAAAAACTATACGGCAGCTCAATGACCAGGTATGTATGTGTTTTTATTATAAAATCAATAGCTTGCATCACTTGGTGGTGGGTGTCCATCTCATTCGTTCTGTTCTGAATACTTATGTGACGTTAATGGCCTTTGGCTAAACTTATTGAAGTTTTCTATCATCACCCTCAAAATTGTATTGTTGAGCTAAAGTATGATGCATGTGAATTAATGAGAAAATTAAAACTGGGAAACCACAGTAGAGGAAACCAAATCATGGAAAATCGATTTAAAGAAAATACAAAGAAGTTGAAAAGTAAAGAAACCAATAGAAAGGAAATATAACTTTATGTAAAAATACCAAATTACATAAAAATTGGGTGGAGTTTAGGCCTAGTGAGGAGTTTTTTGGTTCAGGGATATATAAGGTTTAGGGGTTAAGTGGATCGGAAATGGGTGGATTTTGAGCACAGAACTGGGGTTTTAAGGTTCAGGGATGGGATGGGTTTCTTTAGGTGCCATAAAATGGGTGGAGTTTGGGGTGCTGATGGATTTTTAGGGTTCACGGATGAGTGGAGTTTAAGGGTGTAGGTTATTGTAGGGTTCAGGGATAGGTGGAGTGTAGGGGTGTTGAAGGATTTTGGAGTTCAGTGATGGTAGAGGTTAGGGATCGTGAAGAGTGTTAAGAGTTCAGGTTTGGGTGGAGTTTAGGGTGGTTAAGGAGTTATAAGGACTCCGGGATGGGTAGACTTTAGAGGTGGTGAGTTTTTTGGGAGTCATGGGTGGGTGATGTTTAAGGGGAAGTGACTTTTTTTCGGGTTCTGGAATGGGTAGAGTTTGGGTGTGGTGGGGGTTTTAAGGGATACGGGATGTGTAGGGTGTATAGGTATAAAGGCCTTTTAGGGTTCAGATATGTGTGTAGTTTAGGGGTCGGAATGAGTGTATTGAGGGGTTTTTAGGTTGCGGGGATGGGTGGAGCTTAGGGGTATTAAGGGCTTTTAGGATTCAGGAATTGGTGCAGTTTAAGTGTGGTGAGGGATTTTTAGGGGGCAAGGATTGATGGTGTTTAGGGTTGTGAGGAGTTTGGGTTGGATGGCTTTTAGGAATGGTGAGGAGTCAGCGAATTAACAGCATCTGAAGTAAATGTTTCACAGTATAAAAGATATAAATCTGAAATTATGTCACCTAAAGTAAAGCATTGAAATAAATACCTCAGACAAAACTGTTTCTGACTGCAAGACCAGCACTGATCTTAGTTACACTTTTAAAAATAAGCATGCAAAAAGCAAATTTCGAACATAAAAACATTATAGGAATTGGTTTCTATGAACTGGTAAATGCCATTCATTGTGAAAATTTCCATTAAACAGTTTAGGTGAAATGTTTTCTCAGTAAAGGTATTTACTTGAAATAGTTTTTATATGAAATCACATGCAACCGTTAAAGTAGGCGTACAAAACATACAAACAATGCAAATTGTTATCAATAAAATTCATACTGAAAAGTACTATAATGTTCTATCGTTTTTAGGTTTCGCCTGCACAGCTCTCAAGTCCGCAGCTCTGGCTGCAGCACCACATCCTTTCCACTCTCGTATTACCTGTCAGGGAGCTCTTTTGATTTCCTGGACGATGATTGATGACAACAGCTCTTTACTCAATACATAGGCAAAACCGATGCATTACCAATGCTTGTTCTGATGGATGCTTTAACCGCAGATTCCTTACCTTTGAAATATTTGCACGTACCTGAAGATTTGTCAGCATAGCCCTGTGTGCCCACAGGTGGCATTTTGCGCCTCTGCATCAACCCATTCAACTCCAGAAGTGGTGGCTCAAGCTCCATAAACTCAATCCAAACTCCTGACAGCAGTTCCTTTCTTTCTGTGCCTTTGTACGTGGAAATAGAGCAAACTCCTAACTTTTTTCTTGTCAGTTGAAGAGTTGTTTTTGCAAAATTATTTTTTCAGTGTGCAAGGGAACAAGCCCCTTCCAAAAACTTCATGGTTTAAGCCTTGTAGGGATGTTCGCAAGCAAGATGCCTGTGACCCTCAAGTAGGTCTCTGGTGTTTTATTTTGGACCGCGACTCCAGGTTGTTCCAAAAGTGCGCCCTTAAGCATTTGAAGCCAAGCTGTATGTCGCCGAACAATGCAGGAACTCGGTAACTCCTGTCCTCGCTCGAGGTTGAGAGCGCACACCAGTTTGTGCTCTCTGGGCCAATTAACCGACAGGTCTTTGTCGCTGTCTAAGTCTTAGTGGATGGGAAAGGCCAAAAAGAATCATAAGAAGTCCAACTAGGCCTTGTCCCAGCCTCGTCACTCACCTTCTGAGAAGATGCGTGGATGTCCGCGTGCTCCTCTGCTAAGGAATCTATTTCATAGGTGATCCCTGAGGCACCCTGAATTTCCGAGGTAATTGATGATGCCACAACAGATTGAGACATTCAAGGAGGCCATGTGGTGAACATGTGGTGAACATGTGGCACCTTGCCGGCTCCCTCTGGTGAATCTTTGAGCCCCACAGATTTGCGGAGGCCTCCAGTCACATAACCGTTGGCTGGTCTGCCCTCTATGTAGTCTTTACCTCCTGAACATACTTCGGGTTCAACTCTTGACTCCTGATCCAGGTCTATGTTTGGCACCACTATCTACACTGATTTGTGACATGTTAACTCGGGCACTGGCTCTTCTAATGCTGGAAGAGGACCCTGAACCTATTGTCTTGTCGACTCGTAGTGGAACTAGTCTCGCCCGCGACCGATCTCACATCCATGACCTTTCCCAATGCAACTGGCCCCTGTTGAGTCTGACTTAGACAAAATAAATGTCCCTGCCTTAAGAGCCTTCCTCTGTAGTTCCCAAAAACGTTTTGGATGAAATTCTGATCAAACCCAGCCAGCCTTGGGAGATGGGGATGAAGTTCTTCCGAAATATTATGACAACAAGTTCTGTTTGAACTTACAGGAGGCATGTGGAGTGGACATTTCCCCTGACATGAGACTGGGTAGTCCCCCCCCCCCCCCCCCCCTTCCCCCCCACCCTGGTCCCTGAGTGGAAGAGACAGACTAGTTGCTGTGGTCAGCAGATGGGAATTTGAATTCCTGTACTTACAATTGCCGTCTGTGAAGGTCAGAACCAGTGTACTCACTGAGGTTCTGCAGCCTGAGCCCTTGCTGCATTCAGTGAACCTCTGACTGGTACCCTCATAGGCACCTGGCTAAGCCTTGTTCCTGCCCTCCTGTAAATAACAGCTAGCATTATGCTACAGACCTGCTCCTAACAACCCTGCTTTTTGGACATACCACCCTATTGCAAATAGCTTTGGGGTTCAGGCCTCCACTAGCACGATCAATCCAAACTCCTTTCTTTTGGTATTCGGTAAAATTAGCGTTCTTTTCCCCTACCCTTGCCCTCCGGTCAGCAAACGCCAGCTATTTTCTGGGCAGATACTCCACACATTATGGGACTCGGTCTCAGAGATCTTGGCAGTGGTCCTAGAATTGTGCACCAACTTGGGGCAGACCATTCAGAATAGCCAAGATAAGGCCAAATATGTCATACAGTCAAGCCTTGACCCGACCAACTGTTTTGGCAGGGCAGTCATGACTAGCATGTTACTCCAGTGCCACTCTTTAATGAGATCCATGGGCTTCGTGGATGAAGTCAGGTGTCTCTTAATGATATGCCTTTTTAACGGGTCTCCCCTCTTTGGCCAGAAGGCATACTCCGTCCTCTGAATGCTTTAAACAAAGTAATGACACAGTGCTCTTGCTTAGTCTGTCCATGCCCACAAGGCATCCTAAACAGTTTTGCCCCCTTTGAGACATTGCCTATGGTTTTGATTACAGACCATGCCAAGGCCCACCACCCCAACAGCAGGCACCCCAGTACTTTTGGGGTCAAGGTGGGGGATCCAATGAGCAGCATCCAGACTTACAGGGACAGCGAACCTCGGTCACCCGCCCCTGCGGCTGCAGCTTCCAAGACCCTTTAATTTGCCTTTAGTGAGCTCTTTAAACTGTGTTTACTAGGGACTGTGCACTTCTTTTTTTGGCCAGGAGAGGAAGTAAAGTTTTATTCAAGCAGTATTGTTAGAGTTCAAGTTAGTGAGGCCTTTACCTGCAGAAGTCCTAAGTGTGGATTGAACCTGTCTGTCTCCTAGGAGATTCTGAACAGGAGAAGCAGCTTCCAACTCCCTGGCCAGCAAACCTTGTCTGAGGTCGCTATGACCTTATATGGTCTGCTAGTGGTTGGTACATGTGTACACTGATTGGTGGTTGTATCTGGTGTTTCTATTGGATTAGGGTTAGTGTCCTCATTGGTCGGGTATTTGAGGGTTCTGTTTGGTTTCTGGATCTGTGATTCAATCAATGTAGGGTTGGGGCTAGGGATAGGATTTCTATTGGAAGTAGGGATTAGGGCTTGCTATGTTATTGGTTGTTGGGAATAGGGTGGGACTAGGGCTAGGGTTAGACCTTTAAGTGGAAGTAGCGATTAGGGCTTCTGGTGTGATTGGTTGCTGGACTAGTTGTGGGACTAAGAGTAGGGTTAGCCTTCTATTGGAAGTAGGGACTAGGGCTTCCTGTTCTATTGGTTGCTAGGACTTGGGTTGGGACTACTGGTAGGGCTAGGGCCTCTATTGGACAGGGTTTTTGGGTGCATGGACTAGGGCTAAGATTGACTGTAATGTCCTGGTTTCATATTTGTTCTAGATTTTAGGGCTAGTGTTGTGATTGGATAGTGTTAGGGCTAGGGTTCCTATTGGCTGAAGGGGTCACCTGATTACTAGGGCTATAAAAGGCAAGGGTTAGGGCGTCTCAGCCTGAGCGTCGAGGCTAAGGGCGGAGCGGACAAGGGCTGTTGCATGTTTGAGCCTGTTCGAAACTAGCCATTGCCAGAAATGGTACCCATTAACCCATTTAGCAATACCCAGCCCACACCATCCACGTCCACAAACTTATGGATCTATATATTTATCAATTTCTTCTAATTTAGTATTTCCAATGCACTACCCTATTCCTCAGCCTATACTTTGCTCAATATATCTTCTAGCCCCACCTCCTGACTCATCTCAAACATCTTTATACTACTCTTTCCAATGCACTACCCTATCTCTCATCCTATATATCTATCAATATATACTCTACATCCACTCTCATTTATCCCAAACCCCATACCCACTACTATGATCCCCAAAATAACCTTTTCTACACTCTCTCCTACTCTACCACTCCTTGCATCATCTGACACCTCTTTTACTATACCATCCTGTAAAACAAACCTTTCTAAACTCTTCCCCTGACTCCTCCCCTCCAAAACTAATTTTTACTCATCCAAAAGCCTCCTCCTACTGCAAAAAACCCCAACATCTTTCACTCTTTTATCCCTCCGCTATCCTTTTCAACCAAAATTAACAGACTAACATGTTCACTTCTTAAATTCCATATTCAACTGTACTAATTCACCACTAACCCTTTATGGGTTCCGTAGTGGTGTGCTACTCCCCAGAAAAGCGCTTCAACACCCATCAGGGGTAACAAGTGCTATATGAATGCAAACCTTTCTTCCCCTTTCATCCCTCCGCTATCCTTCTCACTCCAAATAACTGACTAATATCCACCACTGAAATTACTTCATATTTCACCGTATTAATTCACCACTAATCCTTTATGGGCTTCGGGAATAGCGTGCATCAACACCCCTTCAGGGGTAACCTATATAAATACAAACCTTTTTTTCTCTTCTAGCCTTCTGCTATCATTCCAAATCCAAATAACTGACTAACCTATCCACCACTTAAAATGTACTTGCATGTTTCACTATACTAATTCAATACTAATCCTCTGTGGGTCCTGGAGTAGCGTGCTACTTACCGAAAAAGCGATTTGACGCCTCGCCAGGGGTAGTAAGCGCTATATAAATGCAGTTACAATACAATACAATACATGACCATCTTGTGAGAGGCAGGATCAATAATTTTCTAAATGAGTGGCAGCCCATAAAATCTGACAGGTGGATTTTACAGATAGTGGCAGGGTATGCTCAGACGTGAGTCCCTTACTCACTTTGCCACTGGATTCAAGCAAGCCGGGCTGAAGACGACTGGAATGCCAGAAACCGGTCCTCGGAAGCTTGTTTCCGGTCCAGGGAAGGCATGGCTTGGCAGTTCGGGCTGGACTGTTCCCATGAGGCACAGGGTCAGACTGATTTGCATATAGCCCTGTTTGAACTGGGGTGGCAGAGTGGGCTAAAGAACGGTGATGGATCAAACCCAAATCTTTTGACTGGGTGTGAGTGTTTGATTGGTTCTGATGCTCCGTCCATCACCACCCCCTTTTGTACCGATAGGGTTTTATCCTGCCATTCCCTACCGACCTGCTGCTCCTTCCACCTCCATCAGAGTGGCTTTCGGAGGACCAGCTGTCTATTTTGCGGCAGGAAGTTGAAGGCGAGTTCGCAAGTCAATTGTGGACCACTTCCAGACATCGTTGAGGATTAACTATAGACGTGCTAAAGTCACACTTGACACTTACGCAGAGGCCCCCTTACATTGGAGCCATACTGTATACAATCCATTACTGGGTAATCCTTCTGGATCATAGAGTCCAGAATATTTTGGCTATGATCCTGATGTTTCAGCTTCGGTCCTGGGTCTCATTGAGGGTGGCAGTGAGGCTTCTTGTGCTATTGGTCTCTTGCAACGTGCTTGTTGACGATACAGGTGTTCTACCCTGGCTCTGCAACATTAAAGGACCCTGTCAGGTTCCATCCAGGAGTTGGGGGAGACAGCAAAGAATCTGCAGTAGTGGCTGCTTGACTGCCATTGGACCAGCAGTAGAACCCTCTATGTACACTACTAAGAACTAACGGTGGTCACAAATGCATGGCTGCACTGGATACTTGGATGTCATTTAAAATAAGTGGAGATCAGAGTTCTCTGGTCTCTGGCGGAGACCCTTTTCCACATCAACCTGTTGTGGGTCATTTACTTGACTTTGAAAACCTTCCTGACCCGCATCAGGGAGGGACAGATACAGATTCTCACACACGGCACCACTTCTATGTGGTATTGCAACAAACAGGGAAGTAGTGTGAGGTCTTGGGTCCTTTGTCAGGAGGTCTATTCCTTGATCGTGCACCTCCTGGTGTGATCTTTAAATGCAAGGACAGGCGAACTCAGCTGACAACGCCTTGTGGATCATGAATGGCAGTTGCACCAAGAGTCGGTGGGATGCCATCTTCTTGCATGGGGAGAAACCTAGCTCAATCTCTTTGCCACCACGGAGAACACACTATGTCAACTGTGTGCCAGAGTTCCCTGAAAGCACTCTCTCTGAGACTCATTCTGCCTGGAGTAGAGCACAGGACTCCTCATACTTTCCTTGCGATACCTTTTCTACCCTGAGTTACACATATCATAAACAACTAGGTCCAAGTCATCCAAGAGGTTCCAGTTTAGGCCTGTAAAGTGTGGTACCCGGGACATCTTCAGCATGACCATCTGTGCTCCAATCTGGCTGCTGTTTAAGCAGAATTTTCTGTCACATCAGCAGGGCAGGGTCTTGCACCTAGGCCTGCACAGTTTAAACCTGCATTTGTGGAGGTTGAACTACAGCAGTGGACTGCTTTCCATCTTCCTCTCAAAATAGTGGATGTCATCCCTGCAGCCAGGCATCCTGCTGCAAAGTCTATTTATGCTGGAAGCTGGGACAAGTATGTGGCTTGATGTGGTACCTGTAATATGGATCCATTGAAGGCCAAGCTATTGGATGTCTTGCTATTTGTTTCATCTTTTGCCCAGCAAGGACTTGCAGTGGGGATGGTTAAAAGTTATTGGCTGCCCTTTCAGCTATTTTGTGTTTACCAGACCAACTGTCCTTATTCAAATCATCTGTTATGGGTTGTGATGAGACTTCTCAAAGGTTTAATTTCCATCTCCCCTTTTAAACCCTTTGTAATGCCATAATGGAACCTTAATTTGGGGCCCACTTTACTTATGTGAACCCTTTTTGAGCCACTGCACAGCTCTCCTCTACTTCTCATGACTAAGAAGATAGTCAGTCTCATCATGAAAGTAATTTGTGTGGTGAATATGTTTATCAGTTTTTTGGATTGAGAAGAATAGTGGAGGGCTAGAGAAGGGAAAAAGGTTTGCATTTATTTAGCGCATGCTACCCCCTGGTGAGGTGTTGAAGTGCTTTTTCGTCAAGTGGCACGATACTCCGGAACCCATAAAGGACTATTGTTGAATTAGTATAGTGAAATATGAAAATAATTTGAGTGGTGGACATGTTAGTCTGTTATTTGGATTGAAAAGGATAGTGGTGGGATGGAAGGCAAGGATTTAGATTTGTTTGTTTGTTTCGGAGCTCATAGCAGTAGGAGGCGGCTTGGGATGAGTAAAAGGTAGGTGGGGTGAATAAAAGGGAGATGGAGGGGGAAGAGTCCGAGGGAGAGTTTAGAAAGGCTTGTTTTGGGGATTGGAATAATAAAAAGAATAAGGTCGTATGGTCATGCATGACTTTTTGGTCCTGAGCAGGGAGGGGTGGAGAAGGGAAGAGTCTTGAAAGGGTTATTTTGGGGATCATAGTAGTCGTATGGGGTTTGGGATGAAAGAGAGAGTGGAGGTAATGGATATATTGAAAGACGTTTAGGGTACCTTCTTCCTCTCTCTATCCCTCCACTATCCTTCTCAATCCAAATAACTGACTAACGTATTCACCACTCAAATTACTTTCATATTTTCACTATAATAATTCACCACTACTCCTTTATGGGTTCCGGAGTAGCGTGCTATTTACTGAAAAAGCGCTTCGACGCCACGTCGGGGGTAGTAAGTGCTATATAAATGCAATTATCATACAATACAATGATAACCTGAGCTCCTCACTAGTAAGCGGTAAGCTTGGTCAGTTGAGCCACTTTAAACCATCTTCTTTCCAGACAAACTGGTGCTGAAGACTAAAGCACCATTTCTAACCAAGATTATGAATCCCTTCCACGTTGGATAGCTCATCACATTAACAACATTTTAGCTCTACTTTGCCCCCAGAAAGAGGACAACAAACTCCATTATTTGGACTCCAGAAGAACGCAGATTTTTAAAATGTAGATTACGGCCAGAGCCAAGTCTGCGTCCACTGTACTGGCATGCAAAGTGCATGTTATGGATATTTCTCATGCTGCAATGTTGGCATCAGTCACAGATTGGCAAAGCATGCTTGCCCCAGCAGCATGGTCCAACGGCAAGGGCATTTTGGTCATATGGTCAAGCATGACTTTTTGGTCCTAGAGTTTCCGGGAGCCAGAGCGTCCCCGCCAAATTAAACACATTTTATATGGCTATGCAACGACTAGTCTCCCGCTGCCTGGTTCGCCCCCAGTGCCATTCGGGCCCCTTGGATCCATTGATGGATCCAGAGCGGCACAGGTTGAGCCACCTCGACCTTGCGCTGTGCCTGCTCCAGTGCGGACGCTCCAGCCGAAGTCTCATGGTGGTGTCATCCCCGACCAGCACAGAGCCAGACTGGTGCCATCCGAGTCTGGCTCAGGTGCTGACAGGGGGCAGACTCCCCGTGATAGTGCCAGTGCCTTATTCGTATGATAGGCCTGGAGTGGAGGGAAGAAAGGGAGGGGTTCTGCAGATCCTAATGGGTACTAGTTAGAAGATACAGAGGACAACTTGTACGAGGATCTGGCCGATGCCCGTGGACGGGACACTTACCCAGACACTGGCCTGGTCCCTCCCCCTACTACGGCTACGGAGGAGTGTGTCTCTTTTGCCCTCGTGCCTGCGGCCTTGGACCTTACGCTACCCTCTGTGGCAATTACAATTAATGTCTTGACAGAGGTGCTCCATCTGGGAGTTGCCTCCACAGAACCATTACGCCCATTTAATGGAGCCCTTACCTGGTCCAAGCCCTGCACAGGGGCTCCTGTACATAGGGCAATTGCTCCCGCCATTGCCCTCCTCTCCAGGGGACTCCAATTTCCTCACACAGCACCCCACTCTGGAGAGTTTGGTGGTCCAGGTCTCAGGCTCCAGGGTTAATGCCGGTGCATTCCCTTCCACTCCACTGGACAGGGAGTCCCAAAGGCTGGATACCTCCGGGAAGTGGATGTTCTCTTCCGCTGGCCTGGCACTATGGTCTGTGAACATCGTGTGCCTCTGGGGGAGATACTCTCATTCCATCTAGGACTCTGTTGTGCAAGTGCTGCCAATGGTGTCGGAGGAGCCCCAAGCTGTACACTCTCAAGCGACTGACACGGAGAGGGACACAGTCAAGATCATGTTACGATGTGGGGTGCATACGACCAACTCGCTGGGAGAGCAGTTCATAGTCTGTGTCGGGAAAACGTTTGGACCATCCCAGGTACAATGAAAGTAACACACAACACAAGGCAGTTGCTCAGGAGCAAAATAAAATGTATTTGTAGGTACCCAAGCTTGCTGGGCAGCAGGGAAGAAGTCTGTGCACACAATGGTGCTCTTAGTCTGCTTCTTCCCAGAGTGACTGGTCTTTGGGCCATATATGCAATACAGTAATGCAACCTCAGCAGAACCAGAAAGGGACACAGTGTCAAATATGGGCAATAGAGAAATGCAAGATAGCACTGTGGAAAATATACCTATCTGTAGTGTAGGCATAAATGAAGAGAAAACAGATGGACTGTTTGTAGGCTAATGGAAGCTATAACCTTGCTTATAGATTGTCCTTATGAGCTAAACTTAATGTGTGAGACAGGAGCTAAACTTAATGTGACTCTGAGAGGTTGTATGCACAGCTGTCCGATAGGTTAGCATGGGAGCCTTGGTTCAGGACTGGAATAGTTTTGTGAAGGAGGGGCTGGTGTGCCAAGAAGCACCTGATCTGCATGCTCTGAGCAGGTTGTTACAGGGAGAAGTGAGATAGTGTGGGTGAGATCTGGAGCCAAATATGATATGTATGTGGTGCATACATATGGATATATATGTTTTTACCAAACAGTCGGTGGCCCATAGGCGCCACACCTGGCTGAGAACCACTAACTTTTCAGAGGATGTCATTCCTCGCTCATGGGCATGCCCTTTCATGACTCTTGATTGTTTGGAAAGAAGGCGGGCTCTGCGCTTGAGCACTTTAAGGATAACAGAGCTATTGCCAGGTTTTTGGTCTTTTCCATGGCCTCTCATCAACCCCAGTCCATCTTACACTTCTTTTGAGTCCATGAAAGGGGTCTGCACGCACCCAGCCAACCTGACCAGCAAACCGGACAATCATTTCATAGTTACCACAGACCATTATTAATTTTGATAAGAATGTTACCGGTACACCATTCCATATCCAGTACAATTCTCTATTTTTCAGACATATTGTGATTTAAAAACAAGTGCAATGCCCCCCTTCTTGTTGAGACGATCCACCCTAAGAATTTGGTAGTGGGTGGAAAAGAGCGGCTACAATATCTGGTTCTGAGGCCTCATTTAGCCATGTTTCCACCAGAAACACAGCGCTGGACCATAATCTGGTAGAAAACTAAGGAGTTATGATTGGTGTTTCCCTAAAGTGCAACAGTTGAAATAAAAAACTTGAGGTGGGAGAACTTGGTTATTGGCACAATGTCCCTTTTGATAGTGAAGGCTGCCTTATCTTGTGGGGTTCGAGTGTGGTGCAAGTGTTGTGAGGCACAAAATCACAATGTGGCAATTTTGAAAAGGCACTATCTGTATTCCCGGAAGAGTTTGACAATCTCTCAGGTGTTAAAAGCCTTCCTGCCATCTGTGATCTCCACAGATCCTAATGATTTTCCACAAAAATGGCTACAGCCATCAGCTTGACTATCTACACCTTCTGTTGGAGACTTCTAACTGCATATTACTCACCTTGGAATAATCCTCCGACACCAGACTGGATCTGGAAACTTTTTATAGCAATGCCCCTGCTCATCATTAGCCTACTCCGTTCTGGCTTTCTCTTGCACAGAAGTGATGGAGTAGAGCATCAAATAAGCACCACTCCTGCTTACGCCAGGTCTTTTCTTTCTGCACCTTCCGATGGGGATCCCAAACTTTGCTCCCTAATTCCTTGGCCAACTGATGAAATACACTCTGCTAGGGAACAGTGTTTCCTATAGGTTTCAAACTTTGTTGTGACTGTAGAAAATAAATGTGGGTCACAGACCTGCATTAGATGTGTCTGGTGATTGAGTTCTGGACACGACTAGAAGTCATGCGAAAAGTGTGCCATCTTTCACCTGAAAATGATCCAGGACCGACAAGTGTAGATACAAGTTACTAAAGTCAAGAGCTTTGCGTACTTCCCGCTTCTTGTTTTGGTGTGGACTCGTACTCACTTCAGTGTCATTCCCGCAAAAAGTCAACCGCATGGTCAAAGTACTATGGCAAGTGAAAACATTTTTTAAAAAAGTGAAGCAGGACTCGACTCCCACACTACCACTCTGTGTCCAGTGCGAGGGTGCTAGAGTGTTAAGATGTCAGTCTGACCCCCCGGAGTCCCAGGTCTCATATAGCTCAGTATATACATCTACTCCAGGACCTGTGGTGTGCTATTTCTCGTCATCTGCGCTACTGACACCACAGGCTCCATGAGAGGATCCAGTGCTGATTACAATATGGGACTTTGAACTGATTTCAGCCCATTCTCGACCAATGTCACTGTACAAATCAACCCCTTCCCCACCCAAAGATGACAATGACAATTTCTACATGGGCTAATGAGGCCAATGGACTTGATACCTCTCCTCATACAGGGTTGAACTCATCACTTAGATTTCCAACAGAAGAGAGTGCAGACTTTATTGCAGAAATTTTGCAGGCTGGACCAGCCACGTCTGAACGTCTCTGATACCTTCATGGGCACTTGGTCCAAGCCCTGGTCTTCCCAGCCACTAAATAGGCAGGTAGCTAGATAGAAACCAGTGCCTGGCGACTCTTGTTTTCTTACTAAACACCCTGCCCCATAGAGACTGGCTTCATCCAGCAAGATGAACCCAACCCATTCCCTGCGAAACCTCTGGAGAGCAATTTCAAGAGGATTTAGGAGTTTGTAAACAGATGTTCGTCTCAGCTACCCTGGCATTGAAATCAGTCAGTGCAGTCTGTTTCTTAAGTCGCTACATGCATGATATCAGGAAATTGCCAGCAGGATAGTGCAGGTGGTTCCAGAAGACCTTTGGACCTCTCTGGCTCACACAATTCATGACGGACAACACGTGGCCAAATATGTTATTCATTCTGGCCTTGATACTACTGATTGCCCGGAAGAGCAGTTGGCACCATCGTTGTGCTTCGCTGCCATGTGTGGATGTGTTACATAGGCTTTGTTGGAGGTGTACAACCCTCTCTCATGGACATGGCTTTGATGGCTCACATCTTCTTGGTGAAAAAGCAAATTGTGCCCTAGATATTTTTAAGAAACGTAGAACCACGGATACTCCCTAGGTCCCTTGACCCATGCCAAGTAGAGGCTTCTCATGGGGGTTGGCGTATAGACAATGACAGCCTCTCCAACCGCTGCAGCAGTCAGTCCAGCCCTGTTGATACTTGGGATATGGGTCTGGCAGGCAGAGGCCAGCCATCACACCAATCCTCCCACTTATCTTCCCCTGAAGCAACCACTAAACAGCTTTAGTTTGCCCTTCGCAGCGCACACCCATCCTGTCGGGGGCATGGGTGGCAAGATTTAGTTCTTCCTGCCATGATCTCAGCCCATCACATCTGACAGATAGATCATACAAATAGTTCTGCATGGCTATAGTCTACCCTTCCTTTATACTCTGCCAAATATTCCCCCCACATTCGACTGATTTTCAGGGGAACATATCTCAATTTTGTTACAGAAAGTGCAACTGTTGATCTCTAATGGTGCTATAGAGAGATTTCCAAACTCAAAAAGAGAGGGTTTTTACTCTCTATTTCCTTGTGCTGAAAAAGTACTGAGGCCTCTGACCTCTAGTGGACCTTCATACCCTGAATACTTTCCTGCGCAAGGGCGTATTCATATTGCTCACACTAGCCCAGATCTTGACTGCTCTGGACACGAAAAACTTACCTGCTCGCCATCTTTGCCGCCACCGCCATTGGAGTCACTAGGTTTTTTTGTGTGTTCCTGATGACCGGAGTAGTCAAGGGACTACCGCTCTCAGTGCCACAAGAGGCACACGCTGCAATGTCACCATCCTGCGCCCGGAGGCGCACATAAGCGGCACGGGACTCCCGCATCGCGGGTTCTGAAACGAAAAACTTAACTGCTCGCCATCTTTACCGCCATTGGAGTCACTGGGTTTGTTTGTGTGTTCTGATGACCGGAGGAGTCCAGGGACTACCGCTCCCAGGGCCACAAGCGGAGCACGCTGCAATGTCACCGTCCTGCGGCCGGAGGCGCAGATAAGTGGCACAGGACTCCCGCAGCGCGGGATGCTCGCAGGCGAAGCCCGGGCCAAGGGCGGGCCCGTCTGTGCCCATCAGCGACGGGAGGAGGTAGGGCAGGGCCCCCCTCGAACAATTGGTTGCGCGGACTGGGCTGAGGATCTTTCTTGCCAGGTACCATAGTGTTGTTATACCCTTGACACAGATTAATGCTGTCGCTGTGTGTGATGAGGCGGTATTGATCCTTCTTATCTGAAAGAAACACGTTAGTGTTAGATTCCTTACCTTAGAATATCCCCAGGCGTCAGACTGGATCCGGAAAGTTTTTCGTCAGCAGTACTCTTGCGCGTCGGTAGGTGTCGTGATCTCTGGGATGACGTTGTCTGAGTACTTAAAAGCCGCCCTCGTGCGCTGACGTCAGTTCTTCTTTTTCCGTGCCAGCAAGCGCAGATCCGGGAAGAGCTAGTACCCTAGTCACATTTGACTAACTTTTTGGCCTATATTGGCTATCTTTTTCGAGTATACTGCTGGTGCCGGTAGGGATGCCTGGATTCAAACCGTGCGACGCCCGTCATCGCCTGATGTCGGTGACCGACCCCCACCGCCGGCGTCTTTACTGCCTAGGGGCCGACCACGACGACAAGTCGTGCCCCGACTGCCGGGCCTTGACGTCGAAGACTACGCTGGAGCGGTCCCGCAAGCTAACCGAGCTCCGGCAGTCGGCTCAGTGCCACTCAAGGTACCTGTCAAGGAGGAAGTCAAGGTGCAGGTCGCGGATCCGGAGCCCGCACCGTTCGTCGGGCTCAAAGTCCTCGCATTCAGGTAAATCGAGGCACTCTAAAAAGAAGTCGAAGAAGTAACATCGCTCTTCTGACTCCCCTCGCCGGTCGTGCGACTCGGCTGAGGGTTCGGGTGGCACAACCTGCGCAGCTCCTGCGGAGCCGCAGCCCTCGTGTCCGGTCCCATACCCTTCGGTCCCTGGTCTGCATGCGACGCCGGAGGAGATACTTTATTTCCTCGTGGACATGATGACTCACTTCCCTCCGTCGCGGCCTGTCGACGCGCCCTCAGGCCCCGCAGACGCGACGAGAGGCCTTAGCGAGTCGGCGGCTTCGGCCACGGCACAGTCGTCAACTTCGGTCCCGACGTCGCAGGGCCCCGGGGATCCAAGCCTGGATCCCAGTCGACGCCAGTTGACCTAACGACTCCTCTGCTGGCGCCGACCCCGATGGTGTCACTCCTGGTGCCGTCCTCTGACGACTCCGTCCCCAGTGTCAGGTCCGGCGTCGGAACGGCGCCACTCGGCGCCGTCTCTGGCGTTGATGGGTGAGCAATTAATCTATGACCCGGCTCCGTCATTCCTGCCTGTTTATCAAAACACGAATGAAGGGGAGGAGTGGGAGGGGTCTGAGGACCCTCTGGCACAGCAGTGCCAGTTAAGTCAGGACTGGGCAGACGAGCTAGGGGGTGCCAGTGGCCTTGACACTTCGCCTGACACTGGCTTCATTTTTCCTCCCTCCGTTGCTACGGAGGAGGGTGCTACCTTTGGTGTGGTGTTGCACAGGGCAGTCAAGGCCTTGTCTCTTGAGCTCCCTGCTGCGGCGCGGAGGACTAATCTCCTCACCGAGGTGCTTCAGTCGCCAGTAAGCTCTTCGGAGCCTCTTCTGCCGTTCAGTGAGGCCCTCACGGACGTTCTGATGGGCACCTGGTCCGAGCCCTCCACAGTGCCCCCTGTGGATCGGAACGTGGCCCGACGCCACCGCCCGGCTTCGGGCGACCTCTGCTTTCTGTCGGTACACCCCACCCCCGCGAGCCTGGTGATCCAGGCCTCTACGTCCCAGACCGCATTCCCGACTGCCCCCCCTGAACGGGAATCCAAAAGATTAGACCAGTTTGGGAAGAAACTGTTCTCCTCACTTCGTCTGGGGTTGCGGTCTATCAACACTCTTGCCTATTGGGCCGTTACACCCACTTATTGTGGGATACGGTTGCGGACGTGCTGCCCCAGTGTCCGGAGGAGGCCCAGGCACGGCTCACCCAAGCTCTTGCTGAGGGGCGAGATGCAGCATGTTATTCCATCTGATGTGGACTTGATACCACGGACTCGCTGAGCAGAGCGATTAACACGACGGTAGCGATCCGTTGCCACGCCTGGCTGAGGTCCGCCAATTTTTCGGGAGATGTCCAGTCCACGCCCATAGACATGCCCTTCGATGGCCGTCGCCTTTTTGGCGACAAAGCAGAGAGTGCACTTTAGCGTTTCGAGGACTCCAGGGCTACGGCCAAGTCCTTGGGCCTGTCGGGCCAGCGCCAGCAAACTTCTGCTTTTCGTCCCTGTCACGAAGCGGAGCTTCCTGACTTAGACGAACTCCCTGACTCGGACGGACGGGGTGTCCTTGCTAATGCCTCTTCCTTTCCACCCCGTCCGCAGGATCCTTTTGACGTTTCCTGGATCTCTCCGGCTCTGCCTCAGGGGAGTGTACCTCTGTATCCAGACCCTGTGACGCTAGGGGCATGTCCACCTGCACTCGCCCAATCAGGTCAGACGACGTCACCCGATACTGACCAACCGGAGGAGGCGGGGGCGTTTAAGGAAGCTCCGTTCTGGATTGCCGGCGCGAAACCTTCGGAACGCCAGCTGGAACCCGAGGAGGACGCCACGGAGGAAGCCACGGAGGAAGACGGAGCCGCTGTCGTGGAACCGCTGCTGGGACCCCTGAAACCGAGTGACGACAAGCCAGGAGGCCAACGATACTACGAGCCGCCCCGCCACACTTCCAGGGGAGAAGTGTGGCTCCACAAGGTACGGGGGCGTTTTCAAGGGTTGTTCAAATCACGGGGTGGGACGGGGTAGTCTGAGGGTGGTCACTACCGTCGTATCTTGTCGGCCGCCTACACTCCCTGACTGATAGGTTTGGTGTTAGTAACCTGGTGATCCCTCACTACCCTACCCTCCTCCCACATTTGTATATGTCGAGCCCAGCCCCTAACGTGGCTGTTTTTCTTTCCTTTTCTTTCCGAGTGAACTCCAGCCCTGTGGTCAACGCCCGCTTCCTCAAGACCGGAACCGAAGAGCCGGACCCTTCCCCAAAGGAGAGGACCCTCGTGCATTATTTGTTTCCCAAGAGACTGTCCTTATTATCCCTGAACTTGTCTCGGTGTTGTTAAACCGAATAAAAAGAGTTACAGACCTGCTTCAACTCGTGACGATTCTCATTCCACCGACCCCGTTCCCCACAGTCCCTTTCATGGCCAAGGTAGGGTCGCCCCCACATGTTCATCCAGCCACAGGCTGCAGAACCAACCTCAACGCGGTTGCGGACGTGGTAACCGCCGTAGCGGTGCAGGGGGACAGAGGTCCGGTCAGTACACATCCACTCCCGCAGCATCTGCCTCAAAGCCTTCCTGGTACAAGCTTTCAGGCCCATTTAACGCCAGTGGAGAGCAGGGTCTGCCAATACCTCCTCCACTGGCGTACCATCACTTTGGACAGGTGGGTGCTGCAAATCGTCCGAAGGGGCTACTCCCTCCCCTTCAAGGCGACCCCTCCAGCCATGCCACCGCATGTCAAGGGATCACTTGCAACTTCTGCAGGAGGAAGTTACGGCCCTCCCAGCCAAGGGGGCCATCAAGCGCGTTCCTGGGCCAGACGTAGGATGTGCTTGCTACTCCCACTACTTTCTGGTACCCAGGAAGGGCAAAGGAGGCCTACGCCCTATCTTGGACCTGCTGAGCGTCAACGGCTTCCTCCGGAAGGAGAAGTTCAAGATGCTGACTTTAGCTCAGGTCCTAGCTGCCCTAGACCCTGGAGACTGGATGGTTTCATTGGACTTGCAGGACGCATATTTCCACATCGCCGTCCTGCCGGCCCATCGGCGGTTCACAGTAGGCCACGAGCACTTTTAGTTTACCATGCTCCCCTTCGGCCTCACCAGTGCCCCTCGGGTGTTTACAAACGTGATGGTGGTGGTCGCAGCTCATCTGCGCAGATCAGGGGTTCCAGTCTTCCCCTATCTCGACGACTGGTTGTTGAAGGCGGGCTCGCCCCAGACAGTCGTCTCCCACCTCAAGACTACGGCCGACCTCCTGCATTTGCTGGTGTTCTCTATCAACGTGCCAAAGTCGCACCTGATTCCCTCTCAGAAGCTCCTCTTCATTGGAGCAGTTCTGGACTCGTCGCAGTTTCGGGTTTATCGTCCCGAGCAGCAGGTTCGGGATATTCAGGCTCTGATACCGATCTTTCAGCCTTTATCCAGAGTTTCGGTTTGGTTGACGCTGCGGCTCCTGGTGATGATGGCCTCCTGCATCCTACTGGTGCATCATGTCGGGTGGCGGATGCGCGCTCTGCAGTGGGACCTGAAGTTTCAGTGGGCACAGTATTGTCCTGATCTCGAAGGGCACTGCGAGACAGTTGCAGTGGTGGCTTACGGACCACGAATGGGTCAGCGGTAGATCATCTCCCTTCCCCAACTGGAGCACATAGTGGTGACGGATGCATCGCTTCTGGGATGGGGGGGCACATGGGAGAGGTGGAGATCAGAGGACTATGGTCTCCGGCGGAATCCCGGCTTCATATCAACCTTCTGGAGTTGCGGGTGATCCGACTTGCACTGAAGGCATTCCTTCCCTCTGTCTGGGGAAGTGTTGTACAGGTGTTCACGGACAACACCACTGCCATGTGGTACTGCAACAAACAGGGCGGGGTGGGGTCGTGGACCCTTTGTCAGGAGGCTCTGCGCCTCTGGACATGGCTGGAACACCAGGGCGTCACCCTGATGGTTCAACATCTGGCAGGTTCTCTGAACGCCAGGGCGGACAAACTTAGCCGCTGGTGTATGATGGATCACAAATAGCGTCTGAACTCTGACATGGCGCAAGCTCTCTTCCAGCAGTGGGGAGAGCCTTGGTTAGATCTATTTGCCACCGAAGAGAACGCACAATGTCATCAGTTCTGCGCGTTGGAATTTTCAAGGTGGCACTCGCTCGGAGACGCTTTTCGTCGCGAGTGGAGCTGCGTTCTGTTGTACGCCTTTCCGCCTTTACCACTTCTGCCCAGAGTGCTGAAGAAGGTCCAGCGCGACCGGGCCCAAGTCATCCTTGTGGCTCCGGATTGGGCACGAAGATACTGGTATCTCGAGCTACTCAGCATGTCAGTTGATCCCCCAATTCGTCTGCCTCTTCAGGACGGCAACAGGGGACGGTCCTCCACCCGAAACTGTCCAGTCTCCACTTACATGCGTGGACATTGAGCGGCAACAGTTGAGGCCATTTGACTTGCCTCCTGAAGTCTGTGCTGTGATTCTGGCAGACATGCGTCCTTCCACAAAAACGGTATACACCTGCAGGTGGAACAAATTTGTGGCATGGTGCACAGCAAAGGCTGTGGATCCCCTTTCTGCCCCCCTTTCAGAGGTTCTCCTCTTCCTTCATTCTCTTGCCCAGCAGGGCTCTGCTCTGGGCACTATCAAAGACTATCTCTCAGCCATTTCAGCCTTCTTAAGGCTTCCTGATCAGCCTTCTCTTTTCAAGTCCCCGGTTGTAAATAGCTTCTTGAAGGGCATCACACACGTTTCCTCCTGTTCTCTTCGTGATGCCTCGTTGGGACTTGAACCTTGTACTGACTTATCTGATGTGCTCTCCCTTTGAGCCACTTCATAACTGTCCTCTTCGCCTTCTGACTCTTAAAACTGCATTCCTGGTTGCCATCACCTCGGCCAGGAGAGTGAGTGAGCTCCAGGCTCTGTCTTCTAAGCCTCCTTTCCTCTCTGTCCATCCGGACAAAGTTGTTCTGAGGATTCGTCCTTCTTTCCTGCCCAAGGTGATTACAGCCTTTCACATCGGGTAGTCCATCACCTTGCTCATCTGCTTTCTGCCTCCGCATCCCTCGAAAGAGGAAGAGAGGCTCCACCGTCTGGACCCAAAACATGCGCTCTCCTTTTATCTAAACCGCACACGCCAGTTCCGGGTGGACGACCAGCTCTTTGTTGGGTACGTGGGCGCTAAGAAGGGACGGGCGATGCACAAGCGGACAATCTCTCGGTAGGTTGTTTTGTGCATCAAGGTCTGGTATTCCTTGGTGAAAAAGGAGCCTCCTGTGGGGCTGCGCGCCCATTCCACTCTGGCCACGGCGGCTACTACTGCCCTGGGTCGGGGAGTCCCCTTGCAGGACATCTGTCAGGCAGCTACGTGGGCCTCGCTGCACATGTTTGCTAAGCACTACTGCCTGGACAGGCAAGTCCGGAGAGATGGCTTTTTCGGCCGTTCCGTTCTCCAGGACTTTCTGGTGTTATCTTGGTTCGCAGACCGGGGTTGGTATTGCTGGGGTATCTATTCTAAAGTAAGGAATCTAACACTAACCTGTTTCTTTCAGATGCACAAGTTACTTACCTTCAGTAACGATATATCTGTAAGAAACAGTAGTTAGTGATAGATTCCTTACCGCCCCACCCATCCTCCCCGTTCTGTGAACCGTTATCTAGAGTTAAGGTATCTCCCTATAAGGGCCATAGTTGCATGGCACCAGTGTTGGTTTCTTGCATGGCTCTGCGTTCCTGGCACGGAAAGCTATGTACAGAACTGACATCAGCGCTCGAGGGCGGCGTCTAAGTACTCCAACAACGTCATCCCGGCGATCACGATGCCGACGACGGACGCGGAGCTGCAGATGACCCCTACCGACGCACAAGGGTACTGCTGCCAAAAAACTGTCCGGATCCAGTCTGACGGCTGGGGATACTCTAAGGTAAGGAATCTAACACTGACTAGTGTTTCTTACAGATATATCGTTACCGAAGGTAAGTAACTTGTGCTTTACAATGAGCAAAAGCAAGGGGTCTGTGGGGGTTACAGGGACACTGGATGCATTTATTATAAGGGCAGAATCACTGCTCAACTATGAAATTGAACTTACGGAGAGAAGGTTATCTTTAGATCCCTCCTCCCTGCAGAGGCGCTCCTCATTAGGTATTGCTGTTCCAACCACCCCTCAAGCCTGCTTGACAGCTACTCCGCAGGGGACGCTACAGGCCTCTCATAGCCACGAATCGAAGATCCTCCCCTACAGACATTTTTAATGAGCCTTGTATAGCCTTAAGGACTCGGACCGCTACACTTCGGAGTAATCATACGGAAAGAGACTTAACAGTGAAGGGTAAACGGGGCAAAGGCAAGGACATACATAAGCCTAAAGCACAAAAGGACCACCGGCAAACTTACCCTGCATTGACCCAAATAAACTCCATAAGTACTCAGCCTGACGATCCCTCGCCCTCAATATCGGGTACCTTCTCAAAGAATGTGACTACTGAGGCTGGCAAGTTTCCTCTGGATAATGTTCTAACCCAGCTTACAGATCAGATTCACATTAAATTTGCCCTAATGAACGAACGCCTAGAACACATAGACATGGTCTTGAATTACTTGAATTTGAATGATCAAAGTGTGCCTCAAAGTGTGTCTTGTCATACTGCTACTGCTAAAGGGGAGAGTTTGGGTTCTGATAATTTATTTTCATCAGTTAAAGCTCCCATTGAGAAAATACTGGTCAGGGTGTCTGCTATTGAGGATGTACTGAGTAAATCTCAAGGGGTATGTTCTGTTAACAATCCAAACAACTTTGTAATACCCACTCCTATACCGGATAATGATGAGACAACTTACGCCCCTCATGAAGACATTCCTCAAACCTCAGCCAGGGCATCTGAAAGCCATGAGAGTAATATAAACATGAAATATACCGAAGTCTCAATAAACAATAACTCTAGTCGCTCCCAACCACTGCCTAGGCCTTATGGAGCCCCCATGAATAGGGAGAATATGGAAGGAGTGAGACTGCATCTGCCACCAGAAGCTACACCGTGCATAATCGTATTGGCAAATGTACAGTCTCAGAGCTTGCTCATATCTTGAGAGAATCCTCTGCGATGCCACCTTGTAGATCCGATGCCGAGTATGCTTGCTCTGAGACGAGTTTCTGACTCGAACAAATAGGAACCAGAGAAATCCTTTACCGCACCAGAAACCCAATGTGGTTTGGAATCATCACCACATAGAAAAATCAGCTCTTACACAGGAAATAGCCTTGAGAAAGTCGCGGGACGGCCTCCTGAGTGCGACGAAACACGTGTTGGCTGTAGAGATTTATCTTGGAAGACTTGAACACATTAAAGTGACCAACAAAGAAGAAGGAAGAATAATTTCTTGCGTATTATTTATGTTTGAACTTGTGGAAACACGATACATACCTATGTTACTTTGAAAATTGATACGTGTGCTAAGGAGTGTCATATGTTCTAGAAGGCTCAGGCCTGTCTTGGGGAGTCGGGTGGTTCTCCTCACCTTTTAGCACCGTTAAATATTGTGTTCTTCCAAAATATTTTGTGCAACTATTCTATGAGTCGCCTTATTACCTAAATGTAATACCACTGTCCGGATTTATCTGTGGTGATCAGGGTGTCCATAGGTGTAGTTCAGAAAAAATTATTCCCGGCAACTTGGCTTATAACACTATTGACCCATGTATTCCAACCGGAATTAATATTGTTGATACTGATGATGACAATATGACACTGATAACATCACCACGGTATAGTATTAGTATCCGAAGTTGGAATGTGGCGGTGCTATGCAGTAAATGCAGTAATCCGGAATGGTTCGAGTTTGACAGCCTTTGAGATCTCGATGGTGCAAGAAACCTGGGCCAACAACCCTATGCATCTTAATGGGTTCAAGACCTTTCATTCCAAAGCAACTCCATCCAGTCACGGTAGATCAAAGGGCGGTCTCTGTGTTTACGTATCTAACAAATTGGCCACTACTAGTGCTAATGTCCATCCATCCAACTTGTTTTACCAAATTGTCCTGGTCGTGTGTATGACCTCTATTTCATTGATATTAGATAATTTTTACAATAATGCCCATGATTTGGACATAATAGATTCTCTCTGCCAACTTGATGAGGATTTGGAATCTATTCTGGACAAGGGCCCTAACGAAAAGATCCTGCTTTGGGGGGCGTTTTGAACATCCAACCCTGCCAATTGGTGGCTAAGTTTGGTTGGACTCCTTGGTATAGGTAATAGGTTGTAGGCGCCAATAGGTAATTACACCAATTATTTGTACAAACAAGCCTTATTAGTGACGGTGCTCAAGGTTTAGAGAGAACCACCTGCCTCTAAGTTCTGTGGCATAAGCAACAAGACATCATATATTGTATTGTTATTAATACATAAAACACAAGAAAATCAGTCTGAATGTTCTCATTTTCACTTTTTTCTTTTTTAATAGGTCCTCGTGTTTTCAATAAGTGAACAGTTCCCAAGCCAACATGTGTTTCGTCGCCACAGTATGGTTGTACATGCGACTTGTTCACGGCTGAACAAATTCACTTCAATTATATTTTAAATGTGGCGATAATTCCAAGCCACACTACTCCTGTGGCGTGAGGGGTGATCCTTGTAAGGACTGCTGTGCTGATTTCTGCTCCAACACCTTAAAATATCTGAATTGTATATATCCCAAATTCTGAGATTTCAGCCAAAAGCCGGCGATACGCGACCTCCCCGCCTCACGCCGGACTCCAAATGTGAGTGAATTGGTGGCTAATAAAGTTTGTGGTATGACCTCTGCAAAGGGTGACGATGTCACTCACTTTTCTCATTCCGGGTACGGAGAGAAACTCAATGAGCTGCTTTTTAAATATGATCTAGGCTTTAGTAATGAACTTGGAGGCAGCCCGGTTGTTGTACCCTGTACATTTGATGGCAGTTGAGGTAGGAGTGGCATTGATTTTCTCTTATTTTCTAAACGCTACTCCGCACTAGTTTTTAACTTTATACTACATACCTTCGCATTAAGTGATCATTTTCCACAGAATTTCTCACTGGATATTCGTCTTCAAGGTGAGCCTGGCATAGGGCAACCCACCCTTGCCGCTGAAAATATAGCACTCTCCTGTCTAAATGGCTTTGCCCTGTGCTGGTCCATGGTTGACCATCTCAATTTTACAGAAAATATTTACAAATCAGAGTAGGTCCTTCAAGGTCTGTCTGGACGAGACTACAGATGCCAACGCGGTTGTGGAGGCCTTTAGACATATTAGGGAGGAAATTAGTGCGGGGCTGACTACTAACCAGATCAGAGGGGCCATGAAAAAGCATGGGTGGTTTGACCATGCATGCACTCTTGCTCATAAGAAGTTAAAGTGGGCTTTGAAGGAGGTACCCAGGAATAACAGTAGTACAGTACTGCAGGCTGGCTTATAAGGAAGCTTTAAATCATCGTAAAAAGATTTGGAAAGAGGAGGCCTGTGATCATCTGCAGGAGGCAAGCCAGAACAAAGATTCTAAGTTCTACAGGCGTGTGGTAAATTCACCATTTTGCTGTGACGATGATGATAAACCTAGCATAGAGGTAGCAATCACAGAACAGGAATGGATGGCCCACTTTGCGAAACTATATATGGGCCCAAATGAAGTACAAGACAACTCTGTGACAGGGACGAGAGTTGTCTCCACTGGGCTTACCTTCTCATGGAAATATTTTGATTTTAACTTTACACTGGAGGAGGTGATACTGGCTCTCAGAGCGAGCAAGGGAGGAAAAGCACCTGGCCCCAACGGGATTCCGATTGCTATCTTTAAGGACAATATCGACCTCTGGGGTCCTCCCGTGAGCCTGGTTTTTAAGTCCTTTCGGGAAGTTCGTTTCCCAGTGTCATGGTCGGAATCACACATTGTACCAATATTTAAAAAGGGAAATCGAAACTGCACTGCACACTACAGACCCATCTCCCTGCTGGATTCTTTGATTAAGGTTGCGGGCAGTGTTGTGCTACACAGATTACAAGAGTGGGCAAACTGTAATAATATTTTGACCGACTTCCAATACCGCTTCTTCCAGGGTGTTGGGACCATATAGCAGGCTATTAACCTGAACCTGCTAGTGAGCAAATATACACAAATAAAAGGGGGCAATTTGTTTTTGGCCTTTGTGGACTTGTCCTCTGCATTCGATTGAGTGGTCCATGAAAAACGTTAGTCTATTATGACCTCCATGAGTGTTGACTGTGCCATCGTCAATTTTCTTAGATATTTGTATTCAACCAGTTCTGCCAAGATTCGATATGGTATGAATGGTGAATGCAGTAGCCCAGTTGACATCAAGAGGGGGGTCCGTCAGAGGTGTGTGCTCGCGCCTTTTTTATTTAATTTGTATATTAATGGCCTGGGTGGTACCCTTGAAGACTCCTGTATGGACCTGCCTCAATTGGCAACAGGCCAGAACCAGTATTATTGTATGCTGATGATGCGGTGCTCTTGACCCGCACCCCTAATGCTCTGCAACATCTTTTAGATAAATGTGTTAACTTCATGGAGAATATGGGTCTTTTAATCAATATAGGCAAAACGTATGTAATGAAAACTGGCCAAAAGTCAGCTAAGGGACATAACATTTTAATAGGAAACAAGACTTCACCTCAAACACTAACTTTTTCGTATTTAAGAATAATATTTGATAGTAATGGCAACTGGAAAAGCGCTGTAAAATCAAGAAGAATGCTGTTTCTCAGATCAATTGCGGGTCTGAGTAACTTTTCCAGGAAACTGGGACATAAACTCCCATGGGACATGTTGAGCATTTATAACGCCAAATGCCGGTCAATAGCGATGTAAGGTTCTGAATTGTGGGAACATGTAGACGTTGATTCTTTACAGCTGGTAGAAAATGGGTTTCTTAAAAACCTGTTAGGGCTTCCTAGCAGCCGTTCTAATTTTGTCTGTCATGCAGAACTGGGTATAACATATTTGGAGGACCTTATAAGGGTGCAGCCAGTCCTCCTCTGGCACAAATTATGGACATCAGATTATCCGAGTTTTGACAGAGCCATTTTACAAGATTGCTGCGGTGCTGATCATGCACTGAAAATAACGTGGTTGAAATACGTAAACAATTTCATGCATGATATCTGCCACTCTGAATACTATGCAAAGCCTGAATCTTTATTGCATATATCTAGAGAATCATTAAAAAGAATATGTTTGGACAACTTGGAGGAAAAAAGATTAACATTGGAACTTGTGAAGCCCACCATACAACATAATCAAATGGTACTGACCTGTTATACGATGCAACCGTATTTAATCGGTGTTTTAAATGCCCAACACAGATTTGTCTTGGCACGTTTCAGACTGGAAATTTTCCACCGCTTGACTAGTTTCCATAACATAAATAATTGGTCTTGTCGACTAACATGTTGTCCTTGTGACCAGATCTCCAAACAATCAATCATGTATTGTTTTTTTGTATATTTTATACTGACTTAAAGACTATTTTTATCAAGCCTTTGATGAAATCTTTAAATTTTAGACAATGTAGACCGGCCTATTTATTTTTACAATTGCTCCCGGATTTGTTTACATGTGTAGTAGTGGCAAGGTTTTTGAGGTCCGTTATCACCAGAAGGAAGTTCTTAACTGATGCACCCTAACTCTGTAAATGGTTTTTTTTAATCTGTTTTTAATGACTTGAATAACTTTCTCTTTTTACATTTGTACTGAACTACAAACTTTTATGATTCTTTGTATGAATCGAATAAAGTTAAATTGAATTGACTGCTTTGGACTTTGGAGCTGGATGGTGTCCTTGGATCTGCAGGACGTGTAATTTCAAATACCAGTCCCGCTGTCTCTCAGATGTAACCTATGGTTCAAGGACAGCCCCTCTCCCTTCCCTGCCTAAGCTCACTGTGGTGATGGATGTCTCACTGCTGGGTTAGGGAGGTGGTAATCAGAGGACTCTGTTCTCAAGTGGAAGACCAGCTCCATATAAGTGTGTTGTAGTTGCTGGCCATTCATCTGGTTCTGAAGGTCATCCTAGCCTTCTTTCAAGGGGAGGCTGGTGCAGGTTGTCAAGGACAACACCACTGCCATGTGGTATTGCAACACGCAGGGCAGAGTTGGCTGCTGTGCCAGAAGGCCCTGAAGTTTGTTGGAGCTACAGGGCATTTCTTTGATTGCAAACTACCTGCGTGATCCTTGAATTCCAGAGTGTACGAGCTAAGCAGGTGGTGTCTGGCAGATCACAAATGGCGTCTACATCCTGAGAATGGTGCAGGGTATCTTTCACCAATGGGTAGAACCCTAGCTAGACCTGTATGTGGCTGTCAAGAATGTGCAGTGTCCAAGACTGCGCTTTGGAGTTTCTGCAAAAACGCTCACTAGGATTCCGTTTGCAATGGAAAACGGGACTCCTGTATGCCTTCCCACCCATCACTCCCCTTTCCAGAGTTTTGAAAAAGGTTTGGAATCACTAGGCTAAAGTCACCCGAGTGGCTCTGGTTTGTGCCAGGAGAGTGTGGTACCTTGAACCTCTGGGCATAAGCACCTGTCCTCTGATCAGGCTTCCACTTTAAGAAGATCTTCTGTTGGAGCACCACAGAAGTGTTCTGTCCCAGAACATGTGCAATCTACACCTTCATGCGTGGATATTGAGTAGTGGCTGTTGACTGCTTTTGACTGCTTTTGATCTGCTGCCTGAAGTGGTGGATGCCATCCTTGCCGTCAGATGCCCTTCTAAGAAGTATATGTCCTGGTCTGTTAGCCAAAAGATTGACCCTTTACAAGTCGAGCTGTTAGATGCTCTTTTGTTAATTTTGTCTTTGGCTCAGGAAGGCCTTGCAGCAAGCACTATTAAAAGGTTTTTATCAGCCCTTTCGACCGTGTTATGTTTGCCAGACCAACAAGTCTTTTTTTAAATCACCTATTGTGTTAAGGTTTAACGGTTTTACACACATTTCCTTCCAAACCATTTGTGCGGCCACAGTGAGAAATTAATTTGGTCTTAACATTTCCTGTGTGGACGCTCTTCAGGTTGATGCATAGGCTAAACTGGTGACTTTATTCCACATTGGACAATCTGTCTTTCTGCCTGTGTGCATTATCACCCCTCGAAGAGGGGGAGTTTCAGCTGGGCCCCAAAAAGGCTTGAAGCTTTTAAATTGATCATACCTAAGAACAACGTGCAGACTATCAGCATTTGTAGGGTACTCCGGGCCTAAGAAAAGGACTGCTGTGAAGAAAAGGACACAGGTTAGGTGAAGTTTGCTTTGCATTAAGATCTGCTACGCCGTGACCAAGAGGCAGCTCCAAGAAGGTCAGTCTTTGGCCTTGTTCCTCTATATGGTCGTGAAACTCCTCAGTGACTTACAATATCCTTATTATGTACTGCAGGTGATACTTTACCGCATATATTGTAGTAAGTTGTGACTTCTCTAGTCCTCTTTAAAGAAATGACGTAGTTGATCAAGTGTAATAAGTCATTACGCTTGGATTGTGACATCATTATGCATGCTGCCAAGTTGAAAGTCATGTCTCATAAAATAATTGCAGCTGCAGTTTAAACAAGTAAAACCGAGAACTAATTTTTTTGATCCTCTGTCTTGTTTTTCTAAAATAAACGGTGATCAGCAGAAAGGATTTATTTATGCTTACATATTTATTTTTTGCTCTCTATAGTTAATTTCAGGAAAACAAAAATCTGTTTCTATGTATTTTCAGGTGCTGCATGTTTTTAATCTGACTTATTTAATTGATTTTACTATCTTTTTGCAAACCTTGCTATTTGCTTGGTGGGTTTACTTTCATAGTACAGATTTTGCTTTATTCATTCTTGCAATCATACTATCGCTTTCTGACGAAGGAAAAAAATAATACCAAGGAGTTAAGTTGGTTGTGGGAAGGTTGATGATGTGACAGTGTATTATAATGAATAAAATACTCTCTGTAGTATATTGAATGGATATTGCAAATCATCTCGAAGTTCCATAATTGCAGAAAGGAATCTGACCGTCAACCTTGTTACTCTAGATTATGATGAAATTCTTCAGTGCCATCCAATGGGCTTATAATGTACAGAAGGGGTTACTTCATTTCAAATATAATTTCTTTGCCCTCTCCTTTGGCTCTGGGCATTAACACTGGAGGCAGCCTGCAGTTGCCAGTACATACTGTTGCAGCAGGATTGATCTCTGTATTGCAAATAATTGTTAGAATTATTCATGTTTCCATTTATTTTCTTTTAACTCTGCAAGGCAAAGTAAATATGCACCACTTTATAATTCATTGTTAAGATAACATTGTATTATTGACCAGATACTGCTGTGTGCACCAATGGTTTTCTTCACTGAATCCTGTATTTCCCCATACTGTTCTTTCTTAGTTCTGTTGGTGCATTTCTCAGATTACATTTTTTCCTTATGAAATAATTTAACATATCTATTAACTTTTAGCTGATATCAAGAAAGGGGTTAAGCCGATCGTTGTTTTCTGCCACAAAAAAATGGTTTAGCGGTGGGAAGGTTCCTGAGAAAAGCATTAATGAACTGAAGAATACATCTGGTTTGTTGTAAGTACATTTCTTTTTCTATGACCTCCATTTTTATAATAGATGATTGCTTACTTTCAGTTATGATTTAAACATGCCATTTAACAGAGTATAGATGTAATTTTCTTAATGGTAAATCAGTAATTTCTTCATGCTTGCAGCTTGAATTGAATGATAAACATAACTTTTATTTATTTTAATCTATTTGTTTTAATTATTCTTAGCTTTCCAAAGATGTGCTTTATTTCCAGCAAATTAATTTAGTGAGTCCTACTAGGGGCTGTAATGTATTACTGTTTTCATTGTGTAATTTACAGGTCATCGTAATCCGCAATAAAAATACAGTCTGCTTAACTGAGACAACTTCCTCTTTTTCACTTTTTTCCCTGAATTAATTTTGATGTGCTTCACATTAAGATGGCAAGACTGAAATTCATGGATTGGTCTGGGATCATGTGTTTTGTTAAGTTTAGAATCTTCCCTTAGCAATGTTAAATTATGTCCTTCATTTCCTTGTGTGAGTCTGTGTGTATGTATGTATTTGTGTGTATGTTCTGGTGGTCGCCAGTAGGTAGTTATAGTTAGGACCTAGCTCCTATGGACCGAGCATTTTTTGTTTTGCTAAGCTTCACATAATTTTCAAACCTAGTTTGCCAATCACTTTAGCTGCTGTCTGAAACGTTTTCGGGTGATCTCCCAAGTGGGGGCTGAGAAAAGAGTGGTTCCCCAAAATGCTATTCCCCCATGCAGTTTCCCATGGACATTTTAGATACAACTACAGCCCGAACTGCTGAATGGAATTTCATCAAATTTGGCAGAAAGTTTGATCCTGGGCCAGAAAGTGTGCTTGTTGTAATTAGGTGTAAATCTGTTCAGTATTTTTAGAGTTATTAAAGCACAATTATGTATGTATATTCTAGAGACGCAGATCCGTAGATCCATGCGCCAACAGCAATGCAGTGATTAGCTGGCCGTTGCCTGAAAGGAAAGTTGTGGCTGTGGCTGCCATTTTGTGTATCGGGACTCGGTCCTGGGGGAAAAATAAAAGTAAAAGTAAAAATTGATAGAAGTGGTCAGGGTAGAGGTACCATGACCCCATGGAACTGATAAAGGGGTCTGTAAGGGACACCTCATGGGCAATAAATTGGCCAAAATGTTTTTTTTTGGGTACTCAAAGATCCGGTAATCCGCTGCGATTCTCCACGTGGCCCCCTGTGTGAATCTGCGACGGATTCACAGAACCAGTGCGCAATAATTTGTTTTTAGAATCAAACATTTTATTAAGCGGACCAAACAGCTTCATACACAGCCCAGCTGCCTACATCTGATAGCCAGCAGGGCATAGGCCAATAAGATCCATACACAGCGTCTGGGTCTACAACCCGGAGGTCGACCCCGCGTTAATGTGACATCGCTGCCGCCCCACCGAGTGCAATGCACCCGCTATTTTAAGTAAGAAAAATCCACAACAAACAAGGTAACATAAACCCCTCCATCCCCCCCATCCTCTGCCCCCCAACCCCCCCCCCCACTCCGCATCAGCGCTATCTAACTCCCTCTGAGTCCCAAGGGCCGCTCCCCTCCTCAAGTAGAAGCCCTCCAAAGCTCAGGTGTGTGGCGTGGCGCCAACCGGGGCTAGAGGGATAAGTTGTAGGATTTGTAGGTACTTCGGGCACGTTACCTCACGAAGATCTTTAGACAAGAGCCGTAGGAACGGTGTCCACAGGGTAGCATATTCCGAACCCTTCCCATCCATACCTAGGGAGAGGTGCTCCATGGCCAGGAGGTGCCACAGACGTTGAAGCCAGTCCCGCAAGTCCGGGATCACCGGGGAGCCCCACTGCGCCAGGAGCACCTGCCGCGCTGCGAGTAAGGCTAACGCGGTTTGCCTGCCAGGGAGCGAGCGCAAGGGAGAGAATTTAGGATGGGGAGCCCTAGTAAGGTGTGTTCAGGGAGTCGAGGCAATGTGATCTGAAACGCAGTGTCCAACTCATCCAGTACAGATGACCAGTAGTGTTCTAATTTCGGGCAGCGCCACAGCAGATGCGTCAGATTGCCAGACATCCCACAACCCCTCCAACAGCGACCTGATTTAGCTGTGTCCCACTGCTTGACCCGCGCTGGCGTGTAATACCAATATGTTGCTGTTTTGTATGCCGATTTGGTCCCCGCTGTGTTAGAGGTCGTATGATGTGCGCGGTAGAACACTTGCTCCCACTCTTTAGTCGAGAAGGGACGACCCAATTCCGTCTCCCAACGCACTTGTGCTTTCGTCCGCTGCTTCCGGGAGCAGCACAAGATCATGGCATACAGTTCCGATATAAGGCTCCGGTCATCCTTCTTGCCGATGAGCCATTGTTCAAAAGTCGTGAACGGTCGCGACATAAGGGCTACGTTGGCTGGCCGGGTCACCCAGTGCGCCACTTGCGCGTGATAGAAGGCATCCTCCTCATCCAGGGGGAAATAGTCTGCCCGCAATACAGGGAACGGGATAAGCCCATCCAAGTCAAAGAGCATACCCGCTCTCTTGGAACCTTTTTCGCGGCAGCGATGAAAAATCGGCGAAGCACGACCTGGTGGAAAGTCAGGGTTGTCCACTATTGGCGTCACTGGAGAAGGGAAAGAGGTCCACCCCTTACGGAGCACTAGCTGGTCCCAGGCCCCCAGCGTCTGAGACGTAACCGGGGAGGAGTACAGGCCCCACAACCTACTTTTACGCGGCAACCAAAGCTCCCGCCAGATGTTACAGCCTGCAACCGTTTGGTTCATGAAGAGCCATTGTTTACTGGACATGGGCCTGTCACACTCCACTATATATCGGAGACAGGACGCCTGAAAGTACGCCAGGAGCTGAGGGAAACCCAGACCCCTGCCGCCTTCGGGGAGGTGATAGTGGCGAACGGAGCACTTGGTCGCTTGTTGTTCCACAGGAATTTATTAAGCATTCGCTGGAGAACCTTCAACATGCCTGGGGGCGTCGTTAGGGGCAGCATCTGAAACAGGTAGAGTATTCTAGGGAGGATGGTCATTTTAATGGCAGCCAGCCTACCAAACCATGCTAAATTGGGGCGGGACCAGCCCGAGAGGGACTTGGCGTCCTGTTCCTTTAGCACAGAGTAATTCAAGGAGAGCGTTCTGAGCAGGGTCGGAGCCAGACGAATACCAAGGTACGTGAGGTCGGAGTGCGACCAGTGGAACTCGAAGTCCCTCCGTAGATCCTCCACATCCGTGGACGGGATTGAAATGTTGAGGATTTGAGATTTAGAAAAGTTAACCTTGAACCCTGCCGCCGTATGAAAAGCACGTAGTTCTGTAGATAAATGTCGCAGGGAGGTGAAGGGGTCCTGCACTGCCAGAATAACATCGTCCGCATATAGGCTTATGTTCGAGGCATGTGGGCTGCTGAATTCATATCTTGTGCATAGATCGCCGCCTAGTGTTGGGTCCGGATGATTGCACATTGTTGTCCTGGAAGAGTCTTCGAAGTATCACGAGATAGGTGGCTCCTCCCCTGGACTACAGTGCGCATGGGCATCGACTCCATCCTCAGATTGTTTTTTTCCGCCATTGGGTTCGGATGCATATTGGTTAACTCAAGTTCGGAATCGATAGAAAACTTTCTTTTTGGCCTAAAGGCCTTTAGTTATCGTCGGTATTGTCTTGCGATCGATGCCCAGTTCTTGTTCCAGCTCGGGTTCCGAGCCGAACCTCCAGAGGAGCCGCGTGGCTTTTCGACGCCCGAGGCCTTATCGACGAACCATCATGGAACGGAGCCCGTTCAAGAGGTGTCCCGTTTGCAACTCTAAGTATCCTCATATCGACGTCCACCCGGTGTGCAACAAGTGCCTGTCTCCCGATCACGATGAAGCCAGCTGTATGGCTTGTTCTCGTTTCCGCTCCAAGAAGACGATTCGACTTCGACGCGCAGCGCGCAAGGAGGCCCAGCAGACGGCACCTGACCCGGTGAACATTTTTGATACCGAAGAGGATGAGGGAGTCGAGCAGGAAGTTCAAGAGTCTGATCCTGCATCGGAGATAGACTCCAACTACGACGCAGATGTCGAGATGCTCGATATTGATGAAGTCGTCGACGAGGTAGGAGACGACGATGTGGCCTTTGGGGCCGTAGAAGATAGCTCGGGCGAAGAGCTAGACCCGATCGTTGGTACGGGGTCAGAGAACAAGACACTCAATAAGGCTCAGGTCGAGGGATCGCCACATGGCCTTACCCAAGATCGTACACTTGGTTCTACGGCCTCGCCTCAGGGCCCGGCTACGGACACTTCTAGGGAGCCAATGGTTGACCGATCGAAACCGAAAGAGAAAGCATCGGTGTCTACACAACCGAAAGCACTGGAGGCAAAATCGAAACCAAAAGTGCGTATTGCTTTGGTCGGCTCGAAGTCCTCCGAGCTATCAGCGCCGACGAAGCAGAAGAGTGTTATCGACCCGGTGAGGTCGCTGAAGGGTATCGAGCCGAAGACTGCGACACCGAAACAATTGGTCAAGGGCGTCGACCCGAAAAAGTCGGCGTCGAAGGCCGTCGACACAGCTAAAGGACTCGGAGCTCAGAAGGTTCTAGATCCTATGCGTCGACCAGATAAGGCTAAAGGCGGTACACATGATAAGGCTAAAAGCGGTACGATCCTCGAGCCCACACCTGGTGGTGCCTCGAAGGAACCCGTCGAGTCGACACAGCCGTCCGCCTCCTTCTCCAAGCTGGTGTCAGAATCGCTGAAACGCATTAAAGAGAAGGCTTCTACTGTCGGACCGACAGACACTCCAACACCGAAGCCTACCACTAAACCTCAAAAATCGTCGGCGCCCATCCAGTTCACACTGCTGCCGAAAGTGGTACCTAAAGCCTTCGCCCCTAAACCGGCCGTCGAGGCGTCCAAGAGGGTGTCCACGGGGCCGAAACCTGCAACTGCGGAACTTGTCACACAGCATCGACAGCCCCCGCTTGAAGAGCAGTCGAGGCAATTCATCGACGCAGACACGGGTAGACTTTCTCTTTATGACCGAAAGATCGCCCCTGAACAGCCTATGGAGTCCTATAAAATTCCATTGAAAAAGAAGAAGGATTCTGCTACATCACCTCTTCTTGTTGAGCCTATTTCACCACATGGCCAAGTCACTGCTCCTATCTCGCCAACTTACTCGGATGTGGAGACAGGGGAAGGTGACAATGAGGAGTACAGTTATCCTATAGACACTGATCCTGAAGATCACAATGAACCCTGGGCGGACGCTACTGACCCAGGAGATCCTCTCACTGCCCCAGACAGTCAGTTGTATGCTGTGAAAACCTCGCCTACTGAAGACTCAGCGGCGTTTAATGCGCTTATTGAAAGGGCAGCCAAAAATCATGATGTCCAGCTCCATGCTGACCCTATTGAAGTGGATTTTTTGTTTGACACCTTCTCCACCTCAGAGAGAACTGTCAAGACTCAACCAATGCTAAAGGATGTCTTAAAACATGCTGCAGACATTTTTAAAGGAAACACCAGAGCAAGGGTGATGAACCCCAGAATTGAAAAAAGTACAAACCAGCACTAGGGGACCCCACCTATATCAAGGGACAATTGCCGTTGGACTCTCTAGTTTCAAATGCCCAGAAGAGGGCAAACTCGCAAACAACGGGTGATGCTTCTCCCCCTGACAAGGAATCTAAAGTGCTAGAAACATCAGGGAAGAGGGTGGCAGCTCAAGCGGCCAATATCTGGCGCATTTCCAACACTCAAGCACTCTTAGCCAGATATGACAGGGCTCATTACGATACACTTGAAACCCTGTTACAACACTTGCCAGATGAATATAAGGAGGCAGCAGAGATGCTCATTCAGGAAGGGAAGCTTATATCAAATGCATCTATCAAGTGTGCGCTGGACGCAGCAGACACCGCAGCCAGGGCAATTAACACAAGTGTAATGTTGCGCCGACATGCCTGGCTTAGAATCTCCGGTTTCAAGCCCGAGATGCAAACCACCATACTAAACCAGCCTGTGAACCCTGACCACTTATTTGGACCACAGGTGGACACCACCTTGGAAAAGATCAAAAAGGACACAGACTGCAAAGTCTATGGGGGCTCTACAGTCCCAGCAGTTCAGGGGTAGTTCTTTTCGTAGCTCAAACAATAGAGGACTTTCCAGAGGCCCGCTGTCGCAGCAGACACAATACAATAAAGGAGGCACGCAAACCACCTACACCAAACAAAGTAGAGATGGCTATCGTGGAAACAGCACCTAGGGTAGAGGTCGTGGAAACAACAGCTCCCGATCCTCCGCCGCTAACAAACAGTGACGCCTTGTCACTGCCCCCCGACCATGCCACACCAGTCGGGGGGAGACTGCAACAGTTCCTACCAGTCTGGACGTCCATCACTACAGACAGGTGGGTGAGAAAGCTTATCCAGTACGGTTATTGTCTGGAGTTAACGTCCACTCCACCCGACATGCCCCCAAGACACTGTCCTATGTCCACAGAGCATTTGCACTTATTGCAGCAGGAGGTACTCGTCATGCTGCAAAAAGGAGCGATAGAGCTCGTGCCTGTGGAGGAAAGAGGTACAGGGGTGTACTCGCTGTACTTCTTAATCCCAAAAAAGGACGGGTCCCTCAGACCCATACTAGACCTCAGGTCCCTAAACCAGTAAATCCTATCAGAACACTTTCACATGCTCACATTGCAGCAGGTTCTACCGTTACTCAGTCAAGGAGATTTCCTAGCAACATTAGATCTGAAGGATGCATATTTCCATATTCCGCTACACCCGTCACACAGAAAATACCTCAGATTCACCATTCAAAATCAACATTATCAATTCAAGGTCCTCCCTTTCGGAGTGACGACGGCACCCAGGGTGTTTACAAAGTGCCTGGCGACAGTGGCTGCACACCTACGGAGACAAAATGTTCACGTCTACCCTTATCTGGACGACTGGCTTATCCAGGCGAAGTCGGCCAAGCAGTGTGCCGCCCACATGTCCCACACCATTCACCTTCTTCACGATCTGGGATTTTCCCTGAATTATCCAAAGTCCCACCTTCAGCCTGCCCACGTACAGCAGTATCTGGGCACGACAATAGATACTCTGGCAGCCAAAGCACAGCCAAATTCAGTGGGAATCAACAGCATTCAATTGCTGATACAAAAATTCAGACCACAACGCTCGTTTCCGGCACGAGTGTTCATGCAGTTGATAGGCATGATGGCCTCCTGCATCTTCATAGTCCCGCACGCGAGACTACATATGCGTCCGCTTCAGGAGTGCTTAGCACGTCAGTGGAACCAGGCTCACGGACAGTTGAAAGACCTAGTGTTGGTGACCGGTCGTGCATACAACTCTCTGCATTAATGGAATCCACAAAACCTTTGCAAAGGCCGACAGTTCCAGGAGCCTGTGCCACAAATTATTCTGACCACGGACGCATCTCTCCAGGGATGGGGAGCTCATGTACTCCAATACACAGTCCAGGGACTATGGACAGCGCAGCAAAAGAAGATGCACATCAACCTTCTAGAATTGATGGCTATCTTCTTGGCAATGAAAGCATTCAAAGTACATCTGTGCAACAAGGTTGTGTTGATCCGGACGGACAACATGACGGCCATGTACTACATACAAAAGCAGGGAGGTACACACTCTCCAAAGTTGTCTCATCTGGCTCAGAGCATGTGAAAGTGGGCCATTCAGAGAAACATCTTCCTCATGGCGGAACACCTCCCGGGCAAGGACAATCAGATAGCCGACCTGCTCAGCAGGCACAGCCACCAAATGCACGAGTGGGAGATACATCCATCCGTACTCCACCCGTACTTCCAGCAGTGGGGTCATCCACAGATAGACCTGTTCGCCACAAAGGAAAACGCCAAATGCCAAAGCTTTGCCGCCAGGTTTTCACACCCACAGTCGCAGGGCAATGCGATATGGATGAACTGGTCAGGCAGATTTGCGTACGCTTTTCCCCCAGCACCTCTAATACCGCTGGTGGCACGCAAGCTGAAGCAACACTCGATGACACTCATCCTGGTTGCTCCAACGTGGGCACGCCAACCATGGTACACCACTTTTCTAGAACTATCCGTGGTACCGCATCAAAGGCTGCACCTCACGCCCAGGCTTTTGACGCAGAAGCATGGCGACATTCAGCATCCAGATCCGCAACAGCTCAACCTGGCGATCTGGCTCCTGAGGTCTTAGAGTTTGGCTACCTCAACTTGCCTCCCGACTGTATGGATATCATACGAGAGGCAAGAAAGCCCACCACCAGAGCATGTTATGCGGCAAAATGGAAGCGGTATGTCATTTATTGTGCAGACCACAACATCAACCCGCTAGATGCCTCTACTCACAACATCATTTGTTATCTGTTACATCTATACAAATGCAATCTAGCCTATGCTTCCATTCGTATACATTTGTCCGCAATAGCAACTAATCTCCAAAACAGGCAGCATCTCTCGCTTTTCAGAGTACCTGCCATTAAAGCCTTTCTGGAGGGACTCAAACGAGTTATTCCTCCCCGGACCCCACCAGCTCCTGAATGGAACCTAAATATGGTCCTCACCAGACTGATGGGTCCACCTTTTGAGCCTCTACTCTCATGCGAGATTCAGTTCTTGACGTGGAAAGTGGCTTTCCTGATAGCAATCACATCGCTGCGACGCGTTAGTGAACTCCAGGCACTAACTATCCAAGAGCCATTCATACAGATTCACTCCAACAGGGTGGTACTCCGTACTAACCCTAAGTTTCTTCCTAAGGTAGTTTCACAGTTCCATATCAATCAGACTATAGAACTGCCAGTGTTCTTCCAAAATCCAGAGTCAGTGGCGGAGAGACAGCTCCACACACTAGACGTCAAGAGAGCTCTAATGTACTACATAGATAGGACCAAAGCTTTTCTGAAAACAAAACAGCGGTTTGTTGCCTTTTCGCCACAACACAAAGGCAACCCCATTTCCAAAGCAGGTATAGCCAGGTGGATCGTTAAGTGCATTCAAATTTGGTATCAAAAAGCCAAGCGCACATTAACGGTTCCCCCACGGGCCCACTCCACGCGAAAGTTGGGGGCCTCCATTGCTTTCCTTGGAAATATTCCTTTAGAAGACATATGTAGAGCAGCCACATGGTCAACCACACACACATTTACAAAACACTACTGTGTAGATGTGCACTCCAAACAGCAGGCAGCTGTAGGGCAGGCTTTTCTAAAAACACTTTTTCAAACTGCTACAGCTGGCACAGGTGGCCGACGCTAATGGAGGGACTGCTATGTATTCTATGCACAAGATATGAATTCAGCAGCCCACATGCCTCGAACCGAATATGCTACTTACCAGTATGCATCTGTTCTTGGCATGTACGGCTGCTGACATTCATATCGCCCGGCGCCTGTAGCGGCTGCAGCACTTACAATTACTCTTAGCATGGTCATCACTCACGGTGTTACACTCCATCTTTGCCACAATGGCTAAAAACAATCTGAGGATGGAGTCGATGCCCATGCGCACTGTAGTCCAGGGGAGGAGCCACCTATCTCGTGATACTTCGAAGACTCTTCCAGGACAACAATGTGCAATCATCCGGACCCAACACTAGACGGCGATCTATGCACAAGATATGAATGTCAGCAGCCGTACATGCCAAGAACAGATGCATACTGGTAAGTAGCATATTCGTTTATGCACATCAGCCCCAAAGCGGATACCCAAAATACTAGCGTGCAACCTGATCCTCTGCGCAAAAGGCTCCATATAAAGCGCGAAAAGATGTGGCGAAAGGGCACACCCCTGCCGCGTCCCCCTGGTGATGGGGAAGGGAGCCGACTTACAGCCATTGACCCTAACCACCGCTGTGGGGGCATCATAAAGGCACTGGACCCAGCGCAGAAAGTTGTCACCTAAGCCAAATGCACCAGACATTCACCTTTTGCTGCACCACAGACTGCCATACCCCACCGCACACGTCGCCGCTCACCTCCGTGGACAGTTCCCGTGAGGGCCAGGCACGATCACTGTCCGTGAATTCCAGGCCCCACTAGGCCGCTATCTGCCCCAACGCTGGACCCCGGCCAGCAGTCCGGTTCAGGCCTTTCAACCTCCAACCTCAGCACTCACCCCCACAGCTCATGGTCTGTCGGGACCACCCCTCAGGCTCCTCTGCTCTCCGCGGGCCGCCACCAGAATGTCGCCCCGCCACCTTCCACAGCCCTGGTCAGCATGCCGTCAGGCTACCTCCTCTGTCTCTCACCTCCTCAGCTATCTTCCGGACGGGACAGGTCGGATCTTCTCCCCCTGTGAGGGTCCACCACTACACCTCGGCTGACGAGGACCAAAACGTGTTCCAGGGGCGTTGCAAGGTGGGTCAGCCGTTGCTCCCGTACCTTCAGGGCGCAGGGCCTCGAGCGTCAACACACACCGGCTGGGCGCGTGAATGCCGGTCTCAAATTCTAGCGCTGCGGGGATGCCGCGGGCTGCACCGGGAAGGTAGGCCCACACAGGCCCAAAAGCCCCAGTCTTGAGTAGGCGATGTCGTTGAGCCTCCGCTCCTCCGTGCTCAGTGCCCGCAGACAGCCCCACACACGCTCTGACGACGGGAATTACAGTCGCCGCACTTCCCAGCGTGTTCCTCCGCCGCCCACAACAACCAGAGGCGCCGATTCCGCAGGCCCCCGTCCGGGCAACTCCTCCACTGCGCCGCACACTCCTACACGAGCCCCTTGTCACCAGGCCCCACGCCGGCGTTACAGCCCGCTCCGCCAGTTGCGGCGGATCACCGGGTCAGCAAGCAAAATGGCACCACCAGTCGATCTTATTCAGCAGCGGGACCCCAGGCAGGCTAGAATCACGGGCAGATGGGGGCCCCAAGAGGGTGCTGAACAAGGCTGAAGATTTCGAGGCGCCGGAGGGACTCGGAAGCACGTCCTACTCCGTCGTCATCTTGGCCACGCCTCCAATAATTTGTTTTTAAAAAAAGACCCACTCACACCCCCACACAACTACTCACATCTACTCACACAGACCAGTGCACACTCATACAGTCACTTACATGCCTACTCACAGACCCACACAGCCACTCAAATGCCCACTTAAAGCCATTAACACACACCGATCCCCACTCACAGCCAACAACACACACACCCAACCACACATACATACAGCCACACACCCTTACACTCACTCACACACCCATACAGTCATTGATACATCTACTCAGAGAGCCCCTCACAGACCCACACAGGCACCCACACAGGCACTCAGACACCCACTCACAGCCATGTACATGCCCACGCAACCACTCGCACACCTGTACACCCACTCACAGACCCACCAAACCACTCACTCACTCACCCACACACCAAGTCACACACTCACACACCCACCACACATCCATAGAGCAACTCACGCCTGTCCACAGACCCCCACAGCTACTCACAGACCCCCCCACTCTCAGACCCACTCACAGACCCACCCACTCACAGACCCACCCACTCACAGACCCACCCACCCACAGACCCACCCACCCACCCACAGACCCACCCACCCACAGACCCACCCACAAACCCACCCACCCACCGACCCACCCACCGACCCACCCACTGACCCACCCACCCACTCACTGACCCACCCACCCACCCACTCACCCACCCACCCACCCACCCACTCACCCACCCACCCACCCACCCACCCACTCACCCACCCACCCACCCACCCACTCACCCACTCACCCACCCACCCACCCACCCACTCACCCACTCACCCACTCACCCACCCACCCACTCACCCACCCACCCACCCACCCACCCACTCACGGAGCCACCCACCCACCCACTCACTCACGGACCCACCCACCCACCCACTCACTCACGGACCCACCCACCCACCCACCCACTCACTCACGGACCCACCCACCCACCCACCCACTCACTCACGGACCCACCCACCCACCCACCCACTCACTCACGGACCCACCCACCCACCCACCCACTCACTCACGGACCCACCCACCCACCCACCCACTCACTCACGGACCCACCCACCCACTCACTCACGGACCCACCCACCCACCCACTCACTCACGGACCCACCCACCCACCCACCCACTCACTCACGGACCCACCCACCCACTCACGGACCCACCCACCCACTCACGGACCCACCCACCCACTCACGGACCCACCCACCCACTCACGGACCCACCCACCCACTCACGGACCCACCCACCCACTCACTCACGGACCCACCCACCCACTCACTCACGGACCCACCCACCCACTCACTCACGGACCCACCCACCCACTCACTGACCCACCCACCCACCCACTCACTGACCCACTCACTGACCCACCCACCCACTCACGGACCCACCCACCCACTCACGGACCCACCCACCCACCCACCCACTCACTCACGGACCCACCCACCCACTCACGGACCCACCCACCCACTCACGGACCCACCCACCCACTCACGGACCCACCCACCCACTCACGGACCCACCCACCCACTCACGGACCCACCCACCCACTCACTCACGGACCCACCCACCCACTCACTCACGGACCCACCCACCCACTCACTCACGGACCCACCCACCCACTCACTCACGGACCCACCCACCCACTCACTCACGGACCCACCCACCCACTCACTCACGGACCCACCCACCCACTCACTGACCCACCCACCCACCCACTCACTGACCCACTCACTGACCCACCCACCCACTCACTGACCCACTCACTGACCCACCCACCCACCCACTCACTGACCCACTCACTGACTGACCCACCCACCCACCCACTCACTGACCCACCCACCCACTCACTGACCCACCCACCCACCCACTGACCCACCCACAAACCAGCCCACCCACAAACCAACCAACCAACCCACTCAATCGCTCACAAACCAACCCACTCAATCGCTCACAAACCAACCCACTCAATCGCTCACAAACCAACCCACTCAATCGCTCACAAACCAACCCACTCAATCGCTCACAAACCAACCCACTCAATCGCTCACAAACCAACCCACTCAATCGCTCACAAACCAACCCACTCGCTCACAAACCAACCCACTCGCTCACAAACCAACCCACTCGCTCACAAACCAACCCACTCGCTCACAAACCAACCCACTCACTCACAAACCAACCCACTCACTCACAAACCAACCCACTCACTCACAAACCAACCCACTCACTCACAAACCAACCCACTCACTCACAAACCAATCCACTCACAAACCAACCCACTCACAAACCAACCCACTCACAAACCAACCCACTCACAAACCAACCCACTCACTCACAAACGAACCCACCCACAAACTAACCCATCCACCCACAAACGAACCCACCCACCCACCAACCCACCCACCCACCCACCAACCCACCCACCCACCCACAAACGAACCCACCCACCCACAAACGAACCCACCCACCCACAAACGAACCCACCCACAAACGAACCCACCCACAAACGAACCCACCCACAAACGAACCCACCCACAAACGAACCCACCCACCCACAAACGAACCCACCCACAAACGAACCCACCCACAAACCAACCCACCCACAAACCAACCCACCCACAAACCAACCCACCCACAAACCAACCAACCCACCCACAAACCAACCCACCAACCCAGACCCACAAACCAACCCACCAACCAACCAACCTAACACCCACCCACCCACTCACAAACCCACCCACCCACAAACCCACCCACCCACTCACAAACCCACCCACCCACTCACAAACCCACCCACCCACTCACAAACCAACCCACCCACAAACCAACCCACCCACAAACCCACCCACCCACTCACAAACCAACCAACTCACTCACAAACCCACCCACTCACCCACCCACCCACCCACCCACCCACCCACCCACCCACCCACCCACTCACCCACTCACCCACTCACCCACTCACCCACCCACCCACAAACCCACCCACATCATCCACCCATCAACCCCACCCACCCACCCGCGATCTCCGGTGTTTTTCCAGCCGTAGTCCGATAGCTCAGTTACCCCATTTCCTGAGCGTTCCCAACCACAGATAACAGAGCCTCATGTGCAACAAGAGACAAGAGGGCCGAGATCACCCTCCGTGCACCCTTCTAGGTGGATGTTGCCTCTACATCATTGGCAGAAATCTTTAACGGTGCAGGTGCGAGAACCGCTGGATTACTCTATCCCCCTGCACAGGTCACTACTGGCTCAGTTGGTGCAAACAGTAGACCTCTCTTCAACTGACTCCCTGAGGGGTCGAGATCGTGTTTGAATAGCGTCTCCATCTACTAGGAGGAGGTCTGCAACACATAGTCAACGTAGAAGACACAGATCGCCTACGTGGCCATTGTCCTTGACTCCTTCAAACAGGGACTATTCACCTACCTTAAGACAGTCCACCTTCAAGAGTCTCCCTGGTGGATGATGTTAGTACTTTTCAAGACGTTCTTGCCAATGGGGCAGCAAAATTGAGCATTGACATGCCTACCCATCAAAACTCCTCCGCTGTGATTTTTGAAACTTTGTACCAAAGATCAGCGATTAGGTCGTTATTGCCTTTGGTACCTGGGCTTGTTCAGCCGGTCATGGACGTGTTTCTCACACCTGCAATACATAAGAATGCCCCAGCAAGGATCTTAAAAAAGTACAGGCCTCCAGAAGAGGATCCACTATTCCTTAGAGAAGATCCATCTCCGGATTCTGTGAACATCGTGGCTGCGAAAAATACGCGCCAGTGACCTCCTCCTCCTCCTCCTCCTCCTCCTCAACAGTGCCTCCGGATAAAGCAAGCAGAACCCAAGAAGTTTGTGGCACTTCGGTGTCCATGTTAAAGATTTCTAGCGCCTCCGCTCTCTTAGGGCAGTATGATAGGGCCCTGTGGGACTCTTTAGAAAAATTTAAAGGCAAACTTCCCAAGGAGGATCGCAGAGATTTTGAGGCGGTATTAGAAGAAGGAGGTTTGGTAGCGAACCAGAATATTAGCGCTGCAGCTGAGAAACCCCATCTGCTCATTCTTATGCACATGGGATTTATGCCAGATGCTCATCCTGGCTTTGGCTCACTGCACTGAAGCCCGAAGCGCAGCAACAGATTCTAAACATCCCTTTCTCTGGGAGTTCCCTATTTGGCATACACAAAGACGATGAGATGAGCAGAATGAAATCAGAGCTAGATACCTTGAAGACAGTAGGCCTTGAAAAGAAAAAGCAGTTCCGCCACAGATACAGACCATACGACCGCAGGCCATTCAATCAGAGGGTTACAAACCCCTCAGTGGTAGAGGCATCAGCAGCAACATCATCAATCCAGAACCCATTATTAGGGGCGTCGCCCTTCCCTTGGGAGAGGGGCCCCACGCCAAATTACCACATCAGTAAAAACCCCATCAAAACAATGAACGCTCACTTCCCCCATTGCCGTTTCCTACTCCAGTATAAGCTACCACCTGCAAGAGTGGCGCAACATCACAAGAGAGCAATGGGTGTTCAGTATGTTGCAGAATGGGTACTCTCTACGTTTTTGTCATCCACCACTGGCTGTCGCGCCAGTGAAAGCTGCATGCCACCAGTACTACAGCAGGAAATATTCACCCTCCTACGAAAATTGGCTGTTGAGGAAGTTCCTGCCTCTCAACCAGGACAAGGAGTGTACTTACGGTATTTTTGGGTGAAAAAGAAAGGTCAAAAGGCAGAATTAACACCTATCTTAGATCTGCGCACTCTCAACAAATCCATCCGGAGGGAAAAGTTTTGCATGTTGACTCTCCAACAAATATATCTGCATCTCCAACAAGGGGGCTGGATGTGTTTGATAGATCTGCAAGATGCATACTTTCAAGTTCCAGTCACCCTCCGTCACCGGAAATTCCTACGCTTCATGGTAAGATCCAAGCATTACCATTTCAAGGTTCTTCCCTTGGGGTTGAAGTCAGGTCCTCAAGTGTTTACCAAATACATGACCGTAGTGGCAGCTGCTGTATGGCGCCAGAGACTGTTTGTTTACCCTTACCTCGACGACTGTCTTCTAAAGGGTCCATCCCCCACAGTATTGGAGGACACACTACCAATACTGTCAAAGCTTTTTGCAGTGGCTGGGCCTTCATGTCAATTTCGAGAAGTCGATTCAAAATCCTACTCCAAGAATACACTATCTGGGTGTGACAAAAGACTCCACAGTAGGAAAAGTGTGTCCTTCAGAGGAGAGACTATCATCTATCACACTGAAGTGCAAACAAATTCTTCACACTCCCTTTCCTTCTGTCTGACAGGTTGCCTTTCTCCTAGGGTCGGTGGCATCCTGCTTCTTCCTCGTCCCTAACACGAGACTGAGGATGAAGCCTTTATAGCAGGATTTGGAGGGTAAGTGGGATCAACTGCTTGATGGGACGGCAAGGTTCATCGGTCACAGGCTGTGAAATACTCTATCCCACGGTGGACGAGTCAGAAAAACCTCCTGGTGGGAGTTCCATTCCAATTGGTCTCTCCTCAACGCAATCTCTAATCACGGATGCTTCCCTCCAGGGTTTGGGAGTGCACATGGGGTCCCTCCAAACTCAAGGTCAGCGGTCGGCCAAAGAACAGACTAATCACATCATGTTGGAGCGGCCGTGCATCTAACACTCAAGGCTTTTCTTCTCTCCGTTCAGGCCAGCTCCATACTAGTCCAGACTATGTACTATCTAAATAAACAGGGGGGGGGGACTCTATCTTGCTCTCTATCCTTCGAGGCTAAAGCACTCTGGCTTTGGCTCCTGGCAAGGCAACTGTTGATTACAGCAATATACCTGCCATGGAAACAAAACACTCAAGCAGATTCCCTCAGTAGTCACTTGACGATCAATAAGACTGTGTTCTACACAACAAAGTTGTGGAAGGAATTTTTCAAGAGTGGGTCGTCCAAGTATCGATCTCTTTGCGGATGATGCACACAAAAAATGCCACAACTTCGCATCCAGGATTTACCAGCCAGGGTCGAAAGGGAATGCCCTTTTGATCAATTGGTCAGGGGGCTTTGTGTACGCTTTTCCCCCTCTTCCTCTCATCCCGAAGCTCATAACCAAGTTCTTCCACTCTAGAGCGAGGATTATTCTGATCGCACCAGACTGGCCACGACAGTGGTGGTACACGGAACTTCTGCATCTCTCGGAGAGCCCACACAGGAGATTGCAATGCAGACCGGACCTGCTTTTCAAGATGAAAGGGAGGATTCATCACCCCAAACTTCCCTCACTGAACTTAGCAGAATAGCTCCTGAGGTCCTCTAGTATGGACATCTAGGTCTTCCTCAGGACTGCATGATAATTTTTTAAAGAGTCTAAAGGCCTTCTACAAGACACTCTTATTTTTTTTTTATGGAAATGTTTCTATTTGTGGTGTGTGCAGAATGGTATCTATTCTAGCAAAGGGCAAGAAGCGGTAATTTTACCTTATCTCCTCCACTTAGCCAAGTTAGGTCTAAAATTTACTTTGATAAAGGTATACCGTGCTGCCATTATGGCATACAGAAAGTCACCTTCTCAACCTTCTTTCTTTCAACTTCAGGTGGTCAAGGATTTCCTACAAGGGTTAAAGAAAGTTTTTCTCCCAATCCGGCCTCCTTCACCTCTCTGGGAGCTGAACTTGGTCCTTTCCAAGCTCATGGGTCCCCTCTTTGAGCCTATCCATAAAGCATCCCTTCAACATCTAACATGGAAGGCTGCCTTTTTGGTAGCAATCACTTCCGCTCGCAGGGTGAGTGAGATTCAAGCGCTCTGCTCTAATGAGTCCTGCACTGTTTTTTACAGAGTAGTTCTGAGAGCCCAGCCCTCTTTCCTTCCGAAGGTTGTGTCGGATTTTCATGTTAAGCAATACATCTCACTGCTTACTTTTTTTCCTAATCCCTCTTTGTCAGCTGAGAGGTCTTTTTATTTTCTAGACCTAAAAGGGTTTTAAAATTCTATTTAGACAAGTCTAAAGCTATTGGGAAATCTGATCAATTGTTTGTAAACCATGGTTCCATCAGAACAGGTTTTCCAGCCTGTAAGCGTTCCATCTCCAGCAGGATAGTGTCATGTATCAAACTGGTTTACCAATTGTCAAACAAGCCCCTCTTTTTGAATCCCAAGGCTCATTCCACTAGAGGGAAGGCAGCTATGGTGACTGTGGGAGCGCAGGTTTGATATAGAAGCGAGGAGGCTGTATATAGGTGCGAACAGGTGATGGTTTATTTGCAACAGGTATAAAGTTAGGGGAAACAAATGTCCGAGGGTCACACGGTTCTTCTTCTTCGATTCCTTCCTCTTCTTCGGGTCTTGTGGAGGGCGATGTTCCAGGCTCCTCGTCGTCTGAGTCCAAGGGTTTTCCCCGGAGGCTCATAAAAGAGGGGAAAGAAGAGCCGTCAGATCAAAGGCTTCCTCGGGGAAGTAGTAAGGCTAACCCGTCACCACACCGTGCAGTGTTCTAGACTTTTAGTCAAAAGAATGAGGTATCTTAGGGTAAATAGTTTTTGGGAGTATACAGTGATTGGTATCGAGGGGAGGAATAGCGTGAGGGGGAAAAGGAAAGGACTAGAATGTAATATCCTCAGTTGAAAAGAAGCACCTTCGGTTAGTTCCAAACAAAAACAAGGCACTTTAAGTCAGAAATGGATAAAGTACAAGATTTACGTTCAGCTACGAGTGAGGCACTACACAGCACTTCATACGCGGTATTAGGTTCACCAAATTCGAGGTGCTCAGGTTTCCCTCTCCTCGTGCCCCTTTCATACCCACCCCCACCCTCCAAGTCCCGTGGCACACCCCACTCACCGGCTCTGCCGTAACTCTCCTGAGTTACGGCCGCTCTCCAGCATCCTCCGAGGGACTCCACCAGTCCTCACACCACGGCTCGTCCTGTTCTTCTTCCGCGACGTCTCCGCCCCTGGATTCCTTCTCGCTGGTCCTTTCCCCGGGATACTTCTTATCCGCTTCTCCTTCTGGCGTCCTCTCCACGTGTTCGGCACCATCCGAGTGAACGCCTTCCTTCTCACAGTCCGGTTCTTTCATTGGTTTCTCTCAACTGCCTCTGGGGTTAATCCCCACCCCTTCCGGGTTCTGGCTGCCGGCTCTCTGTAGAGACACGGAAAGGCGGCATGGACGTTTGTGTTTTGGATCGGGACTTCTTCTGTTGCCCCGAATCCCATGAATAGGGGCTGACCACGGGGAACCTGCGCCCATGGGGATATGCCGTTGAGTCCCTCCTCACATCGACTTTTCTGCACAATGTACTGATTGCTGAGATCTGCTGAGACACTTGGTAATCGGTACATACGTTCACGAGACACAATTGTCTCGACTAGGATACTAGAGCAGACACTCAAGTAGGCCAAGGCTCAGTTGTCTGCAGGTGGAGGATGGGCTTGCTATTCTATTCAGTGCTTCTGACTATTGATGAGGATTTCATGGATGAGAAGAATAAGTTACTTACCTGTAATCCTATTTCTCTTCCAGGGGTATCCTCCTCAGTCATAAGCAACCCACCCATCTCCTCAGGCAAATGAGACCTCTTTAAGTGGCATCTTTGTGCCCTGACCCTCGAGTCTCCCCAAAAAACAACTGACCCATCTGTCACCCCTGAGGCATGATGGGAAGCTGGGGGGAACAGGGGGGAGGGGGGGGGGGTCATGGCTGTCCTAAAAGCATGGTGCCAGGTTGTGCTAGCAATTACTTTCATTTTGATGCTATTGAATTTTCAGTGTGGCTCATGGGCTAACAATGCCTGCTGTTTTGCTGATTGCAAGTGATTCTTGTCCTCCTGTTTTCTACAATCTATGGAGTAGAGTATTGCAGAGTGGATTAGAGTTACATATAGTGCAGTGATGTAGAGTACCGTGGAGAAGAGTGCAGTCATGCGCAGTAGGAGGGTTTGGAGTTTTGTAGAGTTCATTGGCATTTAGTGGAGTAGGGTAGAGTGGCAGTGTGTGGACTTGAGTGGCGTAGAATAGGATGCCATAGTGGAGGGGCGTGGAGAACAGTGAACTAGCTTACACTGCAGTGGCACAGAGTGTAGTGCTGTAGAGGGGTGCAGAGTAGAATGCAGTGGAGTGGGGTAGAGTATAGAGGCGCAGAGTGCAATGTAGTGTTACAGGGTGGAGTAGAGTGCAGAGAAATTCACTCCTTATGTGCCCTCCAGATCCCTCCGGTCGGGAACTAAATCTCTGCTCATAGTTAACCGGGTCAGAAGAGCCAGGCTAGGTGGCAAAGCCTTCACCCACCTGGCCCCTCTCTACTGGAATCAGCTTCCCATTGATCTGAGAATGTGTTCGATCATCTTCAGTTCAGTAGGTGCCTTAAGACTATTCTGTTTTGATCACACTCTTTAGCTAACCATGCAGCCGTGTCTGCAGCGCAGAGATACCCCTTCGGGGGTCGATTCAGGCGCTATATTAAATAAATATAAAATGGAGGGGTGTACAGTGGAGTAGATTGCAGTAGTGTGTTATAGAGCAGAGTGGAGTAAAGTGATGTAGAGGTAGTGTCATAAAGTGGAGTACAGTGTGGTAGAGCAGTTGAGTTCACTGTTGTATCGTGGAGTGGCATAGACTGGTGTAAAATTCAGGGGTGTAGAATGGTTTTGAATGTTCTAAAGTGCAGTTGAGTGGAGTGGTGTAGAGCATGGTGTCGTTGTATTGTGGAGTGTCGAGTTGTATTGTGGAGTGTTGAGTTGTAGTGTATCTAGTTTTAGAATGCAGGGCAGCGGATTATTGTAACTTAGAGTACCGTAGAGTGGAGTGTGGTGGAGTGGATTGGCGTGCCATAGAGCGAATGGAGTGTTGTGGAGGTGGGTGGAGTGGCATTCTGTAGAGTGGATTGGAGGGCCTTTTTTGGAAATGGCCCCTTCTGCAAGGTCATCCCCAACCTTTTTGCCTTCTTTATCTCCTTTTTGCTGGATTCGTTTTCGTTGGCTTTAGGACTCTGTACACGTTACCACTGCTAACCAGTGCTAAATTGCATGTGCTCTCTACCTAAAACATGGTTACATTGGTTTATCTACAATTGGCATATTTAATTTACTTATAAGTCCATTGTAAAGTTTGGGCTGGACTATTCCCATGGGGAGCGGGGTCAAGACTGATTTGGTTATGGCTGGGTCCAAACTGGAATGGCATGGCATGCAAAAAAAACGATGGATTAACTCAGATCTGTGACTGTGTCCATCATCTGTTCTTTTTGCATTTGTCACCTTAAGTAGGAATGGTATACCCAGACATGGGTCCTGTGCTCGCTATGCCACTGGATTCAGGCTCGCCTGGCTGATGAGGGTGTCCCAGTATGCTTATTTCCGGTCCAGAGTAGACCTGATAGTTTGGGTTGCATTGTTTCCATGGGGAGCAGGGTCAAGACTGATTTGCATATGGCTGGGTCCAAACTGGAATGGTGTGGCGGGCAAAAGTCCCTTCCCTCTCTAGAAATCCTACTCCCTGCCACGTTTGCACTTATTTGCCCTCTCCTTGGCGGAAATATCTCCACACAGAATTTGAATAGACCTGTCTAACTCTGGTCTTCCCCTTCTAATAGATCTTTCCCCTTCTAATAGATGCCATTTCTACAGATGATACATTGTGAGGGCCACCTGCAAATGTCCTACTCTTCATGCATATCAGAACCTTGTACTTAAGATGTATGCTGTTATGTTCAATGCAAAACTAATACTTGTTTAAGGAAATAAATGAGGCAGTCCATCCTCATTCTAACCCTGCAAATACAGCTACAGGAATACATTTGGATTTATTTTCTTGGTGAAAACCTAGGTATTAGAAATACATGAATATCCACAAAGTTATAGCTTCTGTCATGTTTTCTTACATTCACTTATGGTGCACGTTAAAGCAGAATTTCTGCATCTTTAAATGCACTTTGCATTTGTAAATTTCTGCCATTCTTTGGAATTAATATTGACAACAAAATGGACCTTTTGAGCATCTCATTTCTGCTTGATGTGAAATCTCCTTTCTGACTTGACCCCATATGTCATGGTATTTTAGCAGACTTACATTGAATTGCAGACTGAGGCAACTTAGACTTAAGCGTTTGACAAGATATGAACTCTTTAAATGTACATTCTGTTTCTCAATTTGAAAGAACAGAATTATGCACTTTAGAAGCTTGACCCAATTGTTGCTTTCGTATTGAATGACATTGGCTACTTCATGGTGAGTGAATGGGACTGCTAACAGCATGGATATGGATATGTTAATTATATTTAACATGGTTATTAGGTTTTTAAACAGTTTTCATTCGTCATATCATAACAGTGTTCAAGGCATGTGTTGCTGTAGATACATATGCTTCTCATAATCCTGCCATCTAGTATTGGGTTCTGATGTATGCAAGTTATTTTTCTTCAAAGAAAGTCTTTTGAGTTGAGAGCTAGTGTGATGACTCCTCTTGCTGGTAATGTACATTGTCATCTACTCCATTGTTAGATTGTTTTCTTTCACTTCTGGTTTGGTCGTGTGCTCTTCTACTACCTCGTGCTGCACTTTTCCCAGCTCATAGCTGCTTTCCATTGATATCAATCGAGAACCACTCTTTCTTCTGTTAGACTTCAATTTCGTCGGGGTGACTCCTCGACCGCAGCCCCGTCTGGACCTTTGCCATTCGGGGCATTACTTCCATCCTCAGTTGTCACTCCCACACCATGTCCACTCTGTCATGGAATGGACCCCATTTTGTTTCTGTCCTTGATGTCACGCGAAGTATGCTCGTACTGATCTCTATCAGGTGTGTAATCTGTGCCTCTCTCCCGAACACGACGAGGCCAGCTACAAGGCTCAAGTCAAAGAAGAATTTAGGCGACCGTCGGGCCTTAAATCTTAAAATTTCTCTGTCTCGAAGCTATTAATGAGCTTACAAAAGTATTGATGGTTCTTACATTTTGGTAAACCTAATTTAGAAAAAACAGCAGCATTGGCAACTGGTTTTGTTTCTTGTCTGTCTCGAAGAAGCATGGATGATAGTTCAGACCTTTTTGGATCCAATGACATCCAAGCACAACATCATGCACAGGTGTCTGCTGCAGAAGAAGGGAATTTCTCCCCTGATGACCGCTCCGGTTCTGAGATTGAGAACCAAGATCTCCCTCCTGCTCAACCAGCCGTGCGTACTATGCCCCCACCACCTCAACATTGACCCCATTAGACCACCACAGAAGGTCAACCCTCCTGTTCAAGATCGACCTAAACACATTGCCGTGCTATCACTGCCTTCGGGCCATGGTCAGCACCGACTGTCTTCTTCGGACACGCCCAGCCCTAGCTCAGCACCAAAGAAACCATTGAAGCTGCCTGCTACGGAGCCAACCACTCCTACTTCGGAGTAGAGTCGAGCTTTGGAACAGAACATTTGTCTGGAAACATTTGCCACTGTCTGCACGGAGACCTGCCCCATCTAAGCCAAGATCTTCGGAGCTGAGAACTTCAGCGTCAAGCAAAACTATCCATGAATCTGGGGTCCGTGGGGCCCTTGCTTCAAAGACTGCAGGAAGAAATAGACAATTGCCATAAACATATTATGATCTATCCAGACGCCACAGGCCGGATAATTTCTCAACCTCCATACACTGGTGCTCAACCCTTCAAAAGGCAGCTGTCTTTTGAAGCGGCTTTGGACTTTTCACCTCTGACCAAACAGAGAAAGAAGACAAACGAGAACACAAGTCCTCTACACATTAGCCTACTGCCATTATCGGTTGCACACCACTCACCCTCTCTATCTGCTTTACCTGCTGCCTCTGTGCCATATTCACTGGAATGGTCAACTCATTCTTTCATAGTTGGAAGAGGCGATTAGGACACTTTTGATAACCCACTAGAAGATGACCCATGCAATACTTATGTCGCTGACACACCAGCTGATACAGTCCCTGATCTGTACCCTGCAAATCCATCCCTCCAAATGACCCTACTACATATCACAAATTGGTTGGTAGGGCTGCCACTTTCTATAAGGTGCAACTACACAATCAGCCCCTAGACAATCAGCCCCTAGAGGAAGAGTTCCTGTTTGAAACATTACCTTCCATAATGCTAAAGGGTATGCTCCATCACACCCCTGACATATTCTATGACCCTGTAAGATCTTGGGCGATAACACCAAGGGTAGACAAAAAATATAAAGAGTCTCCTAATGGCTCGCTATTCATACGAGATCATCTTCGCCGCGCTCTTTAGTAGTAGGAACTGCACACCAAAGAGGCAATTCTCAAACATCTGGTGAAGCTCCTTCACCACATAAGAAGTGCAAAAACATAGATGCCGCTGTAAAGAGGGTAGCCGCACGATTCATCAATCACTGGTGTATGGCAAATACCATCAGCCTTCTCTCTAGGTATGATTGAGCCCATTGGGGTGAAATGGTGGAACTCCTCCAATACCCCCCAGAAAAAGAAGCCAATCAAATAGCCTCTGAGGGAAAATTAATTTCCAACACAACTATACATTGCGCCCACGACGCTACGGATACTGCAGCTGGGGAGTTAACTCCAGTGTTCTACTACGCAGACATGCTGGACTTCAGGTCTCGGTGTTCAAACCTGCGGTACATCAAATTGTACTGGGCCTCCCATTCAATGGAAAACATTTGTTTGATCCTAAAGCAGATACATTATTCAAATTATTATTTTTTAACTAAGAAAAAGTCATAGCCATGGGGGTGCTGCAGACACCCTCCCATTGTGGCTACGTTTGCCGCTCATCCTACTTTGGAGGGTCCAAAACTACCTCTGCTGAGACCACCAACTCATACCAGCGGTCACAGACCCATACCACCTCCCTAGAGAAACTACTAAGGTTTATGTAGGCGTAACCACTACAGAGGCAAGGGCGGATTCACCAAACCTTGACTTACTTCTTATACCCCCGGTCACACAACTCCTGTCAGGGGTCGTCTTCCAGGGTTCTTTCTTGCCTGGCGAAACATCCCTTACGAACAATGGGTTTTGGATATTTTCCAACATGGTTATGGTCTGGAGCGTGATTCCACACCTCCCATTATTCCACCTCACGAACACAGACTTTTCCAACAACATCAGAAGTTGCCCAGGGAAGAAAAGAAGTACAAGCACTCCTCAAAAAAAGAGCTATTGAAACCCTTCCACTCCATTAACAGGGCACGGCAGTCCAGTCAATATACTTCCTTATTCTGAAAAAGGACGGGTCCCTGAGACCAATATTGAATCTCAGATCCCTAAACAAATACATTCTCTTGGAGCACTCTTCAAGATGTCATCATGTTATTACAACAAGGCGACTTCATGGCCACACTCAACCTCTAGGACGTCTACTTTCATATTCCTATTCACCCAGCACACCGCCAGTATCTGAGGTTTGTGATACACGGTCAGCATTACAGGTTAAAAATGCTCCCCTTCGGAGTCCCTACCAGGCCAGGGTCTTATTTTCAAATCTCTTGCGTTGGTAGCTGCTCGCCTGCAAAGACAATGCATACATGTCTTTCTATACGTAGACAACCGGCTAATTAAAATTGCGACTTGTCAAAATTGTTACCAACACACTTGGGTCACCAAAAATGTACTTTACAACCTATGCTTTACAATCAACGCCTCCAACCCCTCTGATCCAACCTTACTTAGGAGGAATTCTCACCTCAGAACTACAGAACTAAGAATCGCTTACCCGAATACTGCCAGGATGCAATCATTCCAGACGCTCATTCCCCAATTTTATTTAACTGGTCAGCAGGTAACAGTGAGGACAGTCCAGTGTCTCCTCAGTATGGTAGCTTCATGTATAGCCATAGTATCTCATGCCAAACTAATCATGTGTTCTTTGCAAGAGTGCTTAGCATCCCAATGGACTCAAGGTCAGGGTGAAATGGGAAGATCTAGTGTTGGTCGGTCGTCAAGCTTGCCATTCTCTGAAATAGTGGCACACCAACAACCTGTCAAAAGGACAGCCTTTACTAAACCCAGTTTCGCAGACAATCGTAACAGACGCCTCCCTTACGGGATGGGGACCGCATTCGCAATATCTATCTGCCCAGAGCCACTGGACACCTAATCAGCGACATCTCCACGTAAATCATCTAGCATTACTAGCTGTTCACCTAGTGCTGATGCCTTGCTTCCTCACCTGATTGGCAAGGTAGACCTCATCAAGGCAGACATGACAGCCATGTATTTTCCCAAAATGGAAGAAGGCACCGTGTCCCTTCAGCTTTCTGAATTTAGCCCAGACAATTTGGAGGTAGGCTCTCTGATACAACATTCACCGGTTAGCCAAGTAACTACCGGGAGTGGAAATTGACTTTGCAGATCTCCTCAGCAGGAGGCGCCAACAAGTCCATGAGTGGGAACTCCACCCTTTAGTCCTCCTTCAATGCTTCCAGTATTGGAGATAACCAAAAATGGATCTCTTCGCCACAGCAGAAAATGTCAGTTGCCCAAACTTCACCTCCCGGTTTCCACACCCACAGTCCAAGGGCAACGTACTGTGGATGAGTTAGTCAGGGATGTTTGCTTTTTCATCTCTCTCACTGCTTCCATTTGTGATTAGAAAACCTCGGCAGACATCTCTCACCCTCACCCTAGTGGCTCCCACATGTGCACGACAATCATGGTTCACCACACTTCTCGAACTGTCAGTAGTTCCCCACGAAGCACTGCCGAATAGGCAAGACCTTCTGGCACAGAACCATGGAGAAATCAGACACCCAGACTGCAGATCCCTCAATCTTGCGATCTGACTCCTGAAGTCCTAGAATTTGGTTACCTCAATTTCCTCCAACAATGTATGGAAATTCTCAAAAATGCACACAGGCCTACTACTCGGACCTGTTGCACTGCTAAATGAAGTAGATTTGTCCACTATTGTCATTCCAAACACATTGGTCCCTTGATAAGACAAGGTACAATACATTGCTACTTATTTCATTTGCACACCTCTGGTTTAGCATTTAAATCTATAAGGCTATATCTAAGGCGGTAGCCACATACCTATCAAATAGGCAACACTCTTCGATTGTTAAATGCATCCAAATATGCGATTCTACAACTAAACTAACTTTACCTATTTCTCCTAGAGCTCATTCTACTTGTTAAAAATGAAATGTAATGCCCTCCAGGGGAAATATACCTATATATGACATATGTAAAGCCGCTACATGGTCTACACCACACACATTTACAAAACATTACTGTGTAGAAGTACGGGCCCACCCACAAGCCAATGTGGGCCAAGCAGTTCTACGTGCACTATTTCAAACAGTTTTAACCCCCACAGGCTAGCCACCGCTTATGGAAGAGGACTGCTTTATAGTCTATGCTAAACATGTGTACCTACAGCACCACTGAGTAAGCATCTGTTCGTGGCATGCAGTGCTGTAGATTCACCCACCCTCTTCCCCAGACGCCTATTCTTGTTACAGTTGCTCTCACTATTTCTCACAAACTCCTTTTGCATTGACATCTCTATATACTATCCTTTGCTTCACGTTTCATCCTCACCCGCCGTGCAGGAAAACAATCTATGAGTGGATGGCCAGGTGCATTACCAGCAAGAGAAGTCGCCACACTACCTCGTGACTCGAAAGACTTTCTTTGAAGAAAAACAACTTGCACTCATCCAAGCCCAACACCAGATGGCAGGATTATGCTAAGCATGTGAATCTACAGCACTACATGCCATGAGCAGATGCTAACTGGGTAAGTAACAATTTCCTTTATTTGCATTTATTTATCAGGTATCCTCCAGAAGCTCCAGAGCTTCAAATAAGAAAAATGGCCGATTTATGTTTCTTGGTTCAGCATTATGAATTGGCATACAGCTGCTATCATACCGCAAAAAAGGATTTTTTGAGTGATCAAGCAATGCTGTATGCAGCTGGAGCGTTGGTGAGTATTATCAACTTGTATTATTGGGTTAATATTATTGTAAAGGTAAATTCTGTGTCATGGAAATTTTAATAATGTTTGTGTGTACTAAATGGCTATTTCAAATCTAAAAGTCTCTAGTGAAAATCTAGTTGGCATTGTTACATTTCCTGAATTCCCTTAAAGGAAATAATGTTAGTTGAGCCTAGTAACCTGCATCTTACCAAGGCTAAGATCTGACACTGCCCTAGGTAGCGAACAGCTCGAACATGCCATCAGACTTTGTTCTGATGTTTGTTTCACTGCATTCTTACAGAACCTCTGGATCCTTGCTTTACATTACTAGTCTAAAGCCACTGCTGGGCCAAAAGGTTGGTTATTTAGAACTTCAATGAAGGTTACTCTAATTCAGGAATAAGAATGTCAATAAGTTACTTGTGATTCTACTTCCCTACCATGAGTATTCTTTCATTTCTGGATCACACAATTGTGCAGAGATATTCTGTGTTTTGCTAATGTCTAGGAAAAGCCCAGGGTGAAGGAACTTTTCCTTTCTCACTATAGTATCTTCATTGTCAGTCATGGCCATTGGATAGAATATCAGGCTGATCACCACTATGAAGCAGTAGAAAACACCTTCAGATGGTAAAGACTAGGAGGTAGCTGTACGATTACTCAAGGAAGTGTGAGGTTCAAAAAGGAGAATACATACAGTCTGATTACACCAGTTAACTACATCTTTCCAGATACCTAAGCACTCACCACTGACATAACAGTGCTGTTGAAAAGCAAACCCGAGAAACGTGGAGCAATGGTAGCTAAGGAGCGTGAGAGACAAATGCTTTACAAATCCAGGGATTCACTATAATACTTCAACTTATAGTGGAATCTCCTCTCACTCACATTTCACAGCCAAATGGATGTTCTAAAATATACCCAGCTTAAAAAGATAGATATCTCTATAGGAATAAGCACACAAGAAGAATAAACAACATTTAAAAATAATTAAAATTAAACTGGCAAAAGACACAAACAAAAAGTGTGCAGCGTTCGAGGGTCTAGTGTGAACTATGCAGCAGCAAGACAAACTCCAATTCATAATGTTGCCAGGTATAAGTAGTCTGAAATGCTGTTTCTTCCAAGGATAGCCTCGAAGTATTCCTGCTGACACAACCCAAATGAATTAGACTAAATCTAGGAAATTTCGATGCAAGTAGAAAAAAAGTGTGACCTGATTTGTCTTCCATATGCGTTTCCCCAATCTATGATAATCTCTGTGCATGTATGAAAATGTTCTTTATGCGGCTGCAGTAGCGTGTAGTACCACTCCATGATGTGCCAGGCCTCCTAAGAAGCGGGTGACGAAGACCAGAATTAACTTGATGCTGCAAACGGTCACCAGACCACCTTCTGCTTGTAAGTACAGCAATCATTATAGGAGCACATCGGTAGCGAAATCCAGTTCCTGTCTACAAACTTGACTCTGAAAAAGGAACCACGGTGTCAAGGTACTTAAACATCCAACACAGTTTGTTACCTCCGTACCACTGCCACCACCAGGAATATCTGACAGCCATTATGGACTGTCACAGAATTCACCCATTGTTTCCATGTAAATCGAAAATGGCCAGCTGGATAGGTGAGAGACCATACACTTTCCGATCTTGGCAAAAGATTAACTATATACAGGAATTTTCACAATGCCTATGTAAGGTACAATAAAATGTAAACAAAATTATTTATACAACATAGTGATGCACATGGGAAACAACAGCAACACATATAGGATAGGGAATGCCAAGGGTGAGTATTCAGAAAGAAACATAATTCCACAAATATGCTGGTGTCCGAGGAACTCTCTGCTGTGCAAAACATATGTTCACACTCTGCACAGCCATAACTCTCCTCCCTACCATTTGACAGATCACTCTTATTTTTTTTTTCAAGTGGTAGCTGCACATTAACATAATCTTCCTAAATTCCAAATCCTACCATCAAGCGTTTTATGGCATTCATAAACAGCTGATTACCATGATGGGTTTTGTAAATTTAGACCATATTTCTCTGCCTGTGCGTGTTCTCACTCACTCCCCAACGTTCATCACCCATTAGTGTAACTCTACTTACGTTTCTTCCATAAAGAAATCTCTTTCCCCACTCATCTACTGCAAACACCTTGACATAACTTTTCCTTAAATCTTTCCATCAACGCACACACCAACTGTTAGAATGTGGTCTCTTAAACAGTTCAAATGATATCTTTCCAGTGGTTTGATGAGGTGACAATATGTATACTGTTATTCGATACACAGTTCTTTTCGAACCTAATTTGCAAACCTTTGCTCGCTGTAAGCCTTCTTTCAGAGGACAGTTGAATCTCTCCACCATGCTATTAGTGTATGAATTGTACAGAACCCCCTTTTATGCACAGTGCCACACTCAAAGTAACCCTTCATATCCATGGATCAAACTGTACTCTATTGCCTAGGGGTAACATTCCCTCTGGAAGACCTCATAAAAAGACGTCTTCACATTTGACAACTGATATCATTCGCCCACCTTCCTTCCTGCCATCTTGGAAATTAATTCATAAGAATTGGGATGTATGGAAAAGCTACCTCCCCTGCCATCTGTCCCACCAAGTCCAAAGATATTTAATTCCAAGGAGCCTTTGGGATCACACTGTATTGCATGGATTGGTTATATGTCTTAAGAATATATTTTTGTTTTTACCACACTCTCTCCCTGCATGCTCAGCTTCACTATTGAGACAGTGCCACCAGAAGTTCAACATAATTACTTCACTTGTTTTTACCACCCCCAGGTATCACTTATGAGACGTTTAAGAATGTTCGAGGCATGTGGGCTGCTAAATCCATATCTTATGCATAGATCGCCGCCTAGTGTTGGGTCCGGATGATTGCACATTGTTGTCCTGGAAGAGTCTTCGAGGTATCACGAGATAGGTGGCTTCTCCCCTGGACTACAGTGCGCATGGGCATCGACTCCATCCCCAGATTGTTTTTTTCCGCCATTGGGTTCGGATGTGGTTTCGACGTCTCCGTGTCGGAACCGATAAACTTTCATCTTACGGCCAAAAGGCCTTCGTTATCTGCGTCGGTATTGTTTGCGTACGGTCTCGAGTGTCGTCCGCCTGACTCAGCCGGAAATCTACGGAGTCAAGTAACTCCTCGGACATCGAGGCCCTCTCGTCGCAGCAAGACCCGACGAACTTAACATGGAGCGGAGCCCGTTCAAGTTCTGCCCCGTCTGTGGATCCAAATATCCACACATCGATGTGCATCCGGTCTGCAATAAATGCCTGTCGCCGGATCACAACGAAGAAAACTGCATGGCCTGCTCCAAGTTCAGGTCCAAGAAGACGCTCAAGCTTCGGCGCGCGGTGCGCCTTGAGGCCCAGCGAGCGACACCGGCACCCGACAACATATTCGACGACCCCGAGGAGGAAGGCGATAGCCATCATCTCCAGATTTCGCCACCGTCGACGGAGGTCCAGGCCGATCCAGAGGAATACATCGAAGGACAGGCCCCAGACCTTGAATACGTTGAGGAGGTAGGGGACGACGAAGAAGTTTAACCGCATGCGTGCGGGCGGAATTCCGCCCGTACGCTGGGTTTTGCGAAACCGCACTTTACGTGACGAGCTGGGCTCGTCATGAGCGTGCGAGGAGGCTACGCCATGACGAGCCCAGCTCGTCATGAGCGTCGAAGGGGTTATGGGGCCGTGGAAGATAGCTCAGAGGACGAGCTATGCCCCGAGGTCTACGTTATTGAGGCTCAGGTCACGGGATCGCCACTCGGCCTTACCCACGACCCTGCACCGCTATCCCCGGCCCCGCCTTCTGGCCCGGCCACGGACACTCAAGCGGAGCCGCCATTGCCCGTATCGAAACCGAAACCTTCGGATCCTACGGCGCACAAGATGGCCGACGTCCAGTCTAAAACGAAACCGAAACCTACGGACTCGACAAAACCTAAAATGGCCGACGTCCTACAAAAACTATCAAAGCCTGCTCCTTCATCGACTCCGTCGCCATCCGGCCCACAAAAGTCGAAGAAGGCTGTTGAGTCGACAGCGCCGCAGAAGGTGCACAAGGACACCTCCTCCAAGAAGGCCGTCCATCAGGCGTCGACCACGGTTGCTCCGGCGCGGACACCTAAACCTCTTGAGACGCCTTCGGACGCTGCTACGGCGCCGTCCAGTAAACGCACGGCCGACCCAAAGTCGGCTAAAAGCCACGACCCAAAGGCCGCTGGCTCAACGCATCAGCACAAGGATGCGGGATCTGCTGCATCGGCGCCAAAGCCTTCAACGGAGCCCCGACACATTGCAGCCGAAGATTCGTCGACGCAAATACCGTCGACACCAAGCAACTCCGACGCCACCGAAGATCGGCCGTCGGTTACAAAACCCTCTCCCTCCTTCACGGAGCAGGTTACTGACTCCCTTAAACGTATAAGGGAGAAGACTTTGTCGTCCACGGCTTCCACGCCATCGGCTCCGATATCGGTGGACACACCTCAGAAGTCCTCAAGCAAGCTTATTTACACTCTGCCACCGAAAGTGGCCCCAAAGGCTTTTGCAACCACGTCGGTGCCAAAACCGTCGGTCGGATCCGTCCACGCCACAGAGCCTCTTGGATCCATATCACGCCTCAGAGGAGCAATCTGAGCATTGCATCGATGCCCAAACAGGGAAATTGACCCTTTATAAGAGGAAAATCACTTCCCAACCACTGGAATCATATGTTATTCCACTGAAGAAGAAGAGGCCAGCACGGGACATTCCTTCGCTTGAGGAGCCTATTCTGCCACCACCAAGAAGGAGTCCATCACCTTCCCCCAACCAATCAGGAGGGGATGATGATGACCAACAGGACCAATACAATTTCCCAGTTGGCAATGACCCTGATGTTCAGCAGGACTCATATGGCGACACTGGGGACCAAAGTGGACATCAGGTGGTACAAGATCCACAAGGCTTTGGGACACGTACATCTCCAACAGAGGATTCTGCTGCATTTAATGCTTTACTCGAACGGGCAGCAGCAAATCATGATGTGGACATGCATGCTGACCCGGTAGAGGAAGACTTTTTATTTGACACTTTCTCCGTCTCAGAGAGAACAGTTAAAATACTTCCTATGCTTAAAGGTGTCCTTAAACATGCCCCAGAGATCTTTAAGGAACCTACCAGAGCGAGGGTGGTGAACCCACGTATCGAGAAAAAATACAGGCCAGCACCTGGAGATCCTGCATATATTCGAGGACAGTTGCCTCTAGACTCGTTGGTGGTCGCCAATGCCCGCAAGAGGGCAAACTCCCAAACGACTGGTGCAGCTCCTCCCCCAGACAAGGAGTCGAAAGTGCTTGAGGCATCGGGCAAGAGGGTGGCGGCGCACGCTGCCAATGTATGGCGTATTGCAAACACACAGGCACTATTGGCACGCTACGATAGGGCGCATTACGACACCCTAGAACAGCTCCTTCAACACCTACCTGATGAGTTTAAGGAAGCAGCCGAAATGCTCATACAAGAGGGAAAGCTTATCTCCAACGCTGCAATAAAGTGTGCACTTGATGTGGCAGATACAGCGGCTAGGGGGATTAACACTAGCGTCATGTTGAGGCGACAAGCTTGGCTTCGCATATCTGGATTTAAGCCTGACATCCAAACTGCTATCCTCAACCAGCCCGTCAATCCTGACACACTGTTTGGTCCAGATGTAGACACCACCCTTGAAAAAATTAAAAAGGACAACGAGACTGCTAAGTCCATGGGGGCGCTTCAGTCACAACAATTCAGGGGAAACACTTTTCGTCGCTCAGGAGCACGTGGTGTTACCAGAGGACAATTGGGTCAACAAACACAATACGCGAAAGGTGGTGCACAATCCTCGTACCCAAAGCAGGGTAGAGGGGGTTACAGAGGTAACAGTGCCAAGGGCAGGGGCAGAGGGAACAACAACTCCCGTTCCTCTGCCGCCAACAAACAGTGACTCTCTGTCACTGCCCCCCGACCATACAACACCGGTCGGGGGGAGACTCCAGCAGTTCCTGCCAGTCTGGACGTCCATCACCACAGACAGGTGGGTGAGAAAACCTATCCAGTACGGTTACTGTTTGGAGTTAACCTCCACTCCTCCCAACATTCCCCCAAGACACCGTCCTATGTCGGCAGAGCACTTGCACTTATTGCAGCAGGAAGTACTAGTGATGCTGCAAAAAGGCGCAATCGAGCTCGTGCCAGTGGAAGAGGAAGGCACAGGGGTCTATTCCCTGTACTTCCTCATCCCAAAGAAGGACGGATCCCTCAGACCTATTCTGGATCTACGCCCCCTCAACATGTACATACTGTCAGAACACTTTCACATGCTGACACTGCAACAAATCCTTCCCCTGCTCAATCAAGGGGACTTCCTAGCAACCTTGGACCTCAAGGATGCTTATTTCCACATCCCACTCCACCCATCCCACAGAAAATACCTCAGGTTTACCATTCTAAACAGGCACTATCAGTTCAAAGTCCTACCCTTCGGGGTGACTACTGCCCCCAGAGTGTTTACAAAGTGTCTGGCGACAGTGGCGGCGCACCTCAGGAGACAGAACATACATGTCTACCCGTACCTAGACGACTGGCTTGTTCAAGCAAAGTCGGAACAACAGTGCACCGCGGACGTGTCCCACACTATTCAACTCCTTCACAGCCTGGGGTTCTCTCTAAATTACCCAAAGTCGCACCTTCAACCAGCCCATGTGCGTCAGTATCTGGGCGCGACAATAAACACCCTGACTGCTATGGCTCAGCCCAACCCAGTCAGAATCGACAGCATTCAGTCGCTGTGCCAGAAGTTCAGACCGCAACACTCCCTGCCAGCGAGAGTGTTCATGCAATTGATAGGCATGATGGCCTCCTGCATCTTCATAGTCCCGCACGCGAGGTTGCACATGCGCCCGCTCCAAGAATGCTTGGCAAATCAGTGGACACAAGCTCGGGGACAGCTAACAGACCTAGTGTTGGTGACCGGTCGGGCATACAACTCTCTGCATTGGTGGAATCCACACAACCTTTGCAAGGGCCGACCGTTCCAAGAGCCAGTGCCACAGATAATCCTAACAACGGACGCATCTCTCCAAGGGTGGGGCGCCCATGTGCTCCACTACACTGTGCAGGGACTGTGGTCCACCCAGCAGCAGAAGTTGCACATCAACCACCTGGAATTGATGGCAATCTTCATGGCGCTGAAATCCTTCAAAGTACATTTGTGCAACAAAGTCGTGTTGATCCGGACAGACAACATGACCGCCATGTACTACATCCAAAAGCAGGGAGGTACGCACTCTCCACAACTGTCTCATCTGGCTCAGAGCATGTGGAAGTGGGCCATTCAGAGGAACATCTTCCTCATGGCAGAACACCTCCCGGGCAAGGACAATCAGATGGCGGATCTGCTAAGCAGATACAGCCACCAAATGCACGAGTGGGAGATACATCCATCAGTACTCCACCCGTACTTCCAGCAGTGGGGTCATCCAGAGATCGACCTGTTTGCCACAAGGGAAAACGCAAAATGCCAAAGCTTTGCCGCCAGGTTCCCTCACCCGGAATCGCAAGGGAATGCGATATGGATGAACTGGTCAGGCAAATTTGCGTACGCTTTTCCCCCAGCACCTCTCATTCCGCTGGTGGCAAGAAAGCTAAAGCAACACTCGATGACTCTCATCCTGGTTGCTCCAACATGGGAACGCCAACCATGGTACACCACGTTTCTAGAACTTTCCGTGGTACCGCATCAAAGGCTGCATCTCACATCCCGGCTCTTGACGCAGAACCATGGCGACATTCAGCATCCAGATCCGCGACAGCTCAATCTGGCGATCTGGCTCCTAAAGTCTTAGAATTTGGCTACCTCAACCTGCCTCCGGAATGCATGGACATCATCCGGGAGGCCCGTAAGCCCACTACCCGAGCTTGCTATGCAGCTAAATGGAAGCGGTTTGTCGTGTACTGTACAGACAACAATATCAACCCGCTAGATGCATCCATTCCTAACATCATCTGCTATTTGTTACATCTTTACAAATGCAATCTAGCGTACGCTTCCATTCGGATACATTTATCCGCCATAGCGGCTTATCTCCAGAATAGGCAACACCTCTCTGTTTTCAGGGTGCCTGCCATTAAGGCCTTCCTAGAAGGACTGAAGCGAGTCATTCCTCCCAGAACGCCACCTGCTCCAGTGTGGAACCTCAATGTGGTCCTCACTAGGCTGATGGGCCCACCTTTTGAGCCACTGCACTCCTGCGAGATCCAGTTTCTCACATGGAAAGTGGCTTTTCTCATTGCTATCACATCGCTCAGACGTGTAAGCGAGCTGCAGGCGCTCACAATCCAAGAGCCATTCATACAAATACATTCCAACAGGGTAGTGCTCTGCACTAACCCCAAATTCCTTCCTAAAGTGGTGTCACACTTTCATATCAACCAAACTATTGACCTGCCTGCATTCTTCCAAAACCCACAAACGGTAGCAGAAAGAATGCTTCATACATTAGACGTTAGGAGGGCGCTAATGTACTACATTGACAGGACACAACACTTTAGAAAAACACAACAACTTTTTGTTGCCTTCTCAGCACAGCACAAAGCCAACCCCATTTCCAAAGCAGGAATAGCCAGATGGATTGTTAAATGCATTCAAATCTGTTATCAAAAGGCTAAACGTACTTTAACAATAACCCCAAGGGCGCACTCCACACGCAACTTGGGGGCCTCCATGGCTTTCCTGGGGAACATTCCCTTAGAAGACATTTGTAGAGCAGCCACATGGTCTACACCACACACATTTACCAAACATTACTGTGTAGATGTGCATTCAAAACAGCAAGCAGCTGTAGGACAGGCTGTTCTCAAGACACTTTTTCAAGCTTCTGCAGCTGGCACGGGCAACCGCCGTTAATGGAGGGACTGCTATGTATTCTATGCATAAGATATGAATTTAGCAGCCCACATGCCTCGAACTGAATATGCTACTTACCAGTATGCATCTGTTCTTGGCATGTAGGGCTGCTCACATTCATATCGCCCGCCCTCCTCCCCGGTGCCCGTAGCGGCTGCAGATACTCTCTCTATATTCATCATTAGCATGGACATCCTTTACACTGTCTCACTCCATCTATGCCACAATGGCTAAAAACAATCTGGGGATGGAGTCGATGCCCATGTGCACTGTAGTCCAGGGGAGGAGCCACCTATCTCGTGATACCTCGAAGACTCTTCCAGGACAACAATGTGCAATCATCCGGACCCAACACTAGGCGGCGATCTATGCATAAGATATGAATGTTAGCAGCCCTACATGCCAAGAACAGATGCATACTGGTAAGTAGCATATTCATTTTTTTCGTAAACTCGTTTTATTGATACATGCTCAACACACAATACATTTGAGAAATGTTATGGCTCGGAGATTCCGGCCTTGCATTTTGTTAACAAATCAGCATACAATTTAGTTTTGTAGGATAATCAACGTTTGTTCTTCCCCATTCAAACCACCCATCTTTCACCTCGCTTTGCTGTTGCATTATCACAATTTGCTCATGCTACGCCACACCTGTGTACCAGTGAGTGTTGTGTGGATGACGATGTTTAGGTAATACGCTGCTCATTTACAGTCCTCCTATGTTTGCCATGCACTCCAAATTTTTTGCCACTTTTTCGGGCAGCCCCTGCTTGAGTATATAGTTTTCTCAGTCAAACTGCACCAATCCATGTCAGACTTCCAATCCGCTATTTTTGATATCTTGCAACATTTTGCTTTGCCACTACTGCCGCCAGGGAGAGACAGATTTTCATGTATCGAAGCCATGTTTCTCCAGTATTGGGGTATCTTTAATAGATTCACATGCTTGAATCATTCCCTGTGGTTGAAGTGGGAGTCCCATGGTACATTAAAAGCAGCTGGCAATAACTTTATCATTCAATTTAATAGAGGAAAAAAATTCACTATAATATCTCCTCCTAGTCATTAGGATGGTCCCAAGTCCATCCAATCAGGCGACAGCACCCTCTAGAACCCTCTCCAAAGAGGCTCCAGGCTCTCTGATTTTCTACCACACGTCGTGTGAAGGGAGTCTCCCTGAGCTCTGCTCAGTACTTTCTTATTTGGCCTACTAAACATTTTTTCTTCTTCAGAAAAACATGTCTTTTTCAAAGAGGTCTCTTTTCATTCATTGTGACTCTTGTGGGAAACTCAGACTTCACTTGGATGATCCCCACAAGAAGTGTATCTACAAGATGTTATTTGCTACGCCACCCAATCTATTCGCAAGTACGGCTGCAAAGATTTTATAATCCGTACTAAGAATTGAAATTGGTCTATATGACCCACAATTGGATGCGGGTTTGCCAGGTTTTAAAATCAGGGTTATGGAGGCCCTGTCCCAAGACGCAGGAGGTAGGGCACCTTCTAATAAGATGTTATTAAACAGATTTGTTAAGTAGGGAAGAATAGTTGGACATATTACTTTGTATATTTCCGAGGGTAACCCATCTGGTCCTGCTGCTTTGCCTTTTTTACTTTTCGAGATGGCAAAAGCTAACTTCCTCCGATGTAATAGGGCCATCTAAAATTCCCATTTGTTCAGGGTCCAGAACCGGTAAAGCGATCCTGGATAACCAGTCCCTTGCTTGAGTGGGTTGTACATCAGTATCTTCTTGATAAATCTCACTGAAGAAACTTCTAAAAGCGCCACTAATTCCCTCATCTGTAGAATGTAGTACACCATCTTTACTAATGGCACTAATATTATTTCGGACCCTATCAGTCTTCGACTTCCAGGCAAGGAGCTTACCGGCACCTTCCCCATATTCGAAGTGGGCCAGTCTACTAGCCTCCCATCTCTCTAAGACCCGTGCACTCAAGACTGAGGAAAGATCTCCCTCTAGGACTGTTAATTTCTCTTGCATCCCAACAGGTGTGGACCCTATTGATGCTGAATTCATGATAATCTCTTCTTGAAGTTTTGCTATCTCCAATTCAAGAGAGGCAACTGCTTCCCTATAGGTCTTATTTTTATATGCTGATATATTGATTAGATAGCCCCTTAGAGTTGCTTTAAATGCGTCCCATGTTATTCCAGGTGGCGCAGACCCCTGGTTAAACTCCCAAAAGAATTTAACTTCCTGATTTATTGCCTCTGAGATGTCCGAAGTGAAAAGTATTGATCTATCGAACGACCAGTATTTTAACGCGGGCCTGGATGGAACCTCAAGCTTAAGGGAGATGGCAGTATGGTCTGAGAGATGGAAAGGTAAATGAGCAACTGATTTTACGTATTTAACTAAAGATTGATTAATCAGAATGAAGTCTATCCGAGACTGGTGATGAAATTTATAATTTTTAAAAGTGACCCCCTTTTGAGACCCATGTAGAGTCCTCCATATATCGATATAGTTCAATGTTTTCATATTATTTAATAAAAACGTCCTAGTCTTGGATAACGTTATAGCCCTGTTAGTGGATGACTTATCTAACAATGGATCTAGAACTATATTAAAGTCGCCTGCTAGGATAACTGGCTCTGAAAATGCATATAGTTCTGCGAAGAGAGATACCAATACTGATGGATCGTCTTGGTTTGGACCATAGTAACCTACTATGGTGAATGGTGAACCCGAAATAATAACAGAAGCTATTGCCCATCGACCATACGGGTCTACCTGTTTAGCGACTAGCCTAGCCTTGATAGATTTTTTTAAAAGAATGGCCACCCCCCTAATGTGTGAGGTCTGAGATGTTATAACTCCAAAATCTATCCATCTATTCTTACTCAAGAGGTTTTGCATTTCTGTTTCTGCAAGATGTGTCTCCTGGAGCACTAATACCTGTGCAGCCGAATCACGTAGATATTGCATAATATTATTTCTTCTCGGTGAAGTGCGAAGACCGTTAGTGTTCCAGGACAAAATACGTAGATTATGCATTACAGCAAGAGAAAAAATATCATATAACTCAAAGACCAATACTGCCAAACTCCAAAGAGAAAACTATAAATTGATCGACTCCTTTCATTTTTTTTTTAGAGAATGCTGTAAAGGACGTTTAAGAGATATGGATCAGAAAGGTTTTGTGAAAGAGCGGCAACTGCACGAACTGACGTATGACCTCATCGGTGCAATAGATATGGCCACTTCTGCATCACTTCCTTTAGCAGTTTTCACTCTTGATGCCACCAAAGCCTTTGACAGGGTAAACTGGGTGTATTTAGAAGAAGTGTTAAAAAAGTTCAATCTGGGAGACAATTTTAGACGAGCAGTAAAACTACTATATAAAAATCCTTCTGCTTCATTACTGGTTAACGGGGAGCTTACGGAGCCATTCGATATTACACGAGGAACCCGTCAAGGGTGTCCCCCTCTCACCACTTTTATTTGATTTATATATCGAGCCTTTTGCTCAACTAATTCGGGACAATATTAATATAAAACCCTTTATTTTTGAAGGTTGGGAGCGGAAAGTCGCACTATACGCGGACGATGTCCTTATCTTTTCATCTGAGTTAAGTTCAGCCTTCCCTACGGTCATATCTATTGCAGAAGAGTTTGGGGCAATATCTGGTTATGAAGTGAATGCATCCAAAACCGACATTATGGTTTGGAATCAACCTGCTCCGGTTGCAGGAGTACAGCCAAGTGCCACCCTTAGGTATCTCGGGTTAAATATCTATACGGATATTAATAAGATCGCCCCGTTAAATTTTGCCCGTGTGGCTAAGGAAGCTCGAAGATTGCTGAGATCATGGTCAGCTCTTCCTAATTCCCTGATAGGTAGATCTAATTTGGTCAAAATGACCATTTTACCCAAGATTATGTTTTTGTTTAACACTACCCCTCTTTTCTTTGATCCATCCTCGACTGCCAAACTTCAAACGGAATTAAATAGATTCATTTGGAATAGCCGTACGCCCAGGTTATCCTGGAAGAAGATTAGGAGGCGTCGAGAAAAAGGAGGCCTCGCAGCACCAGACCTCCAGATATACGGCTGGGCTTTCCAATTTTCCCATATTAGGATGCTTTTAAAGACCCCTAATAATGTAGGGAGCGGAAAATTATTCGTAGCACTTCTCAAAGGGGAAAAAATTGGGCCAACAAACTTTCTGTTAAAATTTGGGGACCCAAAATACTTTAAGAAGGTCAAGTTAAAGGTGCTGAGGGACTTAGCTAGAACATGGACAAATCTAAGACGCACACTTAATTTGGATTATTATCAGAGTCGGGCCCCGTTATGGGACTCGCCAGGTGCTCCATCTTGGCTTTTGGACAGTTTAGCCCTCCCAGTTAGAGAGGCTGGGATCTCAGCTTGGGGGGGGGGGGCTGTTTGTTGATGGAGTATTACTTCCATGGGAGACCTTGAGCTCAATAATAGGAACTCGCTTTTCACGCTTTAAATATCTTCAAATCCAGAGTTGGTCCCAAGCTTACAGCCTAGGAAGGGGTAGGCATAAATTAGGTGCTGATCACAATCTAGTATCCTATCTGATGGACAAACCTCCATTTAAAAAAGAGATAACATTTTGGTATAACCTTATACTAGATGAGATTGATGGCGAATTCTTGCTACCCCACTCCCTTTGGGAAACATATATACCTGATACTGATGTAGAGGGCTTGTGGCTCAAATCATTTAAGATTCTAGGGGAGACTGTAAAACCTTCTTGGCTTCGTCGGAACCACTTGTTGACACTGCATAGAGCGTATTACTCTCCACTACGCTTATCAAAGTTCACCAATAATGCTCAGGTCGCATGCCCTAGATGTGGTTTAGTAGCAGCATCAGATACACACATGTTCTTTGAGTGTCCCTATATAACATCTTTTTGGAATGAAATCTGTGCTTCCCTTTCACTAGCAATTGATCTGCAAGTCAGTCCCTGTGTCGTGTATTTCTATAGGTTCTGAATCAGTCCCCCTATTCCTGACCCTATTCTGGTTAAACTAACTATCAAGTTAACTAACAGTCAGCCCATGAGGCAAGAAAACCCCCATGATGCAGATACCGTTATCTGACGCAGTCACACTACGGCACAGGAACGTGTTATCTGATTAGGTCATAACGCTTGAGATCTAATTAGACAAGCGACATTCCTCCAGCCCCTGATAAGGCATACGACGTTCTCATAACAAATCAAACCTATGACAACCTGGATAATCCGTGCGGCCATTGTTTTGATTTCACAGAGAACTTTAGTAAAGAATGTGCTAACGAGCAAGTCGTATGACATCTTTATTGACGTATCTATGTCCATCCTTACGTCAATCTCGGCACCTTTAAGGTATAAATATTGCCGACCTTGCCCTATGCAAACACACGCGTGGTGACAAGACGGAGCAGCCATACTTGCCGAAGCCGAGAGCAGAAGCAGACCCCGCTGGCAGCAGCCCCGCCTTCCTGACGCGCTGAGAGACGCGCTGCTATCTCAAGCCGAGAGACCCAGCACCGGCGTTTCTGGGCAGCCCTCGCAGGCAGCCTGGAATATCGAGAGCAGAGAAAGAGATACTATTCCTCATCCATCCTAAATTCCAGGTACAGAACTGAATAACCCCTCACAGAGAATTCTTTAGTTATTCACTTGGCAAAAACAAACTTAACTTAAACTGTAACTTTCTATTCCCGCCCACGCATTAGACTTAGGTCAGGTACACGGGGTAGGCGTATTTAGAAACACCAGTTGAGTACGTTTAGTCAAATGTATATGTGTATGTAAATATATTTTAATCATTTTAAACATCATATGGCTCAGAAACCATATCAATGTTTTTACAGTATTATTTTATACTATTGCTTTTAATGTATGCACTTTACTTAACTATAAGTATTGCAATAATATCGATCCATTTCTCATGTATGAGAAAAGAGACTGATCAATAAATAACACCTTTTTATTGAACACGCCCGTCTCTTCCTTTTCTCTACATTCTGATGAGACTAAGAATGCACGTACTGACTGAGTAAAATAATTGCCTTGTGCTCACACGACTCTCGAGATTGACTCTTGATTAGAGGAGAGCAAAGTTGTCATGTTCTATGGTTGTCAGAAACTAAATCCCTTCTTGTCTAATCAGGGGAGTTAATTCCTTCCTTGAACATTCGAGAAAGTTTCTAGCGAACTCTGAGCTTAGCTGGCAAACCCCAAAATTAAGTCTAGTATCGACAGTAGTAGACCTAGTTAACGTCTGGTCTAGGCCTTTACTGCTGTAGGTACTATTCCAATACGCAGAGCCTATTGGGAAAATAGGAGCTACACTACATGGCGCCCAACGAGTTTGGAAAGGGCTATAAAACTAACGTAAGACATTTAGAGTAACTCAGTCGTGCTTTCTCACTCAGACCCCTTTTCCCAAATACTCCAAAGACGTCTGGAGTGGGTGAAAGGTTATATCCTCCAAAACCTCGCAGGAGGGAACTCCTATGTATGGTTCTTGGTCAAGTCAACGTTGAAGGATAAACAGTTCCAAAATATTGTGCATCTAATCTTTGTTCCATAAAGAAACCTGATCTGCAAATAGACATAATACCATCCTGTCTGTAAAATGGGAGACAGTGATGAAGAAAGAGAGGCAGTTAGATTAGCTACTGAACTCGCAGATACTGATGCTACCATGCAAGCAGCAGACCCGAATATAACACTCATTCCGGTCATTAAAAGGAGATCTATAACCTTAAAACTTATAGAAAATGGACTGACACCTAGAGGTGGCACAGTCATATTCGTAATTGAGGCACACGAATATCGGCAGACAGAGGTATACTATTCATGGATACATTTTCCGGCAGCAAATGCTGTAACAAAGTACTTCCACTATTACAAAGTAGAGGAACCTCCTGAAACATACACTCCTTTCGAGGAGGTGGAAGTACCACTCAAATTCCAAGAGCATTTGCTCTTATTTGATGGCGCCCTAATACATAACAATCACATTACAAGGCTCGGTCCTTTAGGAAGACCAGGAGCAACGTGGCCGGTCTTAGCCGGATACACACCATATCCAGACATCGAAAGAATGCCTGCAGCAGAGCTGTTAATACAGCTAAAACTACTAAAAATTCATAGACAATTAGTTCAGTATGTAATGCGGACTTCAACAATTCAGCCAGCGATTAAACTTCCACAGCTGACCCCTCACCAGGGGAACACAAATAAAATTACACCACAGAACATCCAATCCTGCCTAGGTAAAGTTCCAGCTAAACGGGAACAAATACCATTCTGGTTGGCACAGAAAATCACCCAAATAGAGGCGGTGTTTCCTGACACCACCCCATTAGAAAAAACACAGGATTCTGACTATATGTCTCCCAATGGGAATCGCACCACACATTGAGGACTGTGACACTTGGGGTACAGTCTTTGCTTCCATCTACACAAAAACGCACGGTGTTCCATCCATTTCGGTAATACCAGATGTGCTAAAACAAATTCAAGATGAATACGGTCCAGAACCTGCTTTAACTCTTGGTATGAAATTACTAAAAGACTTCAAGCAGGTCTCGGCTATATTATTAGCCAACATAAAAGGTGAGGCAGCAAACGTGGCGATCCGCCAGAGGTTAAAAGAGACAGATATAGCAGACCAACCAGCTGAAATTGCAAGAATCATAGAAAAATCCTATGAAGAACTAGGCAGAGATAGTCTAGGTGGAATACCAGTAAAACCGCAACTGACTACAAGTCCAGAAAAAATATTTTTTAATAATAATAATTCACCAAAAAAGAACTGGGATGGAAACAAACAATCCAATCCTAAAGAAAAGAAATTCCAGTCCCGAGGAAGGTCTCCTAGGCGAAGAGAGAAATCTCCAAACCAAAGACAGAGGTCACCGCAGAGTGACCCCTCGGGGAATAGATATAACCTTAGAAATAGGGATAATATTAAAAAACCTGATAGATATCAAGACATTGATACACGTCCCTCTCAATCTTTTCAGAATTCCTCGCAGAAATCGGAAAGAAGAGGACGATCAGAAGAGCACGCCAAGTCCAAAGACAGGAACCTGCTCAACAAAAAAAGAAATTACAATTTCCAAAAAAGAAGGTAGCCAGTATCAAGGTAGTTAAAAATGCCGAGAATACTGAGGACACAACTGAAAAACGGAGAGTGGGCTCAGACAATGCTAGACAGCGCAGCAGAGGTGAGCATAGCTCGCAAAGTCCTTATGAATCATCTGGAGACAGTGGACACGAATGAATACCTTCAAGTGGAAACTGCAGACACCAGAGTTAGCAAGCCCCACAAGATATACGAGATAACATTACGTATAGAGGGAGATAAGACTAGGAAAATAAGGGGACTATTTTGGGATAACCTCTCCAAAGGCTATGACATCCTTCTAGCTGAAAAAGACTGGCCACCAGAGTTTGTCAGGGAGTGCCCTCATGGCGAAGAAGTAATTATGCCTGCCTTCTCGAATCAAATACCGATTCATAAAAAAAAAAACACTTGCTAGAAAGTGGGCAGTGGCCTTAGCACCTGCTTTATATAAAAATCATGTAGGATGGGATGAGGATTCTCCTCCTCACAAAATCCAGTTAAAATCACAACCTACTGCACAAAGGCAGTACCCAATTAAGCAAGAAGCTAAAAAACAGGTAAATGAAATACTAGATCAGCTAGAATACCAGGGGGTGATTGAAACTTGCACCTCACAAATGAACAATCCTTTGTTTCCGGTCTCCAAACCAGACAATTCATATCGTCTAGTTTTGGATTACCGACACCTTAACACATGTTGCAAAACCTTTGCAGTGCAAAACTCACACAGTGCTGCACTAATGAATAACATAGTGCGCAAATAATACAAAACAACCCTGGACATCTCCAATGGATTCTTTTGTCAAAACATAGCACCAGAGAGCAGATATTTAACTGCATTCTCAGTAAATGGCACTCAAAAACAATTCTGTCGGTTAGCCCAGGGGTACAAGAACAGCCCGGGGGTATTCTCAGCGAGAGTAACAGAATTACTACAACTATATGATGATGAAGCATTATCTTATGTCGATGACATTTACTTAACAGATGATGACTTGGAGACTCACTTGAAAAGGGTGAACACCATAATACTTGGGTTCGCTGCAGAGGGTTACAAATTCAACTTTAAAAAATCCAGAATTGCCCATCTGACGGTCCTATTCTTAGGATATGAGTTATCAAGTGAAGGCAAAAGCCTGGCAGACAATTTCCTAGAGAAATGTGCCGTAATCCAAGCTCCTAAAACACTAAAAAACCTACAGTCAATTCTAGGCTTCTTAAATTTCGGAAGAACATACATTGCAAATTACGCAGAAAGGGTCAAACCCCTTTATTATCTAATTAAACCAGACTTTAAAAGATCCAATTGGACTCAAACACACACAGAAATTTTGAGATCCTTACAAACAGACATGCTAATTAAAACAAAATTAGAAACACGTGATAACACACGCAACCTTGTGATCCGAGTCATCCCAGGGAGATGCGGATTCACATACCTGACCTCTAATGAGGGAGAAAAGGTACCAATTGCATTTAAATCACACTTGTACACTAAGGCTGAAATGAAATTTAGCCCAACGGAAAAAATTCTTACAGCAACACAGACAGCTATAGCAAAAGAACGAGCCCTGGCACAAGGTAAACGAATAGTAATCGTGACACCAATACCAGCCTTAGAGGCGGTAACAAAGGCAAGCATTCCAAATGCTAAAGCACTCCATCCGAGATGGATACAATGGGCTAACTCTCTTGCTGCAACAGACGTGGTGTACGAATTTGATCCTTACTTAAAAACACAAGAATTTCTCCAATATGAATTTGAATGTCCTCCGCCAACCGAAATTCTGCCTCTAGATCACTACGGCTGTATAATATATACAGACGGATCAGCACAACCCGCAGTAGGGGGTAAACAAGCTTACAGTGCTGCGTGCGCGATTGTTAAAGGTCGTTGGCACGAAGGGAAATTTAAACCAACCCTCACTAAAACACAATCCCTAGGAGATTGTACAGCTCAGCGAGCTGAACTACTAGCATTCAAGATGGCGCTTGAAAATACCGATCGAGAATTCCCCACACTCATAGTGTGCGATTCGTATTATTGCGTTCAATCTTATAATGAATACTTGCAGATCTGGCTTCAGAACGGATTCAGGGATGCGAAAGGTGGCACAATCAAGCATAAAATGCTCTGGGAACAAGTAGCTCTTTTACAAAAAGAACTACCAAAGACTCACGTGATACATACACTGAGTCATCAACGTGATGGCGTTCACGTTGTAGGGAATTCATTGGCTGAAACAGCCGCAGCGGCAGCCACTAAACCGGCTCCCGTAGTTCGAAAAAAGCGTACATTAAAATACATTGACGGTGAAACATTGCTGGCGGTGAAAACGTCATTAAAAGGCGACTGCTCAGCGTTACCGATCAACTATCCACTCAATTATACATACATAATCGATGCAAACTCCGTCCCTTTTGCTCGAATCCCTGGAGTGGGGGATAGAGTGATTCCAAACATGGACAGGAGAAACTTGTTAATCGCAGACGCACACATGGGCGAGGGTCTCAGACACCTTAAATTAAAAGATTCTCTGGAAGAATTACAATCACGGTACTGGTGGCCAGGCATGAGCCTGCACTACACCATGTTTGTAAAAAACTGCCCAAACTGCAACAGAGATCGCAGTGGGGAGAGAAGCAGTTTAATACCTCGTCGTATCAAGGCAGATAATATTACCAGCAAAAAGAATGGCTTGCGATTAACATATACAGGCTAGTTTCCACTTATAATGTAGATCCTCAGCACTCGGCTGACGTCCGGACTATTATACAAGATTTGCGAGTCTAAATGGCATATACGCTAAGAGCATGCTACGTTCGACCATTGTTTTCACTCAGGCAATCCAGTCTGGGGGGGAAACATGGCCAAATGAGCACAGCCCAGCGGGAATCTTCTCACTTCCTTCCTGAGGGTACGGGATGGTGTAAAGAAAAAACCAAGGCAGAAAGCAATCTATAATGGAAAGGATATTAGGTTCGGGAGCTGGGTGGGTCAAACATCTAATAAGTGTCCAACGTAGTCTAAATAACTTGCCAAGAAATTCTCTGAAGGGATTCAGTCCGTACGAATTATTATTCGGAACTAGGATGTTGATCTCTGACCTTGATAGTCAGACTTCAGTGGTAATAGAAAAAACCTTTGATGTCAAAGACCGTTTGGCTATTTTGCAGGACTTAAACAAAACAAGAAAAGACCTGAGCAACATACAGTTGAAACAACAGCCAACGACCACTGAAGAATCACCACCTGTCCCAGCAAGACCTGTCTGGATTCCAAAAGTCTGGGATCTAGTCAGGGAGAAGATCGCGGTAAAGAAGGAATTTGGGCCTTCTTACAGAAAAGCAGTTCCTGTCTTGTCTGTCAACGGGACAAGATCAGTTGTACTACCGCCACTTGCTGGAAAAAAGGAGAACCGAGTTGTATCCATCGACCTGGTAAAACCACAACATGTGGCCGATAACAAACAGTAGGCCAAGTGGACTCCCAATAAGTAGCAGAACACCAAGGTTTACTACCAGCACAGAGGTCCTAACAAAAAGGCTCATCACATTTGAAACGCCTAAAGAAGAACAAGAAGGACTATGCAACAATGCAATAGAACTCAGACCTCTGAAAACCCAAATAAAGACATTTAGCAGAGACACACCAATCTATACTGAAGTACCAAGTGAAAATGCAAAAAACAGAAATCCTGAACCAATTGGAACAATTGACAGAACTGCATCCGGTTACTTCATCAACTTCGATGATTCCTCTGACGGCTTCAGTCAATCAAAGACACAGCCATCATCAAAATCCTTTAAAGACAAAGCTAAGGAACTTTTGAAACATCTGAAAGAAACATATCTGGTTTCTCCATGGATTGAATTTTGGGTGGGTTTTGGTGCATTTATCCTCATACTTTGGCTCATCATGGTATTTACTTTGGGACACTTCATTGAGGGAAAATATGCTAAAATGGACACAGCAAGTCAGAACATCAACTTGATCCTCAAACCACACACATCTTCACACGTCGAGAAAAGAGAACTTTCTTCAGAACTGTCTTCCGCCAACTTCACAGCCAATCCGATACCTGGTGGGGTAGCCTGGGACAACACGGACTATGAAATTTATGGTCCGGTCGAGATCCTGAAATATCCACACCAAATCAAGATCTCATTGAGTGATTTTGCAAAACCAAACTCATTTGCTGATGATTGGAACTTCGAAAGCATTAACAACATGATGTCTGACTTAGTAATGTCTGCTAAATTTACAAAACATGATTATTTGCAAGGTTCTACAAATTATGATAGTATGTATTGCTACAACCATTATGGTAACCATTTTTTGCATAAATCTGCACAACCTAGAAATGTTTTAAATTATAATCAATGGGAACATTGTGCTACACCTCCAAAAGGGAGCTCAAGAACCATTTATGACAAATATTCATATTTTTCAGGTTTTAACACAAGTAATGCTGAAACTTTTTATTTTAAATTGTCAAACAAGACAGGGATGAAAACCATGATAACCAACACAAAATTGATATATTCAGATTCATTCTTTGAAAAAATGAATACCTTTGGATTTGATTATTGGGACAAAAATGTTGATTTGAAAAGTGTTTGGGGTACAAAAGAATGGCAAGTACAGGGTATAGAAGCTTTGTTTAGAGCCTGCATGATCCCAGAACAAATGATATTTTTAAATGACACTGTTCAACAAACCACCTGTCTTGGCCTAGCCAAAATCAAAGATTTAAATAAACCGTCTATTCCAAAGCCAACAATGTTTAGCAATAGCTCTGATACAGATGAAGAGATAGACGTAAACCATATATTAAACCAAAACAGAACACATCCTGATTGGAAACAATGGTTGATCTGGCCCACAGATACAAATCACTGTCAAGATAGATTCCTGAATAAAACACAGGGTTTCAAAATGACCAGGCCAGACCCTAGATATCCCCAAAGACATCACCCAGGGATAATAACAACCTACAGTGTGGGCAAATTATGCCTTCAATGGCTACAGACTTCCACACTGCCTGAAATTAAGCAACACCTAACTTTACTTACTGATGGTGCTGACTTGCGTGATTTCATACTGGGACCACGCAAACAGCGTCAAAAGCGTTTCATAGCAGCCTCTGTATATGCAGCATACAATGAGGCCTGGAAGGTTACTCAAATTGAGACAGCAGAAAGAATACGGGAAATTGACCGTATTAATTTGGAAAAATCACTATCTGTAGTGGACAATGGGTTAATGACTCTGTCCTCCAGAATTTTTTCATTGGACAGCATTGTGTCTTCAGCAATCGATATATTATCGCAAGACTTACTGTTATTACAACATGGTCAGTCACAATTGCGTTCCATTGTACAGCTTGGCTGGACGTTACAAAATCTGCGTTCAGGCTATGTGCCTTGGCGTTTAATCAACACAACGTCACTATTCCAAATCTTTAACCTTACTGATAGACAAATCGGTATGGCGCAAAAGGGTGCTGATTATACAATCTTGAGCATTGAAAAACTAGAAAGATTACCGTTGACAATGTCAGAACGACCTGTCAGTGAATGGATAATCCACGGAATCATAAATATTCCAATCTCAACCTTCAGGTTTCAATACTGCCAAAAATATATACAGGCTGGCATGTACGAGAAATTGGGAAAAGGGTACCTTAAAACAACTTGGAACCTGCCCTATTCACATGCATGTGTCGGTAATAAAGGACAGAAAGTGTTTCTTAGTGGCAACAATTGTGCTATGTCACTAAGCGGCACGCTTCTGTGTAACGGAATTAGTTTGCATGGAGCCTGTGAAGGGAATTCATACAACCTTTCATGTCACCAGCAAGGCGCACCTGCAACTGAAATAGAACCATTCTTTCAAAGACTCTATAATGGGAGTTACATTCTTATTGTAGACCGCAGATGTTGCAGTCTTATGCCCGGGACTCCTTATCTAGTAACTACAACGGCGAAGGTCAAGTGCTGTGGACGTTCTTTATTCCCCAGCTCCTTTCCAGACAGGGAGGCAAGGGCATGGCCCAGTTTGAAAATTACTTCTATTCGAATAGATACTTTAAGCAGAATGAAAACAGTGCTTCTTCAGACGCCTACAAGGCTCACGTCATCAAAAGAAACGTATGATCTACAAGTCGCAAGGACGACTGCAGAGATACATACATTATTATCGACTAATTCCCCCGTACATTTCGCGGAAATCCTGAGCGAAATCTTAAATATTTCTGATACCACTGGGGTCTCAAAGATATTTAAGACAGTATTTTCGATGGCATTAACACCATTCAAAGCCATACTGGGTATTTTTCCAGATTTCGTCCATTCGATTTTTGGCGGACTTCCCCTGATCCTGGGACTAATTGCAGGAATCCTATTCCTAGTCCTTATTTTTCGTTATGGCAACCCATGTCACAGATCAAACTCTCGCGACAATGGAAGATACGATCCTAGCCATTGGATACCGGGACCGGATATCAAAAATCCTGGGACTCTCCCGGCTTAGAGACCTGAACATGACTTGGTTTCTATCATTTCGACCAATGTGGCAAAGGTGTGTTTTACCTGTACTAAGGTGTCTGCTATGCGGAGAAGAATGCGTGTTAGACACCTGTCTGACGCTACAATCGGTTGCGCCAGTGGATGCAGATACACTGTTGGTTTCTACCAAGGTTCACGCTTTGTGCTGCCCTCAAAGGCTGCCAATCCTGATGACGGCATTCCTGGAATCTTCACCACTACGATTGAAGAGTAGTGAAGTTCAAGATGAAAGCAACATCGAACAGGTACGACCTTCTGTCAGCAATGCGAATCAGAATGTCAATGGAGACAATCATGCGCACGAATGCATGGTTACCCCTATTTCCGACTTAGTGGAACTTTCCCATGAAGCTGTTGACAGTTTTTTCGAAAGCCTGAATGATATGATGTTCTCTCCAGAACAGAAATAGAGACTTTTGAGTAAACTCGCACACGGCGTTCCCTGAATTCGGCCTTCAACTTTAAAAATAAAGTTACATGAACAATTTCACTCCAGCTCACGGACAGCAATATTTTTCAGCAAGCCCCTTAAAATATTTTTCTACATATTTTTTTCCCGGGACACTGATCTTCTGCTTAAAGTAAGAAACTATTCCTAGAGAACTAAAATTTCTATTTTTAGATACTTTATAGACTTTAGCTGCTCGCTGGTATGTTCACAAATATTTTATTATGTGATTAAATGGTCTCGAACTTCCTTTCTGTATAGCCATATTAAGAGCCATTTCATGTGTATTTCTCATATACCAATAAGCAATAATGCATAAAAATGCGTGTTTACTTTTGCATTTAATTCATAGCTTAAGTGCATACAATATATATGACTGCAATTTTTCAGTATATTTGAAAATTTCGAAATGCATTCATGTATTTTGGGGTGGTAAGGTATACACTATACTCTATAGTATGTTGTACTATGTTATACTATGCATAGATTAGTAGATATGACCATAGTTAGCGTGGAGTGGGTGTCGTGTATTTCTATAGGTTCTGAATCAGTCCCCCTATTCCTGACCCTATTCTGGTTAAACTAACTATCAAGTTAACTAACAGTCAGCCCATGAGGCAAGAAAACCCCCATGATGCAGATACCGTTATCTGACGCAGTCACACTACGGCACAGGAACGTGTTATCTGATTAGGTCATAACGCTTGAGATCTAATTAGACAAGCGACATTCCTCCAGCCCCTGATAAGGCATACGACGTTCTCATAACAAATCAAACCTATGACAACCTGGATAATCCGTGCGGCCATTGTTTTGATTTCACAGAGAACTTTAGTAAAGAATGTGCTAACGAGCAAGTCGTATGACATCTTTATTGACGTATCTATGTCCATCCTTACGTCAATCTCGGCACCTTTAAGGTATAAATATTGCCGACCTTGCCCTATGCAAACACACGCGTGGTGACAAGACGGAGCAGCCATACTTGCCGAAGCCGAGAGCAGAAGCAGACCCCGCTGGCAGCAGCCCCGCCTTCCTGACGCGCTGAGAGACGCGCTGCTATCTCAAGCCGAGAGACCCAGCACCGGCGTTTCTGGGCAGCCCTCGCAGGCAGCCTGGAATATCGAGAGCAGAGAAAGAGATACTATTCCTCATCCATCCTAAATTCCAGGTACAGAACTGAATAACCCCTCACAGAGAATTCTTTAGTTATTCACTTGGCAAAAACAAACTTAACTTAAACTGTAACTTTCTATTCCCGCCCACGCATTAGACTTAGGTCAGGTACACGGGGTAGGCGTATTTAGAAACACCAGTTGAGTACGTTTAGTCAAATGTATATGTGTATGTAAATATATTTTAATCATTTTAAACATCATATGGCTCAGAAACCATATCAATGTTTTTACAGTATTATTTTATACTATTGCTTTTAATGTATGCACTTTACTTAACTATAAGTATTGCAATAATATCGATCCATTTCTCATGTATGAGAAAAGAGACTGATCAATAAATAACACCTTTTTATTGAACACGCCCGTCTCTTCCTTTTCTCTACATTCTGATGAGACTAAGAATGCACGTACTGACTGAGTAAAATAATTGCCTTGTGCTCACACGACTCTCGAGATTCTCTTGATTAGGGGAGAGCAAAGTTGTCATGTTCTATGGTTGTCAGAAACTAAATCCCTTCTTGTCTAATCAGGGGAGTTAATTCCTTCCTTGAACATTCGAGAAAGTTTCTAGCGAACTCTGAGCTTAGCTGGCAAACCCAAAAATTAAGTCTAGTATCGACAGTAGTAGACCTAGTTAACGTCTGGTCTAGGCCTTTACTGCTGTAGGTACTATTCCAATGCGCAGAGCCTATTGGGAAAATAGGAGCTACACTACACCTGCCCCACGTTAGTTTTCTTTGGTATTATACCCGGGATTGAAGGTATAAGTAAAAAAATGGTCTTTTATAGTTGTTTATTAGCTAGAGGAGAAATTTGTAAACGCTGGAAAGACAAGACTCCTGCTCTCTATACAGATTGGCGAGCAGCGATGTTACAGATGTCCAAACTAGATCTGGCTAGAGTAGGCAACCAACACAAAAGGAGATTTGGCTACTTTTGAACTGGTAACTATAGGCCAGAACATTGTGGTTCCCCCCCCCCATACCAATAAGCAATAATGCATAAAAATGCGTGTTTACTTTTGCATTTAATTCATAGCTTAAGTGCATACAATATATATGACTGCAATTTTTCAGTATATTTGAAAATTTCGAAATGCATTCATGTATTTTGGGGTGGTAAGGTATACACTATACTCTATAGTATGTTGTACTATGTTATACTATGCATAGATTAGTAGATATGACCATAGTTAGCGTGGAGTGGGTGTCGTGTATTTCTATAGGTTCTGAATCAGTCCCCCTATTCCTGACCCTATTCTGGTTAAACTAACTATCAAGTTAACTAACAGTCAGCCCATGAGGCAAGAAAACCCCCATGATGCAGATACCGTTATCTGACGCAGTCACACTACGGCACAGGAACGTGTTATCTGATTAGGTCATAACGCTTGATCTAATTAGACAAGCGACATTCCTCCAGCCCCTGATAAGGCATACGACGTTCTCATAACAAATCAAACCTATGACAACCTGGATAATCCGTGCGGCCATTGTTTTGATTTCACAGAGAACTTTAGTAAAGAATGTGCTAACGAGCAAGTCGTATGACATCTTTATTGACGTATCTATGTCCATCCTTACGTCAATCTCGGCACCTTTAAGGTATAAATATTGCCGACCTTGCCCTATGCAAACACACGCGTGGTGACAAGACGGAGCAGCCATACTTGCCGAAGCCGAGAGCAGAAGCAGACCCCGCTGGCAGCAGCCCCGCCTTCCTGACGCGCTGAGAGACGCGCTGCTATCTCAAGCCGAGAGACCCAGCACCGGCGTTTCTGGGCAGCCCTCGCAGGCAGCCTGGAATATCGAGAGCAGAGAAAGAGATACTATTCCTCATCCATCCTAAATTCCAGGTACAGAACTGAATAACCCCTCACAGAGAATTCTTTAGTTATTCACTTGGCAAAAACAAACTTAACTTAAACTGTAACTTTCTATTCCCGCCCACGCATTAGACTTAGGTCAGGTACACGGGGTAGGCGTATTTAGAAACACCAGTTGAGTACGTTTAGTCAAATGTATATGTGTATGTAAATATATTTTAATCATTTTAAACATCATATGGCTCAGAAACCATATCAATGTTTTTACAGTATTATTTTATACTATTGCTTTTAATGTATGCACTTTACTTAACTATAAGTATTGCAATAATATCGATCCATTTCTCATGTATGAGAAAAGAGACTGATCAATAAATAACACCTTTTTATTGAACACGCCCGTCTCTTCCTTTTCTCTACATTCTGATGAGACTAAGAATGCACGTACTGACTGAGTAAAATAATTGCCTTGTGCTCACACGACTCTCGAGATTCTCTTGATTAGGGGAGAGCAAAGTTGTCATGTTCTATGGTTGTCAGAAACTAAATCCCTTCTTGTCTAATCAGGGGAGTTAATTCCTTCCTTGAACATTCGAGAAAGTTTCTAGCGAACTCTGAGCTTAGCTGGCAAACCCAAAAATTAAGTCTAGTATCGACAGTAGTAGACCTAGTTAACGTCTGGTCTAGGCCTTTACTGCTGTAGGTACTATTCCAATGCGCAGAGCCTATTGGGAAAATAGGAGCTACACTACACCTGCCCCACGTTAGTTTTCTTTGGTATTATACCCGGGATTGAAGGTATAAGTAAAAAACTGGTCTTTTATAGTTGTTTATTAGCTAGAGGAGAAATTTGTAAACGCTGGAAAGACAAGACTCCTCCTCTCTATACAGATTGGCGAGCAGCGATGTTACAGATGTCCAAACTAGATCTGGCTAGAGTAGGCAACCAACACAAAAGGAGATTTGGCTACTTTTGAACTGGTAACTATAGGCCAGAACATTGTGGTTCCCCCCCCCATTATGTCGTGGCCCACTTGTCCATAGACCATAGTTTTGGTAAATGTGAGACAATCTGCATCGACGTCAGTATGTATTACGTTGACGATGAAAAAAGGATTTTCATTAAAAGAATCGTCGATGGATCATTCATCGGCGCTGCGGCTGTTGGCGCCTCTAAAAAACAAGAATCTCTTGTCGAATGTAGCTCTGTCGACAGTACCCTCGTCGACAGAGTAGATGAACACGGACCTATGGCGACGATCTTCATAGACGTCAAAACTGTTGACGGAAGAGCCGTCGGCGAAACCTTCGTTGTCAACATCCTCGTCTGCGGTTTATCATTGTCGTCGTTGTTACTCCCGTCAACTTTTTTGTCTGCATCTCAAGATATTGTTTCAGATTCTGCTACAATGAAGAGGCAAATGACCCAGGACTCTGTTTTGTCAGTTGCACTTCCTCATTGTAAAAGAAGTGATTTTACCTTTACAGACCTCTTGCTGTAAGGTACTGCCCTGTCCTCCAGAGGAAATATTTGATTATGGTGATGAAGATTCAGATGACGAAGGCATGTTTGGTGTTGCTCACAATCCTTCTGACCTTCAAATTAAGTGCCAGGAGATACAAAAGGGGATGATGGACGGAGCGTTTGAGCAAATCAAACACTCACCCCCAGTCAACTGATTTGGGTTTAATCCATCACCATTCTTTAGCCCACTCAGCCACCCCATTTCAGACATGGCTATATGCAAATCAGTCTGACCATGTGCCTTATGGGAACAGTCCAGCCCGAACTGCCAAGCCATGTCTTCCATGGACCGAAACAAGCATCCTTTACCGGTTTCGGATTCATAATCCTCATCAGCCAGGCTATCTTGAATCCAGTGGCCAAGTGAGCAAGGGACTCACGTCTGAGGCACAGGGTCAGACTGATTTGCATATAGCCATGTCTGAACTGGGGTGGCAGAGTGGGCTAAAGAACAGTGATGGATTAAATCCAGATCTTTTGACTGGGTGTGAGTTTTTGATTGATTCAGATGCTCCGTTCATCACCACCCCCTTTTGTACCGCTTTTGGCCGCCATAAGTGTGGCAGGGTATGCTCAGACGCGAGTCCCTTGCTCACTTTGCCACTGGATTCGAGCAAGCCGGGCTGAAACGGCTGGAATGCCAGAAACCGGTCCTCGGAAGCTTGTTTCCGGTCCAGGGAAGACATGGCTTGGCAGTTCGGGCTGGACTGTTCCCATGAGGCACAGGGTCAGACTGATTTGCATATAGCCATGTCTGAACTGGGGTGGCAGAGTGGGCTAAAGAACTGTGATGGATTAAACCCAGATCTTTTGACTGGGTGTGAGTGTTTGATTGATTCAGATGCTCCGTCCATCACCACCCCCTTTAGTACTGCTTTTGGCCGCCATAAGTGTGGCAGGGTGTGCTCAGACGTGAGTCCCTTGCTCACTTTGCCACTGGATTCAAGCAAACCGGGCTGAAGACGGCTGGAATGCCAGAAACCGGTCCTCGGAAGCTTGTTTCCGGTCCAGGGAAGACATGGCTTGGCAGTTCGGGCTGGACTGTTCCCATGAGGCACAGGGTCAGACTGATTTGCATATAGCCATGTCTGAACTGGTTTGGCAGAGTGGGCTAAAGAACGGTGATGGATTGAACCCAGATCTTTTCACTGGGTGTGAGTGTTTGATTGATTCAGATGCTCCGTCCATCACCACCCCCTTTTGTACCGGAGAAGAAATATAAGGCACCGGACAACGCGAATGCCTGTTTTATAGGATAACCTAAGCCGGATTCGGTGATTTCTCAGGCTGCTCAGCGTTGTGCCAGAAATCCTGCTTCACCCCTTTCTCCACCTCCTGATAGAGACGGAAGACGTCTTGACTATTGGCTAAAAACTCTCCACTATGTCAGCAACTACTGTTAGAGCGGCCAACTCTCTTGCCATTCTGGGCAGATACGACTGCCAAATGTGATCGGCTATTTCCCCAATTATTGAAATGTTTACTGAGGATTCGGAGGGAGAAGCAAGGCGAATTCTTCAGGAGGGAGTGAGAATCTGGGCTGAGCTTATTGACTGCCTGTTGCTGTTTCGTCAACAGGTGTCAGACAATTGGCTGGGGTGGCGGTCCTAAGACAACAGGGTTGGTTAAGAGCTACTTCTTTCCGCCAAGAAGTACAGACATAGATATGCCTTACGACAGCAAATCCTTATTTGGTCATCACATCGATAAAGCACTGCAAACAATTACAAGCATTGGCAAAGCCAATAGGTCTCGGCAATCCAAGCTCTAATGGCATTGTCAATGACAATGTGTTTTAGCTATGTGTTGTGGAGTTGATGGATGTGATGTTGCATGGATTTATGTAAGTTGGTATGGAATTGTGCGCTGTGGAATTGTTGTGTTGAGTGTGTAGTGGCATGTTGTGCAGTGGAAATATGTAAAATGTATTATGTGGTACTGAGTGTACTGGGGTTACGTGAAGTGGCATTGTTTGTTATGGAGTGTAATTATGTAAACTGGTATTTTGTGTTGTGGAGTGGTATGTAGTGTAGTTAAATTGTGTGGTGTGCTATTGAATTTTGGGGCATAATGTGGAATTCTGTGGTGTCTATTGGATGAAAATGGTGTGCTGTTGAGTTGAATTATGTGGTTTGTGGTCGAAATGTGGTGTGGAATGGAAATGTGTGGAGTTTGTGTGGCGTGGATCTGTGTGACGGTGAGGGAAATAAAAGAAATTAATATGATGCGAGTTCCCATCCCTCAGAGACAGCAGCTACATTATGGCTTTAAAATGGTACCACTGTATACAGCTTAGTTCACTGTCCACTAGTGAATGGGCACATGTTTTGGCATGGCAGCAGAATAATTCAAATAATGATTCGTGGAGATGGTGCCCTGCTCAACAGAACATGAAGTATGCAGCCTGGGGCACAGTATCCACGGCGAGGCAGAGCAAAAGCCCTTAGGGGTTTGTTGCTGTGTACTAGAGTAATGTTACCCCTAGTTTACAGGGAAGGAACCTGCTTGCGAACTGGAACAGTAACTTCACATGTTATATTATCCCTGGTCAATAAAGGCTGCGTTGCTAATGGACTTTTTATCTAGACAACTCCTAAAAGCAAAATAAGTGTGCAGAATGGGATAGAAATCTGCAGTCAAAGTAGACATTTTAGACCATACAAAAAAGCATTTTGACACAATAAACACTAAAGCCCACACTGTTGTGTGCAAGTCTCAAGGGTATTGAAATTAACAAAGACTCGCAACAGACCGCAATATGGATGGCATCGCTGCCATCTGAAACGTTGCTAAGCGTGCTTCAAGGAAAAAAGTAGTGCAGAAACAATACACTAAATTGGCCATGCATATTGTTAAAAAGAAGTAGGGTCGATTGCTTAGAGAGGGCTAAACTAAGTAAAAGGCATTACTTATCCATGCCCTTAACAAGTAGAGAGAAAGACAAATCGAGCAACGAAAGTGCCAGCCAATGGAAGCCTGTGGAAGCCTCTGGGTGGGCTGAAGCCCACAGATATAGATACAGCAGTCTCAGTTCAAGACAGTGCATGCGCGCAGTCTAGAGCTGAGACCTAAAAAAGGATACAGATACTGCGAAGGCTCTTTGCACCTTTCAGTTTAAGAAGCAGCCTTTTTGTGAAGCCAGAGAACGTGGCTCGTCCTCCTTTCGGGGAGGTTACAATCGGTACAAGCAGTTCCAACCATACCAGGGGCAATCCCGATACTCATCAACGCAACATCAGCAATCGTACAAACACCCTCCTGCAGCTTCCTACAAGCACTATAGAGGAAAAACAGCCCTCAGAGGAAGAGTCAACACCAAGAAACTGTGACAAACGACCAGTGCTAGCCACAAACTCACCAATCCTCACAAAATTGGTGGAAGGATTGGTCTACAATAACAACGGACAGATGGGTTTTAGATATAGTTTCCAACTGTGACTTTTTGGAATTTCAGAAAATCTCTCCAAACTGCCCGCACCGAGATCCTCCACCCTCTCATCTGACAGAATTGTTATGTCAAATAAGAGTAATGTTACTCTAGGGAGCAATCGAAGTGGTACCAACTACACAGAGAGGAACCGGATTTTATTCAATATTTTTCCTCATAAGAAAGAAATCAGGAGAATGGTGCCCCATCTTGGACCTTCGTTGCCTCAACAAATTCCTGAAAAAACAAACCTTTCGTATGTTATCTCTTTAGGAGGTGCTTCAATTGACTACCTAGACTTTCAAGGCGCCTAATTTCATATCCCCATTCTCCCCAAGCACAGGAAATTCTTACGCTTCAGAGTGACTGGCATGGACTATCAGTTCCGTGTCCTCCCATTTGGCCTTCGTTCGGTGCCTCAAGTGTTTACCAAGGTCCTAGAACCTGCAGCGGACCATCTAAGACAGACAGGAATTCAAATCTTCCCTGACCTGGATGATTGTCTCATAAAAGCAAAATCCTTTGCAGTGGCAAACAGTCCTACTCCGAGATGCCTCTCCCTTTTCCAGTTCTTGGGCCTGTCCATCAACGTTTCAAAGTCTCAACTATTTCCCTCGAGCGTCAGAATGTTTCTAGGAGCAACCCTGCACATTCACCGGGTGAAGGTTTTTGCCTCACAGGAAAGGCAAGAAAACATTTGCAACCTGACAGCTCTACTCATAAAAAAGGCTATTTCAGTTCGATATTACAAATAGCTACTGGGGATCTTGTCCTCTTGCATTCCCCTCATTCTCAACTTCCGCTTGCGGATGAGGCCCTTGCAAGAAGAACTAGACAGTCAATGGTTACAAATCTCAGGATTCTTCGAGGATATTATAAGAATAACACCACAGATATAGGAGGCGCTTCAGTGGTGGACTCACATCCCGACAATAGCCACCGGCCAGCCGTTCTTAATAGATCCTCCGAAATACATAATTACGACCGATGCCTCCTTTGAAGGTTGGGGAGCACATCTGATGGGGCTGACAGTCACGGGCAAATGGGAAAGCCAGCAGCAGTCCCTACACATCAATTGATTGGAACTAAAGGCAATATTCCTGGCCTTGAAATATTTTCTTTAAAAAATCGCAGGAGCATCAGTCTTAATTCTGCCAGACAAGTATGCACTATCTAAACAAGCTAGGAGGACCAAGATAACGCTATCCCTGCAAGCCCAACAAATTTGGGATTGGGCAATTCAGCACCAAATAATATTAACTGCGGAACATGTTCCAGGAGTGACCAATATCCTGGCAGATTCCTTGAGAAGGTCAATATCGGCCAACCATGAGTGGGAACTCCACCAACCGACGCTGGATCGTCTTTCTATCATGGGGCGAACCAAACTTAGACCTATATGCGACCAGTCAGAATCACAAATGCCGGTTCTTCGCCAGCTGGCTACCCCAACAGGAATCGTGAAGGAATGCGTTTTCGATAAATTGATCAAAAATGTATTCTTCCGCTTTTCCTCCAATTTCTCTAATACCAAGGGTGCTCTGAAAGATGAGGAAGGAACCTTGCTGAATGCTACTCATAGCACCCAGGTGGCCTCGCCAGGTCTGGTTCACAGAGCTTCTCCTATCTGAGTGCAGACCCGTTATGTTACGTCCATTACTGAACTTGCGAATTACAAATAACGGCCCGGTCTGCCATCCGGACCAAACATCTCCTTGAATTTCGGTTTGGCTCCTCAACACCATGAGTTTGCCGATCTAGCCATCCCTGCTGATTGTCTGGGGGTCCTTGCAAATTCTAGAGCTCCGTCCACTATCAAAGCTTACAAGCTTAAATGGAAGAGGTTCTGCCATTGGTCTGCGATTTCAGAGGTACACCGTATCCAATCTCCTCCAAAACATTTACTACCTTTCTTCCTACATCTGGCTAAATCTGGTCGGTCTCATTCCATTCGTCCATTAAAGTATTCCTTGCTGCAGTATCCAGATTTCTGCTGCCCAATGGGTTACAGTCACTTTGGTCATCAAGATTTATGAAACGATTTCTAAAAGGCTTGCTTAGAATGTTCCCACCATTAAGGCATCCACCTCCGCCTTGACATCTCAACATTGTGTTGGCACAACTTATGAAGGGGCCATTTGAGCCCATTCATAGAGCGGACCTAAAATAAATCACATGGAAAACATCTCTTCTACTGGCGCTTAAGTTAACTAGACGAGCAAGCGACATACCAGCTTTCACTACTCGTCATCCTTTCGTTCAATTCACAAGGGACTCTGTTATACTTCGTACCAATCCCACCTTACTCCCTAAGGTCCCATCGGATTTTTATTTAAATGAACCAGTCATATTAAAAACTTTCTTCCCAAATCCGCAAACACTAGCAGAAAGATCTTTACATTGCTTGGAACTAAAGAGGTCCATAAAATTCTACTTGCAGAAGACCTCCAGCATATGCAAAACTGATCAGCAGTTTGTGGCAAATGAGAACATCAGTAAGAGATATCCTGTTACTAAACAAACTATAGCATGTTGGATCTCATCAGCTATTCAGTTCTGCCATCAGCAAGCAGGCAAACCTCTATCTTCAACAGTGAAAGATCACTCTACGACAGCTGTTTCCCCCTAAACAGCCCTCTTTGCCAGTGTGCCTATACAACAGATTTGCAGAGCAGCAACCTGGTCCAACAGTAACTTGTTTACAAAACATTACTGTGTGGAAGCCAAAAGCAATGCTGACACAGCTGCGGGACAAGAGGTTCTCTGTAATCTTTTTAATAAGTTTAGCCTCTCTACTTCCCACCTTTCTATATTATTTCACTATTTCTTTGATTTTATTGATAATGGAATTAAGTTTCTTGTATAAGGTATAAATCATAATGTACAGTTGGATACATTTAAATACATATTTGCAGTAGAATGTCTTTATATATGTATTTGTGATACATCTTACTACGTACAGGATTGCTTATGTTTTTCTACTGCATGCCCTATATCAGCATACATTCCTGTAATACTACTGCTATGTATTCGGATTCAAGCATGTGAATCTATGAAAGATGCTCCGATACTGGAGAAGAAAATAAGTTACTTAACTGTAAACTGTGGTTCTCCAGTATTGGTATCTTTCATAGATTTACATGCGACCCACCCGCCTCCTCATAGAGGTTCCCCTGTTTATTTTTATAAGCTTAATCTGCACATCTGCTCGAACATCTAAGAGGCCGGAGCCGCTGTGGAGAGGGTTCTTGAGGGTGCCGTCGCCTGATTGGTTGTAGTTTGGACCAACCTAATGACTAGGACGAGATATTCAAGTTAATGTTTTTACTTTTAGCTTTAATGTTAGTCATTGCTTACTGCTTTTAATGTACAGTGGGACTCCTACTTCGACGACTTGGAATGATTCAAGCATGTGAATCTATGAAAGATACCAATACTGGACAACCACAGTTTACAGGTAAGTAACTTATTTTCTTCCTCTCCAGTTGTTTGTAGTAGGAACCATGTGGGATCGATTGGGACCGTTTGACCCACTATCCTCGCCATAAACCTTCCAATCCCCTGCCAATATTTCTGAATGGATGGACACTCCCATAGTATGTGGTAAAACGTCTTTTCTTGAACACGTCCCCTCTGACAATGGCTTGTCCTCGAGTGTCCTTTTCGATGCAACACTGTTTTTGCATAGTATGTCCGGTGCAGTATTTTTAATTGTATCAATCCGAACCTGGATCATATTGCTACCTCCCTAGGACTTTGTAGTGCCTCCACCCATTTTTTGTCATCTAGGTTTCACAGATCGCTCCCCCATGAGGTCTTTAGTGGACCCATAATATCAGGGGAGTTGTTTATAATTTATTTGTATATTATCGATATCGCTTTGGAAGTTAACGGCTCTGTGAGCAGTGGATCTTCTAAGGGAGAAGCTTTTACTAGGGTTTCACCTTCGACAATATGAGCCCTGAGGGCATGGCCAAGCTGTAGGTAATTTAACCACTCACCCTTTCCCAATTCGTATTCTTGCTGTAATGCTTCGAATTTAATATAGGCTCGGTCTCTCCACACGTCCCTGAGTCTCTTCAAGCCCAGTAGTTTCCATTTACTAAAAGTTCTTCAATTTTTAACCTAAGGAAGCCCTGTGCAGGTCCAGAGTGGGGTAATTTGTGTCAGTCTTCCTTCCCAACCTAGATATCGGTTAACTGTGCTCCATATTGTTATTACCGTGTAGGTGGGAAGCTCTCTTGGCCACCTCAGTGTGATGGTAGGCACCCCTCTTCTCCATCCCCACTCTATCTACCCTCCATGCTGGGTCTGTTCGGTCTCAGAACATCCAGTCATTGACTGTGACCAGTTGTGATGCCCAGTAGTAGCTTTTAATGTCTAGAATGGCTAAACAGCCTTCGTAGACGCCCTTCTGCAATTTGCTGAGCGCTATGAACAGGGTGCCTCCGCCCCAGAGCTGGGAGTGTAACTCGGCCTCCACCCTCTGGAAAAAGGTTTTGGGGATTACACAGGGCGTGTTTTGTAGGATATATAAAATGCGGGTAGTATCATTATTTTATATTGGGCTGCTCAGCCTATCAATGTAAGAGGAAGCGATCACCACTGTTTCACATCTTTTATGAATCTATCCAGTTGGGGTATTGGATTTCGTTGGTGGAATTCATGAGGGTCTCTAGTCACCATAATTCCAAAGTATTTGAAATTTCAATCCTACATTGGAACATTGCATCTAGAGGTCAGATTGGAGATGCCCCTGTCAGTGAAAATAAGAGGGATTTGTCCCAATTCATTTGGTAACCCGAAGAGTCTCCAAAAAAGTGAAAAATCTGGAGTATTCTGTCCACTAATTGCCATTGCTTGAGTACATACAATAAAATGGCATCTGCGTAGGGGGATTTGCGCCCCCCCCAAACTGGAATATCAAGAGGTCTTGCAAGGTCCATGCCGCCAGAGGCTCCCATGCCAGGACGAATAGTAACGGTGAAAGGTGGCAGCCCTGCCTCGTTCCTTTCTCCAGGAGGAACTACCTGGACACCATGTCATTAACTCGTACTCTTGCCAGCAACCGGTGGTAGAACAGCTTTATCCAGCCGATAAATTTGTGTCTGAAACCCAGATGACCCAGAACTGTAAAGAGGTAGTCCCACTCTACACTGTCAAAGGCCCTTCTTGCGTCCAATGACGGAAGTGCTGCTGGGTCTGTCGCCTCCCCACCCGTCATGTTCAGGACCCCAAACAGTTGCCCTAGGTTAAGTCTGGTGACCCTATGTGGCATGAATCCAGATTGATCTGGGTGTATTAATGAGGTAATCACCTTGCAGAGGCGCATGGAGAAGATCTTGGCTAGTGCTTTCACCTTGTAATTAAGTAATGAGATCGGTCTGTAAGAGCAGCAGTGTGTTGGTGATTTCCCTTCCTTGGGGATGACCACTATCGGTGTCATCCTTTGACCACAGGGAAGAGCTCCCTTCTCCCTCGCTTCCATGAACATGGCCAGTAGGTGTTCTGTTGTTTTGCTTAGTGTGCATTTGAACAGCTCCACTGGTAGGCCATTTGGCCCCACTGCTTTTCCCAAATGCAGTGCACCAGTTGCACTATTAAGTTCATCTAGCATTAGATCACCCTGAAGCATTTCCCTATCAGCTTCTGTTAGCTGAGGTAAACGTATATCTCTTAGGACCTCCTTACATTCATCCCCGATCTTTCCGTTGTAGAGGAATATAATTCCTCATAGTAGGTAGCATATGCCTCTGCTATCGCCTCCCCAGTTTGGTGTTCTAGTCCCTCCCTATCTGTTATCTGTCTGACCCATCTACTCCTAGTTCGTTTCTTATCTAGCCATGCCAGAAGTCTGCCTGCCTTGTCCTCCACCTCATATAGTCTCTATTGAGTGGCCAGGGATTGTGCTCTCGCACTATCTTCTAATAGGTTTTCCAACTCTTTCTGCTTTAATTTTAGGCTGTCGTTTAGTTCCAGAGTGCCGTCTGTGTCCTCTACAATGCTTTCCTCTACATTGGATATCTCAGTCTCTAAGGTAACACCCCTTAACTTCGCCTCCTTCCGGGCCACCCCTATATTTTCCTGTTTCTGCCCTCTCAGCACGGTTTTAAATGCCTCCCACAGTGTGATTCCCGAGTCACTGATCCCACATTCTCACTGAAGAAGTGTTCGACCCCCTTCCTAATATCTGTTGAAAATTTCTTATCTTTAAGATACCAGGTCTATCCTTTGAGGTAGGGTATGGGTTCTTCTTGGGCCTCTCAGGGTTACCTCTACTGGGGCGTGGTCTGACATTCCTTGCGCCACATGTTTGGCTTCTGTGAAATCGGCCAAGCCTCCAGCATGTGTGAACAGATAGTCGAGTCTAGATAGGCTCCCATGGGCTGCCGACGTGTGTATATTACTTAGTGGTGGAGTGTTAGCTTCTCCATGTGTCAGTTAGACCTAGTGCAAGTAGGAAGTCTCCCAACTTGCCCAATCTTCTTCCCGTGGCGGATCCCCCCATGGCATCCAGGTCAGTGTGAATTGTCGTTCATGTCCCCTCCCTTTATCAGGGAGCCCTCTGGGGGTTTGTGCCCTAGTATGTCTAGTGTGGGTGTTTGTAGCCCCAGTGGTGTGTACACTGAACAGAATCGAGTTGTCGCCACTCCCAGTAGCCGCTCACTGCAACAAATCTGCCCAGTGGATCTGTCCACACCTTATCAATTCTAATGGGGAGCGAGAGGAGGAAGATGGCGGCGGGCTGACGCCGGCCGTGAGAGCTCTGTTCCCGATCGGGAGATGTCTGGCGGTATCGGAGTATTTGCACCCCCTTGAGCAAGCCTAATATCGGCAACTATGCGGTGAGCATGAGAAGATCCCTATTTTTTGTTTAAAATTCTCCTTTTACTAATTTGCCCTCCACTTTTTTATTCCGCTGTAACTAACTTGGATCAAGCCGAGCGGTGTGCGCTAGGACCCTGAGGCTCGATGGGCGTGGACGCCTGGGCCGACGTCAGGCGCAACGAAGCCGGAGACCGAGGTGAACGAAGAGAGACCGGTCTTGTGAGCCGCTCAAGCATATGGCGTAGGATTCAGATAGCAGCGGCAAGAGCCTACCCTCGAAGACGCGGGATTACGGCGGTGAGCGGGTATCGTTCATGGGCTAGAGAGGTGGGAGCAATTTTGCCAGGTGACAGCAATGTGTATACTATTAGTAGAGAGCCGGGAGAATGTCATAGTTTTACACTCGGGGACTGTTTGAGGCCACAGCTACTGATACAAACCTCTCTTGGCGCGTATACAGGTCCCAAAGGGATGGACACTGATATAAACATTAACGCTACACGACCCCCCTCTATAACATTGAAAGAGCCTTCTCCGCAACAGGAGAATCAAAGGAGGGAGAATGGCTGCATAGAGAGTTAGGAAGCACCGAGAGTATTAGAAGTTGCGGTTGCGGCTCCTCCAGTAATAAGGCGTAGATATCTCCTCCGCTCTCTACCTGAGAGGGAATCTTCACTTGCATCCCTAAATCGAGCTGACTGCTTGCTCCCTGTTCCATTGACTCCGCGGCAGAAAAAGAGAGAAAGGAGGGAGAGAAATAAAACTGAGTAGGTGAAAAAACAAAAAAAAAGTTCCGGAATACTAAAACCTGCTCCCTCTCTAAAATAATATTTTAAAATAATGGAGAAAGCAATACTTAGCTTAGACGCAGTGAGCAAGCAGGTGTTGCCACAGACCGGTCCTCAGGTGCCCACTACTGCTCTTGCCTCCCGTCCCAGTCCTTCTGTGGTGTCTCAAAATAAGTATGCCCCTCTGTTGTTGGAGCCGGAGACGGACCTGGGAGATCTTATATCTAACGTTGATCTGCAAAATAGTGGCGGAGAGGATTCCCGCTTCTCAGACTATTGCTAAGCCCCTGCCAGGTACTACCCCACAAACAGTAGCCAGCATTACTGGCGATTCTCCATCTGAGGTAGCGGTTCCCTTAGGGGAGGGGGCTTTAAGAGTAGATTACCAACAGTGACAGCAACATAAAGAGGGGAGCGAAAATATGGAGAGCTTACTTCGATCCTCACGTGAAGATCTTCTGGCAAAATTATTACCCAAATTTGAAATTTCTGAAGGGAATCAGAAGGAAATCACTGAGAAGTGCACTAACCTCGAAAGTAAACTGGACGACATCTGTACAAGAACAGAGGTGTTAGAAAGTGAAGTAGCAGTTCTAACGAGAGTTTCGCAAGCTCACTCAAAAACGATATCTGAATTGAAAGCTCAGAATCAGACTCTACAACAAGATATTGAACGTTTGGAGATGCATGCAAGACGGAATAATTTGAAATTCCTGAAAATCCCTGAAGGAGCTGAAAATGGAGATGTAAAGTCTCTGGTCTGTAAGCTGCTGAGGGAAGGAGTCCTGAAGGATAGATCTGATTTCAACCTCGAGAACGAAATCCAGCGGGCACATAGAGGCCCCTTTCGACGTCATCCCGATAGGAGTGCCCCTAGAAAAAATTTGGTAAATTTCCTCTCATACACAGTAAAAGAACTGATATTCGGTAGGGCTCTTGTTGACTCATCACTTCAGATTGATTCCTCTAAATACTTAATCCGCTCAGATGTGGGTAGAGTGACAGCACAGAGGCAGTGGGAGTTGGGGTCCCGGATGCAGGAGCTAAGAGGGTTAGGGGCTCAGGTCATGATAAAGTTCCCAGGCGCATTACGGGTGGTATGGAAAAATAAAACATACAATTTTACGTCCACCCAGGAAGTCGATAGCTTTCTAATTAGTTTGAAAGAGGCTCAACGTTAGATGCTTACTATAACAAACTATATGAGAGGAGCAAATATCGCAGAAATTAATTGTGAAAAGCACACTGGGTTCAGGTAACCGGAGCACAGCATATATAGACACATATGCATATAAATAGGTGTGTAAAATAACAATAAAATAGGGGGGGGGGGGAGAAAGGTAATTTTTTTCCAATAGGTAGCAATAAAAAAAATATATATATATATACACACACACACACACACACACACACACACACACACACACACACACACACACACACACACACACACACACACACACACACACACACACACACACGCACACGCACACGCACACGCACACGCACACGCACACGCACGACACTTGACCAGCCCATCTGGGGGCGTATTAATGGCGTTCTGGACTGAGACCGGAGCACGTACTACTGAAGCGAGCGCCTCTGAAGAAGAAGGACATACCTTTGAAACGAGTCAGGCTTATCGCGTCTGCAGCTGTTTGATCGTCAACTGTGAACTGCAGTCTGTTTATACCCTTCATTAAAGATTTGCCATCTTGGTCATTGTTCGAGTGAGCTCAATTTTGGGACATGGCAAACGAGCTTACATTTTGGGCGGCGGTCCAGCCGTCGAGCAGCACCACCCTGCTAAGAGAGGGGGCCACGCGGCAGGAATCATGCCGAGCCGCTTATGTGGAACTCTGACCTGGGATTTAAAACAGACGCCGTTGATGGTGGCCCATCTGAGGGTCTGAAATGCAAACAACAGAAATTAGTGCACCATCAGTGGATTTTAACACCGGGACTCTAGTATCCAGAATGCATTGGGACACTTGACCAGCCCATCTGGGGGCGTATTAATGGCGTTCTGGACTGAGACCGGAGCACGTACTACTGAAGCAAGCGCCTCTGAAGAAGAAGGACATACCTTTGAAACGCGTCAGGCTTATCGCGTCTGCAGCTGTTTGATCGTCAACTGTGAACTGCAGTCTGTTTATACCCTTCATTAAAGATTTGCCATCTTGGTCATTGTTCGAGTGAGCTCAATTTTGGGACATGGCAAACGAGCTTACATATATATATATATATATATATATATATATATATATATAACACAAATATAAGACGTAAATTGGGTGCAGGTGCACTAAATCACATAACAGACACTACTGAGGCCAGGATCAGGGATAGGGCCCTCAAAAGGTGATACAATCGCCAAGGCTCATAAGGGGGGGTTCCGCAAGGGGGGGAGGAGGGAGGTGGAGGGGGGCGGGGTTGTTAAAGAGAAAAAAATTGCCTCATATATTCAAAAAAACTGAGACCAATATGAATCAAGTTTTAAATAGAGCTCATGTAAGGATTGAAGCTAAATCTGTTATTAGACACTCTTTCCTCTGCGATGATAAATATGGAGAATAAAACAAAAATATTAAGTTGGAACGTCAACGGGCTGAGGGAGGGGAGGAAGTTTAATAGAATTTGCGAATATTTAAATAAGTCCGGGAAACGTATTCTTCTCTTAGAAGAAACCCACCTTGAGCAGCAGGAATGTAAGGCCGCTTTTAAGAATCAAAAGTGGGTACAGGATCTCCTCTGCTCTAAACAGAGTGGTAACACCAGAGGAGTGGCCATAATTATTCGAGCCAATAGTGGAATAATAAGACTCGAGAAATATGAACCTGATAATACAGGCAGATGGCTACCCGCTTCTTTAGTCATAAAAAATACGCAGTTGGCATGTGCTATATATTATGGGCCAAACCAGGATTCTCCAGAAGCCCTGATAAGCCTAAAAACTAGCTTTCTTGACTTGAACGCTCCTATTATTTTAGGTGGTGATCAGGTTTGGACCGCACTTCCAGGGTTGCTTCCCCTTCATTGCATAAAACAAAAAGAGAGCTCAGAAATATAATGAGGGATTTCAATCTATTGGATGTCTGGAGGATTAAGAATCACAAAAATAGAGACTATTCATTTTATAGCCACAGACACAAACATCATTCACGTATTGATTTTTTCTCATTGATCAAGGCTTACTTTCTGAGATCATGTCCACTTCTTATATTCCGGCCATACTATCTGACCATTCCATGGTAGAATTAACGGTCAAATTTTCACAGGGTATACAAGTTAGACGGTGGACCTTGGATGGATCCTTACTTCTGCAGGAAGGGTTAAAAAAGGATTTACTGAAGCAAATGGCGGAATATTTTAAGTTTAATAGTGCCACTGCATCTGATCAAACAGTGTGGGAAGGTTTTAAGTCTTACTTAAGGGGGGCATGTACCACCATAATGATACAGAGAAATAAGATCAGGAGAAAGATAGAGGAAGATTCTGTATTCGAAATAAAACAAAAAGAGCAACAGCTACAGAAGGCCTCACTAGAACAGCAGTCTAATTTGATTGCCATATAGAAAAAGTTAGAGAGCTTAAAAGCTAAATATCAGGCTAACCTGGACAAAATCATTAAAGATAGGTGGGATGCAAGCAGACTGTAGAATTTCTCCAATGGAGAAAAATGTGGTCGCATTTTGGCATGGAAGGCTAGATCCGATAGAGCAAGGAATAAAATAAGTGGGTTAAAGTTACAGAGCTCTGGAGATATATCATATGATAATGATGAGATTTCTGAAGAATTTAAAAAATATATGCAGAACTTATACAAGGGGATAACGATAAAATAATAACTGACGGTGCAGTTAATTGGTTAGAGGGGCTTCGCCTTCCACAGTTAACTGAGGCAGATAGTTTACTTTTGGATTCTGTTATCAAAGAGGAAGAGGTCCACAACCAGTTGAAAAGAATGGCCAAGGGAAAAGCTGCCGGCCCAGACAGGCTTCCTTGGAAATATACCAAATAGGATCTGATATTGTTGTTCCTATCCTCACGTCTTTATTCAATAAAATACATCAGGAAGGAGAGCCTATCCCGCAAACTTGGTTGGAGGCCACAGTTTCGTTGGTTTTGAAGCCTAATAAAGACCCCCTGATCGTCGAGTCCTATAGGCCAATCTCGCTGCTAAATACTGATTATAAAATCTTTGCAGGTGTTTTGGCGGCGAGATTGGCCAAAGTAATTAAGTCTGTGGTCCACGAGGATCAGAGGGGTTTTATGCCAGGCAGGCAGCTGAATGAGATGACTTTCCAGGCCATTGCCGCAATCGATTTTGCTACAGAGGAGAAACTTCCCTTAACCATCGTAGCAATCGACGCCGCCAAGGCCTTCGACCAAGTTAGCTGGTTGTACTTGTGGGAAGCTTTATCAAGGTTTGGTATCCCAACAAATTTTATAGCATCCATAAAAGCACTCTATTTTAATCCTAAGGCCAAGATTCTCGTTAACAATATACTTACAGACTGGGTCCAAATAACATGAGGCACTAGACAAGGGTGCCCCCTCTCCCCCTTATTGTTCAATTTATATATAGAACCCCTAGTTATTCAGTTAAGATCGGATGTTTTAATTAAACCCTTCTGCATGAATGAATTAGACTTAAAATTCGCTTTATATGCGGACGATCTTTTAATGTATACTTCCAATGCCGACGTAGCAATCCCCGACTACTTCATCAAGCAGAAGTCTTTGGAGAGGTCTCAGGATATAGAGTTAACAAGGAAAAAACAGAGGTCTTGCAGTGGAACCAGGAGGACCCATTTCCTGAAACGAAGTCCCAGATGAGATATCTAGGAATACATCTAGTTCAGAATATCTCGGAGACATCTAAAGTAAATTTACATAGTTTTCAAGAACATCTGTGGGCTCTTGCATCGTTGGTCTGGACTGCCACTAAACATCTTCGGGAGAGTAAACCTGTTAAAGATGGTTATTTTGCCGAAGGTCACTTTCTTGTTTAACTCAATACCCTTGATATTCAGTCCAAAAGATTTAGCTAAATTACAGGGAAGAATTGGATCTTTCATTTGGAACTCAAAATCGCCCAGAATTTCTTTGAAAAAATTAAGAAGAAAACTGAAAACCGGCGGACTTGCTATGCCAGACATACTCCACTATTGTCATTCTTTCCATTTCACAAATTTCAGGCTAATGGCTGACAAAGCTGATACATCTTGTTTGGGCCGTTTATTTCAGGCTCTACTATACGGTATTCCCCTAGGGCACGAATCCTTCTTATTTAAATTTGGGGATCCCAGATTCTACAAGAAGGTTAGATTAAAGTTGTTAGATGCTGCCCTGAGGAATTGGGTGTTCGTTAGAAAAAAGCTAGGAATCCCGTATTATACTCCTCAGGCCCCTATATGGGATTCCCCAGGGACACCGGAATGCCTGAGAGACCGATTATCGCTTCCCCTTAAAGCAGCTGGTATTATGCTGTGGCAGGATCTACTCGACAACTCACAGCTATTGGGGTGGGATTCACTCTTCAGGCTGACAAATGGAACCCTCACCAGGTTCAAATATTATCAGTTATCTAGTTGGTGGATAACCATACCATGGGATCTAACAGCTAACCCTAAGTTTGACCTGGTAAAGAGAAAGGGGAGTTGGAAAAAAGAGATCTCTTTCTGGTATGAGGCACTAAATGAGAAGGATGAAGTTACAGAATTTGAACTCAACAAGCTGTGGGGAGGAGCAGAAGTTCTACAATGCGATAATTTGCCAGTTTTATGTGGAGATTCTTTTAAATTGCTAAATACAGTGGTGAAATCGGCCCCTCTAAAACGGAATCATATGTTCACCCTGTATAGAGCATATATATCTCCGAAAAAGTTGGTAAAGATTACGAACCTTGAATATTTTTGCCCATGTTGCAAAGTTTCCGCCGCTGATGATTTGCACATGTTCGTAGAGTGTCCAAGATTGTCACCTTTTTGGTCTAAAATTGAAGAATTTATAACAGAAGTTTTGGATACACATCTTGTGATTACCTCAAAGATGATTCTTTTTGGTCTTGGTGTAGAGTATCAGCTTAATTACATGAGGACCACATTTATATTTTATGTAATGATTCTAGCCAGGCGAGAAATATGCAAGGCTTGTAAATCAGAGAATGTTCCTACCTTTTCCGACTGTTTTGAAATATATTATATATACTAGTGAGTCTGACATAGCATGCGATAGCTCAAGCCAGGATACGATATGGGCGGCCCTGGTGGCTTGGCGGAACAGATGAGAGTATTCCGATGATTTCACCTGGGTACTGTTGGCTCTTAGTCTCCAACCTAACCAAGGGCTTTCCAGTTTAAGGGGTATGGAGCGGACAAAGCAAACAGCTAAGCCTAGAGGGGACACATACACATTCACCAAAGTGAATCTTTCACAAAATTCCATTACTGCTAGGAAGAACCCCAACATTTTCTTGGCTTGTTCACAAGGTGTAGTGACCATTTTTCACAGCTTCAACCTCGCCCTGAACTTGTCGTTGTTCACTTCTTGAGGATTGCATGTAATGTGGGGGCATGAATCAAACCGCATTTTAATTTTGTGCCCTCTATATCCACTTATTAGATGGATTACTGCTCTCCTTTCATACTAACTGAAGTACCGCCTCATCACATTCCCGTTTATCTTCTGCACTATACAACCAACAATCCTGCAGAAGTTCTTGTAATGACCTGTCTTTCCCTACCTGTTAAACACCGCTGTGATTGCTGGCAGAGTTTTGCTTTTAGCCGTATAGCCTATTGCCTCACTTCCCTCTAATAGTGGTGTCTTTAGCCTTTTCTGCCTCTTTGTATACCCACTGTTTGCATGTAGTTTTCAATGGACGACACACTGTCACTGTTAGCACTCTTTCTTAATAGTATCCACACAGCATCTCATGTGAGTCACCCTTTTGGATACTATGATCACTTCAATTAAGAATGGTTCATTATTAAGCCATAGTTCCTTTCTAATCTTAGCATGCTTTCAATTCAACAGAACTGGTCTTTAATGTGCTGATCAGTTGGAGCACCAAATTCAGAAGGTCCTGCTAACTTCCTTAGTGCGGTTGAGTACTCTTACATGCTTTCACAATCTCTTTTTTTACCAAAATGGTATGTATTGCACTAATATGCAGATGGTAGTGTAAGTCTAGTTTCTTGAAACATACATCAAATAAGATGAGTCATTTTGCTTCCTCCTGATCCAGTTGTAACAAATTGTCATGGACCTCATCTACTACTAGGCAGTGTGGAAGCAAGGCACATTTATGTTCCATCCCCAATTTGGTCCCACACGCGCTTGCATATTTTGAATGTCCATATTGCTATTTATATAGTAGAAACCTATCTATGAAACATCAGAGCACTGTACATTGTGAAAGGTCGAGAGGTGATCTTCAAGATTGTATATATCAAGTGAGGGTTACACAAATACATTTTACACATATTTAAGCACAGCGAGATGAAGTGATTTGCTCAAAATCACTCTGTTGAATCTAGCATCAGTCTGGGATTTGAACCTGGGTACGCAGGTCCAAAAGGTGGCAGCTCAAGTCGCCAGGCCACATTCTACCATTTACCCCAGCGAATAAATAGTTTACCTGCGTGACTTTAAAAAAACAGGGATAGTCACGTTCTGCATGTTAGCATAGACTAAAACTCCTTGAAAGAAGACAGCAATCAAAGATAAATGTCCTACAGTGATATTGTATGGCCTATTGTGAAAAGGTAATAAAGTCATACCTAAACATATCATCTTTGTTACCAAAAATCAATCCCCACAGTATAATGTGTATTAATCATTACGTTAAAGAGCTGGTACCCATGAAGTGTGCCGACTGCTCATTCCAAAGTAACAATGTATACCTTGTCCACATGCACCAACTATCACAAAGTTATATCATATGGTGAGAAGTCTATAGTTACAATGTTTAGAAAAATGTGTGCCTGTCACTGTACTATTGACAGCAAGAGGCAAGTCATGTGAGATGTTATGCATGTCACCGTAAAGAGTGCATCCAACAGCAGGCGATATAAGGTGTGCTTGTCACCTTTAGCAGCCTCATGCCTGAAATGACTGCCCATAGCTTACTCCTTCTATCTCTGCCTGTGAGACAGTAGGCATTAATATATTCCTCACTGTGGGTGTCTGTCAAGGCCCTTCCAGCTGTTGTGACTGCAGGCTAGTTGCTAGAGGTTCGCTCTCCGTCAATCTCCAAAGCTTACCTTGTCTTACACTGAGGCAGTAATTCCTTGACTGTTTGGGATGTTTTCCACACGCTTGTTGCCATTGTGGAAAGAAAACACTGGGAACACTGGGTCAAGGTAGGTAAGCTCCAGAAGTGATTTACTACCCACACACCCCAGTCACAGGTAGGAATGACACACTATAACTGCCTTTCTCAGAATTCCCCCATGCATTCCACCTTCCCATAGCAATGCTCATTAGGATAGGTCAGAAGCATCACTGTCCCCAACTGGGTGTCTTTCCAGTGTTCAAATCCACACTCAAAGATGCCGATTTGCCAATATATAAGAAGAGAACTTTTCTGAAGAGGGCTTCGGTGCTTTTGTTTAAAATTGTGTTAACATGATCAGGGAGTGCCTGTGAGGTCATTTGCTTGGTGCTTCACACACAGTACTTCACTTTGGCACTCTTAATTCTCTACTTAGTTACCCATAGATTGGTGTCCATGAAGCGTGTACACCATGAATATGGTGATGGTAGAAACCTGCCGTGCAGACATTTGACTGTTAAACTGAAAACCAACTAAAAAAGTATCTTCAGGTAGTAGCACCTTGTAGGTTTCTTATTTCTTTATTGGGGATTTTCAGGGTGCAAAGCTGCTCATGATATCAGTTTGTTAGTTTGTTCTGATTCATACAGGAAGGATGTTGCCCGACCTTCACACAAACCATCTACCTGTTGTTAACAGCAGGGGCTTAGTGCAGCAGGACAGCCTGGCTTTGAGGCTCTGTATCCAAGAATGTGCAGTACCACAACGGTTGAGGGCAAGTATCCCCAACATGTGCCTGCAAGCAGCTCAAATAAAAAGCACCATGGCTTCCTAAAAGCACAGTACCTGCTCTCTAAACAATCTTTTCCATTTGTACACTTGGGTGTTATCCATACATGGGTGACAACAGAGCAACGCTTGGGTTTGAAGTTCCCAACCCGTTCTGCCAACCTCCCTTTCCCCTGTATGCTCTCCGAAACGTACAAATCCACCCTCCAATGCTGCCCTTCCTGTGCTCTTCTCTCTCCAGTAGAAGGTTGCAAGAATGCTAGCAATGTCAGAGTGTATGAACTGCCGTTTGAATACACACCACTTGCATGTCCCAATCAAGGGCCCATCCTCAAGGGGAAGCAGAAGGTGAAAGGAAGGAAAAGAAGGAGGGAAGTGGAGCAAAGGTATCCAAGTGAGCACTGCATTCTCTGACCGCATACTGCTTGTTCACTACCTCTGCTGAGATCCCATCCAGTGGAATACAGTCTGTCACAACCTGACCTCACTACCCTTCTCCACTTCCAGACAACCTACCCTGAGATTGACTGCCATTCACCGCTTCCCTCTCTCCCTATTGGCATTGAATGCCATCACCTTACTTGGGTCTTAATAAATGGAATTTGAGCATTTGTAGTAAAGCGGCTATGAATCAGTAGGGGATTGGCTTTGACAGCCACAATGCCATTTAAGTGCAGAGCACAGTTCCTGAGCTGGAAACATGCTCCATGCTGTATTTTTCCAGACTGCACACCAGCTGCCGCATCCCTGCCCCCTGCTGATCGGTTAGTTGTGTACATGTTCCTCTCACAGCCCTGCTCACTATATACATGAACAGTACTGAGTTGCTTGGAAGAGGGGACCAGCATTTGTATATAAAAAGATGTTTAGTGGAATGCAAGAAAACAAAGCATTTGTTCTGAAACATTGAATTAAAGGGCAATATATCAGCCCACTTAAGCCTTTGGCTAACTTAACTACGATTTGCAGCATGCTTTCCTTTCACAAGGAACACATCCACACGCAAAGTATTTCCCTTCGATGCCAGGATGTCCTATGGATATCTTACGGTTTTTTTAGATCCCAAAAAGTTTTTTGCCTGCAGCAAGTGTTTTTGTTTTAGATTCGCGAGGGCCTGGCATATTCCCAAACAATAAAGGTTTGCAAAACCTGTGACAGTACAAGAACTGACAGAAGGTTAGCCAATATCTTCTTATCATGGGATTCTTCACCATGGAATTTTTTCTGATTTTCATGAACAGTAGAAGATACTCGTACGAGTGCAAGATCCCAGAAGGCAATTTTACAAAAAAAGTTTCATGTTTTCCAATCATCTCCGTACATAGGATACAAGCCCAAGAAAGTAGAATTAAGTAACTCTTTTCCTGTTAGCAGAAATACGATACAAGCAGTAATTAAGTCTGTAAAAGAAGTGTACTTCAGATAAGAAAAAAGCTCAAAATGGTGCCCTAAAACAGATAACTGTACACCATAGTGCGAGTAGACCCTGCCGCAAGAACCTTGGTTGACTGCATTATTCCAGCATGCTCAGTGGAGTATCAAGCAGTTTGTTTCTTTCCTCTATCAAGAAGACACTGAACAAAAGCCTGCCTATTTTAAACCTATGTTTACCAATTGGTGCCATAATTTTTGGGGGAGAGGGAGATTGGCTTTCATCATGGCCTCCGATCAGGTTGCTGCTTCAAGAGGTCCTTCTGTCTGGGCAACAGGGTATTGTCCGCTACCCCAACCTGCACTATCCACACCTCCATGCATGGACACTGGTTGATGGCATTTGACTGCGTTTGATCAACTGCCTGAAGTGGTGATTCACGCTGCCAGATGCCCTTCTGCAAGTCATTTCTGCTTGGTGTTGGGACAAAGATGTGGCCTCTGCAAGATTGACCATTTAGCAGTAAAGCTGTCAGATGGTCTTTTCGTCCAGCACGGGCACAGAAACAACGCTATAAATCCAGGCCCGCTCCCAGGAACACCCTGTGGAGCCCTAGTCTGATCCTGGGTCTGCTCTTTGCTTCCTTGAGTTTCTTGTTGCCGGAGTAGTCCCAACTAATCTTTGAGCCTCATTTTTGGGAAGTCAGACCTCTCTTGAACGTCTTTGGGCCCCATTGGTTTGGAAGGGACACCGAATGAGTTTCTGCTGCTGGGTTCGCCCTTGGTGCCAGTCAGACCATCAGAGTCCTTTGGTGAAACCAGATTTACCCCGGCTGTGACTTTGCGATCCCCTACGAGGACTGTTCCAGTGGCTCCTTACTTGGCGCCACTGAAGTCCATTGCGATTACTTACTCCAATACAGATCTGGATCAGCGTCGACCAGGCTCACAAAGCCTGAATTGGAGATGGACCCTATTGTCATGTAGTTGCTATATATTCCTATATGGAACCTGCGCGTTCGGATAACATAAACTGTGGGTTTGGTGGCAGACTGGTATCAAGCACCCCCACCGAGAATGTTAACCTGCTTGCATTAGCTAGCTCACAGTGCCATTAGAATCTCCTCTTTTCGGGGAGAGAATAGTTTCTGGCAACCTTAGAACATGACAACCCTGATCCCTCCGAATCGTGGAAACGATGTACTACCTTTACCATAGTCACTCGTGCTCACTTATTCGTTCTCCGAGAGTTACACAGAAGAAACAGTTGAGCGTGTTACAATAAGAATTTATTGTACAGTTGTGCTTCTAGTGTAAAATAGATGTGCTGCAACAACCGTTAGACCGTAGCAGATATATATGATTAGCAGTACAGTGATTATAAAAGGATAGTACAGTTCTACCATCTTGCAATGATCATGAATACATACTTGAATATAAAATTCATGATGAAAGACAGTGCATACTTGTACGATGCCTGTCTAGATGTACCGAAGTATACCAGGCATGATAGTAGGTGTGAAGCCAAGAATCCCTCTAGGTTTTAGTCTAACCCCATTACCTGAAGTGAGAGTGTGGGACCCCGTCCTGGTCTCGAGTTGGACAACCCGCCAGGGATGTGTTAGACCACTGTCAGCTGGAGCGTCTGCATGCAGGAGCCTCAGTGTCTCTGGTCAGTGTGTTGGCATGAAGTTTCGGTCTCCTCTAGCTAACACTAGCAAGATGTGCTGTATTTATACAGAAAGTATCTAGGGTTCCTTTGTCCCTTGTTTCTTGTATTAGCCGGTGTTGGATTTGAGGATGACGTATGGGATGAACCTTGTACGTAGATATTATGCAGGTGGTGTAGCCCCTGCCCGGTTTCCTAGAATCCTGTGTGAGTCTATTGAGGAAGTTATAGGGCGCTATTGTTAAGGGAAAACTCTCCTTCTGCGCCTGGGACTAGAACTAGGTAAAGGTTCAATCCAAAAAGGCTTGTTACTGTGTAGTGTAGGGGAGGTAATGTAGGTGAAGGTGTATAATATTACCCAGGCCTATATTAAGGTACCTATATGAAACATAACACCCACTCCTCTTCTGAATAGTCAACAATAATAAAAATGCTAGCAAACTACTCTCTTTACTAGGTAGCAGCGCATAAAACTATCAGTGAGCCTCGTAAAAACATTTTAAAACATTAAAATCTTTTACAAATATTCTAAAAGGGGGACATTTTATTTCTGAAAATTAGTTTTAGGAATTGGTACTCAAGCCAAAGTCCTAGATGAGTTTGTTTATATAAGCTGAACCACAACAAGCGTCAGAAGGCCGTGCTTTGCCAGAGAAAATGTTAATTTTAGGAAATGTTCCAAATTTAGTTGAGTTTCGAAACCAAAAGGAAAATATTGAATTCTTTCCCAGCACATGATGAACCAATTAAAGATTAAGTGTCCTGGCTGGGAGACGCAACATTGTTGTTGCTCGCTGATTCAGAGGACGGTTCCTGTAACACCTTGCAGAGTGCGTCGATGGAGCACAGATGATATTCATAACTGCCAAAAACTGGTGCAGAGGCAGCTGGTGCCGTAGTCGATACCCGAGTGCTAGTGGAAGAGCTGATGCTCAACCCAGTTGTAGCAAAAGGCACCTGCGGGCTCTTGAGGAATGCAGCCATCAATATAGGAATACGCTGGTGATATTGCAGAGCATGGGACCTCACTGGTTCTAGCCTGGTATTCCAGTCCGTAGGCGTGTCCGATGCAAGTGTCAGACAGAGATCCAACACGCATTCTTCCCCGCAAAACAGCCATCGAAGAACAGGTAAGATGCAGTCCATCCAGACTGGCCTAAAGGATAGGAACCAAGAGGCGCTCAGTTCCCGTAGGCAAGGTGTGCCCAGATGTTGTACCGTGCGCTCATGGTATTTGCGCTCCAGGAAAGCTTTTGCCATCTCGTAGGTGATTGGGCCGTCCATTGCTTATCGGAGAGCAGGATCAGTGGAAGACACCCAAAAATGCTTCCAAATACGGAGTGTATAAAATTTGGAATAACTCTGAGGACTGTCTGAAAGGTGCTTAGAAATACTGACCCTATGGTCTTAAATAGGTGTACAATACCAATTGTATCAGATATATTAAAGATACGACCTACCATTTCTGCGAAATGAAAGGGGCAGTTTGTATGTATAAGTGCCTGTATCTCAGTTGAGGTCCTTGCAATTTTAAGATTAAAAGTCTCTCGGGGGGAGGTTAAGGGTGCAGGTTGCTGTAAAAGCATGACCTTCAGTCTGCTCAAAGTATCAAACTGTATAAAAGAAACATTCAACGAAGGCCATAACGGCGTGTCTCTGACTGTATTCATTGAAGGAAACAATACTTGCATACAGTAAGTAACCCTGGAGTTCACAGTAACCAGATAGGCAATGCCCGGAAGCATCCCACAGCAACCTTGATCGTTCAGCATCAAGTAACTCCCATTCGAGGGTAGCTTGAATACTGGAGTAATCACGACCACTGGAGTCCCTTTCATGTGGCAGCACAAGTTCGCTACTGAACCATTACAAGCTCTGCAGTGAAATATCCTGGCACATGAAGACCTGCTTAAAGCGTATTTGCAGTTTGTACCGCTTAGAAACACTTCTCGATCCCCACTCTGGCATCAATCTGTATTGTAATTCCCAAGATTTCTTAATGTATTTCTTACCCATTTTTTCATATTTGCCTGCCTGTCTTTGCTCAAGGCAATATTGAAACTGAAAAGTAGTGACCGCTAGAGTTATGTGGCCATGGATTAGCCATTCTGTTCATGCTGATTCTAACTCTGAAAATGGTAATCTATCCAGTTTTTCAATACACAGCATTGTATACTTTGCTCCCCTTTCTGCCATTTCTACCTGTTTATCTGTTGTATTGTATTCAGAAAACAGACGTACTGTTGATAAAACGCCAAGGCACATAGCCTGCACACAAAGATTGTAGCGTCCAGCTTAACAACATAATAGAATGTAACTGAGATTGCCTGTGTTGTAATATGGCCAAATCTTGTTCCAGTATGTCTATTGCAGAATATACAATGTTGCCTAAGGAATATATCCTGGAGGTCAAAGTTGTTAACCAATTGTCCGCTACAGCTAACGCTTTTTCTAAGTTAATATGGGCGATTTTCTCTCTGTGGCCTCTTTTTGGGATATTTTCCATATTTCATTATAGGCAGCATAAATGCCAGCATATATGAAATGTTTCTGACAGGGTTTCCTGGGACCTAGTAAAAAAAAACTAACATCCATGCCTTGTGTGAGTAGGGAATAGTGTTTTTTTTACTTCTATGAGTGTTGAGGTTTCAAGCCAATCAAGGCACAACTTTCCAACACTGTAGGATGCCACTACCCCCGGGTCTTCTCTTTGTACATAGCGTGGGTCTTGCCTATGAATACTGATTCCTTCGGTGATGCCCAAGAATCTTATCTGACATCTGTGTGTGTCAAAGTGCCAAATCAACCATTCTTTCCTATTAGGGTCTGATCTATTGTACTGCAAAATGTCATCTACTGTTGCCCCTTTCTGTGAAGTTGAATTTTGCCACCGCTCCATCTGTGATGGTGTTGGAAAGTGAGGTGTGTTCAGGTCCTTGTTCTTGGCTAGTCCATGACAGGATGTCTGTTACACAGTGTCATTGAGAAATATGTCATCTGCTGAGGAATGAGGCATGCTCTAAATAGCGCTTCTGTTCCCTGGACTTGCCAGTGCCTGATTTTAAGTCTACTGTGTCCTTCCATAGGTCAAAACCCAATTCAGACATTTGGGCAAAAAAGGTAGCAGAGTAAATCTGTTTGGGGTTTTTCAACATAATTTTCTTTGCCAATGTCGGTGTAACTTTATAATAAAATGACGTAAGGCCATAAGTGTTAAACCCTGAAAGATATGAACATTTCTGTGCAAATTGTTTATGAATTGCTTTTTGGTGGTGTAGGGCAATGTTCCCACTGATGGTACTCAAAAACATTTCTAGGTGTTATAAATTTGTGCAAGAAATGATGACCATAATGTTGGTAACAGTACAAAGTATCATAGTCTGAAGTACCTTCTTGCATTTCAGTGTTCAGAAATGCAGCATTTTTCTCTAAATCTGACATGTTATTAACAGTTTCAGAGTCCCAATCATCAGAAAGTGTACTGCAGGTGCTGATATCACTCAATGACATTTTAAATACATGAGAATGTTTTTAAAGTTCAGTCGGATCGAATTTTGAAATCAACCTTGTCCCAAACTATACCGTCCGGTATAGGAACTGCTGTAATGTTCACTGATGACAAGTCTCTTTGTTCATGATGAGAAGATTTATGTGGCTTCAGAATCAAATTAACTTTTTGGTCTGTAGAGCTTTGTTGAAGGTATTGTCCATTAGTAAGCATGCTAAAAGCTATAACTAAGCCTAGCCAGAAAAGAAAGAGCAGTATCCTAGTAATTACCTAGAGTTCTACCTAAGGCGATACCAGGTAAGTCTTTTTGAGAAAGTGCAGAAAGTCCTTGACTTGTTGCTTGCGTGTTTTTTGGGCTGGCGTCGTTTCTGGTTCACTTGGATCCAAAGAAAACGTATCAAAGTTCATGAAGTAGCCAGATGCAGTTCGATCAATTGTTGGAATTGCATCAGATTTTGTTGAAATGGCATCTTGCTCGTCGAGGCATGTTGACGCAGACATCTGTATTTGGTTATATTGCAACTTGTTTGGTATTTCAACCTCATCGCTGCTGCCGATGGCCAACGGCCGTCGCGTGCACTACCTCGGTAGTGCTCCGCACGTCCGTTGTCTGTCTCTGCCCCGCCCGCTCAATAGAACGTTCCGCACTAGCGCAGAACGTTCGGCGCAGTTAAGAGGATAAGTTTAATTTTGAAGTCGAACTTCAGGTTCAAGAGGAACGAGTTCCATAGCATTGGTGCATAGTCCTTCAATCCGTTCAGGATGCTCTTCAAACGTGATGGGTCTTTCCGTTTGAACTTTTTGAATTGTAGTGAGTGGAGGGCGTCTGCTACTTTGGAGTCCACGTGGCCTACTACTCAGTATCGGCCACATAGTGTGGTTTGATAAGGTCAATTGTGACAAATCTTTCTTTCCCCGGCAAGAGGCGGCAAAAGCATAGTTCTTGTTCCTTGAATTGCTAGGACTGGTACAGACTTTCTGTATGAAGGTCCAATTTTTTTTAATCTGCTATTTTCTCTCTGACCAGATCCCCGACTTTTCGGATCCAGACCGGTCTTGCCGTGACTGCCTTGACTTCCCCAGTGCTATGCAGTGGCTGTTTGTTTCACCTGCACATTGCTGTCCAAGGCTCTTGCTTCATTTAATTCCTGTAAGATAGCCAAATGCTTATGGATGTCAAAAGGTTTTTCATCCACCACTGTGCCTTCACAATCAAGATCAGGTAACAACATTCTCGTCCCAAATAGGACCTAGTAAGGAGTGACACCCCCTAGAGAACTTCTTGACTGGTTTTGACAGCTCGCTGTACCCCATATAGGTGATTGACCCAACTACCGCCCTTGCCTAATACCCTGGCTGTTAAAGATTGCTCTAGGTCCCAGTTATTCCTTTCCACAACTGAATTTCCTTCAGGATGGTACGGAGAGGAGTACCGCAATGCTACACCCATTCTTTCCATGGCCTCTTTGTAAGCCTGAGAGCTAAACGCCGGGCCACGGTCAGAATGTAACGCTCCAACTGCCTATACCCCTATGAAGACTCGCAAATCTTTGATAACAGTTTCAGCGTCAGCCGAGCACTGAGGCCGAACTCATAGGAATCTTGAGCATGAATCCACTGCCATCAAGATATACTTGTAAGCCCCATCAGATTGTAAGGGGCCGCAGTGGTCCAGATGCACAGAAGCAAGAGGTTTGTCTGATTTAAATAGCGGTGTCTGTGCTGGGCATGTTATGGTGGAGTGTTTTTTCTGCTGGTAGATGTCACATTTCAAGACATAGTCTTTAGTTTGCTTTGTAAGACCTGGCCACCAATTGTGCTGTTTCAATAATGAAAAAGTCGCTGTAATACCTGTGTGCGCAGAGCCCAAACCCTAGTGTGCTGCAACAATCAAACCTTGTCGACGATCCATATTTGGTATTACTCAGTCCCCCCTAAAGTAATCTGAGCATATGGAATGTTTGCATCCAACTTGTAGGAGTACTTCAGTGGAAATTTCTTTGGTACTGCTGAGCTGCCCTTGGGTGAAGAAATGACTGCAACCATAATATCACCGTCTATCCTCATTTTTGAACGAGTGATTGCAGTTACGGAAACAGTGTGGCTTCATAAGCCAATGAATTCCCTTCAACGTGAACTCCATCACGTTGATGACTCGGTGGATGAATCATGTGAGCCTGTGGTAGTTCGTCTCTCATCTTAACTACTTGTTACCATAGCATTTTATTCTTTGGGACCTTTTACGTCTTTGAACCCGTTCTGTTCCCAATGATGTAAACATTAATTGTACTGTTGCACACAGTAAAATAAATCACACACTATCAGTGTGGGGAATTCGTGATCCATATTCACCAGTGCCAGTATCAACGCTTTTAATTCGGCCAGCTGTGCCGTACAGTCTCCTAGAGGCTGTGTTTTCGTGCAACTTGGATGAAACTTTCCATCCCGCATACGACCTTTAACGATTGCGCATGCCGCATTGTATTGCTGCTCACTCCCTATGGCCGGCTGAGCAGATCTGTCAGTGTAAATTATATACTGATCTAGAGGCAAGATTTCATTCGGTAGAGGGTATTCTTGTTCGTATTGCAGGAATGCTTATGTTTTTAGACTTGTATCAAATATGTATTCAAAATCCGTTGAAGTAAGAGAATCAGCCCATTGTGTCCATCTCAGATGTAAGGCTATTGCATTTGGAATGCTAGCCTTTGTAACCGCTTCTAAAGCTGGTACCTGGGTTACAACAATTATGCGTTTTCCCTGAGCCAGTGCTCTTTCTCTTGCTACGAACTGCTGTCAGTATTTTCTCTGTCGAAGTGAAACACATTTCTGCATTTGTATACAGGTGTTATTTGTAAGCAATTGGTACTGTTTCGCCTTCATTGAAGGTTAAGTAAGTGTACCCGCATTGACCCGCTATTACACAGAGCACTAAGTTGCGTACGTTTACTCGTGTCTGTAAGTCTTCTGAAACGATCATGTCTTCTTGTAGTAAACGTAGGGTGTTTGTGTGTTCCTGTGTCCATTCTAACTGAAAAGTCAGGTTTTATTAAGTTGTAGAAAGGTTTTACTCTTTCTATGTAATCCAAAATGTATGTTCTGCCGAAATTTTGGAATCCCAGTATTGATTGTAATTTTTTTTAATGATTTTGGAGGTTGGAGCAGCGTACACTTCTCTAAAATGTTAGCTGCCAGACTTCTCTCTTCACTTGACAGCTCATATCCTAAAAATGGGACATTGAGTTGGGTGATTTTTGATTTTTTTTAAAAATAACTTTGTATCCCTCCCAGGCCAATCCCATAATTATGGTCTTCACCCTGGTCGAGTGCCTTTCTAAGTCCTCGCCCATCAGATAAATATCATCCACATAGGACAATGCTTCCTCTTCAAAATTTTGGAGTTACTCAGTTACCCTTGCTGAAAATATCCCTGGGCTGTTTTTATACCCTTTCTTCCTCACAATGTTATTCATTAATGGGGCACTGTCTGCATTTTGGACAGCGAATGTATTTGTGTGTGCATGTGTTTAAATGTATTTATTCTAAAACTAGATGATATGAGTTGTCCGGTTTTGATACGGAAAACAAAGGATTGTTTATTGATGAGGGGCATGTTTCAATGACGCCTTGATATTCAAGTTGATCTAAGATTTCTCTGACCTGTTTTTTAGCTTCTTGCTATATTGGATATTGTGTCTGTGCATTTGGTGAAACTTTTAACGGGATCACGTGATGGGTTGAATCCTCATCCCATCAGGCATGATTTTTGTATAGTGCTGGAGGTAGGGCAACTGCCCACTCCCATGCATATATGTGTTTAATATGAATGGGAACGAGGTTGGAGAAAGCTGCAAAAATTATATGTTCCCCCTAGGGCACTCCATAACAAATGCTGGCGGCCAATCTTCTTCAGCTAATAGGATTTCATAACCAGATGACCGGTTCTCCCAACTTTCCTTGGTGTTGTTTGAGTAATTCATCTTGTGGCATTGCGTCAATGTCAGGATGTGGTGTGTAGTCCGCTAATGTTGTCCATGTTGCTCCTGGTCTTCCTAACAGACTGAGCCTTACTCAACTTCTTGTATGGGGGAGGGCGCCTTTAAACCAGTAATCATGTTCCTGGTACATTAGTGGAACTTGAGTGTCCTCATACGGAATGTATTCCACTGTTATGTCATCATGTATGTAATAATGTAACATTTTTGTTGTTGCATTTGCTGCTGGGAATGTAACCCATGAATAAAATACCTCTGTTTGGAAATCTTGAAGCGCCTCTGGCTGTTCAACCATGTTCAAGTTGTTTAAGGGTGAGTGCGTGTCTCACATTTGGATGAAACTTTATTCCATTTGGATCTTCCTCCTCGTCTGAATGAGGATGTACTTTTGTCAGCGGGTCTGTTTCTCCTTCTTGGTTAGTCATTGTGTTTTAGAACACAGAATAACTTTTCAAGAAAACTAAGATAAGGTGTTTTGCACAATTTAGGAACAACGTGTCCTTCAAGCTTGATTATCCAGCAGCTCATAAATAGGATATTTCGCCTACTCAGCTGTGGCGGAGTTTGTGCCCACCCACTCCAGAAGTCTCTGGCGTCTCCGAGAATAGCACGACTGAACTACTCTGATTCTACTGTTAAATAAGTACCCAACCAACGTTGGGTGCCATGTCTTGTAGTGCCTATATATTCCTATTCAGAATCTGCGCGTTCGGATAGCATAAACTGTGGGTTTGGTGGCAGACGGTTTCCGAGCACCCCCGCTGAGAAAGTTAACCTGTTTGCATTAGCTAGCTCAGTCTCACTAGAATCTCCTCTCATCGGGGAGAAAATAGTTTCTGGCAGAATCGTGGAATCAATGTACTACCTTTCGCTCAGTCACTCTTGCTCACTTATTCGGTCTCAGAGAGTTACACAGAAGAAACAGTTGGGCGTGTTACAATAAGAATTTATTGCACAGTTGTTCTTCTAGTGTAAAATAGGTGTGCTGCAACAACCGTTAGACAGTAGCAGATATATATGATTAGCAGTACAGTGAATATAAAAGGATAGTACAGTTCTACCATCTTGCAATGATCATGAATACATACATGAATATAAAATGCATGATAAATGAAAGTGCGTACTTCTACGATGCCTGTCTAGATGTATCTAAGTGTACCTAGCATGTCAAGAATCCCTCTAGGTTTTAGTCTAACCCCATTGCCTGAAGTGAGAGAGTGTAGGACACCGTCCTGGTCTCAAGTTGGACAACCTGCAAGGGATGTGTTAGACCACTGTCAGCTGGAGCGTCTGCATGCAGGATCCTCGGCGTCTCTGGTCAGTGTGTCAGTTGGAAGTCATGGTCTCCTCTAGCAAGATGTGCTGAATTGTTACAGAAAGTATCTAGGGTTCCTTTGTCCCTTGTTTCTTGTATTAGCCATCGTCGGATTTGAGTATGACATATGGGATGAACCTTGTAAGTAGATATTATGCTGGTGGTGTAGCCCCTGCCTTGTTTCCAAGAACCCTTATGAATATTCATTCATACTGTTTGAGTCTATTGATGAAGTTATAGGACGCTAATGTTCAAGGAAAGCTAACCTTCTGCGCCAGGACTAGAGCTAGGTAAAGGTTCAATCCTAAAAGGCTCATTACTGTGTAGTGTAGGGGAGGTAATAAAGGTGAAGGTGTATGATATTACCCGGGCCTATATTAGGGTACCTATATGGAACATAACACTGTTTACCTCAAGGGCCCTCTGAGGAACTCGAATGGAGGGAATTTGAGGATCGCTATTGTTCTTTTGACCCCTTGGAGAGTCCATGGCCGAGGACAACTGGTTTGGGGACCTGGCTGACGTCCGTGTCTGGCCACCTCACCAGACACTGGCTTGCTCTCTCCTCCCACTCTGGCTACGGATGAAAGGGCTTCCTTTGTGATTGTGGTTTGGAAGGCTGCAGAGGTTGTGGACCTGATGTTGCCCACTGAACAGGTCAGGACAACTGTCTTGAGAAAAGTGCTTCAACGTGGATTATCTCCCTCAGAACCCCTACTCACCTTCAGTGAAGCACTTACTGATGCCCTGGTCGTGGCTGGGACAAACCCTGCACAGGTACTCCTGTGCACAGGAACATTTCCCGCCGCCATCGCCCCGCTCACGGGACCCAGCCTTCCTCACCTAGCATCCCACCTATGAGAGCCTGGTGGTCCTGGCCTCTACCTCCAAAATGAATCCCGGTGCGTTCCCTACAACACCACTGGATATGAAATACAAGAGGCTGGATACCTTCAGAAAGAGGATTTTCTCTTCCACCAGCCGTGCACTGCGGTCCGTGAACATTGTGTGCTTATTGGGCCTTTATTCTCATACTGTATAGAATATGGTTGCGCAAGTGCTGCCATAGTCTTGGAGGATACTCAAGCCATACTCTCCCAAGCTATTGCTGATGGGAGAGATACATCGAAGTTCACAATCAGATACCGATTGATACCACTGCCTTGCTGCGCAGACCTTTTGCTTCCTCAGTGGTGCTTCAGCGTCATGCCTGGCTGAGGATTACTGGCAATTTGGGGGATGTCCAGGCATCCTTCATTGATATGCCTTTCAATGGCACTCACCTTTTTGTTCGGCATTTGAACGTTTCATTGGTAGTAGGACCATTGCCAGGTCGTTGGGACTCACCATGGCCCAACTACAGCCGCATTACACCTTCCACTCCTTCTGTGGCTATGGTAGGGGCTATCAGCTCCGTCCCCTTTCCGTTTGTCACCATGGCCAGCAGGCATCTCGGTCCTTTTATGGCTGCAGACGTGGCTTCTACAAGCCTTCCCCCCAGCTAGCAGCCACAGCCTTAAACCCCTTTATTATGACCTCAGACCACCATGGGCTCATGTTTGGTTGCAGGATTCAGTACCACCTATCCCAATTGCCGGAGATAACATCAGAAAAAGTGGGTGCTTCAGATTGTCCAGCAGGGTATCGCCGTACCTTTCTAACGGATGCTGTCACATTTGCCACCATCCCCCGAATGGCTGACGGAGGAACACCTTTCGCTCTTGTGACAAACAGCTGGCTGTTCTGGCCACAGGAGCCAATGAGAGGGTGCCGGGATCAGAAGTAGGTCGTGGTTGCTATTACTGCTACTTTCTGGTGCTGATAAAGGATGTAGGCTTTTACCGTATTAGACCTACACCTTCCTGAGAAACGAAAAATTCAAGATGCGCAATTTTGCTCAGGTTCTGTCTGTCCTCGTCCCTTGAGACTGGATTGTAGCGTTGAACTTGCCGGATGCCTACTTCCACATCCCCGTCTCACCTGTCCACAGGTGTTACCTATGGTTCACGGTGGGCCACCGACATTATCGGTTCATTGTGTACACCTCAGGTTTTCACTAAGGTGATGGTGGTGGTTGCAGCTCGTCTGTGGTGGGTGGGGATTCCTGTCTTCCCCTACCTTGACGACTGGCTGCGGAAGGCTGGCTTGCCCCAGTTAGTCGTTGTCGATCTCCAGACTACGGCGGTCCTTCTGCATTTGCAGGGGTCACACCTGACTTCCTTTCAGTAGTTCTCCTTTATCAGTGCTCTTCTGGATACAGTGCAATTTCGGGCTTATGCTCCGGAGTGGCAAGTCCAGCATATTCAAGGCATGATTCCGATCTTTCAGCCTGGATCTTAGATTTTGATGAGACTGACTCTGAGGCTGCTGGGTCTTGTTGCCTCCTGCATCCTTCTGGTAAAACATGCCTGTTGGCATATCCAGGCTCTGTAGTGAGAACTGAAGTCCCAGTGGGCAAAGCATCAGGGGAATCTCTCTGACCTGAGCCATGATTTCGAAGGGAGCAGCAAAAGATCTGCAGTGGTGGCTGATGGACCGTGATTATGTCAGCGGCAGACCCCTCTTCCTTACCCAGCCAGAGTTCATAATGTTGACAGATATGTCATTCCTGGACTGGGGAGGCCTTTTGGGAGGGGTTGATGTCAGAGGACTGTTGGCCCCGGTGGATGTATCAACTCAACATCAATTTACTGGAGTTGAAAGCGATCCAATAGTCTTTGAAAGCCTTTCTTGCTTCCATCAAGGGGAGGCTAGCTCAGGTGTTCATGGACAACACCACTGCCATGTGGTGTTGCAAGGATATACCCAGACGTGGGTCTCATGCTTACTATGGCACTGGATTCAAGCCAGCCTGGCTTATGAGGGGTGATTCGCCAAAACAAGTCCTGGGAGGCTTATTTTTTTAATCCAGGGAGGACATGGTTTGGCAGTTCGGGCTGGACTGTTCCCATGGGGAGCAGGGTCATAACTGATTTGTATATGGCTGGGTCCAAACTGGGGTGCTGTGGTGAACAAAATAACTATGGATTTAACCCAGATCTGAGACTTGGGGTTGAATGCTTGATTTGTTTAGTGTCACGTCCATCATCTGTTGTTTACACAAAGGCAAAGAAGCAATCCCCTGAGAACCTGTGGGCTCACTCCACCAGAGCCAAAGCTGTGACCACTGCTCTAGCTTGAGGAGTCCCATTCCTAGACATCTGTTAGGTGGCTAAATGGGCATCGCTACACACCTTTGCCTTTCATCACTGCCTGGACAGTTGGGTTCACCGTGATGGGCATTTCATCCGTTCGGTCTTCCAGGACTTTTTGGTTTAACAATTTGCAGGCCCGCCTTTGGGTAGAGATTGTTTTGTTATCTATTTCAATCTAACGAACAAGCTACTTAAACTTTTGGTAATGACTTAACAGGTAGAGAAACTATCTAGCTGGAGATTTCATACCAACCCTCCCGTCCTCCCTGTTCTGCAAATTGTACATTTCACCCCCAAGAGATTCTTCAGGACCTCACATTGCCAATCTGGTCAAGCCACGTCAGTATGGTTCGGTGCTCCTCCTCCCCTGCTACACTAGCCAAAATCCTGCTTTAGTTTGCCCTTAGCAGCTCCTATCCACCCATTTGATTCAGGATGTAACATTTCATCCCGGGTTGGTGACCAGTCAAGTTTGACAGACTTAAAAATTATTCTAAATGGCTATGCCCTACCCTTGATTCCCTCAGGAGCGGATTTTAGATGAGCACTCATCTATTCTTCTACAGGGGGTGGCGCTGGTTGCAATGCAAATGTGCCATGGGAAAGATACCGGATTCTTAGAAAGGTGTGGGTTATTTCTTTCGCTAAGCCCTCATTTATAGAATAGGAAGACTGCCTGAGGCCTCTCTTGGGTCTCCTTTCTCTCTGTGCTTTCCGAACGAATGACAGATTCAAGATGCTAACTTTGGCCCAGGTTGTCTCTGCATTGGACCTGGGAGACTGGACTTCAGGATTCATATTTTTATATTCCTAGCTTGCAGTCACACGGGTGTTGCTTTTTCAGGGTGGGCCAGGAGCATTTTCAATTTACTGTGCTCCTCTTTGGCCTCACCAGCACACTTGGGTGTTCACGAAAATGATGAGGGTTGTCGTTTTCCTGACTTCGGTGGTGGGGCATTGCTGTATTCCCATACCTTGGCTGCTGGCTGCCGAAGTCAAGCTCTCCACAGTCAGTGGTGAACGACTGTGGATGAAGACAGACCTCTTGATATAGCTGGAGTTCATCAACAACGAGCCGAAGTCCCACATGATTACCTCTCACAGGCTTCCATTCTTCAGAGTAATCTTGAATAGGGTAGATTTCAGAGCTTTCCCTGTGCAGCAACAAGTCAGGACATTCAGGCTATTATCCCAATGTTTCAGTCTGGCTTCTGATCTAGTTGAGGTGGTTCTGAGGCTTCTTGGCCTCTTAGCCTCGTGCATTCTCCATGTCAAGCATGTCAGGTGGCACTTTCAGGCCCTACAGTGGAGCTTGAAGATTCAGTGGGCCCAGCACCAAAGCCACCTTTCAGACACCATCCAAATCTCGGAAGAGGCAGTTCAAGTGGGGGAGAAAGGTGCAGTGGTGTTTAACCAATTCAATTTGTCCTCTTGTATTTGGAAATCAGAGAACTCTAGTCTCCCGTAGCTTGCGCCACATCAATCTTCTGGAGTTACAGCCCATTTGTCTGTCTCACAATACCTTCCTGCTGTCCACCAATGGAAGGCTGGTGCAGATGCTTAAGGACAACACTATTGCCATGTGTTATTGCAACAAGCAAAGAGGGGGGTAAGGGTCATCTGCCAGAAGTACTTGCAACTCTGCAGATGGTTGGAGCACCACAGCATCTTTGTGGTCTAAATCAGGGTAAGTGATAACCAGGCGTTGTTTGGCAGATCACAAGTGATACCTACATCCTCAGGAGGGGCAGGGTATCTTCCACCAGTGGGAATTCCTCAGGCAAGATCTTTTTGGCACCTTTAAGAACGTGCAGTGTTAAGAGTTTTACATGTTGGAGTTTCTACAAATGCATTAGTTAGAGATGTTTTCCACCTGGAATGGAGCAGCATTTCTGCGACTTCCTTTCCTACTACAAGTTCTGAAGAAAGCCATGAACGACCGGCCCCAACTCCTGCAGTTTAGGCTAGAAATGTGTAGTACATAGATTTCCTGAAGATGGCCATATTTTTTTCAATCAGGCTACCACTTCGAAGTTCATTGTCTCATGAACAGGGCAGGCGCCTCCACCAGGGTCCTTCCAATCCATCTGCACTTCCATGCATGGAGATTTAGCTGCTGCGAGTAACTGCATTTGATTTGCCCCTTAAGTGGTGAATGTTATACTCTCAACCATGCGGTCCTCCACAAAATCTATTTACACCAGGTGCTGAGACAAATTTGTGACCTGGTGCATTGATCAACATACAGACTTCTTAGAGGCTAAGCTATCTGATGTCCTTTTATTTGTTTTGTCTTCAACCCTGCAAGGCCTTGCAGTGGGCACTATAAAAGCATATTTGTCTGCCCTGCCTCTCTGTTTGCTGGACCAACAGTCTATGTACAAATCACCAAAGAAGAAAAGAAAAAAGAATGGGACTCAGTGCTTCTCCGGGCCACCTTGATCGCCAGTAAGCAGCTAGCTAAGGTAGCTGACTTTTCAGCCTTTTCACATGAAGTACCTGTAGAAAAGAGAAACCCTGAAGGGTTGGGGGTGGGGGCTGCCTGTCAGTTGAAGGACGAGCTTGCAGACATCACCTAAGGATTTGTCTCTATTGTGGTCAGTAAGTACATACTATTTCTGTGTGTCCTGTAAGACCTGTCAAACAATCGAGAGAGCATGTTGGATGAGACTGTCAGTAGTATTTGTGCTTCTATGCTATTTCTTCTTTGTGTGACTATTCAGGTGGATTCTGCGTGCTGTCTGCCGGTGCCAGTACTTCTGGACTCGGCCATGTGACCTGAATAGCCTTTTGGGAAACCGCAGTCTACTATCAGAAAGAAAAGAGCAGACTTGGTACTGGTAGTGGATCATACATTGATAGCTTCAGGTCCCATAAATGTTCAAACAGAGTGATTATGTGTAGTCTTTAAAGACGAAACTTATTTTGATTGGTGTCATTGCTACACCCAATCATCATGTGATTTGCCTTGGTTTGTACACCACGACCCATATAATAATTGGGTGTTCAGGGCCATAGTTGTCATGAGCATTGTTATGCGATTCTCAGTAGAAATCTTCTCATCCAAGTGCTTGCAGACATGCTCTTGGTTGCATGCAGTACCCTTACTGATGCCAGTGCGTAGATGCCTTGCTCTCTTCTTTGCAGTTTGAAATAGCTGCCTTTCTTCTGTAGCCTCTTACGAGTTGCAGCCACACTGAATTTAAGATGTGCTTCCTCTAGTGCTCCTGTAAGGCTGTTCTGGCTGTTTACATTAGGTTAATGAGATGGATCAGGCCTGGGTCTCTTTGACTTATGGACTTTACCTTGACTTACCTGGTCTGTCCCCATTTTTGATTTTGAGGTCCTGCTCCTTCTCATTAGTTGATATTCCTTGCATCCTGGCCAGTCAAATGAACCTCTCTGAGCACCATGATTTAGGATAACTAGGGCTTGTCAAGGGGTTTCTCGGAAGCCAGATTTATTTTTAGGAGTCTGTTTTTAGGGGCAGGTGGCTAGTAAATTTTCAACATTATGCCAGTAGTTTGTTAGTCACTCAACTACCTAGCCATCATTGGTATTTGAGGGGCTTGTGGGGGGTCCTACCACTGACGAAACTCAGCAGGCATGGTGGATTGGCATGCTGGACCTGGGAGTGATGTAGTGTATGCTCATAGGGTTCAAAATTGTAGTTGTGTTCGTGCTGGGCAAAATAATCTATTTTAATGTTTCTGCAAGCCTAAATCTGGAAGAAGGGAGACTACTAGTACTATAATTACTACCATGAGTACTTTCTTATATTTTCGGAGCATGGCAAGCGCTTTATAAATTGTCTCAAGCGTGTCAAGTGCTTATCAACTGGTGGATGGGGGATGATATAGCAGAATGAAAAGGAACTGTAAGCTGAAGGGGCTGCATGTGTTTGTGCGTGTGCTGAGGTTGGGGAGAATTCATTTATATAGCAAACGTGTTTTTAAATATTCTGTTTAATTATTTGCAAAGACCGAAATAAAAATGCTGCTGACTGAGCATGAGGGTTTGATGAGGTTTTAGCTACTGAATTAGTCATCCGGTATTTATTTCTTGCAGGAAATGGCAGCTATATCAGCATTTCTGCAGCCTGGAGCTCCTAGGCCCTACCCAGCTCATTACATGGATACAGCAATTCAGACATACAGGGATATTTGCAAGTGAGTTAGTTTATTTACCGTCGATGTGTTATTCTAAAAGAGCTTTAACATAATGTATGCAGTGTTGTGTTTTAGCCTTACATGTTTATTTTATGAGGAGAAAATAGTTTTGACAGTAAGAAATATTTTCTAGAATGCGTTTGCTCACTCTCTTTCCCTCTTTCACTCACCCATATCTCCGTTTTCCAACTTAATTTATTTCTATTTATGCCTCCAGTTCTCTGCCTAGTTCCCCATTCTTTTTCTCAGAGCACTCATCTACGCTTTTGGAACTCCTGAAATTTAGAGACCAAATCCTTCTCGCCTTCCCATCTTTTATTTCTGGAAACTACTGTAAGTCTGCAGTCATAAAGCTTGGCAGTCTGAAGCCCCCTCTTTGGCCAGATCTGCTGTACATGGCAGTGTTTGTTCCCTATCCAGTAATAAAAGGTCCGCAGCAAATGACTTTTGATAAGAGTGGTCAGTTGAAGTAACATGTGTGCCATAAGATTCCAGTAGTTAATGAATTGCATTGTAGTCAAGGGAAAGCTTATTTGTACACTGCTGGTGTGAAGGAAGCTCACCTGTGTGCCCCTGATAGAGCGCACAGGTCACCCGACTATAATTTTTTACCATATGCACATTTTGGGCCCATAAATTCAATTCACCATATTTATTCATCGGGTAACCTACACTCTACTACCAGCAATCCAGAATACTAACTAATTCCTATACCCGGACTTACCAATCCTTGTCCTTTGGCACCTATGACCACAATGGATCAGGGAGCTAGCTGAAAAGATAAGCAGTCTAAAATAACCATTTATAACATTTGCACTCTTTATAATAACCACAGACTCTGGAAGTTTTGAAAACCTTTATCTAGTCTTCATCAATATTAGGAAGCATGAAGTTCACAGCAAGTAAACTATCGATTACCAAAATCATGAAAATCGTATAACCATACAGAAAATAGATTATGCCAACCATTTAGAAATCTAAAGGGAAGGTCAGAACAGGGAACATGCTAGTAAGAAATTAGAATTGGTATGGTGTGTCTAAAGGACGGAAAAATAAGGAACATGCTAGAATGTCACAGTTTATTGTTTCCTACAGGATGGGTAAGAAAAGGGAACATGGAACAATAAATGACGAAAACCGAGTTCACCATGTAACTATAAGGTGGGTAAGAAATTTGGACACGCTAATAATTCAGAATGATCACTTTAGTACCATAAAGGAAGGGTAAAGAAAAGTAACATCTATTTATTCTGAGACAGTACTTTAGTATCCAACTAAAAGGTAGGGGAAAAATGGAACATGCTAATAAAGGCACTTTCATGACTTCAATATTTTGTCACAAGGGAAGGGGAAAGAAAGGAACATATGCTGTTATAACTTTAGCAAGATCTCAGGAAAGAGTAAAGGAAAAAAGGATGCAAGTGTGTTTCCCTCACAGATTTATATTTACCTATATCGGTGTGGTGACCAACCCTGGCCACGGGTCAGTTAAGGACAGAAGGAACCCCAAGGAATGCAGTTTGCCAGTAAGCCAGAAGGTTCAGATTAGGATCAGGACAGGACCACCAAAGTTGAGACCAGCACCCGCAGTTCAGTTGCAACGCCTGCGCTACACCTTCTCTAAAGCTATTAGTCAAAACCCCGATTGGGTTCTCAAATTCCCCAGCAAAGTGCTTCGCCAGCACTTTAAGGTTCACAAAACCCCGATTGGGTCTGTGAATCTGTTTGACAGAGTGCTCTGCAGCACCTGTTTCGATCAGCTATTGAGTGCATTGGGTAGCTATTCGGACAAGTCGGACAATTCTTCTAGCTAACCTAGGCTAGTTATACTGTTTTCAGGTCAGTGTACCACCCCCCAAATGTTGCAAGTGTAAGGATTCCCAATATCGATTGGTCAATAGAAAGGACAGGTCATCACACCACCTAGGATTTGACTTTCTCAAGGCCCTCATTAGAATTTTTCATACCCGCCCACGGAATTTCAGGTTCACATGATGACTTTAGTTCGTGAAACAATGGATAGTCTATTGATAAATACATTGTAGTCTTTTGACTTCTTCTTAGTGGGGTCAGACGTGAGTTCCCAGGCACATCTTGGCTGGTGCTTCTAGTTCATCCTCTGGCTGTGGACTGTCATGCGCAGAAATGATTTTCAAAATGGAGTATTCCCTACCCTCATGCCCAAGGATTACGATACATGAAAAGTAAATAGAAACCGTTTTAGAACACAGAAAAAATGAATGCACTGTATACCATGAATCCCTATACTACTCCCATTATTTCATAATAACTATAGCCTTAATGATTAAGCAGTACGAACAGCGTAGCAAAAGCAGCACTGCAAGCTTCAGGCATGTGAGAACACAAAGCAGCCATTTTAGCTCTAATGCGCAAGTGCAAACCAGTTCCCTCCAGAACTGCGAGTACGTCACGTCACATGGGTATTACCGACGCATGCGCAGTAGAAATTCCCGCATGGCAGCAGCCATCTTAGGTAGCAAGCATATTAGGATTAGTAAACACATAAGCAAGCGTCTCTCGGACACCCAAAATGTCAGAATAAGGGGTAAATTAATAAGACCAACAGATTGATTAATTAATTAGGGTTATTTGAGGTTCTTGAATACAAGCAAGGCGCTTTACGTGCAAATCCTTGCTCCATCACCCCAGTCACTAGAGGTGAGCCTCTCTTTTTGGCTCTGAAAGTATATGAAATTTGGCTCCTGAGCAAGAGTTGCTTTGCAGATTGACTGAATAGTGTGCACTAAGCTGGACACAGCTTTGGTGGAAGCCCTTAAGAGGGGAACAATTCAATATATTTTCAATGAGGTGCCATAGTTGATTCTTTTTATGTGTTATAATTTTTATTAGCATTTCATAAATACAGTACAATAAATATCATCATCATCATTTTAACTTTATTTCGGTTTGTTTATGAACCATAAAAGTACAACAAGAAGAAAAATACATTTAAAACAATAAACTAATACACAAGTTACATCTCATATAGTATATACAGTCAATAGATTAACATATGGTTTATAGAATGATGATTAAAATAGTAAAACAATAAATTATATATGCACAGATTAAAAAGTTAGAACACGGTAGAAACCCAGGTATTCCTGAGACAAGTTGTCTAACTACATCCAGAGTACCTTGTTACTACCGGATCATTCTCCGTCTAATGAACCACATGGAAAACAGAAATTTAGCAATAGCTGTAACTATTAATGCATTAGTGTCAGATTTTAAAATTCTAAAAAACTCTATGTAGTTCCTAACTCCTAAGTTCACACATAGCTGTATAATCCATTTCTTTCTGCTAGCGGTATAGGCAGGACAGAACAAAATCACATGGATTAGGGACTCATTTGGATCCTCACAACCAGGACAGGGGCGGACTGGACCCATTTTCCATTTATCTGTGTGCGAGTGCAGGGGTAGTGTACCGTATCTGAACTGTAAATACAGTTTCTTCGCTAAGACCGGTTCTATAGTGTCTAGTTCCCTCTCAAAGCTATAGACATTCTTGAAATCTAAAAAGCTGTCAGTGAGACTAGAGGGCCTGACTGATCGGAGAGCTTCTTGTAAATTATAGCATTTTATAGTCTCTGCCAGGGTTCGCCTCGAAATGGCTTGGCACGCGACCTCCGGATTAGACCAGAGATTCTCCATGCCAATCCTGGACGCCTGCCCCCTTATAAATGATAGCCACTTTATCCTCCCTACACCCGGACATGCCATCACAATCTTCAGTTCTTCTCTGTAGCACTCAAGCTCCGGGACACTCCACAATCTACGCTAATAAAGAAGCGGGCGTGAGGCGATTGCATCTGCAATTGGCCTCAGATTTAGATCCAGCCTTAGTGGAATTAGTGGAGTATTTTTTGGTAAAGAGAACAATTGTCTGATGAAGTTGTTCTCAGTTATACTAATCTCACTCGCTGGTCGGTGCCCCCAGAGTTCCGCCCCGTAGAGGGTGGAATATCTGGCTTGAACCTTATATATTTCTAGCGGTACGCTCACTATTTTATGCACACAAGATTTCTGCACTTTAAGAATCCCCCCTGTGGACTGAGAAAGGCCTAAGTTAGCTTTAGACATTTGGGTTTCCCAACCCATTTTATCATTTAATGTCAGACCTAGGTAAGTGAAATTATTTACCCTTTCCAGGGCTCGTCCATCCATTTTCGGGCGAGGGCAATTAACTGTGCTGGCATTAAACACCATGTACTTTGTTTTGTCTATATTGATCACCAAATTCCTTTTCTTACAGAATTCGGTGAATTGGTCTAACACCCGCTGCATCCCCATTGATGTTTTTGAGAGCAGCAGGGTGTCGTCCGCAAACATAAGTGCAGGAAATTTACCACCAGCTAAATTAGGTGCATCGATATTGTTTACGCTGGTCAGGTCATCAACAAGGCCGTTTAGGAAGAGAGAAAATAAAGTAGGGGCAAGTACGCATCCCTGCCTGACTCCCTTCTCAATTGGAAAAGCTCGTGTCAGCTAGCCATATTTGCCAAATCGTACCTTCGCAAAGGTTCCTTCGTGGAGTCTTTTAAATTGGTGACACAAGTAGGGTGGAATCCCCATTGTGGTTAGTATGCTCCACAGTTGATTCCTGTCCACCATATCAAAGGCGGATTTGAGGTCCACAAATGTAAGGTAGAGGCTGCCCCCTTTCAAAACCACATGCTTCCAATAAAGTACCTGAAGCCGTAGTAATTGGTCGATGGTTGATGTTTTAGCTCGAAACCCTGCTTGCAGGTGGGAGAGGATCTTATTCTCAGTAATCCAATCTTGCAAGCGTTGTAAGAGCAGTCTAGCATAGATTTTTTGAGTAACGTCGATAAGGCTAATTGGCCTGTAATTTGACGGTGCCAGCGGAGAGCCCTTTTTGTAGATCGGAATGATTTCGGCCCCCAACCAAGTACTTGGAACTTCTTGGCCGTCAAGAATAGCATTAAATAAGACGGTCAAGTAAGGAACCCAGATCTTCGGCTCATCTCTGAAAAGATCACCAGGGATCTTGTCCAGCCCTGGGGCCTTATTACGTTTTAATGCTTGTACCGCTAGTGTAACTTCTGACAGGGTGAAGGGGGGAGGATAGCAACCTGGGACCAGTCTCAGGGGCGGGCTTGGTAATGCTTTATATTGGAGAGCAGGTCTAGAATAAAGATCACTGAAATAGGCACACCAAGCTTCCTCAGCAATGTTAGGATCGATCTTTGTCTTACCCTCTGGCTTTCCTGTATGAACCAAATTCCAAAAGGTTCGAGCATCTTTCGCAATTAATGCCTGTTTGATAGCAAGCCATCTCTCTGTTTCCCATTCGGATTTTGGATGGGAGAGGAGATTCTTATAGGCATTCCTTGCAATCATAATGGAGGTTCTATTGCCTAGTTTGAGAGCGGAAACTAGAGTGGTTTTCGCCCTCCTACAAGACTGATTGTACCAGGGGTTAGTGTCGCGTATCTGTCGTTTAGACTGGTTTGCTGGTTTATGAAAGCTAACCGCCAGGGCCGTTATTAGTTCTTTATGAATGATTAAGGTTTTATCGCCTTTATCATGATTTTGGACGCTCTCATGCAGTGCTATGAGCCGCTCAAGCTGTGGAGTAACACTTTTATACGTTTTGGTACGACCTCTTTGTTACCCTCCGCAGGATCTGCAATCAATCCTTACACTGCGGACTTGTGCCATCTCCCTGGAAGCAAGCCCTTATCTCCCCACTATTGAAAAAACCTTCCTTGAATCCTGACTGTTTGTCTAATTACCGGCCTATTTCCCTCTTGCCCTTCCCAGCAAAAATTGCCGAGCGCTGGGTAAGCACCTGTCTCTCCACTCATCTGGAGCAAAATCATATCCTGGATGATTTTCAATTTGGTTTTCGTCCTGCTCACGGGACCGAAACAGCTGTCCTGACAGCTATGGAGGACCTTCGTATGCGGGCAGACAGGGGCCAGGCAGTAGCCTTGATCCTGTTGGACCTGTCTGCCGCATTCGATACGGTCAACCATGGGATCCTGCTGGAGCGACTCCGGGTGGCTGGGGTAGATGGCACAGCCCTACTTTGGTTCCACTCCTTCCTATGGGATAGGAGACAGGCGGTGTCTCTCCCCCCTTATCAATCTACCTTTTCTTCTGTCCCCCACGGGGTGCCCCAGGGCTCCTCCATCAGCCCCATCCTTTTCAACGTGTATCTTAGACCTCTGATCACGCTAATAAAGGCCCACGGGTTAAAAACTATTAATTATGCGGACGACACCCAGCTCATCCTCTCTTGGGAGGGAGAAGACTCTACCCCCCTTGCAGCCTTTCATGACTGCTTAAGGGAGACGGCTGGGTGGCTTCATAATAACTCGCTGCAATTTAATTCCTCCAAAACGGAGGTTCTGTACTGTGCAGGAAGTCGCATTCCTCGGCAATTCCCCTGCGACTTTTGGCCCCCGGAAACACCAGACAAACCTCGGCCAGTTACATCGGTTCGCAACCTAGGGGCCACACTCAACAATAAAATGAACACTGAAACCCAAGTTGCAAAAACTGTGGGAACTTGCACAGCTCTCCTGCGCTCCCTGCGCAAAATTATGCCATTACTTCCAGCACAAGCTCGGGAGCTGATAGTCAGGTGTACTATCCTCAGTCGCCTCGACTATTGCAACGCGCTGTTACTTGAGTCCCCAGTTGCCCTGCTTGACCGACTTCAAAGAGTTCAGTCGGCCGCAGCCAAATTAGTTTTGGGCTGGACCAGGCGATCTTCAGCCTCAGCGGCTCTAGCTGAACTACACTGGCTTCCGCTTAAACAACGAGTGGCCTTCAAGTCCCTCTGCCTCGTCTTTAAAGCGCTCCACGGAGCTGGGCCCAAACCTCTGCAGGCTTTGTTCACCTGGTATACCCCTACCAGAACTCTACGCTCAGCCTCAGCCCGTCTGGTAATTGTTCCAAGATACAACAAAGTCAGGACGGGGGGCAGATCTTTCAGTCGCAGCGGCTAAACTGTGGAACAGTCTGCCTCCTGATATCCGTCAAATCTCACAACTCCTCCCCTTCAGGAAACGCATCAAAACGTGGTTATTCCCCTAGAAAACCCCCCATCTTTCCTTGTTCCCCGCCGTCTGTTCCCCTTAGTTAAGAGTATTCGCCAGCGCCAGGAAACCTGCAAGGTGTCAGCCGCGCTTTACAAATGTTAAAAATAATAATAAATAATAAGTGTAGCTAGAGTATCTGGCAAAGACTTAATAGAGGCCCATCGGATTCTTTTACCACCCTGCCTGATCCTGATGTTGCTAGAGACCGTGTCATCCTCTTGATACGCCCCATCGGAGAGTGGCAATTCCAAGTCTGCTACCAAAGGGTTGTGGTCACTTTCCGAGCGGTCGTGTACATGGAAATGTCGGATCAATGACCATAGGGACGAGCTAGCCATAAGATAGTCTATTATTGATGAGTGGCCCATTCCATTATAAGTACTCCTTCCTGGGCTATCCCCCGGGAAGCGACCATTACAAGCTCTAAGCGAGAATGTGTATGTCAAAGAAGTGAGCTGCATGACCATAGGTGTCCAAGATTTGGTTGGGTAGACATTGGGGGGTGGGATCTGACCAGCATCATCCTCATCTGTTGTTATTTGAAACCCCCCCCCCCAAGTGGCTCGTAATGGCAGTTGAAATCTCCCCCCCATTAGCACCTTGGTCTCGCTTGAGAAGCTGTTTAGTAAGACGGTTAAGGACTCAAGAGTCTGAGAAACCCCACCCCCCAAAGCAGGACGTAGGTAGATGTTAATAATTGCTATTTTGGGTGAGTTTGGGCGAGTTAGAAGAATACATAATGTATCCCGATTATTGGTGTTAATCCTTTTAGCCGAGAACCCGAGATGGACACCCACCCATATGGTCAGACCACCAGACGGTCTACCTCTAGGACCCTTAGTTGCCAGCTCAGCATAAGTAGCAAAACCCGCTCTATGATGGATAGTCATGGCCCATGTTTCTTGGAATATACAGATACCATGGTTATACACAAAATCACAAACCCGCCACATTCCATGATAGTAGTACTAAATTTGTGTTTTTGCTAGTCAGTTGGTCAATTAGCTGATTGGAGGATACAGCAGATTCTACAATTGGGTCACCCACTTCAGAGCTCATCTGTCCCTTGAAGATGTCATGGTTGGATATGGTGCAGTTGACCTCGTGTATGCTAGAAGGGGGACTGCCAGATTGGGAAAGTATGGGTGAGAAACTTGTCCCACTCAGAATATCCTCCCCTACTAACTCCCCTCCACCCACACTCAGGCCAGTTGTAGGGGAAGTAGCAAGGGCAGGAAGTCAGTCACAACCATCAAAGCAAGAAAGGACGCCATATCTGTTGGAAGTTTCCAGTGGAGTGAAGGGGATCAAGTGCTGCATGTTCCTACTCCCATGCATGTAGTCAAACCCCCCGTGGGGCATACTACGGCCGCTAACAGGAACTGTATTCCACCCCAAAGTATTCCTGGTAGACAGGGGTCTGGGAAAGTGGCTCGTATAGCTAATGTTGGAGGGCATGTGCACATTCCTGGTACAGTGGGGGTCAACTAACCCCCCAGGGAAAAGGGGAGGTGTCGCATACGATCTTGGATAGAAATAGGTTAGGTCGTATGGGGCTATAGCAGTATTCAGGTTCCCAGAGGACCCTGTTAGTATACACCTAACTGCCTCTGGGTTCCTAAAATTAATGACAACAATGTCTCCCTCTATATTTTTTTCCCTACTACCCAACCAGGGCAGGCGCCTGACATGGACTATCTCCCCGTCAATGTAGTATGGGAGTGGTCTATTTTGTCCTAGCCAGTGCAGAATCTTATTTTTAAGTTGGGGATGGCCCTCCTTTTTGCCTGCTTCTAGGGGGGGGGACACCTGTAAGTACAACTACAAAAGGTAACGCCTCAGGGGGTAATTCAACATTAAGTCCATGTGGTTTGTCATTTGTGAGCAAGCTCAACCTCCCCCTTCCCAGTGACTGGGTCTTGGTACTGGGATTTACACCACCCTTCTGAGAATCTCTTGCACCCTGAGCTATGCTGGTGACAGTATTAGCCTTAACAGAGCTCTTATGAGGATCAACAGATCTCGATATGATACTGTCAGAGGGTTTAGTTGCTCCGTTATTGCCACTATTAGAGCCATTTGGAGCAGGCGGAATAGGAGCAAGGACGGATGGAATCTGGGGTAGAGTTGTCGACAAGATAGTAGACCTTGAGGTGGTCATAGGAAGGCTTGTCCTATCTTTGTCAGCAAACAATGCCTCCAGATTACCTAGTCGGTGCTCCACCCTCTTTAGAATATCTAGAATCGGGAGCATGAAGGACCTAAGCAGGTGCTCAACAGTGTTCCGTTCGGTGTCAATAGAGGGAGATATTTCTTGACATGGAGCGGGAGCTACCCCAATTCCCCTCCCTTCATTGGTATCAGGCGGTGTAACATTTGGGTCTAGAGTTGGTACTACTATAGACACTATATCCGTTGGTACTGGGACCTTAGTTGGAATTACACCAGTAGTCTTAGTTTTTAATGACTTACCAAACTCGGAATGGCTAAGCTTGCCCCTTTGGGGAGCGCCTAACCCCCTCCTCTTTTTAGTTGGTGGTGGACCTAGGGCTTTGGACATATTAAGTGGTCTGCCTAGCCTTTTAGGCAACTCCTTGAGTGGGGGGACAAGATGCATTATCTACAGTTGGGCCAGAACTGGGGACACATGGAGGCAAAACATTGGTTGGAGAAACAATCGGTAGAGGGCCTGTGGGCAGTGGAGTACCTCTAAGGAGTAGAGGGAATTTGTCCAGAGACAATGTATCTTCATTAAGGGTATCGGTGGGAGTGTCCGACAAGATGGGTGTAGATGCCAGATCAATCAGTGGTCTATTTTTCAAGGACTCAATAGAACGGCGACGTTCGATCCTGCGTTCAGATAGTGAGTCATCCTTGTCCAAGTCCACAGAGACCCTAGTGAAGTAATTTTCTAGTGTTCTTTTGCTCGTCCCCACAATGCTAGGGTTATCACAGTTTGACGCCATAGTGTTAGAATCCTACCTTCGAGTCTGAGTTATAAGTGTTAGGGGGGTGGCCCGTCCCGTCCTCGGGCGTCCCCGGACGGCCACAGACGGCCCGCCCTTTGCCCGCCCTTTGCCCGCCCTTTGCCCGCCCTTTGCCCGCCCTTTGCCCGCCCTTTGCCCCGGGCGCTCCCGCGCGCTCCCGCGCAGCGTGGGGGGCTGGTTCTTATAAAAACTTTTAAGGTGTGGTGTGCTGGGCGGGGCGGTCAGGGAGAGCAGGCCAGCTGACACGGCCTGATTGAAACCGGGGCTCCTGGAATATCGAGTCCCGGTTTACACTCGCAGCCCTGTCGCGCTCCCAGCGCCCAGCAGTTGGTGATACTTCAGACTCCCCCAGTGGGCGCAGCGGGACCCGCGCAGCGGGTTCCGCAAGGTGTGAGGTCAGGTCCGTGGAGAAAGCAGCAGGTAGGAGCAGTCTTGGTAATTTAGACGAAATCCCAGCAAAGTAGGTCACTGAGTCTTTTAAGGCGTGGTGTGCTGGGCGGGGCGGTCAGGGAGAGCAGGCCAGCTGACACGGCCTGATTGAAACCGGGGCTCCTGGAATATCGAGTCCCGGTTTACACTCACAGCCCTGTCGCGCTCCCAGCGCCCAGCAGTTGGTGATACTTCAGACTCCCCCAGTGGGCGCAGCCGGACCCGCGCAGCGGGTTCCGCAAGGTGTGAGGTCAGGTCCGTGGAGAAAGCAGCAGGTAGGAGCAGTCTTGGTAATTTAGACGAAATCCCAGCAAAGTAGGTCACTGAGTCTTTTAAGGCGTGGTGTGCTGGGCGGGGCGGTCAGGGAGAGCAGGCCAGCTGACACGGCCTGATTGAAACCGGGGCTCCTGGAATATCGAGTCCCGGTTTACACTCACAGCCCTGTCGCGCTCCCAGCGCCCAGCAGTTGGTGATACTTCAGACTCCCCCAGTGGGCGCAGCGGGACCCGCGCAGCGGGTTCCGCAAGGTGTGAGGTCAGGTCCGTGGAGAAAGCAGCAGGTAGGAGCAGTCTTGGTGATTTAGACGAATAAATATAAATAAATAAATAAATATATGAAAACATTGTATATCTTAAAATACGTTATAGTAGAGAAAATAATGAATACATTTGTAAATATAAAAGCAGATGTATCATAATCCATAGAATAGCAGAAAAATAAATAAGGAAATTAGGGGCAAAACATATATCAAATAAAGGAAATACAAACGTCATTAAATATTAAATAGTGAATATAAAATAGTAAAGCATTAAACCATTAATTTGACAACAAATCAATAAAAGCGGAAAATGATAGAATGTCAAGCTAGTAAAACATAAGTTACATATTTCATTAAAGGAATTAATTTGGAATATTATAAGGGAATGCATTATAAAGAATACAGAAACACACCAGTATTAAGTATAAATATAATAGTAAGAGGTTGACTAATTGAAGACAATACAGCATAGTCATAAGTCATTGAACTAACAGTGTCCAAAGGTCAATATAATATACAAAATAATCTAAGAAGTAAGGTTAGCAACAGATATCTTTTACCTGCAGGAAAGGATCCCATATCTGTAAAAACAACTCAGTTTGATCTTGAATGTTATAAATGACTCTCTCATGTGAGGCAATTTGGATCATTGATGCTAACCAAGTCTCTTGTGATGGCGGAGATGAGGATTTCCATTATCTTAGTATACAAATTTTAGCAGTAGCTAATGCAGTGTGAACTAGACGACATTGCGGTTTGGTAAGGGTAGGGGAATCCTGTAAATCATGCAGTAAAATTGTTGCAGGCGAGAGTGGTAAATGTAATGGGACGGTGTTACGCAGAAATCGACCTATATATAAGCAGTAAAGTTTCACCATGGGACAATTGCATATGATATGCACAATGTCACTGCCAGAGGCATTACATCTCCAACAACCATAGTTGATTCTTAAGTTTTTGCTTCAATGCATCCCCATTCTGATAACATCATAGAAAGAAGGCAGGGCAGTAATGTAGATCTGGTGAATAAAATGTTACAAATATTGCATACAAATTCTCTGACTTTAATCCAGGCGTTCTAATAATTATCCTACGCTATCGTGCAGGGATCTATAGGTCACAGACATCATTTGCTTTGAATAATTCAGATTGTTAAGCAGATGGTTCGTGACCATGCTGGTATAATACTGGATTTTATACAGCGCGAACAGCTACCTCACGTGGAGGTGTCCCGGCGCTAGTAGACCACAAGTAACCTGAGGCAAGAAATAGGAGAGTTAACGTGGCTGGGTGAAAAGCCACGTCTTTAGCAGTTTCTTAAAGCAGGGTTCGGAGGGGGCCTGTTGTATTGCTTGTGGCAGGGAGTTCCACAGAGCAGCGACGTTAGCTGAGAAGGTCCGACCTCCTAGTCGTGCCTTTTTTGCCCGCGGAACGATCAGTTGGACACGGTCATTGGACCGTAGTACACGGCTTTGGGCGTATCTTGGAAGGCGGTTTTTCAGATATTGTGGCAGAAGCCATACAGAGATCTGAACGCAAGCGTCAGAGCTTTGAATTTTATTCTGTTGGCGACTGATAGCCAGTGCAGGGTTCGGAGATGCGGAGAGACTGACTGCTTGAAAGGAATTCGCAGTAACAGTCTCGCAGCCGCATTTTGAACTACCTGGAGCTTGTGCGTCAGGTATTTTGGAAGGCCAAGGTATAGACCATTGGCATAGTCCAGCCGTGAAGTGACAGTCGCGTGAACAACCGTTTTCCTACAGCTCTCCGGTAAAAGTCTAAGAATTTTCCGGAGGTTTCTCAGCTTGCTCATGCAGCATCCGGCCACTTGTTGAATATGGGATGTAAAGGACATGTTAACATCCCATCTCACTCCAAGATTTTTTGCCGAATGACTGGATGAAGGGGGCGGGCCCAACTCCGTCGGCCACCAGAGTTCAGGGGCGGGGGGTGGACCCTTGCCGAAGAAAATGACTTCGGTTTTATTAGCATTTAATTTTAGTTTATTGGTGTTCATCCAATGAGCAATGTCCCGGAGACAGCCTTTAAAATCAGAGAAGGAATCCTGCGACGTCTCCGAGTACGGAAATACCAACTGGGTATCGTCGGCATATGAAATTGCCTTGATACCCCAGTTGGCAATTAGCGTGAAGAGAGGGGCCAGGTGAATGTTGAACAAAAGGGGGCTGAGGGCCGATCCCTGCGGCACTCCACAACTGAGGGGTTTAGGTGTGGAAGAAATCGTCCCCAGTGCCACCTTCTGCGTTCTAAGTGAGAGGTAGGAGTTTATCCACCCCAGTGCTCTGTCCTGAATACCTATCTCTGTCAGCCGGCTGAGTAGCCTGGCGTGGTCCACCGTATCGAAGGCGGCCGACAGATCCAGGAGTACCAGCATTGCTGAGTTTCCTGCATCCATCGACCACCTCACTGACTCGGCTACCTCTAAGAGCGCAGTTTCAGTACTAAAGCCGGGACGGAAGCCCGATTGAGTTTCATGTAGGATGTTGTTCGTTTCCACAAATTTGCTCAGTTGGCGCTGTATACTTTTTTCCAGCATTTTTCCCGGGGCCGCAAGTAGGGATATTGGGCGGAGGTTCGTAAGGTCATCTGGGTCCCCGTTAGGTTTCTTCTTTAGGGGTAAGAGGGTGGCATGCTTCCAGACATCCGGGAAGGTGCCTGAGGTGATGGACGATACTGGTATACTATCCCCTCACCTTATTCTAGGCTTAACCATTTTCACCTTGAGGATGTGTTGAAACCTCTTTCACCAACAGTACGTCTGTTACCCTATCTGAATGATTGGAGAGCTAACTGATATGACCCTAGATACTTTTTTTTTTTTTTTTTTTTTTTTTGGGGTTCAATTCTGCTTTATTAAGAGAAAGGCGAAAGGATACACAGCTTGGAGCGCCCACAACCCGGAGGCCGGCAGCAATGCAGTAGTAACAATACACAGCCTGACAGCCGGCATCCCGGGGGCCCGGCGGCGCATGAGCGAATGCCGCTGTAACTGTCCGGTACTCGGCAGAGGCCAATCCAAGCAAGGATATGCAGCAGTTGAACAGGTTTTTCGTGAACGGGTGCATAGCCTCGTCATTGTTCTGATGTCCATGAAACAAAAACCATAAACCATCCCAACATGTTAACAAAATGAGAGGTGTTACATGACTGTGTCCTAAGAATGTATGGCAGTGGTGTATCGCGGCGGTCCTGGCAGGTGGCGCTGCGCGGGGAAACCTATCTGTCCTGAGCAGGATGGGTAGTGTGGGTGGAAGTCCGTGGGGTGCAAACTGCAGGAGTAGCAGGATACGAAGAGCATAGGGCATTCGGAGGGGGACCTCCGGCTCATGCAGCGGGGAGGTTGCTCAGGCTTCGGAGGGGGCAAGAGAGCCTATCTGTCCACCCCAGGGCAGAGATCTAGGTCCACGAGAGTGTCAATGCAGCTGGGGATCGTCGGGTGCATCGCTTGACTGTTCCTCTCCCGCTGAGCGTTTAAGCAAATAGTGTACCAGTGGCTGCCATATGTCTCCTGGGCGACATGAGAGAGGCAAGAGCTCTGCAAAGGTGTTGTGTTGGTCTTGGCAGTATGTTAAATCAGTCAGCCAGTCCTTGAATTTGGGAGCCCTGCCCCTACCCCAGCGGCAAGCCACACGTCTCTTGGCCAAGAGCAATGCAATGTCAGTGAATTTCCTGCATTCCCTAGCTATGTGTCTGGTACAGCCGAGGATGACCACAAGAGGGTCCGCAGGGACCTCCACTTCGACCATGTCTGCAACGGCCTCGAGGACCTGTCGCCAGTAGTCAGCGATTCGGGGGCAAGACCACGCCAGGTGGAGAATATCGGCATGTTCAGCATGGCATCGTTCACAGCGGTCATTATCGGCCAATCCAAATCTGAATTTCCGTACCGGTGTGTAGTATATCCTCTGAAGGAATCTATAATGTATCAGTTTCAGTCTGCAGCTGGCTGAGATGCGGGAGGTCAGTACACAGCAGTATTGCCACTGGTCGTCTGAGATATCTGTACCTAGTTCCGCCGACCAATGCAATCGGGCAGCAGAGACTTGCAAGGGAGCAGCCCCACGAATCTGGCGGTAGAGCCCCGAGACCAAATGGGTCCCAGCCTGAGACTCCAAAAGATGGTGTAGTGGTGGCAGGGTCGCAGGCTCATTAGGGTAATCAGGTAGGATGTCTCGCATCCCAGCGCGTAGTCGGAGATAGTAAAAGAGGTCAAGAGGCGATCGTTCATGCGCACCGAAAAATTGGTCAGCCGATTTAAACAGCCCATTGTGGAACAGATCCCCCCAATGGGCAATAAGGAGCCTGCTACAAAGGCGCTGGAACCCTGTTTCCGAAAGCAAGGCAAGCCGAGGATGATAGGTAAGAGGCAATTTAGGGGAGTAGGGCAACTCGCAGAGCAGCCGCCTAGCAATACGGCGCCATGCATCTAGCGTGCAAGAAACCGAGGTGTTCGAGGTGGTGATAGAAGTCTCAGGGCAATGCAGCAGACCATTCAGCGGGAGAGGATGTACTATCCAGTCCTCCACCGCGATGTGCGGCATGAAGGGAGTAGGAGCCATCCAATGATAGGCGTAGTGCGCCTGCGCGCATAGATAGTACGCTTCAAAATCAGGGATATCAAAACCCCCTTGGTCATAGGGTAGGGTTAACGTCGACCATTTCAGCCGGGGAGATTTCCCGCCCCAAAAAAGTCTGCGCAGCTCCGCATGAAGTGTCTTGAAAAAGAAAGCACCAGGGTAGTAGGGAATATTGAGAAAGAGGTATAGGAAACGGGGTAGTATCACCATTTTTATAAGGGAAGCTCTGCCAGCCATGGAGAGAGGTAACGTGATCCACCTATCAACAGTGGCTGTCAATTTGGTCACGGCCACCCCATAATTGGAGCGGAGCGTCTCGTCCTTGGCGCGTGCGACACGGATACCAAGATATCGAAGGTCATCACGGCACCATACCAGTGGGTAGTCCAGCGGGAAATCGTGCACAGCATCAGTGAGAGGGAAAAATTGCGATTTAGACCAATTAATGTGAACACCTGACAGTCCTCCGAAAAGGACGAACTCACGAAGCAGGGGATTAAGGTGTTGGTCCGGGTACTTGACGTACAGCGTTATGTCATCCGCATAAAGGGATACGTCGATTTGCCGCTGTAGACATTGTACCGCTCCCGCTCGGTGTAATTGGCGCAGTCGACAAGCCAAAGGCTCCACAGCAATAGCAAACAATAGAGGCGAGAGCGGACATCCCTGACGGGTGCCTCTCGTGAGATTGATGGATGGCGACAATTTCCCGTTTATCAGCACTTTTGCCGTGGGCTCTGTGTACAGGAGGCGCACCCAGGCCAGAAACACTTTAGGGAAGCCCATGCTGGCCAGGACCGAAAAGAGGTAGGGCCACTCGACAGAGTCGAACGCCTTGGTGGCGTCGAGAAACACAGCTGCCACGGGGACATCAGGGTGGACCGTGCGGAGTAGAGAGAAAAGGGTACGGAGATTATGAGAGGTTGACCTACCCGCCACAAACCCAGATTGGTCAGGCAGGACAAGTCTGGTCATGAGCAGCGAAAGCCGCGTGGCTAGGATCTTGGCAAGAATTTTGACATCGCAGTTCAAAAGGGAGAGTGGGCGGTAAGAGTCACAGGAGCCGGGGTCCTTGTCCGGCTTCAAAAGTGAGGTGATGACCACCTCCCGCATAGAGCAGGGTAGAATCCCATCAGCCAGCGATTCAGTAAAGACTTCCCGAAGCACAGGCGCCATGATGTCAATATAGGCCTTGTAGAATTCAGCCGGGATGCCATCGAGCCCCGGGGCTTTACCGTTTTTGAGGGACATGATGGCCTCACGAATCTCATCGAGCTCGAAAGGCGCCGCAATGAATTCCCTATCTCCATCACTGAGCCAGCAGAGCGCCACCTCCCCCAGGTAGTCGGCGTAGGGAGCATCCACCTCCGCCGCGGATGTATACAGTGCCGAGTAGTGCGCCGTGAATGTAGCGAGTATCGCATCAGTGTCTCTAATGGTGACGCCAGTGTTATCTGTGAGCTCTAGGACAGTGTTGTGGCCGCGCGGCTGACGTGTGAGGGAAGCTAGCACTTTCCCAGGTCTATCCCCCTCGCAGTACCTACGGGCCACCCAGTGCTTCCCCCTGTATTTCGCCTCTCTGGCAGCCTCTTCCTCGTATTTGGACAGCGTGTCCCTAAAGGTCACCTGCAGGCGCGGATCATCATCCACCGCCATACTGAGCTCCAGAGTCCGCAGCTCCCTCTCTAGTGTGTTGATAGTACGTAGGATATCACGGAGGACCCCATGACTTTTGGAAATGCAGAAACCCCTGACAGTGACCTTGAAAGCCTCCCAGATGTGCTCCACGGACTCCACCGAGTCCTTGTTCCTAGGGAAGAAATCCGCAATCTCTTCGCCCAATTCCGTGCGAAAGAGCTCGTCGAGGAGCACATCGGGGCCTAGCCTCCACTGAGGTCTCGGAGTGTCCCAGCCAGGAGTCCGGAACTGCAGTTTCACAGGACTGTGATCTGAAAGTGTCCTGGGCAAGTGGTCAACCCCGATAAGTTCCCTAACAATGTCTCGGGTGACTAAAAAATAATCCAAGCGCGCCCACGTCCCGGTATGAGGTGTGAAGTGGGTGCCTTCCCGCCCGAGGGGATGCAGGAGCCTCCAGGCATCAATCAGACCGCCCTCCTCCACCACCCCCTCCAGAACCTCCCTGGCTCGGGGCTTGTAGGAGCCAACTCCATCCGCCCTGTCTAAGGGGGGCGCCAGCGCCAGATTAAAATCCCCACCCCAGATGACATGTCGTGCCCCAATGGCAACAATCCTACCCCACAGCGTGGAAAAAAAGGCAGGTGAGTCAACATTAGGTGCATACATAGAAACAAAGAGATATGTGTCATGTCCCACCCTACCCCACAGTAAAACATACCGCCCCTCCCTGTCCACCTCCTCCCCAAACCGATGGAAAGGCACACCACGGGCAATGAGAATCGCCACACCCCTAGCATAAGTCGAATAGGAGGAGAAGGCACGAGCACAAGCCCATTTGGACCCAAAGGAGACGTCCCTGCGCACGGGCATATGAGTCTCCTGCAGCATAGCAACATGTATGTGATGCCTGTTCAAGTAAGCAATGACATGTCTGCATTTTTTGGCATTGTTTAACCCTCGGACATTCCACGAGAGACACGTCAGCCGAGCAATTGAGTTCATAGTGGCCATGGACATAACAAAAGCATAGAAGCAAGCGCCCGGGTGGGCCAAACAATGAGTCGTCCGCCACCCCCTTTGGACCAGATTGCACACCAGTCTAGGAAAGATATATACAGTACATGCAATGGTAACCTCTCAGAAACCGCCCCCCCCCCTCCCACCCCAGCACCCCAAACATGCCAGGAGCCATGGATCCCCTTAAAACGAAACCCCCCCTTCACCCTCCCCCCCAACTTCAAAGAGGCAAACAGCCAAACGAACAGCAAGTCAGTGGGGAACACCCAATCGGGGTACATCAGGGAGCACGCGCTGCCACCACCCGGCCCATAGCTCCAAACTGTACCGCCCTCGGTGGAGACTAGGGCCGTGGGAGTGGTCCTTGGTATACGTTACCACTGGGGTGCAATGTCCAGACTGTCGTCGCTCAGGCAGCTCCCCAGCTCGCAGGTGGAGTAACAGCGCCAGTTAGAGGGATTGCCTGATGCAAATGGAAGTTCGAGCGTGCAAGAGCCGTCAGTCCGCATGGTGCTCTGGAGGCAGATCTTCATTCTCGTGTTCTTCCGCAGGGGCCTGCTCAACCCTGCGCGCCCCGCGGACCGACTTAAGGAAATCCTCAGCCTTCTGCGGGTTGATGAAAAAGCGTTGCTTGCCTTGGTGGGTGATCCGCAGTTTCGCCGGGTACAAGAGAGCGTAGTCTATCTGGGCCTCACGCAGTTTTTTCTTCACCGGGAGGAATTTGCGCCGCTCATCCTGAACCATCGGGGTAAAATCAGGATAGATGGAGAAGGTGATGCCCTCGAACCGCAGTGATCCTTGTGTCCGGGCAGCCCTGAGGGCGGTGTCACGGTCTCGGTAATTCAAAAGGCGAGCTATGATAGGTCTCGGTGGCAGACCAGGTTGAGGCATAGGCGCTAGGGAGCGATGGGCCCTCTCCACAATGAATTGGGACGAGAAAGTTTCTTCCCCGATGGAACCCTTGAGCAGCTTCTCCACATAGAGCTCCATCCTGCCCGTAGCAGTGGACTCCGGCACATTCGTAATGCGGATGTTATTCCGGCGGCTTCGCGCCTCCAAATCCTCATTCTTTGCCGCTATTATGCGGAGGAGGTTGTCCATTCGCGCCAGTTGCGTCGTGTGGGATGCGGCGGTATCAGTGGTGTCGGAAATCCTCTGTTCTGCAGTGGTAAGGCGCTCCTCATGGCGATCCACCTTATGGACTAGGGCGTCCAACCGAGCTGTGACGCCGTCCACTTTTTCCACAACGGTGGCGAAGCCGTGTCGCATCTCCTGTAACAGGCTGGCAAGGTCCGCAGCAGGAGCAACAGGTGGGGCAGGCTGCGGAGGCGTTGCGCCGGGCCCCGGGGTCATCTGCGTCGATGAGCTGCTTTTCCGCGAGTTATCAAATCTCAGCTTAGGCTGGCGGGCATCAGGCCGCCCCATGATCGTGGCTGAGGGCAAGACAGCGGACAAGAAGGATAGAACAGGCTGGCAGAAACACAGCAGGCAAGGATCAGCCAGGAGCGGGAGCACGGGACCCAAGTCCGGTGGCACCAGCAGCGCCCGTTGGTCTCCAGTCCGGTCTCGGGCACCCGGCAATGGCAGCAGGCAGTCGCTGTGTGAGAAACAGGCAGTGCAGGAGCCAGGAGCAACGGCCTCCCAGCCGGGCCGCAGTGTCAGAGACAGGGAGGCAGGCCAGTAGCAGGAGCAACGCGGCACACAGGTTTGCGCCTCCTAGAGATGGCGGCCGTTAGACGTGCGTGCAGTCCCCTGCGCTCAAGATCATTTACCCAGTCGTGGGCTAGCGATATGGGGGAGTACCAGGCAAGTCCCGTGTGGTGGGGCAGCTCCTCCGCCCGGTAAAGGGATCGTAGGCGGGCAGTGCAGGACAGGTGCGGGGCCGCGGCGCCAAAAGAAACAGGCCTGGCAGCCCGGCAATGCCGCAGCAACAAGTATTCCGGCTGGGGGGGCCCTACCCCCGCGGCAGCGCTGTGACGGTGGAAAGGGAGCCCCAGAGCTAGCGGGCAGAAGCCCCCTACCTGTCCCGTCACCTCCGTGCGCCGCCTCAGCTGGGACGAGCAGGCGAGGGTCCGATGCGGCCTGCGAGCCTCGTGTCAGGCACCGGGCTTACGTAACAGCAGCGGCCGGGCGCCCGTCTCAGGCAGCTCCAGAGCAGGTGCCGGGCAGATTTCCGGAGCCTGTATCTACGGCCCTGGGGATCGCAGCTCTCCCAGACTTGGCACGATTGTGGGCAGCAGCCCACAGAAGCGGAATCCGGTTTCCGGTGGGCACCGCAGCACCCCGTGGCAGAGGATCCCAGCAGGATAGATGACCAAGGAGCGGGAGCTGCAGGACTAGGCAGCCATTCCGCAAGCGCGCCCTCTAGCGCCCCCATATGACCCTAGATACTTGCAAGTGTGTCCCTCTCTATAACCTCAAGATCTGACAGGATACATTAGTGCAGTATTGTAATCTGCAGTTCAGTATCTGGTTACTCAGACCACACATTTAGAAGTGTTGGTACAACTATTGTACACATTTATATTCATCTGTGGAACATATGAAACCTTCCAAATCATTAACCCTGGTGAAATATAGTGACAACTCTTTGCTGATCTAAAAGATATTGGGCAGCATTTTAGTTAGGAGCATGAAATGCCCCATTAATTATTTTTTTGGCAACATTTTCCAGACTATGAAAAAAGATCCTGTAACATTAAAGGTGACCTAAATGAAAACACTATTTTGCAAACCTTGATTAAGTTGGAGTGACAAGGCATAAATATAAGAACTCCTTCTTAGCAAGTTAATTTAGAGAAAAAAGAACAGAAACAAATCATGTCCTTATATTATGACACCTAAACCTTCCTGCATTGTTTGTTTTCAGTAGTACTGTAATCATCTGGAGAATATACATCAATCTGAGAGTTTGTTGAACAGATTACATGTCTGATTCAGATTTATTTCCTCACTCTGTTGAAAACAAAAATTGCTTAATCAGGCTGAGATTCTGAAGGGGATGTAATCTGGAAATTGACGGGTGCAGTGGATCTGTAGGAATGGACACCTCAGTGTTCTTATTTTGGTAGAACATCTTCACCTTTAGAATAAAAAAATGAAGGTGCTACATAATAAGAAACCTTTGCATTCTCTACCCATTGGAGCCTTCAGTCTTCACTAAGTATGTCGGCTGTTAAGGTGCTCTCCTGTGCTCATCGATGTCTGATTCGATCTGAATGAGCTCAGTAAACCACCCTGATATGACATCATAAAGTTAAATACTGTGCCACCCTGGAGCACTGACATCAGATTTTTTTCTGCATCCTTCTCACACTCTTCTGCACATATTCCCTCTCATAGTACCTTTTTGTAGTGTTTGACCCGTATGTCTGTCCTAGTTTAAACCTGGTCATTCTTGTAATGAACAGATGTTGCTAATGGGCCCTCATGGCATCTGTTTTTGTTGCCTGGGTTCTAAACACAGCTGCTGGTTATGTGAGAAGTAAATGCACATCAAAGCTATCTAGAAGTGGGAAGTTAAGTTCTTTGTGGCACATGCCAGAGTCAGGCACCTCTCCAGTTGATCCAAATCCAGGGCCTGTGTCAGATATTTGTATTTATTTATTGAATTTATATGGCACACAGCTACTCGGAGGTTTCCGAGTGCCTGCGGACAATGCAAGACAAGAGGCAAGGGCCAACGGGAGGATACAAAATTTACTGGCTTTCAAATGTTTGTGTAATTTGAAGTACTGCTTTTTTAAGGCATTAATGGATAGGAAGGGAGTTACACAGAGAGCGAGCCAGGAAGGCAAAAGAGTGTCCTCCCATTCTGGCTCGTTTGATTCTAGGCACCTGAAATTTTACTTGATTCGAGGATCGAAGTAGGCGTGAAGGGCGATAGTGTTGCACCAAGGCACTTAGATAGTGGGGAGCAGAGCCCATGTTTATTCTGTACATATAACAGAGGGCTTTAAATTTGGCGCGATTATCACTTCTCAGCCAGTGAAGTTCACGAAGTACGCCAGAAGTGGGAGCCGTTATAGGAAGTTGGCAGAGCCGTCTTGCAACGGAATTTCGAATTACTTCAATCTTGTGGAGCACTTCCTTGCCAGCGACCAGATAGAGTACATTACCGTAGTCCAATCTGGATACTACCGAGGCCTGGATGACAGGTTTTTGAGTGGCAGAGGGAAGCATCCAGAGGATTTTCCTAAGCCACTTTAGTATAGCAAAACAAGTTGAAGCAACTTTAATCACTTGCTGCTTCATCTACAGTTGGTCGTCAATTATGACTCTAAGGTTGCGTGCCGATTGTGATGGGAGGGGAAGATCACCCATCTGCGGAGGCCAAAGTTGGGGGCCCCAGAGAGTTTTATTGTTGCCGAAGATGAGGAGTTCCGTTTTTCCCCCCATTTAGCTTGAGTTTATTTGCGTGCGTCCAGTCTGCTATCTTTATTAACCCTGGTTGGTGAGGGTGACTTTGAAGTTTCCTTGGAGGAAAGCGAGAAAATAGGCTGGGTGTCATCAGCGTAGGAGTAAATAGTTAAGCCTGCTTGCTCTGCTATCGTGGGCAGAGAGCTGACATAGATGTTGAAGAGCAATGGCTTTAGAATTGAGCCCTGGACAACTCTATATGGAGACACCTGAGTCAGGGAATGAGCAGTTGGAGAAAAGACCTGAAAGGGCCTATTAGATAGAAAGCTTGACAGCCACTTGAGTGCCTTACCGCTGATGCCTTAGCATAGAGAATTTGTAGGTACAGGGGGTGGAAAACAGTATCGAACGCTGCACTTAGATCCAATAAAATAAGTGCCACTGTCTCTCCTTTGTCGACTAGTTGACAAATATTCACAGTAACTCCGAGTAGTGTGTATTCTATGGAGAAACTGGCTCTGAAACCTGACTGAGATGGATGTAGGATGTTATGTGTCTCAACAAACGTAGTCAACTGGAGGTTAAGGTGCTTTTCCGGGATCTTAGAGAGAACGGAGAGCAGAGAAATGGGGCGTACGTTAGAGAGGACCTCAGGGTCAGAGTTGCCTTTTTTAAGCAGAGGGAGGACCATCACATGTTTCCAGGCTGCAGGAACCCTGGCTTCCTGGAGTGATGTATTAAGGAGCTCCATGATAGTGCTGAGTGTAAAGAGGTCTAGTTTTTGAAGAACCGCAGGGGGGACCGGATCCTGTGGGAAGCCAGACTTGATGCTTGTAAGAATATTACGAAAAAGGATGTCCAGGGGAGTCCATTCGTCTAGTGGACTGATGCTACTGACTTGCGCTACTTCTTGTGAGATACAAGGTATTGTGGAATAATTAGGTAGCAAATGAGTTAAGGTAGGTGAATGTTTGTAAAATTCGGAATAGATTTTATCAATTTTATCCACAAAAAATGTTGCCAAATCATTACACTGTGTGAAGTCGAGACCCAGAGGCTCGGGTTGACAGATGGCACCAGAGAGTTCCTTCACTACTTTAAACAACACTTTGGGGCAGTTTTGTGAGTGTAGAATAATATGATTGGCGTGCTCAGCCCGAGCAGCGTTGCACATTGAGTGGTAGTTGTTTAAAGCTAGTTTATACGGGGATTTTTTTGCCGGCTCATAGTTTTTCCGATAGCGCCTTTATAAATATTTACATTTCCTGTTTTCTATTTTAAATTTTTACGAGAACGGCGCTAGAGGGCGATGGTGGTCCGGTTTTTTATTGGACAATGGGAGGCATGCATCAATGGCAGAAGTTAGCCAATTATAGTTTTCTCTTGATATTACCGGTATGGTGTTATTCAGAAGGATTCAGACTGTTGATATCCAGTTTCTGCAGTCAGAGGACCAGAGAGAGCAGCTAAAACTCTTCAGGCACAGAATTAAGGTCCCAGAAAGAGTGAAGTTGGGGGACAACAAAAGTTTAAACAGACCGGCATTACAGTCCTTAAAACCCAAGTCTTTCCATCTACAGGTGTAGGACGTTTTAAAAATTATTGCCATGCCACCACCATTCCGGACTGCACGACTCTTACCAGGACAAGCGTAGTTAGGGGGAAGTGCATACGCAATATCTGGTCCGGAGCTCTCATTACGCCAGGTCTCAGAAAGATGGCGTCAGGTTGAGAGTCGGTAAGGAGAAAAAGAATACCTCCCTTATGTTTTGGGAGTGATCTACAATTAAGGCTAAAGTATGTGAATTTAATGTGGGGCTCAATATTCTTCTTGGTCCTAGTCGACGTTAAGTTGTATTCATGACAGGTGGAATTCGAGTGGGGGTGCGGTGGGAAGGTGAGTCAACAGCATGGGCAGTTTAGAGAAACTGTATCAGGAGAGAAAGGTGAGTATTGCGGGTGGGAGACAGGCCCAAGGGCCAAAAGGGTTTTGACGACATAGGTTATGTGGCCGTTATGGGTTTGGGCAGGGGTTCTGGCCCCCAGGCCCCGTCCGATCACGGACGGGCGCAGACAGGCTTGCCTTTGCAACCCTTACAGCCCAAGATCCAGGCCATCCTTGACTGGGCAGCTCCAACAACCCAGACCCTTGGCTTGACTAGGTACTACAGGAAGTTGTGAAGGGATATGGGTCCATTGTGACTCCCTTCACAGAACTTACCTCCAAGAAGATGCCCAAAACGTTAAACTGGACAGTTATCTACCAAAAGGCTTTTGACTCCCTGAAAAGGCAATGCGCTCGGCACCAATTCTCAAAGCTCCAAACTAAACCAAGCAGTTCGTTGTGCAGACTGATGCCTCTGAGCTAGGGATAGGAACGGTCCTATCCCAGACCAGTGATGAAGGCCAAGACCAACCTGTTGCTTTTATAAGCAGAAGGCTTTTCCCCAGGGAGCAGCACTGGAGTGCCATTGAGAGGGAGGCCTTTGCTGTGGTGTGGCCTCTGAAGAAGTTGAGACCATACCGGTTTGGTACTCACTTCCTAGTTCAAACTGATCACAGACCTCTCCAGTGGCTAATTTAGATGAAAGGTGAAAATCCTAAACTGTTGAGGTGGTCCATCTCCCTACAGGGAATGGACTTTATAGTGGAACACAAACCTGGGTCTACCCATGCCAATGCAGATGCACTTTCCAGGTTCTTCCACTTAAACAATAAAGACTCTTTAGGGAAAGGTTAGTCTCATTCTCTTTTGTTTCGGGGAGGGGGGGGGGGGTGTAAGTGGGGAGGGTTGTGAGAAAGTGCCCTTTCGCTGCATGAATGCCCCCACTTTTTGCTGAACTGTTGATGTACTTTGACTAAGTGTGCCCTGGGCTCCTGCCAATCAGGTACCCAGGGCCTATGTTCTTTCCCTAAAACTGCATTGAAGACCGAACCCAATTGGCACTCTCTGGCCTCAGAATCTGCTCCTGGTAAATGATACCACAGGTACCCAGGGCACTGTGACCTGGGATGGCCCCTAAGGGCTGCAGCACTTATTGTGCCACCCTTAGAGGCCCTTCACCTTTACACTCACACACTGCCTTTGCAGGCTGCGTGTTTTGGTGCAGAACAAAGTGAAGAGTCGACATGGCAAACATCCCTGTGTGCCAAGCCTACAACCCACTGCCCTGGCATAAGTCAGTCACCTCTCTAGCTGGGTGCACTATACCAGTGGTAAGGTTATAGGTACATGAGTTCTCTACCCCTACTGTGTCTACGCCAATTATTAGACATTGTAAGTGCAGTAATGCCATTAAGAGTATATGGTGCTGGGAGTTTGTCAGTATGAACTCCACAGTACCAAAATGACTTTACTGAAAACTGAGAAGTTTGGTATCAAACTTCTCAGCACATTAAATCCACACTGATGTCAGTGTGGAATTTAGTGAAAAATGCACACAGAGGGCATCTTGGAGATGCCCCCTGAAAAATGACCTAACACTAGTGTCGGTGCTGAGTGGCTGCTCCCCATCTGCCACCATCAGATATGTTTCTGGACCCCTGGGTCTGCCGCTCTTGGGGGCCTGAAACACTGCACATCCTGGGACGAGGTGCCTAGCCTCCTCCCTCAAGATGGGCAGGGTCCACAAAGGGGAAGCTTCAAAGGCTTGCAGCCTTTCTGAGCTTCCCCAGGCCTTTTGTTGCTCCCAGCAACTGGCCCCCACCAGTTTTGACCCCCACTTTGGGCAGGAGATTCGGCGGTAAAACAGAGTGAGATGTGCCCATCTTTGCCAACCCCACCCATCAGGTAGGCGAGGGGAGGCAAGGTGAAGCACAACTCTCAGTCCCTGACTACCTTGCAGATGGGGGGACCCAGCCAACCAGAGTGAGGCATATGCCCCCCTCCCACTGGAGGGTGGCATAATATGGGGTGCACCAACCCCAAATTTAGTATTTAGGCGCACCCCAAACCGTGACTCCTCAGACAAGCAACAACCAAGAAGAAAAGAAGAAGGACCAAACAGCTGTGCCACAGCTAAGAAGAGGAGGACGCCTACTGACGTGGCTGCAGCCCTACCGGCCTGTCCCCACCTTGAACCTGCAGAAGGGAAACTCCGATGTGTCCTGCAGCCAGCAACCTCAAGAGCCCCGAGTAGCTACCCTGCCTACCCGGAAACACTTTGTCTCCCATGAACACCGGATTTGTTCACCAAGGAGACTCCAGCTTCAGCTAAATCTGCGAGTCTGCACTACTCTGCACCCGACACCCCGGCCCGAGTTTTAGTGGCCCAAAACCACAAGGAGGCCTCTCCGGTGATCCCGACCCAAGATCCCTGCCTTGCCTCAAGCCGATGTCTGCAGCCTCAGTCCGCCACCCCCCACCCTCCCACCCCAACTGTGACCAGGAGCTGGTAAGATCTGACCCTAAAAGACACCCCTGCACCCATTGCCCACACAGCCTTGGGTGGCCCAACCAACGGTGTCTAGCCAACCCCCAGCATCCCAACTTACCTTTCCAATTGGTGGTCACACCCAGAAGACCTTCGCCCCGAGCCAGCAGCGTGTTCGCAAACCGGAGAATCCCCTTTGAAATTAACTGGACACCCGACGACAAACCAGCACCCTGCACCTGGCTGCCCTAGTGCCGCTGAGGGTATACCTTTGGTGTTAACTTGAACCCCCCATTTGCCCTGAACTTAAGTCCAGGAATTTTGCTCCCACAACCTTGTGGCCTGCCCGTAAGCAGCCACCAACCAGAGACTCCCTATCCCACAACAAAGTACTTACCTTTGAACCGATAACACTATTTTCTCCCATAGGATAACATTGACTGTTTTCTATGAAAAGGTTTCCAAGTGTGGAGTTGGTAAATCTATCAAAGTCTCTAAAACTGTAACCAAATACCCAAAACTCGTTTACTTACCTGTTTACAGGAAATATTGCAGTGCAGTGTCCAGTATACTACACTGTGAAAGAAAAGTAATCTGTAAATTAGTTTACTTGACATCCTGTTGAAAAGTCATTACAAAGTATATGTAAAATATTTCAAAGTATTGCATTACCAGTAATTCTACTGCAACCAAACTAAAGTATATATACAACTACAATTCAAACTGTATTATTACAGCAGAGTATAAAACGGGGAACATCCTTTACAACGCAACTTTTACTCCGCACTACCATTACGACGCAGCTATTACAATGCAAGTCGTTACAACGACTTGCGCTGGAGGGCGCTGTAGGATAGGGAATAGTTTAATTTTCTATCCAACACCTTCCCTACTATCCATGGGGACTGGAGTTGGAATAGAAAATTAAACTATTCCACTATCCAGCGCCCCCCAACGCAAGTCGTTGTAACGACTTGCCTTGTAAAAACTGCGTTGTAATGGCATGCGGAGTAAAAGCATGCGTTGTGATGTCATACATCCGTATAAAACACTTACCTGTGCCAGGCCTGCTTGGTTCTAGGAAATAAAGTAACTAAAAATAATATTTTTATACAAATCCAATTGGCCTGAAGTTCAGTCTTTAAGTGTGTGCAATCATTTGCTGATTGAGTGTGTACAACAAATGCTTAACGCTACCCTCTGATAAAGCCTTACTGCTCGCCCACACTTCCACAAATCAAGAGTACGTTTCTATCTACTTTGACCTCTGCCTATCTTTGGGGTTCCACTGGACTCTGTACACACTATACCTCACTTTGGTATAGTATATAGAGAGCCAGATTCCTACACAGGGTCTTTCCTTGTGTTGAGTATTATGCCGATTCCGCTACTTGGCTTTGATTCAGACCTCATTCAGCTGTCTAATATTGTATATTATTCTAGTGAGTTGGATATCTCTTCTGAGGTGGATCTGGAGTGTCTTTTAGAGCCTTCCATGAATGAAATGGACTCATTCACAGCTGTCCTAAGCTAGGCCATGGAGGTCCTTGTTTTGCTATAACTAAAATGTTCCTACTGGTCCATTACTCTGTTCTGTGGAAAATGGTGATTCCAAATCTCCCTGACTTACTTTGTGAACATTTTAGAGATATTGTGTTGTGGGCTTAACGCGATCAAAAAGGTCCACCACTCTGGCTGGCCTGAAAACAGTAGATTATGTGGCCTGATGTGTGGACTCTTTCATTGTCATTTGCTTTCTTGTCTGGGTGTGTTCTGCTCAATTTTCAGCGGTTGTTCAGGCCATCCTTATGGAGATGCCCTTTGATGTAGCTTGCTTCTTTGGTGTAAAGTCCAACTCTGCAATGAAGCACTTCAATCAAGGTGTAGCTCAGCTTGGTGTCTAAAACTACCTACTCTTGCTTGTCAGTTTTACCAACAGTACTGTACATTCAGTGGGTATTCTTTATGGTCTGCCTTTTGAGAGGCGCCAATCTTCACAGCCTGTGCAGCAGCCGAATGAGATCTTTTACAGCTGTAGCTGGTGTGGTTGCTCCAGAGGCAATCAAGGGCAGCAGTCCTCTTCCTTGTCAGCCCCTCCCACAAAACTGTTTTAGCTCATCCTTGAGAGTGCAAGTGCAGGGGGCATTTCATTTACCACAAGATCACCACTATCTACAAGAACTTTTAACCCCAGCCCAAACCTTCAGACCTCCTCCATGCATTAATTGAAAACAACTTAGCACATGGGACCAGCTCTTTCCCCAGAACACCCCCATCATGAACTCCATTCACTCAGGAGCCTCCATGGACCCCTGCTTGCACCACCTTTTCAACCTCGAAAGCTCCAGGATCAGAAGCAGGCTCACTACCCTCTTCAATTCCTCACTAACACGCCCACAGTCCCGAATACTGGAAACATGCAGAAGCCAAACCACTACTTGAGAAACCATTTGCCTACCCTGATGAACTCAAAACTACATTGGAGGATATTTCGTAATCTGCCAAGTGTGAGAAAGCAGGCGGAGGAGACTGTGTTGATCTAGGACTTCATGGTCAATTCGTTATCCAGGAACATGCCAAGGGTTTTGGCATGGTCAGTTGGATTGGGTGATGGTCCTAGTTCCGAGGGACACCAGGGGTCATTACAAAAGGGGGTGGTTTTGCCAAAGAAAAGCACTACTGTTTGCCTGTGTTGAGCTTCAGACAGTTGTTGTTCATCCAGTCGGCGACACTAGTCATGCACCTGTGGAAATTGTTTCTTGTGTTGGCAGGGTCTTCCAAGAGTGAAAGGATGAGCTGGTGTCGTCCACGTAGGATATGATGTTTAGCCTGTGTGATATGATGATGTTGGCCAAATGGGTCATGTAGGTGTTGAAGAGGGTGGGGCTAAGGGAAGAGCCTTGAGGAACACCGTAGATGACATCTTTGGGTCGGTAGGTGAGCGGTGGTAGGCAGATCTTCTGTGTTCTTCCGGTGAGGAAGGATGCGATCCTCTTGAGAATCTCTCCTTGGATATTGATGTGATGCAGCCTTATTATTAGGGTGTGGTGGGATATGGTGTTGAAGGCTGCGGAGAGGTCTAAGAGGAACAGAGCCGCCTGTTCTCCCCTGTTGAAAGGGCTCTGATGTCATTGGTCGCTGCAATCAAAGTGTTATTGGTGCTCTGGTTGGTGCAGAGTCCAGATTGGGAGGTGTCTAGGAGAAGGTTCTTCTCCAGATGTTTAGTGAGTTGTCGGTTGATGGCTTTTTAGAGGACTTTGGCTGGCCGGGAAAGGGAGCAGGGAAGGGGGTCTAAAGACAGGCTGCACAAGCAGACTTGCGGGCAAGTCCGGGAGCCTCCAAATGGGGGCTAGGGTCGTAAGCGTCTTAGGGGTAAGGGAGCACAGCCCGTACGTCGTTACCCAGGCCAAGCGGGGTGAGTACAGAATAGGTAGGTTGGCTGTCTCCTGTGAGTGAAGATGCTCAAATGTGGTCCTCACAGTCAGTGCCTAATAGCTGACAGGGGCAAATTCATGACTGCTGGGCCACTTTTGAAGTCAGTCTCATTGGTCTTTGTCCCTCGGCGGCTGCGGCTCTGGTACTGTTGGAGTCCTGATTGGACTTTTAGATGTCTGGCTTAGTTGCAGGGCATCTGGTAACCCGGTGCTGGGTACTGTATGGTTCTGGTCGGTCCTAGTGCCCCCACACTCGGTGGGCTGACAGATCTGACCTTTCAGAGCACAAGTACCTCTTCCTGGTCATTTGCTGCTGGCCGTGGAGTTGCAAGTTGGTGGACTGGACTCTGCGGTGTAGGTGCCTGTGGTCTGCAGGGAAGTCATTTCTCTACTCTAATGAAGTTCTTGGGCAGTTTGCGAAGGCTTGTGGTCCTCTGGGGTTCTTAGAGGCCACACAGCAGCAGGACGAGACAGTTCACCTTGATTGTCGAGTATTAAAGTGGCAGGCATGGTTTTTTCACCAATACTCAGCGGCAGGCACTCCGTTCTCTTCTTCAGCAGCTCATCTTTGACCTCCTTTCATCTTTAAGTCAGTGGAATCTGGAGTTCTGGTTTAGGGGTGGCACCTAAATACTCCATTTATGTGCATTAAGAGGAGTACAAGGTAGTAGCCAATGGGCTACGTACCTTTAGGGTGATTACACTCTCTATATGACCACATCTGTAGGAAGTGGGCATAACCTTGATTCTATTAGGCTAATGCTCTCCAACACTAAATGGAGGATTCTTAAAAGTGGGGTCCACATCAGCTGTCCTACATTAGGGATGGTGCTGAATAGGTGTGGGCACACCTCCTAATCTAACTAATTTTTCCACCTATCCGCCCGCCAAAAAAGTGGGGACAGGACAGGGGGGTTGGCAACTTCCACTATTAGGAGAGGGCTGGATCGCATTTCAAAGGCGGCGTGGCCTTTGAAGCTTCCCAACCTGAAAGGCATTTCCTGCTTGGACGAGGTGTGGAACCCCCCACCCAGAGCAGGCTTTGTTCCGGCCTCTGAGAGGGAAGGCTTTGTCAGGTGGTGGCCGGGTGGTCAAGAGCAGTCAGTCAACACACTAGTAGTAGGTAGGGTATCATGGGGCACCTCTGTGGTGTCCTGTGTAGGCATTTATTATTAAATCCAGCAGTGGCATAATTGTGGGTTTATTAAGACAAGGTGTTTGGTACCAAAGGGTTACAGTGAAGCCTCATGTAGCTGGCGAACTAGTAATGATAAGTGTTCAGCCCAAGTACTCGTTATGGCTTCCCTGTGCACTAGTAATATCTTTGGTTAAACTTAAATATCAGAAACCGGTCCTAGGATGCTAGATTCCGATCCAGGGAAGACATGGCTTGGCAGTTCGGGCTGGAGTGTTCCCATGAGGCACAGGGTCAAGACTGATTTGCATATGGCCATGTCTGAACTGGGGTGGCGTGGTGAGCAAAATAACAATGGATTAAACCCCGATCTGTGACTGGGGGTGAATGTTTTAGCCAATGTGTAACATTGCGTTCATCACCTAGTGTGTTTTGCTGTTCGCCCTATGTGGGAAGGGTATGCCCAGACGTGGGTCCCGTGCTCACTACGCCGCTGGAGTCAAGCTATCCTGGCTGATGACGGCTGATAGCCAGAACCAGTCCAATGATGCTTGATTCCGGTCCAGGGAAGATATGGCTTGGCAGGTTCGGGCTGGACTTGTTCCCATGAGGCACAGGGTCAAGGCTGATTTGCATAGGGCCAAGTCTGAACTGGGGTGGCGTAGTGAGCAAAATAACGATGGATTAAACCCAGACCTGTGACTGGGGGTGAATGTTTTGCCAATGTGCAACATTCCGTCCATCACCTTGTGTGTTTTTCTGAACTTAAATATCACGAGGGTATATCCACACTCTCTGATTTGCTCTCACTGTGTATAGGGAGATGTGTGCCATGTCGACTCTTCAGTTTTCTCTGCACCAAGACACGCATCCTGCAATGGCAGTTTGCATGAGCTTGGCGAGGAGTCCCTTAGCGTGGCTTAATTAGTTCTGCAGCCCTTAGGGACCCCATTTAGATCCAACGCCCTAGATACCAGTTGTGCCATTAACTAGGTTCTTACAAGGGATCCCAAACAGTTTGCCGCTTGCGGAACAATCGTACAGCTTAAGGGAAGAAGACTGTTTTTGAGGTCCTAGTTTGCAGGAACACAGCACACTTTCAGTCAAAATTGCACCAGATACCAGGCAAAAAGCAGGGGTAACCATGTCCAAAGGGGCACTTTCCTAGGGTGATGTAGTTTCCTGTGGCTGTAGGGTTTGGAGAATCCGCTGACAAAGTTGAAGAGCTCTTTGCTGTGGTTGGAATTGTACTCAATGCGGTCAGCGGAGATATTCCTCTTTGTCCCTTCCCTCTCGGTAGTCGGTGGTAGACGTTGAGGGAAGTACTTGAAGGTGGTGCTGTCTGCGGTGTCCTTGCTAGTGTGCCATCTTCTTTCCAGTTGCTTGTAATTGCGTTTTTCTGTACTCTGTTCTTTTATGTGACATCTGGCCTGCTTGGTGGATCTCCTGTGCCTGCTGGTTTTGATGGAGGCTATGTTGCCGGCACATTTGGTGATCCAGGCGTTGAAGTTTTTGATAGCCTGGTCGAAGTTTGATTCAGTGTCAAGGTAGGATGTTTTGATGTGTCGGCCCATTGATTTTCTAAAACTGTGATGCAGCTGCTGTGGGGGGGCGCTGGGCGGCTCTGAGGAGTTGGTGCGGGCGCTGGAGATGTTGAAGTTGATGATGGAGTGGTCGTCCATGTGAGTTCAGTGACGCAGCTGTACGCTACCCTGTTGCTGGAGGTGAAGATTAGGTACACCGTGTATCCTGTGTTGTGGGTGGGGTTGGTAACAAGTTTGGTGAATCCGATGTTCCTGCTGTAGAGGAGGCTGGCGGTGTTGGTGTTTTTGAAGTCATCGAGGTGGAAGAATATATCAAGCTGAAATGCTATTTCTGTTTTGACCAACGCACGTTTGGGAATTCTTTCTGTCCCCCATTGGCAAGGGTCACCATGGTTTCTGATGCTTTCTCCCTTGGTTAAAGCAGTCATCTTAATGTGCTAAGGATAAGATTGTTTGATCTCCCGTGGAGCAAAAACTGCACATCAACCTACTCGAGATTCGGGAGATTCAGCTGTATCTAAAGGTGTCTCTGGCTTAAAATCGGCGGTCATTCATTTAAGGTCCTGCGGACAATAAAAACATTGTGTTATATCAACAGTTGGGTTGTATGGGCTTGCACCACTTGCGTCTGGAGCCCCAGAAGCCACTTGTGTGTGGAGTGGGCTTGGTTCAGGCTCGCAATGTTTGTCTGGTGGTCAACTACCTGGCAGGCTCCTTGAACATGCAGACTGATGATTTCAGTTTGTGCCATCTTGCCTCCAGTGGACCTCTTTGCCACTCACAAGAAAGCACACTGTCCAGAGTTCAGCATCCTGCCATCACTGCTGAGGTGGGACTTTAATCTCCACTAGGCATTTCCTCCCATCTCGCTGATTTCTCATGTTTTGAAAAAGCTGTGTCATGACCGTGTGCAGATGATCTTTATCGCTTCTGACTGGCAGTGAAGGGTGTGGTACTCTGAGCTTCTCCACCTTTCCTTGTGCCCTCCTCTTCTGCTTGGATCAGGCTTCCTCTCCCAACAAGAGGGCAAGGGTCTATAGCCAAACTGCCAGAGCCTCCACTTTCATGCATGGGGCAATCTCTACTCCTTTGACCTACCTGTCAAGATGGTAGATGTCATCTTGCCAGCTCGTCGTCCGTCTACCAAAATTGTTTGTTCTGGACCTTTATCCCTATTAAATTCTTGATGTACCATGGAGAAAGTGGAATTCCTTAAGGTGCATTTGTCTGGTCTGTTGCATTTTGTAATTTGGGTATCTCTTGGCCCTTTAAACTTTTCTTAGTTTGCCTGATCAGCCATACAAGTTTTTTATTGGTATGCTTTTTCTGCAGGGTTTAACCTATTTGCTTCCCCAATTTGTCTATTATCATGTCCCAGTCGGAGCTTCACTGGGGCTGCCCTTTGTGGCTGTTTATATTCAAGACTGTTTCCTTGATTGCTATTTTGTCTGTTTTCCTCCTTTTATTTTCCCTAGAAGCTAAGGCTTCCTTCCAGGCGAAGGCGGTTGCCCTGTGCCACATGGATCACTGCATCACCCTACCAACATTGGTGTGCTGTGCTGCTGACTTATACAACTCTTTGATGCCAAATACATGGTGTAGCCCAAAGCCGAGATGGAGCCTACAATGCATGAGAGCTGTTTCTAAATCCAGTCTGGCATCTGTAGAGGATCAGAAAGGGAAGAATCCACAGATAGAGTATCATCTAGAAAGTTTGCCACTGAAGATAAGTAACTTGTTCGTTAGCTGCTTTCATTTATACAAAGTAGAAGAAAACATCCACTAGACGAACAAGTAACTTGGGCTGGTCAGCTTCTCTGTAAATCTATGTGCTCTGCTGCTCAATCCAACTAGGAACTCCGCTCTCCGCCTATCAAAATTAGAGTACTTCAGTGCCCTCTGTATTTCTAATCTATATTAATAGCTGCTACTGCAGCTCTGCATCCCTGAGCCCAGTGATCTCACATTGCATTATTGTGTTTCTACACATTTTCACTCATGAAAGAAAATCTGCAGGTAATTTCTAAATGGTTCAAAATCTGGAAATGTGCAACATCTGCAAGGAACAAAGAAATCGGTGTTTTTCCAAGAACATATCTGCACATCAGCTTTGCGCTGTTATATGTAAAAGTTAAAATCGCAGATCTAAGGAATGTATCTGTGTTGGGTAGGGCTTGTTCCTCAGTGCTATATTTTCCTGACCTGAAGGCTTGGTGGAATGTCTTTGCAGTATGTGCTGCTGTATATCCCAGCTGTGAACACTCCTGCCATCTAGTTTTATGTTGGGAACGTTGAAAGTTATTCTCCGAAGAATGAGTTCTCAAAGTGCTTGTGCACCTTCGATGAAACCCAGAATGCACAGGACAGACTCCACTTCATTTAGTTTTTTTCCACCCTTGAGTTCAGAAGTGTTTTTTCTCTCTTCTGTTAGGTTATATGTTCTTTCAACGAATTCCGTTGCAACGCATGCCTTTACCACGCATGCGTTACAACGGAATGGTTTATCAACGCATAACTTTTTCCTCTAATTCATGCGTGGTGACGTCGTACGTCCTTAAGAAGAAACAGAAGTTTCTTTCCGTTTCCTCTTAAACGACGACGATTTCAGGTGAGGTTTTTATTTGGGGGGGGAGACCCCCCCAATCCCCCCATGTTTATTTTGAACCTTTACCACATATGCCTTTACTACACACCTCGTAGTAAAGGTATGCGTGGTAAAGGCTTTCGTGTTAACCACGCATGCGTTGTAATGCATGCGTGGTTAATGTATTCGTGGAAACGGCCGCGTTGTAATGGCCGTTTCCCCTTCTGTTACGATGTGCATTGAAGGAAATATTCAACATCAGAGCATCAGAACACCAAGGGCTTCTAAGATGGCAGTCAGCAGAAGTTAAATCACATTGACCACTTCGGCATAACATCAATTGAAGAGGCTAGGTAAGGTTGTATGAGAATTACTCATTTTTGGGAAGGTTATGAAAAATATTCAATTTCAGTTTTGCCCCTCTTGTGATAGCAAGTTTTTTTTCAGATTAGTATCGGTTCAGTAACCTTAGTTTAACAAGGGATCATAATGAAAGTATTTGTTGGTGTGCAGCATTATCCATTATTAGAAAACTATTTAGCACTGATGGGACAAAAGGTGGGCGTACTCTAGCCAGGACTCTGTCTTTGTCCGACACAGTCACCGAAGACTCCAAGTTTGACACCGATCTGTCGAACTCTCCGAAATCTTGGAAACCCAACATGATTAGAGCTCACATTTGTTGTCCCCTGAAGCCTTCGACAAATAAGTATCTCCAGTGTGCCCAATGAAATCTGCAGTTTGGGCTAGGTCCCACCCAGTGTTTCAGACCTCAACACTGAGACCAGTCACAGCATCCCAAGCCTTGAAAAAGACAGTCCCTCTTCAAGGCAAGGATCTTACCCTGGGGATACACAATCTGCATGCTACCTGTTACCATCACATAGTCAAGCTCCCACCTCTACAACATGAAACATTGCCCACTAGATAGTAGCTTAAAATGTGTCTCTCTAAACATCAAGGGGCTTAACCACCCAATCAAATGTAAAAAGATGAAAAACTATCTATTTACACTGAAACCTGATGTAATCTTATTACAGGAAACAAAAATCGCCCATGGGGATTTTACGGGCTTTGAGAGAAGTTTGATCACGAGTGTCCTTTGCTCTCCCGCAGAAAGTAAAAAGGGGGTGTTGCCGCCTTGACCGCTAACAATTCAGGTCTGACCATCGATTTGCTAATAACAGATGACAAAGGTAGATGGGTTCCATCAAAGTTGTCTAAAATCTCTAGCCACTTTCATGTCCTCAACATACACTGCCCATACTCCGATGAGCCTGAATTCTGGGACTCCCTGGCTCTCCCCTTGAGCTAAATCCCAAGCAAGGATCTCATTATCCTGGGCAGTGATCTCCATCTCTCCCTAGATGTGGCCATTGACAGACTATCCAGAGCTCCCCTTCAACCTTCTAGGTCCCACAAATCACTGCACAAACTCTGTTCTTGCTTAGGTCTACTCGATACCTGGAGACTTCAACACCCCGATACTGGTGACTATGCCTTTTTCTCCAACCCCCTCAAATCTTATTCCAGAATACGCTACCTAATGATCTCCAAGTCCCATAGCCACTTAATTGACCAGACAAACATACTGTTGAGATTAATCTCCGACCACTCAGCTATCACCCTATCTATTTCTGATGCAAATGTGAGAACCCCTTGCAAGATTTGAAGATTCAATGATGAATCAATCAAGGATGCTGCATCCAGAGATATTATTGAAAAGACCATACTAAATTACTTGGAGGAAAATTTAACCACCAACACCTCCCCCTCCATACATTGGGACGCGTTGAAGGTCACTGTTAGAGGTGCCCTAATAAACATTCAATCCAAACTAAACAAAAATCATAATAGATACCTAGTAGACCCAGAAAAGGGCATTAAGTTACTAGAGGCTGCTCACATTTCCGGTTGGGACCCCCAAACTCTCTCCTCCCTCGCTAATAAAAAATACAAACACTACTGAATCCTGAGTAAGCGGGCAGGACTATGGATTAACAAATATAAAAGCATAAAGGTATGTGAGGCAACTAAAGCTGGCAAAATCCGAGCTTCCTACTTAAAGCACAAGCAGAACCACAAGGGTATCGACACCCTCATAGATAAAACAAATGCCACCCACACAGTCCCCAACTAATATTAGAAATACGCAAAGTCTTCTACCAATCCCTATACAAAGATGATTCTGCTACCTCTGCAGCTTCCTGCGAAGCATACTTAAAAGACACCCCTCTCTTTACCATCAATGATAAAGAGAAGGTGGCCAAAGAGCTAGATTCGTCCATATAGTCATTCAAACTGCATAATGCCCTAGGGCCATATGGCTACACAGCTACTTTCTACGAAGCATTCTCTCCTATTCGTAAATAAACCCTATTGGCTCTCTACCACCACTTTGCTGACTCTGGATCATATCTGGTTCAACCAGTGAAGCCACAATAGTGGTAATCCCAAAAGTCTGAAAGAAACACGTAGTGATAGATTCCTTACCTTAGAATTACCCCCAGGCATCAGACTGGATCTGGAAAGTTTTTCGTCAGCAGTACCCCTGCGCGTATGTATGCGTCGTCGTGCGTCTCCGCGTGTGCCGTTGGCGTCAGTGGCACCGGGATGACAAAGCTGGAGCTACTTAGGCGCACCCACGCGCGCTGACTTCAGTGCTTTCTTTTTCCGCGCCAGCAAGCGCAGATCCGGGAAGAGCAAGTTCCCCCAGTCACTTTTTGACTGAGTTTTTCGAGGCCTTTTACCTCATCTTTTTGAGTTGATCGACTCCTGGTGTCGTAGGGATGCCCAGTTTCAAGAACCGTGGGGACCGTCATCTCATAAAGTCGGTGACGGACCCCCACCGCGTGTCTCTCCTGCCTGGAGCGCGACCACGACCCCAAGTCGTGCCCCGACTGCCGGGCCAAGGCGCCAAAGACTTTGCGGGAGCGGTCCCCGAAAGTTGCTTAAATTCCGACAGTCTGCTCCGTGCCGCTCGAGGTCCCGGTCCCATGGGAGGTCGAGGGACCGGTCGCGGAGTCGTCATCACCATTCTTCTGGATCTGAGTGTTTGCACTCGGGGTCAGGTAAGTCGAAGCATTCCAAAAAGAAGTCGAAGAAGCATCATCGCCCTTCGACTTCCCCTCGTGCGACGCGGCTGAGGGTGCGGGCTGTGCCACCCCCGCGGCTCCGGTGGAGCCTGCGGCATCGCCTCCAATCTACCCCCCACTTTTCTGGTGCGTGGCCGACGCCTGCTCAGGTGCAAGAGTTTCTTGCTGCCATGGCCCAACACTCTGGGTCATCTGGCCCGCCGATGTTGCCATCTCCAGCAGCTCCGCCCCGGTGCCGCAGGCGACCTCGTAACACCTCCACCGGCGTAGATATCCCCAGCACCGCTTCCGACGTCACCCGCTCCTCGGGACGACGACATCCCCAGGTTCAGACTGGACATGGTGCCTGATCGACGTCGCCCGACGCCGATACCGACGCTGATGGGGCCTTTTGTGCCCTATGTCCTTCCTCTTTGTTTTGAGCCTGTTCCACCGACTCAGGGGATGTCCAGAACACCTTGATGGACAGGCCCTTTGATGGCATTTGCCTTTTTGGCAACAAGGTAGACAGTGCATTGGAGCGCTTTAAGGACTCCCGGGCTACAGCCAAGTCCTTGGGCCTGTCGCCAGCTCGGCCGCTGACGTGAAACCACTGAGGCGGTTCAGGGGGCCAGCGGGCGGGCCAGTCCACCACCACCCCTGCATCATCCGCTTCAAGCCTACCTAGTCTGACATTTCAGGCCCATCAGACGCTAGTGGGTGGATGCATACGCCATCATCTCAACCAATGGCACAACATTACTTCGGACAAGTGGGTGCTGCAAATTGTCCGAACGGGCTACTCCCTCCCCTTCGAGACAACCCCTCCAGCCATGCCACCTCAGTGCCACTGCATGTCAGGGGATCACTTAGCACTTCTCCAGCAGGAAGTTGCAACCCTGTTGGTCAAGGGGCCATCAAGCGCGTTCCGACGCCAGAAGTAGGTGGTGATTATTCCCCCTACTTTCTGGTTCCAAAGAAGGACAAGGGCCTGCGTCCTATCTTAGACCTTTGGAACGTCAATCGCTTCCTCCAGAAGGAGAAGTTCAAGATGCTCACACTTGCTCTGGTCTTGTCTGCCCTGGACCCACAAGACTCGATTGTGGCATTGGACTTGCAGGACGCATATTTTCATATTCCCGTCCTGCCTGCCCACAGGCGCTACCTGCGATTCACGGTAGGCCACAAGCATTTTCAGTTCACCGTGCTCCCCTCCGCCTTACCAGTGCCCCTCGGGTGTTCACGAAAGTGATGGCGGTGGTCGCAGCTCATCTGCGCAGATCAGGGGTTTCAGTCTTTCCCTATCTCGACGACTGGCTCTTGAATGCGGGCTCGCCCCAGGCAGTTGTCTCCCACCTCCAGACTGCGGCCGACCTCTTGCATTCGCTGTGGTTCTCCATCAATGTGCCGAAGTTGCACCTGATTCCCTCGCAGAAGCTCCTCTTCATCGGAGCAGTTCTGGACTCCCGAACAGCGAGTCCGGGACATTCAGGTATGATTCCGATCTTTAAGCCTCTATCCCAGATTTCGGTTAGATTAACCCTTTCGGCTGCTGGGCTTGATGGTCTCCTGCATCCTGCTTGTGGATCATGCCAGATGGCATAGGTGGGCTCTGCAGTGGGACCTGAAGGTTCCAGTGGGCACAGCATCAGGGCAACCTGTCCGATCATGTCCAGATCTTGGAGGGCACTGCATAGCAATTGCAGTGGTGGCTCATGAATCGCAATTGGGTCAATGGCAGATCCCTCTCCCTTCCCCACAGTTGTGGGCCGCGGCGGTCATGGGGGGTTGGCACCCATATAAATACAAAGTCTGGCTGGCGGGGATGGGGCGGCCACATGGGAGAGGCGGAGATCAGAGTCCTCTGGTCTCTGGGGGAGTCCAGGCTCCACATTAACCTGCTGGAGCTTCTTGCGATCCAAGTTGCACTGAAGGCATTCCTCCCCTCTGTTATGGGGGGAGTAGTGCAGGTGTTCCCAGACCACACCACTGCCATTGGGTGCTGCATCAAACAGGGCGGGGTGGTGTCGTGGACCCTATGCCAAGAGGCTCTGAGCCTCAGTGCTTGGCTGGAACATCAGGGCATGTCCCTGGTGGTTCAACACCTGGCAGGTTCTCTGAACGCCAGGGCGGACAAACTCAGCCGCCGTTGCATGATGGATCACGAATGGTGTCTGAATTCGGACATGGCGCAATCTCTCTTTCAGCAGTGGGGAGAGCCTTGGTTAGATCTATTCGCCACCGAAGAGAACGCGCAATGTCATCAGTTCTGCGCATTGGAATTTCCAAGGCGGCACTCGCTTGGCGATGCTTTTTGTCGCGAGTGGAGTTTGGTCTGTTGTACGCCTTTCTGCCTATACCATTTCTGCCCAGAGTGCTGAAGATCGGGCGCGACCGGGCCCAAGTTATTCTTCTGGCCTCGGACTTGACTTGAAGAGTATTGTATCCCGAGCTACTCAGTAGGAGCATCGATCCCCCTATCCGTCTGCCTCTTCGGGAGGATCTTCTGTCGCAGCAGCAGGAGACAGTCCTCCACCGAACCTGTCCAGCTTCCACCTCCTTGCGTGGAGATTGAGCGGCGGCAGTTGACGTGTTTCGACCAGCCCCCTAAGTCTGTAATGTTATCTTGCCAGCCAGGCGTCCCTCCACTAAGACGGTATATGCCTGCAGGTGGAATAGGTTTGTGGCATGGTGCACAGCAAAGGCTGTGGATCCCCTTTCTGTCCCTCTTTCCGAGGTACTTCTTTTTCTTCTCTCTTTGGCCCAGCAGGGCTCTGCTCTGGGCACTATCAGAGGCTATCTCTCAGCCATTTCCACCTTTTTAAGGCTCCCAGATCAGCCTTCCTTTTTCAAGTCCCCTGTTTTATATAGATTCTTGAAAGGCATCACACACGTTTCCTCCTGTCCTTTTCGTGATGCCTCTTTAGGACTTGAATCTAGTTCTTACCTTTCTGATGGGCGCTCCCTTTGAGACACTTCGTAATTGCCCTCTTCGTCTTCCCACTCTAAAGACTGCTTTCCTGGTAGTCATCACCTCTGCCAGAAGAGTGAGTGAGCTCCAGGCTCTTTCTTCTAAGCCTCCTTTACACTCTGTCCATCCAGGTAAAGTTGTTCTAAGCACTCTGCCTTCCTTTCTGCCAAAGGTTGTCACTGCCTTTCACATTAGGCAGACCATCACTTTACCCACCTTCTTTCCTCCACCGCATCCCTCTAAAGAGGAAGAGATGCTCCACCGCCTGGACCCAAAACATGTGCTCTCTTTGTATCTGAGCTGCACACAACAGTTCCGGGTGGATGACCAGCTCTTTGTTGGCTACGTGGGCGCCATAAAAGGTCGGGCTGTGCACAAACGGACCATCTCTCGGTGAGTCGTTCTGTGCATAAAGGCTTGTTACTCCTTGGCTAAAAATGAGCCGCCGGGGGGGTGTTGCACGCCCACTCTACTAGGGAGACGGCAGCCCCTACTGCTCTGGGACGAGGAGTTCCCTTGCAGGACATCTGTCAGGCAGCTACGTGGGCTTCGCTGCACACGTTTCCCAAGCACTACTGCCTGGAAAGCCAAGTCCGGAGAGGCGGCTTCTTTGGCAGTTCTGTTCTCCAGGACTTTCTGGTGTGATCTTGGTTCGCAGACCCACCACCGGGATTGGAATTGGTGGGGTATCTAGTCTAAGGTAAGGATCTATCACTAGGTGTTTCTTTCAGATGCGCAAGTCACTTACCTTCGGAAACTATATATCTGCAAGAAACATTAGTAGTGATAGATTCCTTACCACCCCACCCATCCTCCCCGTTCTGCGAACTGATTTCTAGGGTTAAGGTCATCCCTTTCAGGGCCCTAGTTTCATGGCACCAGTGGTCAGTATCTTGCATGGCTCTGCGTTCCTGGTGCGGAAAGTCGTATATAGAACTGACGTCCATGCGTGAGGGCGGCGTCTAAGTAGCTGCTGCGACGTCATCTCGGCGCCAACGACGGACGCGGAGCCGCACGACGACACCTACCGGATCCAGTCTGATGCCTGGGGGTAATTCTAATGTAAGGAATCTATCACTACTAATGTTTCTTACAGATATATTGTTACCGAAGGTAAGTAACTTGTGCAATGGTAAGGATCTGAGATAGGTGAATAATTATAGACCAATCTCCTTAATTAGTCTGAATGCAAAGATCTATGCCAAGATTCTATGCAATAGCTCAGACCTCTTTTCCCTCGACAGATTGATCGTTCGCAGGTCTGTTTCAAGAAAAATAGACTTTCACCATATAACACATGGCTCCTATATCATATCATTGTCGCATCATTGTCACAGTTACCATCGATGCTGAAAAAGCATTCAATAGGGTCTCCTGAACGTTTCTCCGTGAGTCCTTACTGAGTTACAACTTAGGGGGTTCCTTTACAAAATGGTCACGACACTTTATAGTGGGCCTTCTGCTAAAGTGAGATCCGGAGGCCTTCTATCGTCAGCGTTTAGTTGAGAAAGAGGTACCAGACAGGGCTGTCCCCTTTCCCCTTCTCTCTTTATTCTAAGCCTAGAACCCTTACTCCACAAGATCAGATCCAACCCTTGCATCATTGGTGTCTCTTTTAATACCTCTACTGTGAAGCTAGTGGCCTACGCTGATGATATTTTAATAATGACTAAAAATGCAGCTTATTCAATCCCTACATTACTACAGACAGTAGACGAGTATGCCCTAGTTATAAACTACAAGCTCAATAAGCAAAAGCCTGAAATCTTAGGTCTGAATAACACTGATCCGGTGACCGCTTCAAAAACACTGGCCTATCCTGGCAACCTAAGTTTATTAAGTATTTGGGTAATGAGTTTAACTCATATTTACTAGAATCACTACAACATAACGAAGCTCTACCTGAGAAAAATAGAATCCCTATTAGAGGGTAGGAGCCTTGGATTCCTCACGTGGTGGGGTCATATAGAGATCATCAAAATGATGGTCACCCCTATAAATTATCTTGCAAATATGTTGTCTCTAGTTTTATCTGAAGACTTTCACCAGAAACTTGATAGAGTACTAAACAAGAATCTCTATTAAGAAACTCCGTCTGCCTGTTTATCTTGGGGTGTTAATCTAGCGGACTTCAAAAACAATCAAACAGGTTTTGTTGACTGGGCTCCCTCTGGGTCTCCAAAAAGCCAGATTACAACCCCTCTTGGTTACCAATTGAAAGAGACATTTTAGGTGACCTCCACCCCATAACCATGTTGGCCAGCAAACAAAATCCCCCTTTAGCGCGAAAATATTTCTTTAACAATACCAATGGTGCCTTTTTGAAGATTGACAGGCTCCTGGAAACCCTGATCACACAATCTAACATGATTTCTCTGCGGAATAATTCCTGAATCAAAATTCATGGGGAACTGTTATTCTGGACACATTGGGCCTCCAGGGGGCATTCCGTTGGCTCACCGAAGACACCTCTCTCATTCAGAGAACTATGACTTGAAGTCATCCTGCTAGATCTAGACCTTTACAATTTTCTTAAACTTAAATTCGGCTTATCCGGAATCAAGCCCCCAACTGGAGATAGATCCCTCCCTCCTCACAACCATCCTGACCTTTGAGTCTGGCCACCAATCTTCCAAGGTCTATCACCTCTTGAAACCTTAATTTTATAACTTGGCCTCAAAACTACAAACAAAATATGACCCCCTCTGAGACAGTCGCCCCCAACTCTTGACATCTAATCTGGAAATCAGTTGTCTCTCTCAAAATCTCTCCCTTCCTATCCCAGGCAGAATTCTGGCTCTTTCATAGGACATTGTTGACTGCGGCCCGACTCCATAAACTGTCTCTCAGGGAGAGCCCATCTTGCTGGACCAGCAACAAAGTTATAGGAGACCTCCCCCACCTATTCTTTCATTGTTGTGCAGTCTCCCCATTTTGGGATTCCATATTCAATTTTATACACACTGTATGTGGAGCTCAGCTAGGAAGAATTTTTCTCTCTCTAGTTCAATTATTCCTAGACCCACAAATCAAATCACATGACGATAACTTTCTGGTAGATATTCTTCTAACTGCTGTCTGTGAATCAGTGCTTGCTAACTGTAAAAACAGTGTTACTGTAAAAACACAGTGGCCACCGCATTTCGTTCCTTGTTAAATTGGGTTTCCCAACTGAGAGGGGCAGACAATATTTCCCTCCAAAACTCCCCATGGAAATGGTGTAGCACCTCTGTATGGAAGTCTCTTGATAACTATCTTGCCACCACCAAACCCCCATGAACCTTTTGTTTACAACACGTGGTTTGCATACTATATGTTTGATGAATCATATCTGTAATTGCCCCACTATGTAGTTTAAAAGAACTTTATTGGCAGCTGATACCAACTCCCAGGTCTCTGTATCCACTGGCTGATATGCAAAATGTTCATATAGCAGTATATCTGTAACCATGTTACTTTGTATTCTAAAAGAACTGGATTGACAACGTGCTCCATTACTTAGTCTATAGCGCTATAGGATGAGACTCCAAGAGCACATTTCCCGATCCTTCATCATTCCTGTTGTCTTCTGTTTGTTTATTTACTTTCTACTCATTTCTGATCTGATGTGACCCGTCTTGGTTTGATATCTGATTACTACTGCTCAGTGTCCTCCAATCAAACTTGTACCTGCATACTACTTCTCTCTATACTTTTCGCTATGTATAAACCGTATTGTTTTTCCCTTGTTCCTTTTGTTTTTAAAAAAATTCAATACATTTCTTTGGAATAAAAAAAGATAGGTGAGGAATCTGTGTTTCGATTCCAGAAAGAGATTTACCAAAGGTAAGTAACCTTTAATAAACACCTTTGGTGGTTTTGTTGCACAATATGCAGTCGTACAACAACCTGTATTTCACAGGGAACCATGACATATGGAAAACAATTAACAGTACTCTGTGCACTTTGGATTTCATCATCATGACAGCCTGTAAACCACACTTAAGAGATGTTCCATTGTTGTGGTTGCTAGCATTCTTCATCATGGAGGAACAAATTATGCTGCAAGATTATGTAAAACGCAAATTATGTGGCACATTCTCTAGCAATAGTATTTTAATCTGTTTCAGCTAGAAACTTTATTGTTAAATCTGCAAATTAGTGGAAATGTGGCAAATCGATAAATACGTTGCAAATGCTGCAGCTACAGAATAGTATGTCACTGGCTCTCCGCTGCCCATAGTTTTAACTTATGCATGGAAGGTAAATTTGCTTAAACATTTTAGTTTAATTCAAGGTTCATTATTAGCTGTAACTTGATAAAATTCACCGTTTTCAGTTGACTACCTCCAAGTAAACATTTAATATGAAAAATGAACAGCGTGTAATGTGGTCCTGTATTCCAGCTCAGGGTCCAGATGACATTTGTAAACCACTCTCCCAGTGAATTGATGTAATCAGGAAATAGTATGAGAAAGAGAGTTGTAATTGCACGGGGTGATAGTAGTGGAAAAAGATTCATCTAAGCACACAGAGTTGTATAACCGTCAAAATAGATAGAAGAAGAGAAACCTTCAGTGATTAGTTTGTGGAACAATAAGTGCCAGGGCCCAAAGTTTGTCTGAAGCCCGCGGCCAACGCTTACGAATTTTGGGGGCGCCATATACCAAGGCTGCATAGTCTTGATTTCACCTTATCCCTCTTTCATCCACCACCAGACACTCCGTGCCCCTTTATTTCACTCTTTCAGATTGTTTCTTTTTCATCCTTGCTTTGTTTTTCCATCTTTACTCTTACCCCTTTATTTCCCCCTTTTCAGTTTTCTCTGTATTGCTCTGGGTCTAAGTCTTGTTAGGAAAAATAAGTGCTGGTCCCAAGAGTTGGTGCCCATGGGCCCCACCTGAAACCGCTGGCTCAAATTAAACAAGTACTGGTAAGTGACCAAGTCTGAGTAATGATTTAGAATTTCTATTAAATGTAGAATGCCTCTCTTTTTCTGAGGAAGCCTGCCCCGTAGGATAATAGAGAAAAACCAGTGAACTTGTGTATTGAAGATGGAAAACAAAGGTGACGGAGACCTTTATTTTTTAATTCCCTTGAATAAGAAACTGCTCCAGCATCGCGCATTCACGGAGTCTGAATTTGCAAAATTAACTTTTCCCAGCAGGCTGCATGTTCTGTTACAGTTGTCAAACTAAGTGGCTGATATGTGATTGTATTCTTGCATTATTTCACTTAAATTGGAATACTTCTAACCAAATATTGTTTGTTTTACAGTGAAAATTAGATATTTTCTGTTCTGAATTTACACACTGATTCTGTTGCTTTGACTTTTTTCCTCCTAGAAATATGGTATTAGCTGAGAGATGTGTCCTGCTTAGTGCTGAGATTTTAAAAAGCCAACTTAAATATTCGGAAGCCGCAGCTCTCTTGATAAGATTAACTAGTGAGGTATGAACCCTTGTCTGAAAATGTTTGATTTATTTTCTTTCTCAAAATTAACTTTGAACGAAGTATGAAAAACAGAACATTTTTGTTTAACATGAATAGATGATGAATTTAGGCAGCTTTTATTTGTTCATGTGTACATGGGCATTTCTGTTGAGTTAATGTAAGGCAAAACCCAGGGGGATGTTTAGGATCTGGCAGATGCAGGACATCATCCAAAAGTTGGTGGATTCTCCTTCCGCCCTGTTTACGTTTATTCAAGGGTATATCCCCGTATATACATTAAAGAGGTCAGGCTGGACACCCCCTATTTTTGAAATGATGTCCCACAATCTCTAAATAATCCTCTCAGATTCTTAATGTTTAATCTTGTATTACTTTGCGTACCAAATAAGATGTGTACTAGATGGGTTTTCTCACTTTTATCTGGTAAACATTCCACCAGGAAACAATAGTGAGTAACTGATTCACATAACCCTGCCCAGGCTCGACCCGGACAAACTAGTACTTTGTCCAGATGAATAATGTGCCACAAAACGTTTTTTTCCGGGTCTCGATCACAAATTCAAGCTGCAAAATGCATATTTTTTATTTACTGCGAGTTCCATTTTACAAAGAAATCTATATTACTTTTAAGGAATACACATAGTTTAAAATTAAAATATACATTTAAAAACTGTGTTCCCTCTGAAAAATACGTCCTTCATCAATGAAAAATGCTTCTTTAACCCTTAAAACCGTTTTAATACAGCTGAAATGAATGAGTAATGTACTCCAATTTGAAAACGTTATCTGGAGCTCTGACAAAACTAGATACAGACAAAATACGCCGCTTCTTCAGAAGAAAGTTCATAGCATTGGACCTAGGTGAGCGAAGGAAAATGAACAGGTATATTGATTCTGCCTGTGGCAGGGGTCTGTGGTGCTTGCACTTTGTGTCTCAAACATGGAAGGGAAAAGATCCGTTTTGAGTGAAAAACAGCATCAGCTTCAACTCCTTTATGAGTAATGAAGACCAGTAACTTATTACAACTCCAGCCCAATACAGGGTTATCCACAAGAGTTTCGTCCTATGAAGTTTGAGTTTATTATTTATTGAGCCAAATGGTTTCACAGCATCAGATCAAAAACAATGGAGAACAAAATGGTTGATCTGATAGAACACAGATAATCACAGATCATGTTCTAGCTTCTAATTTTGTAGTTCCTTGTGGTGCTGCTCCATCCTCATATTTCTTTAGGCTCTGTGTTTTTTAGGCCTCGTCCTTTACCATTCCGAAGGAATGGGAAATGGCGAGAATTCAAGTGCTCGAACTGATTGTCAAACCACCGCATTTTTCGTGGCGTTTTCTTCGAGTGCACGTGGCCACAGGCACGCCCTTTTGGCCCATACACTTTCATGGCCATCTGTTCCTCAATGTCCCTCCCACCCTTCGTTTGATCTTGCCGCGAGTTCAGGCTAATGGCCCTCCCCCAGCACAGAGCGCGCATCGCGGCCGCACAGCACATCAAAGGGCTTCTCCCAGCGTGTGCTGTGCGGCTTCTCCTCCCCTAATTATGTGGCCGGCCGTACTTGTGTTTCCCGGCCGCTTCCCGGCCGCTCTTGTATTTAATTAGCAGCAGCAGCAGCATTTCTCCTGCGCCAGGCCACATCAAAGGCTCTGTGCCACTTTCACCCACACAGCAACACTTACAGACACGCAACGCCACTCACACCCACGCAAGCCCACTATCATCCACGCAACACCACACTCACCCACGCAACGCCACTCACCCAAGCAACACCACTCACACACGCAACGCATCCACGCAACCCCACTCATCCACGCAACCCCACTCATCCACGCAACCCCACTCATCCACGCAACCCCACTCACACACGCAACGCCACTCACACACGCAACGCCACTCACACACGCAACGCCACTCACACACGCAACGCCACTCACACACGCAACGCCACTCACACACGCAACGCCACTCACACACGCAACGCCACTCACACACGCAACGCCACTCACACACGCAACGCCACTCACACACGCAACGCCACTCACACACGCAACGCCACTCACACACGCAACGCCACTCACACACGCAACGCCAGGCTACACATCATAAATAACAATCATTTGCAATGCTATAGGTCTCCCATTTACTTAAATTGAACATAATGGCATTGTAAATGACAATAACTTTCAAAAATGTTTACTTTTACAATAAATTGAAAAGGCATTGTCATTTACTATGCCAACAGCTTAAAGTTGCCTAAATGCAAGACTTATTGCATTGCAAATAGCCAATAGGGCTCGCTTTTGGGACCATCTAAGTGTTTATGCATGCGACATTTTATGTTGTTGCAACAAGGAAATTATGCTGCATAACTACTTATAAGGGCCCAAAAGCGAGACCTATTGGCAATGCCAATGCTTGTTTTTTGATGCTTACATCAATACTCTAGTTCTTCTTCCGTCTTCCTGGTGGACATTGAAATGTAAATCTTCTTCGGCATTGTATGCTTAATATCAAAGAGTGGATGGCAAACTACTGGTTGAATCCTAAGACCGAGCAAGCCAGGAATATCATGTTTAGTGAGGCAAATCCTTTTGGAACCCTTCCCTGCAGTTTTTCGGAACTGGTAATTTGCCCTTCGCCTAATGAGCTGTCTAAACATTTATGAGTAAAAATACATTTAAATATTCACGTCAGCACAAGGTTTCAGTATCGTAACTAAAAAATATTGAAGATTTCTATAATCTTCCCATGCTTCTCCTTTGAGAGACCATTGCTCCACCATCCGTACACTTATCCCTGCATCAACAAAATTAAAATCAACAACATTCTTTAAAACCAGTTGGCTAGTATGGTTATGTGTTTCCTGTTTTAAGCATGTCTCTCCGTATTTACTGCTAAGTTGATTCCTAACTTCACAGCAAGATCTCCTATAATGTTTTCTGCATTGTCCATCATACTTTACTTCTTGATTGTATTCTTTTTGTTTCTAAGTGTATTAATTTATGTATTTTTTCCCGATCTTTACACTCACTGAACTTTTATTTGCACAAAGTACCTCTCTTGAAGAAATCCAGATTAGGACACTGTTACTTTTTTGTTCTTAAGGTTACTGAGTGGAATTCCCTGCCATGTACTCGCCATACCATTCCTTGTGTCCCGGAGTGTGGCAACATTTTTATAAACGTACATGTTTTCTCGGATGGTTTTCTGCTGGTTAGCTCCTCTATCCGATTGCCAGGAAACTAAACAGTAGGCAAGTGCTGTAGAAAACCTTTGTGCGGTAACATAGAACATCTATGTGAAGAGAAGTCTTGATGGGTTTTCTGAACGAATGATGTGGAGGCAAGGGCTAAATGTTGATTGAGAAGGAGCTGCACTATGATGATAACACTGCACCTGTCACAACAGCACTTACAGGCATCAGTTGATAACGGAAGGAGGAAGACTTTCATACGTATTTCCTAAGAGGCTGGGTGCTAACAATGATTCACAATAGCTTCCTTTCCATTCACAACTTGTTGAGCAAAACTTCGCTTTGTTCCAGGATAAACATTTATAAGTTCAAAATAACATGCTTTATTGAAGGAAGAATTCAAATGGTGTACTTTGTGTACTATATTTTAAACATAATTTGCCTTCAGCTATATTACATGCCTTGACATGTTGCCTGAAATGCAATCCAATAATGTAATTTGCTGTCCTCTTCAAAAGAGAATACCAGGCACCATTAATTACTCTAATTACCAATTTATGAATGCTGCCTGCATCACCAGTACAGTTACAGAACTGCTGCTTCTTCACATAAAAAAACGAAAACCTTTCTCTTTGTTTTTCTATCTTGCTGCTGTATTATTTTGTGTATGCTTTGCCGCCTTCCTTTCAAAGCACACCTTCATTTTAATGTAATATATATATATCATGCACCGTAGGATCTTCATTTCTGATAAAGACTTCTAACCGCAGATTCCTCACCTATTGAATATCCCCAGGCTTCCGACTGGATACAGAAACTTTTGAATAGCAATTCCCTTGTATGCCAACTGGTGAATCGTATGGTGTTTTACTTCATACCACTCCGTTCCATGCGTAAGTGATGTTGGGACCAGTATATATACACACACACCACCTGCTTGTGTGTCAACGTCAGTCAAAGCGTATCCGGAGCGTCAATTGTCATTCAACAGATTTTTTATTTTCCCTAACAAAATTGCAAGTGTGCAGAAAAAAATGTCACAACTTGAAGTCATGTTCATTGTGTGCCAAGATGCACAGAAAAGATGTCTGTGACTGCGAGGCGAATGTTGCGGTCGGCAGGATGATGAAGTTGAAAATCCTTTCCCAATTGAAATCAAGGGCTCTTACTCATTCCTGAAGTTGTTCTCGTAACCGGTATTAATCAAAGTCATATAATTCGATGAAGAGCCATAAAAAACAAAAAGTCCAGGCACGGTTCACCTGCGTCTCGCTACTCACACCATTCTTGGTCCCCTGAGGCAACTGGCACCTCTAGGCCTAGGTCTAGGCCTAGGAGCCGTTCTCCCCTAGCGGAGTGTGCTCCCTCGCTTATCCCATTTCAGATCCCATCTGATAGGATGGTGATGCCGGATTACCTACAGCAGCTTAAAATGGCTATAGATAAGATCTTTGGTGCCACACCAGATCCCACTGTAATGCCTTTGGGCTCCGTAGATTAAAGGAGTCCCCTGTCTGGTTTACCGTTGGTGCATTTGTCCCCGATGCAAGCTGTGCCTTTCGACTTTGGCCCCGAGTCGCTACAGTTACCTGCTCTCGTTCTGTTGAATATGAAAATCTTTGTCTCCTTCCTCTGCACTTCTGATGCCACAGTTGCAGCAACTAGCGCTTCTGGCTCCTGTATCATCATTGGTTATGATGTTGCAGACTCAGGTTAAAGATCCAATTGTTTTATCGGATACTGAAGCCCTTACTACTCAGTCTAGACCTAGCATATATGCTCATTCTGAACTGGACTAATATAGAGAGGAGTTTTTGATTAAGAATATCAACTCTTTGAGCAAGGTGATGTTTTTGAAGAACTCCTGGATGCCAGTGGCTTGGATACCTCTCCAGACTTTGGTCTGGCTTCTTCTAATCTTGTCATTGCCACTGAGGAGACTGTCTTTCAAGACACTTTTCAGTAGGGCGGCAGAGAGCCTTGATTTTATCTTACATACTCACAAGGTAAAGACAACTCTCCTTCCAGAGTTTTTAAACAGGCACAGTCCTCTCAGGAGCTGTTATTGCCTTTTAATGATGCCCTTACAGATGTGCCTGTGGACACCTGGGCAAAGCTGGGATCTTCCCCTCTGGTTAATAGACAGGTGGCAGGAGGGCATAGGCCAGCTTCTAGAGATCCTGATTTTCTTTTTACAGCATCCGACTCCAGAGAGTCTTGTACAAGCTTCTACGAGTCATATAAGTACAAATGCCTTGCCATCATTCAACCCCCCATATAGGGAGTCAAAAGAGATGGAGGCATTAGCAAAGAAGATTTTCTCTTTGACCACTCTGGCCCTCAAGTCAATTATACATCATGCCACCTGGGGTGATATTCTCATGCATTATGGGGGAATGTTTTGGATGTACTGCTGGCCATTCCTGAGGAAGTATATCAGGTCTTGCAATGTATGGGTCGCTGATGATCACAATGCTGTAATATTCTCAATCAATTCTGGGCTAGACACTACTGACTGTCTTGGAAGGGCAGCTGGCACCAGCTTGGTACTTGTGCGCCAATGCCTAGATTTGCTCTACTGCCTTTTCCACTGATGTCCAGCATTCACTTATGGACATGCTCTGCCTTCAAAAGGTTCAAGGAGAGTAACCGCCTGTTCTTCACCACCAAGACGGCCTTCCCAATAAGGACTCCCTTTTTGAGGATTTGGAAGGAGTTATCTGCAAAAACAAGGGCAGTATTCCTCAGCAGCAACAGACCTCTCAACCCTTCAAGGGGACAAGGTTAGGAGACGGTTGACAGTGTTCTGGTTCCCAAATGCCTCATTTTACTCAGCCCACCTGCTGCAGCCACTGCGAAACCCCTTTACTTTAACCATGATAACACATTATCAACTGGTTGGAGGATGGACCACCTTTTAACCTTCCAGAATGTAGGAGCTTCACCTCAGATCAATGGGTGCTCTAGATCGTGGAATAAGGTTACTCCCTACACTTCTTTTACTTTCATCCAACCACAGCACAATATCTCACAGAGGATCACCGGTCTACACTCCCAGGAGAAGTTTTTGCTTTATTAACAAAGGGAGCAATAGAGATGGTTCTGGTTTCAGAAATCAGAACTGGTTGTTATACCTGTTACTTTCTGATACCAAACAAGGATTGGCACTTTCATTATATCCTAGTTTCTGATGGATCAGGAGCATCTTCACCTTTCTTTGCTCACCTTTGCACATACAAGTGCTCCTTGGGTGTTCACAAAAGTGATGCATTGGTCGCAGCCCATCTTTGGAGGTTAGCAATACCAGTTTTCCTATATCTTGACGGCTGGCTCATGATGGCCACCTACTCGCCTCATACAGTGTTGAACCACCACCAAACGACAGCCGATCTGTTGACATCGTTGGGGGTTTCTATCAATGTGCCGAAGTCACACCTGGCTCCTTCACAACGTCTCCCCTTCCTTAAAGCCATCCTGTACACTGTGATCTTCAGAGCCATCTCTTTGCCTGAACAAGTCCAGGATATTCAGGCTATGATAACCATATTTCAATTTGCAGCCTTGTTCTCATTGAGGTTGACTCTGAAGCTTCTGTGCCCCACGGACTACTGCAACCTGCTTGTGGACCACATCAGGCTGCTTATTTAGGCATTGCAACAGGAACTGAATTGTCAGTGGTCTCAGCACCTAGGAAATCTGTCAGATTCATTCCAGGTTTCGGAGGGGACAGCAAAAGATCTGCAGTGATGATTGCTTGACCACAGTTGGACCAGTGGCAGACCCCTGCCCCTATCCCATCTGTAAATGACCGTCATGACGGATGCATCATTACTCGGTTGGGGAGTTCATCTGGGAGAGGTGGAGATCAGAGGACTCAGGTGGAGGCTCGTCTCCACATCAACCTGCTGGAGTTGCAAGTGATTTGCTTGGCGCTGAAAGCCTTCCTTTAGACCAGGAGGAACGAGCGCAGGTTGTCTTAGACAATACAACAACCGTGTTGTATTGCAACAAACAGGGCGGAGTGGGGTCGAAATGGCTGAAAGCACAGGGCATTTCCCTGATATCACACCACCTGGTGGGAATCTTCAAAAGCCAGAGTGGATGAACTCAGCCGACATTGCCTAGCGGATCACAAATGAAAGTTAAACTCTGATGTGGCACAAGGTGTCTTCCAGCAATGGGGAGAAAAATCGTGATGTGTTTACTACCACAGAGAACATGCAGTGTGATGACTTTTTCATGTTGGAATTCCCAAGATAGTCTTCCTTAGGAGATGCCTTCCACCTACATTGGGACTCGGGCACCCTATATGCATTTCTGCCTCTACTTCTCCAGCTCAGAGTACTCTTGAAAATCGCATGAGACCAAGCTCAAATCATCATTGTAGCTGCGGACTGGGCCAGGATAGCGTGGTACCTGGAACTTCTGACTACAAGCACCTGCCCTTCAATTCGGCTTCCCATTCAGGAGGATCTCCGGTCACACCAACTGGGTTGAGTCTTGCACCCGAGTGTGCACAGCCTACATCTTTATGTGTGGAGATGGAGCTGTGACAATTGATGACATTCAAATCCCTCCTGAAGTGGCTGGTTTTATTCTGGCAGCCAGTTGTCCTTTAAGCAAACCTGGATATATAGGACGCTGGGAAAAGTTTGTTGTGTGGTGTTCCTCTCTTCACACCCAACTCTTAAAAGCTTTTTTAGCTGATATTTTGTAAATCATTGGCCAAGCAAGGCCTTGTTGTTGCCGCAGTTAAATGCTACTTCTCTGCCATTTTGTTTGCTTTACGTTTACTGCCTCAACCATCTCTCTTCAGATCACCTATTGTGATGAGTTTTCTTTTTTAATGGGCTGACCCATAAGTTCCCACCTATTCCTTTCATGATGCCATAGTATTATCTAAATCTTGTATTTCCCTATCTGATGTGCGTGCCATTTGAGCCCATGCACAGTTATCCATTTTGTTTATGTACACTTCAAATGGTATTCCTTACCTCTGTAACATCTGCCAGGCAGGTGAGAGAACTTCTCCACCACTTTTCTCCTTTTTTCCTGACAAGTCGGTCCTTAGAAAAAAGGAAGCATTCCTGCCTAGGGTAATCATGTTCTTTCATGCAGGACAGTCCAATGCCTTATCTACATGTTATGCACTGCCTCATCCATCAAAGGACGAGGAATGACTACATCATCTTAATCCTAATGGGCCCTTAGTTTTAACATTGAGAGGACTAGAGAATTTAGACAGGATGATCAAATGTTTGTCGGATTTTCCAAAACAAAGAAGGTCAAAGCAGTGCAGATAGACTGTCTTATGTATTAATATCTGTTGCAGGATAGCCAAGAAATAGCTCCCAGAAGGTTTACATACTTACTCCACAAGGGAAAGGCTGTTGCCATAGCTCTAGCTCCCGGTGTGCTAGCCTAGGACATCTGCCAGGCTGCTATGTGGGCGTCTCTCCCAATGTTAACCAAACATTACTGCCTGGACACCCAGTCAGCCGGATGGGCACTTCTCCAAATCTGTCCTGCAGGATTTCCTAGTCTGCTTCATACCACAATACCACCACCTGAGGAGTTGTACTACTTTTGTATCTGTTCAAAAGATGAGGAATCTGTGTTCAGAAATCTCTATCAGAAAAACAAGTCACTTACCTTCTGTAACTCATTTTTTGGTAGAGACTCCATATAACTACAGATTTCTCCCCTGCCCTTCTCTTCCCCGGTGTTCTGAATGGTTTCATTCAGTCCCTTCGTTATAAGGTTCCATTTCAAAAGTTCTGGGCACTGTTCCACATTAGTTTCTATTGGTTCAACGTCTGTTGGCACAAAGACGGAATTCATAAAGAAATGGACAACTGCACAAGCGGGTGGTGTATGTATACTGGTACCTAAAATAAATAAGCAAAAAAAGAGGTGTCATATGGTTTCAAAGAACACACGAGGGAGCGACACAAAAAATGGAAAAGACGGCCACATTTAGGGCGTTTTTTAGGAAGGCCCTCACTCACCACCTGGTGATGACATGCTTCATCATTGGGCCCCACTGAAGAGGCCGAATGCCTCTTTAGTGTGCTTCGACGCCAGATCTACTGCGGAGCAGGATATGCGAGTTTAAGGCGTGCAGTGAAAAAATAAACTAAATAGTGGTGAGGGGATTAAAAAATGTCTTTAGTGTATCAGGAAATGATTTATTAAGCGATCACTTAGGACATACTATTAAAATTAAGTGTAGGAAGGTAGTCCACAAATTAATTGTGTGGTTATTTCCTTAGTCAGTCTACTAGTTGACTGACTAAGGAAATAACCACACAGATAGTCTTCACCAGAAAAAGCATTACCGAAGGTAAGTAGCTTGTTCTCATAGTCATAAACTCTAGAATAATTCCACGATGTCTGCGTGGGCCCCTGAGTACTTCATTAATATATGAACCATCCATTTTAGCATCCAATAGGTTGTTCAGGTCCATCTGATTCCATGATGAAGTGCACCCTATAATAGCCTATTAGATGCTGGATTTATTTTTCTGGGAGAATGTACGTTCTCTGAATGCCTCTTTCAAAACTGCATTGCAACATTTGGCGTAGAAAGATGAAAATGTATGCAGGAGGCAATAAAATGCTGCATCATAGGCTTTTGTTGTAAAGAGAGAAAACGTAAGCTGCCCTTTTAAGAATTCCTAAAGGGCCTCCACCCACAGTGTAACCTACTGGCAATTTGCCTTCGATAGGCAGTACTTTTCTCCGGCTCATATGAGAGGACCTTCAGAGCACATGTGATGTTTATAACCTCTGTTTTATACTAATATCAAGATATTTCACTTGATTTTGTTGCATCTCTCCAGTTGAGTAACATAAACAAATTCAGATTCCTGAGACATTTTTTTCACAAAATGCCTTCTCTTTTTGAGAAGTGCCCTTCATGTGGCAGAAAAAGTCAGTGTCAGACGAGATCTGCGTGGTGAATCTGCCGAAAGATCATATTGTGATAGATTGCGACATCCGTAAAAATATGTCCAGATGTACTCTTAACCCCTTCCGTGCTAATGACAAAGCCAGCTCGTCATGGGCGTTACGTGCGCTACGCGGATGACGAGCTGGCTTTGTCATAAACAGCGCATTTTTGAAATTCCAGCGCACAGCGGGAAAACGCGGTAGCGCGGAAGCGGTTAAGGACAAGGTATTGGGCTGAGGAGACTCATGGAAGATATGAGAGCCGACAAGGAGACTTGAAAGATCTTCTTTTCATGTACAGCCTATCGACAGACTCCCACAGATGGAGATCTAGAGAAAAATCTAAAGAAAGATCAACTTTTTGGGATGATACAGTTGACTGGCAAATACCTTTTTTCACTTCCGTGGCCATTGCTTGAGATTGCTCTCCCCGGTCCACCACGGGTCTCTGTCCCATTTGAGTGGAGGGAGGCAACTTCCGGTGGATCCTAGGTTGGCGGTCAAGTTTGCCAATCTCCCACATAAAAACCTATGCAGAACGGAGCGCGCAGCGGATGGGTGCCGACGGGGCTGTTCTTCGTGTAAGAAGATGAATCCGAAGGCGCTTCGAGAGAGGGAGACTAAGCTTTTAATGGCGAAGTTAAGCATCATCAGATTTGTCTGATGGCAAATCATCTGGCGGGAGTTCTGAACGTGCGTGCAGACAGTCTCAGTCGGCAGTTCTCAGCCGACCATGAGTGGAGGCTTCATCCAGAGGTAGTTCATCACGTCTTTCGGGCGTGGGAAACTCCTCAGGTGGACCTGTTCGCCACTCCGAGAATGCTCTCTGCCCGTCATTCTGCAGCATCCAGTATCCGATGCAGGAAGACCTTGGGGGACGCATTTCAGTTGAGTTGGGACTCGCAACTCCTTTACGCGTTTCCTCCCATACCCTTGATTCCTCGGGTTCTGAGGAAGATTCGCCAAGACCGGGCCCAAGTTATATTGGTCGCCCCGGATTGGCCAAGAAGGGTGTGGTACACAGATCTTCTCCAACTCTCCTTGTGCCTGCCGCTCCGTCTCCCTTTCAGGGCAGATCTCCTCTCTCAGATGGAGGGGCAGGTACCACACCCCCACCTCCAGACCTTACACTTTCATGCCTGGAGATTGAACGGGGCAATCTGAATTCCTTTTCTCTCCCACATGATGTGGTGGATGTCATTCTTTGGGCCTGGCGTGACTCCACTAAATCAATCTATTCATACAGATGGTCTTAATTTGTCACTTGTATTCTGTAGTTTGCTCTTTCTTTGGCGCAGCAAGGGTTTGCTGTTGCCACAGTTAAGGATTATCTTTCGGCTTTGTCGGCATTTGTCTGTTTGCCAGGTCAGCCGTCATTGTTCAAATCTCCTGTGGTTTTAAGATTTTTGAAGGGCCTTACAAATACATTTCCTCCTACTCCCTTTATTGTGCCTCAATGGAACTTAAATCTGGTCCTTACTTTCCTGATGGGTTCTCCTTTCGAACCTTTGCACAAGTGTCCCATGAGACTTTTGTCTTTTAAGACGGTCTTCCTTGTTGCAATTACCTCGGCAAGGAGGGTAAGTGAGCTTCAAGCTCTTAGTTCAAAGCCCCCATTCTTGACCATTCATGCTGAACGAATGGTTCTTAGGACCAGGGCTGCTTTTCTGCCTAAGGTGGTAACTCCCTTCCATCTAGGACAGTCTATTACCCTTCCTACCTTCTATCCTCCCCCACACCCTTCCAAGGAGGAGGAGAGACTTCACCACTTGGACCCGAAGAGGGCGGTGAGCTTCTACCTGGACAGGACAAGAGAGTTCAGGGTGGATGACCAGCTGTTTGTTGGATTTGCTGGTTGCAAGAAAGGAAAATCTGTGCACAAGCGCACACTTTCAAGATGGATCATACTATGCATCAAGATCTGCTACTCCCTGGCGGGTAAGGAACCTCCAGAGGGTATTAGGGCTCATTCTACTAGAGCAAAGTCTTCAACATCTGCTTTGTCTAGGGGTGTGCCTGTTGAGGACATTTGTAGAGCGGCAACTTGGGCCTCCCTCCACACTTTTGCGAAGCATTACTGCTTCGATACTGAGGTGAGGAGGGACGGCCACTTTGAGCGTTCTGTCCTCCAGGATTTTCGGATATAGGGGAGTGGACACCCTCCTCCGGGAGTGGAGACTGCTGTGGGGCTCTATTCACCAGGTGAGGAATCCACTGGCAGATCTATCTATCAGAAGAACAAGTTACTTACCTTCGGTAACGCTTTTTCTGGTAGATACAGTATCTGCCTGTGGATTCCTCACATGCCCACCCGCCTCCCCGTTGTCCACTCTTCTATACCTTGGATAATGGCAATGTTTTAATGTGTATATGTTATTCTCAAAAGTAGTGTTTTATTCTACTTGAATTACTGCATTGTCTTTACACTGTGTGTGTTATTTTGACTATTGTATACTGTGTATATATCTACTGTTGTCGGTCCGTCCGTGTGCCTCGAAGGCACGGAAAAAAGGGCGGAACTGACATCATCTCGCCGGCGTGGGCCTAATATGGTGTCGGTGACGTCATCGGAGTCCCTTGCGATGCCTTGCCTTTTGACGTCGTCGGCGCGAAGCTGCGAAAACAATTTCCGAATGTTGCTGACGCAAGGGGATATGCACAAGGTGAGGAATCCACAGGCAGATACTGTATCTACCAGAAAAAGTGTTACCAAAGGTAAGTAACATGTTCATTTCTCTCAGGGGAAAATATTCAAGCAATGAGCTATTGCAACTCAGGGAAAACTCTCAATGTTGGTGCTACTCACACCCAGCGAAGAGGGTGAGGCACCTCAACTGTTTGGAAACCCTTTCTCTTGTATATACTGTAGAAACCAGAGTATAGGAGCCAATCAAGAGACATACAATTCAGATCACCCAGCATTGATGGGTCAATCTGGGAGAAATATGAGTAACCTCTCTGTGGTGAAAACTATAAGACGGGACCCAGGGCTAGAACACACAGGTTTGATGCAGAGTTGGAAGGGTTTCCTAGGTAACGTCAGATCGCTCCCCAAACACGCAATTGGTATATGGGATCTTATCGACTCAGAGAAACCTGACCTAGGCTTCCTTACAGGGACCTGGTAAAAACCAAGCTCCACCCCGGCCATCACCATAGCAATCCCGGAGGGTTATAGGATTCTGAGATTAGGTAGGCAGACGAAAGTGGGTGGTGGGGTAGCTATACTCCCTAATGAAAAGGTGAAGGATACTATACTGGAGCAAGGCTCTATCGAGAAAATTGAAATTCTGATATTCAGGATAGACCTTCTTCCACAGTATAGCTGGAAAGGTGCATTAGTTTATCAGCCTCCAGGTCCTATAGCGGAATTCTCACCTCAGTTAATGGAACTCATTGCACCCCATGTGATCTCCTCCAATAATTTCATGCTGTTGGGAGATTTTAACATACACAGCGAGTGCCAAGATAATGCAGAGACAGCGTCGCTCTTGGCTGAATTAGCCACACTGAACCTAATTAAAACTAATGACAGTCCTACCCATAAAGCAGGACATACTCCAGACATCATTTTTTCTAACTCACCCCACCTTTCTTGCAAAGCCCCACAGCCACTTAGTTGGTCGGACCATTCACTCATCGACTTCCACATACAGGGACTTAGAGGACAGGAGTCACATAGTCTAGACCACCAGCTCCTCTATAGGCAATGGCACAAAGTTACCCCTGACTCCTTCTCAGCGGTTTTCACCTCTCTATGGGATACTAAACCCAGAAACGTGGAGGAGGGCGTAGCTCATTTCAGTTCATTCCAGATCGCCCCATTGAAAACTCGAATGAGTAAATCCAGAAGAGAATAGGCAGCCTGGTTTACTCCCGAGCTTCATGATGGAAAAAAGCATTGTAAAAATTTGGAGAGGCGATGGCGACGTACTCATCTTACCGATGATAAAGAAAAATAGCCCTCACCCAGTACCATAATAGCTGGCCCGAAAATCATATATTACCCAACAGCTAAGTCAGGCTGAGAATACACCAAAAGTATTGTTCCAGATTCTGAAAACCTTTACAAATCCTAAAGCCTGTGATCTTGAAGAAGCTCATTCGCAGATCCTCTGTGATAAAATAGCAGACTATTTTGTACAGAAAATGGATACCATCTATAATAATCTCTTCTGCTGGCAGTTCACAGCTGATGGCCACTACCATTGATTCTCCACCTTGCTCAAAGTAAATTCATTGTCGAGTTTCCCCTCTCTAACTCTGGATGAGGTGGAAACCTTAATGGGCAATGTGAAATCAGGCTCGCCACTTGATATACCTGCTAGAATCTCTTCCTCTCTGGTCAACCAGCTGTCAGCCCCAAATTGCTCCTTACTTAATCTATCACTGAAAGAAGGACAGCTGCCTCTGGCATGGAAGGCGGCATAGATTATCTTGATTCGGAAAAACACCAAAGCATCCATGGAAGACCTCTCCAATCTACGTCCAATCTCTCTCTTACCTCTCATGAGCAAACTCCTGGAAAAGCCCATTAACAAACAATTGTCAGGCCATATCTAAGCGGCAGGCTGTCTTAACCCTTCGCAATCAGGCTTTCGACCAAAATATAGCACCGAAATAGCCTTGGTGGCTGTTACAGAAATCAGGCTACCACTCGACAGCGGTCAGTCGACTCTCCTGGTGCTTTTCGATTTTTCAGTCGCTTTCGATATGGTCGACCATCAGATTCTGCTCAGGAGACAGGAAGAATCTGGTATTGGTGGGGTAGCACTGCAATGGATGACGAGTTTCCTTGCAAATCGCTCCCAGACTGTGAACCTGGGACCGGATCGTTCTACGTCCAAAGAATTGACCAAGGGAGTGCCCCAAGGGTCTTGTTTAAGCCCAACATCTATATTGCTTCCTTAGCGGCACTTCTAAGGAACCAGGGGTTCATCCCGATATCATATGCAGATGACACCCACCTTACTTTTTCCTTCAAGAACCACCCCAGACGGCTCAAGACACCTTCTCCTCCGGCATGCTGGCTATCTCCCAATGGATCAGTAACAACATTTTGCAGCTAAACGCCGGATAGACTGAGATCATGCTGTTTGGAGAGGCTCCACTGTTGTGGACCCCAGAGTGGTGGTCAAGAGAGCTGGGGACAGTTCCAATACCAAAGACAAAGGTAAAAAATCTAGGGGTTTGTATCGATCAGACCCAAACCATAAAGGAGCATGTGACCCATACGGTGGGTTCCTGCTTCCACATGCTTGGCCTGTTAAGAAGAGTCTTCCCTTTCCTTCCGGACTCTATAAGGAAGTCTCTCATTCAGGCTCTAGTGTTAAGCAGATTGGACTATTGTATTGCTCTGCTGATTGCAACTAATGAATCTTCTCTGGACTCCCTACAGGTGGTACAGAATACGGCTGCCCGTTTAATACTGAATGCCTCTTATCGTACCTCCTCACTCCCTCTTCTCCAAAAGCTCTACTGGCTGCCTGTACGCAAACGAATAACATTTAAAGTTTGTTGTATCACTCACAAAGTAGTGTGGGGTAAAGGACCTATCTATCTGGCAGAGCAACCTAACCGATACATTCCTCATAGGGACTTCCGCTCCGGTTCAAAATCCCTCCATAAGATACCAAAGATTAAGAAGCTACGGACAGGGAGAAAAGCTTTTTTATATTTGGCACCTCTTTACTGGAATCAGCTCCCCATTTCCCAAAGGCAGTGCTCCGACCTACAGTTTAGGAAAACGCTGAAATCTGTCCTGTTCTAGCCCTTGCTCCTGGTGACAGCCTTCTCACTATGGGTCCGCCAGCGCTGAGATACCCCTTCGGAGGGGGGATTCAAGTGCTATACAAGTCCCTTAAATCAACATTTCTAAAAATAAAAAACATTCTTTGGTGAAGCATTGACGTCAATCGGTATCCCCATCACAAAACGTTCAGTTATCACCAAGCTTGCCAGGATCAACCTCTCCATCTGTAATTTCCAGGTGATCTTTGATTGCACAAACAAAATGGAATCCACTCTAGTGGTGGGGGTGGTCCCTACTTTGGTGGGGAGCACACCGTGTTGTTTAATTAGCCCTCACACACCAACAGGCCCCTGGGTGTCATGCTTCATCATTGGGGTCTTCGCACCCTTCTACGGGGAGCGGCGTGCTACGACTCACGGATAAGTAGGAGCACTCTTTGTGAACTATGTGTTGGTGTGTGATGGGGAATGAATGTGAATGGTGGGGGAGTGAAACGTGATAGTTAAAATAATTTAAAAATACCTGGCTCGTAGGAAAGAAATTTTTTTTTATTAAGCCCTCGGCTGGTATTGTTAAAAAGGTGTGCAAGATGAGGTTGCTATTGTATGTTTATGTACACCAACCTCAGAAAGTGCGTCGACATGTTTCGGAGTGTGGAACTCCTTCTTCAGGACGGGGGTTGCACAACGGTCCCCACCTTACTCACACATAATGTATATATCAAAGTGTATTATACAGAAAAAGTGAACTATAGGTGTAATGTACCTATTTTCGTTCTGCAAGGTAGTCTGTAGCGCCCAGTTGGCGTAAGAACAAGATCTGTGGAGAAAAGCAGCATCATAAATAATTTCTTCACAGTTGAATATCGCTGTCCAACAGGTAAAAATGACCTGCTAGAGCAGAATCTAGAAAAAAGGGGGGATGTGAGACCTAATGAGGTCAAATGCCCTGTAAAGGAAAAAAGACAAAAGACACACATAGAGAAAGTAACACACACATGTTTTTGAAAAAAACGATGTCTTGTTCTCCTGAAATGTTGAGGATAGAAAACCATGGAAATACGCAAGACAATCCTTACTTAGAAGTTGTGACTAAATTGCCTCATGAGCCTTTGCATGGTATTGGGGGTTTTGTTTCATCTTGCTCAATTTAGCGATCCAGAAATAGGAGAAGACCTTGTTTAGGGAGTTGTTACTCACAGACCTCTTACGAAGACCTCCCCCTGTGGAAGCTCTTGAATTGAACTCACGATCTGGACAGGATCCGGTAGACCTCCTTCCCCTCAATGCGGCTCCGACGGAATGCCATGGCATTGAGGGGGCGGTCTTTTATACCTGTTTGAATGGTCATTAGTGCCTTAATTTGCTGTTAATTGGGAGCGGATGCATGCCCAAAGAAGGTGTGTGCCACTTCAATTGATTTGTCGGTTCTGCGCGTGGAGATTCCGAGCGCATGAGCCTGAGAGGGGCGGTGGTTATGTAGTGCTCACTCCGTATGTTTGCGCATGTGCAGAGGCGGGTACAGTATGCCGCATATGCGTATGTTAAAAAATCACGGTTGTGTTTCCAGGGTGCCGTTTTCTGGCAAAAGGAAGTGGCCGGTTATGTGTAGGAAGACTTTCATAAGTACAAAATATGCCCCATTCTGTTTTAGAAATCAAGACTGGCACCGGAGAGCGATAATGTAGAGACACTAACCCATGTAGTCGCGCATGCGCTGTGAGGGATACAGAGTTCCGCGCATGCGTGTAAAGGCTGTACACAGTTCTATTCTGCAGAGTGCTGTTGCCCTTATAAACCACCGGTTATGCTTTTTGAAAACCAGTTGTTCCTTAGTGATGACAGGGTGTGCCTCCAGTTGTAAGAAGCTCGATAGAGGCAGTTGACAAAAAACAACCAACACAAATGTGTGTGAAATATGTTAACATGGTGGGGACTCGGAGGATTAGACTGTATGGGAAACAAATGCATGTTACTGAACAAAAGTCTGCTTGGGTCCTTAACGTGTGATATTTGTTTGGACATGTAGGTACCCATTCGCTTTTTTCACAGGTATTTTTGAGTATGAGGGCACCCTATACATACAACGCCACGGGACCAGCATGGGCAGCACTTTCGCGCTGAGCTTGGCGGGATTATATGTGCACACCTCGAGTCCACTAAGATCCTCCACCCCAGCAACCCTTTCAGGAGCAGAATCCAATCATGGCGACCTTATATAGATGACGTTCTGGTCATCTGGGAGGGCGACAGCCAATCCATCACCGATTTCATGAACTGGCTAAATGGTCAGAACGCTTTCTTGAAATTCACTCATTCCATGTCTTGCGAATCAATGGTTTTCAACTGGTTTTCAAAAAGCATAACCGGTGGTTTATAAGGGCAACAGCACTCTGCAGAATAGAACTGGGGACAGCCGTTACATGCATGCGCGGAACTCTGTATCCCTCACAGCGCATGCGCGACTACATGGGCTAGTGTCTCTACATTATCGCTCTCCGGTGCCAGTCTTGATTTCTAAAACAGAATGGGGCATATTTTGTACGTATGAAAGTCTTCCTGCACATAACCGGCCACTTCCTTTTGCCGGAAAACGGCACCCTGCAAACACAACCGTGATTTTTTAACATACGCATATGCGGCATACTGTACCCGCCTCTGCACATGCGCAAACATACGGAGTGAGCACTACATAACCACCGCCCCTCTCAGGCTCATGCGCTCGGCATCTCCACGCGCAGAACCGACAAATCAATTGAAGTGGCACACACCTTCTTTGGGCATGCATCCGCTCCCAATTAACAGCAAATTAAGGCACTAATGACCATTCAAACAGGTAATAAAGACCGCCCCCTCAATACCAAGGCATTCCGTTGGAGCCGCATTGAGGGGAAGGAGGTCTACCGGATCCTGTCCAGATCGTGAGTTCAATTCAAGAGCTTCCACAGGGGGAGGTCTTCGTAAGAGGTCTGTGAGTAACCACTCCCTAAACAAGGTCTTCTCCTATTTCTAGATCGCTAAATTGAGCAAGATGAATCAAAACCCCCAATACCATGCAAAGGCTCATGAGGCAATTTAGTCACAACCTCTAAGTAAGGATTGTCTTGCGTATTTCCATGTTTTTCTATCCTCAACATTTCAGGAGAACAAGACATCGTTTTTTTCAAAAACATGTGTGTGTTACTTTCTCTATGTGTGTCTTTTGTCTTTTTTCCTTTACAGGGTATTTGACCTCATTAGGTCTCACATCCCCCTTTTTTCTAGATTCTGCTCTAGCAGGTCATTTTTACCTGTTGGACAGCGATATTCAACTGTGAAGAAATTATTTATTATGCTTCTTTTCTCCACAGGTCTTGTTCTTACGCCAACTGGGCGCTACAGACTACCTTGCAGAACGAAAATAGGTACATTACACCTATAGTTCACTTTTTCTGTATAATACACTTTGATATACACATTACGTGTGAGTAAGGTGGGGACTGTTGTGCAACCCCCGTCCTGAAGGAGTTTCACACTCCGAAACATGTCGACGCACTTTCTGAGGTTGGTGTACATAAACATACAATAGCAACCTCATCTTGCACCCCTTTTTAACAATACCAGCCGAGGGCTTAATAAAAATGTTTTTCTTTCCTACAAGCCAGGTATTTTTTAATTTCAAATGTGTTTTTATTAAATTTATAAGCAAAGAAGACAGGCAGTGCAGTGCAATAGACATACAATAGGCATATATGGCGAGCGAGACAGACATACATGTCTTCTCTACGAATCAACAGAAATACAGGTAAATCATGCCCAAGTTGAGAAGCGTTGCCTGGAGACCGGTAAAGGTGCCCTGTTAGAGCGGCGAATGAGCAAAACAATAAGAAAAACCCAGCCCATCCCCTAACACCCAACGCCAACCCCCTCCCTCCTCCCCGACCAGTATGCCAGTTGTCCAGATTTTCTATCATAGCAGTTACAGGGTGAGTTGCCTCAAGGCGTGCAGGGACGTGTTTGGTCTCGTGTACGTTCCGTAAGCCGCAGAATGCGGAGATATTTCGGACATGTGATTTCGTCAAATTCTCTGGACAGGAGTGACAGGATCGGCTGCCAGGTTGTCTGGAATGAATCAGCAGTGTGTGTGAGCGTGGCCTGGATACGGTCCATGCCCAGTGTGAACCACAGTTTGTGTAGCCAGCCAGTGTGAGTGGGTAAGGTGGGCGATCCTCATAATGACAGGACGTGTTGTGACGCTGCTTGCATGGCGATGCCCATCTGTTTGCCACGAGGTGATCTCAAGGGAAATGTGAGCGCATTGGGCAGCCCAAGGATTGTGTATGCTGGGAAGCGCGGTATTTCGGTGTCAAATGTTGAATCTATATCATCTAAAACCGCCTTCCAGTATCCCTGCAGAGCGCGGCAGTCCCACAGGAGATGGGTCAGGGTGCCCTTTTCGCCACAGCCCCTCCAACACAGCGCGCTTCGGAGAGGATTACCCTGGTTGAGCCGTGCCGGGGTGAGATGCCAGTAGATGGCCAGTTTCACCGCCGATTCTCTGGCGTTAGCATTGCGAGTAGTGTGAGCAGCCCTGTAGTGTATGAAACCCCATTCTTTGGGCGAGAGTGTCCTTCCGAATTCCGATTCCCAGCGTTTCTGTCCTGCCGTCTTAGCCGGGTCGGCCTCCGGGGATAACATCTTGTAGAGGTCCGAGATAAGGTGTTTATCCGATTCCTTCGACACCAGCCAGCGTTCGAATGGTGTCATCTGCCGACCGACCAGGGGGGGGCGCATTCCGGTTGCAAGAGCCAGTGGCAGATTTGGAAGTATTGGAACATGTGGGGTTTAGTCACTCCGTAGTCTCGCGCGATAGTGGCGAGTGGGAGAAACCCCTCGATATCAAAGAGATGGCCGGCCGAGCGGCAGGTCGTATCACGCCATTGTGGGAAGGCGCGAGGATCTGTGCCCGGTGGAAATGCAGGGTTGTCAATGAGAGGGGTGAGTGGGGAGGGGAAGGTCGTCAAGCCCTTCCTGACAGCTACCATGTCCCAGGTCTTCATGACGGTGCGTGTAATAGGGGAGCGGAGGAGGTATCGTGGTCTATGCTGGCGGGCGAGAAATGGTATCTTCCAAAGGAATGTCTGAGCCATTGCCCTGTCTTGAAATAGCCATCTCTTTTCGGACTCGGGTCTGTACTATTCCACCAAATAGCGGAGTTGTGAGGCCTGAAAGTATTGCAGGAGGTTGGGGATCCCGAGGCCTCCCTCATCGACACTCCTATGCGCCACCCGTTTGTGTAGCCGTGCACGTTTCTTTTCCCAAATGAATTGGTGGATATCATGTTGTAGGTCTGCAAGCGTGCCCGGTGGTGGCAGTACCGGGAGAGTCTGGAAGACATACAAGATCTTAGGCAAGACGGACATCTTCACTGCCGCCACGCGGCCTAGCAAGGAGAGGGGCTGTTTCGACCAACGCGCGAGGTCGGCTCGGATTTGAGAGGACAATGTTTTATAGTTAAGGGTAACCGTTGAGTCCGTGGAGGAGGTTAGAATGATCCCCAGATACGGGAGCTGGGTGGAGGTTTGCAGATCACAGCCAAAGTCAGGCGACGGGGCATTGGGAAGGGCATGACTGCCCAGGGGCAATATCAAGGATTTCCCCCGGTTGATTTTGAAGCCTGACACCGCTCCAAAGCACTCCAGTTCTTCCAGGAAAGCAGGTATTGAGCTGGATGGTTGGTCTAACGCAGCAATAATGTCATCGGCATAAAGCCCCACTACGTGGGGTTCATGGCCGAAGGAGACTCCTGTGATGCGAGGGTTGTCCCGAATTTTCTGCGCCAGAGGTTCCACGTATAGGGCGAATAGAAGGGGCGAGAGAGGGCACCCCTGACGTGTGCCCCGCTGTATCTCGAAGGGGTCCGATTTAAGGCCGCCTAACCTGACCTGAGCCATGGGGTGGTGGTAGCAACTCGCGATCCAGGCCTGGAACCTGTCGCCCAGGTGGTATCGCTGCAAGACAGCCTGCAGGTAGGTCCAGTCGACGCGGTCGAATGCCTTCTCCGCGTCGATGGCCAGTAGTGCCGAATCCGAGCCCTGAAAGCGAGTTTTGTCCACGAGGTGCATTAACCGCTTAGTATTATCGCTGCATTGGCGGTTCGGGACAAAACCCGATTGGTCTGGTTCGAGAATGCCAGGGAGGCAAGGGCCCAGACGGGCTGCCAGTACCCCCGTAAACAGTTTCAGGTCTAAGTTAAGTAAGGAGGTGGGGCGGAACGCAGAGCAATGTGTCGGGGGCTTGCCCAGTTTGGGCAGAACCACTATGTCAGCCACCAGCATGTCCGGCGGTATGGAGCTTGGGCCCTCGAATGAGTTAAAAAGTCTCGCGAGCACTGGAGCTAGTATGTGGCCGAAGGTTTTATAAAAACCCGACGAGAAGCCATCAGGGCCCGGAGATTTAAGCGGGCGGAGGCGCGCGATGGCAGTAAGAACCTCGTCAGTACGAATAGGAGTGTCTAGGGTCTCTATTAGCGCTGGGCATAGTGGCGTGATGTCGGCAGATTGCAAGTACGCGTCGATAGCCGTCGGTGATGCTTTGTCCGCGCTGTACAGGGAGGCATAAAAGGAACGGAAGGCGGAAGCTACCTGCGCGTCCTCGTCAATAGTGTTACCGGAGTCGTCCAGGAGCGTAGTGATTTTGGAGCGTTGAACCTTGGCCTTTAAGGCGCTAGCCAGGAGCCGTCCGGTACGGTTGCCCCCCACATAGTACGTATGGCGGAGACGTAGAGCGGCAAATTCCGCCCTGTCAGTATCGAGGCTAGCCAGTTGAGCTCTGGCTGCCTTCAGCTGGCGCCAGATTCTCGGGGCACACGTGCGGCTATGGACCCTTTCTAGTTCAGCCACTTTAGTGGTGAGGTCAGCCCTTTTCTCTTTACGAACCCTGGCGTCAGCGGCAGTTCCCCTCTCACCACGGCTTTTAAGGCCCCCCCAGAGGGACGACATCGAGACTGCAGGGGTATCATTAGTGGCCAGGTAATCCGAAATGCATTTATGAAGTTGTTTGACAACGGCTGGTCTCTGTAAAAGGGGTTCGTTGAGCCTCCACGAGCTTGGAGTGCGCGGCGACCTAGGCACCGTGAGTGTCACTTCCACCGCGTCATGGTCAGAGAGGGCTGCAGGGACAATAGACACCGCGGTAATATGAGGAACAAGTTCCGAGGAACGCAAGAAATGATCTAGATGCGCATATGTGTGGTGTACATGGGAATAGAATGTGTAGCGCGCTGCGTTGGGGTGTACTGTTCTCCAGAGGTCTAAAAGGTCCCTCTCCTGTAGCCAGGCTCTGCCCGCCTCTGAAAACGCGCCAGTGTCACCATAGCGGTGTCCAGATCTGTCTTTATTCGTGTCCATAACGAGATTGAGGCCCCCCCCCCCCGATGAGCATGTGAGAGTGAGGGGACTGTAGTGCCTCGGAGAGTGCAGTTTTCAGGAAGGGTTCTTGACCCGCGTTGGGAGCATAGATGGAGCCTATCATAAGTGTGCATGTTCCTATCAGGAAGGTGTGGGCCATGAGGCGTCCCTTGATCTCCCCTGTCTTGGCTCCCACCCGGCCCCGGAAGCGTCGGGACACAAGAATGGCCACCCCTGCTTTTTTGGACGGGAGGGAAGAGAAGTGTTGCTGGGGAAAGGCTCGGGAGCGCATCCTGTGCCAGTCTTTAGCTAGGAGGTGGGTTTCTTGCAACAAGCATATGTCAGCTTCTGAATTTTCCAGGTAGGAGATGACTGCTCTCCGTTTTATCGGGTTGTTGAGGCCTTTTACATTGAGAGACAGTACTTTGGGTGTATCAGCCATCACGTGGGAGTGTGGAGGTAACCGAGCATGGCAGCGTAGGAGGCTGTGGCGTACGGAAGATTATAGGTAACACTTGAACCCTGTAGAAATCCCTTGGCATACTGGTCCCTGCCCTCATTCCCCTCCCCCCCACCCACAACACAATTCCCCCCGCCAACTCCCATCTCCAACCATCCCAAGTGGCCACCCTAACCCCAACAGAGTGGACTTTCCCGATACCAACAGAGCCCCCATCCTCCCTCACTTGGATCCCCCTCCCGGAACAGCCCCCCCAACTAGAACAGTTCAAAGTCTCGGGCCTATTTGTGTAAGACACAGGTCCGTAGGAAGTCAATAGAAAGGGTACCATGGTTGCGGCCGAGTCGGCGGCTCCCCGGCCTGTCACCCCAGGAAGACATAGTTTGAAAGATAGAAAACCCCCCAACATTGTCTTACAGATCAGGTGCTGTGTTGTCCGCCACTTCTTGCACAGCCGCCTCACGTTCTTGAGCAACTGTCGCCGGGTCCGGTTTCGGAATGGATCTCAGGGGTCGTCTCCGACGTACCGTCTGCCAGCCGTCTCCTGTACGTCGGGACGAATCATCCTGCGATCTGTTTGGAGAAGCGTCTCTAGAGCCGGATCCCTCCGGCATATCAATGTCCAGCAGAGTGCAGGTATCGCGGAGCGATTTGAGCTGATGAAGGGAGCCTTTCCATTTAAAGATCAGGCGGAACGGGTGACCCCAGGAATAGGGTATTCCATTGTCCCTCAGGAAGTTCGTCGCGATCCGGAAGGATTTGCGTTTCTGTAGGGTGATGGTGGACAGGTCTTGGAAAAGAGCCACGGGGTTGTCCCGAAAGTGGATAGGTTGTGCCCTCCTGGCTTCCCGAAGGATGCGTTCTTTCAGGGGGAAATCTGGGAGGGAAGGCCAAGATGTCTGGCGGAGGTGCTGGCGCTCGGCGCGCCATAACAACCCTGTGAGCTCTGTCGATCCAAATCGCGAGGTTCACCCAGGATTTCCCGGAACAAGTCCTGCAGGTATTCTACCAGATTGTCCTTCTCTGCTTTCAACGGGACTCCGCGGACCCGTATGTTGTTCCGCCTGGAACGGTTCTCCAAGTCTTCCGAGTGCGATTGTAAGTCCACCTGCTGGTCTTGAAGCCTAAGAATCTCCTGTTGCAGCCTTTCCACCTCCATGCTGCGGGACTGGTCCGCTTCCTCCAATGAAGCCACACGCTCGCCCAGGCCATCTATGTCACGGCGTAGCTCCCGCTGCTCCCCAGCCAATTCTTGCTTCAGGGTTTGAAAGTCCTCCCTCCAGGTATTGAAGAGGGAAGCTAAGAAGGCTTTGGTGATGGGTGCGGTTTCATCTTCTTGTGCCTGGGGGCTCGCCGGGGGTTTCGGGGACGCCGTTGTCTGGGTCTTGTCCCCTTTCGGTGCATTTTTGTGCAGGAGGTCCACGATATTCCGATTCCCCTTGCGATTAGAGTGCGCCATGGTGCCCGGGCAGAGGCAAGTGGATCCGGGTGTGGGGAGCCGCAGAGGCTCATCAGGTGTCCTCTCAGTGGTAAGGTGGTGACTGGGCGCCGAGGACTGGTGGGCGCTCCGGGATCGTCGTGAGGGCGGTGCTGGAGGTGAGATGCGACGCTCGGGTGATAGGACAGCCAGAAGACCCTAGGCAGAGGGCCGAGTGCAGATGAAACGTCCGTGGGGGGAGCCGTGCAGGGTGCCCCGGGCAAGCGTGTTCGTGAGTGAGTACAGATTTCCCCGGGCAGCAGGACCGGGCACAAGCAGTGCGGCTAGGCGAGAAGAGGAGCGCAAGGCTGCTGATGTTGGGGTGCTTACGTCTGTCCGGGGCTAGAGGATCCCACCAGAGGGAGCCCCCAATGTGCAGCAGCAGACGTGGGTGCCAAAAGTATCAGTCCGCTGCAAGTAGTCCTGAACAGGCCCCAAGCCAGGGGGCGGTGCTGCAGGCCGGAGACCTGCGTCGAGGCCCTGGGCGTAGGTAAGCCCCCGAGTGTCCCCAGCGGCGGTCGTGCCTGCACCGCTCACCCCGGCCGGAATAATCCGCTTCTGGGCGCATGTAGGCGCGTCCCCCTGGGGATGATCCGTGAGGTCTCGCCGTTGGAACGGGAGCTCCTGAAGGCCGGGTGCCGGTTGTAGATGCGGGGCAGAGGTAAGTCGGGGGTCGCTGGCGCTGGGGGAGGCTCCAGAGAACGCCGGTGTGGGCGCAGGCCGGGACCGTCCCCCGTCTGCACCGGGAACGCCCGGGGTTTCTGGTCCGGTGCTGCACAGTGCGGTCGTGGTCAGCCCTGCCCCGGGGGACTCAGGTGCAGCGTTCCGTCGGCGGGGGGGCAGGCCTTTGTGGGTCGCGCTCCAGTCGTGGGGTGGGTGTCTCCTGCTGTGTCGCTGTCTGAAGAGAGGCCTGGATGGATTGCGGGCTGTGGGCGCCTTGCGTGTTACGCGCTACAGCACCGGTGGACGTGGTCCCGCCCGCCTCTCGGGTAGGCCCACGCCGGGGACTAAATTAGCAGGGGGCCCTCTGGCGGTGCGTGCGGCGTCCGGGGGCGCAACCGTCTGTTGTCCACCTTCCGGTCGTCGCCGGGAGCTGGGCGCTCCTCTCCTCGTCCTGTGATTAGCGCCGCTGGCGTGCAGGCCGCCCCTCCGTCGCTGAGCTCCAACGGGCAGCGTCAGTCTCTCGCCGCCATTATACCGCGCCCGCCGGCGCCAGGTGAAGCGGATTGCAGGCGATCGCCGTCTCGTAGGGACGCGGCTGGAAGCCCTCCGTGGAGGTGAGGTGCTCAGGGGGGAAATTTGAGCAGGCTTAAGGGGGATATCAGCTATTATTATCGTGCTATGGGGCACAGGGCCGGGGAGCCACACGGAGCACGTCTTCTCAGGCCGCCATCTTGGCCACGCCCCCCCGCCAGGTATTGTTTCATTATTTTAACTATCACATTTTACTCCCCCACCACTCACATTCATTCCCCATCACACACCAACACATAGTTCACAAAGAGTGCTCCTACTTATCCGTGAGTCGTAGCACACCGCACCCCGTAGAAGGGTGCGAAGACCCCAATGATGAAGCATGACACCAAGGGGCCTGTTGGTGTGTGAGGGGTATTTAAACAACACGGTGTGCTCCCTACCAAAGTAGGGACCACCCCCACCACTAGAGTGAATTCCATTTTGTTTGTGTAAACTGCCAGGAGAGACCGAATCCACTTTCTCTCTCCCTCCCTCTTTGTTATTTATAGATCTTTGATTGCACTCACTACATTTATCTTCACAATAGATGAGTTGGCATTCCCCAATGTTTTCCACTACATAGTTTACAACTTTACCTAGAAAGGAGACAGAGTCTTTGTTAAAACCCCTCTTAAGGTCTCCATCCATTTACTCCAGACCTCCTCCTCTGTCATTTAGGCATTCAAACCATTACTGCCATTTGATGATCTACTGCAACAACCACTAAATTTATAACCAAGAATGGATTCAAGACAAACATCAAAGGCTCCAAGAAGAAAGATGAGACCTACTTCTTCTCCAAGCCAATCCTCAGAAATTAAAACATACAGCTCTCCCCAAAGATCAATTCTTCTTCTAGATCCACTCCACTGGATGACATTGCTACCTTCAAAAAGGACTTCATTAGCGAGTTACTAAATTAAATATCCCTAGAGGCTCTACAGCCTGCTGTGTCATTTATTATAGAAACCCTGCAAAATAGTTGCTCCTAAGCCTCTTTTGCCTTTGGGTCTTTAGTTTGCTCAGGAGAAGTTTTTAACACCTGCCACAGCTACACCACGACTGCTTAAAAAATATAGGCCTCCACAGTATGACCCAGAGCTCTTAAGATTAGAACTGAAACAGACTCTGTGATAGTAATATCTGTCAGATAAAGACACTGCACATGGACTCAACCCGCGGGGAGGCCCACTTTCCTGCTGCATAGTTTCAACCAAGGCTCTCCCAGCCCAGGTCAGATCGTTGGTCCTGCGCAGGTCTTTGGCCCACGGGTAAACTCACTGATCTGCTGCATGGCAATGACAGGACCCTGCCCATTTCGTCAGGTCTCCAAGCTGCTCCATTTGACAGCGTCTCTAGAAGAGCAGGGTGAGGATGCCGAAAACTGGTCGCGGAGCAATATACCCGTGATTTATTGGCTTCCCTGAGGGGATTGAAACATCCGGTGCAGATGACCTGTTGGAAGATTGGCTTCAGTCCTGGGTTCCAGCTGACAAACTCTCATGATGTTTCGTGGTGGAAAGGGACCACTGTTCCTTGGCCTGGAGGTTGCCCCAGCCCCCCTGTAACCCATCCCCCATCGTCCAATCATTGCCAGCATCATCAACCATTAGTACCAAGATTACATTTTCTGTGAAGCTTGACAACATCAACACCTGCACTTTCAATACACCAAGATCATGAACTTTCCGGATTATACACTTGCAGTTCAGCAATGCAGACGCTTCTTCGAGGACATCAAACAGAAGCTCCAGGCTCTTAACCTTCGCTACGTGCTCCTCTTCTCTGTCTGATTGAATGTGATCTTTAACTCTACGACCCACTGCTATGAGACCAAGGAGCAGGCTTGGGAGTGGGCGACAGAGCAACCAGACTTGCAACACCCACTTGTCTCGGAGAACATGGCTACCCAGGTGGCGGCCCGCGAAGAGTCTGTGACTCACTTGAGTCCTGCCCGAGACACTGACACAAAAGGGGGTGGTGATGGACGGAGCATCCGAACCAATCAAACACTCACACCCAGTCAAAAGATCTGGGTTTGATCCGTCACCGTTCTTTAGCCCACTCTGCCACCCCAGTTCAGACATGGCTATATGAGACACTGACACAGCCGGAACCCTGACCCTTAGGCCTTGTTATCTGCAACTCTGGACCTTTTCAGTACCCAGCACGATGTCCACGAGCCACCTACATGATGTCTGATTCCTTGTGCGACTCTGAGCGATCCTGGCAAAACCAGTACTGTGTTGAGAATGATGTGCTGCCCTGATAAGTGCAATTCTATTGGGCGTCGTGGGGGGAGGGAGGGATGAGATTCTTTTGTTTTGTCTAAATATGCTGCATTGTAATTGCTGTTGGGCACCCTTATCCTTCTGCGGGGCACCCAGGGACCTTAGGACAGCCCTGGACTCTACTTTATTGTTGATGTGTTTAGGTGGGGGCGAAAGATACTTCAGGGTTGGAATTGTGGGCTGGCGGTTAGTCGGGGGGAGGGAGTTATAGTCTTAGTTGTTTGTTTCGTCTTCTTTATACACAGTCACCATAGTCCTCACACATGAAGCGTGCTGCGATCCACTGCCTCTTCTGTTCCCGTAGTGGCCATCTTATGCCTGGTATCTGTGCCTCTCTCTTGTGGGGCGACCACTCTGGCCCAGCCCCCTTCCTGTCTCGGATGATTAAAGTCATATTGTGGAATGTTAATGGTCTACTAGGCCGCATTAAGCAATCCACCGCTCTAAAATATGTGACACGCCTCCACGCGTAAGTGGTTATGCTCTAGAAAACCCACTTGTTGGGCACACAATGCTCCTTTACCTTTCAGTTTGGTTAAAACTGGGTGCTCCACTCCGGTTTTTCCCCAGGCTCCCGGGGAATGGATATTCTGCTACACAGGGGATTCCCTCTAGCGGTTTCCGCTTCCCACGTTGACCCCCAGGGGTGCTACGTGGGGATTGAGGGCCGGCCTTACAATATTCTCTTGACCTATATGCCCCAACAGCGGCTTCAACCAATACAACAGTTACTCCATAACCTCCTACTAGCCCTTCCTACGGGTACCACTTCTAAAGTAGCTGATTTTAATGCTCTCCATGATCTGGATTTGGATCCCCCCCGTTCAGACCGTTGCGCCCGTTTCTCCCAGCTATCTTTCAGGGCAGACTCGATGGGTCTTTGCGACGCATGAAGGACTTGACACCCCTCCATATCGATGCACACCCATGCATCCTCGGTGTACAAAATGCTGTTGCACATCGATCAGATTTCCCTCTCGGCCCTTGACGTCCTCCACCTGACGCATGTCCAATGCTTCCCTCGCAGCATTTCAGATCACGCTCTTTTCTTCCTTGAGATGGAGCCTCTCTAATGGCACCTGCGACCTATGTGGCTACCGACCTTGATCAGCCAATCACAACTGAGGAGATTGATGAGCCCTGTCTAAACTGGCCTCTGGTAAGACGCTGGGTCATTATTGGTTCCAGGTCGAGTTCCATAAGCGCTACCAATCCCTCCTGCTTCATCATCCCCTGGCGCTGTATACCGAGGCGGCAGACCGAGGGTGATTTCCCCTAATTTGGACACGGACACTCGAGGCTCAGCAGTCCTCTGCCCAATGCTCCTCGTGCATGCCTATCTCTCGCTTCAATACAGACATCAAGGTGTTCACCAAAGTCTTGGCTTTCCACCTGAGTCAGACCTTTCTGCACTTGATCTACCTTGACCAATGTGGATTCATGCCATTGAGGAGCACTCACCACTGTATTCGCAGCGTCCAACTGGCTCTGTCCCAAGCACGGACTCACTATGTGTATGCAATTAGATCACTGTGAGTAGTAAGATCATGGACCTGTTAGGTGTTCTTAAAAGTCCCTTCACACACCAACCTGATTGGTGTCATGCTTCATCATTGGGGTCCCAACCGGGCGGCTGAGTGCCTCCCGGTTGTGCTTAGACGCCTGATTACAGCGAAGCTGGTGTTGTGCATAAATGTGGTGTAAGGTGAATTTTTACAGTTAAAAATATCTCTGAGGATCCTTGCCTCTAACTTTAATAATGGCGGCTCAGGATATGGTTAAAAAACAGTTTGTGTAGTGCAACTAATCTGGAATTATTTACCATAAGTTGACTGTGTGGCGGTCTACATGTTTCAGCCCGTAAAAAAAGTGAAAGGGCTTTCTTCAGACCAGGTGAGTGAATAGTGAGTGGCCAAGGTGAACTGCGCCATGTGAAACCTTTTGTAATACCTACACACTCGCTAAGGTGTGTGGTTTAGTGTGTCGGCGTACTAACTGACACTTGAAAAATACCTGTAGGGAAAAGAAGAGACATAACGAAACATATAATTTTTTCGCAACATAAAATGCATTCTTAATGGCAAAAGAAGTGTTGTAGTCAAGTGTCTCTATGACTACTACAGTGATTGGCATGTAGCCCATGCTTGTGGCTGCATGCAGGTGGTACTATGCATGCTGCATCAAAATTCATGAAGGACAGCAAGGGCAAATGAATGGTGTGCGCGCATTAAATAGGAAGTTACAGGCGCTAATCTTAGACTGACATAGAGGAGATGTCTGGCTCCTATGTGGGAGTATGCTGTTTAAAATAATGAAAAACACCCTGTGCAGTCTGCGGGCTATGCAAATGACAACCCGGTGTTGTGGGATCGGGCCGCTAGCACTGTGACAAGCGGTCCTAGGCACGTAGTGAGCTTGTGGCCAGGAGTATATACATACAGTGATTAGATGCTCCTTGACCAATAGTGACTATTAAAAACTGTTGTGACAGTAGTAAAACATGCACAGAAGTTAATTATAGTTACAATGTATGGGGATATTAGGCGGGAATATCGGTGCTCGGGGGGAGGGTTGCTCGTCCAAGTAATCGATCTGTAATCAAAACAAAAGGAGCACGCATGGTCTTACTTGGTTTTGGTGGTCCCTCCGCTGCAAACCTATTTCGGTCCCTCGTAGTCCCGGCTGGTGTTGGGAGACCCGAGGGGAGGCAGCTTATACCTGGAGTCAATAATGCCCGGTACGTGTAGAGACACACGTCCAGGTCGGGCAATGACTTTGCAAGAGGTAGTGCGTGCATGTGTGGACATGCGCAGTACCGCTGTACAGAAGTGACAATAATGCCTGAGAAGCGATAGGTCACAATGGCGGCCATCTCAGAGAGGAGGTGTCCTCAACTGAAGGGCATGTTGTAAAACAATAATAGAGTGCCGATGTCCGGATTTCCATATGATACTTAGGAAATGTATAACTGAAATTGCAGCTTTGTGAGTTTATAGGTACACATGTGCCAACGCCGCTCATGCCTGGTCTGACTAATGGGCGGTATGACGCAGGATCAGGAAGGCAACCAGTTAGTAGACTCTCATGGTACACCAGCGGGGTAACGCTTGAGTTAGTGTTCTTTCTGGAATATCTGCTGTTGGATATTTGGCATGTTAGGGTCCATGGTTTCTATGATAACCCAGCGCATGTCGTTGGTGGTATGTCCTGCCTCCAGGAAATGGTTGGTCGCAGATTCTAGTCCTGACTTTCCGGTTGGTCATCCCCATGTAGGTGAGGTTGCATGGGCATAGAATGTGGTATATGGCGTGCCCAGTATTATAGTTGGTGTGTTGATGCAATTCTCATGTTTTTCCAGGTTCCAGATGGATATTTTGTGTAGTTTTAGGCAGGTGACAAACACTGCAATTGCCCCTCACAAAATGGCCAGTTACTCAAGCATTTAGGGCAGTGTTGTCAGGTCTGTGTTGTGGGACCGACCTCGTAGATACCCGAGCATCTATGATGGATTTGGCTTTTTTGTGTGACACCAAAGGGAGGTCCCAATTGAGGTTGCCTGTCTTTAGGATTTTCCAATGTTTTTTGACGATATTGGAGATTTTGGTGGAGACTGTGTTGTAGGTCCTGACACAGGTCGGGGTAGGTTGGATTTCTCGTGAGTGTTTTTCAATGAGGGCTTCACAATCCTGGTTCCGGGCCCGTTTTTGGCTTTGTCCGTGATGTGTTTGGGGTACCAACGGTTTTGAAGTTTACTGCTTAGGTCCTTGGCTTGGTCCTTGAAGCCTGTCACGTTACTACAGCTTCTCCATAGCCGTAAGTACTGTCCGTCCATAAGGGAGATTTTCCCGAAGGGGCCTGGGGTGGAAACTGGAGAAGTGTAGAAGTGAGTTTTGTGCGGTAAGTTTGTAGTGTGTTTTGCTTTTCAAATGACCATTTTCGGCCCAGATGTCTAGATCTAGGAAGGTGTTTTTTTGACGGTCAAACAAGTGTGTGAACTTGAGGTTTTGGTTACAGGTATTAAGCCATTGGCAGAAGGTGTTTAGTGACTCGATATCTCCTTCCCAGATCAGTAGGATGACGTCTATATATTGTTTATAGAACTTAATTTCCGGTATCCGTGGCAAGTTGTTGGAGAAAATCTATTTGTACTCTAAATCGTGTACATACAGGCCTGCCACACTGGGGGCGAAAACGCTCCCCATGGACGTGCCGTATTTCTGGAGGTAGAGTTGCCCTTCGAATTTGAAGAAGTTGTCTTTCAACGCAAGTTTGGCGCATTCCCAGATGAATCTCCTGGACGTGTGGTACTTCCAGTCGGTTTTCTCCAAAGCTGTCTCCAGGATGCCCAGTGTGCCGTCTTGTGGGAGGCTGGTGTAGAGGCTTTCTACGTCCAGGCTCACTATAAAGGAGGTCCCCGGATCGTAGGCCATGTTGTAGAGTAGTCTCAAGAGATCTTTTGTGTCTTGGAGATAGGTGTTGGTGGATTGAACCATTGGTTGGAGAAAAAAGTCACAATACCGGGACAGTGGTTCTAATAAAGAACCTACGCCTGCTACAATGGGGCGACCCAGAGGGGGTAGTTTCTTTTTGTGAGTCTTCGGTAGTATATAGAAGTATGGTATTTTGCCCATGGTGGAGGTGAGGAACTTTGCTTCATTGGATGTGATTTGTCCTGTTGTTTCTGTCCCAGGCACACCACCTTAACAGTCCAGCAACCTTGCTCTTAATTGATTTCGAGAAGGCATTTGAGACTATTGTATGGACCTTTCTGGGAGAGGTGTTGGAAAGGGAAGGCTTTGGGTCCTCCTGTAAAGTCCTTCTTCTGCAAACTCTTTACCTTCCATTATGCCAGACCTACCATCCAGGTCCGGGTTAATGTTATTCTTTTGCCACCTTTACTGATCTGCAGAGGCTATCAGCAGCCCCAGATGTCTGGTGATTCTCAGTTTATAATAGTGGGCCTCCAGGCTTAGAATCAATGAATCCAAATCTCCGCTGGTGACGGGCGACACAGGTGGGATTCCTGGTGCCCTGGGATCCAGCTGCACCATCTGTCTTTTCTCCTGGCTCTGGCTTATGACAGGACTGACCGGAGGCCTGATGTGGTGGCGTAGACTGCCCTTGAATCCCATGGGGCATGTTGCATTGTTGAGAATTATGTGTCTCCCGCATCTTCTGTAGATCCTTGTTAGACCCGGCCTCGTGGCGTGGTCCTCCCTGATCCGTGCACCACACCAGGCCCCTGATTATCATGGCCTACCCGACCATTCCCTCCCTGCTCCACACACACGACACTGGACTTCCCCATCCTCCCCCCTCCATCTTCCCGGTACCAGACGCACCCAAACCCTATAGGCCCCAAAGGCCCCCGGTGCCCATACCCCTGACCCTAAGATGGCCGCCCCCGGCCCCAGCGCGACCTCGGCCCTAGACGCGCCATACCCGGCTGGGGGGGTAGAGCACTCCCCGTGAGCTTGAGAGGGAGGAGTAGTTCGATCACACCTCCCACCTCCCCTCGAGAAATGGGTTTCGATCGCCCATCCAGCCTCCCTGAGGGCTGGCTCCAAGCCTGCTGCGTGTCTGGGATCCCTCCAGACCTAACTTGAAAGGATGAAAGGGCCCGCGTAGGAGGAACCCCCAACAAGCGGCCCCCAGGTGCTAAGACCTCTGCCTGCAAGGACTCCGGACATCAAAGAGGGACAGTCCTACATCAAGGGGTGCTCTGGGACGATCGTGAGTTGGATCCTGGAACTACGAGAGCCCTGCTGACATCGTCGCAGCTCCTACCCGGCAGAGAAGGACTTCTGCCCGAAACCATCTGAGCCCTGCAGACTTCGTCGCGGCTCCTAACCGGCAGAGAAGGACTTCTGCCCGAAGCCATCTGAGCCCTGCTGACTTCGTCGCGGCTCCTACCCGGCAGAGAAGGACTTCTGCCCGAGAATCATCTGAGCCCTGCAGACGTGGTCGCGGCTCCCTCGCAACCTTGAGAACACCTGAGCCCTGCTGATTCGATCGCGGCTCCCTTGAAACCGTAAGAACTGCCACATCCTTACTCGAGCCCTGCGGACGTGGTCGCGGCTCAGAGACTATCCTTGTCCGGCTGGACCCAAGATCTACTCGTATCCCCCAGCTCGAGGATTGAGAGCTGTGCGCCGGATACGCACCTGTATCTATCTTGAACGCTAAGACTGTCCCGCTACCCAAATCCCTACCGAGACTCTTTGAGCCCTCGCTCTACTTGTACCTAAGAATCCTGCGGATCATAAAGATCCATTTACGTGAAATATAAAGAATACGTTCTCCTGAAAACCTACAGTGTGGTGTCCCTTTGTCGAGTGGTGCTAGCTCAGCGCGTGCGATCCTAGACTCGAGACTCTCCCCCCGAAGGGTCTCCCGCCAGTGCTCGGGAGTGTTTCTAGGAGGAGTGGGTCAGAGGGTGGTCAGGTACATAGTCTGGCCTCCCCTGGGATCGCCCCCTCTAACATTCCTCCTGTATTTCCTCCAGGTGATGGTTCCAGTCTCTGACATCCAAGCTCACCACCTTTAAATGGGCAGGACGCTGCCACTGAGTAGCCTTTGCTAATACCAGACACTTTCCTTACAATGGGGGGATGGGGATGCCGGACCAATACGGTTACCCCAAGCTGCCCAAATGGTGACCATCAATGACTGTTTTAATGGGGGATGGGATGACCCTACCTACTCCCCCAGTCCCTACCTGATTGCACTTGAGTGACCCTACTTTGCTGGAGGGCAGCACTCCTCTTGGTTAGTTGAGATCCTAAATTCACCCGAATTACCCCACTGTGACAGGGGGCGTGATTGAACCATATGGCGGGCCTACACTGCTTCGCGCGCTGGGACAGAATGGGAATTATCCATGTGGGGGACATCTGGTGAGGGGATGTTCTGCTTTGTTTTTGGGAAATGCAGGAACAATGTAGTTCTTTCTCGTACCCAGTTCTATCGCTGCATGCGGCTGTGACACGCATTGTTAGAACACCTGCCCTACCGCATCCTGGAATTTAACCTTCTTAAGGCAAAGTTCCTGATGAGGAAATTGGGTTAAGCGTGTTTTCTCCCAAACATACCGCTTTCTCACTATTAACGCCCCAGACCACTTTACAGATCGGGGATGGAGGTGGGAGAAGTGAATCTGAGACCATGATGATGATGACTGGCATGAGGCTCGCCTGGTACTCATAGAGCAAGCCTTTGCAGCTTGCCCCCTCATGATCCAACTGAACTATTTAAATCTCGCTTTCCTTACCTTGTTGTGAACGTATCTAGGACCCTATCTAAATATTCCCGATTCATGCCCTTATGTGGTTATAACAAATCATACCCTTATAAAGGCATAAGAATCATATCCATATTTAGTCATAGCCAATGCAGTCCAAATACGGCAAGGCTACTCCCATAGACTCCTAGAAAGTACAACGCGTTCTTTAAACAAACCAAGCCTCCAGCAGCCCGGGAATTCCCCCTGCTTCTGTTTTGATTTGTCCAAGAACTCCTGGAGTCCTAAAAGAACTGCGAGTTCTTAGTGACGTCTTATGTCCAACCTTACGTCAAACTCGGCACCTTCCAGGTATAAATATACCAGCATCTGCCTTTTCAAACACACGGTGGTTTGGAGCAGATCGACTATCTACTTACCCGACGCCCTGCTGTAGCGAGTGCCGAAGGAAGCCGACCCTCCCATTGACGCACTGAGAGAGACGCTGTCTTTTCTCCTGCCGAGAAATCCAGCTCCAATGTTTCCAGTCACCCTTGCGGGTTACTGGGAGACCGAGTCGTGAGAAAGAGATACAAGACCTCCTTCATTCTATAAACAAGGTTCGGAGCTGATTAGATCCTTAGAGAATTCTTGATTCAGAGCATTTATATGGTTTCAAAGCCATATTATTTCATAATATTCCTTTTACTGTACACACTTTTATTTATGACAGGTATTGCAATTGTGGGAATTCACTTCTCTTGCATGAGAAAGAAGACTGCTCAATAAATAAACACGTTTATTGAAAATGCCTGTCTCTCTATTTCTCTGCACTCCTGGTGAAACTAAGCATGCACGATTGACTGAGTGAAATAGCGGTCTATTGTTTCCGCGACTCTGGAGATATACTCCTTATTCTGGGGGGAGCAAAGTTGTCATGTTTATGAGGTTGTCAAAACTAATCAAAACTAATCCCTTCTTGTCTATTTAGGAAAGTTAACATCTTCCTGTTTACTCGAGAAAGTTTCTAGTGACCTCTGAGCTAGCTGGCATTCATAATTAAGTCTAACATATTCAATAGAGACCTTGTCGACCTCAGTCCTACGTCTAAACTTTCGTTTGTTATTCCAATGCGCAGAGCCTATTGGGAATATAGGAACTACACTACATGGCGCCCAACATTTGGTAAGACGATAATTTAACGCTAGATGCTAGAGTAACTCAGTCGTGCTTTTCACACAGACCCCTTTTTCCCGTAAATACTCCAATAGACGTCTGGAGTGGGTGAAAGGTTAATATCCGCCAGAACTTAGTAGGATGAGAATCCTATGTATTAGTTTGGTTTAGTCAACGTTGAAGGATACAGTGTTCCAAATTATTGTGCACCTAATCTTTGTTCCCTTGAAACTTGCTCTGCAACAAAAACCTTCTGACAGAAAAATGTCGGATAGTGAAGAAGAAAGGCAGAGAGCTAAATTAGCAGCTCAACTTTTAGCGGAAGACACAAGTCTCCAAAATGATGACCAGAATGCTATAATCATCCCGGTCAATATAAGAAAAACTATAACTATGAAACTTATAAATAATGGAGTATCATCAAGAGGTGGTACAGTCATATTTGTGGTAGAGGCCCATGAATATCGGCATACAGAGGTATTCTATTCCTGGATACACTTTCCAGCAGCACATGCTGTGACACGCGAGTTTCACTACTACAAAATAGAAGAATCTCCAGAGGAATACGCCCCTTTCGAGGATGTTGAAATTCCACTAACATACCAAGAGCATCAGCTCTGGTTTAATGGCACCCTAAAACATCAAAATCACATTACCAGGCTTGGTCCACTAGGTAGACCAGGAGCCACATGGCCGGTTCTAGCCAGCTATACACCACATCCCGACATTGAAAAAATGTCAGACCAAGAACTTTTAGTTAAGTTAAAAGAATTAACAAAAGCATATAGAGAATTAGTTCAATTGACAATTCACGGTACAGCGATCCGCCAGAAATTGAAAGAAACAGACATAGCAGAACAACCTTTTGAACTTGCCAGAATAATTGAAAAATTCTCTGAAGAACTAGGTAGAGATAGTTTGGGTGGGAAACCACTAAAACCACAACTAACTGAAAATCCTGAAAAAAACTTTATCAAGAATAATCTCAACACTTCAAAAAAGAGGTGGGAGGGTAATCAACAAACCACTCCCAGAGAAAAAGAATTTCAGTCCAGAGGAAGGTCTCCTCGACGGAGAGGTAGATCTCCAGAACGAGGAGGCAAGTCTCCCCACAGTGAGCCCTCTGAAAAAAGATATAACCTTAGAAATAGGGACAATTTGAGAAAACTTGACAGATATCAAGATATTGATACACGTCCCTCTCGATCTTTTCAGACTTCCACACAGAAATCGGAAAGAAGAGGACGGTCAGAACACAAAGAAGAGCACATCAAGTCCAAAGACAAGTAACCTGCTCATCAAAGTAAAAAAATTACAATTTCCAAAAAAGAACGTAGCTAGTATTAAAATAAAACATGCCGAAGATTCTGAGGACACAACTGAAAAACGGAGAATGGGCCCAGACAATGCTAGACAGCGCAGCAGAAGTGACCATAGCTCGCAAGATCCTGATTAATCTTCTGGAGACAGTAGACACGGATGAATACATTCAGGTGGAAACTGCAGACACCAGAGTTAGCATACCCCATAAATTATATGAAATAACATTGCATATAGAGGGATACAAAACTAGGAAAATAAGAGGTCTCTTTTGGGATAACCTATCTAAAGACTATATCCTGCCAGCAGAGAAAGACTGGCTACCAGAGTTTGTCAGGGAGTGCCCACATGGCGAAGAAATGATTATGCCTGCCTTCTCAAATCACATTCCAATTCATAAAAAATACACATATGCTAGAAAATGGGCAGTGGCCCAAGCACCTGCATTATATAAAAATCATGTAGGATGGGATGAGGATTCTCCTCACCATAAAATTCAGTTAAAAAATCATTCAACTGCACAAAGGCAGTATCCTGTTAAACAAGAAGCTAAAAAACAAGTCAGGGAGATCTTAGATCAACTTGAATATCAAGGGGTAATTGAAACATGCACCTCACAAATGAACAATCCTTTGTTTCCTGTCTCCAAGCGAGACGATTCATATCGTCTAGTTTTGGACTACAGCCACTTAAACTCTTGTTGCAAAACATTTGCAGTACAAAACTCACAGTGCAGCACTAATGAATAACATTGTGCGGAAAAAATATAAAACGACATTAGATATTTCAAATGGTTTCTTCTGTCAAAACATAGCACCAGAAAGCAAGTATTTGACCGCTTTCTCCTGTATGGGGGCCCAAAAGCAATTTTGTCGTCTCCCATAGGGATTCAAGAACAGCCCAGGATTATTTTCACCCAGGGTAACAGAGTTACTACAGATGTATGATGATGAGGCATTATCTTATGTCGATGACATCTATCTTACAGTCAACGACCTGGAGACACACTTGAAAAGAGTGAACACCATAATACTTGGGTTCGCAGCTGAAAGTTACTAATTCAACTTTAAAAAGTCACGAATTGCCCACCTAACCTATTTTTAGGATATGAATTATCAAGTGAAGGCAAAAGCCTAGCAGACTACTTCTTAGAGAAGTGTGCAGTACTCCAAGCTCCAAACACGCTGAAGAACTTACAATCAATTCTAGGTTTCCTGAATTTCGGAAGAACATACATTCTAAATTATGCAGAGAGGGTTAAAACCCTCTACGAATTAATAAAACCTGATTTCAAACCAATTAATTGGACTCAGAAACACACAGAAATTTTACGTTCATTACAAACAGACATGTTAACTAAAACAAAACTGCAAACGAACGCAACCTTGTAATCCGAGTCATCCCAGGAAGATGCGGATTCACATACCTGACCTCTAATGAGGGTGAAACTGTACCAATAGCTTATAAATCACACTTGTACACACAAGCTGAAATGAAATTCAGTTCTACTGAAAATATTCTGACTGCGGTTTAAACTGCTGTAGCAAAAGAAAGAGCCCAAGGCAAGAGCATATCTGTTTTAGCAGCAGTATCAGCCCTTGAGGCAGTAACAAGACCAAGCATTCCGAATGCTAAAGCTTTAGATCCAAAATGGATACAATGGGAAAATTCTCTTGCTGCAACAGAAGTGAAACACGCATTTGATCCTAAAATGAAAAAACTAGAAGATCTGGAATACGAACATGAATATCCTCTGCCAATCGAAATTCTGCCTCTCGAACAATACACCTGTGTAATCTACACGGATAGATTTGCACAACACTACGTTGTGGAAAAACAAATTTACAATGCAGCATGCAGGATTGTCAAAGGTCGCTGGCGCTTAAGTAAATTCAGTCCAATGGTCACTAAAACTGAATCACTCAAACTGTACAGCTCAGCGAGCTGAAATAAGATCTTTAAAGATGGGGCTTGAAAATGCTGATCGCGAATTCCCCACACTAATAGTGTGCGATTCGCATTACTGTGTACAATCTTACAACAAATACTTGCAGAACTGGGTTCAAAACGGCTTCAAAGATGAGACAGGTGCCACAATAAAGCATAAAATGCTTTGGGAACAAGTAGTTCTTTTACAGAAAGAACTACAAAAGATTCACGTGATACATACACTAAGTCATCAACGTGATGGCGTTCATGTTGCAGGGAATTCATTGGCTAACAGAGCCACAGCGGCAGCTGTTCAATAGGCTTCCGTAGCTACAAAAAAGCATACTAAAAGACAAATAGACGGTGAAACGCTACTAGCAAGTAAAGCCTCAATGAAAGGCAACTATGCGGCGTTACCTCTAAATTATACACTTGGAAATACATACATAATCGATGCAAACTCCGTTCCTTTTGCTCAAATCCCTGGAGTGGGGGATAGAGTAATTCCAAACACGAACCAGAGGGCTTACTTAATTCAAGAAGCACACATGGGAATGGGTCTGAGGCACCAAGAAATCTTGAAATCTCTAATAGAATTGCAATCACAATACTGGTGGCCGGGGATGAGCGTGCAAGTTTATAACTTTGCAATGAATTGGCAGAACTACAATAGAAATCGCAGTTGTGAACCGGAACAGACACCTCTATTAGACAGCATTAGGTTATCTATACGCAGACATCCAGACGGAAAAATGCGATCCCATAATTATTAAGACGAGATTCATTTAGATGTGGCCCCAGTGCTCGGCTGACGCCAGAACTGCTATAAAAGATTTGCGAGTCTTTATCAGCACATACGCAATTGGCATGCTACATTCTGACCAGGGTCCTGCGTTTAGCTCTCGAGCTTACAAAGAGGCCATGATCAGCATGGGCATTGCATTGCGGTACTCTAGTCCATTCCATCCCGAGGGAAAGGCGGTAGTGGAGAGAAAAAACCGTGACATAAAGCAATCTATAACAGCGAGGGTATTAGGTTCGGGTGACGGGTGGGTCAAACATCTAACAAGTGTCCATCGTAGTCTTAATAATCTGCCAAGAAATTCTCTAGGAGTTATCACTCCGTACAAACTTTTGTTTGGTACTAAAATGATCATTCATGATCTCGATTGTCAGACTTCAGTGGTGGAACAAAAAACCTTTGATATCAAAGATCGTTTGGCTGTTTTACAGGACTTGAATGAAACAAGAAGAAGTCTAAGTAACATAAAGCTAAAGCCAACGGCCACTGAAGAAAAACCACCTGTCCCAGCAAGACCTGTCTGGATTCCAAAGATTGGGGAACTTGTCAGAGAAAAGATCGTGGTGAAGAAGGAATTTGGGCCTTCTTACAGAAAAGCAGTACCTGTCTTAGCTGTCAGCGGAACAAGATCAGTAGTATCACCGCCCCTTGCTGGTAAAAAGGAGAACAGAGTTGTATCAATCGACCTGGTAAAACCACAATCATGTGGCCAATAATAAGTAGTAGGCCCAGTGGACTCCCAAGAAGTAGCAGAAGACCAAACCTTGCTACAATCCAAGAGGTTCAAACCGAAAGACTAATCACATTTGATAAACCTGCAGTGAATAAAAAAGGACTAGGCAACAAAGCCATGGAACTTGTGCCTCTTGAAACCCAAATTGCAACAGTTCGTCAAGAAACACCTGTCTACAATGATGTAGCCTCTGAACATACATATCCAAAGATAAATGAAAATCCGGAAGCAATTCCAACAATTGACAGAACTGCATCTGGGTACTTCATCAATTTCAATGACTTTTCTGATGATCCAAGTGAACATGAAGAAACGCCAGCAACTAAAACTTTCAAAGAAAAAATGACTGAACTCTTTCATCAACTCAAAGAAACATATCTGATTTCACCATGGATTGAATTATGGATTGTGTTAGGTGTACTTTTGCTCCTACTTTGGCTCATCTTGGTTTTAAGTTTGGGTAGATTTATTGATGGGAAACATAGTACAATGGACACAGCAAGTCAGAACATCAACCTGGTCCTAAAGCCACACAGATCTTCTCACATCGAAAAAAGAGAACTGTCATCAGTGAACATCACAGCCATTCCAATACCTGGTGGCGTAGCATGGGACACAGCGGATTACGAAATCTATGGCCCGATTGAGCTCTTGAAATATCCACACCAGTTCAAGGTTTCATTAAGTGACTTTGTAACACCAAGTACTTTCTCTGATGATTGGGACTTTGAAAATATTAATAATATGATGTCAGATTTAGAAATGTCAGCAAAATTCACAGAACATGTTTATTTGCAGGGTTCGTCGAATTATGAAGAAATGTATTGCTTTAATCATTATGGGCATCACTATTTGCATAAATCTGCTAATCCTAGAAATGTTTTTACTTATAACCTATGGGAACATTGTCCAACACCGCCAAAAGGCAGTTTGAAAACATTTTATGGAAAATTCCCATACTTCTCAGGGTTTAACAACACTGATCCAGAAACGTTTTATTTCAAAATGTTAAATAAGACAGGAATGAAAAACATGTTGACAAATACTAAATTGATTTATTATGAAAAAATGTCTACATGTGGTTTTGAATTTTGGAAAAACAACATTGAGACAAAAACCATCTGGGGTACAAAAGACTGGCAGTTACAAGGTTTAGAATCATTATTTAGAGCCTGCATGATCCCAGAACAGATAATATTCTTGAATGACACCATTCAACAGACAACCTGTCTTGGCCTAGCCAAGATAAAAGACTTAAACAAACCGTCTATTCCAAAGCCAATAACTGATAGTAATAGCACTACAGATGTGGAGATAGACGTATTCCATATTTTAAACCAAAACAGAACCTAACATTTTGTAGAAATGTTAGGTCAAATCTTAAACATGTCAGATACCAGTGGCATCGCACTGTATTCAAGACAATTTTTTTCGGGACTATTAGCACCCTTTGAATCAGTCCTGAACATCTTCCCGAATTTCGTGCACTCTGTGTTCGGTGGCCTGCCTCTTCTCTTGGGACTCGTAGCAGGAATTTTATTTTTGTTCCTTCTGCTCCGATATGGCAAGTCAAGTCACAGACAAAACCCAGGCAACAATGGAAGAAACAATCCTAGCGATGAGATACCGAGAAAGGATTACTAAGGTCCTCGGCTTGGCGAAGCTAAGAGATCTGAATACTACCTGGTTTCTTTCCTTCAGACCAATCTGGCAAGATTGCATCTTACCTGTTCTACAATGCCTGCTATGCGGAGAAGAATGCATGTTGGACGTCTGTCTTACACTACCATCAGCAGTACCTATGGATATCGATACTTTGCTTGGTTCGGTAACGGCTCATGCAACTTGTTGTCCCCAGCGGTTACCTATTCTGATGACGGCATTCGTTGAGACCTCACCATTACGATTAGGTGGCGGTGAGGTACGAGATGAAAGCGGCACACGGGTACAACCTTCTGTGAACATTGCTGATCCAGACATCGATGATGGCAATGAATCTCACATCTGCACTATTTCTGCTTTTTCGAACTTGGTCGAACCTTCTCCTACTGTTGTAGACTAATTCTTTGCCACCCTATCTGAGTTAATGTTCTCTCCTAACAACGAGAATAACTTTTGAGCACACAGCGTTCCCTGAACTCTGAATTCGGCCTTCAGTTTTTGATAAACAACACTTCTGAAAACATTGGAATTATTTTTTTCCTCCCCTGAAAGCAAAATTATTTTTCAGTTTCCAAAATATTTACCTTTTTTTGGCACATGATACTCTGCTTAAAGTAGAACTATTCTTAGAGAACAGAAATTTCTATTTTTAGAATCTCTAGAGGCAACATTTTGACTTAGCCTCTAGCACATGTACAGTCTTGTATAAATATGTGATGAAATGGTCTCGACCTTCTCTTCTGTATTAAGAGCCATTTCATAAATGTAATTTTTGCAAATCATTCAGCCAACGTACCATATATGCATTATCTGAATGTTACCACTGCTTGAAAACGTACAGTATGATACTCCTCTTTCGTGTATATACCATATACCATTTCAAATGCATTTTTTTGTATTTTGGGGTGGGTTGGAAAACACATGCATCATTATATGTTTAGTATTGCTTAGTATTTAGTAATGATGGACATTATACGTGGAGTGGGTGTTGTGAACGTATCTAGGACCCTATTTAAATATTCCCGATTCATGCCCTTATGTGGTTATAACAAATTATATCCTTATAAAGGCATAAGAATCATATCCATATTTAGTCATAGCCAATGCAGCCCAAATACGGCAAGGCTACTCCCATAGACTCCTAGAAAGTACAACGCGTTCTTTAAACAAACCAAGCCTCCAGCAGCCCGGGAATCCCCCCTGCTTCTGTTTTGATTTGTCCAAGAACTCCTGGAGTCCTAAAAGAACTGCGAGTTCTTAGTGACGTCGTATGTCCAACCTTACATCAAACTCGGCACCTTCCAGGTATAAATATACCAGCATCTGCCTTAGCAAACACAAGGTGGTGTGGAGCAGATCGACTATCTACTTACCCGACGCCCTGCTGTAGCGAGTGGCGAAGGAAGCCGACCCTCCCATTGACGCACTGAGAGAGACGCTGTCTTTTCTCCTGCCGAGAAATCCAGCTCCAGTGTTTCCAGTCACCGCTGCGGGTTACTGGGAGATCGAGTCCTAAGAAAGAGATACAAGACCTCCTTCATTCTATAAACAAGGTACGGAGCTGATTAGATCCTTAGAGAATTCTTGATTCAGATTATTGGCAAAACTATCTTCAACTAAATCTCACTTACTCCTTCCCGCGTACTAGGCTTAGGTTAGGTACACCGGGGTAGGCGTATTTTAGAAACACCAGTTGAGCACGTTTAGTCAACTTTTATCTTTGTATGTATTTTATCCATTTCAAGTATCATACGGCTTAGAAACCATATAAATGCTTTTACAGTATTATTTTATAATACTCCTTTTACTGTACGCACTTTACTTTATGACAAGTATTGCAATTGTGGCAATTCACTTCTCTTGCATGAGATAGAAGACTGCTCAATAAATAACCACTTTTATTGAAAACGCCCGTCTCTCTATTTCTCTGCACTCCTGGTGAAACTAAACATGCACAATTGACTGAGTGAAATAGCTGTCTATTGTTTCCGCGACTCTGGAGATATACTCCTTATTCTGGGGGGAGCAAAGTTGTCATATTTATGCGGTTGTCAGAAACAAATCATTTCTTGTCTATTCAGGAAAGTTAACACCTTCCTGTTTACTCCAGAAAGTTTCTAGTGACCTCTTAGCTAGCTGGCATTCATAATTAAGTCTAAGGGAGGACGGTGGCAGTGTCTTCCCCGACCCGCATGATGCCAGTAAGCACTCTCAGAGCATAATACTTGAATAGAAGTGGTTTTGGTTGTTCGAAGCCTGATTTGATTATTTTAATATTTGCTGAAAATTAAATTGCCGAACTTATCGCCGTATTTTAATGTCACTTACTCCATTGATTGTGTGAAGTCTGTGCTTGATTTCCAGCCTGACCGCCCCGGTCCAACTCGGTAATTAGTACCGTAGAGCGGAGGGCGGGACAGGCAGAGCCAGACACTTCCACCTACGCGAGCGGTCAGCGCTCTAGCTCCCGAACAGGAAGGGCTATTTAGGCAGCGAGGAGCTGCGGGCCGATCGCGGTAAGGGAGGACGGTGGCAGTGTCTTCCCCGACCCGCTTGATGCCAGTAAGCACTCTCAGAGCATAATACTTGAATAGAAGTGGCTTTGGTTGTTCGAAGCCTGATTTGATTATTTTAATATTTGCTGAAAATTAAATTGCCGGACTTATCGCCGTATTTTAATGTCACTTACTCCATTGATTGTGTGAAGTCTGTGCTTGATTTCCAGCCTGACCGCCCCGGTCCGACTCGGTAATTAGTACCATAGAGCGGAGGGCGGGACAGGCGGAGACTTCCGCCTACGCGAGCGGTCAGCGCTCTAGCTTTCGAACAGGAAGGGCTATTTAGCCCCCTCATCGCTCTGAGCGCGCAGCGGTCGCGCGCAGGGGAACGCCTAAGGACGCGCCTAAGACAAGCCAAAGAGAAGCCCACCTGCGCCCGTCCGCGACCGGACGGGGCCAGGGGCCATGGCACTTATATATGCTGACCCAGGCTATCATCCTATCACCCGGGTGAGTTACTCCTCACAAGTACTTTTAGGCTTGCGGATATCCCCCCAGTTGGCCTGCCTAAGGGAGGTAGATTCTTATCCGGAGGGCCCTTTCTCTTGTCGTCATTGCCAGACTCAGTTTCAGGCCCAACTTGATGAGGTTGCTGTTTTTCATCAGGCACCAACAAGAGGGGTGGGCGCTAATATGCTATTAGGTTACATGAATCTGCTCTGCAATATTAGATCATTGCCAAAGCATTTTACAGAGGTATGGGAACTAATTTCATCAGTAGAACCTGACCTATGCTTCTTAACAGAAACATGGCTGAAACCTCATTCGGTCCCTGCCATCACCTTAGGGATCTCCAACGGCTATAAAATAGTCAGACTAGATCGTCCCATCAAGATAGGGGGAGGGATAGCTATTGTCCATAGGCAGGAAATAGATATCTCCATTCTAGATGAATATTGTAATGGAATTACTGATCTTTAAAATTAACATCTCATCTAAGGTCAGCCAGACCCGGTCCATGTGCGAACTTTTCAATTTCGCTAGTGGAGGCGCTGGCCCCGCATGTCAATTTAGACAGTGATTTTATACTTCTGGGTGATTGTAATGTTCATAGTGAACTAAAGGAGTGTAGAGAGGTGCAGTCTTTATTGACTGACCTGTCTTTACTGGGCCTAACGCAGGCTAATATTGGCCCGACGCATCAGGCAGGACATACCCTGGACCTAATCTTTTCCAACTCCCCCATGATTAACTGCCTACCTCCGACACAGGTCAACTGGACAGATCATTTCATTTTGGAATTTTACACTCCTAATATTTGCAAATTATCTTCACATCCATTGGCACTGCCTATTAGACGGAGACTGGCATAAAATGACCCAAGAAGCCTTCAATGAGAGGTTTGTTGAACCCCCCTATTATTCCTATGGAGGGCATTGAGGTGGCTCTAACCAAGTATGAATGGGCAATCACTACTGTGGTGGATACCATTGCCCCCTTAAAACTGTTTAAACCACGTCCGGCACATAAGCAGGAAGTATGATTTTCGGACCATTTAAGGTCCCTGAAAACTTGAAAAGACATGGAGATCATCCCATCTGGATGACGATAAGAACCGTTACTGGAAGGCCCTTACTATCTATCATAAAGCCATTCGAGCGGCGCGCAAGAATCACATTGCGTCCCAACTCACAGCTGCTGGTAATGCTCCGAGGGTCTTATATCAAATTTTGCAGTCCTCTGTCAAACCCGTGGCTTGCGAGAGCTGTGAGTTAGCATCACAGCAACTGTGTGATGAAATCTCAGTTCTTTACTGATAAGATAGATAGGATATATGAAAATATCATTAACTCCGATCTGTCTCTTAGTGGAGATGCAACACGACAAGTCATGGAAGAATCCAACTCTGCGACTCTCACCCTCGCTATATTCCCTCCCATTTCTTTAGAAGAGGTAGAAATTTTAATGAACCAGATTAAGAATGGCTGTCCATCTGATACCATTCCAGCCAGAATAATGCCTGTGGTTGGCAGTACGCTGGGTCCTGGGATCCAGCGACTTGTGAATCTTTCATTGGCTGAAGGCGATGTTCCTAGGGGGTGGAAAAAGGCTCTGATAAGACCCATTCGGAAAAACTCTACAATCCCCTGGACGGACCTGTCCAATCTCAGACCGCTATCTTTGCTCCCATTCTTGGGTAAACTCACAGAAAAACATGTGAATAGACATCTATCGAACTTTATCAAACAGGCAAGTGGCCTGGTTTATTCTCAATCCGGCTTTAGACCGAAATACAGTACGGAGTTAGCACTACTGTCAGTCACGGACGATATGCATATGTATCAGGACAGGGGTTATTCCGTTATCCTGATACTGTTAGACTTATCGGCTGCGTTCGATACTGTGTCCCATAACATCTTGATTGGACGGCTCACAAACATCGGTCTTGAGAACAAGGCACTGGCCTGGTTAAGGAGCTTTTTATCCAACCGCACCCAATGCGTCACCATGGGCGCGTTTCGCTCGGTGGAGGTAGAGATCACCAAGGGGGTGCCACAGGGCTCTTGTTTGAGCCCGACTCTCTTTAACATCTATGTGGCCCCCCTGGCTAGAATTATGAGAGCTTTCGGTTTCATCCCAGTGTCATACGCGGATGACACACAGCTCCTTTTTCCTTTCAAGTCTCTCACCACCGAGGTTAAAACCTCCTTCTCTGAGGGTATGAAGGCTGTGGCCCAGGGGATGTCCTCGAACTGCCTACAATGTAATGTAGGTAAGACTGAAGTCATGCTCTTCGGGGAGGCTAAAATCCTGTGGACCCCGGACTGGTGGCCACAAGATCTTGGGCCAGTCCCCGACCCCAAACAGGTCGTGAAGAACTTGGGAGTATGAATGGACCAGGACCTCTCGCTGAAGCAGCATGGTAACTACATTGTAGGCTCCTGTTTTCAATTGATAGGCCTTTTACGCAAAGTGTTTCCCTTGCTTCCTGACTCTACCAGGAGAACATTGGTGCAGGCTCTCGTCCTTATTCGTCTTGACTATTGTAATGGGCTGTTGTTATCGGCAAATGAGGGTGTATTGGCCAGACTCCAAGTTGTGCAGAATACTGTTGCCAGGCTGGTTTCGAGATCTGGGGCAGATGGTGAGAACATCATGGGCTGTATGTATGATCTGGGTATGCCTCATCTGATGTTTCATTTATCTCATTGACATGTGGAATTCTTTACTATGTGTTTGTTTTGGGGGTTTTTTCTCAGAAAAACTAAATTTGGTTGTTATAGAAAAAACAGTACATCTGGCAGCCATCACGGCATGCAGAAAGTTCCCAGCAGAAGTATCTTTCTTCATAATGCCAGTCATAGAAATAAGAAGGACTCAAAAAAGTCTATCTTCTGCTCCTCTCTTCTCCTTGGGTGTTAAATACAATACTCTCCAAACTAATTGGCTTTCATTCGAACCCAAACATAAATCTTCATGGCACATTTACCATGAAACACATCTCTTTGTAGCTATTACTATAGAGAGAAGACTGAGTGAACTATAAACATTATCCTCAATGGAACGATTCATTGTTTTCCATTTAAACTGAGTAGTAATGCAAATACATTCATCATTTCTTCCTTTGGTGATTTCGGAAATATGTATCAATCAAACAATTACTCTTTCTACATTCTTTCCTAAACCTATATCTCCCAACAGAACGAACCCTAAACCTTGTAGACATTAGAAGGGCGTTAAGGTTCTACCTGGTCCAGACAAAAGATTTGAACAAAGCATCTCAATAATTTACTAATGGTGGGTAGTTTTGTGTATGACATTATGCTACCATTTAGCAAGCACATCATTACCAGGTAAATCTAAAGCACCTTTGTCCAGAGGAAAAGCAGCTAATACAGCTTGGCTCACAAATATTCCCATAGGGAACATATGTAAAGCAGCTACTTGGAAGTCTCTTCACACATTCACTAAACATTATTATTTGGACTCTGATATACAAGCTGATATAAAAATGCTTTGAAAGACAACCTCTTTAAATAGAGCATTTTAGCCTTTATCTAACCTGATTAAATGTGCACCCTCATTCAAGAAATAATTGAAGATAAGTGTATTCCCTTTCTGCTGCACAACAGCTGCATTTTAAGGCTTTGATAAACTTGCTGCCACTGTTTGACTATTAATAAAGATCCTCTGATGCAGAAGAAACAGTTACTTGTATTCCTGGTTCTGTATCGTAGGGATCTTCATAGTTTTCTAATGGAGTTCAGGTGAGACCCTGTTCCTGCATATGACTCCTGATCTATTGTCATGGTTCTTGGCCACTTAAACTTCTAATAAGTGGTGAAAATAAATGCACTTATTAGTCTTTGGTTTATTTTGAGTTTTTGCTTTTACTATCTGCATTTACATTGCTCACACTTAGCACAGTGTTCGTATTGTATTTTGTCCACAATTGTTGGCTACCCCTAATTATTTGAGGTTAGCCCATCAGCTAGGTTATTTCCATGTACAAAAATCAAATGTCTTATACATAGAAGTATCTTGGCGGGGGCACACAATTTTCTTATTTACATCCTTGTGGATTCTAATAAAGCTTGCTAAAGTTACCAATAAATAAACACATAAAGGGAACAAGCAGCATTTGCAGTGCTTTGGCCTACATGGTGACATCCCGTAGCTTGTTTTTTTGAAGAGCACATAATCACTCCTGAAGAATCTGTTGGTGCTTTTGACAGATAACAAATGTTTCTCCAGCATTGAGCCTTCTATAAATATGGTAATTAAATATTCCTCTACGTCCAGCAGGAAATAGTTTAATAACATCTAGAAATGGAACTTGCTATGTCTTTAAAACTGAACCCATAAAATGGATTGTTTTTTAAAGGTAGTTTGGCTTTGTTTCCCCATATTTAGCTATCCTGTAGTGACGTCACCCTTCCTCAGGTCCTTGCACTTGCTGATGCATGGGAAACCTCTAGAACTCTGTACTAGTCATTCTCTTGTGAAGACTCTCCAGTGGACCTGTAAAAGGCTGGGTTGTTTTCTCTTCATCAACATAGATATAATGAAAAGGAAAGTGAACTTTTTAAAGCATGTGCAAACTGAAGACAGCAAACTATTTCAGGGGAAGATTCATGTTCCAAATGTGTGTACTTCCTTCATCCTGACCATGATTTTGGAAGCCCTGACACTTGTTTCAGTTTTCCTTTGGAAATTGAAGGGAGAGGCTTATGGTGTTGTATTTAGAGTTTGGCGTGACTACGAAAAATTCTTAAATGGCTCCTGCTACATCAATTAATAATCCTGATTCCAATCCCTGGTAGGGGAAGGATGTGGAAACATACAGACGCATGTTCACCTGAAATCACCTACGTTCTTTCTCTAATATTCCTCCGATTCAAGTGGATGCCCACCAGTTCGCCTGATTTCAGACACCTCTCAGATGTTGACGTCTATGGGCAATTTGTCAATCTCATCAAAGCCTAAACCATGGATGCCTGGACTCTTGATGTTGCTTGCTTCCCCTCCCATGGTGTTGACCTTCACTCACATACTTCTGTGTTTACCTCCATGCCCTGTCGCTCAGCATGCACATCAACAGTGGTCTATTGACTAAGCTCCTGAAAGGCAAAAAGAAAGACTGAGCCAAAACTAGGGACCCTCACTGATGTACAGAGACATACCCCCCTACTCAGAGAATGTTGGAGGATTATATTGCCCTCATCATGATCTTGAAAGAGTATGACAAACTCAGTCTCTGCATTATGGCCCAGCACTGTACCCTTAAGTCTAAGGTTATCATGTGAAATACCTCGGCAACCCCTTCCTGTAAGCTGACGAGAAACACAAATCTGGGATATATGATGTCCCAATCAAAGATCAGGATGCTGGTGAAGATTCCTAGTACGAGGAGCAAACACAGAGGCCCATGGTACGTGAATATATCTGCCAAGGAGGACCCGAATAATTTGCCTCCAGTTTCTTCACCATACAAGATCACTAGCTTCCTACGTTGCCTCATGGGCATGGTTTGTGCTAAGTTCGACCTCTATGTGCAAACAGAGACTGAGGACCTAGTCCTCTTTATATCCCTCAGTCAACCAAAGGACTTCATTGGCTCCCCTTTTTTGGGCCATATTTTGAATGAGGGCAGCGCTGTTTTCAAGAGACCCATATCCATACCAGAAACTCCTCTTTGCCAGGATAGGAAAAATCAGGTTCCTGTCACCTCACCTACCTGCCTGAGGTCCATGATCAAGTAAGCCTTTGTAGTAGAGGCTGCTTCTAACAGACAGTTGCTGTACTCTTTGTTCACTTTGCCAGTTTCCCCAAGGAAGGAAAGTTGCATATTTGAAAGTATGTGGAGGAAGATAACCAGGTTTTGTTCCCCTGACATCAGAGGAGAAAACGTATCCCTTCTCCTGATGGGCTATGAGAGGCATCAGTGGGAGAAGGTCACAAGACTCCTCCATTCCTCCCAGATGACAAACCAGTGGAAGCAAAGATTGCAAACCTCTTTGTCGATTTGCAGAATCAGGATTCCTCTGCATGTTCCCTGATCACATCCTCAAAAGGCAAGGTTGATGAAAAGGTTCATAATTTTGCCATCATTCCTACATCAACATGACTATCTGGCCACAGTGAACCTCAAATATGTTTACTTCCATGTTGCCACCTACAGGAAGCACTGTGTTCTCTCCCCTTCAGGTATGCTTGAGGACGTGGGTAGTTTTCCAGATTTTGCTCTTTGGTCTGCAGTCAACACCCAGGATGTTCGCCAAGTTGTACTGCGCGTAGCGGCACAGGTATGATGACAGTGGCCACCATCTTCCCCTACTTGGATGCCTAGGCTGGTGAAGGCTTCGACTGAGACAGTGACCGAAAGTGGCACTGCCAGTTTACACAGGCATGTTACGAAGGGCAGAGTTCACACATAACGTTTAAGAAATCTACAATGGTTTTACCCAAGTCTTTTTCTTTTCTTCTGACCCAGCCTGATACATGGTACAGCCAGCATAAAACGTCTAGGTCTGCAGTTGGTCACAGTCAAAGTTTTCATAGTGCAGACCTCCGACCGTGTTGTAATGGTATCAATGTGCCAACTGTAAATGTACATCCTACAGGAGGAACTCTACAGCCGATGTACTCTGGATTCCAGGGACTAGCTAGATGATGCTTAAACGTGATGGATTTTTTTTAAACAGAACTTGGCTGGTAGTCATAATTTGCATCTGACAGATGTAAGGTCCTTTCGCCCCTTGACACCCGAGGTAATCAGTGGTATTTCCCAAGAAATCTAGACCACCCATCTCAATGCATTGTCAAACTAAAGCCTGTTGTTGGAGCATGAAACTTTCTCTACATTAATATGTTGAAACTTCAAGTGGTGAAGTACTCAAAGTTTTAAGGGGCAGAGGTGAAGGAGGCTGAGCTTAATGTGACCGACACTAAAAAGGCAGGCTACATAGCAGCAAGACATTGACTAGGCATCCAGAATAATAGAGCAGATGACATCAGCAGGACAGGGACAGAGTTTCATGAGTTGGAACTGGACCAGGCTGTCGAGCCAGTCTGTCTGCCAGCTGGGGCACCCTGTTGATTTATCTCTTTGTGACAACGTGAAACACCAAAAGCTCATACCGTGACGCCAACGTTCTCAATCCAAGAGCATTTAGAGATGTATTCACTGTGAAATGTGCACATATCCTCCAATCCATCTGTTGTGCCTGCTATTGCAAACAATCCTGGAGTGCAGCTGCAGCATAATCCAGGTGACTCTAAATTTGGCTTGGTTGATGTGGTATCCAGAGCTCCTACGTCTGTCTGTACAGCCTCAAGTCCAACTACTAATGACAGAGGCTGCTGAGCATAAGAGCATGGTACTGCATCATAGTCAATTGTATCTCTACTTCTCAACATCGGCCCTACAATCCTAGAATTTGGACATGTGGACCTTCCCTAGAAAACAGTGGAAGCGCTCACCAATTCCTAGTCAAGATTAAGTAAAAACACATACGACAAGAGATAGAGAAGAGTTTGTATCTAGTACTCGCAAAAGTGAGTACGCCAGACTTGTAAAAGCTCCATGAACTCTTGCCTTGTCTGTTGCACCTGGGAATTAAAAAATCCTACATGTCATAACGTGTGCTGTTGATGGCCTTCTCCAACTACAGGAATCAAATTCTGTCATCGTAAAGTCACTCCCAAAACTCCCCCAAAGTTAACCCTAAAAGTGGTACCTTACTTTAGCCTGAACCAGATGGTATCTAAACCAGTGGTTTTTGAAGTCACCTCAATTGAAGTAGACACCAGACACGATATATGGAGAGTGCTTAGTTACCATATGGACTGGAAAAGTCTTTACACAGGACAAAAGTGTTGTGGCCTTGTTCCAGCCTAGGATAAGACAGGCAGTAGCTGCAACCACCACTGCCTGGTAGATGGTAAACAACATCAATTTAGCTAATCATAAAGCAAAGTGACAGCTTCTAGGCTGCATGACTTTGTCCTCGACCAGAAGCAGGTCTTGAAAATCGGCATTCATAAAGAGCAGGCATGTTGTCCACTTCTGCAAGAAAATTTCCTAACTGTAAAGGTGGTTCTCCAGCTTTGTTTTTTTTTTCAATAGATTCAGACATATCTGGCCTGGCCTACCTGGTAATTGGTAACTGATATTCGTTTGTCTTTTATGTGCTATATAGTCTAAGGGACAAAGTTGCCCAAGGAAGGTGTTGCTGCAGGATAGGAAAGTATTTTTGGTGGCGCTATTTTTTACATTTTACTAGAGAATTTCGAGCTTAACATGGGGAATGTTCATATAGCATCTGCACCTGTAAACGGTACAAATGCTCGAGAATTATCTTTACAGGTAAGAAACTTACTCTTAATATTGCCCAGCTCAGAGGTATTCTTTTTAGTAACCTCGGAAGTATGAAAGGCTGAATGGACATTCCAGGTTTCATAACATTAACTATTAGGTTAAACACAGATCCTAGCATTGCATGCATCAGTTCACTGAGGCATCAGACCACACAAGTGGTTACCTACACACACAAAAAATAACAGTCCAGTAGAGTAATCACTCAGTTGTATGGTACAATGATATTTACTTTTCTTCTTTTTTATTATTTTTATAGGATTCGGACCTTCGCAGTGCAATTTTATTAGAGCAGGCAGCACACTGCTTTATAAACATGAAGACTCCCATGGTGAGAAAGTTTGCTTTCCATATGATACTGGCTGGTCATCGGTTTAGCAAAGCCGGACAGGTATGATGAATATGTAATACATTTTCAATGCAGAAAATTAAGTTTGAAGGAGGTGGACTGCTAATGTAGATCCACAGCCAGTCACCTTGTCTTATTAAATAAAACTTTTCAAGGTACCTTTTTGTGATTTATTGTATAGGGTAATTTACTAATATCCTGTATAAAAAAGGTTGTATGACGGAACGCAGGTCAAAATATTGCATGCCTTTACAACAAATTTCTTACCTCATTTCTTTTTCATACCTATGCTTTTACCTCGCATGCCATTACCATGCGTTATTAGTGGAGCTAATGTAAGTATTAGTAAGGTAAGTTTAAATGTGTATGTACATATTTATTTCTTTTTAATTTTTATGGCGAGAGACTCTACCCCCTTCAAGCTCCCATACATAGCTTAAATGCATGGTAAAGGCCTATACGAGGTAAAAACCTGCATGGTAATAAATGTGTATAAAATGCACTGCAATGTAAAAATCACGTTGTACAGTCTGTTTCCCGGAAAAAAAGCTACATTAAGTGAAACTAGGTTCCAACATTTGTGTGACTTCGCAGATGCATACCTGTATTTCAAGGATTATTCCTCAAAAGCTAACACATTCCTGTAAGGAATGTGCACCGGTGTGGTGAAGGGAACCGTGGCTGCTTAGATCACCATTGCTAGATGGATATCATACACCACCCATTGCTACACTTTGCAAAGGTGGCACACCTGTGCAAAGGTGTTTTCTTCCAGGCATGTGCCCTTCAGACGTAGATGCATGGTTCTGCATAGGCACACACATACTGCTGACCACGCTGTAGAGATTTCTTTGGAAATTTGACAAGTATATAAATCCTCCCTGCCTAGAGGGAAGCTGCCCAATGCTTCCATTATCTTTCACCCCTTTTTTCGTTCTCAGTTTGTGTGGAATCTGCTACAAGTTAAGAATGGGAAAGAGCCTGGACATAAGAGTAGGATAAAGGTACATTCTTTTCAACTTTGTTACTTTTAGTCTGTGATATTTGCAATTATCTAGGTACTCTTGTTGACCCCTTGGCCATATGCCAGATAATGCACACAGGTTGGCTTTTAGATTGGAGACAATAAGCAATCATGTGCATGCATTTAGTCTGTGCGCTGTGTATGATGTATATGGTACCTGGATGCAAAACTCAGCATAAAAACAAGAATAAAATAGCACATTCATCTTGAATATATAAAATATGGCAGTGGAAACCCTGCTGAATATAACCATGCCTTCCTTCCTTTCATGCAACAGCTTCTAAGCTTTCATTTTGCAGACCTTCAAGGAAATTGTCCAACAAGTACTCAGTTTCTAGTCTCAGCACTATGTGGCTCTCATCCACCCATGTTGATGCTGTAAAATTTCCTCGCTAGGCGAATTTAAAGCTAGATTCTGGTAAGGACACAGAGACGAAGATTATGCATTTCTATTAAGTTTTTTTTACTTGCTAGCCAAGCCGGTTACAAGCATAACAGCAAATATATGTTCAGGGCATGTGAGCTGTAGATCACATGCTTTGCATAGCCCGCCTTCTAGTGTTGGGTCTGGATGTTTGCACTTTGTTTTTGTTCAAAGAAGTCTTTTCCAGTCACGAGGTAGGTGACTCCTCCTTTTGGTGATAGTGCGCATAGGCATCGTCTCCAATGTTAGATTGTTTTTTACCGCCATCGGGTTCGGATGTGAATTGCTGTGCTTCGGTTCGGCACAGTTTTTCGGGTTCCCTTCGATGTGCAATCCACTACCCTCGATGGTATTGTTTCTCGATTGCATTTCTCATTCTCAGATTATCGTTTAGACTCAAAGATCTTAGATTGGAAAACTTTTGGAGGGCCATTGGGCCTACCCGCATCGGGCTCGTTAGCAGTCGATGGAACAGACTCCATTCAAGCTCTGTCCCGGGTGTCGTGCCAGGTTTCCGCGCACCGACCTGCACGAAGTGTGCAACATCTGTTTTTCCCCGGAAATTGACAAGTAAGATTGCGACGCGTGCCGATCATCTCGATCGAAGAAGACGCTCCGTGACCGTCGGGCTTGACATCTCGAGATGCAACATCAAGGTGGCTCCGTACTGAACATCTTTAGCGAAGATTCTGACCAGGAAGAAACACAAGCTCAAGGAGCTGAGGAAGAAGAACACATCTCTGTGCCTGAGGCAGACACCGACATGGAAAAAGAGGAGCGAGTTACACCGGGTCAGCGTACCGTGAGTACAGAAGCCCCCTTGCCCCAACAACACAACCTAAAAGGCTCTGGTCCTCTGGTCCTACCTCTACCTGCGGGCCAAGGTCGGCACCGAGAAAAAGTTTTGGCCCCCAGGCCAGGCGTCGAGACATAAGGAGAAGCTTTCTGGCTCTGGGTCGAGTTGGCCCCATGCCGGCGATGAACCAAAATCCTCTGCGCTGAAATCAAGCATGTTGTGGCCCACATGCCATCTTTATCAAAGACTAAATCTTAGGTACCCAAAAGTTTGGAGCTGAAACTTTCGACGCCAAAAATGGCGAGCAAAGACAAATACACTCCACCAAAAGAGTCTTGGTCTGATCTTCCACCTTCGGATCCGAAACAGAAAGAACTGGTTATAAACCCAGACACTGCTCCTGCCCCATTAAAATATCACTGGGCAGGGGTATACTCCCTGTACTTCTTAATTCCCAAGAAGGACGGCTCTTTCAGGCCTATACTTGACCTCAGAGAACTAAATCTATACATTTAGTCGGACCTCATTCACGTGGTCACGTTCCAGCAACTGCTCCCCGCTCCTTCAACAAGGCGACTTTCTGTCCACTCAGGTCTTAAAGGACGCCTATTTCCCTATCCCAATACAGCCTGCTCTCCGTAAGTACCTCAAGTTCGTAGTAGCTGGCCAGCACTATCCGTTCTAGATGCTTCCATTCAGAGTAACTACCACACCCAAGGTTTTCACCAAGTGCCTTGCAGTAGTTGCGGCTCATCTACGAAGACAACGCATTCACATTTTCCCATATTTGGACGACTGGCTCATAAAAGCCAGCTTGCAAAAAAGCTGTCTACATCACACTCACAAAATAGTGCAGTTGCTCCATTATCTTGGATTGACAGTAAATCTGTCCAAATCCCATTTACAACCATCCAACACACCGGCGTATCTGGGAGCCACAATAGATACACAAAAGTCTTTGGCCTACCCCAATCCGGCCAGAATGTGTAACATGCAAACTTTAGTCCCTTACGCAAGACTTCAAATGCGCCCCCTTCAGGAGTGCTTAGCACGTCAGTGGAAACAGGCTCAGAGTCTCTTATCAGATCTAATGTTGGCGGGCGGCTGCACCCATCGCTCTCTGCAGTGGTGGAATACACAAAGCCTTTCGAAAGGGCAGCCCTCCATCGACCCGGTTCTACAAATAGTGCTAACAGCAGACGCATCGCTCACTGGTTGGGGAGCTCATCTCCAGACGCATACAATTCAGGTCTTGTGGATCCTGTAGCAAAAGCAGCTTCACATAAATCATCTAGAGCTGCTAGTGATTTTTCAAGTGCCCAAAACGTTTCAAGTACATCTAGTACGCAAAGCTGTCTTGATCCATACAGACATGACCGCAATGAACTACATACAAAAACAGGGGGGGAGGCACTCTCTCCAGCTGTCACAACTAGCATAGACCATCCGGAGATGGGTTAAACGTCACAAAATATATCTCCTTGCAGAACACCTTCCAGGAGTAAACAATCAGATTGCAGATCTACTCAGTCGTCAAAGACAACAGATTCATGAATGAGAACTCCACCCTCAAGTTCTCCTCCCATTCTTCCAAATGTGGGGCTTTCCCGACATAGATCCGTTCGCCACAAACCTAAACGCAAAATGCCCAAGCTTTGCATCCATCCAGCCATGCGCACCCAAGGCCATGCAGTATGGATGAATTGGTCAGGGATATTTGCCTACGCTTTTCCGCTTCTCCCACTCATTCCATTAGTGGTTCAGAAGCTCAGACAGGTGTCCCTGACACTAATCATAGTTGCTCCCACATGGGCTTGGCAACCCTGGTTCACAACACTGTTAGAGCTCTCAGTAGTTCCTCACCAAAAACTACATCTCGCTCCCAATCTTCTCACTCAGAGCCATGGAGAGATAAGACATCCAGATCCCAGTCATCTCAATCTTGCGATCTGGCACCTGAAATCTTAGAGTTTAGCCACCTTAATCTCTGGCTAGACTGCATGAACATCATCAAAGAGGTTGGATGACCTCCCACAAGAGCATGCTATGCAGCAAAGTGGAAGCGATTTGTGATATACTGCAATAACAATCAAATCGATCCGCTGGACGCTTCAGTTCAAAACATCATTTGCTATGTATTAAATCGGCAGCGTTCCAATTTAGTGTACTCTTCCATACGCTGAGATCCTGCTACATACTTACAGAACATCTGTCTCTCTTTAAAGTGTCTGTCATTAAACCATTTATGGAGGGACTAAAAGTATCATTCCTCCAACACTTCCACCTACGCCAGTGTGGAATCTCAACATCGTCCTTACCAGACTAATGGGTTCACCCTTTGAGCCATTGCATAGATGAGAACTGCAATTTCTCACTTGGAAGGTAGCTTTCCTCATAGCTATCACATCACCAAGGAGAGTAGGTGAACTTCAGGCACTAACCAATGGTAATTTCTGCCTTTCATATCAACCAATCTGTTGAGTTGCCTGTGTTCTTCCATCAACCAGATTTTGTGGCAGAACGTGCTTTACACACTTTAGATGTGAAAAGAGCACTACTTTACTATGTAGAAAGGACAAAACCTTTCCGAAAGACAAAACAATTGTTTGTCGCTTTTGCGCCACTACATAAAGGTAATCCTATATCAAAATCACGCATTGCAAGATGGATAGTCAAGTGCATTCAGACATGCTATGCAAAGGCGAAACGAACACTGACAATTCCCCCTAGAGCACACTCCACACGCAAACTAGGGGCCTCTATGGCATTCTTAGGGGATATACCCATAGATGACATCTGCAATGCTGCAACATGGTCTACACCTCACACATTCACAAAACACTATTGTGATGTATTTACTATGGGTACTGTATCGATCCCCCTATTTCTGACCCTTGTCTGGTTAATAATTAACTAGCAGCCATACAACTGCACAAAAATCCGTTATCTGATTAGCCATACAACGGCACAGAAGCCCGTTATCTGATTAGGTCATAGCGCATGCCATCTCATTAGGCAAGCACTATTTCTCCAGCCCCCTAATAGGCATACGGTGTTCTCAAAACAAATCAAACCTACAGCGACCTGGGAAATCCCCGTAGCAATTGTTTTGATTTAGCCGAGAACTTCAGTAAAGAATGTGCGAACGATCAGTTCGTATGACATCCTTATTGACGTATTTATGTCCATCCTTACGTCAATCTCGGCACCTTTCAGGTATAAATAATACCGACATTGCCTTAAGCAAACACACGAGGTGGTGACAAGATTGGAGCAGCGAGACTTGCCGAGGAGCCCAGCTGACAGCGAAGCCCACAGACGCTGCCCCTCCTTTCTGACGCGCTGAGAGAGAGACGCTGCCTTTTCTCCTGCCGAGAAATCCAGCTCCGGCGCTTCCAGCCGCCCTTGCAGGCAGCTGGGATATCAAGCCCTGAGATAGAGATACCAGCCCTCCAGCCTTCTAAATCCCAGGTACTGAACTGAATAACCCCTTGCAGAGAATTCTTGAAGCAGACTCTTGGCAAACTTAACTTAAACTGCTACTTATCTACTCCCGCCCACGTATTAGGCTTAGGTCAGGTACATTGGGGTAGGCGTAGTTAGAAGCACCAGTTGAGTACGATTAGTCAATGTATATATGTATGTATCTATTTTATCAATTTTAAGTATCATATGGCTAAGAAACCATATTAATGCTTTTACAGTATTATTTTATAATTCTGTTTTTACTGTATGCACTCTACTTAACAATAAGTATTGCAATAATAGCGATTCATTTCTCTTGTATGAGAAAAGAGACTGATCAATAAATAACATCTTTTATTGAACACGCCCGTCTCTTCCTTTTCTCTACAATCTGGTGAAACTAAGAATGCACTGAACTGACTGAGTAAAATAAAGTTGTCTTTTGTTTTCACACGACTCTAGAGATACACTCTTGATTAGGGGAGAGCAAAGTTGTCATGTTCTATGGTTGTCAGAAACTAAATCCCTTCTTGTCTATCCAGGGAGGTTAAACTCCTCCTTGTCTATTCGAGAAAGTTTCTAGTGAACTCTGAGCTAGCTGGCAAACACTAAACTTTAAGTCTAATATCGTCAGTAGAAGACCTAGTTAACCTCTGTCCTACGTCTATACTATTGAAGATATTATTCCAATGCGCAGAGCCTATTGGGATAATAGGAACTACACTACATGGCGCCCAACGCTTTGGATAGGCGATAAATCTAACGTAAGACATTAGAGTAACTCAGTCGTGCTTTTTCACACAGACCCCTTTTTCCCCATAATACTCCAAAGACGTCTGGAGTGGGTGAAAGGTTATATCCGCCAAACTTCGTAGGAGGAGACTCCTATGTATGATTCTTGGTTTATTCAACGTTGAAGGATACACTGTTCCAAAATATTGTGCATCTAATCTTTGTTTCCATAGAAACCTGATCTGCAAATAAAAAAATAACCTTCTTGACAGTAGAATGTCAGAAACTGAAGAAGAAAGGGAGACAGCTAGAATAGCAGCTCAACTCCTAGCGGATGACAATAGTCTCCTACAGCAAGACCCGGATGCAATACTCATCCCGGTCAACGTAAGAAAATCTATAACTTTAAAACTTAACGAAAATGGGCTGACACCGAGAGGTGGTACAGTCATATTCGTAATTGAGGCACACGAATATCGGCAGACAGAGGTATTCTATTCATGGATAAACTTTCCAGAAGCAAACGCTGTAACAAAGGACTTCCACTATTAAAAATAGAGGAACCTCCTAATGAGTACACTCCTTTCGAGGAGGTGGAAATACCACTCAAATACCAAGAGCACCTGCTCTGGTTTAATGGCGCCCTAAAACATAATAATCACATCACCAGGCTCGGTCCACTAGGTAGACCAGGAGCAACGTGGCCGGTCCTAGCCGGATACACACCACATCCAGACATTGAAGAAATGCCTGCACCAGATCTTTTAGCACAGCTAAAACAATTAATTAAAATACATAGACAATTTTTTTTTAGGCCCAACCATAGCACCGAATCAGCCCTCTTGTCAGTGACAGATAACATCAGAATGTCACTTGACAAGGGGAGCTCAGTGATTCTGGTGCTATTGGATTTGTCCGCTGCCTTCGAGACGGTGTCGCACAAAATCCTTCTCGACCGCTTGAAAGGAGTGGGGGTAAAAGGGACCGCCCTTGCGTGGCTTGATAGCTTTCTTGCAGATAGACAACAGGGTGTCAAATTAGGCTCCCACAAATCTATCTGTAGGCAGCTCACTAAGGGAGTGCCACAGGGCTCATGCCTGAGCCCCACGTTATTCAACGTATATGTGGCCCCCTTAGCGGAAATTATAAGATCTTACGGGTTCTCCCCAATCTCCTACGCTGACGACACTCAGCTGTTATTTCCCTTCCAAACTATTACACCTGCAGTCATGCAATCCTTTCAAAATGGAATGAGAGCCGTGGCAGGTTGGATGGCCCAGAACTTCCTCCAATGCAACGTGACTAAAACCGAAGTCATGTTGTTTGGAGGGGCCACCCTGCTTTGGTCCCCGGATTGGTGGCCACTTGAGCTAGGACCTGTTCCTGCGCCCAAACAGACCATCAAAAACTTGGGAGTACGCCTGGACCAAACACTGATTTTAAAAGACCATGTCAGTCAAGTCACGGGAACATGTTTCCGAATAATTGGTCTCTTACGGCGCATTTTCCCCTTCCTGCCAGACATCCACAGGAAAACGCTGGTACAGGCACTAGTACTCGGGCGGATAGACTATTGCAATGGTCTACTCATCTCCGCTAATCAAGAACAACTATGCAGACTGCAGGTGGTACAGAACACCGCTGCTAGACTCATTTTGAATGCCCCCCCCCGTACCCCGTCACGCCCCCTCCTTTCCCACCTTCACTGGCTTCCAGTGCAACAACGGGTCAATTTCAAACTTTGCTGCATAATGCATAAATGCATCTATGGGTCCGGTCCTAAATATTTAAAAGACATTTTTGCTCTTTACTCTCCTGGACGTGCTCTGCGCTCCAGCAACACCATGTTGATGCATGTACCTAAAGTCACCAGAGCGAGACAAGGTGGCCGAGCACCCTCTTTTAAAGGCCCCCTGTTATGGAACTCCCTCCCACCACAACTGAGATACATCTCTAATCTACTCTCTTTTAGAAAAAAATAAAAAACATTCCTATTTACCCAAGATTAACTCACTTTGCCCCTCATTCTGCCATCCCCCTCAATAAGCATTCGACTCATACAGAAGCTACGCGCGGAGATACCCCTTCGGGGCTGATTCAGGCGCGCTACAAGAATATAAATAAATAAAATAAATTAGTGCAATATGTAATGCGGACTTCAACAGTCCAACCATCGATTCAAATTCCACAGCTGATCCCTCATCAGGGGAACACAAATAAAATTACACCACAGAACATACAGTCCTGTCTAGGTAAAGTACCCGCAAAACGGGAACAAATTCCATTCTGGTTAGCACAAAAAATCACTCAAATAGAGGCAGTGTTCCCTGATACCACCTCTGTTGAGAAACACAGAATTCTGACTATCTGTCTTCCAATGGGAATCGCACCACATGTGGAGGACTGTGACACTTGGGGTACGGTCTTTGCTTCCATTTACACAAAAAACACATGGTGTCCCATCCATGTCAGTAATACCAGATGTGCTAAAACAAATTCAAGATGAATACGGTCCAGAACCTGCTTTAAATCTTGGTATGAAACTACTAAAAGACTTCAAGCAGGTCTCGGCAATATTATTAGCCAATATAAAGGGAGAAGCAGCAAATGTGGCGATCCGCCAGAGGTTGAAAGAAACAGATATAGCAGACCAATCATTTGAACTTGCCAGAATCATAGAAAAATCCTATGAAGAACTAGGAAGAGATAGTTTGGGTGGGAAACCAGTGAAACCCCAACTAATAGAAAATCCTGAAAAGGTATTTATTAAAAATAATTTAAACACTTCAAAGAAGATCTGGGATGGAAATAAACAATCCACTCCCAAAGAAAAAAGATTCCAGTCCAGAGGAAGGTCTCCTTGGCGGAGAGAAAGATCTCCGGACCAAGGACACAAGTCTCCCCAGAGGGAGCCCTCTGAGAAAAAATACAACCTTAGAAATAGGGATAATCTGAAGAAACCTGATAGATATTAAGATATTGATACACGTCCCTCTCGATCTTTTCAGACTTCCTCGCAGAAATCGGAAAGAAGAGGACGGTCAGAACACAGGGAAGAGCACGTCAAGTCCAAAGACAAGGAACCTGCTCATCAAAATAAAAAATTACAGTTTCCAAAAAAGAAGGTAGCCAGTATTAAAGTAATCAACCATGCCGAGAATACTGAGGACACAGCTGAAAAACGGAGAATGGGCTCAGACAATGCTAGACAGCGCAGCAGAAGTGAGCATAGCTCGCAAGATCCTTATGACTCATCTGGAGACAGTGGACACGAATGAATACATTCAGGTGGAAACTGCAGATACCAGAGTTAGCAAACCTCATAAAATATATGAAATAACATTGCGTATAGAGGGGGATAAGACTAGGAAAATAAGGGGTCTCTTTTGGGATAATCTCTCCAAGGGCTATGACATCCTTCTAGCTGAAAGAGACTGGCCACCAGAGTTTGTCAGGGAGTGCCCTCATGGCGAAGAAATAATTATGCCTGCCTTCTCAAATCATATTCCAATTCATAAAAAATATACACTTGCAAGAAAGTGGGCAGTAGCCCAAGCTCCTGCATTATATAAAAACCATGTGGGATGGGATGAGGACTCTCCTCCTCACAAAATCCAGTTAAAATCACAACCTACTGCACAGAGGCAGTACCCAATTAAGCAAGAAGCTAAAAAACGGGTAAAAGAGATCCTAGATCAACTTGAATACCAGGGGGTGATTGAAACTTGCACCTCACAAATGAATAATCCTTTGTTTCCTGTCTCCAAACCAGATAATTCATATCGTCTTGTTTTGGACTACAGACACCTTAACTCATGTTGCAAAACCTTTGCAGTACAAAACTCGCATAGTGCTGCACTAATGAATAACATAGTGCGCAAAAAAATTAACATTAGACATCTCTAATGGATTCTTCTGTCAAAATATAGCACCAGAGAGCAGATATTTGACCGCGTTCTCAATAAATGGCGCGCAAAAAAATTTCTGTTGTTTGCCCCAGGGGTTCAAGAACAGCCCAGGATTATTTTCAGCAAGAGTAACAGTTACTACAAATATATGATGATGAGGCATTATCTTATGTCGATGACATCTATCTAACAGATGATGACTTGGATACTCACTTGAAGAGGGTGAACACCATAATACTTGGGTTCGCAGCAGAGGGTTACAAATTCAACTTTAAAAAATCAAGAATTGCCCATCTAACTGTCCTGTTTTTAGGATATGAACTATCAAGTGAAGGCAAAAGCCTGGCTGACAATTTCCTAGAGAAATGTGCGGTAATCCAAGCACCTAGAACACTAAAAAACTTACAATCAATTCTAGGTTTCCTAAATTTCGGAAGAACTTACATTATAAATTATGCAGAGAGAGTTAAACCTCTCTATGATCTTATAAAACCAGATTTTAAAAGAATCAATTGGACTCAAAAACACACAGAAATTTTGAGATCTTTACAAACAGATATGTTAGTTAAAACAAAATTACAAACACGTGATAACACACGCAACCTTGTGATTCGAGTCATCCCAGGAAGATGCGGATTCACATACCTGACCTCTAATGAGGGAGAGAAGGTACCAATTGCATACAAATCACATTTGTACACAGAAGCTGAAAAAAGGTTCAGCATTAAGGAAAACATTGTTCATGCGGTTCAAACAGCTGTAGCAAAAGAAAAATACCAAGCCGACGGTAGACAGGTTACAGTCAGAACAGCAGAATCAGCTTTTGAGGCATTAACAACACCATGCAATTTACCGACAACGGCACTGAATCCAGAATGGATACAATGGGTAAATTCTGTTGCTACAGACAAGGTAAAATACTATTTTGACCCGGAAATGAAAGAATTAAAATATCTAGAATATGAGAGAGAATACCCTCTGCCAATCGACATTCTGCCTTTACGACAGTACGCCTGTGTAATATATACAGACGGTCATGCTCAACCCTCAGTCTGGGGAGAGCTGGCTAACAACGCCACATGCGAAATTGTAAAAGACGTGTGGCGCGGAGGTAAATTGAGACCTCTATTTACAAAAACACACTCAGTGGAAAATAATTCAGAACAACAAACTGAAATAATAGCGTTAAAAATGGCGCTAGATAATGCCGATCGCGAATTCCCGACACTTATAGTGTGCGATTCGTATTACTGCATCAAATCATACAATAACGATTTACAGAAATGGATTCAAAACGGTTACAAAGATGACACAGGTGCAACAATAAAGCAAAAAGTGCTTTGGGAACAAGTAGTTCTTTTACAGAAAGAACTACCAAAAACTCACGTGATACATTTACTGAGTCATCAGCGTGATGGCGTTCACGTTGCAGGGAATTCATTGGCTGAGACAGCCACAGCGGTAGCAACTGAATCGGCTTCCGTAGCTACAAAAAAGCGTGCAGTAAAATACATTGACGGTGAAACTGTGCTGGCAGTAAAAACGTCATCAAAAGGCGACTGCTCAGCGCTACCGATCAATTATCCACTCAGTTATACATACATAATCGATGCAAACTCAGTCCCTTTTGCTCGAATCCCTGGAGTGGGGGATAGAGTAATTCCAAACACGGACAAGAGAGTCTTGTTAATAGTAGACGCACATATTGGCGAGGGTCTAAGACATCGCACAATTAAAGATTCTCTAGCAGAATTACAAACCACATACTGGTGGCCAGGAATGAGTCTGGACCAACACCTATTCGCGAGGAACTGTCCAAACTGCAACAGAGATCGCAGTGGTGAACGAAACGGTATATTCCCACGGCTTTTCGCTCAATAAGGAATAGGTTACCAACATAAACACACCCAGTATGAATAATGCGTCATATTAACATGTAGAGACTATTTTCACTTATAATGTAGACCCCAACTTTCGGCTGACGTCGGAACTGTTATACAAAGATTGGCGAGTCTATAATGGCATATACGCTAGAAGCAAGTTACGTTCTGACCAAAATCTTTCCTTTAGCTCTAAAACAGCTTATGGGGGGTGCCTGGCCAGAATGAACATTGCATTGCGGGACTCTTCTCACTTCCTTCCTGAGGGAAACGGGATGGTGTAAAGAAAAAACCAAGGCATAAAGCAATCTATAACAGCAAAGGTATTAGGTTCGGGAGCTGGGTGGGTCAAACATTTAATAAGTGTCCAACGTAGTCTAAATAACCTGCCAAGAAATTCTCTGAGAGGTCTCAGTCCGTACGAACTATTGTTTGGGACTAGAATGTTAGTCCAGGACTTAGATAGTCAGACTTCAGTGGTTAAAGAAAAATGCTTTGATATCAAAGATCGCTTGGCTATTTTACAGGACTTAAATGAAACAAGAAGAGACCTGAGCAACATAAAGTTGAAACAACTGCCAACAACCACTGAAGAAAAACCACCTGTCCCAGCAAGACCTGTCTGGATTCCAAAAGTCGGGGATCTGGTCAGAGAGAAGATCGCGGTAAAGAAGGAATTTGGGCCTTCTTACAGAAAAGCAGTTCCTGTCTTGTCTATCAACGGGACAAGATCAGTAGTACTACCGCCCCTTGCTGGTAAAAAGGAGAACCAAGTCATATCCATCGACCTGGTTAAACCACAATCATGTGGCCGATAACAAATAGTAGGCCAAGTGGACTCCCAAGAAGTAGCAGAACCCCAAAGTTTGCTACATCCACAGAGGTTCAAACTGAAAGACTGATCACATTTGAAAAATCTACAGTGAAACAACAAGGACTATGCAACAAAGCAATGGAACTTGAACCTCTTAAACCCCAAATCAAAGCTTTTCATCAAGAAACACCGACCTACGATGATGTAACTACAGACTTTTCTAATGAAACAAAGCAAAATCCAAAAGCAAAAAGTAATCCAGAAGCAATTGGAACAATTGACAGAACGGCATCCGGCTACTTCATCAACTTCGATGATTTTTCTGAAGATCCAAGTGAACCAGAAGTACAGCCATCAACAAAAACTTTTAAAGACAAAGCAAAGGAACTTTTTCTTCAACTAAAGGGAACCTATCTGACTTCTCCATGGATTGAAATTTGGGTGACATTAGGTGCATTTGTCCTCATACTTTGGCTCATCATGGTACTATGCTTGGGACATTTCATTGAGGGAAAATATGCTAAAATGGACACAGCAAGCCAGAAAATCAACTTGGTCCTTAAACCACACACATCTTCACACGTCAAGAAAAGAGAACTTTCTTCAGTGAACTTCACAGCCAATCCTATACCAGTATAGTATCCACATCAATTTAAGATCTCGTTAAGTGACTTTGTAAAACCAAGCACATTTGCTGATGATTGGGACTTTGAAAGTATTAATGATATGATGTCTGACCTAGTAATGTCTGCTAAATTTACAGAACATGATTATTTGCAGGGTTCGTCTAATTATGATCAAATGTTCTGCTACAACCACTATGGTAACCATTATCTCCATAAATCTGCACAACCTAGAAATTTTTTAAAATATAACCAATGGGAACATTGTGCTACTCCTCCGAAGGGTAGTTCTAAAACATTTTATGATAAATATTCATATTTTTCAGGGTTTAACACAAGTAATACAGAAACATTTTATTTCAAATTGTCGAATAAGACAGGTATGAAGACCATGCTTACAAACACGAAATTGATATATTCAGATTCATTTTTTGAGCAAATGAATACATTTGGTTTTGATTTCTGGAACAATAACATTGAAACAAAAACTGTTTGGGGTACAAAAGATTGGCAAGTACAAGGTATAGAATCATTGTTCAGAGCCTGCATGATCCCAGAACAAATTATATTTTTGAATGGCACTATTCAACAAACTACCTGTCTTGGCTTAGCCAAAATCAAAGACTTAAACAAACCGTCTATTCCAAAGCCAACAACGAACAGTAATAGCTCTATAGATGTTGAAATAGACGTGAACCATATTTTAAACCAAAACAGAACACATCCTGATTGGAAACAATGGTTGATCTGGCCCACAGACACAAATAACTGTCAAGACAGATTCCTGAACAAAATACAGGGGTTCAAATTGACCAGGCCAGACCCTATATATTCCCAAAGACAACATCCAGGGATAGTAACTACTTACAGTGTGGGCAAGCTCTGCCTTCAATGGCTACAAACATCCACACTGGCAGAAATTAAGCAACACCTAACTTTACTACAAGAGGGTGCTGACTTGCGTGATTTCATTATGGGACCACGCAAACAGCGTCAAAAACGTTTCATAGCGGCCTCTATATATGCAGCTTACAATGAAGCTTGGAAAGAAACTCAAATTGAGACAGCAGAAAAACTACGGGAAATTGACCGTATTAATTTAGAATAATCACTTTCTGTTGTGGACAATGGGTTAATGGCTCTGTCCTCCAGAATATATTCACTGGACAGTATTGTCTCTTCAGCAATCGATATAATATCGCAAGACTTACTGATGTTACAACACGGTCAGTCCCAAATGCGTTCTATTGTACAACTTGGCTGGACGTTACAAAATCTGCGTTCAGGCTATGTGCCTTGGCGTTTAATCAACACAACGTCACTATTTAATATCTTTAACCTTACTGATAAACAAATCAGTTTGGCACAGAAGGGTGCTGACTATACAATTCTGAGCATTGAAAAACTTGAGAGATTACCATTGACATGTCAGAACGACCTGTTATTGAATGGATAATACATGGGATAATTAATATCCCGATAACAACTTTCCAGTTTCAATACTGCCAAAAATATATACAGGCAGGCCAGTATGAAAGGTTGGGTAAAGGGTACATTAAGTCAACATGGAACCTGCCCTATACACACACATGTGTTAGTAATAAAGGCCAGAATGTGTTTCTTAGTGGCAATAATTGTGCAAGGTCACTAAGCGGCACACTTCTGTGTCAGGGTATTAGTTTGCATGGAGCCTGTGAAGGGACTACAAATAACCTTTCATGTCACCAGCTAGGCACACCTGCAACACAAATAGAACCATTCTTTAGGAGACTCTCGAACGGGAGTTACATTCTAATTGTAGATCGCAGATGTTGCAGTCTGCTGCCCGGAAAACCTTATCTCATAACCGTGACTACGAAGGTCATGTGCTTAGAACGAGTATTGTTCCCAAACGATGCTCGAGACAGGGAGGCAAGGTTATGGCCCAGTTTGAAAATTTCTTCTATTCGAATTGATACTTTAAGCAGAATGAAGACTGTGCTCCTACAGACGCCAACCCGGTTAACGTCATCTAAAGAAACGTATGATCTCCAAGTTGCAAGGACAACTGCAGAGATTCATTCACTGTTATCAACCAATTCCCCCATACATTTCGCAGAAATACTGAGCGAAATCTTAAATATTTCTGATACAAGTGGAATCTCGAGTGTATTTAAGACAGTGTTTTCGGGAGCTTTAACCCCATTCAAAGCCATCCTGGGTATTTTTCCTGATTTTGTCCATTCCATCTTTGGCGGACTTCCTCTCCTTTTGGGACTAGTGGCAGGCATCCTATTTTTGATCCTGTTACTTCGCTATGGCAAACCACGTCACAGACAAGACACCAGCGACAATGGAAGAAACAATCCTAGCCATACGCTACAGGGACCGCATAACTAAAGTCCTTGGAATAGTCCGGCTTAGAGACCTGAACATGACTTGGTTTCTTTCATTTAGACCGATGTGGCAAAGTTGTGTTATGCCTGTATTAAGGTGCTTGCTATGCGGCGAAGAATGCGTGTTGGACACCTGTCTGACACTACAATCGGATGTGCCAATGGACGCAGAGACTTTGTTGGGTCCGGTAACGGCTCATGCATTGTACTGTCCCCAGCTGCTACCAATCCTGATGACGGCATTCGTGGAGACTTCACCACTATGATTGAAGGGTAGTGAAGTACAAGATGAAAGCAGCATCGATCAGGTACGACCTTCTGTCAGCTATGCTGATCGAAACATCAATGAAGGCAATCATGCTCATGAATGCATGTTAATACATTTTTCCGAGTTAGTGGAACTTTCGCAAGAAGCAGTTGACAGTTTTTTCGAAAGTCTCAACAATATGATGTTTTCACCAGAGCAGAAAGAATGACTTTTAACAAACTAGCACACGGCGTTCCCTACACCCTGAATTTGGCCTTCAACTTTGAAAATAAAGCAATAAGACATTTTCTCACCAGTTTTTACGGAGAGCGGGACATTTTTTTTTTCCATTTCCAAAAATATTTACGATTTTTTGGGACACTTATCTTCTGCTTAAAGTAAAACTATTCTTAGAGAACAAAATTTCTATTTTTAGCTACTCTAGAGACATTAGCTACCCTCTAGCATGTTCACAAGTATTTATGATTTTGTGATGAGATGGTCTCGAATTTTTTCTTCTGTATTAAGAGCCATTTCATGTGTAATTTCCGCATTTCGTTCATGCTGATTTCAAAATATGCGTATTAGATTTTACATTATTATACTGCTTGAAGTGCATATAGTAACTATACTCATCTTTTCGTGTATTTCGCATTTCCAATTTTCAAAATGCATTTGATTGTATTTTGGGGTGGTTCGGTATACACATGCACTACTAGTTTTGTTTACTATGCCTAGATTTGTAAATATGGACATAGATTACGTGGAGTGGGTGTGATGTATTTACTATGGGTACTGTATCGATCCCCCTATTTCTGACCCTTGTCTGGTTAATAATTAACTAGCAGCCATACAACGGCACAGAAGCCCGTTATCTGATTAGGTCATAGCGCATGCCATCTCATTAGGCAAGCACTATTTCTCCAGCCCCCTTATAGGCATACGGTGTTCTCAAAACAAATCAAACCTACAGCGACCTGGGAAATCCCCGTAGCAATTGTTTTGATTTAGCCGAGAACTTCAGTAAAGAATGTGCGAACAATCAGTTTGTATGACATCCTTATTGACGTATTTATGTCCATCCTTACGTCAATCTCGGCACCTTTCAGGTATAAATAATACCGACATTGCCTTAAGCAAACACACGAGGTGGTGACAAGATTGGAGCAGCGAGACTTGCCGAGGAGCCCAGCTGACAGCGAAGCCCACAGACGCTGCCCCTCCTTTCTGACGCGCTGAGAGAGAGACGCTGCCTTTTCTCCTGCCGAGAAATCCAGCTCCGGCGCTTCCAGCCGCCCTTGCAGGCAGCTGGGATATCAAGCCCTGAGATAGAGATACCAGCCCTCCAGCCTTCTAAATCCCAGGTACTGAACTGAATAACCCCTTGCAGAGAATTCTTGAAGCAGACTCTTGGCAAAGCAAACTTAACTTAAACTGCTACTTATCTACTCCCGCCCACGTATTAGGCTTAGGTCAGGTACATTGGGGTAGGCGTAGTTAGAAGCACCAGTTGAGTACAATTAGTCAATGTATATATGTATGTATCTATTTTATCAATTTTAAGTATCATATGGCTAAGAAACCATATCAATGCTTTTACAGTATTATTTTATAATTCTGTTTTTACTGTATGCACTCTACTTAACAATAAGTATTGCAATAATAGCGATTCATTTCTCTTGTATGAGAAAAGAGACTGATCAATAAATAACATCTTTTATTGAACACGCCCGTCTCTTCCTTTTCTCTACAATCTGGTGAAACTAAGAATGAACTGAACTGACTGAGTAAAATAAAGTTGTCTTTTGTTTTCACACGACTCTAGAGATACACTCTTGATTAGTGGAGAGCAACGTTGTCATGTTCTATGGTTGTCAGAAACTAAATCCCTTCTTGTCTATCCAGGGAGGTTAAACTCCTCCTTGTCTATTCGAGAAAGTTTCTAGTGAACTCTGAGCTAGCTGGGAAACACTAAACTTTAAGTCTAATATCGTCAGTAGAAGACCTAGTTAACCTCTGTCCTACGTCTATACTATTGAAGATATTATTCCAATGCGCAGAGCCTATTGGGATAATAGGAACTACACTACACTATTGTGTAGATGTGTTGGCAAGACAGCAAGCTAATGTGGGCCAAGCAGTTTTACATGCACTATTTCAGACTACTGCAACAGCTACAGGTTAGCCAGCACTTTGGGAGATACCTGCTATATATTCTATGCTAAACATGTGATCTACAGCTCACATGCCTCGAACATGCCTCGAACGGAAAATGCTACTTACCCAGTATGCATCTGTTCTTGGCATGTACAGCTGGAGATTCACATGCTCCGACCCGCCTCTCTGGGTACCTATAACTGTTGCAGTAATATTTTACTTAGATACATATATACATGGACATCTACTCTTACTAACTCCATTATCACCCTCTGCGGCAAACAATCAGAACAATGGAGCCGATGTCCATGCGTCCTATCACTGAAAGGAGGAGTCACCTACCTCGTGACTGGAAAAGACTTCTTCGGACAAAAACAAAGTGCAAACATCCGGACCCAACACTAGATGGCAGGCTATGCAAAGCATGTGAATCTACAGCTCTACATGCCAAGAACAGATGCATACTGGGAATGTAGCATTTTCCTTCCTTCATATAACACAAATTATAAAAAGCAACATTCCATTTGTCAACCAGTTTTCAGTTCCTAAATGGGAGAGACTCCAGTAGTTCCTATTTCTTTGTATGCAGGTCCTCCTTCTATTTATAAATGATCCAGCCAGAGAAAGACAAAGCACCAGAAAATATCAGTGCTCTCCTCTGAGGTCCCTGTTAAGTACAAGGGGGAAACACACTTAGAAATAACTCACAACTCAATATGACAGTACCATCATGTTCTAGTCCCAAAAAATATTGATTAGCTATCATTAACTAAAATAAATCAATCCTAAGGTTAGACAAAGAACTATATTTTTCTGATAAATATTATTCAGTCAATCCGTGTAGTAGGATGTAACAATGATTATCCTTCTTACCGGTTTAGATACTTCTCAACTTCATGTTCTTGACAGGATCTCATCATTCTGTAACTCTAGCTAGGAAATTTTACATTCTATTCCAGGACCGAAACTCAAGGATTTTGCAAGTTGAGAACTCCTTCAAAATCAGAGAAGCAATGTCACCCTCTGGTTTAAAATGAAAATTCTTAAATGTGGAATCCATTGATTTCAACATGCCTTCCAGTCTTTTTCTCACATGGAAAGCCTTGGAAGTTTTGGAATCTCTGCCTTCAGACTCCATGCAATGAGATCTGTGTCACAGCACCCCCCCCTCCTCCTTTCGGCACATGAATGCGTAAAATGCCTTTGTGTTCTGTATTCAGTCACTAGCACCTTCAGGTCTTTGGAGTTTTAATCCCCTACCATAATTCTGTTTGCTGCGACTGTATTCCTCCCTCACATGGATCTTGCTGTCTAGGAATAAGTGGCAATTTATTTTTATAGTTCCCCCAGATTTTGAGATTTCATATCACCCAGGTAATTGATGTTCTTGAAGGCAAATAACATTGTCAATTTTTTGAAGGATGCAACACAACTTTATCCTTGGCCTCTGTCTAGGCAAAAGTGCCAAAAATCATTGGCTAGTTCCACTATCCTCTGAGATATTGCATTACCCAAGTGCTTATGTACCTGGAGGCTATGTTGTTCATTTTAGGACACAACACACCCCCTTGTCTTAGATGTCCTTGGCCACTTCTAATAAACACAATGGAGCTGGATAGGAGATCTAGGAAGTTGATGTGGGGGTCTTCTCCTGATAACGTTCCTCCTACAGAAATATCCAGTTTGCACACCAAGCCATATGGCCTAAAAATAGATCCACAGTTGTCCCAAAGATTGATCTGGCATTCCAGGCCTCCATCTGTTTGAATTTCAGGTTTTATTTTACAACTGTTAATGCTGGTATTTGGCCTGAATGCAAGTACTTCAACTTTGACAGATATTGAAACTGGGGCACAGAAAGATAACATGATTTTCCTCTATCATGCTATTTGTTTTAGTGTCGAGAAGCTGGCATTAAAACTGAAATCTCCTGGCTCCACCACCAGAAATTGAAAGAGACAAGGATATACCTAACCCCTTTTACGTTTGTGATTCTTATACCTAAGATAAGTAGTGTTGGCTATCTGGCAGAAATATATGAAATTAGTTAATCTGGGATGCCGATTGGTTTTACTGGTGATCTCTTAGAGATGGACTTGCTTCCACAGTGATGCACAAACAATAATTGCGGAACTGTCTCAACCATCTAGACCACAAAATGTAGCTGAAAATTGGTAAAAACTAAGTAAATATTTTAGAGCATTGCTTGATGTGCATTCATATCACATTAAAGAACAATGTTTCAAATGCAGTTAAGGATTTGCTACATATTTCCAAAATTCTGTCCTTTAGCTCCCATTTCTCTCCCTTTTGTTAGCAATGCAGGATTGCCTAATACCCATATTGCACCATTCCACATAACTATCAGTTATGATATCTATCCAGTGTAAATACTAGTCTTAACAATAGCCACATTATGAAATATAAATTCCTCAGAATGTTCTTATATGTGCTCGTCTGCACACAATAAAATTAGCTGCACTGTTCTTGCATTTTTGATTTAACATCTGTTGAGCTTGGAAAATGTTACTCACAATTGTATTTGAGTGGAGAGTATTGAGGATATGAGACAAGTTATCCACATTCTTGCTGCATCTAGTACATGATGAGGTGGATTTTACTTTTGATTTTAACAGGTCAAAAGTTACTTTGTAATAACTACATTTAACAAAATTCTGATGCTGTTGCTATTTTGAGGGTTAGGTTGCCTTCAGTATTGCACAAGAACATGACAAGCTTCTTTTGTTAATAATATTTTCCAGATCATTTATTCAGTTTTCAATTACTGTATAAATCCTATTCAATTAGAGCAAAAATGAATCTAGCACCTCGCTGTGATGATTTGAAATGGCACTTAATAAATATGGCAACAAGAAGGCAAACATCACTATCTGAAGAAATGCGCAGGGGACAATTTGTATTCCATGATTTATAATGTTATCTATGCCACAAATAACTTTGAATTCCCTTTATTAGCCCAAAATGTGGTACACACAGCATTAGAAGTTATATGCAACAAGTTAGTGGAGATGCTTGTTGTGATCTAGGAATACCAAGTTGTATGGGCATGAGACTCCATTTGTGGGAAATTGCACGGACCATTTTATACCTTCATTTTCTTGGTGTCTTTTCCATTTAATCAGTAAGGATTGATTCCCAATCCATCCTGTTAGCTGCGGATTGAGCAGGAGAGTGGTATTCAGACTTCCTGAGCATCTCCCGTCTGCCTTTTCGGGAGGAGTTTCTGTCGCAGCAACAGGACAGGACAAGGTTCTGCACACGATTCTACGTAACTTATACCTACATATTTGGAGATTGAGTAGGACCAGCTGAGCAGGTTTATTGTATCTGCATAAGTAGTGGATGTTATCCTTGTGACTCGGTACCCACCTACCAAGTCCATTTATTCTAGTTGTTGGGACAAATTTGTGGTCTAGAGCGGAGGCTGTTGGGTTGATGTTTGCTTGTTTTGTCACTTGCCCAAGCAGGTTTTCTGTGGTCCCCGTTAAAGCTTATTTGTTGACCCTTTCTGTTTTTGCCTGACCAACGTTTAATATTCAAGTCAACTGTTCTGATGCATTTCTTAAGAGGACGGATGGACTCCCTCCTGAGCCCTTTGTAATGACTCATTGGGGTCTTAACTTGGGCCTTGCTTGATGTGCATGCCTTCAAGCCTCTGCATAATTGTTCTTTGAGATTGCTGACAATTAAAACCGTATTCCTCATCACAATTACTTCAAAATGCCATTTCACTGAGCCGCAGGCACTGTTAGGAGAGCCTCCATCTACCATCTTCTTCCCTGACAAGTTGATGCAAAAGACTTGGCTTTGTTTCTGTCAAAAGTAGTGTCATCTTAGCATGAGAGGTAATGCATGACTCTTCCTCCTTGTACTCTACCCCTCTTACCTCCACAGACAGGGAGAGGCTTCACCCATTTTCAACTGAAAAGAGCCCTTTGTTTTTCACAGCAAATGCACTAAGAATGATCTTATGGATGAATACATTTTTAGGTCTCGCCTAGGCAGTACTTGCGCTGCTCTTCGAGACATGCTGTATTCAGGATATATGAATAAAGCACTGCCTACTTCCCGCTCATCTTTTTAATTGGCTCATGTACCTGTCCTTTGTAAATGGTTGCTTTTCATTGGTTATTAGGCTTTGTAGTCCCTTCTTATTAACTCTGTCTCTTTTTTTAGCCTCCCATGAGGACACACCCTATTACATGTGTTGTTACACCCTAGGTTTTAATTACAACCTCAAGGCACTATTTTCTTAAAGGCCTTCAGACAGGACACTCACTTGATCCTAAACAAGGTTAGCAGCGATTACTGTACTGGCTAGCACATCTCGCATTTATATTAGACGTCTATAAATTTCCCTTCATCAGCTCCACATAAGAGTACAACCTAATCTGGAATTAATATAATAATTATTTTGTCACATTTTAAAGATACTAATTGTATATATTGATGTGCTGTGGCACGGTTTTCCATACAATGCATTATGGGTAGGATGGATTTACCATTTCTTCAAAGTTTATGATGCTCACTAGGGACATCTAGGAGCAGCTTGCGGTACTGCACCTACACATCTCACATTTATATTAAACCTTCTATAAATTACCCTTCATCAGCTCCACATAGAGTACAACTTAATCTGGAATTAATATAATTTTGTCACATTTCAAAGCTATTAATTGTATATATGGGCATAGCAAGTATGAGCTATTGGCGTTCCATTATATTTTGCAACACCAATACCTCAAACTATCAGTAATGCGAGACCTGTTGCATTGCAAATGCTCGTTATTGAGTTTGCTGGGGCGTAGAAAGGAAGAGGGGTCAAAAATCAGACCTTGTCCAGATGGATAGTTCCATGCATAAAAACAGGCAATGCCCTGGCCAGCAAGGAGCCTTCTGAAGGCCTTCGGGCCCCTTCTACTAGAGCCAGTTCTATCACTATAGCGCTGTTGAGGATTGTTCTAGTATTGGACACCTTCCATGCAGCCCTTTGGGTGTCAGTCTTTATCTTCTCCAGGAACTACTGACTAGATTCTCAGTTCTGCAGAGTGGACTATTTCACCTGCTTAATTCCGCAGGACCTCCTGCTGTAAGGTCAACTCCTCAGACCCTCTTCCTTTTATAATGTAATAGGTGAGGAATCGACGGTTAACTGCATCCTTGATAAGAACCAGTTACAGAGGATTCAGATAAGGCGGCAAGTTTGAAATATACTATGGCTGTTCCACGTCTGAGCCAGTGGAAAAGTTGCTAAGTAAACTGACATTGCTGATTCAATGCCTGTACTGTCACAGCTGGTGTGGTATAACTGCAGAGTCTGATGGTGTCACCAGTCCGTGCTTGGGCGAATTGTCTTGAGAAGTTCCAGATACAATCATGCACACTGTGGGGGAATTGAAAAGGTGAGGAATTTGTGGTTAAATGTAGTATCCACTAAAAAGAGTGTTAAGAAGGTAAGTAACTTGTTTGCTGGCATGCCCTTCTAGGTTCCTGCCTTCCCCCTTTCTAAGTCACTGGATAGCACTCAACAATTGTTTCTAAAGTTCACAGTCCTCCCATATTGATGCATGTGTACACTGTATCTTTGTTAGTCTTTTGCAGACCGACCAACTTTTTCCATTGTAAATTGGGTACTGGCGCTTTAGGAAATAGGTCATTCAAAATGCATGACCTGGTCCAATTGGGCACTATTCTTAATTCCTTTAATTGATGTACAATATTTCGAAAAAAGTTTTCTTTTTTTCTTTTTTTCAAATGACTCCCCTATCTCAAAAGTTCACGGGGTAAAGAGTACATCAAAAATAATGCCAAATTTAAAATAAGCCATAGTTCCTTATCAGACAGTCATAACCTTTAAACACCATACTGCACAGGGGGGGCTTTAGGAAATAGGACCAGACCCTAAGAATAGACGCAACAACACGGACCTGACCAAAATTACTGGTGTCTCTTATATTGCCTTGTTGTGCCGGTGCATGCTCCAGCTGAAGAAGCAGCGTTGGTACATCCACAGGCAGCATCTTTCCAGGGCCTCTTGGTGTTGGATGCTAATTCATTGCTGAGTCTTTCTTGGGGCAATTAAGGAAACACCACTCAAAAGTAAGAGCCCACTTCAGGCTTTCGTGTTGATCAACAGAGGTCAAGAAAATCCACCAAAGTGGAATGCCATTTTGTTAAAGCGCCCACCTTCTCTAGGCCTTTAAGGCTCCTGTGAGGGTGACTAACGACATGTGGTCACAGTTCTTCAGCCTCATCACTATCACAGGCCCTTAGTATGTTTGCGACCATAGTATATGATTGCCGCAATCGTTAAGCTGGCATTGACACTTTAACTAAATGGCACGCCAAAGGAGCCGCAGGGTCACCAGCCCTCAAAACCCATCCAGGCAATTCAGGTCCTTCCACAGATTGCAGTACAGCTTTCTGCACCTCCTTCTTCAGCTCCTAGCAGTCCTTTTTCCATGGCAGCATATTCTTTGTGCAAAGGAACCTCCAGCAGTCCATCACCCTCAACAATTTTTGCTCCGTCTCACCGTGCAAATGAGGAAGAGAGACTCCATAATTTGGACCCCAAATGAGCCATAACCTTCTACATTGATCGCATCAAAGAACATCAGGAGGATGACCAGCTCTTTGTGGAATTCTCTGGGACAAAGAAAAGAAGGTGTGTAGAAAAGGACTTTGTCACAGTGGGTAGTTCGTTGCATTAAGACCCGCTACGCACTGGCCAAGAAGTGGCTCCCAGAGGCACTGAAGGCTCATTTCTCCAGAGACAAGGCTGCTACTACTTCTTTGTACTTGTTCTGGACATCTGTCATGCTGTACAATGGGCGTCTGTACATATTTTCATGAGGCACTACTGCCTTGACAATCGAGCTGGACCAGTACTGATTTGCATATGGCAAGTCTGTGCAGAGTGAAATATAGGCCAGGAGCGATCAACAGTGGCTGAGATTAATTCAAGCATTCCTTCCATCACCATGTTATTGATATTCTAGGCACACCTCACGGAGGAGTCGCAATCCTTAATGGCAGGGTTTGCAATTCAGGAAAAAATCCTCTTTTTTGTGGCATTGTTTGACCGATGCGCATTAATTTAGTTCTCTTCTGTTATGGCACAGATAACACTGATAGAAAATTCTCCTTGAATTTGTATTGGTTTCCAAAAACATTGGCTCAAATGTTACCATTATGTTCGTGTTCTTATGAAATTAAAGCTTACTTTGACCTCAGTTGTGGATGTTTTTGTCTTTAACTTGAGATTTCATTCATTTTATTTCTAGAAAAAAATTGTTCTTACCTCAATTGCTAAACATGCGTCACATCAAAAGCATAACCTGTATCCATGTGTTTCTCCGTTTCCCTGCATTTTAGAAGCGGCACGCTTTACGTTGTTACTGTCAAGCAATGCAAGTTTACAAAGGAAAAGGCTGGTGTCTAGCAGAAGATCACATTAACTTCACCATTGGACGTCAGTCATTTACACTTAGGCAACTGGACAATGCGGTATCCGCCTTCCGGCACATACTGATCAATGATAGCAAACAGCCAGCAGCTCAACAGGGTGCATTTCTCAGAGAGTATCTTTTTGTTTACAAGGTAAGAGGAGATGTTATTGTTTTAACAATGGCACAAAGCACAAATTGTCAAATCTCTCAAATGCTGTATACCTCTTTGCAATTGAGAGGTTATTCTTTTTTATATATTAATATGAGAAGCATCAGTGATGCAAATGTGGTAGCTATTGAATGTTTTACATGTACAGAGTTGCAGTTAAGGGGGGTCATCATCACGAAAGTGCTGACTGATTTTTATCAAGCACAGGCAAAACCAATAGGTCTCGGCTTTGCGACTCTCCGCTAGCTTTTTCGTTTGGCTTTTAACACTCTTTCCTGCCGTACTCCAGTCTAAGTGTCAACTGGCAAAAACTTAGCATTTTCCTCACGTTGGCAGCAGGCTTGAGAACTCTACAGTGGAAATCCAGGTGCTTACCCTATCTTGGGATGCAGCTATATCACGATTCTATAGATCTACTGGAGGGGAATTTTTATTGCAGGCCATTCTAACGTTCCACTCCAGTATTGATTTTTGGAAAACCCTGTTGATGGCTTTGTTGAATATGGTAGCTCTCCCCGCATGTTGTATTTTTGGGGGTATTGCCTGTCTGGATCCCTTGGGTGACATTTCGGGACATCAATACACTTGTTACTGGATTTTTGTCGGGTGCGGGCCAGAGATGAGTAGCGTTGACCACATTGCCGCCCCTGGGTGGGAGGGTGGCCTGGATGTTCCTGACTTTGAGACGTACTACTTGGCGGCGCTACTTTAGTGGATCACACAATGAATTGGAGGCAGGCTTACCCTTAGGAGTGCAGTGGGCCCCTTTGTACCTGATTTTCCCTGTTTTATGAGGGAGCCTCTCCAGCCTCATCATTCCGGGCAGAATGATACCACTGAAGTTCGAGTGCTGCACCCCTGTTGGACTCTGAGTCTACGGAAGGCACACAGGCGGCTACCATACTTCTAGATAACACCCTGGGTTTTTTAGAGGTGCTGCCAGATGGGGGAGATTGGTGAGCTCTGGCAGACTGGATGGAGGCAGGTGCATTAACGCTTGGGGTCCTATTTGAGGATGGAGCGCTCCTCTCATTTGAGGAGTTCCTCTAATGATATGACCTACCTCTGCCCCAGTTCCTTCTCCACTGTGCTGTGACTGCGGCCATTCGCAGACATTGGGAAAGTGGCATGGAGGATCCACTCCATACTAAAAGTTTCCAATACTTGGTTACATTGTCGGGGACTTTTAAGGCAGTAACTTGTCTTTTTAGAATGATACAGGGAGGCCTGATTCTGACTCTGAAAGCCCTTAGAGTGCCTTGGGAGGAGGGCCTGTGGATTCCCATCCTGGATGGAGACTGGGGGAGGAGGGGGAATCCTTCAGTGCATGCCTAAGGTTTCCAGAAATGCCAGATTTAAGCTTATTCATTTTTATGTGCTCCATAAAGCATATCTCACGCCTGGACGGGTTATCAGACCCCTTGCAGTGGAAGGAGCAAAGTGCCTGAGATATGGGGAGGTGGGAGCTGAGTTTCACCACATGTTTTGGGCATGCTGGAGCGTAGGACATTATTGGGGAGAAATTACTGGAGTGTTGGCACCGGTCAATGAGAGGGAAGTCCTGTGCGCGCCTGGGCATTGTCTCTTGATTTGGTATCCGAATACTGCTAAAAATAAAGCAACAAGCAGGTTTCAGGACTTAGCTTTTATTCTTGCAAAAAGAGAAATTGCATGCAACTGGAAAACCATGAGGAGCCCCCAGGTGGCGGCTTGGAAGATGGAACTGGGAAGATGGGCGAGCTATGAGAGTGTGTTGTTGCTGATGGAATCGCGGTGGTCATGGCCTGGGCTTGGGAGACATTGGTGGACGCCCTGTAGAATCCTGATCCCCCTCACCTCGGAGACAGTCGGGGACCCCCTAAATATTTATGATCCTGTGGGGAGCTGGCCTTCTGGTTGGCTGCAGTTTATGGAAAATTGATGGTGCTGGGATTTTGTGAGGCCACAGTGTGCATAGGGACAGGAATAATATAGCGCCCGCGGAAGGATGAGTGCTGGCACCCCCCCACTGATGATAGGACACGTCAGGGCACGACTATGTCGGGGTGCGAATATGGGAGGGAGCTGCCTGTGTCACTGGCTTGAATCCTGATTGTTACACATTTTTCAACATGTGTAAGCTACACACAGTATAAGATTGGTGGCTGCAAATTCATACACTTCAATATATCCGATTCAGGCGGGACACTCCGGGTTTTTGTAGTCAAAAATGGCTTTATATTAGGTGTCTCTAGCCTATAATTGCCTCTGTTTCAATGGAGAACATACATTCCTCTGTCATGACTTTTCTGATCTACTTTAATTATTTTATCCCTACTCAAAACACTGTTAAGCGCATGAGAACTCAAGAACAGAAAGGTAAGAAACATACCACAACTAATCCACAAATAAAAAAAGGAAGCACATATTACTAATTTACTAAGTATTTCGCTCTAATCTTGGGTTCTGAAGTAATGTGCTTCTCGCTGCAAAGCGTTTCAACTCATCAGAGATAGTAAGTTTAGTGTCATGTGAGTTAACAGTGACTGAACCTTTTTAGCATTTGATGGACTCCGTAGAACTGTGAACCAAGTGTTCAGTTGTAGTAAAGTAAATGCAAGGTTATTATGTGGAGTTTGCAGTTACACGCAGAGTAATAAAGATGAGTTATACTAAACTTTGTGTGTGGTGTAATTATTAGTGGATAACCAGACTGGGTAGGACCCTACAACTGGCAACCAGCCAGGGAAAAAGTGACCTGGAATGCGACAGTGCTCCCCAAGAGACTTTGCCATGGTCCAGTGAAATGCTTGTGCGTGCCACGTGTGCCTCCATCGAAGTGCATAATCAATGCTTGGTGTATGTGGAGCCAAAGTGCAGTGTAGTGCATTTGAAGATAATGAAAACTTTACTGAAGTCTACACGTCGTTGGCCTACCACACTACTACACAACCTAATGATATACATCATAAGGAGTGATAATACTAAAGGCAGATGCAACCAGGTTTTGAAAGAGCAGCATATAGCAACAGCCAATTGCAAGATAACGCTGCGATCAGAAGCGCTGCTAGGCAGATATTAACCAGGTGTCAGACAGTACAAAGAGACGCCTAAAAGAAAAGTAATTCAGATACAAGAAATGGTAATCTGCTTACCAGAACTGAGTAAAGTGAGTCCTCAAACCACAACATTGGGGGAAGGGGCCCCAGAAGAAGTGCCTGGGTTGGGTTTATGGAGCAGTCAGTACCGGAGACGACACACCACCACAGCTACCGAGAACAACTCCAGAGGCCTTCAAAGCTCAGAAAGCCGAGCCCGGTGATTGGAATAGTGAAAGGTTGTTTTCCTAATGGAGAATCCAAAAGAGGCCACATTTCCAGTAATTATCAAAGATGACCTAGAGGCTGGCACTTCGCAAGGCCTCTGAGATCGTTTGCATAAACAGGATTACCAAGCAATGTCAGAAAGAACACTACTTTCCACACCAGAAAGATCCACCCATGGTTATAATGCCGCTGTCTTCCTGAAACCAACACCATTCGATACCGTCAAGAAGTAAAATATTAGCGACCGATTTACTGCGTGGATGGAAACATTGGATGATTTCATTGATGGGCCAGAAGAAACAGATAACAAGAAGATCATCAAATACCGTGAAAATCTAGCTGGGAAAGGTGTAAAGAAGTCATAAAGAAGATGCTGTGAGTTCACTAAATTGCACACCGTCAAATCAAAGAAGCCTTGAATCTCAAGTTCAATGCCCAAATGGCCGGCAAATCCAATGCCGAATGTAGATTACAAAAGGTTCATTTTCAGGCAAGAATGACAAAGTTGGTGAAACAATCGAAGAATTTGTTAGAGACTGGGTACGCTGATCAAACACTAAGTTTAAAGAACTTAATGATGAGGAAGCTATACGTCTCCTAGTTATTGACTGATGCATGTCCGATTCATCCAGGAGATGAATGCTGAGGGAAACATCAGTCTGGAGTGAGTTCTCATGGCTGCTAAAGCTGAGCAGTGTACTATCGACATGCTGCTGACATGGACGCTGGAAGTGCCTAGAGTGAGTCACTCATGAACATGAAAAGTAAGCCAAAGCACGAAACAGATGGACTCCGAGTGAAGTCTCCACAGAAAAAGAAGTTGTGCTTCAGGTGTGGTTTTTTGTTTCAACACGAAGGTAAATATCCCACCATTCGACAGGTATTCAACGGTTGTGGGAAGGAGAACCATTTGGTGATGGTTTGCAAGTTGAAGAAAAAAGTAAGTGCGTCATGGCGCTAAAACAAAATGGCCTCCCTAATGCTTCAAAAGCAATGATCGGTGCACACCCACAAGGCCAAGCGGCCTCACCAATTGAGGCAAATCTTCACCAAACGATGTAGATAGTCATCTAAGTCATCGTCAAAAAGGGCTTCAATTTCAACAAGTGAAAGTCAAGACGGTTGTCATGCAATGTTTTTTTTAAAAAGTATTTTTATTTGCATTTTTAGAACCATATAAACATATCAAGCATGTCACATAAGATCATCCACCATACCCTGCCCCACCCCCACTTACCTCCCACCCTCCCCAGAGGTTCACAGAACATTGCACTTCTTGTGGATACAGTGATGTACCTCCCAACGCTGTGTCACCCATAGTCATCCATATCTCCCCCTCATGTGTTGGGACAGCAGGAAGGACATTCCCCTCCCTATCAGAGCCCCCAGTCTAGACCACAGTATCGTCTCCATTTCCCCCACACTCTACTAAACTTCTTGGGGCAACCTCTAGCTTTATATGTGACCCTCTCCACTGCCATGAAGATGTCCATACCCCTCCTCCATTCATCTAGGCTCGGGGGGATAGGAGCGCCCCAGGCCTGACCCACATCCGTCTTGGCCACCAATAATGTCAGCATTAGGAAAATCACGTGTGAGCGAGTCAGATCCACCTTATTTGTTATGCCCAATAGAACCAGTTTAGGCTCCACCGGAGGACCGCTTCCAGTATGTCGCCGAGCTCCCCCAGTACCTTGTCCCAGTATTCCTGTATAACCCGGCATTCCCAGATAGTATGATGAAAGTTTCCCTCCGCACAGCCACAGCGCAAACAATTAGGGTCGCTGGCTCACCCCATCTGGTGTAAGCGATGTCTGTCATAATAGAACCTATGGAGAATTTTATATTGTATGAGTCGAAGTCGGGACGTTATCGCAACGTCCCTAGGGTGCATCAGGGCCGTCTCCCAATCAAGTGTGTCCATCTCTCCCAGGTTTGACTCCCACGTAACTTTCAGTTTCACCAGTCCGTCCGGCATGTTATTGATCAGAGTTTTATATGCCAAGGAGACTATTTTAGTTTGGACGTGCTCCTGCAACAAACGCCCCTCAAGCGGAGCGTACTCCAGCAATGGCCCTGAGAGCATCGTTTCCGCCCTCCAGGCGTGGCGTACCAGCGCATATTTCAGGTACTGCGTGTGGTGTAACCCATATTCCACCCTCAGCGCCTGAAAGGACTTCAGAGCTTCCTGTTTCATGAGGTCACCCAAAACTGAAATACCAGTGTCGTCCCTTCTTTTAAACCCTTTCAGTTTATGTAGCTCCTTCAGTCATGCACAATGCCATAGCAGGGTTTGTCTCGACGGTTTGTGGGCCCAGCCAGTCCTCCTTGTCGCCCTTTCAGTCACACGCGTCGCAGAGAGTAGTATTTCTTTTCCCCTACCGCCATATATGTAGTGGAAACATGTCCGACGCGCCATTGTCTCCCTCTCCAGTCTGTACGTGGGATGGTCCGCTGGGGCATGGAGCCAGTCGTTTATTGGCGACAAATGTTCCGCCCAGTAATATGCCTCAATGTTAGGTAAGGAGATCCTCCCATTGTATTGGTTCCTCTGCAGTGTCTCCAGGGCTATACTGGGTTGTTTCCCCAGCCAGAGCAGCGCCCGTAACCCCTCATTTATCTCTTTAAACACCTGATGGGGAGGGGAAATACCCATTCTGCAATGCGTATAAAAACCGCGGCAATGTTATCTTATACATTGCTGCGCGACCTAGAATCGTGAGGGGGAGGGTCTTTCATCTGGCCGCATCATCAGCGAAGTTTACAAGGACCCGCTGGATTTTTCTCTGATACGAGGTTGAGCGGTCCTTCGTCATGTAGATCCCCAGGTATGTAAACCCCTCATCCGTTACCCGAAGCGCGGCAGGCAGAGCAGAGCAGGCCCTCCGCTTTCCCCCTTGGGGCTGTATAGTACTGACTTATGCTAATTATCTGTATAACCTGAACGACAGCCATATCGGCCCAACAGGGTGAATAAACGCGGGACCGAGACCTCTGGCTGGGTGACGCATAGGAGGATGTCATCCGTGTTTAGCAAGATTTTTTCCTCGAGTTCATCACTCCGGTCAGTTTTAAACCCGGTTATCCCTCTGTCCTGACGTATTGCTGCTCCGCTATTTCTATGGTAAGGGCAAACAATAGCGGTGACAAAGGGCACCCCTGTCTGGTCCCTCTCCTTATGGGAAAGTCCCTTGATATCCCCCCATTGACCTTAACCCTCGCTCGTGCGTCAGTGTAGAGAAGGATCACCCATTTCATAAACTTCGGGCCGAAGCCAAACTTAATCAGCACACCGTCCAGGAAGGGCCAGTGTACTGCGTCATTTTCGGCGTCGAGAGATAAAAACACATCACACACTGCCATCAACCAGTTGTGGGTCCTCCTCAAGTTGTGCCTAGTCGCCCTGTCTGGCAGGAAGCCAGTCTGATCCAAATGTACCAGATCTGGAATCACCCTTCTCAGTCGCAACGCCAGAATCGTTGCCAGGAGTTTAACCTCCACGTTTAACACGGAGATGGAGCGATAAGACGCACACTTCCCTGGCGGCTTACCTTGGGTTGTCGTGCAATGTTGATGTAACTTGTGCATGTTGGACTGGCCGCTTGTGATTAAAAATGCAAGTCAAAGAAAAAATCGACACCAGAGCACCGAAGTCATTCAAACATTGTCCGAAGATTACACTAAAAGTAATTGGTTACTCAATAGCTTTTATTATTAACAGTGGTGCATTGATAAACAAAATGCCTGAGGAGAAATACATCGAACTATCTACATTGCTACAACATACGCCATTGTAAGCTAAAGTGTATACATGGACTGTATCAACGCCATTAAAAGTCAAGGATCATGTGAAGCCATGATGAAACACAAGAAAATGAAAGTACAAGCACCCATTCTTGTACTATAAGGTCCAGCATCAAGTGCCTGTTTACTCTGTTTCAGCACATCTGCTGATATGGCACTGATATCAGTAAAGTACAATATGAATACTCATCATGAAATAGTAAGTCCGGTCCCTTCGTTGTTTCATGATTTAGGAAAACTCGACACTAGGAAAGTACAATTAAACATTCATGAGCATGTCCATCCTACTGCTCAAAGACACAGACAAATTGAATTTCATCTACATGAAGCTGTTAAAAAAGAACTTGAATAATTACTCAGACATGATATCATGAGCATACCTGTGGTCCAGCCCAGTAGGTTTCTCCCATAGTGGTAGTACCAAAAAAGGGGCAGTGAAGGAACTGTTCACATCTGTGTTGATATGCATCAAGTGAACAAAGCAATTGAAAGACAACGACATACAGGTCCACATATTTCTGACATGATAGCACAATTGATTGGTGTGAAGGTCTTCTCTAGCCTCAATTTGAACAAAGGATATCCGTTTGAACTCGAGACAAATTGCAGGTACATTACAAGCTTTTCTACACGTAATGGTCTGTTTCGATAAAAAAAGACTACGTTTTGGTGTGTCATCAGCTGCTGAGCCGTTTCAAGATGTCATTCAACATATCATATAGTCTGTCATAAATGCTCTTTATTATAGTGATAAATTGGTTTTTTGGGCTACAAAGAAGGAGCATGTTAAAGTTCTGACACAAGTGTGTTGTTTACTTGTAGATGCAGCTTTGACTTTGTCTTAGGAATTAACATTTTTCCGCATTCAAACATTACATTCTTTGGCCATATCTTATCTGATGATGGTATGACACCCAATCCAGCTAAAGTGCAAGCATTGTCAGCTGCCGGTTTCCAACATGATGCTTCTGTTACATTCATACCTTAGCATGGCCAGTTACTGTTCTTGGTACATTCAATAATTTGCCACCATAAGTGCTCCGTTAAGAGACATGACGGAAAAGAATGTTTAATTCCATTGGTCACATGAATGCGAGCAAAGCTTCAAGAAATCAAACAAGATATCGAAAATGCTACTGAAATAACATACTTTCATCCAAAGCTTCATAGAGAGGTTGTTGTTGATGCTAGCCCAGGCGGGTTTGGCACACTCCTTGCACAGCGAATCCAAAACGCTCAAAGGGATATTGTGGCCTTTGCAAGCGGAAGTTTGTTCCAAACTGAATGTGCTTATTCACAACCTGAGAAAGAAAGTTTAACAGTGGTGTGGGCTTGTGAACATTTCCACATGATCTTATATAGAGAGCCTTTTACGCTTGTGACAGATCATCAAGCATTGTTGACCATCTTTGACAATCCAATCCAAAGGTCAAGATGCCTCCTTGCATTGAACATTGAAGTCTACAATTACAAAAATACAACTACACAATTGTGCACCGTCCAGGGAAAGATTAAAGCCATGCTGACTACTTCTCAAGAGTGCTTCTACAGTGCCCTGTTACCCCTACCAAGACGACTGAAGCCTACATAATGTTTCATTTTGAAATCAAGCACCTCAGCTGAAATTCCAAATTGTCACTGCCACAGGTCAAGATAGTGCATGTTAAAATTAAAAGACCTTATTGCACATCAGTCTTGGAACCAGCACACTCAACCAGTAGCAGAGAATGCCAGAAGTTTAAAAGTGATTACCGTGAATTATTTTTTACGCAAGACGACATTATCCTGAGAGGTTCGAGAATTGTTATTCCGGAGAGTCTCAGGAATCGTTGCCACAAAACGAACTCTAGGAGATAATCTGATTTCCTAATCTCGATGAAAGAGTTGAAAGAGAATTGAAGGTCTGTCTCAACCTACCTTAAACATGTCCAAGTTGTCAAAGCATGTATCGGAGAGACTTGACATTGACTTCTTCGGTCCTCTTGACAAAAGACATCACCTGTTGGTGATTGTTAATGAATACTCCCATTTTCCATTGATAGAAAATCTCTCCTCTACCACTCAAGAAAGAGTCATCGAGACATTAGACAGCATCTTCGCAACATGGGGTGTCCCTACAATCTCAAAATCTGACAACGGCCCACCTTTCAACAGTCGATAATTCAGAGACTTTATCAGTCATCTCAATTTGAAGCATTAGAAGAGCACACCTCTTAGGCCACGTTGAACGTTTCATGAGTACTCTCAAGAAAGCTGTTCAGCATGCTGTATTGGAAAAACTCGGTCTTAAAACTGTATTGAATTCTACTCTTCGAGCTTACGGTTCGACCCCTCACTCGACCATAGGTAAAAGCCCTGGAGTCTTGATGTTTGGGATAGCCATGAAGACCAAGTTACCTCAGTGGACCAGCAGAAGATCACATACTGATCAACAAACCTGTATAAGAGACTTGGATTGTAAAGGAAAATGAAGACCTATGCCAACAAGTGCCAACATGCCAAAGATGTTTCTTTTACTAAAGAAGATAGTGTTTGTTTGTCAGTCTAGAAAACAAAAATCTGCTGCTCCCTTCGATGCGGAGCCATTTCATGTGGTGACCAGTAAAGGACCCATGGTGACTGCCCAACGTCCTGGAAAGTCTATTAAGCGAGACTCGCCGCTTTCCGCCATGTGGCTGATCGCTCGCCAGGCACTGAAGTCAATGTGGAAACTGGGCCTGAACGGACCCTTGAAGACCCCCCTGACTGCCGCTGTTCCTTCATCGCTAGTGCGGATCAAGACACTTCTACTACCTGTCCCTGGTTTCCAGAGATTCGGTCGGGACGTGGAATGAGAGCACCATTATTGAAGAGCTATAATTGTATATAGTCTTGAATATGTTTTATTAAACAGAGGAGGAGATGTGTGAGTTAACGATGGAACTCTTTTGGCTCCTGATGGACTCCGTAGAAACTTGACAAAAGTGTTCAAGCGCAGTGAAGTGAATGCAGGTTTAGAATGTGGAATTTGCAGTTACTACACTGCAGTTAGCTCCACCGGCCTCGCCCTTGCCACAGTGCCACGCATCCGAAGAACAACCGCCGGCGGCAGATCCTTCTCCCACCTCGCCCCCAAGACCTGGAACACCCTCCCCACCAACCTACAGCACACCCAAGACCTCCTGACCTTCAGACGACTTCTCAAGACCTGGCTCTTCGATCAGTATCAGCGCCTCCCCCCAGCGCCTTGAGACCCTCACAGGTATGTAGCGCGCTTAACAAATATCCTGATTGATTGATTGAATAAAGATGTGTTATATTAAGCTCCATGTATGGCATAGTTATCAGCAGGCTTCCAGGCTGGGGACGACGTTACAGTAAGCACTATATAAATACAATTTACTATTACAATTATTGCTCGGGGTGTGTTTCTGTAATGACAAAAATAACGCAGGGTCTGACTGATTTGCATATGGCCATGTCTGAACTGGGGTGGCAGAGTGGGCTAAAGAATGGTGATGGATTAAACCCAGATCTGTTGACTGGGTGTGAGTGTTTGATTGGTTCAGATGCTCCGTCCATCACCACCCCCTTTTGTACCACTTTGGCCGCCATAAGTTGGCAGGGTATGCTCAGACGTGAGTCCCTTGCTCACTTTGCCACTGGATTCAAGCAAGCCGGGCTGAAGACGGCTAAAATGCCAGAAACCGGTCCTCGGAAGCTTGTTTCCGGTCCAGGGAAGGCATGGCTTGGCAGTTCGGGCTGGACTGTTCCCATGTGGCACAGGGTCAGACTGATTTGCATATGGCCATGTCTGAACTGGGGTGGCAGAGTGGGCTAAAGAACGGTGATGGATTAAACCCAGATCTGTTGACTGGGTGTGAGTGTTTGATTGGTTCAGATGCTCCGTCCATCACCACCCCCTTTTGTACCAAAAATAACGCAGCAGCATCAGTTAAAAACAAGAGACTAAATGCTCCACTTTTGCTTGCACTCAGATGAATGTGCACCCAGGTACACTCCAGATGCCAAGAATAGCATTTTCTGGTCCTGGCTCTAAAATCAGTTGTGTAGCATGCAAGTGGGTCTGTGTGAAATACCCATCTACACCACAACATACACCTTTTCTCCGCTCTTGCCATGGTAGAGTGGCCCAGAATACTGCCTTTCAAGTTTTCACTTCCTAAAATCCATTCAGATTGTTTATATGAAATGTAGCTTCCTCATAAAGTGGGGTGTTAATTGCTAAGACAGATTATCTATCTAAAGGCCGAGTTCACTGAATGCTTAACACTGTGAGGATGCATAAAATAATGCCTTGAATGACTAACAATATTAAAGGGTTAGTAAATGCCCCTCACCTCCTGATAGACCAGGAGCCTGCCACTGTGCATGACATCACTCTTAATGAGTACAGGCATGGCACTTGGGAACATCCTTCAAGGTTAATATCAATCCCTCCCTTCCCAAAGGGCTATCTGGACATACAAATAGCCTGCTTGATTAGAAAAGCTGAGTGACAACACACTGCCCAGTGACAGCTCTGAGCTTCCCTAGGGATAAGGTCAGAGGGGAGTAGGAACCCGACAGACTTATTGGCGCCTACAAATTTGCCCCCCCTTCCAACTTTTCAGAAGTTAACTCCCATAAACTGAAGATCAGCCCTGTGACACTGACATTTGAGTGTGCTACTTGCAATCGTAGACCCACACACACCCATCATATGACCTGCTGAGCTATCCTTGTGGCCGACATAATTAACTGAGCTTTCTTTAAGGGATTTCAAGTCATATACCATCTTAAATATTCTGCATGCAGTTTACTGTGTCTTTGTTTGCTTCCAGAGCAACAAATGTTCTTGTGTTGTCCTTTAGTTAGTCAGCGGTTGAAATGCCTAAAAAAGGATGGGAACTGTGATCCTGATTGCCAGAGGGTCTGGACCATTAAGTGTGTGCGCGAAGTCAAAAACGTGGCTAAAAAGAACAAAACAGTAATGTTATTTAGTATTTCCGGTATCTGCATGAAAAATAACACACGCTAATTAAATGAAAAATAAATGCAAGTTAAACTTATCGATGGGACATCCACTCTTTTATTGTTTTGAAACCTAAATTGGTTAATGCAAATCTGGAAGATGTCTGTGTTTCTGTCAGGAGAGTCACAGAAGTGAACCCTGCTTGGCGCAGTGAGGAAATGTAACTTAGGTGCTAGTAGAGCTATGAGGTCCTGGCCTGTGACAGAAGCCACTGTTAATAGCTAAACTATTAATTGAAAAGTTTATTGCACACAGAGAGCTTGCTTTGAAAAGATTTAGGGCCTGATTTAGAGCTTGGCGGACGGGTTACTCTGTCACAACGGTGATGGATATCCCGTCTGCCAAAATTAAATCCCATAATTTCCTATGGGATTCTATTTTGTCAGACAGGATAATCGTCACTGTTGTGACGGAGGACCCCCTCCACCAAGAAGTAAGTCCGGGCCTTGGTGTTTAAGGCTATATAGATGCTTTCAAATATATATTTTAGTAATACGCAATCAGACTGTACCTAGTGCAGACATTTTTATTTTAAGTGGCCTTTGAAAGGGCACACTGCAGATCACAGCTAGTAACACTCTAGCCTTTCCTCTGAAAAAGAATAAAATCGTTGTCACCATTGACTCTTAAGCTGACATCATCAATTAAAGCCTATGCTGGCTCCCAAGCACCCTTTACATTTGATGATTAACCAATGGCACCCATTTATATTTCTCCAGTATTGAATCTTTACTAGATTTGCATGCTTCACTGTTGTCGAAATGGTAGTCCCACGGTGTCATTCTAGTAGTAGTTCTGTGATAGACTCAGCCCATAATGTAAAAAGAGCTGTTAAGTAACCTAGTTAAATCCATTTAAGAAGAACCAAACTCCATCCAGTCAAAGATATATATACAGAAGACCACACCCTGAGAAGACCACCGTTCTTCATGTTTCTACCACATGTTGTGTGTGAATGAAGTCCCCTTGAGTTCTGATCAGATCTGCATAGATGAGTTATCCTCTGAGATTTCTTCAGACTTATCCAGTATTGGGGTATCTTTCATAGATTCACATGCCTGAATCATTCCCCGTCGTCGAGGCGGGAGTCCCACGGTAAATTATATATATATAGCAGTGCCTAAAAACCATTAGTAGTAGGCTAGAAAAGGATATAGGCCCAACTAGGCCCAAAACTTAGCAGCCTATCTACCTCATTATGTAAAAAGAACTGAAAATGTAGCCTCAGCCAATCAGCTAACCTCACCCTCTAGAACCTTCCCAGCCCAGGCAGTTCTCCTCAGATTTTCACCGCACTTCGTGTGTAAGGGAGTCTCCCTGAGTGCCTACTCAGTTTTTCTTCAAAATTTCTTCTATTCTCTCAAGATGTCTGAAAAGAAGGCTCTATTCAAGGCTTGTGGTTCCTGCTTCAAGAAGAGGGTACATGTGGACGACCAGCACTCTGATTGTATTTATTGTTTGCATCCTTCACATGTTGTGAAGGATTGCAGGATATGTCGAACCTTCCCTCCTAAGACCATCAGGGATAGAGAGGCAAGAGTTCTTTTGTGGCTGAAGTCGTCTGCCACAGATGACGAGGACAGAGCCTCTACCTCAAGTAAGAGAGCCAGTTCCAAAGAGAGGTGTTCTCCTGAGAGACTGAAAAAACCTAAACTCTCTCATAAACCCTCTGAGTCCACAAAGAGTGCTGCGTCAACAGAGTCTTCTACTGTGAGTACAGTCCGCACTAAAGCTGTCTCTTTGGTGTCCTCTCTCACTGTCACCACCTATTCTACGTCCTCTACTTCTTCAAGTACTGTTACCACCTCAGCAATTACTTCTCCTGTGATGTCCGTCATGGTTTCTTCTTCTGATAAAAAATCATCGAAGAAAAGCTCGTCGTCGACGAGTCTTCCGTCGACGACCAAATCACCATCTACGAAGCATTCGTCATCGCTTCCGTCGACGCTCTCGTCGACGGCTCCCCCGTCGACGAAGGTTTCCACTATCCCGTCGACGAAGATCCCGTCGACGAAGATCCCGTCGACGAAGAGTCCGTCGACGAAGAGTCCGTCGACGAAGACCCCGTCGACGAAGACCCCGTCGACGAAGACCCCGTCGACGAAGACCCCGTCGACGGAGACCCCGTCGACGACAAGCCCGTCGACGAAGACCCTGTCGACGACGAGCCCGTCGACGACGAGCCCGTCGACGAAGGTTTCAGCTCCATCGACGACAAGCTCGACGACGAAGAGTCCGTCGACGGATCCGTCTACTAGGATGCCTTCAAAAAAGTCCTCGTCGACGATTACAACACCAATGACGATACCGTCGACGACAATACCGGCAACGCACACATCTGTTTCACTTCTACCGTCGACAGCAGCGCTGGCATCTTTGAATGTGCCGTCTACGCATTTATTGCCCACATCTCCAGTAAGGGTACAGTATACCCATTTCCAGATGAAATCATTTCAGAGACAGAGTTACTCTCATTTGTCTCCCCTCTTGCCTTCGCATATTTTGGAAAACTACGTGGAGGCAGATTCTGATGATGAAGGGGATGATGAAGAGCCTTTTGGAGTGGCCCATCACCCTTCCCAGTTACACATAAAATATCAAGAGGATGAAGATGATGATGAGGTTCATTACGATCAGGAGAATTTAGCTACTCCTTATCATCAGGAGCAACAACACGCAGAAGACACGGCTCATCTTCCGTCTTCTCTAATTCATGATTTACAGGCCATGCTGGCTGATTATCGTCAGAGGTTTCCACCAACTCTGCCTACTCCAAATCCTGTGCCAGTAGACATGCCGATAAATTCCCCGCCACATCCTTCGCACTCTCCAAGGCAGGATGTTGACCCCGGGACTGGAGGTCATGATGTTGACGTCTCCTCTCCAGATGAGGATGAAAGAGAGGATGGTGAACTTCCGGATTCCACGCCTAAGGAACCATGGAATGATTACATCATTCCTATGCCCTCTCCTAATTTGCCACAACCTTCAGATTCTCCGCCAGAAGACATAGGAGGTTTTCATAACATCATGCACCGGGCAGCTGCTCGATTTGCAATTACAGTTTCGGTTGAGCAGACTGACTGTTTTCTTCATGATTTCAAAGAAGGGTATAGAAGGGTATCCAGATCTATCCCTATCATTGAATATATTTGGAAAGAAGGGATTAATATAATGAAGACGCCAGCTTCCATCCCGGCGGTTCTTCCAAGAGTCGACAAGAAGTACCGAGCACCACCGGATACTCCTTCATGTTTGATTGGTCATCCACGACCTGACTCAGTGATTTTACAAGCGGCTCAACAACGATCCAAGAATCCGGCGGCACCAATTTCAACACCTCCAGACAAAGAGGGCAGGAGATTGGATGCGATTGGGAAGAAGTTCTCAGCTAATGCCGCTGCTACTGTTAAGATTGCTAATTCTTTGGCAATTTTAGCACGTTATGACAGACAAATGTGGTCAGATCTGTCGGAATTCATCAACCTGGTTCCCGATGACCGTGTTGAAGAGGTCCGGAAGGTTGTCATGGAAGGCGAGCGGGCAGCTTCTGAGATTATCGATTGCGCCCTCGATGTCTCTAATACAGCCTTTAGACAATTGGCCGGAGCGGCAGTTCTCAGACGGCAAGGATGGCTCAAGGCGACTTCTTTCAGACCTGAAGTCCAGACCAAAATACTTGACATGGCCTATGATGGCGAGTTATTGTTTGGCAAGCACATAGATGAAGCATTGCTTGCGATCAAAACGGATACTGATACGGCCAAATCGCTTGGTACACTACAGTATAAGCGAGGTTTTTTCAGAGGAGCAAGAGGCCGTGGTTTTTCTTCCAGAGGACATTATCAAAATCAGCAAAACCGCCAGTATCAACCTCAGAATAAGCCGTACTACCAACAGTCCTATCGGCAGTCATCGTCAGCGGGTTTCTCTCGTCAAGGAGGGAAACTACGTTCTAACTACCAGGGACGCGATTCAAATAAACGCCAGTGAGTTTTGCCGGACACCATCCTCCCTTCCTTCCCTCCCCGTGGGCGCCAAGATCTCCGCCTTTTATCAACAGTGGCGGAAGATAACTTCAGATCAGTGGGTTCTGGACATAGTCAAACACGGACACACTCTGGAGTTCTTGCAGAAACCTCCAACGTCACCGCCCAGGGGTCCCTCCCCTCCTCGTCTTCATTTGTTATACATGGAAGCCATGAAGATGCTACACAAAAATGCGATAGAAAAAGTTCCAACATCCCAGAAAAATCAGGGGTTTTACTCTCGCTTCTTCCTTGTGGAAAAGGTTTCAGGAGAGTGGCGTCCAATTTTGGATCTACGAAACTTAAACAAATATCTGAAAAAGCAGAGTTTCCGCATGGTGACGCTCACGGATGTCCTCAATTGCCTCATGGAAGGCGATTTCATGGCTTCCCTGGATATGGAAGACGCTTACTTCCACATTCCCATTCATCCAAACCACCGCAAGTATCTGAGATTCACAGTGGCTGGTGTCCATTTTCAATTCAAGGTGCTCCCTTTCGGCCTGAAATCTGCACCGAGAATCTTTACCAAGACTCTAGTTCCGGTTGCAGCTGCGTTGAGGTCACAGGGAATCCAAGTATTCCCGTACCTCGACGATTGGTTAATAAAGAGTCCAACAAAAACTTCAACAAAGCAATCGGTCAAAAGTGCTCTATCAATGTTCTCGAATCTGGGCCTGACCCTCAACGTCAAAAAATCTCAACTGCAACCCAAACAAATTCTGACGTTCCTAGGAGCAGTACTGGACACTTCTCAGTGCAAGGCCTTCTTGACCCAAATTCGTCAGGACAAGATCACAAAGCTGGCAAGTCAAATACGGTCAAAAAAGTCTCTTTCGGTCCGACAGTTTGTTTCCCTGCTAGGGATGTGTTCCTCTGCACTCCATCTAGTCCCACTGGCTCGACTCAGAATGAGGCCTCTCCAAGAGGAATTGCATCGACAGTGGCGGCAGATAGACGGATCTTTCGAGGACCGAATCAAGGTCACGCCCAAGATGAAACAGGCTCTTCTATGGTGGGCGGCAAAGAACAATTTGTCTCCGGGGCTCACTTTTCTTCAGACCCTACCGGAATTTACTCTGACGACAGATGCCTCCATGGAGGGTTGGGGAGGCCATCTCCAAGACCTTCAAGTGCAGGGACGGTGGTCCCATCAGTACAAGCACAAACACATCAACTGCCTCGAGTTGAGGGCCATTTTTCTGTCCTTGCGAGCCTTCCTGCCAAGAATTGCAGGCTCTGCAGTGCTGGTGCGCACGGACAACACCACCAGCATGTTTTACGTAAACAAGCAAGGGGGCACAAAATCTCTAGCCCTGTCTCTTCAAGCGCAGGAAATGTGGGAATGGTTACTCCATCACAAAATTTCCCTCAGAGCGGAGCATGTTCAGGGAATTCAGAATTCTCTGGCCGACGATCTCAGCAGATCGTTCACAGGATGTCACGAGTGGGAACTCGAACAACGCCAAGTGGACACAATTTTCCGGCTCTGGGGCACACCAACACTAGACCTGTTTGCCACGCAACAGAACAGCAAATGCATATACTTTGCCAGCAGGTTCCACCAGCAAGGATCGAGAGGAAATGCCCTGTTGATGAGGTGGACCGGAATCTTTGCGTATACCTTCCCACCGATTCCTCTCATCCCAAAGGTTCTACAGAAAATGAAGAGAGAGCGTTGCTCTCTAATCCTAATTGCTCCTCGCTGGCCGAGACAGTATTGGTTCCAGGAGCTTCTGATACTCTCCCATCAACCTCCAATGCGCCTCAAGCCGACACTTTCAATGCTGACAAGGGAGGAAGGACAAATACTGCATCCAGATCCTCAGTCGCTGCACTTGCACGCCTGGCTCCTGACTTCCTAGAGTTTAAGGACCTTGAGATTTCTCCAGACTGTAGAGCTGTTCTATCTCAGGCTCGTGCACAGTCTACCATCAGAACCTATCGCTTCAAATGGAAGAGATTCTGTTTATGGTGCGGAGAGCGTGATGTCCATCCACTACAGGCTCCTCCGGAGAAGATTCTGCCTTATCTGCTGTCTCTAGCCAGATCAGGTCTCGCTTTTTCTTCTATCAAAGTTCACCTTGCTGCCATATCCAGATTCAGAAAGAGTTACAACAAACCATCTTTGTGCTCTTCCTCTTTAATTAAACAGTTCCTTAAAGGATTATTTCGAGTTTTCCCTCCAGTGCGGCCTCCTCCTCCTGAGTGGGATCTCAATATTGTGTTATCTCAATTGCTGAAAAGGCCTTTTGAACCAATTCATAAATCAGAACTTAAATTCTTGACTTGGAAAGTGGCTATTTTGTTGGCCCTCACTTCAGCCCGGAGAGTAAGTGAGATACAAGCGTTCACTATATCGGAACCTTTCCTACATTTTTCAAAAGATTGTGTGACACTTAGAACTCATCCTAAGTTTATTCCCAAAGTTCCGACCCAGTTTCACATCAATCAACCGGTGAAACTCAAAACTTTCTTTCCAGACCCCAAGACTCCAGCTGAAAGGATGCTGCATTCCTTGGATGTCCAAAGATGCCTCAAATTCTATTTACAAAAGACAAAAGATTTGCGCAAATCTACCCAACTGTTTGTAGCTTATGGCCAAGCTACACGTGGTCAGGCTGTGACGAAGGCAACTATAGCCAGATGGCTTTCCTCTGTCATTGTCTTCTGTCATGAGAAAGCGAACAAACCCCTGACAAGAACGGTTAAGGCGCATTCCACCAGGATGATGTCAGCGTCTACAGCCCTATTTGCAGGGGTGACCCTGGAAAACATCTGCCGTGCTGCTACATGGAAAAGTGTGCATACTTTTACCAAGCACTATTGCCTGCAGCCGGTGCTACATGAAGATACGTCAGTGGGAGAAGCAGTGTTGCAGCATCTTCTTCACTGAGGTTAGCCTTTTATGGTTTTCTTGTTTCTATTGTTACATTTGTTCTAAAATACTGTTTTAATGCTCTATATATATTATATGAAGGTATTGTCATGATTATGCATATGTACTGAAATATGTTCTTGCTCTAGTACCTTCCAGGTTGTGTGGGGATATATGGTTTGGATTGTCTCCCACCTTCCTCTACCGACAGGTATGGTTATTACTGCTTGCTATTCTGATTCAGGCATGTGAATCTATGAAAGATACCCCAATACTGGATAAGAAAACAAGTTACTTACCTGTAACTACAGTTATCCAGTATTGGTATCTTTCATAGATTCACATGCACCCACCCTCCTCCCCGGCAGGGCAGTTCTTATTATGGATACTACTTCTCACTTGTGCTGGGAAAATCTGAGGAGAACTGCCTGGGCTGGGAAGGTTCTAGAGGGTGAGGTTAGCTGATTGGCTGAGGCTACATTTTCAGTTCTTTTTACATAATGAGGTAGATAGGCTGCTAAGTTTTGGGCCTAGTTGGGCCTATATCCTTTTCTAGCCTACTACTAATGTTTTTTAGGCACTGCTATATATATATAATTTACCGTGGGACTCCCGCCTCGACGACGGGGAATGATTCAGGCATGTGAATCTATGAAAGATACCAATACTGGATAACTGTAGTTACAGGTAAGTAACTTGTTTTCTTACCAGGCATTGTTTATAAGGGATGTTTGTAGTATTTCTTAAAGTACTTCATGATGTCAGATACTGCTAAAAACAGCCTTTTTAGATCTTGTGGTAAAAAGTTTATATTCTGATGACCCTCAAAAGCAATGTATGTATTGCCGTAATCCCTCCCACAAGCCTAAAGACTGCAATTTATGCAGAATATTTTAATACCTTAAAAGAAACCGAGGGTAGACTTTTTCTTTGGCTTCAAAAACAAACGTGCAACTGCCTCAGATGAGGACTCTAATTCAACAAAAAAGAGCATCCAGGTGAAAGGGATCCATCTATCTCAAAATAGGCTTTTAAAGAATCTGAGCAGTTCAGCAAGTCTACCTGGGTAGCTCACAACCTGACAAAAAAAGAAAACTTCAACTAGAACCATCCTGTACAAAGAAGATGCACTCTGTCAAGAGCTCCTTCTCCAGAGTCTTAGAAGATTCTATTTTCACAATCTACTTTTCTGTCACCTTTATTGAAAGCTTCATCATCAATGAAGATTCATGCATCAGTGGGCAAAAACACAGTCTATGGTTGGCTCCTGACAGAGAAATTCACATCAAGACCTCCGTCAACAACGGTGGTGTTGACAAGAACCGAAAAAAAGCAAGAAGACAAAAGCCTCGTCGATGACACGGTCTGCGAAGAAATGGTTGAAATCTCCGACAACAAGACATTTGCTGACATCTCTTTCAGTGATTTACTCGTAGGTGACATCACTGTTGATAAGACATCTTCCACCATAAATTTAGACTACACCTGATAAATCTTCCTTTGGTCAAATAACATACATTTCAGAGTCTTGGCTGCCATCCGAAATTATACATCATTATCTCTCAGGAAAAGTGAAAACCTCATATTTGTCATTTTCCCAAGATATCTTTCGTAACATCATTAAGCATGTTGCCTTAAATGAGTATAAATACTACATATAAGCTAAAATACGCATTCAGGTTTGATAGCTCAAACAGAACCCCCACCACCTCGTTCTCAGTTCCAGATTACTCCAAAGTATACACACTATGCTATATTACATTAGAAAACCAACTGTGACAAATTGAGGGGAAATTTTTATAATTGATATGACGCCTAACCTAAAACTCTAGCATTGTAACTACCAGATAACTCAACACACCGACATATTGCAAACACATGCTGATTTTTACATAACATCTGTTGATCGAACAAAGACTAGAATTGTTTTCAATTGACTGTGTGCATATCAATTCTTTAGCTTTTAGAGTTCGTTTAGTTTAATCACCTGAACAGCATGTTCCATGACATCAGTTGGCTGTCTGAAGTGTTTTTATTCAAACCTAAGAATTAACTGCAAGTGAATGCATCTGTTTGTAAATTCGATTGGTCTGTATGTACGCTTGAACCTTGATTTTTATTTTTCACTCTGTTATCTGATCCCCTGATGAAGGGTTAAATATAACAGCCCACAATCCATTGGGGACACAACAGGGCACATGATAAGCAAGGGGTGTGCACCATTCCAGGAAGAAAATAATGTATAATTGACTCTAGCGAATGAAGATGGAAAAATAAAAGCCTTTTGAAAAACAAAAAGGAACAACACAGGAATATAAGAGTTTATTCATTAAAAGAAGGATTACTTTTACAAATTAAGTTCAGTTGAACACACCCACTCAGTTGTGCAGAAGGTTGGTTGGCACTATTCCCAGGAGGGTCATGTGCTAGTACAACATTGAATACCCAGTAATCAGTGGGGCACACCTACAAACTGTAGGGCAAAAATGCAAGGACAAGATAACATATCCTAATTGGATAAAAGAGGATCAAAAGGAGGAGTGTCATCAGAAATTGTGCCTTATCCTACCTAATGTTGGAGTGGGATCACAATAGACAGATGTGTTCTTGATTTGGTAGGAACTGACCATACTTTAAAAAAATTTTTTATTAAGAACACAAGGTATTTTCCACAGCATGATGCCTACATCCCGTTGTGGGCCAGCATCGCAAAGTGACCAGCGTCCAGACATCATAGGTAGGAAAGGGAATACACAGCAAGCCGCCTACAACCGCCTCGGGCCGGCCGCGTTAGTTGAGAGAGGATGCATTAAAATCGGCATGTATTCATGTGCATATTCATTCAAAACAACAAACAATAAAACAATAATACCACTTGTATACGTTTGTAAGAGTATGGTGCCAACTTTTGGTGACGTGTCTAACTACTGAGTTACAGTGTAACGGTGTCTGATGACCTGTCGTTCCTCTGGAATGGTGTGTTGTGGCCTGAGTGAAGTTGTACTCGTCTCAGTTTAGCTCCTTGGTATCAGACTCATCTCCAATGTCGCAGGAGTTGGTGGCTGAGTCTGTGTCAGTGGTTCGCTCCAATAGATACGTTTGTAGAGTGGCCCATATGTCACGCGGTCGGGAGGAAGGGGGTAGGAGTTCTGCATAGGTGTGGAGTTGGTCTTGACAATAAATGAGGTCTTGCATCCAATCTTTGAATTTGGGCGCCTTTCCCCATCTGCAAGCGATCCGTCTTTTGGCGAGCAGTAATGCAATAGATACGTCGCAGGGCACCTTGACGCCCAGCGTCTCGATGTATCCTAGAAGGGTGGGTAGGGGGTCTGGAGGAATTTTTAGTCCTATCATGTGGTCTAGTGCTGCTAGCACCTCAGTCCAGAAGCTGTGAACAGACAGGCAGTCCCAGGCAACGGGCCTAATGTCTGCTCCCTGTCCTCCGCAGCAATCATATCGAGGACTATCGCGGGGACTAGGTCGGTGTAGTCGTGCAGATGTGTAATAAAGGCGATGAATATATTTTTAGTGGATGATTCGTAGTCTGCTGCTGCCAGAAGTGCCTCCAGTCTGTCTCCATTGGTCATCAGTGATGGACAACCCCAGTTCTTCCTCCCATCTTCTCCTAGCTAGGAGGGGATCATATTCCCGGTCTCTTTGTGTTGTGTGATATAGTAGTGATACGACATGCAATGGAGCAGTTTGCTGTAGGAGGGCATGCAGGGGAGACATGGTGATGGGTTCTTGTGGGAAATCTGGAGTGATGGCTTTTATGTCTTGGCGTGGTCTAACATAATTAAAGCATTCTAGTGGGGTAGGAGTGATGGCGCCGAAAAATTCCTCACAGGTGCAGAACTTGCAGCGAACGTAGAGTTGCACCCATGTTCGAATTGCCAATTTGCAAAGGAGTTTGCAGCAGCCTCCTTCTTTCGTGACCGGAAGGTCGTGTCTACCAAGGACAGGAAGTAGAGGAGAATAGAGCAGTGTGCATTGCAGCTTTTGAGCTAGTTTGTGCCACACGCTGGTAGTGCATTGTACAGTGGTGGAGGCAGAGTGTTGCGGGACTGTGGAGGTGCTCAGGTAGGCAGTGCACAGGGTTGGAAACATATATACGTCCCCTATCGTAAGATGTGGCATGTAGGGGGGGATTCATCCAGTATGAGAGGCAAAGTGAGCTTGCGTACAGAGGAAATATACTCCAGAACCGGTATTTCAAAGCCCTCAGCGTCAAATGGTCTTGTAAGAGTGTCCCAACGTAGCCTAGCTTGTTTCCCACCCCAGATGAGGCGTATGAGCTGGGTTTTAGTAGCTTTGAAAAAATATCGGCTGGGGGCATACTGGATGTTAAGAAATAGATGAAGCAGTTTGGGGAGTACTACCATGTTTATAAGGGCGGTCCTTCTAGCTAGGGAAAGGGGCAAGACTATTCATCTGGTAATTTTCTCGGTCAGCAAGTCAAGTACACGACCATAGTTTGCCCTCATAAGCTCTTTATGATTGCGAGAGATGACTATTCCGAGGTAGGTGATGTGTCGTCGCACCACTTGAGGCGATATTCAGGTATGAAGCGTGGAGTGTTGTCGTTGAGGAGATATATCTGGGATTTCCTCCAATTAATGTTAATTCCAGGGAGACGGCCAAATAGAATAAATAAACAAAGAATGCGGTTAAGCCCCTCACTCGGGTTTCTTAAATAAAGTGTGATGTCATCTGCGTATAAATATATTAGTATTTGTCTCTCTGGGTAAATGAGGGTGTCGTCCCCGTAGTGTTGTCGGACTTTAGAAGCTAGGGGTTCAATAGCCAGGGCAAATAGAAGGGACGGTTAAGGACAAAAGCGATGTACTCCCATTCCAGGGAATCGAAAGCCTTAGTGGTGTCGAGGAAGATGGGCGCGGCACTCATTTCTGGGTCGATGTCATGGAGTGGTGCAAACAGGGTGCATAGGTTGTGGGATGTGCTTCTACTTGGTACAAATTCGGACTGGTCAGGGAGGACCAGGACTGGCATTAGGGGGCTGATACGGTTGGCGATCAATTTGGCGAGGATCTTGGCGTCTACATTGATAAGGGAAAGGGGCCTGTACGAGTAACACTGCGTCGTGGGTTTCCCTGGTTTTGGTAAAGAGATAATGAGGGCTTTGCACATAGTTTGTGGCAAGAGGCCCGATTCTCGGGCCTCTTCAAAGACATGTCGCAACACAGGGATGAGGAGATGGTGATAAGTTTTGTAAAATTCGGCTGGAAGGCCATCAGGCCCTGGGGCCTTGCCAGATTGTAGTTGCATTATGGCAGAGATTATCTCCTGGTCCTCGTGGTGTGCGAGGAGGAATTTCCGTTGGTTGTCTCCCAGCCACGCAATGGCTGTGTCTTCGAAGAAGGGGACTAAATCTACAGACTGTGTTCTATGTATCTTGTACACATTTTTGTAAAAGCTTCTAAAGGCATTCACTATGTCTGGAGTGTTTGCATGTGTTTGGCCATCTTCATCCTCAATTTCTATAACAGTATTGGAGAATCTAGGAGGGCGAACTACAGAAGCCAGTGCTTTGCCCGGTCGCTCACCTTCACCATAGCGGCGTGCTTGGTGGTATTTCCCTCTAAATTTACATTCACGTTCAGCTGTCTCTTGGAAGTCCGTGAATAGTCGCAACTGCAATTCAGGGGTGGAGTTGGTTTGGATTAGCAGTTCCGTTTCTTTGATTTCCCGTTCTAATTTTTGAAGTGTGGTGCGGATATCTTTCAGAACTCCCCACTTTTGGCGATCCATATACCACGAATGGTAACCTTAAAGGCCTCCCAAACTGTGGGATACATAGGGACTGAAGTGCCATTGCGGGCGAAGAACTCTGTGATTTCCTGTTCTAATTCCTCTTTAAAGACTGGGTCTGAAAGTGTCTGAGGGGCGAGGCGCCAGGAAATATATGGTGCTTCTTCGTGGGGCGGTGCGAGAGTGAGGATGACAGGTGAGTGTCAGAATATGTACGCGGGAGGTGGGGCGCGTGTACCAGCCAGGGTGCCAGTCCCTTGGTTAGCAGCCATCCGTCTATGCGCGACCAGGAGGATTGGGTATTGGAGAAGCAGGAACCTTCACGGGCGTGCGGTTGAAGAGTACGCCAGAGGTCTAGCAGGTCATGTTCCTCCTTAATATTGTTAAGAGTGTAGTATGCTTTAGAGTAATGGTGAGGCTGTGGGTGCGATCTATCCATAGTCGGGTCCAGTGTGACATTAAAATTCCCCCCCCACATCAGGTGCGTAGATCCAATGTCAAGTACCCTGCCCGACCCGGAAGAATTCCGGATCGTCTGTGTTAGGCCCATAACAGGATACTGAAGCGGCCTTGTGGATCTCCATAGGATCCCAGGGGGGTGTAGGGGAGCGTACGTTTCACTAAGATAGTCGTGCCCCAGGCATATGAGGAGTAGGACGAGAAACATCTGAAGGCTACCCACCAAGTTGCAAACGTAGAAGGTGTGGTGGAGGTAAGATGCGTCTCCTGGAGCATGGCGTAGTGCACATTATGGTGGTCTAAGGAGGCAAGTATGTGTCTTCTCTTGCAGGGGTTACCCAAGCCGCGTACATTCCAAATCAAGAAATTATATTTGCGGGGACTAGGGCGGGATGCCATTGCAGCTGTGCAGTGTGATAAGCGTATAGGAGATATGTGTTTGAGTTTGAACAGTTGGTATTTTATTTTATTTTTATTTATTTATTAAACTTGTATTGCGCACAGCTACCCTCAATGGGTTTCCCGGCGCCAGGGATAGATGAAAGAAAGGAAACCGCAAAGCCCAATAGAACCAACAATGCAGAGGGATCAGTTAAACAGCAAAGTCTTCAGTTTTTTTCGGAAAGGGAGGAGATCAGTCTCAGCTTTCAGGGCCGGCGGAAGAGCATTCCACATCTTTGGACCGAGATAAGAGAACGAACGGCCGCCCATTTTGGCCAGTTTTATTCTAGGGACCAGGAAATTGCCACTAGTGGAGGATCTTAAAGTACGACCAGGCTTGTAGACTTGAACCAGGTTCTGCAGATATTTAGGGGCAGAACCCTGCCGGATTTTAAAAAGAAGGCATAAGGTTTTAAATTTATACGCGGTTCGGGACTTTAAGCCAGTGAAGATCGCGCAGAGCCTGAGCTGCGGAAGATCTCCGGGGTACATTACACAGTAAGCGAGCTGAGGAGTTTTGCACCACCTGAAGCTTATTCATTGTGGCCTTATCGGCCCCGAGATAAAGCACATTCCCATAGTCAATGCGGGAGATCACAAGAGCCTGGACGACAGTTCTCCGAGTAGAGCAAGGCAACATCCATAGGATCTTCTGCAACCATCTCAGGGTGGAAAAACAGATTGCAGCGACCTTTGTTACCTGCTGTCTCATAGAGAGCCTGTCGTCGATGAGGAAACCGAGGTTGCGGGCTACGGGGGCTGGATTCGGCAGAGGACCCATATCGGAGGGCCAATGTCGAGGGCCCCACAGATCTTTATTCTTGCCCAAGATGACGACCTCGGTCTTGTCACCGTTGAGCTTGAGCAGATGGTCGTGCATCCAAGCAGCAACGCGTGACAGGCCAGATTTCAAGGCAGAGACCTCATGGCCCTCACTACTAGAAAGAGAGAACACAATCTGCGTGTCATCAGCATACGAATAAATGGTCAGGCCGGCGTCCTCAACGATGGTAGCAAGGGGTCTGATATAGATATTAAACAGCAAAGGGCTGAGAATCGACCCCTGGGGGACTCCGTGTGCTGATGCGTAGACAGCAGATTCAGCTTCTGTCGAAAACACCTGAAAGGTACGTCCACCTAAAAAGGAGGCAATCCAGGCCAGCGCAGATCCAGCAACACCAAGGGAGCGGAGAGAGTCAAGAAGAATAGAATGAGACACGGTATCGAACGCTGCACTCAAATCCAAAAGGATGAGTGCAAAGGTTTCCCCGCGATCGATGCCGTGCCGAAGCCTCTCCGTCACCCCGAGGAGTGCGGATTCAGTGGAATAATGAGCGCGGAACCCGGATTGGGACGGATGGAGATATCCCACGTTTTCGACAAATAAATTAAGCTGGGTGTTCACGTGTCATTCCAAAATTTTGGAACATGCAGGCAGCAAGGATATGGGCCTAAAATTGGCTAAATTAGTGATGTCCGCGCCGGTCTTTTTTAACAAGGGAACGACCATGGCATGCTTCCACTCCTGTGCCACCACAGACTCTGTAAGAGATGTATTCAGAAGTCTCATTAGGACTCTCCGAGGTTCGAGATCCAACAGTTTTAGAATTTTCATAGGAACAGGGTCCCGAGGGGAGCCTGATCTAATACTGTTCAGGCACGATAGAAAGGTAGTGTCATCAAACAGTAACCAATCGTTGATGAACATTGAAGGGAGGGGGAGAAGACTACCAGGAGTGGTCGCCGGTAAGGACTCAACAGATGGCGGAGGAGTAGTCAAAGATTCATAAATACGCTCCACTTTAGAGATAAAAAAATCTGCAATGACATCACACTGTGGTTTATCCAGGGCCGGAGGAGAAGGTACTGTATCTGCTCCCGTTAGCCTCTTCACCACTGCGAAAAGAGTCCGCGGACAGTTCTGTGCCTGGATAATCGTGGATGCCGTGAAGGTGGCCTTTGCCAATTTACAGTTAGCATGATAGCTTTTTAATGCTTCTTTATAGGCTGCCTTGCTAGGGGTAGAATACGAGAGCCTCCATTTCCTTTCTGAGGCCTTGCACTTGGCGCGTTGTAATTTTAACTCCTCAGAGAACCAAGGTGCAGGAGGATGAAGGGATCTGTGGTTGTTAGATGTAGAAGGAATGAGTGCAGTTACAGCATCCCTTAACCACTGGGAGACTACAGCATTAGATTCTGATCCCGATTTTTCCAAAGTCGGAATGGATTCAGTGAGATGTTGATTGAATGCCACCATGTTAAGCTTGTCCCACCGATCAGACGGCTTACCCTTACCAACACAAGACTTAGCGTTGGGTAAGGATAGAGGTAACATGAAGTGTACCGCAAAATGGTCAGTCCATCCTAATGGGCGGGCCCTTTGGGAGCAGTCATAAGGTAGATTAGAAATGATCGGATCTAACAAATGACCGGCCGAGTGGGTAGCCCCAGAATTTCGCAGTAAGAGATTAAAAACTTCAAGATCAGGCAGTAGCGACTGACTGAGAGTACCTTCAACATCTTCAAGATGGATGTTAAGATCACCAAGAATGGTGAAGTTAGCCGTTTTAAGTAGTGCAGGGGATAAAGTATCGGCCAATGACGATATCCAGGGACCAGCATTGCCCGGGGGGCGGTATATTAGAAGACCGGAAAGCGTTAATTCAGGGCCAATCGTTAGTTTAAATAGAGCGGCCTCACATCCAGGAAGGGGAAACGACTCCAACTTGCATTGGTAGATGGTTTTAAAAATTATTGCAACCCCCCCACCCTTCCCGGAGGCCCTGTCCTGACGTACCATCACGTAGTTGTTAGGAACGGCTATGGCAATGTCAGGTCCAGAGCTTTCGTGGAGCCAGGTCTCAGTCAGAAACAGTGCGTCTGGCGACTCTGTATTTATAAAATCAAAAAAATTAAATTTATTTTTAGGGATCGATCTACAATTAATACTCCAAAATTGTAGAGGAGGGGAAGTTTGAAGTTTCTTAGTGGCCTTCCTTTTGCCCCGATAGTGTGCCTTGGTAGTTTGTGTCTTAGAAAGCAACATTTTACCTGTCGAAAAACCACAGCCTGCACAGGTAAAATAATGGGTAGGCAAAATACAGGAGGTACAGGAGACGTGTAAGCGGGATCGTAGAGATGTTAAAGTAAGTGCGGAATACGTCAGACGAATAGAACGATGGTCAGGAGTTAACCTACCTGAACTGGAGAACAAGATGTCATTGTCAATGGACAGCCCGTCCTGCAGCCCGTCCTCAGCGCGGACGGGTGCAGACGGGCTGGACTCTGGCGTGACTCCGGCAGTGATCCGGCTTTCCAGCTGCGCGTGACCGCTGCGCGTCAGCATGATCTCCTTTATGAGGGGGTCGAGCCTCCTTGACGCTAGAGCGAGCACTGCCCGACCGGCGAGCTTCCTCACCTAAGATGGCCGCCAAACAATTCAGCTGCCGAGGGGAAGGAACAAAAGGATCAGGGACCCGCAAAACGCGGTGTAAAGCCGATTATTGTGCAAGTGTGGGGGAGCAGCCCTTAAAAACAAGGGGAAAATAAACTAAAACATAAACAAAATGAAAAACGAGGAGTTTTTAAAAAACGCTTGTAAATCAAGCAGAATGCTTCTCTATAGCGCACAATGCGGTGTAACCGCTCTGCACAGGTCAGGATCTTCAATTAAAGGCTTTGCAAGCAAGACAGAGCCCTGGATTTACTCTCCTTATGAGGGGGTTAAGCTTCCTCACCTAAGATGGCCGCCAAACAATTCAGCTGCCGAGGGGAAGGAACAAAAGGATCAGGGACCCGCAAAACGCGGTGTAAAGCCGATTATTGTGCAAGTGTGGGGGAGCAGGACTATAACCAGCCTCTCCTCCCTGATCCTTTACACTGTCACCTTTTCGGTATCCATTCGAGTTGAAGAGAAAGCTCTGAGTGAACACTAAAACATATGCAATGTAAAAAATATGCACAGGAACTGCTGCTGACATCCTTTTCAAGCCACAGTGCATTTCCTGTCAGATTTCAATGAAAAGCCATGAGAGCACTCTTACCGGAGAACCAGGGCTTGCTGTGTCTCTATTGGTTTGATATTATGATTTAGTCTGCCACAGTGAGATATGAAAAGAGCAGATATCTCATCTGACTGTATCTAGGTCATTGAAAAATCTCATCGCTCGTTGGGCAGAAGTTGCAGCCATTTCCCATAACTGCTCCCTGACCAAGAGGTGACTTAAGACAACCTTGTGGAGTTCCGGTTTCCCTCGAGCTGGTATAGGCATACATTTGCAAGTTAATGCAGTATACAGTGGTAGTAATCATTCCTGTATCCCTCCCCCCTCCCACATCAGCAGCCCAATCCTGCTGTTGTGTGCCCTCCCCCTCCCCTGATTCCCCTGAGTACAACTCTTTCAACGGGGGGCAGTGGGATTAACAAGGTAAATAATTTGAACCAAGTCTTTGTAGGGTTCACCTGAGCGGGTGGTAGAAAGAGGGCAACCAGAAACCCCTTGCATCAGCAAGGGTGCTTGGGGCTAAGGATGGTGGTCTGTTCCAGTCCATCTCGGGTGATGCAGGTCATCCCCAGGTATGCAAGTTAACAGGCAGCAGGCAGAACTTAGGGGAGAGGTAATCTGCTAGGTCGAAGAGTGTTCTGTTGGAAAGGGATACTAGTGACTCTGGTCCAGGTATCATTATCATTCCACGTCTGACATGTCACCTTCTTCGAGGGAACGCCTGGAGAGGGGAGAGCGATCTCCCGCTGGCTTGAGTTTGAGGATTCTTGTCAGCTGCCAGCGCTCTGAGACCTTCGGGTGATTTACGCGCTATACAAATGAAATAAAATGGAAAAAAAATTATGTAAGGTTTTCAAGAAGTCATAAACCTGTTGCGGATTAGTGAAGAAATGCTGCTTCCCTAGGTGATTGATTTTGAGACGCGCAGGGAAGAGCATAGCATATTCGATGTTCATTTGCTGAAGTTTTTTCTTCACTGGAAGAAATTTTCGATGTCCTTCTTGAACGGCCAGTGTGAAGTCCAGGTATAGTGATACTTCTACCATCGAATAGCACTTTTTGTGTTCCCTGGCAAGCCGAAGGGCGTTATCCCGATCCCGGTAGTTAAGGATCCTCGCGACAATGGGACGAGGAGGGGGCTCCGGGCACAGGGCAGGGGGCCAGCAAGCGGTGTGCGCTCTTTCCACGATGAATACTGAGGAAAATGCTTCTCTTCCGAAGGCGGCTACTAGCATTCGTATATGCGCCAGATATTCCTCCATTTTTCCGGTGGCGGTGGATTCTGGGTCACCTAGAATTCGGAGATTGTTGCGTCTGGAGCGCGATTCTAAGTCCTCATTCTTGGCAGCTATCAGCTTCAGGATTTTTTCCATATCCAACGTTTTTGCGGTAGTGGGAGCAGAGGCATCGTCTAGGTCAGATATTCGCTGTTCGGTCTCATTCAGCTGCTCTCCGTGTTGATTGCTTTTATGCGCAAGGGTGTCGATGAGCGCGCTCATAGGGTCCATTTTTGCTTCAATAGATGTTATGCTGACTGTATGGCTAAAAGGAGTGTCTTCAGATCGTCGGTGAAAGTAGGTTGTTAAGAGGCAGCGGATTGCTCACCTGCCATGTCTGTTTGGGACCGCGAGGATTTCTGGGCGTCGAAGGTCAGTTTGGGTTGTTTAGCGTATATGCGGCCCATGACGAAGTGAGAGTTGCTCCGGTAGGTGGTAGATTTCTTGCTTGTTGAAAAGGACAGAAATACAAAAGTGTCCCCTTAGGAATTATTTTACAATTGTTTCTGGCTTCTAATTAGTCACAAAAAGTGAACATACGTTAGCAAATGCATGGAATTATCATCATGTACCATTATTTATTATGGCCATTTCAGAATGCAACATGGCAACAATAATACTACTAAAATTCTAGACCTGGTTACAAGTAATATCTAACACCTTTTGCTTTTTGTATGGACAACCAAAATACCATACACAACGAAGTTTTCAAGGCATAATGCAGAGATTTCGAGTTCACACATAGGTTCATATGTGAGCAAAACAATGTTAGGCGTCGACGTTTCAGTCCACTATCGGTTTATACATTCCACAGGACCATCTTCAGGACGAAAACGTTGCACATCAATATCATTCACTTCCAGCCGGAAGTTGATGTTCTACAGAGGACACCAAGGTCCCAAGATCAAAAAAACATTAAAGATAACACAGTTATGCTGAAACGATGTTCTCAATTGCATCGCATAATTCAGACCAATTTCCTCTCTAAATAGTAAGAATCTTATCAGGCGTGTTGCTCACTTAAATTTAGCAACAACCGGTGTCAATATCCGTCCGACTCAATCGATCTGAGTTGAAAAGGAGGCCGTAGGCCACACATGGAGGGAGATGGCCTCCCGCATGGGTACCGACTCAGTTGTTCGATTGTTTTACTCCACCATTGGTTTGTATGTGTATCGACTTTGCTCCCATGCTCTAAGTGTTGACTTTCACTGTTCTACGCAGTCCCGCCACAGAGAAGACTTCCTCATCAGTGGTTGTCCCTTTCCCACTCCCTCAATGCACTTTCAAAAAAGTTACTGAAGACATGATCCTTGATGCTCGGAGCACTCTCTGCCTCTTCGGGGTTCCACACATCTTCCATCTTAGACTCTGAAGAATGAAGAAGCGTAGAGGGTGATGGAATGGACACCAGGTACCTTCAAAAAGGCTGTAAATCTTTCTCTCCCCAGATCACTATATCACCAAGTGCGCCTTCTGCTTGGCCTTTAGGTGCAAGAAGACCCTCTGCCAACAGAGAGATAGATGCTGGGTGCACATCAGGATGCGGTGGATGACAAAAGACACACCGGACGTCTTTGTCGAGGCCATCCCTATTGGAGTCAAAGAAGAGGACGCAGCGTCATCGGGTGTCCCGGCTCACCATCTCAGACTGGAGGTCAATAATTCTGGCTGCTCTGAACCGGAAGAGATGGGGGGGATCGAAGGTACTCAATCCATTTTGTTCAACAACTGCCCTCACACCAAGTTACCCCGAGAGCCATGAGTGTGGTCGAAGGCAAAGCACATAAACTCGTACCAAACCACATGGGGAATTTATCTTCGGGCACCAAGTGACTTTGACCAAGAAAAGAGGGCTGGCCTTAGAGGAGTTGGTGCACTAGTTTACTCTTTCTGGCCTACACCACACAAGAGGCCCAGAGACAAAGCTCTGTCTCAGCTGCCTCCCCAACTTCCGCCTTCATCTCATCCCCACCACCCTCATCTCCAGATTCCCAACATGGGTCACCACAGTCCTACTCTGACACTGGCAGTCCCAGTCCCTGTTTCCCAGGAGAGGACTAACATGCTCCCTTTAACCAACAACACACTGAAGACCTGTGGGAGAATTACGAGATAGACCCCCGCCTACCCCTCGGGATCCAGAACTGGAGCATGTTCCAGTAAGGGCTTCCCCACTCAGACGGCATTGCAGCATGTTATGGGAGTTATACAGCAGGCAGCTGCATACCGTAAATAGATATGCACACCACGACAAAATACTTTCTGGATGAGATGCTGTTCAGAATGGAACACACCATCCTATTCCTCCCAATGTTAAAGGAATGCTTAAGACCGTCACCAACATCTTTAAGTAGCCTGTAAAATCTCAGGTGGTTACGTCATCTGTTGAGGGGAGGGAGACAACAGGGATTCCTTCCTCACTGGGAACAAATCACCTTGGACTGGTGGCTTCTGTCAATTACTGAGCATGTGTTTTTCCTAGAAATCCTTTCAACTCCGCCTATCATCCCACCCCATGCACACATACCCTCTGCACCTATACTTGCTACAAGAGGAGATTCAGGCAATCCTCCTTGAAGGAACCATAGAACTAGTGCCCCAGCAACATTGGTACAGAGGGGGTCAACTCCATTTATTTCCTGAACCTCAGGCCTCTCAACAAATACATCCTCTCAGAACATTTCCATTTGACCACCCTACAGGGTGTCATCCATCTGCTGCAGTACGGAGACTTTATGACCAAACTAGACCGGAAGGAGGCAGACTTTCATATATCCAGTCACCAGAATACCAGCGCTGTCTCCGCTTCACAGTAATTAGTGAGCACTACCAATTTAAGGTGTTGCCCTTTGGAATTACCATAACCCCAAGGGTCTTCACCAAATGTCTAGCAGTGGTGATGGTGATGGTGGTGGTGCAGTTAGGGGGGGGGGCATTGAGGCATTCCCCTATCTAGACAGTTGTCTGATTAAGAGCACAGAAAGTAGTGCCTAGTCCAAAACCAAACTGCTATTTTCCTCCTCCACAGTTTGGGATTGACCATAAATGTCACTAAATCCCACCTTCAACCCCTTCTGGTTCAGTCCTTACTAGGGTCCATTCCAGTCACTGCAGTCAGTATGATCATCTCTGATTGTCTGAGGTTTATTCTTTTAAAGTGATGTGACTTATAATTATGAGCCATTGTTACAGATGTTAGGCTATGTTTGCATGGGACTGCTATTGTAGTGTGAACTTTGAGAATCCCAGCTCGATGATGGGGATGATTCAAGCATGTACATCTATGAAAGATATCAATACGAGAGAACTACCATTACAGGTAAGTAGCTTTTTGTCTTTCTTCTGTACCCATCTGTCCCTCCTTGACTTCACTGCACAGGTGTGGACAAGGCAGCAAAGGGCTGCAGGCTCTCCACCTTAAAAATAAAAAAAACGCTTTTGTGCCAATAGCTCCCAAAGCGCGACCTAATGATGCTTTAACAAAAAGTAAGGAATCTGTTTTTGTAAAGTAAACAAAAAAAGTAATGGGCCCACCTTTTCCCATAGATCCCGCCTGCCTTGGCCTCTGACGGTAACACAGATAAACCGTTACATGAATTTCATGGATTTCATTCCATTTGACCTACGTTCGATCCAATGGAAAAGTAAATAAGCTGAACTTTAAGAAATATTGCACCAGTGAATGATTTGAGCCAAATCAGGTTCTTAATGACAGAAAATAAAACACCAATCCACCATGTAAGGTCAAAGGCCATGCCCACCTTTCGACAAGCAGGTTGTACATTTGAGTGATCACCACAGTGGGTGTGGAGGCTGTCTCATTTACAGCTCGGAGCCTTAGCCAATCTCCATTTGCTACCCGAACTGTGATGCTTTGATACCCACAAGTTATGCCCAATGATAGGCAGGTTAAAAACATTGTCAGTTCTTAGCACTGTAATGGCCCACTACTACATACTTCTGTATACAGATGTGTGCCCTCGGGTGAAGATATTGCATAGCTAGAGGAAAAGGGGGTGACTATCGCCACTGGGGAGTATGAACCCATTGGCAGATAGCATAATGATTGCTCTGTGTGCCTAAAAAGCTAAATTAATACAATGCTGCACCCTACAATACTCATGAGCTACAAATCATTGAAAACTCTTGTAGCAGTTTAAAAGGAATAGTGCCAAAAGAGGAGGACCCTGACATACTCTGCCTTCTTGAAGCCACTCCATGGCAGAAGAGCACATAATTGTTAGCTGTTTTGTTTACTAACACAAAAACATTTCTTCTCTTGTTATTGTAGTAAGTTTGCTCTTCCTCAATAGCCGGTAAATTTTGCTATGAATAACTACAAAGCCAAGCCACCTTCATCCCTCTTTTTGGGATGCACTCTGCATTGTACCTGGGCTCAGGAGAATGAGGTGAGGCGGCCATGCACAACAATCAAGGGGATGCAGATGAACAAATGTAGGTACTTCTTACTAAATGCAACTTACCTGCTGGAAAAATGAAGGATGGATAGAGCAAGGGCCACAGTGGAGAGACTAGGTAAAGAGGGAGCCTAGACATCCAGGAGTGGGAGTACCCTGAAATTGAAGGTGAGTACAGATGATGGTAGTAAGCATGAGCAAGAAGCCAGAACCAAAGCAAGGGTACACAATGGGCGACGAAGTGTGGGAAGGAAGGCAGTGAGAGCGAGTGGTGGCCAGGATGAAGAGGAGCCGACTCAGTGTAGAGAGGGATGCATCCGGTCTCTGGTTGCTCTGGGATCTATGGTTGTTCATCATCATCATCAGGATTATCATATAGGACAATGAAAAGGCCTTTTCTGGTGGCTATCTAACCTAGAATAGCACACTATCCAACAAGTTTGCATGCTTTTTCAGGTACATTCTGCCAATCTCCACCGCTCATGTGTAGACACCTCAAACTGCTTTTATATAGTCTCAATGTCCATTCTACTATAAACCTTGTTCGTCAATGTGCTATGTTTTAGGTCTAGTTATTATATGTGATGGCTTTCAGATATGGAGTGAAGGTCGTACTGAATATGCACTGTCATCTACAAAGCAAAATGTACAATTTAACTTTTTCATTATTTTATCAAAGGTTACTCCACCTTTAAAATAATTCCACTTGAACTGAGAATTATCTAATATTATGCCATCTCCAAAATCTCCACCTACCATGTACTGTACAGTGTCTGAAAATGTAGAAATCACATGTACTTCTGCTGTGACATGCAGCTCGGTCTGTAATAATGCAGATTGCATTGCATATAAACAGGATGTTTAAAGAATTTTGATTTTTATGATTATGATGAAGAAATGTAGTTGCTGCTGGAGAACAGTTGAGAACATGTGTAACTTCTGCAAAACCAATCACATTTGAAAATGATACAATTCTATAGAAATCAACTTAGGTGTTGATCAATTCCTGAGCTGAGTTGGGAAATTAAATCATGTGAATTATTACCAACATAGCAGCAAGAAAATAGTTCAAATGTCTAGAAGAGCAGTAAGTGACACCACATCTGATATAGATACAATGTCTTGCAAATTGCTAGACCCTAGTAGATGAGATGAACATGTTACCTTTTCAAGTGTAGGATTGGATTGACTTCCAGATGTTTGCTAAATCCGCTAGGTCAACCTATATTATAATCCCTTTGCTGGCTGCCAGGTCTCTACCCCCCCACCCCCCACTGTGCCACACATTTTCTTTGCCTGTTTGGGGAAGTTCGCACTTAGCCCTCATACATTTTTGTCCACATAAGGCATCCATGCCAAATTTGCGTTATTTTCTTCAAACATCCAGAGGATTCTAAAGGTATCCAGGGTTTGTGGATTCCCCTGGAGGGGACCGAGAAACTAGGCAAAATACAGCTAACTTTTGTCTTTTTGGGGAACAATAGGGAAAAGTGCTGCAGAAGACAGCGTCTGTTTTTTTCCCTGCAAATGCTATCAACAAATGGTTTGTGGTGTTACAATCACCATCTTCCCAGCTTTCAGGAACAGGCAGCCTTTTGTCAGAAAACCAAACTCTTCTACAAACTTTTGGAATTTTACTGGGACATAGCCTATTTTTCCTATTTTTTGTGCTTTCCACCGCCTTCCAGTTAGTGGTAGAAATGGTTGTGAAACCAATTATGGATCCCGGAAAGCTATACATTTCTGAAAAGAAGACAAATTTCTGAATTCAACAAGGGGTCATTTGTGAAGATCCTTTTAGGCTTTCCTATAGAAAGTAACAGTGGAAATAAAAGAATATTGAAAGTGAGATGAAATTAAACAGCCATTTGTGCCTACATTTTCACCTGTAACCTTTTCGAATTGTGCTAGATTTTTTAAAGCAATCCCTTGCAACCCTCCAACTTGGTAAAGGAAACTAATAAAACATATTTTCCTCACATTTCTGTGATGGAAAGTTCTGGAATCTGTGGGGAGCCACAAACTTCCTCCCACCCAGCATTCCCCCAAGTCCCCCAATAAAAATGGTACCTCACTTGTGTGGGTAGGCCTAGTTCCCACAACAGGAAATGGCCCAAAACGCAACATAAACACATCAGATTTTTTCACAGAAAACAGACCCTTTTTTTGCAATGTGCCTAGCTGTGGATTTTGAGCCATAGCTCAGTCGACACCTAGGGAAACCTAGCACACCTGTACATTTTTAAAAATCAGACACCCAGAGGAATCCAGGATGGGGTGATTTGTGTGGCTCTCCCCATCTTTTGTTACCCAGAATCTCTTGCAAATCTCAATTTTTGTGAAACAAAAAACAAAACAAAAAACATTTTCCTCACATTTCTGTGATGGAAAATGCTGGAATCTGTGGGGAGCAATTGCGGGTAACAAAGAGTAGCAGAGATGTGGTTACATTTCTTTTGCCTTGAATCATAGGGGCAGGTGCTTGCTGTACCAGTCTCAGGGGTGCAAAATGTGTTGAGGGAGTCCTGATAGAAGACACTTCCCATAATCAGCCTGAAAAGGACCAACCCCTGTATCTTCAATTTCAAGTTCTGCTCTGGAATGTAATGCCTTTTGCTGCCCCATAAACAATCTTATCTGGTGGCTTGCTGTTGCCAAGACTTTCCTCTGAAGATCCTGATGATAGTCAACGTAAAGCCGGATGATTTGAGGAGTCCAACCCCTTTTGGTTAGGGGAAGATGGGAATTATATATATATATATATATATATATATATATTCACTGAAAAAACCATAGGTTTTACACCAGTTAAAGTTAGCTGGAAGTTTTACTCGCATAAAACCATTGAAATTCCCACGTTATAGTTAGTTGGACTCACTATAACTTGCGCGTGCAATGCACTGCTGATGACGTCACATATTACATCACTCATGCCATGGTCAGTGACATCACTCATGACATCACTGATGACACCATCCAGTGAATGTGTCTATTTAAAAAAAATAATTATGTATTATATATGTATATGTAAAAGTTGATGGAAGAATAAATGTTTAAATAAGTGTTTACATGGATGTTTTTTTTAAAATACATATATTAGAGAGTAATGTTTAAATATTTAAATATATGTATTAGTGTTTCACTTTGTGTATAAGTGGCTGCATGGGTTGCTGAGTAGCTACCTGTTTATGTATATGGGTTATTAGATGTTTTTCTTAGTATCAGTATGAGTGTTTGTATGGTTTGGTAGGGGTATTACTTAGCACATAGATGCATGAATGACTGACTCTCTCTTTGTATGTGTTTTGAAGACAGCATATGTGCAGGACTGTGTGGGTGGATGAGTGTGTATATGTGTGTGTTAGTGAGTGAATGACTGTCTCACTAGTGTCTTTATCAGTAACTACATATGTTTTAATCCAGTATATGTGAATATTGATGTATATAAGTGAGTATATGTGAGAGTGAGGGATTGTAAGAGTTCCTGTTTAAATTAGTATGTGTTTCTATAAGTGATTGTTTAAGAGAGTAAGTATGTGTAAGTTTCCTTAGAAGTAAAGTGGGAGTGTGTGTATAGCTGTATATGCAAATAAATGGATGTTCAATAGTTTATTTGCATGTGTGAGTATGTGTGTGAGTAACTTTTGGATGCCTGTCGTTGTGTAACAGGATGTATAGGTGTATCACTACATATGATGAGTGAGTATATTTATGAGTGACTATATAGAACTGTTGGTGAATGAGTGGATGTGTATATAGATGGTGGAATTATTGAATTGGTTGTTGTAAGTGGTATGGGTATCTCCATTTTTTTGAAAATTTTAGTTTCTATTTTTGAATATGTGTTTCAAGAGTTACATTACAGTGAAAGGAGGTCTCTCACTCTGTCACAAGGATGGTGTCATCAGTGATGTCATGAGTGATGTCACTGACCATGTCATGAGTGATGTAATATGTGACGACCTCAGCAGTGCATTGCACGCGCAAGTTATAGTGAGTCCAACTAACTATAACGTGGGAATTTCAATGGTTTTATGCGAGTAAAACTTCCAGCTAACTATAACTGGTGTAAAACCTATGGTTTTTTCAGTGAATTTAATAGTTTTTTTTAATGCTAATTCCTAACTATAACTGGTGTGAAACCTATGGTTTTTTCAGTGAATTTCAATGGTTTTTTTAATAGCAAATCTTTATAGGTATAAAAAATAATACATTTTAAAACGAATTTTATATTGTATAATTGTCAAATGTTTTTTATTTTTAACCTTGGGGCGCTCCCGGGGCGTGTACCGGTGAACGCACGGGTGAGCGCAATGTTACGGCGCGCCCCGGGGCGCATACCGGGGAGCGTCCCGTTAGCGCTATTCTCGCGAACGAAAACAACATCGTGACGTTTCGCGTAACCGCGTGATGCGTCATATGACGCACTGCGTAAGCGCACCCGGAAGCACGCGAGCGCATACAATCGCGCAACGTCCTGACGCGCTTACGCCGCGCGCCCCGGGGCGCGCCCTGGAGCGCGACTACGGGCGCGCCCCAGGGCGCGTAGCGTAAGCGCGTCGGGTCATGTGACCTGAAAATAACACTTTTCATTGGTTGCTAAAAATTTTTTTTATAAAAAATGAAATCCCCACCCATTTCCTTCACTTCTTCTTTCACTTTTGTGACTGAAAGACCTGCCTGTTTTGCTGTCGGTTCTTTGTTGGATATCTTGGATAATCATGGCTGCCAGACCATACAGCAGTGAAGATGACTCCAATGAATTCATCAATGAAGAGCCTCCTCAACCAAAATACAAAGAACATTTCATCTGGAATTTTTTTTCCATACCTGATCACCAGAAGAAGGTAAATGCTCCAAAAGTGGAGTGCAGGATCTGTCACACAGTCCTGTCACGGGGTAACCCCAATAAAAAATATTCTTTTGGGAACTCCACAATGATTCGCCATGTGGAGAGAAGGCACCCCCAGAATTTTGCCCGGGAAAGTGTCAGGGCTCTGGCACAAAAGGTTCCCAGTGATGGGGCCTCTACATCAACCGGAGGACGAACACCATCGGTGAGGGGCTGATCACAAGAGCAGGTTCCGAACATTCAGCCTGCATTTAACAAAGGCGCCCTTAAATGCAGATACTGTGATCAGCTACTTTCCTGTGGGGAGCAAAGTGTTCTGCTCATGGTTCGAGCATTGGAGAACCATCACTGCTGTTACCAGCCCTAATTTTTTTTTTTTGCTCCTGTTGAGCAGTTTCCATTCCCTGTTTTTGTTGTAGTTCTAAAAAAAGAAAAAAGAAGAAAAAAAAAAGTTCTTTTCAGAACTACCTCTAATTCTCATCAAAGAGCTATATTCTTAAAAAAATGAAAAAGAGTAAGTGGAGTGCATTGATAAATGAAAGGAAAATGAGTAAGAAAGAACAGAAAAGTATGAGAGGAGAAAGGAAGTGAAGTAGGGGGACTGAAAGAAGGTGAGTGTTGGGAACGAAAGTAAGGAGAAGGAGAGTGAAAATGGGGAATGTTGTTATTCAAACAAAATGTAGAAAAGGAACGGGGGTGTGGAAGGGTAAGAAAGGATGCATTGCTGGAGTTGCATCATTTTTGTGACACACTCCAGCAATGCATCACTTTTGCGCTTACAGATACGTCTGAAATACTGACATATCTAAAAGTACTTGCGACATAATACGCCATATATTTAATGACGCATGAGTAGAAAACTGAAGGCCTCATTTATGAGGCCATGCGTCACTTTTACGCCACCGGTGCGTCACTTTTTGTGACGCACCAGTGCTGTTAAAAATGCACCTTATTCAGTCATATTTACAAAGTGACACATCTAGGCAGATGCATCACTTTGTAAACCCCTGCGCCACATTATACCTACGTCAGGTGTAATGTATGCAAAATGGGTATATTGACGCAAGAAAGGGTCGTAGAGGTGACGCAGTGAATGAACGGGGTTTTCCCCATGCATTCTCCCCGGTACGCTCCCCGGTGCGCGTACTGGAAGCTCCCCCCTCTGAAAATCGAAAAAAAATAATTTTGCCCCGCGGAGCCTTTTATGGCCCCCACATCAAACCTAGGGGATCAGGGGGGGTCTACCCTGCCCCCTTTTGGTCATTTCCCCCTTTGTTTTTTGCCACCTCTTGTGTCTCGATCCTACCGAGACACAAGATGGCGGCCGCTCCGGACTGTTTGGAATGTTTACAGACACCCGAGAGCCAATCAGCTTTCCGTGCGCAAGTCGCGTAGCGTGCCCGGAGCGCTCCCCGGTGCGCGTACCAGGGCGCGGCTATAGATATATAAATTGTTTTGAACCTAAATTACTCAAAATCCTCTGGATCACATATCTTGAGACATAGCAAAGGCACATCGGGCTACCAGTCCCTACAATTTTGCCAGGTTTAGTGAAAATACATTCAGCCGTTCGAGCTAAAAGTGAGACCGACCGCCCTATGGAAATTAACATGGGGAAAACACGTTTTGGGACCCCCCTTTTATCTCGGCCCCCGCTTGACGAATCCCCCCCCCAAACTTTCAGGGAAGGAGCGGAGAGCCGCGAGGCAAAGTTGAGGAAAAATTCAGGCAGATTCCTCAACCAACGCCAAAGTTATTCCCAATAGAATGTTGCGATTTCCCTATGGAAATCAATCCTAACTATAACTACCTACTGGCGCCTGCCAGTAGGTTTTATATATATATATATATATGTATATATATATATATATGAACAGAACCTCCAGCGAAGCAAGAAGGAAGAGGCCACATGGGGTCACAGGAGAAAGCCTTTGATTGGAAAGCGGATTAAGCATAATGCATTTCGACATACTTGTCTTCCTCAGATGCCACCGCCACATATATATATATAAAAAACAATACCCTTTCAGGCATAGAGTGACGCATGAATTATGCAAAAAAAGCAGCAGAGAACTCTGGGTAGTTTTCAAGTTTAGGTGGAAAGCATTTCCTGTAAAGAGCACTCTCAAAACCAGCGACACTCTCGATCTGCTCACCTCAAATGTCTGCTTTTCTATCAAAGTCTTTAAGCATAGGATTCGCACAGTGTCATCCACGCAAAGATAGAAAAGGACAAAGTCTTTTGCCATTTCTACAGCAAAGTCTTTAAGCATAGGACTAGTGCAGTGCTGTCCATGCCGAGCTGTAAAGTGACAAAAGCCATTTACCACTCCAGGTACAGAATTACAGCTTTGAATTGATAAAATACCAACCAAGCCAACCTGAAATTAGTAAATGCAACCCCTGACAGTGTTTCGCTCTAATTAGAGCTGTCAGAGAGGTATTGCTTTGTCCAGACACAAGGGAGCACCCAGTATAAATCAAAACAATACCCTTTCAGGCATAGAGTGGCACATAAATTATGCAAAAAAAGAAGCAGAGAACTCTGGTAGTTCTCAAGTTTAGGTGGAAAGCAGCTTCTGTTAGAGCACTCAACACCAGCGACACTCCATATCTGCTCACCTCAAATGTCTGCTTTTCTATCAAAGTATTTAATCATAGGATTAGCACAGTGCACAGTATATGTGTATATATGTATGTGTATATATATATATCTCAGCTCCAACTCCACTCTTCTCGGAGCACTCGTAGGCGGGTGCGGTTTGCGGCAGTGGACACCCGCTAAACATAAACGCTCCAACTCTTAAAATCCTGTTAACCTCATCGCTGCGGCGGCTATTCCGCCGCAGCGCTAAGGGGGCGGGGGGCCGCGCGGCGCGCCCATGCAGGTGACGGAACTGCTCCATCACCAGCCGCGGTTGAGCTGTGCTTATGACGGAGTGGTTCCGTCATGGCCCCGCCCGCTTAATAGAACATGCCGCGCAGGCGCGTCCGGCGGGCCATGACGGAACCACTCCGTCATCAGCACAGCGCCACCGCGGCTGATGATGGAGCGGTTCCGTCATCAGCACGGAAGGGTTAAGAATTACCGCAGAGGGGGATACAGCAGAATTCTCTTTATTGTTGTCAACAATAAAGAGAATTCTGCTGTAACCCCCTCTGCGAGTGCTGTAATTCTTAACAGGATTGTAAGAGTTGGAGCGTTTAGATATATATATATATATATATATATACATATATATATATATATATATATATATATATATATATATATATATATATATATATATATATATATATATATATATATATATATATATATATATACATATACATATATATATACATATACATACACATATGTGACCCACCATCACAAATTGCAAAGCATCGAGGAGCGGCTACAACGTAGCGGGTCAAGACTTCTTGATAAGACGCCGCCACTGTGTTTGCGCTTTTGGACTGGGTGCCTGCAAGCAGTGATCGTTGACAGAAGGGGCCGCAAGGTGAAAGAACAACGACCTTGCCACGATCTTCCTGCATGCACGGAGTTTTGCTAAGCTGCACTATGGGACTGGTAGTTCTTTGAATTGACGCAGCGGTAGTTAAAACTCAGTGCAGGTGCGCCTCATTCCACTGTGAAGGAGGGGCCGTATGTAAAGACTGCGGTGGGAGGAACGTGACTTTTGGATTACTGGCATTGAGAAAAGCGAAGAGCTGAAACCGGTCTGCCTCATTTACATCCAAATAAACAGCCCGTGAAGCCTCTGTTGTGTCCTGTGTCCTTTTGCCGTTGGTGAAAAGGGTTTGACTGTATATATATATATTATCCCCTTTGATTTACAAAAAGGTAATGGCTACAACCCCTGTTTTCAGCATTTTGATTTTGCCTACTAGTATTTTGTTTATGTTCATTATCACATGGTGAGCACACGTTTAAAAGAGGGCATTGTGGGTAAAATTTCTGATGTGATCAAGGGCAACTGCCCGAAACGCGTCGTCTGCCACGTTGCTGAATTCTCAGGAATAAAGAAACCCTTTGCCATTATTTGGGATTCGTTGGTCTTTTATTTGATCGCCGAGGTACTGGAGATTCAAGGTGACCTTTTGAGTTGATTTAATCTGCGGAGGGTGGTTGCCTCCGCCACGAATCCACTCCCTGGAAGCTGTCCGTCGGACTCAACCAACTTTTGTTTATATATGGTAATAGAATTTTACGACGGACCCTGCCTGGAGCTAACACGCCTACAACCCTGCATCCCTGCATCATGTTATAAACACCGCGACGAGTTTGACCGTGAATGAAAACGGAATCGAACAGCAAAGGTTTTCGCGTTTGCAAGCCACAACGTGGGGTGAGTGTTGCTTTTGAAAATAGGCGGTGGGGAGGACATTGGCAATAATGAAAGCCAGTTTACATCTTGGCAGCACACACATATCAAGTTCCGATAATCTGAGTTATTCAGCAGAGCGTTGGCAGCAGCATTGTCGGACGAAACTGTGAGAGAACGGGAAATGGCCTCATTGGAACTTTTCCAAAACCTGCCTATTATTTCGAAGAGGGGAGCAACAGCGGGAAACTCTGATAGTGCACAACCAACTCCTACATCAAATGAGGCACAGATAAAAAATCTTATGACACGTATGGAAAAATGTATGAAAAATGAGTGCACAAAGTGGTGGGAACATAAATCACTTTCAATGTACGTAGCTGAAGGGCGTGTTCCACGAGGATTGAGAATCCTCTTAGCACCAAGCTACGACAAACCACATCCAGACATGCTCAAGGAATGGGGTTTAACCAATTTGGATTCTTCGAGCAAACTGATGAAAATACTAATTAAATATGCGGAAATTGATCGTCTGCAACTTCTAAAAGATATGGAGGGAATAAATGAAGAACTGAAGAAGTTTGAGCCCAATGAGTTAATACCGAAAATGAAAAAGGAAATTCAAGAGCGCCTAAAGGTACATGAGGAAAAAATAAAAGCGCGGAAAGCGTGGAAGTTTGCGCGCGATAAAGATGACTTTGAAAATGATAAAATCTACACATTTGCGCGCAAATTCGAAAATGCCAAACGCCTGAAAATAAACCAAAAATCAGCCCTAGCAGTCACTAAGACAACATCAAGGGCAGGAACAAGCAGCGCGACACCCGAATCAGAACCAGGGGCCAGTGAGACAGAGTCAAACAGCAGCAATACCAGCAGTCTTTACTCTGATGAGGACCTCAGTAGGGGAGCTGGCATGGCAGAACCTCCACTTGTACTAAACTTAGGCGAAGAGGTTGATTTTTTTAGTCAGCGCCCGCCTTCAAACTCTACGCCCTCGCAATCGGCAGGTGCAATCTCAAAAAGGACAAGAATCAACAGAAGCCGCAAGCAACGCCGGAAAAAGCATAAAACAAAACAGCAACAAAAAGAAAAAGCAGTTCTGGCGCAACAAGAAATAAAAAGGGCAAAAGACAATACAATCGTCAACTTATCAGCAGCAGTATTAACATCAGCGGAGGAGCAGCTACTGAGCCTAGGTCTCACCTTTTGCCCATATCAGACTTTAGTTATACTTCAACCAGAATTGACATCTTTCGATATATCCGCAAATTAAAGCTGCAGAAATTTTTCAACATTAAAGAAGGTCTAAATGAGATTGAAAGTAACGTTACAAAAGCACCCAAGACAGTGTTAGAAGCACGAGATGTCAGGGGCCTTCTCACACTGCAACAACTGGGGGATTCCACTGAGAATGTTGACATCAACACCGCTTTGTCTACCCAACAAGAATTGAGGGAAGCGGAGATACATCAGATTGGAGCAGGAGCAAGCCCATTCAAGCTCGCTTCCAGTTTCATTCCCACCATGCCAAGAGACGCCATCGATTCTTTCCATGAGATGGTCACGGCAGACCTCAAGAAACTGTATCACCAGGTGAAACACCGCAAGAGAATCAGAATGTCTAAGGAAAAACAATACTGGGCTCTAGTCACCAAACTTAGAAATGACCACCAAATTATTGTTTGTAGTTCGGATAAGGGAGGCAATATTGTCATCTGGCCCCAAACACAATACATCGCAGAAGCTAACAGGCAACTCTCAGATGCGGTCTGTTATCAAAAGACAAGTATAAAACACTACGAATCAGCTAGAGAACAATTGAAAAAACTCCTTTTTAAATACAAGAGAGAAGGACTGATTTCTAGCAAGGAATTTAAGTTCCTTCATGTTGAACAGCCGGTCATGCCCAGGTTTTATCTTATTCCCAAGGTGCATGAGGGCAAGTCTCCAGTGCCAGGGAGGCCAATTATATCAGCCATAGACAGCATAGCGGAACACCTGGCACAATATACCGAATATTTCTTGCAATCCCTGGTTACAAGTCTGCCGACATAGGTAAGGGATACAGGTCACTTTTTACAAAAATTGAAGAACATTGCGTGGACAGAAGATTGTTTACTTGTTACGTTAGACATCGAAGCCCTCTATATTAGTATAGACCACCAAACAGGGCTCAAAGCATTAGAACATTTTCCGAGCACAAGACCAGTGCATTGTTACAACCACAAAAAGATGCTGGTGGAGTTTGTAAATTCGAGTCTGTACCATAATTATTTTATGTTTGGTAACGATGTCTACGTACAAAAAAGAGGTGTTGCCATGGGGGCCTGCTTTTCTCCCAGCTACGCGTGTTTACTCGTGGGCTGGTGGGAGAAGCGGGTCCTCATGGGGAAACACCGCGCAGTGTTCGCAGAGCATGTAGAAATGTGGGTTCGTTATATTGACGGTGTGCTTTTAATTTGGAGGGGTGATGAAAAAAGTGTGAAAGAATTTATCATGACGCTAAATAACAATGAGGAAAATCTTAAGTTCACATATCATATAAGCAAAACAGCAGTGGACTTTTTAGATGTTAAGGTTTTTCTGAAAGCAGGCAAACTGTCGACCACCCTTCATAGAAAGGACACATCTGGTAACACAACCCTCCATGCTACAAGTGCCCATCCCCGTCATGTCATTGACAATATCCCGTACGGGGAGTTACTCCGCCTTAAAAGGATATGTAGTAGTGATGAGGAATTGGTATCTTGCACTACAGAAGCATTAGGCAGGTTCAGAGAGAGAGGTTATAAGGAGAATATATTGAGAAGAGCGGTCAGTAAAATGAAACAGAGACCTAGAGAAACACTGTTTAAACCGGTGGTCCCAATTAGGGGGACCATGGAAGATTCGGCCGAATCTACCATCAGGTTTATTACTGCATATATTTGCCAAGACAGAAAGATCCGGTCCATTTTAACTAAAAGTTGGCCTATATTAAAAACTGATGCAGTGTTATCATCTCATCTGCCAAACTCACCCAATATTACGTTTCGGAGGGGACCCTCCCTACGTACACATGTTTCCAACCCTTTCCCTGAACTGTTAAAAAAGAAGTCTTGGTTCCCACCCCGGCTGGGGTTTTACAAATGTACCAGCTGTAGGGCATGCAAATTTGGGGTTAATACCCAGTATTATACCACTCCATTTTGCCCTACTCCATTGCCAATCAAAGGAAATTACGGTTGCAAAACAGAGTATGCTGTTTATGTTCTGGCATGCACCTGTGGCCTGAGATACGTGGGTAGTACCAGGCTTCCGGTGCATGCCAGGATATTGCAGCACATTCGGGCAATCGTTAACAACGACAGCTCCTATCCCATAGCGAGACACTTTAAAAGTGTGCATGGGAATGAACTTCAGTGTCTCAGTTACTTTGTCCTTTCCTCAGTTCCAAGGCCTAGAAGGGGAGGGGACAGGGACAGGTTGCTCCGGCAATTGGAATCGAAAATGATTCTGGAATTAGATTCCAAGGTACCAAACGGGCTGAACACTACGGAAGACCTGTACCCCTTTCTGTAAAGACAAAACATTTTTGGGTTGGTACATGGTCATATGACAGCCCAATTATCCCAAACTTTTGGTAGTAGTAGGATAATGTTCCTGATTGGGCCATTCCCTGTTGTATAATTCAATAATCTTCAGTTTCTGTCCGACACCCAGTATTAACTTAATTCATTCCTTCTTTTAACTTTTTGCAGTGATGGATCTATGATTCTCCTGCATCACACAGGTTGCACTTTAAACACAGGGGGGAGGGGAGTTTTTTTCCTCCCAAAAGTAGGATACATACATTTACTCCAGAGGGGCTGCCATCAGAGTTTGATGTCCCCAAATGTGGGTCTATTTGTAAATATATTATATGGGACCTGATAAAGTATAGACTGAGTTCTAAGTAGCATTTTAATCTTATGCGTAGAGTTGCACATTTGTTAGTGAGGTTTACATTGCTATTGTTTTGCACATTCCATGGGGACCACTATAATGATGAAATTTATAAAAATCTTTTTAGAGGTGGTTTTAAGTATGCATATTATTACTTTTTAAACCATGAAATGATTTATATTTTACATATATATTTATTTATATTTATATGTATATTTATAGTGGTATATTTATAATTGCGATATTTTTGCACATGTGTAACTGCACTATTGAAACGCACTTTAAAGATTTTGCTCATATAGAACCCTATAACAGTCTATTCCATCCAGCATTTATGCAAATATTGAAGTCTTGTGAATACGATAATTATCCCCTTTTATTTACAAAAAGGTAATGGCTACAACCCCTGTTTTCAGCATTTTGATTTTGCCTACTAGTATTTTGTTTGTTCATTATCACATGGTGAGCACACGTTTCAAAGAGGGCATTGTGGGTAAAATTTTTGATGTGATCAAGGGCAACTGCCCGAAACGCGTCGTCTGCCACGTTGCTGAATTCTCAGGAATAAAGAAACCCTTTGCCATTATTTGGGATTCGTTGGTCTTTTATTTGATCGCCGAGGTACTGGAGATTCAAGGTGACCTTTTGATTATATTTATATATATATATATATATATATATATATATATATATATTTATACATTTCGCTCCAAAGTACCCACCAGGCAAGCAGCACTCCGACACCAGCATCGAAGGTTAAACCTTTATTAGGTATGGGCAAAGTCCCGCTAGCTGCATCCATACAGCCCTTAATTACCATCCGCCTGACGCGTTTCGAAGTAAAAATCTTCTTCCTCAGAGGCGTGGCAAAGGAAGTGCATGTGGCCCACTCACAGTTCTCTTTTCAGTATTCTTATGCCCAGATGCATTCTGGGAACTGTGGTGTCACTGTTCAAACCCTGGATGGGTGCACGGATCAACTGCTGGATAGAAGAGAACTTGGATAGAACTCCCCCGGCGAAACTTGCTCTCAAACCTAAGCCGCTGTCCCGGATATCAACTCGGTTTGATACCGAGCTGCGCGGCCCCCAGGAGTATCAGGGTGGTGCAGGCTTCACGGCTGGGCTGCCGTGTGTAAATTTTCGCTCCAAAGTACCCACCAGGCAAGCAGCACTCAGACACCAGCATCGAAGGTTAAACCTTTATTAGGTATGGGCAAAGTCCCGCTAGCTGCATCCATACAGCCCTTAATTACCATCCGCCTGACGCGTTTTGTAGTAAAAATCTTCTTCCTCAGAGGCGTGGCAAAGGAAGTGCATGTGGCCCACTCACAGTTCTCTTTTCAGTATTCTTATGCCCAAATGCATTCTGGGAACTGTGGTGTCACTGTTCAAACCCTGGATGGGTGCACGGATCAACTGCTGGATAGAAGAGAACTTGGATAGAACTCCGCCGGCGAAACTTGCCCTCAATCCTAAGCCGCTGTTGGTGTCTGAGTGCTGCTTGCCTGGTGGGTACTTTGGAGTGAAAATTTACACACGGCAGCCCAGCCGTGAAGCCTGCACCACCCTGATACTCCTGGGGGCCGAGCAGCTCGGTATCAAACCGAGTTGATATCTGGGACAGCGGCTTAGGATTGAGGGCAAGTTTCGCCGGCGGGTGCCTGCTTGCCTGGTGGGTACTTTGGAGCAACAACAAAAAAATATATATATATAATATATATATATATATATATATATATATATATATATATATATATATATATATATATATATATATATATATATATATATATATATATATATATATATATATATATATATATATATATATATATATATATATATATATATATATATATATATATATATATATATATATATATATATATATATATATATATATATATATATATATATATATATATATATATATATATATATATATATATATATATATATATATATATATATATATATATATATATATATATATATATATATATATATATATATGTTATACCAAGTGCCCAAAGCATCCGAGAGGGAACACGACTGTGCTCAGCCATCCGGCAGTAAAAATGCAAGCTGCTGCTTTGGGCACTTGGTATAACATTACATGCACGGCCGCCCTGCCGTGGGGAGGAGAACCACCGTCAGCTGGAAGAGGAAGGCAATTCCAGTTGAAAGAGGCTTTTAGTCACGAACGACTCGAGACTTTCACAGCACTGTGTTCGATATGCTAATTAAAGCTGCAACGAGACTCTAACACCTACTAAAGGTTTGAAATAATGCTGTTAAATATGGAAGTTACATGCTGAACCCACTCGCATTTGAGAACTCAGACACCCATCATGCATCAATGTTAATTGCTGATATGCACACGCCCAGTGGGGGCGTTCATGAATAAACAACGGAAATGCACTTAAATGCGTAGAGTCAGCCTGTTTTCCAAAGCGGCCCATGAAGAAGAGGCTCAGTGCCTCGAAACGCGTTGGCAATAGGAAACATTTGGAGACAAGATGCAGCTTGCATTTTTACTGCCGGATGGCTGAGCACAGTCGTGTTCCCTCTCGGATGCTTTGGGCACTTGGTATAACATATATATATATATATATATATATATATATATATATATTTCGCGAAGATTGGTCAACTGGCGCCAAAGTTATTAGGAAAAGAAAAAACGCATTTCCTATGGAAACTAGGTCCTAACTATAACTATCTCCTGGAGACCGCCAGTAGATAATACACACACTCATATATATATTTTCATTGAAAAAACTAAAACCTATGACATTCATGAAAAAAAAGGTTAACCTAACGTTCTAATTTGGTGAAAATTTCAGTGACAATGTAACTTTTTAAACGTACAAAACCACCAGTTATAGTTATGTCAAGCAACTGTAACTCGAGCCCTGAAGTAAGTATAACTAGCTACCTTGCCATGCACTGCTAATTACCTCTCATATTACATTGCTCATGACCTGTTCTATGATATCATTAATAACATCGCTGTAATGTTTGAAATTACATCATTGATGAGAACACTGTGGTTTATGAGGGGCGCAAGTTATAGCTACTTTAGGGGTTTAATTAGTTATTTCAGATAACTATAACTGGTGAATTTCAGTGGTTTTATAGGTTTAAATTGGTATGTTTCAACTGTCATTTTAACCTTTAGTTTTTAACAAGTTTCTGGGACTTCAGCCATGCCATGCTAGATTGAAGAGTTTTGCTAAGCTGTGCTCTAGCTCTTCGACTCTTCACCGACTCCCTCTAGTGCGCCTTGGGTCCCACAGAGCGGAGTGGCTTTCCACCTATATTACCGTCGACTGGTACACCCCCCGTGTGCCCATTGGACTCTCTGAGTGGCGTCTTCCCTTGGCTCTTCTACCAAGGCACTTCCTAGTGCCCATACCCACTGTCTCAACTGAATCTGACCAAGGTTTCTGCTCTTGCCTTTCCATAAGGCAGACAACACTCCTTACGTGCTTATTTTGTAATGGACTCCTATAACAATTATGACCAAATGAAGAGTTTGCTCAGCCTTATGCTGTTGAAAATTGGTACAAGGACTTGCAAGACGCTAGTGAGCTGGACACTTCCACAGAGTCAGTCCTTTTCTCTCCTCGTGGCCTGGCCACTGAAGAATCTGCATTCTACGCAATGATCTGATAGAGACTTCTAGCTGCAGATTCCTTACCTTTGAATTCCCTAGGTGTCAGGCTGGATCTGGAAACTTTGCATCAGCAGTACTCCTTGTGCATGGTGTTGTGTGGCTGCATTCGGCTCCGCGTGGTCGACTGCGCGATCAGCGTCAGTTGTGATGTCGCAGTCACCTATTTAGGCGCCAGCCAAGCATACAGACGTCACTTCTTTTCATTCCATGCTAGTTAAGCGCTGATCCGAGAAGAGCTACCCCTCTGTCTCTTTTCGACAGGTTTTTTCAACTTTTTTGATGGCCAAAACTTTTTTGGTGTGTTGTGGATTTCTTCTAGAAAGACATGGTTTCAACCATATAGGAACCTAAACGACCCCCCAGCTCGTCTGTCTCCGGTGTCTCGAGCCCGACCACGACTCAGTCGTGTTCGGACTGTCAGGCAATGGCTTTGAAGGCCTTGCAGGAGTGGGCCATGAAGCTCCTTGTGGCCCAGCAGTTGACACCATCCAGCGAAACTCTGCAAGGCCCTGATTAAAAAAGAGGAGGTCATGGGACCACTCCCGGAGCCCTAAGTCCTCTTCCTCTCACGCAAGCTCTTCAGGACACTCGGAGAAGAGGCACACAAAAAGAGAAGTCCAAGTGGTCTTCATTATTACCTTGACTGTCATCCACCGACATAAAAAACACCGATTCTCTAGGCTTGGTTCTGCGGAGCCGTAGCCAGGGGTGGACTCAGTGTCTCCCTCTATTTCCGAATGGAGTCACCCTACAGCGCGCAAGGGGTACTGCTCATGCAAAAGATTCCGGATCCAACCTGTTGAATTCAAAGGTAAGGAATCTGCAGCTAGATATTGTCTCTACCAGATAATACGTTACTGAAGGTATGTAACTTGTTGGTTATGGGTAGGTCGGCCGATGTCCTTGACCTCCATCCCCCACCATGAAGGTAAAGAGAAAGAGTCCTGTTGGAAGTACTGCAACCTGGGCAGACTGCTTCTGACCCTCTCTTCTGTGACAGACACCCAACTAGGGGCCTGGGCTAACCTTTCAACAGCCCTCCTGTTGCCTGGCAAATTGCCAGATCCCTTCGTCTTGCTCCACGCGACCCAGCATTTTTGACATCACCCTTCTCCTGAGAGCATTATGGTGAAGGCCTTCTCCACCTGGACCAACCCCACCAATTTTTCTTCCACTCCTCCTAAGAGGGAATCAATGGACTGGAATGGAGACATTGGAAAAACGCCTCTTCTCATCAGCCAGTTTGGCCCTCTGGGCCATTAATGCTTCCTGTTTGCTGGGCGGCTATACTCCATCTCTTTGGGACTAGGTGGCTCAAGTCCTTCCATCTGTTGCTAAAGATCTTCACCCTATTCTGTCACAGGCCATTCAGGATGGTTGTGATGGGGCCAAGTTCACTTTTCTTTGTGGCTTGGACACCACGGACTTAGTTGGAAAGGCTATTGGCACCATTGTTGCCATTCGTGGCTACAATCGACTGGCTTCTCAGGTGACGTCCAGTCCTCCCTGATGGACATGCCATTCAGTGGCACTAGCTTGTTCGGAGACCAGGATGATTCTACCCATGTATTGTTCAAGGAGAGTAGGGCTACTGCTCTGGGCCTTTCTACTCAGTCTCTCTAGCATCAATTTCAACATTTGTTTCATAGCTTTTGCTTTTGGTGAGGCATTAATTACCACACGCCTGCCCTCCCAAGCAGTAACCCCAGCAGTTTCATCTTAGAGGACATGGTGTCCACTGCCCCTGTGGCCAAGATCAAACGTGCCACTCAGTCCCCTAACTCCACACCCCCTTATGTCCACCCCCAAAATCCTCTACAGCCCCACCTGCCCAAACACCTTTAGTCACAACCACCTAATGGTAGGCAAAGTCCTCCTATTCCAGGTTGGGAAGCGATTATGTTGGACAGGTGGGTTTTTCAGATTGTCTGCAAAGGTCATGACTTACCCTTCCTTTCTTCCCTGCCGCACCTTCCAACATCCATTCAATGCCTGACTGAGTACCATCTCTCCATTTTGTGGCAGGAAGTGCAAGCCCTTTCAGCCAAAGGGGCTATCTAGAGGGTGCCGGTGCCAGAAATAGGGCGTGGTTGTTCTTCCTGCTACTTTCTAGTACTTCTCTGCCTGTTCTAGACTGCACCCTCTCAATTCCTTTCCTTCGGCAGGAACATTTCAAAATGCTCTCCTTGGCCTAGGTCTTGTCTGCTATTGACCCTAAAGTCTGGATGGTGAAATTAGACCTGCATGAGGCCTATTTACATATACTCTTGCTGCTGGCTCATTGGCACGATCTGCACTTCGTGGTGGGGGAAGAGCATTTTCAGTTCGCTGTGCTCCCTTTTGGTCTCATCAGTGCCCCTCGAGTGTTCATACAAGTGATGGCAGTTGTGGCAGCACACCTTAGGAGGGCATGGATACCAGTCTTCCGCTACCCTGACAACTGGCTGTTGAAGGCGAGCTTGCCCCAGGCAGTCATTAACCACCTCCAGACTATGGTGAACCTCCTGTGATCTCTGGACTTTACTATAAACGTGCCGAAGTCACACACAACTTCTTCTCAGGCAATTCCTTTCATTGTAGCCATTCTCAACGCGCTTCGGTTTTGTACCTTTCTCCTTTGAAAGAGAGTCCAGGATATTTAGGTTATGATCCTGATCTTTCAGCCTCGGTCCTGGGTTTCAATGAGGTGGAATCTGAGGTTGCTATGACTGATGGCCTCCTGCAGCCTGCTGATCATGCATGCCAGGTGCCATATGCAGACTCTGCAGTCAGATCTGATTTCTCAGTGGGCCCAACATGAAGGGTACCCCTCCAACCACATTTAGATTTTAGAGGAGACTGCAAAAGATGTGCAGTTGTGGCTACTGGACCATGATTGATCAGTGACAGACCTCTCTCCATTTCCCACCTTGAGCTCACAGTGGTGACCCATGAATTGCTTCTGAGTTGGGGCGGCCATCTGGAGGAGATGGAGATCAGAGGCCTCTGGTCTCCAGCGGAGTTCTGGCTCCTTAACAGTCTTCTGGAACTTAGGGCAATCCTATTTGCCGACCCTGTGCCAGGAGGCCTTATGCATTTGAAAATGGCTGGATCCACCGCAGCCTCTTCCTGGTAGTAAACCACCTGGCGAGCTCAATGAACCCCAGGTGGACGATCTCAGCCATCTTGGCTGGGTATTGAAAGTGATTTGCAGCTAAGCGTGTTCCTGTAAATTACTGCTACACCTTCTCTGAGTTCACTGCAACAGCAGAAAATGGAATGATGTAGGATGAGAAGGTGGTCTAAGACATTTTAGAAGCATCTTTTGCCCCTCAACTGCTGAGACTTTGCCACTCCTAGTGTTAATCCCTTTTTTGGATGTTTGGAGTGCTTCACACTTAAGACTTCATACCTTTTTTTCTACATAAGGAATCCAATTCAAATTTGCATTTTTTTTCCGCAAATATCATGGGGATTCTAGAAGTACCTACACTTTGTGGATTCCCTTAGAGAGGACAGAGGAAATAACAAAAGTATGGTTACATTTTGGGAAAAATTGGGACATTTTTGACACAGTTTTTATCTGTAGCTTCATGTCACAATGGGCGATTTCTCAAAAGTAGTATACTGTTAAATCCGCTAGACCCTTCTGGTTGTAGGAATCTTTAGAGCTTGTAGGTTCTCCAAGTACTCAAGGTACCCAGAATCAATAACTGAGAAGCATCTTACAATGGATTTTCATTGTGTTCCATGTATAGAGCAATTCTTATGGTAAAATATAAAGAGTGAAAAATGGGTATGAAGTAAACCTATGTATTTCTGAAATGCACACCAGATAATGAGTTTAGGACCAGTGGTTATTTGTACATCTCTGAATTTATGGGTACCCATCCTGCATATGATTCACAGGGTATTTTGCAAAATGTCTTCTTTTTTGCAAAATGGCGCCACCATTAAGAAGGACGAAATGCAGAGAAATCAAGTTGGTAATAACAAATGTTCCACCCGTCTGTGTTGCCACACGTCTCCCGATAAAACTGGTACCTCACTTGAGTAGCATGTCCTAGCCCCTGCGACACAATATGCCCCGATGCCCGACCTGGAGACATTGCATTTTACCCAGTAGAATTAATTGTTTTTTTACGCCGTGGGTAGCTGTGAGGTTGGGGCTTAGCTCAGTGGGGCCAGGATGGGGTGACAGGTGTCGTTTTAATGTGTGTGTTTTGTTTCACCCAGAAGCCCTTGCAAACCTCTAACAGTGCCTAAAACACGAATGTTTCTCACAGTTTGTTGAGGGAAAGATCAGGAATCTGCAGGTAGGCAACAACGTGTATCCACATATATCCTTCCACCCAGTATTCCCATTCTTGTTCCAGCAAAGACGCTATCCCATTTGTATGGCTCAACCTAGCAATTGTGACGCGACAGGCCTGAAAACGAATCATGGACAAGCTTCACATTTCTGAAAAGTAGACACCCAGGGGAGTTGAGGGTGGCATGACTTGTGTGACTCTCACTAGCTTGTTTCTTTTTACCCAGAAACTCTTGCAAACCTCAAACTTGGTCTCAAAACACCATTTTCCTCACATTTCTCTACGGTAAAGTTCTGGAATCTGCTACCACCCAGCTTTCTCCCATCAGTTGTGTGGGTGGGCCTAGTGACTGTGACAGAAAAATGGCCAAAATGCCACATGGGCAGATCAAAATTTTCCACCCAAAAACTGATCTTTTTCTGCAATCTTGGTGGCTTCGGAATTCAGGTTCCAGCTCAGCTGAGACCAAAAGAAACCTACCAAACCAGCACATTTCTGAAAACTAGACACCCAAGGAAGTCCCTGCATGGCTCTTACCAGGTTTTTTTTTTTTTACCCCAAAGTCCTTCCAAACCTCAAACTTTGTCTGTGAGGGAAAAACATACCTAGAATGCTTTTTCCTAGATACTGGGAGATAGCATACCACCCAGCACACGCTCCTTAAAGTTGAGAGGCATTATTGGGGAGACCTCCCCATTGGAGCTCCTACTTGAGATGGGTCTGACCATAAACCATTTATAGGTGCCTGCAGTTTGTAGAAGGTATTGTGGCTGGAAAAAAACTATCCTCATTTAACGCAACTGGTGCTATGTAAAGCGCACTGATACCCGATACCTTTGGGTCAAGTTTGCGCTATATAAAAATCTGTGTCTATTCATGCAAAACTGACTTTGCCGTTTACGTACTCCAATGCACATGTGGCAAACGATACGTAGGCAGTACAGTACACCCAGCACACGTACGGATATTGCAACACCTCCGAGCCATCGCTCACGATGACCTTGCATATCCCGAAACCAAGCACATGAACGCATGCCACGCTGGTAAAACACAGGATCTTTCCTTCTACGTAATTGACAGCATCCCCAAAAACATCAGGGGAGACAATAGACAACTGTCACTCAGAAAGCGGGAATCCAGGTAACTAATTCTTCTAGATTCCTAAATCCCCAATGGGATGAATGCAGATGAGGCTCTTAATGTGCATCTCTAATATCCTAGCCGCTTGTCCTCTACCTCCAACCCTCTCAGTAGCGTCAGGTTCTCACTACTTTATAGATTTTATAAGGTTTAGTTGACACATTTTTTAACTTTTTCTTTTTTCACACAACATTAACAGTAGAACCCTCTATCTGTGCTGTCCTAGATAGTCATACACTTACAACCAATGGCCACAAGCCACTAGCTTTCCAATTAAGCCCACTTGGCCAGCACCCAGCATAACTCTCTGACCATTTCCCACAACACACAATAGCTTGTATATCTGGCTTTAATACATCCAACCAAAGTGCACTCACCAAACTACAATACTGATTGTAACCCTGATGTATGGTATGTGGCGGATATTCCTTTTCAAGCACTGGTAAATTATGCCTTAGACCCCGTCTGAAGCGTGGGGTGTAACAAAGTAAAAACATTGACAATGTATGCCCAGATCTTCCTGTAACCGCATCTAATCAAGGGACAGTTAAGACAGTGTGGTAGATATTCATTCACTGTTTTGTCTTTGTAAATATTGTCGCAGCTCGTTTTTTAATTTGCGTTAGTTATTCATTGACGCGCTAGCCACAGTTTTAAATTTAACAATTGTGCAGCATTTAACAATTGTGAAAATTATAAAGAACCTAATGCTTTCTTTTTCCACCCTTACCGTTTTTCGCACAATCATGCCTATGCAGTAAACTCTTCTATGTTTGTTGCCTTCACACGGTTGCTGTGACAACCAACCAGTTTATACCTGTCAACCTGAAATTTATTTTATGTTGATGAGTGAGGAACCAGATGTAGTGAGCAAGGCGGTCCACCGCCGAAACACGTCTTGGTCGTTTGGAATAAATATATCTTTCTTTGGTAATCAATCTAAGGAGTCAGCGCCTGCTTGATCTGAAAGCTTGGACTGGTTTGAGATTGATATATATATATATATGTGTATATATATGTATGTATGTATATATATGTATGTATATGTAGGTATATATATCTGAAAGAAACAGGTTAGTATTAGATTCCTTACCGTAGAATATCCCCAGGCGTCATACTGGATCCGGAAATTTTTGCGTAGCAGTACCCTTGCGCGTCGGTAGGCGTCGTCTGTGGCTCCGCTTCCGTCGTCGGCGTCCTGGCCGCCGTGATGACGTCGTCGGAGTACTTAGACGCCGCCTCCGCGCGCTGACGTCAGTTCTTCTTTTTTCCGCGCCAGCAGCGCAGATCCGGAAAAAGTGGTACCTTAGTAATTTTTTGACTAAACTTTTTACGATCCCTTATGATCATTTTTCGAGTCTTTCGACTCCGAACGGTGCCGGTAGGGATGCCAGGTTTTAAGCGAACGACTGATGTCGGTCACCGACCCTCACCGCCGGTGCCTCCACTGTCTTGGCATCGACCATGACGACAAGACCTGCTCCGACTACCAGGCCCTGACTCCCGCAAGTGACTCGAGCTCCGGCAGTCGGCCCCGCGCCGCGAGAGGTCCCTGTCCGGTCGGAGGTCGAGGGACCGGTCGCGGGGTCGGAGCTATCATAGCTCCGGGAGTCAACATCACTCCTCAGGTTCCCGTCTGGGGGCCATGGCGGGTCGGGGGCTTCGGCCCCGACGCCGGCGGGTGCTTCGGTTCCGACGCCTTCAGGCTCGGTGCTGCAGGGCCCAGCTGGATCCACTTCTGGGTCCGGGTTGACGCCGGTTGACCTGACGACCTCACCAGCGCCGGTACCTCAGGTGTCACCTCCGTCGCCGTCTCCGGGCGGCGCCGTCCCCGATGCCTCCCTCGATCCGGTTCTGGCGCCAGAGCGGCTCCGCTGGGCGCCGCTCTCGACGTCGCTTGGGGAGTTTTTACTTCAATGAACCAGCCCCATCAATTGACAATCCTGAGTATCAGGAGATGGGTGATGAGGAGTGTTGGGAGGGGTCTGAGGACCCTCTGACACGGGAGTGTCAGTCCCAGGAGGACTGGACAGGTGGTCTTGGGGATGCCAGTGGTCTGGACACCTCGCCAGACACTGGTTTTGTCTCACCTCCTACCGTGGCTACGGAGGAGGGGGCAACCTACAGTGTGGTGTTGAAGCGGGAGGCCAAGGCCTTGGGCCTTGAGCTCCCCGTCGCGGCCGTGAGGACTAACCTCCTCACTGAGGTCCTTAAATCGCAGTCAAGCTCGGCTGAGCCTCTGTTGCCGTTTAATGAGGCCTTGACCGACGTTCTTTTGGGCACTTGGTCCAGGCCCACTACAGGTTCGCCTGTAGATAGGAACGTGGCCAGACGCCACCGCCCGGCCCCGGGCGACCCTTGTTTCCTGTCCACCCACCCCGAGAGCCTGGTTATCCAGGCTTCAAATTCCCAGACCGCATTCCCGTCGGCTCTGCCTGACAGGGAATCCAAGAGGTATGAGCAGTACTGCAAAAAGGTATTCTCCTCCCCGAGTCTGGGACTGCGGTCTTCCAACACCGCATGCCTCTTGGGCCGCTACACCCACTCTCTGTGGGATACGGTCGCGGACGTGCTGCCAGAATGCCCGTTGGAGGTACAGGCTAAACTCGGCCAGGCCCTTGTGGAAGGCAGGGATGCAGCACGGTATTCTATCCGGTGTTGGCTGGATACCACCGACTCACTGGGCAGAGCGATGTCAACGACGGTGGCGATTCGTCACCACGCCTGGTTGAGGTCCGCCAACTTCTCGGCTGATTTCCAGAATACACTCATGGACATGCCGTTTGATGGCCGTCGCCGTTTTGGCGACAAGGCAGACCATGCGCTTGAGCGCTTTAAGGACTCCAGGGCTACCGCCAGGTCCTTGGGCCTCTCGGCCCGCGCCAACAAATGGGTGCCTTTCGCTCCTTTCGTGGCCAAGGAAGGGGCACCCCTTGGGTGCTGCCAGCCACGCACCGCAGAGTAACATCCAACGCGGTAGCGGCCGTGGAAACAGCCGTGGCGGCGGTCGGGTACAACGGCGAGGTCAGTCCACACCTTCCCCCGCAGCATCCGCCTCAAAACCCTCCTAGTCCGTGCTTTCAGGCCCATGTGATGCCAGTGGGGGGCAGGGTTCGCCATCACCTCCTCCACTGGCTCACTGTCACATCGGACAGGTGGGTGCTGCAAATCGTCCGAAGCGGCTACTCCCTCCCCTTCGAGGCGACCCCTCCAGCCATGCCACCGCAATAACACCGCGTATCGGGGGATCATTTGCGACTTCTGCAGGAAGAAGTTACGGCCATCTTGGCCAAGGGGGCCGTCGAGCGCGTTCCTGGGCCAGAAGTAGGGTGTGGTTGCTACTCCCACTACTTTCTGGTACCCAAGAAGGGCAAAGGGGGCCTACGTCCTATCTTGGATCTACGGAACGTCAACGGCTTCCTCCGGAAGGAGAAGTTCAAAATGCTGACACTGGCTCAGGTCTTGGCTGCTCTGGACTCAGGAGACTGGATGGTAGCGTTGAACATGCAGGACGCTTATTTCCCCATCCCTGTCCTGCCGGCCCAGCGGCGCTACCTGCGGTTCACGCTTGGCTACGAGCACTTTCAGTTTACCGTGCTCCCCTTCGGCCTTACCAGCGCCCCACGGGTGTTATGCGCAGGTTAGGGGTTTCAGTCTTCCCCTACCTCGACAACTGGTTGTTAAAGGCGGGCTCGCCCCAGACAGTCGTCAGCCACCTCCAGACGACGGCAGACCTCCTGCACCAGCTGGGGTTTTCCATCAATGTCCCGAAGTCACACCTGTGCCCCTCTCAGAAGCTCCTCTTCATCGGAGCGGTTCTCGACTCGGCGCAGTTTCGGGTTTATCCTCCCCAACAGCGGGTTCGGGCTATTCAGGCTCTGATTCCACTCTTTCAGCCTTTATCCCGGGTCTTGGTCAGGTTGACGCTGCGGCTTCTGGGGCTGATGGCCTCCTGCATCCTTCTGGTGCATCACACCCGGTGGCGGATGCGGGCTCTGCAGTGGGACGTGAAGTTTCAGTGGGCCCAGCATCAGGGCAACCTATCCGACCATGTCCTGATCTCGGAGGGCACTGCGAGACAGCTGCAGTGGTGGCTCACGGACCGCGATTGGGTCAGCGGCAGATCCCTTTCGCTTCCCCAACCGGAGCACGTAGTTGTGAAGGACACGTCCCTCCAGGGCTGGGGAGGCCACATGGGAGAGGCGGAGATCAGAGGCCTCTGGTCTCCGGCGGAGTCCCGGCTCCATAGCAACTTTTTGGAGCTGCGGGCTATTCGTCTAGCACTGAAGGCATTCCTCCCCTCTGTCCGGGGGAGTGTAGTGCAGGTGTTCACGGACAACACCACCGCCATGTGGTACTGCAACAAACAGGGCGGGGTGGGGACGTGGACCCTTTGCCAGGAGGCTCTGCGCCTCTGGCAGTGGCTGGAACATCAGGGCGCGACCCTGGGGGTTCAACACCTGGCAGGATCTCTGAACGCCAGGGCGGACGAGCTCAGACGTCGGTGCATGATGGATCACGAATGGCGTCTGCACTCGGACGTGGCGCAAGGCCTCTTTCAGCAGTGGAGAGAGCCTTGGTTAGATCTATTCGCCACCGAAGAGAACGCACAATGTCATCAGTTCTGCGCTTTGGAATTTCCAAGGCGGCACTCGCTCTGAGACGCTTTTCGTCGCGAGTGGAGTTGCGGTCTGTTGTACACCTTTCCGCCTATACCACTTCTGCCCAGAGTGCTGAAGAAGATCAAACGTGACTGGGCCCAAGTCATCCTTGTGGCTCCGGACTGGGCGCGAAGGTACTGGTATCCCGAGCTACTCAGTATGTCAGTCGATCCCCCGGTTCATCTGCCTCTTCAGGAGGACCTTCTGTCGCAGCAGCAGGGAACGGTCCTCCACCTGAACCTGTCCAGTCTCCACCTCCATGCTTGGAGATTGAGCGGCGACAGTTGAGGCCATTTGACTTGCCTCCTGAAGTCTGTAATGTCATTCTGGCAGCCAGGCGTCCCTCCACAAAGTCGGTATACACCTGCAGGTAGAACAAATTTGTGGCATGGTGCACAGCAAAGGCTGTGGATCCTCTTTCTGCCCCTCTTTCGGAGGTTCTTCTCTTCCTTCTTACTCTTGCCCAGCAGGGCTCTGCTCTGGGCCCTATCAAGGGCTACCTTTCTGCCCTTTCAGCCTTTCTACGGCTGCCTGATCAACCTTCTTTGTTCAAGTACCCTATTGTAACTCGTTTTCTGAAGGGCATCACACACATGTTCCCCCCTGTTCCGTTTGTGATGCCTCAGTGGGACTTGAACCTTGTTCTTACCTTTCTGATGTGCGCTCCCTTTGATCCACTTCACAACTGTCCTCTCCGCCTTCTTACTCTGAAGACTGCTTTCCTGGTTGCCATCACCTCTGCCAGGAGAGTGAGTGAGCTCCAGGCTCTTTCATCCAAACCCCCTTTCCTTTCTGTCCATCCGGACAAGGTTGTGTTACGGACAAGACCATCTTTCCTGCCCAAGGTTGTCACGGCCTTCCATATCGGGCAGTGTATCACCTTACCCACCTTCTTTCCGCCACCTCATCCCTCTAAGGAGGAAGAGCGGCTCCACCGTCTGGACCCAAAACGGGCGATTTCATTCTATCTAGATCACACATGCCAGTTCCAGGTGGATGACCAACTCTTTGTTGGTTATGTGGGCGCTAAGAAGGGACAGGCGGTGCACAAGAGGACCATTTCTCGGTGGGTCGTCTTGTGTATCAAGGCATGTTACTCCTTGGCGAGGAAGGAGCCTCCTGTTGGGCTGAGAGCCCATTCCACTCGGGCCACGGCGGCTAGCACTGCCCTGGGCCGGGGAGTCCCCTTGCAGGACATCTGTCAGGCAGCTACGTGGGCATCGCTGCACACGTGTGCAAGACACTACTCCCTGGACAGACAAGTCCGGAGGGATGGCTTCTTTGGCCGTTCCGTCCTCCAGGACTTTCTGGTGTAATTATTGGTTCGCAGACCCACCACACGGGTTGGTATTGTTGGGGTATCTATTCTATTGTAAGGAATCTAATACTAACCTGTTTCTTTCAGATGAACAAGTTACTTACCTTTCGGTAACGATATATCTGTAAGAAACAGTAGTTAGTATTAGATTCCTTACCGCTCCACCCATCCTCCCCGTTCTGCGAACTGATATCTAGGGTTAAGGTCATCCCCTTTCAGGGCCCTAGTTTCAATGGCACCAGTGTTGGTTTTTAACATGGCTCTGCATTTCTGGCGCGGAAAAGCTGTGTCTAAGAACTGACGTCAGCGCGTGGAGGCGGCGTCTAAGTACTCCGACGACGTCATCACGGCGCCTACGACGCCGACGACTGACGCGGAGCCGCAGACGACGCCTACCGACGCGCAAGGGTACTGCTACGCAAAAATTTCCGGATCCAGTCTGACGCCTGGGGATATTCTACTTTAAGGAATCTAATACTAACTACTGTTTCTTACAGATATATCGTTACCGAAGGTAAGTAACTTGTTCGTATCTGTATGTATGTATATGTGTGTATATATATATATGTATGTATGTATGTATATGTATGTATGTATGTATATGTGTATATATATATATATATATATATATATATATATATATATATATATGTATGTATGTATGTATGTATATGTGTATATATATATATTACCTACTGGCGGTCGCCAGTAGGTAGTTATAGTTAGGATTGAGTTCCATAGGGAAATCGCAACATTCTATTTGGAATAACTTTGGCGCCGGTTGAGCAATCGGCCTGAATTTTTCAGCAACTTTGCCTCGCGGTGCTCCGCTCCTTCCCTGAATGTTTGGGGGGGGGGGGGGGATTCGTCAAGCGGGGGCCGAGATAAAAGGGGGGTCCCAAAACGTGTTTTCCCCATGTTAATTTCCATAGGGCAGTCTGTCGCACTTTTAGCTCGAACGGCTGAATGGATTTTCACCAAACTTGGCAAAATTGTAGGGACTGGTAGCCCGATGTGCCTTTGCTATGTCTCAAGATATGTGCTCCAGAGGATTTTGATTAATTTAGGTTAAAAAAAAATTATATATCTAGAGCCGTGCCCCGGTACGCGTACCGGGGAGCACTCCGGGTGCGCCACGCGACTTGCGCACGGCAAGCTGATTGGCTCTCGGGTGTCTGTAAACATTCGAAACAGTCCGCAGCGGCCGCCATCTGGTGTCTCGGTAGGATTGAGACACAAGAGGTGGCAAAAATCAAAGGGGGAAATGAGCAAAAGGGGGCAGGGTAGACCCCCCCTGACCCCCTAGGTTTGATGTGGGAGCCATAAAAGGGTCCCGCGGGACAACATTTAAAAAAAAAAATAATTCAATTTTCGCGGGGGGAGCGCATGGTACGCGTACCGGGGAGCGTACCAGGGAGTGTACTTTGGTGAAAAATAGTGAAAATAGTAGTGAAAAATAATCATTTTGAGTGATTAGAGGTAGGGTAGCTCTGAAAAGAGCTTTTGGGTTCTGTGGCTGTTTTAGGTACCTACAAGTACGTCCCACACACACCCACACGCACACAACCCCACACCCCCATAGTCACACACTCCCCACACATACCTCACATACCTCCACCCACCCCCAAACACCCCACACCCCCACACCGACACCTTACACATCCACACCCACACACCCCACACACCCACCTCACCCCCCCCAACACACACACACACCTCACAGACACACCCACACATCCCACAGACACACCCACACATCTCACACATACACACACATCCTACACACATATCCCCCACACACACACCCCCCACACTCACACCTCCACCCACACCCAAACACCCCACACACCCACACCCATACACACAGCTTACACACAGCTTACACAGCCACACCCACACCCACATACCCCACACACTTACGCACCCCTATACACCACACCCCCCCAGACACACACACACACACACACCTCACAGACACACCCCACACATCCCCCACACACACCTCCCCCCTTCCACACATGGGGGAAAACTCAGTGAAACAGTAAAATAATAATTTAAAGTACTTAGAGGTAGGGTAGCTCTGAATAGAGTTGTTGTGTTGTGTGGCGTATTTAAGTACCAACATGTAGGTACCAATGCAGAGTTTTAAATTCAATGTAGACCGTCTCCTTTGTAGATAATTTGTATGTTGTTACAGATGTTATTGTGGTATATGGAATGCATAGCATAGTCTGTCAGGAAAGTAGAAACAGATCCTTTAAGCACACCCTGAGAAGGTCTAGGGGATCAGAGGTAGTCTATCCTGCTCCCTTATGATGTTTTCCAGTATTACATTTAATCTCTTCTAAATGTATAGAAAATTGGCGGTGATATCCTGCATTAGAGACAGACTGTGAGAGAAAGGAGGCAGGAGATGAAAGACAGATGTCAAATACACTTTGGAGATAATATAGTGGGAGAAAGGAAGTAACTATGAGCAAACTTACTATGTATCACAAAAAAAAATTGCACAGTATACTATAAGTCTCACATTATATTATATTAATTTTGGTACTATTTCATTGATTACATATAAAGAATAATGTCTGGAACAATTTTTAATTATTAAATATAAATTTATTGCTCTGATTTTTCAAAATTTAATAAGACTTCCAAAATTATGTCGTCGGGAATGTCCTTATTTGGATTACATGATTCCATTTCTTCCACATATTTGAGAAACTCTTCATCAAGAGACTGATCCAAAAAATCTGAATCGTTATTCTCTTCCTCTGGGTTGTCCTGAAGATCAAGTTTGAATGAAATATTACATTTATTTTGATCTCCTTCCATTATGTTGCTGTAAATTGCATAAAAAATAAATATATTAGTAGAGATAGGGCACTGTTGGGTTTAAGTTCAGAGAGGTTCTTTTGAGTTTTTAACAGTCAAGTTATCTTTGGGCAGTGTATGGTATCAGGCAGGAAGTAGAAATATAAAAAAGTGCTTGTGAAGAAGCTTAAGTAAATTCATAAATATACTAGAGAAGCCTAAATCAATCCATAACTATAACAGAGAAGCCTATCTGAATCTATAACTATAACAGAGGGACAGTAAAAAACTATCATAAAACGTTTTTCCAATTTAACTTAAAGTACAGAACAAATAACATATTACCTTTCAGAGAGGAGTTGATGTTTTCAGAGGAAATCCTTTATAAATGTACCTCAGGTAGTAGTACTCAAAATGGCCGTGTTTCCCTCTCATTTTTCATATATATTCATGTTCATAACCAATGAAATGTCAGCACATAAAAATACAAAATGAAAGTAACATTTTCATTGGTTGCAAATTCTAACACTTTCATATGTGTTTTAGTCATGTAATTTACCTCAGGATATTTAGACAGTGCTGCAGCTCAAATGGCTCAATGGAATTCCACCAAATTTGGGAAAATGGTAGGGACTGGTATGTAGTATGACCTATTCTATATTTGGTGAAAGTGTCTCCAGTGGTTTAACTTTTTTAATTTTTGGGAGCGCTTCCCGGTGCGCGCCCCCGTACGCGTACCGGCAGCGCTACGGGAGTCCTCCATTTTGTGTTTCGGTAGATTTGAGACAGAAAATGGAGGACAAACAACGTTGGGAATGGGTATAAGGGGGCACGGTAGGCACTCCCTGACCCCCTAGGTTTTCTGAGGGGGTGTTAGGAGGCCCATATAGACCAAAAAAAAAACACATTATTTTCAAATTTTCGCGGGGGGAGCGCCCTGTACGCGCACCGGGAAGCGTACCGGGGAGCGTACTTTGGTGAAAAATAGTGAAAAAAAGTTTGAAAAAGATAATCATTTGGAGTGATCAGAGATAGGGTAGCCCTGCAAAGGGCTTTTGGGTTCTGTGGCTGATTTAGGTAGCTACAAGTAGGTACCAATGCACAGTCTTAAATCAGGAGGAATATTCTATTCCCCTCATCTGAAAAGTGCACACCATCTACTCTGTAGATATCTTGCATGTTGTAACGCAAGTTATTATTGTATATTGAACCCATTCCATAGTCTCTCATGTAAGCAGAAACAGATTTATTCACATGTTTCCGTGCTTTCTCAAATTGTGGACAAAATTGATTGGACCACTTCCATTTCTGCCTTTGGCATATATTGGAATATACCAATGCAGTTTGAGGATAAAATGCCATCAATTGATCAAAGGTGTCCTTTAAAAGCATTTCCAGACCTACCCCAGTCAAAGTGCCCAAGTCATTTCCTCCACAGTGCACAATTAAAAGGTCAGGGTGTGGCAAATGCAAAAAGGTTTTCACCAATGGTATCAATTGGTGACATTTCAATCCTCTCTGGCCAATCCATTTAATCTTCACATTTGGTAAGTCAAGGTTGTGAAAATTTCTGGTAGCTGCATACCTTTGAGCCCAGTGGATATAGCTATGTCCAATAATCCAGACAGAATACATGGTGAGAGGAGATTCTGATGCAGTCAGATGAAGTGTGGAAAAGAAATGGCAGTTGGAACAATAGGAGTTTGCAAAAAAAAAACCTGTGGAGTTTCAGTGCTCTTGAATCACAAGCAATGATTGGTAGAATGAGATAGTTGAAAACTGAAAGTTAGGGCGCATGGTTGTGTTCTGTGTAAGAAGTAATTTGAATGGTTAAAAAAAAGTCATTTAAAGAAACCTTGCACCAGAAAAGCTGGTGTATTCACAGGTCAAACATCCTTGATGAGGTGATTTGCAACATTGTAGAATAAACTTTTAACCCTGGGAGCTCAGTGAGGAGGGAGTTGCTATGGTAACAGGTAGAAAGGGCTGAGGGGGGGAAGGGTGTTGGTTTGAAAATACAGAGGGAAGAGATTTGATTGGTTACCATGAGCAATATGTGTGTAGAATTAGAGGTTTTCTGTGCCTTTATGGTTTGCAGTGTCTGGAGAACATACCTTTTGCTCTGCTAAAGAAATATTGGTGTGTGTATCTGACACTGCTCTGAATCTCCTAAAATATTTGTAAAGGTGAGTTATGATTCATTTAATATACATAGAGACTTGTATACTCTATGGAGAAGATTTGGAAGCAAATTGTGGTTTTTTAATGTTGCTTTGTGCCATGCTTTTTGATAATGCTTGGTAAAAAGTTTTTACTGCATAGAGTAATTGTATTTTGTAAAATTGTGAAGTTTTAGTCGTGACATGGAATGCTTCTACATAGGACCTGTGCTGTGTTTTGTAAATGTGATGTCAAAAACGATTTTGGGAAAAATGAATGGTTTTTACATTTTTTAAAAGGAATAAAGAATGTGTGCATGTTTAATAAAAATACATTTGACTCTTTACAATGATGTTACCTGTGTTAACTCAGTGTAGGAAGCATATTGAGTTTGTTTGCATAGAGGAATTGTATTTTGTAAAATTGTGAAGCTCCATGTGAAAGCTTTTGCCTCAGTCTTATCCCTGTTGTGAGGCAGATGTTTGTAAATAGGATCTGTGCTATTTTGGGGAAAATGAATGGTTTTTACATTTTTGAGTGTAATGTGGCGCAGAGGTTTAAAAAGTGACGCATCTACCTACATGTGTCATTTTTTAAATATGGGGAAAAAAGGTACATGTTTGGGCTTTCCTGGGGAGCGTAGGTGGTGAGGCTTGTGTCTAAGAGTGCAGTGGACTAGGCTTCATGAAGCCTATCTCTGCTGCATTCTTAGACACAGGTGTCAATTTGACTCTTTACAATGATGTTACCTGTGTTAAGTCAGTGTAGCAAGCATATTGAGTTTGTTTGGATAGAGGAAATGTATTTTGTAAAATTGTGAAGCTCCATGTGAAAGCGTTTGCCTCAGTCTTATCCCTGTTGTGAGGCAGGTGCAAGATTTTGTCTGTATTATCCCTGCTGTGAGGCAGATGATTGTACATAGGATCTGTGCTGTGTTTCCTAAATGTGATGTCAAAAACGATTTTGGAGAAAATGAATGGTTTTTACATTTTTGAGTATAATGTGGCGCAGAGGTTTAAAAAGTGATGCATCTACCTACATGCGTCACTTTTTAAATATGGGGAAAAAAGGTACATGTTTGGGCTTTCCTGGGGAGCGTAGGTGGTGAGGCTTGTGTTTTTTTTACTGCATAGAGTAATTGTATTTTGTAAAATTGTGAAGCTCCATGTGAAAGCGTTTGCCTCAGTCTTATTCCTGTTGTGAGACAGGTGCAAGATTTTGCCTCAAAACACCTGTGTCTAAGAATGCAGCAGAGATAGGCTTCATGAAGCCTAGTCCACTGCACTCTTAGACACAAGCCTCACCACCTACGCTCCCCAGGAAAGCCCTAACATGTACCTTTTTGCCCCATATTTAAAAATTGACACATGTAGGTAGATGCGTCACTTTTTAAACCTCTGCGCCACATTATACTCAAAAATGTAAAAACCATTCATTTTCTCCAGAATCGTTTTTGACATCACATTTAGGAAACACAGCACAGATCCTATGTACAATCATCTGCCTCACAGCAGGGATAAGACTGAGACAAAATCTTGCACCTGTCTCACAACAGGAATAAGACTGAGGCAAACGCTTTCACATGGAGCTTCACAATTTTACAAAATAAAATTCCTCTATGCAAACAAACTCAATATGCTTCCTACACTGAGTTAACACAGGTAACATCATTGTAAAGAGTCAAATTGACACCTGTGTCTAAGAATGCAGCAGAGATAGGCTTCATGAAGCCTAGTCCACTGCACTCTTAGACACAAGCCTCACCACCTACGCTCCCCAGGAAAGCCCAAACAAGTACCTTTTTGCCCCATATTTAAAAATTGACGCATGTAGGTAGATGCGTCACTTTTTAAACCTCTGCGCCACATTATACTAAAAAATATAAAAACCATTCATTTTCTCCAAAATCGTTTTTGACATCACATTTAGGAAACACAGCATTATTATTATTATTATGTGTTCTTATATAGCGCTCGATTACCCGTAGGCATCTCGGCGCTTGCCTTGGGAACCCGTCCTGGCTTCCCCCAAGGTGAAAGCCAGGCATCCCGCCGCGGGGGGGGCCGTAGTGGAGATTAAGCAGGCTAATGCCCAGAGCTGCAGAGTGTGAACCCATGATTCGAGTAGGCACCGAAACGAGAATTATTGAGTCCGTGGATATTTGGGCTCAAGACCCTGCCGCGTCGGGAATTGAACCCTGGTCCCGGGTCTGACCTCTGCTTCATGGTCTGCCTCCTCTAACAAGTGAGCCACACTTCTCCACAAACAGCACAGATCCTATTTACAATCATCTGCCTCACAGCAGGGATAAGACTGAGGCAAAATCTTGCACCTGCCTCACAACAGGAATAAGACTGAGGCAAACGCTTTCACATGGAGCTTCACAATTTTACAAAATACAATTCTATATAACTATATAACTCAATACTTTCTCTGGAAGCATAGGTGGTGAAGCCTGTGTATAAGAGTGCAGTGGACTTAGACATAGGTCTCATCTTCTTTGTACTTGTGGACAGAGCTGTCTTCCACTATACTCTTCAATACAGGCCTCACCTTTTGTGCACCCCTGGAGAATCCTCACCTGATCTGTAACCCTGTATAGATTGTTTGCTTTTTGTCATTGCTTTGTTGTTTGATAATAGTGGTCTATAATGTGCTATTTTTTATTTAACACAGATTGAAATACACATTTGAAGAGTAAGCAAACATGCCCACTAGGGAAAGGAAAAGAAAAGGATGTAACCGCCAAAAATAAAAAACAGCAATGGAATTACAGCACTCTTCCACAACAAATACTTCAAAAAACAGGATCCAAGCTCCTGGTAAGACAACTAAGTCTTTCTTACATAACATATGTACTTAAAAAAAAGAAATGGACAGCATGTAGAAAAAGAGAATGACAGAGTAAATTTGAAAAGGAAGGAGAGAACCTCAAAGAATCCTACAACTGGAGCAGGAGAGAATAATATGTATATGAATAGAAGGCAGAATCAGTTTAGAGACATTCGTAAACAAATGTTTCGCAATAGGGTGGTTTTAAATTTGTTAAAAAACATTAGGAAAGGTAAACCGAGAGCTGCTTTTTATAAGAAAAAGAAAAGTGTAGAGAAGATTGTTGATCAGGCTTTTGAAGTTAAGAAAAAAATATTTATTTTAATAATCAATAGAATTAGGACACTTAACAAGACAATTGATGTTTTCAAATCAAACAATAGATGGAAAAGAGTAATTAATCAGACTAATTTTTGTAAAGTTTTTTCAGGAGAATGGATGCACAGTTCAAGTTGTGAGCCATTTTTTAATGAGGAGAGTTACTTCCAGGATAATGATTTAGTGCATGCAGTTGACACCAGTGGTTGAGCGTATGAAGTGAAAGACGGTTGTCCGATTGGAAAAGAGAAACTTGTGCCTATAGAACTAGAAGAGGTGTTAACTGATGAAGATTTAGGGAGACGTACTAAGGGTCCAGTGTACACTTGGAAGTGTAGTAGTATTTGTAGTGTGCGACAGGAATCAATTGATTTGTTTTGTAATTTCTTACGTACATATAGTAAGAAAAGTATAAAGCAGAAAGTGAAGTTGTTGCAAGACTTAGATCCTTGCAGAGTGAGAGGAATCACAGGTTTGCAAGGCCATTCACTGGCTTGTCTTTCTAGAAAAGTCTGTCAGAGTGTTTTTCATCATTTTAGGATGTTAGCTGTGCATCATACCAAAATGAGGAAATTAGTGAGAATGTTGTATTATGCAAAAAGTCCCGCACTTAAGCTTAAACAATTAAACAGTGCTCTTTTGCATGGAACTGAATTAGATGTGAAGAAGATTTGTGAAGAAATTGAGATTTGTTATTTTCGTGAAAAAGAGGACAGTGTAGAAATTGAGACAGCAATTCAAGGTAATGTGGAAGACAATGTACAGATTTTAAATACAGAAAAGTTTGAGCAGGAAATTACCAGGTTTAAGGTGAAATCAAGTGAAAGGCCGAATTTTACTTGTGTGTGTTGTCGACGGACTCATTATAAGATTCAGACTAGGTTAGTTGATTTATATGCAAAAAGTGAAAAGATGGATAATTATGAGTGGAAAGATTTAGCAACTTATTTGTGGGTGGAGAATTGTTTTGATTTGAGTTCTGATCAGCATATTTGTAAATATTGTTATGATAAATTAAATCAAAACAGAATGCCTGCTAGAGCTGTTCATAATAATCTCGAGTTGGTAGACATTCCCCGTGAATTGATGGATTTAAATACATATGAGTCTATTTTGATTCAATGTGTCCATCCTTTTCAGGCAATTGTTCGCATGGAGCCTAAGATAGGGAAATTGCCTCCTACAGATTTGCAGAGAGGATTAAAGGGAAGAGTTGTTTTTTTGCCCCTCGATTTGAAAAAAAATATTGATACAATTGGTATAAAAAAAGTACAAGAGGAACCTTTAGTTATTCTAGTTAATGGGGTTCCATCAAAGAGTAAAAAAATCTGGCACGATTTAGTGGATGTTAGGAAAGTCAAAAAGGCAACGTTGTATTTAGTCAAAAACAATGAGTACTACAAAGATGTATTATGTGTTGCAGCAGAGGAAACAGCTGCAGATGAAGACAGTGATTGTTCAGGCGGCCAAGTTGAAAAAGTTGATGTGTCTAGAAGTGAAGAAATATATGAACATTATACTGTTCATCCTTTGCATTCCAAAGAAGTAATGGGGAATGCAATTGAATTGTTTCAAATGAAAACAGCAAAAGGAAATCCCATTAGTGTATGGGAAGAAAGTTTGGAAGCTCGTTGTTTTCCACAGCTATTTCCAACAGGTCGAGGTGGACGATATGACGATCGACCACTTCAAATTCCTGCATCTGAATATCGAACTGTAAGATTATATGCTGAAGATGCAAGGTTTCGTCAATGCATTCCCTATTTGTTTCATCTACTGTATGAAAGTGACTTGTCTGGGCTTTCTTATGCAGTAAACCATATTCTGAAAAGTGGAGCACATCTGCAAAATGTTTCGGCGAGGGACTTTATGGAGAAAGTGAATCTGCAAGATAATATTTTAGAATCTCATCTAATCAATCTCATGGCACGTCAGCGTGGTACAAATGAGTATTGGTACCGTCGCCATGGGGAATTAAAATGTATGCTAAGAAACTTAGGAACTCCTACATGGTTCCTCACTCTTAGCTGTGCCGAGTATGCATGGGAGGACGTACTTCAATTTCTACGAGAGGCCAATGCTTATATACAAAATATAGAATTCAAAACACCTGGAGAACTGTGTTCTTTGGATCCAGTGAATGTATGCAGATATTTCAATCATAGATTTGAAGCTATGATGTCTTTTATTACCAACAAAAAAAATCCTCCCCTTGGAGAGGTTTTGGATTTCTTTTGGAGAAAGGAGTATCAAGCGAGAGGTGCTCCTCACATACATATGTTATTATGGATTAAAGATGCACCCACATTTGGAACAGATTCAGATGAGACAGTGATGAGTTTCATTGAAGAGTATTCAACATGTGCTGTTCCGAAAACTGCAGAAGAAAACAATTTAAGGCAACAAGTTTTACGCTTTCAATCCCATCGTTGTGGAAAGTACTGTCGTCGAAAATTCAGAAACAAGGACAAGTTCTACACAAAATGTCGTTTCGCTTTTCCACGACCAGTGATTTCTAAAGGAAGAGTAAATAATTTGATGTCTTCTCTGCGACATACTGTGACGAGAAAATCACCAAAAAATACATACAATTTAAAAAGAAACAAAGAGTCCAAGTACATCAACAACTACAACCCAGTGATTTTGTCCATGTGGAATGCTAACATGGATATTCAATTCGTTGCTGACAACTCTATTGCTGTGGCTCGATATGTGACGTCTTACATCACAAAAAAAGAAAAGACAGAACTGAAGGAAATGTGGGAGGACATTTCACATGAAAAGAGCCTAAGCAAGAAATTGTACAGTTACAGTCTGAAGATGTTGTCGCATCGAGAAATTGGAGCATATGAATGTTCTGATCGATTGTCGTCAGCAAGTCTCTATGCCAAATCTAGAACCATCATTTGGGTGAGTTTAGGTCTTGCTGCAACACGAAATCGAGTTTTGAAATCTGTACAAGAGATAGAGTATTTGGCGGAGAAAGAACAAGAAAGTACAGATATTTTGAAGACAAACATGTTGGATACATACTATCCAAATAGAAGTCCTCACCTTGAGAACGTTTGTCTCTATGAAGTTCTGCAAAGATATATTTATAAGAGCAACATCAGAGAAGACATCAATAATGGAATATATGGAATCATTGGATGTGAAGGATGTCTAGTGAAACAGAAAAAAGGTCATTTGATTAATCATCGAAAATTGAGTTGTGAAAATCCAGACAAAAGAGAATTTTACTATTTGGCTCTTTTGCAACTCTTTAAATCATGGCGAGAAGAAGAGGAACTACTTGGAGATTTTCTCTGTTATGAAGACTCTTTTAATGCTACGAAGGATACAATAGAATGTCCTGTTTTTCCAAATTATCTGCAAATGTTGAATGAAGAAATAGAGCAAGAATCAACAATTGCTGCAGAGATTGCGAGAGATAGTTCTCAAGGCAGTCAGAGTTCTGCTTCATTGAGTCAGGATCCACTAGGAGGACCAATTATCCAAAATGAAGCTGCCACTGCCATGGATGAAGTGGAAAGAGCTATGGAGCAAGCTCAAGAGGATGTAATTAATTTAGAAGATTTGGTGAAACAATTAAACCTTGAGCAGAAACTGATATATGACGAAGTCACAGAACAGATTGAACATGGATTCAGTCATGAGAAAAAAGAGCGCTCATGTACATCATTTAAGCCTGTCCAACTGTACGTGAGTGGAGAAGCGGGAACTGGAAAAAGTTTTCTGATTAAAGCAATTGCAACTTATTTGCAGAAAAGGACTGAATCACCGCTGTCTTGTGTTGTTACCGCTCCAACTGGGCTGGCAGCACATAACATTAAAGGGATTACTTTACATCGTTTACTGATGCTGCCAGTGGAGCATGATAACAAATTGGAGTATCACAAGCTATCTGGAGATGTGTGTTCCGAAGTTTCGAGAGTCCTGAAGAAAATGAAACTTCTTATCATTGATGAAGTAAGCATGGTGTCAAATATCATGCTTGCTTTTGTGCATTTGAGAATGCAAGAAATTCTTAGAACAGACTATGATGTCTTATTTGGAGGAAAACATATTTTTGTTTTTGGAGATCTTCTGCAGTTGACTCCAGTGAAAGGACAACCTGTGTTCAAAATGCTCACACATGAAGATACCAGGAAGTGCTTAGGAAGCATTGGAAACGTTAATATATGGTTAAACTTCAAATATGCAGAACTGCTTCAAAATATGCGGCAGGCAAAGGATGAAGATTATAAAAATATTTTACAAGATGTAAGGATTGGAAAAGTAAGTCAGCAAGGGAAAGAAGCTTTACATGGACGGTTAATTTCAAATTTGTACCCAAATGAAAACATTCTTCCAGAGAATATTTTTAAGAAAATTAACGAGAGGAAATCTGCCATATGTTTGATGCCAACTCTGAAAGAATGTTCCATGTTCAACAACACAATGTTAAATTTAGAAAATGAAGAGGTAGTGAAACTGGAAGCTACAGATAAAATAGAGCATATGGGAGCAACAATTGTTTTGTCTGAAAATTTGAAATCAAAATTGGATTCATTAGAGAAGAGTATATCTAAAACTGCTGGTTTTGAAAAGATTCTGAATGTGTGTTTGAATTGTCGTGTCATTTTGAGAAGGAATTTAAATGTTGAAAGAGGTCTGGTAAATGGAGCAATGGGTCATGTTGTTGGTTGTGTGAATTACAAAAATAGAGATGGAATTGAAATTTTAAAAATTAAATTTGATGGCATTGATGAAATAGAACAAATTTGTCGTTGTTCAGCTAGATTTCTGCTCGTGAAAGACTTATATGTTTGCCGAAAACAGTTTCCTATTTGTTTGTCATATGCGGTGACAATTCATAAATCTCAAGGTTTAAGTGTAGATAGTGCTTTGGTGAACATTGGAAGTTCTGTGTTTAAAGAGGGTATGGCATATGTGGCTTTATCACGAGTCAGAATTTTATCAGGATTGTACTTGATTGAGTGTGATGAAACAAAGATTTGTGCTGATCTAGATTGTGTTAAAGAATACAATAGGTTAAGAAGAGAGTATGCTCCACATTTGCCTCAATATCCTCTGATTGAAAAACGTGTGGTAGGCCGAAAAAGAAGAAATGAGAGTAATTGCAGTGAGGTAGTAGCAAAAAGACAAAAAATAGATGAAACTGTAATTGTAAGGAGAAGGAAAAAGGATTCTGTTGAGGATGTTGTTGAATTTCAGTTTGAAAACAGTTCTGGTGTCAACTGCTATGCTAATGTAGTAGTTAATGTTGTTTTTTTTCTTCAAAATTTACAAAAACAGATTGTCGAAAATCGGGAACAAACATTGTGCTGTTTATTGAATTCTGTGTTAGAGAAATGTAGTAGTGATAGAGCAAAAATAGAAAGTGTTTCAGAAATTAGAAATCTTCTAGACATATGTTCAGGTCAAAATCAATTTTCACAGAATATTCAGCAGGATTGTCAGGAATTTTTAATGTATATGTTTGATGTATTGCAAGATGAAGGAGTAGATATAAAAAATCTTTTTAACCTTTCTTATCAATGGCAACATGACTGTGATAACTGTGCTTCATCAAGTACTGCTAGAATAGACTCTGAACGATTTATATATTTGACTTTACCAGACTGCAAATCAGTGCCTTTTAATAATCTAGTTAAAGCAGCGGATCACAATATGGTGTGTACCCAATGTAAGTCTGCAATGCTGTCCACATTATTTCTACAAAATTATGGTCACTATGTTATTTTAATGTTCCAACGATGTAGACCTGATGGAACTAAATTGACAACTTCTATTAAAAATTTCGTGGCTTCTCAGTTATCGATATCAGGAAGAACCTTTGCAACTGTAGCTATTATTTTTCATGACGGTCCTTCTACAACATCAGGGCATTACACATGCTATTTAAAAACTTCTAAAGGTTGGACCCAATGTAACGACACTCATTTGACTTTCAAACAACGTTTGCCTTTTGGCTTTATAAATTCATACCTAGTGTTTTTACAGCCAAAATTTAGGTAAAGGTAATTGGCCTATAAAGACGGGAGGAGTACTGATATATACTCATACATCTGACACTATTTGGCCAAATGGAAAGGTGCAGGAATGAGTAAAGAGTCATGACTGAAAAAAAGGAGTATATGAAAATATTGAAAATATTTCAGATGTTCTTGGAGTTTTTCTTCTAGAAAGTCGATGAAATAGATTTTTTACTGAACAGCAAAGTACTTTGCAATGAGAAAAGGACCTCCATGATATACTATTTGGCCTCAAGGAAAAGTAAGTCAATCAAAGATTAGTGTACATTTGTCATTTGTCAGTATCTAAGTTTTTTTTAAAAACACAATCTTTTAGATTGTGGTTTTTTTTTCCCGCTGTCATATGATGAGTAATTTGAACTCACTGTTTTAAGTGAAATTCAATATATTCTGAGAACAGCAAAAATAAACTATGTAACATGTTGTACAAGTTATTCTATACTTTGGATTGTGTAAATTAAATTGTATTCCCATTCTCTGACACTCACTTTCCTTTTTCCATCCTCTTTGAGCTCTTTTAACTCACTTATAATGTATTTCTCTCACTCTCTGTAACCCCTGTTCTTTTACTCCACTTCTTTGACAAGCCCTCATTCTCATTCCAACTGTCTGCATCCCCTCTCTCCCTTGCATAACTTTTCAGCTTTCTGTCTCTCTGCTTTACTTCCCTTTTCCGTATTTTCCTCCTTTGCTCTTTTAGTAATTCCTGTTTACTCACTCAGCAGTATTATCGCACTCTATCACTATAAATCACCCACTCTCCCTCGCTTATCTTTGTTTGCTCCTTACTTTTGACCTTTTCTATCTATTTTTCGTTCACTACTTCTATGTCCTCAGAGCCTCACTCGCCTTGTGTTATGTTCACTTGTGTTTATCTACCTTCTATCATTTCTTTTACAACAACTTCACTGCTCCTCTCTCATCGTTCTTCATCCCATTTCTTTTACTCTAGTTCCATTACTATCCCTCATTTCCTTTCTTTCAATGTCCTTCTCTTTAGTTTCATCACCAAATTATTTTCTCTCAGTACCTCTGTTTTAGTCGTCTTCTCCTCTTTCCTTTTTTGATCCCTTACTCATTTCCTTTTCTCACTCATTGTACTCCACCTCACTCAGTTTTTCTCTTAGTGTGTCTCTCTACTAACTTCCTCACTCCATTTCCTTCAATCGTTGTATATTATCATCTCTCCCTTCATCCTTTCATTCTATGAGTGTTTTTCACTTACTCTGTTATCTTCTATTCCTCATTCTTCTAAATGCATCCTTAATTAGACTGTTTTCTGTCTCAGTCATTATCTTTTTACTTACTACTGTTTCCTGATTTAGTTTTGGTAACTCACATTGTTTTAGTATCTTTCTTACCTTCTTTTAATTTCTCTGTTCTTCTCTCTCTTTTTCTCAGTGAATCTATATGCCTTACTCTTTGTAATTTGCTCTCCTTCTATTTCTTTTTCCCTCTTTTTGTCCTTCTACCTTAGTTTATTTCCCTTTCTGTGTTCTTCACTCTAACTTTATTTCTAAATAGAGCGTTATGATTTTTAACCTCTTCATTTGGATCTTTTAATTTAAAATACATATTTTACTAATTATAACTTATTTTTTCTTCTGTCTTTCACAGATACAAAGTGTAGTTAAAAAAAATATTTATTATATGGTAAGTATGACTAAAAAAATGTAGTTTGTGATCACCCTTTGCTTTAAGCTCACTAACATTTTCTTAATCTACCACACTCCTGTGTCTTTACTCTGCTTCACTCACTTATTCTTATTCTACATGTTTACTCCCCTTTTCCGATTTCCCATCTCATATTCAACTTCATTCAATCCCTATTCTTTACTTCACTTACCCTCTGTTTCCTTCCTTTGCTTCTTCACTCATTCTCTTTTTCTTAATTATTTACCTTACTCCTACACATACACCTCATCCCCCTCCCAACACATACACGCACCTCTAACATACATCCCACACACACACCACACACACACCTCATACACACAAAAAACCTCCCACACACACTCCTCAAAAACACAGACATTCCATACACACATACATCCCACACATATACCCCCACACCCCCACACCCACACACCCCTGACACATATCTCACACACCCTCACCTCTACCCACACCGAAACACCCCACACAGCCACATTCACAGAAACACCTTACACACCGACACCCTGACCTACACCCACTGACTCCCTATAACTCACACAAACTGCATTATTTATCTTTGTTTGCTATTTCACTCAAACCCATTCAGGTACTGTTACCTTTATTTTCTCTGTCCTTTGTGTTTGTCACTCCCCATCTCTTATCCTAATTCAATTTTTCACTCTCTTTCACCCCTCTTTACTTATACTAACTGGTCTTTTCTTACCCTCCCTCACCGTTCTTCATTTATCCTAGTTACGCCACTACCGTTCATTCTCAATTTTTTACTGTCCTTTCTTTTTCTTTCAACACACACTCACATTCTCCCACTATCTCTAGTTGATTGTTCTTCCTCTCTCTTCCCTTCTTTTGCTCCTTTAGTGATTTTACTTTTCTCATTTTCACCCTATTAGACTTTGTCTGTTTTTAACTATGTAGTAAACAATCCCTCTGTTTCTCCCTCTAGCTCTCTTTATCTTAACATTACTCTCTTTGTGTTCTTCCCTCATGCTAACTCCTTCATTATTTTTTTTTTCTTTTTTTTTTTTGGTGCGCTCCCCGGTGCGCGCCCCGGTACGCGTACCCTGCAGAAAAAAGATTGACACAGATTCTTTAAAAATATAGGTTTATTTTTATAAAGTGCAGGTAGTTCTAAAAAGAACTTTTTTTTCTTCTTTTTGTTGTTTTACATTTTTTGTTATTTTGAACATTTTGTACTTTTTTTGGCTTTTCTGAACACTTTTATATTTTTTTGTACTTTTTATGGGGAGAAACAAAAAACAGGGAATTGTAAATGGCTCAACTGAAGCATGAAAAAAATCAGGAAAAATTAGGGTTTTTTTGGACACTTATGGTTATCACCAGAAACCAAGATAAGTTCAATGCTTTGCTCACCATAAGGAAGTAACTTGTTACAATATTTGCATAAAATTTTGTAATCATTAAACTTTGGTTGTATAGTAGCCAATGTGTCTCTTGCCCCTGAACCCGATGGAGTGGGTTATTTTGATGTTGAGCGTCGAGACGTTGATGGGGGTAGTTTACTGCAGAGGTCCCTTAACGCTACATTAGAGTAGTTGTTTGGATGCCAACGCATCATGTGGCGAATCATCGTATGATTCCCGAAGGAATACTTTTTGTTCGGGTTCCCCCTGGATAGCTCAGCACCACAAATTAAGCAAGTCACCTTTGCTGCGTTGACTTTTTCAAAACCCCTTGGGAGTTTGTAGAACTGCCATACAAAGTGCTCTTTGGGTTTGTAGGGCTGTTTATCTTCTGGCAGGAACTCCCTTGTCTGTGCCTCCTCTTCCTCATCCTCCTTCTCTTCCTGTTCACCAAGAATATAATCTTCTGGTGGTCTTTTTGATGATGGTGGTGGTGGTGGGGCAGATGCTCCAGCTGCTGCTGCTACTGTAGCCATTTTAAAGTAGAAAAGATTAGAGACAGATCTCCACACAGGTCTTCCTCAGTCAAAGGACAAAGTCAGAATAAGGAAAAAAGGAGGGGGCTTTCATCATTTGGAAAACAAAAGTGTTCTGGACCAATGAAAAGTGTTATTTTCAAGTCACATGATCCAAGCTTTCATCATTTGGAAACCAAAACTGATCTGCACCAATGAAAAGTGTTATTTTCAGATCACATGACCCGATGCGCTTACGCTACGCGCCCCGGGGCGCGCCTCGGGGCGCGTCGCGTCAGCGAATCGAGACGTTGCTCGATCGTATGCGATCACGTGCTTCCGGTTGCGCTTACGCAGTGCGTCATATGACGCATCACGCGACTACGCGAAACGTCATGATGTTGTTTTCGTTCGCGGGAATAGCGCTCTCGGGACGCTCCCCGGTACGCGCCCCGGGGCGCTCTGTAGCATTGCGCTCACCCGTACGTTCACCGGTACGCGCCCCGGGAGCGCCCCGGGCGCGTACCAAGGCAAACAATAAAAAAAATAAAAAAATATTCACACAATTTAAAATTTGTTATAAAAATTATTTCTTTCATACCTATAGATATTTGCTATTAAAAAACCTATGAAATTCACTGAAAAAACCATAGGTTTCACACCAGTTATAGTTAGGAATTAGCATTTAAAAAACCTATTAAATTCACTGAAAAAACCATAGGTTTTACACCAGTTATAGTTAGCTGTAAGTTTTACTCGCATAAAACCATTGAAATTCCCACGTTATAGTTAGTTGGACTCACTATAACTTGCGCGTGCAATGTACTGCTGATGACGTCACATATTACATCACTCATGACATGGTCAGTGACATCACTCATGACATCACTGATGACCATCAGGCGTTATTCATACTGAGGGGACCTTTCGTTTGGGCGGTTATCTCCCGCTTTTTTCATCTTCTCCGAGAACTAAGGAGGAGGAACCATGAATAATTTCTTTTGATGGCAGGATATCCGCTGTAAGGGGCACTTGGTCATCCATAGATTATAGTGCACATCGCATTGTTGGTGCACCATATATTTATTTTCATGTGAAGAATTGGATTTCAAATCATTTCCTCTATTATACGTGGATAGTATATTTATAGTACCTTTTGCCAAGACCCCTTGTACATATGACACTTCATGACTGAACTATCTCATGAACATCTACGTGGATACTCACCATTTTTATTGGAAATAGAGATTGACAGAGCGGTCTGCGACCCAACTGGTTTCGACACCTTATCCTGGATATTGATTTTCTCTCTTGCCCTGAAGAAGTCCCGGCAGGGACGAAACGCGTCGGCTGTCCTATTTTCACTCTATTGAAAAATAAATCATCTAAACAAAACGGACTTTCTGGACATTTATATTTGCTAAGTGATTATTTAAAACCTGTTCATTCTATGGTGCACCTGTGCTTCTAATTAACTCTGTATGTATGTATGTGTATGTATATATATCAAAAGAACACCTCCGCTTTACCGGGGCCACCGGTCCTGCAGGGCGGGCTCTAGCCAGGAACGGAGATCCTGGAGAAACTGCGCTTTCAGCCACTCCAAAGAAAAGAGCCCCACAGTGTCTAACGATGCAGATGACTTTATTTGTCACATCCTGTGCAACATGCTCATATCCTTACGCGTTTCGACGTCACGGACGTCTTGATCACAGGTGAGCACAATTATTCAGACTCAGTGGTCACGTGCCTGCTCAACATACTTCAGGCCCCATAATGCATCGCCATAGATATTAGGGAGATGCCGAGTATTGAAGTCTTGCTTAAATAGCGATATTGCCAGCTTACTGTCCTTGGTCGGTGCAATTAAAATTCACGTTGCTTAGTGCAAAAGTTCGTTGCTTAGTGCAAGAGTTGCCACAAGATGTTAGATTTTATGCTGCATCCGCACTGCTTCCAAGAAAGGCGTTGTCCTCTCTTATCTCCCTTTCTCCTACGCCTTTTGCCATATTGCTACGGAAGTCCATTTGTGCTGGCAAACAGGCGAGGAGCGGTCCATGCCCCCTCATTAAACATCAAAAGAACACCTCCGCTTTACCGGGGGACACCGGTCCTGCAGGGCGGGCTCTAGCCAGGAACGGAGATCCTGGAGAAACTGCGCTTTCAGCCACTCCAAAGAAAAGAGTCCCACAGTATCTAACGATGCAGATAACTTTATTCGTCACATCCTGTGCAACATGCTCATATCCTTACGCGTTTCGACGTCACGGACGTCTTGATCACAGGTGAGCACAATTATTCAGACTCAGTGGTCACGTGCCTGCTCAACATACTTCAGCCCCCATAATGCATCGCCATAGATATTAGGGAGATGCCGAGTATTGGCGTCTTGCTTAAATAGCGATATTGCCAGCTTACTGTCCTTGGTCGGTGCAATTAAAATTCACGTTGCTTAGTGCAAAAGTTCGTTGCTTAGTCCAATAGTTGCCACAAGATGTTAGATTTTATGCTGCATCCGCACTGCTTCCAAGAAAGGCGTTGTCCTCTCTTATCTCCCTTTCCCCTACGCCTTTTGCCATATTGCTACGAAAGTCCATATGTATATATATATGTGTATATATATGTATGTATATGTATGTGTATGTATGTGTATATATAGATTGAACTCTGGATGCAAAGGAACCTCTTCCCTGGCGTCTTTAATTTGACTTCTGAAAACAAAATTCTGCTGATATTTTCACCAGAAGCATTTCTTTTCAGGTACGGAGGAGGACCCTTGACGCCCTCTACTCTATGCATGTAGTGTGGAGGGCATGAATACAAATGATATCACAGCACTCTTGAGTATAATATAATGTATAAACTTTAGTCCAATGAGTCAAGGTCGGGAAAAGTTCAATCCAGGTTCTTGTTTACTATTTAAAATCTTCATGTAACAAAGTGACGTCCGAATGTACAGCCAACACGTGTTCCATCACTTGCTTGACTTCTTAAAGGCTGCAAAATAAATGTAATATAGTAATGAACACTCAGAAGCTAGCTATATGTGTATGTGAACGTAAATCTGTGTCAAAGCTGCAGGAACAAACCTAATAATTGAGTATAAAGAATTTGAGCAGAGGGGAGAAAACTGTACCCTACCTGTTGGTCAAGTTAGTATCCGCATAAGTCAGTATCTGATTCGTCAAACAAGATTATCAATTTCTACGTTACCTAGGATGTGTGATCTTATAGACCACTACTACCAGTAGTGTAGAGGATGTCAACATGTCATCCTCCTCACCTGAGAGGTTAAAGGAGCAGTGTTCGTTTTCCTTCCTCTCTAGGAATTGCCCATGCTCTGTACATTTTCCTCTTTTTCTCTCATTGTTCTTTAACAAAAGATTTGTGAAAGAGTTTATCATACCACTATGTTATTTAGTGATATTTAGAAGTGGCTGCTGCCAAATTTGTTTTAACTTTTTGAAAAAAAAGTTTTGTTTCTTTTAAGGAAACCTATCTTTTTAGTTCGATAGTGCTCAGGAATCTCTCAGACTGAGTATTAAGACTGCTACCAGCAGTAAATGGTCATCCATTCTGACCATGAAACTATATTTGGCCTCCGTCTTACCTCTCTACCACATCTACTGTTCTACCCAACAAATCCTTTTAAACACATTTGCATCTGACATCAAACAACTCCATTCCTCCTTACTACCAACACAACCACCCCCATTCTCCTTCTGCTCTCCACCAAGTCTCCACTCACACATCTATGATGTACCCACTAATTTTGCTACCGTCCACCCAAGTATGAGTGTGGCGACTACTTCAGCTAACTCGTCCCACCCTTCCTTCTCCCCCCTTGTTTCAACTTAATCCCTTATTCATCCCCACACTTCTCCCACCCTGTCAGACCTCCTACTGGAGCCTCTCCCAACCTATATCTTTGTTATCTAAGATCTAACTGTTCACAGAAATATATCTTAAACATACCCCATGACATCTCCCCGGTGATGATGAATCATCCCAAACAACCTTGAGCTGCACCACCCACAGCTGGCTCTTCCACGCTCCTATGCTCTCAGGCTCTTCTGCCCAAGAAAATTGAAACCCTTTCCCAAGCAGTCACTCGTTAACACTAATATCACAAACTCCCTCAACATAGTCTCAATTCCCTGAGCAATAATCCCTGGTGCGCAAATGTACTTAGGAGCGACTGTGACCACAGATCTTACAGAACGAGCTTGTCTGAAGTTATGGTAACTCAAACATAGCCAGCATACCCTGCTTTGACCGAATCCAGGATTCTTGCTTCTATCCCTACAGTTCAGAGCCGCAGACCTCTCTTCCCACACCTCTCAAACCAGGAATAAGGGCACTACTAACCTCATCCAGGTCCACACCTAATACCCCAATAGCTCTGCTTCCACTTCTGCTCACTCAACTCTCCAATGTGTATTGCATACCTGCAGTTACACACTGCCTATATTTTTCAGACATGATGGGGAACTACAATCTTGATATGCTAGACCTCCCAGAAACATGGTATAACCGTTTAAGTGCACTGGAGGGCCCATTGATGCCCTCAGCACTACCTCTGTAGTGCTGAGGACATCAACGGATCCTCCTCTGTACTGTGTTTATTTTGTTCTGTTTTTTTTAATTGTGCAGCATTTTCTTTTTTGGGTCGCAAGGAACCGGGTTCCCTGTCCGTAATTGTATTTTGTTTTGTTTAGCTGGAAAGGCAGGACGAACAAAGTAATGACATCACTGCAAAACAAAAGTGAAAGAAGGCCATGCTGGTGGTGCTGTCTGCTTTCGCTTTTGATAGGTGCTGGTAAAGCACAACGCTGCCCCCTGAGCACCCTCTGCCTTTCCCTAGTTTAGCCTTATGCACTCAATCCCCAAGTAGTGATCCACCCCACTAGACCACCAAAGAATAAGATGGGGGGGTGGGGTAGCGCTCTGCCTACGCAAGGGCCAGTGCTCCTCCCAGGCCCACTTACCTGCCCAGCCCACTTAGCTATTCTGCCTCTTGGGGTCACTAGACACCAATGATAGTTGAAGAGCAGTATTTGTTTTGGGAGTAGCGGCCCCCCATGGTTATGGGCCTGTGCCCCCCTCCAATATGAATTGCTGTATGGTCACTACACAATCAAAAATCATTATAAGCTGCTGCTCAGTTGTTGGCTCTGATTATTGCTTGTTTTTGGAAAACCTACTAGCCCTACATGTCCTTATAACCCAAAGGGTCGATTGGACATAACAGTATCTTGATTTTGCAAAAAGCCATCGTGACAAAATGTTACATGTGAAAACATTGTCACAAATGCCAATTTTGTTTTTACTACTCATTTTCGTTATTCTTTATTTCAACAGTTTATTTTTATGGGAAAACCTTCAGGGATACATGTAAATAACCCCTTGTTCTATTCAGAACTTTGTCTGCTTCTCAGAAATGTATAGCTTCCAGTGATCATCCATGGTTTTCACCTCGTACGTAAACAGGTAGAAATCACCCAAATTCATCTAAAAATGGACCACCCAGTAGAACTCTACATGTTCATGAAAGTTAGTAAAATTGTGATCCTAGCAATGGAAATCTTTTATTGATGTCCTTTTTAGGAAATAAAATGTATGTTTTCTTGTGCAGCACTTTTTGTTTTAAATTAGCTTTATTTTAGCTATTTTTTCAATTCCCTTTGGGTAATTCACAAAACTAGGGTACCCAGGTTGTTTCTATATTAAAAAAAAAAAGTTAATACATTAGGCCTCGATATCTTCTTTGAAAAATAGCTATGAAGGCCTTAGAATGAAAAAACAATATGATCAAAAAAAGGCTCGGCTCTATGAGTGGTTAATCCTCTGCACCTTAGGGATTAAGCAAGCACACTCCTCTAGTAACCATGTGAGTGCCAGTTTCTCCAGTTCTTTTTATCTGGATCCTGGCGATAGGTCCATGAGCACTGAGCTAAATCTTTTTTTAAAAACTTTATTAGTGGGAAAATATTTTCACACCTTAAAGCATCACTCGACATCTTTTGGTGTACCTATTTTCGGTTGCCTTCAAGAAATGCCTGTCCAATTACTAGATAAAGGCACAGACTGTATAATCTGTCTTCCTAATTTGCATCGCCCGCAGAAGTATCCCCACTGTCAGAAATTTACAAGCAGGATCCTCAAGAACAGGGAGTGAATTCACCTCATAGACTTCAAGAGAGCTGGCCAGATGAAAAGAATGAATATCACAAAGTTCCCATGGAAATGGAGAGGGGGCTTTCTCTCTCTACCAAAGCTCACTATTCTTTCTCTAAGTACCCTCCAGAAGGAGATCCAGAGAGAGTCCAGGTATGGAAAATTTAATTGTTCCAGGTCAACATCTACAGTATGGAAAGTGGCTACCTGTTCTTTGTTGAGAGCAGAATCGATGTTGAGGAACTCTTTGCACTTGCCATTGATGCCTGGGCAGTGCTCTATGTTGAGGCCAGCAAGGCTATTGATGTCTAAAGAGGTCTTGACATCTAGACACACAGCATCAATGAGATCAAGTTGGCAGATCTTGTCTGCAGAATGGGTCAGGAGGAGGTTTCCTGCATTCTCAAATTCTGAATATTCCTGTACTTATTCTCTTTCTTGTGGTGTTTTGCTAGTGAATATTTCTTATTCTCCATTGTCTCCACAACTTCTGACATTCAAGTCTCTGCAGGTCTCTGTGTCTCCTGCACCAGAGCCAGTTTTGCCAGTGCCAACTTCACATAGAACCAAGCGGAGCTTCCAACACAATCTCCCTCTCCTCTGAATAGATGTACAGTGCCTGGGGAAAAGTCATGCTTTTCGTTGCAGTGTCATACACATACTCCAGCCACTCATGACATTAAAGGCAGAGTTCCTACTCTTGACACTGTATTATGTTGTATTGCAGTATTTATGTTTTACTTACTAGCCCTTTGTGGGGTGCTGAACAACTTTCTTACCTGTCTAATGTGCTACACCATGTTGGGTGTGCAGTTGGAAATATGTTGTCTTTTTTTTGGATCCATTATGGTGTTTGGGGGGCGGGGGTTCGATGGCATGCGTAATGGCCACTAAGTTGCGATTATCGTGTTATGGGATGCAGCACGTAGCAGAACGATGGATGTAGAAGTTTGAGATAGGAGTGCAGTTTATGGTTTCAATATGCTGGCAGCTTTGAACACCTCTGCAGGTCCATTTGTGGTATTTCTTAGGATCACAGTCCATGTAGCTGGTTACTGCACTGCGTACCCATTCTGAGATATTTTATGGTCGTGAGTGGGCATAGATTTAAGAAAGGACATGGTGGAAAGATCTTCTGGGATGGACTTTGGTAATATCCCATGGTTTAGCATTGTGAGATGCCAGGAAGTGATCATAGTATGTAGCTTGTGGAGACCTGTGTTGGTGAATTAAATTAAAGTTCTCTGATGGCGAGCGGCATGTGGCAGGTATCTTCAGTTCTTTATACCTGTTCAGTTGGTGATTCGTAGTTGATTGTTGTGGAATGTTCCAGTACTGGTTGATGGACATGACCCATAGCAGTTTGTCTTACATCTGTGTGAAATAGTCAAGCAGTATAAGGAAATGATTGTACTGTCTGTATGAACTACAGTTAACTCCACGACCACTGTGTTATGGTATAAGTGTTAGTGTGGTCCAGAAGGGTAATCTTTTGTATTGTAATTGCATTTATATAATGCTCACTACCTCTGATGACGCATTTTACGCTGGCCAGCAAGCTGTGAGGAAACAGTTTCATGCCTTTATTCCATTTTTTATGAAGCCGAGTTAGGTGTGATCTCTAGTAGAAGAGAGTATGTGAAGTCATGCAAATGGTTGACCGTATTAATAGTTAAGCTATAGGAAATTAGGTATTGTTAGATTTCACAGTGATATTAGTTGTATTTTTTGATAGTCAATTTTATTGATTTGGCAAATGGTAAAACATAAGTACAAACAGTACAGCACGGTCAGCAGCACCACAACATGTGACATTCGGCAAGCAAAACAGTCCTGTGACCTTATACACTGTTGATTCACTATCCTCAGCGGGGCCTCTAGAATCAGACCTGGAAGACAAGGAGGTTAATTAGTCTAATGATGATGAATAAATTAACATCATCAGAGAGCGGCAGGGTGGCCAACAACAAACTCCAGAACTTGTGTCACAATAAAGGTGCTGGCCACCCTGCCACTCTCTGATGTTAATTGATTCATCATCGTTTTGAGATTAATAATTTGAAACGTGATCTCTTTGCTTTTACAAGTCTTTCATTACTGGATTTTGGACATAATACAATCATATTTTCTAGAGCCCTCAAGAAGTCTCTCCTGAGACGAAACGCGTTTGCTAAATGGCTCAATGGAATGTGTGAACATTGGATTTTAATGACTTTTCAATAAAGAAATTCATTTTGATTATATAGAGAAATCTGGACTTGGTATTTTTCTTCAAGTCATCATGGACAATTGATTTAATTTGAACTATAAACGATACTCTGTCTTGATGTGTGCTGATTCCCAAGTTTTTGTGCTCTGTTTTTGGGGTATTACCCCAATAGGAAGTGTAGAGGGGTGGTGCACTTTCTGGATTTCAAGCACCATCACGTAGCCATCAGGTAGCCATTTGAAGTGACAGGTGCGGGCTTTTTCTTCAACCCCCTTTGTGTGTTTTTTCTTTCCTTAAATTCTCTATCTTGGAGAAACCAGGCATTCATCCTTCACATTGGGCGGAGAACGGTGGGTTGGTCACCCAGGGTCAAGAGCATTGGTGAATGGCCCAAGAAGCCCTGGGGAGGATATGTATTTCCCTGACTCTGTCACTGTGGAGCTGGCATGAATATCATGTTGATGCAAGAGTGGCTGCGGTGCGCCGCTGAGGTGTGGGTGTACTGGGTTTCCCGTGGATTCCAGGATCGTCAAACGTCACAGATACCCATGGCTTCAGTGCAGGTTGCCAGCTGTTTGGCTTGTGAGGTGCGGGAGATAGAGGGGGTCCCTGTGGTGACACGTCTGGGATGCATAACAGCGTTGAAGTCTCTCCCTAAAACCGTTGTATCGGGAGGAAAGGAGGAGAGTATTTCACCTCTGCTGTTTAGGGTCTGTGTGTGAGTGGCACCAGGGATGTAGATGGAAAGGACATTAAGAGTTTCTTCGCCAATTGTTCCAGAGAGCGTTACGAAATGGCCATTGGGGTCTATGTAATTTGAGTAGGTACAAAAGGTAGGTTGCACTTTAAAAGAATTGCGACCCCACGTGAGCAGCACATGAAGCCAGAGTGCCAGGCTCTGTCAAATCCGTACCTTGCAAGGAAGGGACAAAGATTGCCCATGAGTTGGGTTTCTTGTAGCATGAGAATGTCAGTACAAGTGTTTGGGTATGTCTCAGGACCACCGTCCGCTTGATCCTGTCTAGCAGGCCGTTTACGTTCCACGACATAATACGGAGAGAGAATTCCCTTTGTATGTCATTGTATCGTGGATAATGTAGGGAGCCCGCAGTGCATTGGGGAGCTGCTGTGCGGTGGATGTCCTGGAGGCTGAGGTATGTGAATTGTGTTTCATCTGTTGACATGTATTTGCGGTTTTGTGTCGTAATATCGTGGAGCTGAGATGCTGTGAACCTTGAGTTATTGAACAACTAAAAACTTGGAGCAACTGCCCCAATACCCCCCACCCCCGTGGGATACTTCCAAAATGGAAGCATCTGTCGCACTATAACTGTTGAGATGAACTAAACTATAATGTTTAGGGTCAATGAAGCGTGGTGAACCCCTCTCGTTTCTGGATCACAATGTACATCGGCAAAGGAAACTGATTGGTTTGGAGATTCGCCAATGTTCAATTGGGCACTGACAGGCTTGGTTTGTGGTGTTCTGTGGGAGCTTCAGCTGGGGATGGCTGGACTACTGGAGAGATCGGAGTCTGTTGATTCTATGGCCATAATTCTGGATGAGGTGCTGTCTGTAGGCGAATGATCTAGAGAACGGGAGTCCCGCGGACGATGGGATTCCGGGGACAAGACTCTGTGCGGTGAATTTGGGGACTGCATGCATCTCCTTCACGTAGCAGGGTTGTGTGAAGCTGCGGCTTGGGCTCCTGGGGTCGAAGTCTTAGATCGGAGTCGGAGGGGACGCTCCTCCGTCAGCCAGGTCCAAGCCGCTTCAGGGCTATCAAAGAAATTTGTTTTTTCCTGGAAGACCACACGCAATCTCGCTGGAAAGAGTAGCCTGTATTGTAGGTTGAGGGTGCAGAGCTTTTGCTTCACGTCTGTATAGGATCGCCTGTGTGCTTGAACCTCTCTGGTGTAGTCCGGAAATATAATGATGGTGTGATTTCGATAAGTGACAGTTTTCTGGGCACGAGCTTGCTGCAGGATCAGGTCCCTGTCTCTAAAGTTGAGGATCCTTGCTATAATGGGTCGGTGCGCGGCACCGGGGGGGAGGTTTTGGAGCCATGGAGCGGTGTGTTCGGTCCACCGCGAATCAAGTAGAGAGCTTGTCTTTGGGCATTCCATTGATCCAGTTTTCAGTGAATTATTTCATCGGACCCTGTTCTATACCCTTCGGGAATCCCACCAGACGCAGGTTGTAGCGCCTGGATCTTTTTTCAGCGTCTTCTGCCCTCCTGTGAAGTTCTTTGGCTTGAGTTTGCAGACGGGTCATCTGTTCCTTCAGATTTGTGATGTAGTCTTCGACAGGGGAGATGCTAGCTTCGGTTTCGGTGATCCTGGCCGTTGCATTGCGGAGGTCCTGTTGGAGCAGTCTTATTTTCGACCGAGGCCTGTGAGGCGGAGATGGCTTGCAGGATTGTGTTGAGGTCCCCACTTGTGGGAGTGCACCCTTCTGCAGCTTCGGATCGGGTCTCATTCTTATTAACGGTGTATGGTCTATTTTAGTTTGTGTCAAAGGCGGTTTTGATCCCTGGTCTTTCCCCATGGCCGGGAGGTCCAGGGAAGGTCGATGGAAGGCAGTGGTATTGCTAATCGTTAGATGGTTGGTTTCACCTGAAGGGTAGTGGTTGGTTCGGGTGGGTGGCCATCTACCTTCGTGGGTCTCTTGCGACCCCCCCGGGATGAGGTGGCCAGTGCGTGTTTATTGATTGGACTCATAGCAGTAACCAGGTCAGTTTGCTGCGCTTGGAGGAGGTAATCTTCCGCTGCCCAGCTATGCCACGGCCAGGACCAGAGGTGGTTCACTCCACTCAGTAGCCGGTTCCAGCAGGAGGACTGCGTGGCACTTGGTGGTGTTGCAGGTGGTAATGCGCTATGGGACCAAGGATGAGGACATGGTAAGTGATTGCTTCATGTTTGTCCTCTTAGCAGGTGTTTCTGGTGGCCATCAGACTTTTAAGTGCCGACCTTGGCGCGGTCACGTTGCGCTCAGATGAGGGGCAAGTAATTGTTTCTCCTAATAGAGCAATTCGAACATGGAGCTGTTGGGCCCGATCAGGCAGGCCTCAGGAGCCCACTGCTGCGTGACTCCGCAGCCGGACTTTCCACCCACGAGGGTCCAGGCGTCACACCCCCACTGGGTCTACAGCGGCAGGCAGGACCCACCGCGGCCCGGGGGTGGTCCTCTCTGCAGTTGTTATGCCACGGTAGGGACAGCGGGGCCCAGTCTCACATCCTAGGAGTTTGCCTAGGGCCCAGTGAACACTCCACTCACCACCTGCAGGGCCCCACCAAGGGTCGTTGGCCCGAGCCAGGGCAGATGAGGGTGGGTATCTGCCATGTTGAGTGGACCAAGTCTGTGATTGTAAGGGGTCCAACATGGCAGGAGGGGGGGTCTCGGACCACTGCACGACCTCGCAGTCTATCCCCACCCCCCCCTCAGCCATCCAGGTGTTACCACATCAGGCCGCTCAGGAGATCGGATTGAGTGCCCCCCTTCGGTCGAGCTTAAGGCCTCTGGTCCAGGACACGTGGTGGGTCTGTGCCTTTCCAATGGCATCAGGGCTGCAGCAGTGCAGGGCGGACCACAGGTCAGATAGGGCCCCAGGGTGTGTGGTGCAGCGGTGCTACAGAATGCCTCCAGCTAACCTCTACAGGTGGAAGGAGGGATGGCGGGTGGGGACCTCTCGTGGGATCCCTGCTGTCCGATTGTGGCAGCCGATCCACCCCTTGGTGTAGTCCACTCCCTGCTAGGGGCGCAGTCAAGTGAAAGTCTGTCAGGCCCCCGCCGCGTCTGCACCAAGACAAGAGGATTCAGGTTGGTGTGGGCCTTTTCTCCCTCACGCGCCATGGCCCGGAAGACTCATAGGAATACAGAGAGTCTTAAAGTTAGGAGTCCTAACTTTACTACTCCTAAACTGAGAAAAATCCTAACTTTAAGACTTTCGGTATTCACAGAAGGCATTTAGGAGTCCTAAAGTTAGAAGCCCTAACTTCTATGAATACCGAAATGAGTAAGTGCCTTCTGTGAATACCAAAATGGTAGTAAGTTTAGGATTTTGTCTTAAGTTAGTTCTGTGAATCGGGCCCATTGTACCACCGGTCTACATTGAAGACTTTGCTTCCTATCATTCTTGTGCTTTCGGAAGTAACAATGGACCTCTTTCTGACACCAGCTTCAACTAGAGTGGTGCGTGCCAGATATGCAATGTCCTGGAATAAGATATTTTTTCTCAAGAGTGATTCTACAACCAGATTCCTTAGTTGTCTCTGCTGCAAGAAGATATCATGCTAATCTTTCAATATCAATGTTTCCTCTTTAGAAAGAAAGAAAAGGCCTTGACTCCCTAGGGAGACCATTTTCTTTGCATATTGGCTACTGTATGGAAGCTACCAGTGCAGCTGCTTTACTTGGCAGATATGATAGATCCCAATGGGACTTGGTTCAGTGTTTCTCCAGTAAACTTCCTCTTTAAGACTTTGAAGATTGCTGGAGTTATCGACGAAATGAATGACAGTTGCTAGCCTGATCATATGTGTAGCTGCAGCTTCCTTTTATCTGTTTGCTCATGTCTACAGTCTTGGCCTTGCCATCCACCGCTCATTCTATTTAAGTCTCAGTAAGCTGAACCTTGGCGGCGCTTCTTAAATCTGTGTTTCTCCGGATCCAGGAAATTCAGCAATGCAGCAGAGGAAGATTGAAACCTTAAAAGCCCTTCGCTTACAAGAAGTGCTACGCTTACAAGAAGTGCTACGCTTACAAGAAGTGCTACGCTTACAAGAAGTGCTACGCTTACAAGAAGTGCTACGCTTACAAGAAGTGCTACGCTTACAAGAAGTGCTACGCTTACAAGAAGTGCTACGCTTACAAGAAGTGCTACGCTTACAAGAAGTGCTACGCTTATAAAAAGTTCTACTGGCCTTTTGATCGCCAGTTTTTCCCTCAGATTTTTCAAATCCCGCAGTGGCCTCAACATCACGAGCCACAACAGCAAATGTCATACAGCCTAAAATATATTTGAGAGGCAAAAATGGGAAGACATCCACACACAAATCCCTCATGAACTCCTTTCTGACAGCCAGTTCCTCCAAGTTAGTCCTTGGTCATTCACCAGATTACTGTAGAGTAATTCAAGGTCCACTTCTGAATTAATCTCTGGAGGCTCTTCTATTGTACAAACTTTATTCAAAGTAGCAACAGCGATCATTGGGTGAGTTTGATGAGAGGTGCCCCAGAGGTCTCTATCCTAATAGAAAAGGTTGTCATTTATATTTCAGCAGCGGGCTCCGTGTGATTGTGCACAGCCAGTAAAGCGGCATTCTGTGATAAGTGATGAGATTAGCATTAGTATAGCAGGTGCTAATCAAGGGGCTACCTGAATAGTAAAAACTCTAGACGTTACGACATAGCTGGGTCAACGACTCAACTATGCATAATCCATTCGCAACTTGAGAGCAATGGTGGTCACAGAAGTGGCAGAAGTGTATCATTAAGAGCAGAGACTGTTTTCTAGCCTCCTAAAGTATCACATGTAACTACTTGTCTGATATCTTCATTACTGAGGTACATGACAACCTACATTTGTTTATCTTTCATGCTACACTCCACATCAGGCCTCTTCCGCATTGTCTGGATTACCAGTGATGCCAGTACTCGAGATTTTGAGAATGCAAGCTAATTTGAATCACACCTGCAAAACATTCTCTTTCATGGTGGTGTAAGGCACAAAATCTCCTTAAAGGGAATCTCATTTTGTCAAGGCATTCCAACTCAAACGATCATAGCAGATGCCTTCCTTATATGCTGAGATGCTCATATGGGTCATCTTAGAGTATGTAGCACATGGTCTCCCGCAAGGAGTCCATCATATGATCCTACTAGAGCTGAGAGCAGTCCCTTTGGCTCTGAAATCTGTTCCCCAGCAATAAAGACTGATTATTTGCTTGTTCAAATAGACCGTGCAACAAGACACTACTAGAACAGGCAAGGAGGGAACAGCATCAGTTGGGTGTCTGAAAGTGATTTTCAAATGGCTCAGAGCCAAAGACTTGTACTTAACAACTGTTTACTTTCCAGGTATTCAAAATGCAATGGCAGGCTCACTCAGCAGGATTATCCAAGAAAGTAATGAGTGGGTCATATGACAAAAGGTCATCAACGCCTGGGAGTATCTGCTACTAGTTCTATCCACAAATGCAGACACCATGAAATGCCCAGACTTGCCTCCCAGTTCTGCCAGGCAGATATAAAGGGGAATGCTCTTTTGATAGTTTAGTAAGGGACTTTTCTGTACATATTTCCACAGATATCCATAATCCTATCAGTAATTATTGGCCTTAAGTACACCAACCCAAGGATGATCCTTGTAGCACTGTAATGTTCACACCAGTGTTGATTCACTGATGTTAATCTTTCAGACCACACAGTTCATGGGCCAGATCTTACACTCCAAAATAAATATGATCCTTGAAATTGGCGGCATGGCTCTTATACAGTATGGGCATCTGAATCTTTCATTGGACTGTGTGGACCATCTCAAGGAGGCTCTGTACCCATCTACTAGCCGTTCATACACTTTGAAATGAAAGATATTCTGAATTTGGTGCTTTGAGACAAATATTGATTCAGTAAGGTGTCGGGATGTAGCTTCTTGCTTCTATTACTCCTTATAGAAAATATCTTTCACAAACCTCTTTCTTTGGAGTCCTGCTGATTAAGGAGTTCATTGAAGGCAATTAAAAGGTTTACTCACCAGTTAGTAGACCTTTTCTTCCTTAAAAATTAATTGTGGTTCTTTTAAAACTAAGACTCTAACTTCCAACCTATTCATAGATTCACCTTGCAACATACTTCCTTGAAGGTTGCTTTCTCATGTTAGTATGAGATGTTTATTGTTGGAATATTTGTCTCTTCACATTCTTTCAGAATAATTCCATTTACACACTCTAGATGTTAACAATGTTCTTTAATTTGATTTAGATAAGGTGATTTGCAAACTATTAATCTGTTCACACAGGCTTATCCTACTGAAAGCAGTACATCTCCAGATGGAGGGTTTCTTATAGATTTCTCTGTTACAAGAATAAAAAGGATTCCTATTTTGGGTAAGCCCATGACCCATTCCACAGGGTTAAGGCTGTGATCACTCCTTTATTGAGTAAAATCCCCATCCTGAGATTTAGGACGCCACTTCATGACACTCAGTTTACACATTTACAAGACTCTATTGTCTGGGTTCAAATTCCAGGACACCTGCTCAGGTAGTGTAGGCTTCCTTGGGAAATCTCAGGATAGTTCCTGACACTAATTGATCTTCAAACTCCTTATTTTTGGAATGGGCAGGGTATGGACTACGAGCTAGCATGTGTTTTGGACGTTTGATCTGCAGATGGCAAGAATAGGAATGAATCACGCCATGCTGTTGCGGTGTGCCCTGAAACTACTGGACTGATTTGTGGTAAGTGAAGGGAGCCTCCTGCAGTACAACACAAACCTTCCATGTCATTGGAGGAATGTTTGTAAACTAATCAATGTATGGCTGTGATAATGGCTAGTGTTTACGGTTATCTTCAAATGACTGCAGACACACAAGCAAGCACATGCAGATTCTTACCACCGCACATAAATGTTTTTTCCAGGAACAGAAAGTAGAAAGGTCAGAAAGAAATGTACACATCTACTAGTATCCCTGCCTGCCCCGTTTGTCTGTAATTATTTTCCATTTGACCATGGCAAAAGTCAGAGTGAATAGAAATTCAAATGCATTGTTTTTTTAGCATTTGTTCAATACTTAATAATGCTGATGATGCTGCAAATCATTCTGATTTGTATCTTAATGAATCACATCCCCCCCAAAGTCTGGACTTTACTTTAATAACCTAATGTATTCTGAATGTTGTAGTGTTGCTTTTCTCCCATATAACTAACTAGAATAGCACACTAGAAAACAGTAATTTGTTGGTAAAATGTTCAGGATTAGAGATAGTGTCCATTATGATCTGGAAGTGAGCTGTGTACCCTATTTGCATCCGTATCGGAGACCCTTTTAGAATGTATGGTTGGAAGTGAATTGAACATAGCACGTTCTGTGTGGGAGATGTTGGGTTAGGTGTGTGCTGTTCAAAATGCAGAAACGATTGTAACTTTTAAGAATGTCCTACAATGTAATTATTTAATTTTGTGATTTCAAATCAATTGCATGTAAACTACCTCTAGTTTCTTCATTTGTGGTTTAAAGTGTATGTGGGGTAGAGTGGAACTGTGAGTGGATGATTGTAATAATTTTCATTATGGATCCCCACCGAATCCATAAAAACGGTCACCCACTCACTCATCACCAGCAGACTCGACGACGGCAACGCACTCTTATGCCGGCATCGCCCAGAAACTCATCCGGAAACTACAGAGCGTTCAAAACGCCGTGGCCAGATTGGTCCTCAACATACCCTGTCACAGCCACATCACCAAACACCTTTGAGAACTGCACTGGCTCCCAGTCAACAAAAGAATCCCCTTCAAGCTCCTCATACATGCCTACAAGGCCCTGCACGACGCAGGACCACCATATCTGAACCACCTCCTCTCATTCTACTTACCTGCCAGATACCTTCGCTCCGTCAACTAGCCTTGGCCACCATCCCACGGATCCACAAGACCAGAGCTGGAGGAAGATCCTTCTCCTACTTTGCCCGCAAGAGCTGGGATACTCTGCCTCTCCACCTCAGACAATCCCCTTCACTAACCCAATTCAGGAAGGATCTCAACACGTGAACCCCTGCACACAGACGGATCAGCAGCCCCTCCCCCCTCAGCACCCTGAGACCCTTAAGGGTGAGTAGCCATGCTATATAAACCCCTGATTAATTTATTATGTAGTTTTCAGTTTGTATTTTCTAATTTTCCAAACTACTATATGGCCAACAAATATGCTTTTCTGCTAAATTCCTCATCAGTGTCATTTTTGGTAGTAAATGTTTAATGTGCCATCACAAGTGGCAGTATGAAATGCAGAATCCAAGGTTATCAGTCGATCTATTTCACACCAAGATTAAAGTTACCTGATATCTGCTGAACATCAATAAAATAGCTAGTATTGCAAAAGAAAGAGGGATGTGGTTTGCTTTACTTTCATCACAAATCATGGGTCCTTTAGCTATCCGACTTGGTCCTCTCTCTATTATATGCGCCATAGAAAGAAGAAGCAGAGCAAAAGGACTGCATTTCATGTCTTCCATCTGCAAAGGAAGTGACACCCTTGTTTTTCTGCCTAAACCATGTGAAAGGGTAATCCAAGCATTGCATTATCCATCAACCCTCTGCAAAGGAAGAGACATCCTGGGATTTCCCATCATCCATCGGCACAGAATGTGACATCTCTGGTTTCTTGAGCTACATGGAATACCTCATGTTCAAGATAAGCAACACAGCTAACTTCCCTCTGGGTGTACCCTCGTTTACAGCCCACCAGGAACCTGCACCAATTTCCTAAATGACATCACAGGCTTTGCCTGCCCCCCCTCCCACTCATCAATGCCAACACTTTCGTCCTCCTCAGAGACCTTAACTTTCATCTACAATACCATTCCCAAACTCTACGGACCTGCTACAAAACGTCCACCTCACCCACAGATCATACCCTCTTCAGTTTTAGCATACTCATTCCGAACCACCAGAGCCACACGAACTCCGTACCTGCGCTCAGCAGCTGTAAAAGTATCACAGAAGAAGACTGGGCTTAATCCTTCTCCACATACTGACCCAAGGACACAAGCATCTTAATGAAAGCCATCAAGAACCTCAGCAGCTGGTTCACCGTATGCACCGACAACCTGGCTTCTCTTAAGAACAACCCAACGGCAAGAGCCCGACCACAAGCCAGCTGGTTCATAGAGATCTCAGACGGACAAACGGCAATAGAAACAACTTGAGTGGAAATGGAGAACAAGTCAAGGAACCATGGATAAAGACCTCTTAAAATCTACTCTAAGGTGCTACCACTAGCAGCTGCGGAACATCAACTGCACAGCTCTTGCAGACCACATCGACACCAGCACAAACTGACGTAAAGAAATATTCTCCATCATCAAAGATTTCACCATGCATCCTGCCACCTCCTGCTAAATCACCCCTTTGCAATATGTTATAGGAATTCTCCTGTATCAAGGTCACCTTCATGTACGGTAATTTTGACCTTCAACCGAACTCTATCACGGTTTCAACTCAACTTCCCATTTCGGTCGAGGAACAAACCCTGAACTCACGGCCCACCATCACAACCAATAAATCCGCCGATACCATGAAGACCATCCACTCTGGCGCACAGTTTGACCCTTGCCCCCACCACACTTTTGCCAAAGTACTCTTACCGATCAGGAAATCACCAGCACCACTCCTCAACGTCTCCATCGACTCAGCCACCTTCCCAGTCACATGGAAACATGCTACAGTCTGGCCCCTGCTCGAAAACTATCTTCTGACCCAGACATGCTCTCCAACTACAGACTCATCGCCCTCCTACCATACCTCACCATGGTCTTAGAGAAACTAATCAGCAAACACCTCACCGTCTACCTTGACACCCTCCAGCTACTCTGTGCTACACAGCCTGGATTAAAGCCCAACCACAGTACAGAAACTGGTCTTCTAACCACCACAAACTACATCTGCATGATCCTTGACAGAGGAGGCACAGCAGGCCTCATTCTCCTGGACCTCTCTGCTGCATTTAACATAATCTCACACCCCATCTTCATCAGGCACTTGCACGGAATTGGCATCCAAGTCCCACTCTCTGCTGGATCTGCTCCATAACAGATAGAACACAAGCTGCCAGCCTGGCATTTTACTCCTTTGAAGCATGCAAACTTATCTGCAGTGTATTTCACACTGTTCAATGCAAACATGAGTCTTCTGTCCAGGGAGAGGGAGAGAGAGACTCCCTCTCCTATGCCGACTCACTTAACTCCTACTTTTCCTCTTGGACAGACCCCCAGCACATGAAACCAGTTCACTGCCTGCATGGTCAAAATCGGTAGCTGTGCTGTGGAAGTACTTTAAGTGACTCACGAGCAACAACAGGAAAACTGTCTCTCATGCCCTAGTCACCCACAAGTTGGACTACAGGAATACCCTCTGGCCAAGCAACTCAGCAGACGACTACAAAGCATGCAGAAATCTGCAGCCAGGCTCATCCTCAACCTCCCACATAGAACTCCCATCACACTACAGTTCCTGATACACAAATGTGCTCATTCAGTCTCCTGAAAGACACTTTCAAGGCACTACACAACTGAGGACCCACCTACCTGAAAAGTCTCATCTTCTGCGACCAACCACCCAGACAACTTTGCTCCACCGGACTCATCCTCTCACACTTCCCACCCATACACAAAACCAGTCCAGAAGGACGGGTGTTCTCTTATATCGCTCCTGACGCGTGCAACGACCTCCCACTCCACATCAAAGTCTCCTCATCTGTTCTTTATTTCACCAACATACCATAGGCAGGACAAGGTAAACACACCTGCTCAGCACCAGAATACCCTTGCAAGTGATAGTTCACTTCACAAATATAACACTAATGCTAAACCCATGGTGAGATCCAGAAAAATAGCCAAGTTTGAGTTTTACCATTTCACCATGGTGTGGTGCCACAATAAAAGTGTGTTGTGTGTCTGATAGTATTTGGCACTTAATGATAGCCCTTTCAAGCATTTAATTCAAGTTTGCCATTCCCGGTCTCCTCTGTCTACTTTTCAATGTCTGGGTATTCCAGCAGGGTACACATGTCAAACTGACTGCCCTTTTAACAGTGCAGCAGGCTAGAATTGCTAATATTTCACTGATCGTCACACTGAAACCCTCTTTCTCAGCTACCAGTATACTATACCCCCTTCTTTTACAGGGAAGATGCCATATACCAGCATACTTTCTGAAGTATATGGATTTATGCAAATGTACAGGTTACATGATTTTGAGCTGCATCTCCTTAGCACCCCTTTGTCCTTGTTGAAAGTCTTGAATGACTTCCAGTGGCCCATCGAAAACGGAACCTTTGAGCCACTTGATGCTGCATTTAAGCACCATTTTTCTCCTTTCACTGAGTATAGGGGAGAGCGACCAGAAGCAGGGGCGGAAAGGTAGAGTGGTATGCTGAAACAGTACATATCTCTGTGGACAGATAATAGTTTTTTTTTAAAAATATTTTTATTAGCATTTAGTTTATTTCTCAACAGTACAGTCATGTAATTAGCAACATTCATCCCCCTACTCCCGCCCCCCCACATTCGTGTTTTACTAACACATTTCAAATAGTACATGTGCAATGTCCGATCCTCCGATGAACAGTCTTCTCTCAGTACCCCCTCCCATACCCTCCCTCCGGTGCCCGCATGACCTTGTAAATTTGTACTGATCTCATCTCTCTGTGGACAGATAATAGTTAACCTGTGGATATCAAGGACTACCGAGGAGATAGTGACTAGGGGAAAATCCAGTTGAGCAGAAACTGGTGAGGACAGAGGCAGAATGCAACAGGGGGAAACTGCTGTGCCGGGCAGAAGTATAAGGCCGGGATTGGAGGGAGAGCAGGAAAGGAAAGTAGTAATTGCTGAAGTGAAAAATATGATTAAAATAAGTTAAGAGTGATGAAAGGGCACAGGATTAAAGGGTGATGTAGTGGAATTGACAGAAAAGCAGAGCCGATGACTTGCCGAAAACATTGGAGGAAGTAGATTGCATTAGAGGATAACCGGTTTAAAAAAGGGTACAGAGGAAAGGAAGAAGATAGGCTGGCAGAATCTCATTAACCACTAGAATGGTTAATGAGAAAGGTGTAGTGTGGGCTGGGCCTTGTTGCGCACATTGATAAGCCTATGCTAACTTAACAATGTGCGCAACAAGGCCCAGCCCACACTACACCCTCCCATGATCGAACTTGAACTCTGCTTTCTAGAAATTGCCCGCTATTGTCTGTTCTCCGATTAAGGGAGGGTGTAGTGTGGGCTGGGCCTTGTTGCGCCCATTGTTAAATTAGCATAGGCTTATTAGAAGTTTACATACCATTTTACCTTATTGGCGCTTTTGCACAGGACACTGCATATAATTGTTGTTGTAAGTTAGGCTGCATGAAATGCTTCACATGAAAAGGGCTTGTTTTCAGCATCCCTAGACTTACATCGTGACTCTAGTCTGCACACTGAGTTCTAAAGCCTGCAAGGTCATCGTAACAAAGTAGCTGTTGTACGAGCTGATGCCCTCACATTCTAGCCATAACCTATATGCAGCTGCAAGCCAACGTGATTCTGCCGCCTTTAATATCACACTGTAAGCATGATTTCAGGCACTTGGAAGAAGCCCGTTTTTCCAGACAGACCGAGAGCTTTTGCAGATCCTGATGTGATTCACACCTGCTGATCTTGGAGGTGTGGGGTCCCCTAAACAATCTTAAGAGACCTTCTGTATTTTATAAAACATAGTTTCTAGCTAGGGAGGGTGATTTACTAGGCGCTATAGGACCTATTTTCACCATCATTGTAATATGATTTCTCCCTTTGTGTTTTATGGAATTGTAACAATGCTGATCATATTATTTCTAATCATATGTCTGCTTATGTTAGCAAATATACTGCATCTTAGAGCACGTCGTTTAAATAAATATTTTAACCTTTCCGTGTCTCTTATTTACTCCTGTTGTGGACTGGTATGAGAGTATAACGAAAGAGTGTATTTGCTTCCCACCATTCCTGAGTATAACCTAAGTCGCATGTTCTGGGTTGTCTACTCATTGGTTCCTTGGCTACAGGACAAAGAGCTAATGTGACACTGATGCAAGCTGGTTAGGATTTCTAGGCACTGAGGGGGGTTTTTTGGTACACCACAATTCACTGAGGTACTGGGTCTCTGTGCACAGTTCTGTGTAGGAGCAGAATCCCTGCGACAAAGGGAGGTCCTTCTCATGGGTTTTCCAGACAGCGGGGCTGGCAGCTCCTCTGCTTTTTGGTGGTGTTTTTCCCCTTAGGTCAGATGAACTGAGGAAAGCGAGAGTAGGGCAAAACGGGGTGTTTGCAAAACATTGCTTTTTATATTGTATTGAACTAAAAAAAACTCCATGATTTAAAGTAAGCTTACAGCTGAAACATTATGCATAAACCATTTCATATGGCAATTGAGCCATAATATTTGCTAACAAAATCTGCTCTGAATTCACAAATTGTTGCATTTTTGTTTCAGACACCACTTGTCCTGAAACGTTCAAGTATGTTAGAAAAGTAAGTAGTGAAATGGGTACATTCATCAGATTATGATTTCCTACCAACTGTTCTGCTACCCATAATTTGAAAACAATAGTCTCAGAGCTAATAATGCATGTATTAAAGAAAGAGCTATATCTAATGGTATTTAAAAAGTTAGAAAATGCAAACTGATCATGACAGCTGAAATGAATATTATCACAGTGACATATAAACACTTTTGCTGGCACCTAATTGGATAGAAATACAAAAGATCCTAGCTAAACTCTACACAAAAGAGAATGAAGCATCATCACTTTTTCAACATGCATCAAAGAATATGGCATTTAGTAGAAATCATAGTGTTTGCTGATATTTTGATTGCCACATTACCTACAGCGAGTTATAGGTATTATGCCATCATGCACTTCATCTGCCTTTACAGAAGTTCTCACTGTTCAGAACAGCGGTTCCTAAGCTTTTGACTTATGTGGACTCCATTGAATCATAGCAGAAATCCAGAGACTGACAACCCTTTTCTACAAATTAAACCTCAACAATAGTGCCCACAATTCAGACAAATACACACTATATGAACTGATCCCATGTACTTTCCTCTGCAGCTGCATGTTTAAATATGAGAGTGACATACACCGCTATAAGGCTCAGGTTGTATTCACAGATCAATAGGTAATGACATGAAATCGGAGCTCTAGGTAGAAGAGTAGTATCTGGAATCACATTGGCCTGAGACAGCCACATGACTTCAATCGAGCATGGTATGGCCATAGCAGATCAAGCAGGGTCTTTGTGTCCAAAGATGACAACGATAACAATTGCATAAAAGCTAGAAATCGACGTGCTCAGTGGACCCGAGTACATGCTGCCTACTGGGAAGTGGTACTTTCCTATGGTAGTAATTCATTTCTGCTTAAATGCACAGGCATGTCCCCTTTCCTTTACAAGAAATGTAGATACATGGATGCTTTAATTACTTGACCATGTAAATCGGTGATGGAAAAATGTACAAGGGCCTTTTTTCTGTGTGACTTTGTATACACACAAAGATCAGTTACAACAATGGCTCTGTAAGTGTGCAGTTGTGTATGTTTTTCTTGAAATTCATAAGTAATTCAAAAGTGCTTTTAGTCAGAAGCTGATTCATAGTTCAGGTTGGAGCATGTTTAAATGCGGACAGTAACTGTACCCATTCTGCACCCTGAACTAGCAGCCAGCCTGGGATTAAAGCATTTAAATGCTTTTCATTTAGATTTTTAAACATGTTCATTCATTTTATCAATGGATATGTCAAATACATTGGGAAGTATTGCAGTAGACTTCAAGTAGGCATTATGGTGACTTGATGAAACCATTATCCTTGTAAGAGAAATCAGCTGAATATAGTTTTTTAGCTCAAATTGTCTATGATTATTGACAGAAAATAATGGTTAGAGGACATATAAGTTTGTGAAACCCCATAATAGGTGTGTGGATGCACGGAGATATGCGGGCCACAGGTTAAGACTCGCAGGTCTAGAATACTGCAGCTGGCCTGGCATTGCGTTCCATGTTTTGATAAGCGGTTCCTTATACGACCATATCTGTTTGTTCCTGTTTCAGCACTCGTTTTTAATGTAGTGTGCCTCGTGCAGATGTAAGGAATCAATTTCCACGGCTATCTCTTATATTAAGTTCAAAGATTTAATGGCTGATTGCAGATTTGCAGTTACTCATTCAGATTACCCACAAAGGGTTAGTAAGTGTTGCACTGTAATCTCAATACAGTACAACACAATACTGACAACTGATGCCTCTTAACATTGGTGGTGGGGAGTTGTATCACGATTGCCTTTCAGTCCTGGTCATTCTTAGGTAAATTATACATCTATTAGAATGGTAATGAATCCTCAGATGTTTATTTTCATAACTGTTCTCAATTCCTGATAAGCCCAGTTTGAAGTAGTTTAGTCATGTACCACATACTTCAGTTGATCACAAAGTTATTATTTTTAGATATATCCATGTTTAAAAAATGTGCTCCTAAAGTACTGTTATGGATTTGTTGTCTGGACTTTTATTTCCTAGTTCAGAAAAAGTGTGGCAGATTCATTTGGTGATTCATTTTGAGATGTTTTCCTCTCTCGCGCTCTCTCTCTCTTTCCCTCTCTGGCCCTCCCTCTCTCCCCGTCTCTCTCTCTCTCTCTCCCCGTCTCTCTCGCTCTCCCCGTCTCTCTCTCTCCGTCTCTCTCTCTCCGTCTCTCTCTCTCTCTCCCCCCCATTCCCACAGCGTAAGGTGTTGCTTGGTGTAATAGCAATCAAGATAAGTGCTGTGCTATTTGTCTTGAGTGCTTAACCCTTTCACTGGTAAATAATAAACCCCACTTATTCTCTTGCACTTTTCAATTCTTCTCATGCTGTCAGGAAAGGCTTGAAAGTAGGGGCTAATATGAGATTGACAGATGTTGGGCTTGTCGCAGTTCTGAGAGCATGCATAAGTCCAACTAATCATTCTGTTAAAAAACACCAAGGTGTTCTGGAGGGGATTGGTATACCTATGTGAAAGACTTTTACCTGAAAGGGTCACATGAGCATCATAGGTAGGTAATAGTTTGCCTTTTTTCCCCCAGAATGTAAGTCAGCTGTCTCCAGATGGTCCTTTACCTCAGCTTCCTTTGCCGCACATTAACACCTCAGCAACACGAGTTTTCTTTGGCCATGATCGGCGACCATCAGAAGGTGTGTAACATTTCTACATGCTTTTTATTTTTAAATAGTTCAGTAATTATGCATTATACCTGATGGGTAGTTTTTCATTTTAGAATTAAACAAATAGAATGCTATATAATTTGTATCTGTCACTGTGTTTTCATCTGAGAATATCTTAATTGAATTGTCTTTTTGTCCATGTTTAAAGAACCCATCTTCTCAACTGAAATGTATGTCCCTCTTATGGCTGCTCTACTATTTCATGCCCATCCCCTTTGCTCGCTGCTTTTCTATCCATGTAATTTACCACTGCTTGAAACTATTTTAGGGTGGAGGGGGAGGTGGGGTAGTTGAGACTGTTCAGGATGTGGCAATCTTAAAATATCTGTTGAGGCATTTGATTTTTGATAGCTACTTCTAACCGCTGATTCCTAGAATATTGTCTTGGTGCCAGCCTGAATCTGTAAAATGATGAAGCAGTGCTCCTGCGTGCCGATAGCTGGTGTCATGCGGCTCCTCACTGACTCCATACCGCCCCATAAGTGACAAAGTGTAGCAGCATATAAGTGCCAACCCTGCGTGCAGATGGCAGTTTCTTCCTTTCCATGCCTTGGGACGTAGTTTAGGATCTCCACTCAAATCTTTGTTGGGCTTCTGATGACTCCAACCAGCTCTTTAAAAAGTGTATCTGAAAGAAACATGTAGTGATAGATTCCTAACCTTAGAATTACCCCCAGGCGTCAGACTGGATCTGGAAAGTTTTCATCAGCAGTACCCTTGCGCGTCGGAAGGTGGCGTGCGGCTCCGCGTTAGTCGTTGGCGTCGTGGTCACCGAGATGACATTGCAGCAGCTACTTAGACGCCGCCCACGCGCGATGACGTCAGTTCTTTCTTTTTCTGCACCAGCAAGCGCAGATCCGGATAGAGCGGTACCCCCAGTTACTTTTTGTCTGAGTTTTTCGAGGCCTTTTTGTCTGATTTTCGCGTTGTTCGACTCCTGGTACTATAGGGATGCCCAGTTTGAAGTCCTGCGGGGACTGTCATCGCATGATGTCGGTGATGGACCCGCACCCCGCGTGTCTCTACTGCCTGGGGCGCGACCCCAAGTCGTGCCCCGACTGCCGGGCCACGGCGCCGAAGACTTTGCAGGAGCGGTCCAGGAAGTTGCTTGAAGTCCGGCAGTCTGCTCCATGCCGTTCAAGGTCCCGGTCCCGTGGGAGGTCGAGGGACCGGTCGCGGAGCCACCACCATCGTTCGTCGGGATCGAAGTCTTCACACTCTGGGTCAGGTAAGGCGAAGCATCACAAGAAGTCGAAAAAGCGTCATCGCTCTCTGGCTTCCCATTGTGGCTGAGGGTGTGGGTGGTGCGTCCTCCGCGGCTCCGGCGGATCCTACACAGTCGCCGTCAGCCTACCCTCCCTACCAGGGTCCGTCGGCGACTCCGGCCCAGCTGTAGGATTTTCTGTCAGCCATAGCCCCTCTTTGGGCCGTCTCGACCGCCAGTGTGCCTCCAGGGCCCGCGGGCCCGACTGGGGGCCTCGCTCCGCACTGTTGGCGGCTCTGGCATCGCTGTTGCCTCCGGTGCTGGAGGGCCCCAAGGATCCCGGTCGACGCTGGTTGACCTTGTGACACCTCCATCGACGTCGACCCCACCGTCACCACCTCCGACGTCGCCAGTGCCCCCGGACGATGTCGTCCCCGGTTTAAGCCCTGATGTGGACACGGCGCCAGAACGGCGTCGCTCGACGCCGATTCGGACGCCGATGGGGCCTTTCTACCCCTATGTCCAGCCTCCTTATTTTCGGCCTGGTAATCGGCCTCGGAGGAAGGGGAGGACTGGGAGGGGTCAGAGGACCCTCTCACAGCGCAATGTGAGTTTGACCCGGACTGGGCAGAGGAATTGGGGGATGCCAGTGGTCTGGATACCTCTCCTGACCTGGGCATGCTAACTCCTACCGTGGCTATGGAGAAGGGTGCGAGTTACGCAGTGGTGTTGCGTAGGTCAGCATAGGCTCTCCACCTCGAACTCCCTACAGTGGCCGTCAGGACTAACCTCCTGACAGAAGTGCTTCAGCCAGGAGCTACCTCTGCTGAGCCACTGCTGCCTTTTAATGGTGCCCTTTCTGATGTTTTTTTGGGTACCTGGTCCAGGGCTCCTGTGGATAGGAACGTGGCCTGATGCCATCACCCGGCCCCGGGCGACCCCGTTTTTGTTTCCCACCTCTGAGACCTTGGTTGTCCAAGCCTCAGCGTCCCAAAGCGCATTCCCTTCCGCACCCCCGGACGGGGAATCCAAGAAACTGGAACAGTTTAGTAAGATTTTTTTCTTGCACCAGTTTAGCGCTGCGGTCTGTGAACACTGCATGCCTCTTGGGCTGTCTCAGTGTCCGGAGGAGGCCCAACAGTGCTCTCTCAAGCTATTGCTGAAGGGAGAGATGCAGCGAAGTTCACGATTCGATGTGGCCTTGACACCGCCGACTCGCTGGGCAGGGCGATTTCCAAGACAGTGGCGCTCTGTCACCAGGCCTAGCTGAGGACTACTGGTTTCTCTGGGGATGTCCAGAACACCCTGATGGACATGCCCTTTGATGGCATTCACTTTTTTGGCAATAAAGCAGACAGTGCTTTGGAGCGCTTTAAGGACTTGCGGGCTACGGCCAAGTGGCTTGGGCCTTTCCACCACGCGCCCTCCTCCACCTTCTGCTTTTTACTCCTTTCTTGGGCACGGTAGGGGCACCCCGACACATTCGCTTCAGAGCCACAGGCCTGTTCAGCAAAAGACTCAGTGCGGCCACGGACGAGGGACCCACTGAGGCGGGTCAGGGGGCCAGCGGGTGGGTCAGTCCACCTCCACTCCCGGCCACCACTGCCTCCAAACCTTCCTAGTCCGGTCTTTCAGGCCCATCAAACGCCAGTGGCCGGCAGCATTCGCTATCACCTCCCCCACTGCCGCACCATCACTTCGGACAGGTGGGTTTTACAAATAGTCCGAAGGGGCTATTCCCTCCCCTTTGATACTACCCCTCCAGCCATGCCACCGAAGTACCACTGCATGTTCAGGGATCACTTGGCACTTCAACAGGAAGTTGCGGCACTCTTGGCCACGTGTGCCATCCAGCACGTTCCTGCGCCAGAAGTACGACGTGGTTATTATTCCCACTACTTTCTGGTGCCCACGAAGGACAAGGGCATGCGTCCTATCTTGGACCTCAGGGACGTCAATAGCTTCCTCCGGAAGGACAAGTTCAAGATGTTATCTCTGGCTTAGGCCTTGTCTGCCCTCGACCCTTGTGATTGTATGGTAGCGTTGGACCTGCAGGACGCATATTTCCACATTCCTGTCCTGCCGACCCACAGGTGTCACCTGCAGTTTGCGGTAGGTCACAAGCACTTTCAGTTTAACGTGCTCCCGTTTGGCCTTACCAACCCCCCTCTGGTGTTCACAAAAGTGATGGCGCTGGTTGCAGCTCATCTGCGCAGATCAGGGGTTCCAGTCTTCCCCTATCTCGGCGAGTGGCTGTTGAAGGCGGGCTTGCCCCGGACAGTCGTCTTCCATCTCCAGACTACGGCCGACCTCCTGCATTTGCGGGGGTTCTCCATCAATGTGCCGATGTTGCACCTGATTCCCTCTCAGAAGTTCCTCTTCATAGGAGCGGTTCTGGATATGACGCACTTTCGGGCCTATCATCCCGAATGGCGAGTCCAGGATATTTAGGCTATGATTCTGATCTTTCAGCCTCTATCCAGGGTTACGGTCAGGATGACCCTGAGGCTGCTAGGCCTCATGGCCTCCTGCTGGTCACTCATGCCAGATGGCATAACCGGGCTCTGCATTGGGACCTGAAGTTTCAGTGGGTGGAGCATCAGCGGAATCTGTCAGATTATGTCCAGATCTCGGAGGGCATTACACACCAGCTGCAGTGGTGGCTCACAAACCGGCATTGGGTCAATGGCAGATCCCGCTCCCTTCCCCAACCGGAGCACACAGTGGTGACTGATGTGTCCCTCCTGGGACGGGTGGCCACATGGGAGAGGCGGAGATCAGAGGCCTCTGGTCTCCGGCGGAGTCCAGGCTCCACATCAACTGAAAGCAGTCCTTCCCTCTGTCCTGGGACGTGTAGTGCAGGTGTTCACGGACAACACCACCGCCATGTGGTATTGCAACAAACAGGGTGGGGTGGGGTTGTGGACCCTTTGTCAGGAGGCCCTGCGCCTCTGGACATGGCTGGAACATAAGGGCATTTCCCTGGTGGTTTAACACCTGGCAGGTTCACTGAACGCCAGGGAGGACGAACTCGGCTACAGGGGCATGATGGATCACGAATGGCGTCTTCACTCGGACGTGGCGCAAGGTCTCTTTCAACAGTGAGGAGATCCTTGGATAGATATATCCGCCACAGTAGAGAACGTGCAATGTCAGCAGTTCTGCGTGTTGTAATTTCCAAGGCAGCACTCGCTAGGGGACGCTTATCATCGCGAGTGGAGTGGCGGTCTGTTGTACGCCGTTCCATCTATACCACTTTTGCCCAGAGTGCTGAAGAAGATCAGGTGCGACCTGGCCCAAGTCATTCTTGTGGCTCTGGACTGGGCTCGAAGAGTTTGGTATCCCGAGCTACTCAGTATGACCATCAATCCCCGATCTGACTGCCTCCTCTGGAGGATCTTCTGTCACAGCAGCAGGGGATGATCCTCCACCCGAACCTGTCCAGTCTCCACCTCTTTGCGTGGAGATTGAGCTGCAGCAGTTGATTCCTTTCGACTTGCCTCCTGAAGGCTGTGATGTCATTATGGCTGCCAGGCGTTCTTCCACTAAGTTGGTATACGCCTGCAGGTGGAACAAATTTGTGGCATGGTGCACAGCAAAGGCTGTGGATCCCCTTTCTGCCACTCATTTACAGGTCCTACTATTCCTTCTTTCTTTGGCCCAGCAGGGCTCTGCTCTGGGCACTATCAAGGGCTACCTTTCTGCTATTTCGGCCGTTCTCAGGCTTCCTGATCAGCCCTCTCTTTTCAAGTCCCCTGTTGTAAATGGATTCCTCAAAGGCATTACTCATCTTTTCCCTCCTATTCCCTTCGTAATGCCACAGTGGGACTTGAACACGGTTCTTACATACTTGATGTGTGCTCCCTTTGAGCCTCTTCACAACTGCCCTCTACGTTTGTTAACTCTGAAGACTGCTTTCCTGGTTGCCATCACCTCTGCTAGGAGAGTGAGTGAGCTCCAGGCTCGTTATTGTAAACATCCTTTTCTGTCTGTCCATCCGTACAAGGTTGTGCTCAGAACACGTCCATCCTTTCTGCCAAAGATTGTCACTGCCTTTCACATCGGACAGACCATCACTTTGCCCACCTTCTTTCCACCTCTGCACCCTTGCAAAGAGGACAAGAGGCTCTACTGTCTGGATCCAAAACATGCACTTTAATTTTATCTCAATCTCACACAACAGTTCCGGGTGGATGACCAGCTCTTTGTTGGCTACGTAGGCGCCAAGAAAGGTCTGGCAGTACACAAGCGGAATATCTCCCGATGGGTCGTCTTGTGTATTAAAACCTGTTATTCTATGGTGAAGTAGGAGCCTTCGGTGAGGCTGCGTGCCCATTACACCAGGCCGACGGCGGCCACTACAGCGTTGAGATGTGGTGTCCCCTTACAAGACATATGTCAGGCAGCTACGTGGGCCTCTTTGCACACTTTTACTAAGCACTAGTGCCTTGATAGCCAAGTCCGGAGAGATGGCTTCTTTGGCCGTTCTGTCCCCGGGACTTCCTGCTGTGATCTTGGTTTGCAGACCCACGCCCCTGTGTTGGTATTGCTGGAGTATCTATTCTAAGGTAAGTAATCTATCACTACGTGTTTCTTTCAGATGAACAAGTTATTTGCCTTCGGTAACGACATATCTGTAAGAAACATTAGTTAGTGATAGGTTCCTTACCGCCCCACCAATCCTCCCCATTCTGCGAACTGATTTCTAGGGTTAAGGTCATCCCTTTCAGGCCCCTAGTTTCAATGCACCAGTGGTCAGTATCTTGCATAGCTCTGCGTTCCTGGTGCGGAAAGTCGTGTACAGAACTGACGTCAGCGCGCGAGGACGGCATCTAAGTAGCTGCTGCGATGTCATTTCGGCGACCAAAACGCCAACAATGGATGCGGAGCCGCACAACACCACCTTCTGACGCGCAGGGGTACTGCTGACGAAAACTTTCCGGATTCAGTCTGACGCCTGGGGGTAATTCTAAGGTAGGGAATCTATCAGTAACTAATGTTTCTTACAGATGTATAGTTACCGAAGGTAAGTAACTTGTTTGTTAGGGAAAGATGTCCCCACTGATAAAAACAACAGGATTCAAGGAGTGCTGCGACTGCAGGAAGCAGATATCTGTTGTGGACCCTTACAATGTGTGCCTTTGGTGCCTGGCACCAGAAATTACCTGAAGTTGTGTCAAATGCACCTTAATGCGCCAAAGGGGATTTGAGACTGGGAGGCAAAGTTGTATATCGATGAACAGAAGAGGTGGTTGTGCTCTTCACTCAGGTCATGCTCCAAGTGTCTGGCCAAGTTGAAATCTTCTGTTAAGTTGAAGTACAAGCGCAAAAATAAGAAAGCGAAGCAGGACTTGAACTCCTCCGTCCACTCTGGCTCAGAAGGTAAGGCATGAAAGCATCAGGGTTTGAGTTCTATTCCCTCTAGGTCACCTGTCAATAATACCTTAGTTTGTATAGGCTGACCTGAGTTCATCTGGCTATTGTCAACTTTGCAGGAGATCAAAGCCTTCAAAGAGGTCTTGCTGCAAATCTATAGTACACTTCCGGCTTTGTCTGGTGGGCCTTTGAGCCCCACACAACTTCAGGATCCTCCAGTCGGTTTACCACTGCCGAATACTTCACTGTCACAGTCTGTCTCTGTGGGACCTGTTACGTGTTCCATGCCGAATCCTCTACAGATTTCCACTCTGGGCCCAAGATCAACATGATCTACGTCAAGACAGACTCCACCAGTACAGGTTAATGGTCCGGTGTCAGTCCTCATGTCGGTGCCGAACCAGCGTTAGCCCGAGCTCGACTGATATTGTAGGAAAAGCCAACCAGTTGTCATAGAGCCCAATCAGGTGCCTCCGCTGCAACACAACTGTCAGCAGAGGCTCATTTTCTTTTTAGTTTGGACTGATCCTGTGCCAGAACAGGGTGCAGCTCCAGATACAGATGATGAGGATACTAATGATAATAATGAGGGGCATAGCTTGCTCCGCCCTCATTATGCTGTTGATACTTCATACCTTGATTTACGAAATGCAAGTTGGCATGATGTCTCCCTTGACTCACCGCATGGGACACCAACTGGTCACACCCAGGATGAGTGCAGGATGAAACACTTCCTATCAGGTTGGAAAGCCATCACGTCCGACTGATGGATCTTGAAGATTTTTCAGAAGGGCTTTGTCATACCTTTCCTTGCCTCTCCGAGTTAGGTGATCCATCACATCCGAAAGATGGATTGTGCAGATTGTTCCCTACCTCTACTCGCACCCAATATTCCTCCCTTACCAGAAAAATTTCAGAAGAGCATCTCTTCCTCCTGTTACAAGAGGTAGGAATGTTGCTCTCCAAGCATAGCATAGTGCGAGATTTTGCGTAAACCAGAGGTTATTCCTGGTACTTTCTTGTCCATAAAAAGGACGCATTTTCAGGCCTATCTTGGACTTTTGACCTCTGAACGCCTTCCTGCGGCAGGACAAATTCAAAGTGCTCGCATTGGCTCAGATCCTATTCTACCCTGGACCCAAGAGACTGGATGCTGTCCTTGGGCTTGTAGGAGACACATTTCATTTTTTAGAACAGTCCTGCACTGCCACAGGCATTACCAGCTGTTCAAGCGGGCCAGGAGCATTTTTAGTTTGTAGTGCTTCATTCCGCCTCACCAGTTCATTAAAGTTGTGTCAGTGGTCGCTGACAAACCTCGATGATCAAGACTTCCTTTTTCCCATACCTCTAGCTGCTGAAGGAGAGTTTGCTGCAGTCACTCACAGACCACATTCAGACAATGGTAGAACTCCTAACGTAGTTTGGGTTCACCATCAACGAGCTGAAGCCCCACCTGCTTCCATCACCAAGGCTTCCCTTCATGGGGGTGCTCCTGTATACTGTAGAGTTCAATGCTTTTTCTCCACCACAATGAGTCTGGGACATATGGGCTATACTGCTGATATTTCAGGCTTGCTGTCATGGTCGCCCTGATCACTAGTTTGTCTGCCTCCCGGTGCTCCCAGAACTATACAAGTTCTCACAAAAGTAGAAGGGTGAACGTAATGGGCGCATACATGGAGATACAAGGTGGGTTGTTCCACATCCCAGGGAGTGAGAATATAAACTAAGAAAACCCTTGGTGGCATTTCAGGAGGGCTTGTTTCGCCTCACATTCGGCAGTCGTCAAGGGGAGAAGACCTGTCAGCACACAAAGTACTTGTTACTCAAAAGCAACACAGACCCACAGAATGTGTACCAGCGTGCTCCGAACACATGGTCTAAAATAAATCCTCCGGTGGAAACGTCTGAAAACCCTTGCACAAGATTTCAGAAATCTCTGCGACCATTTTGGAACTGGGAAGTTATAAATACCACTTACTTTAGATCACACCCTTGCTAAGCCAGTGATACAACTTCCCTGCAGCTGATCCTCCTGAGCTTCAGACAATCATCACCTAAAAAGAGAAAAGAAGACAAGTTAAGTACTGTACAAACTAAAGTTTGATGCATGCACACATGCTCAACTACAGACTCGCCTACTGCCTGCAATTCTTGTTTTAACTAGGGCACCTTCCACCAAGCAAAGCAATCTTGAAACCATCACCCTCCCTTGACCTGTTAAGAGAATTTTGTAACACAACACTTTTGAGACTCGCTGTATTTGAGAAACTGTAGGTATTTTGTAAACTCAATCCTGAGGATAAAAGGAAACTAACCTAAAGTGAGACTGGTGATCTGCTCATTTAGAGGTAGCCAGAGTTACCTCCATCATGAGCACCTTAACTGATTAGAGAAGCCTTGGTCACAGCAGCCAGGTAGCAACAAGTTGAGAAGAACAGTTATTGTATGCTTATAAAGCGTGTTTAGTGCAGTGTACGTGTAACGAAAATGAATGTGTGTATTCTTCTGCAAAGACTTGGACGCACAACATAATCGAAAGGGTCTAGGGATTGACAAAACCTGGCCAGCGGTTGTCCTTTTTCTTATTTTGTCCTTTCACCCATTCCATTCACTGTTCCTCAGTAGTGGACACTCTTGGCGGCCACTCTACTGACAATCGAGGGATATGATAGGACAATCCTTGTGCATCGCTGCTGCCAGGACGGTTACCCACAGGTGTGTGCTTTCGATCAGAAGTTTACCTTTGGTTCTTACGCTCACTCCTGGATCCTGATGAGTGATTCTGGGGCTGCTTGGAATGTTAGCCTTGTGCATCCTCCCTATTGGCTATGCTAGGTGGAACCTAAAATCCCAGTGTATTCAGCATAAAGTCTGCCTTTCTGAACCCATCCAGTTCTTGAAGGAGATTGCTCAAGATCTGCAGGGTGGCTTGCCAATCGCAGTCTGTCTTGCAGCAGAATCCTCCCCTACCCCTACAAGAGCGGACACTGATGCCAGATGTAGCGCTGCTTGTATTGGTGGATTCTTCTTGGGATCATGGAGAATAGACCTGTATTCGGATATGGTCATTGAAAGACAACAGGCTATCCCCGTACTTCAGGGACCTGTTAACATTCTCCCAAAGGGATTTTGACTTTGACAGATCACGTTGCGAATTTGGCATTGTTGACAATTCTATTGAACTTAATTTTGCTATTGGAGTCTACAGACACAGATTTGATAACTGGTCTCTTTGAACATAATTTTCGCTTCAGGGGATCTTAAACACATCTAAATTTTAAGCCCTGAGGAAGTCGAAGGGGTGTTACCCCCCAAGCGGCGAAACGCGTTGGCTAAAAGAAGTGCAAAGAATAAAAAATACAAAGAAGAAACAAAGTCTATATCACTAAGTTGATTGTTTACTCAAATGTATTATACTTTGATTTGCCTTGGAAATGCGTGTGCTTCTAATAGTGTGAATTGTTATTTTCAATCTTTGATTGATGGTTGGGGCAGTAGGGTGTATCCCCCCTTTCTGAACGCACCGCAACAATACAATTTTGGAGCGTATTATTGCTTGTGGAGATTTCTATATGAGCGCCTGTTACCCCTTGCACCCTACTCAGTAGATACTACCTGAGCAATTGGCCAGCCATTTGACCCTGAATGTTTTCCAGCCAACAGTCAAGGGGAGGCTACTGCAGGTTGTCATGGTCAAGACCACCGCTATGTGTTACTGCAATATGCAGGGAAAGTGACATCCTGGGTCATGTGTCAGGAGGCTCTGCACCTCTGGTGGTGGCTGGAACACCAGAATATCTTCCTGGTCGTCAACCACCTGGCTTGGATCCGGAATGCTAGAGCGGACAAACTGAGCGGATGCTATCTGGCAGATCACAAATGGTAACTACATCCTGATGTGGCTTAGGGTCTATTCATCCCATTTCTGCGAGAGCACTCCCTAGGAGATGCATTCCGGCTGCATTGCAACAAGGGATTCCAGTACATCTTCCTGCCACTACCTCTGTAGACTGGAGTTTATAAGATCAAGAATGAACAGACCAGGCCCAAATCATATTACTTGACCTGGATTGGGTGTGTTGTACCCAAACTCCTGAGCATGAGCATCTACCCTCCAGTCAGGCTTCAACTTAAGGAAGACCTCCTGTCTCAGCAACTGGACCAGGACCTCTACCGATACTCTCGGCATCTTTACACCTCCATGCATGGAGATTGAACGACAACAATTGGCTACATCCGATTTGGTGAATATTATCCTCTCTGCCATGCGCTGCTCAACAAAATGAATCTATTGTGGATTCTGCGATAAGTTTGTAATCTGGCATGGTACCTGGGACAAAGACCCGTGCAAGTGAAGCTGTTGGACATCCTTTTGTTTGTTTTCTTTTTTCAGTCCAATAAATGGATGCAGTTGACAATTTTGAAAAGTTATGTTTAGAGCATGTGTTGCTGTAGATGGAGGAACTCTGCATACTCCTGCCATCTAGCTTGGATGTTTGCTAGTTTGAATTCTTCGAAGAAAGGCTTTTGAGTCCTGGGATGCAATGTGACTCCACCCTTGGTAGGCAGTGTGTGGCACTGTCTCCTTGTTAGGTTTTGTTTTTCCACTACTGGGTTAAAATATGTAAAGACTGGGTTCTGGGACTTGACCTGTTCCCTTTTCTTCATAATTCTTCGCGCTTACCCATTGAATCTCCAGCAGCCACTTTGTCGTCTCCATTTCTTCTCTCCGTAACTTTATCCACAGTGCTAGCTAGACTCTCCGACACCACTGATCGATTATCTGAATGCCAAGGTCCTCGTGACCTCCCTGGGGCCACGTGTCCCTGCACATCAACAACTTTCACACAAGAGATTACAGAGCCACACACGGTAATTGAACCAATTCCCTTCCAGTACTGCCCCTTGTCCCACAAGTAATGGTGGTTGGATCACTACGAGGTTTGTAACCTCTGCCTCTACCCCAACCACAACAATGCTTTGTGTAAAGCTTACCACACCTTCCGGTCGAAGAGATCTCTACAGTACTGAAGAGAGAGAGTCATTTGACGACCTGAAAAATGCATCAGCAGTCCTCCCCCAACATACCCAACATATTCAGCTAAAAGAATCTTTTCAGCCCTGAGGAAAGCGAGGGTGCCGGCCCTTTGGTCATCCCGTCTCATCAGCCTTCGTCCAGCTCAGAGGCCATGTTCTACACCTTCTCCCACCCAGATAAAGAAAAGAAGGCTCCCTCCACCTCCCTGGAATGAATATCTCCATGAAGGTCGTAGATACTGTCAGCCCAACATCCACTCCAAACCTTCTGAGAGGCCTAAGGCTGAGGCAGAGCACCGTTCACGATGGAGTCTGGCATCGAGCCCCAAGCACAAAGGCTCCCGCTACATTCAGGCTCCACTAAGCACCTATTGAAGACCAAGGATCCCAAAAAGGACCCACCCAAGGGCATCGACCCCTCTCAACTGTCGAGCCCCTGCACCACAGACACGCCTCGACTCCACCCAAACTGAAGGTCCGTTTGACGCCAGTGCCTAAGCTTCCATCAATTCCAAGCCCATTGTCTGCATCAAGATCAAGGGCACCCTTGACAGCCTGCTCCAAGCTCTGAATAGTTGCTCCTCCAAAGATTGCAGGAGTGATTTGATGCCAGGCAGAAGCACCTTTTTATCTATTCCCTTACTGGGAAGATTTCGGCAGTGCTTACCCACCTAAACACACAAAGACTGGAAAGCAGAGACTTTCATTTGAGGATGAACCTGCATCAGAGGGCCCCAAGCTCCCATGCCTAAAAAGCATACAGATACCACCTCCATGACCACATACAACCACTCCGCTGTCTCCACCACAATCACCAGAGGTATCTCCACACTCATTTTATAACCCTGGCAACCCCTTTATCCCTGCTTTTGTTTGTCATACTTTCATGCCAGGACCCACAGATGACCCTTGGAACAACTAAGGTATCAGCCCGCCCTCTGGGTGAACCAGACCTTGACCATTACCCCATCAGGGCATCTCACCCAGATAATACCATGACGTACCTTGAAGCCATCCAGCAGACAGCCACATCTCACTAGGCGGACATGCACATCCCACAGGTGGAAGATAATTTCCTTGTTAAAATGTTTTCCAAGACAGAGTGGACAGTACAATTTCTGACCATGTTTAAATAGCTTGCTGAAGTCCGCCCTGGAGTCATTCAGCGAACCTGTCAAAGGATGGAGAAAAAGGACAGTTCCTACCCCTGTGACCCTGTCCCCTATCTACATCAAGGGCCATGTCCCGACTGACTCTGGTTGTGCACATGCCCACAAGTAAGCATCTGCTCAAGTCACAGTCCCGCTGCCTGATAAGGAGAGAAAAAAAGATTGATGCAGCCAAAAGGGTGGCTGTTGTGTCATTAACCCACTGGTGCATTGTCAAATCTGTGGGACTCCATGCGCAAGAAATGCATGAATTGGTCAAGTTTCTCCCTGAAGAGTGCAGAAAAAAGGGTGTAAGAGTTAGTGCCCTGCGTGCCAGAAGGTGGTGCCATGCAACTCCAAACTGACCACATTCCACTCTGGAAATGACATGGGGGGCACATATAGGCACAACTCAGATAAACATTTTGTTCACTTTCTCAATAAGGTCAACTATATCCATCTTCATTTCAACAAGGAAGAGGAAGCAGTCTTTTGCAAAAGAAAGGGGACCCCTGAACAACTAGTAAGAAGTAACCTAGACAGGGAAAATACACTCATGTAAACATTCTAGGACTACTTCAAAGTAACATGACCCTTAAATCATGCTGAAGGGAAAAACAATAGTGACACTTATAGAAAAATACAAAAATATTTATTCATTCAGTATAAAGTTGTTTTTTTTAAAATATATAAATTGCATTGTAAAAAAGCATATACTCACAATAAAAAAGTGACATTAATATCATACAGAGACTTATAACAAGTGCACAACATTCTTACTGCTTTCATACCAAACCATACACACTAAACCATACATACAATTGACTTCACATATATGCATGATGCAAATGATATATGATCTATAATGATATTCAACCAAAAGATGATAAATTGATGAATGGAATAAGTCTTTAAGGTTTCGACAAAAACTCTGTCTTCATCTGGAGTATCACCTCTGGAAATTGTGCTCTGGAAGAATAAAATACGTACAGATGCATTAACAATACAAAGTGTCACTATTGTCAAATGCTTATATTTAATTTAGGTAATGACTTAGGCCTATGGATACTAAAGGATACAATGATATCTCACATTCTCTTTGTAAGGAAAAAAGAGCCAAGGAAAAACACACAACTCATATATAGACATAACATTACCACCTAACAACATGTATTATTACAAAGAGTGTTATAAAGAGACAACATTAACATGTAATGGTCAATGAAACAATAATACCTATACTGATCAAAACAACAGAGAAGAGAAGAAAATACTCTTACCACAAGAAAGAACCACTTATTTGACGTCTCTGAAGATAAAAAGAAGGACAATACTAAAAGAGTCTTCAACATGGAAAAATCTATATTTAGAAGACAAAAACCATGCATGGGGATATATCAGGACTAGATGGTTCTACCACTCATTATATCCTACATAAGGGTACATAATTTCTTTTTAAAATAGAAGTAAAGGGAATAATACCAAATAATATCCCAAACGGTATATTAAAATTCAGTCAGGGCTTGACACTGTGTGTCTGGGGGAACACGATGAAGGATTAGAATGTCCTCATCTATGAAGTATTTGGAAAGCTCTGGAAAACGAGAAAGAGGAAAGAAAATGCTATTTTTTATGTGTAATGGAAAAACTCATGCACATATTACGATAGAGAACACTAAACCACTTAAGCATTTACCTCGTATATAAACCCAAACCTCTCTCGAGCCCAAGACAGGTCTAAAATGGTCCACCGTTGAGGGACGGGATGATTTCTGGACGGATCAAGGAACGTGAAAAAAACGTAAAAAAGAGAAGGAACAAAAGGCAAACAATCAAAAAAAGATAATACATAATGAAGGCAAACTGCAGTCGACTCCTATGTGGAGAGAGATACATACCCTCTCTGAAAGGTGACGATGAGAACTTGGGCAAGCTGTTAGTCCTGATGAAAACGATTCACAAAGCTAAATGTAAACCACACAAGGATAATGTATTAGGGTTATATAATATCAGTATTAAGCTATCTACCACCTTTAATCATATATGAAAGAAACAAAGGCGGTTGAAAGGCGCAATATATTTGGTTGCACATAACTGGCAACAATGTTGCTTTTTGGAAAAACGAGATCCATCCGATATACTTAGTCTAGCCAGGCACGGAAAGACAAAAAGGGGTTTACAATGCGCGAGATATTTAATGATGCGTTCCTGGTAACAAGATGAATTGTAACCTGAGATTTTTCGTCCGGTATACCTAGTGTAGCCAGGTCCCGAAGAAACACACAGAGCGTTTAAAATACACACGATGTATACTAATGCCTATATACTCACACAATTATATATCAACCTAAAAGTATCTGTCCAAATTGCTAAGTTTACGCCGTAAAGCAAACACGCCTTTATGTTTAATAATCACAGGTTGGAAAACCATCTCCACCCAAGCAATAGTTGGACAAAAAGCCCAGGCACGAAATAAAAAGTAAAATTGAAGCCTTAAGAGTAATACTCGCAGTTATAACGGATAGGGATGCTCACCAGGTAAAAAGATGTAAACGAGCATTACAGCTCTTTACTGCTAACCGGCAAACCAACGGATATGGGCCACAGCATTCCAAACCGCGCGAAAACCACTCGAGGTTTAAAAGCGGTGAGAAGTAGTCACGCGATTGGTCACATGATTGAAAAAGGCGGAGCAAAACCCGGCCAAAAATAATAAAGCTTAATCAGGCGGCGTTTCTGTTTATAAGTGCTGCAAGCGCACTAAGCAAAAAGCAATTGATATAAATCCCTAAAGTGTGACCAAACTGCATGAAAGAACAGCATAGAAGGTCTGCTATGGATAAAAACATATTTCCTACTCGAAGACATTACAGGCTAGTGAGGCAGTCTAACCAGGCAGATTGAGAAATAGACTTCCATTTAGCATACAAATGTTGTTGAAAAGAGACACTTCCTGTCGTCATAGAATTAAATACTAGTTATACAAACCGATCATATGAGTAAAGGTGGACATGTTGTAGAACGTGAACACAACAGGGTGAAATGGCATATATCGTGGGTTCAACTATATAAGATGTTATAGGTCATGTTAGTAATTATACCGTATAGCTTGATCCCACGGGATCTCTGAATTTAATCCATTAATGTGAGAGTTAAGGGAAAAGATCCAGAACACCTCTCTGCGTTTTTCTTATGGGTTCAGCTTGTTGGGTGTTCTTAATCTCAATCTTTTCCAGAATGAGCCATCTTATTTCTGTCTCGCGGTGGTTCATTTCCACATAGTGTTTTACCATAGGGGCGAAAGTTTTTTAGTCTTAATGGCCGAACGATGTTCTGCAAGGCGCACCGAAAATTGCCGTGACGTCTCGCCCACATAGCCTTTGTCACATGGGCAGAGTAACAGATATATAACATTAACTCTCACATTAATGGATTAAATTCAGAGCTCCCGTGGGATCAAGCTATACGTTATAATTACTAACATGACCTATAACATCTTATATAGTTGAACCCACGATATATGCCATTTCACCCTGTTGTGTTCACGTTCTACAACATGTCCACCTTTTAATTATATGACAACAGAAAGTCTCTCTTTTCAACAACATTTGTATGCTAAATGGAAGTCTTTTTCTCAATCTGCCTGGTTAGACTGCCTCACTAGCCTGTAATGTCTACTATGTCTTCTAGTAAGAAATATGTTTTTATCAATAGCAGACCTTCTATGCTGTTCTTTCATGCAGTTTGGTCACACTTTAGGGATTTATATCAATTGCTTTTTGCTTAGTGCGCTTGCAGCACTTATAAACAGAAACGCCGCCTGATTAAGCTTTGTTATTTTTGGCCGGGTTTTGCTCCGCCTTTTTCAATCATGTGACCAATCGCTTGACTGCTACTCATCGCTTTTAAACCTCGAGTGGTTTTCGCGCGGTTTGGAATGCTGTGGCCCATATCCGTTGGTTTGCCAGTTACCAGTACAGAGCTGTAATGCTTGTTTACATCTTTTTACCTGGTGAGCGTCCCTATCTGGTATAACTGCGAATATTACTCTTAAGGCTTCAATTTGACTTTTTATTTTGTGCCTGGGCTTTCTGTCCAATTATTGCTTGGTTGGAGATGTTTTTCCAACCTGTGATTATTAAACCTAAAGGCGTGTTTGCTTTACAGCATAAACTTATCAATTCGGACAGATACTTTTAGGTTGATATATAATTGTGTGAGTATATAGGCATTAGTATACATCATGTGTTTTTTAAACGCTCTCTGTGTTTCTTCGGGACCTGGCTACACTAGGTATACCGGACGGAAAATCTCAGGTTACAATTCATTTTGTTGCCAGGAACGCATCATTAAATATCTCGCTCATTGTAAACCCCTTTTTGTCTCTCCGTGCCTGGCTACACTAAGTATATTGGATGGATCTCGTTTTTCCAAAAAGTAACATTGTTGCCAGTTACGCGCAACCAAATATCTCTCGCCTTTCAACCGCCTTTGTTTATTTCATATATGATTAAAGGTGGTAGATAGCTTAATACTGATATTATATAACCCTAATACGTTATCCTTGTGTGGTTTACATTTAGCTTTGTGAATCGTTTTCATCGGGACTAACAGCTCATCCAAGTGCTCATCGTCGCCTTTCAGAGAGGGTATGAATCTCTCTCCACATAGGAATCGACAGCAGTTTGCCTTCATTATGTATTATCTTTTTTTGATTGTTTGCCTTTTGTTCCTTCTCTTTTTTATGTTTTTTTCACGTTCCTTGATCCGTCCAGAAATCATCCCATTCCTCAACGGTGGACCATTTTAGACCTGTCTTGGGCTCGAGATAGGTTTGGGTTTATATACGAGGTAAATGCTTAAGTGGTTTAGTGTTCTCTATCGTAATATGTGCATGAGTTTGTCCATTACACATAAAAAATAGCATTTACTTTCCTCTTTCTCGTTTTCTGGTTTTCCAGAGCTTTCCAAATACTTCATCGATGAGGACATTCTATTCCTTCATCGTGTTCCCCTGGACACACAGTGTCAAGCCCTGACTGAATTTTAATATACTGTTTAGCATATTATTTGGTATTATTCCCTTTTCTTCTTATGTACCCTTATGTAGGATATAAATGAGTGGTAGAACCATCTAGTCCTGATATATCCCCATGCATGGTTTTTGTCGTCTTAAAATATATTTTTTCATGTTGAAGACTCTTTTGGTATTGTCCTTCTTTTTATCTTCAGAGACGTCAAATAAGGGGTTCTTTCTTGTGGTAAGAGTATTTTCTTCTCTTTTGTTTTGATCAGTATAGGTATTATTTTTTCATTGAGCATTACATGTTAATGTTGTCTCTTAATAACACCCTTTGTAATAATACATGTTGTTAGGTGGTAATGTTATGTCTATATATGAGTTGTGTATTTTTCCTTGCCTCTTTTTTCCTTACGAAGAGAATGTGAGATCATTGTATCCATAGGCCTATGTCGTTACTTAAATCAAATATAAGCATTTGACTATAGTGACACTTTGTATTGTTAATGCATCTGTACGTATTGTATTCTTGCAGAGCACAACTTTCAGAGATGATACTCCAGATGAAGACAGAGTTTCTGTCGAAACGCATTGAGTCAGCTTTGCGCCCACTTCAAAAACCTTAAAGACTTATTCCATTCATCAATTTATCATCTTTTGGTTAAATATCATTATAGATCATATATCAAGTCAATTGTATGTATGGTTTAGTGTGTATGGTTTGTTATGAAAGCAGTAAGAATGTTGTGCACTTGTTATAAGTCTCTGTATGATATGAATGTCACTTTTTTATTGTGAGTATATGCTTTTTTACAATGCAATTTATATATTTAAAAAAAAAACTGAAATGTTTACTGAATGAATAAATATTTTTGTATTTTTCTATAATCCTAAGTGTCACTATTGTTTTTCCCTTAAGCATGATTTAAGGGTCATGTTACTTTGAAGTAGTCCTAGAATGTTTACATGAGAGGAAGCAGTCTTGCATCCCTCCGCTAACACAAGGCCTAGCCACACGCAATGGGCCCTTTTGGACCTATTTGCCCTCCTTGACGTCGATACTATTTCTACCTTAATGCGTCAAGTAAAATCTGGATCTTCAGACAACCCATTAAAACCTGACTATATTTTAAAATTTCAAGAGAGTATCTCACCTATCTTTCTTGAAGTAGACCAGTTCTCGTTGAGTACTGCAGTAGTACCAACATAATGGAAGCACGTCAAGGTTATCCCTCTTTTAAAAAAGCCTTCGCTAGATGCCACTCAGCCAGAAAACTATCATCCAATCTCCCTCCTGCCATTTTTATCCAAGTTTGTGGAGAAGCATGTAAACGCATTCTCTAACCTAATTTCTAGAACAAAATCAAATACTAGATGCTTCCCAAAATGGATTTAGACCTGCACACACCACTAAAACCGTTCTTCTAACAGTCCCCGAATTCCTATGCAGCTGTGCAGGCAATAGTAAATCCCAGGCTCTGATACTCCTATATAAAATGTGTGGCTTTTGACACTATCTCTCAAACGATTCTTCTTTCTTGCATCACTGAACTAGGAGTAGAGGGCAGAGAGCTGACCTGGTTTACCTTGTTTTCGAAAGAGCGATCTTTTTAAGTTGTATTCCCCCCACCCTTGCTTCATCCCAAACAGCGCTGGTACATGGGTTAACTCCACCATTTTTAACATTTACGTTATACACCTGGCTGAGATAGTGAAGTCCTTTGGAATATCACTAGTATTGTATGCGGATGACACTCAGCTGTTCATCTCCTTGTCAGCAGAGCCGACCAGCATTTGCGTCAACTTTAACAATTGCTTAACAGCTGTTGCGGGATGGATGGACTGCTTAAAACAACACCAATAAAACAGAGATCCTCCTGTTGGGTATGCACACCCATCTTTGGAGTGATCAGCGGTGGCAAGAAATACTAACCCCCTCCCTCCACCCCCGAACCTAAATCAGTATTGAAAAATCTCTTGACCGTACAGATGAATATTTCTTTTTCCTTTGATCCCAAGTCAAGACGCTAGCAGGTCATTGTTTTGGTATCCTTAGGCACCTTAAGCCCATTTGGGACTCTTTCCCCAGCAAGTACGCCAATTAATTGTACAATCATTGGTAATATTACGTCTTGGCTACTGTATCTGGGCTCAAAATAGTCTTTTCTAAACCAGTTGCTGGTTGTCAAAAACTCCACTGCCAGAGTTCTTTTTTCTCTCCCTAGATTCAGCTCCGCTTCCCATCTTTTGGTCAAGCTCCACTGGCTCCCCATTGGCAAAAGCACTAAGTTCAAGACCTATGCATCTCCTAAAAAATCCTATATAAACAAAGACCACCTAGCCTAGAACTCTTGATGCAGTTCTACAGGGCCTTCAGAGTACTTCGCTCTGCTGATCTAAACCTGGTCCATATCCCAAGTCACGTCGGAGCCAGAATGGGAGGCTGCTCCTTTTGTATCATAGTTCCGACCCTATGGAACTCCATGCCACCCAACTTCAGGAAGATTCAAGACCACTAGCAATTCCAGAAACAGCTGAAAACCTGGCTGTTTTCCAGTTAGGCTAATGATCTCACTGCCCTGTTGCTGCTGTGTCTCTCATGTGATTAGCGCCAGGAGGCCCCTTCTGGGGCAGCCATGCGCTTTAGAAATCATTTTAACATAACAGAATATAACTCCTGTGTGCTGACATTGATTCCTTTATCTGTGTACTCCAAACACGTATCTGGAGCACCCTCTCATCTCTCTGAGACACTTACCTTCATATTTTTTCAAATCTTCACTGTTTAAGGGATGACTCCCCCTAAAACAACAAATTTCAAGACCTATAGGATGCGTCACAAACTAATGTCTGTGGCAGATCCCCATCAGGTGTGTCTGTGGTGCATGGGGTCGAGCCACAACTCAAAGCCCTGCTGCAACTGTTCATCCATGACGTTGGAGCCGATCCCGCTTCTGGTTCAGGCACAAACTGAGTTTACAGGGCCTTCAGTCATACTGTATTAAATCGAAGAGTTCCACACAGCCATGCTCCAGCTGTTTAAATCCCTATTGACTCCTTGTTATGTGCCTTGGGCCCCATGGATCCAAGAGGCTTTCCACCTTGAATACTGCTGGTGGGTTTGCCATCTGTCTCATCTGGACCCTGCAAACTTGTCTTGTCTCCGATTCTTACTCAGACTCCACTGCCAGCAACATTACCCATGCTGGGTTCAGGTATGTCAAAGCTGATGCCACCTTCACCACCTGAAGAAGAGACCCTGATTGCCCTCCCCAGTGCCATTCTGACCTAAGCTGACATCACGCCTAAATCCATCCGAGATATTGCTTCCCCCACTCGAATGACGTCAGCCTCGACAACACTCGAATAATTCCCTTTTTGGGACTGGCAAGATGACAATTGGCAAGAATATCTACAGGAGGTTAGAGGCCTCCACACCCCCCTTTGACAGGTCTTTTTTCTCCCCTTGGACCAGCTCAGAGGAATATATAGAGTAGTAGAAGTTCTTGATCTCCAGCTCCCCCACCGTGGATGTTAAAACAAATGTATTGACAGAAGTCCTCCAACCGGGGCAAACGTCTTCTGAACCCCTTCTACCCTTTAACGCAGCACTAACGGATAACTAATTGGGTGCTTGGACTAAACCTCTCATCAGTAAAACCTAGTGGTGCAGGCATCCACCAGCCGCACTGACCGTGACACATTTCCCACCACTACCCTTAATAGATTATCTAAGTGATTGGCCTAAGTCTTGATACCCTTGACCCTGGAAACTGGATTGTGATGTTCCACCTGTAGTACACCTATTTCCATGTAGCCATCCTGCCAGCCCATCTGCCCTACTTGTGGTTCAGGGGATAGAAGCATTTTCAGTTCTATGTGGTCTCCTTTGGTCTCACCAGTGCCCCTTGGGTGTTCATGAAAATGATGGCAGTGGTGGCAGCACACCCTCTGAGGTCAGGAGTGCTAGTTCTTCCCTTCTTCGACGACAGGCAGTTGAAGGTGGGCTCCCCCCAGGCAGTTATCAACCACCTCCAGACTGTGGGGAACCTACTGTCATATTTGGGATTCACTATCAACGTAGCAAAGTCACACCTGACTCCTTCTGAGACACTTCCCCTAGTTGGAGTCATTCTGGACAGAGATTGGTTTTGTGCCTTTCCCCAGGGAAAGAGAGTCCAAGACATTCTAGCTATGATCGCAAACTTTCTGCCTCAGTCCTGGATTTCAGTATGGTCGACTCTGAGGCAATTGGAACTGATGGTTTCCTTTATGTTGCTGGTCGAGCATACCAGGTGGCAAATGCGGGCTCTGCTGTGGGATCTGAAGTCCCAGTGGGCCCAACTTCAAGGACACCTCTCAGACCGCATTCGGATTTCAGACGAAACTGCAAAAGACCTGCAGTGGTGGCTGAACCGTGATTGGGTAAATGGCAGAACCATCCTTCTTCTCCACCCGGAGTGAACAGTGGTGACTGATGCATCCCTTCTGGGTTGGCCATCTGGGAGAGGTGGCGATCAAAGACCTCTGTTCTCCGGAGAAGTGGCTCTATATAAACCTTCTGGAGCTGAGGGTCATCCTCTTGTAGTAGAAACCTTTGTTCCATCCATCAAGGGGAGACTGGTACAGATGTTCATGGAAAGCTACACCACCATGTGGAACTGCAAGTTGCAGGGTGGGGTCGGATTGTTGACTCTGCTGGGAGGCCCTGCTCCTCTGGACATTACTGGAATGTCAGGGAATCTTTCTGGTGGTGCAGAAACTGGCAGGATCTTTGACTGCTAGGGCGTACAAACTCAGCCGCTGACGCGCACAGTATCCCGTATGGCGGTTGCAGCCGGAGGAGGCGCATGGTTTCTTCCGTGTATGGGAAGAATCTAGGTCCATTCTGTTAGCCACCGCCAAGAGCACACAATGTCCGCATTCAAGTGCGTTACAGTTTCGAGAGCATCTCTCTCTCAAAGACTCATTCTGACTGAAGAGAAAGTCAGGACTTCTGTATGCTTTCCAGCTGATACCATTCCTGTTCTGAAGAAGATCTGGAATGATGGGGCCCAAGTCATCCTAGTGGCTCTGGAGTGGGCAAGGAGTGTATGGTGTCCAAGCATCTGGTTATAAGCATCTGTCCTCCGATAAGGCTGCCCCTTTGGGAGAATCTCCTGTCGCACAAGCAGGGCCGGGTTCTCCATCCGAACCTGCACACTCTCCACTTCCATGCTTGGAGATTAAATAGCGATAGCTGAATGCTTTTAACCTTCCTCCTGAGGATTGTCGACATCATCCTTGGCAGCTAGCTCTACTAAGTCTGCATATGCCTACCATTAGGACAACTGTGGCCTGGTGTGTGACCCAAAAAGTCGTACTTCACCCTAACCTGTCTACGGTTTGTGGTTGAATGAGGCTTTTTTGCTTATGTTGTTTTTAGCCCAGCAAGGCCTTGCTTTAGCCACATTTAAAGGTACCTGTCTGCAAGGTCAGCCTTTTTACGGTTGCCAGACCAGCCTTGATTTTTTAAATCAACAGTTAAGAAGTATGTCCCTACAGCATCCTTCCACTTTCATTATACCCCAGTGGGAATTAATTTTAGTTTTGACCTTAATCATGTATTCCCCTTTCGAACCCATGCACAGTTATTCTATCAGGTTGCTCACTCTTAAGACTGTATTCTTAGTTACCATAATAGCAGTGTGGATTGTGAGCAAGGTCCAGGCCCTCTTCGTATGCCACCTTCTACTTAGACAAGTAGGTTCTTCTAACTAGTGCTTTTCTTTTGCCAAAGGACGTGACTAATTTTCTAATTGGACAAGCTATCGCTCTTCTGGCATTCTTTGCTCCGCATTACTCCTCTGAGGAGGAGAAATTACTGCATCAGCTGGACCTAAAGAGTGCTCTTAGGTTCTATATCGATCTTGGAAGAGAACACCAACGGGAGGATGAACTCTGTTATTTGGTTCACAGCAGTAAAGAAGGGAAAATAGTGCAGAACAGAACCATCTCCTGCTCTATTTTATCTGCATCAAGATCTGCTGCACATTAGCGAAGAAACAGCCTCCTGAAGGCTTGCGGTCTCATTCGACCAGTGCCAAGGCTGCTGCTATTGCTACTGCTACTACTACTACTGCTGTTATTGCTACTGCTACTACTACTACTATTAACTACTACTGCTTTGACATGTGGAGTGCATGTCCTGGATATTTGTCATATATCCCCCAAAAAAACAATAGTACCTGTGGAGAAAATGAAACAGTAACAATAATACTTAAAATAATGATATTTGTTGAGCACAATGGCGATGATTGGTGAAAAGATGCAAAAGCTCAGAAAACACTCAAAACAGCCCAATGAGTAAAATGCATTCCTATTTATAAAGAGAATTCATGTAAAAATAGAAAGGAGGTGTAAGGTGTCCCAGGTGAAATTAGAACCTATGTATACAAGTGACAGGTTGTGACATGCATTAAGGTTTCCAAAATACAAAAAACCAACCATCTAATCAATATACAATAATCATTTACAGCCGTCCATAACAATAATGAAGACTGAGCACATTGGTTCATTTTACAAGCGTGTTTGCGGCGCTTCGACCTCTCAAAAGGTAGGAGGCCACATGAGGATCTAAGAATGAGAGACACCTGGATTTAGAACAGTACTCTGTCAGAGTGGTAAGGTGCACACCCATAAAAAAGTGACTCAAAATGAGTTATAGGGAGTGAAATTACTTACATGGGAGGTGTCAGTCTTTTCAGCGTGTATCCATTTACACGTCTTAGGTTTAAATGTGAGATTAATCAACCAAAAATCCTTATTGGTATAGTACTTCGCAGGTGAAGTTTGGTATTGCTTTAGGTTAATTTCCTCAAGGAAGTAAGGACATCAAATGTCAGCTGGGCTGTTTCCAGATAAATGTGCTGCTGCGAGGCAGACCGATTCCATCTGTCTCCGTCAGGACACTGCGAACTTTGGTGTCACTCCATACGTTCCCGAAGCACTACTGTCTGGACAGTCAGGTTCACAAGCTGGGCACTTAGGTTGTTCGGTGCTGAAGGCTTTTGCTTTGAGTTCGTTCACAGACCCTCCTCCTGTGGAGAACAGATCTGGTATCTATTCTAAGGTGAGGAATCTGCGGTTAGAATTATCTATTCAAAAGAATGAGTTTTGTACCTTCGATATCTCGCTTTCTGGTAGAGACTCGAACTAGCCACTTATACCTCACCAACACTTCCATCCTCCCTATTCCCTGAACTGGGCTTTTTTGCTTAAAAGGATCCTAATCTAAGAATCTGCACTAGTCGGAACCACTTTGATTTTGGCTTCTCGTCTGCAAGAACAAAGAAGTCAAGGAAGCAATTGATGTCAGCGTGCATGGGTGGCGCCTAAATGGAGCAGTGGATGTCACATCCGGTGCAGACAGTGTTGACACAGAGTTGCAGGCGCCACCTCCCAGTGCGCAGCACTTCTTTACATTTTTTTAGATCCCGTCTGATGCCTGGGGAATATATTATGATGAGGAATCTGCCATTAGAGGAAGTCTCTAAAGATAAATTAACTTGCTCATCAGTGCCTTTGACTCGGTAGACCAGAGAACCTTTCTCTTCACCCCTTCTGACAGGATGAGTTTCTATGAGGCGGTACTGAGCTGGTTTTGCATCCTAGGGGTTTGCAAGGTGAATCCTTTTCTGGATTCACATGCTGTGCATCATTCTGCCATCTAGTGGTTGGGTCCAGAATCGGCTTAGTTTTTTTTTCTTGTTTTGGTCGCTGTCGACCACCATTTGATGCCAGGTACTTCCAATGTGTGACGTCAGATGGTATCCTGGAGGTTGACGTGCGTGGTGGCCATCTTCAGAGTCTTTTTTCTGCCATTGGGTCTGGAAGCAAGACGGGACGCTCCGAAGAAAGTTTTTTGTTTCCCGAAACAATCTCCAAAAAGATGATTATCACCGAAGGATCATTGATCACTGACATCGTAATAAGAGGCAGGAGCAGAGCGGCCATTCAAACCCCAGAAGACCACTCCGGTACACAAATGGCGAGGTAGGGGTCATGGAGAATACCCCTTTCAAATTCTGCCCCAAGTACCACCACAAATACGCACAACGCGACCCACACGACGTGTGCAACCTTTGCCTGCCTGAAGATCATCAGGACAAGCACTGAGAGGGCGTCCAGCGTTCCTGCAGGAGGCGCTCAGGACATTCCGAAACCAAAGACAGGCCCACTATGCCACAATGTCGTGGAGGAGTGTGGCGCAATGGTTAGAGCGGCAGACCCTGATGCAGAGTTCTGGCCCGGGACCAGGGTTCAATTCCCGCCTCAGCGGGTCTTGGACTCAATTTCCTCGGACCTGACAATTCTCGCCTCGGTGCCTATTCTAATCATGGGCCCCAAGCTGCAACTCTGGGCAATAGCTTGCTTAACCTCCACACCGGCCCCAACAGCGCTAGGATTCCTGGCTTCACCCTGGGGGTGCCCAGGAGTGGACACTTCACAGGGAAAGCCAGGAAGGGTTCCACAGCGGTATGAGTAGTAGCGCCAGGAAACCGCTTGGTGACAGTGCGCTCTACAAATACCTTGACATTTACATTTACAATGTCGCAGTTAACGAAGAAACCTTCATGAGGGACCTGGGTTTCTCTAGTGATGAAGAAGAGCAGGGAGCTCCAGCAGAGTCGACACACGAAGGATCGGACGTTGAGATCCTAGAAAAGGACTCCAGAAAAGTCCTCGCTGAGAAGAAGGCGAGGTAGTCGAAAGAGAAGACTGAGACGCGAAGAACACTATAAAGATCCGTCGGAACCAAAAGGCCCCAAGCATAAGACTACCAGGGCATCCCCGATGCCGAGCAAAAAATGCGATCGAGGGTCAGCCACGATTAAAACAACCCCACGGAACCCTATCAAAGATTACCGAGGAGGGAAATCGCCGAAGGCACCAAAGCCAAGGGTTGACAATGAACTAGCAAATAAGGGCACAACACTGCCAAAGATTAACGTTGACGTCGGGAAGAAGAGAAAATCTCCGACGCCAAGAGGGCCCTCAAAGTTGAAAGGAGGAGGAGATGGCTACGCTCCTACAAAAGACGCCTCACTGAAGGATTTTCGAATCCCTAAGATAACGGCAGCCGAGCAGGAGAACATAAACTCCGAAGAGGCTGAAGATGCCGAGGGAGAGGAAGAAGGTATCTTCGAATCCCCTCCAACACCAGAACCTCGAGGCGAAGACCCTGAGGAAAACTGAGACGTACCTGAGGAAGAGGAAAACTCCAAAAACTTTGAGGATACATGGAGCGCCATGAAACCTTTTTGGTATACGTGCGCTTTACAAATTTCCCTAACTTCAACTTCAACCTGCCTCAAAAGGAACACAGTATCTACCTATGGTGCCCAGTATCATGGATCAGGGCAAATAAGCCTTCAAAGAACCAGCTTCAAACAAGGGGGTAACCCCCAGGGTGGAGAAAAAATATAAACCTTACTCAAAGGACCCTAAATACATTCAGGAAAGTACAGCACCTGACTCCTTCATTGTCACCACTGCCAGAAGGAGAGCAAACGCAGTCTCCAACACCGGGCCTCCACCAGAAAAAGAAAGTAAAAGGATGGATATGGTGGGGAGAAGAATGTAGAAGGAGGCAGCAACACAGTGGCACATCGCTAACGCAAATGCACTGTTGAATAGATATGGCCACCAGCAGTGGGATGAGATAGAAGATTTGCTTAACAAACTCCCTGAGGAGGACAAAAATAGGGCAAAATCTATTCTCCAGGAAGGAAAAAATGTGGCTAACACCTGCCTAAAGTCAGCCCTAGATGCAGCAGATACTGCAAGTAGGCAAATATGCAAAGGAAGCATCCTCAGAAGGCACGCCTGGCTCAGAATTTCTGCTTCCAAGCAGGAAGTTTAAACATCAATCATTAACAGACCGTTCAATGGGGCAGCTCTATTTGGCAAGGAAGTGGATGAATCTCTTCAGAAAATTAAAAAGGACAACGAAACTGCAAGGGCAATGGGGGCCCTACAGCAAAGAGGTTCGTTCAAAAGAGGAGGTTTCAGTGGCAGAAAGGCCACAGGTAGAGGCACCTTTGGTCAAGGGCAGCAAATACCACAACAATACAAAGGGCAGAGCCAAAACCAACAAATGGGCCAACAGTCTAGGCACCAAGGTTGGCAACAACAAGAAAAGCAGCCCTTTTGAGGAAGAGGCAATGGCAGAGGAATACGCCAATCCTCTAGAGGAAGAGGAAATGGGTCTGTTAGACCCGGGATCACTGGTTGGGTCGAGGTAGGTACCTTAGGCCAAGTGGGGGCCCGCGTTCCAACGTCAGGGAAAGGAAGTTCACCTTCTTAGATAGCCTCACTCACCCCCTCGGTAGTTTTGCACAAGCAGCCAGGCTTATCTTCAAGGCAAATGTGTAAAGTATTTGCAACCACGCTCACAACAACCCTATGATGACACCACAAATAGACTCCAAGCGAGTTTTTATAAAAACGATATAAAAAGATATACAATAAGCCGGCACAGTTTAAATCCGACATATGAGGTTGTGTAATATTTCTCCTGGCCGGTTGTTAGGCCAGCCAGCCCTTGTAAGTTCTGGATGTATTAAAGTACACTTCTAAACATTCTCCTGTAATCCTAATATCATGTCATACAGTTTGTAATGCTAGAATCAGTCACTTTTGCAATGTTTAAAAATACTGTAAGGCGTAACGCCGCAATCTGACACTCTGCAATGAAAAGAACGCAATGCGTAACCCAACAATCAGGCACTTTGCAAGGTAAAATTATGCAATGTGTAATATAACCACCAGGTATGTCTTTATGCAGGAACAATGCAATGCGCAATACACTAATGTAATGTAATGTAATGGGGTTTTATAAAGCGCACTTCTGCCCTGAGGCCTCGTAGCGCTTAGGATGGGTGGAGAGAGACAACTGTCAGGATGTACGCGTTAGTGAGAAAGAAGGGTCTGCAGCCGTTTTCGGAACTTAAGAAGATCTGGTTCACAGCGGAGGCATAGGGGAAGGGAGTTCCAACGTGAGGCAGCATTCCACGAGAACGAGCGCCCTCCCCACCTTGCTCGATTGATCTTGCGGGTTATTGCCCGGCTGGTGCCCACAGATCGTAGGGCTCTTGACGGGTTGTAGGGGGAGACTAGGGAGCAGACTAATGCTAGCCCAGTACGCCACATGGCTTTATGGGCTATGCACATCGCCTTAAACTCAATCCGGGCTTGCATTGGCAGCCAATGGAGTGTCTTTAAGGTGGCTGACCCTGAGTGTCTGCGAGAAAGTCCGAGCAATAGGCGTGCTGCAGAGTTCTGAGTGACCTGCAGTTTTTTGATGGTGCCAGCCGGGGCGCCTAGATACAAAGAATTCCCATAGTCCAGGCGGGACAGAATGATTGTCTGCACCAAAATCCTCCGGGCCTGAAAGGGGAGGAGCGGCAGAATTTTCCTCAACATCCTCATCAGGCCGAAACATGTTGCCGAGAGTTTAGTGGCTTGGTAACTAAACCCTAAGGTATTATCAAGCCATACACCCAGGCTTTTGATCTGATTTTTTGGTTCAGGCATGGTGCCCATGCAAGGTGGCCAGTCAATACTTGGTCCTGGAGACGGGGACTTCCCCAGGAACATCAGTTCAGTTTTTCCCCCTTTCAGTTTCAAGTGGGACAATGGCATCCAATTGGCTACTGCTTCTAAGCTGGAGCCTAAATTTGTCGACGAGCCCTCAGGATGGTTTAACCCAACGACCAGTTGGGTATCGTCTGCATAGGTGACAATCTCAATTTTAAACGGGCGCACAATGTCTGCAAGGGGTTCCATATAGACATTAAATAGGGTCGGACTTAATGAGGAACCCTGTGGGACCCCGCATTTGAGGGGCCATGGCTTAGATTGGGTGGTGCCCTCAGAGACCTGGAACACCCGATCTTCTAGAAAGGATTGTAGCCAGGAGAGAGCAAGCCCTGTTACTCCGAGCCACCTAATACGTGCTAACAGGATGTTGTGATCTACTGTATCAATGGCGGCACTCAAGTCTAGCAAAATCATTGCTGTGGTGCCGCCTCGATCCATATCTCTCCGGGCTGATTCAGTTACTGCCAGGAGGGCAACTTCCGGTCCGAGCTTCAGACGAAAGCCTGCTTGGGAGTCTTGGAGTAGATTGTAAGACTCCAGATGGTTGACCAAAGAGAAATTGAGGTGCTTCTCTAGCAGTTGGCCCAACCATGGCAGGAGGGAGATCAGGCGGTAATTAGCCATGATTGCAGGATCAAGATTCGTTTTTTTCAAAAGGGCTCTGACCTAATCAGGTAGTTCGTTATGCAGAAACAATGCAATGCGTCGTACAGGTATCAGGGAGTTATTTATGCAGATAAAATGCCATGTATCGTGCACTAATCAGGTAGTTCGTTATGCAGGAATAATGTAATGCATAATACTCTTATCAGGTACTCCGTTATACAGAAATGGAATAATGCGTAATTCACTCAGGCCCGATCACCGGGCATTAGGCGTTCTCTCCTCCTCTCCTTCTGACTTGCAGTCAGCCTCTCAACAGTTGCCCCCAACACGGTACGATGTAATAAAAAAGTGCAGCTCTGCACTCCGGCCCCTATACTGCCAATCCCATGGCAATACGGGCCGCGATACGAGCTGAAGCAGAGGCTCGCGCTGCCGACACGAGAGAAAGGCTGAGAGGGTCTCCCTCTGAGTCCGCGCCCTGCCCCCGGAGTCGACACACGTTACCTGGATTCCGGTACACACAATAACTAGGCAAATCCTCACAAAGGTCTCACGGTGCGTAACTCACACAGTGTCGATGAAATTCACTTGGATTCTCGTGCACAAGATCACTGAACAATCCTCACAAACTGGTTCAAGCTGCACAAAGGAAAGGCACACCGCATCGCTGATCCTTGCTTGGACTCCAGGTGCCCACGATCACAGGCTACGCCTTACGAGGGTCTCAGGCTGCAACAAGCATGCACACACAGCGTCGCTGAGACTCTCATGGAAACTTTTGTGTTCCTGTGTTTCCGAAACAGGGAGCCAGCTCACCTTGGGCACAAGTTACTTCAGGACACAGCAAAGTCCTTTCAAGCAGGGGGACACAACGCACAGCAAAGTCACTGTAGCCTTTCCTTGGTTTAAACAGCAAACTGCAGGCTAGCCCTAGAACACAGAGCAAGGGTCAATCCTATCCTTCAGTCTCTTCAGTTGTTTATTCCTCGGCAAAGGTCCTCTTGACCACGAAGTAGCTCCAGTCTTGTTCACACTTGATCAAGCCATTCTCCAAAGTTCAGGGACTTCATCTCTCCTAGTTATACCCCTCAGTGGCTTTGAAGTCTTTGTGTTTCAGGGGGCACTAACCTCTGTTCAAACCAGTTCTGGGTGCCTCTATGCCAGTGACACCTTTCTTTCTTTGATTAATTGGGAGCTGGATTCTCAATCACTCAGCAGGAGATGGGACAATTGTTTTATAGCAGCAACCCAGGCCTCTTCACCTCTAGGGGCTTCTCCTCCCCCTACACTCCAGATGCAGTTCAGCCTGTTGCTGTCTCACCTCCTCCCCAGGGTCAAAATATTCCCCAGATCCTATCGCTTTCAAATCCAGACAGTCAATCTTCAGCCAGTCAGAGTCACAAAGAAATGTTAGAGCACAAAAACTCAGCCACTTCTAAAAGAGTGGCTTCTAAACACACAGTGCAAAAACCACCTTCATTAAAAGATGTGTTATTACACTGTGAGTTCAGACATACTAAACTTCACCGTTCCATCTTAAGCTTTTAGGAAGAAAGGCTGGAAAGCATATTACACAGCCTCCCCATTCTGTCCTATGGGCAAGATGGCCTTTCAAAAGTGAAAAACGAAATGGAGATTATTTCACTGCCAGGACATGGCACACACCTTAGTACATGACCTACCTATCACATGCACTGTACCCTGCCCAGGGGGGTATCCTAGACCTACCATAGGGGTGTCTGATGTTCATAGAAGGGGAAGGGGAAGGTCTGGCAAGTCAGTGCACTTGTCAGAACAACATGGCAATTTAACAAACTGCGCCGAGGCCCTGCAATGGCATGCCCGAGTTCCCTTTATAAGTTGGCACAAATAGTGCTGCAGGCCCACTAATAACAGTTGCATTACCAGCCCTGGCACACTTAGTGCACTTTACTAGGGACTTTACTAGTAAGGCAAACATACCAATCATGGACAACCAATTACCTTTACACTTTATACAGGAAGCATTTAGTAGTGGCAAAGTGTCCAAAGCATGTAAGTTGGCAACCCCATGTCAGAACAAGCATTGGCATAGCCAATTGGTCTCACCTTTGGCCCTTATAAGAGTTTAGGCATGCCGTGCTAAGTCCTGGCTTACTCTTGAAATTCGGTAGAAAGTCTGTAATACTATAAGAGTAAGACCCATCAGTAAGTTTGGTAATCCTGCCCTAAGTATTTGAATATATTACTGCATGCACAAGTGTTTGCATGCAGCTATTTGATGGCAGTTCTTAGCTAGATTTCTATGGTAAATTATGAACTGCACAGTAAAAAAAAGGATCTGTGTGACAAAAGCAGTAGCCCACAGAGCTATGCGCATAAAATATACTGCTGTGATCTGCCCCTTAAAAATGGATACGTAAAACAACTAGATTATAACCTGGAGAAGATTAAAAGTGCTTAACAAGCACTTTAAATTCATAAGGGGAAAATCATAGCAAGGAAACTAACGTGTAGCACTGCAGAGAAGTTTCCAATTCAATAGTCCCATGTTTTATCCTCTCGGGCTACATTTTTTTTGGCTTGCAAAACTAAGGAAATTTGCAATCTTAATTGAAGAGATCATCGACTTCATCATTAGCAAAGAAATTATTTTGCAAACTAAATGGCAAACCCACAGATTTCTCGTCACGCTGTGGAAAAACTGCTTATTATGAAAAAGTGAATCAGTCTGGACACACAAGAATCCCCTTGGTCCTTCCTTGTGCTCTAAATGTCTCTCAAGTAGTTCTGTTCGTCCACATAATTTGCCTCAACAAAAAAGGATACATAAAATTTGACAAAGAAAATGTTTCACACCAAAGGGTCAAACGTTTGCATAAGAAAAACACAAGGCTTTTGTTTACGAGTGAAAATAAATCCATATGCATGGTGAAAGAACAAGACATGTGATGTGGGTGATTTCCATGATACAAGTTAGGGAAATGGATAAAGCCCGCTTACAGTTAATAATTACACATGCTTTCCTTTTTATAGTAACAAAAAGAGTTAACTCCCCATCTTTTCATAAATATTATGTGATCAATGAAAAGCAAAAGAAATTATTTCCCCCTCCCCATGCAGGGGAATCTGCAGAAAGCCAGCTAGAGACAATCTCATTGGAGAAACTTGTGCACATATTCATTGCCACCTTGATATCCAGGCTAAACCACCGATGGACAAATAGGAAAATTCAAAACAGATCAAGAGACAATATTCACCTGTGTAATCTAATGAAGGGAGAAGAGTTCTATTCATGTCTAATCCACATCGTCATAGATCCACTGTACAGCGGATACAGGGGCACAAAGCTAAAAATTTGATTGTTAGGGCCCACCGAAAGGGGAGACAGTTTAAAGAGGTCGCTGCAAGACCAAGAGGCAGTAGTGAAGTTATTCGACTCTAGGCACAAAGAAAATCATAGTCTATACTACACATATAGAAAGATTTGCATAGGGACAGTAGGGCCTTTCAGAAGTTGTCAGCCATAATTCCAAAACACAGGATAGGCTTCGTGCAATAGTCAAGAAACTGAATTTCTGAAGCTGGGAACCCCTGAGGGGTGCCATCCCTCTCAGGGAGTACTATAGAACATTAGTCTAACAGCTGTGAATGGAGAGAAATCGTGAGGCGGTGGGGCTGTGGACACAAAGCTACACCTCTGATGTAATCCAAGATGTTTTCTAACTCCATTCACTTGTATGTCTCACCCTCCTAAAGATCTGGCCTCACCCTTACTTGAGAGAAAAACGGTTGATATGTCAGTCAGGGTGCAGGTGTGCATTTATTAACTCAGTTTGGGTGTGACATCACAGGAGCCTTGTTGTACACACTAGTTTACTGTGTAGCCCAACTCTCATGGACAAGAGCAGGCGCCATCTTCTATCTCATTAGAAGAGAGTTTGTTTCTTTGTGTAGTGGTGTCCGTTTTCCAGTGAATCGAACATCAGTCCCCAGCCAGAAGAGCCACAGCAGAACAACAAGCAACCCGAACACGTCCCACAGCACAGGTGTCCATAGCAGCAGGTCGTAGCTATCAATAGCGCAGCAGGTTCAATAGCTCTGGGACCCCAGTCTCCAAGCAGCCCTATGGAACAAATGATAGCAGAGCTTTATTACAAAGCTCAGCGGGGGAGGGGGCATTATCCTTGCTCGTGTGTGGGGCCGTGGCACAGTTGCTAAGCCACTGGCTGGCACATTGATAAGATCAGTTGTATTATATATCAGGTGTTTTCAGTGGCAAAGGCCATAGCTGGCGCGAGCGCAGTGGGTGGAAGCGCTCTACACGTCATGGGTCCAGGAGGAGCCAAGCGTTTCTAGAAAGCAACAATTGGTTCATTCAAGCGTGCAAGGTGTCTCTACCTGTCCTCGATGTTAGCACCCAGAAGCCATTGATAAGGTACACTGTACTTACATGTTCAGCAGCAACAGAGCCCAAGTATTTAACTAGCAAGGATCTGGTCAGAGTGGCTTTCATAACAGGGAGAAACCCTAGAAGGAAGACCAGCCAGAAACACACAGGGGACCGGGGCCTCATTTAGTGCCTAGCAACGAACTTGTTCGCTTCACAGTACTCATATTTATAAGATGGGCTGACTTCACTTCCCCCTGAAATCTGAGCTAAAGAATGCATATTAATCGCCGCTTTACCGAGCTCTCAAGTTTCCCAGTTCCTCGTTAAGTTACCTTGGGTGTTTTCATTTTTTTCTTCAGTGTTATATGGCGCACATGTGCTAAGATTCTAACACAAATGGTCCGTGTTTCTCGAGGACCGGGTAGAAGTGATTTCTTTAGCCAAGAATTAAAGCAAGGCGAGCTGTTGCTGGGACGTGAGCCAGGTTCCTCAGTGGCCAGTACCAAATTTGGCAGCTGTGGAAATTACACCCCATCACATCTTCCGAAGGGCATTTTACAGTTTGTCACGTTTGTGTTACTATAACTAAGAGTAACCACATTTCAAGAAAAATGGGAATTAAAGAAGCAATGCGCGCTAAGTGCCTCTAGCTCCAATGTTACCGGAGTCAACCTCCTGTCGAAGAGGTTTCCATGCATGACATTGGTTTCTTTCTTCTCGTGTGTTTTTACCCCCCCCCCCCCCTCCCCCACCCACTGGCTGCACACAAGTGACGTCCAATGGAACAAACAGCGGGCTGCTCTGAAAGTAAAAGGGTGTATGCTGCTTACATACTTAACTAACACAAGCGCGCGTGCGCGCCTCGAGCGGTAGCAGGGGGATGGGAGAGAGGAGGGCTCCTGCACGATTCCCTTGTGAGAGCGAGCTGCAAGGCGAGATAATTGATAACATATGGCGCCAGCTGCTCGCTCCCGCAAGGTAATCGCCAAACATGCACGTGTTGCCATTAAAGGCAATTGAACGCGTGCACGTTTTTTGGCGAAAAAGGAAACCGATGGCTAAAGGTCTTTTTTCTAAGCAGCGCATGCGCGCTGCATAGGTGAAACCTAAAAAAGGTCTGGGGAAAAGAAAAAAGTTTAGGGACTTTAGCCAAAAAGGGCCAAGTCCTACAGGGTCTAACTGACTTAATTCCAAAAAAGGACCCACACAAAACACCGTTGGTGGGAAGGATATCCTTTTTCCACAGACAACGAAAAAGGCTCACAACAGACAATTGGATATTACATTTGATAAAACACAGATACTGCATGGAGTTCACAAGAACAACACCTACAAATCCATTAACAAGAGCAGAACAGACACTGTTAAACACAGAGATCAAAGAGCTATACCTCAAACAGGCAATAGAAAAGGTTCCAACACAAGAATGGTTCTCAAGGAAATTACTTGCCATACTTCCTAGTACCAAACCAGGATCAAATTCTAAGACCAATCATGGACTTAAGATTCCTAAACAAGTTCATACGAACACAACGCTTCAAAATGTGTACCCTCCAGGAAATAATCCCACAAATTCAAAAAGGGGATTACTTGGCAACAATACACCTCAAGGACGCCTACCTACATATCGCTATGAACAAAAGACCTAAAGTACCTAAGATTCCTGCACAACGGAACACACTACCAATTCAAGGTACTCCCATTCGGCATAAAATCTGCTCCACGGTTGTTCGCAAAGTGTCTAGGCGCAGTGGCGGCACACCTGAGAAAAGAAGGAATCCACGTCTACCCTTAGTTTGACGACTGGCTAATAAGGGGACACTCGAAACAGACATGTCACAATCATGTTAAAAAACGATTCAAAAGCTACAAGACCTGGGTTTCACAATAAACCACAAGAAATCTTCTACAGCACCAGAACGAGAGAAAACCTTCCTAGGAGCAAGCCTAAACACAACAAACACAAAAGCTTACCCCACACAGGCCAGGATACAAGCTATCCACAACGAAACAACCCTCTACCAGAGGGGTTAGGCTCTGACAGTGAGGAGTGTAATGAAACTAATGGGCATGATGGCATCATGCATCCCACTTACCCCTCACGCTCGCCAACACATACGCCCATTCCAAGAATGGCTCACCAACATCTTATCTCAAGCCACAGGAAGTTGGGAGGATCTAGTGGTTGTTACACAAAGGGTACAGGCACAGACACAATGGTGGACATCCAACAACATAGCACAGGGGAGACCTTTAGGAACTCACCTCTATCTGTGACACTCACCACAGATGCATCACTCAACGGATGGAGTGCACACTTCAACCAGCTAAAAGTTCATGTTCAATGGAGCGAACAGGGCTCCACAAAACACATCAACTTCTTGTAACTAAACTGTTTTTCTGGCAATCAAGGCATTCCAGAAACATATTCAGGGGAAGAACATCTTAATCCAAACCGACAATACAGCACCAATGTTCTACCTAAACAAACAGGGTAGGACAAAGTATTTTCCCATAACCAAACTTGCATAGGAAATCTGGCAATGGGCAATACTTCAAAAGATCAAACCGCAGTCAGTACATACCAGGAATAGACAACATTACAGCACACCAACTGAGCAGACAAAACAACTGCTCCCAAGAATGGGAGTTGAAGTAGAGGACAGTACAATATCTATTCAACATCTGGGGAACACCAGTGAGAGATCTGTTCGCAACAATACAGAACAAGAAATGCCAATGCTTTGCCTCGAGGTTTCCACATCACTTATCAAAGGGAAATGCAATTTCACTCAATTGGTCACAGACATTTGCTTACACCTTTCCACCAATACCCCTGATGCAAAGTGTTACAAAAAGCAAAAACCCCAGGAACAAATATGATTCTCATTGCCACTCAATGGACAAGACAAACAGGATACTCAACCCTCCTAGAACTGTCCAAGGGAGAGATGGTCAGGATCAAAGCAGAAAAAACCTGCTAACAATGCAGCAGGGCCAGATTTTCCACCCAGAACCGGCGACACTACAGCTAGCATCTCCGTGCCCGAGTACATAGTTTGAGCATCTCAACCTGTCTCCGCGAACTATGGAAGTTCTAAGGGAAGCAAGCACTCCGTAAGAAACTGCTATACAGCAAAATGGAAGTGAATACACTACATGGTGCACCTCTAACAACAAATTTAGTTCAATCAATACACAAGAAACAGTTATCACATATCTTACTTACCTCTTGGACAGCAACATCCCCTTTTGCAGCCTTAAAGTGCACCTTGCGGCCATAGTGGCATAGTCAAGAGGAAAATCATCAAAAGCTTTTTTACAAGACCAGTCATCAAAAGGTTCTTAGAAGGAGCAAAAAGAAGATCTCCTCCAAGAGCTGTTCCCATACCCACATGGAGCTCAAATACAGTACTTTCTCAACTAATGACAAAATCCTTCGAGCCCATGTATGCAGCGGACCTCAAGCATATTACTCTAAAGACCGCCTTTCTCATTTCTATAACATCACTAGGAAGAGTAAGTGAACTGCAAGTGTTAACAATACAATAACCCTACTTACAAATTCATAAGGATAAAGTAATCCTAAAAAACAATCCACAGTTTTTGCCAAAAGTGATATCTAAGTATCATTTAAATCAAAACCTGCTCCTGCCGGTTTTCTTCAAAGACCCAATAACTAAAGGAGAGAGAAGCCTCCATACCCTGGATGTAAGGAGGGCTTTACTATACTATTTGCAGAAAACTGAACAAATCAGGAAGACAAAGCAATTGTTTGTCGCCTATGCACACACCAACACGGGGTCAGAGTTGACAAAAGCAACTATTGCAAGATGGACAATACAAGCCATCCAAATATGTTACTCCAATTCCAAAAAGGAACACACAATGCAACCAACTGCTCACTCCACTAGAAAGAAAGGAGCAACACTAGCTTTTATGGCTATTGTACCCATTGATTCCATTTGTGCAGCAGCAACATGGGCATCACCACACACCTTTACAAGACATTATTGTGTGGACATACAAATGAATAAGGAAGCTCAAATTGGACAAAGGGTGCTTCAACACCTGTTTGCAAGGTCTTCTAACACCACACCCTCCCAGACACAGGAGAATCCGCTACGTAATCAGATGCACAGCATGTGAATCCACAAAAGGATTCACGCTGCAAAATGAAACGGTTACTTACCAGTAGGAGTAGTTTTGCAGCTTGAAGAATTTTCTGGATTCACATGCGACCCACCCTGCCTCCCCTATAAGGAAAACAAACAGGTGGGGAAGCAAAGGATTATATCAGTATTTCTCAAGCCATCTTAAGGGTTACAAAAACAATAATAACAGAAAAAAGAATCCGAAGATGGCCACCACGCATGTCGACCTCCAGGATACCGTCTGACGTCACACAGGGGACATACCTGGCACCAAATGGTGGTCGACAGCGACCAAAACAAGAAGAAGAAAAAAAGACATTTCCGGACCCAACCGCTAAATGGCGGAATGATGCACAGCATGTGAATTCAGAAAATTCTTCAAGCTGCAAAACTACTCCTACTGGTAAGTAACCATTTTGTATTCAAGTCTTACTCTTCTGTGAGATTCTGCAGGGCTTTGTTCTGTCTCTATGTTCATCAATATCAACAAGGAAACGGTGTATCTCTGCAAGAAGAAAAACAAATCTCCATGCACCAATACGCAAGTGGCACCTTCCTGTACTCGAAGGTATCGTCCTGGGATTGCCTCTTTGAATTAAAATCTTTTCCTGACTTCCTGTTAAGGTGGATGGTAAATCTTTCTCTAAAGGTAAATACCCTGAAGACAGAATTTCTTGTCCTTCACTCTCGCCCCATATACCTCTGTCAGACCACTCTGTTTTCCTCTCAAATTATCCTACTTGCTAGGTGATTGGGCTTCCTGGTGAGCTTAGATTACATTGTTACACATTCTAGGGAAATCTAGAAAAACAGCACTCTTGCCATCTTTCCCTCCTTCAGAAATCTACCCCACTTGTCCTAGCCCGTATAGGCAGAGCTAATGTCACATTAATTATTCTAATTGGGCTAACACTGTTTCAGATCAAATAACACTGACCAAATACAAACAGTAAAGTAAAAATAAAATTGTGCCTTGGTTTACTGAAGTCTAGTGTTCATCGGAGCTCAAACTGCAATTTGAAGAACAAGCTATCCATATAATAAGGCTATTTGCTTGAAGCACTCTTAAGTTTTGCAAATCGAATATGGAAAATTTTAAGACTAAACAAAAGAAACCTTTAAAATAGAGGAACTAGCCACTTCCCAGTTGTGTGTTTTTTATACTCAAGAATTCTGTTCTTTGTTGGCAAAGCAACTACCATTTGGTACTCTTTTTTAACTAATCATTATCCAGTATTATGGGTGTCTTTCATAGATTCACATGCCTGAATCATTCCCCTTCGTCGAGACGGGAGTCTCCGGTACATAGAAAAGTAATGTCCTATAGACATATATAGAGAAAAATAGGCCTAAGGGCCTCGCCTTAGTAGCCTATCTATGTCCTTTTGTAAAAAGGACCAAACTCCAGAAGGTAGCCAATCAGCTATCACCTCCCTCTAGAACCTTCCTGTCAGGAGCCTCAGTCTCTCAGATTTTCTACCGCACGTTGTGCTAGGGAGTCTCCACCTGAGTTCTCCTCAGGTTTCCTTGTTTAAACTCTTTTCTTCACAGAAATTGGATATTTTCTTCATAATTCTACCATGGCTGATCAACAGAAGAAGGGTCTCTTCAGAGATTGCTCTTCTTGTGGTAAGAAGAGGCTCCATATTGATGATAAGCATGAAACCTGCTTATACTGTCTTTATCCGGATCATACTCCAAAAGAATGTATAATTTGTCGAACATTCTCTACAAAAACTCTAAAAGACAGAGAAGGACGACTATTACTCTGGTTGAACAGGCTAAAAACCAGAACAACCTGGAGTCTTCAGAGGACGGTGAGATAGCTTCTGTTTCCTCTAAATTATCCTTGAAGAGGCCAAGGGTTGCTTCCCCTAGCCCTACAGACGTTCCTCCTAAAAAGACTGTCAAAAAGTCTTGAGAGGCAAAATCCACAACGTCTGACAAGGAGGTTCCTGCCTTCAGGAAGCCTGCGCCGTCGACGACGACGACTTCGTCGACGCTTTCCTCAGCGCAGAAGAAGACTGTGTCTCCAGTCTGTTTCGACGTCGACGACGACGGCGTCGTCAGCCTTCTCTTCGACGACGACTACTCCATCGTCGACGGCGGGTAAGCCTGTGTCGTCGATTATCCTCATTAAAAAGCCATCGACGGCGATAAGGATTTCGTCGTCTACGTCGACATCAGTGTCGACTACGAAGCCGAAACCGTCGACGCCTACGCCGTCGACATAGAAACTCTCGAAGACATCGACGACGATGAGGACACCGTCGACGAGTGCACCGTCGACGAGTGCACAGTCGACGAATGTGCCGTCAACAAAGGTGCCGTCGACGAAGGTACCGTCGACGAAGACGCCAATGACGACAATTGATATTCAGTCGACGGCGACACCTTCGACGACGTCATCGTCGACACCATGGAAGCAATCGGAGCTGATTTCTCCTTCGTCAGCTGCCATTCAGCCGTCTACGATCCCACCATCGACGACAGGGCCATTAACACCAGCAGACGGTTTGCATCAAACCCTGTAGGAAAAAAGCACACAAAAAAAGTCAATAACACCAGACTTAACGTCTCCCAGTAGGGTGCAAAAGTTGCCCCCAGCTCGCCTACTGCAGGACAAGGAATCAGACGAGGATCTGTACGAACAGGCTACCAGTCCTTCACACCTAATAGTGAAGTGCCAAAGCACTGATGATGAGGGGGATGAAGTGGAATTTACAGAAGAGACTGAACATTCACAAGTCCAGATGCAAGTCATGCCTATGGTATGCCTTCCAGTGTCTATAGTTTCAGACCTGCAGTTCTTGATTCAAGACTACAAACGGCGATTTCCTGAATCGTCCTCTGCTCCATCAATGGGGACAAATTCAGCTACATCTGGACCGACGCCATCTTCATGGCCTAGACCATCACCATTAGTGATCCGTCAGAAAAGAGAGCCAGTGCAGGATATCCCGTCTTCTGACGAGGAAGTTGAAGAACCAGAGGATGGAGAGGTCCGTGATGACCAGTCTGACCATGGAGATGATGAGGACTACATCGCTCCTTCTCCTGCCACACCTGAGCCCACTACCTCAGACTCACCGCCAGTGGACATTGGCGATTTCATAACTTAGTGGAGAGAGCGGCCAAAAGATTCCATATGACAATAGAATCTCATGAAACAGACTGTTTCCTGTATGATTTTAAAGACCCGGTTAAGAAAACAACCAGATCAATTCCTATCATTGACCACATATGGGAGCAGGGAAAACAGCTGATGCAGACACCAGCCTCAGTCTCAGCAGTGGTACCACGGCTGGACAAAAAGTATAAGGCACCAACAACAGCGCCAGCCTGCCTTAATGGTCATCCCAAACCAGATTCTGTGGTTACCCAGGCGGCACAGAAAAATTCTAGCAATCCGTCATCTCCATTGTCAGCTCCACCGGACAAGGAGGGCAGGAAACTGGACAGTATTGGCAAACGCTTTTCCACCATGTCGGCCATGACTGTGAAAGTAGCTAATTCCATTGCGCTACTGGGCCGCTACAACAGGCAATTGTGGGCGGATATTGCTCCGTATATGGCAGAGCTACCAGATACCGTGAAAGAGGAGGTTCTATCACTCCTTAAAGAGGGCCAAACATCAGCATCGGAACGTATTGATTGTGCGATGGATGTTGCAATGACCGGCTTCAGACAGCTGGCAGGGGCTGCGGTCTTGCGAAGGAAGGGGTGGCTTAAAGCTACATCTTTTCGCCAAGAGGTCCAAACTAAGGTACTGGACATGCCTTACGATGGCCAACACCTCTTTGGGGAGAAAATCGACGAGGCCCTACAAACGATCAAGAAAGATACGGACACGGCAAGGGCGCTTGGCACACTACAGTTTAAGAGCCAATCCTTTCGAGGGAGCAGGGGAAGAGGTCAATCCTCTTACAGAGGATCTTGCCAAAACAAATCCACATACTCCTATAATCAAGGCTGATCGCAATACCAACAGCGTCAGCAGCAACAAGGTCGCCAGACTTCGTATGGAAAGTCCAACTACAGGGGAAAAAACCAAAGGAAACCCACTGGTGGACGCCAATGACCTTTTCCAGCAGCCAGTCCGTCCACAATCTCATTTTTTCAAACTTGGAGGAAAACTGACACACTGCCTCGACAATTGGAGATTAATTACAGCAGATCGGTGGATGCTCCAGTTGATCCAATTCGGACATTCATTGGAATTCAAATCAATGCCCCCGACAACTCCTCCTCGCAAAATGCAACACAGGAATTTACGATTACTCCTTCAAGAGGGCTCTTCTATGTTGAAGAAAGGAGCAATAGAACGAGTACCATCAGCTCACAGAGGAAAGGGATTTTATTCCCGCTTCTTTCCGATACAAAAGAAAGGGAAGAAATGGAGGCCCATCTTAGATCTCAGGGCACTCAATGCATTCTTGAAGAGTCAATCGTTCCGCATGGTTACGATCCAGGAGATTCTGGGATTACTAGAGGAAGGGGACTTTATGACGTCTTTAGATCTGCAAGACGCATATTACCACATCCCTATTCACAAAGGCCACAGGAAATTCCTCAGATTCGCAGTGGCGGGTCAACACTATCAATTCTGTGTCCTCCCATTTGGCCTCAAGTCGGCACCTCGGATATTCACCAAGTGCCTCTCTCCAGTGGTGGCTTTCCTACGACAGCATGGACACCAGGTCTTCCCATATCTGGACGACTGGCTGGTGAAAGCACCATCTATGAAAGGCGCAGCCAAGTCCTCCAGCGCCTGTCTCAATCTTTTCCAGCACCTGGGCCTGACGCTCAATCACGAGAAGTCTACTCTACAGCCCTCCCGAGTTCTTACCTTTCTCGGGCCGACATTGGATACGGAATGTTCAAAAGCATTCCCATCTCAGGAGAGAAAGCTGAAGCTTATCACTCTGGCTACCGCAGTAGCATCGAAGAAAACTTTACTGGTCCGAACTTTCAAGTCCCTCTTGGGGATGATGTCCTCGTGTATCCTGCTTATTACCCACTGTCGGCTCAGAATGCGCCCACTGCAGGAGGCCTTGACCAGACAATGGACTCAAAGCACAGGTTCTTTCGAGGATCGCATTGTGATAACTCAACAAATGACCAAGGCCTTACTCTGGTGGAGGTCGCTCAAGAACCTCTCACAAGGGTTTCCATTCCTGCTTCCTGCATCCCCACATGTGGTAACAACAGACGCCTCTCTAGAGGGATGGGGAGCGGTCCTCCAGGAATTGCAGATCAGCGGCAAGTGGACGGACCAGGAAAAGCAGCTCCATATCAACCTCCTAGAGCTGAGGGCAGTTTTTCTAGCTCTGCAGGCTTTCCTACCGCGCATCAAGAACTCCCCCGTGCTCGTCAGGACCGACAACACTACGACGATGCACTACTTGAACAAGCAGGGAGGAACGCGTTCGCTCACACTATCTCGCGAATCGCAGAAAATCTGGAACTGGCTTGTGATCCACAGTATCACGTTAAAAGCGGAGTATGTCCCAGGCAAGAACAACGTCATAGCAGATGCTCTAAGCAGACAGAGATCTATGTCCCACGAATGGGAGCTCGACCAAGAGTTGCTCGATCACATCTTTTCGGAATGGGGACACCGCAGATCGACCTTTTTGCCACCAGGGAGAACGCCAAATGCCGCAACTTCGCAAGTTGGCATCCCCAGTTAAGGTCCCTCGGAAATGCATTTTCCATCGCCTGGCGCAACGTGTTTGCGTACGCCTTTCCGCCTTTCCCTCTGATACCAAGAGTCCTCAGAAAGATGAAGATAGAGCACTGCACTCTGGTTCTAATTGCCCCGTTCTGGCCGAGACAGCATTGGTTCACGGACCTCCATCACCTCTCAGTTCAACCACCAATCCGTCTGTCTCAACATCCATCCCTGCTCACGATGTCCAACGGCCAAGTACAGCACCCGAATCTGAAATCACTCAGGTTATCGGCTTGGCTCCTGAGTACCGAGAGTTCTGCCAGCTAGACATCCCGCAGGAGTGCAAAGATGTCCTCGCGAAGGCAAGAGCGGAGAGCACAAACAAAACCTACTCCTTAAAGTGGAAACGCTTTTGCATCTGGTGTAAGGACAAAAATCTACATCCCTTTCAGGCTACTCCGGAGCAGCTACTACCATACCTGCTACACCTGGCACAGTCGGGCCTTGCGCATGCCTCCATCAGAGTTCATTTGGCGGCGATTTCACGGTATACAAGAACTTCAAAAGGGCCCTCTCTCTGGTCACACAGATTAATAAAACAGTTCCTTAAAGGACTCTACAGAGCCTTTCCTCGGCCACGGAGGTTTCCACCAACATAGCATCTCAATGTGGTCCTCAACCAATTGATGAAACACCCTTTCGAACCCATTCACAGGGCAGACGTCAAATACATCTCCTGGAAAACAGCCCTCCTACTGGCACTGACCTCAGCAAGAAGGGTCAGTGAACTACAGGCTCTTTCCATGCAAAGTCCCTTCATGCAGTTTAAGGAAGACAGAGTGGTTTTAAGAACTAATCCTCGGTTTATTCCTAAAGTCCCGTCGGACTTCCATTTAAATGAGCCTATAGTCCTCCGATCATTCTTCCCAAATCCTAGCACTGCAGCTGAAAGAACCCTGCACTCTTTGGACCTGAAGAGGTGTCTTAAATTTTACCTTGACAAGACAAAACACTTCAGGAAAACTAATCAGCTATTCATCGCTTTTAGTAGACCAAGGAAAGGCATGCCGCTTTCCAAACAAAGTATTTCAAGATTGATATCTTAGGCAATTGCCTTTTGCCACGACAGAGCCGGACAGCCATTGCACTCCAAAGTAAGAGCTCATTCTACAAGAGCTGTGTCCACATCGGCTGCACTGTTCGCTGGGGTGCCAATACTGGACATTTGCAGAGCGGCGACATGGAAGTCGCCGCATACCTTCACCAGGCACTACTGCCTGGATACGGAACTGATGCAGGATGCAGCAGTGGGCCATGCTGTGCTTCGCCATCTGTTCCAATGAGGTGAGCCTTCCTCCTTCCCACCATCCTTCGCTGGTATGCACATTTATTTACTTATTTCTTGTTATTTATTGATGGCTCATAGTCGGATGATATGTATTGTGTACAGACTGGTGTATGCTGTTCCATCAGACATGTGCATAATGTATTGCTTGCTACTCTGATTCAGGCATGTGAATCTATGAAAGACACCCATAATACTGGATAAGAAATGCGTTACTTACCCGTAACTGCAGTTATCCAGTATTGGTGTTTTTCATAGATTCTCATGCAACCCTCCCGCCTCCCCTGGAAGGACTCACTTATCTCTCTAACAGTATTACGCCTACCTAGCTTGGTGCGTACGAAAATCTGAGAGACTGAAGCTCCTGACAGGAAGGTTCTAGAGGGAGGTGATAGCTGATTGGCTACCTTCTGGAGTTTGGTCCTTTTTACAAAAGGACATAGATAGGCTACTAAGGCGAGGCCCGTAGGCCTATTTTTCTATATATATGTCTATAGGACATTACTTTTCTATGTACCGGAGACTCCCATCTCGCCGACGGGGAATGATTCAGGCATGTGAATCTATGAAAGACACCAATACTGGATAACTGCAGTTACAGGTAAGTAACGCATTTCTTCTTCCCATTCATCGACACAGTAAATCATCTTATCATGATTCAAAGACTGAGGGAGCTGGGTGTAGCGGGGACTGCCTTTAAGTGGTTCCAGTCCTTTCTCTCTGATAGATCCTTTGCGGTGTTTGAAGAGGATGTTCTTTCGAAACAGATTCCTCTGCAGTATGGCGTCCCCCAGGGATCTTCATTAAGCCCTACCATGTTCAATATCTACATGAGGTCCCTTGCGGACGTTGTGCTTCCCTGGGGGGTCCAGCTGGTCACCTACGCTGATGACACCCAGTTGGTGGTGTCCCTCAGCCGACATGATACTAGTGTCATGAACCTTACCTCTTGTCTGATCAAAGTATCTGTATGGATGGATTCATCTTTTCTCAGACTCAATGGTTCCAAGACGGAAATTATGATGCTAGGACACGGGCCCCTATGAATTTAGACCCCTGGTGGCCTAGCTGTCTTGCCCCTCCCCCTCTACCAAAGAAACAAATGAAGAGTCTGGGCGTATGGTTGGACCCTAATCTTAGCTTCTCAGTACAATCGCGTAAAGTTGCTGCTACCTGTTGTGGTCTGATTAGATTGATAAGGAAGATTCTGCCTCTCCTTCCTTTTGAAGCTAGACGTCTGTTGGTTCAAGCCCTTATTTTATCGTGGCTAGATTATGCCAATGCGATTTACCTGGGCGCACCTCAGGGAACTATTAAGATTCTACAGATCGTCCAGAATTGTGCCGCCCGACTTCTAATGAATGTGCCAAAGTGGAACTCTAAGTCAGCACTTTGTCAGTTGCACTGGCTCCCAGTGCAGCAAATGATCTGGTTTACGGCCATGTGCACTGTTCATAAGTCCATTACCGACAACGGACCACCTCTGATTCAGCCTATGCTGCAATTATATCAGGTTTCCCGGACACTTAGATCTAACAATAAAAAACTTCTAACAATCCCTAGGATTAAACGGGCAAGGATGGGTGGCCGACGTTTTTCTCTTCACGCTGCAACATTTTGTAACCAGCTCTCTGACTCTATTCGTCTTGAACCTAACTATCTCTATTTCAGGAAACAGCTGAAAACCTTTCTTTTTCCTTGATCAGAGAAGAATGATTAGGTGTCACAAATGCGCTGCAATGCCTTTGGGTAGCCATGCGCTATATAAATGCGTATTCATATCTACTCTCTCAAAATTGATCCATCTTCTCCAATTTGTCAATGGTAGCACGCTTGTTCTTGGGGTCTCTCCGTCATTAATAAATGTAAATCCTTTTTCCCCTTAGTAATCCTTTTCCTCCTCAAATTAATAATCTTGAGATATAAGCATTGATAACGCCATTTTACTAATTGTCAACTCGTCACTGCTCTTTGGTATAGTTCCCTTTGAACTAAAATAAGTATCTGATAGAGACTTCTAGCCACACATTCCTTACCTTAGACTTATTCCCAGGCATCAGTCTGGATCTGAAAGTTTTTCATCAACATGTCCCCCTGCACGCAGGTAGGTGGAGTCATTCGCCGCAGTGTGACGTCTGTGTCGGTTGTTACGTATGCAGTGCCTATGTAGGCACCACCTGAGCTCGCTGACGTCCGTTCTTTTCTTTTCGTGCCAATCAGCACAGATCCGGAGAGAGATACCCCCAGCCCTTTTTTGACTGACCTTTTTCGACTCTTTGTCAAAGTTTTTGGGGATCCTTACCTGGTGTTGCAGGGATGTCCATTAGGAAATCTGGCTTCAGGCCCTGTGGCACCTGTCACCCACAGATGTCAGTCCCTTACCTGCATCCTGTTTCCTCCTGGTGTCTTGACCGTGACCACAACGTGATGACTGCCGCGCCATGCACCCCACGTCTTTGAGGGAGTGATCTCTCAAGCTCCTTGCCGCTGACGTGCCAGGCCATGACAGTCTCAATCCGAGTCAATAGGAAGGTCCTGGGATTGGTCACAGACCCATTGATCTTAGTAGAATTAGTCCGGACGTTCGGGTAAGTCCCACAATAAAAATAAAGTTAACATTTGAAGAGGTCTTCAACATCACTCCGTCCGTCAAAGTCATCTAACGAGAAAAAGGAGCGTCATCATTCAGGACCTGGAAAGGTGCGAAAAAAACTGACATCAGTGTGCTGGGATGGAACCTATATAGGCTCCGCGCACATCACCTCAGGCGTGGACAATGTCACTCGGAGCCGAACAGCGCCTCCTACCGGCCCACAGGGGTATTACCAAAAGTTTCTGGGTCTAATCTGACACCTGGGGAACATTCGGAGGTAAGGAATCTGCGGCTAGATAGTCTCTACTAGATAAGGCATTATCGAAGGTAAGTAACTTGTTCTTCAGCGTAGGTCCTGGAAGCAGACGTTCAGGTCGCAATGGGCATCTCAGAGGAAGTTTCCACCACACACCGTAGCCACAATGCTGTATGCCCCACAGATGTCATATGTACGTAGCTGCACCATGTTAGAAGGCAACACGGATATTACTGACAGATGCTGTACCAAAAGCATAATTTACATACAGCGGACAATTACTCCAAATAAGACATTCCATTAAAATAAAGGACATATGGTACACCGTAGTCAGAGTTTTCATACTGTCTCCTCAATAGGCACACCCACTGCATTAGAAACAAACCAAGAATTGTTGTCTGAATAATGTTTTACTGCTATTTTGTTTGTGTCTAATTGCTAAATTATTGTCTTGTCTTCAGGTGAAAAGCAGGCCTCGACGCACATTAGCCTGGATCAGGAGTATGACTATGAATCTTCACAGCAATGGAGAGAACTTGAAGAGCAAGTTGTCACTGTAGTTAATAAAGGAATAATACCACCTAATTTTCAGCCCACACAGTACTGCTTGAGTAGTTATTCGGATAACTCTAGATTTCCACTTGCTGTGGTTCAAGGTAAAGTATTGACAATCCGGGGATTATCTTGTTTCAAACAGTTGCCTGAATCTGGAAAAAGTTGCTCAATATGCTGGCATAAGAAATTTGAGTTTATGAAGTGCTCAATTTTTTTATTTTTTTTAGCACCGTGCTTTTATAGAGGGGCAATGTATTACAGATGAGTAGTGTGATTTTTACAATGATTAGTCCTATTACTGCAATACAGAAATGTTTTGCTGACTTCTAGATGCCTTCCTTGTAGTGGATGGAGAAGTAAATGCCCATATATTAAAATTAATTTAAACTCTAAGCATTTCTAAAAAGGCTTTTAAGTATGGTGCTGTAACATGAATGCACAACCACATAATACTGGGAAGTATAAACAAAGCAGCACATATTAAGAATCTAGAAAGAACGGGACGTCAGTAGTCTAGATTGTACATCACATCACAACATAACACATGCTATCACCCTGCACAGTTTGTAAAGGAGATATGCAGTTTCTTGGGTGCCCGAAGCTACCAGCCTCTGGGTCACGTCCCATAAAACATGGTTAAACCTAAGCAGTGCTCTGGTTCCCAAGGAGAAGATAAGAACACTAAGAAAGAAAGAAAAAGAAAGAAGAGAAACTAGAAAAAAATAAAATTAAAGAAAAACTTGGAATCACTAATATACATTTCTGCATGCTCTCCACGGTACATTTCTAAAATGGTTATATTTGACGAGTGGAGTAGGTGGAGATTATTCATCATTTGTGGTCTATAGCTTATACAGCGAAAAAGAACAAGGATTAGGGAAGGCGGGTCAGCGGTGAAAGTCCTAGATGTCTCTCACAGAAATTTGTAGCCACCTGTATGGATGGCGGAAGTCAAAAAAGGAATAACCGGGGTGGAATGGGAAGAATGGAATAAAAGGGGAGACCAGACGAAGAAAGCCGGGGCGGAGATAAAAACACCCTCTCAGATCATGTGCAGGATATGTCACCACTGAACAATGGTATCGATTTATGACCTGTAAGATATGTCAGAGCGATATGCGTTTGGGTAAAGTTCATAGGTAGCAATATATGAGATTGGAAAGGGTGTGGTTAACAAGGGTTACCATTTGAAGATGACAACGTTGTAGCTCTTTGCAGTTGTGCAAGAGTAGACAGAATTGATTCGAGATTCTCAACTACTACAGCCGCTTCACCCTCAATAAACTCTGTAAAAATTGCTGCCCTCCTCTACCCCTCACACACGGGTCTGTCCCCGCATATTTACTGTATTATTTCATACAACTGCTTGGGTATTCAGTTGTGCATCAATTTTCAACAGTTTGAGAGTATATCCAGGTTGCCACCGTTGGTTAGATCATAGGATTCTTACTCTGTGATGTCTGTGTTTTATAATTCTACAGCACCTGCAGGTTTTTTCCCCCATTTATGATTTTGTTTTCTATATGGACCCAGTGCGATGGGACCATCTATCAATTTAGGCCACATATACACTAGCTGTGATAACTGGAGTGCTGTATAGTAGTGTTCAATACAGGCCAGACCCACCTCACCACATCTTCTATGAGCTATTATTTGACAAATTTTCAGCTTTTTCTTAATTTTACCCCAAGTAAAGACCTTAATTCCTTTGTCAGTCGATTGTAAGTGCAAGGTGCTGACAGACAGCAGTAACCTAATGTAAAGCGAGGAGCCACTACCATCTTCTCTGTCTATATTGCACCTCTTAGTGATCTATTCAGCTTTGACCACTTTTCATAATGCATACTGGTTTTAATTATGATTTGATTTAGATAACCTGGGATGATTCTTTCAAGATCCCTTCTCCTAACATATATCCCCAAGTATTTAAGCTTGTCTGGTTTACATTGGAACCTTAGTTTGCTGCAGCGTACTTCAATCTGGTGGTCGACATGGGTAAGGCCACATTCTTGTGCCAATTGACTTTGTAACCTGATATAGCTGAAAAGTCTGTTATAGCTGACATAGGTCTGGAAGGGAGCTATTTTAATCAGTAATTGTGAGCAGTATATTGTTCGCAATAAATACAAATCTTGAAGGGTGTGCTGGTGTAGGGACATGCATCACCTTGTGCAATTCATGTATAGCTGTTGCAGGGGTTCCTAGGCGAACTTGAATAACAAAGGTGACTATGGACATCCCTGGCGTTTCCCTCTATCAGTCGGGAAGAGGTCGGATGAGAAACCTCTTTAGTTAACCTGAGCGGAGGGGGTGTCGTAGCAATAACGTTAGCCCAAAGTCCAGTCTCCGGAGAGTGTGATCTTATCAAATCGATCATATCAAATGCGATCTAATCAATGCCTTCTCTGCTTCAAGTGATTGGGCTAATTTCTCTTTCTAAGAGTCCTTGGACAGCAAAGGAGGTGGCCAGAGTACTTATGTGGTTTTGGGACGCTCTTCCACAGTCAAATCCTACCTGAGTATTATGCATGAGCTATGAAATACCTTTGTTAGGTTGTTGGCCAAAATCCCCACCAGGATCTTGATATCTTCATTCAGTAGGGAAATCGGATGATAACTATTACATTGTATTGGGTCTGTCCCAGGATTCAGGAAGACTTTGATCAATGCTTTATTGGAATGGGATGCAATATACTGTCTTTATTTTTGCTTTTTTGTAAGCTTCATAAAACCGGTCCACTACCTCTTTCAGGACTCATTTGGAAAGTTCTCCTGGGAAGCCATCCTCCCCAGCGGGTTGATTATTTGAAAGGTCAGAAATTGCTTGTGCTATTTCATCCTCAGTAATTTCCCAATCTAAAAGCTCCATACTCTCCTCATTGAGCTGTGGCTGTGTCAGGCGAGCAAAGAACCTTTCCTGAAATTTCCTGTCCCTCACTAATTAAGAGTTGTAGAGACTTTTTTAGTATTCTGCGAACGTTGCAACAATCTCCTATGGCCATCTGACCAGGCGACTCACACTGTTGCAAACTGCACAAATAGCAGTCATCGCTTCTCTCTGCCTACTTTGGATGTCCAGTAATGTGCCCGCTTCATCACCTTTTTCAGAGTTGAAAGTTTTAAGCTTATACACAGTAAATTTTGCTCTGGATGTGTATAGAGTTTTAAGATCCATTTTCTCCCACTGTAATCTAGGACTACTCAAGTTTTGATCTGCGGCATATATCTGAAAGAAACAGTGAGTTATAGATTCCTTACCTTAGATTTACCCCCAGGCGTCAGACTGGATCCAGAAAGTTTTTCTTCAGCCGTACCCCTGCGCGTCATCATCGCGTAGTGGTCACTGGGATGACATCGCGGTAGCTACATAGACTCCGCCCTCGCGCGCTGACTTCAGTTCTTTCTTTTTCCGCGCCAGCAAGTGCAGATCCGGAGAGAGCGGTACATCCAGTCACTTTTTGGTGGACTTTTTTGAGACTTTTGAGTTTTTGAGTCTCCGCTTTCGACCTGGTGGAACACGCACTGCTCTGGCCTACACTACTTGCCATGGGCGCCCCGCCCGAAATCATTCACCTCTTGGCCAGAATGTACAGTAGCCTTTCAAGTAAGGTCAGATTCGGAACAGATGGCGAATGCACCCCCTTTTTTAAAGTTGGCAGAGGGATTCGACAAGGGTGCGTGCTAGCCCCCCTTTTATTTTCCCTTTTTATTAATCAGGTTGACCAATTTTTACAAGAATCTCACGCCGATGCACCTATTATTAATGGAAAGCAAATACCCGTCCTTTTATATGCGGACGACGCGGTCCTGATCTCCAGGACCGCAAATGGGTTGCAAAGGCTAATTGAGAAATTTCATAATTTTATCCTTGGCAGAAAGCTTAAAATCAACAAAGGCAAAACAATGACCATGACCTGTGGAAAGAAAACGAAGAAAAACAAAACATTCTTTTTAGATGGGGATAAACTCGAGGCTGTCCAATACTTTTGTTACCTAGGTATCATCTTCTCAGGCGATGGGAGATGGGTAAACGAACAATCAAGTGTTGACCTGAAAATGACCAGAAATGTTAACTGTATTTTCAGATTCGCCTCAAAACTAGGGGGCCGTAGAATCCGAGAGATGATCTCCATTTATAATTCTAGGTGTTTGTCCTCTGCTCTATATGGAGCAGGGATATGGGGATATAATTCCCAGATTGGCCTGTCCATTCAGCAGGAGGAAAACAGGTACCTAAAACGACTATTATGCCTCCCTGCTTCGGCCTCAAATGAGATTACCCATAGAGAGTTAGGCATAAATCATGTTATAGATTTAGTTGCATTACGCCCCCTGTCCCTATGGCGGTCCATATGGGTTAAAGAAGAAACCAAGTTTACCCAGGATTTAATCATTGATTGCATCAAACTTGACTGTCACTCCAAAATCCCCTGGCTAAAACACATTCAATTTTGGTATAAGACCCTTTTTGGCCAGGACATTTTTAAAGACTTGCTAACAGAATCAGTTTTAACAAAGCGTGACCTCAAATTGATTTACCTGGACCATGCAAAAGGGATTAGAATAAAGGAGTATGCAACACAAAGTACGTTCAAACTATATATGGATTTCAATCTTAGTACAGGTCTTTCCTCCTACCTCACATTTATCAGTATTAATTCCCATCGCTTTGTTCTAGCCCGTCTGAGGTTGGGAATAGTTCACCACCTTGTGGCCTTCCCCACAGTAAAAAAACCCGGAACATGTTTGTGTCCATGCGATGGGAAATCCAAACAGAGCACCTGCCACTTTTTACTTTTTTGTAATTTTTATACTGGTTTTAGAAAGTTTTATCTGAAGCAATTATTTTTAGATTACAATACGTGCAATTCTAGAGCCGCAATGCAACTGATATTTTATTTGGCTTCTCCGGATGTGTGTTATCGTGTGGCCACTTACATTCTAAAATGTATGTGGCAAAGAAAATCTATAATAATATGACCTTTCCCTCCCGAATATCCCCTAGACTGTTACATTTTAAATAGTACTTGTCCTTGCACTAGCGTTTTTTGCACAAATCTCTATTTGTTACAAATTGCTGCTATAACATGTATAGTGACCTAACAGCTCTGCACTTTATATTTATTTGGCATGGCATGTCCATTAGCACTTTATGTATATATCAGGTTCTCTGAACTTCTGCACTTTACATCTGCACTTTTGCACTTATTTTTGTATAAAAATTGCTGCTAGAATATACAGAGTAACTATAACTAACTGTTATATTTTAAGTGGTACCTGACTTTTGCACTGGCTTTTTTGCACTAGCGCTTTTGCACAGACCTTTAATGTATATAAAATGCTGCTATTACGTCTATAGGGACAAAATGATCTTTTGCACTTTGTACTTATTTGATATGTTAACAGTATTTTATGCATATAATAGGCTGTCCGAAATCTTTTTCCCTTGTATAATAACTGCTGCTAAAATATACAGGATGACCACATTTAATTTTGCTCCCAAAATGTGATATCCCTGTACTAATTGAACCAAAACAAGAATGGTATGGACATTGTCGTTATTTTTCTTTTTAAACTGTTTCACTATCTAATTGACATAAATATGAATCTGAAACTGTATTTATGTGCTGCTACATGGTTGTACTTGTACAAACCGAATAAAGCATTTTGAAACGAAACGAGTCTCACATCGAGTCCTGGTGCACGAGGGATGCCAGGCTTCAAAGCATGCCGTTCCTGTACCCAACTGATGTCAGTGACTGATCTGCACTGCATGTGCCTCTACTGCCTGGAGCACGACCATGCCTCGACCGCCGTACCATGGCCCGAAGTCTTTGTGGGAGCGGTCCCGAAAGCTCCTCGAGGCCCGGTAGTCTGCTCTGAGTCGCTCAAGGTCCTAGTCGCGTGGGAGGTTGAGGGACCGATCGCTCCTCTTCTAAGTCTTGGCACTCGGGGTCAGGTAAGTTTAAGCACAAAAAGAAGTTGAAGAAGCATTGTCACTCTTCGACTTTCCCAATCAGTTGGCCGACGCCACAAAGTGTGCAGGTGATGCCTCTCCCGCGACTTCAGCCTTCCCTCCCTTCCCGGGACCAGGAGAGACCCCTGCCTAGCTGCTTCAGTTTTACAAAGTGATGCATGCCACCTTTGGACAGCCTGAGTACGCCGGCGTGCCTGTGGACACGGCTGGGGGCCCTAGGCCATGTAAGCGGGCGGCTTTGGCCTCAGCACCGCAGGGCCCCCTTGGATCCAGGCCTGGATCCGGATCAGCTCCCGTCGACCTCGTTACACCTACACCTCCGCCGGCGCCCACTCCACCAGGACCACATCGGCAGCCGACGCCGGCTGGACCCCCAGCCGGCGTTGACCCCGGCTTCTGCCCCGATGTGGACACGGAGCCAGACAGGGGTCGACCAACGCCTGATCCAGCGCCAATGGGTACTTTTGCCCCTGTGTTCCACTCTGGCCATTTTCAGCCACATTGGCAGCCAGAGGAGGGTGAGGAAGAGTAGGAGGGGTTTGGTGACTCTTTAACAAACCAGTTGGAATATGATCCGGACTGGACAGAGTAGGGGATACCTTTGGTCTGGATACCTTCCCAGACCTAGGCATGTTGTCTCCTCCTACCGTGGCTACGGAGTAGGGTGCGTCATACGCAGCGGTGTCCATTTGGAGCCCCTGCTGCTGTTCAATGAAGCCCTAACACATCCTATTGGGCACCTGGTCCAGGCCCAACACAGGGGCTCCTGTGTATAGGATGATTGCCTGACCCCACTGTCCGTCCCCAGGTGACCCCACTTTCCTCTCCCAACACCCCACCCCTGAGAGCTTGGTGGTCCAAACCTCTACATCCAGAGGCGCCTTCCCTACCGCTCCACCTGATAGGGAATCCAAAAAGCTGGACCAACTTGGGAAGATGTTTTCCTCCTCTAGCTTGGTACTGCGGTCGGTAAACACTGCATGTCTGTTGAGCCGTTATTCCCACTCTGTGTGGGATATGGTGGCGCAAGTGCTGCCTCAGTGCCCAGAGGGGGCTCGGTACGTGCTCTCCCTTGCAGTTGCCGTGGGGAGAGACGCAGCAAAGTTTACCATCCGGTGTGGGCTGGCTACCGCCAACACACTTGGCAGGACGATTTCCACGTCATTAGCCCTTCGATGCAACGCCTGGTTGCATTCGACTAGTTTTTCCGGGGATGTCCAATCCACCCTTATGGACATGCCCTTTGATGGCTGTCGCCTTTTTGGCATCAAGGCAGACAGTGCGCTAGCGCGCTTTAAGGACTCTCGGGCTACGGCTAGGTACTTAGGCCTCTCTAGCACGCGCCCTGTGCAGTCTGCCTTTCGCCACTTTTGTGGCTCCGGAAAGGGGTGCCCCACTATGTCCCGCCCAGAGCCACAGACCGGCGCAAGCTGTTCCGCCCCAGCGCGGCCAGGGACGTGGAAAACACCGGTGTGGTTCTGGGGGCCAGCGGGCGGGCCAGTCCACCACAGCCCCCTCTGCATCAGCCTCCATACCCTCCTAGTCTGACCTTCCAGGGCCACCAACCGCCAGTGGGTGGGAGGATCCGCCATCACTTCCCCCACTGGCGCACCATGACGTCAGACAGCAGATACTCAGAAGGGGCTACTCCCTCCCCTTTGAGACTACCCCACACTACCCCTCTCTCCACGCCACCTCAGTACCATCATATGTCGGAGGATCAACCGGCCCTTCTCCAACAGGTCAACTGTGCAGATAAGGGGTTCCAGTCTTCCCCAGGCTGTTTTCTACCACTTCCAGACTACGGCCGACCTGCATTTACTGGGGTTTTCCATCAACGTGCCGAAGTCACACCTGACCCCCTCTCAGAAGCTCCTCTTATTCGGAGCGGTTCTGGACACAACGCCGTTTCGGGTTTATCCTCCCAAACGGCGAGTCCGGGATATTCGGGCTATGATTCTGATCTTTCAGCCTCTAACCTGGGTTTCGGTCAGGATGACCCTGAGGCTGCTGGTCCTCATGGCCTCCTGCATCCTGCTGGTCGATCATGCCAGGTGGCATATACGGGCTCTGCAGTGGGACCTGAAGTTCCACTGTGTGCAGCATCAAGGGAATCTGTCCGATTGCGTCCAGATCTCGGAGGGCACTGCACGACATTTGCAGTCGTGGCTGACGAACCAGGATTGGGTCAACGGCAGATCCCTCTCCCTTCCCCAACCAGAACACACAGTGGTGACAGACTCATCCCTTCTGCATGGGAGAGGCGGAGATCAGAGGCCTCTGGTCTCCGGTGGAGTCCGGGCTCCACATCAACCTTCTGGAGCTTCGGGCGATTCGTCTTGCACTCAAAGCATTCCTTCCCTCTGTCCGGGGATGAGTAGTGCAGGTGTTCACGGACAACACCGCCGCCATGTGATACTGCAACAAACAGGGTGGGTGGGTTTGTGGATCCTATGGCATTGGGCCCTCCGCCTCTGGACGTGGCTTGAACATTTGAGCATATCCCTGGTGATTCAACACCTGGCAGGTTCACTGAACGCCAGGGCGGACAAACTCAGGTGCATGATTGATCATGAATGATGTCTTCACTCGGAGGTGGTGCAAGGTCTCTTTCAACAGTGGGGAGAGCCTTGGATAGATCTATTCCACCGAAGAGAACGTGCAGTTAGTAATTCTGCGCATTGGAATTTCCAATGCGGTACTTGCGAGGCAATGCTTTTCGTCGCAAGTGGAGTTGCGGTCTTCTATATGCCTTTCCGCCTATACCACTTCTGCCCGGAGTGCTGAAGAAGATCAAGCGCGGCCGGGCCCTAGTCATTTTTGTAGCTCCGGATTGGGCACGAAGAGTCTGGTATCCCGAGATGCTCAATATGGCCATCGATCCTCCGATTCAACTGCCTCTTCGGGAGGATCTTCTGTCGCAGCAGCAGGGGATGGGCCTCAACCGAACCTGTCCATCCTCCACTTCCTTGCGTGGAGATTGAGCGGTGGCAGTTGCCGTTGTTTGGCCTGCCGAAGTCTGTAATGTAATCTTGGTAGCCAGGCTTCCCTCCACTAAGACGGTATACGCCTGCAGACTGAATACATTTGTGGCATGGTGCACAGCAAAAGCTGTGGATCCCCTTGCTGCCCCTCTTTCTGAGGTTCTCTTGTTCCCCCTATCTTTGGCCGAGCAGGGCTCTGATCTGGGCACTCTTAAGGGCTACCTCTCGGCCATTTCAGCCTTCCTCAGGCTCCAGGATCTGCCTTCTCTTTTCAAGTCCCTTGTTGTAACTAGATTTCTTAAGGGCATTACTCATCTGTTTCCTCCTGTTCCCTTCGTAATGCCTCAGTGGGACTTGAACTTTGTTCTGACATATCTTATGTGTGCTCCCTTTGAGCCACTGCATAACTGTCCTCTCAGACTTCTCACTTTGAAAACTGCCTATCCGGTGGCCATCATCTCTGCGCAGAGTGAGTGAGCTACAAGCTCTTTCTTCCAAATCTCCCATTCTGGCTGTTCATCTGGACAAGGTCGTCCTCAGAACTCGACCTTCCTTTCTTCCAAAGGTGGTCACTTCTTTTCATATTGGCCAAACCATCACTTTGCCCATCTTCTTTCCGCCTCTGCACCCTTCAAAAGAGGAAGAGAGGCTCCACCGTCTGGATCCAAAACGTGCGCTCTCCAACTTGGATCGCACCAAACAACTGCGGGTGGACGACCAGCTCTTTGTTGGTTACGCGTGATCTAATAAAGGTCAGGCCGTGCACAAACGGACCATCTCCAGGTGGGTCGTTAAGTCCTGCTATTTTTTAGCAAAGAAAGGAGCCTCCAGTGGGGCTGCCCGCCCATTCCACCAGGGCGACGGCAGCTACTACTGCTTTGAGACAAGGAGTCCCCCTAAATGACATCTGTCGGGCAGCTACGTGGGCATCGCTGCACACATTTACCAAGCCCTACTGCCTGGACAGCCAAATCCAGAGAGACGGCTTATTTGGCTGTTTTGTTCTCCAGGACTTTCTAGTGTGAACTTAGTTCGCAGATCCACCTCCGTGGTTGGTATTGCTGGTGTGTCTATTCTAAGTAAAGGAATCTATAACTGTTTCTTTCAGATGAACAAGTTACTTACCTTCGGTAGCGATATATCTGTAAGAAACATAGGTTAGTTATAGATTCCTTACTGCCCCACCCATCCTCCCCGTTCTGCGAACTGACTTCTAGGGTTAAGGACTTCCTTTCAGGGCCCTAGTTTTGTGCACCAGTGGTCAGTGTCTTGCATGGCTCTTTGCTTCTGGCATGGAAAGTCGTGTACAGAACTGACGACATCGTGCGAGTGCGGCGTCTATGTAGCTACCGCATCGTCATCACGGCGACTACGACGCAAATGCCGGACACAGATTTGAGCGACGCCACCTTCCAACGCGCAGGGGTACTGCTGATGAAAAACTTTCAGGATCCAGTCTGACACCTGGGGGATAATTCTAAGCTGAGCAATCTAGAACTAACCTATGTTTTTTACAGATATATTGTTACTGAAGGTAAGTAACTTGTTCTTCTGCAATATGCATTTAATGTCCTTTTCCAGTTCTAGTTGTCATTTCATTCTTTGGCTAATGGTCAACTCTGAGTCAGTAATGACCTGTCCACATATCGTGGCTTTAGCTGCCATCCATAGAACTTATGCTGAGCCCCCTTAGCCTTTGTTTTCCTTTAACCCTTTTGCTGCTAGGCTTTTTCCCCTTCTAATGCTAAGACCTTTTTTGCTATTAAGGGTAGTTTGCTCTTAGGCCTCTATACCTTTTTTCTTCATAAAATATCCATACCAAATTTGTGTTCTGTTTTTTCCAACATCCTGCGGAAACTAAAAATCGCAGGGTTTGTGGATTCCCCTAGAGGGGACTGAGAAAATAGCCAATATGTAGCTACATTTTGTTTTTGGGGGAACAATTGAAAAAAAGTGCTCCGCAGAGATGTCTGCCTCAGCCCACTCTTTAAAAAAAAAAAAAATGGTATCAACAAAAGGTTCACTGTGTTAAAGTACCCATCTTCCCAGCTCTCAGTGACATGCAGAGCTAAATCAGAAAAACATTTGTACCACAGTTTTGCCATTTTTCAAAGAGGTAGCCAATTTTTCCTAATTTTCGTTCTTTCAACCTACTTTCAGTTTGTGGTGGAAACAGATGTGAAACCCATGGATGATACCAGAAAGCTATACATTTCTGAGAAATAGAGACACTTCTGAATTCAGCAAGGGATCATTTGTGTAGATCCCTTAAGGTTTTCCAGAAGAAACTAACTATTGAAAAATAATAGAAAAGAAATTGCCATTTGTAGCAACGTTTCCATCTTGTCACAAAGGCTGATTTACAAAAGCCTGTGTGACAAAAGGGAACTTGGAAAACAAGCAAATCGGCACATTTTTCAAATCTGGGGTGTCCAGGGTTGGGTGACTTGTGTGGGTCTAACTAGGTGTTTTACCCAGAATCTCTTGGAAAATTTATTTTCCTCCCATTTAAGTTTTGTAATCTGCGGGGAGTAATACATTTCCTACCACTATGGAGGTGAATTGATTGTGTTTACCCAAAATCTACCCCAAGGGTCCAGAAGCTACTAGACACCAGGGGAAAAATAGATCCATAAATGTAAAAATAGGGTGGGGCTGCTTACCCATGCATCATGCCTTGCCCCAAATCCAGAACAGGCACAACAGTTTTTCTGACCCCTGGGGGCAGATTGAGGATAAATACCCTCCAATCCCTGGGGGGGGGGGAGGAGGTGAGGGCAGAATGGCTGTTTGGGTGATTTTGCAGGGTTGGGGCTAGGTCAAATGCCTGGGTGGGATGCCCCATTGCCAGGGGTGCTTATTCCACCCCCCTTCAAAAAAAGATAGTCCCTGCTATCTACTGGGTGGATACCTACTTTGAATTCTCTACTTTCCAATGAAATCTCCTCCCCTTTTTGGATGGGGTTAAGATATGTCCGTGAGCATCGATGTAAGTGAAAGTAAATGAGCAGATCAGTTAATTTTACTTTCACTCTCTCTGTAATGAGGTTAGTGCCGCATCTGCACCAAACGTCATTGCACAGAAAAAATAACTGCCTCGGTTGCTGGGTAAGCTCTTCCCCAGCAGCTGAGGCTGAAAATATCAATAGGAAATCCTTCTCTTTCTTGCACCACGAGGATTTCCTGCCTATAGTGGCAAGGCGTGCTGAAGCCGTCCACAACACATAAGCTCTTCTGTGGTGGATGGCTCCCGCACCATCCTCAGCATGGAAAAGGTTACAAATTGACGATATGACCAAGGAGCCTACAACATTCGCTCCCTGATGCACAAGCAATATGCGCACAGTGCACACTTTCCGCTGCGGACGTCTACCATGTAGCCTGGGATTGTCTGGAACTAAGGCCCTTTTGGGAGGGAGTGGGTCAAATCCTATCCGCGGTCTTGGGCCACCACCTGGAGTTGACACCTTGGATTGCGCTATTTGGGCTGATAGAGGCAGTAGGAAGCCCTAGAGCAGAATGTTTGTTCCTGGGATGGCTTGCCTGGTTTGGTTGCCAAACAGGATGTGGCTTGTTCATGGAAACAACAGAAACCGCCAACGATTAGGAATTGGCATGCAGGGGTGAATTGGTGTGCCCACCAGGAGAAGTCACACTTTGAAGCTCATGACTGTCCTAAGAAGCATGAACGTATATTGGGAAATAGTGTGGTTATTATGGTCTATTGATCTGATACTACAATGTTATATAATATTGATGCTTGGGTTGATGCTATGTCACGAATGTTTGTCGATCTTACCTTGCATTGTGCGATGCTGTGTCTTGCCGCAAAACTTTTCAATAAAGTTGGCTAAAAATGTTTACAAATTTGACCATATAAAACTTTAGTAAAGCCTTTTCACCGGTAATCTTTTCGAGTGAAACATTAAGACGCCAGGGTTTTCTCACTGGTTTATTCATATTTCAGTAGAAATGGAGGCGGACAGGTGTCACAATCCAGCGTTAAGGGCATTACTAATTGGAAAGTCAGGTGATAGTCAATTCTCGAGTAGGTTCCATGTACAGCAGAGAAGTAAGAGCTTTCCCTCTCAGTGGGATGCAAGATCCACCAAATATCCTGCTGCCCAATGGTCTTGTATAATGTCTTTGAGCTATACCCTGTCTTTATTTTTGTCCACACTGTTCAGCCCTGTCCTGTCTATCACTGGGTAAGGAGCTAGGCTGCAGTCACCCCCGAAGTCATGTATGTTGTTTCTAGCTTAGCTATAATTTGTTTGAGGATGAAGCATAATTTGTTCCTGTTTGGGGCATAAATGGAACCCAAACTGACCACCATGTTGCTAAGTTGTAGCATGGCAAAGCCATAATGCCCCTCTTTGTCCAACCAATTCTGTAACACTGTTCCTGACAGGATTTTTGTACCAAGATTTCCACTGGCCTCTTCTTTGAGCTAGTATGAGAGGTGTTAACAGTGGCTCTCACCTGCGGTTATCTACAACTACGGACCCAATCCATCTTGAGTTTTTCTTCCTCAGGTTGTGTCAAATCGGTTAGAGGTTAAGTAAGATAAGGTGTTCTTCCTTTTGATGGAGTTAGCCCATTAACATTTAGGGAGACACATTTCTGGTTTTGGGGTGCAATGTTGGAAGTATTGGAGGAATGTGAGGGCCTGATTACAGGAGCCTCACTTATTCCCCTCAGATCGTCTCCCACCACCTGCCCGCCATTTACATAGAAAGAATCTAAGCTGCCTAAACACTGTGTACAGTGGATGAGGTTGTGGAAGTATTTACAACCACTAATATTAATTCAAATGTCTCAAGCTGGATATTAACTAGTAGCGGACCACAATAGGGCATCTTTCTCGGTCTTGAGAGGCAGGTTTGTGGCCGGTGTGAGGGGGTTATTCAGGTATAGCACATGCACGGTGGTATGACCACTAAGCAGGGTCTGTGAGACTTGGCAGTGTAAGGCAAGGACACATCCATGACAAACTTCTGATTACAACACTCCTGGGAAAACTGCCATTGGATGTCCATTACTAAACAGGGAACTTTGTAAGAAAAGGATTATACCTAAAGTATAACAATCTAGTAAACTCAAAGTGACTGATAACAATATAGAATAATGAACAGGTGAAAGTAGTCATAATTGAGATCGGAGTATAATTATAATCCACATATTGTAATGTTCAACCTAAACTCATCTGTTTCTGCTAATAGATAATGAAGCGTCGGGTACCAGGTTCCAACTCGGTGGTCTTTAGGGCGATCTGAAGTTATCATGTAATTTTTCTTGTGTGATTTCTTTTACAGTCCTGATCACTTTAGACATTCCTGCATACTGTGGAGATGATGGGGCTGTTTCTCACCCAATTGCGAGTTGCCAACTTCCTTCAGGTTGTGGTATCGTAGCCATGTTGAGGTCCTCTAAACTGTCTAGGAACCGTTCAGATGATCCCCGGGTGCCTTGTAGTCTCTGGATTTCCCATTAGCAGTCCCCCACGTCGTCACTGGTTTCAGGCCATACTTAATATCCCATTTCTTGAGCATGGGTCTCGTGGACAATAAAGATTTCCTCTTCACATTGTATTTTGCTGAGATATTGGAACTTTGTGGCTCTCTATAGTATATGAACCCTGCTTAAGTGCTACTTCTAAAACGTTCCCTACCTGTTCCTGCGTTTAAGGTGCATTATGTCCGGATTAGCCATGGCATTGATATTTCTCCCAGTCTGCTTGTGCCTCTCTCCTTGCTGCCTTTCATTGTGTAGTCAATTAATGCTCGCACATGAGACGGACGCCCAAAACGCTTTCAGCTCTACACCTTACGGCTAAGGTGGTGGTTCCATGCGTCAGTCTCTGTCATGTGAGTCCCCTGTAGGAGGCAGCTGACAGTCCCTTACTGCTCACTCTGTGCAGGTGCGGCGCAGGTCATAGCTGTTTACACAGCTCCATGGCTTGCGGCCTAGGCTGTGTTCAGACCGGGAGACTCCATCATGTGTTGACCCTTACAGCCTGCAGGAGGGGACGCAGGCAGTCCAAAAGTGCCAGTTCCCTTCTTCTGGGGTTTTTAGGGCACTTCCATCTTGGATATATGATTCCGCGCCAGGCTGTGTTCTCTCCCACAACCTTGCAAAGCCTTAGACGAAAGCAGTCATCTTTCTCTGTGGCCTGACTACACTCCAGATCATTCACTTAAATAACATCTTTACGCAATCAATCAATCTGCTGCACCCACTCCTGCTTTTTTAAGAATGGCTTATATACTCACCTGTAAGAGTGCACCAAGCAACAATTTTCAGTAGATCGAATGATGACCTTTCCCTCTTTTATCAGAGAATCGTCAAGCTGTTGATGAAGGGGCTGTTCAGTTCGATGGCTGCTGATACCATGGGAGCTGAATACTGTCCTTTGCTTGCTATGGTTGCCGCCCCTTGAAAGTATTCATAAAGAGGAACGCAAACATCTTTCTTAGAAGAAATCTCTTCATTTGGTATTAACAAATAGTGAGCCTTTCTAGTGTTGCACCAACTATAAAGTCACCTTGAGCACTGATTTGAAATTCATACACAAAATGCCCTGGGTCTGTTCTTCTATGTTCCTTTTTTTATTCATTAACATCAGCAGAAAAAACACAGCTCTCAGTAGATGTGTGTAAATGCCTCGACATTTATAAAGATAGAACTAATGACATAAGAATAATCAATCATCTCTTCATGTCCTTTGGGCATCCGGACAGAGTCTGACCCTGTCTAAGTAGGTTATTGCTCCCTGACTCTGAGCCTGCATCACGTTTTGCTTTAGCAAAGCGAAGCATTTCCCTAGGAGGAATGGCTGGTTTTCATTCCATAGGAAGCTTTGTACCACTACCAGGGCAATGAAGTGGAGAATGTGGTATACATTTACTATTTCCCAGATATGAATGAAGCAGCAGATTCTTCAGTGGGTCAAGCAGTACTGCACAACTTGAGGTAAGACTGCTTCCTGCTTATTAATGGTAATGGTTTATGATATAGTTTGCTATTCATATGCAAACTTGATTCTATGAAAGATCCAGTGCTGGAGAAGAAATTAGTTAGTTACCTGTAACACAAGTTCTCAGGTGCTGGTCTCCTCCATAGATTCACATGCAGCCCCCCCCCCCCCCTTCCCAGTTGGAGGTGCAGTCCTTTTTGAAAATCTTTCACACTTGTGCTATGAAGTCTTCGCTATAGTGACTGGTAGAGAAAGTACAGAGCTCCACACCACCCTACTAAATAAGCACAATTATTCGACCTATGGCTATTTTAGCACTGTTCATTGCTATACTAGAAGTGGCAACAGGGAATTAATCAAGCATGTGCATCCATGAGAGGCACCACTCCTGGGAAAAACTGGGGTTGCTGATATGTAATTAATACATTCAAAGTTTTCCCTAGAGTACCCTAGGCTCCAGAGAAGTGATCAGACTTTGTGTAACATCTTTGGACTCCCAGCATGTAACCCAAGCACAAATAAGTTGTGGATTTCCAGAAATTATAAGACCACTGTACAGCTTGGTGTGAGTAGGTTTCATTTATTTAACTAAATCAGAATTTTAGATTGGCAGAATGGTCACTTGATTGAATTAATACCTGATAATCATTTCAGTAGAGTAATTTTATCATATGAAAAATATAACGTTTTTAACTATCACATCTTTCACAGAACCAATAACTGTTGAAGTGGCCTTCAGAAACCCGTTGAAGGTTTCACTCCTGTTGACGGATTTGTCACTTCTTTGGAAATTCCAACCAAAGGACTTCAGTCGCCAACATAACGGTGAACCAAGGGAGCCCATAAGCAACGAGAAGGATTCTTTTCCAAAGGTACATATTGGTGGATGAGTGACCGTGTTCTAATTTCTTCAGGACCCAGTATCCGTAACATTTATCTTGGGTTCCTAGAAGTGATTAACTTTGTTTGTATACTATACAGCACACCAAAGTGCGTGCAATACACTTTTCTGGTTGAAGTGGGGCTGTAGTGCCAAATGTCAGTTATATTTGCATTTTTCTCTTTGTATTGCCCAGTTAGATTTTAGAAACAATTGTCTTCTCTTTTTTCTCGCATTACTTTGTACAAACCGTTGGGTAAGCTTTTCTTGAGACAGCACTGCTTCATTACTCTAGTTGTGTACTAAAATTTACAGCATATTTTCCCCACCACATAACACCTTGACCATTTCTCATAAATTATGCCATACTATACCTTGTGGTATGTGAATAAACTATCTTGCGTGTATTTTGTGCTTTTATTTGATTTTATTATATCTGATAGAGACTTCTAGCTGCAGATTCCTTACCTTTGAATTTCCCAGGTGTCCGGCTGGATCTGGAAACTTTTGCTGAGAAATTCCCCTTGCGCGCATCTGTTATGAGGCCGCTGTAACTATATAGGCGCCAACCAGGTGCGCAGATGTCAGTTATTTTCTTTCAGCACCAGTTTACCGCAGATCCGGGAAGACCTACCCCTCTGTCACTTTTTGACAGGCCTTTGCTCTACTTTTTGTCAAATTCAAAACATTTTCGATTGTATGTGAGGATGTCTTTGAGGAAGACAGGGTTAAAGGTGTGTGGGGCCTGTCACCGCATGATGTCTTCTACCGATCCCCACCTCGTCTGCCTCTGGTGTCTCGAGTACGACCACAATCCGAAGTCATGCTCGGACTGTGGCTCAGAAGACCTTGCAGGAGCAGGCATTGAAGTTCCTTGCCCCCAGCAGTTGACATCGTCCGAGACTCACTGGAGGTCCCGATCGAAGAAGATGAGGTCGAGGGACCACTCCCGGTGCCTAAAGTCTTGTTAGTCCCACTCCAGGTCATTGTGACACTCGGGGAAGAGGCACAAAAAGAAGTCCAAACGGACTTCATCTTCTCCTCGAATGTCGTCCATCGACAAAGAAGATAAGGAGCACCGATGCTCTAGACATAGACTCAAGGTCGACTTTGCGCCTCCCTCTCTTTCTGGAGCCAGAGCGACCCTGCTCAATTCAAAGAATTGCACGAGGCCATGCGCCACGTTTTTGAGCGGGTCGACCCCTCTGGTGAGCCCTCGAACTCCGCAGGGTCAGAAGCGGTTCCATCGGATTCAACACAGTCGTCACCGGTGCCGTAGGACCTCAAAGATCTGATCATGGATCTGGGTCGGCGCCAGTCGTGCCACTGCGACCTCCCGCCAGCGTTGGATCCGAAGTCGGTGCCGCCCATGCGCGGTACCAGCCCCATCCTTATCGCTGACGACACAGAGTGAGAACAAAGTCACTTGATGCCGATTCCTGCGCCAATTGAACCCAGGAGTTCTATGTTGTCGCCTAAACACTTTATGTATTTGTTAGGTTGAGGGAGGAATGGTAGGTGTCTATGGACCCTTTGTAACACCAGGATGACTCTGCTGAGCAGTTGGACTGATATGGGGAACTTGGGGAGGCCAGTGGACTGGATACTTCTGCAGATACTGGCATGCTTTCTCCGCCAACTGTGGCTACGGAGGAGGACACATCTTATGCCATGGTGGTGAAGAGGGCTGCTGAGGTCCTTGGACTGGAGTTGCCCTCTGAAGAGGTCAGGACAAATCTCCTGACTGAAGTGCTTCAGCCTGGGGCTTCCACCTCAGAACCCTTTTTGCGCTTTCATGCAGCACTTACAGATGTCCTTTTAGGTACATGGTCCAAGCCTAGCACAGGGGCTTCTGTGAATAGGACAATTGCACGCCGCCAACGCCCAGCTCCGGGTGACCCAAAGTTCCTCAGCTAACACCCCACCCCAGAAAGTTTGGTGGTGCAGGCCTCTACATCACAGGGCGCGTTCCCTTCCGCCCCTCTGGATAGGGAATGCAAGAGGCTGGATTAATTTGGTATGAAAAATGTTTTCTTCCTCCATGCTGGTATTGCGGTCTGTGAATACCTCCTGCTTATTTGGCTGTTTCTCCCATTCCCTTTGGGAGACGGTTGTGCACGTGCTGCACAAGGCCCGGAGGAGGCCCGGGCTGTGCTTTCTCAGGCAGTTAAGGACATGGTTCATTCCGGCCTAGGAATTGAAGCCATAAGTCGTCGGCCAACCTGCCCTTGGTAGGGGTAACCTCCAAGCACTCCTAGTCTGACTTTGCAAGACCACACCACTCCAGATGGAGGAAGAATCCATCATATTCTCCCTCACTGGAGGTCCATAACATCTGACATGTGGGTCTTGGAGATTCTCTGCCTTTCCTTTCTTTTCCTCCTACCATTCTGCCAAATCAGGAACGGCTGACGGAGGATCATTTGAAATTGCTCCAGGAGGAAGTTACAACCCTCTTGGCCAAGGGGGCTATAGAAAGAGTCCTGGTTTCAGAAGTAGGCAGTGGTGGTTATTCCCGCTACTTTCTGATTCCAAAAAAGAACAAAGGGTTGTGGCCCATTTTAGATCTTCGGATCGCCAATCTCTTCCTCAAGAAGGAGAAATTCAATTTGCTCACTCTAGCTCAGGTCTTTTCTGCCCTAGACCAAGAAGACTGTATGGTAGCGTTGGACCTGCAGGATGCATATTTTCATATCTCCATCCTGCCGGGCCACAGACGTTACCTGTTATTCAAGGTAGACCACGAACGGTTTCAGTTTACCGTGCTCCCCTCTGGCCTTAATTGCGTCCCTCGGGTATTCACCGAGGTGATTGCGGTGGTTGTAGCTCATCTGCGCAGGTTAGGGGTGTCAGTCTTGCCCTACCCCGATGACTGGCTTTTGAAGATGTCCTCGCCCACGGCTGTAGTCTCCCACGGCTGTCGTCTCCCACCGTCAGACCTCCTGCATTAGCTGGAGTTCTCTTTAAACGTGCTGAAGTCACGCCTAACCCCTTCTCAGAAGCTCCCTTTCACCGGAGCTGTTTTGGACATAGTGCAGTTTCCGGCCTATTCTCCCGAGCAGCGAGTCCAGGATATGATTCCGATGTTTCAGCCTCTATACTGGATTTCAGTGAAACTGACTCTGAAGTTGTTGGCCCCTTGGCCTCCTGCATCCTGTTGGTAAAGCATGCCAGATGGCTCATGCGGGCTCTGTAGTGAGACTTGAAGTTCCAGTGGGCACAGCATCACTGAAAACTCACTGACGTGGTTCAGATCTCGGAGGGCATTGCAAAAGATCTGCAGTGATGTTCAATAAACCGCAATTGGGTCATCTGCAGAACCCACCTCTCTTCCCCAACCAGATCTCACAGTCGTGACAGATGTCACTTCTGGGATGGGCTGGCCATCTGGAAGAGGTGGAGATTAGAGGACACTGATCTTCGGCGAAATTGAAGCTCCAAGCGTTTCGGTTGGCATTGATAGCATTTCTTTTCTCTGTCAAGGGGAAGTTAGTGCAGGTGTTCACGGACAACACTATCGCGATGTGGAACTGCAACAAGTAGGGCGGGATGGGGTTATGGACCCTTTGTGGAGAGGCCCTGCGTCTCTGGACAAGGCTGGAACAGCAGGGCATAACCCTGGTGGTTCAACACCTGGCAGGTTCTCTGAACTCCAGGCTGGGCAAACTCAGCCGTCGATGCCTAGCGGATCGCGAATGGCGTCCACAGTCAGATGTGGCGCACGGTCTCTTTCAGCAGCGGGGAGAACTTTGGTTAAATTTGTTTGCCTCCAAAGAGAATGCGCAGCGCACTGGAGTTTCCATGGCAGCTATCGCTCGGTGACACCTTTCATCGCGAATGGAGCTCATGCTTACTGTACGCCTTTCTGCCCATACCACTAATGCCCAGGGTTCTGAAGAAGATCAGGAGCGACTGGGCCCAAGTCATTCTTGTGACTCCGGACTGGGCAAGGAGAGTCGGGAATCCAGAGCCTCTGAAGATGAGCATTGATGCTCCGATCAGGCTGCCCCTTCGGGAGGAACTTCTGTCACAGCAACAGGGGAGGGTCCTCCACCCGAACCTGTCAACTCTGCGCCTCCATGCTTGGAGATTGAGCGGTGGCAGTTGATTACTTTTGATCTTCCTTCCGAAGTATGTAATGTTATTTTGGCAGCCAAGCGGCCCTCCACTGAGACGGTATATGCCTGCTGTTGGTAGAAATATGTATTGTACTGTACAGAAAGGTCTATTGACACTCTCTTCTTCTATTTCTACTGTCCTTTTATTCATTCTAACCCTTGCCCAACAGGGCTTTGCTTTGGGAACTCTCAGGGGTTATCTTTGTGCTCTGTCTGCTTTTTTTCGACTAAAGAAAAACCAAAGGTGATGATGGACTGAGCGTTGACAACACAAACACTCACCCCCAGTCAACTGATCTGAGTTTAATCCATCACCGTTCTTTAGCTCACTCCGCCACCCCAGTTCAGACATGGCCATATGCAAATCAGTCTGACCCTGTGCCTCATGGGAACAGTCCAGCCCGAACTGCCAAGCTTTTTTGCGACTGCCAGACCAGCCCCCTGTCTTTAGGTCTCCAATTTTAGATAGGTTTCTAAAAGAGCTGGCTCATTTGTTTCCACCCCACGCCCTTTATGTCACTGTGGGACCTTAATTTGGTCCTCACCTATCTTATATGTGTTCCTTTCCAGCCGTTACACAACTGCCCACTCTGGGTACTTACCATCAAGACCGCCTTCTTAGTAGCGATTACATCTGCCCGGAGGGTGACTGAGTTGCAGGTGTTATCTTGCACGCCTCCCTACTTGATGTCCTTTTTGGATAAAGCGGTGCTTCTTTCTTGCCAAAGGTTGACCCCTTTCCATCTGGGTCAATCCATCACACTGCCTACCTTCTTTGCTCCACCGCATCCCTCTGAGAAAGAGGAGCGTCTCCACTGCCTGGCCCCAATAAGAGCATTGTTGTTCTACCTTGACCGCACAAAAGAGATCCGGTTGGACGACCAATGCTTTGTGGTACGTGGAGGATAAGAAGGGAAGGGAAGGGAAGGAAAGTTCAGAAAAGGACCATCCCTGCTGGGCTGTTCTCCACATTCAAATCTGCTGTACCCTGGCTAATAAGCACCGCCTGAGGGACTAAGGGCCCATTCCACGAGGGGAAAGGGAGCGACTACGACCTTGGCTCGGGTGTCCCATTACAAGATATCTGTCGGGCATTAACGTGGGCATCTTTGCACACTTTTGCCAAGCACTACTGCATGGACAGTAAGGTCTGCTGGGACATGCATTTTGCCCGTTCAGTCCGACAGGACTTCCTAGTTTGAGGTATTGGTCCGCACCCACCACCGGGATGGTATCCAATTTAAAGGTAAGGAATCTGCAGCTATAAGTCTCTATCTGATGAACAAGTTACTTACCTTCGGTAGCTGGTAGAGACTCTATGTAGCTGCTAATTCCTTACAGACCCACATATGCCTCCCCGCTTTGTGGACTAATGTTGTAGGGCTAGGGTAACTCCCCTTTTCAGGGCCCTACATCAGTTACTTCGTGGCTCTGCGCTTCGGGCATGGAAAAACTAAAAGTACTCTTGACTGCCTGGGTGGCGCCTATATAGGTACCGCAACGTTATAACAGACGCTACAAACGGTGACAACGTCCTGCAGAGCCAAATGGAGCTACCCGACAGCGTGCGCAAGGGGTATTGCTCAGCAGAAGTTTTGGGATCCAGCCTGACGCCTGGAAAATTCAACGGTAAGGAATCTGCTGCTAGATAGTCTCTACCAAATAATGCCTTACCAAAGGTAAGTAACTTGTTCTTCTGTAGTAGGGGATCTCTGTGTATAGTCATAATCATGTGAATAGTCCCGTCCATGTGCGTGGACCCCGGAGCACTTCATTTGATATGATCTCCTAAGTTGTCCTCTTCTGCAGTCCTGCATAGAAAGAGATAATAGAAAGACAATAATCCAGCCTAAAAACAACTAGGCTATGCTGGCCATTACTGAATCCTCATTAGTGCTTCCAAGGATCTTGGTTGCATCCCCCTTAGGGCACTCTACATTTAATCCATAAAGGTTTAAATAATTTCACGACAATGTTCAAGTAGTTACTTCATGAATGCATTCATTCATTACAGTGCTTCGATTCTACTTTGTTTTTAGTCATTCTTTAATATACATTTTGTACATGGAGCTTAATTAATATGCTGGCCATTACTTCATCCTGAAGTGAAATAGATAGCCAGGTAACAGTTAAATTGAACTATTTTACTGAGTTTCACACATAGAGAAACTTCCCTACACAAAGATACTTTTTCATGATGGAGATGAAGGGTTGGACAGACAAGCCCCATAGGCTGCCATTATGTGTCTGTAAATGGATACCGTGCCTTTAAAAATCCTTCCAGAGACCCTCGGTATCCCATGATGCACAGCCAAAGGCTAGTTAGTTTCAGTTCTTTTTTCCGGCTCCTGCTAGCAGGACCCTGGAGCATTGAGCTCTACCTTGAGTGGTATATTTTTAAATAATTTAGCTTTCTAAAGTTAGTTTGAGTGTTTTATTCAACGTCTTTGGCATTTCCTTCCTTTTGCTGTCTTTTTTGGGCAGTTAGCCTGCATTTTCCTTGTCAAAATGCCATCTTTGTTCGACAAGTGCCCTGAATGTGGCAGGAAGAAGGCCAAGTCGGACGCCCACAGAGTTTGCATTCTGTGTCTACCTACTTCACATGTTCCTGAATACTGCACCATTTGTAAATCCGTCTCCAGGAGGACCCTGCGTGACTGGGAAAAGATTCGGCTTCAAGACCTGGAGCAGAGAAGACAACAGGCAGTAGGTGGGACATCTGGGCAACGAGAGAGCCAGTCCTCCTCCAACACCCATGCGACGGCCTCTGGGGGGCTCCCCGGTCGAAAGAAGGCTAAAAAACGATGCAGGTCCCGGTCGACGTCGAAGGCAACAACATCAACATCGAGACCAGGTATGACGATATGCTCCCAGTGGACTCAGGGCTATGGGTTGAAGCGACGTCGAAAATCGTCGAGGGGACGGACTTAAAGGACATCCCGGTCAACGTCGACACACCATCGCCGTCGATCTGGGTCTAAAAGACATCGGCACTCGCCGTCGAGGCGACACCGCCGATCACCGTCGACAAGACATTCGCGTTCGAGAAGAAGATGGTCGACGTCGAGGAGGTATCATCGTAGCTCGACGTCCAGAGACCAGTCTCCCTCTGTGGTCAGTCTTTCAACATCGACAACAAGTTCTAGATCACTACAACGTCGGCGCTCTCCGTTGAGGGGAACTACATCCAGTGCTTTCTCTTCAAGGCCAGCCCGCAAACGGAAAAGGGTGGTATCTACCTCGGACTATGATTATTCCAGGACCTATTCTCCAACTAGGACACTGGAATCTGCTGCTCGTCAGTCACCAACTCTGTGGCCCCGGACTCCTACTCCTCTGCCTCCTCCTCCGCTGCCTCCTCCGTCTCAGCCTCCTTCAGTTCCTCCTCCATCTCTGCCTGTGCCCTTGATTCCTTTGCCCGTGCTCCCTGCATAACCTAGAAGGTCAAGATCACGTTCCCGGCCAAGACATCCCTCTCGCAGCTGGCACCATTCTTCTACAAGGTCTCACCTCCGTCATCGTCACGAGAGATCTCGTTCTCGATATATTAGGGACACGGCATTCACTGGTGAGGGGAGTTATTTGCCCACATTATCGAACTTGCCACCTCTGAGAGTGTCACATGTTGATGACATTGCCACTTTCCAGGAAGTTCTTGTTAGGGGAGCGCGAAACTGGGCATAGCGTTGTCTGTGCCTACTCCCACTACATTGGTGATTTTTGAGATGCTGCAGCAGAGGCAAACCTCTCGTCCTCTGCTTCCATTGGTACCCGGATTGGAGGATGCAGTTATTCCTTATGCCTTCCCCGGTAAAATCTGCGCCTTCGAGGCTCCAGAAGAAATACCGTCCCTCAGACTCTGACCCCGCATGAAGGCTGAGATGGAAACCCTCAAAGCTGTTGGCTTGGAAAAGCCTAAGGAGCAGCGTAGGAATTTCTTGCCTTTCCAACAGTGTTATTCCTCTCAACGATTCCAGCTTGGGCAGGGCTGTCAGTCTGGACAGCAACAACAGCAACAGTTTCAACAGTCCTTTCAGCCGTTTCAAAGACGCCAGTCGAGAGGAAGGTCTAACCAGCAGTCGACACCAGGGAACAAGGCCCCAGCGGGTTTCAAGCCCTGAAGGGTTTCTTCCCCTTCTTCTGTTACCCACTCAGTGGGGGGAAGCATTCAAAATCATCTGGCAGAGTGGAAAAAGATAACTCAGGACAGTTGGGTGCTGGATATTGTTCGCAATGGATACTGTCAACGTTTCACCAGCCCTCCTCCATCGATACCAACAGTTCACTCTCAACACCGGATGCGCGAGCTTCAAGTGGCGGCCGATACCCTGCTAAGGAAAAGGGCAATAGAACTGGTTCCTCCTACCCAGAGGGGACAAGGTCTATATTCAAGATTCTTTCTCGTACGCAAGAAGGACAAGAACGAATTCAGACCCATTCTCGACTTACGGCAAGCGAACAAATGGATCCGCAGAGAAAAGTTCTTCATGTTATCCCTGCATCATATCTACCCTCAGCTGCATCAGGGAGACTGGCTATGCGCAATAGAGCCGCAAGACGCATATTTTCATGTGACCAGAGCAAGGAAACATCGCAAGGTCCTACGGTTCCTGGTAGGCACCAATCACTACCAATATGCAGTGCTTCCCTTTGGTCTGAAGTCTGCGCCCCTGATGTTTTCAAAATGCATAGCAGTAGTAGCAGCACACCTCCGGAACAGCAAGGTGTTCGTCTATCCATACCTGGACGACTGGCTGATCAAGGCAGACACGTTTCATTAAGCACAATTGCATTTCAACAGGATGTCCGTTCTGCTGAATCACTTGGGACTACACATCAATCTTTCAAAGTCTGTCCCGACTCCTGTCCAGTGTCTGCAGTTCCAGGGAGCCTCCATCGATATTTGCAAGGCAAGCATGTGTCCTTCGGAGGAGAGAAGCTTATCAATCCTTCGGAAGGCTCAGACTCTCATGACCATACCCTTCCCGACGGTGAGGAACGTGTCCTCTCTCCTGGGCTCCATGGCCTTGTGCATTTTTCTCACTTATCATGCACGCCTCCAAATGCGGCCTCTGCAGAAATGTTTGGAGTATCATTGGAACCAGAGGAGGGGAATTGGGAGGACAGGATTATGTTGTCACAGCAAGCCATCCAGTCTCTATGATGGTGGTGCTCTCCACACAATCTTCTCAGAGGGACTCCTTTCCACAAGGAGATTCCAATGCAGACGATTGTGACAGATGCGTCTCTCCACGGCTGGGGTGCGCATTCGGATCACCTACAGATACAGGGCACGTGGTCTGTGAAGGAGTCCACATATCACATAAACTTCCTAGAACTTCGAGCTGTTCACTTGGCACTGAAAGCTTTCCAGCCTTCCTTTCACACCAGTTCCCTGCTTGTACAGATGGACAACACAACAACAATGTTCTATCTCACCAAGCAGGGGGGATTCCACTCTTGCCCACTGTCTCGGGAGGCCCAGACGATCTAGCATTGGCTTCTAGCCAGGGACTAGACCATCACAGCGACTTGCCTCCCGGGTGTGTAAAATGCTCAGGTAGACACTCTCAGCAGACTCGTTCTTGAAAATCACGAGTGGGTCTTAAACGACGATGTGATGCAAAAAAATATTTGGAAGATGGGGAACTTCGCAGGTCGATCTGTTCACCACCGCGGAAAACAGAAAATGCAGCGACTTCGCCTCCAGGTTCTACCAACCAGGGGCGCTGGGGAATGCACTGTGGATCAACTGGTCGAACAGCTTTCTCTACGCTTTTCCACCCATTCCCCTGACCCCGACAGTGTTGATCAAACTTTCCAAATCACAGGCCAAGATGATCCTCATTGCTTCACAGTGGCCCCGTCAGTGGTGGTTCACCGATCTACTACACCGGTCCCTCCTGCTGCACCTTCAGCTTCTATGTCGGCTGGACCTTCTCACGAAGTTCGGAGGGCAGATGGTGCACCCCAACCTCTCGTAGTTGAATTCTGCAGCATGGCTCCTGAGCTAGTGCAGTATGGACATTTAAATCTCCCTCAGAACTGTATGGAGGTCTGTTATTCCTCCTTAAAAACTTTTTTATTTTACGTATGCTCGCTCCTTCTGGTTATTCTGTTCTTCATTTTTTCTCATATGTCTTGATCTCGTCACCTTTTCTCCTTTCCCTTGTTACTCTGGGGTTTTTGGTTCTTTTTTTTTTGTTGTTCTTTTTCCTTCTTTCTTTCCTTTTCTTTTTTCTCTTCATTCTTTCTCTTTCTTCCTTACTATTATTCTTGCTTTATTGATTATTGAATATTTGCTATTTTTGCTTCTTCACTTTTATTATAGCTTATGTATAACTATATCATTTTCTCATTTGTATTATGCTTCATTTATCACTATCATATTTTATTCTATATTTGCATATGTGAGTGTTTTTGTATTATCATTTAAAACTTTTTAATAAAAAATTTCAACACAAAAAAGAACTGTATGGAGATATTAAAAGAAGCGAAAAGGCCATCTACACTGACTTCCTACGCATATAAATGGAAGAGATTTTGCATTTGGTGTGCCTCTCAGAATGCAGATCCTATCTCCTGCAAGGAGGATGTCATTCTTCCTTATTTGCTGCATTTGGCTCAATCTGGCCTGAATTTTCATTCCATTTAAGTTCACCTCGCAGTTTTAACTGCGTATAGGAAATGTCCTCCACAAACTTCCTTTTTCCAACTCCCAGGCATCAAAGATTTGCTGTAAGGTTTGAAGAAAGTGTTTACTCCCATTAGGCGTACTTCACCTCCGTGGGAGCTTAATGTGGTGCTTTCTAGACTGATGCAGGAGCCTTTAGAGCCCATTCATAAGGCTTCTCTCCAGCATCTGGCCTGGAAGGCACCTTTCCTTGTAGCCATAACATCGGCTCGCAGGGTGAGTGAAATCCAGGCTCTCTGTTGTCAAGAGCCTACACAGTGTTTCATTCTTGTAAAGTAGTCATGAGAACTCACCCTAAATTCCTTCCAAAAGTAGTGTCAGAGTTTCATTCGAATCATACGATTTCTTTACCCACATTTTATCAGCATCCTTCCTCTCCTGCTGAGAGATCCCTTCGTTCTCTCGATGTTAGAAGGGTGTTGAAGTTCTACTTAGATAAGACTGAGGAGATTCGTAGATCGGATCAATTGTTTGTTAACTATGGCTCTGTCAGGGCTGGTCTTGCTACCTCCAAGCACTCCATCTCCAGGTGAATTGTATCCTGTATTCAGTTGTGTTGTCAGAAAGCCAACAAGAATCTAGTTAGTAAGCCTAAGGCTCACTCTACCAGAGGAAAAGCTGCTACAGCGGCTTTACTCCGTAACGTCCCTATTGCAGAAATCTGTAAGGCTGCCACTTGGAAGTCAGTCCATACGTTTACTAAACACTACTGCCTGGACCCTGATGTCAGGGCAGATGCTCAGGTTGGGCAGGCTTCACTGAGGAATCTATTTGCACAATAGTGGGTCTGTTTGTTTCTTCCACCGCTTGGGTTTGTGGTTTGGGGATGGGCTTGCTATATATTCTAATCACATGATTGACTATACACAGAGATCCCCTACTACAGAAGGAGTAGTTTCTTACCTGTAACTCCAGGCCTTTAGTAGGGGTATCTCTGTGATAGTCATAAGCAACCCGCCCTCCTCCCCGCTGGATGAAACAGTGATAGCCAGAATTCAGCAGGCCTTGCTTTATACGCCTTCAAAAAGAACTGAAAGTTACTAGCCTTTGGCTGTGCATCATGGGATACCGAAGGTCTCTGGAAGGATTCTTAAAGGCACGGTATCCATTTACAGACACATAATGGCAGCCTATGGGGCTTGTCTGTCCAACCCTTCATCTCGATCATGAAAATAGGATCTTTGTGAAGGGGAGTTTCTCTATGTGTGAAACTCAGTAAAATAGTTAAATTTAACTGTCACTTGGCTATCTTTTTCACTTCAGGATGAACTAATGGCAAGCGTAGCCTAGTTATTTTTAGGCTGCATTATTGTATTTTTTTATTATCTCTTAAGTGTCTATGAGGGCTGCAGCAGAGGACAACTTAAGAGAAAATATCTAATGAAGTGCTCCGGTGTCCACGCACATGGGCGGGACTATTCACATGATTAAGACTATCACAGAGATACCCCTACTACAGAACTGGAGTTACAAGTAAGAAACTACTCCTTCTTGGTACTCTTTGTGTACCTATAAAATGTTTGTATTTTTAGAGAGTAACAATATATATTTTTTTGCACCCGGTTTTACAGCACTATTTTACCTGCATTCCCATTATTCACAAAAAAGACTTTAAAACATCTGAATGATGCACTTAGATGGCAGTTTATTTCAGCCTTATGTTTTCTTTGCTGCTAGGAATTGGGAAGCCCAATTCTCCTTTTTAATAAGGATAAACTGAACTTAAATTTGATCAAATATTATAATGTAAAATTAGCGGAGACTCATGTTTTTGTACGGGTGGGCCGAAGGATTTGTTCCGCCCGTGAAATTGGCAGAATGTTGGTCACTCTGTGTTACTCTTTATCATGGAGTTCTGGCAAAATTTCACCAATCACCGCGTGATAGAATTTTTTTCCTGCAAGGCTCCGGAAAATGCAAGCTGATGCGTGTGAGTGAGATTTGGCGTAACTAGCGTGATTTTGTAACTCAAGCAGTCATAGTCCGATGGCTCCTGTTCGAGTAGATTTGCTGCTGCTCGTTGATTTTCTACTCGAGCTAAAATAAACTTGATTGCCCGCATGCTCTTGCGCAATGCATGGTGCAGTATGTGCTGATTTTCAGTGCTGCTCGTTCTACCGGCGCTACATTGTAGCACCAAATGCATATTTTGTGCTCGTTGGCAGAACTCAGCGGAATTTCTTTGAGTTTTTATGTAACGGAACGTGGAATTCCAAGGAGGGAAACTCCACAAGTTGTGGCCACCCCTAGTTTATGGTTATTCAACAAGTTTTGAAGTATGCACTGATTTTGAGCAAATTTCTGTAAAACACAATTTGACTACTGTTTAAATATCAAACAATCAATCATTGTTTGCGCCATTTGTTTTGTCACCGTCTTATGAGGTAGCAAAAGCTGGGAACCAGAATTTTCGACTGTCTGAGGTTCTCGATTTAACTAGCCATATTTTATGATCATTGCTGTTTTAAGGCATGGACAAGGTGGGCATAGGCATAAGTGCCCATCTTTCATGGGACAGTATGGTATAATAGTACTTTTTAGTACATCTTGTGATCAAAGTTTAATTTAGGCAAATCAACGTAACATTTTAGAACGAAAAAGGAACAGTGAAGGCCAGGCAAGGTTTGACTGAGCATTTGCACCAACCTTTAAGTACATATGCCCAGCTCAACTGTACTTACATTTCCCTTTCTGCATTAGCCTGCAGAGAACCAAGAGAGGAATACGATGCAAGGTGCTCCTTGTCAGCATTCTTCCAAAGAAGCTCACTTTTTACCTTTCATCCATCCATTAATTGAATCCTCCTCGCATTCACCCACTCACTCATACACACACACTTATTTCTTAATTTATGGAGGAGCATTTGGATATAAAAAAACAGCACTGTTTGCTTTGCTAGGCCTTGTTCCTTGTGCAGTTCTAAATTATACAGACTGTACTGTTGGGTAAAGTAAACAATATGATCCATTTATTTGTGAGGTTATGAATTGTGCCCTGCAAACTCAGCTGTGTTGAGGCACTTATGTTGCTGTGTCTTTCTCTTGGGTCGAGTAGCCTAGATAGCTTTTTATCATGTATGATATGTCCAATCAGAATTTCCTGTCTAATAGTTGCAGAGAACATCTGTGTTTCACAGATAACCATATGATATTGTACAAGAGGAGGTGCTGGTCCTATGTGTTCAAATAATTTTACTGGGACCGAAAATTGCTTAAAGTAAACCATGGTCCGGTTGGAGTCCAGGTCTCTGAGAGATAATTGAACGTATCATAATGGAACGTATCATCTGTTCTAGGCATGAAATGTGACAATATAATAGTATCATGTTGAGCTAGTGTTCGGGTTATGAACTAGATTTATACGCAGCAGATTATTCTGATGGATACTGCAGCCTGCACGTTTCTCCTTATTGGAGCTAGAAAAAATAGCTCGCCTGCACAGGTAGATGGTCTTGTTTCTCACAGAATACTATGAATCTTCCTTTAATTGATGTTGTTGAATCATATAGAAGGCGCCTGTGTTTTTTTCCATTTCAATCAAAGTGCATCCAGTGAGCCCTTTTCTGAGGTTTTGTATGGATTTTTAAGTGTTGCATTGTTGTGGATCCAGTTGCTATCATCCTTGTAGGTCATTGTCTCTGTATCTTTCTCTAGAGATTGCACCATCCAGGATTCTGTTGGCGTGCATGTCTGTTTTCCCGGCCTCTGGCGGGAGGCAGATGTTCCTCAGTTGGGCTGAGAAGGGCAGTTTGGACAGTAAAAGTTGCGGTCCTGGTCTAGATCCGCAGCATGAGATAACTTTAAGGACTCGCCCTGTTTGTTGAAGTCACTCTCCCTCCAGCCTTTTTCCTCCATCTGGTTGTTCCCAACATGGGGGCAGGTCTTTGCGTGGGGGTCACCCTTCGACTCCGGTCTTGAAAACATTTTTGAGTCCGCGCTCAGCTCTGTTCCGGTGCTGTTCCTGGTGCTGCCAGATCCACTCTTGGCTTTTCAAGTACCTGATGCTGACCCTGCTCAAGTGGTTGCATGCACCCAGGCTCTGCTGAAAAGGCTCAAGCCTCCATCCACTCCTTCTGGTGTGACTATAGGTACTAAGGATTTTCCAGGCCCACTGCGTGCTGCTCCATAGCGGCCACTACTTCGCCTTAAGTCTGCTTCAACCAAGCCCAGGTATATGTTCCACCCCCTTGGCGCTGGTCAGCTTTAGCTACCTGGCCGACACCTGCACTCTACATTGTCGCCTAAGGTCTTGCCTTCATTTTCGTCACTCTAACCAATGGTGGCACTGTGACCAGTGTTGGCACACCACCCTCACCCAGTCTCTTGAATGTCGACTGTTCTTTCAGCCTAGGATCATCAAGACTTGAGAATGCTGTTGGTGCTGTGTCACCTCACGGTCTGGAGCACATTCTCCGGCCACTCATTTCTTTCTGTTTACCCGGCTTCCTCTGTTATGGCTTCTGGGAGGCGAGTGTGGTCCTAGCTGACCTCAAGGAGATGTTCTGCACCTTTTCTGATTCAGAGGTACACAGGGAAGTTTTTCTAGGACTTTTAATGACACCAGTGGTTTGTAGTCAGTGCCTGAGTTTAACCTTCAGTGGACCACTGGTCTCCCTTTGGATGACATTTCCTCTGTTCACAAGACCTTGAACGAGGCTGCAAAATTATACATTTTCCCTGACCATGGCAGAAGTTAGATCAACTTATTAACTGAAATCCTCCAAGCTAACCCTTAAACTTCTAAACCCTTTCTGTCCATTAGCAAAGTGCTCTTGGAAAACATTGTCTGGAAATAGCCATACTCACTCCAGCAACTGGGCTTGTGGCGTTATCACTCCTATTCTTTGTCTTCTAATCTGTAGCCTGCTTATACTGTAGGACAGTTCCCCTATGAACACAGGGTTGATGAGACCTTACAACCTTTCTCGTCATTCGATTCGTGGATGTAGAATGGAATCTGTTCGATGCAATGGGGAGGAAAAGTTTCCCATCAGGTAACATGACTTTATGCTTTTGTAATGTTGCTGTCCAAATGCTCTTTGGGAGGTGGCACAGATGGTGGTTCTGCTGTTTTTTGATCATGGCTCTATTTACATGGCTTTAGTGGTTTGTGATGGTTTTAGAGCTGCATTCAAGCTTTTTAGGTTTGGTCTCAACACAGTGGACTTAATGGCCAGATACATGGGCTCCTCTGTGACATAATACCGGTTTAGATCCCTTAAGCTTTCCGCAGGCTGCTTAGCTGGGCATGTTGAACTTTTCTTTTGATGGCTTCTGTATTTTTGGCGAGGAGGCTGAGTAGGTCCCTAGGAGATAGAGGAGAGAGCGTGTTTTCCGTCCTCATGAAGCTGGTCTCTCCAATTGAAAGATTGAAGTTCATGCTCATGTGTGCTGATGTTTGTGGCTTCATCATTAGGGTTGCAGCTATTTATTGCCTTTCTGCACGATCCTTGCATGTTTCTTGTGGCGGGAGGAGGTCTGCTCTGCCTTTGGGGGTTTCTCAGCATAGCTTGTGATCTTTCTGCTGGGATTCTCTTGCTCTTTTACATCAGTCTAGCGCTTATTCAGGTACACATATTGCTATGGGAAGGGTTTCTTCTGGTGTTCACAGCAATGTTTCCTCTAGTCTTGATTCTTATATCCTTGGGCCAGTTCTGCGGTTTTGGTGGAAGTCCCTGTCAGAGATCAGGCCTGTTGGGTCTGGCATACAATACCATATCCTGACTTGTTCCTTCTGATTGGCTTTAATGGGTTGCTGAGCTCCAGTCCTTGATGCTGCATACCGGTATTGGTAGATCTGGTCCTTATTATGGATCTGGCACACAGCAACTGTCTGTGCCATGGTGCACTTTAACTAGATGCAGACTAGGTTAGTGCACTCTATATCAGCTAATGTGCAGCCCCCAATGCAGGCAGAATTGTGCGCCTTTCCTGGTGACAGTGCGTTAGTGAAAAACGGACCGGCTGTTTGATGCAGTCTGTCCGCCTTTCACTTTGAAGACTGGATCATAGGCTGCAAGATGAAAGGCTTAGATCACCCTGTAAGTGAGTGACTGTACATGCCTGCTTCAGGATGACATATATTTTCCCTCCTTTCAAGGGGTGCCCTCAGGGGCACCACCTCTTTTTTGTGTTTAATCAGTACACCCTCCTAACTGTTCCTCTGCCACGTGTATCTGTTGCCCAGCGCGGGGGCTGAAGCGAAGTGTTCCCTTATTTGCATGGTGCTATACCCCCATGCAAATGTGTACACGACCTCTCAAGATCATGTTGAAGCTACATGAGCACCAGCACACTGTGTATTTCAAAAAGGGTTTCACAAGTGCATGGGACGACTTCTGGAATGTTGAAATTCCTCAGGGCTGAAGAAAGTCGACATACCTGTTGGACCCCTGTGACACTTTGAGTAAAACAGATCTGGTGTTTTTTGAATGAGATCTTTTGAGCCCTGCTCTGTATTTTTAAGTCTTTACTTTCTTCTTCCTTAGGATGCCGTTGCTGAGGCCTGTGTCTAGCCTGGTGAGCTTGTTGTGTGTCCCTCTTATGATGGATACTTTTTACCACAGATTCCTCATCATGTGTATCCCCCCGGTACCAGACTGCATTTTGAGATTTTTCTCAGTAATTCCCTCTCACAGCTGTAGGTGGCATCTGATGGTTCCAATGCAGTTCTGTCACAAGCCGGGGCTTATGTCGGGCCACAAATAAACGGCATCCCGGCTCATCAATGCACCTTCCGATGTGGATCCGGAGCTCTCTCCCTCGATTCTGTCGTGTGACAGAAGTTTTTCTATTGACATTTAACAGTGTAATAACAACACGTCTCCTCTAGAACTACAGGTTTTAAACCATGCAAGGGTTGACATAAACAGATGTCAGTGATAGACACACACGAGGTCTGTCACTGGTGTCTGGGCTCCCTGCAAGACTCCGAATCATGCAAAAGCTGTGCTTGGATGAATCTGAAGACAACTCGAAACAAAAGTTTGTCGCTTAGCACTAAAGAAAAGCTCATAAGATCCGGTCTTGGTGAAAGTGGCAAACATGTTCTCGCACCTTTGTCGGAAAATGTCATGTCACTCCAAGTATTTGGGTAAGGTCGAAGAAGTTATTTAATATGTTTATACATGACTCTCCTCCTTCCCATCACTCAAGTCGAGAGGTCATGTGGACATCAGGGTACCTCAAAATCTCAGTCCTGATCTTCCATCATTTAACCGATTTCTCTGCCCATCCCAGTCCAGCCTGACTTCCTGGGGCCATCGGTGACACTGCAGCAGATTCAGGCCTTTAGAGAAGCCATGTCACGTATCTTTGGTACCCTTCTAGCTCTCTCCAGTGCACTTCCGGGTTCAAAGGATCCAAGCAGACCTCCAGTCAGAATACCACAGCAGATCCGTCCTTGACAGCAGCAGTGCATCTCAACCCTTTTCTGGGGTCCGCCTGATTCCGAGCTGATGCCTGCTTCCGTTCCTCACCCACCACTGAACATCTTAATGGTCACTGGGGCAAAACCAGGATCTTGCCCCCTGTTAACAGACAAATTGTGAGATGAAATAGACCAGCTCCAAGCAATCCATCTTTCCTCTTCCAGCATCCCATCCCAGAGGGTCTTGTAGTACAAGCAGGTTGAACCGTAGCTCATTCCCAATTACACCTCCAGACAAAGAATCTGGTGGCCTTTGCAATGATCTTGTTTGCTTCCCTCGCCCTAAGATATACTTGCAGTCCCTCCCTCTCACACTTTGTGGGACATGGTGGGCGAGATCTTGTCTGCGGTCACTGATGACCTCTGGACCAATTTGGCACAGATAATTACAAGATGGCAATATGCGACAAGGTATTTCATCAGGTCAGGCCTGTACACCATCGACTACTTAGGTACCAGTGTGGTGCTTTGGTACCACGCGTGGAAAAGATCAACTTGCTTTTCAAGTGATGTATACGTATTACTGATTGATATCCAGTTTGTTGGCACCCATCTCTTCAGTGACAGAGCAGACTCTTCTGGAACGCTTAAAAGAAAGCAAAGATAAAGTCCTCTCCTAAGGACGTTCAACTCTTGTGTGGCAGTTTGCCCAACAATATCACTGGTTTTGAAGCTTTAGAATGTGGATCCTCCAAAGGCAACACCAAAACCTGCCTTCACAACTGCAGGCCTCCCAATCCTATCATATACTAGGGACTTGTAAGTAAGTTAGCCTATACCAATTGGGGGTTAGAACACTGGCACTGAGGTCTCGTTAGCAGGCCTCAGTGTACTCTTGGGGTCAAAAAACCAGCAGCATCAGTCCAAAACATAGGGGTGATCATGCAAAACGAGGCATTTCCTTACATTCTCATATTAATCTCCAGTATATTACTGGAGTCAATTGAGAGGAAGCTATCTTTAAAGCTAAGCAAAGGTACAACCCAGGTTATCAGACATCCTTTCGCCCTACCAGGCGTAGTGGAAACAACAAGGGTTAAGGAAGGTAATATAACTATCTAAATAGTGTGGAACAGCAGACCAGGTCTCTTGGAGCAAAATAACTTGTAATCATTTAATATAGTCCCTTCACAGTGAATCTGTAAATTCTGAATGTAAGCCAGCAACATTCCATGACAAGATAAAATTACTAAAAACAAACCAATAAAGCATCTAAAAATCTTTAATTCAGTAACTATTCTGGAACACAGAGTCAGAATTATCATCAATATTCAAGTTATGGATAATATAAATATTGTATTTAGTCATTGTGCACAATACATTATTAGCTCACAAGGGATCCAAGGCATCAGTTAGGCTACTAAGTCAATCCATCGAGTCCAGGCCTTCCAGAGGAGCAAAGCGGTAAAAAGTTGAGACTGTGAAAACTGGTATGCCATTCAGGGGTGGATATGGGGAGGACTGCAGGTTTATTTTATTTAAAAAAGCCTAAAGGGCAAACAATAATGACCACACAGTTGCCACTGGAGGTTTTTAAAGAGTCTCATATTAAGTAAACCCTCCTAACAAAACCATTGTTGTCTGCTAATTGATACAGCTCTCCGACCTTTTTCTGTAACCAGTCAAGTTCTATTTTTCAATTGTTCAAATAGCGCTTTAATTTCAGAGGAGACAGGCTGCTTGCTGGAGTGCCGACCGGCATTTTCTGCATTTCATTTTTTTAAAAAAGTTCGACTTTTAAATTTGTGCTTTTATCACTTATATTTACTGTATATTTACCTGTATACTGCTACAGATCATTTACGCTTGTTTGCACACATTTCTGACATCCACACAGCACTTTGTTAGCTTGTGCTCTGGTGTTTGCATACTCGACCGCCATCTTTGTAGGGGAATTTCGAGGCTAGTGACGCTCCCAAGACGCCATCTTGGGGAGGGCTCTAGTCTTTTTGCTGAATATTTACCACACCCTATTTAAGGATTGCTATGTTGGCGCGCAGCGTTTACGCGCAGGGCCTAGGGGCTACCCACTCAGTTCCCCCTACATGTCCTATCGCGCCAAATGGGTTACGTATTACTTATACAGGTGAGGAGCTGAAATCATTGGGACACATATCTTCGATACTCTGTACTAAATGTATTTTGCCACAAAATAATTTCAGATGCTCACAGTGCAATTTCAGAACGTGTAATATGAAGGCATGTAAATCTATGAAACCCGCACATAAACGTGGAAATTCCAGGGGAGGATCGAGAGTATTTAAATTCCTTTCCTCCAACAAGACACTCAATTTTTGGAGCATAAATTGTAGGTCGCTCCCCAAGCATAAAGATAACATCTTTGATTTCTTAACGGAGGAAAATCCTGACGCCTTGTTTCTTACTGAAACCTGGCTTCATGCTAGCTCAGGCCCCGACATCGCCATGGCCGTCCCTGATGGCTTTAGTATTGTTAAGATGGATAGGGAAAAAGGTATAGGTGGTGGCATTGCCATAATATTCAACTCCAACTATACTTGTAAATTTGAAGCCCTACCGCTAGTTGGCTGCGAAGCCGGACTTTTCAGGCTAGCGATCAATCCTAACTTCACCCTATCCGGTCTATATATTTATCGACCTCCTGGCAATCCAAATACCTGGGTATCCGCCTTCGCAGATACCATTGCCCCTATATCCTTGAAGGCTGCAAATTTTACTATTCTTGGCGACCTATACCTACATTTCGAGGATGTGCAATGTAAGGTTAGCAAACAGTGTTTATTGGAGTTAGAATCCATCAACATTCACCTACATAATAGGGGGCCTACTCATGTCGCTGGTCACTTACTAGATCCAGTTCTCTCCAACCTTTCGTATGACTGCCTTTCCCCTGCCCGTCCCTTGGAATGGTCCGACCATTTTGCTGTCCATTTCTCTCTTCCTAGGATGCTTTCCTCCATCCATCAAAATGGTAGTAAAAAAGAGTATATTCGCCGTTGGAGTAAGCTTAACATCTCAAGTTTTAATAAGCATCTGATAGACACCTTGCCTGTCATTAAGCCATCAGTTGACGAATCAAACACTGCAGTATCTACTTTGCTGACTTCTGCCATTGATGAGTCTCTTCCTTTGACACTCAAACTTACTTCTTCACATTGTTCTCCTGCTCCTTGGTTTACTGAGGAATTAAAACGCATGAGATCCAGCTGTAAGGCTTTGGAAAGGAGATGGAGGCGCTCCTATTCGCCTTCTTGTAAAAAGGCATACAAGGAAGATCTGAAGAAATATCACCATCATTGTAAAATGGCTAGAGCTGCTTTTATTGTTAATACGATTACGACTGCACAAAACTGTTCTCGCACCCTTTTTTCAGTGGTGAAAAATCTTACGGGCGCAAATCAGGCACCGCCCCCACCCGCTCTTGATAAGGCCAAATGTGATGCAATTGCTGAGTTTTTCATTGCAAAAGTGGAACGCATTTATAGTTCACTTAACACTGATGACTCTGACGATTCGCCACTGTTTGAATTAGTGCCAAAACCATTGACTCCTTCTACGATATCAAACAAGCTTACTGCTTGGGTACTGTTTGATGATATCTCTTTTTCCTCCTGCCTTAACAGTGTTAAATCTGGTTCCCCGCGCGACCCCCTACCGGCCAAAATACTGAAACAACTTGAGGCTGAGCCACGCCGCGTGTTAATGCACCTCTTAAATCAGTCATTACTGAAATCTACTGTTCCACAGGAGTGGAAACATGCCATGGTTGTCCCTCTACTGAAGAAGTCTGGAGCTGATGTGGCCAATCTTTCCAACTTCCGGCCCATCTCACTGCTCCCTGTCTTTTCTAAGATACTGGAGAGGCACATCAATGAGCAGCTTACTCACCTAGTAGAGAACTCGGGATTTCTCCATCCGTCCCAATCAGGTTTCAGAGCTCACCATTCGACCGAGACCACACTCCTGGGGGTCACTGAGAGTTTGCGACACAGTGTTGATCAGGGTCAGACTTGCGCCCTCATCTTATTAGATCTGAGTGCGGCATTCAACACTGTGTCTCACTCCATTCTTATTAAAAACCTCCGTTCCCTGAGAGTTGAGGGATCGGCTCTGGCTTGGCTGGCTTCCTTCCTTAGTGGTCGCACCTTTCAGGTGTTCTCTACTTCTGCCTCTTCTACAGTTTGTCCTTCAGCGCATGGAGTCCCTTAGGGATCCATACTTAGCCCTCTCCTGTTCAATGTTTATGTGAAACCCCTTGCAACACTTAACGAAGAAGCTGGCCTTAGTTTGTATTCTTATGCTGACGACACTCAAATCATCTTTTCTTTATCAAATAAAACGAGTAATGACATTTCTGCACTTAATATAGGACTGACCCGAGTATCCGATTGGATGAAAAAAAAACTCTTGAAGCTAAACGGTGACAAAACTGAGGTGGTGATACCGGGGAAGGGGAAGGACCTCTGGGGCCCTCACCATTGGCCTGTCAAGATGGGACCTACCCCGCTGCCCGTGGCGGTTGTCCGAAACCTTGGTTTCCTCATTGACGAAAATCTCACCATGAGACAGCAGGCCGTAAAGATGGCCTCAACATGTTTTGTCATCCTAAAATGGCTTCAAAAGATCCTCTGGATGTTACCTCCATCAACACAGAGAACTGTTGTACAGGCGCTTGTCATCTCGCGCCTGGACTACGGGAACGTTCTATACCTTGGAGCCGACCAGAAAACTATTAAGAAGCTCCAAGTTATTCAGAACGCTGCGGCACGTCTTCTCCGCAAAGTTCCCAGAAGGGTTTCTGCTTCACAAGCACTTCACGACCTCCACTGGCTGAAAATTGTAAACCGGATTAAATTTAAAGCTCTTTGTCATCTTTTTAAAATTAAACAAGGCTCAGCCCCTAAATACCTTCAGAGCCTTGTCCAGGCTTACAAACCCGGCCGTGAGTTACGCTCTTCTGGACATGGTGATTTCACCGTTCCCAGGTTTAGGTTGGTCAAAATGGGAGGTCGTTCTTTCTCCCATCTGGGCCCTAAGATGTGGAATGCTTTACCAATGACCTTGAAATTGGAGCGTAATCTTCTCCGTTTCCGCAAAGGTCTTAAAACTTGGCTCTTCCAGCAGTAATGCCTCAATCGTCAGTTTCTGGATGTGTTCTCTATACTGCTAGTTTCTTCTTGAGTCTATCCCTGGCGCCGGGAAACCCACTGCGGGTAGCTGAGCGCATTAGAAGTGTAATAAAATAAATAAATAAAATAAATCCCACTCAGCGGGGGCAGGACACCCTCCTGCAGAGTCTCACTAGTTAGAGATCATCCCCCTTGTCCTCCTTCTGAGCCAGGTATCTCTGTGCCTTGTAAAATGCAGGAGCCAACTGCGTATTCTCCAAAGAATAAAATAGCAGCTTGCTCACAGTTGAGTGTTGAAAGGGGTAACATGCTAAAAATTAATGCCTGCAGTGAGTCTGGAAGCAATTTTGCGCTTTGGTAAACACATGCACTGTTCAAATGCCTACTTTTTTAACTTTGCCTTGGTAGAAGGGAGAACACATTTCTTGTGGCATATACAGAATTAGGTATAATATTTATCATTAGCCAAAATTGACTTTTTATTTAAATGCCACCAAAATTAATTTTATAAGGCTGCTATTGTCTGCTTTTAAGTTAGCAAGTTTAAGCAGGATGGCTGTATTGTTGCCCTGGCCCGGGTCGTTGCTTGGCACCGATTATTGGTTTCTATTACACCTTCCGTTACCCTGGGAAAGACTGAAGAGATAGTTGAGCACTGCTCTAAAGCTCACCCAGGACAATAGACTTCCTGAACGGCTTGCAAAAGCAGAATGTAAAAGACAAGGTACCTGCTCAGATAACCAACTGACAGCTTGCCACCATATTCATATTCTATATTGGCAGCCTCCTGGCAGATGTAATCTGCCAAAATTTAAAGGCATGCTTTCTTGGGAATAGCATCTGGATATCAAATGGGTAACAACTCTATGGATCTCTTCGAAGCAGGACCAAGGGTGACTAACCCTAGACCAAGGGAAAGACATAACAGGGTGTTTATAAGTGGTGAGTTTCACTTTGTTGCTTTGAGTAGAGTTAGCGAGTCAAACGAGTGAATCTTCGAAAAGGCTCCTTTCAGCTACCTTGACAAAAGTGGGGAAAAGGCCTAATGGGATAGATTATTGCCATATGTCACAGACCTGCTTCACACTGTTGAGAAAGGCTTATGGAGAGAGTGCATGAATATCAGATATAGAATTCTAGCTTCAGATTCCTTACTTTAGAATTATCCCCAGGCGTCAGACTGGATCTGGAAATTATTTTGTGAGTAGTACCCCTGAGCTCTGGTAGGTGGTGTTGTCGGCATCGACTGCACCGGAAATTATGTGCGCAGTACCTGTATAGGCGCCACCCCAGTCCTTTTCTTCCTCCCCTGTCAGTACAGATCCATGGTGAGCTACCCTCAGTCAATTTTCGACTGAGCTTTTTAAGACTTTTGACAATGTCTTTTTGATAGATCTTCTCTTGGCAGGCTGTCGACTGGGAAGACCACTTCAAGCACTGCAGCACCTGTCATCGACCGATGTCAGTGACAAACCCGCACCTTGTTTGCCTCTGACGCCTGGAGGGCAACCACAAAGCGAAGTCCTGCACCGATTGGCACACCATGCACCTCAAGGCCTTGAGGGAGCAGACCCTCAAGCTCCTTGCCGCTGAACATGCGACGCCGCAATGATCTTTATCCCGGTCGAGAGGAAGGTCCTGTGATTGTTCGAGGTTCTCAAAATCAGTTTTACATTTGAAAACATTGGGCGATTCAGTTAAGACCCACAAGAAGTATAAGAGGTCTTCGACTTTGCCCCATCCATCACTGTTTTCAGATGAGATGAGGGAACATCGTAACTCTAGGCCAGACTCCGTGGTTGAGCTTGTGCCTTGGCCGGTTCCACGCCTCCCCAACTTTCCGGGAGCCAGAGCGACCCTGTCCAACTTTGGGAGTATTATGAGGCCATGCTCCTCATATTTGAGCGGCCCGATCCTATCTGTTAGCCTTCGGGCCCACCAGACGCGGGAGGGGCCCTTACTGGTTTGACGCCAGCGGGTCTGCCGGTTGTACCATCTCGACCTTCCCTGGCGCTGGAACCATTGTAGACAACCCCAGCGACATCTGCAGTCTGATTTCTGAATCCGTTACAGAGCCAGAGAGGCGTTGTCTGATGGTGGTTCTGGCGCCAACTGGAGCTATGCCTTCCAGAAAGGAGGTTGATCCCTATTCCTATGGGCTAGGACTCGGTGAAGATTGGGAGGGGTCACTGGGCCCTGAAGAATACCAGCCCTTAGCTCCTAACATGGTCTGATGTGAGGATCTGTCTGAGGCTAGTGGACTGGACACTTCTCCAAATACTGACATGGTTTCTACCTCTACCGTGGCTACGGAGGAGCGAGCATCATTTGCTAGGACGGTGCGGAGGGCAGCCGAGGTCTTGGACCTTAGCCTGCCCTTAGTGGCAGTGAAGATTAACGTCTTGACAGAGGTGCTTCAGACTGGAGTGTCGTCCCGCCAGTACCCCCCCCCCCCCCCCACCTGAACAGCTTTGTCCATTTAATGAAGCCCTTACAGACGTCCTGCTTGGTACTTAGTCCAAACCCTTTAAGCAAAGGGCTCCTGTGGACAGGACGATTGCCCACCGCCCTGCCACAGTGTGCCTCAATTTCCTCACACAACACCCTACCCCGGAGAGCTTGGTAGTCCAAGCCTCTACTTCCTGTGTAAATACTGACACATTCCCTACCACCCCACCAGATAAGGAATCCAAATGGCTGTATACCTTGGGCTAGAAAATGTTTTCTTGCACCCGCCTGGCGCTGCAGTTTGTGAAAATCAAGTGCTGTATGGGCTGTTACTCCCATTCTTTATGGGTTTCGGTTATGCAGGTGCTGCCCATGGTTCTGGAGGAGGCCCGGGCCATACTTTTGCTGACGGGAGTGATGCAGCTATGTTCGCAATAAGGCAGAGCGGTTACTTTGGCAGTGGCCTTACGGCACCATGCCTGGCTGGGAACCAACTGGCTTTTCAGGGGTTTTCGTAGGATTGCTTATGGACATGCCCTTTGATGGCTCCTGTCTCTTCAGAGATCAGGCAGATTTAGCCCTGGAGCGATTCATGGGCAGCAGAGCTACGGCCAGGTCCTTGGGCCTTTCCATGCCAGCTCGCCAATCCCAGTCTGCCTTTTGCTCCTTTTGTGTCCATGGAAGGGGCTTCCAACTACGTCTTTACATGTCCAGGCACCACAGCGAGCAAGCTTCCCAGGCTCTGTGTTGCCGAGGCGGCAGCCGCAGCCTCCAAACCCCTTTAGATTTCCCTCTTTCCATCATGGGCATCCAGTAAGAGGCAGGATGCGCCATCTCCTGTTCCACTGGAGGTCTGTCACATCAGACCGATGGGTTCTTCAAATTGTCCGAATGGGTCTACTCCCTACCCTTCGTTACTACTCTGCCATCCATGCCACCTGCTTGCAAGAGGCTAATGGAAGACCATCTCACCTTGCCCCACCAGGAAGTGACGGCTCTCTTTGTCAAGGGAGCCACAGAGAGGGTGCTGGCGCCAGAAGCTGGTTGTGGTTGCTATTTCTGCTACTTTCTGGTGCCCAAGAAGGATGGAGGCCTTCGTCTTATCCTAGACCTGCACCCTCTCAATTTCTTCCTCAAGAAGTAGTTCAAAATGCTCACACTTGCTCAAATCCTGTTTGCCCTGAACCTTGCAGACTGGATGGTAGCGTTGGACTTGCAGGACACCCATTTCTACATTCCGTTCTTGCCTGTCCACAGGTGTTACCTGCGGATCACGTTGGACTGCAAGCACTTTCAGTTTACTGTGCCTCCCTCCTTTTGGCCTTAGCAGTGCCCCATCGTAGTTCACCAAGTTCATGACGGTGGTTGCAGCTTATCTGCGGAGACCTGTGGTGCCTATCTTCCCCTATCTCGATTAAATGTTGTTGGAAGCGGGCTCGCCCTGCATGTCGTCTCCCACTTTCAGACTACAGCTCACATCCGCATTCACTGGGGTTCACTATCAATGTGCCAAAGTCACACCTGACTCCTTCTTGGATGCTCCCTTTCATCTGAGCTGTTCTGGACAAGGTGCAGTTTCTGGCCTATCCTTCCAAAAAGGCGAGTCTAGGATATTCAGGTTATGGTACCGATGTTTCACTCTCTTGCATTTCGGTGAGAATGACTCTGATGCTGCTGTGACTCATGGCCTCCTGCATCCTGCTTGTGACACGTGCCCGCTGGCATATGTTGGCTTTACATTGGTGACCTGAAGTTCCAGTGGATGTAGCATCAGAGGAATCTCTACAATATGGGCCAGATCTCGGAGGGCACTGTAAAAGATCTGCAGTAGTGGTTAAAGACCTGCGATTTGGAGGGCAGCAGACCCCTCTCCTTCCCCAATCAGATCTCCTTGTTGACAGATGCGTCACTCCTGGGAGGGGGCAGCCATCTCACAGAGGTGGAAATCAGAGTCCTCTAGTCTCCGGCGGAAACCGGACTCCACCTCAATTGTTGTAGGCCACAGATTGTCCACTGGACTGTGTCTGCTGTCCTCATCTGATCACACTGCATTGGAAACTGTCAAACTGACTTCCCAGTACCTGCCAGGGCATATGCAGAATTCTGGTCTCATAACTGCTTCAATGTTGTTCTGATGATGTAGCATAAGTATTCATGTTTGACATTTGCCAAGGAATGAAGGTAGATTACATTTCCTCAGACCAGTGGGTCTTGCCGGTAATGTATTCACGTTCATTGGGAAGTAGCCTCTTGTGTTCAATATGATTCACACCCACAATGCCTATAGACTTTTAAAGGAAAAGGCAGGCTCATTGCTTTGCAGGAATGCCATACATTTGGTGCAGAGTTCCTAATCGGTTTTAGGGAGCTACATTCCATATTTTCATATGCCAAATAAGACCAAGCGAGTAGGCTTATATCATGTACATTATTAATAAAATAACAGTTTCATAGTTTTTAATATTAAGGTTGTCATTGGTAAGGGTTGTCAATAATTGGTGGTCCTATCATCCAATCTAATGGTATGTTTTTGGGACTTGAATACGCCCTGAATGGTAAACAGCCAAGCTCCATTCCTGAGTGCCTAACTGCTTGTGAAGTTGATCTGTTTGTATGGCTCTGGGTTTCTACTAATCCAGTATGGGCAAAGAGGCTTAGGCCTGTCCGTGGTAACGCAAGGTCCAGAGTCTGTTCTGTGACCTGTAGGGGGATACCCACTTAGTGGCCATAGAACTAATGCTCTTACATAGGTTGTGTCACATAAAGTGGTAACAGCATTGTTTTGTGGATTTTTTGTCTGACTAGACCTTTTACATTGTGTCAAATACAGTTTGGTGTACTGACCTGTATCATGAAATGGTCTACTTTTTTGTGACCCCACATATCCTTGCACTGACTTTGCATGGGTGTTAGGTGCGTGTATATGCATTTAGTGATTAACACATATATGATTGTACTACTGTGTATGGTAAGAGTCGGCGTACAGGGACCAGTGGAATGCATTTTGGATGACCACTGGTATTGCAAGGCATAGATAGAGGATGGATACAGCTTCAGCAAACATTCAAAGTGTATTGGCTGCATTCCTGTGGCTGGACAGTAGAGACCTAGATACTGAGGTGAAACAGGATGGAGATAGTGCTCTTCTTACAAACTCAATGAGGATCCTGTTAGCTAAGGGATGCTGATTAGTTCAGCCAGAGGACTGCAAGTTGATAAATGGTAGGTGTGAGGGGTGGGACTACAGCTTCAGCACAAGGTGAATGAGATTTTGTTTACAAGGGCTTTCTTTTTTCTACTTTAGGAAGGATGATAACATCCATATGCCATTATCTCACACTTATAGTGCCCTTATTTTGGTTCTTCCTGTTTCAAGGCAGCATCATTGCTACCTGTTGTGAGAACCATCACCTTGCATAAAGGCTGAAGAATAAAATGACAATTGAAAGGAAGTCAACGCAAACTGGTTCTGAAACTTTAGTCAGTGGGTCCACATCCTGTCTATTAAAGTGAAATGTATATAGTATAACAAGCATTGCAATGCATTCAGTCTCGCATTTGTGATAGTTAGAGCTATTGTTTATGTTATGTTATATCCATTTGTAACGCACTCGGATACTCGTGAATGTCCCGACGCGAAGCCAGAGGGGTCCAAGGAAAAGCTGTTAGGCAAAGAAATGAGTCTTAAGTTTCCTTTTGAACACAGCTGGGTCCGGTATAGACCGCAAAGCAAGGGGAAGGGCATTCCAAGCTACACTTGCCTTCACCACAAGAGAACTACCGCCCAACCTCTGGAGCTTAAAGCGCGGGATCTGAGCAAAACGAAGGAACATAGATCGGAGAGCACGCGAAGGAAAGTAAAAGGAGAAACGCCTCTGAAGATAAGGGGGGCCATAACCCTGGAGAGGACGGTGGGCCAAAACCAGGGATTTGAATTTGATCCCATCTGCTACAGGCAGCCAATGAAGAGAACTCAATTGAAGAGCCACACTATTCCTCGCCTAAATGCCCAATAGCAGTCTGGGTGCCATATTCTGGACCACTAAACAGGTAGCCAGGGGCGCCAGCGTAGAGGGCTTTGGCGCAGTCTAAGCTTGACAAAATCAAGGCACACGTGACAGTTTCTCTTGCTGCTTGCGGAAGGAGTGGAAAGAAATTCCTCAGTCTTAAGATGGCCGAAGCACTATCCAGCCAGCTTCTTATTGTGTGTTGTGAAAGAAAGACTCTCATCAAACCACACTCCCAGGTTTTTAGTGGGCTGACCCGAGGAGAGGTAGTACAGGAGAAGAGGGTCCCAGAGCGGAAAAGGTAGGAGTATACAAACTTAATAATTGAAGACATGAATCTTAAAATGATAACGGCATTGTTTTTAATCACAATGTGTAAATGCATTTAGTCGCATAGTATTCATGATAAGCAAAGATTCAAACGTATTTTGTGCCCCTGAAGGGAAAGGGGAGGGAAGGTGGTAGTGTAGGAAGGAGTGTAGGGTAATCAAACAAGTGACATAGCAATGGTCAAACGACCTTAGTATACAATGCAATAGTTAAATCAACAGAATATAGACCAATGGTTCAAGTTCATTATATGTACATCATGCTTCCGAGATAAAATACAATCAATGATATATATGGGAGGAAGCTGAACATATGAGGCTGTCGACGTTTCGACCCACGGATAATTGCAGGTAATAGATGGTGCCTTGCTAGGGGGTCTTCATCAGGACGGGGGTGGGGCGGGTTACCATGAGGTGTAGGGTACTCTAGTCAAGGTAAAAAGTATCTCATAAATGAACGAGGAACATCGTAGCGGGTTGATGACAATGACTCAAGGTCATGGGTATTTCAATGGGCAGTGGGCTCGGCGTCATACGGTCTGAGTAGTGTGGTTCTAAATTAATGCTTACGGAATGTGCTTCAAAGATCCCGCTGACAGATCGGGAATCTGAATGGCTGAGTCGAAAGGGATGTCAGGAGAATCCCGCCGAGTGACCGATTGGGAATCTTTCAATCTGGATAAATCCTCAGAAGACGCGGTCCACAGTGGACTAGAGCCTCACCCCTGTATCATTGCCTGCTGATGAACGTGATCTTTAGAATCTCAGAGGTTTCCCTTTTCATGGTGCCCATGATATTGCTGTACGAATGGAAAACCAAGAAAATATGCAGTGAATAATCCTCTGATGAACTCATCAGCTACTGGTGACTTTCGAATGCATGGAACAATTCTCTAACTGCCCTTGCCAAAGTTCCATGTCTTTTCACAGAGTTATAGCTTCGGATGTCTGGGTGGGAGGTTTGACAAGATGCCAATTTCTCCCTTTCAAAGTATGGCCTTTAAAAGAAAATGCACCGCCGGAATTGGTGGAGGTACCATGGCGTCCGCATTCATGAGCTGCCTGGCTTGAAAGTTATTTTTGGACAATGGCTTACTACCTAGAAAGGAGCTGCAAAAAAAATAATTTTTCCCCAAGCAGTTGTATCTGTTTAAGTCATGAAAAAATTGCAAGAGGCTGGGCTACCTTCTTAATGCCTCTTTAAAATAAGTCTGCCTCTCGTCTATAAAGGTCAGGGTGCAACAAGCATGGCAACATAATTTAATACATTAAAACGTGTTTTTAAAGAGTCGTTTGGATTAGAGGGAACTGCTGTATGTTTAGAATTACATGACCTTGGTGTTTTTTAAAAGCAAGTTAAATTACCTCAAGAGGACTGGGTAGAGGGTTATAGGAAGTGGTTCCAGCAAATCAATTATAGCTGGGTGGCATGCTTGGGGAATTCACCACGTCACACTGGAAGTCGGAGTTCAGTGGAGGCGCCCCTCACCACCGCCATCTTGCTAGCATTATATTGAAAAACATGAATCGGCACTAGCTGCAGTTACATGTAAGCCCCTGTCCAAGACAGAACTCACTGTAGAATGTGAGATGCGGCCACAGCGAAATCCTTCTGGGAGAAGGGGCATGACCATTCGCTTAAACACCAAGACGGAGGTAGAGGATGGACTAAGTAGTTATGTACAGAATTGATTTTTGCAGTTTTAACCACATCGATGCTCGATGAGTTCCAGCCCTGTGCTGGAATATGCAAAAACCCATTATACATGACGAGCTGGGCTCGTCATGAGCGTGCTGGGAGGCTACTGCATGACGAGCCCAGCTCGTCATGAGTGTGGAAGGGGTTAAATAGCGCTAACTGGACCGGAAGATATTGGAGCATTTGGATGGGCATTGTTAACTCGTCGGGACGAACAGGTGCTACCCTGAACACAATGCCCAAACAGGAGGAGGGGCCATCACTCGCTGTACAGTGTGATGTCCAACCGAAATTTTCTCTAAGTGAAATCACCGTAAAAAGAGCTAAGCACCCAAAGGAGGGACATTTAAAGAAATGCACCAATAAAATGGCAGCATTTCTGAATGCCACATGAAAATACAAATGCCAATTTGTGAATGGGCCAGATCCCCTAGAAGATACAGCAGGTCAGTCGAAGCTCGACCTAAAAACGGAGCCCATACATCCCTCTTTGGTTCATTTCCTAGTATTTTGTAACCAAGGAAGGAAATGTTCAGCAGAGTACTAAAATGACTGCTGTGTGACAAGGGCTGGTGTCTGCATGACATCCAGTCTCCAAGAGGTCTAGCTATGCTTGGTAGGCCTCCATTGCTCATGAAATGTATTTGCCTGGTTCTGGAACTTCCTTCCTTAAAGAAAATGCCATCATTCTCCACTAGGTTCAGCTGTTCCCAATAGGAGTCATCTTATGAACCTATGTGTGTATTAGATTTTTGAGGCCCCTTAGGCAAGTTTGAGGATGATCTATCTCTAATTACGTTTCTGCAGCTACTTCGTTTGGATCATCTTTGTCATGGAGCTATACAATGATGTTCCGTCTGCCATCTTTTTGATTGGAGCTACTCTCTACCCTCCCCTTTTGTAGACCGCTATCTTGTGCAAGACCTGCTGTATAATTCTACTGTAATACATTATACTAATAAGAGGGAGGAGTAGAATGCATCCACGTTCAAGGCACCAATGATTCTCTGATCCTGGGCAATCAGTGTTAACATACTTATCTTCACAGGCCTTCAGACAAGGATGGAGAACTTTCATGGAAATGCACTGAGCAGATTTAATGCAGAAGTGTGAGCTTATCTAGAGGGTTCCCAACAATTGATTCTGTTGGTGCTCGGGATTGCACAACGTATGTGTGTTCCTTAGTATGCTGAAATGGGACTTTCTTCACTTAGAGAGTGGATTTTCTTAGTATGCTAAAATGGATCTTTCTTTTCTATTCCTCTCAGTTCCTTCCTAAGTAATCCGGAAAATAAGCTTCCATACACCCTTGTGTCTCGCTTAGAGAGTGGATTTTCTGTCTCAGGAGAATGAGTTATACTCACAAAAATCAGTATACTGGAAGGAATATCTCAATCAATGTGTTATTTGGTGAAATGGTCATTTATTTGTTGCTGCTGGATGTCCTTTTACTTCTTTTTGCGTCCTCATGTCACCACCGATTTGCACTGGTCGATGCGCCCTTCGTGAGTCCCCGAAATCGGCTACAGAGCAATCGGATTTACTGGGTTGTTTCGAACTTTACAATGCCCTCCCAGTTGCTGAATTGAGAGGGTGTAATCATTGGACAGGCAAGTCATTCAGTATTTTAGCAAATTCCAAAATCTTAGACTATTTTTATCCATTTCCTTGAAAAAACCCACAGAGTTCTTTCATCTCTGCCAAGAAGGGGGCTCTGATTGACTCCAGATTTTACAGATTTCTCTTCTCGCTAGTAGTATTAAATAAAACATCAAATATTGACAGTTTACTTGAAGATCATCCTTATCTTAAACCTGCTGGGATATCCCAAATATAGTCAGCTCTGGGCCTACTCTATGTTAACACCCACCAAGCGCGAAATGGTCTTGCTCACTGCTGACCAGAATTCTCCCAATTTTGAGCATTTGGCAAACGTGCACATCATCTGCATCACCGCTTCCACATCCCTTGCATTTTGACTCTGTCTCTCCTTTTATCTTTCCCAGCTTTTCTAGGGTCCAATAGATTCCATGCAAAGTGAAAAAAAGACAAGTAATCAATGGTAGTGAAATCCTGGCCTTTTTGAAAAAGCAAAGCAAGAGGAAAGGTGTAGGACCAGACGGGATTCCCCCGAATTGTATTCTGTTTATCGAAAGAGATTATCCCAGTGTGGGTCAAACTATTCAATTCGATCCTGATAGAGGGGGGCCCAATTCCGATGTCATGGAACAAAGCAGTAATCTCCTTAAATCTTAGGACAGGCACGCACCCGACACACTTCCAATCATTTCGGCCAATATCCCTACTTAACAATGACTATAAGATCTTTTCTGGGGTTCTTGTCGCACGTCTGAATAAAGTAATGGGGTTGCTGATTCATCAAGGGCAAAAAGGTTTTCTCCCTGGGAGATATATGAATGAGTTAAACTATTCTTTAATAGGTTCCATAGATTTGGCCATAACACAGAAAGCCCCCCTCGCAATTGTCACATTAGATGCTGCAAAAGCATTTGATCGCGTAAATTGGAGGTATTTAAATATTACATTAGAACATTTCAGGTTGGGTGAAAATATGATACACATTTTTTTTAATTTATAGAGCTCCAACTGCAAAGATTCTAGTAAATGATACTCTGTCTCCTCTGAGAATCGAGAGAGTTACAAGACAAGGTTGTCCTTTGTCCCCTGCATTATTTGATCTCTACATAGAGCATTTTGCTCAAAGTTTAAGGTTAAATGAAGAAATTAAATCTTTTAAGATTGAGGCATACTCCAGGAAGATCTCGCTTTATGCTGATGACCTCATGGTTTATACCTCGGATGTAGTAGCCACCTTGCCACATCTTATGGCAGAAGTGAGGGAATTTGGTAAACTGGTGGGATATACGGCAAACAAAGAAAACACAGAAGTAATGGCTTGGAACCAAGATGGTGGAGAAATAAAATGCGTGGAGGAATTGAGATATTTGTGGATTAAAATAATTAGAGACCTTGAGAGCATAGTGGCAGTTAATCTGGAAAGAGTAGGAAAGGAGATATATATTTTACTTAAAAGATGGCAGAACCTTCTACTTACGATCTATGGCCAGAATAATTTGGTGAAAATGTCCATCTTGCAGAAACTCGCCTTTCTCTTTGATAATATCCCGTTGCACTTTGAGAAAAAAACACTCCTAGAGCTGCAGGGGAAGATTTCCTCCTTTATACGGGCTAGCAGAAGAAAACGCCTCTAATGGAAAAAACTGAGACGGAAAGCGGGAGTGGGAGGCATGGGTCTCCCTGACCTCCAGATCTATTGTTGGGCGTTCCAACTTAAAAACAATACAATGCTTCTACAATGACCCAATGAATCTCTAATAGGGGTTATGTTTAAAACCATGCTGGTGGGCTTATCTGAGGAGGGCTTCTCTTATAAGTATAGGGCCCCAAATTTTGGGGAAAAGACTAAAATGCCTCCAGTTAGCGGCAAGAACATGGTACGAGATCAGATAGATTCTAGGGGTACCTTATTACAGCAAACTGTCTCCCATATGGGATTCTCCAGATACCCCGGAATGTTTATCAGATATTCTAGCAAAACCACTGAAACAGTCAAATGTTAAGCAGTGGGGTCAACTGGTAGACATTAGACAAAAATGAACTTGGAGCTACTGGCATGACAAAACAAAAGGGACAATATCTAGATTTAAAATGTACCAGATCAGTGCTTGCCTCAAGAGTCAAAATGGGCCATACAGTGACTCAAAACAAATGGAGCTGGAACTTCAGATCACAACGGCAAGGAAAAAAGAGTTGGCACTTTGGAATCAATTCCTCTTGGATTCAGAACTGGCGAAAATGAAATCATCACATAGTGTATGGGATGGATGCTTGCCGGAAGTGGAGCTGGCAGATTTATGGCAAGTATCTTGTGCTACACGGGGGCGCTAGGTGGCGTACTACCAAGATGGCCACACACCGGTGAGGCTCCAACCCAGCCGAGCCAATAATCATCCTTCATCCTCATCCTGAATGTCGAATGTAATCAGCTAACATCACCACAGAAAGCCTACATCACGCTGAACCTGAAGATACCTTTTTTTCGAGGCTCGGCTGACGAATAACCGCTGTGTTAGACGCGGTAATCGGCAGCGACCTGTGCAGCTTGGCGTGGAGGTGAGGACGTGGCTGTGCTCACTAGGCAAGAACGAGGCCGCCGGAGAGAGGCACAGGGTGGCCCAAGCTGCGGATCGTGGCAATACCGGCGGCGGCTGAGCGCCGATGTGAGAGAGGTGAGCGGCAACGCTAACAAGCTGAGGACCCCCCCCGGCGTGTGATCTGCTGCCTCGTCCGCAAACGCCGAGCGGGCAGAGCTCGGCGTTCGCGGACTGGGCGACGCAGCTGGAGGTTAAAGGAGCCCCACATTAACACTGCAGCTGTGAGCGCCTGATTAGCAGGACTACCTGGGGCATACAACCCCTCGCTCCACGATCGCTTTTGCATACCAGCTCTGGCAGGGGAGGGGAGCGGCCGGCATTTTGTTCTGCCAGCGTGGCTGAACCCGAGGATCAACACTCTGAACCCTGAGGCCGGTTTGCCCGCGGAAAGCGTCTGAACACTGCTGGATGCCCGTAACGTGCTGCTGCACTCCCCTGCGACCATTGTGAGCCATTAACACGCTTGGGCAGAGGTGGCTGCACCCCCGAATTCTGACGGCCATTTTGCGATGTGTGCTGGTGCCCTGGTGACGGCACCCGATGGCAGGAGACACTTACAAGTGAAAATCTTGGCGATTGGACAAACACCCTGAAAGCCTATGTTCCAGGGCTCCTCAATTGCTGGCGCCTGCTCCCTGGGCTGTTACATTACATTAGGGTGCCGCCTGGGTAACAGTTGCTGACACCCAGCTCTACTGACCTTTGGGACCGCGCCGAACACGCACCTGCACCTAACTGGGGGGGGGGGGGGGGGGAGGACGTATTGGGATGCATTTCGAGTGCCTCAGGTGAGGATATTGGGACGCAGGACCTACCGGGCTTCACTTCACTGAACCTTGAATAGACATAATTGCTGGAGGGCACACCGCAGAGCACTGCGCAAGACTGATTTACCAGACTCTTCTGTGGAGGCCTTGCCTGCGGTCGCTGTCTATCCTCCACTGGCTCGCAACATGGGGCGCACCGACGCCAAACAAACAAAGATTCGGTTTCAGACACGAAAAACGCCCAGGTCGCAATCTGCGGAACAAGCGGAGTCTGACGCTGCAAATGCACCGGAAGAAGATTGGAAAACGATACTGGGCACGGCACCCATACCCACAGACCACGCACGTAACCTAGGCTTCATCCTAGACTCCTCCCTCTCGATGACCAGACAAGTCAACGCCGTCTCATCCTCTTGCTTCAACGTACTTCGTATGCTCAAGAAAATCTTTCGTTGGATCCCCACCGAAACAAGAAAGACCGTCACCCCCGCACTGGTCACTAGCCGACTGGACTATGGAAACACCCTCTACGCCGGTACCACAGCCAAATTACAGAAAAAACTTCAACGCATCCAAAACGCATCAGCCAGACTCATATTGGACATCCCTCGCCAAGCTCACATCACCGGTCACCTGAAAGACCTCCACTGGCTTCCCGTCAACAAGAGAATAACATTCCGTCTCCTCACCCACGCACACAAGGCCCTTTACAAACTAGGACCCGAATGCCTCAACACACGACTGTCCTTCTACACACCCACCCGCCAACTAAGATCCTCCAATCAAGCTCTCGCAGCAGTCCCGCGCATCCATAGATCCACCATGGGAGGAAGATCCTTCTCCTACTTGGCGGCCAAGACCTGGAACTCTCTCCCCACTCACCTCCGCCTCACTCAGAACCACATCTCCTTCAGAAAGGAACTTAAAACCTGGCTTTTCGATAAATAATGCACCCTCTCCCCAAGCGCCTTGAGACCCTCTGGGTGAGTAGTGCGCTATACAAATCCCTGAACTTGAACTTGAACTTGCTTGGAATGAAGCAAAGTCTCACCTCGATAGACGCCAAAATGGACACGATGAACCTGAGAATGGAGGCTGTAGTCAATAAACTTGACCAACATGAGTCGCGGATTAAGGAAATGGAGACCAGAGTGTCGGACCTAGAGGATGGTGCTACCACTAACAAAAGTCAGGTCACCAAATGGATAAGCTGCTCCGGATCATCGCTGAAAAGAACGAGGATTTAGAGGCTCGCTCCAGAAGGAACAATGTGCGCATACTAGGCCTTGTGGAATCCACCAATGTGGGCCGATGGAGGATTTTATTGAGCAACTGGTAATAGATCTGTTTGGCAGAGACTCCTTTTCCACGCATCTCAAGGTGTAAAGAGCGCATAGATCACTGGCGGCCCGCCCTCCGGGGGCACCACCGCGACCGGTGATGGCCCGCTTCTTAAACTATCGAGACAGAGATGCGGTACTGTGCAGAGCTCGTGAAATGAAGCAGCTGCCTTACGAGAACACGACGCTGGCATTTGTCCTAGATTTTACCCAGTCGGTACAAGAGGCCAGACGAAAATTCTCGGCGGTCAAGAAAAAGCTCCAAACACAGGACATTCCCTATGCCATGTTATATCCGGCGAAATTGAAGATCACTCATCAGGGAAAACAACACTACTTCCAGAACCCACAACAGGTGGATGACTATCTTAAGAAACACCGCAAGGCTGCGACCAAAGGGTCAGGATCACGAGAACGCTCCAGATCTCACTCCCCACTATCAGACCCAGACTGATTCACTTCACTTCAGCAGGAACTTACATTGGCTCCCCTTGGCCCTCTGTTATTCATAGACTGGCTTATCATGTTGATGTATACCGTTATGCTCTGTATTGACACGTGATATGCTCGACGACTTGCTGTGCCGTGGGGGGGGGGGGGGATACCTCGAGAGATAAGTTGCTCATTATTCACCTGCTATTGATTTTTGGCGTAAGGCTGAGCATAATGTATCGAAAGTATAAAAGAAGACAAATAATATATGTGCTGCGACTAATGTCAAGGTAATGTCGTGGAATGTGCGTGGCTTGAATAATCAGAGGAAAAAAAGGCAGGTGCTGGGTTACCTAGATGGACACCACATTACAGTTGCATTATTGCAGGAAACACACTTGGGCCCTGAGCCGCACCAATGTTTGTCTACTGGTGGGCCTCACACGCTGCTTCTCATCATATTGGACCTATTCCCGTAGGGTCGCTATTTTGGTTAAGAAGGAGCTAGCATTTGTACCCGGCGGAGTGGAGACGGATGCAGGAGGGCGGCTTTGCCTTCTCTGGGGAAGACTCCACTCTTATGATGTAACATTTGCAAACTATTATGGTCCAAACACTGATGAACCCCAGGCTCTCCACCGATTATGGGACAAGATTCAAGAGCTAGGTACTACCTATGTGATATGGGGGGGAGACTTTAATACAGCATTGCAGCCCCGAATGGCCAGGTCCCGTGTGTTACCGTCACGCTACACAAACTCACGTCAGATACTGCAAGTTCTCATTGCTAACAATTCTATGATTGACTCCTGGAGGCACATGCACCCTACATCGATGGAAGGCACACACTATTCAGCTGTCCATACATCCTGGGCTAGACTTGACTGTGTTCTTATCAATGAGAATGCTAGGTTGGCTGGGGAGCGTGACACACCTTGCCCGCACATATTCCGACCACTCCCCTGTTGTGGTAGACATGAGAATCCCTCTTAAACTGTCCCCGTACGTTAACTGCCGTCTTAACCCTCTACACTTGCAGGACGTAGTATTTAAGGCAGAGGTGGAGCAGGATATACAAGCTTTTTTCGAACGCAATTTGGACTCCGTCCCCAGCATAACTGTAGTATGGGAGGCGTTCAAGGTTACAGTGAGGGGGTGGTGCATCTCCAAAGGGGTGGGGGATCCTTAAAACATTACGCACTGACCTTACAACATTAGAAAAGAAACTTAAGGCGTTGGAACACGAGCTTAGCACTAACGCTGATGATTACACGCTTCGAGCCAATATACGTACTGCACTGACGGAATGCGAAGAACTTGATGAAAGGGAGTGTAAACTGCGGGGTAGACCACACTTGGCAAGAATATATGGAGAAGGCGACAGACCGGGTAAAGCTCTTGCAGCCGCGACTCGGCCTCCTAGATTCTCCAGTTATGTGACAGAGATACATAACTCGCAGGGTATCATACACAGAAACCTCCCTGAGCAACTCACTGTGTTCAGAGATTTTTATAGAGACCTGTATTCTTCCAAGAGGGGCTCCTCGCTTGACCTGGCGGGCTACCTGGATGCCGCTGCATTGGCCTGGTTGGGAGATGTCCAACGGAAATTCCTTAGCCTAGATTTAGAATTAGATGAGATCACTGATGCTATTATGCAGATGAAGTCCGGATGGGCTCCCGGGTCTGATGGACTGCCGATAAAGTTTTACAAAACATATGCCTCAATTTTAGCCCCTATTCTGAAGGAAGTATTTTATTCAGCGCTGGAGGAGGGGTGCCTGCCCGTAACCATGCGGGAAACTTTGATCACCTCCTTTCTAAAACCAGGGAAACCCCCAATGCACTGTGACTCGTATTGACCCCTGTCGCTACTAAATTGTGATACCAAGATACTTGCAAAGGTCCTTGCGACCAGATTAAACTTATTGATGCAGCGACTTGTACTGCCAGACCAGGCGGGATTTATCCTGAATCGATCCACGTCGCACAATCTCAGGACCCTGGCTGCGGTTCTGCAGGATTTGACACCAATTGTTCAGCAGTTGCGGTATCCCTGGATGCTACCAAAGCCACTAGATGCTAAATTGCGTCAACATCATAAGGATAGGGCGCTGATATACCCCTTCAGGCAACTACTTATTTCAATATACGCAGACGACATGACGCTTTATGTAAAAAAAACGCAACCCGGTACTGCGTGAGATCACTAAATTTGGGGCCATATCAGAAATACCAATTAATTGGGCCAAGTCTGCGGTTTTTCCACTTACAGATAAGACCAAGCCTCATCAGTTAGATTACCCACTAGTTTGGAAATTAGAAGAGTTCAAGTACCTGGGCATCCATATTGTCAGAGACAGGGACGCGTTAATGAGAGTTAAATACGGTACCAGTATTGATAAGATTACTGATTCTATTACGAAGTGGCTGCGACTCCCCCTCTCCATGGCGGGAAGAATCTCACTGATCAAGATGGGGCTTCTACCAAAATTCATTAATATTCCATACCATCCCGGTCCCTTTTTCTTTACCACACTTAATTCCCAACACATTAGGAATTATATCGGAGGAAAGCAGGCGCATCTTAATCTGCCTACTATGATGTTGCCCTACCATCAGGGAGGGTACGATGTGCCTAATTTTGAATATTATTATTACTGGGCGCAGGCACACTTTGTGACGTATTGGTTCCGCCCGCCGCCCTTTATGCCCCAACTTGGCGGTTGGGGATGGCTACATGGCCCTGACACCACCTGCGGCTTACGTTTTCACTGCAGTGAGAGAGGGATCCGTCCATGGTAGACTGTACCGTTCTTGCATGGCACAAAATAGCCCGTAAACTAGAGTCCCAGATGCTATACACTCCCAAGATGACCTTGCTGCGTAATCCCCTGTTGCAGGTTGGGTGTGAGGGCATCTGCCGAAAGATGCTTGCAGACCTTAATTACTCTACTTGTGGAGACCTCTACATAGGAGGGGAATTTCGTACTAAAGAGCAGTTTTTCACTACACGCCCACCAACCATATTGGATACATTTCTGTACACCCGGCTCCGATAGAGTGTGAGGGCTGCCACCCCTGCATTTCCCGAGGAACCACCTATATTGGAGCCTCTACATGCTTTCTTGCAGGCAAGCCTCACTAAACATGCCATCTCTCTTCTGTATAAACACACACAAGCTGCAGCCCCATCTCGCCCTATCAGAGCCAGGAAAGAATGGGATAAAGACCTAGACACTCCACTGACAGATGACCAATGGGAACGCAGCTGCGGTCAGACAGTACCTATCACGGGGAATAGCAGATTGCGACTTACCCATTTAAAATTTTTACATAGACTGTACCACACCCCGGCCAGACTCCACAGATTCCACCTCAGGGATTATGATAGGTGCGCTCGATGTGGCGGGGAGGGTGCGGATTTCCTGCATCTGGCGTGGAGTTGCCCCCTAGTGGCGACATATTGGACCCAGGTGTTTGGTGGCCTCTCGGACATGTTGGGGATACAGCTGACGCCATGTATACTGGTAGCACTGTTGGGTTTGTCTCACGACATCAACACACCCCACACAAAAATTCTTGCTATGGGGCTACTCCTGGCAAAGCGGCATGTAGCATGCCAATGGGGGAGAGGACGCGCACCCAAATTCAAATGCTGGATACACACAATGTCTACTAAGAAAATATGAGTTACTATGCAGAGCTATTGCCCACTGCATCACGCCCGAAAGACATTTGAGGCCCGCTCACCTCCTCCTACTTGCTTGCGCAGGAAGCGGAGCACGAGAGAAAGGCAGAAATTGCAGATTTGGAGGCTGGAGATGAGTCTGGGCCGTTAGTGTCACATCGGCCGCATAGATGAGACTGGCTAGATAAGAATAGTATAATGTTAATGTCAGGGGGGGAAATTGACGTTGTTCTGCAATGTTGATTTATGATGCCTTACTGGTAAGGACGTAAGGAGGGGCTGAAGAGGGAATTTATGAGGTTTATGTGCTCCTGTAACCTGGATTATCTGACCTTTGTATGGCGCACTGATGTTAATTGTCTGCACTACACGACTAAATGATTTGTCTATTATGGAATGGACAGAGATGCTAGAATGCTTGCCAACGTCAAGAACACTCGAGGGGGGGGGGGGGACAGTTGATGTTTTGGGCAGATTGATGCGGGAAGGTGCCAACCTCTTTAGACTATGCTTACTTCACGAATTGCTGATCTATTATTGCACTGATGTACTGCACAATTTTTCAATAAAGGTTTTTTGAAATTAAAAAAATATATATCTTGTGTTCCACTTTGTTTGGTGGTTAAACCTGCTGCTTTAAAGAAAAATCAATTTTTTACTTTGTCCTTTTACTAGGTGCAGTAGGAAGAATTAAAACATTTTTGTGAGCCTTCTGTTACAAGGATATGCTATTTAGAGGTTTCTGAAACTTTAGAAATGTGGCATTTTTATTGAAGAAAGGTTGACTGTTTAACATTCTGTATTTTATGTAGGTTGAAATCAGTGTGTGTTCTTGAATTGTATCCATACATCTTTAATTGTTTTAAGGCTTTTTCCTCTCCCTAATAAGATTTTTGTTCCTTAATTAGTTTCTAGTGCCGTTTTGTAATGTAGGTATTTAATTTGTGTGTAGCTGATTAACAGTTTGCAAGGAGTCAATAAGCAATACTTGTTGTGTATACAAATGTAAGTTATCACCCAATATATATTTTTCTTATTTAGGACATAGATGTCAATGACATAATTGGAATGGAAGTTACCAAGGAATTTTTAATTAATAGTGAAGAGACGAAGTTGGTAAGTAGAGTATCATGTTTTGTATTATCATTTGTGCTTGTCCGTTTCCCTTTCTGTATGTGTTTGTATTTAGACATTTCTTAGGTTTGTGTTTGGTGGAGGAGTGCTATAGTGGGGTGTCAAATCCAGATGAAGGTCTTACTTGAACTTGTACCTTGCTTTGGACTATGAACATTCCATTGGAGCACTCTCACTTGTTTGGAAGTAAAAAGACCATTAATTTAGATAATTCGAGGCTCTGTGTTTAGGACTGCCAGGCAGTGTTGTACTGCTGTTATTCTAAACCAGGGATACACAACTCTCAGCCCGTTGGGGTGGATCCCTTCTGTTATACCAGTTTTTCCAGACTGATATGTTGTCAAAATATAAACGTAAAACATTGAGGGGCATACCATTCAAGTAAGTTAAAAAACATTATTGCTCTTCCTTTAAATGAAAAATATTCCCGCCAATACGTGTTTCGCAAAATACCCGCATCTTCAGGGCCTTATGTTTAGATCAATAACAGATTTCATTTTTGCATGACGGCTGTCCCTTAATCCTTCTGTTCTTCCTTGAACCTTAATACTTTGGGAACAGTGTCCTTAATACAAATCCTTTCTTGACTTTGTGCCTCCTGCGAACACCAGCATATCACAAGCCGCTAAGCCAGGAATAAGAGCTTTTTTTTCAAAAGGACAGTCTTCCGAAAGTATTAAGGATTTTTAGAATACCTTAGGATTAAGGGAAAATCCTCTTGCAAAAATGAAAAACACTATTGATATAAATGTTTGGCCCTGAAGAAGTGAGTATTCTGTTGGCTGGAATATTGTTCATTAACAGGAAGACTATTAAGCACTCATCAGGCTGACCCAAGATGTGATCAACACTATCTCAAAGTGGTGGGTGACAGAATGTAGGTAGCACTCAGAAAGTCAATATACCTATTCGTTTTTTCCTAATTCCCTTCAAAGCATACAAATTCCATTCTAACTCGTATACATTAAACATTTTCCTTCTCCAAAATTCAAACGATGGTGCTTCAGATTGTAACCATTCAGTGGCTATACATAATCTAGCGATTGACATAGCCATAAACAAAAAGTTCTTATATTTACAAAGATTCTGGTTATCGTTGACAATTTTACCTCCCCCCCCCATCAACATAAGTGCAGGGGATATTTTAAGCGGATAATGGATAATCATAGATAAAAAAAATCCACATTTGATATGAAGGATGATAGTTTTGCAGCGTGAATCTTTCTGGATTCACTATGCTTTGCATATTCCGCAATCTGGTGGTTGGGTCCGGAATCGTAGTCTTTTTTTCTCTTTTTTTTTTTTTTTTTGTCGTAGCCCAGGTGGGCGTCGACGTCCCACCATTTGGTGTCCTTTCGGTGACGTCGGCGTGCTTCCCGCGGAAGCTACCACCCTTGGGCGCCATCTTCAGATTCTTTTTTCCGCCGTTGGGTCTGGATCGTCGCGTGAAGCTCCAGAAGTTTTGGAGGAGGAAAGAAGAAAATACAGCAGAAATTCACAGGTGAAGACCTAAGAACATCGACGGAAGAGGACCTTTAGTGAGGAGACGACGAAGAAAGGAGAGAACTTCGAAATCTTCGACCTCCTTGAAGGAATGCGCACACAGGGGGCCCCCTGAGCGCAGGGATGTACAAGACGCCGTTTAAATTCTGCAAGAACTGCCACCACAAGTTCGCACAGAAGGACCAGCACCCAGTCTGCAACCTCTGCCTGCCAATCGACCACGAGAGCAGAGACTGCAACGCCTGCTCCGTCTTCAAGCCGAAGACGCTCCGAATTCGAGAAGGACAGAGGACGGCTCACCACACGATGCAGGGCAAGGGCCAAGCCCCGACGCTCTATGAACTTGGCCTCTCCACCGACGATGAGGACAACATCGCCGAAGGACCAGATGACTTCACGGTCGCTGAGACCGATAAGAGTACGCCTGAGAAGGTAGGAGAGTCTACGACCCCGAAAACGCCCACAGGGCCTCGAAAACCTGAGGCAGACTCTCGAAAGTCAGAGCACAGAGCCTCGAAAGGAGCGCCGAGCAAATCGACGACCGAAGCTGCATCCTCCGAAAAAGAGCCCAGCGGATCCTCCGAGAAGGACTCCCGGAGGCAGAAGACCAGCGAAAAGCAAAGGTCATCGAAGCAAGCCCCCGAAAAAGGGCCTTCGACTTCGACGTCGAAAGAAAAAGAGCCGAAGAAAGCTTCGACGTCCACGACGAAAAGGGCGGCCGAAACACTCGACGACGATCAGGCCGCAGAAATGCAGAGAAAAAAGAGAAGGCTTGAGACCGAAATGGAGAACATCCTTCAGAGAAAGAAGGACTTCGACGAAAAAATGAAAAGTTACAAGATTCCCCCGAAGCCGGCACCGACCGTCGCTGAGGTACAGGAGATCGAAGAGTTCGACATCGAAGAGCCGCCGAAAACTCCGGAACCTTCGGAGCACGAAGAGGAGGAGGACCTCTACTACACAGAGGGGGTTTACGGGGAACAGCAGTCAAGCTACGGTTCAGGTTCCTCGACGGCCCAAGACCAGGAATGGCAGGACATCGAGGCCGAAAACCCAGAGGAGGCGGTAGAAACATACCCCTCGAGGCCTTCGCCACCGGATGACATTGGGGCATACAATGAGGTGGTAAGAAAGGCGGCAACAGCTTATGGAATTAAGCTGGAAGAGAAGCCAAAAGCAGACTTCCTGCTCGAGACACTGCTCCCCATACAGACAAGGAGCCAGTTCCTGCCCATGCTCAAGAGTATCACGGCCCAGGGAAAGGAGGCCTTCAAGGACCCGGCTACATGCAGATCTGTAACGCCGAGGACCGAGAAGAAGTACAAATTCTCCTCCGAAGACCCAGCTTACATCAAGGGTTCTGTCACAGCGGATTCTATCATCGCTGCAACGGCAAGGAAAAGGGCAAACGTCCCAACAACGTCCGGACCCCCACCTGACAAAGAAAGCAGGAGAATGGACCTAACGGGCAGGAAGATTGAGAGGAACGCTGCAACGCACTGGTGGATGGCGAATTCCAACGCCCTCCTGAATAGGCATCAATACCAGCACTGGGAGGAGATGGGACAGTTGCTCAAACACCTCCCGGAACAATACCGTGACAGAGGAGCACACCTGGTAGAGGAAGGAAGAGCATCGCCAACTCATGCCTGAAGACAGCCTTGGACGGGGCAGAAACATCCAGCAGACTGATGGCTATAGGCATCACTGAAAGAAGGCAAGCATGGCTCAGGATCTCAGGATTCAAGGCTGAAGTCCAGAACAACATCCTGAACACACCCTTCAGCGGTGAAACATTGTTCGGAGCCCCAGTTGATGATAAGCTCACCCAACTGAAGAAGGACAACGAGACGGCAAGGTCCATGGGAGCCCTGCAGTTCAGAGGGATGAGAAGGGGCACTCCGTCGCGGAGGCCGAACGGCAGAGGTGGAAGCCAACGAGGAGATTCTCACCAGAGTTTCCACCAGGGGCAACAGAGTGACAGCCAAGGCCACCAGGGGCAGCAGAGGCAAAACTGGAACTACCAAGGCAGGGGCCAGTCCTTTCGATCGAGAGGAAATGGACGGGGCCAGAGAAGAAGAGGCGGCGAACAGCCCCCCTCTAAGTGACTTCACGCGAGAGAAGGTGCTCTACCACCCACACCCTCCGGGGGAGGAGCACGGGAAAACAAAGAGGAGAGGGCTACACGGACAAGACACAAAGGAACATGCAACTCCGGTAGGAGGAAGATTGAGATTTTTTTCTCCAGGAGTGGAGAAAAATAACAACAGACAAGTGGATACTCAATATTATGCAGTTCGGGTACTGCATAGAGTTAGAAAAAAGGCCACCAAACAGAAAACCAAAGAAAAAACAGCACTCAGGAAGAGAGCTGCAACTACTGCAAGAGGAAGCCCAAGAACTCCTCCTCAAAGCGGCCATAGACCCTTCAAAGAACGGAACATGGGAGTGTACTCAAACTACTTCCTAGTGCCAAAGGTGGACGAAAGCCTAAGACCCATCCTGGATCTACGGTTCCTGAACAAATACGTCAAAACTCAAAAATTCAAAATGACGTCCCTACAAAAGGTCATTCCTCAGATAAAAGCAGGGGACTTCTTGTCTACAATAGACCTCAAAGATGCATACCTGCACATCCCCATGAACAAGCAGCACAAGTACATGCTAAGGTTCACTGTAAACAAGGATCACTACCAATTCACGACCCTAGCTTTCGGCCTAAAGTCCGCACCAAGGGTGTTCACCAAATGCCTTGCGGCAGTGGCCGCACACCTAAGGAGAAAGGGGATACACGTGTACCCCTACCTCGACGACTGGCTGGTGAAGGCAAACTGCCACAGGACATGCAAAGAGCATGCAGAACAGGTGACAGGAACGCTAGCAAACCTGGGTTTCTCCATACACTGGGGCAAAAGCTCGATGGAACCAGAGCAGGTGAAGATCTTCCTGGGAGCCCAGATCGACACCATACAATGCAGAGTCTTACCGAGCGAAAAGAGAACGCTCAGCCTACTGAGGGAGAAATGTCACTACCAGAAGGGGCGATCTCTGACAGTGAGGACTGTGAGCAAGATCTTGGGGATGATGGCATCATGCATCCATCTGGTCCCCAATGCACGACTACAAATGAGACCACTCCAAGAGTGGCTGCAACAACAATGGTCACAAGCTACAGGAAGTTGGGAGGATCTAGTGGTTGTAACGCACAGGGTGCAGGAAGAGATAAGGTGGTGGACCAAGGAGAGAATAACAGAAGGGAAACCTCTAACACCACCGGACCCAACAGTGACCATCACCACAGACGCATCCCAGAAGGGGTGGGGCGCACACATGAACAGGCTCAGAGTGAGGGGTCTGTGGAGCCCTACAGATACAGTCAGGCACATCAACTACCTGGAACTGAAAACTGTGTTGCTAGCCCTCAAGGCCTTTCAGAAACACCTACACGACCGGAAGGTGCTAATACAAACAGACAACACCACAACAATGTTTTACATAAACAAACAGGGGGGAACGCAATCGTTCCCGCTGTCAAACTTGGCACAAGAGATCTGGAAATGGGCCATACCACTAAAAATAGACCTGCTAGCCATACACCTGCCAGGGAAGGACAATGTGGAAGCGGATTGGCTCAGCAGGCAGACTTCAGCATCCCACGAGTGGGAACTCAACAGTCAGGAAACAGAGAGTCTATTCAGGAAGTGGGGCACCCCAACAATAGACCTATTTGCAACACACCGGAATGCAAAATGCCAATACTTTGCATCCAGGCAACCAGAGGCACGGTCTCAGGGGAATGCCCTATGGATAAGCTGGTCAAAAACATTTGCCTACGCTTTTCCCCCGATACCACTGATCCCCAGGGTGCTCAACAAATGCATGAAGAGCAACATGACGCTCATCCTTGTGGCACCACAATGGGCCAGACAGACGTGGTATTCTCAGATAATGGAGATGGCGCAGGGGCCTCCCCACAAGTTCTCAAAAAGAAGAGACCTACTCTCCATGGAAAACGGAGGAATCCTACACCCAGAGCCAGAGAGCCTCAACCTCTCAGCCTGGCTCCTGAGGACTTAGAATTTGCACACCTGAAACTACCAGAGAGCACCCTGCGGGTGCTGCGAGAGGCAAGAAGGCCCAGCACACGCAAGTGCTATGGGGAAAAGTGGAAAAGATTCACTCAATGGTGTTGCAAGAAACAACTCCAAAGGAGACTGACCAAGGAGTCCACGGTGCTAAGGTACCTCACACACCTAATCAAGGCAAAGCTAAGCTCATCCTCGCTGAGAGTGCACCTAGCAGCGATTGTGGCATACACAAGAGGAGAAACAGGGAGAAGCTTCTTCACATCTCAAGTCGTGAAAAGATTCCTGGAAGGGGCTAAAAGAATAGCGCCGCCAAAGAGAATGCCGCCACCGGCCTGGAACTTAAACATGGTACTGACGGAGCTCATGAAAGCACCCTTCGAACCCATCCACAAAGCATCACTGCAAATGTTAACAATGAAGACGGCCTTCCTGGTGGCGATCACCTCACTACGAAGGGTGAGCGAACTGCAGGCACTCACACTGCAGGAACCCTACATCCAGATACACAGTGACAGGGTCGTGATGAGAACTGACCCACACTTCATGCCAAAGGTGGTGTCAAGGTTCCACATGAATCAGAGTATTCAGATCCCTAGCTTCTTCCAAAACCCCACTACAAGCGCTGAGAGGTCGCTCCACACCCTAGACGCAAGAAGGGCTGTGATGCACTACATTGAAAGAACGAAGGACCACAGGAAGACGAAACAGTTCTTCGTGTCCTTCGCTAACAGTTACATGGGCAAACCAGTTACGAAAAACATCATAGCCCGATGGATCGCACAGACAATTCAGTTCTGCCACAAGCAAGCTGGCCAGGAGCTAACAGGAGGGGCACGAGCCCACTCCACCAGGAAGAAAGGAGCAACAAGTGCCTTCCTGGCCAACACACCGATTCAGGATATATGCCTGGCGGCAACATGGGCTTCAGTACACACTTTCACGAAGCACTACTGCGTGGATGTACAGATGAACAAGGAAGCACAAGTGGGACAAAAAGTGCTTCAACATATTTTTAGCAACCAACGCTCATCTTCCACCCAACCGCCACAAAAGTAACGAAAACCGCTACAAAATCTATGCACAGCATAGTGAATCCAGAAAGATTCACGCTGCAAAACGAATAGTTTCTTACCTGTCGGTGTCGTTTTGCAGCTTGAAGATCTTTCTGGATTCACTAGCGAACCCACCCGCCTCCGCCAGAAAGATGAGGCTGGAAAAGAGGGTGGAAAAAACATGGAAAAGAAAGCAAGTTGGGAGAGGAGGAGCCTAGCTCGCGGCCGTAATGGTCGCCCTTTAGCTCGGCTCCCGCAGCCCTCCGTCCTGATTGCCTATCCTGTCTTCCATCCTGTCCGGGGACGACACATTTTTGGCGCATTGGAAACATAACGGCTTGTTTGTACTTACCATCCGACCCCGGGGTCTCGGTGTGCAGTGGCTCCGGAGTTGTGGCCTCTGAGAGATCGGGGCCTCTGCGAGACTTGGACCGGGACCTGGCCGGTGGGATCCGACGGCTCTCGGCCCCGGCCGAGAGCGAGAACCAGTGTTGGGAGCCGATGTGCGAAGATCCCGGCGATCCTGACCCGGGCCTGCCCTGGTGGCCGCGTGGCCGACGTGGGTGAGAGGGCCGGGGACCTGAGTCTGTGAGGGGGTCTCTCCCCGCCGCTGCTTTGTCCGGCGGCCCTGGTCCTCGGGGCCCGGACTCCGCTTGATTGGGGCACCGGTGTTGGTGCTGGCGGAGACCCGTCTCGGGCGGACATTCATTTGGCATCGAGGCCGCCCCTGCTGGGGCCCCCGGAGCTTGTAAAGTCCTACATTTGAGAACTGTTTTTTCCGGGGGTCTTGGTGAGCGGCGATTGGGCTGATTCACGAAATGGCGGCCGACCCTCTGCAACGAGAATCATCCTGTGGCGGCGGGCCCGTGTTGCCTATTGGTGTGGGGAGCGGATCTGGTGGACGTGAGCCGACGGTCAGAGATATCCTGGAAGCCCTGAGATCCCTACACGCTTCCCTGGCCCTGGGCGTCTCGGTGGATGCCCCACGATCTGCCGCCATTTTGGGCGGCCATTTCTTCTTGTCGCCTTCTTGTTTCGAAGACTTCATTGCCTCGCCCCCCTCGATTGACTTGAGTGTCTCCGCCACTGATCGAAGATCGTCTAGTGTGTTGGTCACTTTGGGGCGCCCTGCTTTTCAGGGTTCGGACCCCGGGGACTTGGATGCTGTGCTGCGACCCTGTTCGACATTGTTGCCTGAAACTATTGGTGGACTGCCGACTGTGCCTGCTTCGATGACTTTGCCTGTGTCTATATTTGGGGCCACCTCGCCTGCTCCAGTGGCGCAACTGAACTCCTGTTTTTCATTGCTCGTGCTGCGATATTTGATGCATCGATACTTTCTGTTTGAACTATTGCTCCATTGTGGATCTATCTATCCCCCACGTAACTTTGCGAGTCACCTTTCCACTCGATTACATGCTGATTTAGTACTTAGTATGTGGTTTTACATTGCCGTGTGGTGGGTGGGGTTTGTCGCTCGAAAGGGTTGGGGGTGAAATGTACGACTTCCGTTTGATTCCCGGTATACAATTTCGTAGCATGATTGTTTTTAATCGTTGAAAGATGGAAGGTCCCTTTCTCCTAATGTTTTGTGGCACGTGATGGGGTGTCGTCCTGGTCTGTTTTTGATTGTGCTTGTTTGGTTGGGCGGAGGGCTGCGGCCGCCCGTTCGGATTATGGTAATTCTGCTCCTCCCTCCTGTCTTCTTTTCTTCGCTTTTGTTGCCTTTTTGTCTCTTTCTTCTCTCTTACTTCTCGCTATATTTCGGGTTCTGGTTTAGGGCGACAGGCACGCTGTTTGAAGGGTGGGCCATAGCCTTCTACAGGGGTGCAGGGTGGGACGGGTGGGTTGGGTTCTATTTTTTGTTTGTCTTCTGGTTCTATGGCCCTTTTGTATACTTTTTCGTGAGGCCGCGTCTGTCCCGACCTCCTGTGGTGTGTTTCGGGTGAGGGGTGTGGCGTCGTTCATCCTCCTGCTATGCCTCGGCTGTCTTTCTCCCCGATTGCCATACCCCCACTTGGGCCGCTACTCCTTTTGTCTCCTGTCTTCCCGCCACGGGGGGCCTGTGTCGGCGTGTCTTCTTCTTTCGTTTTTTCTTAAGTTTCTTATTTTCCTCTTCTTGTTTTATTTTGTCTTCCCTCCATTTTCCTCTCCCTTCCTCTTCCCCTTCCCCACTTCGCTCCCCCCCCCCTTTTTTTTTTTCCTTCCTGTGTCCCAGAGGTTCTTATGACGGGCTGGTTTTGATGCATTGTTTTTCCGATCCCGCTGTTCTGGCTTGGTAGTGTCTTGGGTGGCGGGCATGTTACGATGATAATGCTCGGGGGCTGATTGTGTCTCACGTATCCTGATTTTCTTGAATGCATTGTATTGTCCCCCCGATATTTTGCCCCCATGCCCCCTTATTAATGTTGAGATTGGTTTGGGTTATCGGATGCCTCCGTATTGGAAGTGAGCCTGTCATATGTCTTCTCCCCATATTATAAAATTAAGCCTTATTTAAAAAAAAAAAAAAAAAAGAAAGCAAGTTGGAACAATTACAAAATACGTGGAAACACTAACGTTGAAAAAACGATTAACATGCATAGCCATGGATTCACTACAAAGACAAACAAGGAAAAGAGACAGAAAAAAGAATCCGAAGATGGCGCCCAAGGGTGGTAGCTTCCGCCAGAAGCACGCCGACGTCACCGAAAGGACACCAAATGGTGGGACGTCGACGCCCACCTGGGCTACGACAAAAAAAAAAAAAGAGAGAGAAAAGACTACGATTCCGGACCCAACCACCAGATTGCGGAATATGCACAGCATAGTGAATCCAGAAAGATCTTCAAGCTGCAAAACTACACCGACCGGTAAGAAACTATTCGTTTCAAGCATTTATAAAAAAACATGTATGTCATCTGCATCTACCCCCCCACATCGAAAGCATTTTCCATCATACTTAGGCCCCCATGATGCCATACGTTTAGGAGTATAGTATAATCTGAAAATTGTCTTATATATTTGAGTTTTCAAGTTAGCAGACATACATATATCCTTTGCCATCATGTTATAATCCACAACATTTAAATCAGTTTCCTCTAGTTGATTCTGCCAGTAAACATTATATTTATTCAAATCATCAGTCTTGTAGTTCATCAGCAATCGATAAAGCGTACCAATCTTTTTTTTTTTATTGAACAGCCTCTATTAACTTATTAGGACTGAGTCTATTTAACTTCTTTAAACAGAAATCTCTGATTTGGAGATATTTAAAAAACGAAAGCTGAGATATGTGGAATTTGCTGAATATATTAGAGAAAGAGTTAAAATTTCCTTCAGTATCATATAAATCTACGATTTTACTTATACCTTTCCTGTCCCATTCCTTTATTACGTTATCCCAAAATGTTGATGGTAATAATTTATCCGCAGAAAAGGGAGTATAATATGATTCTTTCTAACTTCAGTATCCTAGCAACCCTTCTCCATACTTTAAATCCAGATATAAGCACCTTGAATCGAGTGTGTTTGTAATAATGCCCCTCCAGTTCTTTTAACAAACATCCCTTTGCGTGTTCCCCTAAAAGTAAATAAAATATCGATGGGGATTCTGCCGGATCCTCAATTTGTTCTCCCGTCAGCAAAATTCTCATTCTCTGTAAAAAGCAAACATAATAATAGAACACAAAATCCGGAATCCCACGCCCTCCTCTCTCTATGGGCAGAATTAACCATTTCATTGCTCGTCTTGTTTTACCCGGTGCCCAAAAGAATTTCGTACATAGACTTTGTAATTTATATATGTGGCTTAAGGGTATCTCCAAAGGAATACTGCGATAAAGATATAAAATTTTTGCTAATACATTCATCTTAATGATGTTGCCTCTCCCTATAATGGATAATTGAAGTCTCTCCCACCTATCTAAAGATTGCTTAATTTGTAGCATTGTTTTATCCCAGTTGACCTTGACTATCTCTTGTGTATGGGATTTTATTATTATACCTAAGTATGTCACTTCATGGGTGATCCTGTGATCGTTAAACTGGACAGAATCCAAACAGAGCACCTGTGTTTTCCCCGCATTTAATTTATAACCGGAGCTATTTCCGAAATCAACTGCCAATCGTTCAATCTCTATAAAAGCGAGTCTTGGGTCTGTGGTGGTAATGGCGATGTCGTCCGCATATGCAAATACTGAGTGGCGTATGGATGAAACTGTGAAAGGTTTAATATGTATTGATTGTGGTAGTTTTAATAAGAGTGGATTAATAAATAACGCAAAAAGAAGTGGGGAGCAAGGGCACCCCTGACGAGTACCTCTTGTAATGTTTATCTTTTCCGAATTTCTACCAATAGCTACGACTCTTGCGTTAGGTGAGTGATATAGTATTTTTATTGCTTTCAAAAAGTGTTTGCCAAATCCCATTCTTTGCATCACTGCCCATAAGTATGCCCACTCTACTCGGTCAAACGCTTTCTCAGCGTCTAATAATATCAGCGCTAGGTCTCTTTTCTCGGTTTCTGCAATGTCGATCAAATTTATCACTTTATTAATATGGGATATAGTCCCTCTGTTAGATATAAACCCATGCTGGCTCAATGATACTAGTGGTGTTATAACCTTAGAGATTCGGTTTGCTAACATCTTTGAATAGATTTTACTGTCACAATTTAACAGCGATATAGGTCTATACGAGGCCGGCTGATCCGGTGGCTTCCCTTTTTTGGGAAATATTGCAATTAAAGCATCCTCCCAAGACTGTGGAGCTCTCCCTAATTGTGCCGTTCTAAAAATCTCTAACATAAAGTATTTTAAGGGCTCAAAAAAACATTTATATACTTCCCCTGGAATATAGTCGGGTCCGGCAGCTTTCCCATTCGGTATATTTTTTACCACTTTTTCCAATTCCTCCATCGAAAAAGGTTGGTCTAGAAATTCCTTCTCAACATCAGTTAGTTTATTAACTATAGCCTCATGCAGAAAAGTTTCAGAAGGGGGGTTAGATTGACTTGTATATAGTTCAGTATAGAATTGGTGTAGTATTTCCAAAATTTTCTCTGGGTTTTCAGTTATTACCCCATTTTTATCTTGCATTTTCCTGATTTGACGAGCGGAATCCTTCATTTTTAATTTTAAAGCCAGTGCCCTTCCTATAGATTCTCCATATTCATGAATATGTCTTCTATATGTTAGGTATTTCTTAGCTATTTCCTCACACCAAACTCCTGTAATGTTAGCACAACATTTTGCTATAATCCCTTCACTTTCCTGAATTTTAGTCACATTATCTCTCTTCTCTATTTCTTTTATCAAGTTTTCTTCCGCTGTACTCAGTTGATCATACATTTCCTGCATCTTCCCCTTTTGTATATTTTGATTATAAAGTCCAAAGCTTACCGCCTCTCCTCTGAAGCCTGCTTTCCAAGTATCCCATATTATTTCAATTTTTGTAGAGCCAATATTATTCTGTAAAAACTCTACTGTCCATTTATTAATATGTTCTCTATATTGTGCATCCAAGCATAATTTTCTATCAAACGAGAAGCTCCACTTTGGTCGTATTTCCCCCGTTTTAGCAATCTTAATTATTAATGGAGAATGATCCGATGTTACTCTGGGGTATAGTTGAATCTTGGTAAATGAATGAATACTAACTGAAGTGACGAAATAATCAAGACGGACAAACTTTCTATGTGGTGAAGAATAATAAGTATACCCGGGTGATGTTGGATAATTTTTACTCCAAATGTCAACCAGCGCATGATCTTTAACTAGGTTATATAATGCTTTAAATACCCTGGGTTTACGCCCTTTATAATTCTCCGGGCCCGACTCTAATTCTCCCTCTGCTAAATTAATGTTTAAATCACCACATATCACTAAGGGAGAGCCCCAGTTTGCCAACTCAGAGTTTAAATATTTAAATACTTCCTCCTCATCTAAGTTAGATCCGTATATAGAACATATCGTAATCAGTGTACCTCCTAAATTTAATGTTGCTATCACCCATCTACCCCATTTATCAGATAAACTACGTACAAGTAAACCAAGATTCGGTTTTATCAGCATCATAACCCCTCTTGTCAATCCTGTTTGTTTAGACGCCACTAAAAGTTTATATCCTAGCTCAGTAACTAACCCCCTTTTCTCCCAGGGAAGATGAGTCTCCTGCGGCCTACCCACCTTATCCGGGTCCGTCTGCAGCTCCTGCCCAGGTGCAAGATGTTCTCACAGCCATCGAGCACCTTTTCAGGCCTCGGGCTGCTGCAGGCTCCCCTTCGGGCCCTTCGGGCCCCGCGGTCCCTGTTGATGGTCCTCCCTTGCCGCCGGCTCCGCTGCTGACGCCCCGGCTCTGCAGGGGCCTCCGCCGGCGGCTCCTCTCCCGGTGGCTCCTCTCCCGGTGCCGCAGTGGGTTCCGTTCGTTCCACCACTGCCCTTGCCCGGGTTCACGGACAATTTTGCTCCTGGTTGGGACCCTAATTGGGAGGCGGACCGGCGCCGTTCGACCATTTATATTCCCCTGTCCCTCTCCCACCGCCGCAGTCTGTTCCATGGGCAGTGGAGGAAGGGGACTACTGTTAAGGGTCTGAGGACCCTGAAGCACGGCAGTGCGGGTCGAAACAGGAATGGCCAGAAGAGTTGGAGGATGCAGGTGGCCTTGACCTCTCCTCTGAGCCTGGTTTTCTCTCTCCTCCTGCAGTAGCTATGAAGGAGGGCGCCACGTACACTGTGGTGCTCCATAGAGCAGCTGAGGCCCTTGACCTTGACCTGCCTACAGTGACCCTCAAAGCTAATCTACTCACTGAAGTACTTCAGCCAGCGCCCCTGCTACCATTCAATGTTACCTGACGTATTAATGGGCACCTGGTCTAGACTAGCCACTGGGGTTCCCGTAGATAAAACATTGCCAGGCGTCATCGCCCGGCCGACCCTGCTTTTTTTGGCAACCCACCCAACTCCGGAGAGCTTGGTCATCCAGGCCTCCACTTCCCAAAGCACATTCACTACCACTCCGCTGGATAAGGAATCCAAGAAGCTGGAACAGTTCGGCAAGAAACTGTTTTCATCTGCCAGCTTAGGGCTGCGGTTGGTGAACACCGCAAGCCTCTTGGGCCGCTACTCCCATGCTGTGTGTGACACATTTGCGCAGGTGCTGCCTCAGTGTCCGGAGGAGGTTCGGACAGTGCTTTCCCGAGCTGTTGCTGAGGGGAAATATGCAGCAAAGTTCGCTATCCAGTGTGGACACCGCAGACTCACTGGGTAGGGTGGTTTCCACGACAGTGGCCCTCCGTCGCTACACCGGGTTGCAGTCCACTGGGTTTTCAGGGAATGTTCAAAGTTCTCTTATGGACATGCCCTTTGATGGTACTCGCCTGTTTGGCGATAAAGCAGATAGTGCGCTGGAGCTTTTAAAGGACTCCCGGGCTACGGCCAAGTTCTTGGGTCTCTCCACCTCAGCGAGGCTGCAGACGTGGTTCCCGCTGCGGTGGGACAGGGGGGCCAGTGTGCGGGTCAGTCCACCTCCGCTCCCGCAGCATCCACCTCTAAACCTTCCTAGTCCGAGCTTTGGGGCACACCCCACGCCGTGGGCGGCAGGATTCGCCATCACCTCCCCCACTGGCGTTCCTTAGGCTCGGACCGGTGGATGCTGCGAATCATCCGAAGGGGATACTCCCTCCCCTTCGAGACTACCCCTCCAGCCATGCCACCTCAGTTCCACCGCATGTCAGGGGAACATTTTGCGCTTCTCCAGCTGGAAGTCATGGCCTCTAAGCCAAGGGGGCCATCAAGCGCGTTCCTTGGCCAGCAATAGGACATGGTTGATATTCCCACAACTTTCTGGTCACCAAGAAGGAGAAAGGGGTCCTGCACCCCATCTTGGACCTCAGGAACGTCAACCATTTCTTCCTGAAGGAGAAGCTCAAAATGTTGACTCTGGCTTTTCATATCCCCGTTGGGTCGGCCCTCTGGTGTTACCTGCGTTCACGGTAGGCCAAGAGCAGTTTGTTTGCCGTGCACCCCTTCGGCCTTACCAGTGCCCCTCGGGTGTTCACGAAAGTGATGGCGGTGGTCGCAGTTCATCTGCGCAGATCAGGGGTTCCAGTCTTCCTTTATCTTGATGACTGGTTGTTGAAGGTGGGCTCGCCCTAGGCAGTCCTCTCCCACCTCCAGATTACGGCCGACCTCCTGCATGTGCTGGGATTCTCTATCAACATGCCGAAGTCGCACTGAGTCCCCCTCAGAAGCTCCCCTTTCATCGGAGCGGTGCTGGATTCGACGCAGGTTTGGGTTTATCCTCCCGAGCAGCGAGTCCGGGATATTCAGGCTATGATTCTGATCTTTCAGCCTCTATCCAGGGTTTCAGTCAGAATGACCCTCCGGCTCCTGGGCCTAATGGCTTCCTGCATACTGCTGGTGCAACATGCCAGATGGCATATGCAGGCTCTGCAGTGGGACCTGAAGTTCCAGTGGGCACAGCATCAGGGCAAACTACGATCACGTCCAGATCTCGGAGGTCACTGCACGATAATTTCAGTGGCGGCTCACGAATCGCAATTGGGTCAATGGCAGATCCCTCTCCCTTCCCCATCCGGAGCACACAGTGGTGACTGATGCGTCCCTCCTGGGATGAGACGGCCACTTGGGAGAGGCGAGATCAGAGGCCTCTGGTCTCTGGCTGAGTCCCTGCTCCATATCAACCTTTTGGAGCTTCGGGCAATCCGACTTGCACTGAAAGCATTCCTTCCCTCTGTCCGGGGAAGTGCAGGTGTTCACGGACAACACCGCCGCCGTGTGGTACTGCAACAAACAGAGCGGGGTGGGGTCGTGGACCCTATGTCAGGAGGCTCTGCGCCTCTGGACATGGCTGGAACATCAAGGCATTACCTTGGTGGTTCAACACCTGGCAGGTTCTCCGAATGCCAGGGCGGACTAACTCAGCCGCCGGTGCATGATGGATCACGAATGGCGTCTGAACTCAGACATGTCGCAAGGTCTCTTTCTGCAGTGGGGAGAGCCTTGGTTAGCTCTATTCGCCACCAAAGAGAACGCGCAATGTAATCAGTTCTGCGCGTTGGAATTTCCAAGGCGGCACTCGCTCGCCGACAGTTTTCGTTACGAGTGGATCTGCGGTCTGTTGTACGCCTTTACCACTTCTGCCCAGAGTGCTGAAGAAGATTCGGCACGACCGGGCCCAAGACATCCTTGTGGCTCCGGATTGGGCGCGAAGATGCTGGTATTCCGAGCTACCCAGCAAAGCGATGATCCCCCGATCCGACTGCCTCTTCTGGAGGATTTTCTGTTGCAGCAGTAGGGGACGGTCCTCCACCTCAACCTGTCCAGCCTCCACCTCCATGCGTGGAGATCGAGCGGCGACAGTTGACAGCTTTCGATCTTCCTCCCGAAGTCTGTGATGTCATTCTGGCAGCCAGGCATCCCTCCACTAAGAGGGTATATGCCTGCAGGTGGAACAAATTTGTGTCCTGATGCACAGCAAAGGCTGTGGAACACCTTTCTTCCCCTCTCTCCAAGGTCCTTCTGTTCCTTCGCTCTTTGGCCCAGCAGGGCTCTGTGCTGGGCACTATCAAAGGTTTTCTTTCGGCCATCTCCGCCTTTCTACAGCTTCCAGATCAGCCTTCCCTTTTTAAGTCCCCGGTTGTTAATGGCTTCCTCAAAGGCATTGCACACGTTTTCTCCTGTGCCTTTCATAATGCCTCAATTTGACTTAAATCTTGTCTTGACCTATCTGATGTGCGCTCCCTTTGAGCCCCTTCATAACTGTCCCTTACATTTTCTCACTCTAAAGACGGCTTTGCTGGTAGCTATCACCTCTGCCAGAAGAGTGAGTGAGCTCCAGGCTCTTTCTTCTAAACCTTCTTTTCTTTCTGTTCATCCAGACTAGGTGGTTCTAAGAACTCGTCCTTCTTTCTTGCCAAAGGTTGTCACACCCTTCCACATCGGGCAGACCATCACTTTGCCCACCTTTTTTCCGCCTTCGCATCCTTCAAATGAGGAAGAGAGACTGTTCCCTCTGGACCCAAAACGTGCGTTTTTGTTCTATCTGAAGCGCACTATAACCAACAAAAGGAGCTCAAGGGGGAGAGGCACTAAGAAGGAGGAGGTAGCCCCCCACTCAATCAGTGTCCAACAATAAATGCCTCCGCCAACAAACACCAATGAGTCAAACAGACCTGGGGTCGAGTTGCACAAAGGGTCAAACTCTCACTTAGTGTATACTTTAACACTCATCTACAGGCCGTGGTGTGTATGCTAAAAAATGTACTACGGTCATATCTACTTCCCACAAGTGGAACAAAAGTGCAAAAAAAGGTGGAGACACAGAAAGAGCGCCTCACGGTAGAAACACCCGAGGGGGTTCCTGGCCTGAGATTGCCAGTTTACCCACTTCTCATCATCGGTCACTCTCTCCTTGTCGTGACAAAACAAACAGAGAAAAACACCCAAATTATGAAAATGGAATTACCAACTTATATCGAGTGCCGTGTATGTGAACAAACTACTCAACCACTCATCTATGTCTGAAAGTAACAGGTGAGTGTGTGCATCTAAAACCCCTGCAATAGCCAGAACGCGAAAAAACTGGCCACCGCTGTTAAAATGAGGAACCACTTGCTGGCTGTGATAAATTTATTCTGCTGCTGCAAGTAGTCCCAATTAAAAATGGTTCAGATTATACCATGCTTAGATGATGCCAACATGTTTCATTGCTATTACTTCAGCAAATTCGTCAGGGCAAAAATCGGGGTTTCAGAATCGGCTATTGTTTTTCTCAATTCAGACGACCTGATGGCTACCAAGATGCTGCATACCAGCAACCATTAGTCGTTACGGGCAACGTGTCAACAGATCACGTGCTCACAGGCGGTGCAAATTGCATAAATGCGACCGCTACCGGCTACGCTTGGTTCCAAATGCTCCCGCTCCAACTGAAGCGCACACAACAGTTCCTGTGGATGACCAACTTTTTGTTGGCTACGTGGGCGCCAAGAAAGGTTGGGCCGTGCACAAACGAACCATCTCTCAATAGGTCGTTCGCATGTTACTCGTCGGCTAAGAAGGAGCCTCTTCTGGGACTGCATACCCATTCTACCAGGGCAAAGGCAGCCACTACTGCCTTGGGACGCGGCGCTCCCTTGCAGGATTTCTGGTGTAATCTTGTTCGCAGACCCTCCACTGGGGTTGGTATTGCTGGGGTATCTAAGGTAAGGAATCTATCACTAACATGTCTCTGTCAGATGAACAAGTTACTACATGTGTAACAATATATCAGTAAGAGACATTAGTTAGTGATAGATTCCTTACCGCCTCGCCCATCCTCCCCTTTCTGCAAACTGATTACTGGGGTTAAGGTCATCCCTTTCAGGGCCCTAGATTCATGGCACCAGTGGGCTGTTTCTTGCAAGGCCCTGCGTTCCTGGCGCGGAAAGTTGTGTACAGAACGGACGTCAGTGTGCATGGGTGGCGCCTAAGTAGTCTTCCGACACCACCTTCCGACGTGCAGGGGTACTGCTGAAGAAAACTTTCCAGATTCAGCCTGACGCCTGGGGATATTCTAAGGTAAGGAATCTGTCACTAACTTAAGTCTTTTACAGATATATCGTTACACAAGTACTAACTTGTGCATCAATTCTAGACAGCTAGTGTGGGTGGCTTTCTGCAACCACTCACTATGCTTGACAGTGCCTGTTATAGTTAACTTCATGGCCCAACTACTGGATGATCCCTGCTGAGGCTGTGCATTTTTACCCACCTGTGTGACTCCATAATGTCTCACCCTGTTGATCTCTGCAGTGCAGTCTGAACCCAAGTAGGCTAAGTGCACCCATTAACAGTATGTACTTGACTTATGTATGATAAGCATAAGTAACTTATTTGTATGTCTTCACGTAGAAAGCATCTGTAAATTAAGTGGGCCGACATAGCACTGTCATAACACATTAACTTGGAAGACCTTGAATGTACCTTATTTTGAAGTGCTAGCATAAATTAGTCCACGCGATGCAGTGCAAAGCAAATTAGTAATTGAATAATTTAATGTATGCATTCCATTCTTTTATCAAATTAAATGAAAATGCAGGTATTAGAGGATGCCAACTAGATTAAATGTAGGCAAGACTTTTTGACGAGTGTGTGACTACAGGGTCTGCCTACCACGAAGTACCTGTGAAGCTAAGGACAATCTCATCTAATATACTTTCACATGAAACTTTCCTATACTGAAACATAAATGGGAATTGTAAGTTACAAATATAGCACAACTTCACGAGTAGTAATGCACATGTGCACAATTATAGGGAACAGGTCCATGAGATTAGGGATCACTTGGTACTGAAGACAGCCATTTGACCCGCATGGGCAAGAGAGACTTTGACTGAAACATGTAGACAAGAGATGGATGAGATCATAACACTCTTGCTCACATCAACTCTTGTTTTTAACCTTGTCTAAGGTTCTCAGTATTAAAACATTCCCCTTTGGAGTAGGGAAACCTTAATGTTATTTTAACTTTCAAGATCCGTAAATGTCAATAACCTGCTTTGCTGTAAATCAGGCGTCGAAGCACACCCAGATGCACTAGGTGTCTCGCATGGGATCCCTATGAGATTATGAATGCCTTTAACTGATGTTAGTTGGTGAGGGTTCTTCTAAAAACTAAACAGGAGTATTTTTTTATCTTATCAAATGATTTTACCGAATATAGGCAGCATGCTCTCTCTTTGTGATTGTTTTGATCAATTTCGGAGGTGGAGCGAGCCTACTTTACTCTCACTCTCCTTTTGTTAATATTTGTTAGAAGAAATGCATCCATATTTTCTCAAGAGTATCTTTTGAACGGTATCCCAAGAGATCTGGCCTATCTCTACCTACAGACATATTCAGTTACCTTGACCTCAGTAGTAGGTTCTTGCCTATACGATTTCATCTCTGGGACATAATGCTGCTTGGATAAACTCTCAGTTAATCAATCTTACTTTTATCCCATAGCTAGTCTCTAATGACATTTCATCCTCAAAGCAATAAGCAAAAGGCTGCATCCTAGCTACACAGGGCCTGAGGTATGCAGAGGTGCAACCTGTTGAATGACATACTCATTTCATAGGTCTATAGCTTCTTCTGGGATATCCCAGAAGCTTCCTTTTATTATAAGGGTGGCTAAACTTTTTTTTCCCCTTAAAATCAAGGTCATCTCTAGGAGATCATGAAGAAAGAAATTTGGAGGAATTTGTGAAATGAGATTACCTATGACATGGTATAGATCAGGGCCGGACTGGTCGTAGCAGGCACCAGGCGTTTTGTCAGTGGGCTGGAAGGGTGAGGGCCAGTTTTGGACCCGTGGGGGCCGGTTTTGCAGCAGTGCTGCAAAATCGGACCCCTGTAACAAAATTGCAGCAGCAGTGTTTCCCACCAATACCCCCACCTCCGAGGCCGGTCCGATGTAATTGCCAGGGCTGGTTTGCGTTGCCATTCCGGCCCTGGTATAGATAATAAGCTGTGAGATACTTCACCTATATGCCATAGGTGTGCCATGCAGGTTTAAGGTTACTTTTTATTACCTGCATTTTACCTTTTTACAGAAATACTTTTACTCCATTATGTAGTGTAGGTACTCAGTTAAGTGTTTGTAAATTTATAATGAACTACAATGCAAATGTAAAACAGCATAACAATGTTACATTTTTCCGTAGGCAAGATTAAAGCTCTTTCCACATCAAACTGGGGAGCTGCATATTCTTGGAGTGGTTTACAATCTGGGCACACTTCAAAGTATTGCAACTGTAGATGGTGTCGGCCCTGCAAATTCCTTGCAAACCGGTAAGTTCCTAGTTTTGGAGTTAAAGCATTAAGAGGAACTGAAGGATGAGAATATTTTTGAAAAAAGTCATTAAGATATTCATATTAATTTGTCACATGCTCATCTCAAAAGTTTGTATATCTGGCTATTTTAAACCATTCTCTCATATACATTTTATTCATCAGTGTAACCTGCTCAATCACAAACTAAAATGCCATTCAAAAAACAAGAACGTGAGAGAGAATTAATCATTGTTATTTCTCCCTGAAGGGGCCAACTCAATGTCACCTTGTTATACAATTAGCAGCAAGAAAGACTGGTCTAATATTATTCTGCGTGAGGTTTATTTTTTTAGTAATGTCACCAAAATATTGCTTTTTTTCCTCCAGTTTTGTGTGCTTGGATTAAAGGCGTAGGGCATAGACCCCTGGGTTCCAGCTCTCCCAGCGCACAACGCCGCAACTGCCCCTGGCAGTGCTCTGCCTATGGCCACTTAGACCCCGGTTCGAAGCCCCGTGCCCCGCACTGGACTGCTCTTAATTGCTTTTTCTTTGTCTTGCTCCTCGCTTTTTCTTTTGACTGGTGTCTTTTCTACTTTTATTTCTTTATTTCTGGACCTTGTTTTCTTCTACCCTCATCTCCTTTTCTAACCTACCCCCTTTTTGCCGGTGCCCGCCGCCCCCTCCTGTGTTTTTTCCAGTTCCCGCCTCCCAGCTTTACCGCCCTCCCAGCTTTCAGGCCCTCCCCCGACTTCTACTTAATGGAGGCCCATCCGCAACCCGACCGCTACCAGCACCAGGACCCCTGATCCTCAGGCCCGCCAGCGCTACAGCTCCTCGGCTCTCCGTGAACTAAATGCCAGCAAGAACTCCAACTGCAGGCTCTCTTCACCTCTCAACACCCACGGACCCTTCTTCTGCCGTCACTGCTGCCATTCCTTGACCTGCGCCGAGACCCAGGACCCTCCACCTCCCTCCAGCTACAACTCCATCACACCCCAAACCCTGAGATGCATCCTCCTCAACACCCACTCCCTCCACAGATGCGCCACGGAAATCTGGAACCTCCTCTACAGCAACTCAGCGGACATTGCCTTCCTCACCCAAACCTGGACGAACATCGCCTCTGGACCAGACATCGCAATCGCCATCCCCGAAGGATACAAGTTCACCCGGAAGGATCACCCTAACAGCCCCGGAGGAGGCATCACCATCACCCGCAAGGCCAATCTCCGGCTGAGCACCTATTCCAACAGGCCCACAGACCTGATGGAACACCTCCATTTCAAGATCCAGAACAAGTCCTCCATCCTCTGAGGCACCCTCACAGACCCCCCGGAACCTCCTTTTTCCGACTCAATCACTGACATCATCACAACTCATGCCATCACCTCCACCGATTTCATGCTGCTAAGAGACCTCAACTTCCACCTCGACAACCACCAGGACCCCAACTCCGCCTCCCTCCTGGACAACCTCCACACCATAGGACTCAAGCAGATTGTACCAGAACCATCGCACTCAGCTGGGCACACCCTCAATCCCATTTTCACAGCAGGGAACTCCATTACCTTCAGCCACACCTCCGAACTCCCATGGACGGATCACAGCTGTGTTCACTTCACCTTCAAATCCAACACCCCGCATCAGCTCCAGTGCAAGATCTCCAACGACCTGCTCACCGCCGCCCTCAGCAGCTCAGCCCCCACCACCACAGACGATGACCCCACCACTGCCGCCTGCACGCTACACAACTGGATCACCAACTGCGTCAAAACCCTCACCCACCTCAAGAGAGCATCCAAGCCCCATGGCAAGAAAGCCAGCTGGTTTTCCACCAAACTCCAGGACTCCAGACTCACCTGCAGACTACTCAAAAAACTGTGGAGGAACTTCAAAACCCCGACAGACGTCATGAACTTCAAAACAGCTACCACTGCCCACCACAAGCTCATCAGACTCCAGGAAGAAAGCACTTCAGGACAGAATCTCCACCAACGCATACAACAGCAAGGAACTCTTCGGCATCATCAAAGAGTTTGCCCAGCCCAACAGCGAGTCTACAGACATCACTCTCTCCCAGGACCTCTGCGACAGAGCCAGCGCCTTCTTCCACCACAAATCAAGACCATCTGACAACTTCGACGACAACCCCCACGAGGATCCTCCCAACACTCCCAACGGCACTCAGCCGACACTAGACAGCTGGACCGCCCTCAGCATCGAAGACACTCTGAGGATAATGAAGACCATCCACTCCGGGGCCCCCATGGACACCTACCCCCACCACATCTACCGCAAAGCTGCAGACATCATCGTCCCGAGCTTCAACGTATCCTCAACCGCTCCTTCGAGACCGCCTCCTTCCTCGATGACTGGAAACACGCCGAGATCAACCCTCTCCTGAAAAAATCTTCTGCGGACCCCACCGACCTCAAGAAGTTCAGACCGATCTCCCGACTCCCTTATCCAGCCAAAGTCATGGAAAACGCCGTTAACATCCAACTCACCGCCTTCATAGAAGAAAACAGCATCCTCAACTCCTCCCAATCAGGCTTCAGGAAGAACCACAGCACCAAAATCACACTCCTCTCAGCAACATCCGGGCCCTCCTTGACAGAGGAGAGACTGTGGCCCTCATCCCCCTAGACCTCTGCGCTGCCTTCGACACAGTCTCTCACAGCACCCTAGCCCGCAGACTCCACGACGCGGGAATCCGGAATAAGGCCCTCGACTGGATCCTCTTTCCTCTCCGGCAAAACACAATGAGTCCGACTCCCTCCATTTCTCTCAGAACCCACTCCTACCTCCTGCAGAGTTTAACAAGGATCCTCCATCAGCCCGACCCTGTTCAACATCTCCATGCCCCCGCTTGCATCCTTCGTCCGAGCACACGGACTCAACATCACATCGTACGCAGACGACACGAAACTCATCTCACTATCCAACAAACCCAAACACAACTTTTAGGACGGAATGGAAGCTGTTGTCAGATGGATGAAGAATAGCTGCCTTCAACTCAACAAGGACAAAACCGAGGTACTCATCAAAGGCCCACACCCTGACGTCTGGAATGACACCTTGTGGCCCCCCACCCTTCGGGGACCCTCCTGCCCCCACAGACTACAGATGCAACCTTGGAATCATCCTGGACTCTGAACTCAAAATGGACCGCCAGATCAACACAATCATCTCCTTCTGCTACCACACCCTCCGCATCCTCCCTAAGACCTTCAAGTGGATCCGCCCCCTCTGAACACAGGAAAATTGTCACACAAGACCTCATCAGTAGCAGACTGGACTACGGCAATGCACTTTATGCCGGGATCAACAAGAACCTCACCCGCAAACTCCAGAACGCCGCCGCAAGACTAGTCCTCAACTTACCGCGCCACTGCCACATCAGCCAACATCTACGGACCCTACACTGGTTCCCTGTCGAGAAGAAAATCCCATTCAAGCTTCTCACCCACGCACACAAGGCCTTTCACAACACCGGACCCGCCAACCTGAACCACTGCCTCATGTTCCACGCTCCCCAGCGTTCTCTCAGCTCGGCCCAGCTTGCCCTTGCAACGATACTTCGGATCAATCAAAGCAGAACAGGAGGGCACTCCTTCTCCCTCTTCACGGTCAAGGCATGGAACTCCCTCCCGCTCTACCTCCGACAGACCGCATCGCTCCCTAAGTTCCTAAAGGACCTCAAGACCTGGCTCTTCGATGAAACTGAGTGAACCTCCAGGATCTGTGGAACCACCCCCACACCCTCCTGCCCCCTTTACCTCAGCGCCCGAGACCAGTTCCAGGTGAGTAGCTTGCGCTCTAGAAACCCCTGATTGATTTATTGATAGATACATGTTTTGCGTCTGATCTTAATATTTTATATAGTGTAGAGAATCTGGGATTATTAAAATCATATTTGATCTTTCAGCAGTGTTTAATTCATTCAGGGAAATGACTGGCTCATAATAATCTTGGCCAATATGTACTATCATATTTACTGACATAATGAGAAAAACCTTTTGATGCATCCGCCCCTTTTTCTAGCAAGTCAGTATTGATAATAGGTCACCTGCCAAACACCTCAGGTTTTAACCATTAAATGCAAGATGTAGTGATAGGTACCTGTATAAAGAGCTCTGTCACCATGCATTTGGGATAGTGGTGAAAACATTGCACAAGATCATATTTCCATATCACAAAATACATAACTGCAGGTTGTCCCATTGTTGCGTATGATACCTTGAACTAATTCTGGCTTTTTACCCAGCTGCACTTTACTGAGTATTTTATCTGATAATTACTTCACAGAATACAATGTAATGTCTGGTGAGAGGTCAGGACTCAGTTAAGGGGAAACATTTGCAAAGGGGACTCTGGGAACTTTTTGCATGTCTATGCAACTGCAGCACCACCTTAGTGTAGTCTGGCAAAGACTGCAGAAAAGCAGTGTTGAGCATGCTTAAAGCATCAAGTTTCAGGTGCCTTGACTGCAGGGCTACAAATTAATCTGGTATAACATTTTAAAGGATTCACAAAGTACTATAGTGTTGGCAGGGTTGAACAATCCATTCCACCGGCAGAATTGCAAAAGCTACGGAGAGTTGTGGCCAAATTCTGCAAATCACTGCATAGTGGAATGTTTACTCGCGAACCGAAGCAGTAAATTGCTGTGCAGAAGTGAAATTCCTGGTCAAAAGGCTGCTGCTCTAGTACAAAATATGCTCTATCGTCAGCAAAATCATCTCGAGTAGCGGCGCCCTCTGGCACGCCATGTGCTGCCATTTGCGCTGATTTTTTGCAGAACACACTCCCAGCGCGAAATCGCAGCACGAGCATCGCAACGTGCCTATTTCTGCTTGTGGACGGAACTCTGCGGAATCTGGCAGAGCTTTTTTGTAATTCTGCCAAGTCAAATTCCGTGAGTTCTGCCCACCCCAATTACTATGCTATAAAGAGTAGATCGATGACCCCCAACTGTGTCAAGGAGTTTGTTCATTAAACATTTGATTACAGCTATATTACTTATGAAATCCTTTCATTGTCCTGTAAAGCAGACAGAGCCCTGAGTGAGTGAGAGGTAATGAGATGTGAGAGAGAGTAATGAGATGAGTGTGAGTTCAACACATTCCGTGCTTGAAACAATCTAACATAAGTCCATTCAACACCCTCCCAATGGAAGGACACCACATACCCTGCATTACTTCTCCTTTAAATTAAATAGTTGCTTTATAACAATAACTGCAAAAAACATGTTTTATAAACACTGGGAAACAGTTTTTGTCTATTTTGGAGCTTAGGCAACTGAATAAACACTGATAAGCACTCACTTCAAAAGATTTAGAACACACCACTAAAATACATAACAAATAAACGCTGAAAACGGGAAAGCCTAGCTAGTTCTTAAAGTAGCTGGATTTGAAGCACCTGCCTACACCTCCCTGCAGATGTGCAAAGTCACTCTTCAGAGAAAGGTAACAAAAAAAGAAGCTAAGCGCAGACTTTAATTGGTAAACATTGTATTGCCAGTGGAAACCAGATAATCTGAAAGCTGAAAAGCAAGACAACAGAGTAATATAAAATACTTTTCCATCCCTCAGAGAACTGAATATGACCGTTCCATTTCCTTATTCTCCATGCAGGAGAGCACTTACTGCCATGTTTCCTCGAACATTATGGTGTGATCACTATTGTTTGCAGCTTTAGTGCCTTTATGTGTGAAATCCTTGCAAACCTCTCAAATAGATTGGGTGAATTTGTATTCCTCAAAAGGCTTTTACTGGAGGTATCTGAAAGAGACCACTAGTTATAAATTCCTTATCTTAGAATTACCCGCATGTGTCAGACTGGATCCGAAGAATTTTTCTGTAGCAGTACCCCTGCGCCTCGGTAGGTGGCGTAGGTCGATTCCATTGTCGGCGTTGTGGTCGCCGGGATGACATTGTAGTATCTACTTAGACGCTGCCCCTGCGTGCTGACGCCAGTTCTTTCTTTTTTGGCGCCAGCCTGCCCAGATCCGGAGAGAGCGTGCCCCTTAGTCACTTCTTGACTAATCTTTTTCGACTTGTCGGCACTTTTTTGAGTCTTGGACTCTTGGTAGCATGAGGAATGTCCCATCGTCGGACCAGCTTCAAGCCTTGTGACTCCTGTCAAAAGCTGAGACCGTCACGGATCCGCACCTCGTGTGTCTCTGGTGCCTGGGGTGTCACCACAACCGGAATTTGTGCTCCGACTGTCGGGCCATAAACCCGAAGTCTTTGTGGGAGCGATTCCAAAAGTTTTGGAGGCCTGGCAGTCGGCTCTGAGCCAATCGAGGTCGATCCCGCTCGAGAGGAAGTCTTACGACCGGCCGCGGAGCCACCACCACTCGTCTTCGAAGTCTTTGCACTCCTCGGCTAAGTCAAAGCACAAGAAAAAGGCAAAGAAGCATTTTTGCTCTTTGCCTTCTCCCCGTCCATCTGCTGACGTGATGTGGGACCCGCAGCGTCCCATGCCCAGCTTTGAGCTTTCAATAAAGCTCTTCACAGCATCTTTGGGCAGCCCGACTCCGCCGGCATGCCCTCCGGGCCTGCGGACTCGACTGAGGGCCCTGGGCCCTCGAGGCTGGTGGCTTCAGCTCTGGCGGGCCCCCGAGGATCCAGGCCTGGATGCCGATCGGCACCAGTAAACCTCATGGTACCTTCCCTGGCGCCGATTTCAGTGATGCTGGTTGTGCTCCCAACCGGCGTCGACCCCAGCCACACCCTGGACTTGGACATGGAGCCGGACCGATGTCACTCGATGGTACTTTTGTACCGCTGTTCATCCCTGGCGTTGCTTAACACCCTAAGTGGCAGCCAGAGGACGGTGATGAGGACTGGGAGGGGTCTAGAGACCCTTTAGCCAACCAGCCCGAAGAGCCGGACTGGCGAGAGTAACTGGGTGATGCTAGTGGTTTGAATAGCTCCCCAGACCTTGGCATGCTCTCTCCCCCTACCGTCACTACGGAGGAGGGAGCTTCGTATGCTGTGGTGTTGCGTAGGGTGGCTAAGGCCTTGGGACTTGAACTTCCTACAGTGGCCATCATGACTAACCTCCTGACTGAGGTGCTTCAACCACCAGTGGCCTCTTAAGAGCCCCTTCTGCTTTTTAATGAAGCCCTCACTGACGTCCTTCTGAGCACTTGGTCCAAGCCCAGCACAGTGGCTCCTGTGGACAGGATGGTTGCCTGACCCCACCGCCCGGCCGACTTACTTTTCCTCTCCCAACATCCATCCCCCGAGAGCTTGGTGGTCCAAGCTTTGTCCTCTAAGGGCGCATTCCCTACTGCTCATCCATATAGGGAATCCAAGAAGCTGGACCACCTTGGGAAGATGATGTTTCCTTCCGCCAGCTTAGTGCTGCGGTCGGTGAACATTGCATGCCTCTTGGGTCGTTATACCCATAGGGTGTAGGATAAGTTGCGCAAGTGCTGCCACAGTGCCCGGAGGAGGCCTGGGCCGTTCTCAACCACGCAGTGGCAGAGGGTAGAGACGCAGCTAAGTTTACCATCAGATGTGGGCTGGATCCTGCTGACTCTCTGGGCAGAACGGTTTCCTCGTCAGTAGCCTTGAGGCGCTATGCCTGGTTGAGGACGTCTGATTTCTCTGGGGATGTCCAATTCACCTTTCTGGACATGCCCTTTGACGGCCGTCCCCTTTTGGGCTACAAGGCGGACTCAAGCGCTTAAATTATTATAGGTCCATGGCCAGATCCTTGGGTCTCGCGGCAGCCCTTCACCACACACAGTCTGCCGTTCGCCCCTTTCGTGGCTACGGAAGAGGTGCTCTGCCACATTCAACGCAGCCAAGCCACCGGTCCACGCAATCTACCCAGCCTCTGCGTGGCCACGGACGTGGGACGCAGCGACATGGTTCTGGGGGCCAGCGGGCGGGCCAGTCCACCCATAACCCCGCTGCAACAGCCTGCAAGCCCGACTAGTCCGACCTTTCAGTGCCACTAGAAGCCAGTGGGCGGCAGGATTCACCATCACCTCCCCCACTGCCAAAACATCACGTCGGATAGGTAGGTTTTGCAGATAATCCGAAGGGGCGACTCGTTCCCCTTCTAGACTACCCTTCCCTCTATGCCACCATCCTGCCATCGCATGTCGCAGGATCACTTGGCCTTTCTCCGCCAGAAAGGTGTATCTCTCTTGGCCAAGGGAGCTATCAAAACGTTCCCTGTGCCAGAAGTAGGTCGTTATTATTCCCACTACTTTCAGATCCCCAAGAAAGAAAAAGGCCTGCATTCTATCTTAGACCTCAGGGCCCTCAACCGCTTCCTCCGGAAGGAGAAGTTCAAGATGCTCATGCTGGCTCAGGTCCTGTCTGCCCTCGACCCTAGAGACTGGATGGTAGAGTTGGACTTGCAGGAGGCATATTTCCATATTCCTGTCCTGCCAGCCACAGGGGTTACCTACGGTACACGTAGGCCACGGACATTTCAGGTTACCATGCTCCCCTTTGGCCTTACAAGCACCCATCGGGTGTTCACGAAAGTTATGGTGGTGGTCGCAGCTTATATATGCAGATCAGAGTTTCCAGTCTTCCCCTATCTCGACGACTGACTGTTGAAGGCGGGCTCATCCCAGGCTGTGGCCTCCTACCTCCAGACTACGGCGGACCTCCTGCATTCATTGGGTTTCACTATCAACGTGCCGAAGTCCTACCTGACTCCCTCTCAGAAGCTCCTTTTCATCAGAGCATTTCTGGACACAGCGCAGTTTCGTGCCTATCCTCCCGAGCAGCGAGTCTGGGATATTCGGGCTGTGATACCGATGTCCTAGCCTCTATCCTGGATTTCTGTGAGAATGACCCTTAGACTGCCTGGCTCATGGTCTCCTGCATTCTTCTCGTGGATGAAGCCAGGTGGCAAATGCGGGCTCTGCAGTGGTACCTGAAGTTCCAGTGGGCGCAGCATCAGGGGAATCTTTCCGATTGCATCCAGATCTCAGAGGCCACTGCACACCAATTGCATTGGTGGCTCATGAACCCGGGATTGGGTCAGTGGCAGATCCCTCTCCCTTCCCCAACCAGATCTCACAGTAGTGAGAGTAGTGAGAGATGCATCACTTCTGGTAGGGAGCGGCCATCTGAGGGAGGCGGAGATCAGAGGCATTTTGTCTCCTGCGAAGTCCGGGCTCCTTATCAACCTGTTGGCGCTCTGGGCGATCCGCTTGGCACTCAAAGTGTTCCTTCCCTCTCTCAAGGGGAAAGTGCTGCAGGTGTTCACTGACAACACCACCGCCATGTGGTGTGTGTCAGGAGGCCCTTCACCTCTGGACGTGGTTGAAACATCAGGGCATGACCCTTGTGGTTCAACACCTGGCATGTTCTCTAAAAGCCAGACGGACTAACTCAGCCGCAGGTGCCTGGTGGATCACAAATTGCTTCTTCACTTGGAGGTGGTGCAAGGTCTCTTTCAGCAGTGGGGAGAGCCTTTGTTAGATCTGTTCGCCAGTGAAGAGAACGTGCAGTCTAAGCAGTTTAGCGAGTTGGAATTTCCAAGGCGGTGCTCGCTTGGCGACGCTTTTCTTCACGAGTGGATTTGTGGTCTCTTCTGCGCCTTTCCGCCTGTACCACTTCTACCTAGAGTGCTGAAGAAGATCAAACGCGACCGGCCCCAAGTCATGCTTGTGGCCCCGGACTGGGCAAGGAGAGCTGATACCCCGAGCTCTTGAGCATGGGCATCGATCTTCCGATCAGACTGCTCCTTCGGGAGGATCTTCTGTCATAACAGCAGGGGAGGGTCCTTCACCCGAACCTGTCCAGCCTCCTCCTTCTTGCATGGAGATTGAGCCGTGACAGTTGACAGCTTATGACCTTCCACCCGAAGTCTATATTATCTTCTTGGCAGCCAGGCGTCCCTCAACCAAATCTGTGCATGCCTGTAAATGGAACAAGTTTGTAGCATGGTGCGCAGCAAGGGCTATGGATCCCCTTTCTACCCCTCTGTCTGAAGTTCTTTTGTACATACTTTCTTTGACCCAGCAGGGTTCTGCCCTGGGCACTCTTAAAGCCTACCTTTCGGCCATATCTGCCTTTCTTCTCCTCCCTCATCAACCTTCTCTTTTCAAGTCCCCTATTATAAGTAGATTTCTGAAGGGCATTACTCATCTTTTCCCTCTTGTTACTTTCATAATGCCCCAGTGGGACTTGAATCTTGTTTTGACATTTCTGATGTGCACTCCCTATGAGCCTCTACATAACGGTCCTCTCAGACTTCTTACTCTAAAGACTGCTTTTCTGGTCACCATCACTTCTGCTCGCAGAGCCAGTGAGCTGCAGGCTCTGTCCTCAAAATCCCCTTTTCTTGCTATGCATCCAGACAAAGTAGTCCTTCATACAAGGGCATCTTTTCTTTCGAAAGTAGTTACCTCTTTCCACAAAGGACAGTCCATCACTCAGCCCACCTTTTCCCACCTCCCCAGCCTTCCAAAGCGGAGGAGAGACTCCACCATCTGGACCCCAAACGTGTGCTTTCTTTCTATCTTAACAGCACGAAAGATTTCCGGGTAGATGATCAACTCCATATTAGTTATGTGGGTGCCAAGAAAGGGGGGCTGTGTAAAAACGCACCATCTCTCCATGGGTTGTCCTCTGCATTAAAATCTGCTACTCTTAGGCAAAAAAGGAAGCTCCAGTGAGACTGCGTGCCAACTCCACCAGGGCTTAGGCAGCTACTACTGCCTTGGGGCGTGGAGTTCCACTCCCTGATATCTGTCAGGCAGCCACATGGGCATCCTTGCCAACGTTCACCAAACATTATTACCTGGACAGTCAAGTCTGGCGAGATGGCTACTTCGGCCGTTTCTGTTCTCCAGGACTTTCTGGTGTGAACTTAGTTCGCAGATCCACCTCTGGGGTTGGCATTGCTGGGATATCTATTGTAAGGTAAGGAATCTATAACAAATGGTCTCTTTCAAATGAACAACTTACTTAACTTCTGTAACAATGTATGTGTAAGAGACATACATTAGTTATTGATTCCTTACCGCCCCACCCATCCTCCCCGTTCTGCAAACTGACTTCTAAGGCTAGACTCCCTTCCTAGTTAAGTGCACCAGTGGTCAGGGTCAGTGTCTTGCATGGCTCTGCGCTTCTGGCGTGAAAAGTCGTGTCAGAACTGACGTCCGCGCGCAGGGGCGGCGTTTAAGTAGATACTGCAACGTCATCCCGACGACCACAATGCCGACGACTGGTGCGGAGCATACTAATGCCACCTACCAACAAGCAGGGGTACTGCTAAAGAATTTTTTTTCCAGATCCAGTCTTAATCCTAAGGTAAGGAATCTATAACTAATGTGTTTCTCTTACAGATACATTGTTACCAAAAGTAAGTAACTTGTTCTTTACTATTTGTAACAACTACTTGCTCAGTTAAATTTTACATGATTCCAATATTTAATACCATTTACCACACTCACAAGCATATGTTTTTGTAAGGACTCTAACACTTTGCTCCAGAAATATCAACTCAGGGCAGAAAAAATCTGAACGTACCAGCCTCAACAAGTGTTTTAAGAATGTCTATCCCTTAGTACTGTTGTATGGTAAAAGTCCCCACTTTTAGAATACCCTTCAGCCACCAGGCAGAATTGGAAAACCTCAAAAGCAGTGCTCCTGTGCACCTGTATATAAGCACCACCCCTGCACACTGACATCACTTATTTCTTTGTGCACCTTCCAGCACAGATTCGTAGCTCTTCTTCAAACTTTTTCCAATCTCTGATGATTCCAAAATGATTAGGCATTATACTAGGGAATGCTGCCCTTCTGAGACTATAAATTTCAAACTATGCCAAGACTGCAGCAGGCAGATGCAACTCATGGACCCTCATGAGGTGTCTATTTTGTTTGGGATCTGGTCAGAACTCTAAGTCATGCAGCAAACTTGCCCTTATGCACCCCAAGGCTATACGGGACTGGGAGGCGAATCTTTACATCGCTGAACACAGAAGAGGTAGTGGCTGAAGCACAGGTCTTGCTCCAGGTTGTGGACCCAGTCTTGGTCCCAGTACATGGCCATTCCTGAGTGTATAGCACTTCCCACTTTTCTGGTAATTGAAGTCCAAGTGCAGACACAAAAAGAAAAAAGCAGGACTCTATCCCTTCCACCACTCTAGCTTGATGGTGAAGAAGTGAGGGCATCAAGGTGAACATTGCACTCCTCACAGGCCCAGGTTTCAGAATTGATTTCCCAGATAGCACTGGCATACTCTCTGTTCCTCGGACTGTCGTTGACCCGCATCAGATGGTGGCCTTCAAGGAGGCCATACTGTAAATCTTTATTCTGATGCCAACTGCTTCTGATATGCTTTTTGCCCAACGGAGCTGCCGGAGCCTCAGTTTGGGTTTCCTTAAGTGAGTTGTCCCCCAGTGCCATCTGTCCCCTTTGTGTTTGTTACTGAACCAGTACTGACTATGGTACAGACTTCTACTTCAGCCCCAATATCTATAGTGGATACCTCAGCAGGAATGACAACCCCCCCCCCCCGGCGCTGATAGAAGACCCTGTGTCAACACCCATGTCGAACCTTGAGCCTACATCAGCCCAAGCCCAACTGATGTTGTGCTATGCATCAGCAACCGATACTTTAGGCGCCTTTCTGATATTCATAAAGGTTTTTGGCTCTGAAACAGTGTCAAACTCCATTAGGACAATGACAAAGATGATGATAAGGAGGAGGAGTGTGATAGGCTACACACCCACTCCTCCCACCTTACTGATGATGCACTGTACTTGGATTTACAAACTGCCAGCATGCTAGGCATCTCCCCTGAAATGAAGCTTGACTGCCACTAGGTTTAGCAATGGAAGAAAGTGCCTTGTTCTCTGTGGTGGTACAGAAGACAGCTGAGAGGCTAGTTCTGCTTTTAAACTCTCCAACAAAGGCCAACATGATTTGAGCCCTTAATGATGCCCTCACTGATGTTTTGATGGCTTTATGGCCCACATCTCATTCTTATCTGTCAGCTGGTCAGTAGCCTGGTGCACTATGCCTGTGATGCAGACCTCCACACTGCACTCAAGAACCTATTTGGTAAGGCTTTTCTGGCGATGTGCAGGCATCCTTTTTGGATATGTCCTTGTGTGGTTCCAGACACTCCAGCCGAAAAGTAGACTCTGCAACTGCAAGATTTAAAGATAGTCGAGGCACTAGACACTCCCTGGGGTCATTTGACCAGGCCAGACTGACCTTACCGGGCATCAGTCATTTCCCAGGGAGGGTAGAAGGCAGGGGGCGGTTTTGTTCCAGGGGGTCTGTTTATCACTGCCCGGAGGGTGTTTTGCAACTTGTTATGGGTTTAAAAACACCCGCTGCAGAGTTCATTTTATATCCAGCAGTTTTTAGGCAGCCATAAAAATGTCAAGATAACACTGGTGATTAATGTTCCTGCTGGAGAGTAATTGGAGTTTTTTCTAGTGGCAGTTTTGACTCATCTCAAGTAGCACAATGAAGGTGTACCATGCAGATCACAGAACTGTATTTTATGTGAAAAGACCAGTGGGGTCACTATTTTTGTCATAGAGATCCTTTTGTTACTTGCAGTTCATAAGTTGCGAACGTAATGTTGGACAGTGATCTATGGACTGCCATCAAATTGCTGCCAGCAAACTGCATGATACTGGTTAGAAACTTATGTTTTTACAGTCTTTCATTATCCTAATGTTGGTACAAAGGTTTGGCTTGGGTAGAAATAAATTATTATTGGCAAAGCCAACTCTAACTGCTGTCACGTTTTGAATCATGAGGTTGTGCTTCTCCGGATCAAGCATAGCCTACTAGTATGGATGAAATTGGAATCCTACACCTTGTAGTTATCTTTGTCTTTTTAAAAAAAATATATACATTGATTTACACGTTTGTGTGTGTGTGATGTAAAGTGCTCCGACACCCTATGCTTGTATGAGAGGCGCTGTAAAACAATTGAAATCCATGTGAAATGGGTGCTATGGAGAAATAAGGGGCACTGTTGCAGAGGGATAGTGAGGGAAATCTGCGGAGTAAGAGGTGGTCATGGGGGGAACGGGCAAAAATATTGTCGCAGTGGGAGCCACCAGCACTAAACCCCGCACTGCTGCTTATTGGGGTGGACAATGATAACATCCCTTGAAATGGTCTTTCATTGTGTTGTCAGCTTCTTGGCTGTACTTAATAGTGAATATGTTTACTTATGTTATATTTAAATTCATGTATCTGATAGAAACTTTTAGGCACAGATTTCTTACCTTATAATTTCCCCAGGCTTCAGACTGGATCTGCAATATTTTTCGCAAGCGCTACCCCTGCGTGCCAATAGGTGGCATTGATTAACTACGCGTCAATCGTCATCTACGCTGGGAGTGACATAGCTGTACCTATATAAGCTGACGTCACTTCTTTTCTTTCCACACCAGCCAGTGTTTATCTGGAGAATAGCTATCCCTTAGTCTCTTTTTGACTGTCCTTTTTCAATGCTTTTCTCAACTTCTTTTGCAGTTTACCTCCTGATGTGCCGAGGATGTCCGTGTGTAAGTCAGGTTTCTGATAGATACATCTGCCAGTGGATTCCTCACCTTGTCAATATCCCCCTTGCGTCAGCAACATTCAGAAATTATTTTTTTGTAGCTTCGCGCCGACGTGGACAACGTCATAGAGGCACGGCATCGCGCGCGACTCCGCTGACGTCACCGACACCATAATAGGACCACGCCAGCGTGATGACATCAGTTCCCTTTTTTCCGCGTCGTCGACGCTAACGGTTTCGGGGAATCTCTGTAGCTGTTGGTAACTTTGTTACTGTTTTCTCGATTTTCCTGCTTCTTTGTGTCTCTAGCGATGTCGACTTAGAAGACCGGGTTCAAGCCTTGTAGGGAGTGCGGCAAGATGATGTCTATCACGGAACCGCACGAGGATTGTATCTGGTGCCTGAGTTTGGACCATGATGTGGACGGCTGCTCTTCGTGTAGAAAAATGAACCCGAAGGCGCTTCGTGAGAGGGAGACCAAGCTTCTGATGTCGAAGTTGAGAGGTAGTAAAGAAAAGAAGACTTCGAGATCACGTTCGAGAAGGGCGAGGTCGTGGTCAAGATCCCGTACGGCGTCACCTTCGAGGTCTTCATCTGATCATCCTTCGAAGTCGAAGAAAAAAACATAAGAAACGAAGGCATGGGTCTCGACATCACTCCGGTAAGGATTCGGACTCGAGACCGAAGTCGGCTAAGAAGAAGCATGGGAAGGATCTTGTGTCTTCATCGCCGGAAGTCTTGGATCCAGAAGGTGAGTCTTCGCCTTTGGAATCGCAAGCTCATTCACCGACTCCGGTTTCGAATCCATCTCCGGTGCCGTCCCTGGCTCGAGAGGATGAAGAGGTCCCTTTGGATGAGGGTTCAGTACCTGTGGAAGAAGAGGCGAATCCGGAGCCTATAAAGGGTCCGTCTGAGGGTTCTCACCCTCCTTTCCCGGCCCCAGGTCAAGACCCTTCGGCATTTTTAAATGCTATCTATGGTGTTTTTTCCAGAGCATGGTACCCCTCTGGTGCACCTTCGGGTCCTCTGGCTTTTAATTTAGGAGTTCCCCACTCCTATGCTCCAGCTCCCTTTATGCCTTTCATGCCGTCTCCGATGCCGCCTTGGCAGTACTCTGCTCCGCCGAGGTAGTCGACGCCGATACCGACGTCGCCTGCTCCGAGTCGACCTCGTGAACTGCGCCCTGGGCCTTCGGAGTCGATCCCAACGTCAATCCCGGCTCCGTCGGAGTCGTTCACGGATTCGACGGCGCGGCTGTTGAAGGAGAGATCTAGGCGGGATGCTCAGCGCCTCTTGGAAGAACAAAGGTATTGGGAGGCTGAGATGGAGGAAGGTGAGCTTCAAGATGATTGTTTTGAAGATCTAGCGGAGGCTAGTGGTCTGGAGCTTTCTCCTGAATGGGAGCTGCCATCTGTATCTGAAGCTCCTTCAAAGGATGTTAAGCCATATCACATGGTCATGAGGAAGGCTGCAGAACTTTTGAATTTAACCTTGCCTACGGTCAAATTTAAATCTAATCTTCTGACTGAGGTTCTCCATTCCAGTTCTGTAATTGAGCAGTTGCTCCCTCTTAATGAGGCTTTACCTGAGCCTATTTTGTAGGTTTGGAACAAGCCTCTAACAGCTCCTGAAGTGTCAAAGTGTTGCAAGGAGGTATAGAGTTGCACCTGGGGACCCTGAATTTTTAACGTCACATCCTTCGCCTGAAAGTCTTGTTATTCAGGCAGCCTGTTCTAAAAAGACTGTGGGCGCATTTCCTCAAGTGCCTGGAGATAAGGATGCCAAGAAACAGGACCAGACTGCTAAGAAGTCCTTTTCTTCGGCAAGTATGGCTTTAAAGTCAACTAATGCCACTTGCCTTATGGGGAGATACATTCATGCCCTTATGGATTCGCTGCGTCTGTTGGCTCCTAAAATTCCTGATGACAACAGGAAGGATTTTGAGGAAGTGTTGACTGATGCACAGGCGGCTGCACGCCAGGTGATCCAGAGTGGGCTGGACACTGCTGATTCGGTTGCTCGCATCATGGGAACCGCTGTTGCCTCTAGGAGATCTGCCTGGCTGAAGTCATCGGACTTTTCGGCGGACGTTCAGGCTGCATTATTCGATCTGCCTTTTGACGGTGTTGGACTTTTTGGAAAAAAAGCTGACGCAGCCTTAGAGAGATTTAAGGACAGTAGGGCTACTGCCAAATCTTTGAGGCTGCAGACCAGGGGTTCATCTACCAAAAGGTATAGAGGTTTTGGACTTTCTTCCTTTCGCCCCTACCGGCAAGATCAACAGCAGCAGCTGCAAAACCCCCTGTACAGGTCTTACAGGGGTAAGCAAAGAGCTCGTCCTCGAGGACGTCAGGCCTCCTCCACCTCTTCCAACCCCCCAGCCACAGAAAAGCAGCCCTAGATCCGCCATTCAGGATCATGCGGGTCCTGTAGGGGGTCAGCTTACCTATTGTCTACGGGTTTGGGAATCGGTTACATCAGATCTTTTGGTCCTCAATCTCGTAGAAAATGGGTATGCTCTTCCCTTTCGGGAATTCCCTCCAAATTACCCTCCTTGCCAAGGTTTTTGCACGGAGGAACATCTGTTAATCCTGCAGGAGGAAGTCCAGAAAGGGTGCAATAGAGTTGGTTCCAGAGCAGGAAAGGGGTCAGGGATGCTACTCCCGGTATTTCCTGATACCCAAGAAGGATGGCAGGCTTCGTCCAATCCTGGATCTCAGGATCTTGAAGCTTTAACTGAAACAGGAGAAGTTCAAGATGCTCACCCTTGCACAGGTTCTTCAGGCGCTGATGGAAGAAGACTGGATGGTGTCAATAGACTTGCAGGATGCATATTTTCACATCCCTATCCTGCAGTCGCACAGGAAGTATCTCCGTTTTACGGTGGGTTCACAGCACTACCAGTTTATGGTCCTACCGTTTGGTCTTACTACTGCGCCTCGAGTTTTCACCAAGGTGATGGCTGTGGTGGCGGCACATCTCAAAAGATCGGGGATACCGGTATTCCCGTATCTGGACGATTGGCTGATCAAAGCCGAATCCCCAGAGATAGTGCTCCATCATTTGCAAGAAACAACTCAGTTGTTACACAGGTTGGGTTTTTCGATAAATGTACCCAAATCTCACCTGGTGCCCTCCCAGCGCAACCTGTTCATAGGTGCGGTACTGGACACAACTGTGTGTCGTGCATTCCCTCCACCTCAAAGGATTCGCGACATACAGGAGTTGATTCCTTTATTTCACAATGGAGCGGTCGTTCCAGTTCTGAAGGTCCTTCGCCTGCTTGGTCTGATGGCTTCCTGCATTCTGTTGGTCAACCATGCACGCTGGCACATGAGGGTGCTCCAGTGGTGCCTCCGCAGGCAGTGGTATCAGCACAACGGAGATCTGAGGGAGTCTGTGAGGATCTCCAGAGAAACTGCAGCGGATCTGGCTTGCTGGGGAGTGGAAGGCAACCTGTCTCAAGGAAAGCCTTTTCAACTGCCTCCATCGGTGGCCACAGTGATAACGGATGCATCCACTATAGGGTGGGCTGCTCATCTCTGGGATCTGGAGGTCAGGGGTCTTTGGTCTCCAGAGGAAAGGTTGCTTCACATCAACCTTCTGGAATTGCGGGTGATACGTTTGGCACTCAAGGCCTTCCTCCCTTCCCTTCGCGGGCAGTCGGTTCAAGTCCTGACGGACAACACCACCGCAATGTGGTATGTCAACAAGCAGGGAGGAGTAGGGTCGCAGTGTCTCTGCAGAGAGGCTCTGCGTCTCTGCTCCTGGGTTCAGGACCATCAGATTTGTCTGATGGCAAATCATCTGGCCGGAGTTCTGAACGTGCGTGCAGACAGTCTCAGTCTGCAGTTCTCGGCCGACCACGGGTGGAGGCTTCATCCAGAGGTGGTTTGTCACGTCTTTCGGACCTGGGGGACTCCTCAGGTGGACCTGTTCGCCACTCGGTAGAATGCTCACTGCCTGTCATTCTGCAGCCTCCAGTATCCGATGCGGGGAGCCTTGTGGGACGCGTTTCAGTTGAGTTGGGACTCACGGCTCCTTTACGCATTTCCCCCCATAACCTTGATTCCTCGGGTTCTGAGGAAGATTTGCCAAGACCGGGCCCAACTTATAATGATCGCCCCGGATTGGCCAAGAAGGGTGTGGTACACAGATCTTCTCCACTTATCCTCGTGCCCGCCGCTCCATCTCCCTTTCAGGGCAGATGTTCCTCTCTCAGATGGAGGGGCAGGTTCTACACCCCCACCTCCAGACCTAACACCTTCATGCCTGGAGATTGAATGGGGCAACCTGAATTCCTTTTCTCTCCCACACGATGTGGTGGATGTCATTCTTTCGGCCAGGCGTGACTCCACTAAATCTATCTATTCGTACAGATGGTCTAAATTTGTCTCTTGGTGTGGAGAGAAATCCGTTGACCCTTTGAAGGCTCGTTTGTCTGATATACTACAGTTTGCACTTTCTTTGGCGCAGCAAGGTTTTGCTGTGGCTACAGTCAAGGGTTATCTTTCGGCATTGTCGGCATTTCTCTGTTTGCCGGATCAGCCGTTGAAGAACCGGGCCTTATGGGCCTGGCGGCGCAGGGCACGCCTTAATCTCCGAGTTCACCTGCCTTGTCGGACAGAGACACGAGACACTCTGTTAGGCGTAGAAAACCAGGTTTATTAGCTGCAGCTAAGCACAGTTGTCCCAGAAGTACAAAGTAGGTTCTCAGGAGACTGCCACTTCAATTCCGTGTCGCACAATCTTTTCTAACACACATATTTACAAATGGACTCCCAATACATACAAAGCTAACCAATAGGAGAAATTGGAAAACAAGCTATCGAATGTCCCAAATACGCCCTTCTTTCAGACCCTGTGTGTTACCCCTCCCCACAAGTTAATCAATGCTAGTGCCATAATCTAATTTGCAGGTGGCAGGACGTATTTGTGTGCCTCAAAGGATAGTTGTGTAACAAGAGAATACAAGGAGAGAATAGCGAAGGCCAGTCGGATAAGATAAAGTGAGGAAAGAATAGGGAGAGCCAAATAGTCAGTCGAGACGGGGATCAATCAGCCCAGACATGGATTAGTAGACTCGGCCAGACCCTGACATCGGTTTCGTAAACAAGGGCAGGGGGTTACTTTTTAACAGAAGAGACACGCAGCAGCTGGAAAAAGCAAAAACAATCCGTTCGCCGTGTCGCCTGAGTGAAGGCAACACAAAATGGCGGCGGGAAACAAAATGGCGGCCAAATACGGGACGAAGTCGGAAATCGAAGAACCTCAGACCCTCCTTTTGCCATTACTCAGGCAAATCACAAAAAAACTCAAGTTAATCTGAGTCGATGTCAATGGCCATGAGGTCGTCAAGCTGTTGCTGCAACATCATATTAATGTGCTCTGTTCTCTGTGACACAGGTCTTGGGACGCACATGGTGGTACAAAGACTTCAGATGGCAGGACCACATTTTACGCACAGACAACAAGAGAAAATGATGGCCAAAACCATTCCAAGGAAGGTTAATACCTTCTATCCCCATGTGGACAGTAGTCCCCAAAACCATCCCATCACCAACCAATCTCCTGCATCCTAATGAATTGACTCGGAAATTACGTGCAATTTAGAGATGGCTTGGTATACTGTAGGGGCATTATCAGGAATATAAATGCAGCAACTAGACCCTATCAATTTACAAACTCCTCCGCGATCTGTTAGAATAATGTCTAGAACCATCCGGTACTGCAAAGTCATAAGGCGGTCCGCCTGAAGTTCGGCTGTTAAATTACTCAAGGCTCCAGAAGTCACATTTATGGTAGCCTCAACAACACAAACTAGTTGTCTAATATTTCTGCTATTGACCATTGGGCCCCAGAAAAGGAGTCATTTGAAAAAGTCCCCTCCCTCTTGTCCTGCGGTGTCTTTAGTATCAATAACCCCTCTGCCATATCTATTTCTATGATAACCTGAGGGAGCAGTGTATGTCGGAGGGAGAAGAAAAGCCACATAACATGTTCCCGAAAAGTTGGTGGGGAGCCACGTGTAGGCTCTGTCATGGCAGACAAAATATGTGCCTTGAGATGGGACTAATGTTGAAGAAATCTGTGATGAATAGATGTATGTACGGGAACAAACACTCTTTTCCTGTTGGTTTTTAATATTTCTACCGTTTATCTGTAAACACGAATTTCCTCGATGAGGTACGGTCCAGATTGGTGGTGATATTCCTTGTTTAGCCTCTTAATTAAAACTGATACAGACAAGGGAACTATGGTACTGGCATTGATCTATAGCCCCCCCAAGGTCATGCCCACCTTCCCGGTCTCACTTAGCGAGCAAATGGCTGGCTTAGTTGTTAACTATGACAAGGTAATGCTGATCGGGGACTTAAACTACTGGTTTAACGACCCAGCGGCAGGGCCCCTGGCCATCGAACTCTCTGAGCTCCTCCTCCATTTGGATTTCTCTCAATCAGTCCTGACCCCCACCCACGAAAAAGTACACTTCCTGGACCAAATCTGGTCCCATAATGTTCCTCTGTCTATCCCGACGGCAACCCCCTGCATTTTGTCTGATCATTATTTAATCCAATTCTCCTGCACCCTACACGGCCAATCGAAGGCCTCTATCCCAGTGGGAGGGGTAGTAAGGAAATGGAGATCACTAAACAATCAAGATTTCTTGTCTTCCTGTCAAACTCAATCCCAGCGCCTACCCACGATATTAATCTCATGGAAAAAAATCTCTCTGACTGGCTCCTGGCAGCCTGTAATGAGCATGTACCGCTCTCCAAATTCTCCCTTGCCCGTCGCATGGATGCTCATAGGTGGTGTACGGCAGATTTAAAGAAACAAAAATTGGAACTGCGTCAATTTGAGAGGAATTGGAGACATGGGTACTCAGATGTGGACAGAGTGTCATACACGACTGCCCGTAGGAACTATAAGAACTCCATTTTAACTACTAAGGCAAAATCTTGAACGCGCACAATAAATCAAGAGAAATTTTTAGGGTTGTGAACGATCTCTGCAACGATGTAAGAACTCCCCTTCTCTCCCCCCCCCCCCCCCCCCCCCAAGCTCCTACGCAAGAGCTCTGCAATCAGCTCAATAATTTCTTCATGGATAAGATAGCCACCATAAAAGAAAGCATCCCGGAAAGGCTTAGCACGGTAGCTATCGAGGACATCTGTAGAAACCCATCTGAATTCGTGGTTTTTCCCCCGATTGATCAGCTTGGTTGGTGGAACTGATGAATCGTGTGAAGTCCGGTTCACCTAACGATTGCTGCCCCCCTTACGTCCTAAGGGACGTTTTCTCAGCACTCCCGCTAGGCATACTCCCCCTCTTGAATGAGTCCCTAGCACAGGGAAGGGTCCCCATCTCATTTAACAATGCAACGTTGGTCCCGTTAATTAAAAAACCGGGGGCCGAACCGGCTAATCTCTCTAATTACCGGCCCATATCCCTTCTTCCTTTTGGAGCAAAGATCTTGGAAGCCCATGTGGCTAGCTGCATCTCCAATTTTATCGAAAGCTCGGATTATCTGTAGCCCAACCAAGCCGGCTTCCGCCAGGCGCACTCAACCGAAGCCGTGATCCTCGCAGTCCTGGACACTATGAGGTCCAATGCCGACAGGGGTATACATCAGGCCTTGGTGCTTCTGGACCTGTCGGCAGTTTTCGACACGGTGGATCATACCATCTTATTACACCGTGTCGAACAGGCTGGTCTGCGAGGCTCGGCTCTCGGTTGGGTTAAATCATTCCTGAGCAATCGGACCCAGGCAGTTAAACTTGGGAACTTTACCGCGCCTAAATTATCTACCACCTGTGGTGTCCCGCAAGGATCGTCATTGTCCCCCCTCCTGTTCAATCTATATCTCAAACCCCTTCTACATTCTCTAAAGAACAGGAGGGTAACGATCTAAAACTATGCTGACGACCTGCAGCTAATTTTCCCATTAGACTCTACTGACTCCGCCGTGGAATTCCAGGCGACCATGCTGCACATTCAACGGTGGATGGAGCTGAACCACCTAAAACTCAATCCTGGGAAGACCGAGCTGGTACTCCCGGGCAATAGCTCGAACAGCTGGGTTCCCCACTACTGGCCGTCAACAATGGGATCTCCTCCCTCCCCCTCTCTCTCGGTGAAAAGCCTCGGGATCACCATTAACTCTGATCTCTCTTTGAAAGGCCAGGTGGGAGCTGTGATCTCTTCCAGCTTCCATCAATTGCGCAAAATCAGAAAAATTGCCCATCTACTTACTCACTCAGCGCTCATTCAAGTGGTACTCGCCCTGGTCCTGTCTCGATTAGACTTTTCTAATTCTATTTACTTAGGCCTCCCCCTGTTCTTGTCTAAACGCTTGCAAATAGTGCAAAACCAAGCGGCCAGATTGATCTTCAAGAACCGCGGTGGGAGCTCGGCGAAACCATTGCTGGCCACTCTCCACTGGCTACCCATAGCCCAACGGGTAATATTTAAAGTAGGATGTCTGGCCTTTAAGGCTCTTCACGGGAAAAGTCCTATTTTCATCAATAACGTAATCGTCAAGCATGAGCCTACCCGCAATCTTTGTTCTGCCCATCTGTCCCTTCTTACCCTACCCTCCTTCAAACGGAAGCGTCAAGGCGGTTGTCGATTTGCGTTTCTCGCCCCAAAGGTGTGGAACTCTTTCCGCCTGTCGCTCAGGAAATGTACTAATCTCATGGAGTTTCGGGGAGCCTTGAAGACCTGGCTATTCAAGCAAGCTTCGGGATAGGTTAACTGCTTTCCATCTTTCCTCACTGCCAGCGCCATGAAACCCCTGGGTGCCCGTGCGCTTAAAAAGTTCAGTATAACATAACATAACATCTGTGAGGCTAGTAACATAACGAGTCACATTCCAACCATCATACGCTCGTTTCTCATCGACAGGAATCTTACCACTTTCGGAAACTCTAGCCTTAGCCACTATTCCCTTTATCACAGAACTATGACTAAAATCTGCTCCACCAGCATATGGACCAGCAAGAGGATGTCGAAGTTGATTCTGGTAGGCATTGGAAAACATAGCCAGATAGGCCCAGGCAGAACCTTCATAAGAGATCGGAAGGACTAAATATGGCATCCCTTTCTCTGTGTTATGGGGCATGAGTCCACAAACCCAACAGTCAGTTGTATTGACTGCCAGTTGATGCTAATGCAACAGCTGAATAAATGAATTATTAAAATATTCTGTTCTCCTAGTTTGTTCGTGTTCTGGGAGTGTATGAAACTGATGCGGAAAGACAGTAGTGAGAGAAGACAAAGGAACAGAAGTAGGAACAGGTGCTTGCTGCATAGTATGAACAATCCAACCCACACAAGCAAATAAAATACATGTACATATTAAAATGCACAAAATTATGCCACATGGACTAAACAACAATTTCTTACATTTACTGTTCATTTTTTGCTTCTTATTATTCTTTCCAAATTCAATATCCATTCTCTAAAGCGTTGCTCACGGTAATCTTCCTAGATCACTTAGTTGTGGTTATTAGCCATCCTATGACACTGCAAGTCCTGCAGACCTATGTCACTACTCGGGTCGCAGCCTAAGACTCCTACCGTGACCCTGCAACTTGATGGATGGTAAAAAGAAAGAATGTCTCTTAAAAGTACAACCGAAAAAAAAGAGTTCAATTGTTTTTTGTCAATCTCGGTCTCAGATTGTACCGAGCCTTGTCCGGTACCGTTTGTTCTTGAAACAAAGTCTCTGGATTTGTTGTGTTCAACCGCAGATGTGATGGTACAGCTTCTTGCAAGACATAGTCCTCTTCTTTCTCAGATCTCATCCGATCCAGACGTGCACTACTGAAAGGTACCAACCGAGGGACCCTTTCACCTTCACTATCACCTGTACCCTTGCGAACCCACTGATCAAAAGGCAAAGGCAAAGGTACCCTTTTGCAGTGCACGGCGTTGATCCAATTCTTCTTTCCGATGACTTTTACTGCTGTACGTGTCACCAGAATGACCTGTCGAGGCGGCCCCCAGCGAGGTTCCAGATTCTTCTTCCGCTGAAAATTCTTCAGACAGACCCAGTCTCCGGGTTGGATGGAGTGCCCTGGGTCTGTGGAAGCCTCTGGCAAAGCGTTTTGTACCTGCTGATGAAGAACACGCAATTTAGTGGTGAGGTCATGCAAGTAGTCAATCAACATAGGATACGGAATATCAGAGTACTTTTTAGGTCGTGGGACTCCCCAGACGTTAGCTGGGCGCCCAAAAACAACCTCATATGGGCTGAGTCCCAAGCGAGAATGTACAGTTGTTCTCGTAGATAGGAGTGCCAAAGGTAAAGCATCGGGCCAAGGAAGACCCGTGCTGGCCTGAATCTTTGCCAGTTTGAGCTTGAGAGTGCCATTATAGCATTCTACCAATCCCGCTGACTGAGGGTTGTTTGCCGCATGGAATTTCTGCCTAATACCAAAGCCTGCACACACCTTCTGCATGATTTGGCCTACAAATTCACTTCCGTTGTCACTCCAGACAATGCGCGGCAAGCCAAACCTCGGGAAGAATTCCTTCAAGAGGACTTTGGCAGTGGACAAAGCAGTATTATCCTTTAGGGGGTAGGCCTCTATCCATCTGGAAAAGGCACACACCACCACCAGAACATACTTTAAATTATTGCAACGTTCCATATGAATGTAATTGATTTGTAATACCTCAAAAGGATACGTAGGGGGAGCAAAATGACCTGCCGGAGTTGGGGTTCCCTTTCCTGGATTATGCATCAAACAAACGATACAATGTTTCACCACATTTTCCGCACATTTAGGGATTCCTTCATTCTGCCATACTGGAGCCAAAAGTTTGCATATCTCTTTCGCACTGATGTGAGCTGGACCATGCGCCATAGTAACCACAGGCAATACATAGGTGTCTGGTAACAGCCAACGCTGGTGTTCTGACAATTCCGTCCAACACCGTGTCGCGTCCAACATTCCCGTACTTTCTCTCCACTTACTCAATTCCTTCTCTGTAGCCTCTTCTTGAATCATTCTCATACTTTCTATTGTGTCCTCACACATTCCTGCTTCTCTGACCCATCTTGCAGGGCCTGCAACATACATGCGACTTGTAGCATCTCTCGCTGTTTCTTTCGCTACCTCGTCTGCAAAAGCATTCCCGCGACGCACATCATCAGTGATCCTTTTATGTGCACTACACTTCACAATTGCTATCTGGGTAGGCAAGGCAAGTGATTCCAAAAGATCATTCACTAACTGACCATGATGTATTTTAGTATCATGTGAAGTAAAGAATCCTCTTTCTTTCCAAAGGCGGTCAAAACTGTGGGCCAACCCGAATGCATATTGGCTGTCGGTGAACACATTCACTCTCTTCCCTTCAGCCAATACACAAGCTCTAGTCAAAGCTATCAATTCAGCTGCTTGAGCTGAATTCTGCCTAATACGTGCTATCTCTACAACTGTATGCAAAGTAGTAACAGCATAGGCTGCAGTCGTTTCACCATTGGGGATCTTAAAACAAGACTCATCCACCCATAAGATCCCATCCGGGTCCACGAGTGGTGTATCTTTTAAGTCTATTCTGCCTTTCGTTTCCTCCTCTGTACGGAGAAAACAATCATGCTGTTCTTGGGTATCTTTCTCTTCTGTAATGGGTAACAGTGTTGCTGGATTCAAAGTATTACATCGCTTGATGTGTATATGACTAGCCAAAAGCGTCAGCTCATACCCAGACAAACGGGCACTCGTGAGATGTTGTGTTTTTGTTCTCTTCAAGAGTATCCACTGCATGTGGTACCATAACCACAAGGGTGTTATCCAGTACCAATCCAGCAGATTGACGAATGGAGAACGCTGCTGCTGCTGTAGCTCTAAGACAACTAGGTAGTGCCTTGGCTACTGGATCCAAGGTAGCCGAAAAATAGGCACATGGCCGCTGTTTGTCTCCAAATTGTTGTGTTAAAACTGACAACGCACAACCTTCTCTTTCATGAACATAGAGTGTGAAAGGCTTACTGTAAACCGGAGTACCTAACACAGGGGCAGAACACAAGGCAGTACGTAAGTCAGAAAAACTCTTCTGACATTCATCAGTTCAGGGAAGAGGTTGGGGCGTGTCTTTCAAAGTAAGTGCCAGCAAACGTTTAGCCAACAAAGAAAAATTTGGAATCCACTGCCTACAATAGGAGGTAATGCCCAAAAAGGCACGCACCTCCCTTTGTGTAGATGGTACAGACATTTGTGCAATTGCTTTAATACGTTTTGGGGTCAATCGCCTTCCCTCCTTCGACAAGAGATGACCTAAATAGGTAACCTCTTGGCGACAATATTGTAGTTTATAGGGTGACACTTTGTGATGCATGTCAGACAAATAACGCAACAACGCAACAGTCACATTCTTACAAACATCCTCCGAATCAGCAGCAATCAACAAATCATCCACATACTGAATAAGAGTGGCACATGGGGGCAAAGTGAAAGCATCAAGCTGAGATTTCAAAGCCTGACTATAAATGGAGGGACTCTCAATAGCCTTGGGGTGCACGCTTAAATCGGAAACTTCGGCCTCCGAGAGAGAAGCCAAAAATATCTCTACTCTCCTCAGCAATCGGAATGCTGAAGAAAGCGTTCTTGAGATTGATAACTGAAAACCAGGCAGCCGAAGCAGGTATCATTGTGAGCAAGGCAGTGATATCTGGGACAACAGGAAACTGGGGTATAACAATCTTGTTAACCTCCCGAAGATCGATCACAAATCGATATACAGGGGGCTGAGAAGAATCAGGACGTTTAAGAACAGGTAAAACAGGACTATTGCAAACATTTCCTCTTGTTTCTTCCACCACTCCCTTCTGAACTAAATCATGGATGATAGCCAACAGAGCTCTTTCACCATCGCTGGAAATTTTATACTGAGGAATGCGTGGTAATTTAACATTAGGTTTGACAGTAACCACGTAAGGTGGAATTTGGAGCAAACCAACATCATTCGGACCTGTAGCCCAAAGCGTAGCAGGAAGGGAATGCAATTCGGGTGGAAAATTTTCCTTAGACAAATACATAGGAGAAACCAAGTTCTTGCCTAAAGTAAGATGTACACCAGAGGGGGAACAGTACAATGTTGCAAGAAGACGTTTCAATAAGTCAAAACCCAGCAAATTCTCACCGCAACCAGTCGTTAAAATGAGCGGGCCTCTAAATCATAAGGACCAATTGAAAGAGGCAAAGGGCAAGAAACCGGGTTCTGAACTGGGGCGCCAGAGAAACCTACAGAAACGTTTGTTAAGCCAGACAAAGGTGCCCCAGGGAGTTTAGAGTAAATGATAGAACTTCTCATTGCGCCAGTATCCAAAAGAAATGGCTCTGAAACACCCAATGCAACAACTTCAACATAAGGCCCATTCTGATCCACTGGAACTGATACGACTCCCTTACTTTGTCCATGGCTGTCCTAACTAGTATGAAAACCCTCATTCTCACCTTCAACACAATAGTCGTCATTGTAATATTGTGCAGACTGAGTATTCTGCTGGTCAAAATAATTTGTGGAATGCTGAGGGGGAAAGGAACGCTGTGTCTGTGACCACGCACCTCGCCCTCCACCCCTGGGTGCTGACTGACAACTCCCACAGCTTCGTGGCCCTGGCAATCCACCATTACGCTGCAATAAAACCGGACAGCTATTCTTAAAATGACCTTCCTCTTTACAATAGGCACATTGATTAGGACCAAGCAAAGGTCGCGGGACAAAAGGTTCAGGTTTCTGTAATAACCTCTGAAACTGGGGAGGCTGTTGAAATTGGCAGTGAGCAGAACGAGGGGGATAAGCCTGTTGCAAAAGAACCTTCGTTTTTAATTCTTTAGTCTTTTTCTCGAGTTTATCCTTTTCTTCCTTATCCCTATTCTCGTAATACTGAGCAGTGGTTAATATCTGGGCAGACGAAGAAACAGCCCACGAACTCTCGGAGTCTTTCAATTTATGCGACAATTCTGGAAGTAAATTAAATACGAATTTAACACATAATCGCTGTCCACCCTCAGTACTCATATCTTGACCACTGTGGTCGATGAACGTCTCCTCGAAACGGGTAAAGAAATCGGAGACACTCATCTTTCTTCTGTTTACACGCAGCTAATTTATCCCAGTTAACGCGTAAGGCAGGCATCATCGTTTTCATTAAAGTAATTATCCTACCGGGCAATTCTGTAATCAAAGCATCGGGTTTAGCACCACCTACTTGTGCTGCATCTGCGGCAGTTATAGCAGCCCACGCACCACCTAAAGCTTGATCATGGTCCTCCTTACGAATCCGAGCCCATATTGCTTGTGGGACTACATTTCCCATCAACATTTCAAAATCGGCCAAATTCATGACGCACGCATCAACAGTCTGGGACACCTCATTATAATACCCAGCAGGATTTTTACGAGGGTCCGGTAAAGACTGTTTAAGCGCCAAAACTTCAGATCGTTTCCAGGGGACATGTACCCATATACGTTGGAAATGAGCAGGGACACCTGCAACAGCGCCTGCCTGTGGAACCGCATGTCTCCATATTGGAGGAACTTCTCTCATAGGATAATGTTTCACTTTTTGTCTTACTGCAGGATCAGGTTCAAGAGAAACCTGAGAAGAAAATAAAGACCTAAAGGTGACAAGTGTCCTTACGGTGTTCTCAACCTCAGAACCCACAATAAGTCCTTTATCAAATATAGCCTGTACATCTAACAGACCCTGGGGAGCTAAACCCAATTCCATATCCTCCCAACCTTTAACAAGAGTGTCACACATAACATTAAAAGCATATTTCTGTCTGGGCTCATACCACTGGCGAAAGGTGGTCATGATATCGGGCACACTATACTGTGGACCACTCATGATCCATTTGCGGGCAAGATTATCCAACACAATTCGCTCGTCAGTACCTGGAAGTTGACTACGGGATTGCCTCCGAGAAAGAGCAGGAGTCAAGTTAAAAGATCCAAAGAGGGGGAGAAAAGGCCAGAAACAGTATCGACCAATCGTCTACGAGCTGTAGGGGAATCTGACAGTAGAACGGGAGACAAGGCATTAGGCAGAGCAGGAGGGGGGCTGACAGTTATAAGAGGAACCGAGGAAAAAGGAGACTGAGGTATAGGAGTCCCAGGAACGGGAGTCGGTGGCAAAGGAGGCGGGGGTGGCAATACTGGAAGAGGTAATTGTGGAAGAGCCGGGACCTGTGGCACACCGACAGGTGGCTGAACAAGTGGCAACAGTGGGGGTGCATTAGCACCTTGTACATAGGGCGGAGGCAATCTCAACAAATGGGGCATTAAGGGATCTTCGTCAAGATCCTTGCTCTGTGGGGAAGTAGGCAACACAGGGTAACATTTATCGATTTCCATACAATGCTGTCTGTCAGAGACTTCAATCGCCTGATCAATCCCATTATTTTTAAACTGCTGGGCAGCTTGTATAATCGTCGTATCTTTCTTTTTCGTATCTCTTTTCGTCTGCTTAATTTCTCTCTGTTTGGCTTCCTTACGCCAGAGGCGGAAAGAGTCAAACATTGCCGGACGGGCTTTCCTTTTGAACAAAATTGCTTCTAGATTATCTAATATGTCAGACTCAAAACTACCATTTCGTGGCCACTGCAAAACACCATCTTTCTTTGTGTATCGGATCCATGCTTCATTAAAGACAATGGGGCCAACACCATGTTTTGAGTAGAGCTCATAGGTGGGAGTTCCGACCGGAGGAATTGGACAAGAATCCTCCAACCGGGTATACTGATTACAATTAAAACAACAAAACTTCCTAAATTTGCTAAAATCAGGGATGTTTTAAGTGACTGGTCTTTTTACGAACTTCAAGGGGATTTAGAGCAAATTACACAGCACAAACTTACTTACCCCTTGGCTTCGGCAATTGCAATAGTCTAATAACAAATCAAAAGAAAAACAAAGAAGCGGGCGCTACCCACAAATACTTAACTAAATGTTCTCTCACGCCAACAGAGGTCCGTCTAACGTCTCGCAATACCAATCGTCACCAAAGGGCCATGGCAGGGCGGAAGTCAGGGCAGCAGTCGTCAGCAGCCGTCGAGAAGGAGTAGCCGCGCTGCAAAAGACCTTCGGTCCACTTCGACATGCAGGGGTCGGTTGACGTGGTTTGCGAATCCTCCAGAATTTTCCTGCGGGGCTCCTCATGACCCTAGGGTTGAACCGCTACCACTGATCCCGCCCGACGTTGGGCGCAGGTTGAAGAACTGGGCCTTATGGGCCTGGCGGCGCAGGGCACGCCTTAATCTCCGAGTTCACCTGCCTTGTCGGACAGAAACACGAGACACTCTGTTAGGCGTAGAAAACCAGATTTATTAGCTGCAGCTAAGCACAGTTGTCCCAGAAGTACAAAGTAGGTTCTCAGGAGACTGCCACTTCAATTCCGTGGCGCACAATCTTTTATAACACACATATTTACGACATGGACTCCCAATACATACAAAGCTAACCAATAGGAGAAATTGGAAAACAAGCTATCGAATGTCCCAAATACGCCCTTCTTTCAGACCCTGTCTGTTACCCCTCCCCACAAGTTAATCAATGCTAGTGCCATAATCTAATTTGCAGGTGGCAGGACGTATTTGTGTGCCTCAAAGGATAGTTGTGCAACAAAGAATACAAGGAGAGAATAGCGAAGGCCAGTCGGATAAGATAAAGTGAGGAAAGAATAGGGAGAGCCAAATAGTCAATCGAGACAGGGATCAATCAGCCCAGACATGGATTAGTAGACTCGGCCAGACCCTGACATCGGTTTCGTAAACAAGGACAGGGGGTTACTTTTTAACAGAAGAGACACGCAGCAGCTGGAAAAAGCAAAAACACTCTGTTCGCCGTGTCGCCTGAGTGAAGGCAACACAAAATGGCGGCGGGACACAAAATGGCGGCCAAATACGGGACGAAGTCGGAAATCGAAGAACCCTCACCGTCTCTATTCAAATCTCCTATGGTTTTAAGGTTTCTTAAGGGTCTCACTAATAAATTCCCTCCTACTCCCTTTATTGTGCCTCAATGGAACTTAAATCTTGTCTTAACCTACTTGATGGGTTCTCCCTTTTTAACCCTTGCACAAGTGTCTCATGAGACTTTTGTCTTTTAAGACGGTCTTCCTGGTCGCAATTACCTCGGCAAGGAGGGTAAGTGAGCTTCAAGCTCTTAGTTAACAGCCCCCATTCTTGACCATTCATGCTGAACGAATGGTTCTTAGGACCAGAACTGCTGTTCTGCCTAAGGTGGTAACTCCCTTCCATCTAGGACAGTCTATTACCCTTCCTATCTTTTATCCTCCCCCTCACCCTTCCAAGGAGGAGGAGAGACTACACCGTCTGGAACCTAAGAGGGCGGTGAGCTTTTATCTCGATAGGACTAAAGACTATCGTGTGGATGACCAGCTCTTTGTGGGATTTGCTGGCAGCAAGAAAGGAAGAGCGGTGCACAAGCGCACTCTTTCAAGATGGATTATTCTATGCATCAAGATCTGCTACTCCTTGGCGGGTAAGGACCCTCCAGAGGATATAAGAGCTCACTCTACTAGAGCAAAGTCATCAACATCTGCTTTGTCTAGAGGTGTACCTGTTGAGGACATTTGTAGGGCGGCTACTTGGGCCTCCCTCCACACTTTTGCAAAGCATTACTGTTTGGATGCTGAGGTGAGGAGGGACGGTCACTTTGCGCGCTCTGTCCTCCAGGATTTTCTGGTATAGGAGAGTGGACACCCTCCTCCGGGAGTGGAGACTGCAGTGGGACTCTATTCACAAGGTGAGGAATCCACTGGAAGATGTATCTATCAGAAGAACAAGTTACTTACCTTCGGTAACGCTTTTTCTGGTAGATACAGTATCTGCCTGTGGATTCCTCACTGACCCACCCGCCTCCCCGTTGTTCACTCTTCTATACCTCAGTTACTGTAATGTAATGTATATATATATTTTATTGTCAAGGAAATGTTTTGTTTCAATTGCTTTCCTGCATTTGCTTCACACTGTGTGTGTTATCTTGACGTTTATGTACTGTGTATACTGTGTATTTATCTACTGTCATTGGTCCGTCCGTGTGCCTCGAAGGCACGGAAAAAAGGGCAGAACTGATGTCATCACACCAGCGTGGGCCTATTATGGTGTCGGTGACGTCAGCGGAGTCGCGCGCGATGCCGTGCCTCGATGACGTCGTCCACGTCGGTGTGAAGCTACAAAAAAAGAATTTCCAAATGTTGCTGACGCAAGGGGGATATTCACAAGGTGAGGAATCCACAGGCAGATACTGTATCTACCAGAAAAAGCGTTACCGAAGGTAAGTAACTTGTTCTTTAAACCCTACAGCACCTGTCACTGGGCGATGGACCTGCACCTAGTTTGCCTTTGGTGTTTGGAGAATGACCACAAAACCAAGGCATGCTCCGATTGCCGGGCAACTGCTCTGAAGGCTTTGAGGGAGCAGTTCCTGAAGCAGCTAGTGGCCTGGCATCGACTCCGCGGTGGTCATGATCCTGGTCCCAGGATCGTTCTTGGATCCCGAAGAGGAGCAAGAATTTGAAGTGTTCTTCGCCTTCTCCTATCCATTGGCCAACGAGGCGAGGGAGCCATGGCGTTCTAGGCCTTGTTCTCTGGAACCTGGTCCTGGGCCGACTCTGTGCCTTCCCTTATTCCCAAAGGCCGGTGCTACCCACGTCCAGCTGAAAGAATTATGAGCCCGGCTTGCTTGAATCCAGTGACAAAGTATGCAAGGGACTCACGTCTGAGCATACCCTGCCAACTTATGGCAAACAAAGTGATACAAAAGGGGGTGGTAATAGACGGAGCATCTGAACCAATCAAACACTCACACCCAGTCAACAGATGGCCATATGCAAATCAGTCTGACCTGTGCCTCATGGGAACAGTCCAGCCCGAACTGCCATGCCTTCCCTGGACCGGAAACAAGCTTCCGAGTCCCTTGCTCACTCTGTCACTGGGCTGAAGACGGCTGAAATGCCAGAAACCGGTCCTCGGAAGCTTGTTTCCGGTCCAGGGAAGGCATGGCTTGGCAGTTCGGGCTGGACTGTTCCCATGAGGCACAGGGTCAGACTGATTTGCATATGGCCGTGTCTGAACTGGGGTGGCAAAGTGGGCTAAAGAACGGTGATTGATTAAACCCAGATCTGTTGACTGGGTGTGAGTGTTTGATTGGTTCAGATGCTCCGTCCATCACCACCCCCTTTTGTACCACCTCCAAGCAACAAGGGCCCCACAAAGACTCTCCAATGGACTGAACCTGCCGGGGGTATTCAGTTTATTGACTGTGTCCGCATCAGCTCTCATAAGGTCCGTCGTGAGCAAGATATTGATCACGGGAAACAGTGGGTAGGGCTGAGAACACATGGCCCTCACGATGAAACAGCCGGCCACAGTCCATACACCCTCCAGAACAGTCACCACACCGTCGTGGGCTCCTTCACCCCTGGCCCTCTCTCACATGCCTCTTAGTTCACTGTAGCGATCAGTACATTACTCCCCAAACCACCAGGCATCAGCAGGGGGCCCAGGCACGATGACGCGCACTCCAGGCCTCAAGTGTTTTCCCAGGGTAGCAGGGAGCGCAGGCGTTCAGTCGCCGGGTCGCGGGAGCCATCGCAGCTTAAAAACAATAAAGGACCAACTCACTCCGGCCACCGGGGACCCGCACCAGCCTCAGATCTTCCGGCCCGGACACTGGAGCTGTGCTTTTCACGGTGTCAAGGCTGCCTCCAGTCGCCGGGTCGCGGGAGCCATCGCAGCTTAAAAACATTAAAGGGTCAACTCACTCCGGCCACCGGGGACCCGCACCAGCCTCAGAAGATCTTCCGGCCCGGACACTGGAGCTGTGCTTTTCACGGTGACAAGGCCGCCTCCGGGGGGCCTACGCGGCAATTCCCAGGCTCCCGATCCTCAAAGGCCGCTCCGGGGTCCTCTGCCGCCGCACCCAGGCTCCAGGCGACCCGCAATCGCTGCCAAAACCAAATGTGGTGTGTTGGGAGATCACCGCTGGAGCAGGCCAAAGCCGCAGCCTCGCGTAATTGGCGACCGCTGTGTAACCACACTCTCAGCGGCGGGCCTCCCGGCCAGAGTTCGGTCCGTGTAGCTCACCCAAAACAGCAGCCGCGATTCGCCCCAAACTCGGCCATAACGTTGCTGGGTGCCTCCTCAGCCCTCCGAGGGCACTAGGCCAGGAATCGGGCCAGCAAAAGGTGTAAATTACCGGATGGTTCAGGAGTTGCGCATCGGAGATAAGCTACCGAGCAGCCATTCCCTTCACTGGTTAGCCACGCCCACCATGCACCACATTGTTGGGCATTCCGACAGTTCAATTATGCCCTCACTGACATCCTGTTGGGTACCTGGTCCAAGCTCAACACAGGTGGTCCTGTGACTAGGACGATTGCCCACCGTCATCGCCCTGCACCTGGGGACCCAAACTTCCTCACCCAAACACCCTACCCCTGAGAGCTTGGTGGTCGAAGCCTCCATCTCCCAAGGTGCGTTCCCTACCATTCTCCCGGATAGAAAATCCAAGAAGTTGGACGCATTTGGGAAGATGTTTTCTTCTTCCAGCCTGGCATTGCCGTCCGTGATCACCGCATACGTTTTGGGTCATTATTCCCACACTTTGTGGGATATGGTTACACAAGTGCTGCCACAGGTCCTGGAAGAGGCCCGGCTGTTCTCTCCCAAGCTGTTGGAGAGACGCAACAAAGTTCACGATTTGCTGTGGACAACTGACTCGCTAGGCAGAGCGGTTTCCAAAACAGTGGCCCTTAGGCTCAACATCTGGCGATAACGACTAGCTTATTGGGGGATGTCCAGGCTTCCCTTATGGACATGCCCTTCAATGGCACCCCAAACACATAGTGATAGATTCCTTACCTTAGAATTACCCTCAGGTGTCAGACTGGATCGGGAAAGTTTTCGTCAGCAGTACTCCTGCGTGTTGATAGGTGGTGGTGTGCGTCTCCCCGTCCGTCACTGGCGTCGTGGTCGCCGAGATGATGTCGTGGGTGCTACTTAGACGCCGCCCACGCGCGCTGGCTTCAGTTCTTTCTTTTTCCACGCCAGCAAGCGCAGATTCGGGAAGAGCAGGAACCCCCAGTCAATTTTTTACTGACTTTTTGAGGCTTTTTTTCACCATTTTTTCATCGAGTCTTCAACTCCTCAGGTGCAGTTAGGATGTCAGGTTTTAAGCCCTGTGAGGACTGTCACCGTATGATGTCTGTGACGGACGCACACCGAGCGTGTCGTTCTGCCTGGGGCGCGACCACGACCCCAAATCGTGCCCCGACTGCCGGGTCATGGCGCCGTAAACTTTACGGGAGCGGTCCTGAAAGTTGCTGGAAGCCCAGCAGCCTGCTCCGCGCTGTTCGAGCTCCCAGTTCCGAGGGAGGTCGAGGGACCACGCGCAGAGTCATCACCATTGGTCTTCGGGATCCAAGTCTTCGAACTCAGGTAAGGCGAAGCCCAAGAAGTCGAAGAAACAACATTGTTCTCCTACTTCCCCTCGCCGGTCAAGCGACACGGCTGAGGGTGTGGGTGGTGCCTCCAAGCGGCTCCGGCGAAGCCTATGCAGCCGCCGCCGGCCCAGATACAGGAGTTCCTGTCGGCCATGGCTCGCCTCTTTGGGCCGTCTGGTCCCGCCGGTTCGCCTTTGGGCCCCGCAGTCCTGAGTGGGGGTCCTCGCTACTCACCGACGGTGGCTCCGGCGCCACAAGACCCTTCCTGGATCCATGCCTGTATCCCGGTCGACGCCGGTTGACCTTGTGACTCCTCCACTGACGTCGACCCCGCCGGCACCACTTCCGACGTCGCCCGCTCCCCGGGACGATGTTGGCCCTGGTTTCAGCCCTGTAGGGGACGCAGAGTCAGCCCGACGTAGCTCAATGCCGTTTTCAACGCAGCTCAGGGATTTTTATCCCCATTGCCCTATTCCTTATTTTCAGCCTGTACAACAGCCTCAGAAGGAAGGGGCAGACTGGGAGGGGCTGAGGAGCCTCTCGCATCTGGTTGCGAGTCTGAACAGGACTAGGCTGAGGAGTTGGGTGATGCCAGTGGTCTGGATACCCCACAAGACCTTGGCATGCTGTCTCCTCCTACCGTGACAACGGAGGAGGGCGCAAGTTATGCTGTGGTGTTGGGCAGGGTTGCAGAGGCCCTACACCTCAAGCTCCCCACTGTGGCTGTCGGGACTAACCTCCTGACGGAAGTGTTTTAACAAGCAGCTACTTATGCGGCGCTGCTGCTTCCTATCAACAAAGCACTTTCTGACGTTCTTTTGGACATTTTATTCAGGCCCACCACAGGGGCTCCTGTGGATAGGAATGTGGCCCAATGCCATTGCCCGGCTCTGAGTGACCCCAATTTCCTCTCCCAACAACCCACCCCAGAGAGCTTAGTTGTCCAAGCCTCTGCTTCCCTGACTGCTTTCCCTTCCGCACCCCTGGATAGTGAATCCAAGAAACTGGATCAGTACGGAAAGAAGATTTTTTCTTCCGCCCGTTCTGCACGGCGGTCTGTGAACACCGCATGCCTTTTGGGCTGTTATTCCCACTCTCTGTGGGATACGGTGGCATAAGTGCTGCCTCAGAGTCCGGAAGAGGCCCGGGCAGCTCTCTCCCCGGCTGTTGCAGAGGGGAGAGACACAGCTAAGATCATGATTCGTTGTGGCCTAGACACCGCTGACCCACTGGGCAGATCGATGCCTGGTTGAGGACCACTGGATTCTCAGGGGAAGTCCAAAGTACACATATGAACATGCCCTCTGATGGCCGTCGCCTCTTCGGCGACAAAGCAGACCACACGGAGCGGTTTAAGGACTCACGGGCTATGGCAAAGTTCTTGGGGTTCTCCACTGCCCGCCCTCCTCCGCAGGCTGCTTTTCACTTGTTTCGTGGCACCGGAAATGGCACCCGCAGCATTGGCAACAGAGCCACAAGCCTGTGCAGCAACCTCCCTAGTGCGGATGCAGGTTCCCCCGTGGCAGACCAAGGGGCCAGCGGGCGGGTCAGTCCACCTCCACCCCGGCCACCACTGCCTCCAAACCTTCCTAGACTGAACGTTCAGGTCCATCAGATGCCAGAGGGCGGCAGGCTTCTCCATCACCTCCCCCACTGGCGCACCATCACTTCGGACAGGTGGGTTTTAGAAATATTCTGAAGGGGCTACGCCCTCCCCTTCGAGACTACACCTCCAGCCATGCCACCTCAATACCACCGCATGTTGGGGGATCACTTGGTGCTTCTTCAGCAGGAAGTGTCCAAGGGGGCCATTGAGAGCGTTCCAATGCCAGAAGCTCGTGGTTGCTATTCCCACTACTTTCTGGTGCCAAAGAAGGACAAGGGCCTGCCTCCTATCTTAGAGAAGAGAAGTTCAAGATGCTCACTTTGGCTCAGGTCTTGTCTGCTCTCGACCCACAAGACTGGATGGTAGCGCTGGACTTGCAGGATGCTTACTTCCACAACCCAGTCCTGCTGGCCCACCGGCGTTACCCTCGGTTCACGGTAGGTCACGAGCATTTTCAATTTACCGTGCTCCCCTTTGGGCTTACCAGCTCCCCTCGGGTGTTCACAAAAGTGATGGCGGTGGTCTCAGTTCATCTGCGCAGATCAGGGGTTTCAGTCTTCCCCTATCTAAACGATTGGTTGTTGAAGGTGAGTTTGCCCCAGGCTGTCATTTCCCACCTCCAGACTACAGCGGACCTCCGGCACTCGCTGGGTTTCACTATCAACGTGCCGGAGTCACACCTGATTCCCTTGCAGAAATTTGTTTTCATCAGAAATAGCGCAGTTTGGAGCATATCCTCCTGAGCAGCGAGTTCGGGCTGTGATTCCGATCTTTCAGCCCTTATCCCGAGTTCGGTCAGAGTGACCCTGAGGCTGCTGGGCCTCATGGCCTACTGCATCCTGGTGATCAATCATGCCGGATTGCATATGCGGGCTCTGCAGTGGGACCTGAAGTTCCAGTGGGAACCTGCCTGATCACGTCCAGATCTTGGAGGGCACTGCACAACTGTTGAAGTGGTGGCTCACAGACCAGCATTGGGTTGGTGGCAGATCCCTCTCCTAACCGGAGTTCACAGTAGTAAATGATGCGTCCCTCCTGGGATGGGGTGGCCAAATGGGAGAGGTGGAGATCAGAGGCCTCTGCACTCCGGTGGAGTCCAAGCTTCACATCAACCTGCTGGAGCTTTGGGGGGTCCGACTTGCACTGAATGCGTTCCTTCCCATGTCAAGGGGAGGATACTGCAGGTGTTCACTGACAACACCACTGCCATGTGGTACTGCAACAAACAGGGCGGGGTGGGGTCGTGGACCCTATATCAGGAGGCTCTACGCCTCTGGACATGGCTGGAACATCAGGGCATTTTCCTGGTGGTTCAACACCTGGCAGGTTCTCTGAACGCCAGGGCGGACAAACTCAGCCGCAGATGCATGATGGATCACGAATGGCGTCTTCACTTGGACATGGCGCAAGGTCTCTTTCTGCAGTGGCGAGAGCCTTGGTTAGATCGATTTGCCACCGAAGAGGACGCGCAATGTCAGCAGTTCTGCACGTTGGAATTTCCAAGGCGGCACTCGCTCTGTGTCGCTTTTCGTCATGTGTGGAGTTGCGGTCTGCTGTACACATTTCCGCCTATACCACTTCTAGCCGGAGTGCTGAAGAAGATACGATGAGACCGGGCCCAAGTAATTCTTGTGGCCCCGGACTGGGCTCGAAGAGTTTGGTATCCCGAGCTACTCAGTATGAGCATCGATCCTCCGATCAGACTGCCTCTGCCAAAGGATCTTTTGTCTCAGCAGCAGGGGATGGTCCTCCACCCGAACCAGTCCAGCCTCCACCTCTTTGCTGGAGATTGAGCGGCGGCAGTTGATTCATTTCGACTTGCCTCCAGAAGTTTGTGATGTCATTCTGGCAGCCAGGCGTCACTCCACTAAGTTGGTATATGCCTACAGGTGGAACAAATTTGTGGCATGGTGCACAGCAAAGTCTGTGGCTCCCCTTTCTGCCCCTCCTTCAGAAGTCCTTTTGTTCCTTCTCTCTTTGGCCCGGCAGGGCTCTGCTCTGGGTACTATCAAAGGTTATCTTTCTGCCATTTCAGCCTTTCTCAGGCTCCCTGATCAGCCTTCTCTTTTCAAGTCCCCTGTTAATAGATTTCTCAAAGGCCTTACACATCTTTTCCCTCCTATTCCGTTTGTGCTACAGCAGTGGGACTTGAATCTGGTTCTTACTTATCTCATGTGTGCTCCTTTCGAGCCCCTTCATAACTGTCCTCTCTGTCTCTTTACCTGCCTTCCTAGTTGCCATCACCTCCGCTAGGCGGGTGAGTGAGCTCCAGGCTCTTTCTTGTAAGCCTCCTTTTCTGTCAGTCCATCCGGACAAGGTTGTGCTCAGGCCCCGTTCTTCCTTGTTGCCAAACGTTGTTACAGCCTTTCACATTGGGCAGACTGTTACCTTGCCCACCCTCTTTCCGCCTCCGCTTCTTTTCAGAGAGGAAGAGAGGCTGCACCGTCTGGACCCAAAACGTGCGCTCTCCTTATATACCAACCGCACTCAGCAGTTCCGGTTGGATGGCCAACTCTTTTTGGGCTATGTTGGCACTAAGAAAGGTCGGGCTGTGCATAAGAGGACTATCTCCCGCTGAGTCGTCTTATGTATCAAAGCATGTTACTCTTTGGCTAAAAAAGAACTTCCGGTGGGACTGCGTGCTCATTCCACAAGCGCAACTGCAGACACTACTGCATTTGGACGTGGTGTTCCCCTGCAAGACATTTGTCAGGCAGCCACGTGGGCCTCACTGCACACGTTTACTAAGCATTACTGCCTGGATAGCCAAGTCTGGAGAGACTGCTTCTTTGGCCGTTCTGTTCTCCGGGACTTTCTGGTGTGATATTGGTTCGCAAACCCACCACCGGGTTTGGTAATACTGGGGTATCTATTCCAAGGTAAGGAATCTATCACTATGTGTTTCTTTCAGATCGACAAGTTACTTACCTTCGGTAACGATATATCTGTAAGAAACAGTAGTGATATATTCCTTACCGCCCCACTCATCCTCCCCGTTCTGCCAACTGATTTCTAGGGTTAAGGTCATCCTTTTCAGGGTCCTAGTTTCAATGCCCTAGTGGTCAGCTTCTTGCATGGCTCTACGTTCCTGGTGCTGAAAGTTGTGTACAGAACTGACGTTAGCGCACGTGGAGTGCGTCTCGGTGACTACGACACCAGCGACGGACACGGAGCCGCACGACGCCACCTACCGACACGCAGGGGTACTGCTGACAAAAACTTTCCGGATCCAGGCTGATGCCTGGGGGTAATTCTAAGGTAAGGAATCTATCACTACTAATGTTTCTTACAGATATATCGTTACCGCAGGTAAGTAACTTGTCCATTTAGCGCTCGAGCGCTTTAAGGATTCTCGTGCTAGGGACAGTTTCTTAGGGCTCTCAGCAGCCCCACGTCCACCCCAATCTGCCTTTTTCTCCTTTAGTGGCTATGCAAGGGGTTTCCAACAGTGCCAATTCCAACCCAGCCACCTCTTTGTGCATGCTTTCCAGCCTCTGTGTTGCTGAGCGTAGTACCCATAGATCTCGTAGGTCAGCTGACCAGCGGTCTGGCCAGTACGCCACCACTACTACAGCCTCCAAATCCTCCTAGTCTGCACCTTTACCACCAAGCAAAAAGAACAATTGATGGACAGAATGCATAACAATGTCATACATGCACCGGAGTATAGAGATCTGGACCTAAATCCATAATTTTTTTGCTCCCTATGCCGTTCCAGTTTGAACCCAGCCATATGCAAATCAGTCTTGACCCTGCGCTCAATGGGAACAGTCCAGCCGGAACAGCCAGGCCACTTCCTCCCTTGACTGGAAACAAGCATCCTAGGACTGGTTTCTGGGTTCCACCCCTCATCATTCCAGTGGCATGGAGAGCACGAGACCCACATCTGGGCATACCCGTCCCACTTGGGGTGACATGCAAAAACAACAATTGATAGACAGAATGCAGAACAATGGCATACATTCACCACAGTACAGAGGTCTGGGCCGAAATCCGTTGTGTTTTTTTGCTCCCATTCCATTCCAGTTTGAACCCAGCCATGTGCAAATCAGTCTTGACCCTGCGCCCAATGGGAACAGTCCAGCCCAAACTGCCAGGCCAGGTTTGTATACATACCTACCTTTATCCCTACCTTCTAGTCACTTCAATGGTTTTAGAAAACCTCCATGAGAATCACCAAAGTATGTTGTATATGGAACCTTTCTCAGGAAACTTTGTAGCACGTTCTTTGTCTATGCCCTGAGCTGCTCGATCACCGTAAGAAATACTTGAAACCAGTTTTTAAGGTTGAAGGAATAAGAACAATAGCTTATGCCATTTTATTTTGTTTTAGGTGCATTACTACACAATATGTAGGTCATATTACAAAATACTTACATTTGGCAACTAAGATTCAGGGAAGTAAATACATGGGAGTTCCACACTGTCAAAGACAGTCCCTTTGGTGTAAATCTTTGTTCTTTTTACTTTGCTTAATTTTTTAACACTGCATTTATTTATTTATTTATTTATTTATTTACTGTATTCTAAGTGTTTTTTAAGAAAGGGGAACCATGAGAATTTTTGAAGATTCAATACCTTCTGTAATATTTTTTATAGATACCAAATCTTCCTGCAGATTCCTCATCATTCTCCCTCCTTCTCTGTGAGCTACTGCTTTGATTAATAAGATCGCATGGTATGCAAATGTGTTTTGTGATACATTTGTCAGTCATGGCTTTGTTGGTTACTGTCCTCACGCCTTGATGAGGTGCTTAAAACAATTCAGCAACTGACATAAGCATGCACTTCATATGCCCTGGTGTCGTCCGGTCCAAGGGCTAGAGTATCTCTCCTAGAATGGAAAGGTGACCGAACCTCTCCCAGATTTGCTGGGTTTCTCTAGGGGATCAGCTTTCTCCTCAGAGAAAATAGTTTTTCCTGGCAGAGAACAAAAAATGTGCCTTTCTATGGAATGTGCTATTACTCTTGTGTGGAAATATTCACTATAGAGATCTCTGCACAGGATAAATTAACATGCACTGTTTGTTCTATTGTTATGTTAGAATGTTTGTCTGCTTATTTTGTTAAATAGTTTTATTTACCAGTGCAGTTTAACTACATTGTCTAGTACTGTACGCAAATGTATTTTCTTTTGCTTTTCTTTGGGCAAATATTCTGCATGCTCCTCATATGAGGAAAATACATTCAATAATGTACTTTTCTTTTGTTTGTAAAATTACATCTTGTTGAATAACTTGGTTGGGAAAGGTATTAGTACTCCAATCAATGAAAGAATCATTTACTTGGTTTAACATTTTTAAAAGCACATGTTTCATTCAACCTTGAGAACAATGTAAATGCTTGCTCTGGACCAGACTTAAACTTTGTTACATAGCAGTGAATGTTTTTTATTGTTTTTTTCCTCAGGGAAGTTCATGTCTAATGGAATGTCAGTACGTGGACGGCAAGACTTAGAAATTCAAGGCCCTCGACTTAATAGCACAAAAGAAGAGAAAACCTCCATTCAATATGGAGCTGATCGTCGTTTAGATCCCATTATCACCCCCCCTATGCCTTTATTAGAGGTACTGAACTCTTTATGTCTTGTGAAATTTCTGCACATAACCACAGAGAATGACTTGTTAGAACATACATTCCTTACACTTTAGACACTTCTGATAGCCTATAGTTTGAGATCAATGTTGCCTCATGGCCAGACCATGTCACATTAACATGTCCCTCAGCTACTCTGGAGTGTCTTCTGTTCTTACATATATACCCCACTTGCTTACTTTCCACTGGTCTACAATTGTTCACTGTAGACTTATTTTCACAGAGTATTTGTATGATAGTTGGATGTAGCAACTATCAACACTGAATTCAATCATTCTCAGTTACCAGAAATATAAAGACTAACCACTGTATTAGCATACTTAATACAATTTAGTCTCACATTTGATAATCAAAAAGTATTTTGAGCATGAGAGAAGTGCTCTAATGTACTGTAGTCGACAGAGCTTTGACCGCTGCTTAGTCAAAGGTCATCATCTAAAGAGGCGAGTCTTCAGAGATGACAGTGCCCCTAGGGCACAGAGCTTTCCCTAGGCCTCAAACTGTCCTGACGCAGGCCCTGCAAGCAATCTCTGCCCTTTAAAGGTGAGGACCTGGGCTCGTACCCCATAGTGCCGTCTGGGCTCGTGCAGAGCAGGGCCTGCCCCTCACATGACTGACTGACAGGGAAAAGCTGGCAGGCTCTATCACCATTGTAAACTGAAGGTATACAGCCTGACAGCCTGAATCCCCCCTTTGCCCACCTCTGGGACTTTATTGGTGAGTGGCTACACTGGAAGGTGGTGATCCAGATGGTCGGGATTGCTGTTTGGTGGGGCAGCTGTCTGAATCATTATCTGCCCTGCCACCCCCTCAATCCACTCACCCCAGCGATGTTCGGCAATCGGCTGCATTAACACTAACAGGCAGGTGGGTCTGAATGAGTGTGCCCCTTGCATCCTCAAATGGTGGTCAGCCTCACAGGTGAGCGGGCTCCCCATGCCGCACAGTACCACCTGTGTGCCCGTGCCCTTAGCCCAGCTGCCGCTGCTAGTGTCAGGGGTTCGAGACCCTCCCTGCCCCTTGCTCCCGGTATTTTGACTGTATTTGTACTGTATTTCACTGTATCTGTTGTTGTCTTTTTCTTCCCACCTGTGCCATCACTGTGCCCTTTTTGCCTTTGCCCAGTTTTCCTTCTGTACCCCTCGCCGTCCTTCGCTCCCGTTTCCTGCTGCTGCTTCCCCTGCGGCCCTGCCCCCGCTATCCCATTCGTCTGCTCCCCCTCCCAGCTGCTCCTCCCTCCCACCTCCCCTTCTTATGGCGGCGCAGCGGGCGCGCTGAAGGCGCGCCTAAGGCATGCCCGTCTGCGCCTCACCGCGCCCAGTGCCAGGACCCCTGGCCCCCGCGAGCACCACGGCGCCCGTCCCTGCTACAACTCCAGCACCATCCATGCACTCAACGCCAGACAATCACGCACCTGCTACCTAGCCGCCCAAAGCACACACAAGGACCCTTCTCCTGCCGGAACTGCAACTTCACCAGCATCAGGCCCGTCAACCCACCTACCAGGAAAGAACCCAACTACCTAAGATGCATTCTTCTCAACATCCGCTCCACCCGCAAACATGCCGTTGAACTCTGGGACCTACTCGACTGAACCTCAACAGCGTCTCCTTCCTGACGGAGACCTGGCTGAACCCCTCCTCGGCACCCGACATGCCATAGCCATCCCAGAATGCTCATTGAGAAGACCGTCAACAAACAACTGCCCCGCTACCTCGAGGAGAACAGTATCCTGCACCCATCCCATTCCGGTTTCCGCAGTAACCACAGCACCAAAACTGCCCTCATCGTCGCCACCAATGACATCGGGACCCTGCTAGACAATGGAGAAACCGCGGCCCTCATCCTCCTGGACCTGTCAACCACCTTCAACACTGTTGGCCACCGCACACTACGAACACGACTCCATGACGCCGGGATCCAAGAGAAGGCCTTGGACTGGACCACCTCCTTCCTCTCCGGCAGAACACAGAGCGTCCGCCTCCCCCTCCCGCTCCGAAGCCACCAAGATCTGCGGCGTACCCCAGGGCTCATCCTTCAGCCCAACGCTGTTCAGCTTCTACATGGCACGCTCGCCCACGTCGCCCAACTGCACGACCTCAATATCATCTATTACACCGATGACACCCAGCTGATCCTCTCCCTCACCAAGGACCCCCACACCACCAAAACCAACCTCCACGAAGGAATTAAGGCAGTCGCCGAATGTATGAGGAACAGCCGACTGAAGCTGAACTCGGACAAGATGGAGGTCCTCCTCCTCGGATCCACCCCTTCAGCCTGGGACGACTCCTGGTAGCCGACCACACTGGGAACAGCTCCAACACCCACCGACCACACACGCAACCTAGGGGTCATCCTCGACTCCACCCTCTCCATGACTAAGCAGGTCAACGCTGTCTCTTCCTCCTGCTTCAACACCCTGGCATGCTCCGCTAGATCTGCAAGTGTATCCCCACAGAAACGAGAAGAACGGTCACCCAGGCCCTCGTCAGCAGCAGGCTGGACTACGGAAACGTCCTCTACGCAGGAGCCTCGGCCAAACTCCTGAAACAGCTTCAACGCTTCCAAAACGCCTCTGCACGCCTGATCCTCGACATCCCTTGCCATAGCCACATCACACCCTCCGAGAGACCTGCACTGGCTCCCCGTCAACAAGAGGATAACCTTCAAGCTCCTCACCCACAAGCCACTCCACAACACCGGACCAGCGTACCTCAACAGACGACTCAGCTTCCACACCCCACCCGCCAGCTCTGCTCCGCCAACCTCTCCCTCGCCACAGTCCCCTGTATCCGAAGAGCGACCTCCGGTGGCAGATCGTTCTCCCACCTCGCCGCCAAGACCTGGAACACACTCCCCATTCACCTACGACAGACCCAAGACTTACTGACCTTCAGAAGACTCCTCAAGACCTGGCTTTTCTAGCAGTAGCAGCACCCCCCAACGCCTTGAGACCCTCACGGGTATGTAGTGCGCTTTACAAATGCTATGATTGATTGATTGAAGAGTCCACTTCCAAGACCTAAACAGCGAAAATGGTGCTGACATCATAATGGCAATCAATGGTAGGGTAATGAGCAGAATCGGGCAGCATACTGATGACCAGGCCTGCCAGCTCGAAAAGATCTTTGAAAGGGAACTCATCCTAGCTCAAATATTGGGGCGGTCAGCGCTCATGTCACTCCCTTGGGACACCATTCAGACTGTGTGTAGACCATGAGCTAAAAGAGCACTAACCGACTTTCCCGGTAAATACCTTTTAGATCTTTGAGAGATGCCCACTAGGATGCTGGAGCTCTGTGCACCTCATGACGGGACAAATGCCTGATTATCTGCACTGCATGGACTCTATTTGACTAGTGAATTATAATCCAACTCCTCCACAGCACTGACCACCCTCTGGCCCAAGCAGACTCTGATGGTCATGGGATTTTTGGGCTATCACATGTGTACTGGCTTTGCATAAGCAACAATACGAAGCCACACATTAGCTCAATATGTCCCATCAATTGACTAAACTGTGAGGGTATGACTGTCACTCTCTTTCAACTCAATTCCCTTTTCAGAGCCCTCGCAAGGCAAGGACATGAATTGAGGAGCGCTAAGGATCATTGTGGATAGAAGCAATGGCCAAAAACGAGAACCACAACATCCCAAACCAGGTTAAAAAAATTCCCGCCCACTTCCTTTTCTTGGGGGATTGTGGCTGCTGAGTTCACCACTCACACATCTCTAGCTCCTCCACAGATGTCACTCTGCAGATAATAAGCATCACATCTAGCTTTCAAAAGAAAGGTCCAAAAGGTAGGGATCTAGGTCTTCACTTGCGAAGACCTCACAATTGTGGTCAACTGGGACACAGAGGAAGAGGGTGATGCCTCTACCCTGGAAGACTTGGTCTTAAGAATCTGTATCATGACACAAAAATGTGCCCAGCCCTCTATAAAAGCACGTGCAGGATTTTGAACAGAGTGTGGGCACAAAAACGTCCTATTCGCGGGCTTCCCTTAGAGGATAGAGGGCAGCTCTCCAGAGACTTTCCTCTAGCGATGGATTCTTTACTTCATTTCTGTAGCCAAACTCTCTGCCTTTTACATTGTGCATGCACACTGAGGCCTTTCCCTAAGGACACCTCCAAGAGCCTTCCCCAAGCTTAATTGCTAAAATGCTCGCCTCTAGAGAAAGATGATATCCCATACAGAATATGGAGCAAGTGCAATATGAATCCCAGAAGATCATGATTTTCTCGCACTGAACACAGCAAGTGCAGCTTTAATGTAAATCATTTGGCCAATCGCAAGGTTTCTTTTTTATCATAACGCTCTGTTCCATGTGATGTGGGTGTAGAGAGACATACAGGGGAGGCTCTTGTTGGTGCGTGCACTTACTTCAATGTTTACGCCACCTTTCCCCCACCTCTACATTCCTATCTTCACTGGTTGTGCACGTGTTTGCTCTGTCCTCCCTGTTCTCTGGCCTTCACACGCTCTACCTTACGCCCCTCATTCACCACCACTGTCTTTTATTATCAGTCCCACTCTTCATTTTAAATGTTTTTTTTTTATAATGGCCCTCAGATACAAAATGGCAGCATGCAACTTGCTTCCTTTTTTTCCTTTCTTTTTTTGCAGCGTGTACTTTGTTTTCACTTTTTTTAACTTTAATTTACCATTGTAAATAGCCATCCATCATGTGAAAATGGTGAAGTAAAAATAACCTGGCAGCTGTGCCTCGTACCCATGCATCACAATGCATATGTGCACATGATTAACGACATGCACGCGTCACGATGCATATCTGCACAAGCATCATGTTACAAGCATGTGTGCATAGTGACGTGTACGCAATGGCAGCCATCTAGTCATGAGTTTCATTTAATATGAAAACCATTGCATGCTTGCTGGTCAAACATGTGTATGTGTCATGATGGATGCAAATTGTAATTTAAAAAGGCACTGGGAACGCCAATAGCTCAGTTTTTGCAGCCAAAACCTATTGGCTTGGCAATGCTAGTCGTTTTTCCAACTGAATCCATGTCCACCCACCCTTTAAAATGTTAACCTAGACATGACCTCCTTTAGAAACAAAGGTTGGTATATTTTCTCTTCTATTAAAGTCGGATGCACACCAGTGTGTTTACTGAGGCCACAACTCTATTTGTAAGGGAGACTGCGGATCTCTTGGTAACTTCTATTAGTGCGATAAAATAACTTGATGAAACCATACTAATCTGTTCAAAGCCCTAACAAATTGAGTGTTTTTTCTCCCCTGTAGGTGTTCTTTATCAATTTTCCAACTGGATTACTATGTGGAGAAGTCAGAAAAGCATACGTGGAATTTGTGAATGTGAGCAAGTGTCCTCTTAAAAATTTAAAGGTGGTTTCCAAATGTCCAGAATTTTTCACCTTTGGTAGCAGTACATCTCCTCTGACACCACTGAGTCCTTCCACCTCTGAGAACTGTAGTGCTTACAAGACTGTAGTGACAGATTCTACCTCAGAATGCACAGCACTGTTGTCCTCTGCTGCTCCTTTAGAGTTTGGTGTTGGCTCTAGAATTCAAGCAGAGGTAATAGACATCCCCCTTACAGATTCTGTCCTTTCCCCTGGGGCTTCAGTTCAGCTACCTCTATGGTTACGTGGACCAGATGAAGAAGGCGTTCATGAGATCAACTTTTTATTTTACTATGAAAGCACAGAGAAGCAGTCAAAAATGAGGTAAGTGTTACTTTGTTGTTTTAGCTGTTATAGAATTCCTAACATTTGCTCCCCTTAACTAGTTAACTGTTATGCCCTAGATAACGTCAACAGTTTATCAGTATAATGTTGAACAATTAATCAAATAAAGTAACACTAACAATTGTGAATTTAATTCCTGCACTGTAGTTTTTTTCAAACTTCACAAACATTTGTAAACTCCTGTAACCTTTGAATTGTTTTTTCACAGAAATCCCTATCCTTTACTTTCTACTATACCAGTAAGTGAATGGATTTTGGTTGCAAAATAGCAGTCTTGATAAAACCGCACCTTGGAAATGCCACACGGTATCAAGTGGAGGCGAATAAACAGCTTGATTTTTGATACTCGGTTTCCATTCTCCATGGAGCACCGAAATAGCTCTTACAATTCGCCATTGATAACATCAGACCCATCCTTAATTTAGGGGACACAGTTAGAATGTTCCTTTTGGCTGCGTTTCGTTTTGTGGACCAATCAATTCTGATCAGGTGCTATCTGGGCTTGGAATTCATAGTGGTTAGTTCCAATGGGGGAGATGGCCTAACTGGAAGATATACCTTGGGGCTGCCAAGAAACATTTAATCACTAGGATTCTAAAGAATGGTTTTTGAGCTACAATTTGTCTTTAAGCACTGATCGCTCCCTTAAACAGAAGATTCCCAGTAGTACATTGTTGATTCTTTACTACCTACATTGTTTGATTTTTATATATAGGGATCAAGCTCAAATTGGTAATAAATATTGAGATCTACAGTGAGATCAACAATAAGAGGAGGTGGGCATTTCATCACTCTATATATTGAAATAAAAGAAAAGTTTAACATTTTGCAGCACCCACATTAATTTCAAAACTCATTTAGTCTGGTATTACTTTTTAAAAAAAAAGAATTTTAAAAAATGTAAACCAATTACAACACATCAATTCATTTACTGGGTAATACAATAGTTAAATTACTGCTTTTGTTTATTTAGCCCCATTTATTTTATAAAAAGTGGTTTTAAAAGATTGTTGAGCTGAGTTTAGGGCAGGACACACAAAACATGCTCTAACGTTTGTACAGCATCATTGCATAAAGGACATACTCTGTACCACTATGTCACATGCCGCTAAGCATCGGTCACACTAGTAAGAGGCAAACAGTGTAGCCTGCACAATAATGTGCATCTGTGAACTCTGTGATCTAAATTCCAACTGGGGTAAGGTTGAGGTACCGCAACTCGACAAGCCCACACTACTTCACATAACTTCATCTTTTTACCACATAATCTGACATAATTTTCCTTAGAGCTATTTTTCATAAATACATTCATATAATTTTAAAGTTGGTAATAGCTCAAATTTTGTGGGTCTGCCTTCCTTAAGCTAAAGTGCAAATTGAAAATGTGTTATTAATGTACCATGCCCTTTTATGGGTACAAAACATTCTGTGGCTAATCACTTCCTGAGGGTGTCATTTGAATGTATCAGGCAATAGCACCAATGAATTACAGCTGCCATGTCCCCTATAAATGTATTGATTAGACCCATTTCTAATCTAGTGTCTCCATTGGTGCCGTCGTATTTAAGATGCAAGTAGAACGCATTATCCTTCCTTAAGCCCTATGCATAAAATGCCAATTATCTAGTTTTACTGTCTCTATTCCATACAACAGGGTTGGAGGAATTTTTATTTTATAAACCGTTAAAAGATGGTTAAAATGCCTTTGACCTGTAACTCCATAAAGTGCTTTCAGTGCATTTGCATGGGCCGTCGCCCAATTTATTAAATCTGCAGTACGCTTACTATCTGCTTTGTTGCCAGAGAAGATTTTCCCAAGGTAGGGGTACGATTTAACAGCTTCTAGTGCAGTACTACCTAGACACCAGTTGTATTTCATGGTTACACGACAGTCCCTTGCACTTAATGATCTTACTTTTTCTTTAACAAATAAGTTTCGGCATGGGAAAATAGAAAATTTAGATTCTGTAATCCTTTTGGTGTCCGCTATTATAAGACAATGTTGTCTGCATACAATAAAGTGCCCAAATTATAGGTCCCCAGTTTTGGAGATCCTCCACCTATCTGGCACATTAATTTTTGCAGGTCAGTAATATATAACAAAAAATGAAGAGGAGACTAGATACATCCTTTTTTTAAGCCGTTCATAGTGTCTGTTTTTCATATAATGCCACACTTGCCTCCAAGCGTGACAGCAACATGCTGAAGTATGTAGGGCAATGATAAGCTTCAGAAGACCCTCTGGAATTCCCATTGCTCAAAGTTTCCTCCACTGGGTGGCCTGTCCATGTGGTGGAAAAATCGTGTAGGCCGGGTAGACCGGCAAAGCCATCTTCTGAACATAGTTTTCCAGGATTAACTGCAGCGTAGTTATATTATTCAGAGTGGAGCACTTTGGTTTAAAACCAGCTAGTTCCAAAGGCACCATTTTCCTCTCCTCTACCAACACTGTAAATTATTTAAGAGACACATAGCGAAGATTTTCCCAGTGGCACCCAGCAGCGTGATTTGCCTAGACTTACTAGGGACAGTAATTTTGTATGTAGTGGGAGGATGATACTTCGTCTCCAAGAATCAGATATCACACTGGTTAAGAAGCAGTGTTTAAATAATACTGTCAAGTATCTAGCCCATGAATCATGCTCTAACTTTGATTGTAATTGGCATTTGATCAGGGCCTCTTGCACTTGTGCTCCTAGCATTACTAACTAGATCTTTCACCAGCACACCAGGGATCATAAATAGCGTAAAAGAGGCAGCTTTAATTCCTAAAACCTCTTATACATTTTGGATACTTCTTTTGTTTTTTTTACACTTTATTACCTTTAATTCTTCATTGGAGGGCTAAGCTTATATCTGTGGAGGTTGCTGTGGCACTGAAATAAGCACCTTGCGATTCTATGTATGTGATTTGTAAAAAAAACTGCTACCTAACTGTTGTTAAGGCAGTGCAGAATCACATGCATTAATAAAGATCCATGCCTGGCTCATACTTCATTTATATTTTTTTCTCCCTGCTGAGATGAGGAATCTTAAACTGGGTTATTCAAAAGAAGAATAGGACAATGTAGCTCTCCTAGAATTCATTACTGTTAAATTTTCTGCTTTAGTTGAAATGTCATAATGCAATGTTAACTATAAGCGCAAAGTTTAATTATTAAATACATACTCTTGTCATCAATTAACAACAATTTGAAAAGATATAGATTGGAACAATAGATTGTTAGTTATTTTTGGCACGCCAAAAAATATCTTCTTAGTAATCCGTATTTTGGTAGTTTCTTGGTGCTGAATCGGTTGCTTTTTCATCCAAAGGCCAATGCAGAATATGAATAGGCTCTGCGTCCGATGACAAATATAGTCTCAATTCACACTGAGGTGGTATGCTAAGCCTGATCAAGTGAATGCAAACTGCATTCAAGTGCATAACTGATGTATGTTTATGCCTTTTTCATTTGATTGTGAATCAGTTATAAAGTTCAGTTCCATAAAGTAAATGCAGTATACACTTGGAATTCATCACAATCTCGTTTTTCTTTGCTTGTTTGTATGTCAATCCAGATAAGTTTTGGACACAAAGTCCTTCACCTTGGGAAACTTTAGACAAATTGTTATGCCATGTAATTCTTGTCAAAAGGGGGAGCATTTACATAAAAATAGGTTAATGGCAATTCCCTCTCACATCTGCATACATTACAATAATTTAATACAAGGAACCGCTCTACTACATTCACATAAGGCTATCCTAATACAACTTCGACACCGCCGCGATTACACCAGCAATTGCATCTACTCGATTAATTTCCCTGTGGACTTCTATACATAGGCAAGGCGCCAAAAGGAATATCAAGCTAAGAATTTCCCAACATAAAAGTAACATCTACAACAACTCTGATAAATCTTCAGTTGCTGTACATTTCAATTCTATGAAACACAATATTTCACAGTTGAAGTTTCAGATAATTGACAGAATTTAAAATATTCCTGAAAGAGATATCAAAAAGACTTGTTACAAAGGCAATGATATTGGATTTGGAAACTTGACACATTGCAACCACGTAGGTTGAATGATCAGATTAAAATGTATTTTTTCTGGCTGAATTAATATATGCATGTGTGTAACATTTACTTCAGTTAGAGTATGTGTTATATCAGTTTGAGTTTTATAGATAATTATTCTCAAAGATGTCCAATAGGGCCATATACTACCCGATGTTACTTCCCATGTTCTTCATATTAACTTGCTACATGTTTAATAATTTTCACACGCACACTTTTCTTTTCACAATACAGTATTGGAACCGCACCATTCGCTATGATCATCAGGTTCTCACATATTCACTTCTCAACCACATTCATCACACAGACACAACCAGTTTGGCAGTATTCAGGAAGTTCTCTGCTTATTCCAGCCTCCGTTTCATATTCAAAGAGCTCTCACCCGCCCCTCTTTTTTGCTTCAGTGCAAAAAACCGCAGTGTCTCACAGGCAACACAATGACAGTGACCTATATGAACAAAGGAGTATTTGTAGGATCCATACTGTTTTGCAAGGAAGCAATGATTTTGGGTTTGGGCCAAGAGTGATTGAGTTAGAAAATCTGGCAGGGAAATATCTGTTCATATCCATGCCCTTAGTAAATATGTTCCCCACATTTTAGAACAGGAAGTGCAAGCTTTTCACTCTAGCTGTGGTCATGCATTATCTGTGGGAGCCATTCACCAGCAGTTGGATGCTTAATCTTACTGTCTTTTCTCTGTTTTCTCTTCTTGCACAATCATCAGAAAGATAAAGAGACATGTGGCAGAGGTCAACCTTAGTGCCTGAGAGATGCAAGGAGGACTTGGTTTCCTGGCCTTCTCTTCCTAAGCTTGTGACAGCACTAGAGTTGCCATGTAGGGATGATCTTTAGCTTTCAATAAGTGTGGTAGGTACAGTATTTAAATGTCCAAACCCTGTGTCTCTTGTTTTGAAAGTAGACCTTTAGGTTGCATTCACTGGCTCTGGTTTTGCATTTTGTTTTGGTCAATTAAATAGCATATACAACAGTGGTTCATTACATGTATGACAGTGGTTCATTCGAGGAGATGCAAGCTCCTCTTAGCTTGGTGTAGTTCAAAGGAGAAAGCCCTACACATTAAAGTGGCGCATGGTAGCTTTGTCTGTTTTTTTGTGTTCCTCCTGAACTCTGTTGTAATTTTCAACTGCCCATTGTTATAGCATTTCTCAGAGAACTGTATTCCACCTATACCCTTTCACCTTCCAGTTGAGATTTGAAATTGAGGTTACCCTTCTTAATTCTGTACCCCTTCATTGTTGTTCCTTCAGGTTGTTGACACAAAACACTTTTTTTTTTCGTGGCAGTTATATCTACCAGAAGAACAGTAGAATTACTCCTACAGATACAGTTCAGACCCACCAGCTGCGTGTTTTCGGAATCTAAAAGGAGACATCAGTTTGACAAAATCTTTTTGTAATGTTCTTTCTGATGGGTACTAGATCCTTGTGTGGATTCCTCAACCGCCTTCCTACTTCCCTCTTAGGTGTTCTTTTCTTCTTGTTTTTTGCGATTGATAGACCCCTTTGTGTTTTTTTACTGCTCTCTACATAGTGGCACATTATCGACCAGTGGTAACATGATGTTGTAAAGTATAATTGAACATTTGTTTTTCGGTGGTGTTAACGCTTGATCCTTGGTATGTTTTCTCTTGCTATTCAGTGCATGGTTCTGTTTTCCTATCTTGCTAGTAGAGCTGATAAGTGTTTGAATGGCCATTTAGGCATCATATTGGTGTCCTTTAAAATAGGTTTTAAAAGACTGTAATATTCTTGGTGATCTAGCTGAAGCAGTAGGGTATTGGCATCACCAATAGTAAACCGTTTTGATCTTATCCCTGATCCACTTCACATGTTGTTGCCATGAATGTGGTGTTAAGGTTAGTCACTGTCCTTAAAAGTGCTTATATTGTTAACTTTAGTTGCAGATGTGTGCTGTCGGCCAGAACTCTGGTCTGTCTTTGACTAGCCACCTATGACTTACAAGTTTTTTCACTTTTCACTGCTCTGAGGTCCATATTAGTACATAGTAGTGAAAACCCGTCAATAAGCAACTCGTGTTTAGCTCTTATTTTATGTCCATAACTTGCCTTGAGAACTCCTCCCTTGAATTTTCTGGTGTCATTTTTCGGTTATAAGGGTTTTAGTAGAGGTTTTCAGTTCATGATTTTGAAGGCCCTCTGTTTTATCTTCTGGCTACAGACATCTTTAACTGTTTGTTGTCAAGCTGATAAGTTTCTCACTGCTATGACTCACAACATTTAGCAAATTAGTGCATTGCCTAATTGACCCTATTGTGTCACACTTACACCGGCTAAATTTGAGCTCACAATTTAAGATATATGGAGTTATGCCACAAGTATGTGCCTGTTGCAAATATTAAAATAAAGTCAAATGCGTTGCTATTTTCAATGCTTGTTTTAGCGTGTTGAGGATCACCCAATGTTTGTAAAAAAGTTAACAGATTAATTTCTCTCAAGTAAATGTATTCACTGAATTCATTTGTAGTACTGAGGCTGTAGTCTCTTAAGCTTATAGATATATTTGAGATCTAACCGTATACATTTTGAAGCAGTTGATATCGGATTTACATGTCCACAGCAAGTTTCTGTTTTAGGATGACCTAAAAAGAGGTTAAATACAAAGATGGTGGGTTTTTAAGATAACATTTTGATAAGAGTTAATTTCTTTCTCTTTTAAGTCATAGGGTTTTAAGACATACTGCTGTTGTGTGTACCAGCCGTTCGCTGAATATACAAGCCACTTCCAGCAGAAGTAATGCCCTTGAAGAGCAAGAAAGCAAAGGTGGCAGCATGCTGGTGTTTGTGGATGTTGAAAATGTAAATACTGTAAGTTATGATAGACAGCTTATGGGTTAAAGTCAGTTTATGCATGTGTATTTCAGTAATATTGTATACTTTTGTCTTGCGATAGATAATTCTTCCCAAAGGTTTCCTATCTACAGAGATTTTCCCTATAGGTAGAAGTGGTGCTGTGCCTCTACAAAAGTAAAAACAATTGAAGTCAGTCCCTCTTTTCCTTGCACATACCACAAGTAACTGATCTGGAGCGGTGCCAGTAATTCTATGTATTTTTGGTACTTGATTTGTCATGACTTGAAAAGCCTTTGAATGTTGTAATAATTGTGCAGGTGAAATGTCAGTGCCAGACCCTCATCACCATTGGATATCCTGTTTGGACATTCACTGCAAATTTGCTGTTAAACTCTTTCTAAGCATGGATTACAAGACCATCGAGGAAGAGTTAACCAAGGGCCTATGCCCTGTAATCAGCCTGTGAACTGTTTGTCCTCCAGGGTATCTTTGTTATCATACGCACTAAATTGTCCCTCCCACTTGTGGGATCCCAGAGCTTTTTTTTAAATAAAGTAGATATTAAGTAATAAAACGCATTTTCATTTTGGGAAAAAGCTAATTCTTATGTAAAATATGTTTTGGAACAGCCTATAGCAGGCTATATTTTATATACTTTAAAGAACGTTAACTATTTTTAAAATGCAAATATATTTATATATATGTGTGTGTGTATGTATATATATTAAGTGTGAAAAATCTAACAGGTCTCCAAACTCTAATCTCTTTGGCCTGTTAGGACAGTTCTCAATGCACCCCTACAGTCAGCCAAGTCATTCCTGTGAATCAATCGCCATCCACTTCATTTCGTGGAAAGTCCACTTTCTTACCCCTAATGCCTAAAGACGCCCTGGATATATTCAGTGATAGAGTTATCACTGAATTGAAAACATTGAATCGAACGATTCTGGGAAACAAACAACAAATAGATTTCAACAATCAAAAATACATTGCATTGATCAAGAAAATACAAGGCAACACAAATGTGATAGTAAAGAGTGCGGACAAAGGTGGGAACACTGTATTATGGGCAAAATCTGACTATCTTCAAGAGGCAACACGCCAGTTGGGTGATCCCTTATGCTATACAAAATCCAGCAAATTTGCCATGTTGAAAACTTATGACAACACCAGAAAGAATATCAATCATTGGCAAAGACTTGGTCTTCTTACGAAAGAGGAAGCGGAATTTTTGAATGTATCACATTCCATCACCCCTCTTTTCTATCTTTTGCCTAAAATTCACAAATGTATTTCCCCTGTTCCAGGACGCCCTATTATTTCTGCACAAGGGAGTATGAACGAGAACATTTCCAAATATGTTGACTTTTTTTCTTCAAACTCACATGGTTTCACTTCCCTCTTACCTTAGAGATACCACTGATTTTTTTGTTAAAATTAGTGAAGTTACTTGGTGTACTGATTTCTGTTTTTTGGTTATGGACATAGAATCACTTTACACAAGCATAAATCATCTGCAAGGTATAGAAGCTATTAAGTATTTTTTGGACACTAGGGCAGCCACTTTCAGGGAACACAATTCAATGTTGTTGGAAATGATACGTATTTGTTTGTTTAACAACTACTTTCAATTTGACAGGGAAATCTTCCACCAAGAACGGGGTGTGGCTATGGGGTCGTGCTTCTCCCCCAGCTATTCATGTTTACATGTTGGCTGGTGGGAGGAGCACGTCCTACGTAGAGCACACAGCAAATGGCTTGAACATCTAGCCCATTATTGGAGGTTTATAGAAGATATTTTTATCGTCTGGAAGGGTACGCAAGAACAAGCTGCCCTCTTTGTCAACGATATTAATGTCAACAACAGAAATTTAAAGTTCACTGCTACCATAACATCTACCTGTGCAGAATTTTTGGATGTTCAAGTCTATATAGATCAGGGTCAGATCCATACCAAATTATTCAGGAAAAGCACTGCGGGTAATTCCAATCTTCACGCCCGTAGTTTACACCCACCCCACACTATTCAAAGCATTCCGCTGGGCGAATTTATTCGCATCAAAAGAATCTGTAGTGACCCCCGAGGTGACCAATCAGTGTCCAGCTGAGTCCATGCAAAGATTCTTGAGACGTGGGTACAAACAAGATGCACTGAACCGTGCCCTTTCTAAAGCTTCAGACCGCCCAAGGGAACAATTGTTGACCCCGAGCTCTAGATCTTTCCCAGAACCTACTTTGGGTGGCTCAGTTAGATTCATTACCTCCTACTGTTCTCAAGTACAGAAACTAAGACACATTATCAAAACCCAGTGGCCTATTGTACTAACAGATGTCATTTTGAGCCCAATGTTACCTAAAACACCGGCCATTACATTCAGGAGGGCTCCATCTATGAAAGATGCTCTGGACAAAAGTCAACCAGAACTTTCCATCAAAAATCCCTGGTTAACCAAAACAGGTTTTTTTAGATGTACATCTTGTCGGGCCTGCAATTTTGCTGAAAATAGTACTCACTACAAATCAGCTTTCAGTGAGTTACCTATGCAAATAACTGAGCATCTCACTTGTCGTAGCGATTTTGTTGTCTATCAACTCATCTGCACTTGTCCACTCTCCTATATTGGGAGCACAAAGTTGCCTGCCAACCAGCGCATTTTGCAACATATAAGGGCAATAGTTAATTCAGACATGAACTATCCTGTGGCCCGCCACTTCAAGGCGGTGCATGCTAAAAAATTTGAAGGATCTGAAATATACCTTGCTTTGCTCTGTACCTAACCCCGGGAGAGGTGGGGATCGTGAAAGACTTCTTAGACAAAAGGAAGCTTACTTTATCATGTTACTGGACACGAGGTCCCCCAATGGGTTAAATGCTTTTGATGAATTACACCACTTCTTGTAATATGATAACCGAATGAACTGGTCTGATCTAGTGTGTTTGATCCATTTTCAGTTTTTCTGATTCTTATGTAAATAATACTGACAAATAGGCTTTGCTTATTACTGATGAAATTATCTGTAGGATTCGGTATTTGCACCGAACAAGTTTTGATTTAGGTTCTCTAGTTGGGCTTTTCAGCCGTTTATTGTTTTTTAATCAGAATACATTCATCTTTTTAAGTTTTTTTAAGATGACTTGGTTTTGCACTTTTGAAAGCACTTATATTAATCACAACCTAGCACTGTTATAACGAATTGACTATAGGAAATTTGGGGATATGCAATGTAGAATTGAATTGCAACTCTTGGATTTTTTTTTAAATACACTTGCATTTGAGGAGTTATTATTTCTTAACCTAATAACACTACTGTTATGATGGTGGAGCACTATGCTCTCTTTATGTGTTTAGTTATATTGGGTATGGAAAAATACTATATGCTTCGACTAAACTGATCAGTGGTCAATATTTTGAAACTGTGATAGATTTATATGTCAAGTTTATGAGTTGCTTTGAGCACTATGCTGTAACTTCTTTCTTCCCCACTGCGGTATTTCACTGTAGTAAAATGTCTATTTTATATATCAGGTCTATATTGTTGTGTACCCATGCGACCTGTTTCTTTAGGCGCTTGGGCTTTTAATATCTACAAATTGTTTCCACCTACTCCTATCGCGTCATGTGACCAAGCTCCGTCCGCGGAGCGAAACGCGTCAGGGAGAGCACTCGCTCTGGAAATATTGAAATAAATTTCTGCACTGCTACACTATATAGTGTCTTGGCGTTTCTTACTTGATCGTTAAGTAAGAGTAAAGGTGACGAGGAGAAGGAGGTCCGTGCCCGTTCATGACCGCAGCCATCGGCGGTCTGGATTCCTTTGAATATATATATATATATATATATATATATATATATATATTTAGGTTCACCAAAAAGCCAAAGGTTACAAGGACGTTATAGTTAGGTTCAACTTTAAAACACACAAAAAAGCATAGAGATTCAGCAGTAATAGTTATCTCACGTAGCCCAAGTCCCAAAAACGCAGAAAAAACACAGAAGGGCGGCAAGGAATATCCTGACCCACTAGAACTGGTGGTTGGGGCCCACATGGACCCATCTATAGCCCAAAACGTTTTATAAACAGTTGTTTTCTTGCAAATTAATGGAGGATCTGCAAATCTGTGCTAAACTTTAAAAGAAATAAAGAAACACGCAAGTGCGGGCTCCCGAGCTTGTGTTCTGTGTGCTACACCATCCCACCCCCTAGAGGGCCAGGTCCTGGTGTAGTGTAGTTCCTATATCCCTGATAGGCTCTGCGCATTGGAATAATATACACTATAGATTTGACATAGGACTGAGGTCAGTATGTCTCTATCGAGTACATTAAACTAAACTTAATTACTTGTGTGTGCCAGCTAACTCAGAGGTCACTAGAAAAGTTCTCCAATGAACAAGAAGGGATTAGTTTCTGACAACCGCATAAACATGACAACTTTGTTTCCCTTAGAGTCAGAATAATATCTTCAGAGTCGTGGAAACAATAGATTACAGTTTCACTCAGTCAATCGTGCATGCTTCATTTCCGCAGAGTTACACAGAAATAGGGAGACGGGCGTTTCAATAAAAGGGTTTATTGAACAGTCTTATTTCTCATGCAAGAGATATGAAATGCTACAATCGTAAGACAGAATGCAAAGTATAATGCGTACAGCATTAGCAGAAATATAAATTTAATACTGCAAAAGCATGGTCTGTAGCTATGACATATATAAAAATACATACATAAATTACACAGGCTAAAATACTCAACTGGTGCTTCTAACATAATCCTGCCCCAGTGTACCTAACCCGAGTATAGTACGAGGGAAGACGTAGGTGCTGTTTAGCTATAGTTTAGTTGTGCCAAGAATTGCCAAAGGTTTCTCTAGGTTCTAATCAGCTCCATACCTTTAAAATGAGAGAGGTTGGTATCTCTTTCCCGGGACTCGATCTCTTAACACCCCGCAAGGGGAGTCAGAAACACTGGAGCTGGATTCTCGGCGAAGAGGATGAGAGCGTCTGGTCAGTGCATCAGTTGGGAGTTGACTTTCTTCGCGACTTGCTGTGGCGAGCCGTGTCATGCAAGCAGGTAGCCGAACCGCACCGTGCCTTGCCCTAGCAAGTGAAGGTATATTTATACCTTGAAGGTGTTTAGGAATGCCTGTATTGACGTACAAGCCGGGCATATGAATGTCATGAATGAACCCCTAAGGAATAGATGTTCATGCATATTAAATGAGTTCTTGGAGAAATCAATATCCAGGCAAGGGGAAGTCCTAAAGGCTTAAGAGTCTGGTTTTCCAAGAACTCGTTGTGACGAAGAGGATCGGATGTGGTTGACCATGCCTGTATTTGGTTAGCATGAGCAATGCCTAAATAAGGGCTGGATTTCTATGCCTAAATAAGAGCAATGTGAATTATACCTATATAAGGGCATTAATCTGGAAATCTATATACGGTATCTAAATCGACACACAACACTGCGGGGGGGGGGGTTTAAATATAGAATTTTGGAGAGGGGAGCAATATCAAAGCTCCTGCCAAGCGAGATCAAGCACTAAGTCCACTCCCACCGAGCAGGAGCAGGAAAAATTCTCCCGCCCACTGGGAGCAGACTTTTCATCTGTTTCCCTGCCTGCACTGAAACGGACAGGGAAACAGATGAAAATATTGCTCCTGCCTGCAGGGAGCAGCATTTGTAGCTGTTATCTATGGGTAGAAGCAGTGTCAGCTCCCGCTAAAAGCGCGGAGCCAGCTGGGGCCAATGAGGCCTTGGGGCTCCCCCCATTGCCCTCACCATAGAGATTGTGGGCTCCAGGGCACCCATCCTTTATTAGCCGTTCTCCGGGGGCGAAAATTGGCCCAGGATGGGAGGCTGCATGGCCCCCTCCCTCTTTACTAAATGGTCGGGCCCCAGGGAATGGTGTTGCCGGGGCTTAAATCAGCACTGGGGGTGGGAGTGCATGCCCCCTCCCCTTAATTACAGGGTTCAGACCCTTGGGATGGGGTCCCTGGGGCCAGAAATGGCCTGGAGAGGGGAATGCGTCCACCCCCCTCCCCCACAAAATGTGCCAGTCCCTGGGGAATGGGATCCCTGTGGCCAAAATCAGTGTAGGGAGGGGGGCAGCGAACCCCCCTTCCAGGTTAACTGCCTTAGGGGGGTTGGCTGCAGGGCCTGGCCACAGACCCGTCCTTGTGGCCATATAACACTAAAAAGGTCATATGTCACCTTCTAATTACATAATCCCCAGCCCTATGGGCTATTTGGGACCTACCTTAGGGATGACTTATATGTAAAAAAGGGGAGATTAAGGCTTGGCTTGGGAGTTTAATTGCCAAGTCGACGTGGCAGTTTAACATTGCATTCAGGTTGCAACAGCAGGCCTGGGACACTGTTTAAAGGTTCTACTTAAGGGGGTGGCCCAAAAGATGCTGTAGGCCCACTGATCGCATTTAATTTTCAGGCCCTGGTTATATGAAATACCGCTCTGCAAGGGACTCAGAAGTAAATTAAATATGCCAATTGGGTACAAGCCAAACAAACCATGTTTTGGGGAGAGAGCACAAGCAAGTGCACTGTCCTATGGCCAACAAAAACAAATTCAGCAAAGTGTGGAGTGGGGTGGGGCAAAACGTTTGGGGGTGACCCTACAGATAGGGCCAGCTCCAACACTTTTGTTGGGCCCTCACTGGCATTGCAGGTGTCCTGCTATGACGTTCTATTGTAGGGGTGGAATTTGCAGTGGAAAACAGCATTACTCCTGTTTGGTAAGTTATTCCCTGTTGTATTCTCAAAACTACATGAACAAATCTTTTTAATGAGTAGGTGTCTTATTCCAGCGTTAGATGTGAGTACACCAGAATCACAGAGCCCTATTTACAAAGCCACATCAAGTTCTGGTCCTTTTAACATAGACTCTTGGAAGAGAATGACACAATCTCTGGACCATAGTGTTAATCCAAAGCCTCTTCTAGTGTTATTGGGCACACGTCTCCAGAAATAGGTTTCACTCTCGACCCCCATGCCCCCAGCAAGGATATGATATTGCCGATCTTATGGATCTATGGTAGCAATTTTTTAATTGTTTAAATCTTTTGAGACCAAGATCAGAGGCATAATGTCTCAGAAGTGCATTTGCATCTGTGAGCCTAATATGCTTATTATGTTGCACTGATCTGAGGCTGCTACAGTACATATGTCAAATAATGTAGCTCACTCACAAAATCACTGTTAGCTGATGGTATTCTAAGTAGAGCCTGCATTGTGGGAATAGCGGTTGGAAATGCTATGTAGGAACTGGCCCATGTGGTAGTTCCATTGATACTGAACAATGATCCAAAATCACACACCTAGTTTATGTATGCACTCCATTATTTCAACTTGTAATTTATCTTGCTGTGCTGACTGGGTGCATGCAATGTCTTTTATTGCACCTCCAAAGTCATTTAAATTAACGTGCTGGTAGTGTATCACCACTTGCCAGCCCCCTGTTGCAGTTCAGTATGAACCTGGGTTCTTGCGCCAATGTTTAAGGCTTTTTAATGTTTAACATATGACGCTTAACAATGATGAAGGAATAGTAATTCCTTTATTTGTGGAAACAATAGTTTTTTTGTTTTTTTTGTTGTTTTTTTTAACCTTTATTCTCGTACAGGACACTTAACACAGCATGCAGCCTACAACCCTGGGGCCGGCAGCAAATTATAGGCAATTTGGTCGCATACATAGGCACATCTTACACAGCCTTTCAGCCGGCATCCCGGGGGCCCGGCGGCGCTCATTGTGGGTGTAATGCTAGAATCTTCCAACATGTCATTAGTTCCAATGCGTTCTGCTTGTCTAAAGCACCCTGCACCTATGTCTTCTCCTATGATTGAACCATTATCACGCCAAGCCCAGAGAGTTGTAAACCAATAGTAGACTCCTTACAATATCCTAACCCTTAACTCCTACCCCAACAACCCCCCCACCCTCAACCCGCCAGCTATTGCCCCCCTGATTGAAACACCTAGAAGTAGTCTATCAAACAACCCCCTCCTCTGCCTACTACAGAAAAGCACGCACCACTTCCGGAGTTTGGTCATCGGCATCTTTAGTACAGCGCCGCTAAGAACCACTCTCCGGTCGACTCTCCTGGCAGTGTTGCTAGGTTGTGTAGCGCTCCCTGCCCCCACTCCCCCCCCTTAGGGTCATATCGTTCCCTTCCTGGTTCCACGTTACCCAGTACACCCCTCCCCTACAGCGGGGACCCCTGTTGATCCGACTCAGCGTATCCCTCAAGTGAGTCAAGCATATCAATTACCTCACCCTGTTCTGTCTCCTCCCTCTCCCCTGCACTTAAATATGTCTGATATAGACCCCAGAAGTTCTTGGGGCGACTCTTGGGTGGGAGTAATTCGCTATATGTTTCCGATTGCGTACAGCAGTAGAGCATGTCCCTGGCCCATCTCTTCTTTGTAGGTAACGGTCCCCTCATCCAGCAAATAGCAACAACCCTCCTGGCAATTAGCAAAGCCATATCTGCCAAGCGTCGCAGTGCCACCGGGAGTGTCCTGGAGTATCCCAGCAGGGCCAGTGCCGGGCCTACCGGGATCTCTGTGTCCAATATCCGGCTCAGTTCGAGAACACCTCCGTCCAGAATTTTGCAACACCTGGGCAGTTCCACGCCATATGCATAAAATCTGCAACTTGCACATGACAACGTTCACACTCCGCTGACTGCCTAAGGCCATATCTATGTAGTGTCTCTGGGGTATAGTAAACGCGGTGTATGTATTTAAAATGAATCAATCTGTGCCTTCCATTTAGTGACAGTTTCCTGGTGCTGGAACAGCAATATCTCCACATCTCGTCATCTATTTGCATTTGCAGGTCGCGCTGCCATTCAGTCCTAGCCTTGGAGTATTGGAACTGCTTATGTTGAACTCCTAATTGATTGAGATTAGTAACTAGTTTTCGGGATGGCACCGCTTTAATCACGTAAGTGAGCTCCGGGACTTCGGCCAGTTCTGCTAAATCCGGACCTAAGAGGTCCAGCAACGCACTTCGGACCCTGTGGAACTGAAAGCGCAGTAAAAGTGAGGCCTCTGTCTGCGTGGGAAGTACCTGCTCCCAAGTTTTAACTGCACCATTGATGAATATATCTTCCATCTTTGCGATTCCCAGTTCATGCAATGCTTTCGTGAACCCCTTGTCTTTTAGTGGGGCCAGCCACACTGCCCATTCTATCTGCATTAGTGGGGAAGACAGCAGTTCACAATTCTGTGCCTGTACCAAAGAGTGCCAGGCGTGGTTTGTAGTCTTGATCGAGTCCAGCTTACCAACGCCACGGTCAACCGGGTACCAGACAGTGGCCGGTTAAGGGGAAGGGTCAGCAAACCGCTTTTCAAGAATAACATGAGGGATATCTGGATCTCCATGTATCCATGTATGGAGATGGGCTCCCTGTGCCACCCTGTAGTATCTCTCCATGTCCGGAGCACCCAAACCCCCCATTTCATAAGGAAGTATCAGTACCCTCCACTGGACTCTGGGTTGTTTGCCCCCCCAGGCTAGCCTTATGAGGACCTGTGTCAATTGTTTAAAAAAGGCCTTGGATAAAACCACAGGAATGTTATTGAACAGGAACAGAAATCGTGGTAAGATCACCATCTTCATGATGGCTATTCTTCCCATTAAAGATAACGGGAGCTTGCACCATGTTTCCACGTCCTCCACTAGTTTTGTGTATGCAACCCCATAATTCTCCCTCACAAGAATTTCCGGATCTGTGTGCAGTTGTACCCCTAAGTATCTAACTGGGTCTGTGGTCCACTGCAATGGGTATTCCATATCAAACGGTTGGGGGACTGGTGTTAAAGGGAACGCAACTGATTTGGTCCAATTTACTTTCAGTCCAGAAAGTGCTCCGAACCTCACCACCTCTCTTAGCACTGACGAGAGATTCACTTCCGGGTCGCGGATATATAGGAGAGTGTCTTCGGCATAAGTAGAGATACCAATTTTGTATGTTGAAAAGCTAACACCCCTCAATCTATGATATTCCCTGATCGCACATGCTAGCGGTTCCACGACCAGTGCGTATATGAGTGGCGAGAGAGGACAGCCCTGCCTGGTTCCCTTGCTTATTTCGAAGGCATCCGTGACTCTGTCTTCTATCCTTAGCCTCGCCGTGGGCTTGTAATACAATGCTCCCAGCATTTGCAGAAAGGGTTCCCCCAGTCCAAACTTTCGTAGGACTCATATCAGGAAGGGCTACTCCACAGAGTCGAAGGCCTTCTCCATGTCAAGGAAAATCGCCAACGCTTTGTTTTCTTGACGAACATGTTGCATAACTCCAAGCAACGTGCGTATATTGTACGTGAGGTTCCTGTCAGGAATGAATCCGGCCAGCTCCGGCACAAGCAGCGCCAGGCGAGTAGCTTGAACCTTAGCATACAATTTGGCGTTCACATTTATTAGGGAGAGCGGCCTGTAAGAACTACAGGCATTAGGAGGTTTCCCAGGCTTTAAGATAGTAACAAGCAGGGCCTCCCTCATGGAAACAGGCATGCTGCCCTCCTCGCAGATGTCATCAAAAAGAGTCATCAGGTGAGGGACCAGTTTGTCTTTAAAAGCCTTATAAAAGCCCACTGTCAGCCCATCTGCCCCTGGGGCACCGCAAGATCTCATCCCCTCTAGAGCCTCCAAGATCTCTTCCTTTTGTATGGGCGTCATAAAAAATTCCCGTTGGGAATTGGATAAGAATGGCATTTTAATGTAGCTAAGGTAGTCGTCTATTTCCTCCTCCACCTGTGAGGACCTGGACTTGTAGAGATCCGTATAGTAGTCTGTAAACTCTCTGAGAATCTCCGACTCGTCCGTGATTACCACCCCTGCGGCCGTGACCAGTTCGTCAATCACCAAAGGGCGCCTGTCATTTCGCATCAATCGTGCCAACAGTGAGCTAGGCCTCTCCCCCTCCCCGTATGTTCGCGCCGCAGCATACTTGCCCATGTGCTGCACTTCCCTATCTGCCTCCTCATTATAGTCAGCAAGCAGTGTTTGGATTTGCGCTGCCGTATTGGCATCGGGGTCACGCCGCTGACGCCCCTCAAGGTCCGACAGTTGAGTCTCGAGGTGTTTCAGTCTTTGCCTTATGGACTTAAGTACACTTGAGTGTTTGGCCATTGTCACCCCTCTGATATACACCTCAAAAGTGTCCCATACTGTCTGGAAGCTATCAACAGACCCCAGATTTGTCTCAAAGAAGCTATCTATGTCCTCTGCCAATTCTCCCCTAAATGCGTTATCCAGTAGGGAATAAGGGGGAAATCGCCACATGAAGGGGGGGACTCTTCTCACCGGTGCCACTAGTACTAGAAGCAAGGGGGAGTGGTCCGAGAGTGTACGCGGTTATGTCGCGCACCCCTTAATACTGTTCAGCATTTCCTGAGACGCTAGCCAGTAATCTATTCTTGTGTGAACATCGTGGAAGGCTGAGTAGTGTGTATATCCGCCTTTTGTGGGGTGCTTGTATCGCCAGATTTCGACAAGCTCTAGTTTAACCAGTTCCGCTTGCATTAGTTGAGCCGCAGCCGCCGGTCGACGGGCCGGACCTGACGATCTATCTAGGTCTGGATCAAACACAAAATTGAAATCGCTCCCCCACAGCATTCTTGAGCAAACATGGGTTCTGCAATGCGCTGCCAAAGCTTCGTAAAACTCAAAGGGTTGTCATAGTTGGGCCCATAGACATTTACTACTATGAGGTCGTGCCCCTTGCCAATACACCTGGCTATTATGTAGCGGCCTTCTGGATCTGCTTCAATCAAGGCTAATTTTAGTTTAGATCTAGGATTGACCCAGGCGACTACCCCTCTGGAGTGTGTAGTGAACCCCGCTACCACACTATTGCCACCGAACCCCTTAGCTGATAGCATCTTACTATTGAGTGGGAGGTGGGATTCCTGTAGAAGGGCACGGTCAATGTGGTGTCTGTATAGATAGTTTAGAACCTTTCTAAGCTTACGATAATCATTGAGTCCTCTCACATTCCATGTCATTGCTCTCAGCGACTCGGAGTCACCCACTGAGGTCAGTGCGGTTGTATCAGTCATCTCAACAGTGAGACGCGATAGTCATCAAACGGAGTTCTCCCGGCTCTGCGCACTATCCGCATCAAAGCCATAATTGTCATCGTCAGTCTACAACAGGTAAAATCGGGCAACACTTTGCGTGGTGTTACTTTCAGCTCCCCCTCCCCAAAACCAAAACTCTCCCCTGAGCACGCACCCCCCCTCCCACAGCTGACCGCCCCCAACGTGGCCAGACAGTCCCTTTCCACTCACCCCCTCCCCGCAGTACCCTTTAACAGTCCCCAAATCAGCCCCTCTAGGGGCCACATGAGCTAACAGCACGAGGGCAGTGGTTACCAGAAAAATCAAGTAGCCATGTTTCAGCATCGCACTTTACAAAACCGCCCCTGCACAATTACCCATCTAGTGTCGTCAACATCTTTCCCTCCAGAAGACTTCAGCGGGCATCTTCCTATTATCCCTACCCCCAGACAGTATGGTAAATGTTACCCCAATACTCGTAATAGGGAACACACTGCAGCTAAGTTCGCATCGCAAAGATCAGCGTAGCATGCCTGTAGGGGAAAAGAAATAAAATTAAATGATCTCACCCTGTCCCGACAGCACGGTCTCAGCGAGGGCACCTTAGAGTCCATAATAGGTGCTTAACAGTTCTCTGGACTTATGGCAGTCGAGGACCTAGTAGCTACCCAACATTTAACCTCAGTTGACAGGTAGTGACAGAGCCGGAGTAGTCGTGCATTATTCGTCCTGTTCATCCATGTGAGAGGCCTCGTCATGATCATCCTCGCGGCCCTTTGGACTTTTCCTCCGCTCTTTAGACCATTCCTTCAAGGATTTCTGGAGTTCCCTGGGGTCTGTGAAATAATGTGAGTGACCTTGTCTGTTAATCCGCAGCTTTGCCGGGGACATCATCGCGTAGTCCAGTCCTAGTTCACGGAGTTGCTTCTTGTATGGAGCGAAGTGCAGTCTTTCCTCTTGTACTTTTGCAGTAAAGTCAGGATATAAGGAGATGTCCATACCTTCGAACTGCAGTTTCCCTTTGTCTCTGGCCACTCGCAACGCTGTGTCTCTGTCCCTATAGTTCAATAGTTTAGCTATTATTGGTCATGGAAGCGCCCCTGGACGTGGCCTAGGTCCCAGGGTGCGGTGTGCTCTTTCCACAATGAACATTGGTGAAAAGACGTCTTCTCCCAAGAGAGTGATGAGGAGTTTCTCCACGAAAAGCTCCATTTTTCCATTTTGCGTCGTCTCCGATACTCCCGTGATGCGAATGTTCGAGCGCCTCGAGCGGGCTTCCAAGTCCTCCGACTTGTCCTGTATGACCTGCAGTAGTCTACCGAACTGTTTGCGGTCTTTGTCCCATTCCGTCTGAGCTTACTCCACTTCCGTGAGACGCCTCTCTGACATTGTCTAGGCGCTCCGCGTGATTGTCCACCCGTTCGGACATACGGTCCATGCGATACGTGAGGGCATCGATTTTGGAGCCTATTGATGTCATGCTGTCCTGTAAGCCCTTCTCCATGGACACCAACATTTCTCTGATATCCGCACACAGTGAGCTCTCAGGGGTGTTACCCCGTGGTGATGATTCAGGGGCCTGGGCCTCCGGCCCCTTCGCCCGCCATTGGTCGAAGGCGAGTTTAGTCTGGGTTTTGTCGCCTTTGCCCATGATGAAGGAACAGAAAGTCTAGAGTATGCAACCACCACTGACTCACCCCGCCTGAGTATGGGCAAACTCGGAAAGGACACCACTGCCAGCTATCTCACGTCGGGGCGCTTCCGCGGAGGGGTGTGCGCTTCACACTCTGACTCTCCCCAGCTCGATGACTAGTATGTTGAAGGGCCTCAGGGCTAGGAGTCTTGAAGTATGTCCCCTTCTACCACCCGTTTCCACTGTTCAATGGGGTAATCACGGTATTCAGCACGTGTTCAATGGTCCCCACCTCCTGCAGCAGTGAACGCCGTTTTTCTCCGAGCCCTCTCGCTTGGTGTGGCAGCACTTTATGTAGCAGGTGAGCTGAGTGGTCAAAGACAGCCCTATCAGGCTGCCGCTAGTGACTGATGGGCTTGGTGGGTCCCTATACTCCACCGAGGCAGTCGAGTCAGTGTGCGGGCAGGGCCCCGTCACCACATCACAAAATGGCGTGGAAGAGGGGAAGGGCAGGGCTTCAATAAGCGACTGTGCGCTCTTTCCTTCCGCAGTCCAAAGGTCTTGCCTCTTGTCCACCCGGCAGTCTGCACTCTCGCCTGCCCCTGCTGTGCCCGAACTCAAGCGCACCCCGGCCTTAATAGCGAGCAGGGAGCGCCAAGGACACGTGACGAAGGGCACACCCTCCGTAGTGGTAGCCACGCGTGGGGCAACCAGTACACACAGTTATGTTGCAGAATTGAGGTCTTGGGCAGAGAGTGTGGGCGTAGGTTCCGAGCGCACCCCTCCGCTGGTGAGGCTGCCTCAGGGGGGTCGCCAGGCAAAGCAGTCCGCGTGGTCCCAGCACTATATGGCGCCAACGCTAGTCCCTCACCTGGTCTCCTTCGAGTAGCGTGTTGTACCGGCAAGTATGCCTCCAATCTCACTCTGTGCGGCAGCGGGTCTCCCCCCCCCCCCCCCCCCCAAGGCCTCCGATGTCCGCTCCAGACTGCAGTCTCTCTCCGGTGGTGTTGTTCCGGTAGGACCGGAGCCCCCCAAGGACCGTCGGCCGCACGCACAGCTACGTCAACCGGGCAACTCCCAAATCGTGACCGGGGATTGCGGCCTAGTCCGCCGCGATGCAGCGCCGGCACTAATCTTCTTTTCCGGCGGGCGTTTACTACCGGGTTACGCAGCAAAGTCCGCCGCCAGGCATCAGGGGGACAATGCCTCCTTCGGTCACCGTCTGACTCTGTTGATAAAGGATAGTTATCAGGATCGTTGTGGGTAATGGTGCGGAGCTCCTCGCTTAGGCGTCCGCCATCAACGCTGGCAAGCTCCGCCCCCCGTGGAATCAATTGTTCATTAGTTCATTTATGCTGTGTAGGAATTCAATGTAATTCATAGTTTCATAACAAAATGTTTTGAACAATGTTGCGTAACCATATCATTAATCTTCACTGCTGTTTCTCATGACCAATGCATTTCAAGTCCTATGACTTTTCATCAGGGCTCTCTAAAAATAAATATGAAAACAATATATATAGGTATGCACCCTTTCAGTTTCTTCTACACAGAAAATGCAATAAACCTAGTCAAGAATATGGTGCTTACACGTTTGCTCATTAAAAGGCCTGATTGCTTTAAGGAGTACTGATACATCATGCCTCTAAAGTGTAACTACCACTTCACATTTCGTTAGTGCTTAATACGATGCAATGCTGCTGGCACACACATATTGGGTGCTTATTGTTCGAGATAAAGGAACCTCATCGGAGTAAAAAAAATAGTCATTGTGTTGTGTACCCGCCAACAAATAACACCCGCAGTGCCCGTGTAAGAAACCTCTCATTGCCAAAGCAATTACGAGCAACCGTGCCTTTGAAATACCCGTATTTATCAACATGCCTATGTGCTTAAAGGTGCTCTGAGATTGACTGTGCTTATGTCTGTGAAATGACTGGTGCAACCGTATATTCGAAATACCTACATATACCAACTTTCACGTGTACTTAAAAATGCTCAGCGTTTTACTGTGCTTGGGTCTACGCAATTACTGGTACAAAGAACGAAAGCCTCACTTACTCTTGAGAAAAATGCTGGGGTGCCATGAAATCGCTTTTAGAGGGTCCACCTTCAGAACAGCCCGCTGCCACATTTGAAACTTGACAATAACAAGAATGAAAGGAAGTGCTCATGAGCCCAGAAATATACCCTGGCTGACCAATGGGGTTAGACATGACCTTGTGGTGGTACGGCTCATAAATGTAAAGAGACCGCGAATGACCTAGACCAACACATCACATTTCAAGGCAATGTGCCACAATATTCAAGAAAAAAATGCAACCACCAAAACAAATAACAAAATAATAAAACCTGAATAAGTCTGTCTGTGTGTGTGTGACAGGGTGTAATTACAAATAGTATATTTAGATTTACACAATTCAAAAACATGATGCAGTGTTTTGTAAATCTGATGGAGATATCTAGCCACAGATTCCTTAACTTTTGAATTCTCCTTTGGCATCAAACTGGTTCAGGAAATTATTCAGCAGTACCTCTGCGTGCAGGGGAACTCCGTTGTATGACTCCGTGATGAGGTCAACTCCAGTTGTGACGTCTGTGAGCCACAAAAGTCCACTCTGGTTCGGATCCGGAGAAGTGTATCTCTGGCCGTTTTTCGACCTGCTGTGACGGTGTTCCGTCTAAAAGAGTGTGCCAGCTCTGTATACCATCTGGGTTTAAATCCAGTAGATCTTGTGCTCGACAGATGATGGGTACAGATCCTCATTCTATTTGCATGTGGTGCTTGGGCGAGTATCACAACGCCGAAGAGTGCAACGCCTGCCAACGACTGAAACCAAAGGCACTGCAGGATTGACAAATAAAGCTCCTGACAGCACAGGTGTAGCGGACATCTAGTTCTTTTAAGCATCAGTCGGCTACAGTTCTGTAAACGGAGCCACTACAGAGGCCTTTCTCGTGGGCGTTCCTCTCTATCCTGTGAATGGCAGAAGCGGGCCAAGGCCCCGTCCACTTCCCATGATAAGTGTTGTCGGAAGCAATCAAAGTAGCGGCTTTCCGGGGCTTCTTCGACACACAACATGGTTTCAAGCCACTCCTCACGTCCTTGTGATGAGGACTCCATGCAGGAGTCTCTTCCGTGCCTCCCCCCTTTTCCTGGTGCCAGGGTGACTTGGGCCCAGATGAAAGAGTATTATGATGCTCTTCATATCCTATTTGAGTCTGGTGCACAGCCTTTCGGGTTTTACAGCCGTTGTGCCAACTGACTCAGGAGTGACGTTGGTTGTTCCTCCAGGATATGTTTCGTGGCGCCGGTAGGCTCTGAACCGTAGTCCGTGCATGACTTTGCTGAGATCTTAAGGTGTTGACATCCCCTTGACTCATTTTGTTGCCGTCGTCGCCCTTCCACTTTCTCAACCCAAGGTCGATAAGGTGCCGTGTTAGCATCGGTTGGCGCTATTTACGGAGTCGATAATTCATGGTTCTGTGGGGGCTTCACAAGAACATTTTGTTTAAGGAAATGAGGAAGGTTTTTTTGTGCAACCAGTGCCTACAGATTCTCCTATGATGTATAGCTGGATTTCTGAGTTACGATACAGAAAAGGGGGTGGTGATGAACAGAGTGTCTGAATTAAGCAGACCACTCTTACCCAGTCCAAAGATCAGGGCTTGATCCATCACCGTTATTTATCTCACTGCCCCATCCCAGCTCAGAACCTGGCTATATGCAAATTAGTCTGTCCCTGGCCCAGTGCATCATGGGAACAGGGCAGACCAAACTACCAAGCCAATTCTTCACCAGAAAGGAGACAAGCTACCGGGGACCGGTTTCTGGCATTTCAGCCTCTTCGGCCCGGCTTGCTTGAATCCTGATGGAGCAGTGAGAAAGGGACTCATGTCTGAGTATACCCTGCCACACCTATAGTGGCCAAAAACAATACAGAAAAGGGGGTGGTGATGAACAGAGTGTCTGAATTAAGCAGACCACTCTTACCCAGTCCAAAGATCAGGGCTTGATCCATCACCGTTATTTATCTCACTGCCCCATCCCAGCTCAGAACCTGGCTATATGCAAATTAGTCTGTCCCTGGCCCAGTGCATCATGGGAACAGGGCAGACCAAACTACCAAGCCAATTCTTCACCAGAAAGGAGACAAGCTACCGGGGACCGGTTTCTGGCATTTCAGCCTCTTCGGCCCGGCTTGCTTGAATCCTGATGGAGCAGTGAGAAAGGGACTCATGTCTGAGTATACCCTGCCACACCTATAGTGGCCAAAAACGATACAGAAAAGGGGGTGGTGATGAACAGAGTGTCTGAATTAAGCAGACCACTCTTACCCAGTCCAAAGATCAGGGCTTGATCCATCACCGTTATTTATCTCACTGCCCCATCCCAGCTCAGAACCTGGCTATATGCAAATTAGTCTGTCCCTGGCCCAGTGCATCATGGGAACAGGGCAGACCAAACTACCAAGCCAATTCTTCACCAGAAAGGAGACAAGCTACCGGGGACCGGTTTCTGGCATTTCAGCCTCTTCGGCCCGGCTTGCTTGAATCCTGATGGAGCAGTGAGAAAGGGACTCATGTCTGAGTATACCCTGCCACACCTATAGTGGCCAAAAACGATACAGAAAAGGGGGTGGTGATGAACAGAGTGTCTGAATTAAGCAGACCACTCTTACCCAGTCCAAAGATCAGGGCTTGATCCATCACCGTTATTTATCTCACTGCCCCATCCCAGCTCAGAACCTGGCTATATGCAAATTAGTCTGTCCCTGGCCCAGTGCATCATGGGAACAGGGCAGACCAAACTACCAAGCCAATTCTTCACCAGAAAGGAGACAAGCTACCGGGGACCGGTTTCTGGCATTTCAGCCTCTTCGGCCCGGCTTGCTTGAATCCTGATGGAGCAGTGAGAAAGGGACTCATGTCTGAGTATACCCTGCCACACCTATAGTGGCCAAAAACGATACAGAAAAGGGGGTGGTGATGAACAGAGTGTCTGAATTAAGCAGACCACTCTTACCCAGTCCAAAGATCAGGGCTTGATCCATCACCGTTATTTATCTCACTGCCCCATCCCAGCTCAGAACCTGGCTATATGCAAATTAGTCTGTCCCTGGCCCAGTGCATCATGGGAACAGGGCAGACCAAACTACCAAGCTTCTGAGTTAGGCAAAGCAAGTGGCTTAGAATCATCACCAGCTTCTGGCCTTATATCTCCTCCTGGCATTGCCTCGGAGGCCAGCTCTTCCTTGGCGGATATATCTGATAGAGACTTCTAGCTGCAGATTCCTTATCTTTGAATTTCCTAGGTGTGAGGCTGAATACGGAAACTTTTGCTGAGCAATACCTCTTACATGCGATTTTGGGTGGCTCCATTCGGCTCCGCGTGACGTCGTCTGCTTCAGTTATGACATCTCATAACCGAAGCAGACAACGTCACCCAGGCGCGGGAATTTCATTACTTTTCTTTCCGCTGCAGTTAAGTGCTGATCCGAGAAGAGCTACCCCTCTGCTGCTTTTTGGGAGGCTTTTTCTCGATTTCTTGTGGAATCGACTTCCTGTGTAAGGGATGTCTTCGAGGAAGACCGATTTCAAACCATGCTGGACTCGTTCCTTCATGAAGTTGGTTACGATCCCCACCGCGTATATGTCTTTGGTGCCTTGAGCGCGACCATGATACGAAGTTGTGTTCAGACTGGGGTGATGGCTCCGAAGACCTTGAGGGATCATGCGATGAAGCTACTCGCAGCCCAGCAGTCGACACCGTCAAGCGAGACTCCTAGGAGGTCATTGTCCTGTTAGAAGAAGAGGTCGCTGGACCATTCCAGGTGCCCTACGTCCTTTTCCTCCCATTCGAGGTCCTCTGGACACTCGGGTAAGAGTCCCAAGACGAAGAAATCCAAGCATACTTCGTCTTCACCTCAACTGGCGTTCGTCGTCGAGATGAGCACCAATGATCTAGGAACTGTTTTGCAGAGCCAGAGTCGACTTCGCCTCTCCCCCCCCTTTCTGGTAGCCAGAGCGACTCCCCCTCAAAATAATTTTACAAGGCCATGCACTGCGTATTTGAGTGGAACGACCCTGCTGGAGAGCCTTCTGACCCACGGGGTCGGAATGGGCCCCATTGGGTTCGTTGACTCCGGCCACGACGCCGGTGAGGCCTCAGGGATCTGATCCCAGATCCGGCTTGGCGCCGGTCGTGCCAACACAACCTTCCCCCGTTTCAAACCCGAAGTCGGTGCCTGCGATATCGCCAATGCCCGTCTGAGGCGTAACCCCAACCCACATCCCCAACGACACGGGGCTGGAACTGCGTCGATCGGCCGTCCACTGAACCCAGAAGTTCTGTGTTGTCGCATGAGCACTTTGAACATGTTAAAGGCTCAGGAGAAGAATGGAAGGGGTCTGGGGACCCTTGAGAACCAGGAAGCCTCTGAGGAGAATTTGGACTGGTATGGGGAACTTGGGGAAGCCAGTGGTCTGGATACTTCCCCAGATACTGGCATGCTCTCACCTCCTACGGTGGCTACGGAGGAGCGAGCGTCCTATGCCATGGTGGTAAAGAGGGCAGCTGAGGTCCTCGAATTGTCCTCTGTGCAATTCAGAACTAATCTCCTGACTGAGGTTCTTCAACTTCCAAAACCCCTGTGGCACATTCCGATCTGGGAATGGAAGCTAGAAGTAGTCTACCCCACTGCCCCCAGCAGCCGCAGCCTCCCAAGCACTCCTAGGCTGATTCTACAGGACCACACTACTCCAGTTGGTGTGAGAATTCGTCATCATCTCCCCCACAGAAGATCCATAACATCGGACAAGTGGGTCTTGCAGATCTCCCAGGAGGGCTATTCTCTGCATTTCTTTTCTTTTCCTCCTACTATTCTGCCAAGGCGGGAATGGCTAACGGAGGATCATTTAAAATTGCTCCAAGAGGAAGTCACAGCTCTTTTGGCCAAGGGAGCTATCGAAAGGGTCTCAGTTTCAGAAGTGGGCAGTGGCTGTTATTCCCGCTACTTTCTGATTCCAAAGATTAACAAGGGGCTACCGCCCATTTTAGATCTTCAAACCGTCAATCTCTTCCTCAAAAAGGAGAAATGCAAAATGCTTACTCTGGCTCAGGTCTTGTCTGCTTTAGACCAGGAAGACTGGATGGTAGTGTTGGTCCTGCAGGATGCGTATTTTCACACTTTTACCTGCATTTCAAGGTAGGTTGTGAGCACTTTCAGTTTACGGTGCTCCCCTTCTGCCTTACCAGTTGCCCCTCGGGTGTTCACCAAGGTGATGGCGGTGGTTGCAGCACAGCTGCACAGTTTAGGGTTGTCGGTCTTCCCCTACCTCGGCGACTGGCTGTTGAAGACGTCCTCGTCCCAGGCAGTTGTCTCCCACTTTCAGACTACGCCGAACCTCCTGCATTCGCTGGGGTTATCTATAAACGTGCCAAAGTCACACCTGACTCCTTCTCAGACTCTCCCTTTCACCTGAGCTGTTCTGGACACGGTGCATATCCTCTAAAGCAGCGAGTCCAGGATATTGAGGCTACGATTCTGATATCTCATCCTCTAAGCTGGATTTTGGTGCGACTGACTCTGAGGCGGTTGGGTCTCATGGCTTCCTGCATTCTGTTGGTAAGACACGCAAGATGGCATATGCGGGCTCTGCAGTGTAGATTGAAGTTCCAATGGGCACATCGGGGAAATCTCAACGACTTGGTTCAGATCTCGGAGGGAACTGTGAAAGATCTGCAGTGGTGGTTAACAAACTGTGATTGGGTCATTGGCAGACTGCTCTCCCTTCCCCAACCAGATCTCACAGTCGTGACGAAACGTCACTTCTGGGAGATGTGGAGAGGGGAGAGGTGGAGATCAGGGCACACTGATCTCCGGCGGAGTCATAGCTCCACATATATTTATTGGAGCTCTGAGCGATTCGGTTGGCTTTCAAAGCATTTCTTCCCTCTGTCACGGGGAAGCTACTGCAGGTGTTCACAGACAACACCACCGCCATGTGGCACTGCAACAAACAGGGTGGGGTGGGGTCGGAGATCCGTTGTCGAGATTCCCTGCTTCTCTGGACATGGCTGGAACAGCAGGGCTTAACCCTGGTGGTTTAACACTTAGCAGGTTCTCTGAACGCCAGGGCGGACAAACTCAGCCCTCGATGCCTAGCAGATCACGAATGGCGTCTCCAGTCGGAGGTGGCGTAAGGTCTCTTTCAGCAGTGGGGAGAACCTTGGTTAGATTTGTTCGCCTCCGAAGAGAACGCACAGTGTCAGAAGTACTGCATTCTGGAATTTCCAAGGTGGCTATCGCTCAGCAACGCTTTTGATCGTGAGTGGAGCTCAGGCCTGTTGTACTCCTTTCTGCCCATAACAATCCTACCCAGGGTTCTGGAGAAGAACAGGAGCAACAGGGCGCAAATCATTCTTGTGGCTCCGGACTGGACGCGGAGAGTCTGGTATCCAGAGCTTCTGAGAATGAGTCTCGATCCTCTGATCAGGCTGGCCCTTCGGGAGGATCTTCCGTCGCAGCAGCAGGAGAGGGTTCGCCACCCGAACCAGTCAACTCTGTGCCTCCATGTGTGGAGATTGAGCAGTGACAGTTGATAACCTTTGACCTTCCTCCCGAAGTCTGTAACGCTAATCAGGCGGCCCTCCACTAAGACGGTATACGCCTGCCGTTGGCAGAAATTTTTTATTATACTGTACAGAAAGGTCCATTGACCCTCTTTCTGCTTCTCTATCTACTGTCCTTGTATTCATTCTAACCTCTGCCCAGCAGTTCTCTGCCTTGGGAACTCTCAAGCGTTATCTTTCTGCTCTGTCTGCTTTTTTGCGGCTGCTAACCAACCCTCTCTCGTTAAATCTCCTATTGTAAATAGATTTGTTATGGGGCTGGCTCACTTATTTCCTCCCACGCTCTTTGTTATGCAACTGTAGGACCTTAGTTTGGTAGTCACTAAACTGATGTGTGGTCCCTTTGAGCCTTTGCATAATTGTCCCTTCTGGCTGTTGACATTCAAACTAGCCTTCTTAGTGGCGATTACATCGGTTCGGAGAGTGAGTTAGTTGCAGGTGCTATCCAGCTCGACTCCATAACTTATGTTCTTTCTGGACAAGGTGGTGCTTCCCACCAGGGCATCCTTTTTGCCAAAGGTTGCGACCCCATTACATCTGGGTCAGCCCATCACTTTGCCCACCTTCTTTGCTCCCCTGCAACCCTCCAAGGAAGAGGACTGTCTCCACTGACTGGACCCAAAAAGAGCGTTGTCGTTCTACCTTGATCGCACAAAAGAATTCCGGGTGGATGACTAACTCTTTGTGGGGTATGTGGAAGCAAAGAAGGCAAGGGAAGGGAAGTGCAGAAAAGAACCATCTCTCACTGGTCATTCTCTGCATCAAGATTTTTTATGTCTTGGCTAATAAGCAGCTGCCTGAGGGATTAAGAGCCCATTCTACCAGGGGAAAGGCTGCGACTACGGCCTTGGCTCGGGGTGTCCCAGTTCAAGACATCTTTCAGGCAGCGATGTGGCCATCTTTGCACACGTATCTGATTCAGAGGTAAGGAATCTCCAGATAGAAGTCTCTATCAGATGAGCAAGTTACTTACCTTCGGTAACGCATTATCTGATAGAGACTCCATCTAGCTGCAGATTCCTTACAGCCCCACCAATGCCTCCCCGCTTTGTGGACTGATATTGTAGGGCTAGGGTTGTTCTCTTTTTTCAGGGCCCTAGTTTTGCACACGAATACGTCCGCTACTTCGTGGCTCTGCTCTTCTGGCGTGGAAAGTAGGAAAAGTACTGACGTCTGCGCCCCTGGGTGGCGCCTATATAGGCACCGCAGCGTCCTAACGCTGCCGACAACATCACGCGGAACTGAATGGAGCCATCCGTCGTCGCGCGCAAGGGGTATTGCTCAGCAAAAGTTTCCGGATCCAGCCTGACTCCTGAGAAATGCAAAAGTAAGGAATCTGCAGCTAGATAGAGTCTCTAACAGATAATGTGTTACTGAAGGTAAGTAACTTGTTGATTAAAAAGGGTGGCTAATATTTTACATTTGTCTCTACCTTTGGTGGAGAAATCTACAGACCCCCTCGTTGAAGTTCTTTTTCTGGGTCAGTCAGCGATTGAGCCAGGGCTATCATTTTGTGAGGCATTATATGATATTTGACTGACGCCATACTTTCTGCCACTGCTGCCAAACGCAGAAGGGGGCTCCAAACTCCACAAGCCACCAGTCACCAGTCTCCCAGGAGAGAGGCGCTGCCACAGCGCTTAAAAGCACCACAGTTATTCCGCGGCGCGGAACGCCATACTTTCTGCCGCTGCTGCCCACGCAGGATGGGTCTCCAAACCACACCGGTCACCAGTCTCCCAGGAGGGAAGAGCTGCCACAGTGCTCAAAAGCACCACAGTTATCCCGCGGCACGGGACGCCGTACTTTCTGACGCTGCTGCCCACGCAGAAGGGGACTCCAAACCCCACAAGCTACCAGTCACCGGTCTCCCAGGAGGGAGGAGCTGCCACAACGTTTAAAAGCGCCAGTTATCCCGTGGCACGGGCCGTGCCCTGACTGCGCCCGGGCCAAGGGCAGGCCCGTCCTGCTAACCAGAGGAAGCTGGGCTGGACCACTCCCCTGAAATCTGCGGTTTGAGGACTTGGACTGTCTCTCCGCTAAGGTACTGCACGCCATCGATCTTCTAAGTTGTACATTGTCCCCTATTGTCAAATTGCACTTAACTCTCACTGCAGTATTAACTTGTCGACATGGGGAAAAGGAAAGTGACTGAGGGCGGGTTGGGAGACGCAGTGAAGTAAAAAACAAAGAAACGGACCCAGAACTCAAGCCCTGACCTCGGGAGGGAAGGGGTGCATGGTGTGAATGTGCTAAATCGCATTGATAATATTATCGCAGACTGTGAGGGCCTGCTTACGACACCCGCACCATCTACTGACACTCCTGCCCCCACCTATATGGCCTCTTAAGCACATACTTCTGTTGTGCCTACTAATACAGGGTACGGGAATATACCAAGCATATTTTTAAAAAGTGGTCAGTAAGACGCACCCAATGATAGACCCGGAAGCCCCAAAAGAGCTCCCCTGTAGGCCATTGAGTGAAGCCTGCACGTCCGAACGCGTCAGGTTAGCTGATCTCCTCCTGAGTAATCGCTTTGCACCTCTTGCAGAGCAATCCTCCACAAATGATGTACATATACGCACAACAGACTCGGAACCCACAAGCACAGTAGACAATAGGCTCAATACAAGCTCCTCTCAGGGTGGAAGGTCGGCAGCTAGCGAACCCTCATCCTCTAATTTAGATCTACAGAGGACAATAGTAGCCCTAAAAGGTACAATTGAGACGTTGACTGCATTAATGTCAAGGTTGTACCTTAAATTAGAAGAATGTAGTAGATCCAAGTCTTCTCCACCTGTGCCCATTTCAAATATTAACATAAATCCATTGTTGAGGTCTGCAACCCCCCCCCACTGCATGCAAACCCATCATAATGCTTTGAATATTAATCCTGTATCTCTGTTTGGCTCTTCTGGCCTCAATGATAGGGCTCCTAGCATTCTAGCAACCGCTCATGGCAGGTACCAGGAGGGACCAGGGTGGGAATACAGGGACACTCCTCTGGGCCCAGTGGGGCTATGGATGTTGGCAGAGCAAGCACCACCGTGATCGAACACAGGCTGTGGTATGGTGCCTCTATTTCGCCAACCGCTACACTCTATCTATACTGCTCCCCTGTATACAACTATTTATATGACCAATGTTCCTAAGGGTGACTGCAATAGCACTAAACACGAGAATGTTGAAGCCTTAATAAATAAAGCCCTACATTGGATGAGGCACACTAGGGGATGCAGATCTATCATAAGGAACGATATTGTGCGGCCAAAAAGATGCGTCTTAATCCACAGCACTGTTGACGCAATAGAGCTTACTCCAGCTAGTAAACATCTAGTGCACAACTTAGTAGCCCTGGAAGCTGGAAGCTAGAACCTGCCCACCACCTGCTACAAACATCCAACTGAAGTTGAACATCCCTTGCTTGGCTGAACCTGCTAAAGCTGCTCTGTTGCCCCTTAGGGACTCCCCTCTCTTAACTCTGTCCCAGAATGACTTACTACCCGTCGAAGTCATTCAGGATCCCGTGCACCTTTCTAATGTAGATTGTGACTTTACCTCTTCTACATTGCACATTCATCAGGAGGGCCCTTCCCAAGGCAATGAGCCAATGATATTTAACCTACAGCCTGCATCAGCCACAGTCCTAATTTCACTAATGGGAGATCACTTGCAGGCCAGACACAGACACATCTATCTACCTACAAACCCATGTGACAGAATCAACTGTCCCACTCCCTCCCTGATGATAGACATTAGGATGTTGAAAATAGTTTCATGGACCGTGGCGGGCATAAGGGGGAAGCTTGATCGCCCCCATTGGCTCGAGCACATTAACCAACATGAGATCTGCATATTTCAGGCAAATTGGAGCCTGACCCCTACATTATTTCCAGGGTTTATGACATTTCATAAACCAGCAATTACTTCAAAACATGGCCGGCCGTTAGATGTGCTGCTCATCTTAATTAATATTTCACTTAACTATGATATTTAGGAGCTGTTCACCACAGCCCAGATATCCTTGGGGATTAGATTATTAAACGGCAAAGGTAAGAGCATCGACATTTACCATGTCTATGGCAGGAGTTCTAGAGGAGGTAGTTCCCCAACTCTCTAGGCCCTGGATGAGATACTGGATGCAAAGCACAACAGTCACCCTCTCATAGTTGGTGGAGACTTTAATGTTACTTATGAACCACTCGATTGGGCAGACTCCTATGAAGTGAATGAGGAGGGTAAAATGTGGCTGGTACCATCATAGGAGCTTCTTCCTATAAAACAGTGGTCGCAAGCAGCCCTGCAACTGAATGCCATAACTTTGGAACATAGGCCAAGGGCCACCAAAGGTAGAACCAGCTCCGACAAAGGAGGGGGATAAACTTCATCGGGCCAAATGGGTCGAGCCGGATAGATTACATACTTGTGGATCTTACACTATGGCCTTTAGTACAAGACATGGTTATCATCCCGTCTTGCGATACTGAACACAATCTTCTCAGCCTGACTGTTGAGCATCCATGGGGCGAAAATGGGAGGGCTGCATTCACTTCACTCAGCACCAAGTAGGTAATCCCTTCAAACGACAAACAACGGCTTAAATGGCCTGCAAACATGGCAGATGATGAAAAGCTTAAATTGATAAAAAAAATTATATAGAAACACATTTGGGGACACTATCTGCGCCAAATCAACTGATTCCACAGGCTAGCTGTAGTGCTCTACATACTGAGTTCTTCAAACATCCGGCCAGAAATGTTCATGTTCAATCACACAGGGCCAGGCCAAAACAGGGGAGACCATTGGGAACAAATCTGTGGTTTAACAAGGAGTGCAGGGTACTAAGAAGGAGCTTGTTTGCAGCCATCAGAAATTGGGATATTCCCCTGACACATGAATTAAGGAGGCACTAAAAACAGGCACAAAACAAAGCTAAGAGAGAGTTGGATGAAAGGAGATGGGAAGAACTTGGGGAGGCCATCTTGCACCCAGACAGAAAGATGTTTTGGTCACTTTTGTCTAAGGGCAATTTTGAAAGATCTCCCTCCTCCTTTGGCCAACAACATCTTTGATCTGGTGTGGCAAAACCACTTCAGTGCTCTGTATTCCATTACCTGTACCCAAGACAGAGCTCCAATGCTACTTGACATAGGTCAGCCAGTATGTAGCCTCTCGTTTACCAGAGAGGAATTATTATTTTTTTTTAATATTTGTATTAGCATTTTCAGTGCGAAACACTAGAACAGGCATGTCATTATCTCTCCGAAGCCTCAAACCCCGAGCCCCCCTACGACCCCCCCCCCGAATCCCGAGTCTCTTTTCACAAATGAAAGTCCAAGCAATGCAACGTCCACATCAATGCCATTGTCCCAAAAATACAGAACTGTATCCTCTAATCCATGACCTCCGACCAGAGAGGAAATTTTGACCTCCCTAGAGGCAATTTTACCAGCAAAAGCCTGGGCCCGGATGGTATCCCTGGTGACTTCTTTTGCACAGATAGGGGAAACTGGGCAACTTACCTCACGATACTGTCCAATAACATCGCTGGCGGGGGAATGATTCCAGAGTCATGGAAAGGGGCCGCAGTAATCCCCATTTTTAAGAACGGCGGCAGGTCGAAGCCCTCAAACTACTGCCTGATCAGCTTGATCGATTGTGCCAAAAAGGTCTTCTGCCGTTCTCTCCTAGTTAAGATACAGGATTGGATGAATAAGAATCACATCCTCTCTCCACTCCAAGCCGGCTTTCGACGGAAGCCCGGCGCTACTGACCAAGTTTTTCATCTTGTCATGCTACATTGGAAGATGGTTTTATTGGGCAAGGGTAGTCTATATCTAGCTTTTATAGACCTAAAAACATCCTTCAACCTTGTTACCAGGGATCTTTTGTGGCGGGTGCTCAGGGACATGGAAATGCCCTTAGGAATTCTGCAACTCCTAATTAGGTTGCATGAAGATAATTTTGCCTGTGGAAGATGGGGTAACTAGGGTCAAATTTCCGAACCCATCAAGATACAGCGGTGGATCCACCTGGGCTGTGTCTTAGCCCCAACCCTCTTCTCTTTGTATATCAATCAAGTAGCTGAGCTTCTATCCTCAATTTTGCTGCAGCTTTCAGTGAGGTTTGCCCTCTGGATAACACAAAAAAGATTAGCTGAATCAAACACATAAATAGCCTTTGGTCCAACATTGGTTTCCCAAAGCACGACACTGGCTGCCCACCAACCTACACTAAATGCCAGGTCAAATTATTATATTGGGCATGGGTTGAGCAGAACACATTTTCTAAAATCAAACAGTGCAGTCAAACAGAAGCTTTTAGAGACTTGAAAATCAGCCGTCTTATAGAAAGTTATTTTGATCTCATCAAGGTCCCAGCCGATAGGAAATTTTATATTCAATTCAAGCACGGTAGCCTACCAATTAATGCTTTCACAAATTCTTGGTTGATTAAAAAATCTCAACCCAAGGGTTCCCCCTGTTGGTCTTGCTCACATGAATCGATAAGCCATGTTCTCTTTGCTTGTACAGCCTATGCGAAACCTAGGAGCAAATAGCTAGCTCCAGTGTACAGACAACTTGGAACTCGAAACTCCAAAGTGGCCTTGCCCATATTGAAATCAGATCCTAGACCCTATTTCGCTTGCAAGGGCATTGTTAATCCCCTTGCCTAGCCCCGAGAGGCAAAAATGTGACAAACCGCTTACACAAGATCAATTGGCATAGTTTTTTTTTTATATTGTAAATAGTCATCCGTGTAGTAATACTCAACGCCTTTTTTAACTTTGTCATCGCTGTTTGATTATGAATAATGGTGATTTTAATATGTTTTTATTAACTGTGTGTGTTATGCTTAGATTGTAAACTCCGGGTCTGTCTCACATAAGATTACTTGAATGCATTTGCACTTTAGTCATGGGTTTTTATTCTGTTACGAATTGCTGGAGGCATCATAATCATGAATAATTTGGCAATTGTTTCATTTACACCCTTTTGTATGTTCTTATTACCATGTCAATTCCAGCCATTCCTAATTGTAACTTGTTTTAAAATTCACTTGAATGTTGTTTTGCATGCCAGAATGTACTAAACACGACTTGTATGGCTGTATCTTTTATGGGTTTTTAACCGAAATAGACCTGATGCTTGTGCTTCTGTGGACCATGCTATTGCCCACAAGCACCGCCCTACCCCGGATGATCCTGTTTGCCTTCTTCCTCAACCGACACACCACAGTTTTGTGGTTCAGGCCGCCACAGCTTCCCACAATGTGGATAGTCTTCCTCATACTCCGATTGACAAAGATTCCCGAAAGCAAGACTCCTGTGGAAAACGTATGTTCTCTTCCACCAGTGCATCGTTAATTTTCCATTAGCACAACTTGCGTCCTTGGATGTTTTTCTCATGCCTCATGGGATTTGTTGCAAAAGCTATTGCCATTGTTTCCGAGGCTAATAGGAACTAACTGAGTCAATTGATTTCGGATGGACAACAGGCGGCTAGTTTAATGAATAGGTGTGGAATGGACACCACTGATTCGATTGGTCGAGCTATGGCGTCTTCTGTGGCACTACTCTGGCGAGCTTGACTTTTCTGTACTGGATTTTCAGAGGCAGTTCAGTCAGTTTTAATTGACATGCCGTTTGATGGCATTCATTTGTTTGGTGCCCATGCAGATGCTGCCTTGCGTAGGTTTAGGGACAGTCCGGGGTCTCAGACCCTTAGCCCTGTTCCCTTTTTTCAACGTTTGTTGTTTAGGGGAGATGATCCAGTACAGAAGGCTCCTCTTGTTTTGTAATTTTGCTCAAAACTGCATTATTATATGCTTTTTGCTGTATAACGTCACCAGATATATGTCTTTTAGGTCTTTCCATTCAGTGTTCTGTTTATGTTTTAGGAGTGTGTATTTCTATTATGTACAGGCAGGCTTTCTGGTTGTATATTTGAATATAATTCTGCTCTTTGTAAGGGTGCAGATTATGTAGCAATATTTTTGCCTGTCTCTGGTTAGGAGACCGTGAGTGTCTTCTTTACTGGTCCTTTTATGAATGGGATATGTATATTCATGTACACGTTCATTGGGCATTACATGTACACATTTGCAAAGGTGTTTTGTATACACCTAGGTACCCAAAGTTATAGCTGGTCCTCTCTGAGACCCTTGGTGTAGGACTGGTTTGTGGGCCCACCTCCAGGTGGGGTATAGCTATTGTATTTAATTAAAAGTTAAAGAATCTGTGGTTAGGCTAAATGTCTCTATCAGATGGAAAAGTTACTTCCCATCGGTGACAGTGTATCTGGTAGAGACATAGTCTAGCCGCAGATTCCTTAACACCGTAGCCATCCTCCCTGCTCTGCTGCTCTGCGAACGACCTATGATGTAGGGGTTATTCTCCTTTTCAGTACTGGTTTTATACTCCAGTGTTCACTGTGTCATGTAGTGGTGCGACTCAACAAACCATGTAGTCTTTCCTCATACGTTTATTTCTGGAATTGCCATACTGTTCATTCTATTTGTGAGTGACTGATAGAGAGAGAGGTGTTTTCTTTTGCAAGCCTGGTTTATGTACCAGTGCGCACGGTTTCACGTAGCTTGTGCTTCATTAATTCATTTAGTCTTTTCCTTAAAGTCCTTTGCTGGTGTTGATTTACGATTTATTGCTACTTTCCAATTATTGTTTCAAAGATTTTGGTCTTTTTGGCACACTGTTTCCACAGCCAGTTTCGTTAGTGGCTCTGCGTTCTGGCGTGGAAGGTTTCACAGAAGAAACTGATATCCACGCACCGGAGGGGGCTTATATGGCTCCTCTGATGTCAGAGTCAGCATCATCATGGAGCCATATGACGCCATCCCCTGGTGCGCAGAGGTACTGTTGAAAAATTTCCGGATCCAGTCTGACGCTTGTGGAGAATTCAAAAGTTAAGAAATCTGAGGCTAGACTAAGTCTCTAAAAGATATATCATTACCGAAGGCAAGTAACTTTTCTGCCAAAATACGTGTCTAATTTTATGATCCAGTATAATTTGGGTATTTCAAATAAACAGTTGCTCTAGTTATTTCACATACACTAGCACAGTCAATCTCAGACCACCTTTAACCACACGTGCATGTCGGTAAATGCAGGTATTTCAAAGGCATAGTTACACAATGGTTTGACGTATTTGCTTTGGCAATGAGATGTTTCTCATACTAGCACTGCAGGTGTTATTTATCAGTGGGTGCATGACACAATAACTGTATTTTTATTTTACTTTTTGAGGTTTCTGTACCTTGAACAATGCACACACAATAAGTGTGTGCTGCCAGCACTGACATATATTGAGCATATGACATGTGAAGTGGTGGTTACACCTTGAAGGCATAATGCACAAGTACTCCTTAAAGCAATGAGGTCATTTAATGGTCAAACGCGTAAGCACTGTATTCTTAATTCCTCACACTCTTTACCAGGTTTATTGCATTATTAGTGTAGTAGGGACTGAAACAGTGTATGTGTATATGTGTGTGTGTATATATATATATATATATATATATATATATATATATATATACACACACACACACACACACACGAAGGGCAATAATGACAACAAACCAATCTGAGAACTCAAGTGTTTGAAAAACAGTCATAAATAGAGTAATCTTGAGGTAGTAGTCCACTTTAATCCAATTTATCAGTTCAAGCCCAGGAGGTGTAATCCAAATCTTCACACCGGGCTTAGTGGTGAGTAACACTGCCAATTCATATTCCAATAGAGAAGCAATCCAATATGACTTATCAAATGAAAGGCAAATAGTATAATCAGCATAGAACTTGTCAGCCAACACGCGTTTCATTGATAGGTCAGTAGCACCTCGACTTCTTCATGGCTGTGGACATTAAATAGAATATCAAAAAACCTATTGGAAATAGATAGATAACAACGTGCGTAGTCTCCAGCTTTCACGCTCGCAAACAAAACTACCTGAACAGGTGGAACACGCCTCCATTCATTTTAATCAGTGGCTCATGTTGACTGCCAATAATATAGCTCCCCTTAAAAAAACTCAAGTAATAGGATAACCCCATCAACTCCCTGGTTTTCTGACAACTTTAGAACTAAAAAAGAAGAGTGTAGAAGACCAGAGAGATGTTGGAGATCAAACTATAACGAACATGAACTTGTCGAGTACAAGATTTTATTCGCTGATTATAAAAATCTGATATTGACATAAAAACGTTCTTATTTCGCTAAACAAATCAAGGAGGCAGACACTTCCTCTAAAGAGCTCTTTCGGGAGGTGACTAAACTGGCCACACTCCCTGAAAAAAAAGTGGAACAAATCTATATTACATTTGATAATAGGGCAAGGTCGGATACTTATGATTTAGTAAAGCGGTGACCCCCGAGTGCTCCTGCCTTTCCTGAATTTAGATCAGTAACCGTGGATGATAACTCATATTCTAATGACCAAATCAGGCTCTCCCCATGATCCCTTCCCTCACACAACATTCAAACAAGTCCCTGAGATTCTTGGCCCTAGCCTAACCTTCATTTTTAACTCAATGTTTACAGAAGGTGTTTTCCCCTACATTTGGAAGAGCGCACCGATTTTGCACCTTCTAAAAAAGTCTGACCTTGATGCATCTGATCCAAATAATTATAGGCCTATCTCGTGTCTTCCACTTCTAGCTAAACTGGTGGAGAAAGTCATGAATAACCAGTTTACAATATATTTACATGAATACAGTGTTCTGGACGAGTCCTAATTCGGATTCAGAGCATAGCACCGAAACAGCCCTAATAAAAGCTACAGATGAAATCAGAGCAGTTTTAGATGCAGGAGGCACTGCGACCCTTATTCTGCTCAACCTGTCGGCACCGTTCGACATGGTCAACCATAAGCTGCTACTTAACCGTCTGAATACTCTTGGCATTACGGATGAGGCGTTAGCATTGGTTTCCTCTTTTCTATACGACAGGATACAATCAGTTGCCTTGGGCAACTACACCTCCCCGTCCTTAACTTTCCTGTATGGGTTCCCTCAGGGATCCTCTATGAGCTCTACACTTTTTAATGTATACATATCTGAATTGGCTGCACTAATCAGATCCTTTGGGATGGCATTAACATCCTATGTGGACGACACTCCAATTTTCCTGTCTGTCTGTAAAAAACATCATGCCCTCCGTAAAAAGATTTAGGGTTTGCATGCTGGCAGTCAATTCATGGATGAGCTCGCACTGCCTCAAGCTTAACTCAGGAAAAACAGAGATAATCCTGTTAGGCAAGTACTCCCTCAGCTGGTCTCAGATTTGGTTGCCGAACAAACTGGGAGCAGTATCTATCCCTGTCCCTAAAGCTAAAAAATCTGTGAGTGATTATAGATGAGAAACTGAACTTTGAAGCTCGAGTCATACAGTTTCTTCGTCCAATTTATTTCTACTCCAGGCTATTAAGAAAATCTTACCTTTGTTCTCAGCAGAGATCAGGAAAACTGTAGTTACATCCTTAGTCCTTTCCAAACTGGATTATTGAAATGGGCTCTATTTCGGTAAACCTGAGAAGCAGTTACATAATCTTCAGATGATCCAGAATGCTGCTGCATGGTTCCTGCTGGGGATCCCCAAATTTCAATCAGTGGGAACGCATCTTCGGAGACTGCATTGGTTTCCAGTCAAGAGTTGTAATAAGTTCAAGGCGTTATGCATCACATATAAGGTGCTACATGGTACCCTTCCTAAGTTTTTGAGGCGGCCACTGCATTGGTACTCTCCAAACAGATGCCTCTGGTCAGAAGCGGCAAAACTGATGCTCTCTCTGAGATTTTGTAAGTCTAACTGGGGTGGCAGAAGCTTCACAGTTGGTGCTACAAAGCTCTGGAATACCCTCCCCATTTCCATCAGAAGTCTCCCTTCTTTGACATCTTTCAGAAAAGCCCTTAAGATCTGGTTATTCAATGAATAGTGCTCCAGCTCGCTTCAGGACTGTTAGTGCCAAGACACCGCTTGGTATTCGTGCGCGGTATACATTTTAATAACATATTCTAAGTGTATAAAGTCAACACTCTCCATCACCATCTTTCAATGGACACCATTGGTGTCCAATGAAAGAGGGGGTTCACCTATAAGTGTTTGTACTCCACAACCAAAAAGTGTTTACATATAGTTATTTTTAGAGACCCCTAATGAAGGGGTCATAGGACTCAAACTGCTTTGGGTATGAGAAACTTTGTTCAGAATAAACTACAAATTAAATTGAATTCATACACAGGAAAGAAGAACTAACAAACAATTGAGTCCTCAAATAAAGGAATTGACATTCATTCATCATTGTTTGGAGTCCTATGTTAAACACTAAAAAGCCGTAAATATTGAGCAAATACCCAGGTTCATAGTAAAGTGCGACTGGGGGCTGGCAAGTGGTGATCCAATATCAAAACATTGATTTGTAGTGCTGTTGATGTCATTTGATGCACTTAAGTGCAGTCTAAATCACTGAATTGCAGTTGAGTCAAAAGGTGCTTATACCAATAGCTAGAGCTAAGAATTCATCTGCTACTGAGGGAAATATTATACTGTTTAAAGTGTAACTTTTTTCAGTTGCTTATATGTGAGTAATGTTCCTAAAAGCCTGCCCATTGCACTTGCTTCCTCCCCTTCCCCACACTGAGAGACAAACAGTGCCTAATTTGTAGCATAAATAAGCCATAAGTGGAGACACCCAAAGTTTTTCCTAGGGGCTCACTTCAGGTGTTTGATGAATGTAAAAGTTTTCAAATGCAAAGGCTCTTTAATCTTGATTACATCACAATCCTCTTTCTTCCACCATCCAGCACTTCCTGCCTCTTTAACTTACTCTTGGATCTTGTTTTTAGGTTTCACCTGCGCAGCGCTGTGCTTGTGAAATCTACTCTATTTAATATAAATCTTTTCATTGGTTGATGTGCTTGCTACTTACTTTTTCTCCGTTTCTATTGGTTGTAGCATACTAGTTCCTGTTGTTCCTCTACTGTGCTTCTCTTATCAGTGTCCTATGGCCCAATTACTATTTTCATCCGCTTTTGTGTAACTCTTTTCTTTAGGCTTTGCCTGCAGAGTGCTTGTTCTGCTCTTGTTTTTCAAATGCTGGCATTTGTGTTAGGAGGCCTAATTGATTAGTCAAAATGTTTTGTTTACTGTCTCGTCCGTTGTCTTTCATTTTTTTTCTATTCTTTCTGTTTCACTCTGTGCTGTAACTTTTATTTATTTATTTCTTGGAACGCATCGTTCTCTAAGCCTCTCTTTCAACCCTGAGCACCGCCCCTGGGTTTTGCATGCTGGGCCACTGCCAGAGAGACCTCCATCATTCTTTCATTCTGCCTTTTTTGAGGCTCATCCTGGTTTCCTGTCATGCCAAAACCACTGCGGTACCCCCAGGGCACTTTCAGTACCCTTACCTCTTTTTCCCTAGTCATTGTCTAGTCTTTTTACATGAGACACCCTGCATCCCTGTGATATACCGGTAGCTGCCATCTCCTCCCTCGCCTCCGAAACACTGTGGTAAGTGTACCTCTGTGTATCTTGCGCACCTCTGCGTTCAGGTGGTTTATCATGGTAATGTATGAACTTGTCATTTGTTTAATGTGATTTGTTAGCCTGTGTCACTATTGGGCATCTAAAGCCAGAGGTTGCCACAGCTGCCGGTGTCTTATCTGGCGTGAAGATATGGTTTGGGCACAAGACAAAAATTCTCTGAAAGTGCTAGGCTTGCAAGCTCGCTGCTCTTATGGGGAAGTTACCATGATCAGCCACATGTATAGGTAAAGACTCCAGGGGGCTGCATCAAACAAGGTACTGGGTTAAGTTCACACAGAACATAGCTACCAGTGTAAGATTGGGGCAATGTGTTAAAAACATTGATTGATGATTAATATTTAAACTCCAGAAGTGTTTAATTGGTTTTACTGAAGTATCCTTGCCAACGTTTACCCGGTGACATATCAAAGACCCTTCTCCAAGGTCTTTGCGCGGGACTTCTGTGGCAGCAACTGTTGGCTCCTGATGACTTTTTGGGGTACCATTTTGTATCAGTTTAATGCAAAGTGGTTTTGATTTGCTGCACTCACTTTATATTTGAATTTACTGACTATTTGACTGTCCCGCTGTTTCTCCCTACAGCTCTAGAGATCTGTATTTATATTGTAGAAACCTACATTAAATAAACACACACTCTGTAAACACTAAAAGAGAGAATGTATTATGTGTGGCACGGGGACAGACAGCTGGAAGCCGAATGTCCAACAAGTGGAAGTCTCACACAAACGTTTATTCTTGCAAACCACAAAGAAAGGGTGTTATGATTTATGTAATACATGTCCAGTGAAAGTTAAAGATTAAGACACTTTCTCAGAAATAATGGACTGGGGCGTCTCCTGCACATCATCGGACTTGGCACGTTACACAATTATAAAACAGGCCAATCAGAAGAGGCCATCACTGCGCGAAACCTGTATGGTGCGAGGTGGTGGGGCTTTTGCTACCTACTTTTCCTTTGATTGTGACAGTTGGGACTTCCCAAGCTAATGCTATGTACTATTAACGGTAAATGTTATCTACAAGATTTGTAATATTTGTCCAATCAGGCACACAGAACCTTTGCCACTTCTAAATATAGTCTAGCCAAATGTCTGTGGCTAAGTTAGCATCATGTGCTGTGTGGATGATGTCTTTGAGCAAGCCTTGCATTTCGATGGTAGCTGACTTACAGTAAAACTAGATCAGGTAATTCTCTTCTGTGCGTGTTCTTCAGGCCTTTGGTATGTTTTTTAGTAGCAAAAGGCTGGGCAGCTGATCCGTGTTGGAGACTAATTATAAAAAGGCTTCCACAATCTCTTCTCAGGTGAACTTTTTTCTTTCTTTCTTTCTTTCTTTTGGTTTTCCCCGCAATCTCCTTCGCTCTATATTCCTCTCATCTCACTTGATACCCTCCCTTTCTTTTCCTTTATACCCCTCACTCCTTTGTCCACCTTTCTCTCCATCTCTGTATCTCAACATTTAAATATAATAGTTATTCGCACTACACCTCCAATCGCTATGACCCTGCATTTCTCGCTAGTTATTGAGCTATTTTCTCTTTCTCCTTCCTTAGAGCTGTTGCTTGTTCTCTATTCATCTGTCTTTCAATTTCATTCTCTTACCCCTCTCTCAGGCTTCTTCCTTTTCTCTCTCTTCTCTCCCTCTCTCTTTCTTACATTAGGTGATTGACTTCAGAAGTGTATGCAAGGGACGAATGCTACACAGCTGACTCCACAGAACGGGCCGGCATTGTTGTCATTGAACTAAGTCAGTCATCTGCTCAGTTTGTTTACTTGTTGGTATTTGTTTTAAGTACATAATTGTACACACGACCCAAAAGTCTCTTTAGAATCCCAGCACGGTGACGAAGATTACGGGAGTAGAACCACTGGCAGGAGGTAGGAAACAAGGGCAGGGTTGTAGTATGTGGCTAACTGGAGACATAGCAACCAGCCTGGTAGACAAGTCGTAGTTGAGTTAACATCTTTCATGCAAGAAAAGTTGGGATACTGCTAGCCTAGGTGGCTGATTGCATGTCAACCTGAACAGGTTAGCCCACTTCTGAGATTTGAGTCTTCTTGGTGCGCTCTAGGCAGATGGCTCTTATGTTCTTCTTGAATAAAAATGCATTTCTTACACAGGTCACAGATTTTGGAAAATCCATCCAAGTTAAAACTTACTTTAAAAAATAGGGTATTATTAATCACATAAGTGAAACCTTTTGCATGTACCAATGCTTGTTCACCCTTGCTTCCTGCCATTGACACTATTTTACTGTTTTCACATTTTTGTATTTTCTCCTTTTACTGCATATCTCTTTTTCTCTGTGTCTGTTGATAAGAAGTATTTCAGGCTCTCTCAAAATGCATGCTTGCTCCCACCACTCACAACCACAAGCACAAATTGAGCACTGGAGAAAAGGGATTGCCATTGCTATTTTATGGTAGTATGAAGTCTTGATAGGCTTCCCACGTATAAGGTCACAAAGATTTCTGTGTATGTTGAGAGAATACAGTAGGCTTTATGGTAGACAAATTATTCAGCATCTTAGTTAAAGGTCTTTGGAGATGGATGTCCTAGTTGTCACCAACTCACCACCAATTTATTGTTACTAAAATGGTATAATGTTTGACTTTCCTGTAGATGTACTTCAGAGGTAGGCGTAATCAGATAGAACATAAATGCAGCTGACGAAGGTAAAGGAGGTTATACTTAAATTCAACTGGTTATTTGAAGATTATTCATAAATACTTCTATTCAAGGCCTTTGGGTTGAAAATGATTTCCCTGATCGCTCAAGTTGCCTCTTTAGGGCACGTGAGTTTAGTGAAAAATTGGGAAATTTCAGACAAAGTGTTTTTCTGTAAAATACAAAGGGGAAAAAATAACCACACAAAAAAGGTACTCTTTTAAATGTACTTTAACAGTTAAAAGAACATTTTCCCATTGAGCAAGGAACATTTTCCCATTGAGCAAGGGCTTCTACCTGTGAATAAAGTTATAAATAAATTGATGATAGCAGGTTCAAAGAAGCTCCTGGTTAAAAAGGAAGCCTTTGTATTAAATGTGCTTTCGGAATTGTAGTTTGGTAAAGTTTTTTTATCTGGGTATAGAAAGGAATAGCTTTAATCATGCTGAAGTGTGGCAATATTAAATATGACATTAAGTCGGCCATTATACCCTGTTAAAGATATGCATTGGTGGAATATACTTTAGAAAAAGTATTTTTTTACAGTTATATTCAAAATATATTGAGGAAGGAATCTTTTGCACTGCCGACCACCAACCATTAGAGGTTGGCATGCACTAATTAATCCAGTATTTGTAAAGAGCAAACAAATACCCAAAGGCGTCAAGGCGCTGGAGGCTGTCAGGAAGATTAAGCGAGCTATTGCCCAGAGTCACATGGTGCTGGGCTGACCTGCTGCCGGCACGGGGATCGAACTGTGAGCCCCTGTGTTCTGGCGTCCGTCGCCCTGGCCGCTGCCCACACCTCTTCCCTCAAGAGGATCATAGGTATTCTCCTACACATAAATCTTCATAGTAGTGGTAAGCACTGAATTGTCACTCCGTAGTGCTGGATCCCGGAGCTCTTTTTATAGAAAAATATATGTACTTTCTTTTAGAAGAACAATTTTCTTTATTTATTATTAAATGTTTGACAGCCTATAAAATGGTAATATTGGCTAAGTTTCACCAGTTGTCTTAAAACAAAAAAAAAGAATCATAATTATTCAAAGCAGAGAAAAAGTCACTGTATACAGCATAGTGAACTAAAGAAAACTATTTCACAAAACTTGTTTTAAGGGAAGGGTGAAAGGAAATAGGAGCAATATAGCCTAATAGGTTGGAGCTTAAAAAGGCTGGAAAGCTGACACTGCTCATTTAAGGAGTAGAATATCAACACTATTCCATTATACCCAGTCAGTGGCAGTTAAGCAAGGTCTTTTTCTTAGCTCCTGGTGACAAGCTTCTGCTTTCATGTGACTCTGATCTCCTTTACGTGTTTCTGCTTATGCCACAGTTTTCCTTGAGTTCCTAAGAAGGCCAAGAAGAGAGCCTAAAACTCCAAAATGTTGAGGGTAACTGTCAGACCTCTGCTCCATCTACTTCTTCTGAACGGCTTGCTCTTCTAAGAACAGGACAGGATTCTCTGCCCAAACTTTCACATCCTCCATTTTGATGTCTGGACATTGAGTGGAACCAGCTGAGTGGTCTGCCTGCCTACAGAAGTGGTAGACCTGATTTTAGTTGCTTGGCGCCCATTCACAAAGTCAACCTATTCTTGCCGCTGGGCAAAGTTTGTGGCCTGGTGCAAGGATGATCAGGCTGATCAGAAAGCTTTGACTGAAGCATATGTTAAAGCACTGGTAAAGTTTACTTTTCCTCTGTTGGACCTAGCCCTCTTTACAGGGTCACCCACAAACTTTTTGCATTCACCTCATCTGTTTTCTGAACCCCTTTTTGTTGGCTTTAGGACTCCGCACACTTAACCACTGCTAGCCAGTGCTAAAAGGCTTGTGCTCTCTCTAAATATGGTAAAATTGGCTTACACCTAATTAGTTGATTTAATTTACTCGTGAGGTCCCTAGTACAGTGGTACTGCATATTCCCAGGGCCTGTGAATTAAGTATTGCTAGTGGGCCTAGCGAATATATTGCACCACTCACGTAAAGTAGCCTTTTTAAACACGTCTCAAACCTGCCAATTCAGCCTGCGTTCACCTTGCAAAATAAACCTTTTTACAGGCCTAAACCTTCCTCTTTAATATATGAGTCACCACTAGGGTAGCTCCTAAAGAGCTCATAGGGCAGGAGGCATTGAATTTAAAATGTTGGACATGTACTTTTACTGGTCCTAGTAGTGAAAACCTCCCAAAAACTCCACTCATCTATCACTATGGCAAGGAGACCTCTCCCATAGGATAATTACCTTATTACATTTGTTAACTGATAACGTTTGATTAGAAGCAGGTAGGAAAGTCATGTTTGGTGTCTGAGGAATTATAACTTAAAACCCTCTTAACTGTAAAGACGGTTTTAAAGTCACAATTCTGAAAATGACACTTTTAGAAAGTTGGTATGTCCTTGTCCTAACCATTTGGTGCCTGTAGCCTGTTTCTTGGGTAACATGACAAGGTGTTGTTGTCAGCTGGCCTTTGTTTACTCGTTCCAGGCAGTTTTAAAAAGGAAGGCGAAGGAGGATGGACCAGTTTGAAAGTCTGGAAAAAAACACTTCACTTATCAATTTTTAAACCACATTCATCTCTACCTTGATGTCTTGGTGTGTCCTGTGAACACAATATCATACAAATATCAAGCTGATAGCACCAACATACTTCTCAGTCTCAAGAAGCACTGCATTTCATATTGCCCATAGGTTACATCTTTTAAAAAGTATTTCTGACAAACTTGCCTCACTTTTATATTCTTTTTCAGCAAATTATTTTTATTAGCTAATTTGAAAACATTCATAGATTCAAATGTTCGAATGTGTTCATCAGCATATTCTTTTAACATTCAGGATTGCTGTAGTTGCATCAGTCTTGGAAACATATAAAAAGAATCTCTAACCTCCCAATGCATTTCGGGTCGCAGACCGATCATCATGGGCATACTGTTAAAAAAACTTAATTGCAATCACTTGATATTCACTATAGGGAAAATAATACAATTAGCCTTCAACTTTTTATCAAAATTATCTAGGGTCACTGCGGTTAGATGGATTATCCATCCACCTGAAGGAGCATTTCGAAAGGTAAGCAGGTTATTATTTATACAGAACCTAAATTTTTTTTAACACATCGGTATGTTAATGATACTTGAAATAAAGGCCTAAATGTTCTATTTTAAGCAAGCTTTAAATGACAGTGACGGTGTTTTGTTCTAAATTGTTCTTAGATATACTTTTATTTCACAATGTTTGCTTTGCATGCAAGGAGGTTTTTATGGTTGTAGATGCCAACATTCATAACATCCTTTTTAAATTTTTTATTTACAGAGTGACGCTGGCGTGAAAGAATTTCACATTGTGCAAGTGTCCAGTAGCAGTCATCAGTGGAAGTTGCAAAAATGCGTAAATATTGCAGACAGGAGAGGTTTGTGGATTTTCTGAATTATTGTGCATGTTAGACGTGGGACCAATTGGTGTTCTTTATTTTGATCAGCAATTCAGAATAAAGTTATGATGTGCTGGAGATACATCCATTTCAAAAGGGAGTTTTTTCTCTGGTGTATATTGCTCATGCAGATGCTCAAGTCCTTTAAATAGACTATAGTTTAAGACCATAAACTATTAACATTTTCTAAAATTGTCAGAAAGTGGCTACCTAAACCTGCCCTGTGCGACTGGAGTGGAATGATTTAAGAAATACATTTTTTTATGTGTTTTACACTCTGTTTTAGCTCGATTCTCTATATGGCTCCTTATTATATGGGATTTGAAAGGTGCCAGACCATTTCGCGGAGTATTTGTGCAGTTTGTCTTTATGCATGCTTTTTGTGGATCTTTGGTGCTACAGCATAAAGGCTGTTGGCATTGATTACAAGAGGCAGAAGCGCTAGAAAAGAATGGCTGGTGTTTGCATTAACTATATTAGGTCTTCCTTTTTGCTGACCAACTGCTTCAGCCGAAAGTTGAGAGAAAGTGGCACAAATCCCTTTCACAACAAGGACACGTTGGGGTTGCACCTTTTAATTTTTCCTTTAACTAACTTGGAAACCCATCTTATTCCACCCCCAGTTTAAAAAAATATATTATTCCCTATTTTAATAATGATGATAACTGTGTGGTAGTGGGTAAGCACAGTGCAGTTTACAGAGTTCCCTTTAAAACACACTTTCTGATGGAAATATCTATCTGCGGATTCCTCACCTTATGATTCCTCACCTTATGATTATCCCCTCCGCCGGCATTCCATGGAATTTTTTCATAGCTCGCCACGCCGATGAGGTTGTCATGATGCAATGGCTCCGTATGCGGCTCCGCATGACATCACTGGAGCCATAAGAGGACCCCGTCGGCGTGATGATTCCAGTTCCTTTTTTTCTGGGACTCTCCATACTTTGACTGGATACTTTGTAATTTCGTTTGTATCTCTCTCT